>NC_064630.1:682735222-685235222 GCF_023864275.1 Schistocerca cancellata | reverse complement strand
ACAACACGAGCTTGCTCTCAGTCAGTAATGACCTCGTCGTCGACGGGACGTTACACACTACTCTTCTCCTTCTGATACGGTGCATGTTCCTTCCTGCGGTAACTCTTTTTCTCCCGGTGACATATGTGCAGGTCCTTTTTGTGAAGTACACTTTCTGGAATAACATGAGGTGTGGTTTTTTTCTCTGCTACGTCTGCGTTGGCGAAAAATTACATTGCGGGTATCTCCTCTGCGTGTACGGTGGTGTGAGTATCCTGACAGTTTTCTGACGGATGAAAATTCCTAACGAAGACATCTGACAGAGCAGATCATGTAGATGGATCCAGTATATTTATTGGTGGCAGTCGAGAGGGCGGTTGAGAGAAAATAAGCGTCGTGTCCCGAGTTGTTTCATCTCATTGAAGTGCTGAGAGCCGGTTCTTCCAGTTTCGGTTGCGATAACTGGTGACTGCAGTCTTAACGTAACTTCTCGGAAGGCTCAAGCACCACTTGATGACTGAATCGCGTGTGAGTGTGCAGCTGTTTCTGAGACGGTCCGGCGCACGTATCGCGCACAGGGTCTCCAAAAGCAAAGCGACGGCAGGGCTACCAGAACGTCTGCGGCGTACAGTCGATGAGGTTTCCGTCCGTGGCAGTGCCGCTGAAGGTTTTGACGATTGTGACCGTGCGGTTATGTCTATCGTTCATACGCCTCTTTCATTTCCTTTAACTAAGTAATAACGCCAGGGCGTTTCGGAAAAAATGTTGCAGAGTGACAATATTGAGAATCAAGTGGGGAATAAATCTTCTATAAATCGTTTTGAAATCCCATTTAGTCAAATTACTCGCCGCCACATTGTAATTCGGCTTGATGGGGAAAGATGAAGCTTGCAATAGCTGCGTGCGCAGCAGCTTGGCAATGGATAAAGGCAAGGAGCGTACGGAGGCCAACACCATTTGTTGAAGATTTGAGCTAAACTCTGTAAAAAAGCCACTCTTGATAATGTATGCTTATGGCATTGATATAATGATATCAGATGCGCCAGAACAGTTTCCTTGAATGAACATATTTTTAAACCTTATTGATGTGTCAAAAATCCGCATCAGATGCGAAATGTTACTGGTCTATCGGTGTGGGATCTGCTATCAGGTGGGACTGACGGATGACATCGAAAAAGTGCAAAGAGGGGCAGCTCGCTTGGTACTATCGCAAAATAGGGGAGATAGTGTCACAGACATGATACGTGAACTGGAGTGGCAATCATTAAAACAAAGGCATATTTCGTTGCGACGGGATCTTCTCATGAAATTTCAATCACCAGATTTCTCCTCCGATTGCGAAAACATTCTGTTGGCACCCACCTAAATGAGGAGAAATGATCATCACGATAAAATAAGAGAAATCAGGGCTCACATCGAAAAATTTAAATGCTCGTTTTTCCCGCATGCCGTTCGAGAGTGGAACGGTAGAGAGAAAGCTTGAAGGTGGTTCATTGAACCCTCTTCCAGGCACTTTATTGTGAATAGCAGAGTAATCACTTAGATGTAGATGTAGATGTCTTTACCCAGGATACAGCTAGAGTAATCTAGCCTTCTTTAGAAGCATTTTATTCCTTACCCAGGTTTCAGCTAGTGTAATCTAGCCTTCCTCAGAAGCATAAAATGCTTCTGAAGAAGGCTAGATTACTCTAGCTGAATCCTGGGTAAAGACCAGTAACATTTCGCAACTTAGGTGGATTTTTGGCATATTCATTTATCACAGTTGCTGACCGCGCTGCAACATGTTAAATTCTTAAATCTTATTGAAATATTGAAAAAGTAGCTAGTAATTTATGATGCGCAGTGCTTGTAATTTTCATTCTCAAAAATATACAGCATGTTGATGTGTTTTAGGTCAGCACTACTTCGTTTTTCTTGCTTCTTTAGAAAATATGAGTGACTGTGAGAACTTTCAGGCTATTAACTGCGATGTAGGATATTTATACACAGTGGACAATATTACATGAAACTAGAGGAGGGCTATTATTCTTTGATACACACTCATGCTCATAAATTAAGGATAATGCTGATACATGGTGAAACAACGCTCATGTGAACGGCTGCGGGCTTAAATCACCTCGCGGTATGACCATGCGGTGTATCTGACCTACGGTCGTCGCTCGGTGGCGCTGGCAGCAGTCCACATACGCAGAGGAGTGTCGGTGCATATCAGAGTACGGTGCAGTGAGTTAGTGTGCAGACGTCTTCAGACGTGCTAATGGTGGCTGTGTGTTTAAAGTGGCTCAAAGAAAACACATTGATGACGTTATGAGGGGTAGAATACTAGGGCAACTGGAGGCTGATCAAACACAGCAGGTTGGAGCACGGGCCCTCCGTGTGCCACAAAGTATGATCTCAAGATTATGCCAATGGTTCAGCAGACAGGAAACGTGTCCAGACACTACAGTACGGGACGTCCACAGTGTACAAGAAGACCGACATCTCATCAGTGGCCACATACGCCCACGGAGTACTGCAGGTAGCCTAGCTCGGGACCTTACCGCAGCTACTGGAACAGTTGACTCCCGACACACAGTCTACAGACGACTGAACATAGTTTATTCGCCCAGATATCTGCAAGGTGCATTCCACTGACCCCTGGTCACAGGAAATCCCGTAAAGCCTGGTGTCAGGAACACAGTACATGGTCATTGGAACAGTGGTCCCAGGTTATGTTCACGGACGAGTCGAGGTATAGTCTGAACAGTGATTCTCGCCGGGTTTTCATCTGGAACGAACCAGGAACCAGATACCAACCCCTTAATGTCCTTGAAAGGGACCTGTATAGAGGTCGTGGTTTGATGGTGTGGGGTGGATTATGATTGGTGCACGTACAACCCTGCATGTCTTTGACAGAGGAACTGTAACAACTGAGGTGTATCAGGACGTCATTTTGCACCACTATGTCTGCCTTTTCAGGGGCGCAGTGAGTCCCACCTTGCTCCTGATTAATAACGCACGGCCCCACCGAGCTTCCATCGTGGAGGAATACCTTGAAACAGAAGATATCTGGTGAATGGGGTAGCCTGCCTGTGCTGCAGACCTAAACCCCACCGAGCCTGTTTGGGGTGCTCTCGGTCGACGTATCGCTGGGCGCCTTCAAAACCTTACTGCACTTCACCAGCTCCGACAGGCGCTGGTGCAAGAATGGGAGGCTATACTCCAGCAGCTGCTCGACCATCTGATCCAGGGTACGCCAACCCGTTGTGCGGCCTGTGTACGTGTGCATGGTGATCATATCCCATATTGATGTCGGGGTACATGCGCAGGAAACAATGGCGTTTTGTAGCACAAGTGTTTCGAGACGGTTTTCTCAACTAACCACAAATCATGTGGACTTACAGATCTGTGTCGTGTGTGTTCCCCATGTGTCTATGCTATTAGTACCAGTGTTGTGTAATGCCACGTTGTGTGACACCACTTTCTGCAATTATCCTTAATTTATGAGCATGAGTGTAGATTATTTGGAGTTTAAAAGTTTTACGTAGAGACCAACTGTATATAACATGTAGTCAGATAAACATTTAGGGCCATAAATAGAGAGTTTGCTCAGTTATACGTTGCCCATATCAGGGGATGTTTCGTACTAGGACTACTACGTGATGGATGTTTCACCTGAGCTAGAGCTCCATATGTATTCAAGCGCCCAGAAACGGGAGTCTCGAACAAACTGCGGTTTGGCAAATGTTTCCAGATAACGACGTCAAACAACAGAAACGCTACACTATCTTCACAACTTCTCTACTTTCGACAAACTGAATCTTGTACATACTATAAAGAGGCAGTGGATGGCTGGCTCCTGCACTAACGAATACAGTGGGATTCGTTGGATGGTTGGGTCTCTGTGAAACATGAATGCGATGTGCTACTGAAGAAAGTCCTGCTACCGTGAGGGGTAGAGTAGTGGTTAGCACACTAAACGCATTCAGGAGGATGACTGCTCAAACCCGCGTCCGGATCTCCTGATCGCTTAAGGCTAATATCGGGATTGTGCCTATAAAACGTTACGGCCAGTTTCTTTTCCCATTGTTCCCTAATACGAGCTTGTGCTCCGTGTCTAATGACCTCGTCGTCGACGGGACGTTAAACACTAATCTCTTCCTGTTCCTGTGTACTGCTATTTTCCTATGATCAGGGGAGTTAAAAATTGCAAGTGGTACTGTCCTCCGGTACATTGATCTCTGGGTGCCGAGCAGGCGCACCGCTGCAGCTGCCGCTGCGCTGTGAAAGGCTCACATTACCTCGACAAAGTAAGAGCTGCCTAGTGGCGGTCGCTGTGTGTACTCCGACAGCATCAATTCCAGCATCCTAGGGCAAAAAGTTGTCGTTGGAGGCAGTTAAGGCTGGGCCCTCACGTCGTACTCCCGAGACGGCTGAGTTGCCTAACCCGGCGGCAGGCTGCGTCATCGGCACTGTCACATTCTGGTCGTTACGTAATAGTCCCAGCTCTGCACCAATGGCAGGCTGTGTCAGTCAGGTGTAAATACATCAGAGCACTGAGTTCCGTTCTCTTTCCTGCTATAGTTTTAGTCACATGCAAGAGGGTCATCATATAGTACCAGAACACTTGCCTGTCAGTCATATTGGTGTTGCGTTTGATTCTGACGTTCGTGACCTCCGCTGCAATGCGGAAGATGCGATGAATTTCTGAAATGTTTTGAAGACGGCGTTACCCAGACATCAGGTTTTCTTCTGCCCTTTGGGTAGTTGGTAGGCACCTCTGAGCGGCTTGTTCAGCAGAATGTAACAGCCGGCAGCCACTAATAATGATGATTTGTGAATTCCAAGCTGCTTGTTTTGTGTTTGAGTCTTAGAGATTGTCAGGTTGTGTGAGTAGCTGCCCAGCGTCTCCTAATTCCAGCTGCCATTTTAGCAATCGATTCAGGGCGTGACTGTCATAACAACTTCTGTAGTTTCTGCGAAGGCCGTTGGGGCGCTGCATAGTGACGAAGCGATCTTCCGTCAGAAATTGCAGTACCGTCTCTTTGGTGACTCTATCCGTACTGGTTCTGTCATAGAGTTGCTTTTAAATGCGTCTCAGTGATTTGACACATACCAACGTTCTCGTCCTGTATGAAGTGACGAAACGGTACCAAATGTTATGCCATCGGAATTCCACTTCACTACCAGTGGATGTCTAGTTCTGGACATGTTCCATTACAATGTTAGTACTGATGTGTGAAAGACTTTAGGAATGCGCTTGAAATATGGAGTCGATGGTGTTTGGTGGTTCAGTAGGTGCTTTGTTGGCTGCTGCTAAGGCCTTAATAAAGAATTGGAGAAGGTTACGTTGGATAAGTCGATCGCACTTTGACTTGTCTTTGCTTGGATGTCTACGAGTGTACTGTTGTAGAAGCAACTGTTTGGTTGTCGAAGGGCGGAAGGCTTTGACGATAGCAGGTACTATAACATTGCTGGAACTGCACCCTGCTGTGCAGCATCTACACCTTCTTCACCACGATGCAGGGTCTGTACCTGCTTTACACAACATGGGGCCCGACTGTCGCCATAGAAACCACACAGGGTATGATGACATTCATCGCACTGAGTCGGTTACCAAGATGCCACCTGGAATTAGGAGACGCCGAGCAACTACTCACACTACCTGACAAACTTTCAGCAGGAAATTTAAACTCAAAATAAGCAACTCTTGACCAGCGGTGCAGTACGATGTCTTTGTGTCTTGTCGTTTCTTTGTGTTCAAAGACGGATGTCCATTTAAATGTACTTTACGTCACCTGTAGTTGCCTGAATACACTTGCCGAATATTTCTACATTTCACTGGAGCTTTTGTTGCAGCTCAGATTGCGAAGCTTATGATTCCAGCCTCTCGCTGCCAGTATCTCCCGGGTTTGCTCTGTTATTCACAATGTCTGATTTCTGCGTGTTTGTCGCTCTGATTGCGGCAAGAGGAGTTGGCCTGGGTTGTCCTGATTTGGTGCTCATTCGAGAGAACATGGAGAAAATTTTACATTTGCCCTTAATATCTTTCTGCTGTCTTTCAATCCCGTCTCCTTTAAAAAATTCTAGCCTCTGAAAAAATGTCATGACATGCATGTCATATTGATAACCACACAGTAAACAATTTTTTGTTATTTAGAAGTTCGGAAAGCTTATTCAGAGTGGATTTTGTTCTATTCATGAGCCAAAAATTCTGAGTTGAGACCTTATTCTCCAATACACTTTTGGTTCCTTATTACTTTCCTTATTACTACTATTTATCTATTTGACAGATATCTGATAGAATAGAAATTCAGATGGATCAGTCGTTTTACATATCAAGGAAAAGTAGAATGCACAAACAGTTACAAGAATCATGGCACCATTGTTACTCGAAAGGCTTATAAATTTAATGTTATATTGTTGTTTATTTCTGCAGTTCTGAATATACTAGAACATTTGTTCTGCCGAAATTCGTTGTATTTGTGGCGCTGTCAATTCCTATAGTCAATGTAAAAGGTCAGGGTTCAAGGTGCTGTTGAGGACTGTTAGGTTTTTGCAGGGGTAACACTTTTAACGTTCTTTTACAGCCCATACAACTTATTATGTGAGAACTGGTTCGTGGTCGTACCCTTGACAGTAGCTGGAATATTGAACTGAGCTCCAGCTTTACGACAAGTTGTGACAATTATTAATACACCACGGTTTCGCAGATCTGCTTCGGTCGTGCTCACGGATATTCCATTTTGGTGCAATTTATGATGACACCTTCCGATGAGAAACCTCAAAAAATCTAATGTGCTCCTATTCTCTGGAAACGTTTTTGTGTGGTCAGCACTCCCCTTTTATACTCTTATAATTTCGTTTGTCTAATAACAATTGTGTCTACGCCTGTACATTACTGTGTATCGCTCTAGATGGACAAACTAAGATGATCTCTCTTACTATTCTTGAACATCTTTTTATGAGATGAGGACATAAGACAGGCATTTTTCTGAGATTAGTAACATTCCTTGTGATTGTATATGGGTCGATTTCTTTACTGTTTATCGGAGAAGAGTGAACGATAAAACTCTGGTACCATGCATTCACTGTTGGAAACTGAATTGATACATTAAGTTTCGCTCCATCAGAACTAACTTCAACAGTTGCTATATGGTACAATAAGGCTAGATATCTGACTGTATTTAGCACTCTTCCCTTGATAAAGTGAAATATTAAATGGCGTGTGGTGAGGGCCTCCCGGCGGGTAGACCTCATCACCTGGTGCAAGTGTTTTGAGGTGACGCCACTTTGGTGAGTTGTGCGTCGTTAAGGATAAAATGATGGTGATGAAGGCGACAACAAAACCCAGTCCCGGAGCGGAGAAAATCTCCAACCCAGCCGGGAATCGAACCCGGGGCCCCCCACATGACAAACAGACACGCTGTAACTTTTTTTTTTTTTTTTTTTTTTTTTTTTTTTTTTTTTTTTTTTTTTTTTTTTTTTTTTTTTTTTGGGGTGTTGATCGTTCTGTTTGTCTGGGGTGGACGTCCCATGACGCTTGTTTAAGTTCATCACTGACCCATGAATTGAGTTTTTTTTTTATTACAGAGGGCAGCTAGCCCTCTAAAATATGCAAATGTGTGTGAAATCTTATGGGACTTAACTGCTAAGGTCATCAGTCACTAAGCTTACACACTGTTTAACCTAAATTATCCTAAGGACAAATACACACACCCATGCCCGAGGGAGGACTCGAATCTCCGCCGGAACCAGCCGCACAGTCCATGACCACAGCGCTTGAGACCGCTCGGCTAATCCTTCGCGGCGTTAGCCTTCTGACCGAACACTCTGAGCTACGGCAGACTGACGAAGAGAAGTGTAATCAGGAATGTGGAAACTTTTCTCTACACCCATAGTGGTGTGTCACATAATAGAAAGGTTTTATAAGTTTCTTCCCTCTTGTGAAAATGTGTGTGATACACGCCAGTTCTTATTGATACCACACGGGAATGCACTCTATGGCTGTCACCCAGCAATGTGTTTGTGTGCGGCAACTTCCAAGGCTTTTATAGGCGTGTGGCGTCGCAGATAGTGTCAGACGGTCAAGGAGAGGCAATCCGGAGGGCACAAACTGAGTGTGTGCCTCCAGAGCAGCAAGTGGCGAAGTCCACTACTTGGTGCAGCGAGTAAGGTAGCGTGCAGACAAGAGGTGAAGTGAGAGGCTGCACATCAGGAATCGTTGTATCCCAGGGCGCAATCAAAGTGGAATTGGTTTACCAACTACTTGAAGATACAGTCCCTGTTCAACCAAAAGGAAGTGAACTTTGTGACCGCATGTCAGAAAATTTATCTTGCTGTACACTTGCACCATGGATTGTAGTTTCACATAGTTCAGTCTGGATTAGTGCTGTTTGCCGGAACTTCACTCCCTGCTCACACTCGGTTGATTGTAGAAGGAGGCTAATTGGAAACTTGCTCAAATTCGTAATTTCAACATAAATTTATGGGCAGCAATTTGCGTCGTGTTACTTAATGAGTGCAGTGGTGGTTCATTTTCATAAAACTGTTACCGTGCGAATGGTGTTTATGTGAGAGCCTAGCCCTAGCACTCCCCAAGAAATTGCCTGACTGACCATTTCACAGTCAATAAAGTTCTTTTGGGTTTGAGCCCGCATTGTCAACTATAAAATTCCGACGTTTCGGCGACTGTTGCAAGGCGCCTTCCTCAGGGTGTAATTTCGAGGTTTCTGTGACTGTTGCAAGGCGCCTTCCCCAGGGTGTATTGCTAGCTGCAAATCACCACGATCAATTTGGTGTGGTGAGCGGCGGGGATTCCGTTTGTGCCACGTCTCTCTTGAGCGTAGGAGAATATAATAATATTTTGGAATTGAACAGATACATCAAGTGCAGTTTAATAATATACATGACTGTATTCACGGCATGAAAGTTGATAATACTAAACAGGTTCAGGAAGCCACAATTAATGAATTCCAGAATAGGCGTGGAAATACAAATGAAGTTGGACGCTTTAGACTGGGACGCCACTTCGCTTGGCGGCGTGTGGGAGGTTGCTCTTTCTCATGGGAATGAGGTGAACAGTGGGATAAGAGGGAGCGTTATTGAGCGTATGGGCCACCCCTTGAAAGCGAGGTCGTAAATGGCCAATGATGTTTACGGCATTCGACACCCCAAATTTTGCCAGCAACAACATTATTGGCTGCTAATGGCGACAAGGGGTGAGACTGGATGTATCCAATGATGGGCACATGAGTCTACAGGGAGTCGTTGAGCTGCTTAGTCGACTAGTAACTCACGACAGTACCACAGTGGTAGTGTTGTTGATACAAAGTAGACCAATGGCAACTGCAACGGCAGACAAAGCAAATATTGCACTATATCTACAACTATTGTCGAAGTTGACATTTCGTAACGAAGAAATCAAAAGAATTTCACAGGGTGTGAAAGAAGTGGCAGATGAAAGATTACCGTTTCTGCAAGATGAGCTAACGGAATGTGTGGTGCTGTACACGCTTAACTGTGCGAACGGTTCTAGTCGTGTTGATACAAAGTAGACCAATGGCAACAGCAACGGCAGAAAAAGCAAATATTGCACTATATCTACAACTATCGTCGAAGTTGACAATTCGTGACAAAGAAATCCAAAGAATTTCACAGAGTGTGAAAGAAGTGGCAGACGAAATATTACCGTTTCTGCAAGATGAGGTAGCGGAATGTGTGGTGCTGTACGCGCTTAACTGTGCGGACAGTGTATATGAGGAATAAAATCGTGACGTGTGCTTATCGAGTCATGTAGTTGCCCATACCAGCCACAAATCCCGTCCCCATGGAAACACAGCAAAGGATAATCATTGTCTAAGGAGCGGATACTAAACATCATCCGCAGCATAGTAAAAAAAAAAAAATTATGAATTGGTTTGGAGTAAGTCGACAACAATATGACTGTTTAGTGCATAAGTAAAACTTCGGATATTCAAGAGAGGACAAGGCGCGCTTGTCATGAAAACTGGCATTTGCGCATTTCAAGAATGCTCGATATAATTCAGAGAATATAGGTGATATTGATCACCTATGTTGTACACATCGAGCTGCGCACGACATAAAGTGATTTCATGGGAAGCAATGGATGGTTGCATAACTTCAAACAGTGCTACAGAATTGAAAGACGGAAGATGATGGAATTTCAAACAAAGCGTCAACCAGACGAGGCGCAGCAAACTGCGGAATCGACCCATTAATTTATAGATGAGATAAACAAACTGACCATATAGTCAGTAATGAATTTATTTCCAACTCCGACCAACCGAGATTTCAAGAGGAATTGCTTATGAAAGGAGCCAAGAAATTAAAGGTACCAGGAGAGTTGTATCAAGACCAACTAACATCAATGCCTTAATCTGGTTGTATTATGCCGAATGCTACTCCGGATGGTAAATTGGCGGCAAACTTATTTATTATGCGGCAAGAAGTTGAAGATGCTCTGCCCCCTACAATTCCTTCTCTCTTCCAAGGGCAGTAGGGAATATTATGTCACAGCGGATAAGAGAGGGAAAATGGGTGTAAGGGAACTACAGCTATGATATGAGCACTGCTTTTGACCAACAGCTGGTCAAAATAACTTGCTTTTCATTGATTCAAGTTCTGCGTACAAAAATCATACTTATTTAGAGCAAACCATCCCTCCTGGGAAACTACAGCCGTAATTTTTTCCGAGGACATGCAGCTCTACTGTATGATTAAATGATGATGGCGTTCTCTTGGGTAAAATATTCCGGAGGTAAAATAGTCCCCCATTCGGATCTCCGGGCGGGGACTACTCAGGAGGACGCCGTTATCAGGAGAAAGAAAACTGGCGTTCTACGGATCGGAGCGTGGAATGTCAGATACCTTAATCGGGCAGGTAGGTTAGAAAATTTAAAAAGGGAAATGGGTAGGTTAAAGTTAGATATAGTGGGAATTAGTGAAGTTCGGTGGCAGGAGGAACAAGACTTTTGGTCAGATGATTACAGGATTATAAATACAAAATCAAATAGGGGTAATGCAGGAGTAGGTTTAATAATGAATAAAAAAAATAGGAGTGCAGGTTAGCTACTACAAACAGCATAGTGAACGCATTATTGTGGCCAAGATAGACACAAAGCCCATGCCTACTACAGTAGTACAAGTTTATATGCCAACTACCTCTGCAGATGATGAAGAAATAGATGAAATGTATGACGAGATAAAAGAAATTATTCAGGTAGTGAAGGGAGACGAAAATTTAATAGTCATGGGTGACTGGAATTTGTCAGTAGGAAAAGGGAGAGAAGGAAACATAGTAGGTGAATATGGATTGGGGGGAAGGAATGAAAGAGGAAGCTGCCTTGTAGAATTTTGCACAGAGCATAACTTAATCATAGCCAACACTTGGTTCAAGAATCATAAAAGAAGGTTGTATACCTGGAAGAATCCTGGAGATACTAAAAGGTATCAGATTATATAATGGTAAGACAGAGATTTAGGAACCAGGTTTTAAATTGTAAGACATTTCCTGGGGCATATGTGGTTTCTGACCACAATCTATTGGTTATGAACTGCAGATTGAAACTGAAGAAACTGCAAAAAGGTGGGAATTTAAGGAGATGGGACCTGGATAAACTGAAAGAACCAGAGGTTGTAGAGAGTTTCAGGAAGAGCATAAGGGAACAATTGACAGGAATGGGGGAAAGAAATACAGTAGAAGAAGAATGTGTAGCTCTGAGGGATGAAGTAGTGAAGGCAGCAGAGGATCAAGTAGGTAAAAAGACGAGGGCTAATAGAAATCCTTGGGTAACAGAAGAAATATTGAATTTAATTGATGAAAGGAGAAAATATAAAAATGCAGTAAATGAAGCAGGCAAAAAGGAATACAAACGTCTCAAAAATGATATCGACAGGAAGTGCAAAATGGCTAAGCAGGGATGGCTAGAGGACAAATGTAAGGATGTAGAGGCTTGTCTCACTAGGGGTAAGATAGATACTGCCTACAGGAAAATTAAAGAGAGCTTTGGAGAGAAGAGAACCATTTGTATGAATATCAAGAGCTCAGATGGAAACCCAGTTCTAAGCAAAGAATGGAAGGCAGAAAGGTGGAAGGAGTATATAGAGGGTTTATACAAGGGCGATGTACTTGAGGACAATATTATGGAAATGGAAGAGGATGTAGATGAAGACGAAATGGGAGATAAGATACTGCGTGAAGAGTTTGACAGAGCACTGAAAGACCCGAGTCGAAACAAGGCCCCGGGAGTAGACAACATTCCATTTGAACTATTGATGGCCTCGGGAGAGCCAGTCATGACAAAACTCTACCATCTGGTGAGCACGATGTATGAGACAGGAGAAATACCCTCAGACCTCAAGAAGAATATAATAATTCCAATCCCAAAGAAAGCAGGTGTTGACAGATGTGAAAATTACCGAACTATCAGTTTAATAAGTCACAGCTGCAAAATACTAACGCGAATTCTTTACAGACGAATGGAAAAACTGGTAGAAGCCGACCTCGGGGAAGATCAGTTTGGATTCCGTAGGAATGTTGGAACACGTGAGGCAATACTGACCTTACGACTTATCTTAGAAGAAAGATTAAGAAAAGGCAAACCTACGTTTCTAGCATTTGTAGACTTTTGACAATGTTAACTGGAATACTCTCTTTCAAATTCTGAAGGTGGCAGGGGTAAAATACAGGGAGCGAAAGGCTATTTACAGTTTGTACAGAAACCAGATGGCAGTTATAAGAGTCGAGGGGCATGAAAGGGAAGCAGTGGTTGGGAAAGGAGTAAGACAGGGTTGTAGCCTCTCCCCGATGTTATTCAACCTGTATACTGAGCAAGCAGTAAAGGAAACAAAAGAAAAATTCGGAGTAGGTATTAAAATTCATGGAGAAGAAGTAAAAACTTTGAGGTTCGCCGATACATTGTAATTCTGTCAGAGACAGCAAAGGACTTGGAAGAGCAGTTGAACGGAATGGACAGTGTCTTGAAAGGAGGATATAAGATGAACATCAACAAAAGCAAAACGAGGATAATGGAATGTAGTCAAATTAAGTCGGGTGATGCTGAGGGAATTAGATTAGGAAATGATGCACATAAAGTAGTAAAGGAGTTTTGCTATTTAGGGAGTAAAATAACCGATGATGGTCGAAGTAGAGAGGATATAAAATGTAGACTGGCAATGGCAAGGAAAGCGTTTCTCAAGAAGAGGAATTTGTTAACATCGAGTATAGATTTAAGTGTCAGGAAGTCATTTCTGAAAGTATTTGTATGGAGTGTAGCCATGTATGGAAGTGAAACATGGACGATAACTAGTTTGGACAAGAAGAGAATAGAAGCTTTGGAAATGTGGTGCTACAGAAGAATGCTGAAGATAAAGTGGGTAGATCACGTAACTAATGAGGAGGTATTGAATAGGATTGGGGAGAAGAGAAGTTTGTGGCACAACTTGACTAGAAGAAGGGATCGGTTGGTAGGACCTGTTTTGAGGCATCAAGGGATCACAAATTTAGCATTGGAGCGCAGTGTGGAGGGTAAAAATCGTAGAGGGAGACCAAGAGATGAATACACTAAGCAGATTCAGAAGGAAGTAGGTTGCAGTAGATACTGGGAGATGAAGAAGCTTGCACAGGATAGAGTAGCATGGAGAGCTGCATCAAACCAGTCTCAGGACTGAAGACCACAACAACAACAACATCCCTCCTGAAATGTGTGTGACATTGCATTTCATACCAACTGGAATCACCCTATGTTTTTTCCGTGCTTTAAAAACATGTTATCGCAATATCTGTAACTATGCCTGAAAGGATAAGCTCCACGGGAAAAAGTTTCTCATTTGGTTGGGAAGCCATCATATTCAATCATTTCTCATCACCATGTTACAACTATATGGTTATATAGGCATTCTTAAAGAGTGGATATCTTGCTGAGCGTCCTGTACCTTTTGTAGCTGCCAAGGACTTCGCCTTCGATCTTGATGGTGAGAACTTCCGTGGTCACTATGGCACGTCGATTTTCATTGGCTGTTCGTGGTGCAATTTAATGGTTTGTTTTGAGCAAACGGTACCTATTTTGTGAAGTATAATACTTGCATCTTATAGAAGGGGGCGTTGGTAGAGTATACACAACAGTCTCGAATGGCCAGTATGTCTCTGAATGTTCAGAATACCGATGGTGATTTTATAAACACCTCTTTAGAAGAAATACGACTGGATGACCGTTCCTGAATATTATGTTCTGAGAAACCCGCAGTCTTTATTAATTTTTTTAGGGTAGTCACCAGCAGAGAAATCATCAGATTTGCTTATGAATGACGTCATCATATGGATCCCTGGCATATGCTTGAGCGCGCGATGCAAGGTATGTGTAAACCTAATGAGAGTGCTACCTCAGCCAGAGGAGCTTAATACCTGTGTGGTGGCTATGCGCATCTTCGTGATTGCCGTTCGGGACGAAAAAAATTTGTAGGTTGCAGTTACCAGGAGAAAACTGAGTGGCATCGACCTGAAGACCTGCCAAGAGCTTGTAAAAAGGTGAAGAGAATAATAAAGAGTAGACTACTCTTTTTGTGTGTGCGCTGGTCGATTGAGAACCATTTTGCATCTTATTAGATTCTGGAGCAGCGTATCTACTCTCAGTCACACTTGGTATTTGAGGAATGGTCACAAACGCAAGTATAATCCTTTGCAATCCATGAGTTAGGACTGTTGCTCCATGAATGGTCAGATTTTACCATTACTTGGCTGGGCTTAAGTTTATTCTTAGATAGAAGACTTCTCATGGAGAATTACGCTATTCGTGGGTAAGGATCAACTTGCAGGTACAGAACTGTTGTTCTGCAGTGATATTATTCAGGGAAATGCACTGCTTGTAGATTACCGTAGTTGTAAATTGTATTTTAAATTCCTGTCGGATAAGTTGTAGAAGTTGTAAAACGCATATATAAAGTGTCCAGTGAGTCTTTAAGATTGGACATTTACGACCCGAGGAGGCAAAAAAGATGGCTGGTATTTTTACCTACTAAATTAATGAGATTCTTGAAGCAACACATATTAAATAAAACATAGTTACACGTATTTCATCCTGAAGACCAAAAAAAGTTCCAAACAATCGATTACAGACTGAAGGAAAAAGAAGACCAAAAATTTATTGCTCGTCATTAGCAATATTTTCATATTGTATACTATCGTACTGGAACCACAGACTTTGTAGAATGAAAACTAGAATATTTTGTAGTGATTCAAGCATATTGCTTGTAAGCAATGCATGGTATCTTCTGTCAGTAAACTTGTTAGACTGAACACAGAGAGCGAAAATACTGTCTACCAGTATTCCGGCCCATTCGTTGATTCTGAGGTGAACCTGATATCGTGAGTGTTGTGTGGCTTCATATCAATGGTGGGCGTGTATAAAAATATACTGTTGTGTGTGGGCGCAATTTCGAGAGACCATATAAATTTATTCCTGCTGTTGTTAGCACCATTCAGAGAACAGCATGCGCAGAAAGCTGTTTTCAGGCTGCAGACGTTCGATTGGGAAGTATTCCCCGTCATCGATTTAGACAGTAATAATAACATATTAAAACTCAAAGTTGGCAGACATAATTCGTGGTCGTTGCGTGAAGACAATGATGATAACAAATAGTTTTGGGGGTTTCGTAACTACCGGCGAAGCGAGATGACGAAATGGACATAAAAGTGGTAGACATGATAGTTAGTACTGATGGACAGAACCAATGGCACCACAGAATACCAAAAACTTGTTTCGAATGCAGTTGATGAAATAGTTCGAAACAATATATCTAGATGGTAAGCGAGGGTGTAGGGGTACTACCGAGGATACATAAGCAGACCGAGAAGAAGAGGAGTCGGTCGTTTTTACTTGGGGGTGGAGGTATGGTGGGTGTCACAAGAACAAGGAACCAATGCTGGCAATGGACAGAAAGGCATGGTAGGGTGTAGTGTGTAGATGAGAAAAGAGTAAGATTTTATAGGCAAAATACAACTGGAATAAGAGAAGTGTTTGTGTTCTCATTTCTGTGTTGGTATTAAACAATTGCACATATTTTGCTTCAGTCCAATTGTCGTTGCTGTCTAGCGACCAAGAAGCCAGATGCCAAATCACTTAGTCTAAAATTAGATAATAAAAGTGTTGGCAGAAGAGCAAACACCGTGTTACTAGCGGAGGCCGAAATTCACGCGTTTTAGCTCACGCAGGCTGGCATGAGGTGGGAATAACAATACTGACGTGAGGTCTGGAACATGACAAGAAATTAGAATTCAGAAAGCGGATATAATTCGTTTGATACTTAACTTTAATCCATTAATGATGAACGTCGCTCTTGACGATACATGATTCACAATTTTATCTGAATATAGCGCCTTGCTAGGTCGTAGCGAATGACGTAGCTGAAGGCTATGCTACACTGTCGTCTCTGCAAACGAGAACGTATGTAGACAGTGAACCATCGCTAGCAAAGTCGGTTGTACAACTGGGACGAGGGCTAGGGAGTCTCTCTAGACCTGCCGTGTGGCGGCGCTCGGTCTGCAATCACTGATAGTGGCGACACGCGGGTCCGACGTATACTAACGGACCGCGGCCGACTTAAAGGCTACCACCTAGCAAGTGTGGTGTCTGGCGGTGACACCACTAAAAGATAATTACAACTACAGCAGGAAACTAACTCTCGAACACAAAACTGTACACAAAACTGTACAGTGTTGAATGAACTTACACGGTCCAGTCAAATTAACCTGACCACCGCCTGTGTTCTTCGTTAACGTGCAATAAACACTCACAGGCTGCAGATCGCAACACTAGGAGAGAACGATGTGTACTAAGTGTAGTGCGGGCGCGGATAACAATGCAGTAGTTTTCGTAGTGCGGAAACGGGAGCGAATTATTTGACGTCCAAATATGATAATTGGCTTTTGGGCCAAGGTAGGATGCATTTCCGAAAAGGCTAATATTATAAACTGTTCGCGCGCCGCCGTGGTTAAAGTATATCGTGCACGGTAAAATGTCGCTAAGCAAAACCGGCACAGAGGCAACTGTGGTGTACCACGGGCCATAGAAGACGGGGGTTAACGATGGTTGTGGAGACGTGTACCGATCAACAGACGTGCGACTGTTGAGGAACGAGCGCCCTAGTGAACCAAGAGGCTACCAATAGTGAGACTGTCCAGCAAACACTTTTGCAGCAGATGCATGGTTCATGCACCTATGCGGAGTGCTGTCTATCGGCGATGAAGGCTGGAATTTCCACGAAAATATCGTAACTGGACATCCTCTGAGAGGCAACAGGTGGTCTCATAAGGTGGACCATGTTTTATGCTCCATCGAACAGATGATTATGTATCATCTGAAGGGTCCGGGTTAGATGAGGGAGCATTATGGTCTGCGGGATACTTTACTGAGATTTCCTGGGTGTTCTCGTAAAGGCACATTGGGTCAGAACAAGCATGAATATATCCTTGGGGATCATTTACATTCCCTTACTCAGTTGGATTTTCGTCGGAACAGTTGCATCTACCGCTAGGAGAACGCAACGCGTCAAAAAGCTCGCAGTGTACGTGCGTGGTTGCAAGAGTATCAGTACCAGGTTACTGTACTACCTTCGCCATAGAACTCCCAGGATTTAATGTAATCTAGAATCTTATATGGATATGGAGTCAGTTCTTTCGGACACGTCCGAATGAAAAGACACCATGGATGACCTCAGCCGTCTAGAACGATATTAGAATTATATGTTAATACCTTCAGCTGCTGACGGGCGTGTGCGCCGACCGGGACTCGAACCTGGGATCTTCTGCTTACATGACAGACGCTCTATCCATCTGAGAAATCGAGGGCACAGAGGATAGTGCGACTGCTAGGACTATCTCCTGCACTCCTCCCGTGAGACCCACATTCTCACCTTATCTGTCCACACATCACATTCATAGTGTCCCTACCCAACACAGTCATTACTCGTGGAAGACATGCTTACCAAGTCCCGTAAGAGTTCGGGTAATACACTACTGGCCACTAAAATTGCTACACGAGGAAGAAATGCAGATGATAAACGGTTATTTATTGGAGAAATATATTATACTAGAACTGACATGTGATTACATTTTCACGCAATTTGGGTGCATAGATCCTGAGAAATCAGTACCCAGAACAACCACCTCTGGCCGTAATAACGGCCTTCATACGTCTGGGCATTGAGTCAAATAGAGCTTGGATGGCCTGTACAGGCACAGCTGCCCATGCAGCTTCACCACGATACCACAGTTCATCAAGGGTAGCGACTGGAGTATTGTGACGAGCCAGTTGCTCTGCCACCATTGGCCAGACGTTTTCAATTGGTGAGAAATCTGGGGAATGTGCTGGCCAGGGCAGCAGTCGAACAATTTCTGTATCCGGCAAGGCCCCTACAGGACCTGCAACATACGGTTCAGCATTATCCTGCTGAAATGCAGAGTTTCGCAAGAATCGAATTAAGAGTAGAGCCACGGGTCGTAACACATCTGAAATGTAACGTCCACTGTTCATAGTGCTGTCAATGCGAATAAGAGGTGACCGAGACGTGTAACCAATGGCACCCCATACCATCACACCGGGTGATACGCCAGTATGGCGATGACGAATACACGCTTCCAATGTGCGTTCACCGCGATGTCGCCAAACACGGATGCGACCATCATGATGCTGTAAAGAGAACCTGGATTCTTCCGAAAAAATGACGTTTTGCTATTCGTGCACCCAGGTCCGTCGTTGAGTACACCATCGCACTCGCTCCTGTCTGTGATGCAGCGTCAAGGGTAAGGGTAACCGCAGCCACGGTCTCCGAGCTGATAGTCTATGCTGCTGCAAACGTCGTTGAACTGTTCCTGCAGATGGTTGTTGTCTTGCAAACGTCCCCATCTGTTGACTCAGGGATCTAGACGTGGCTGCAGGATCCGATACAGGCATGCAAATGAGATGCCTGTCGTCTCGACTGCTAGTGATACGAGGCCGTTGGGATCCAGCGCGGCGTTCAGTATTACCCTCCTGAACCCACCGATTCCATATTCTGCTAACAGTCACTGGATCTTGACCAACGCGAGCAGCAATGTCGCGATACGATAAACCGCAATCGCGATAGGCTACAATCCGACCTTTATCAGAGTCGGAAACGTGATGGTACGCATTTCTCCTCCTTATACGAGGCATCACATCAAGTTTCATCAGGCAACACCGGTCGACTGCTGTTTGTGTATGAGAAATCGGTAGGAAACTTTCCTCATGTCAGCACGTTGTAGGTGTCGCCACCGGCGCCAACAATGTGTGAATGCTCTGAAAAGGTAATCATTTGCATATCACTGCGTCTTCTTCCTGTCGGTTAAATTTCGCGTCCGTAGCACGTCATCTTCCTGGTTTAGCAATTTTAATGGCCAGTAGTGAATGTGTGTATCCGCACAGAAGAGGAATATCAAGGCCGGTATTACCAGAACTATATACTTATATGGATTGGTGTCTGTTCTTTCAGACATGCCTGCCAGCAGCTGAAGGTATTAATATGTGATTCTAATCTAGAAGCTGTGGGACATCTTGATCGAGCTGCTCTTGACATGGATCCTCAGCCGAGGACCCTATCGCAGGTGGCCACGGCTTCGAAGTCGGCATGGCTCCACATCCCCTACAGTACCTTTTTGCACGGCTTCCAACAGTCCACGATGCTGTAGGTGGCTATTCTGGCTTTTGAAAGGTGGTCACGTAAATGTGACTCGACAGCGTGCTTGTCGTATCTGTGATCTCACGGCTGCGAAATTGTGTTTGTTTCACATCCTTTTGGAACCGGAAATATTTGCGGGACAGTAATTCGTTAGACACACTATTGTACTGCTGGTATGCAAATATTAGTCCTGTGGCGTACGATTACACTCCGTTTGGACACATTGTATGTAAATGATGTATTGTATTACGCTGGAAACTCAGTGAGGTTTCTCGCGAGTGGTCCTGTTGAATAAAAAGAAGTCGCGACCTAGAAAACTGTTGCTAAGTGCAAGATGACCTACAGTGGATCAGTGCTTAGTGCAGGGACTGGCTGCTAACCGTCTACGTAAGCAAATATAACGTAGAGTGATTAAATAGCCAAAACAGACCCCTTGTTGTATGGATATGCAATTGCTGAAGCAGTGCGTTCTGTTAAATATGTGGTAGTATGCTTACGAAACAAACTGAATTAGAATGACCGAACAAAAATAACTGTAGAAAATGCGGATGCCGTAGATTTAGTTGCAAGAATCCTGAGGAAATGTAGTCCCCTCATGAAGGACATAGCTTGCATACCGTTGTTCCAGCAGTACTTGAATACTGCTCGTCGACCTGGAACCCTTTCCAGAAGAGATTGGCAGAGGAAGTCTAGAAGAGCAGCTCGATTCGTCACAGCTGCTTTCATTAAGTACGAAAGGGTCACGGAGATGCTAATTCATCTCATGTTGATGACGCTAGAATTGAGCATGTAAGAGACAACCAATACACTAATTTCTCCTTAGTATATCTCGCGAAAAACCCAATTGTAGTGTTTCGAGCTCAGTTGAGGCATTAAGAACAACCATTCTCACCTCCACACCTATTGTTTTAGAAAAAAGAAAGATGGCGGAGATGCGGAAGTGCAGTGATAGCGGTGCACAAAGCGTCCTCTGCTACGCACCGCAAGAGGCCTCCGGGATTAGTATATTTAGCCTTTGTTTCGGGTTTCAATTCGGTGATAACCCTGCTTTTATAATTATTTCCTGTAACGCAATGATGACATCTTCTTTGTTTATCTTTCAATGTTAGTTTCATTGTCGAAGCGTGCTCAGAGGCAGATGGAAATTACAACACATCAGATATTAGAAGCTATACAATGCTGGTGAGACAACCATACACGTCTCTAGTGGCGTGTGGACGCTGTGGCTGTTGCTGCACTGTAATACCAGACTGTATTGTAAACCGCTATAAACCGATAACGATCTTGAGAACAATTAGCCGGTCGCTTCAGAACATCCGCCTGTGGGGGGGCATAGTATTGGGCAAACACAATCTGCTACGCGTGAGCGATACCTCTGCTCCGCACCGTGGCTGTTACCAATGGGATAGCGCCCCATTCCATTAGTCCCTATGCTACTTGATATCGCGTCAATTGTGAGATCGAGGTCGCCGTACTGTCTACGAAGAAAATGAAATACGTTTCTATAGAACAAGTCAGTTATGGAACTGGAAAGGTAACACTGTCAAAAACAGCTATTAACGCACTCTGAAGTCAATTTCTGATGGTTTAATTTCTTGTCTTTCGATGAAACACGCTTGAGTTACGGCTACTGGTGGAATCGGGTTTGGGGCATTACGAAACCTAGTAACTGAAGAAATACCAGAATGTGTAGACTTTCTACCATACTATAAAGATTTACTACAAACATGCTGAGACGGCTCAATACGCGTCTTCTAGGAAGGACGAATGGAGACTGAACATCATTTGTTAATGCAAATTTGAACTACAGGTTATTAAAATTACCAAAATTCACGTAATTCACCAAATCACAAACTAAAAGTGATGCCGCCAAAAACCAAAGGGTGTAGTTATCAATTTTCAAACTTAGAGCACTGCAAATCATACTTAGAGCTGATGAACTTTACCAACTATACTTTACACCACTTAATATTTGAGAGTAAAATTAGGTTATCGTAACGGCGCAGGCATATAAATGAACTTAAACAACATTTAAATACTTTCAGCAGTGCGTGAAATAATTTACATAAAATCACAGTGACGTCGAACTGGATCTTAACTGGCTACATCCAGCGACGTTTAAGGGGAGCCGTAGGTGGTCAAATCCAAAAAATTACGATTTTTTTGTTTGCTACCGAAAATTAACTGGAATATTCCTCTTTAATGTAAACTTTGAATTATTGTTCTACTCGCCCTAGAAGTGGAGTTATTACCATTTTCCCCCACGCTTGCAGAGGAAATGGGCGGCCGCTGAATGCATCTAACAACCTCTCGTAACTTCCTGGCGAACTGCTTGGGATTTTTCGGCCTGTTACGCATACAGCGCCTTATGTTACGCATACAGCGAGTAGGCAAGGGTTGGCTACATTGTTTTCTGTGACAAATGAAGCGCTCAGAGCGCGGAACATTGTCTCTTTGCTGTTTACCGTTTCGGCTTCGAAGGCTCAATCAAACTTTGGGGTCATGTAAGCTCAATGATGGAAAGACAATAGGAGGGAGAGGCAGGCTTACTGATGAGGTGATTGAACGTCTACAGAGATACTATGGGTATGCTATAAGGCAAAATACTAGTAATGTTAGTGACATGCGAAAAGCAGTGTGGGCATTGTTCCTTCATACTGCCTCTTCCAATGAATACCCTCAACACAGCCTGTGCCCAAAAGATTCCTGGTGCAAATATAATGCAAAAAAGGACTATGATCACAAACATGGTTTGCCAGCAGCTGTGATAAATGCAATAAAACCAATTTTTCATGACTTAGCACAGCCAGAAGTGTTACACAAATGTCTACACAGAAAGACGCAGAATCCTAATGAGAGCGTAAACAATTTGATTTGGAAAGTGATTCCTAAAAGGGTGTGTGTAAGCATAATAACACTGCACGTTGGCATTTATGATGCAATAGCAACCTACAACCAGGGGAACAGTGTGAAGTGTGAAGTTCTGAAGGCATTAGGATTTACAGCTGGAGTGAACACTGTACGAGCACTAAGAAATATTCACAGAGAAAGGATAAGAGGAGCAGAAAGAAGAGAAAGGCATATGAAGTATGATGGAACAACAGGCCAGAAAAGAAGACAGAAGAGGAAGCTTTTGGAGGATGAAGAAGAAGACCCTGATGATCCATCCTATAGTGCAGGAATGTGTTGAGAAACTTTGGTAGCCATTTCCCGTAAATTAGAATTTATCGAATATAAGAAACATTTTCTCAAAATCCACTCAAGCTAGAGAGATGACATTTTTATACAGCACTCCTAGTGGTCAAACGTACATTGTAACACAGCCATTTGGCAATATGTTCAGTAGTTTCATTTCAGTTTAATTATAAAGCAATTATTAGTAAATAAATTTGAATCATTAACAAAAAAAATAATTGGAAGGAAACTAGAAAAGATACTCGAAAATCCCTCTTTCATAACTGCAATACTAAACCACTCTGTACGTAAAAAAAATTCAAATTTTTCTATTTGGTAGTTTATTCATAAATGTTCCTCAAACTTTGTGATTTAAACCTGGGCAGCATAGGCACCCCCGGCTCCCCTTAAATTAGTGTAAATACTGTTTTGAGAAATGCTATGTACAGCTGTAACTAAAAATTTGAACGTGAAATACTCTGAGCAATCTTCTGTTTTTGCATGTGGTTCTCATTGGGCGGTAGACCCGTGACGCTCCACAGGAACACTGCCGAATAGCCCAAATTAACTGGTTCTAAAACAGACAAGAGGCTCTTACGCCAGACACAAAAAAATGAACACACGCACTAAAACGTGGCAAGAAAGAGCTGAATTTTATACTCTGGGAATTATATTTAGCGATTAGCTGCTCCCCTTCCAAGAATACCATTCAGTTTTACCATATAAAAAAGGAAAAGTAAAAATTACTGCTATCACGTGACATAACAGAACTAAAATAAGTTAAAACAGTTTTGCTGCCTTTGCAAGAAGTAAACAATTCTTGGTTGTAAATCCGGCACTACAGTGCTCTATTATTATAATCCACCTCATGTAACGTTAACACGAAATCCCATTAATAGCACAGGGAGCCCGGGGTGGGCCAAACCCCTAAGGAGCAACCGTAAAGAACCCAGGTGGAGCAATACGTCATACCAAAGCCTTACGCTGTCCACAGCGGCAAAATATACTTCTCTCACCAAAGGATCAACACAATAAACAACAAGCACGTAATTAGAAAAAAGCTTTACCCAGGGGGAATGAACCCTGCCAAACAAATCAAGTGAAGTTAATAGCGAGAAGATAACTAGCTGGTATCAGATCCTCTGAGAGATCCGGCGATTTAAGGAGCGCTAGTGAAGTTAGTGCATCTTACAAGACACTCCGCTGTTATCAGGTGTCGTAATCGCAGTTACTTCAGCGCTGCTGCTCTGCTAAATGTAAGCTACCACTTCAAAAACCGAGCGGGGTGGCGCAGTGGTTAGCACACTGGATTCGCATTCGGGAGGACGACGGTTCAATCCCGTCTCCGGCCATCCTGATTTAGGTTTTCCGTGATTTCCCTAAATCCTTTCAGGCAAATGCCGGGATGGTTCCTTTGAAAGGGCACGGCCGATTTCCTTCCCCGTCCTTCCCTAACCCGAGCTTGCGCTCCGTCTCTAATGACCTCGTTGTCGACGGGACGTTAAACACTAATCTCCTCCTCCTCCACCACTTCAAAAACTTCCCATCAGATATAAACACAGCGGCATTAACATGCAGCTTGCAGTGCCTTGGCGCCACATAGGGTACAACCCTAGCACAGACGATGGTTAGGAGAACCAATCCTATATTTAAAAAAAAAAAAAATACTGTAGACAAATGCTCTTAATGAATTAAAATCTGTGCTAAGGCTGGGACTTGTTTTTAAGCCGTAAGGAACTCAAACGAATAAGTACACCTGTTGCGTCGAATTGGGGACGCAAATAACTGAAAACATACTTATATTCCAAACAAGGGTCAAAAAGAAAGAGTGCAAAGTACCACCCTTAACCGGTACTATATCTTGTACCGGATCGGAAACAAAAACTGCGAAGAGCCTGTCGCAATGGCGACGAAAAGAGGAAATGGGGCAAATACTGCTACAGAGTGCGAGGAATCACGTTGAAACTCTCCATCTGCTTTATCATCCAGGTATGTCTTCTCACACTGACCAAGGTGGATCCAACGTTGTACCGTTTAGTGTTCTACCATCGTCTTGTAATTTCAGCTTCTCTTACCCGCGGTGATCTCGCTGCGTGGAGGGTCGTGGAACGCACTCCACAAATAATTGGAAAAATATTGACGATACTTTGGGTCACGGAGGGTCTTGCAATGTCGTTCGTGCAAATACTTCCAAAAGTCTAATGTGTTCCTAGGGCAGACTTGAAACGAATAATGAACTGCATGTCAACGAAGCCAAGTCTCGGCATCAGTTTTGGTGCGTGAGTAATACGTCTCATCCGGGAACAATACAGTCTTGAGTTCAATATGATTCCGCGTCACTCGACATTTGCTTCACTAAGAGTCACAATGCCGTAGACTCGCCACAGCTAAGACGGTGTTCATCGTTGTCTTGAGCGCCACAGCTCGTGTACAGCGGTGAGTCTACCATATGGATCGCATGTAGCCTCGATCTGCTCACCTGCTTACCGTTGACAGTGACATACCACACCGCCGTGACGGCATTGACCAGTGTTACGTAGTGAATCGTCTTCCACACTACTCGCCAGTTGACGTTCGGGTGCTTTCTCTCCACGAAGTTATCGGATCAGTCCTTAGGCCGAGGATGCCGTGACGCGGGTATTCGCCCAAGTGCTAGAGGGAAATCTCTCTAAAACCACAGCAAGAATTAGTTTATTTGCAATTGTTTGTCTCTTTATTTGATTTTTTCTAGTCTTCTTGTATCGTTGCTCTTCTGTTCATCCTGCTGTATGGGTGTTCTCGTTAGGGGTACTATTATGTCTTCTTTTACATTTGTTGCATTTATAGTTGCTAGTGTTGGTGTGTCGGTAGACTTTAAAGGTTTTAATTACTTTTAGTGGTTCAAAAATGGCTCTGAGCACTATGGGACTCAACATCTTAGGTCACAAGTCCCCTAGAACTTAGAACTACTTAAACCTAACTAACCTAAGGACATCACACACACCCATGCCCAAGGCAGGATTCGAACCTGCGACCGTAGCAGTTCCGCGGTTCCGGACTGCAGCGCCAGAACCGCTAGACCACCGCGGCCGGCTTACTTTTAGTGTATAGGGATATATTAACTATGGGATCTGAATTCGGTCATATTTCTCTTCTAGTTGTTTTGTGGTGGCAGTTTAGTTTTGGAAACGATTCGCTCCTATTTTCGCTATAAGTTGAAGCTATCTTTGGCTTATTGGTTTGATATTGGTGTTTCTTGTTCTAGGGTTCATCCTGGTGGCAATTATGAGAATTCTTCTTTCTGTTACCGAAAGTTTCAGAGTATTTGTTTGGTTTCCCATCCAGACCGAGTCCGTGTATTCCATAATTGGGAGCCCAAACATCTTGTAAGTTTGTAATATGGTGTTGTTGGCGCCATTATGTCTTCGTTTCATTAGTCTGAGCAGGTGTAGCCTCGTTTTTGCAAACACACTCCGTTGTTTACTTAAAGATGGTGAAACTAATAAACTCCGATTGTCAGTGCTGTTTAGTGACCTAATACATTATCAGCAATAAAACTTTAAAACAGGAATTAAATGCCAAAACTAGACTGGAATTTTGAAACTGTAAAAAATAAATTCTGGTTACCAGCAATGAGCATACTAGACTCTCTCGCAGTTACTTATTACAGATATCTTGTATATAAAATTTGACCAGCTCATCCGCCTCCACGACACCATCCATACAGCGCAACTGAAGCGTAAAAGTACTGGCATGGTCTTGCTAGACATTGAAAAAGCCTTTGACCGAGTATGGCACGATGGTTTACTATATAAGCTTGCAGAATACGGCTGCCCTCTCCACATCATTCACATTCTCAAACGCTTCTTAACTGGCCGATCCTTTTATGTTATGCAAGGCCGAAGCCGAAGTTCAATCCGGGCCGTGGAAGCTGGTGTACCCCAGGGGCCTCTCCTCTCCCCAATTCTGTACGCCGTATACACAAATGACATCCCATCCCGTGTCTCCAACCATCTCGCGTTATATGCGGATGACACTGCAGTCTTCAACTCACACCGAAACCTCCAATTTATCGCTCTGAATCTCACACGTCACCTAGAACAGATCACTCAATGGAGCAACATATGGAAAATAAAAATTAATGCAGACAAGACACAGGCCATTCTTTTTACAAACAAACGAACTCCGCCAGCTCGCCTGGTTGAACTCGAAGGCCGACGCATTCCTTGGTCTAAGACAGTAACCTACCTTGGTCTCACCTTCGACAGCCGCCTCACGTGGAAACCACACGTAGATGGTGTCTGCCACAAGGCTTACGGAATGACACACAAACTCTACCCTCTGTTGAAAAGCCCCGGCCTTTCGATACAATCTAAGCTACTCATCTGGACGTCCTGTGTCCTGTCACTCCTGCTATATGGCTGTGAACTGTGGGGACTAGCAGCAGACACTCATGTTCTCCAGGCACAAATAGTTCAAAGCAAATCACTCAGGATCATATCAAACGCTCCACGATATGTCTCCAACAACGATATCCGTCGACTTCTCCACATTCCGCCACTGGTCCATCAAATTCGCCTTCGCGCCTTAAACACTCTCGCCTTCCTACAAAACTCACCACATGATCACCTCACAGTCCTTAGTCGTGCAGTTGGAGATATTCCTTACGCCCATCCGACGCTGATACTCCAGCGCCGATACCGTCCCAACTGACGGTTTCACCGCAGCTGGGTCACTCCTGATCTTTTAATCTGTCAATTTTTATCATTTCTACCGACCTAGACATATAACAACGCCATTTCGAACCGAATCACTCATTCTGAAGGCAGGCCTAGAGCGATCCTTCAGCACATAAGCGGACGAAAGTCCCGTCAAGTTTTGCCGTGCCGTGCCGTGCCAAATTCGATGGGTATTTAACAGTGCGACATCGGAATCGTTGGTATTGGTAGTGTAATAATTAACGTACGCTAGAGTCAGCTACAAGGAACTACGAAATTAGGAACGGCGTAAAAATTCTGCAAAGAGTTTAGTGACTTAATACATTATCTGCAATAAATCCTCATATCACTGTAAAGTAGGATCATTACAACAGAGAAACTGCTGTTTATATTGCTGCCAAATTCCAAGTCGTGTGAAGTTAGCACCCTTTTTTTCAGAAATGTATATTTTTTTCAGAGTTCTTGATAGATATGAAATAGTTCTAGAGTTCTTTGTACAAAATTTCAATAGTTCTGCAGAATTTAGCGAAGAAAACAACAATACTCGAAAAAATTTTCGTACTGAAAACATTCTTTGTCAATATCCGCAAAATGTAAATAAGTACGACAGTTCTGAATAGAGCTCCAAGAGTTCTATCGAAAATCCCAGTAACATTTTTTTGTGCAGCTAATAGTTTACGAGATAATTGCAATTTAAGGAGAAAATCTTTTCACTTACTGTGAAGTTGGCACCCTTTTTTTCAGAAATTTATATTTTTTTCAGAGTTCTTGACAGATATACCATAGTTCTAGAGTTCTTTGTACAAAATTTCAATAGTTCTGTAGAATTTAGCGAAGAAAACAACAATATTCGAAAACATTTTCGTATCGAAAACATTCATTGTCAATTTTCGCAAAAATTAAACTCGTACAACAGTTCTGAGGACGGTTCTGAACAGAACCCCAAGAGCTCTATCGAAAATACCAATAACATTTTTCTATGGCTACAATAGTTTATGAGATAAATTGATTTAATGTGGGACACACTTTCTCTACAGAAAATATAAATATATTCGTACAACAGTTCTGATGACAGTTCTGGACACCACATGAAGAGTTCTATCGAAAATCCTGGTAGTATTTTTTTGTGCAGGTAATAGTTTAAGAGGAAATTGCAACATAATTAAGAACTCTATAAGAGCTCCCACTGTGAAGCTGGCACCCTTTTTTACAGAAATATATATTTTTTTCAGAGTTCTTGATAGATAAGCCATAGTTCTAGAGTTCTTTTTACAAAATTTCAATAGTTCTGCAGAATTTAGCGAAGGAAACAACAGTACTCGTAAAAATTGTGGTATCGAAACGATTTTTTGTCGATTTTTGCAAAAAGTAAATTCGTACAACAGTTCTGAGGACAGTTCTCAACAGAGCCCCAATAGTTCTATCGAAAATACATATAAAATTTTTTTGTGCAGCTACTAGTTTGCGAGATAATTGCAATTTAAGGAGAAAGTCTTTTCACTTACTGTGAATTTGGCACCCTTTTATTCAGAAATGTACATTTTTTTTCAGAGTTCTTGATAAATATGCCATAGTTCTAGAGTTCTTTGTACAAAATTTCAATAGTTCTGCAGAATTTAGCGAAGAAAACAACAATACTCGACAAAATTTTCGTATAGCAAACATTATTTGTTAATTTTCGCGATAAGTAAATTCGTACAACAGTTCTGAACAGAACCCCAATAGGTCTACCGAATATCCTAATAACAGTTTTTTGTGCGGCTAATAGGTTACGAGATAATTGCAATTTAAGGAGGAAACCTCTTCACTTACTGTGAATTTGGAACCCTTTTTTTCAGAAATGTACATTTTTTTTCAGAGTTCTTGATAGAAATGCCATAGTTCTAGAGTTCTTTGTACAAAATTTGAATAGTCCTGCAGAATTTTGCGAAGAAAACAACAAAATTCGAATAAATTTTCGTATCGAAAACATTCTTTGTCATTTTTCGAAAAAAATAAAT
The DNA here is from genome assembly GCF_023864275.1 of Schistocerca cancellata. NCBI lineage: Eukaryota > Metazoa > Arthropoda > Insecta > Orthoptera > Acrididae > Schistocerca > Schistocerca cancellata. The sequence goes on along the minus strand of NC_064630.1, from coordinate 685,205,680 downwards.
TCGTACAACAGTTCTGAACAGAACACCAAGAGCTCTATCAAAAATCGTAATAACATCTCTTTGTGGCGGTGATAGTTTATACGGTAACTGTTTTGATGGAAGACCTACTGTATCCACAGAAAAAAAATCTTGCAACAGTTTTGATGAACAGTTCTGGATAACACCCCAAGACTTCTATCGATAATCATAACAACAGTTTTTGTGGTTATAATAGTTTGTAAGATAATTGATTAATTGTGGGGCTCACTTACTCTAAAAAAAATTATGTCTATTCGTATGTTCTGATGACAGCTCTGGATAGCAATGTAAGAGTTCTATCGAAAATACTGGTAACATATTCTGTGCAAGTGTATTGTTTACGTAGTGTATTGTTTAGTGTATCCTGAAGAAGAGTTGTTAACGGACCTGTACATCACAGCCTGTAGTTTTTACTGGTACTTTGAAATTTAATAATGCAAGACTATCAATAGATTCAGGAATGAAACTTTCATCAAAGAATTGGTATATTGTGAGCTCCAGGTGAAAAAAATTGTAAATCTGTGGAATACACTGTGCAGTGAATATTGATGTTTTCTTACATACTGAATTACACGTAAATGTTATTTTAGGTTCAATGTACTTAACGCTATTCCAAATAAAAGATAAAAAACCTATTTTATTCTTTGAATTATTACATTGTTGAAACAGCAAACCAGTAATATTTACGTTTCATGTTTTGATTATTTAAAAAAAATGTATTTTAAGAGTAAATTTTTTCTCCTAATGATTTAAGAATATAATATGAGATACTGCAGCTTAAAATATTTAATCCGTTGTTGAATAATGTGATTCAGTGTGTAGGCAAGCACTATATTATTATTCATCCATAGCTTTGTTTATGTAGCTTTAATAGTGGATGAGATACCGGTAACAGTATCTCGGTATGCAAACACGTTGATTACAGAAAACTGAAACTAAAGATTTGTATCTTTTGTATCTTTGTATCTGCTTATCACTAGGCCGCTAATTTAGTCTAGTACTGAGTGATAAAGGAGCTCAGAGTGTTTGAATGACATTGTTTCTCAAGTATTATACATTAATATAGCGGTGTATTGTTGTCCATCAAGTAAGTTGCATAGTAACCACGCCAACCGCACTCCACCAGAGCTCATTGTACCTCTGGTGCGCTTCTCGACAGGTGTGACACCACCTGGTTAGTGGCGTGTGTGAATGTATCTGCCCTCTCAGCCATCTGTTTTGCACTGACGAGCCTTCTCTCTTTGAATCATCTAAGCGTGCACATCCCACACTTCCACCTACAGTTGCTACAATCAGTCTTAAGAAGGTGTACCGGCATTTGTACAGTGCTGAACATTTAGACTTTTTGTATTTAGTAGAATATATATACGGATTTTCGGTTATCCGGATTACTTCCGGTCCCACATAGTCCGGATAAAAGAGCTTCTTGTGTACCGCACTGCACAAAGTAACATTGTTTATGTCTCACATAATTCCAAAATAAAGGTGAGAAATTACGATCCGTCCTCATAGCTGTACTTCTAGCAGTACCTCATCTCCTGCTTTCCCAATTTCGCAGAAGTTGTCCTACGAAAATTGCAGAAGTAGCACTCCTGGAAGAAAGGATATTGTGACGATGTTCCTTCGTCACAGCCTGGGGTTAGAGACCCGGTCCAGTACACAGTTTTTATCTGCCAGTAAGTTTCACATCGGCGCACACCCACTGCAGAGTGAACACACAATCTATTTCATAATCTATTGGCACCATAAAAATGTTATTAGGATTTTTAAAAGAACTCTTTCGGTGCTATCCAGAAAGGGTTGTGCCAATTTATTATAATGTAGACCAAGTGAATCTCTCGTAAATGATATTATCTCATTAATTGTTATCCCCACAAAAAATGTTATTACAGTTTTCGGTAGACCTCTTAGGGTCCTATTAAGAAATGCCATCAGACGTTTTTTACGAATTTATTACTTTTACATGACAAAAGTGAGTCTCACATTAATTATCTCATATAATGTCATCGTCACGAAAAATGTTATTATAGTTTTTGGTAGAACTCTGTAGGTGCTATTTAGAACTGTCATCAGAACTATTCTACGAATTTTGTTGTCGTAGAGAAAGTATCAGATTAAAACAATTATCGTATAAACTATTATCGCCACAAAATTGTTTTTATCAGTTTCAATACAACTCTTCGGGTGCTATCGAGAAATGCCAATAGAACTGTTATACAAATTTATTTTTTCCAAACTGACAAATAATTTTTTACTATACCAAAATTTTGCCCAGTTATTGTTTTCTACCCGAAATTCTGCAGAACTATTCGTGTTTTGAGCAGGGAAATCTAGAACTATTGCATACATATAAAGAACTATTAAAAAATGTATATTTCTCGTAAAAGGGGTGCCAACTTCACGGGAAATGCTCATAAGCATTCCTTATTAAATGCAGTTATAACGTAAACAATACACTTGCACAGAATTTGTTACATTGCTATCCAGAGCTGTCATCAGAACATACGAATAGACATAATTTTTTTTAGAGTAAGTGAGCCCCACAATTAATCAATTATCTTACAAACTATTATAACCACAAAAAATGTTATTATGATTATCGATAGAAGTCCTGAACTGTTGCAAGATTTAATTTTTTTCTGTGGATACAGTAGGTCTTCCATCAAAACAGTTACCGTATAAACTATCACCGCCACAAAGAGATGTTATTACGATTTTCGATAGAGCTCTTGGTGTTCTGCTCAGAACTGTTGTACGAATTTATTTTTTTCGAAAATCGACAAAGAATGTTTTCGATACGAAAATTTATTCGAATTTTGTTGTTTTCTTCGCAAAATTCTGCAGGACTATTCAAATTTTGTACAAAGAACTCTAGAACTATGGCATTTCTATCAAGAACTCTGAAAAAAATGTACATTTCTGAAAAAAAGGATGCCAAATTCACAGTAAGTGAAGAGGTTTCCTCCTTAAATTGCAATTATCTCGTAACCTATTAGGATATTCGGTAGACCTATTGGGGTTCTGTTCAGAACTGTCCTCAGAACTGTTGTACGAATTTACTTATCGCGAAAATTGACAAATAATGTTTGCTATACGAAAAATTTTTCGAGTATTGTTGTTTTCTTCGTTAAATTCTGCAGAACTATTGTTATTTTGTACAAAGATCTCTAGAACCATGGCTTATCTATCAAGAACTCTGAAAAAAATATAAATTTCTGTAAAAAAAGGGTGCCAGCTTCACAGTGGGAGCTCTTATAGAGTTCTTAATTATGTTGCAATTTCCTCTTAAACTATTACCTGCACAAAAAAATACTACCAGGATTTCCGATAGAACTCTTCACGTGGTGTCCAGAACTGTCATCAGAACTGTTGTACGAATATTTTTATATTTTCTGTAGAGAAAGTGGGTCCCACATTAAATCAATTTATCTCATAAACTATTATAGCCATAGAAAAATGTTATTGGTATTTTCGATAGAGCTCTTGGGGTTCTGTTCAGAACCGTCCTCAGAACTGTTGTACGAGTTTAATTTTTGCGAAAATTGAAAATGAATGTTTTCGATACGAAAATGTTTTCGAATATTGTTGTTTTCTTCGCTAATTCTACAGAACTATTGAAATTTTGTACAAAGAACTCTAGAACTATGGCATATCTGTCAAGAACTCTGATAAAAATATAAATTTCTGAAAAAAAGGGTGCCAACTTCACAGTAAGTGAAAAGATTTTCTCCTTAAATTGCAATTATCTCGTAAACTATTAGCTGCACAAAAAAATGTTACTGGGATTTTCGGTAGAACTCTTGGAGCTCTATTCAGTACTGTCGTACTTATTTACATTTTGCGGAAATTGACAAAGAATGTTTTCGGTACGAAAATTTTTTCGAGTATTGTTGTTTTCTTCGCTAAATTCTGCAGAACTATTGAAATTTTGTACAAAGAACTCTAGAACTATTTCATATCTATCAAGAACTCTGAAAAAAATATACATTTCTGAAAAAAAGGGTGCTAACTTCACACGACTCAAATTTCCTTACTTACCAGTCACTAAATGGGCGGCGATTTTTCCAATACGAATGGGAAAAACTATTTAATCTTATAATCAACCTCCTGTAACGTCAATGCGAAATAATACATACGAGTAATGATTGGTTAATTTGGGGGAGGGTCCAATCAGAGAAGTCATCGGTTTAGGGAAGGAAGTCGGCCGTGCCCTTTCATTGGAACCAAACCGGCATTTGCTGAAGCTGTTTAGGGAAATCACGGAAAACCAATTCAGTATGGTCGGACGCGGGTCTGAACCGTCATCCTCGCGAAGAGAGAGCCAACCACTGCACCACCTCGCTCACTAGCAATGAACCGTGACCTGATCCATTGCAGTTATTATAGTTTTATTCGTGAGTTTCTTGACGGATTTCAGATTAATTTAATACATTAAAAACTAGGCAACAATTTCTTACATTATTGGGCACTGCTTATTCTTCAAAGAGACCTCTTGATCCTCTCTTTCCTTCTATACAATCCATGTGCCTACTATTTATGTTTATTTGATATGTAGCAGACTTTAGTGGTTACTTTGTGAGTGGAAGGAGCGGGCAGTGGGAAAGCGAACATCATTCGTAGCAGTAACACAGTTTATCAGATTTCTCACTGCTGCGTTACGGAGACAACCAAGTAATAGTTTGATAGTACCATAACAAAGGCAGCTGCTTCGGCACTACAAATAGGGAGACAGTATTCAAACACTCGAAGTCGAGCTACTAGGTTGGACGGACCACAGCACGTAGTGGTCGGGTAGCGCAAGCACCGAACACTTTTAAAACTCAAGTAAATGTGTCTGGAGGAAGAATAACCCCCCACAGACATTACAAGACTATACCATATAACTAGGCAATATCCCCATCCTAGATAATTCACCACCATACCATAATAAGGCAATAACTTCCGCACACAGAATCGAGAACATGTTTTCTCCTTTCAAACACACACGCACACAAATACCACACACACACACACACACACACACAAATACCACACACACACAAGCGAAATATGTCACTCCTGCTCTTTCCCTCCCTCTCTCTCTCTCTCTCTCTCTTCCCGGCCAAAAAATATGAACAGTCACAGAGCGGATGCAGACGCCTCCTTCACTGCGAAAACAAAGAAAACACGAACGCATCCCGCAGCAGCAAAAAAAAACACGCAAAATGATGAGAGGACAGTGCAAAGATGTGCAAATGTCTTAAGTGCCGTGACAGTGCTCTTTGCAAATGCAAATACTCACCGCATAAATGTGGGTGTCGTAGAAATATGGAATAATCTACAAAAAAACGTGAGTAACGGAAAGAATAGAAATTGTTTATAGTAATAAGTGAAGCATGCGAACTGTTAACAATCAATACAAATAAAACTTTAAGAGAAAAATTATATTCTTGCAGTAATCACTGAAAAAAGCACTCCGTCATTAGGCCGCAAGAGGCCTATCGAGACCATCCGACCACCGTATCATCCTCTGCTGAGGATGCGGATAGGAGGTGCGTGTGGTCAACACACCGCTCTCCCGGTCGTTAGGACGATTTTCTTTGGCCGGAGCCGCTACTGTTCGGTGGAGTAGCTCCTCAATTGGCATCACGAGGCTGAGTGCACCCCGAAAAATGGCAACAGCGCATGGCGGCCCTGATGGTCACCCAGCCAACTGCCGGCCACGCCCGACAGCGCTTAACTTTGGTGATATGCCGGGAACCGGTGTATCCACTGTGGCAAAGCCGTGGCCCTAGTGATCATTGAAGATGCTTTAAAATAAAGAGATACGCGTCTGGTCTTAGTAAGACTTTTATTACAGTTGCTGAAGACGCTAGTTAACTTACGCAACATGTAATGTGAAACTGTGGAGACAAGAGGACAAAAAAGAAAGAAGATAAAATGTGCAATAGAATAGGTTTGTAATAACAGGCACGTGTTAAATTTGCGAGGTAACGCCCCACAATTACAGTTTAGTGAATAAACACTAACAGTTCGGTAATGTGCCGGACAGTGCGCAAGTGAACGAAAACTTCTTAATGCAGACAAAACTTGCTCACCGATAAGCAAAACAAGATCAGCGGTGCAAACTATTAATGTCACAGAAACTAGTCTTAGTTCGGAAGTAAAATTGTGTAAGAAAATCCAGTTATCACGATAGCAACACAGCCGGCCGGGGTGGCCGAGCGGTTCTAGACGCTACAGTCTGGAACCGCGCGACCGCTACGGTCGCAGGTTCGAATCCTGCCTCGAGCATAGATGTGTGTGATGTCCTTAGGTTAGTTAGGTTTAAGTAGTTGTAAGTTCTAGGGGACTGATTACCTCAGCTGTTGAGTCCCATAGTGCTCAGAGCCATTTTTTTTTTATAGCAACACAATTTGAATGACTCTCAGAAAGCAGCGTGCATCCACGATTTGATTAGTTCAACAACGCACACAGGGGCTGGTGCGGTCCTTTGGGCGGGGCCTTGCCCGTGGTAGAACACTCCTTAGGAGTTACGACCTTAAACTCACAGAAAATGGTTCCCTCCTGCGTGAACTGCTCGCCACCTGAACTCATGTCCATACCCAACTCATGTTCACACCCTGGCTGATCTGATGTTCCGCACCTCCATGTGGTATTAGTTTCCAAGCCAACTCAGCCTGTGTGACCATTCGTCGAAGGGACATCCTTCTCCTTTATTTGCTACAGCCTGACTGCTGGTATGGAAGTGCTGCACTAACCTAGTTGCTCTGTGTTCTCGTCTTCTACATGCCCGCCTTGCTCTCGGCTTATTGGTGGTAAGCCCCAGGCTCAGTAGATGAAAGCAGACTGGGATGACGGCAGAATGTCATCTTCAAGCAAGCTTGTCCTTCCCCAGACTGATCACCTGCTCTAGCTTGTGTCACGCTAAGAGAGCTCGACGGGCACTGTGAGCGATTCCTAGCGGAAAACACTCTCGGGAGTAACATCTTTGAACCAAGGAGTTATCGATCCTTGGAGCAAGGCTCAGTCTCCCTCCTGTAAACTCACCCCTCCCGTGTTGAGGTTCACAAATGCAACAGAGATTACTTCTAATTACTATTACTAGCCTCAACCTGACTCAGATGAACTCCATGGATCCGTCCAGTCAAAGGAGTCTTGAGCAGGGAAGTGAGAGTGGTGAATACCTCGAGCTAACGGCGCAGTCCAATGAAGCAAGGCAACAATTTCCCAGACACCTCTCTTTCAAGCAGAGATCCTTAAGGCGACTTGCCTAATCTTAAATTCCTAGGATTCCAGTCTCGGTTGTACTGCGCTGCTTGTCTCCGATGGACATCTTCTATATTTAACTTTGCCGTTCTCCAAATATCTTAAATAACTTCTGGAGTAACTTCTCCCGGCAGCAGACTATTGAACGACCAGATATTGGGCAGTGCTGAATTTAAGGAATAAGAAAACATAAGGGCGGATGGAGCTGTCACACGCGCTTGGTGATTAACAGTGATGAACGTTAGGTTAATCCAGTGCAAGGTGCAATGCCATTTCCTCCTCGAATTGGCGTGGAAGATAGTCAATGTGCCCTTAATAATACAGATAAGCCCCTCAGCAAAGGACAGCTGGGAATTATATGGTGAGGTGGCTGTGTGAGTTATGCCATGTTGGAAACAAAGTTCGCGGAACTCGCTTGACACAAACTCTAGAGCATTACCACTAACTAGTACCTAGGAAGGTCCAAACAGAGAACAAGTTAACGTCATATGCCGAAAGCTGCAGTTACGTCGGCACCGAGCATTACCTGTATAAGGCTCGGAAAGGCGTCCATATTGTAACCTCCCAAGAAAAATAGTTTGTGGATTGAAAAATAATGAAAAATGGTTATTGTGCTAAGTGTAACCTCCCAGCTAAAATATTAAAGTCAATAATATTGAAAGTATAACCTCGTACCAAAATTATGAATGTCAGTGTTAAGTACAATGCAAATGAGCCAGAATGTTAGCTCCCCACAGTAATAAAAGTCAATGATAATAGAAATGTGCAAAAAATGTTAAGTCCCCACAAAATTAACGTTAAGGTGAACCTGATAAATTTTATAAGGGCAACTGCGCTGACCTTAGGCCCTGTGCAATAGTTAATCTGATAAATTGATTCTGGGAGGAAAGGCATAGCAAATATTGTTTCAATTGCAGTGATTCTTTTCTTAAAAACGATTGCTTTGAAAACAAAATTATTATTGGGGCATTTCTTGAACAAATCAATTACAATTAACATACATTACATTATCAGATGTGCGCAATGCTGCTTCATTACCTTATTTAACAATATACCTCGTCCCGAACCTTGACCAGAGACCCATGTCGACGCCGGCCGACTCCTCACACGCGACTCCGACCGAGTACAACTCGCGACTACTACTCGCTCTGCCGGCTCCACACACACTGAACTCTCGCGCGGTCAAGCGCAGACTAGCAACGATAAATAACTCTCTGGTCAGAGATTCTGTCATGCCTCGCCATCGCTGATACTGTTTCAATATCTAGAAAACTATACGTGTGGACCCCCATGGTTTGAGGTCCCACATAATCAATAAAGAACCTGTCCACGTGATGTTCGGCATTGATGAACTGGAGAGCCCCCTTCCACATTTGGGATTAGGTTTGGCGATATTCAGTTCTGTCACTTACCCACCAACCTCTAGATGTCCTTATGCAAGGACGATCAACGTAAGAGCCTCTTTGACTTTATGGATCCTTATGTACGGATGACCAATGTAATAGGTTCTGTATTGGAGACTACCAGCGGTTCTCTTATAACGGACTTGTGGTAGTACCTGAACACCGCCGTAGCGGAATCGACGGGAAGACAAATTTTAGCCACATACGGTAACAAAGTAACCGTGTCTGCGACTCACAAACCGGTACTCATTCTCCTGCCGTCACTTTGTGCTTAATTGCCCCTAACTCAGAGTTTTGCATTTGTCGATCTCGCAAATCGTCCAACAGGGAGAGTATTTCAGTTCACATTGTGAATACATCCCACACCTCCGCGGAGTCTTCAGAATTAACAGGTTCTTACCTCTCCTCAACCTTCTGACTAAGGATGTTTCGTGTTTTGTGACCCTTAATATACAACAATGAAAGAAAAAGCCGAGATTGGCACCATCCAGCGGGCGATCTGGTTGGTGTAACACTGATGCTCAAACATCCAACCAGGAGCCTGATTATCCATTTCGAGCATAAACTACTGTTGTCTCAAATAGAATTTAAAATTCTCGAGTGCAAAGGGCACAGCGACTGACTACACCTCATAGTTCGAGTATCTAACTTACGTGTGCAACATCACTTAGTTACCTGCAACGTCACGTAGCCACATGCACAACTCCGCAATCCTAGTCTCTTCTGACTGGGTGCATACACGAATTGGACATTATAACTGCTCCTTTGTAAGGCAGCCAAGCCCTTGCACGCCCATGGCCTGCGTGTTATCATTGAACACACTTAGAAACACCCTAGGTACAGTTTGCCAAGGAAACTTTTATCTCAAAATACGCGTCAAAATTTTTTCTTATTACGAAGGGTGCAAAATTAATTAACCAACTAATTACGTCTACTCTCAAAGCAACCATGATTTGCTACGAGAATGATACGTGGCTTCTTGAAGAGTGAAAGTAATGGGCAATGGAAAATGGAAATAATTCACAGCAATAACAAAGTTTATTGGCACTCTCAGTGCTGCATTAAATGCACAAATAAGTCACAACTTGATAACACAATATGAATGGCAGCTCTTTCAGCAGTAATTGATAGGGCCACTTGATAGCAACACATCGGCATCACCCACTAGGCTGGATGCACCGCAACACACTCTGGTCAGGGAACACAAACACTTAACAGTTCTAAGACACACCCACACAACAAGTGCAAATACACCCGCGAAATCAAACTCTTAATAAACCAAACAGTTTAAAAGTGTACATGAGTTGAGGATATTGCCAGGAGATTGAAAAGAAAAGAAAGAATATGAAATTCAGTAAAATCAGACCCTTTACTTGAAAAAACACAATATAATAACATTCAAATAACAGTCGAGTGCAAAGTTTGTGAGCTACTGCCCCACTCCTAAAGTTCAATGTATGAACAACAACAGTTTGGTACCGACTGAGACAATATGCAAGTGAACAAAAATTTCTTAATGTTAACACATGTGGCTCGCCAACAAGCAGAGCGTTATAAGCAGAAGAAATTACGAATGCCACACAAGCTAGTCTCGAATCGACAGTAGAGTTACATAAGAAATACCGGTTAACACAATGACAGCGCAATTTTAGTAACCCTCAGAATACATTACTGACCAGTAAAAACAAAATTATAACTCATAAATAAATGTACATCATGAGAGGGCCAACTGTACCTTGGATCAAGGCACTGAATCTTTGAGTCTTACGAATTAATACAGGCTTAAGCAAACATTATTTAGAGATCCAGCTCAACATTACTGACACAAGGGTACACAATTTAGTCACACAACATGCCCTTCGACAGCGGACGTCGAACTATAATGATTTCAGTTAGTTCACACAAAGCAAACAATCTACCCTGATTTGATCTGTTCTAAAACGGCTTCACCCAGTGTAGTTTACTGACAGGGGCCTTCTGGTAGTAGCAGACTCGCACAGGTGTTGTGGCCATAGTCTCACGACTGATGGTACCCTCCTACGTGAAATACTCTACACGCGACCTCCTGTCCACGCCTCGGCTGAGAGGACGTTGCTGATGTCGGTGTTCTCGATTGCCGTCCGAGATCAACACAGACTGCGTACACGTTCGCCGAACGGAAATTGTCCTGTTGCGACCGCTAAAGACTGATTCCCGGTATTGTCGTTCCTGTACACTCCGTTCGCAAGACTTGACTGTGCCCTCACGTTCTACAAGCCCAGCACGTTTGCTGATTACAGGCAGCAAATATCTACATCCGTCGACGAAGGGGACTCGCTCGTTCGGTAGCAGACTGTCCTCTGTCTCCTATCACACCAAGAGAAGTCGACACACACCATTCGTGCCTCATAACGACAGACGCTCTTCAGAGTAAAATCTGTGGAACCTAGGAGCTTGGCGTGGGCTATGGATGCTCGTGCCATGGCTCGCCATCCTGCTCTCCTGGTATTAAGATGTATGTATCCTTCCTCAATGCTCTTTCCCCGTTTAATGGTTCGTCCTCCTCAATAACCAGCTGTGATGCTTCTTACTTATTAATGTACACCTGTAGATAGCATTTGTTCCTTTACACTTAGTCCAAAACCTAATTCATGTTCACTTTCGGCTACCACTACTGCATCGCTAGTTAACGGCGTTCTTCTAAGTTCCTTTTCGATGAATAAGCAAACATCACTGGTGACAATGAACTTGCCTTACATCTTTCTTGCTTTTACCTATTATATAAATCTGTCAATACCGCCTACACTAATTCGCTTAAAGAAAGATTGTGGGTTTCCCCCTTTCCCTGTTGTCGATACCACACTTCGTAAAGAAAAAGAGAACATTACATTTCATCCCACGTTATACCAGGTGATCTTTTCCACTGTGTACAAACTCTAGGGTTCAAATGGCTCTGAGCACTATGGGACTTAACATCTATGGTCATCAGTCCCCTAGAACTTAGAACTACTTAAACCTAACTAACCTAAGGACGGCACACAACACCCAGCCATCACGAGGCAGAGAAAATCCCTGACCCCGCCGGGAATCGAACCCGGGAACCCGGGCGTGGGAAGCGAGAACGCGACCGCACGACCACGAGATGCGGACCAAACTCTAGGGATTGATCATGAGATGATATGGAAAAAAGTGGTTTCACGAACTTATGTCCACAAACGAATGGTTTCCTAGCTAGAGACCATTTATTCAGTCATACTTTGTTAAATGGTTCAAATGGTTCTGAGCACTATTGGACTTAACAAAAATGGTTGAAATGGCGCTGAGCACTATGGGACTTAACATCTGAGGTCATCAGTCCCCTAGAACTGAGAACTACTTAAACCTAACTAACTTAAGCACATTACGCACATCCATGCTCGAGGCAGGATTCGAACCTGCGACCGTAGCGGTCGCACGGTTCTGGACTGTAGCGCCTAGAACTGCTCGGCCACTCAGGCCGGCTGGCAGTTAACATCTGAGGTCATCAGTCCCCTAGAACTTAGTACTACTTAAAACTAACTAACCTAAGGACATCACACACGTCCATGCCCGAGGCAGCATTCGAAACTGCGACGGTAGTAGTCACGCTGTTCCAGACTGAAGCGCCTAGAACCGCTCACCCACCAGAGGCCCGCTATACTTTGTTACAGAGACTGCTTCCAAGCTAGAGACCACTTATTCAGTCATACTTTGTAACAGAGACTGCGGTCTAATACGCGTTGTACCAAGTAACCACAGTTATAGCATGCATGGTTTCTTCCTAGTGGGTAGTACTGTTTCTCAACACGTCACGCCCTAGCACCCTCTCCTGCCATAGTATTAGGTAGTTTTGTATCCAATTCATTTCTCCAGCTGACTCGATGTGATACAGCGTTGTACACAGTGGTTCCGTATTCCACTCGAGTTTTTGGCGACATATTGTTTACTTACGGAAAGGCAAATGGTAACGGGCGCCGGACAGCAAGGTTGTATCAGGAGACCATTCCTCGCTGACAACAGCATTCAATCTTTTCGACACTGTTTCAAAAACTATGAAATGTTCTGACACCAGACTTGTAGAAAAACGTAATTAACACTGTGGAAGGTGACCGCCGTGCTAGTGCCATGCAGTTGGCCTTCAAATGGTTCAAAATGAGCACTATGGGACTTAACATATATGGTCATCAGTCCCCTAGAACTTAGAACTACTTAAACCTAACTAACCTAAGGACAGCACACAACACCCAGCCATCACGAGGCAGAGAAAATCCCTGACCCCGCCGGGAATCGAACCCGGGAACCCGGGCGTGGGAAGCGAGAACGCTACCGCACGACCACGAGATGCGGACAGTTGGCCTTCCAATACAGGCTAGACCAGATGACCGTGTGGAACATTCTCCACGACAATTGTTATTACCCTTATCACTTACAGCATGTGAAGGGATTACTATCAACAGATTTGCCATATCCGGAGCGGTTTGGCACTGGTTTCTTCACCAGGCAACCATGAGTCTGGGATTTGTCATCCATCCTATTCACAAATGAGGCCAAATTAACGTGGAGTGTTATCTTCAACTTTCATAACAGTTCCAGAATGAGATTTTAACTCTGTAGCTGAGTGTGCGCTGCTATGAAACTTCCTGGTAGATTGAAACTGTGTGCCGGACCGAGACTCGAACGCGGGACCTTTACTTTTCGCGGGCAAGTGCTCTACCATCTGACCTACCCAAGCACGACTCTTGCGCCCTCCCTACAGCTGGTAGAGCACAGATGTAGAGCACTTGCCCGCGAAAGGCAAAGGTCCCGAGTTCGAGTCTCGGTCCGGCACACAGTTTCATAACAGTTGTCTGTGGGATAGCAAGCAGAACCCCCGTGGTGTTGTGATCGCAAAACATCCACATCAGTGTAGCTGGAAAGTTTGCGCGAGGAAAATTTGCGAGCTATTTTGTGAGCAGTCTTTCTTCCACGTCGCCTAATGGGTCGGAACTATAGCGGCTTCTTGCGGATGACTTTGCCTCCCCTGCTGGAAGATGTGCCACTGATGATTCGAAAGGTTATGTGGCTGCTACATGACAGTGCTCCAGCCCATTTCGCCGTTAGAGTCCAGGGGCACTTCAATAGTGTCTTCCCTGGTCGATGAAGCGTGCGAGGGGATGCAGTTGCAAGGCCTTCTAGCTCACCCGATATCAACCAGTGAGATTTCTGGTTATGGGGCCATCTCAAAAGTATCGTGTATGCAGAGCCCATTCCAGACGTGGAGTCACTGGAGTAGCTTATTCATTCTGCCTTTGACACTGTTCCGATGCAGCGTCGCCGATGTGAACGTGGGAGACAGAAAATGTTACGGCGGGTACAAGTAAGCTTTGAGACACGTGGAAACCATTTTCAGTTCACACAGTAACTGTGGCTACGGGGTGCAGTGAATATAGACAGCAGTCTCTGTATAAATGTATGATTGAATGAACAGCCTCTAGCACTGAAACCATGTATTTTCGGACATAAGTTCATTAGACCTGTTTTGTCCGTATCCTCTCATCGATCTGCCCCTAGAGTTTGTACACGGTGGAAAACATCACCCTGTATGTCGCCTCTCCTTATTTATAGTGACACAATAAGCTCCGAAATGTGACCTCATTTACATTTGAATATTCTCTCAACTGAAAATAATACACAATCGTTTTTCATTGTGTTCACTTATGCTATCCGCTTGGTGGCATTGCAGTAGCGAAGTTGCTGGAAAACGGTCAGAGATTAACGACACGTTGTGTTGAACCGTACACATGCAACAGCACTAAGTTAGGTAATTAGCATTATTGAAATTTGCCCTTCTTTGTTTGTATTTTTGTTATATGATTTGAGTGGGTGTACATAAATGTACTGTCAATGGAGAAACGTGAGACAGTGCAGGTACGAAAAACTGTTTCAGCAGTGTGTGGCTAGTGCTCCCGCTATCACGTACATTACTGGCCATTAAAATTGCTACACCAAGAAGTAGTACAGATGATAAACGGCTGTTCATTGCACAAATATATTATACTAGAACTGACATGTGATTACATTTTCACGCAATTTTGGTGCATAGATCCTGAGAAATCAGTACCCAGAACAACCAACTCTGGCCGTAATAACGGCCTTGATACGCCTGGGCATTGAGTCAAACAGAGCTTGGATGGCCTGTACAGCCACAGCTGCCCATGCAGCTTCAACACGATACCACAGTTCATCAAAGGTACTGACTGGAGTATTGTGACGAGCCAGTTACTCGGCCATTATTGGCCAGACGTTTTCAATTGGTGAGAGATCTGGAGAATGTGCTGGCCAGGGCAACAGTCGAACATTTTCTGCATCAGGCAAGGCCCCTACAGGACCTGCAACATACGGTTCTGCATTATCCTGCTGAAATGTAATGTTTCGCAGGGATCAAATGAAGGGTAGAGCCACGGGTCGTAACGCATCTGAAATGTAACGTCCACTGTTCATAGTGCCGTCAATGCGAACAAGAGATGACCGAGATTTGTGACCAATTGCACCCCATACCATCACTCTGGGCGAAACGCCAGTATGGCGATGACGAACACATGATTCGAATATGCGTTCACTGCGATGTCGCCAAACACGGATGCGACCATCATGATGCTGTAACCGAACCTGGATTCATCCGAAAAAATGACGTTTTTCCATTCGTGCACCCAGGTTCGTCGTTGGGTACACCATCGCAGGCGCTCCTGCCTGTGATGCAATGTCAAGGGTAACCGGCGCCATGGTCTCCGAGCTGATAGTCCATGCTGCTGCAAACGTCGTCGAACTTTTCGTGCAGATAGTTGTTGTCTGGCAAACGCCCCATCTGTTGACTCGTAGGTCGCGACGTGGCTGCACGATCCGTTACAGCCATGCGGATAAGATGCCTGTCTTCTCGACTGCTAGTGATGCGAGGCCGTTGGAATCCAGCACGCCGTTCCGTATTATCCTCCTGAACCCACCGATTCCATATTCTGCTAACAGTCATTGAATCTCGACCAACGCGAGCAGCAATGTCACGATACGATAAACCGCAGTCGCGATAGGCTAGAATCCGACCTTTATCAAAGTCGGAAATGTGATGGTACGCATTTCTCCTCCTTACACGAGGCATCACAACACCGTTTCACCTGACAAAGCGGGCCAACCGCTGTTTGTGTATGAGAAATCGGTTGGAAACGTTCCTCATGTCAGCACGTTGTTGGGGTCGCCACCGGCGCCAACCTTGTGTGAACGCTCTGAAAAAACTAATCATTTGCATATCACAGCATCTTCTTCCTGTCGGTTAAATTTTGTGTATGTAGCGCGTCATCTTCGTGGTGTAGCAATTTTAATGGACAGTAGTGTATTTTAGACCCTGTTTTTAACGTACTTCCACCTGACTACGTTAATTTAAAATTTCTACTGTCACTGAGTTGCTGCTTTGCCTGACCGTGACCGGTGCTAGCAGCGCGTATCGATGTATCCCCTGTCGTAGTATCTTTGCTCGACTGCTATTTCATCCCGGTCGTTGTGTGTCGCAGGCCGGTTGTGTAAGGGAATTCGGTGGCGAGTTCGGGTCTGGCAGTCAGTTGGAACTCGTCTGGAGTGCAGTCCGGACCTGCCAGTCAGGGAGTTGTAATGCGGCACTAGTGCAGTCGGGTGGAGCAGCAGTGAGGTCTGTGTCCACATGGCTCGCCCGACCATTGCCGCCACGCATCACTTGAGCCGGGCCACAGTCTTGGTGGATTGTCGGTCGGTCGTCCTACCGGACGATGTGTTTTGGCTCGCCGATCGTTAATGAATAGGCTGTGTGTGTGCATCGACTCCAGATAGTCTTCGTGTGTGCCTAGTTACTGTTGGGTATCGTTCAGGCCTTCGTGCAAGTGTTTCTCAGGTTGTGTGTGTAGTTTGCGGGACTTTTATTGACAAATTATTTTAAATGTTGTCGGCGTATTGGTTCTGAGAGGTTGGTCGTCTCGTCGGTCGACGTGTAGTTGGTTCTCTGAGCGCTTCTGGACCCTTCAGTTACCATCTTGTGGAACTTGTGTCGGCCGTTTCCTGGAGCAGGGATGTCGTTTAGCCAGTGGGCGTGTTTCCTCTGCATTGTTGTGTCCAAGCCAGTTTTCCGCGGTCGTGTGTCTGGAAGTGATTGGGAGACGGACCAGCGGTGGATTCGCGACGGAGCAGCAGTCGTGGACTGACCAGAGGGAGTCGGTCGGTTGTTGAGGACGAGGGCGGTGCAGTCGACTGGGGCCGCTGGCAGCCCCTGCACAGTGTCGGAGCGAGTGTGGAGCTGTCCGATCACTACGAGCTTCGTGGTTCACCGACCCAGGACGTCAAAGTTAAGTAGTGGTTTCAACTACCCAAGCCACATCTATTCATTTTGTGGTGGTTCGTTTCGGTGGTTTGCTGTTAGGAAGGGTTTTCTGTGAGCAACACTGAGTGTCTTTTCTGCTAAAGTTGAGCCGCCATCTGGTGCAATTAACTATTTTACTTGACTAAAATTCGAGTGAACCAGTGGAATTTTCGGCCTGGTGGCCGTTAGTATTCCAGTTACCTGCCCTGGCCACTAACGTAATTTCAGGCAGCGTCCTTTCCTCACCTGTTGTCGCTACCCAATATGGTACGTAATTTTGACAGCTAATATATACTCCATTGTGGATTATCACGTTTGTAACCTTTTTTGTTTGAGTTCTCATGTACTGATTGATGGGAAGCCAGTAGTGTTGGTCGGTCCGTGGCTATCCCCCGGTTGGGTCCCAATGGATCAAGTGTAACTGGGCTCACCACCTGACTCACCTAAGTGAACGAGGGCAGACCGATCTCCCTGGAGGCTTCTGAGTGCCACCGGTGTTTAATTATCGGTTTTCAGCTACATTAAATTTAAGGCTTATGGTTATTTTTTCTTTTTTCTTAAAAATTTTGCAAAATAAATTCTTAAATTATCTTTCAAGCTTAAACATTGCGGCCTTCTGCCTTTAAAAGATTAATGTAACATATTTTAAAATTTTGAAACTTAATTGTGGCCTACAGTCATTGGTTTTGCACCTTGCATATGTTTGTTCTATCTACCTTGCTGTGATATTTCTTTAATTATTTTGTTGCTATCATAATTGGATTTTTGTCTTGTTGATTTGTTAAGATTTCTTGTTTGGAGGCCTTCAGCCGTGAAAGAGTTGCATTTATTAAAGGTCTGGCTATGTGCCGCTTTGGTTGTAACAGTTAATAAATTACAATAAATTACAATTCGAAGGTAAAACTGACCTCAACCTATTTGGCCATTTCCACAATCCTATGTACCCAGAGGGTTTAGCTGGCGTTTCAATGTAGTTCATCTGTGCATGTGGTTATCAACTGAACAGACGTAACGAGATCAATTAGGAGTTTTGTGATGAGGCAGCAAAGAACATTTGCTAGGAGACAGTATAGACTGTACAGCTATTTTCTTTTTAGCTAATAAGACAAAAGCAAGTAAGTGAGAGGAACGTTCAAGTAAGTTGAAAGAAGGCTAGCACCGTTTTATATTCCAGACCACAAGTGACGGAGAGTACCACCAATTTTTTGGCCCCTTTGATTTATGTCTCCGAAACTATTTTCGGCAGTTTAATCCTTAAGGAAACAGTAACTTTCAAAATGCACTTCAAGTGATAAAAAATAACAGAAAATAATACGCTTTATCAAGCAAAAGCCCTGTTCGGAGACGACAGGAAATAATTTGGAACGTTAGTGGCCGCAAATGTGGTGGAGTTTAGTCCATACTTGAGATGATGGGTTGTGGGCTTCCATAGATGGCACATGCTGTACACAACACTCCTGTTTTCTCGTTGTATTAATAACCGTGGCTATGCTGGAAGTTCGTTGAATGCTCTTAAATGTTTCATAGGTCGATGGAGCTTGCGTCCTAAAGTGCCTTGCGATATTCCCTGATAGCTGCAGCAATTTCTTCAAACAACCATTGCAACGGTGTGCATTGGGAAGAATGAGGTATCGTTGCTTCCGCCGCCGTGCACCACTCTTTCGAAATCCTTCTTTTGACTGCTTTGAGATATTGCCAAGTTTACCGGTTAGGTTTCCGTAGTGAACAACGTGGTGCATATCTCGTTGTCGATGGGTCGTACGCCATGGGCATACCACTGGATTAACAGTGAGATGCTCGGGTTGCAGATTGTAATATCTATGGCTGACTATTTTCCATGGGCCGTACTGAAAAGTATTGCAGCACCAGTGCTAAGGACGCAGACTTCCAGTTCTAAAATTAACTGCTTTGTTACTTGACTACTGCTGAATATGGTTTGGGTTGTAACCTTCCCGCAAAAATATTTGGTGTCAATAACCTCCCAGCAAGAATATGAAAGTCAATGTTACGTGAAATGTTGTCTTCCCACAAAACTGAATAATTAAAATGAACCAAGCGTAACCTGCTTGCAAATTTAAAGAATAATAATGACCCAAATGTAAACTCCCCACAAACATTAACTAATGAAGTTTACTCATTAAACCCACAGTAAAATTAATTAAATAATGAAGCATAAAGTATGTGTAAGATCTGAACACAAATAATTAAACCTGACAAATTACACTCCTGGAAATTGAAATAAGAACACCGTGAATTCATTGTCCCAGGAAGGGGAAACTTTATTGACACATTCCTGGGGTCAGATACATCACATGATCACACTGACAGAACCACAGGCACATAGACACAAGCAACAGAGCATGCACAATGTCGGCATTAGTACAGTGTATATCCACCTTTCGCAGCAATGCAGGCTGCTATTCTCCCATGGAGACGATCGTAGAGATGCTGGATGTAGTCCTGTGGAACGGCTTGCCATGCCATTTCCACCTGGCGCCTCAGTTGGACCAGCGTTCGTGCTGGACGTGCAGACCGCGTGAGACGACGCTTCATCCAGTCCCAAACATGCTCAATGGGGGACAGATCCGGAGATCTTGCTGGCCAGGGTAGTTGACTTACACCTTCTAGAGCACGTTGGGTGGCACGGGATACATGCGGACGTGCATTGTCCTGTTGGAACAGCAAGTTCCCTTGCCGGTCTAGGAGTGGTAGAACGATGGGTTCGATGACGGTTTGGATATACCGTGCACTATTCAGTGTCCCCTCGACGATCATCAGTGGTGTACGGCCAGTGTAGGAGATCGCTCCCCACACCATGATGCCGGGTGTTGGCCCTGTGTGCCTCGGTCGTATACAGTCCTGATTGTGGCGCTCACCTGCACGGCGCCAAACACGCATACGACCATCATTGGCACCAAGGCAGAAGCGACTCTCATCGCTGAAGACGACACGTCTCCATTCGTCCCTCCATTCACGCCTGTCGCGACACCACTGGAGGCGGGCTGCACGATGTTGGGGCGTGAGCGGAAGACGGCCTAACGGTGTGCGGGACCGTAGCCCAGCTTCATGGAGACGGTTGCGAATGGTCCTCGCCGATACCCCAGGAGCAACAGCGTCCCTAATTTTCTGGGAAGTGGCGGTGCGGTCCCCTACGGCACTGCGTAGGATCCTACGGTCTTGGCGTGCATCCGTGCGTCGCTGCGGTCCGGTCCCAGGTCGACGGGCACGTGCACCTTCCGCCGACCACTGGCGACAACATCGATGTACTGTGGAGACCTGACGCCCCACGTGTTGAGCAATTCGGCGGTACGTCCACCCGGCCTCCCGCATGCCCACTATACGCCCTTGCTCAAAGTCCGTCAACTGCACATACGGTTCACGTCCACGCTGTCGCGGCATGCTACCAGTGTTAAAGACTGCGATGGAGCTCCGTATGCCACGCCATCTGGCTGACACTGACGGCGGCGGTGCACAAATGCTGCGCAGCTAGCGCCATTCGACGGCCAACACCGCGGTTCCTGGTGTGTCCGCTGTGCCGTGCGTGTGATCATTGCTTGTACAGCCCTCTCGCAGTGTCCGGAGCAAGTATGGTGGGTCTGACACACCGGTGTCAATGTGTTCTTTTTTCCATTTCCAGGAGTGTATATAAGGGCAGCGGTACTGACCCTCGGCTCTGTGCAATAATTAAACCTGAACACAAAAACCAAAATTCTTACATCAGTAAACTCCCTCAATATCTGCTCTTATGTTTCGGCACAGCTCCGTGCAATGCTAGCCCATGTTTAATTTTAATTCTTGGAGGGACTGCATAGTAAGTATTACTTGACTTGAAATGGATCTCTTGTTTAAAACAGTTACTTTATAAGAAAATTATTATTGGGGCAATTCTTGACCAAATTAATTACAATTAACATATGTTATTAGCTGAGCGCAATGCTGCTTCATTACCTTCGATAACAATATACCTCGTGCAGAACCGTGGCCAGAGACCCATGTCGACGCCCGCCGACTCCTCATACACAACTACTGACTGACTACTACTGTCGTCTCGCTACACGCAACTGATCCTGCCGACTCGCTACGTGCTACTACAGTCGTCTCGCGCGGTCAAGCGCAGACTAGCAACGATAAATAACTCTCTGGTTAGAGATTCTGTCATGCCTCGCCATCGCTGTCAATGAATACACTGAATACATACGTGTTTCAGGGTGCCTCACACGGGATTGTGGGCATAGAAGTCCCGCAGTAAGAGAAAGAATGAAGTTAGCTCGTCGGCTAGCTGGACCAGTTCGTGATATGGTATAGATCTGTCATTTGGTTAACGTAGGGTGAAAATTATTGAACTAAATGAAAAAAGGGTAAATTAGTTACAAACTATGGAGTGCACACACTACACTCCTGGAAATTGAAATAAGAACACCGTGAATTCATTGTCCCAGGAAGGGGAAACTTTATTGACACATTCCTGGGGTCAGATACGTCACATGATCACACTGACAGAACCACAGGCACATAGACACAGGCAACAGAGCATGCACAATGTCGGCATTAGTACAGTGTATATCCACCTTTCGCAGCAATGCAGGCTGCTATTCTCCCATGGAGACGATCGTAGAGGTGCTGGATGTAGTCCTGTGGAACGGCTTGCCATGCCATTTCCACCTGGCGCCTCAGTTGGACCAGCGTTCGTGCTGGACGTGCAGACCGCGTGAGACGACGCTTCAACCAGTCCCAAACATGCTCAATGGGGGACAGATCCGGAGATCTTGCTGGCCAGGGTAGTTGACTTACACCTTCTAGAGCACGTTGGGTGGCACGGGATACATGCGGACGTGCATTGTCCTGTTGGAACAGCAAGTTCCCTTGCCGGTCTAGGAATGGTAGAACGATGGGTTCGATGACGGTTTGGATGTACCGTGTACTATTCAGTGTCCCCTCGACGATCACCAGTGGTGTACGGCCAGTGTAGGAGATCGCTCCCCACACCATGATGCCGGGTGTTGGCCCTGTGTGCTTCGGTCGTATGCAGTCCTGATTGTGGCGCTCACCTGCACGGCGCCAAACACGCATACGACCATCATTGGCACCAAGGCAGAAGCGACTCTCATCGCTGAAGACGACACGTCTCCATTCGTCCCTCCATTCACGCCTGTCGCGACACCACTGGAGGCGGGCTGCACGATGTTGGGGCGTGAGCGGAAGACGGCCTAACGGTGTGCGGGACCGTAGCCCAGCTTCATGGAGACGGTTGCGAATGGTCCTCGCCGATACCCCAGGAGCAACAGCGTCCCTAATTTTCTGGGAAGTGGCGGTGCGGTCCCCTACGGCACTGCGTAGGATCCTACGGTCTTGGCGTGCATCCGTGCGTCGCTGCGGTCCGGTCCCAGGTCGACGGGCACGTGCACCTTCCGCCGACCACTGGCGACAACATCGATGTACTGTGGAGACCTGACGCCCCACGTGTTGAGCAATTCGGCGGTACGTCCACCCGGCCTCCCGCATGCCCACTATACGCCCTTGCTCAAAGTCCGTCAACTGCACATACGGTTCACGTCCACGCTGTCGCGGCATGCTACCAGTGTTAAAGACTGCGATGGAGCTCCGTATGCCACGCCATCTGGCTGACACTGACGGCGGCGGTGCACAAATGCTGCGCAGCTAGCGCCATTCGACGGCCAACACCGCGGTT
Source organism: Schistocerca cancellata (assembly GCF_023864275.1). NCBI lineage: Eukaryota > Metazoa > Arthropoda > Insecta > Orthoptera > Acrididae > Schistocerca > Schistocerca cancellata. Next base: position 685,182,969 of record NC_064630.1, on the reverse strand, counting down.
CCTGGTGTGTCCGCTGTGCCGTGCGTGTGATCATTGCTTGTACAGCCCTCTCGCAGTGTCCGGAGCAAGTATGGTGGGTCTGACACACCGGTGTCAATGTGTTCTTTTTTCCATTTCCAGGAGTGTATATAAGGGCAGCGGTACTGACCCTCGGCTCTGTGCAATAATTAAACCTGAACACAAAAACCAAAATTCTTACATCAGTAAACTCCCTCAATATCTGCTCTTATGTTTCGGCACAGCTCCGTGCAATGCTAGCCCATGTTTAATTTTAATTCTTGGAGGGACTGCATAGTAAGTATTACTTGACTTGAAATGGATCTTTTGTTTAAAACAGTTACTTTATAAGAAAATTATTATTGGGGCAATTCTTGACCAAATTAATTACAATTAACATATGTTATTAGCTGAGCGCAATGCTGCTTCATTACCTTCGATAACAATATACCTCGTGCAGAACCGTGGCCAGAGACCCATGTCGACGCCCGCCGACTCCTCATACACAACTACTGACTGACTACTACTGTCGTCTCGCTACACGCAACTGATCCTGCCGACTCGCTACGTGCTACTACAGTCGTCTCGCGCGGTCAAGCGCAGACTAGCAACGATAAATAACTCTCTGGTTAGAGATTCTGTCATGCCTCGCCATCGCTGTCAATGAATACACTGAATACATACGTGTTTCAGGGTGCCTCACACGGGATTGTGGGCATAGAAGTCCCGCAGTAAGAGAAAGAATGAAGTTAGCTCGTCGGCTAGCTGGACCAGTTCGTGATATGGTATAGATCTGTCATTTGGTTAACGTAGGGTGAAAATTATTGAACTAAATGAAAAAAGGGTAAATTAGTTACAAACTATGGAGTGCACACACTACACTCCTGGAAATTGAAATAAGAACACCGTGAATTCATTGTCCCAGGAAGGGGAAACTTTATTGACACATTCCTGGGGTCAGATACGTCACATGATCACACTGACAGAACCACAGGCACATAGACACAGGCAACAGAGCATGCACAATGTCGGCATTAGTACAGTTTATATCCACCTTTCGCAGCAATGCAGGCTGCTATTCTCCCATGGAGACGATCGTAGAGGTGCTGGATGTAGTCCTGTGGAACGGCTTGCCATGCCATTTCCACCTGGCGCCTCAGTTGGACCAGCGTTCGTGCTGGACGTGCAGACCGCGTGAGACGACGCTTCAACCAGTCCCAAACATGCTCAATGGGGGACAGATCCGGAGATCTTGCTGGCCAGGGTAGTTGACTTACACCTTCTAGAGCACGTTGGGTGGCACGGGATACATGCGGACGTGCATTGTCCTGTTGGAACAGCAAGTTCCCTTGCCGGTCTAGGAATGGTAGAACGATGGGTTCGATGACGGTTTGGATGTACCGTGCACTATTCAGTGTCCCCTCGACGATCACCAGTGGTGTACGGCCAGTGTAGGAGATCGCTCCCCACACCATGATGCCGGGTGTTGGCCCTGTGTGCTTCGGTCGTATGCAGTCCTGATTGTGGCGCTCACCTGCACGGCGCCAAACACGCATACGACCATCATTGGCACCAAGGCAGAAGCGACTCTCATCGCTGAAGACGACACGTCTCCATTCGTCCCTCCATTCACGCCTGTCGCGACACCACTGGAGGCGGGCTGCACGATGTTGGGGCGTGAGCGGAAGACGGCCTAACGGTGTGCGGGACCGTAGCCCAGCTTCATGGAGACGGTTGCGAATGGTCCTCGCCGATACCCCAGGAGCAACAGCGTCCCTAATTTTCTGGGAAGTGGCGGTGCGGTCCCCTACGGCACTGCGTAGGATCCTACGGTCTTGGCGTGCATCCGTGCGTCGCTGCGGTCCGGTCCCAGGTCGACGGGCACGTGCACCTTCCGCCGACTACTGGCGACAACATCGATGTACTGTGGAGACCTGACGCCCCACGTGTTGAGCAATTCGGCGGTACGTCCACCCGGCCTCCCGCATGCCCACTATACGCCCTTGCTCAAAGTCCGTCAACTGCACATACGGTTCACGTCCACGCTGTCGCGGCATGCTACCAGTGTTAAAGACTGCGATGGAGCTCCGTATGCCACGCCATCTGGCTGACACTGACGGCGGCGGTGCACAAATGCTGCGCAGCTAGCGCCATTCGACGGCCAACACCGCGGTTCCTGGTGTGTCCGCTGTGCCGTGCGTGTGATCATTGCTTGTACAGCCCTCTCGCAGTGTCCGGAGCAAGTATGGTGGGTCAGACATACCGGTGTCAATGTGTTCTTTTTTCCATATCCAGGAGTGTATATTCAACATGTAAACGTCACTACAGATATTCGGATTTACGTTATGACATGTTCGATACGTCTGCCATCATTGGCGGCGATGTGGCGCAGACGTGTAGCGAAGTTCAGCATGACCCATGAAGTGTCGGAAAATCAACGTTGTCGATAACCTCCTGAACCGCTGTTTTAAACTCAGCAATGGTTTCTGGGTTATTGGTGTACTCTTGTCTATCATATAGCCCCACAAGAAGGAGCCGTATGTGTTCAGATCCAGAGAATCGAGGCCTATGCCAATGGCCTCTTGGTACTTCAGAGCCAGAGTGCGGTCCCCAAAGTGCTCCTCCAGGATGTCAAACATTCTACTGCTTCGACAGGGATGAGCTCCGCCTTGCATGAACCGCGTCTTGTCGAAATGAGGGCCACTTTGGATAATGGGAATAAAATCACCTTCCATAACCCACATGTACCGTTTGGTAGTCACCGTACCATTAAGGAATATCGCACCGACTATTCCGTTACTGGACATTGCACACCACACTGTCACCCACTGAGGGTGAAGTGACTTCTGGATCGCGAAATGTGGACTCTCAGTCGCCCAAATGCGCCAGTTTTTCTTATTGGCGAACCCACTCACTTGAAAGCGGGCATCATCGCTAAACCAAACCATACTGCGCATGTTGACTCCCGTGATGCACCGCGGCCAACCGTGCAGTTTGAACGTCCTAACGCAAATCGTTCAGAAATTATGACGAGTTTGTCACCCTGTAGAATACAGTTGGCTTAACTGATAGGCGGACATAAAAAACTACGGCTCGTAACAGTAAGCTTACTGGCACCTTCTCTCTGACAGTATCAAACACCATTGTTTCTCCTCTCAGCGTTACTGCGATTTGTACAGCAGAATTTGTAATTTTCCGTAGCAAGGAGATGGGTTTCTAAGACGCGTGTCTCCTGTAGTGCCACCTGCTGCATAGTATGTAACCGTCATTTGACGAAATACGCCCAGGTGGTGAAGTAGCCAATATGGTTACATTGAAGAAACATGGGATCTGAGAAAGCAGCAAACGTGAAATGGGAGTACGAACTACTTTCCTGCTGAGTCGTGCCCCCACTGAGTATGCAGTTCTTCATCGGCATCCGTAAGCTCATCAACGAACGTGACAAGGTCGGATCAACCTGAATAGCAGAAGTAGATTTAACTTTGTTTCATCCTTCTTCTCCCTGTGAGATTTTGGTTTCTGTGAGGATATTCCTATCTCGACTCCTGTGACAAAGGAGGACGTTTCTTTTCTACGACACGCAGCCTGCTGCTCTTTTGCTTAATGGATGGTGATTGACTGCTGATCTTTCTCGTCCTGGGATGAATAGATTGAGGCAGGGACACCTTGGCATGTGTCCTCTCGCCTGATGATGCCTTAGGAGGACGAAGCAACTCTAGTTTCAACGATGGTGTGTTTACCACCGGTTGATGTGGTGTGGTGGTCGATGGAGCTAGTTCAAGCAGTAGGGATGTGGTTCGGAAGTGGTAAAATACAGGAATTACAAAATTATGTACGTTTGAACAGTAGTTTATTGGGAAAACTGTTGAATTCCTTACAGTTAGAAAATCCACAATTTAATATTGGGAACAGGACTACTGCACTTTACAAAAAGCCTTAGTATATGGTCCACAATATGGCCACACAAAGGTTCCTGAGCAGGCTCACTTCCTTCAGTGTTATAGTGCGTACAGTTAAACTCGAACCAGCGCGGTGGCACCAGTTAACATTCTACAGTCCAATCTGTGACTTTCCATCTGTGTTTTGCCCAATGAAGCGCTCACACCCCCTAGGCAAAGCAACCTCTACCCCACCCCACCCCCCTACACTGATGCCAGCAAGTCAGTTCCACCTCAGTTGCCATGGACGGCCCTCTTATCACCCTCTTTGGCGCAAGGGTCCTCTGGGGTCCCAGCAATGCCTCTGCATTAAATGTTTCGTTTGTATCCACTGAAAAGGCCGTGTTGGTACTGTCACTGGTATGGGTGAGTATGATCCATTTCACTGCGGGTCATCCAGAGTTGTGCCACAGACTCCGATAAGATCCTCTCCACTTGGGCGACATCCTGTGACAGCAAAGAATACATGGCATAATAGCCATTGCCTGGGGTCCTGGAGTCCTAGTGACCGCCCCCCTGCTCGTAGGCAAATATGGTGGGATTAAAGCTCCCTCCATGACAGATCGCTACCTCATTGGACTTTGGGTCCGTACTTAAAGCCACTCCAGTAATATGTACAGATCACAGTGCATGTTAGATAATTTATATGTACCACGTAAGGTGTCCTTAACGAAATGGCCATCACTTCTGTGAAATTTATTAAAGATGAGTTCAGACACTACGAGAGACCAAACTGGCGGGTGTCGTGGTAATGTCCAAGTCGTCAACGTAGAAAGTCTACTACGTATACAAGAAAGACTGCATTTACATAGGAAATAAACACTGGTCTATTATAGCCCCCGACAGTGCAAGTGAGGTATGATAATATCGTTGAACTCTGTATGTTGTAGATTTGGAGGAAAAGTTTTATGCTGACGTATTACTACGTATCTCAGAGTGAAGATCTCTTATACAAACTTAGGTAGCACTCCGTAAATATAGATTTGGCGAAACTCAGCTCTCCAGATCCAGAGGGCTGTGGACCATGGCCGCCTGGTTGATGTCAGGTTCCCTGATCTCTGGAAACCATTCGATATAGTTCTGCATTGTTTCTGCAACATATTGAAATTTAGTAACCTTTTCTTTTATTTTAATCGTTTATTTTCAATATACAACAGGCTGCCGATTATCGGGGTGGGAATTATCTGGTTTGGGGGTTATCCACGCCTATTAGGTCGATTTTTGAGAAAATGGAAAACAAAACCTGAGGTACTATGTCTTCATTAGAGAATATAATTACGTTGAATATAAAAATTTCTGGTTGTGAAGACGTAGATGACTTTTTTGTACTGCACAGATATTTTCATGATGTGGCTGGGTAAAAGTAAGACACTTGCCTTGGCTAATGCAAAATGCCAGAGAAACAGCGTAAGATCCCGGACAGAAGTTACACCTGGCCTACCTGCTGATGTAAGTCAGAGTGGTTACCTCATCTTGTCGCCAACCAGAGGTTGCAAGAACGTAATTAATATTGAGACGGCTGAAAGGCTAACAGATCACGGTCCTGACGGCCTTCACCTGGGACCCTCGTATTTGTTGTGGCCCTCATGACTTCCGTGCAGTAACACAAGTATGCTCCGAGCGAGTATGAATATCCCTAATCTCTAGTTACAGGGATCGCACTCTGCCACTCATTGTCTACGAGGATACTTCTATGCCCTAGAAACAGCCACCACTAACTGCAGGCCTACTGCTGGCTTTAAGTCCGATGCTGCGGATTCAGCGCCTTTCAGCGGGTGGGCCACAGGGAACTATCTCCTGCCATTGCCAGCCTCCTGTTCTGGAAGGCACCTGTTTGAGCCCAGGACGGTGCATCCACCTGACACCTTCGCCCATGTAGGTATACTGCACACGTCCGCTGCCACTCTTACTGGAGACTGTCTCCCTCTTCAAGAATTTCGGTGGGATTCCGCGCCTTACAATGTATTCTGACTTCATCAAAACTTTATCCAGATGGTACATGTCCCGCCACATACATCGCACATCTACATTCCTGCTGTGCCACTAGTATTACAGCGCTTCGCGGACTGACTGCTACATCACCGGCTTCCAACTCCTTAAGCACACACTGTCTTTTACTACAAGTGTTGTAGTTTCTCCTTCAATCAAATATATTACTACTACTGATGTTTCTCTGACTAGCCGTTGCTCATCATCCTGATAACAAGTCCTTCCCGCAACTCAACCCTGCCTCTGTGGAGTTCACCCATTCTGGGCCACCACACTTTGGTGACAGAAGTAGGTACAGCGGCTTCAGTGACTATCGAGAGAGATGCCTGCGGCTGGGTCTGGCGTCGCATTGCAGCCGCAGCTGTTAGAGTTGAGACATGCAGTACGCTGAGTGAAGAAAATTTTTTTTTTCCTTTTTAAGTACAGCGGGTATCATGTAGCGTCGAAAGGATTTTCAAGGGGGGTTTCATTTTGTTTTTATATGAGAAATGTGGTAGGTTAACGCAGACAGTGTTCTCAGGGCAAGTAAATATGAATGTTAATTTTTCCTTGCGGGTAGAGGGTCTTATTGGAGAAACTGGGCAGACTGGTAAGTAAACGCAGAGAGTGTTCTGAGGAAAAGTAAATATGAATGTTAGTTTTTCCTTGTGGTTACTGGGTCTTATTGGAGAAACCGGGTGTGGCTCATTGTCCAGAACTGGATAAGGTGTTAACTATGTGCAGTTGTTCAGTAGGTGAAGACGAGTTTTCTCGAGAACTTTTAGGTTAATATTACATTAAGTGTTACTGTCGTCTTCCTACTTTGTTCTTCTCATTTGTTGTGGTATGTGTAATTGGTAATGGATTACTGATGTCGTTGTTGGTACGACAGGGAATATGTTACAAATTATAGCATCTGAGGTACTAGATTGCACTTGGTTATTGTGCGATGTTCAAGGAAATAAAGACTATAGGTGCAGGAGGCATAAAAAGTAAAGTTAGTGGAACAGAAGAAAGCTTTCCACAGCAGGATATCTCCAGTGCATGCTGAGTAGATGCAGGAAGAATCTGATGAGTGATGGGTCAGAAACAAGCACGTTTCTCTAGCTATAAGGAATATTACGATTTCTCAGAGGCTTCACACAGCGAAAAAGGATAATGCTTGGGCGGATGGAGAAAATAGTAACGTTGTAAACTGTAATTTGTAATTGTTGTAAACTGCAGACAGGAAAACCTCTAAATTTGGGATTATCCACGTATTTCGGTTATCCGTTTATGTTCTAGAAGTGTTCCGCATTTTACATTAAGTTATCTTCAATGGATTAAATCTAAAACAATAAAGCTTTGTTTTTAAGCACGGTACTTACGAGCAGATTACTAAAGAGTTCACGTCATTTTACGTTATTATTTTATTACTTATAGTTATTTGTCTTTCTCGCTGATATCTGCGCTTCCTCCCATCTAATCATAGGTTACCCGTCACACAGTCGCTTCACATATAATAAATACTAACATATTCACGTCACGACTATTTTGGTTTCATTGTTCGTAATTGCAGTGTAATACCACTACTGATGTGCCAATAATTTCATATTTCTTTTTTACGAGAACTGGCAGTGAGTGGTGTCACCACTATATCTTGACTTCGTGTTTCTTTTCTTATTTGTTTACGTGTGTGTGTTTTTGTGTGTGTGTGTGTGTGTGTGTGCGCGCGCGCGCGTGTGTGTTTTCGTGTGTTTGTGTGTGTGAGTGTGCATGTGCACGTGCGTGTTTTTTTATGTGCGTATAAGGTGTTCTTGCCTTTGAGATATTTATCTTAAGACATTTGGGAGAGAGGAAATATGCTCCGTCAAGGACATTGATGTTAAATGTGGATCTAATAGCTATCAGAGGGTAGGTACAAAGTTCTAGCTGTTTGAGTACTTGTATTTTTGGTTTGGAGGTTATTTGTTGGAGATCAGGAAGAGTGAGGGGGAACGGGTTGCGTGGGATTATTCTCTCGATCATGTGTTGGAATGTTATTGTAGTACTTTGTGTAATAATGTAAACGGTTTCTTTTTTTTCACATGTACTTGGTCATTCAAAATGACTTTTGTTTTTGTTTTTTGTACACTCTTACCTGTGGGTGAAACGCATCAGGCTGTAGCCAGCCTCGTGTTTCATTTTCCATGTAATCCATCGATAAGGAACTCTAATTAAACAAACAATTCCAATGTATGTCCAAAAGAGTAATATCTCTTAATTCCTAATCCATGCCGAATTCATTCCGATATTTAGCGGAGAGCGAAAAAAGGACTTACAACAACGCTTGGGACAGAAGGCACTTTCATTCTGTGTTCATCGAACTCGCTCTGTCCTTGGCAGTTTGCAATTATTAATACAGACGTTTCTCCGAACAACAGCCCATCCACGAACATGGCGTGTCCCGTGCGATAATTTCGCAATATTGTGAATTAACCACCGGGTGCCTCCACAGGCGAGTGCTTTGGCTAGTGCCGCTGACTCCTAAGAGTAAACATCGGGAAGACAGAGTTACTGATAGATTTTGGCGGGACGCCGTTTGATAGACCGGAACTCGGAATCCTTGGGAACGGAAATACGTCATAGGGTGGTACTGGCAGGTTACTGGCAAGAGGAATTTGGATAGATCGGCTTTCGGAATCTTCCAAAAGAATTGACGCTAAATAATCCAGAAAAAAAGTGTTATGTGGTTTCGGATTAGTGAAAAAAAGTACGCAGCCTCAGATCGGCCAAAATGGCAATTCTGAAGGTCTCACAGCGAGAAGGAGCAGGTGAGTAAAGTATCAGCCAGTTGTAACGGAACTTATTAAAGGCTTTACTTTACCGAAGTATGCGATACCCTCCAAATTCAACCAGTTTAACGAGTATTTATGATTATAGAAAAGTTATTGTGTATGTTAACAATGATTGCATAACATGTCTCCATAAACTGTCAACCCATTAAATTATACTGAATAACTGACCCACACAAAAGTTAATATCACTTGATCACTGATACAGCAAATGTCATCATGTAAAAACACTAAGTTCATCTTAAATAATTAATATGAAGTACGAAAAATAGTGGACAACTTAGGTGTTTGGGATCTCCTTAAATAAAAATCCCCCGGTGAAACCTATTTCTTCACTAGGAGCGTTTTCACTCAGTATTCACGAAATCAATCCTATTTTAGACGAAAACCAATGCAATTCTTAATAATTCATGTTATTTACTTATTTATGCAAATTAGAGAAGTCAATTGACAAACTTCTAAAAAACGGCCTTTTTGTAACAAAGAATTATTCTGTCAAGTCAACATATCTGTCTGTCATTTTAATAACATGTTAAATTATGTCACTCGATGCAAATTAATAACTTTGCTGCACAAATTATGATAACAGATGTACATGTGACTTGTAAACTATATCTCTTTTTAGTAGTTCTTTGACAATGTTATAAATACAAGCAGCAAGAACGGTCGAGGGGCAGTCGGAATGTCACTTTGGTAAAGTGTGTTTGTGTGTTATTGTTTGAGGCGGATAAACAATGCAAAGAACATGTAACGGAAGTACTACTTTGTGTTGAGTCATGGTCTTTGGTGGACAGTGGAATTAAGATGGCCACCAGAATAATAAATATTTGAAGTTTACATATTTGTTGGTTTCGCTCGTTCTTTATCATCAAAAGCACATAAAAAACACGGGACCTCATGTTTTTAACCCTAGACAACCAGATGTAGAGCCAGCATCAGCATCGAGAGACAGCAGCGATCCAGCAAGTAGCAGCGATTACTACAACACAATGCATTTTAATGGCGCCAACCTAACATCAAGTGTTAACAAGCTCCGTAAATGGGAGTGAAATAGTGCGATTATAGCAATTAGCAATATCTACGACCAGGCGACCATTACAAAAGTGGGGGCCCGTCCGGGATCTTTAAGTGCATCGATGATAATAGTGCAGCGATAAATTTCGTAAGTGCTTATCATTCCAAAAAAGTTTATTTGTGCAGTGTGGCAACAGTGAAAATATGTCAAAAATAAGTAAATTGTGTTTGTGTGACTACCAAAAACCATCAACACACCGCTCGGAAGATTAACGTCTGGATTATGTCAATGGAATTCATCAATCAAGACTTCAGCTTCGATAAAACCGAATAGAAGTGAAGAAAGCCAACAAGAACACCGATCACGACATCATAGCATAAAGCAAGGTATTTTGTTGTTGTTGTCATTTAAAATAATTTATAGTTAACATGTCTCTACCTGAGAGTGATGAGATCGTAGGAAATGTAAAAATTGAACCAGGGGATAGTGAACAATTAAACTTAACAGAGTGGCTAGCAGGGTTTGCAACTCAAATAAGCTCGCAACTTAAACAATCCAGTGAACAAGTACGTTTGGATTTTAAACAATCAAGTGAACAAGTAAGTTTGAAACTTAAAGAAAACACAGATAGACTGGATAAGTTAAGTTTGGATTTTGATCTATTAAGTACTCATCTCAATGAGAAGTGTGAGTAAATTAAAACTACCCTCAGTAAGGACACTAGAGAACAGTTGATACACTTCAGTAAAGAATTTCAAGTTAAAGTTGGAAGTTTAAATGAAAACATACAAGCTAACACAGACAGCATTGCTCTCATCTATAACAGAGTAGATACTGAAGCTAAAAGATTAGATCAGAGAATAGACAAAACATCAGAAAACCTTAAACATGAATACAACCTGTATACCACTAATGTAGATACAAAAGTAGAAAATATACACACTAAATATACACAATTGGAAGATGCATTGATGTCAAAACAAATGATTTACAATCAAAATACAATGTATGGGCACATCCAAGCGAAATGCTTTCCTGGTGAAAATCTGCACCCTATTGACTTTATTCACCAATGTAAGGATATGTTTGTTGTAGGAATGTCAGATAGCATAAAAATTAAGTTAGTAAAACGGCTTCTAGAAGGGGAGGACCTATCCTGGGCAAATGAGAATAATGATTCTTGGAATACTTTTGAAGAGTTTGAAACTAAGTTTATTAGCAAATTTTGGCCACAATCCATACAAGCCAGATTAAAGTCAGAATTTCTAAATGGACCAGTGTATAGAGGGAAAGTAGGGGGAATGCAAAAATTTTGCAGAGATCAATTGAAAAAAACTTGCTCACTTGAATAACTCTTTTGATATTATGACACAAATTGACGTTTTAAACAGAAGGTTACCAGAGAGACTGCAGTGGGAATTGGTCCATGGACCAGACGATTCAATGGAAGAGTTCCTGAAATTTGTAGATAGATTAGATAGGGCCTTGGAAAGAGAAAATAACCAAAGTTTTGGCTCTGGCAACAACCAGTATGGGGGGTGGAACAGGAATGTAAATAGAGATTATTATGGGAGGAGAGACTTCGAAAATTCTGGAAATAATGCTCCAAATAGGGGAGATAGGAGATATGAAAATGATTTCAGAAACAATACACAGGAGGGAGGATGGAGGAGAGATAACAGGAATGATAGAAATAGGTATTGGGGAAGAGAACAAGATAGAAGGGAGTTTGCTGAAACTAGTGAACAAAATGACAACTACAAACGGACAGATCGAGGGAACCAGCCGGGAAACAGTGGACAGTCCCACTAGATGTCCGTAGTTTTGGGGCTAGACAATATTATGATAGGACAACACATAACCGAAACTGGAAAAGGAGAGGATACAATGTAAAGAGTAAGTACCCTGAAAATACTGATGTTGTTAGAATGAATAAATTAGAATTTAATAAAATGTTTTGGGATACTATGAGTAAAAGTGATACAGTTAATAAAAACTGTGTTCAAGCACAGGTAGTTAGTGAAAGTGCAGAAGTTGAAGGTATTGCAGAGTTCCATAGTTGGGCTGAAAAAGATACTGATGTTAATAACAAGTCAGACACACCACTAATAGAATCTATTTTGGGGGGTTTATTTGATAAGAAGGGGGATGACAAAGTGTTTAATGGAGCCAAAGACTCAATTGCTGAGATTCAGATACATAGGGGGGAAACTGAAGATGGGGTTGTTGTGGAGGAGGAGGAAGAAGTAATAGAGGGACATTTAAATAATGATCCTAAATCTAGTGATGTTATTGATGAGAGTGTGGAGGAAGAAATAAAAGTATTAGTAGAATTGAAAAGTGATTATGTGGTAAAGGTAAGTGATGTGACAAACATGGGTAATAATGAGGTTAATTTAAGAGAAATGCAGACTAGGGAATGTGTATCTGAGGACAAGCTATTGCCTATTGGGAACTATGAAACATTAATCTATGAGAATGGTAATAATAATAATATTAATGAAAATATAAAGGGATGGAATGTAAATGTGTGTTTTCAAGAGAAAGAGGAAAAGTTTTTAGAAGTTTTGTGGAACAACTATAGAAACTGTATAAACAAAGATGCCTTTTGGAAAGAATTAGCAAAGGTAAGTGCAACCTTGTATCCTACATGGTGGACAAGAATCCGTAGTGGACTTTATAAAAAAGGGGGTGAAAACAGTAGGTTGTTAAGTGACAACACAGTGTTAAAACAAAACAGATGAAAACAAAGGTTTATGTTTAATTCTCAATGCTTTGCAAACAGAGAGGGGTGTGTCTAAGTGTAGGAAAGAGACATTAGACTTAGGAACTAAAGAAATTGAAAATGATCTATTGTTTGAAAATACTGAAATAGACAAAGATGTTGAGCTAGGTTGTCCATATGTTAAAGTAAACATTGACATTTGTCCATTTGAAATAAAAGAAAGCCCACATCCTAATGCGTATAAACTTATCTTTCCCAGATCAAGAAGGTTATTTGGATTAAGAAACATCACTAAATTGAAACCATATAAACATGATTAAGCACATTTCCCTGTTTGAATACAGTTACTTACCCATTTTCCGTAAAGCATGTTATCAGCAAAGATTTTACTGGGTGTGTCAAATAGCAACTACCACTCATCCTACAGACCCTGGAAAAGTTCCAGATCTCTGAGAGAATGGTTTTATATTTTTATTGTCACTATTGAATATTAAATTTTTTGAGACATCTTCTTTACTTGCAATGGGCAAGAAGGTGACAAACATTTATTACTTTCCTTATGTATTATTGAATATGGTACATATTCGCACCAAATAAAAGACAATGTAAAAATTGTTGTGCAAGACCCATCATTTTGTTACTATTGTGTTCTTAGGCATAAGATTTGTGTACAATTTTCTACAGCTAATCAGATGTTCACCAAGTTTGATGTTTGTGTTATGTTGTGACCAATTTAAGTGTCCAATTTTAGTATTAATATGTTCTTGTACTGTCTTGACTATGCGTCTCAATGGGAGACAAGTTTTTAAATAATTCCTTTTTTTTAAATGCATATTATTTTCATACATGTGACTTCTCTAGTGTTTGTGTTTATATATCATGTCCATACTTATAATTATGTTCTTTGTTTTCATTTCTTTTATGTGGCTCAAAAAGAACAGACAGTTGCAATATTTTCCTATGGACATATGACCTGTCCATCTATGTAATATATTTATGTCCCTTCTATTATCTTGATTAATCTGTGACTCAATGAGAACTGACTTTGAAATAATTTACATATATTTTTTTATATATATCTTAAAATCGCATGTGATATATTTGTGTCTGTTTTTGATCATTTTCCATGTGGCTCACTGGGAGCAAAGATTAACATTTTTTTTACTTTCATATATTACTAATTATTTTTATTATGCTGTCATACTGAGAGCCATAACACAAAGTGCATTTGAAACAACACAACTAAAATCTTTGCAGGAAAAAGTCATTTTGAAACGTTGTAACGGTCATTGCATACATACACATTATGCATAGTAAAACAAAAAAAAATTATTAAAGTAGTACTTTTCAAAATTTTGACCATTTGACACATTTGTCCTAGTCGGCTAATATCATTAACATTCTGTAAATGATATTACCCGAGGGGGGTATTGTAACGGAACATATTAAAGGCTTTACTTTACCGAAGTATGCGATACCTTCCAAACTCAACCAGTTTAACGAGTATTTATGATTATAGAAAAGTTATTGTGTATGTTAACAATGATTGCATAACATGTCTCCATAAACTGTCAACCCATTAAATTATACTGAATAACTGACCCACACAAAAGTTAGTATCACTTGATCACTGATACAGCAAATGTCATCATGTAAAAACACTAGGTTCATCTTAAATAATTAATATGAAGTACGAAAAATAGTGGACAACTTAGGTATTTTGGATCTCCTTCAATAAATATCACCCAGTGAAACCTATTTGTTCACTAGGAGCGTTTTCACTCAGTATTCACGAAATCAATCCTATTTTAGACGAAAACCAATGCAATTCTTAATAATTCATGTAATTTACTTATTTATGCAAATTAGAGAAGTCAGTTGACAAACTTCTAAAAAACGGCCTTTTTGTAACAAAGAATTATTCTGTCAAGTCAACATATCTGTCTGTCATTTTAATAACATGTTAAATTATGTCACTCGATGCAAATTAATAACTTTGCTGCACAAATTATGATAACAGATGTACATGTGACTTGTAAACTATATCTCTTTTTAGTAGTTCTTTGACAATGTTATAAATACAAGCAGCAAGATCGGTCGAGAGGCAGTCGGAATGTCACTTTGGTAAAGTGTGTTTGTTTGTTATTGTTTGAGGTGGATAAACAATGCAAAGAACATGTAACGGAAGTACTACTTTGTGTTGAGTCATGGTCTTTGGTGGACAGTGGAATTAAGATGGCCACCAGAATAATAAATATTTGAAGTTTACATATTTGTTGGTTTCGCTCGTTCTTTATCATCAAAAGCACATAAAAAACACGGGACCTCATGTTTTTAACCCTAGACAACCAGATGTAGAGCCAGCATCAGCATCGAGAGACAGCAGCGATCCAGCAAGTAGCAGCGATTACTACAACACAATGCATTTTAATGGCGCCAACCTAACATCAAGTGTTAACAAGCTCCGTAAATGGGAGTGAAATAGTGCGATTATAGCAATTAGCAATATCTACGACCAGGCGACCATTACACAGTCCATCGCTGAAAGCCGTAGTACGTATTTATTCTCCTTGGGTCATAGTAGACATACTTGGTCGCCTAGAGGCGCAGAACGCTCTTCTTAACTGCGACAGGGTAAGATAGTTGACGAGCAGACATGCAGCGCCACGCTAGGCTTCCTACCCTGTCTATCATCTCGATGCGCCTCGTCTCGTGCAAAAGCGTCGCAGCCACAGGATACGAAATTGCTATGGGATGATGATGGCGTTGGTTCAGGCTTGTCAGTCAGTCATTGTGTGGCGACCTTTAGACCCCGATTTTACTCTTTGGGATTCTATTTCCCTTTACTCTATAACCTTCCGATGCAGTCATCACCAACCATTCAATTCCGCGATTAACCTTCAGTAAACACGATTTCTTATTCGTTTGTTGTATTTTATAAGAATTTTTCCAGTATTTTCACTCTGAAGATCCACAATAATCACAAGGTAATAGGTGAATATGCACTCATTCTCCTGTGGTGAGTATTTGATCCTTGTTTGTTCTGAGCAATCACTGATGTCATAACAATAAACGTACATAAATTGCAACCATTGTTTCATTACGGTGGCTGACAGTCCCATTCACTATTTAGTAATTATTAAAGTTATCATCAGGGCTCACAACTGCAGTCTACGTGTTAGGGTTAAGCATTTCTTTCCTTTTCCGTGCTCAGGATTCCTTTACGTACACCTGCACTGCAGTGGGTGACTACACAATTGAGACGGGGTACTCAGTGCAAGTCAGTGGCAAAACAGACTGATTAGATCCTTAGCATAGTGGCGTCTGGTGTACTATATAACAGTATGTACAACAATAAAAGACACCGTCTAACCTTGGACAAATTATCGTATCCAGAGAGAGTTAGAAGGAACAGAAATGCGCAGTCCTCATTTTGACACCAGTTACTTAGATTGTCCAAACACGTCCAAACAAATAAGGAAACACTCCAAGTGAACATGTAGCTATGGCAGTTCTCGTAAGAAAAATCTGTAGTTTGTGTCGTATCAGAAGAGGTGTTCCACAGCATTTAGTCAACGAAATATGAACTAAAAAAAAAGCCGGCCGATGTGGCCGTGCGGTTCTCGGCGCATCAGTCTGTAACCACGTGACAGCTACGGTCGCAGGTTCGAATCCTGCCTCGGCGATGGATGTGTGTGATATCCTTAGGTTAGCTAGGTTTAAGCAGTTCTAAGTTCTAGGGGACTGTTGACCACAGATGTTGAGTCCCATAGCGCTCAGATCCATTTGAACCATTTTGAAAGTGACGTAAATATTTATATTTTACATATGAAGTGACGTGCGATCACTATTGACCAAATCTAGAAAATGAATAACTGAAAGATGAAATAAGTCCAGAAAAATTAATAAGTGGATGTAAACAATTATTAGCGTAAAAATTTTGACGGGAACAATTTTCTGATCTTTAAGTACTGCTTACAAAAAGAACTCTTTTGTTCCGTATTAAATTCACTGGAAATAACGTAAATGGTGAAATGCGTCTGTGTCGGAAGTTCCATGCGGCTTTTCGCGGATGATGCTGTAGTATACAGAGAAGTTGCAGCATTAGAAAATTGTAGTGAAATGCAGGAAAATCTGCAGCGGATAGGCACTTGGTGCAGGGAGTGGCAACTGACCCTTAACATAGACAAATGTAATGTATTGCGAATACATAGAAAGAAGGATCCTTTATTGTATGATTATATGATAGCGGAACAAACACTGGTAGCAGTTACTTCTGTAAAATATCTGGGAGTATGCGTGCGGAACGATTTGAAGTGGAATGATCATATAAAATTAATTGTTGGTAAGGTGGGTACCAGGTTGAGATTCATTGGAAGAGTCCTTAGAAAATGTAGTCCATCAACAAAGGAGGTGTCTTACAAAACACTCGACCTATACTTGAGTATTGCTCATCAGTGTGGGATCCGTACCAGATCGGGTTGACGGAGGAGATAGAGAAGATCCAAAGAAGAGCGGCGCGTTTCGTCACAGGGTTATTTGGTAACCGTGATAGCGTTACGGAGATGTTTAACAAACTCAAGTGGCAGACTCTGCAAGAGAGGCGCTCTACATCGCGGTGTAGCTTGCTCGCCAGGTTTCGAGAAGGTGCGTTTCTGGATGAGGTATCGAATATATTGCTTCCCCCTACTTATACCTCCCGAGGAGATCACGAATGTAAAATTAGAGAGATAATAGCGCGCACGGAGGCTTTCAGACAGTCGTTCTTCCCGCGAACCATACGCGACTGGAACAGGAAAGGGAGGTAATGACAGTGGCACGTAAAGTGCCCTCCGCCACACACCATTGGGTGGCTTGCGGAGTATAAATGTAGATGTAGATGTAGAACATTAATAAATATAGCCTGACAAGAAAAAGGCGTTTCAATATACAGAACTGATATTGTTGCTACCACTGCGTATAATTGCCACTCAGACAAACTTGGCAGGTCTTTTGCCTTTCACAGTGAAAGATGTCTAAGATTGTACTTGTTGTTTGAAGATTCAGGACAGTTTAACACAGTCTGCCGGTTGCTAGAAGCTGCGCCAGGTGCGGTCCACGCGCTTGGGACCGCTACATTTAGAACTGCAGTGTCTGTGTGGCCTCTGGGGAGACGGTTGACTCTTCTCACACCGCCGGAGCTGCCTGGGATCCGTCTGGGTCGTCACAGTAGGTCCGACTGGTCAGACCACACACGAGGGTGGATGAAGGACCCCTTGAAACAAGGAGGATGAGTCTACCGCTGTACCGCAGATACAAGATGTATGTAGTAAGTCTAAACCAGCACAAGTCACCTCAGTCGTTGCCACAGGGAACACTAGGATAAGAGCAGCTGAGTCGGATAGGCTGATGAAATGAGTCGAGTCTATTTTACAAATTCTCACCCCCCCCCCCATCCCCCCCGATCGTTACGTAGGAGAGGTATTACGAAGTGCTGCCACATAGCGGTGACTGTTGAAACTCGCATAACGAATTGGGAAGTGGAAAACATTGTCAAGTGTGTTCGTTTTTGCATAAAATAGCTTTGGATTAGGATTAATATATCTCTGATAATTCGTTTAGCAATCTTTTATGTATTCAATACACAGTAAGTTTATTTCGTTTTTATGGCCGATGGGAAAATATAAAAGCAATATTTTTACTTTGTGGGACGATAATGACATGCAAATTGCACTTGAAAGCTTACCGGGAGGGTAGAAGTGAGCACAATCCAGCGGAGTTGTTTGGGATGCCGCATTCCTCTCTGCAAAGTCGACTGCAAACGGAAAAGATTCTCCAGAAAAGCTAAAAGGTTGTCAAATAATATTTAATAAGGTCAAGAAAAAGGACTCGTTTCCAGAATCCTGAAGTTACGTGCATGTGACTTCCCTTTGGATTCTGATACAGCAAGGAAGGCTGCTTACAAGTTCGAAGAATGCAATAAAATTAAGCATACATTTTCAGACGCCTGCAAAATGACAGGTAAAGAGTGACTAAAAAGAGTCACGGGACGAATATTCGTCTTTGAGGAAAACACATATGCAACGGTTTGAATAAAGAGGATGTGGCTGACTTATTTTCCTTGTTGGGGAAAGCTATGAAGTATTTTGACTTACTGCACAAATATTGCTGATTTATAATGCAGATGAATCAGGTTGCCAAATGAACAACAAGCCCACAAGAAAGGTTTTGGCTGAAAAAGGGAACAAAGCTGTTTATACATAGACTCCCGTTACTCCAATTTCTGCTGCTGTCGATTTTACCTTATATTCGTCTGACCATAAATTCTTGTTTTCGTTTCACTTCACTAGCCCTCACTATATCTTGATTGGAACTTAACATTTAACTTTCCAGGTTTTATAGCTCCCCTACCACTTTCGAACGTCTGCAATTCCACGCCTTGAGTGGTCACCGTTACGCTTTAATTGGTTATTCAGTCTTTTTCTACATGTTCACTGCCCCCTGGCAGTCCACGAACAGAGATGCTAACGGTGGACTAGCCTGGAATCTTTTATTAATGTAGTGATCGTCATGACACCATTTCACTTTTTTCAGCGGTCTCCATTGCCTTCTGCATCCTCATGCCTTCACCATTGCTGATTATTCCGCCTTAAGGGGCAGTTTCCCACCACAAGATCAAGAGATGCTCATCAGTCCCCTACAACTACTTAAACCTAACTAACCTAAGGACAGCACACAACACCCAGCCATCACGAGGCAGAGAACATCAAGAGATTGTTCTGAATCTCTTGTCTGCTCCTCAGCTCTCTTTGACACGGCCGTTGTTAGAACGAGGGTGACTTCTTATGACGAGGTCTTCGGTCGTCATTGCTGATAACTTTCACTCAAATTTTAAGCAGTGACTGGATTCTAGCACGGAACATTTTGATTACTAGTCAAAGACGCTGCCCCTACACTATGAAAGTAACTGAAAAAAAATAAATCTATTTAAAGTAATTATATTGCAAGTTTTGGGCGATACAAAAGTCTCACCTGAAGATCTGTGAATGGTGGTCAGCCTAAATATTGTCACAAGAGATCGACGTCAAATGGCTGCCGTACCTAAACTTCTTGGAAAAGATGATGACTGCTAGCAGCTGATTATCAAGCTACCTTAGATCGTGCAAACTCATTAATTGTTTGTAACCACCATCTTAATCATAGAAAACATCGTTACTTTGAGTAACTTCCCTATATTAAATGGCTATCAAAAGCATGTTAGCGTTACAACCAGTAGGATTGTGTATTCAGAGCCCTTACTCGAGGCTCTCATAAACGAAGATGTGACCTACTCCGCAGCTGCTACAGGCACAACGTTGACTCATTCGGAAACCAATGACGCCTGTCGCCTTCGTACAGATGCCACTCTCGATCCATTTCAGCTGCTGGCTGAAGAAGGGAAAATTGCTCATCTCGGCCGCGTCGTGAAAGCATCCTGATTAGAAATTAGGTGGAAAACATATGTCAAGGCATGGTCACTTCTACAAGGATTTTGTGACCTGTAATATCAAGAGGATAATAACTGAGCCCTCACCGATAGGTCAGGCAGGCATTACACTTGGAGATCAGCTACGTGACTAGTGGACTATGTTGTCAGCTCACGTGAGGTTTCTTTGCTTGAGAGACACCCCTCACTATACCAGATAAGAATTTCGCTTCCTATATCAGAGAACCAGAATCGTGTCAACTGTAATTATTATCTTTTCAGATTAGGAAAAACAAATATGGAAGTAGCATAATGGATTCTACTTCTAGATCCACATTCAAACCCTGAAAATCACTGTAAAGTGCGTGGCAGGGGGTAATTTCTGTTGTATCCCTTATTAGAACTTTTTCCTCCTCTAGTTTTGTATGGACTGCGGGAGGAATTCCTAAATGTCTCTGAGCACAATAAAATTATTCTAATATTGTCTTCTCGATCTCTGGAGGAGTGATACATGGGGGGTTGTAGTATATTCCTATATTAATCCGTTAACGTAGGTCCTTGAAGCGGTAAGCCTACTCTCACTGGATACTTTGCGTCTGTCATTAGGAATTTGCCAATTCAGCTCCTTCAGCTGATGCTCTCCTAAAACAAACTTCTGAGCATAAATGCAACATGTCTTTGGAAACGTTCCCCTTCTAGTCCCGTTTACAGTCGAGCAGTATTATAGGATGGGTCGCACGTGTGTGTTGCAAGCAATCACCTGTGGTTCTATTTGTTCACTATTCTACCAATGAAGCAAAGTCTGACACCTACATCACTTACGATGACTCAAACTATGTGATCGTTCCATTTCATGTCCATACGTACTGTATGCAAAATGGCTAAGCAGGAATGGCTAAAGGACAAATGTAAATGTTTAGGAAAATATATAAAAAGGGAAAAAATATATATCACCTACAGGAGAATTAAAGAGACCCTTGGGGAAAGGAGAAGCAGTTGTATGAGTTTCAAGAGCTCAGATGGAAAACCAGTCCTAAGCAAAGAAGGGAAATCTTAAAGTTGGAAGGAGTTTACAGAAGGTCTGTGCAAGGGAGATCTACTAGAGAGCAATATTAGAGATAGAGAAGAGGATAGGAGATAGGATACTGCGAGAAGAATTTGACAGAGGGCTAAAGGACCTAAGTCGAAACGAGGCACTGAGAGTAGAAGACATTCCGTCACAACAACTGATTGCCATGGGAGAGCCAGCCATGATAAAACTATTTCATCTGGTGTGCAAGATTTATAAGACAGACGAAATACCCTCTAACTTCAAGAAGAATGTAATAATTCCAAATCCAATGACAGCAGGTGTTGACAGGTGTGAATATTACCAAACTATAAATTTAATAAGTCATACCTGAAGAAAACCGACACTAATATCTTTTCAGAAGAATGGAAAGCCTAGTAGCAGCCAACCCCTAGGAAGATCAATTAGGATTCCAGAGAAATGTAGGAGCATGGGGGGCAATACTGACCTTATGATTTCTTTTGGAAGACAGGTTGAGGTAAGGCAAACCTAAGTTTATAGTATTTGAACACTTAGCAAACGCTTTTGACTGTGTTTACTGGAATACTCTCTCTGAAATTCTGAAGATAGCAAGGGTAAAATACAGGAAGCGAATTCCTGTTCACAATTTGTACACAAGTAGTAAGAGTTGAGGGGCATGTGGTTGAGAAGGAAGTGAGACAGCGTTCTAGCCTATCGCCGATGTTATTCAATCTGCGCACTGAGCAAATAGTATCGGCAACCAAAGAAAAATTTGTAAAAGGAGAAGAAATAAAAAATTTGATATTTGCCAATGACATTGTAATTCTCTTAGAGACAGCAAAGGATTTGGAAGAACAGTTGAGCGCAATGGGCTGTCCTGGAAAGAGAATTTAAGATTAATGTCTTCAAAAGCCAAACAAGGATAACGGAACATAGCTGAATTACATCATGTGATGCTGATTGAATTAGATTAGGAAACGAGACACTTGAAGTATTAGATGGGTTTTGCTATTTGGGCAGAAAAATCACTGATGATGGCCGATGTAGAGAGAATATAAAATGTAGTCTGGCAACGGCCAGAAAAGTTGTTCTAGAAACTAGAAATTTGTTAACATCGCATATAGAGTTAAGTGCCAGGAAATCTTTTCTGAAAGTATTTGTATGGAAGGTAGCCATGTATGGAAGTGAAACATGGACGACAAAGTGTTTATACAAGAATAAAATAGAAGCTTTTGAAATGTGGTACTACAGAAAAAAATGTTCAAATGTGTGTGAAATCTGATGGGACTTAACTGCTAAGGTCATCAGTCCCTAAGCTTACACTCTAAGTAACCTAAATTATCATAAGGACATACACACACACACCCATGCCCGGGGGAGGACTCGAAACTCCGCCGGCACCAGCCGCACAGTCCATGACTGCAGCTCCTTTGACCGCTCGGCTAATCCCTAGCGGCGGTGCTACAGAACTGTGCTTACTATTAGAAGTGTAGATCATATAACAAATGAGGAACTACGGAACAGAATTGGAGAGAAAGGAAATTTGTGGCACAGCTTGGGTAGAAGAAGGGATCGGTTGATAGGATTCATTCTAAGACATCAAGGGATCACCAATTTAGTACTGGAGGGGAGACTAAGGTTGCAGTTGTTACACGGACAAGAAGAGGCTTACGCAGAATTGACTAGCATGTCTGCCGACTTAAGACCATAACAACAACAACACGTATTGTAAGACACAGATACTCGTATGACTTGACTGCTCCCAGTTGTTCACTGTAGTTGTGCTGATAGTATACATCATACTTTCAGTTTCTGGCATGCACAATTTTACTATTGTGAACTTTGAAAGCAAGTTGGTAATCTGTGCGACACTTTGATACCTAGCCAAGATCCGACTGAATACTCACGCAGCTTTTTACTCAGTTCTTCATTACAGATAACTGCTTCATCCGCAAATTTTGAGCTTACTATCAGTATGGTTTGCTAGGTCATTAAGATATGTAAACAGCATGGCTCCTAATACAGTTCGCTGTAGCACATCTGAAGTTATTTCTGTATTTATTCATGACTCTCCGTCCAAGACAAGTGACTGCCATGCTGCGTTCTCACTCCATCGCAGTCCTCAGACCACTCACAAATTTCGCTTAGTATTCCGTATGATCGTACTTTGGATCATAAGTGCTGCTATAGTCCTGAGTCTGTAGTACCAACTGTGTCTTCGTCGGCCACACACGGCGCGTCACGCGACACTCGTATATCCACAGAAGAAACATTCTGGTGTGCGTACTGTAAGACCTTCAGTACACATACCATCAGATTATTTGACTTGTCGCTCTAACGAAGTAGGCGAGTGTCAGCAATATGTCTCGTGCTCTTATCGTGGCGTGTTTATCTTCGTCCATTAGGCCAGACGATAGAAATGCCACTTGCATGCTTAGAGTAGCAGATTGACGGTGACCAACTTTAAACAGAACTTGATTAATTTTCACACACATTTATTAAAATAATAACAAGCATAAAATACTTAACTTGGTTCTGGATGTTATTTACAATTGACAATCTTGAGATCCTTTGGTACTGGTAGGGTAATCTTATTCTCACATATATCTCTGATACTTGACAAAAGTGTCTATACATTTATCTTCATGGCTATGTACAGGAATATGGGAATCTTATTAGGTTCAGACTGAAACTTGACTATAGACTGGTACAGACAAATGTAGAACTCGTACAGACTGGTACAGACTAATGCAGTCTGGTACAGACTGGTGCAGACAAATGCAGACTGACTAATCGGAGGTCTGTACACTCGTTATAATACCTCGCGCGTTCATGTATCACTGCGCGAGTGTGATCTGCGAGGAGAAAAGGTTCTATGTTAGCAGCAATCTCATTGGCTGCGTTACATATTAATACGCGGATTGGCGGAAGCAGAATTTGGTCCGTCTCTATGGCAGCGCCATCTCATATTGCAGAGACGGACGAGTGCTGCGCCTGCGCTGTTGTGCTTAGAGGGGCGCGCTCTAGTGGGAAAGTTGTGTATGCGCTGACTATGCGGAACTATGTACACAACAAACATACACACTAGCTGCCGTGAACTGTTACTACATACACCACCAGATGTCTCCGAATTCCTATCACCTCACTGCCTCCAGTTGTGTTTGGTTCGCCCATCTTTTTAGGTAGGTGCACTCACAAAACTGCCTCAGATTATTCTCAGATTATGCTCAGACAACTCTCAGACCACTCAAGGTTACGTAAGACAGTGCACTGAGAACTTTACAAACCTAGCACCATGCTGTTTCGACTGGTAGTGAATACTGTAAACAGTGTTTAGTGGAGCGGAGGAAGTGAGAGGCTGCAGAGGAACTACTGGATGCAAAATCGTGATTAACGTGGTCTAGAATATAGATTTGTCCCTCTTATAAACACAACATGGTCGAATACATTTCAAATGTTATGAAATACTACACACAGGAGACTGTTTTGATCAATGGCTCTTGTGATATCATGGGAGTTGGTGGTCACATTATCTGGGCTTTGGGTATTCATGTTGCTTTTCATACGCGAGTAATTCTCTTCAAGATATCTTATTACATTTGAGTTCACAATACGTCCCGAGCTTTTCAAAAGAAATTGATATCAAGAATATTTAACCAGTTATATGATCAGTTGTGCTGACATTCTAGTAGATTTCAGTTGTCCTTTCGAAATGTTCTTTCTTCAGTTAGGATAAGATAGCTATCTATTTTCAGTCTAAGATCTGTCGCTAATTAAAACCACAGAGATAATCCGGTAAAGCCTTGTGCAGATATTTTGTGCACATTAACCTCACACTTTTCAGTTCTGCTGGAATGTAGCATCTCCCGCCAAATGTGAGATCCGGCTGAGGGATTTTAGAAGAGTTATGCAGCCCTCATAACACAACTGTCATGCGTTCCCTTCTTCATGACAATTCTCGGATGCATATTGCAGATGCAACGAAGACGTCCCTGCATTGTTTTCGGTGGGAATTGACGGTTACCCACCATACAGCGGAGAATTCGGTCCCTATGATTTTCATCTCTTCGCTTACGTGAGCCACTGATTATGAATGCAGCATTTTGGCACAGACAACGAGCTGCAGAACAGCACCGGCCTTGGTGGCCGAGCGGTTCAAGGCGCTACAGTCTGGAACTGCGTGACCGCTACAGTCGCAGATTCGAATCCTGCCTCGGGCATGGATGTGTGTGATGTCCTTAGGTTAGTTAGGTATAAGTAGTTCTAAGTTCTATGGGACTGATGACCTCAGCAGTTAAGTCCCATAGTGCTCAGAGCCATTTGAACCATTTGCAGGACAGCATTGGGCAAAATCAGAGGTTTCAGCCTTTTACAACGAGGATATTTGGAAGTAGGTACCATGCTACGACAATTGTCTAATTTGGATTTGCAACTAAATAGAGACGTAGCATGAAGCTGTAGCTAAGTGTTACAAAAGAAAGATTTTTGATTTTCACTGTGGTTTCCATGTCGTGACAAATCGGAAAGTGAAAAAAATTAAGCAATTGTAGTGTATATGGCACAATAGCTGGTATTTTTGTAGACTCTGTACGGTATCCAAGTAATTGCTTTCAGAAAAATACTTGTGTCTGACAATCAGTGTTTCCCCAGACTTACGTACTGAGAACTATTTCCGAAGGTTTGGCCATTTTTGTGGGATATCGGTGACGAATTGCGTGCGAGTTGAAGAAGCACTTGATTAACCTTTCAATGGAGCTGCAAAGCCGAAAAACCTGTTGGCAGCTGCTGGGGCACATCTCGTCGTGTAGACAACCTCACGCACGGCACTCCTCTAATTTTTTTGCCGGCTGCGGTATGAATGGCGCGCTTTTTGCTTGCCGTGTAATTTTCGTCGGTGGTTGGGAACTGCCGAGGGGGGAGTCATTGTGCGGCCGCGCGTGTTGCCACTGCGAGCGGAATCCGTAGAATGCGGCCGGGAATTACAGACGCGCCTGTACAGTACAGGGTCGCGGCGCGCCGGTCGCCTCCTCATTAAAACGGGATGCGGGGCCAGGCCGCCACACATAAGGCAAGTACCCCCCCTCCCCCCCCCCCCAACATCCCACCTCGTCCACACCTCGCGCCACCGACCGAACTAGCAGGCGACGAGAGCGCCCCGGTACCTGCACTGCACTCCAAACTGCACACCTGGTAGCACGCCTGCTCTCAACGTGTCTGCCCTAAACGACCGGCAGCAGCTCGTCAGATGCTTTCACTTTTGTTTCTCACGCGCCGTTGTAATTGTGGAACGAAAAACAGTGAGGTGACAGAGGTCCTGTGACAGCGATATGCACATGTACAGATGGCGGTAGTATCTCTCATTTGTACTCAGATGAGAAAAGCTTTCGACCGTGATAATAACCACACATCCCAAATTGACAGTCGTTGCCGGACATGGGAGTTGCCCCCCCTCTACCATCCTTCACACCTATAAATCCTTAATCTGTACCATCCTCTGTTATGCCAGTCCCACCTGGATCTCTGCCTCCCCCCCCCCCCAAATTCTATAAGTCCCTCCAGATCCTTGAGCGTCATGTACTCCACCTCGCCTTCCATATACGCTTCCCGTCCTCCACGCAGATCCTCTATGAGCTTATTCCTTTCCCCCATCTACTCCTATTCCTCGAACATCTCCACATATTCTACACCTCCCGCCGCCTTGATCCCCCTCATCCCATGGTAGCTCCTGTCCTCTCCTGTCCCCGCCCCATGCCATGCCTTCACTGTTGTGTCCCCCCTACCCTCCATCTCTACACTCTTGATCTCCTTTCCCAAGGTGGCTTCCATCAACTCCCCCTCCCGGATGATGCCCTCTCTCCCACCATATATCCCTCCTATCAACTCTGATCCTCAACCCCCCTCCTTTCCTCCATCCTTTCCCTGGGCTCCCTCTTCCCCCCTTACATCCTGTGTTTCTACCCGCCTAACCTCTCCCTACCTCCCATCTCCCCCCCCCCCCCCGAGTCCTTTTGTATTTGCCATCCCCACTCCCTGTCACGACTGCCCCCCACCCCTCGTATAGGTCCTCATCCTCCATTGTTTCCTTTCCTCCCTCCCACCCATTTGCTTTTCCTCTCCTTCCCCCCTTTTTTGTCTACCCATCTCTGTCCAGATTTTCCCCCACCTGCTTTCGGCTGTGGTATGTCATACTTGCCAACCTTTTAGTGCAGTGTTCCAGTGAATGTTCAGTGCTGTTTCATCTTTCTAAGTGTTGCGAACAGAGACCAAGCTGTCACTGGGCGTGAATTTTATGTCTTTTGCGAACAGAAACCCGACTGTCGTCGTGTTTTTTAATTGTCTGTCTATTATTTTACCTGTATGCTTCATATGTATTTTATCAGCATCATAATCCCTTTGTTCTATGTTTTATGTTCCACGATTTTTCCCCATGTTACCATTTAAGTCTCCGATTTTATCGCCTTTTTTTAATATATATTATTTTCACCTTTTTAAGACAAAGTCTGTAGGCTGAAGAGCGGTATACTAAGCTGCTGCCATCCCGCCCCCTTCGGGGGAATCGAAATTCAATAAAGAAAAAAAAATTAACAGTCGTTGAAAGCGGAATGGTCGTTGCAGCTGGACGCATGGGATATTCCATTTCGGAAATCGTTAGGGAATTCAATACTCAGAGATCCAAAGTGTCAAGAGGGTGCCGAGATCACAAATTTCAGGAGTTACGTCTCACCACGGACAACGCAGCCGCCGACGGCCTCCTTCGCTTACCGATCGGGTGTAGCGGTGGTTGTGTAGAGGTGTTTAATCGACAAGAAACGCTGCGTGAAATAATCACAGAAATCAATATCGGAAGTATGACGAATGTATCCGTTAGCGCTGTGCAGCGAAATTTGACGTTAATGGGGTGTGGCAGCAGACGAACGACGCGAGTGCATTTTGCTACACCACTACATAGACTGCAGTGCCTCTCCTGGACTTGTGGCCGTATCGATTGGACCATAGGAGACTGGAAAACCGTGGCTTGGCCAAATGAGTCCCGATTTCAGTTTGTAAGAACTCATTGTTGGGTTCGACTGTGACGCAAACATCTCGAAACTAGGGACCCAAATTGTCAGCAAGGCACTATGCAAACTGATGGTGTGGGCTATGTATACATGGAATGGACTGGGTCCTGATATCGAACTGGACCGCTAATTGATTGGAAACGGTTAAGTTCGGCTACTCGGAGACCACTTACAGCCGTTCTTGGACTTCATATTCCCAAACATTTCAAGGGGCCACAATTGTTCGCCATTAGACAGAAGGAGATTCTGGACAATCTCAGAGAAAGATTTGGCCACCTACGTCGCCCGATATGAATCGCAACGAACAATTATGGGGCATAATCGGAAAGTCAGTTCATGCGCAAAATCCTACACCGAGTGATGTGGCGCAATTGTTAGCACACTGGACTCGCATTCGAGATGTCAACGGTTCTAAACCGCATCGGCCATCCTGAAGTAGGTTTTCCCTGATTACCCTAAATCAATTCAGGCAAATTCCGGGACCGTTTCTTTGAAAGGGCATGGTCGACTTCCTTCCCCATCCTTCCACAATGGGGCCGATGACCTCGCTGTTTGGTCCCCTCCCACAGATCAACCACCAAACCAACAAAATCTCCAGCGGCAACATTTTCACAATTATGGGCATCTATGGAGGCACCATGACTTGAAATTTCCTCAATGGACTTTTGAGACCGTGCACATAAGCAAACAGAAGAAATGCTAAACAAAGATCTTAAAAGTAGTATTGGCTGGTTTTCTGCGAATGGTCTCAACACTCAGTTTTGGAAAGAGGCAACATATTCAGTGCTGGACATCTAGGGAAACTACACCAATGATAAGTGTACCACGTGGTGACAAATAGGATGAAATCTTCAAAATTCATATTGATCAGAATTTAAACTGAGAAATGCACGTTTTGGTACTGCTAAAACAATATAGTTCAGCCACATTTGCACTTAGAATGACTGCAAATCTTAGGGAGAGACAAATAAGTTATTTAACGTGTTCTGCACAGTTTCATTCAATAATGTCATATGGAATAATGTTCTGGGCAGCTCATATTTAAGAAAGAAAGCCTTCATTGCGCAAAAACGTGCTGCAAGAATAATATGAGGTACTCTTACATGAACATCGCGTTGACTTGTGTTTAAGGAGTTGGATATCCTGACTATTGATTCACAGTATATGTATTCCTCATGAAGGTTATTGTAAATAATCCACTACAGTTCAAAAGAAACAATCTTGGCATAATCGCAATACCAGAAGAGAAAAGGATATTCGTTACTCCAAATTACGTTTGTCTTTAGTAAACAAAAGGATGCCGAATGCGGCACCACTTACCCTGTGACATAAAATGTGTAGTAGAAAGATTAGTAAAGTTTGAAAACAAACTGAGAAAGTATCTCTTCTACAATTCCTTTTATTCCATAGAGGAATTTCTGTTACTATAATATGTAAAGGGTTGTGGATGGGACTTACTAACTCACTTCTCTATGTCTCCTTTCTTTTCGAAATTAAAAACAATGAAACTTAGAAATGTTCAGAATGTAACCATATATAGAAATTAATTTGCGATATGAATCTAAAATGACTCGATCCACACCATTACGACTATCACTCTAAATTATACTTGGAACATGTAACTATCTAACTACCTAACATGCCACGTCGATTTTCTGCACTACACCGGCCAGAAGGAGGACCGAAACCATATTTGGAGGTGTCCCTTAACATTCGTCCCTTCAGTGTACACTGGTATGCAAAAGTACCTAACGCATGACGAGTCACTGCCACGTAATATACCTAGATGAAACTTGGACTATGTGTAGAAACAGTTGCTACAGTACAGTACAGAAGGAAAATGAAGCAATACGCAGTGAGACGAACCGAAATTCCACTTCTGCTCGAAGACAATAGTTACGTTGATGCCACTGGGAAATAAGTTGGCCCCTTGGACTTTACAAAACTCGAGATCTACTCTTCAATAGTGTGGCTTTAACCACAGACAGCAGTGCAACGTGCTGGCCATATGGTACCTGCCTTCAAAATGAATATTGGTTTTATTTTACAATAGCATCTATTTAAAAATGTATCTATTTTGTAACTGGCTTTCGATAATACTTCTGGTTAATTTGATTCACTCACTGATTATTCGTATGTAGTAGAAAATAATGTCAAATATGGATGAATGAATATAATGCCGACAAGATTTCCTCGACTGCAGTGCCTTTCAATTTCAGTAAAATATTTGTTTCTAGGCAGAACACTACGTTGTTCCTTGGAGCATGCATTCACATTTGGAAAACTACGATTTTCCTGTGTATTCCCTGTAATTTCAGCAGAAGACTGCAACACATAAGAAATGAGTGACATCATTTAAAAACAGGGTAATAAAATATATTAAATGGGTATCAAGGAACTCTGCTCTCTCTACTACCAGACGAAGAGGTATGACCGAGATGTATGTCATACTATGCGAAAGGGAGATGCTTTAGATGACTTAAGCTCACCGAAATTAAATGCTAAGAATGGGAGTGAAACAATACACTTCAGTGACACAGAGGCAGACCGACGAATTCCGTGTGGAAATGGTGAAACAAATTACGAAAAAACTCTGTAGAAAGAAAAGAGTCCAAAATGGGAATTTCTACTTTCTATTGATTCGATGACTAGTTTCGGACAGAGGCCCATTTTCAAATCATCCTACAGGGCACAAAACAAAATTTACACCCACGTATAATAATGTTATTATTAATTTTGTAAGCATATACCAAAGATCCGGAACATATCGTTTCAAACTTCCATAACATAACCGAAAATAGCATTTGCATTTCCGAAGAATGTGCAATGAACATTTACAGTGCATTCAGATAACTGGGAGTTTTTCTGTCGTACGGAAACCTCGAATAGGGGCGCCCTAGGATGATTTGAAAAAGCGTCTTGGCCGAAAATAGTCATCGAATGAACAAAAAGTAAAAATTTGCAACTTGGACTGGTTTTTCGTTCTAATGGTTAACAGCAGTTGCTGTCTAAGCTAATCCAGCATGCTGAAAGTTCAAACAAAAAAACTGACTGCCAAATTAAAATTTGTACCAGTCTGGGACTCCACGCAACACCCCCGGGGGCCAACATAAGCAAATGCTGTCAATTAGATGTTTCCCATAGTACTCCGTCAAAACAAGTAGATGTTCTGTCATGGAGTATATCGGATAATACACAACTGCATCATACATAGATCTCTCGAGTCTCGATGTCATTTAAATTATCATTTCCCTGACATGGTTAGTAGACAGGATATTCCTCATTTTGCTAATAGTAATTTACGTGTTCATTGTGTTCATCTGATCCTTTTGTCTGCAGGGTAATCAATTCGTTTAAATCAGAGTATCTGAACATCGAAATTCTACGATTCAAGATACGCATTAATCCTTCCAATATACGTTTCAGGCTATGACCAAAAGGCTAAAGACAATCGATGAATTCCGTTTGGAAATGGTGAAACAAATTTCGAAAAAAGGGAATAGGAATGGATTAAAATCTTTAGCACACTCTATGTTACTTCCTTCCGCATTCGGTACGATCCACTGTGGAGTACAAACACAAGAGTATGAATGATATAGAGATATTCGATAAAGGTTTCAAGGATCACTTGATTCGTCTCCTTATTAACTATGGTTCTGCAAAAACCGATAATTATCTAACGTTACGCTGTTGTACATTTTGGAAAACATCCTCATGTTACCAACATAACGGAAGTCCTATCCATTCCGTACAGATAGTTACAAATCTTTATAACATCTTTGGAGATGTGCAGAAAGCTTCTCATGTGAAGTTTTTTATTACGTTGATTACGAGTGTGTACACTGGCTTACTAAATTCGATAGGAGTCAGCTGCCATCTTGATGTCCGCGAGTACGGGTTATGAAATCATGCTGTGCAATAAATCGCATGTTTGTTTTCGTACTATGGAAACGGACTCAGACTTATTAAATCTGGACAACTGTTTGTGATAAAAACTGCAACAAGTGATGTACCAAAAACCCCCGGGGTCTGGTGAAAACATGAAACATGTAAATACTCTCCTGTGATGTATTCATCCTAGACGAAGTTTATTGTGCAATTGGAAGAATCCTTGGACATCTTGTACTAGAATATCTTTACATAAAGGCAATGTTGTGATTAAAGTGGGGCATGACAATCCGAGCCGTTCAATAGGGTTTCGGTAAATTTCACGCTGGGAACTTTCGTCAGGGCACTCTTTCAGCACATAATGAACTGCGAACCCGTATTACCACCAACAGAAAGGTCGTAACTTTCGCAACTGTTTATTGTAATATCTCACCTGAATGACGATATGGATCAGACACGATTACGTATGAAATGCGCTTCTTGAAACGGCCCACAGTCCATAAAAATGAAAAAGAAGAGCGGGTTGAATGAAAGATATGTAACGAAATGAATAAAGAGAGACTAAAATTTTAGGCTCTTCACCGGCACTGTACAACGCTTATGGTACGTATATGTTGCAACCTCCCTGCAGCGCATCGCTGCTCACTGTTCGCCACGAACATTTATCCTGCAGCTGTTCACATTGCTAGTTGAATGCATTACTTGCAGTCGTGTGAAGCGAATATTTTATTCGCTTCCTCGACAGTAGTAGTGCGCTAAAAATATTATTGCCAACGAGAAAGGAGAGGATAAACGGGTTTACTATGTGAATACCGAGCGCTCTAAGGTGCTGCAGTCATGGACTGTGCGGCTGGTCCCGGCGGAGATTCGAGTCCTCCCTCAGGCATGGGAGTGTGTGTTTGTCTTTAGGATAGTTTAGGTTAAATAGTGTGTAAGCTTAGGGACTGATGACCTTAGCAGTTAAGTCCCATAACATTTCACACACATTCGAACATTTTTACTATGTGAATCCAGAGCGTCTAGACTGCTGATACTTTCACCAGTTTTAAAATAACCTCCATTTGCATCCAGAATATTTATCCAGACAGTTACGACGGTCGCAATAAATTTTTCTTTTTCTTTTCAGTACTGCTGAACTGTAAGTAATTAAACGTAGAAAGGCTCAGCCACATATAGTTGACAAAGTATCTATAGAAAGTTGCTTCGTGGGCCTAGCTAATAATTGGTTACTTTATTTTCCTCATCTGCTTCATGTGCCACACTTGCCACATTTAGATTTTCTTCATCCTATTCTACCTGAACTTATAATAATTTTTGTATTTACATATAGACTTTTTACGGTGTTTATAATATTAATGTTTTTTGTTACACCGAAGAGTCAATATGTAAGCACAAAAATAGAATTTCACGTTCAAAAATATTAGATGAAATTTTAATAAATCAAAGTTTTTGAGGAAAGATAGATTCGGTCATGAAAACTATCAAGGGCTGAGAGAGCTGCGTGCTGACCACATGCCCCTCCGTTCACTCATCCGATGACGCTTATGAGTTGAAGATGACACAGCGGTCGGTAGGTACCGTTGGGCCTTACAAGGCGTGTTCTGGCGGAGATAATTAGTATAGAGATTGAGTCAAAACGCGATATCTTACAACTGAGCTACATCTGCAAATAAGATGAAGAGAATGGCTCCATAGGAGAGAATCCAGCCATATCAAAAATAATAATAAATTAGAACATTTTAGAACAAGTATCCCACTTCAGTTATCTAAAATGCGATGTTAGTTTTCACTAGGAAAAGATAGTGAGAAGAACGTTAATAAATATCAAGCTATCTGCGGACCAATTGGGAGAAATTTGGAAAGAAAAACAAGAAAAGAAGCAGAAATGAAATTCTATAAGTTAGACGTTAGTGCGTGGTTCCAGACCATAGACAGTAACAAAAAAAAGTTCCGTATACGGGTAGCAAAAATGAATCTCATGGGAGATCTAATATACCGTAACAAAATGGATAAAATAAAGAAATGAAACAAAAAGATCAGATGTAAAAATCTTTTCAGTTAATGATAAGAGAGAAGAGAATAGAATGAAATGGGAGGATCATGTTGATAAGTAACAGGAAACAGGTTGCACGAAAAGATAATAAATTTAAAAATGGGTTTGAGCACTAAGGGAGCACTATACGAAGTCATCAGTCCCCTAGAACTTCAAAATACTTAAACCTAACTAACCTAAGAACATCACACACATCCATACCCGAGCCAGGATTCGAACCTGCGACCTGAACTCTGAGATAGAAAGTTCAGAAGTATTTAGTGAGGGTTAGAGCGTGTATCGGAAAGACAGCTTAGACACTGTAGGAGGTGGTGTGTTCATTGCAGTTGACAAAAATATTGTGTCTACTGAGGTCGAAGTAGAGTCTGATTGTGAAGTTATCTGGACACGTTTAACAGGGCTA
The DNA here is from genome assembly GCF_023864275.1 of Schistocerca cancellata. NCBI lineage: Eukaryota > Metazoa > Arthropoda > Insecta > Orthoptera > Acrididae > Schistocerca > Schistocerca cancellata. The sequence continues at coordinate 685,148,637 of NC_064630.1, read as the reverse complement.
GGAGAAATAAAGTTAATTTTTGGGTGTTATTACCGGCCACCAGGTTCCACCGAATTATTCTGTGTCGCAGAAGTACCCAGATCATGCTATATTAGTCGGAGGCGACTTCAACCTACGTTGTATAGACTGGGATGTCTATGGATTCATTACAGGTGGTACAGACAAGCCGTCGTGTGAATAACTTTTGAACACATTATCCGAAAATTGTCTTGAGCAGCTAAATTGACAGCCAACGCGTAATAGAAATATTTTAGATCCGGTAGCCAGGAACAGACCAGACCTCATCGACGGCGTCAGTGTTGAGACAGGGATCAGTGATCATGATGTTGTCATTACGACTATGGTTACGAAAGTTAAAAAGTCGGTCAAGAAGGCTAGGAGAGTATTCCTACTAGAAAGAGCAGATAAGCAGTTGTTAGTATCCCACTTAGTAAATGAATCGACTTCATTTACTTCCGGTACGATGGACGTGGAAGAATTATGGGCAAATTTTAAACATTGTAAATCACGCATTGGAGAAGTATGTGCCGAAAAAGTGGGTTACGGACGGAAAAGACCCACCGTGGTTGAACAGCGCAATTCGGAGAATGCTCAGGAAGCAAAGACAGTTGCACTCTCGGTACAAGAAAGATCGGAAGAATGAGGACAGGCAAAAGTTAGTAGAGATTCGTGCTGCTGTAAAAAGAGCGATGCGCGAAGCACACAACCACTACCACCATCATACCTTAGCAAAAGATCTTGCTGAAAACCTAAGGAAATTCTGGTCTTAACGTAAAATCGGCAATCGGGTCGAAGGCTTCCATCCAGTCACTCACTGATCAGTCTGGTCTGGCAACGGAAGACAGCGAAACGAAAGCTGAAATTTTAAATTTAGCATTTGAGAAATCTTTCACGCAGGAGGATCGTACGAACATACCGTCGTTTGAGTCTCGTACAGATTCCCGTATGGAGGACATAGTGATAGATATCCCTGGGGTTGTGAAACAGCTGAATGGGTCGAAAATAAATAAATCGCCAGGTCCTGATGGGATTCCAATTCGGTTTTACAGAGAGTACTCTACTGCATTGGCTCCTTACTTAGCTTGCGTTTATCGCGAATCTCTTGCCCAACGTAAATTCCCGAGAGACTGGAAAAAAGCGCAGGTGACGCCTGTATATAAGAAGGGTAGAAGGACGGATCCTCAAAATTAGAGACCAATATCCTTAACATCGGTTTGTTGCAGGATTCTCGAACATATTCTCAGTTCGAATATAATGAATTTCCTTGAGACAGAGAAGTTGCTGTCCGTGCATCAGCACGGCTTTAGAAAGCATCGCTCCTGCGAAACGCAACTCGCCCTTTTTTCACATGATATCTTGCGAACCATGGATGAAGGGTATCAGACGGATGCCATATTCCGGAAGGCGTTTTACTCGGTGCCCCACTGCAGACTCCTAACTAAGGTACGAGCATTTGGGATTGGTTCCCAAATATGTGAGTGGCTCGATGACTTCTTGAGTAATAGAACCCAGTACGTTGTCCTCGATGGCGAGTGTTCATCGGAGATGAGGGTATTATCTGGAGTGCTCCAGGGAAGTGTGGTAGGTCCGCTGTTGTTTTCTCTCTACATAAATGATGTTTTGGATAGGGTGGATAGCAATGTGCGGCTGTTTGCTGATGATGCTGTGGTGTACGGGAAGGTGTCGTCGTTGAGTAACTGTAGGAGGATACAAGATGACTAGGACAGGATTTGCGATTTGTGTAAAGAGTGGAAGCTAACTCTAAATATAGATAAATGTAAATTAATGCAGATGCATTGGAAAAAGAATCCCGTAATGTTTGAATACTCCATTAGTAGAGTAGCGCTTGGCACAGTCGCGTCGATTAAATATTTGGGCGTGCGCTATGAAGTGGGAGAAGCATGTAATGGCAGATGTGGGGAAGGTGGATAGTCGTCTTCGGTTCATTGGTAGAATTTTGGGAAGATATGGCTCATCGGTAAAGGAGACCGCTTATAAAACACAAATACGACCTATTCTTGAGTACTGCTCGGGCGTTAGGGATCCCTATCAGGGCGAATTGAGGGAGGACATAGACGCGATTCAGAGGCGGGCTGCTAGATTTGTTAGTGGTAGGTTTGATAATCACGCGAGTGTTACGGAAATGCTTCAGGAACTCGGGTGGGAGTCTCTGGAGGAAAGGAGGCGTTCTTTTCGTGAATCGCTACTGAGGAAATTTAGAGAACCAGCATTTGAGGCTGACTGTAGTACAATTTTACTGCCGCCAACTTATATTTCGCGGAAAGACCACAAAGATAAGAGAGATTAGGGCTCGTGCAGAGGCGTATAGGTAGTCATTCTTCCCTCGTTCTCTTTGGGAGTGGAAGAGGGAGAGAAAATGTGGTACGAGGTACCGTCCGTCACGCACCTTATGGTGGATTGCGGACTATGTATGTAGATATATATGTAGAGCGTAGCAGTCGCGCGGTTCCGGAATGAAGCGAATAGAACCGCTTGGTTACAGACTAAATGATCGGCAGACTGGAAAGAGAGAACTAGGTAAATTTCGTAAGAGAAGGATAGATAGATTATAGAGACTGGAACAGGTCACCACAATACCTAATACTTGGAAAGAGATGATGCCAATATTTTATCTAGAAGAACGGAAAATTAGGTAACGCTCTCCGATAGCTGCGCGTGTTAGCACATCGGTTACGGGCTTCGATTAGACGCACTAGCCTCGGGTCGAATCCGCCCGGTAGAGTAACAACGAGGGCCGAAGTTCCTGATACCACGGATGTTGTTTCTTCCAGTTAGGTGAATACTGGGCTGGTACCAACTTCCTGCTTCAGTTACACAATTCTCAGACATTTAGAAAACTTTGCACATTTTCAAATGAGCTAACATTAAACGTACGCAATTTAGAATGGCGTATTCCGTCCCTTGGGGGAAATCTGTAGAGATAGAAGTTGCATCGGGCGCAGGTCCATCACTGAGAAATCCAAAACTTAACACTACGGTCTCGGAGATAAGAGATAAAATGCCAGGAAGAGGGGCCAAAAGAAAAACGAAAAATTAGATCAAACGAAATGTGTCTAAAAGTTATTAAACCTAATATTACTGAGCTGTGTGGTCCAGCTTTGCGCAGATTTAAAAATCCCGCCACATATTATCAGCGGCACTATCTGCCAAAGAGATGCTACCTTTTTTCCCTCGACCTGTCGCTTTCAGCGGGTAGGGAGATGGTTTTCTACATAGTGACTTTCAGGAGACTGGAACTAGGTAGCAGTTTGGGACACCTCTAGCCGTTTTTATTAAAAATGAAACTCCTCCAGCTGTACTTAAGATTTCATATTGAAACGTCCCCTTACAAAAATTATAAATGACTGTGCTTAAACTGACACACAATATTCTCTTTTTTTTTAGCGCAACGCAATCTGACTTTCAGTAATCCCTACAAAAGAATGGCCCTGACTAACATTAACCTATAGCTTTCATGGATCACTTACCTCACAAAAATCTTCATTAGGCGAACTACTGAAATACAGCGAGCGCCACTACTGCCAGCTAAATAAAAGATTCTAACTACTGAAGGCACTAACTACTGATAGGCATAGTTAGCAAATGAAAGATTTTGATAGAGAACAAACAATGTATTTAGCTTAATAGTGTTCAAAAGTCATAATATATATAGCAGTTCATGACATCCAATCTTACAAATGTACTGTTCCTGATGGACACATCCGCCATCTCACTTCCCCACATCCACCACTGCTGGCGGCTCACCTCCAACTGCGCAAAGCTACGCGCTGTTAACATCCAGCTGCCCAACACTACAAAAGCCAACAACAATGCAAACCAGCCACATACTGCACACAGCATAGCCAGTGATTTTCGTACAGAGCGCTACGTGGCGTTACCAATAAAAAAACCTAAACAGCCTACTTACAATATTTATTTGCCATAATACATATGAAATCTTAAGTACAGCTGGAGGAGATTCATTTTTAATCAAAAGTATACCAGCTGATGTCCCACCATCATCCGATTTAAATACGGAAGTACGAAGATGTAGAGGTTTTAGTCACAGGTTTTAATCGTTATATCGTTGAGGCGTGAAGTCATCCATTTAGATGTAGATGTGACAAGCAGTCCATCGTACCATCATGGGCAATACAGTGGGGCATTCTTCCCGGTAGGTGAAGTGCTTCAAGTATTTACTTTAGTTGTTTAACAGTTGTTGCACATTTGTCGCATGTTGGAAGCATGGAATAGAATTCTTACTTTCTGCCATTTTTCGTAAGAGGTTTCTTATATGGACTGGCTAGCTGACGCATACGTGCGTTCGCAGAGAGTGTAGGGTGTATTTGTGTTCATAATCAAGCATGAACCATATGTTCTGAAAGGCGATGCCTCCACTGTGAATGCTAGAAAACAACCTGTGGTTAGTGATTAGGCATACGTGTTGTTTTGAATCGTGTGCTCGAACCAGAACACTTTTTAATTTCTTGTCGGTCTCATGGTTTGCACCTGTTTGGTATGCCGTCGACAGGTTCAAGAGCCACATCTAGTGAAATCGGTTTGAATCCTTTAGGAGGTTTCGTTCGTAACTGAATATTTACTTTTGCCACACATGCGAAAAAAAAAATGGTTCAAATGGCTCTGAGCACTATGGGACTTAACATCTGAGGTCATCAGTCCCCTATAACTTAGAACTACTTAAACCTAACTAACCTAAGGACATCACACATATCCATGCCCAAGGCAGGATTCGAACCGGCGACCGTAGCGGTCGCGCGGTTCCAGACTAAAGAGCCTAGAACCGCTCGGCCACTCCAGCCGGCCACTCATGCGAGACCTTCGGAAATTTAACCATTGCAAGTTTATTTCCGATGCTTGGTTCTGTCAGCTGTACTTTGTGAAGTGAGTTGCGCAATCTGATTACAAATCTGTATTCGATTTCGGTAATAATAATTGCACCGTTCGTGTAGTGCGTTTGTTCATTTGATACAAAACGTGCAGAGAATTAGATGCTATGCGGTATGACCCTGGAAATGGGAGCGTTTTTGAACTGTTTTCTCTGCTGTCACATCGCTTAATTACCTGCTTATGGAATGTGAAGGTGCTGGCTAGCTTCGGTCATGTTCCATTAGCAGCTGGCTAGGTTTAGTTTCCTGAAGCAAAACGCCGACAAATTGCTGTCAGGGTGAATTTGTGAGTTTGGTTGGCTTGTATTTTCCTGGTCTATCACGTATCACGTGTTCGGAGATCGGCTTTAGCTCCGCTGATATTGGTTCTGCTATGACGTTTGAAGATTAGGCATACATGTGTCCTATGTGTTTTTGTAGTCCAGCTACTTGAAATCTACTTCAAGCTTAGTGGCTTGTCTCTCTGGTGTCTTGTATGAGGTGTTATTTTCTAATCCTTGTGGAACCTGATTTAAACCTGATTATTCTGAATCTAAGTATGATGCGAGTAGTGAGTCTTTTGACGAATAAATAAGTTTTGCATGCCATTTGAGGGGATAGCGTAAGAAGTTTGGCGTGTTTTCCGTGTGAGTCTTGAGCAACTAAATTATGACTGCAGCCACCATAGTGCGTTACATGGTCACACTGTAGTGTTCTTCGACGACATGTGGTTTGCGAAAGCCGCGTATCACAGAATAATAAATTTAACTGGTTATATTTTATTAATTTGTGATGACCTTGTTGATCATTTGGTTTGGACGAACATGGGCATGCTTAGGTGTGTGTGTCGCCTCGCGTTCCTCTGTATTTGTTTTGAGTGTTCGTAATTGTGATATTTGTCTGATGACCGGGGTGTGGCTTAAGGATTGTCGTTGTGTGTTCTGGCTGCTGCTAAGGGACGAGGTCTTCGTTGAGTGTTGGGTGAACATTTCGTACACATGTCGGCGTTGGTTCTTCTATGGACGTGTCCGTTTTTTTTTTTTTAAGCTGAGTCTTTGTCTTCTACAAGGAACAAAGGTCGTGCATTCGTTGTCAACGTGGTATACTTTCCTCGGTGGCGCTCTTAATCTTTCGTCTGCGACGTGCTACACCGAGAACAGTTTTGATTCCTTTAGTCATAAATTAGCCTACGGCGCTCGTTAGTATTACGGCTACAACTGTTTGCCGGGTTTTACTTGTTAGTCGGGTTGCTGCCTGACTAATTATAAGTCCTTTAAAATGTTTTAATACTCGTACAACTGTGTAATCAGACGGTAAAATATGCAAAGCTCAGTAATTCAGAAATGTTGCCTGAAAATCTTTGAAGATTATTCGAGACAGAAGTATGAATAGCTGACAGTAAACGATGTGAAATCGAGGGGTAACCGTTCGGTCAAACAATACGAATACTAGAAAGATATCTGTTCTCAATATTACTTATGTATGAGTGCGTGTGACAAAATGACTTTGTGTTGAATGTTGGGCGTGAATATTGCGAATCTTTGTTAGTTTAGGAAAGAAAAGTTGCACCAGAACTATTATCGAAAAAACATAACAAATGATCACTGAACGAAACGCATCTGACTTTATATGTTAAATGTGTTGGAAATCATAATGTAGCATTTTCATAAAATATTTCACTAGCGTTTTTCCGGTGAAGTTATGATGATATTCTTCTCGTAAATGCACTGTGACAATCATTCCCCTGGCTCTAAATATGGACTACAATGATAATGAAATTTATGGCTTACCTGTGGGCAATGGACGGCTCGTTTGCTCTGCAACCTTGTTTTTTTTTATAGAATAATGATCTGACTGTGAAAATTAAGTTTCACTCACTGCACTCGCGATGTACTATGCGAGATGGGACTTCATGAATACTCAGCACGCAGATCGTGGTATTCAATGGTAGTGTGCAGTTAAATGAACCCACGAATGCAATTGAAAAATCGGGTACTAAGCTCACCGACAAAGAAATAACTGAATCTACAGTCTAGATTTTAACTGAACGTCATTGAGTTATAGCCACAATACAACTTTTCACACTTGTCACACATTAACCAATTCACAAAATGTGTGTTTAGCAATTATGACTGAAGTGAAAGACTGCAGTGAAAGTGTTCTTTACAGAACATCTTAACAGACAATCTAAACCACACGCACAGTTATTACCAATCAGCAAACTAAGTAATTAAAAGTATGACAGACCGCATCACCTTCAAATGTTACCTTTCCTTATTCATACAATATAATCCTCTGCTTAATAACTCTCTTTAAACGTCATGTTACAAGAACTGCTCCAGATAATGCTGCCTCCAGTCGAGGGCAGATCAACTTCCATCCATTTTAATCCAAGAATATAACCACAAAGTTGCTGCTAAGACACACTGACTCTACTCAGACAAATTAAAATTAACCTATGTGACCAACATCTCTGCTCTAGAACATAGCAATATTAAAAGGCTTTATGAAATTTACAAATTAACTCACATTTGTAGCCCATGCCATGCTCAGAATGATCACAAGTCAGCCACCTTTCAACTATCTCCACTCTTTAAATTGGAAACTTATTTTAAGTTATGTCTATTTCTGATAAGGTGAGTCATTGAAACTTCCTGACAGATTAAAACTGTGTGCCGGACCGAGACTCGAACTGGGGACCTTTGCCTTTCGCGGGAAAGTGCTCTACCACGGTTCGCAGGAGATCTTCTGTAAAGTTTGGAAGGTAGGAGACGAGGTACTGGCAGAAGTAAGGCTGTGAGGACGGGGCGTGGGTCGTGCTTGGGTAGCCCACCTGGGAGAGCACTTGCCCGCGAGAGGCAAAGGTCCCGAGTTCGAGTCTCGGTCTGACACACAGTTTTAATTTGCCAGGAATTTTCATATCAGAGTACGCTCTGCAGCTGAGTGAAAATCTTATTCTGGAAGGTAAGTCATTGTTTATGAATAAGTGTCTGTTGGAATTACGTAGGTTCATGCGGCCGCTAATCTGTCTTATAATGTCTAGTAACGTTTCTTCCTAACTGGGCGTGTGAAAAGAGGTTAAGTATGTTACTGGTTGACTTAATCTTCATGTTTCTTAACCATTATATACGTTTCATTCACGTTGTACGTTTACTGAGACCAGATGTTTTATCCAATACATATCTGTTCATTGCTCAGCTCAATTTTTGGTGTGACTTTAAATGTCGTCAGTAATTGTCGTTGTTGCTTGAGGTGAAGTCAAGTTGCCTTCTCAGATCTGTGTTTCAGAGTCAGAGACGTTTCCGATGACTCTCGTCTAGCTCAGTGAGGGCACGAATGTAGCGCCTGGCTCGCTCCAAGGGCGTCGGGCATTCCTAACCGGCGTCGTGACGAGGACTCGCTGCAAGAGATTGAGGAAAAAGAAAAAGATAATAAAAAACTGAAAAATAAAATTGTGTCAACCCAACCGACCCATAGCCGCAAACAAGCCAGCTCTCCAGTCCCTCCCCAAGTAGGTAGCCGTTTCATTTACCTACCGTGATGCGACTGTGACGATCTGTTCCCCTCTACTTCCAGATAGCATTTCCTCAATAAATGGCTGAAATGAGTTTTGTTGAAAATCGTCTCTCGAAGTTCTACGTCTTGAAATTTTATCATAAAATTACAGCAAACTAAAAGTGTCAAATGTTTGTGAATTCCTTAGATACCAAACTGCTCAGGTCATCGGCCCCTAGACTTACACACTACTGAAACTGACTTATGCTAAGAACAACAACCACCCACACACACACACACACACACACACACACACGCCCAAGGGAAGACTCGAACATCCGGCAGGAGCTGCCATACAGTCCGTGACATTGCGCCTCAAACTGCGCGGTCACTCAACGTGGCCTTACTGCAAACACAAAAGTCACCATATGCTGGTCTGTTTAGCATTAGACCTGGAAAACGCTGTCAGTCTATAAAGGAGATTGTTTACAAAGCTCGTGGAACACACTAACCGGTGATACCGAATGTATGCGTAAAGGGGCACGACGAAAGGTCACAGGTTTGTTATCACGGGGCTACTGAAGAACCTGAACTGGCAGATGCTTGAAGAGATGTAAAAATTATTCCGATAAAGTCTACTTACGTAGATGCACGAGCCAGCTTTACATTATAAATCAAGGAATATATTATAGACGTCTCCGTATTACTCCAGCAGGGATCATGAGGGCAAGATTTAGATTACCTACAGTGAGTACAGAGCCGTTTAGGCTCGCGTTACTTCGGTGCCCCTTAAGTGAATGAAACGTTAAGAATCCCTACTAAATGTTACAACGGGAAGTACACTTTGCGACGGGCATCAGAAAGTCTACAGAGAATGTATGTAGGTGTAGATGTGGTTATGTAGGATTTCGTCCGAAACAGTACCACATGGCTGCCATTCTGTGCACAGCTGACTGCAGAACTGCCCCCTATAAACGCTACAAACTTCAGCGAGAACACGTTTAGGCCATCCAACATGTAAAATCACATAGCACCTTCCTAGGAGACAACAGCTCCTGAAATAGTTACCTGAAAAAAAATCGTAACACCAAAAGATAATTAATGTGGAGTTGCGATATTTCGGGAACACTTTTGTCTAGGTAACAAATTTTAGACCTTGCCTTTGCAAGATCAGAAGTTAATGTAAGTACGAGGTAACGAGGTAAGCCATTGCACTTGCGAAGTGCTGGTATATTATTAACCGGTGTAACGGCCAGAAGGCTGAATGCAAAAATGCAGAAGTGCATTCATTGTGTCGTACGTGTGCCGGATGTCAGTCTGTGGGATGGCGTTCCGTGCCTGTTGTTCAATACAGGGACGGATTATGGTGGTTGTGGATGAAACTGGTTCAAATGGCTCTGAGCACTATGGGACTTAACTTCTGAGGTCATCAGTCCCCTAGAACTTAGAACTACTTAAACCTAACTAACCTAAGGAAATCACAAACATCCATGCTTGAGGCAGGATTCGACCGTAGCGGTCGCGCGGTTCCAGACTGTAGCGTCTAGAACCGCACGGCCACTCCGGCCGCCAATGAAACTGGAGTTGCCGTTGCCGTCCGACGATGGTCTCTTGTGCTCGATTAGAGAGAGATCTGATGATCGAGCAGGCCAAGGCATCATGTCGACACTCTGTAGAGCATGTTGGATTACAACAGCGGTATGTGGGCGAGCGATATCCTGTTGGAAAACATCCCCTGAAATGCTGTTCATTAATGACAGCGCATGAGGTCGAATTACCAGAATGACGAATAAATTTGCAGTCAGGGTGCATGTGATAAGTATGAAAGTGCTCCTACTGCCATGCGAAATCGAACCCCAGACCTTAACTTCACATGTAGTTCCGATGTGTCGAGCACGCAGACAGGTTGTCTGCAGTCTCTATTGGCCTTCTCCTAACCAACATAGGGCTTTCACTGGGACCGAGGCAGTGCCACGTGGCTGTCTGGAGCCTCTTCTTCTTGCGACCGTACATGGTCGTGACCACCGCTGCCAGCGATCACGAACAGTGGCTACATTACTGCCACGTCTTTCTGCAGTATCGCAGAAGGAAGAACCAGCTTCTGGTAGTCGTGTTGGTCAAACTCACTGAGGTGCTGGTAATGGAGTATTTGTCGGTTTAGAGGTATTCGTGACTCTCATCAGCTCACCATGTCTGGTCTTAACTCTCACAAGTTATAGAGTGGTTTTATAGCAAACTTGGCAACGGCCTTGCCGCAGTGGATCACCGAAATTAAGCTCTGTCGGGCGTGGTCGGCACTTGTGGGTGACCACCCAGGCCGCCATGCGCTGTTGCCATTTTTCGCGGTGCACTGCCAATTGAGGAGCTACTCGACCGAATAGTAGCGGCTTCGGTCAAGAATACCATCATAACTACCGGGAGAGCGGTAGGCTGACTCCACGCCCCTCCTACCCGCATCCTCCATCGAGGACGACACGGCGGTCGGATGGTCCCGGTAGGCCACTCGTGTCCTGAAGACGGAGTGCTTTTTTATAGCAAAACTGATGTGCATCGTCATAGTGGCACCATTAGTGGCACTCCTACGCGCCTGAATGAACAGACGTCTACAGACGTTAAAGTAACCTCTGGCGTGCCACAGGGGAGTGTTATGTGACCATTACTTTTCACAATATATATAAATGACCTAGTAGATAGTGTCGGAAGTTCCATGCGGCTTTTCGCGGATGATGCTGTAGTATACAGAGAAGTTGCAGCATTAGAAAATTGTAGCGAAATGCAGGAAGATCTGCAGCGGATAGGCACTTGGTATAGGGAGTGGCAACTGACCCTTAACATTGACAAATGTAATGTATTGCGAATACATAGAAAGAAGGATCCTTTATTGTATGATTATATGATAGCGGAACAAACACTGGTAGCAGTTACTTCTGTAAAATTATCTGGGAGTATGCGTGCGGAACGATTTGAAGTGGAATGATCATATAAAATTAATTCTTGGTAAGGCGGGTACCAGGTTGAGATTCAAAAATGTTTGAAATGGCTCTGAGCACTATGGGACTTAACATCTATGGTCATCAGTCCCCTAGAACTTAGAACTACTTAAACCTAACTAACCTAAGGACAGCACACAACACCCAGCCATCACGAGGCAGAGAAAATCCCTGACCCCGCCGGGAATCGAACCCGGGAACCCGGGCGTGGGAAGCGAGAACGCTACCGCACGACCACGAGATGCGGGCATTGAGATTCATTGGGACAGTCCTTAGAAAATGTAGTCCATCAACAGAGGAGGTGGCTTACAATACACTCGTTCGACCTATACTTGAGTATTGCTCATCAGTGTGGGATCCGTACCAGATCGGGTTGACGGAGGAGATAGAGAAGATCCAAAGAAGAGCGGCGCGTTTCGTCACAGGATTATTTGGTAACCGTGACAGCGTTACGGAGATGTTTAACAAACTCAAGTGGCAGTCTCTGCAAGAGAGGCGCTCTGCATCACGGTGTAGCTTGCTCGTCAGGTTTCGAGAGGGTGCGTTTCTGGATGAGGTATCGAATATATTGCTTCCCCCTACTTATATCTCCCGAGGAGATCACGAATGTAAAATTAGAGAGATTAGAGCGCGCACGGAGGCTTTCAGACAGTCGTTCTTCACTCGAACCATACGCGACTGGAACAGGAAAGGGAGGTAATGACAGTGGCACGTAAAGTGCCCTCCGCCACACACCGTTGGGTGGCTTGCGGAGTATAAATGTAGATGTACATGTAGATGTAGAACACCATGTTTCAGGTTTAAAAACATGCATACCTACGTTTGTCGGCACAGCTCTTTCTTGATGTTGTAATTTGTTTTACGTCAGTGTGGATGTTCTTGAAAAGTCGTTGACACAAGTCGCCCTGGCAAGTGTCGCATTGTTTTTTGCTTAGCGCAGGTCGAGACCTTCACCTTGCGCTGGCGTGCTGCCGCTGCCGGCACACCCGTAAATCGGTCTTATCTGCAGGCCGCAGATCGCCTGCGGAGAGCGGATCGCGTGCGGCGCCACGGAGTCCAGCATGCCAAGTCGGTCGTAGTGCCACTGACCAGCCGCGACGGCCGGATAGCAACGCTCTTATCAGCGTACGCCGTCTGAAGGCACGCACCGGGCTGGATACGGTATCATGAGCCCCCGCGTGGCGCGCGTGAATGAGTGACGATCAGCGGAAACAGAGTAGGGTTCCAACACCGCTGATGGCACTGCAGTATGCTAATTAATTCTCTGTAGACAGAATAACAATTTACATTAATGTCAGTTAATGGCACATTTTCACGGAACAGACGCGGCACTCCATCTGTTGTTTGTTACCCACTGTGTCAGCAGCAGAGCAAGTGGCCAGCAAGTGACACTTCCGTGTACGATATCGAATGAATGAGAATGGTATCGTTTATACAGGTGTGCAGCATAGTTTTCACAATAGGGAGCTATATAGTGACGGCAACTAAACAGAGACAATGCGTTTCACATTCATCGGTTTGCTAAAGACCCTAGGACGTATAAAACGGTAGATTACTGGGCACTTTATTTACGATACTTTCTGAAGAATATCATAACCATTTAATAACAAAGAAATGCCAATACACGCTAGAAGTCCTGACTTTTTGTAGAAAGACGTCATATATCTTCCCAGCGACGTGAAGATTTGTTCGCTAGACTTCCAGCCAAATCATTGAATATCAAACGAAGGAAACCTGTTGTAAGAGGTCCCAGCAGATGTAATTTGGATGTATTGCTCATGCGCTGCCTGCGATATGCAAGGTATAAGAGAATCGCTGACGAGAGAGCAGTGTTGACTGAGTAGGAACTGTGTAGCTGTAGCAGTAAGTTGTTGCTAGTGGCGAATCTGCAGTCTGCCCTGGTCTGGTATAGTGTATCGTGTTGGCTGGGCCGGTCGCGGTGCAGCGATGCCGTAGCCTGAGTATTATTGTATAAGGTAAAAATCAGCCTCGCGCATATCTAGTAATGTTATCTAAACTCCCATGTAAATGTTTTAAAAAAAGTCCTAATAATAATCTTTTTCATATAAAGTAATTTTTAACAAGCATTCATTTCAATTTAAAGATTTTACTAATTTCTCCAATCCATGATCATTCCGATTGTTGCAAAAGAAAAATCAGTTGCTTCTTTTCATAAATGACAAATCTATCGGCCAGCATTGCACAGGGCTGTGCTAAGAAAAAATATTGTAAGAGCAGGTATATATTCGTTATCCGACGACTTCATTGAGGTAAGAATTTTTATCTTTATTATTCAGAATGATCTTTCAGGGCCATGACGCAGCACTGCTGACGTCGAAAATTTACCAGGTTAAACTCACAGTCAATTATTGAAAAGTTATAAGTGAGCGACAGTTTAATTGAGAGGTTTAGGAATTTTTCTGTTTTGAGGTTACACTAAAATGGTAACGATATTTTGTGGGGAGGTAAAAATGGGAAAGAATTTTGTAGGGAGGTTACAAATGTGAAGGAAAGAATTTTGTGGGGAGGTTACACTGTATGTCATGTAATATCTATACAGGGTGATCCATTGATCGTGACCGGGCCAAATACACTCCTGGAAATGGAAAAAAGAACACATTGACACCGGTGTGACAGACCCACCATACTTGCTCCGGACACTGCGAGAGGGCTGTGCAAGCAATGATCACACGCACGGCACAGCGGACACACCAGGAACCGCGGTGTTGGCCGTCGAATGGCGCTAGCTGCGCAGCATTTGTGCACCGCCGCCGTCAGTGTCAGCCAGTTTGCCGTGGCATACGGAGCTCCATCGCAGTCTTTAACACTGGTAGCATGCCGCGACAGCGTGGACGTGAACCGTTTGTGCAGTTGACGGACTTTGAGCGAGGGCGTATAGTGGGCATGCGGGAGGCCGGGTGGACGTACCGCCGAATTGCTCAACACGTGGGGCGTGAGGTCTCCACAGTACATCGATGTTGTCGCCAGTGGTCGGCGGAAGGTGCACGTGCCCGTCGACCTGGGACCGGACCGCAGCGACGCACGGATGCACGCCAAGACCGTAGGATCCTACGCAGTGCCGTAGGGGACCGCACCGCCACTCCCCAGCAAATTAGGGACACTGTTGCTCCTGGGGTATCGGCGAGGACCATTAGCAACCGTCTCCATGAAGCTGGGCTACGGTCCCGCACACCGTTAGGCCGTCTTCCGCTCACGCCCCAACATCGTGCAGCCCGCCTCCAGTGGTGTCGCGACAGGCGTGAATGGAGGGACGAATGGAGACGTGTCGTCTTCAGCGATGAGAGTCGCTTCTGCCTTGGTGCCAATGATGGTCGTATGCGTGTTTGGCGCCGTGCAGGTGAGCGCCACAATCAGGACTGCATACGACCGAGGCACACAGGGCCAACACCTGGCATCATGGTGTGGGGAGCGATCTCCTACACTGGCCGTACACCACTGGTGATCGTCGAGGGGAAACTGAATAGTGCACGGTACATCCAAACCGTCATCGAACCCATCGTTCTACCATTCCTAGACCGGCAAGGGAACTTGCTGTTCCAACAGGACAATGCACGTCCGCATGTATCCCGTGCCACCCAACGTGCTCTAGAAGGTGTAAGTCAACTACTCTGGCCAGCAAGATCTCCGGATCTGTCCCCCATTGAGCATGTTTGGGACTGGATGAAGCGTCGTCTCACGCGGTCTGCACGTCCAGCACGAACGCTGGTCCAACTGAGGCGCCAGGTGGAAATGGCATGGCAAGCCGTTCCACAGGACTACATCCAGCATCTCTACGATCGTCTCCATGGGAGAATATCAGCCTGCATTGCTGCGAAAGGTGGATATACACTGTACTAGTGCCGACATTGTGTATGCTCTGTTGCCTGTGTCTATGTGCCTGTGGTTCTGTCAGTGTGATCATGTGATGTATCTGACCCCAGGAATGTGTCAATAAAGTTTCCCCTTCCTGGGACAATGAATTCACGGTGTTCTTATTTCAATTTCCAGGAGTGTATCTCACGAAGTAAGCGTCAAACGAAAAAACTACAAAGAACGAAACTGCTCTAGCTTGAAGGGGGAAACCAGATGGCGCTCTGTTGTCCCGCTAGATGGCGCTGCCATAGCTCTAACGGATATCAACTGCGTTTTTTTTTTAAAAAGGAACCCTCATTTTTTATTACATATCCGTGTAGTACGTGAAGAAATATGAATGTTTTGAGATGGACCACTTTTTTCGGTTTTTGATAGATGGCGCTGTAATAGTCACAAACATACGGCTCACAATTTTAGATGAACAGTTGGCAATAGGTAGGTTTTTTAAATTAAAATATAGAACGTAGGTACGTTTGAACATTTAATTTCGGTTCTTCCAATGTGATAAATGTACCTTTGTGAACTTATCACTACTGAGAACGCATGCTGTAAGTACCACATTAATGCAATAAATGATCAAAATGATGTCCGTCAACCTCAATGCATTTGGCAGTACGTGTAACGACATTCCTCTCAACAACGAATAGTTGGCCTTCCGTAATTTTCGCACATGCATTACGAGGGTTGTAACTTCAATAGTCGCAACTATTTATTCACAACCGATACAAAAGTGTTACATGCTTCCACCTGTTACTGTCGTTCAACGTAGTCACCAGCGTTGTGTAGAACCCGTTGCCAGCGATTTGGAAGGCGTAGTCTACCGTTAGCAGACCCTGTTGTGTTGGTGGTGCGAATGCAGCGGTCTACTGCCTGTCGAATCTCTGGAACAGTTCTGAAGCGAATGCCACGAAGTGATGTCTTCATCTTCGGAATCAAATCGAAGCCACAAGGAGTCCGGGGAGAATGATGGATGGTACAGTACTTCCCAGCCCCATCGACCGAACAGAGCAGCCGTAGCTTACGCTGTAAGCGCCCGCGAATTGTTATGCAAAATGATGGGTGGGTTGCTCAGAAATTGTCGCCGCTTCTTTCGCCAAGCTGGTAGGAGGTGATGCTCCAAAAACGATCAGCAATACCGTGCACTGACCGTCTGCCGTGGAGGTACGTAATGCGTTAGGATAACACCACCACAGTCGTACACGACAATCACCGTAACTTTCACCATACGGGGGCTCTGACGCAATTTCGACTTTCGTGGCGACCCATCATGACGCCATTACTTGCATTGGCGTTTCGGTTTTGGCTCGTGCGATGTGGCCCATGTCTCATCCAGTGTTACGACACTGCGTAAGAAAGCCTCTCCTTCGCCCTCCAAGTGCGTCTAAGCAGCGTCGTAACGCATCCATTTCTGCATTTCTTTAAAGTCGTGCGGAACCCTTCGTGATACAATTTTTCTCATGCCCAGGCGTTCTTTCAGGATGCGAGGCAGTTTACTACGCGCTAATCCGGTTTCGTGGGAGAGCTCACGAATCGTATGGCGTCGATCACTGTCCACTAACGCGGCAACACCATGCACTTCGTCTTCAGAGACGCTAGGACGACCTGCCCGATGCATGTCTGCCACGGTTTGCTGACTTTCGTTGAAGGCTTTTACCCAACGTGCCACTATTCAGTACGGCAATGCCGATTCCCCGCACGCCTCTTGAAGACCTTGATGACACCGTCGTGCTGTACGACCTCTGGCACATTCAATTTTAATCCAACTCCGTTGTTCCTGTTTAGAAAACATAGTGACACCGTTACGTTAGAGCGCTCGCTCACAAGTGACTGTGTTTTCGTCGATTGTGTTCATGCCACTGACGTGGGACGGGCGAGTCAATTTCATCAGAGGTAAGGTAGGTATGTCAACAACGTGTGATATCAGCGACAATAGTAGATTCCACTGCATAGTGTCTCCACAGCAGTGTTGTCACTACTTAAGTTCCAAACTACGTATTTAACGTACTAAAAAGGCACCACAACTGTAGCTCAGATGTCATAATAATACGTCAAAAAGCAGTACCACTGTTTCGAAATAGGGACGAAACCAGTTCCGCAATTGTTCCTATATCTGATTCACACAAACGGCAAGAAGGCTTTTACGCAACGTGCCACTATTATGCTTGATAATGCGTTTACAAAAATACTCGAATATCAGAAAGTGTAAAAATGGGTGAATCAGACTCCACAGAAATTTTGTACGTGTCAACGAAAGTGCCTGTCATAAGAACAGATATCAAGAGAAGCCTGTGCTTCTCGTAAGTGAAATACACTATTTATAGGCTCTTGCCGCTTTTATGCACACAATAGAAAGCATTTCTTCATCAATACGTTGTAGTTTATGTCACTGAATCAGTGACATTCGTCTGTTTCTACTTTTTTTTGACGTCATTTTCCATGGTGCTTTAGTAATGCATGTAACGCGAAAATAAAACAATTATTTCGTTAATTAAGTAGAAAATAAATAAAATATAAATTATACTTGTGACACATGTCACCGTCGGCTTCCTCGCAGCTTTCAGCGTTAGTGCCGCTCTAGTGCCGCTCCAGGTGTCAAACGATAACAACTTTTACACGAGATTGTGTCTCGACTGTATGTATTAGACTGAGGTTAAGGGTCACAATAAAAATACTTTTATGAAGAATGCCTACCATTCATGATCATGTAAAATATTTCGTAGTGTTAGACACGAGGGCTACACAAATAGAAATTCACAAGTGTTTTTCGAATAAACAATCCAATTTATATTCTATACCTTTTACATTTTTACAGTATGCTGATATATACTTGAAAGACAAAATATTATTTTACCACATTATGTCGGTCAATTTCAACTGCCTTTCACTACCGTGGAACTAAGGCTATATATCTGCTTGGTGGAAGTCACGAATATCATATTTAAGCCACTCACACTTAACAGGAATTCCGGGCTGTTATTCCGTGGTCGAATGGGTCTCACCTTGAAATCCACCGTAGCGCCCCATCTGTGCAGGATACTTTTCAAGGGGGATCATATCTTCTTTTAGTGTCCGATACACACTCTGGCTCGCTAGTGACTGCAGCAAAATTCCGTTCACACGTAATAGCGTGATGTTACAAGCTATGAATATGGCTCTGAGCACTATGGGACTTAACTTCTGAGGTCATCAGTCCCCTAGAACTTAGAACTACTTAAACCTAACTAACCTAAGGACATGACACACATCCATGCCCGATACAGGATTGGAACCTGCGACCGTAGCGGTTACGCGGTTCCAGACTGTAGCGCCTAGAACCGCTCGGCCACTGCGGCTGGCTGCTATGAATAGCCGAGCGCAGTTGGCCGTTGTCTGTTGCCGTCGACCGCTGTGGCTATCACCCAATGCTAGAAGAGTGGTACACATGTTGTTCAGCACGTCATTGAGATGACACTCAGTTTCAGCCCTCGCCGTTCCTATTGAAATTCCAGGAGTGTTCAGCAATCTCAATGGCTTCTCTCTGTAGCCTTTCATGCTACCCGCTTGTAGCTGACGGCTCTTGCGCCCTATCAAAATAAATTTGGTGGTCTCCTGGCTGCAAAACATGTTCTGCAACAACGGATCTGTCGGTTGCCCCCCTTCTGTAATTGCCCTTGTGCTCTTCTAGTCGGTTTTGACCGCTCTTCTTGTATTACGCACGTATACCTCTCCACAGCTACATGGAATCCAACAAATTCGTGTTTCTCCTACAGGTTTACGAGCGTCCTAGGCCAGTTTTAGGTGATACCGTATCTTCCTAGTGGTCTTATAGAATACCGCGACGTTCTGTTTTTTCAAAATTTTTCGCGTGCAGTCAGTAACGTCCTTAATGAAAGGGTTCGATTTCACAGGCACTTGTGCATAGCTATGGTTTTTGAGTGGCTGTCTTATCGCTGTCTTTGCCTCAGTGGACGAATAACACCCCTGAGCAATGCATTGGTGTTTTAGTTCTGCCCGAAGGAGCTCTGGTTTGCAGATCTTCATTGTCCTTCCCGCCAACGTTTTTATGATGCCCCGCTTTTGCTGTCGGTGGTGGCTCGAATATTGGCGTGTGCGTCGGTTTTCTGTAAAGTATGTGGCCAAAGTTACCGTCTTCTTTCTTGAGAACTAGCACACAAAGAAAATTCAATCTTACACCCGGCTCCCTCTCCATGGTAATATGAATCCTCGGATTAATCCGTTTTAGGTGACAGTGAAACTACCTAATTGCTCTCTTCCATGTCTCCACACACAAACGAGAATCTAATATACAAGCTAATAGTATTTACATGATATAAAACGTGTCGGTTCCGAAATTTGTATGATTATTAATGTTGGACAGAAACTAACAACTGTATTTCATATTAAAGTCCTGGTACATGTGTTAGCTCTTTCTGTTACATATTTTGATACTTTTATAGGTGAAGCAGAAATATTTGGTAACAACAAGTTTTTTTGCGTTCATCATGAATACTTTTTCTTTGTATTAGCGTTATCAGGAGAAAGAAAACTGGCGTTCTACGGATCGGAGCGTGGAATGTAAGATCCCTTAATCGGGCAGGTAGGTTAGAAAATTTAAAAAGGGAAATGGATAGGTTAAAGTTAGATATTGTGGGAATTAGTGAAGTTCGGTGGCAGGAGGAACAAGACTTTTGGTCAGGTGATTACAGGGTTATAAATACAAAATCAAATAGGGGTAATGCAGGAGTAGGTTTAATAATGAATAAAAAAATAGGAGTGCGGGTTAGCTACTACAAACAGCATAGTGAACGCATTATTGTGGCCAAGATAGACACAAAGCCCATGCCTACTACAGTAGTACAAGTTTATATGCCAACTACCTCTCCAGATGATGAAGAAATAGATGAAATGTATGACGAGATAAAAGAAATTATTCAGGTAGTGAAGGGAGACGAAAATTTAATAGTCATGGGTGACTGGAATTTGTCAGTAGGAAAAGGGAGAGAAGGAAACATAGTAGGTGAATATGGATTGGGGGGAAGGAATGAAAGAGGAAGCCGCCTTGTAGAATTTTGCACAGAGCATAACTTAATCATAGCCAACACTTGGTTCAAGAATCATAAAAGAAGGTTGTATACCTGGAAGAATCCTGGAGATACTAAAAGGTATCAGATCGATTATATAATGGTAAGACAGAGATTTAGGAACCAGGTTTTAAATTGTAAGACATTTCCTGGGGCAGATGTGGATTCTGACCACAATCTATTGGTTATGAACTGCAGATTGAAACTGAAGAAACTGCAAAAAGGTGGGAATTTAAGGAGATGGGACCTGGATAAACTGAAAGAACCAGAGGTTGTAGAGAGTTTCAGGGAGAGCATAAGGGAACAATTGACAGGAATGGGGGAAAGAAATACAGTAGAAGAAGAATGGGTAGCTCTGAGGGATGAAGTAATGAAGGCAGCAGAGGATCAAGTAGGTAAAAAGACGAGGGCTAATAGAAATCCTTGTGTAACAGAAGAAATATTGAATTTAATTGATGAAAGGAGAAAATATAAAAATGCAGTAAATGAAGCAGGCAAAAAGGAATACAAACGTCTCAAAAATGATATCGACAGGAAGTGCAAAATGGCTAAGCAGGGATGGCTAGAGGACAAATGAAAGGATGTAGAGGCTTGTCTCGCTAGGGGTAAGATAGATACTGCCTACAGGAAAATTAAAGAGACCTTTGGAGAGAAGAGAACTACTTGTATGAATATCAAGAGCTCAGATGGCAACCCAGTTCTAAGCAAAGAAGGGAAGGCAGAAAGGTGGAAGGAGTATATAGAGGGTTTATACAAGGGCGGTGTACTTGAGGAATATATTATGGAAATGGAAGAGGATGTAGATGAAGACGAAATGGGAGATAAGATACTGCGTGAAGAGTTTGACAGAGCACTGAAAGACGTGAGTCGAAATAAGGGCCCAGGAGTAGACAACATTCCATTTGAACTACTGATGGCCTCGGGAGAGCCAGTCATGACAAAACTCTACCATCTGGTGAGCACGATGTATGAGACAGGCGAAATACCCTCAGACTTCAAGAAGAATATAATAATTCCAATCCCAAAGAAAGCAGGTGTTGACAGATGTGAAAATTACCGAACTATCAGTTTAATAAGTCACAGATGCAAAATACTAACGCGAATTCTTTACAGACGAATGGAAAAACTGGTAGAAGCCGACCTCGGGGAAGATCAGTTTGGATTCCGTAGAAATGTTGGAACACGTGAGGCAATACTGAGACTGCGACTTATCTTAGAAGAAAGATTAAGGTAAGGCAAACCTACGTTTCTAGCATTTGTAGACTTAGAGAAAGCTTTTGACAATGTTAACTGGAATACTCTCTTTCAAATTCTGAAGGTGGTAGGGGTAAAATACAGGGAGCGAAAGGCTATTTACAGTTTGTACAGAAACCAGATGGCAGTTATAAGAGTCGAGGGGCATGAAAGGGAAGCAGTGGTTGGGAAAGGAGTAAGACAGGGTTGTAGCCTCTCCCCAATGTTATTCAATCTGTATATTGAGCAAGCAGTAAAGGAAACAAGGAAAGGAAAAGGAAAAATTCGGAGTAGGTATTAAAATTCATGGAGAAAAAGTAAAAACTTTGAGGTTCGCCGATGACATTGTAATTCTGTCAGAGACAGCAAAGGACTTGGAAGAGCAGTTGAACGGAATGGACAGTGTCTTGAAAGGAGGTATAAGATGAACATCAACAAAAGCAAAACGAGGATAATGGAATGTAGTCAAATTAAGTCGAGTGATTCTGAGAGAATTAGATTAGGAAATGAGACACTTAAAGTAGTAAAGGAGTTTTGCTATTTAGGGAGTAAAATAACCGATGATGGTCGAAGTAGAGAGGATATAAAATGTAGACTGGCAATGGCAAAGAAAGCGTTTCTCAAGAAGAGGAATTTGTTAACATCGAGTATAGATTTAAGTGTCAGGAAGTCGTTTCTGAAAGTATTTGTATGGAGTGTAGCCATGTATGGAAGTGAAACATGGACGATAACTAGTCTGGACCAGAAGAGAATAGAAGCTTTCGAAATGTGGTGCTACAGAAGAATGCTGAAGATAAGGTGGGTAGATCACGTAACTAATGAGGAGGTATTGAATAGGATTGGGGAGAAGAGAAGTTTGTGGCACAACTTGACTAGAAGAAGGGATCGGTTGGTAGGACATGTTTTGAGGCATCAAGGAATCACAAATTTAGCATTGGAGGGCAGTGTGGAGGGTAAAAATCGTAGAGGGAGACCAAGAGATGAATACACTAAGCAGATTCAGAAGGATGTAGGTTGCAGTAAGTACTGGGGGGGGGGGGGGGGGAGATGAAGAAGCTTGCACAGGATAGAGTAGCATGGAGAGCTGCATCAAACCAGTCTCAGGACTAAAGACCACAACAACAACAACAGCGTTTTTTGAAAATAGTTTCCGATGGGCTCCAGTATTTTGAAATCGATTTAGAAGTAAGACAGCGAATTATGTTTCATTTCTAGTAAATCACCCGCAGAGAAGAATGGCTGCTTTAAGTACAAAAAAGTATTATCATTCTCGTTAGTGCTTTCGTGATTACAGATTTAAGTTGTTTTAACACATTTATATTAGGTGGTTTCCTTATCTGTTTCTCTGTACGGTGCAAATATTCCTGTTGATTTTTAAAATAACTTCTCGATACAGAGGCTACTTGAAAATTTACACTGGGTGAAAGTTGGAAGTATATGATTCTGCTGTGTGCACACATAAACTCTGAGTGTGAGATATTATTATCGAGAGTAGTAACGAGCGAACAGTTGTCGGGAGGAGTCGGAAGTGGAGGGACGTAGTGTGCGGTGGAGAGAAGCAATGCGACACGAGAGGTCGTAGCATGCCGGGATCGTCCTAGTAGCGCCCGAGGAGACTTTGGTATCAATTGAGGATTTTTTGGTAATTTGCCTTTTTTGCTGCATGTAGTTATTGGTTGCTTGCGCACTGGAGGGATTCTGTCAGATTTGTGTATGGATACTCTCAGAGTAATATTCGTATCTTTCTTGTGGGCAGAAGCGTGTTTATTGAGTGTAGACATTGTGGAACAATTGAAAGTGTGTGTAAAGACTGTCAGAATTTAAGTCATCAGTTTCCTGAATATTATTATTGCCATCGTTGGAAAGGTACACTCTCATTTCCGTACATCTTTTAAAATAATTTACCCAAAGACTTTCACTTGCTGACCTGCCTGCCAGGATTTCGTTTCATTGAACGATTTCGCAGTTAGACTTGCTTCCTCTTGCCACTCCATTTGCAAAATTTTATGCAATTGCGTTTAAAAGTTGTTGCTTGCGCTCTGCTCTGCGCTAATTCAAAACCTTTAGTTCAGCAGTTTTCTTGTTCAGTATTTATTTTGTCAGAGAGAAGTTAACAGTTTTGTGGTAAGATAGTAGTTCTGCATTTTTGTGCCGTTTTCTTTATTACTACAACGACAATGAAAACTAGAGCACAGGCAGGAGTGGACAACACAGTAGAAGTACCTTCAAATAAAGTTTCGGAAAATTTGAGGCATGGTGAAGAAAATTCTTCTCAGGTTAATGAGTCAGGGAACTTTCAAACAAAGCTGTGAATAATCAGAGTATACGTTATTACTTGCCGATTATGCATGATGAACCGTAGGGAACTACACACAATTCAGGCGATCAAAATATCGTAACACAATCCGATTTTGTTATGAAAGATTAAGGTACTGCTTCTGCTTCTACAGATCAAAATACTTTTGTTTTCCCCTCTTTCAGTAATAATGTTATACAATTAATATTAGCCCAACTTAGTGAGTTTAAAAAATCTAATGAGGTAATTGACAAGAGCAACGAACCCAGCAGAAAACAGGAACAAAACTTGAAGTTACAGGAAGAGAGTTTCAAATTGTTTCAGGATGAGATTAATGACAGTTTAAATTGTAAATTCGAGGAAATGCCTGAACGTTTGAAAATTCTGGTACATGAGTAACTCAAGTCAGATATTAATAATATTAATTCCACACTTGATCATGTACAATCTGTTGTTATTGTTAATATGAGAATTGCAGATGGAGGAATGAGCACAAAAGTTCGAGTCTTTACAGTTACAGACTAACACCGAAGTTTCAAAGACGCGAAATCGTTGATGACTATCGCAAAACGAGTCGAAGAATGATCAGAACGAGTGACGCTAATGAACAGTGATTCATGTAAAAGGTCAGACGGTACTCACCCGGTTCTGTTCACTGATACCGGAGAATTTCAGTCTCAGCAACGTATTAATGAAGAGTAGATGATGATTAATCAGAAAAACAAACGTTTCGTAAGAAAGATACAGGAACAGCTTGACGGTATCGAACAAAAGATCGGTTGCGATAATGATACCAGTAGTTTCAATCATTCTCAGGATGGAAATCGCAATGAACGCACAAATTTTTGAAATGTTGATCACTTTTCTCATGAATGTGATATATTTGCGGGACACGAGGACTGGAAAGCGAGATACAATATGAGAGAAAACTCATTCGTTCAGAAAAATGTTGATTTTGATCACAAATATTTTCTCGCAGTTAAATTACGGGGCACATATTACTTTAACACTATGATTAAACGCAATAGATGCAATTTAGAGAAAATTGTTTGTAATTGACCAAAGGTAGTGTAGAGTGGCTGCTTTGTGTTGACATTTTTGTTATTATTGTGGGACTGCTACGGTTGTAGGTTCGAATCCTGCCTCGGGCATGGGTGTGTGTGATGTCCTTAGGTTAGTTAGGTTTAAGTAGTTCCAGGGGACTTATGACCTAAGATGTTGAGTCCCATAGTGCTCAGAGCCATTTGAACTATTATTGTGGTATATGTACATGGTTATTGATAGAAATTTGGTACTGTCGAAGTCATTAGGGAATGGGCTTCTAACTAACCAAAGATTGTTTGAAGTAGATAGATGATTCATGTTGACGTTTTTCTTATTATTGTGGTACATGTACATGGTTCTTGATAGAAGTTTGGTACTGTCGAAGGAATTATGGAATGTTTACACAAAAATTTCTGTTAATCGTCTACAGTTGCGATCCAACAAATGGTCTAAAACTTAGAGACGTAGAAGAACTAGATCAATATTTATATCACGCTTTATGCCATCCTGTAACCCTTTAGAACGCATTATGGAAGAATTAGGTAAACTTTGCAGATTGTACCGCTATTGTCAACACACAAACTGCGATTCACATCTATCTTATTTTCAAAATATCATTAACAAACTACCGAATGATTCTACAACTTGACCTCCGCACTTCATAATAAAGAATAAACCACCACCAGATCGCATAAAATAGCTAGTAGCCTTCCCGACACAACGACGTTTAAGATACAATGAAATAATTAATTTAGTGTTGGAAAACATCAAGAAAGTCGCAGAGAACAGGAAGAAGCTATGGAATTCACGAGCGAACGTCAAGAGTTTTAAGGTAGGTGAGAAAGTGTTGCTCAAATCGCATGGTTTATCTAGTAAAGATAAATATTTAAGCAGAAAGTTTTTCTTTGTGTATGAAGGTTCTTTTCACGTATGCCGAATCGCACATTCAAATACTGTGGAAACCATAAGCACACATAAATTAAGAGGTCTTCATCATGTATCGAACACCAAACTGTACAAGAAATAGTACCCCAGGGGGTTTACTGTACTTTGGTAAACATACGCAATGTCTGGCATAGGTGCCCAAGCTGTTACAGTGCTTTTTCTTACTTTAGCTTTCAGCGCTGTTTCATGTTCTTCACCCGGTCTGTGTACTTATTAATGTACGTCCTCCTGTCAATGTACTTCATAAGGAATTTTAAAAAGATAGTGATAATATTGAGCGTATGGCATTGGTGGCCGGGGGACCCCTCATGGGGCGGTTCGGCCGCCGCTCCACAAGTTCTTTAACGCCACTACGGCGACTCGCGAGTGAATGAGGATGAAATAATGATGAAAAACACACAACACCATGACCCCACCGGGAATCGAACCCGGGACCCAGTGCGCGGGAAGCAAGAATGCTACCGCAAGACCAGCAGCCGCGAACAAGATAGTGATGATCTGTGATTTGTGTTGTGCGAAGAAACGTGCTCTGAGTTTGGTAAGCGTAGTCTGACAAACTGATAAGACAGTCGAATGAGGCTTTTTTTCGCATCTATATTTACACTATGAAAACAAGGAGAGGAAAGCCATCCGTGAACAGTCTGAATCCAGCTGGTATTATTTTGTGCATACTGGTGAAGTGTGTGATCGAAATCTAACACTGTTAGGTTATTTCTTGAGTTTGGAATTTTCTTTTTGAGATCTTCGTATAGCAGAGTAGACTGGGTTCTGAGGTTCTAATATACTCATCCTTTTTCTTCAGGAAGATAGTTTGCACATTTGAAGTTTTTTGTGTTTTAGTAACTTTTGATGTACGTTTTGCTTTACCTTTACCGGAAAGAATGCTGTGTTATTTTTCAGAAAAGTTCATGAGACGACTTTTCTGCAGGTACATATTTTGTGTGGTAGGTCATGAACTCTCGAGGTATAACAGATGACATTATTTTGAATGAGATACTGGGTAGAGGTGGTTGTGAATTGAGGAAAGTATTTTTGAAGGGCAGTAGTTTGCCTAGGGATACTTCTGACAAGCTTATTGTCCTATTTATGAATTATTTTTGAAGAGTTTTAATTTCAGAGTTGTGCGCATACACATGGCGAATCTAGGAAAGACTGTGCGATATAGATATGGAATATGATGAGGAATTTTTCTTTAGGATTGCCGTGTGAGGCTTATGATGTTAGTATTGGTTATTATGGTGCAATTATTGTATATTTTTGGTGCAGTTAAGGTATGTTATTTGAGGAGAACTATGAATCGTAGGATTTTATGCTGAAGGTTAACGAAATACGTTGTTTTGAGGAAGACGGACGAGGTATTATGTACGATTTAGTGACGAAACATTTCTTGCAGTTATTTATGGAACAATCCAAGGTAAGAAAAGTACACTCTTTAAACGAAGCAACCCACAGCTGTATTAGATACAAGGAAGTTCTGTTTGTGCACACTTTATTCGAAGGTACCGTCAGAGTTATAGCTTCATAAGAGATTTATTTTGTCTTGAACTAATTCCGGAGAGAACAGTACTACTGAAGTTTTGTTGCTATTGATGAGGTGTATTATGACGTTGAGAGTTAGCGATTATGGAAAGAAAACGAATTACAGTTTGAGATATCAATCATACCTGCTATAAACATTGTAAACGTTAGAAAATGCGAAAATTTTGTCTGTATACAATACCAGTGCTAGCATATGACACTTTTCTTCCCATTTAGTTGGAGATAAGAGTGAAAGTATGGATGTATCCGTCGAGTAATGAGCATGGATAGTTTTACGAAGAATTTTTTCCTACGTGAAGAATGCTCGAAATGAATTTTCTAGCTTTGTGAAGTTGTGGAATGAAAAACAATTTTTTTACTGAGAGTAAAATTGTTTTTCTACATATTACTGTTTACACTTATTGTACATTCTTTTTGTGTGTGACTTGACCATAACTGAATTATTCTTTATTGCAAAAGTAGTAAAAAGAACACAGAACTATACGCATTTGCAGGAAATGAATAATGTTTTTCAGATCGGAGTATAACGTACATAGAGAGCGAGTTACAATCTAACAATATGAATGCTGCAGTATTATGTTATGGAGATCTAGACATTCCAGAAGTACCCAGTCGTGCTAAAAACATTAATCAATTACTTCAGTATAAATATGTTACGCATTTTGACAACCTTTACTTTTCAGTGTGTAGCATTATTATGCCTTGACTTAAATTGGTCAGCTACATTTTTATGCATGTTGTAAATAACTGCAAAAAATAGTTACTTCAACACAATAGGTCCCTCTATTTAAACAATTTTCTTTCTGACATTCTCTTATGGTTCTGCTACAGCAGTGATGCACTGCCGATAGGAAGATGATGGCTTTTTTCTCTTCTCATTAAGCAATTCTGAACCTCAAGAAAAATTATGTGCGTCATTTTCCGTCAAAAAACCATTTCTTTCAGCTACTACAGAACAGTTCGAGCATATTGTTTTTGTGTTGCATCTTAGAGTAAGTTATGTCATTATTAGTGGCTTTATAATATACGTCTTATGAATGTTGTATTTATTTTGATGTTGTTACTAACTACTTATGGCCACACAATCCTGACTCTGCACACAGACAAGTTGACATTTGACATCCGACGACACTGACTTTGTGTTGCTACCTGATCTTTTCTGTTCGATGATCATCATGTAAACATTAGTGTGGTTTTTGAGAAATGAAATAATTATCGTGTAACAATAAGAAACTGCTTGAGATAATCACAAGCCCATTACTCAATGACTGAATGTGTTATAAGTTATGAGAACTAAACTGAAAATGCAGTTATAAGAAATGACATTATTTTCCAATTTACTTTCGCTCAAACTCAAGTCACTCATATTTATAAGAAGGAATTGCATGTATAATCACATATATTTTTTCTTAAATATCTCCCACAGAAATGGAATTATATGAGGTTCATATATTGATGTTTTACCTACAGTTTCACTGTGCATGTAAATGTATCTTCAAGAATAGGTAATTTTCTATTCTATGATAAATTAAATGACAGGTAACTACCATGCATGTACCAATTCTGGGATCTTTAATTAACTGTAACATTTTTAGATATTTCACTATTAATGCCTTTGGACACATCTGTATGTCACTGAGTGATGTTATGAGTCACATATTTCGTATGTTCTGGATCAAGACAGGTACTTCGTGGTACGCTGTCTACTATACCATTAGAAAAGGAATTTGTATAAAACTAGTCTTCCACCATCTGATCGGCCTAAAATTCATATTTACAACTGTACTTCAAGGAAATAGCCTCACATACGTAATTATCTGTGGTCAAGCAAATTTGAGTCATTTACTGAGCACTGAGATACGTGGTTATTCATGTAATATTGACCTTTATATTCAAGTGCATCTAACTTTTTATTACTTATTTATTCAATTTGATTTGTTTCTTTTAGTCTGTCAGATATGAGATTATTGATCTCTTATGTCAGTTATGAGAACCTGTTTTCTTAAAGGGATATGACATCAATGCTTTTATAATCATCATTAATCCTTTGGTACTCAACAAGGTGATACTTGTATATCTATTTTCTCTCTCTTATCACTATTTGCAATTCGATGTAATATTTGTATGTACACAAGTAAATGACATTTTTTTTACTCTCTTGGAGTACTATAAATAATGTTTTGTTATCCTGTCATATGAAGTCTATCAATTACAGGTGGTTATGAGGCTTACTCATACTATTACCACTGAGTGTCTATAGCATCTTGATCTGAATAGGAAAATGAGTGAAACACTAAAATATTTTGGTGTGGTTGTCACTGGACATAATGTAATGAGTCCCTGAGTCAGCTTACACATCAAACTTGTGTGTCATCAGTTGAATATATGAAAATTGTGGTGTGGTTGTCAGTGGACACCAATGCGTGTATGAGTCCCTGAGACTGCTTGCACCTCAAACTTGTGTATCATCAAATGATAATATTAGTATTTTGGTGTAGTTGTCCGTGGACAGCGTGTGTTGTTCCTGAGCCTGCTGCACCCGTGTTTCTTTACCTCGTTTTCTGTTGTCGTATGATTTTCATTCTGTTGAAGAACTGTATGTAACATTTTGTTGTCTTTTGAAGTGAACTACCGCCAACATCAGGTAGATTTGAGTGCTCAGAAGTACAGTGATACTTGTGTATCTATTTTCTCTCTCTTATCACTATTTGCAATTCGATGTAATATTTGTATGTACACAAGTAAATAACATTTTTTTTACTCTCTTGGAGAACTATAAATAATGTTTTGTTATCCTGTCATATGAAGTGCTATCAATTACAGGTGGTTATGAGGCTTACATGCGACCAGATGATATTTGTATATTATTTTCCTTGACTATATTGTACAACTTTTCAATTTCCTATTATGCACAAAACTTATGTCATCTTTTGCTTATGTTCATGTATTCTACTACTTTTGTAAAACATCTGATTCTTCTCAATTTCGTTTTGTAAGAATTTTGCGATTGCTCCTTGCCAACATGTTTGGCAAGAATCACCACACAAAACTCTTAAAAGTGAGGGTGGGGATTATGAAAGTTGGACATCTATGATTCTGCTGTGGTCGGACGCATGAATGGTCGCAGCCTGCAGTGATCGTGCTAATAGCAATGTAGGAGACCATTGTGTTATTTGCGGATGTTTTGTTAAGTTGAGTTTTCACTGCACGTAGTTGTTGGCTGCTTGTGCACAGGTGAGATCTTGACAGATTTGTGAATGGATACATTCAGGGTAGTATTCGTGTCTTCGTTGCGGCCAGAAATGTGTTCACTGAGTATAGGCATTGTGGAATAATTGAAAGTCTGTGGAAAGTTTGTCAGCATTTAAGTATTAAATTTTTTGTATACAGTATATTGAAAGTTATTGTTTTTTATCATTTTTCTTTACATCGTTTGAGGTTAGTTGACCAGACCCCTCCTGAGCATTCAATTTCTGTGTATAAGAGTATAGTAGTAATTGTTGCAATTAGTCCATGCATTGTAGTATTTATTTATTTACACGTCAAGTTCCGTATTACCAAATTGAGGAGGAAATCTCCAAGGTCATGGAACATGTCAGTACATGAAATTACAACATAAAAGTAATAACAGATAAAAATAAATGTTTATGAACCCGAAAAAAGTCAGTCCATAAATTTAAGTAAACGCAATCAACAATACAATAAGACTCAGCTTAATGTTTCAAGGAATTCCTCGACAGAATAGGAGTGCCAAATGAGGAAACTCTTCGATTTCGATTTGAAAGCGCGTGGATTGCTGCTAAGATTTTTGAATTCGAGTGACAGCTTATTGGAAATGGGTGCAGCAGTATACTGCACACCATTTTGCACAAGTCCGGTCCAAATGCAGGTTCGATTGCTGCTGAGTATTAACCGAGTGAAAGCTGCTTAGTCTTGGGAATAAACCAATATTGTTAACAAGAAATGACAGTAAGGAATATATATATTGAGAGCCAAATGTCAAAATACCCAGACTCGTGAACAGGGGTCGACAAGACGTTCGTGAACTTACACCACTTATTGCCCGAATCGCCCCTTTCTGAGCCAAAAATATTCTTTTATAATGGGAAGAGTTACCCCAAAATATAATACCATACGACAAACGCGAATGAAAATAAGCAAAGTAGACTGATTTTCGTGTCGAACGATCACTCACTTCTGATACCGTTCGAATAGTCAAAATGGCAGTGTTAAGTCTTTGAACAAGATCCTGAACGTGGACTTTCCACGACAGCCTACTATCTATCTGAGCACCTAGAAAATTGAGCTGTTCTGTTTCACTAATCATAAGCCAGTTCTGTGAAACTAAAACGTGAGGTTTTGTTGAATTGTGTGTTAGAAACTGTAAAAACTGAGTGTTACTGTGATTTAGCTTTAGTACTCTGCATGGATCGCAGCATTGCTTTTTGAAATATTCTAGTAAGTTGCTGATCACGCAGCTGCAGCGGCAAGACGAGGTACGAGTTGTCATAGCAAAGCAGTTGTTAGGAGACGTTAGAGGGTATTTTTAAACTCGCAGTCAGATGGTTGAGAATTGATTTCATTATAATTCATTGGAGAAGTAATTAATTTTCCGTTCATATTTCTGATTTGATCTACACCAGAATTCCATTATTGTCAGAAATGGAACTTTCCATTATTGTCAGAAATGGAACTTCACAAATTACCGTATATCTTTTGTAAAAAACTAAATTTACCCCAAAACAGTTTCAATAGCTTATAACTGGGTGAAAATGATGTTATCTCGATTTCTTTTAGGTCTGGCCGTTACGGATGGGAGTGAGATTATAAAACTTTGGTAACACCTAACGTCTCAGCTGTCCTATAGGACCAGCGTGTTGTGTGAGTATGTATATCTACATCTCCATGACTGTTTCGCAATCCGCACTTAAGTGTCTGGCAGAAGGTTCATTCATCCACTTTCCCCCTCGTTACTCTACCGTTCCTTTGTTAGAGAACGTGCGGAAAAGATGAACACTTAAATCTTTCGGTTTGAATTCTGATTTGCCTTATTTTATTACGATGGCCGGTTTTCCGTATGTAACTGGGCATCAATAAAATATTTTCCAATTCGTAGGAGATAGTGGGTCATTGAAATTTCTCGAAAATATCTAGGCACAACGAAAAACGGGATTGTTTTTCTTATTGATACACCAACTCGCGTTTCATATCAGTGACATTCTCTGCCCCATTTAGCGAC
Source organism: Schistocerca cancellata (assembly GCF_023864275.1). Classification (NCBI taxonomy): domain Eukaryota; kingdom Metazoa; phylum Arthropoda; class Insecta; order Orthoptera; family Acrididae; genus Schistocerca; species Schistocerca cancellata. The sequence continues at coordinate 685,116,037 of NC_064630.1, read as the reverse complement.
AACATTAAACGACCTGCTGTTCTATAAACATTTTCGATGCCATCTGACAATCACATCTGGTAAGGATTCCAAACCGCGCTACAATACTCAAGAAGCGGACTGACAAGCGTAGTGTAGACCTGATGCATCTTTCAAATATTCTGCCGGTCTTGTACGTCTTCCCCACAGCATTATCTGTGCGATCGACCCAGTGAAATTTGTTTGTTGGCAGCCTCTGTTTTGTGTGATTTGTCGTGTAACCTAAATTTAACGGATTCCTTTTAGTTCTCTTGTGTACAAATTCACACTTTTCACCATTCTGAACCAATTGCCTGTTTTCGCAAGATACAGGTATCTTGTATATTTTTTCTGAATCCTTTTACAATTGCTTTAGGTCTTCTGGTGGTTTTATTAGGCACTAAATTACGGCACCATGTGCCAACAGTCTAACTGCATAGAGTGTCTGCTAATACGGTTATCTATATTAGGAACTGCGGAGGCCCAGTTACCACGAAATGTTCGATCACGAATCCAGTCGCAGAACTGAGACGATAGTCCATAGGTACGCAATTTTGATTAGATGCCGCTTGTGCGGTACAGTGTCAAGAACCTTCCGCAAATCTAGAAATACAGAATTAATCTGAGATCTTCTGTCGACAGCACTCGTTAATTTGTTTGGATAAAGAGCTAGCCGCGTTTCAAAGAACGATATTCAATGAATCCGAGCTGACTGTGTTTCAGTAGATAGTTCTCTTCAATGTTCAACACAGTGTATGTTCAAAAGTCCTATCTCAAAATGATGTCCACTATGTGGGTATGTAATTCAGTGGATTCCTCATATTTTCTTTCTTGATTGTTGGTGTGACCTGCGCAACTTACATGTCTTTAGGTGTGTAGTTACTATGTTAAGAGACATTACATAGACATACTCTGAAAGGAACAGAATTGGTACACAATCCGGATAGGAAGACTTGACTTTTATTGATTTAATGTGCTTCGCTACAAATAGGATATATACATAAAAGTTACTGATGTTGGCAGCTGTTCATTATTCGAATTTGGAATATTTTATTCGTCTTCTTTGCTGAAGGAATTTCGGTCAATTGTGTTTAGCAACCCTTCTTTGGCAGCATTGGTAACAATACTCTTTCTGTTGCTCCTAGAAGATATTTTTTTTTTTTGTTGCTGGTGTACTTTACATACGCCCAGAATTTTGGATTTGCTGCCAAATTTCGAGACAGTCTCGTTGTGGAATCTGTTAAGAGCATCTGTTTGCTATGTGTATAAAAGTCGAAAGCTCTTTAGGACCGTTCGCACATGAAGCGGTTCTCTGTAAGAAAGTTGCAATGCCAGAAGACAACATCGATTCACAGAATCACCTGCAGAGGATTAATGAATGGTGCACGCTCTGGCCGTTGACCCTGAACATGTATCAATGTAACATACTACTCATACATCGGAAAAGAAATCCACTACTGCACAACTACACTGTTGACGACAAGTTTCTGGAAAAAGGATCTACCGTAAAATATTTAGGGTAACTATTCAAAGCGAGGACAGGTGGAATGCCGACACAATACAAATAGTAGGGACAGCAGATGCCATACTGAGATTCACAGGAAGAATCTTAAGGAAATCTAACTCATGCACCGTGGAAGTGGCTCACAAAGCGCTTGTTCGACCGGTTCTTGAGTACTTTTCGTCAGTCTAGTATCCTTACCATGTATGAGTCATAGGAGAAACAGAGGGGTCGTTTAGTCAACGAGAGAGCGTAACAGATATGCCCAACAAACTCCATGGCACACATTACTAGAGGCTTTGTGCGTCAAGGACAGATTTGCTATTGACATTTCGATACAGCACTTTCAGGAAATGTTCGCACAAAATATCAGTTCGTGCCAAAGCATCTTGCGAAATGCCCACGATGACAAAATTCGAGGAATTACAGGTAACGCAGGGGATTACCGACATTCTTTCCACGCTCCATTCATGAGCGAAACAGGGAACAGGCGATCAGTTAGTGGTACAAGAAGTAATCTCCGCAACACACCAGAGGGTGGATTGAAGAGTAAGATGTAGACGTAGATGAAGTGCGCCGAATTCCAGGCAGTACGCGAGTGGCTAGGTTCGGCTGAGCAGAGAGGTGGGGGAGAAGAGGAGATGTGTGCATTACACATGACACACGCGTACACGAACGAAGCAAACGGAATAAAGTTAGTTCATTGATGGTAAGTTTCACTGAATACTCAATGAACTGTGGATGAAGCCCGAACAACAGGCATTACATGCATTGATGAAATATGATAGTGCATTGACAATGGCTAGTTTCTAGCTGAAATCTAGATCTGCCAACAAAATTTCAAAGGGTAGACTGATAGCTGAAATCTAAAATTTACAAGTAAATATAACAGTCGTTGCGTGCAACAGCATTCTGAAAGGAAGGCAACCTGATATACGTAATTAATCGTCAAAAGGTCTAAAATACACTGAGAAATTTCATAAAAGAATTATTTAAATAAACATAAATTTTAAGTATAACATGTTTTTAAATATATAATAATTTCTCCTAGCCGCGTACAGAATCCTAACCCAGTACTTATAGCCCTGAAACGTTGTCCTTGTGAATTTTTAATACTTATGGCAATACTTCTATGATTAATAAAGACTAACGTGGGGCGGATGCAGTAGGTAATAGTTAGGGGGTGAAATATTTAGGTATGAATTGTGTATTGCGTGCGCCCCAAGTTTTTCGTTACCAATCTTACAAATATTGTCATCGTTAACAAATATTCAAAATCACAAATCCACACAGTGTCTGTATGGGGTCAGGAGAAATTATAATATACTGTCTAGTCCGATTTAAGTAGGCGTTATATTTTAAAAAATAATAATTATTAAGTTTGAAATTCATTCGGTCAATCGGGAATTAAGGAAAACTGGAAAGACCGGACCCAAAATTCAGCTGGTTAGTATTTCACGCAAATAACAATTTATTGATTAGTTAAAATTTAACTTAAATTCAAAGAAATAAATGCTGCAATTCAAATCTTACGGGCACATTTTAAAAGAAACATAACACGCTCATAATAATAACAATAATAAAAGTTCCAGGTACGCAAAGTACAGGTGAAATTTGCAATGTAAATCTTAAGGCCACAGTTTAGAGCAATATAACATTCTTTTAATAATAATAATAATAAGAAGAAGAAGAAGAAGAAGAAGGAGAAGGAGAAAAGGGCCAGCTACGTAAAAGTTCTGATGGAATTTGAAACTTAATGTTAAGGCCACAGTTTAGAGAAATAAGACTACAAGGTTGTCCTTTTCAGACTACTGTAGTCAAACAAAGCCACACTTAATACTCATGTTGTGTAAGGTGTCGGCGCTGCATCGATGAAAGAGGTGTTTTGAGATGGTAAGTTTTAAACAGACAGTCGGTTGGCCTATCCGGCAGATCGGTCCAGGATGAAGCAGACAAATCAGGGTGCGAGCAACGTCAAAATGCAGTCCATACAACCCAATGAATTGCGGTGTCACTATCCAACGATCAGACAGCCACAAAGTTGCCACTTTCCACAGTCGGAGGCCCGCACTACCTCACGGTCCGCCCCCGGTAGCTGAGTGGTAGCCGGCACGTTAGCTCAGCGTGTTCGGTCAGAGGGTTAGCTGCCCTCTGTAATAAAAAAAAAACTAAGTTAATCGATCAACAACGAACTTAAACGGATGTCTTACGACGTCCGCCCCGAGAAGATGCAACGAACAAAATCAGATTTAACAAAAAAAAAAGAAAGTGGTCAGCGCGACAAAACGTCAATCCTGAGGGCCTGGGTTCGATTCCAGACTGGGTCGGATATTTTCTCCGCTCAGGGACTGGGTATTATCTTGTCCTAATCATCATCATTTCATCAATATCGACGCGCAAGTCGCCGCAGTGGCGTCAAATCGAAAGACTAGCACCCGGCGAGCGGTCTAACCGACGGGAGGCCCTAGTCACAAGACATTTACATTTTACTAGCTGGCGGACACGACGAAGGCAGACCCCACCAACCAATCGACACGCCTCACACACTATTCGTCCAACAGCCAATTCCCTGTGTCGTACTGATGCGGCTTTCGCAGGCCAACTTGGCTCAAACAGCCCAACTCAGCTCTCACTTAGGAACTCGATGACAGAAACAACTCGTCTCTAATCGTGCAACTCCGCCGCCAAATGGTAAATCGATAGCCAATTCGAGCCAGTGGCGCCAGACAAGACCCAAGCGAAGTAAAATATGGTGCCACGGCTCAATATTCTTATCCGCATTATTAGTTTATGTGCGATACATTATATATAGCAACTATCAGTCTGCATTGACTGCTAACTGAGTTTTTTGATTTCAACGATAAAGCGTTTTTCTATTTCTACTGTTGTATTTCTGGAACCAATCTGATGATGGAGGGGACTACACTGTATGTCAAAAATTGAGGCCAAATTAGGTACAGTTAAATACTCTTTCGACAAATTCACATTTGACTTTCATGCATCCTATTCACCTCATTGTGCTTTTCAGTAACTATCTTTAATACACTAGTGGGATGCGAACGAGACAAATTATGGACGTGACTAATTTATAAAGTGACACCAAAACCAAGTGGGCAAGCCAATACAGGCGAAGATGCGAACAACACTCTCATCATGGATGTACGAGACACATTTCTTTAATGTACAACCTCCATCATTGTGATAGAACTGCAAACTGATGCCGAAAGTTCTATAGCTGTTATAGGATACTGTATCACTTTTGAAACTCCTTAATCAGTTCATAATAATATAAATAAAACACAACAGAACAAAAGTACCTAATGCATAAATTTAGGAGCATTTAAAGCTTTTTTGAAATTTTAGTTTAAGAAGCAGTGACTCCATTGTAGAAGCAGGGTAGATAAATTTGACAGTGATACCCGGACATACCGCTTTTCCTTATATTCCACCGATGCCACAAATACATAAGTTGTGCACAAAACTATACTAATTATCTGTGCCACTTTTTTCAAATTGTGCTTGGAATTGTGGATTGAAGAAATCACACATTATGACTAAAATACGACCATTCTGATAAGCTGTACATGTGAAACTGGCTTGGCAAATGAAACAGCACCTTAATGGAAACTAAGGGAAAGGAAGTATTACATCATCCATTGAGAGCCCATGTGGCAACAGTTTATCACTAATTGGGTCATTGTTAGTTGTCGTAAGCAAAATTATTACTTCGTGTATCTGTATTGCTTTTTGTTTAAAGTTGTATCGCTTGGTTTGTCCTTATATTTGATATTCCGATATACATTGTCACTTAACGCAGTCCGCACGCTCCAAATTTTTTTGTCTCGACAATGTTTTACTGCCAAAGCGTGAAATAGAATGAAGAAAAGGGAGAAGTAAAAACTGTCATCTGACAAAGAGGATCAGCTCATTCGAGACAAAATACAAGTTTTCACTGGATATTAGTGACTTTCCTGTGCCATTTATTTATTAAAATATAGCTGTCGACAGCAGCCATAACCCAGGGATGTCCTAATTAATCATCCAATCGGGATATTTAGTCCCATACTTTCCAATTGTCTGTCTTTTTCCTTAACCTCTCCACTACAGGATTCAGTGCGTCGTAAGGAGTTCAAATGGTTCAAATGGTTCTACGCACTATGGGACTTAACTGCTGAGGTCATCAGCCACCTAGACTTATAACTACTTAAACCTAACTTACCTAAGAACATCACACACCCATGCCTGAGGCAGGATTCGAACCTGTGACCGTAGCAGCAGCGCGGTTCCGGACTGAAGCGCCTAGAACCGATCGGCCACAGGGGCCGGCGTAAGGAGTCTACTAACATAAAAAAACACGAGGCACGCTGCATACCACGCCCGATTTATGCTGCAGAATGTTGGGGTAGCCTGGGAAGGTACAATTTTGTGCTTTCAAGAAAACAGTTTGGGTAATTCCGTAAATTGCATCTTACATTTTTTGAAGTTCATTTATCGCTATCTTAGGTTTCATCTCAGTGATGGTAATGATTTTACAGTTACACTTTCAACAAAACATTTGGCATTACAGTATAACCACCAGCTCTCTGATTTACTAAAATGCTTCAATTGTCTCTAATGTGGAATGTAGCACTGTATATTATTCTTGTACAGTTACATTTCTAGAAAGACACACAAGCTGCAGGCGCATATACACTGAAGAGCCAAAAAATCTGGTACACCTGCATAAAATCGTGTAGGGCATCCGCGAGCACGCAGAAGTGCCGCAACATGACGTGGCATGGACTCGAATAATGCCTGAACTAGTGCTGAAGGAAACTTACACCAAGAATCCTGCAACGCTATCCATAAATCCATAAGAACACGAGGGGGTGGAGGTATCTTAGGAATAACACTTTGCAAGCCATCCCAGATATGCTCAATGTTGTTCATGTCTGGAGAGTGTGGTGGCCAGAGGAAGAACTGAGGATATTGCTCCTGGAGCCACTCTGTAGCAATTCTGGACGTGTGGGGTGTCGCATTGTCCGGCTAAATTCGCGCGTCGGAATGGCACAATGGACGTGAATGGATGCAGGTGATCAGACAGGATGCTTACTTACATGTCGCCTGTCAGAGATGTATCCAGACGTATCAAGGATTCCATATCACTCCAGCTGCACACGCTCCAAGCCATTACAGAGTCTCCACGAGCTTGAACAGTACCCTGCTGAGATGCGGGGTTCATGGATTCACGAGCTTGTCACCATACCAGTACACATCCATCCGCTCAATGCAATTTGAGTCGAGACTCGTCCGACTAGGTAACATGTTTCCATTCGTCAACAGTCCAATGTCGGTGTTGACGAGCCCAGGCGAGACGTAAGGCTTGGTGCCTTGCAGTCATCAACGGTACACAAGTGGGCCTTCGGCTCCGAAAGTCAATATCGATGATGTTTCGTTGAATGGCCCAGGATTGAATTCTGCGGCAATTTGCCGGAGGGTTGTACTTCTGTCACCTTGAACGATCGTTGGTCCCATTCTTGAAGGATCTTTTCCGGTCGTAGCGATTTCGGAGATTTGATGTTTTACCGGTTTCCTGATATTCACAATACTCTCGTGAAAAGGAGTACTGGAAAATCCGCACTTCATCGCTACCTCGGAGATGCTGTGTCCTATCTTTAGCGCCGACAGCAACACCACCTTCAGACTCTCTTAAATGTTGATAACCTGGCATTGTAACAGCAGCAACCGTTCTAACAACTGCGCCAGACACTTGTTGTCTTATATGGGGATCGCCGACCGCGGCGGTGTAATCTGGCTGTTTACATACCTCTGTATTTGAATACGCATGCCTATACCAGCTTCTTTGCCGCTTCAGTGCGTGATCGATATGTGCCAAAGTCTTGGTCTTTGAAACGGCCTTCTTTACTAACACCCCTGTTTATAATACAATAACTATGTTCTCACGTGATTTGAATCCTCGCAAGAACACGTCTAAACTTACTTTCACAGAATATCGTGTGTCTCGGTAACAAGAATAAATTGAACTCAGGCAGTTCTCTGAACCGTTGCCATTTCATCTGAATCAGGCATGAAACATTAGACTTCGTAAAGTGTCCACATTGTTCTCCCAGGTATGAACACATCAGAGCCTCAACTCTCCGCGTAAGTGAGGAAGATGCTTGATTCCACTTCAGAACCGTTGTTCGAGATTTAAGGTTATTTACCCTCTGTCTTCAATCCAAATATCTGTTAATAATTGCCTTACTAGTTACTGGCATAATTTATATTTTATGTATTAGTAATAAACTGCTCAGGTAGACATAAAAATTCTCTTGTGTACCGTTATTATTCAGGCAGAAGATAAAGCCACAAACATCACATATTCCATGAGAAGTGCACAATTCTCTCGGACGATCCTACTTGTACGCCCTGTATCAGTGTGTGTGTGTGTGTGTGTGTGTGTGTGTGTGTGTGTGTGTGTGAGACAGAGAGAGAGAGAGAGAGAGAGAGAGAGAGAGAGAGAGAAAGATTGAGTAGGGGGAGGAGTAAGTATCCAGGGTTGCTGTGATGCGTGAGTGCAACGCTGCCGATTTCTGTTAGTACAAAGCATTTATCGGCCATGCGCCGCCATTACTTTGTCGAAACGTTTTTCAAGAACAATTGGTGTGTGATTGGGTGACAAAGAGGATTTCGTAATTACTTTGCGCTTCACAAGCGGGCTGTGCGTAATGATCCTTTTGTAAGTTACAAATACACATTCAAATGGAGTGATATTAACCACCTGGCAACTCTACTAGCTCCAGAATGTCTCAATAAAGTTCAGATGATAAAGCAGTCACAGAGGACCGTCGAAGAGTTTCTGCCATGGAATTCCAAACGAAGTTGAGTAAAGTAATGAACCAGATTCTTGGGATGCATCTCTATGAATGCAATTAGGGACTTGGGAATCTATCTCTACTTCATGAAATTTTGAAACTCATTATAAGGTGCTGCAGGTCCACCTTTTGGAGCAATATTCGTGTCTTCATCCTGATGCTCTGAATCCTTTTAGAACGCTGTGAACGGCCCAAGAAATCTATTTTCGTACAACAAGACATTCGGGCGTCTGGGTACTGAACGTTTTGGATGAAAAGGACGTCTTAACTCTCACGTTCTTCACATACAGCTGCATGATTACTGTGCAATTCACACTTCAGAATTCTCCGGATGTTTCACAGAACAACTTTCAGAGCATTTCTAGATCATTCTACGCTCGAATAGCATGTGGGACAAATGAACACATAAATCTTACGATTAGATCTGTGATTGTTTTCATTTTATTTCAATAGTTATTACTCCATGGTTAGTGGGAAGACATTTTGGCATGCGGAGGAGAGAGCTGCTAATTGAAATTTAGTGGTCAGATCTCGCTGCAGCTAATACCGCCTACGCTTTAATGAGTGGCACTACAACTCGCTTCTCATATCCATGAAACTCTCTCGTCTATCTCGAGACAACACAGAACTAACTGACTAACTGTCCTTCATTAAACTTATTCGATGTCCTTTGTCAGTACTGTTCGACAATAATCCGAAACCGCACAGCAGTATGCTAGAAGCGGGGGTGCAGTGTATACCATGACTTTAGACAGTTTGTTACATCTGCTAAGTGCTCGTCCGGAAAAACGCAGTCTTCAGTTCACGTAACCCCCATCTCTCCCTCCCCAGTACTTTACATGAAATTATTCCAAATTAAATAATTTGCAGCTATAATCCCTCGATCGACCCCAGTTGCCTTTCCATAATTTTTCAAGCAACAGCAATTTATGGTATTGCAGAACCTGTGTTGTTCAGACGTACGAAGCATGCATGTCCGAAGAAACATTGCATCGTGCTTCTGAACAACAGACCTTGTAATATCGTTGAAGTTAAGATCTTCTGGTGTATTATGCCACGTCATATTTCCTCTAAAACAATCGACGTTTCGAGCCCTCTGCTGGGATCGACTATTGCTAGTGGACACCGGAAGATCATGAGGATGATACCAGGCTGAGAGTTAGCAAGCCAAGTATCACCAGCAAAGCCTCTGTCGTTGTTGTTCTACACTTACCTGTCAGTCCCAGGAATTCCTGTGCTCACCGTATAGCATCTGCTGCACTTACTGGCTCTGCGAGTCCAAACGTTCGACCCACAGCTCACAACAGCGATTAAGAGTGCGTTGTAGTACGTTATTATTGCATTTAGTGGCAGCAGAGAACTTTTTAGGCCAGTTGTTGCTACATTGTTCAAGATTTTAATGCTTCTCTGTTTGAAGTTCTTATTTTTATTCTCTCTATTATTTAATGAGCATTTTATTAATGTGATTGCGTATTATCATTACTTGATTTTTACTTATGGTTTGGTTTAGCGATTCGTATTTACTGTTTGCTCCTTTTATTTAAGTTGAGTCGTCTTAATTATGTTTGCGGGTGGTTATGAAGTCTATATTGCTTACTGTTCTCCGTAAGTTATAGAATACGGTACTACCATATGCGTTTTGCCACAGCAGATCTCGTTGTGTCTCCTTGCTGGAGCTTCTCCATCTGAAATCGCTAAAGAAGATTTATTGCTCTACGGAAATCGATCGGTACAGCCAAGTGCTATGCTGTATCATATGTATGGACTGTGGCGTCCCGCTTTAGTTCGTGAAATTATTCAGGTCTTCGCAGAAATATTCTCGACGAATCCCAAAACCGTGTAAAACTGCAGGTTCGCACCATAAAACCACACAACACTTCCGAACGACTTGCGTCATTATAATCACTGAATGTTTCTTTTGAAATGGTTAAGGGTTATGAACTCTACACGCCTGATACTCCTTTTGTGCTTTTACATATATATTTATTTTCTTCAATACCATGAAACATGGATTAGCGCCCATAGTTCACAACAGCGATTAAGAGTGCGTTGTAGTACGTTATTATTGCATTTAGTGGCGGCTGAGAACAATCTCCTCTTAGTCCGACATAGAACATCTCTCTTCCAATGTCCAACATGGGATAGTTATCTCTGTGCCGTAGCTTAATACAGTCTGTATATCTTTGTTACCGAGTTTACAAGGAGATGCTTAAATTCCACAGAGTATTTATGCCTCGCGCACGTATTTTACATTTATCGTCGTATTAATAGATCGTCGCACTTTATTATGGTTTCCTGCAACACAAAACGCTATATCTGTCCAATGATTTCTCTATGCGAATGAAAGCCCTGCTTTTCGTCGATATTTAAATGGCTCTGAGTACTATGGGACCCGTCTCCCGAGGTGGCGCGGTTCCAGACTGTAGCGCCTAGATCCGCTCGGACACCCAGGCCGGCGTCGATATTTATGCTGAGGTACCTTCACACTTCGTTCCTTTGCACAGATCATTATTCTGATTGTGGAATTTCTCGATCTTGATGGTGTTCCTTTTAGTTACGTGTGAATTGTTTCATGCGCCGCAATCTTTTTGTTTTCCACACACCAATAACTTAGCCTTCCAATAACAACTTACCACGATCGTGTAATATAGGTCTTGTGTTGGCGAAACTGTAATTAGCAGATCACCTGCGTAGGCGATGCAGCCCCTAGTGTTTGTTATACTACGTAGTTGGTTCAGCAATGGCTCTGTACGAATATCCCAATACTATCGATCACAAACAGGTACGAACTGGGAACTTTTGGTTATGTTCTTCACAATTTTGTTTCTGCGACGTTCTAATTGTACCTGCCTCTCTGTGCAATAATATCGCAGGCTGTTGTTGAGGCCAGAGGCAGTCCGCCTGTTTTTATTGATCAGGGCCGGTCACCATAAATTATCAAACTCCCGAGCTGTATTAATCATTGTGCCTGTAACATATTTATTGTCTAAAGTACTCACGGTATACATTGCGTCGTTTATCTCATCGTCGATGGATTTCCCTTTTCTGAAATTCTAATGCAAGGGGCTCATGTGTACGAACTGTCTGTGGTCGCTCAGGCTGCGGCACTGAAGTTTTTCCTGTACTTTGGCTAGGGCATTTACCAGACAAATATTCCTTTAACATTTCGATTCTCTTGGGTTTTTGTCTTTTTCGTACTTTAGTATCATGATATTAGAGTTCTTCCAGATTTTGTCTACACGTCCGTTCTAACAACGTTATTTAATAACACTGAAAAATATGGTACAATTTGGTTTATGTAACACTTCTCCCGTTATTCTATCAGGCCCTGGTTCTTTTATCTACTTTAGGTTCGCTACTGTCGGCCTCACTTCCTCCTGGGCATAATCCATCACTATTATTCACATGCTGCTCTAGTAATTCACTGAGATGAAGCGGATGGTACTCTGTGCTTTTCGTCGTCGTGTAGTCTAGCAACAGAGTTGCAACAGCAACAGAGTAGGTGGTGCTACACTTATGTGTCTCTATCATTATCGCGTCATCTAAGAATTGATAATATAGTGAGTGATAGAATCTTGTTTGTTACAAATATGTGCGGAACACCCCAACCATTCTTTCCCAATTGGTTCTTAACATACGCCTCCCTTTTTTGTACTGACGTTTAGTGCCGTACTTTCTAATATTGTTTCAACAAGCTGCCGGGACCTTTAGACCAATGCCGAAGGTGTTCATTTCCTCTGTCGGTAGTTCTTCCCATTCCTAATTCTAGGAACTGGACAGTTCTTAACAAAATCCTCTGGTTTACCACAGTGGTAACAGACCCCTCTAGCAACAGTAGGTGGCTTATCATGTTGAACATCAACGTTAATAACCCTGTCCTGAAAATAACCCCCTCTTACTCTTGCCATCGTGCACATTGTCAATACTAAACAGTAATTTATCTAAATCAACGAAACATAACGGCTTATCATAAAACAGAATCCTAGACCTGCCTTCAGATATCATACTTTCTAAGATATTACCTTCGCTTTAACTTCAGGGATCTCAACACACAAGGCTAAGATGGAAAGACGCACTTAATTGATATAATGAGCCCAAGTTTCATTTATGCCTTCTACTCGATTCAGATGTTTATATATTATTTATTTCTTTTCACGAGTATCAAGAAACTTACTCAAAAGGCTCTCCATGAAGTCCCACAACGTTTCCTCTTTCTCTAATGCTTCCAGTAATTCTGGCTAGACAGCCTACGGACAATGGATAAATGAATTTTAGCACCACACTGTTAAACTTTAGCCTGTTCATTTAACTTAAACAACAACCACAACAATGCAGCTAACTGATCAATAGTATCTACGGATAATCTCGATACCCATTTATGAATGGCCATTAGCGAATTACGTAAAATTCTGAACGGGTTCTTAACTGTCAGTTCATACCTTCCCTCACCGATATTGATGTCAATATTCTGTTCCTTATCACACTAACTTAAGGATAACATCTGCTGTTGCAGACCAGCAATTTTTGAATTTCAGCTGACAGCGAGGGGTATTTGTTGACCGTACGAATATCATGAACTCTGTCAGACAAATGGTGAAGGACGATCTGTCCTCTGTCGCCATGGAGATACCCCAATATATTGTTACAAAACAGAACAGCGTCAATAACCTGTCTCACAGACTCGGTTGAATTGTTTACTGCACGGTCAATGCAGCCCGCATGAGTTGACAAGAGTTCTCCCACGCTACCTCCTTATCTTGTTACGTATACGAAACTCCGAGCAACGTGACTGCGACGCGCTGAACACTAGCCCGCCTGAAGGTCATATCTGCAGTAGCAAAGCAGCTCACCATTTAACACAATGTCCAATTGGCAACAACAGGGACACAGGAAGATAGCAAGCGCTGCACCATCGCCGCACTGCAGTTCCTTCTCTAAATCCTCGCACAAACGAAAAAATGGCTGACATCGAAATAAGTGTCCAAGGAATAGAAAAGCAACTGGAATCACTCAACAGAGGAAATTCCACTGGACCTGACGGGATACCAGTTCGATTCTACACAGAGTACGCGAAAGAACTAGCCCCCCTTCTAACAGGCGTGTACCGCAAGTCTCTAGAGGAGCGGAAGGTTCCAAATGATTGGAAAAGAGCACAGGTAGTCCCAGTCTTCAAGAATGGTCGTCGAGAAGTTGCGCAAAACATCGATCTGTTGTAGAATTTTAGAACATGATTTTGCTCGAGTATCATGTCGTTTTTGGAAACCCAGAATCTACTCTGTAGGAATCAACATGGATTCCGGAAACAGCGATCGTGTGAGACCCAACTCGCTTTATTCGTTCATGAGACCCAGAAAATATTAGATATAGGCTCTCAGGTAGATGCTATTTTCCTTGACTTCCGGAAGGCGTTCGATACAGTTCCGCACTGTCGCCTGATAAACAAAGTAAGAGCCTACGGAATATCAGACCAGCTGTGTTGCTGGATTGAAGAATTTTTAGCAAACAGAACACAGCATGTTGTTATCAATGGAGAGACGTCTACAGACGTTAAAGTAACCTCTGGCGTGCCACAGAGGAGTGTTATGGGACCATTACTTTTCACAATACATATAAATGACCTAGTAGATAGTGTCGGAAGTTCTATGCGGCTTTTTGCGGATGATGCTGTTGTATACAGAGAAGTTGCAGCATTAGAAAATTGTAGCGCAATGCAAAAAAAAAAAAAAAAAAATTGGTTCAAATGGTTCTGAGCACTATGGGACTCAACTTCTGAGGTCATTAGTCCCCTAGAACTTAGAACTAGTTATACCTAACTAACCAAAGTACATCACAAACATCCATGCCCGAGGCAGGATTCGAACCTGCGACCGTAGCGGTCTCGCGGTTCCAGACTGCAGCGCCTTTAACCGCACGGCTACTTCGGCCGGCAGCGCAATGCAGGAAGATCTGCAGCGGATAGGCACTTGGTGCAGGGAGTGGCAAGTGACCCTTAACATAGACAAATGTAATGTATTGCGAATACATAGAAAGAAGGATTCTTTATTGTATGATTACATGATAGTGAAACAAACACTGGTAGCAGTTACTTCTGTAAAATATCTGGGAGTATGCTTGCGCAACGATTTGAAGTGGAATGATCATATAAAATTAATTGTTGGTAAGGCGGGTACCAGGTTGAGATTCATTGGGAGAGTCCTTAGAAAATTTAGTCCATCAACAAAGGAGGTGGCTTACAAAACACTCATTCGACCTATACTTGAATATTGCTCATCAGTGTGGGATCCGTACCAGATCGGGTTGACGGAAGAGATAGAGAAGATCTGAAGAAGAGCGGCGCGTTTCGTCACAGGGTTATTCGGTAACCGTGATAGCGTTACGGAGATGTTTAGCAAACTCAAGTGGCAGACTCTGCAAGAGAGGCGGTCTGCATCGCGGTGTAGCTTGCTCGCCAGGTTTCGAGAGGGTGAGTTTCTGGATGAAGTATCGAATATATTGCTTCCCCCTACTTATACCTCCCGAGGAGATCACGAATGTAAAATTAGAGAGATTCGAGCGCGCACGGAGGCTTTCAGACAGTCGTTCTTCCCGCGAACCATACGCGACTGGAACAGAAAAGGGAGGTAATGACAGTGGCACGTAAAGTGCCCTCCGCCACACACCGTTAGGTGGCTTGCAGAGTATAAATGTAGATGTAGATGTAGATGTAGGGTTAGCCGAGCTGTTTTGGGCGCTGCACTCATGGACTGTGCGGCTGGTCCTGGTGGAGATTCGAGTCCTCCCTCGGGCATGGGTGTGTGTGTTTGTCCTTACGATAATTCAGGTTTAAGTAGTGTGTAAGCTAAGGGACTGATGACCTTAGCAGTTAAGTCCCGTGCGATTTCACACACATTTGAACATTTTTTTAGCTGCACCAGCCCTACTATAGCAGAAATACTGTGAAACTGAGCACTGGAAAGTGATGTGCACTGCGGATTATTAAGCCTTTTTATCACCTAAACGGTGGTCTTCAAGGCATACGCTCAGTGCCCACTAGATACTGCTGAAAATTGGTGTGTAGACTTACGGTTCCACAAATTACATCACCGGCCCTGAATTTCGCCGTTTTGGTTACACGAAGATAAGGCGGACGTTATGGAATTAAAGTCCCTAACATTATTCCGCATTTGCGCCCTGTATCTTCACTGATTACCTGGATGTCTTTCAGCTCACCTGGAGTCACCTACAGACGTATAGTTGATGCCGTTTGTAGATAGTGATGTCCTCATTAGATTCTTGTTGTCAGCAGGTCGCGGGTTCGTTGCACCTGTATTGAATGGTACAAGGACGAAACCTGGTGCAAACTAAAATTCCAATTTTTGACTCGGCCGGAATAAAGAACCGGACACTGACCTACGATGCGACAAATGCCTTCCCAAATTTGTTCAAACTTTGCCGTGAACAGCTTGCACACGCAAAAAGGTAGTAAATTTTGAAACTTGTAATGTTTCCCGAACACCGTGATTAACAGTCCCATTGAAAGCAGTATGTTTCAACATTCCGGTGATATCACACGTAACATTTCAGTGTCGGTTACAACACACGTTTCTACACCTTTCAGTCCTCAAGACGCTTAACACTGATTCGTGCCTGTCTCCTGCTCGCTTCTGCTAGGCTCATCTCAACATCTAACAAGGGAACCTCCCCATCGCACTCCCCTCAGATTTAGTTATAAGTTGGCACAGTGGATAGGCCTTGAAAAACTGAACACAGGTCAATCGAGAAAACAGGAAGAAGTTGTGTGGAACTATGAAAAAAATAAGCAAAATATACAAACTGAGTAGTCCATGTGCAACATAGGCAACATTATGGACAGGCATGAACTCAGGAGCGCCGTGGTCCCGTGGCTAGCGTGAGCAGGTGCGGAGTGAGAGGTCCTTGGTTCAAGTCCTCCCTCGAGTGAGAAGTTTAATTTTTTATTTTCAGACAATTGTCAAAGTTCAGGCATTCACACATAATCAACTTCGCTCTCCAAAATTCCAGGACATGTTCAGAATTGCTTGGACATATGCAGGATTTGACGGTCTACACAAGGGAAAATTTAAAAACGTTAAAAACCGTTAAAAACATATGTTTTGACAGAGCACAGGGAAAGCTGTGCGACTGTGAAACTGTTGCATTCATTTGTTGCAGTTTATATGACACACTCTTATGTTATCATCACTTTTTTGGGAGTGATTATCACATCCACAAAAAACCTAAATCGGGCAAGGTAAACCCCATTCGCCAAGTGTTCAAGTTAGGTGGGTCGACAACATATTCCTGTCATGTAACGCACATGCCGTTACCAGTGTCGTGTAGAATATATAAGACGTGTTTTCCTGTGAAAGAATCGGTTGACCTATGACCTTGCGATCAAATGTTTTCGATTCCCATTGGAGAGGCACGTCCTTTCATCTACTAATCGCACGGTTTTGCGGTGCGGTCGCAAAACACAGACCCTAAACATGTTACAGTGAACAGAAACGTCAATGAAGGAACGGATAGATCATAACTTTGCGAAAATAAAATTTTCACTAGAGGTAAGACTTGTACCATGGACCTCTCGTTCTACAGCTGCTCACGCTAACCACGCGACCGCGGCGCTCCTGAGCGGAGAGTATTCTCCATGTTGTCTATCTTTGCATGGACTACTCAGTTTGTATATTTTGCTTATTTTTTTCATTGTTCCACACAACTTCTTCCTGTTTTCTCAATTGATCTGTGTTCAGTTTTTCAAGGCCTATCCACTGTGCCAACTTACAACTAAATCTGAGGGGGGGGTGCGATGGGGAGGTTCCCTTGTAAGAAAAGTTCACCTTAATTAAAACATCTAACTTTGCTCATAAAAATTATTAAAGTTGTCGAAATTATTGAATGACTGTTCTCAGCACAAGCAAGGCTACCGGTATGGTTGGAAATTAATATTTAATGGTAATCTACAGAAGTATATAGTGGGGGATAAGCGGCTTGGCGCCCCGTCCAAAAGGTTACTCTCCTCGGCTCCTGCATGGAAAGCCTCTCTAACATTCCATGTTTCCACTCTACGTGGCCATCTGGCTTCGCGTGGTGTGATGTCAGCTACTGCCCACCGGCTACTGAAGCAGCTTCGCTCTATGCTCTGCGGCCTATAATGTAGGAACAAAAGCGGGGCGCAATGTGGCATGAATGCTACACCTGGACAGGCTACGGCAGTCGCAGATAGGCACAAACAGCCCACGAAAAGTGACTACGTCTGTTTCCTGACCACTACCATATCCCAGTTCCGTTACAAGGAAGTCCCCGAGCAGCGTCGTCCAACACAGCCGTAGCCCCACTGCTCTTCCGCTATGCCAACTCACTGCAACAATGCTCCGTAACAACTCACGCCACGTGCCCCTCACGCCCTCTCTTCAAGCCGCGGCCAACCAACCATAGCGTTCCTCGCCGAACCTCAGCGCTCTGGCAAGTACACCCAAGGCAAGACAAGAATATCGCATGGCGTTATGATCTCTATCGCTCATTGCATATTATTACAACAACTTTGATTAATTCAACGCTCCTTGCTACAAATATACCACATGAAAATCACCTTGTCTGTAATGCCATTCACTTCCATGTCAAAATTTTTACCTTAGCTGTTGAGCGGTACGATTCGCACAATTCAGTAAATTGACAGTACTGGAAGACAACGACAAAATATTAAGTCTCTCATATCCTCGAACCCTACAGTGGCGCCGGTCGGTGTGGCCGTGCGGTTCTAGGCGCTTTAGTCTGGAATTGCGTGACCGCTGCGGTCGCAGGTTCGAATCCTGCCTCGGGCATGGATGTGTGTGATGTCCTTAGGTTAGTTAGGTTGAAGTAGTTTTAAGTTCTAGGGGACTGATGACCACAGATGATAAGTCCCATAGTGCTCAGAGCCATTTTGAACCTACAGTGGCTTCGCTACTTAGACTTTTATCCCTGGGGTAAGCATCCAACTTCACGTAGCTCGCAGCCAATTTGATCAACGTCAATTAAAATTGACCACTTCATATTATTGTGTCAGTCACTCTCTTTTCAAATGTTCAAATGTGTGTGAAATCTTACGGGACCTAACTGTTAAGGTCATCAGTCCCTAAGCTTACACACTACTTAACCTAAATTGTCCTAAGGACAAACACACACACCCATGCCCGAGGGAGGACTCGAATCTCCGCCGGGATCAGCGGCACAGCCGATGACTGCTCTCTGTTAGTTACTGAGCAAGAAAACTATACTCTTTAAGCTGATAACGTTAGTTGATGTTATTGGGTTCGGCTGTTAGTTGCTGACTGCTATTTTGTTATTAAATACAGCTGCGAACCACGGACATCCCGAATTCTTGATTCGGGAAACAGGCGGCCCGCGGGCGGCAGTTTGACGAAGAGTGATCTGTGGTAATCCGTTAAGTGGAACTGCGGCCAGACACGTAGTGCTTCAATAATGATGACAAAACCAGCGTCTGTATTTGAATCTAATGTCGTTTATTCTTTTTAAACATGCTACTAGTTTCGACACTACATGGTGTCATCCTCATGCCCCGAACGTAACTTGCCATCCACAACCGTTTTCATGTATAATAAAGAGAATCGTATGAAGCGGGCCAAGATTAAATGAAAGGTACGGAATCCAATTAATTTTGGCCACCTTCATACGATTCTGTTCACTGTAACTGGAAACGATTGTGGATGGCAAGTTACGTTCGGGGCATGAAGATGACACAATGTGGCGTCGAAACTGGTAGCATGTTACGAAAAGAATGTACGAAGTTAGATTCGAATACAGCTGCAGGTTTTGTCATCATTATTCAACTAAGACTGGTCTAGCCCATTTGCTCTTGGCAACATATCAAATTGTGCCGCTTGTATGCGAATGTAATTGGAAATCAGCGAACTGCCGTTCGGGCAAGGGCTCCACTCACATTGGGTCGCCGTGCAATTATGGAGCTTGAAACTGTGTGCCTTGCAGTCCTGTTAAATGATGTTGCAGTTGCTTCTTGCCTGTTGCACAATGTAACGATCATCTGCTGCTATAGATGATATCGGTCGACGACTTCCTCTCCTTCGGGTAACAATATCTGTGGAATGATCCACACGAACGTGAAACTACTCTATCAGCAAGGCCAAAGTTACCTAGCCGTTTGGGATTGAAGACCAACGCCATACAGCACTGTAACTGCTCACTAACTGACACTCACTGCCTTATCCCGTTCCGTCAACAGCCTGGTGTTTGGGGGCAGCCCCACTTG
This sequence comes from Schistocerca cancellata, assembly GCF_023864275.1. Classification (NCBI taxonomy): domain Eukaryota; kingdom Metazoa; phylum Arthropoda; class Insecta; order Orthoptera; family Acrididae; genus Schistocerca; species Schistocerca cancellata. The sequence continues at coordinate 685,096,422 of NC_064630.1, read as the reverse complement.
AAGCTATAGGTACGCTGACTTCACGCCATAAGACACGCAAGTTTCTGTGCACGACTCCGAAATTACACTCCTGGAAATGGAAAAAAGAACACATTGACACTGATGTATCAGACCCACCATACTTGCTCCGGACACTGCGAGAGGGCTGTACGAGCAATGATCACACGCACGGCACAGCGGACACACCAGGAACCGCGGTGTTGGCCGTCGAATGGCGCTACCTGCGCAGCATTTGTGCACCGCCGCCATCAGTGTCAGCCAGTTTGCCGTGGCATACGGAGCTCCATCGCAGTCTTTAACACTGGTAGCATGCCGCGACAGCGTGGACGTGAACCGTATATGCAGTTGACGGACTTTGAGCGAGGGCGTATAGTGGGCATGCGGGAGGCCGGGTGGACGTACCGCCGAATTGCTCAACACGTGGGGCGTGACGTCTCCTCAGTACATCGATGTTGTCGCCAGTGGTCGGCGGAAGGTGCACGTGCCCGTCGACCTGGGACCGGACCGCAGCGACGCACGGATGCACGCCAAGACCGTAGGATCCTACGCAGTGCCGTAGGGGACCGCACCGCCACTTCCCAGCAAATTAGGGACACTGTTGCTCCTGGGGTATCGGCGAGGACCATTCGCAACCGTCTCCATGAAGCTGGGCTACGGTCCCGCACAACGTTAGGCCGTCTTCCGCTCACGCCCCAACATCGTGCAGCCCGCCCCCAGTGGTATCGCGACAGGCGTGAATGGAGGGACGAATGGAGACATGTCGTCTTCAGCGATGAGAGTCGCTTCTGCCTTGGTGCCAATGATGGTCGTATGCGTGTTTGGCGCCGTGCAGGTGAGCGCCACAATCAGGACTGCATAAGACCGAGGCACACAGGGCCAACACCCGGCATCATGGTGTGGGGAGCGATCTCCTACACTGGCCGTACACCACTGGTGATCGTCGAGGGGACACTGAATAGTGCACGCTACATCCAAACCGTCATCGAACCCATCGTTCTACCATTCCTAGACCGGCAAAGGAACTTGCTGTTCCAACAGGACAATGCACGTCCGCATGTATCCCGTGCCACCCAACGTGCTCTAGAAGGTGTAAGTCAACTACCCTGGCCAGCAAGATCTCCGGATCTGTCCCCCATTGAGCATGTTTGGGACTGGATGAAGCGTCGTCTCACGCGGTCTGCACGTCCAGCACGAACGCTGGTCCAACTGAGGCGCCAGGTGGAAATGGCATGGCAAGCCGTTCCACAGGACTACATCCAGCATCTCTACGATCGTCTCCATGGGAGAATAGCAGCCTGCATTGCTGCGAAAGGTGGATATACACTGTACTGGTGCCGACATTGAGCATGCTCTGTTGCCTGTGTCTATGTGCCTGTGGTTCTGTCAGTGTGATCATGTGATGTATCTGACCCCAGGAATGTGTCAATAAAGTTTCCCCTTCCTGGGACAATGAATTCACGGTGTTCTTATTTCAATTTCCAGGAGTGTAGTTTCAACCTGTTCCCGCACTTTCGATCGTTCCCACGTAGTGCTTAATATGTTGGGTACTTTATCAATCTCGTCCTTAGGTTTCCGAGAAGAAACTGTATTGTGTACGTAACTGAAGCGTGTAATATTGCTGACATTGTAGAAATGGCAACAACAGCTACGACTAATCATCTTGGGGATTAAGGAGCCGCTTCAGCTTTGGTTAATACTTTGGTTATCAGACCACAACAGGTTATGTGGCACTGATAACCGCATTCTCCGGTGACATGTAACTAACAGGAAGTCATAAGATCTAAGTATACCAGAACATGGACTCTAACATCATTGTCAGATATCATACGTTGGGTTCCATGTGCCGAACTACTTAAGCCATTTGAGTAAATGACTTGTCATCCGAGGATGCGGTTTTCAGTGCCACGAAACCTCGTGTGATCTCATAATAAGATTATACACAACAGAAGAGGATTCTTACCTCTCCCCACCCAAGATGCAAGTTTTAATTTTTTAGATTTCAATTCTTGTTTCTTTTCGAAGCTGCCAAAATTTTTATGCTTTTTACGGTCATATAGCTTGCCAATAGCAAATGGCGCGAAATAAGCTAGTTGCTAAATAGTGGAATGATGGTTTGCTTCGAAATAAAAGAGTAGCCAACGTAGGAAATGACTTCCTTCAAGGGATACATGTTGTCTCTGGTGCACACGGCCCTCCATGTCTGTAGGATAAAAACTGTGCAGAAGCTAGAAATTGAATAAGGCATCAATGGTCAGAAATCTGTTTCAGGCTCTATGTGTCTTGAATGAGTAATGTCGGTGAGCCAAACATTTGTAAAGTATTTCCAGTCCATAATAAATAACTGTTTGCGTGATACAAGAGCCTCAATAGAAAATGGAGCCGAGAATTGTAGCCGCGCAATCTTGGGCGGCTTTCCACGGTTCGCGCGGCTGCCCCCGCCGGAGGTTCGAGTCCTCCCTCGGGCGGGGTGTTTGTATGTGCTTAGCTTAAATTAGTTTAAGTTAGATTAAGTAGTGTGTAAGCCTAGGGACGGATGACTTCAGCAGTTTGGTCCCATAGGACCTTCCCACAAATTTCCAAAACATTTTCCAGAAAACGGAGTAGCACAGTAGTTGCAGTCTGACCGCCTTTGATGTCTGCGACGGGATGTGCTTTCAATATGGCAGTGCAACACACACCGAGATACTAATGCCCGTGAGCATGTGAGAAACAAATGTTATATTGCTATAACTTGACCGTCCAATTTCACTCCTGCATTTTTAAGGTGTTGAACTAATTTTGTTGGAATATGGGTAGCCGGTGTAAACTGTAGTATCACTGGCCAACAAGACCCTAGCTACGTGGTTCATTATTCAAGAAGAGTACGGCAGAGTCTGGATAAGGTTTTTACATCGTATCGACACTTTAAATATTTCTTATTAATTCACGTCAGTGTTATGAAATGTAATTCGATGAAACAATGAAACTCTATGTATTCTACCATATGTGTACTATATATCTGAAGCAACAATATTGATGGTTTTGATTCACTTGCATATCGCTAAAAGGGTTTGACATTCGTGTCGCTAAAATGTTCTGCGCATGCTTAGCCGTAATTTAATGTTTTCGAGATAGAGCTTTAGATGGAAAATTGTAGAGGACAGAAGCATATGGTTCCGGCGGAGGTTCGAGTGCCCTCTCGGGCATGGGTGTGTGTGTTTGTCCTTAGGATAATTTAGGTTAAGTAATGTGTAAGCTTAGGGACTGATGACCTTAGCAGGTTAGTCCCATAAGATTTCACACACATTTGAATATTTGAACAGAAGCATGTGTGGTTTTATTAAAAGATCATGCAGGGCGGTGGTTCCCGACATGCAGTTAATTATCCCCTGGGGGGTAATATAAAATTTTCGAAGGCATAAAAAAAGGGTTCAGTAGTGTTTAGGTCTTGAAATTGAACTATTTTCAAAGATCATTATTATTATCATGACATTTTCGTGAAAGTTTAATACTGATTACATAAGTTACCATTAATTATAATTTTAATTTGAAATACTAGTATTAACGGATGAGACATTGTGGTGGAGGTTACATCCTGTGAAACGAACATACAAACAACATCCTCCTTCTTCGCCACATAGTCCTACTGCGCATATAGTCTGTACCACCGATCTGTGACAGTAAGATTTATACATATATAGAACGTCAAACCAAACACTTTTCAGCCGCCTAGTTTCCAAACTTATTTTATTTGGCTACAAGTTCCGGCGATTTACTACGCCATCTTCAGGCCCCTGACCGACGTGTTGGCAGATTCCACCTCGGTTCTAGTCAAATGTAGAAGAATGTAGTAAATCGCCGAATCACGTAGCCAAATAAAATAAGTGTGGAAACTAAGTGGCTGAAAGGTGTTTGATTTGACATTCTGCATCGAACAGCCGAGTCCCACAACCATCTTTGAAAAGGTGGACATACAGAGACTTGAAACACATATCTCACGAAAACGCCTTCTCCGAGTTGTATGTGATTTTCACGGTCGACCAGAAACTGCTTCCTTACTCACTTCTCTGCAATAAACAATATAATTGAGAGCACTACACAGAAATAATTATGTAATGGCTACTACAATGATGCGCGGCAGTGGTCAGACGGAAAGCATTGGCAGCTTGAAGTTTTCCAATTTCTATAAATTCAGGGTTTAGGAGTCCAGAAATCTAGAGGTACACTAGCAGTAGGTATAGTGTACACCCTTTGTCTTGCTTGATTTTAAAATGGGGCTGCAGGGTGTGAGTGAAGCAAGTGTCTCTTCGGAGACGAAGCACGTTTTGTAATAAGTACCTACCATCAATGTGAGTAATTAGCTATCATTTCTAATGAGTAGTTGAAGGTACCACTCGAGATGATGTGAGAATTACCTCATCTTTCTATAAAAGTAAACAAAATGTTATTTGAATTAAGCGCTACCAATTGTCTCGTTAACTCATTATTTCAGGGTTTAATAAGACACCATCGAAAAGTAAATATCATTTATCTTTCATCTTTCAAAAAATAAAAGCGTTCAAATCAAAATCATTTTTATTCTAAAGTCCATTGACGAGCTAATATTGTTGATGGAGAAGGGAGAGTGGGGTGGGGGAACGGAAGGGAAGTGAGTATTAGCCAACCACTCAAGAGTATTAATCTCAAAAAATTGGGAACTGCTGATCTAGGCATTTGCCAGAAGTAATTTGAGGATATATAGAACACGTAAATCAGGATCACCTAACAGGCACCACAATGCTGGTTTCCACGAACATATGTGGATTACCGTACCTTTGATAAAATACTCGCTGTGTGGAAAAATCAATACATGGGAACTTCAAATGCTCAAGTTTACTGTTATGAATCCACTGAGCTTCCTTCTCATTACATACAATGTCAGATTAACTTTAAGATTTTTGTCGTTACCGTATTACCTTGATGAAACAAGATATGTGAAATAACACCATTTGGAATTTTACTACATCTAATTGGATGAAAAGCAACATCTGAACTAGCCGTAAAATACTCGAGTCTTCTTCAACCATCTTCACCACTTAGCAACAAGCTCTGTTCGCGGTACTACGAATGGCGAACTCGGCGTTGTTGTGGTACGCTAATCTTAGTGCTTAGGCATGTACTCCACGTCATGATAGTGGCCAGGCAATTACGTCGAGTATCGATCCATTGTGTTAATTACCCTCCACCTCGGGACGTAAACCGCAGGCTTGTGAGATGCTAAACGTCTCCAGTTAATGGCCCCGAGCGCGAGTTGCACACACTTCGGAAAGCAGATGAGGCTGCCCGTCGGCAACGGAACAGCAGGAAGGCCAGCAAGGGACACTCTTGAGTCAGTTGTAACTAAGTGACTCGTCACAATACGTTGCAATAAGTATCGATAAAATCTGAAGCCACTGGTCATGGGGTAGATTCTATGCTATCATCGCTTTCTGTGTCGTGCCAATATTTTCCTTTTCAGTAAGTCATTACTAGAATTATATCGTTAATTTTTTTGCATATTCTTGTGTTATTTGACGTTTTACTAATTGCTCAAGCAGCTAGTTTTTTACTTCTGCAGGTACCGAGCAAGGTGGCGCTGTGGTTAGCACACGGGACTCACATTCGGGAGGACGATGGTACAAACCCACGTCCGGCCACCCTGATTTAGGTTTCCCGTGATTTTCTTAAATCGCTTCAGGCAAATGGCGGGATGGTTCTTTTGGAAGGAAACTGCCGATTTCCTTCCCCAATCCTATGGGGGCGATGACCTCGCTGTTTGGTCCGGTCCCCCAAAAAAAGCAACCAACCAACCAACCAACAAATATCTACAGACGACTGCAGAATGTTCCATCAACCTGTGCCATCTAATTTTAATCGATTTACATCCATTCATACTCGTTCTGCCACACTTCATTTAAGCAATTTTAAAAAAATATTTGACGTGCTTCCAGTAACTTTCTTTTCCGCTAGTCAACAGTTTGCAGTAGGTGAAAGAATACGTGAAACCTCTAGCCTTATTTTTATATTGAACCACATAGCTTCACTGTCTCTTACACAGTGTAACATTTAATGTCACGAAGTACTATCAACATATTGTTTACATGTGTGAACTCAACAATCTGTTTCAAAATGGATATACGGTTTTTAATGATCTGCTGCATTTGTTACATGCAACCTACAATTATTAGTAATATATCAAATGAAAGAGTAGCTCAGACAATTTTGATTACGTACCTCCGGCAAAAGTAGAAGTAATAACGATCAATAGCAACAGAAAATCATGTCGAATGAGTCAGAGTCTTTCACACGTAGCCCCAAGAAATCGGTTCGGAAGGCTAGTCGTGAGTTAGAAATTCCAGTGATGTCTGCGTGGAGAGTTTTGAGCAGACGCTTACAATGGTCTTATAGTTTGTGCTAGTTACAAGCCCTAAAGGCTATAGACTACGGTTTACGTGCCAACTTTACAAACGAATTGTTGCTGCATGACGGTCAGGATTTTCTGTATCGTGTCGTCTTCAGTCATGAAATCTTCAATGATGAAACGACATTTCACCGAAGTGCAAATGTGAAGACACATAAAGTGCGCGTCTGCCGTTCATTAAATCCCTAAGAGATGGTAGAGTTGCAAAGTGACTTCCCTAAATCGAATGCATTTTGAGCCATACCCAAGGAAAGTTTATGAGCCTTCAGAATGAGATTTTCACTCTGCAGCGGAGTGTGCGCTGATATGAAACTTCCTGGCAGATTAAAACTGTGTGCCCGACCGAGACTCGAGCTCCGGATCTTTGCCTTTCGCGGGCAAGTGCTCTACCATCAGAGCTACCGAAGCACGACTCACGCCCGGTACTCACAGCTTTACTTCTGCCAGTATCTCGTCTCCTACCTTCCAAACTTTACAGAAGCTCTCCTGCGAACCTTGCAGAACTAGCACTCCTGAAAGAAAGGATACTGCGGAGACATGGCTTAGCCACAGCCTGGGGGATGTTTCCAGAATGAGATTTTCACTCTGCAGCGGAGTCTCGGTCGGGCACACAGTTTTAATCTGCCAGGAAGTTTTATGAGCCTTTCTTATATTGATGCGGTGGAAGTACGGCTCTTTCCTCAACTGGAGAAAGCTGAAGCAGGAGCAAAGTGGCTCGCCTCTTCATTGGCAAAGCGCTGTAAGCGTTTGGTTAAGGGATGTTCTATCTGTCCGCTGGATTGGCCGCAAGGAAACATGCGTCAGAGCTTGTTTTGCATGAGCTCCAGTATCACACAGGATCCGAGACAATGGGATTTGTACCAGTTGGGCAAATGTCACGTGTATGTGTATCTGATACCAACTAATGTAGCGGACCACAGAAACAGCATTGTTGCAGCAAATACCGCGGACACATTGAGCAGTGTTTGGGAAGAACTCGACTGTCAACTCAGTGTGTGACGAATGGTACTCACATTCAACACTAGTAAGAAAAACTGTCTGATTTGTTCTTTTATTTGATGAATTGTTTATATGTTGTATACTACAAAGCCTTATTTATTTTCTCTATTGCTGCTCACTAAACAAATGAAGAAACGCTATTTCTAATCCACTACGTACTAACACAAATGCATCACAAATTATCATGATAGCAATACTAAAATAATCTAATTTAGTAAAACAAAATATCCCAAATTGCCACGAATCAGCGGGATAGTATGTAATTTGAGACTGTAAACTGTCTGCGTCTATGTTCAGTCCACAGTTATTATGAAGTAGCGTTACAGGAAGAACTACGATGAGAGAACGAAAATGTAACAGTAGAAAGTTAAAAGGTCATTGCCACAATTACGTCAATTCAACTGACAGACGCAGGAAGTGAACAATCGTGCAAGATTTCCACTTAATCATCTACGTGGCTCACAATCAAGGTAGTCGCAAAACTTATGAAGAAGAAAATGTCTTAACTTTTCTTTACTGACTAGGACCTTCTTTGGAGGATCAGCGAGAAAAGAACTATATGGGAAACACTGACAGGAAGGAAGGACAGGATGATAGGACATCTGTTAAGATATCACGGAATAGCTTCCACAGTACTAACTGTCGGGCAAAACGGAGATTGGAATACATCCAGCAAATAATTCAGGACTCTGGTTGCAAGTGTTACTTGGAGATGAAGAGGTTGGCACAGGAAAGGACTTTGTGGGGGGCTGATGACTCAATAAATAAATAAATAAATAGAAATTAAAAATTACAAATACTAAACGAACCTTGCACCCAGCAGATTCCAGACGCGATATTTGTTTACAAATGTTACAGTGTACATGTGATATGTTACGACAGCGAAAGGAACCTGTGACCACTGGAGGTACTCTAGTTTATTTACTTTATGTTTACCATTAGACATCAATTAAATTTTTTGTCAGAAGTTATCCAAAACCACGTTCTGAAATAGTGTCTTGTTTCTCCACTAGACAGTGCCACAAGTTCCTCCAAAGAAAGCATAACACAACACACACATACACACACAAATGTCATGCTAACTATTGTTAATCCACTCGATGAAGGAGGTTTAAACCTTTGAAACGCGTCGTGGAAATAATAAAAACGGTGACTGGTAACTGTAAACATGTTGTTTCATTTAATGTCAATTACAGTCACGGTAAAGCCTAACCTAAAATGTTCGCATTAAAATTACAAATAACTGACTGAAACTGACTCTCTATTTGCCAGCAATTAGCTGTTTCTCCAGCAAGATTAAAATCTATAACGAAAGCAGTCTCTTCCTTTAACAGTGAACGCTTTACTAATAAGCTATGATACAACTGCTGTAGATATCGCTCTCTTGTTTTCTCATTGATGGATAAGACAGAGAATTCGCAACTTATATGGAAATAAGTTGCGGTTTCTACTAGAGTTTGCTTCCCTGGCCTCAGAAATAGGAATTTTCCACCTCTCTGTCATCCTTTGGATGAGAATAATTCAGAATATTTAATCTAAATGAGAAGAAGTATTGTGTGAATTTACCAGGATAATTCTGAACCACTCCAGGAAGTAAATCAACTGTCACACAGTTAACAATTCTGCATTAGACTAGCGACAGGCAGAATACGATTCCTCAGGCGATGTGTTTATCAGGCTGGCTAGAACCGGGGAAGCTCGCGCAGCAAAGAAGCGGTAGCGCTGGCTGCCACCAAGCTGACTGGGGCCAGATGTACGTAGTATAGTCCAGCTCTTTTATTCGGATTTCTGTGTGACATGGATCAACAGTGTAGTTACAAATAATGTCCAGATACATCGACTGCTACTCGATCTTCATAAATAAAGGCCGGGGCAGCCTCCCTCTACAGTATCTGCCACAATTACTTTTGTTTTCCTGCCTTAAGTAAAATGAAAAATAAAAAAAATCTCATTCACTGGAAGCGACTCACTTTTTAGCATCACCAGACGCTAATAACATTAAGAGTAAATAGCATCCGTTTTAGAATTATATACTTGGAAACAGGTGGGTTTATGATCACTTTTATTGACACCACCTGTAACACATAATAACACAAGTGAAGAGACAGCGCTTATTGCAAAACACGATTATGCACAAAGAAATTTCAAAAGTGTTCGAATGTGTGTGAATTTCGAAAGGACCAAACTGCTGAGGTCATCGGTCCCTAGACTTTCACACTACTTAAACTAACTTACACTAAGGACAACACACACACCCAAGCCTGAGGGAGGACTCGAATCTTCGGCCAGAGGGGCCGACAATACGTGACATAGCGCCTAAAACCTCGCGCCCACTACGCGCGGCCAAAACTTTTCATAAGCTCCGAATAACATTCAATTTAGTTAGAAATGAGGAAAGCAAAATGTGCAAGAAAATATTTCACAATAAACGGAGAATATGGCTCCAAGTGACTGACTGCAGAATAAGTTACATTCCAGTTTCTGATAACATGAAAGGAGATGCGAGTATGATGATAAAGTGAAACAACGAACAAAAAGTGCTCAAGAAGTATGTCGAATATGTCATTTTAAGCAAAGCTGTCTTCCATTTCCTAGAAACCAAAGGCACGAAATGTATCACCTACTTGTAAAGATTATAATGTAAAGGGATTACAGTGTAACTGTCGGTGGTACTTTGTCAATGATAACCTCATGAATAAGCCTCCCGATTTTCAGAAAATTGAAGACAGCAAAGAAACGTAGTACCAAGAAGAGACTACGTTAGGCGAACGTGTGATGGAATTCACACGCAGTGCCACACAGTCGAAACATTTTGCTTGCAGTTTATTTATCGGCCGCTTCACTCTAATGACATCTCTAGACTATCTCAACATTTACATGAGAATTGTCGAAGTATAATTGCCAAAACAGACTGCTATGTTAAATATTGCGGAGTCTACGGCCGAATCTAACCCATTGGGCAATGCTAGTTGTAACTTATTTCATGCTGGAGGCTCCTGAAAAGGATTAATAACTCATATAAGTTCGCTTTTAAGATAGATCTGGAGCATATCAACTTGTCCAACGATCTACCTGCTTAACTAAAAAGTTGATGGTCACATCAATAGGACAACTCCAGAAGGACAAATAGATATGGTGTTTAGACACCTCACACTTTATATCATCGTGGAGTAACTTTAAATTCACATTGCTCAATTTCTTCTTGTAAAGCCAAAGAATTTAGATAAAATGAGGTTGATGAAAAAAAATTAAACATTTCAATATCAAACCTAAATCATTGCTTCCCTAGGTATTTAGATTTCACAGTCGCCTCTACGCCACTAACAAACGCTAATACTAGGTTGGTGCACAAGTTCATAGCGGTTTTGCTTTGTATGCTGGTATTCCAGTGACTATGGGTTTGAAGACGCCCTGCTAAACCAGCAGGACAGGACGGGTAGTTTAAATTGTGGAAAGGGGCCAAAATAAGCGGCTGTCAGTTACACTCCAACATAAAACTTCATTTATTAGACCAAACATTACAAGAGACAAGAAAATTTTAAAAAAAAACTGCATCAATTTTTGGAACTTAATTACTGGCTGAATGCGCCATACAATTTCGTGCCTTAAGGGCACGACCAATTTAATTTAAATTCAGCTAAAAGCTGTTAACTTAAGACTCAAATCAAAATCAGAAATGTAGAAGGCAGAAGGCCTTATCTTAAATCCGTTCTTTCATTTAGGCTGAAGGCCAAAACAGTATGACACCTTAAGGGCAAAACAACTTAAATTTAAAAATCAGCAGAAGGCCCATCACTTAAGACTGAAACCAAAATAAATTTTCAAAAGGCCAAAAGGCAGTGTCTTATAACAATTCTTTAATTAGGCTGAAAGCCCAAACCATCCTCGCCTTAATTTAATAATCTGCTACAAGCCATACAAGTACAAACAACAAAAATAAATAAGAAAAGGCAGTACACCCAACGACACTCAGAAGTTTCCGAAGTTCGGCCTGAAATTCAAACACTAACGCTCGGCCCAACCATTCTCGATCCGACGACAGTCCAAGTGACAGACAGTCAACGGACCCACTGACAAGATAACTTCTACTCCAACCAGCCAGTACACAATAGGGAGTTCAATGGAACAACGTAGAAGGTATTGGCGTCCACATCCAATTATACATTGATATACATTGAGCTGTCAAACCACACACTGTGCTGGACAGCGACAACACGATGAGGGAAATACACTGCCAGAATTTACGTCAGCGGCCAGGGCAGGTAACCGGCACGTTAACGGCCACAAGTGATAAGATTCGGGTGGTGCACTTCAATTCAAAATAACCAAATACAGTTGAAGTCCATCGGAGGGTAGCTAAAATGTGCCAACTTGAAAACACACGTTTTTGCTCGTGGGAATGTCCCAACAGCCGACAGCGAAATCCAAATGACACAATGTGAGCAGTCGTGACTTGCTGGTAGATTAAGTGAAAACTCAACTTTGGTGTCCAGGATCGGTGAGCCACGGACCTCGTAGCAATGGGAACAGCACCACACACTCCGACCGCGGCCTCGGTCAAACTACTCGCCGCGGAGATTTCCTCGCTGCTCCACACCAACCGACTAACTGATCGCACACCGCACAGCCGGAACTATAAGCGCTAGGCCAAAGATAGTACAATGTGCGGATAACAATACACACCGCTACTGCCACTCATGAAGAGAGAGGATAACAGCATAATCACGATAACCTTGGGACACTAAACACAGAATAGCAACCAAAGTTGAAACCAACGCAAAACATGAGACAGACACGGCTCAGGTTTATTATCTATTGCCATTTTTATTTGTAGTTCACTATTGCTATTTGAGTATATATATATTGTCGTTTTGTCATTTGGGGACAGGAAGAAGCGATTTTAACACCAGAAAATGGAGTGTCAAGTGGAGAAATCGGAACATTAGAGACATATTCCTCTGCAGCGAAGGCAACCGTGAATGGGGATAATGCCTTTGAATGGAGCACGGCACGAAATTGGTTTTCTCGTTTCAAGGGGGATGGTTTCAAGGGGGATCGTTTCGATATTAGTGACCCTCTACATTATAGGAAATGAGACACTTAACGTAGTAAAGGAGTTTTTCTATTTGGGGAGCAAAATAACTGATGATGGTTGAAGTAGAGAGGATATTAAATGCAGACTGGCAATGGCAAGGAAAGCGTTTCTGAAGAAGAGAAATTTGTTAACATCGAGTATAGATTTAAATGTCAGGAAGTCGTTTCTGAAAGTATTTGTATGGAGTGTAGCCATGTATGGAAGTGAAACATGGACAATAAATAGTTTGGACAAGAAGAGAATAGAAGCTTTCGAAATATGGTGCTACAGAAGAATGTTGAAGATTAGGTGGGTAGATCACGTAACTAATGAGGAGGTATTGAATAGAATTGAGGAGAAGAGGAGTTTGTGGCACAACTTGACTAGAAAAAGGGATCGGGTGTTAGGACATGTCCTGAGGCATCAAGGGATCACAAATTTAGCATTGGAGGGCAGCGTGGAGGGTAAAAATCGTAGAGGGAGACCAAGAGATGAATACACTAAGCAGATTCAGAAGGATGTAGGCTTCAGTAGGTACTGGGAGATGAAGGAGCTTGCACAGGATAGATTAGCATGGAGAGCTGCATCAAACCAGTCTCAGGACTGAGGACCACAACAGCAACATTCTGGAAGACTTCTGGGGTTTTTATAAAGATCGTTTAAAAGCATTAATCCATAATGATCCAAATCAGTGTACTCGAGAATTGGCAGATGTGATCAATTTTGATCAAGTCACCATCCTGCGACATTTGCATGTATGAGAAAGGTTCAAAAATCGTGTAAAGGGGTACTGCACAAAAATGGGCATCTTTGCTTGTTCATCATCACCTGGCTCTTGAACGGCACCGATCATTCGTGTAGCGTTACTGGAGACGCGAAACGGTGTCTTTATGGTAACATAAAAAAGAAAGGAACGGGTGAGCGCAAACTAAGCAGCAACTCCCCGCCCAAAGGCCTGGGGACCTGTGCGAATCGACACAAGATGATGTTAAGCTTGTGGTGGAACAGTGACGGTGTAATGTACTATGAATTACTTCTCAGAGGTCTAGCCACGACTGCTGACATCTATAGTCAACAGTTGAGAGGGTTTGCAGATGCAGTGCACGAACAACGACCAAGAAGAATGCGTGAAGTATTGCTGCTCCACGACAACGCCAGCCCCTAGTCTGATAGCTTCACAAAAATCACTATAGGCGTACAGGAGTTTGATTGGGAATTAGTTCCGTAACCACCCTATTCAGGTGACCCTGCACCCTCAGATTTTCATCTTCAACGCTCTCTATCGAAAAACAACGAACTTCCTTTCCAAAAGAACATTTGCTCCGTACATGGCTCGACGAGTTCTTCGCCACAAAACAACGTGATTTCACAGTCGAAGAACCGAGACGTTACCCCAGCGCTGGTAGACAGTTGTAAAAGGTGAAGGAGTGTACGTTATTATTGACAAAATTTTCTGTTATGTGTATCTATTTTGTTTATTCAACTTCAGGAAAAAGGCTACTAATTTATGCATCATCCGAATACTTATCACTGAATACATCTTGTAAGTAGGCTGTTTATGTTTTCTTTATGTAAGTAGGCTGTTTATGTTTTCTTATTGGCAACGTTACGTAGCGCTCTGTATGAAAATCACTGGCTGTGCTGTGTGCAGTATGTGGCTAGTTTGCATTGTTGTCTGCCATTGTAGTGTTGGGCAGCGGCAGCTGGATGTGAACAGCGCGTAGCGTTGCGCAGTTGGAGGTGAGCCGCCAGCAGTGGTCGATGTGGGGAGAGAAATGGCGGAGATTTGAAATTTGTGCATGAACTGCTGTATACATTATGACTGTTAAGGTAAATACATTGTTTGCTCTCTATTAATATCTTTCATTTGCTAACTATCCCTATCAGTAGTTAGTGCCTTCCGTAGTTTGAATCTTTTATTTAGCTGGCAGTAGTGGCGCTCGCTGTATTGCAGTAGTTCCAGTAACGAAGATTTTTGTGAGGTAAGTGATTTCTGAAAGGTATAGTTTAATGTTACTCAGGGCCATTCTTTTGCAGGGATCTTTGTTAGTCAGATTGCGTTGCGCTAAAAATACTGTGTGTCAGTTTAAGCACAGTCTTGTATAATTGTTCAAAGGGGACGTTTCATATGTCGACCCTTAGCCAAGGATATCTCACTGGAATCTTCTGATTTTTTCTTGTAGTTTGTGTATTTAGTGTAGCTTTTGTTTATTGCTAGCGCGTAATTATAGAGAGAATTTCCTTGGTAGTTGTGGTTTTTCATTGTTGCACAGTAAAACAGTTGTGGCATGCATGTAGATTTGCACCAAGTATTTCGCAGCTGCAATTAACTAGATATTATTTTCAGTGCTATGTTAATGTTTTCTCTTATTTTTGCTCTTCAAAGTGTGTTTTTCTGTGTTACCGTGTGAAATATTGTCACAATAATGGCGTGTGAAAAACGTAACACTAGGCTCCAAAGTAAACTGAGAAATAATAGTGACGACGAGCGTAGCTTATCAGCACCACTGTGTAGTGAATTAACAGACATTCCAAGTAGTAATTTGGTAATTGTGCATAGGGAAATGGAGCGGGCGGCAAATAATGGTGTAGACAGTGAAATAGGTTGTGAACAGGGAAGCATTATCGATCGATCGGTCGGCAACAGCTCGCCTCAGGAATCCGAAATGACAGGACACAATTTTACAAATACTGTAGATTCAGGTTTTGCGTCCTCACCGTTTTCTCAAATAAGTCAAGACACATTTTCAGCTTGTCAAGATGTGAATGTTGCCGGTGCAAATGCACTGCCGAAAAGCGTAGAGGAACAGATTCCAGACACTAATGCATTGTTATTACAACTAATGCAACAAATGGAACAAAATCAGAGACAAACACAGCAAAAGCTTCAAAAGTTAGACACAATGGAACAACACCAGAGACAAACACAGCAACAGTTAGACACAATGGAACAAAAGCTTCAAAAGTTAGACACAATGGAACAACACCAGAGACAAACACAGCAACAGTTAGACACAATGGAACCAAATCTTCAAAAGTTAGACACAATGGAACAACACCAGAGACAAACACAGCAACAGTTAGACGCAATGGAACAAATTCTTGAAAAGTTAGACACCACACTTGAACAAACACGTGAAGATTTAACTACTGAGTTACATAACATTGAATCGAAATGTCAAAAAGTCTGTAATGATGTAAAAACACAAATTTGTGAGCATTTTCAACCTATTTTTTCGCGGCATGAAAATGCATTACAGAATCACGAAGCAGCCATAAAAGAACTGCAAACCATTGTTCATGAAAATCATGAGACCTTGTGGGCTGAAATTGACTCAGTTGCGTCTACCGATTCGGTTACGCAACTTGCAAAAACTCAGGAAAACTTAAAGGACACAGTAGATACTCTGAAAATTGGTTCAGAAAGACACATGGATGAAATTAGTTCATTATCAGAGAAAGTAGCCGAACTTTCGGATCAGGTCACTAACTTATCTACGAAGGTAGATTTTAATCTGAATGACACAAAACCGGTAGTCTTTAATGACACAGAAGAGTGCGATCAAATTAGGAAACTGAAACAAAATCTGAATCAAATTAATACGCAACACCAAAGAGAAATCCGGGAAGTACAAGATCAGCTGACACAGGTAATACAAGAATTACGTATTTCAGAGGACACTCGCGCTCCAATACGGGAAGAGGGACATAGTAATACGGAACAGCCACAAAATAATAACACAGGGCATTTCGGAAATTATGAAAGAAATTGGCAATGTGCACCGAATTTTGAGATTGAACCGCCGACACGACGTAACAATGACCGACATGCTACTCGCCGACACGATGATTTTGACTATAAGCTGTTCATTACTACACGTAAATTCAAAACGTTTAAGAATTCTGCCAACGACATTCATCCACAAGCGTGGCTCCATCAATTCTCTCATTGTTTTCTCCCAACTGGTCATTGGAGCACAGGTTAGAGTTTATGTGTGGCTACTTGGAGAATGAACCAGCTGTAAGAATGCGATTGGTCATTCACGATTATCACAGTGAAGGAGAATTTTACCATGCGTTCCTCTCAACATATTGGTCACAAGCTACACAAGACCGAGTAAAAAATAGCATCATCATGATGAAACACTTTGAACAATCTGAATTTTCCAGTCCCTCAGAACTCATCCGCATTTGCTTAATCAAATTACCTGAACATTTACGGCATATTATTTTGGCAGGACGTTGCAAAGATGACATTGAAGCTTTTCAGGGACTCTTACAAGAATTAGAAATTGACACAGACAGTCGCGGGATGCGAAAACAGGAAAACAATCACTACAGGTCACATCCGTCACAATTCCGTGACGACAGAAAGAATAAATGGCCACGACAAGCCTATTCTTACAACGTAAAGCGTGACCAAATCAGACACCACCCGTATGACAACCACTGGCAGAGTAATAGTTACAGAGAAAGATCGCATTTCCGTAGTAATGAATATGACAGAGACAATCATAGAAACAGACAATTGGGCAAACAGAACTATTATTATCACGAGAGACAGAATAACTTCAGACGCAACGGTCCAGTGCGCAGTTACGATTCAGGGAGAAATTCTCCACCACGTGACCGACAAGAAAGAAACAATGCAATCTACCGACATGACGACAGACGATATGATCGTAACGACAGACCTGAACTGCATCAGAACTGGCGGGATTTAAATAGAGCAGGGCCCTCTCGTCACAGTGAATTTGTAGAAGTTAGGTCTCCAAATCCCAATAACGACGCGCGCCAACAGAGTGACAATAGGCAATGACTCACACCGCTGGCAGCTACAAAACGTACTTATGAAACTGACGACGCAGCTGCCGTAGCTAGTAATTACGTAAAAATGGAAGACATTAGGGACATATTACTCCAGGAACACGACGTAAAACATAACAACATTGCATATCCTGTGATTCACATTACTGTAAATGACGTAAAATTTACGGCAGTACTTGACTCTGGCAGTCCCATTTCAGTAATTAGTGAAACAGCTTTTAGCAAATGCAACAAATCGAACGATTGCCCCACACTTCCGTTACGTAAGATTAAATTAATAGGTGCAATCTTTGGAAAAAGTGTAGATGTACGCCAACAAACCAACTTAGAAATCTTTTGTCAAAGCCACAGCTTCTCTATGAACTTTCTTATTGTTCCATTATTGTCGACGGAAATTATACTGGGAGTAGACTTTTTGAATGAATACAAAGCAATCTTAAGCTTTCACGATGCTGAAATAAGTTTAGAGAAAGATGGTAAGTCAATAGCTTTGAAATTTGAAGACTGGCACTCAAACCATGATGAGGAAATTAATCGGCTTTACCTTCTGTTAGACAACAGTTCGGAATTTTCTACAGAACTAGACACTAACAATCACTCTGCAAGTACTGACAGGGATGACATCGACAGCATATTTGAAATTAATGAGTTAATTCAGAATAAAATTCAAACAATTGAGAATTGTAATGACACTGATAGGCAGGACCTTTTTGAGATTTTACAAGCACATTCCACAGTTTTTACTTACAAAACAGGAACAATCAAGGGATTTCAATACCAATTTCGTGTTCGTGAGCATACTAAATTTTGTGTTAGACCATACGTAGTTCCAGCGCATTATAGGGACCGTGTTAAAACAGAAATACAATCTATGCTTAATGAGGGCATTATTGAGCCTGCAGTAAGCTCATACAACAACCCATTACATGTTGTTGAGAAGAAAAATGGATCGGTCAGGCTTGTTTTAGGTTCGAGACAAATCAATACTATCATCATTCCTGAAACAGACAGGCCGCAGACGATGGAAGAACTTCTTCAAAATTTTAATGGTGTAAAAGTGTTGTCTTCCATTGATCTCAGATCCAGCTTTTATCAGATCGAACTTCATCCAGAATGTAGAAAATACACAGCTTTCCTTTGTTTCGGCGTTTGTTATCAGTTGACTAATAACAGTAACTGCATATATAATTTTCTTTTCAAGTACATGGTAATATTTCTTTTTACAATAAGTTGTTGTGGTGCACCACTTTAATTACATAGACATTAAGATGTGAATATGCATTTCCCTTGTCTGCATTGTTGTCTTTAGTGTAATGTTTTTTTTTTTGCTTGAGCTATGTCATGTTTAGGTATAAGTTACTGCTGTTTGCCAGGCATTGTGTTACTGAATTTGACTTTGTGTTACTCTTCTAAGCGAGTTTTACTACTGTTTCATTTTTATTGTTTGCTGCACAGTGCCTTATATTAGTTGTAGTACTGAAATTGCTTTGCCTATTTAAAATTTGTGTCCTTGATGTTTGTGTTAATTGTTTTATGCTGCTGCATTGCCTCGTACCTTAGTTTAGCCTCTGAACTCAGTAGATTTAAGTTAGCTTAAGAAGGGTAGACTATATAAGAAACTGACTATGGACAGTAGGGAAAGAATGCATTGAGAAGTTATATGAAAAAGATTTGGGCCAAAATGAGTATTGTACAATCAGAAATACTTATTTTGAAAGAGATATGAATAGAATACAGGAAGGATTTATAGATAGGACTTTTTGGGAATAATGATGAATGAATGGAGATCTCCAAGAAGCAAAGAAAGTTTTGTTTGCCAAATACTGCAGTAAAACAAACCC
This sequence comes from Schistocerca cancellata, assembly GCF_023864275.1. Classification (NCBI taxonomy): domain Eukaryota; kingdom Metazoa; phylum Arthropoda; class Insecta; order Orthoptera; family Acrididae; genus Schistocerca; species Schistocerca cancellata. The sequence goes on along the minus strand of NC_064630.1, from coordinate 685,077,263 downwards.
TGTCCTTTCCTTGTGTTATCCCACTATGTGTTCGTGTACCCTTGTGTATTTGTTTTCTTCCTGTCTCTGTGTAGTTTCATAGAATTTTTTTCTCTTCTAATACTAAGCTACATTCACTATGATGAGGAATACTGTTATCCTCAAATATAATTGGCATTAATAATATGTTATTTACCTTGTAAATATGCTTAGACATTAATTATTCTGTTTTGTTTTAATGCTCATGTGTGAAGTTGATGTTTCGCAAGTTATTCTGATCTTTTATGTATGTACTCATGTCATAATTCCTGTAACACTGATGTATATGTTTATTTCGATTCTTTTGTATAGCCTGTACTACAAATGTTATCTGAATTCTTATGTTCTTTAATGATGTATTTTGTACCTTTGTAATTGTATTCTCATGTTATAATATTGTAATTGACACCAGTTCATCAAATTAAGTAACTTGTAAGTTACATTTCACTACACACGTTTCTGTTGGTCATAGTATATGGACAATAAGTGAGAAGTAGGGACTGATAGTGTTTGCACATGTGTTGATAATTCAGCAAGGGACTGGATAACAGCATTGCTGGTTCTAAGGACAATTCCAAAAAATTTGTGAGTGCACAAGTGGTGGTTATGGACTTGCTATATTATCTGCAAGCCCCCTCAATGGTGATTGTGCACCTGCACAATCACAACAGATGGCTGCTGGCCATCTCTACAGGGACTACAGTGGATCTACACCTTTGATGACCCACCAATACCATTATTTCTACAAGGACTACAGTGGGTCTACACCTTTGCTGACTCACCAGTACCATTATTTCTACAAGGACTGCAGTGGGTCTGCACCTCTGGTGGCCCACTAAAACCATATTCTCTATCAGGACTACAGTGGGTCTGCTCTGTGATGACCTACCTACCAATACTCTTCAAAACGTCGAATGACTCTGCTGTGGGTTTGCTCTGTTGTAGACCATTACCTGTCTGCATGTCAAGAGTCAGCACGGTCTTTCCGTTGGAAGGACAACACTACTTCTTCAAGACTGCATGGAAATCCACTACTTCTGTGTGCAATTTCTTTTACTAATGAAAATTTGTGAAAAAAACTGTAATTACTATTATGATCAATGATCAGGACTATCTTTATGGACTGTGAGAAAATTTTAGCTTTTGACCAACATTGTATCAATAAGTGATTTGATTTCTTTGTTATTGTAATTACAATAATGAAAAATTTTATCAAATCATTATTGGCCACTGCCCAAAACAATTTGTACAATTTTTTGTGGGGAGCATGGGGGCTATGTAAGTAGGCTGTTTATGTTTTCTTTATGTAAGTAGGCTGTTTATGTTTTCTTATTGGCAACGTTACGTAGCGCTCTGTATGAAAATCACTGGTTGTGCTGTGTGCAGTATGTGGCTAGTTTGCATTGTTGTCTGCCATTGTAGTGATGGGCAGCGGCAGCTGGATGTGAACAGCGCGTAACGTTGCGCAATTGGAGGTGAGCCGCCAGCAGTGGTCGATGTGGGGAGAGAAATGGCGGAGATTTGAAATTTGTGCATGAACTGCTGTATACATTATGACTGTTAAGGTAAATACATTGTTTGCTCTCTATTAATATCTTTCATTTGCTAACTATCCCTATCAGTAGTTAGTGCCTTCCGTAGTTTGAATCTTTTATTTAGCTGGCAGTAATGGCGCTCGCTGTATTGCAGTAGTTCGAGTAACGAAGATTTTTGTGAGGTAAGTGATTTCTGAAAGGTATAGTTTAATGTTACTCAGGGCCATTCTTTTGCAGGGATCTTTGTTAGTCAGATTGCGTTGCGCTAAAAATATTGTGTGTCAGTTTAAGCACAGTCTTATATAATTGTTCAAAGGGGACGTTTCAATCTCCGAGTCGAGCTAGCTGCAGGGAGCGTCCACTCCCGGATGTCATCGCCCTCACAGTCCCCGCGAGATGCCACGTTCAATCTTACTATGTTACTCGTTATACTATTACTGGAAAGACGTATCATCGGATCCTTGATACTAACGAAATAATTCAGATAGGGCTGACCAGTCTAGCCTTGGCCTGTGAGATGAGGATAAACTACTCATCAATTCTATACCACAATCGTCTCTGTAGCAACCGATTTACCTTCACATAAGTTGCAAATTCGTACTCCTCGAACGGAAAAATGCACCGCTTCCAGTGTCCACATAATGCCCTACTAGCACCATGAAATTTCATCGGAAATTGCGGCTAACATGGGGAACCTCTCATAGGTCACATTTTGACACCGTCCAAACTTCACTTTGTGCAATAAGGGTGAAAATAAAGGGACACCTACTTTTGAATAGATGGCAACACTGAATAGTTTCCTAAAAGAATCACAGAGTTTTTGTGCTACTACATCAGTTGGCGCGCATGTCAGTAAAGTATGAGAATGAGTAGGGTAGTGTGAAAGGGAAAAGTATCGAAATTTTGTGCTCGGTGTTCATATCCTGCCGCAAATTTGTTTGTTTTCTTGTCAAGGAAGTATCTTCCATTTTCGTGACGTAGAGAAAGACAACTGAATCACTAACAAAAGAAATAAGCGTTTCAACCTCATAAAAGTACATAACATATAAATTATTGTATTTCAGTTTTATTTTTAATTTTTTACTTTTATACTTTAAGAGAAACAGTGCGTTCCTAAGGTTATTTAGATCATAAAAACATTCAAAGCATCAAGGTTCAAAGGACTATGCCCACGTTTGAACGCCGCTTAAAATTACTCTGACGATCCAACGAGGCGAGTGATACGGGTCACACACCACCCAATAGTAGTTCGTTCTCCAGTGCCACATGCTTGATTTTGTGCCAGTTTCGTACATAGACCGTACAGTTTCGTACATAGCCTTGTGAACCGTACCTGGTTCGACGCTGGCTACACTGCTCCGATGCCACTACAGTCAGTCAGTCACAAAGTAATTTCAATCGCTGTGTATTTAACATTGCTAAATACTACGCGATATCGTGATAATTTCGTGGCAAATGAAGCATATCAAGTCAGTTTCTGGATACTTGAATCATGCAACTGATTACGGATCCAGGCGTATACCTTATTAATTTTGTCGCTTCTGCTTGTGATTCCTCTGCTGTGCTTTCTGTGATGGGTGAATGTAATTATTCACCTATCAGCAACAGTGAAGGTCACAGGTTTCACAGAACGGCGTACACTGTTGTAAAATTACTATCAGTGAAACCGTCGATATTCCGATTTCTTCGACAACGAGGCAATTGTACAAGGAGTGTTAGATTTTCCCATCACACGAATCAGAAATGTACAAAAGCGGCTCCATTGTTACATACGGCCACGAAAAATTGTCGACATATTGATGATGCTCACACGTCTTGGTCGATTCGAGGTGCAAATTAGTCCCTGATTTCTATGAAGTGAAAAACACCTTTCCGGAAAGTGTTAAACTGTACTGGGCACTGATCAGGGCAAACGCTCGCAAATGAAAGGAGATATCGCGGTAGAGAGCCACACGTTTAGCTTTAAGTAGTTCTAAGTCTAGGGGACTGATGACCTCGGATGTTAAGTCCCATAGTGCTTAGAGCCATTTGAACCACTTTTCACTAAACATTCCTTATAAGTCGACATGGTCAGAAATAACTACCAAGCAGTGTGTACTCAAGATAAATACAAGTTTCCAAAGTCCGACTGTTTGAGGTGTATCTAGGAGGAGCTGGGGTAAGCTTTACGTAGTACTTAAGGATCGTGTAATGTTACAAGTCTTGAACATCGAAAAATATAATCTCGTGTTACATTTTTAGGGGTTCAGCTTCTTTCACGGTTCCAACTGTTACGAAGTATATTGTCCACTCCCACCCCATCTTAATATTGCTCCAGTTTTGCTAATAGAAAGATGGGGCTGTTTATTAAGACACTTTACTCACATCTGGGAAGATTAAAGCTAAATTGCCACTCTCGTATCTTAATTTTTGTGCTCTCTGTCAGGCTTTTCAGAACAGCGGAATCCTTCTATAGGCAAAATTCAATTACATCCAAGATCTTTCTCTAACTCTGACAATTCCATTTCCCTTAAAAGGTCGTAAAAAGAGACTTTGAAATATAAATACTTCGAAATATAAAGGCTCTAAGCCACTCAAGGACACTCATTGCGTGAACTGAAATGTGATCAGTTAACTATCACATAGAACTGTCTACTGTAATATCTCAAAACGAATTCCTCACATTCATCATGATCTAAAGATAATTCACACAACAGTTAGGTTATGAAGCTACCAATTACACCGGCTGTGTAACACACCATTTATCAGTAAAAGATCATGAAGTTATTTGTGTTCCATTGTTATGTAATTCTTGCAAGACTGCCCAAGCTTAAGCAAGTTTTATAATTATATTCATTGAGTGCCATGAAATACAGTAATTCCAACGGAGGAGGGCGTCGTTTCTGCATGAAATACTAAACATAGCAATAAAAATTGCGGTAATAATCAGTCAATGCACGGACGAAAGTTGGTTTTTACTGTACTTTGCTGACCACCTTTCTGAAACATGCAGCAGTGAACAACGGAGTTATAATGTGAAGCATCACTGCACTATCAATAATTGCACATGTTTTATCAGGAGTCCATCAAATGTATCTCACAAGAATTAATCTGAATTGTCTGAAGAAATTGTTTGTAGCGGCCAATTCTGTGTTTTATATTGTGTGCCCTCTACTTTATTCGGCGTGGAAACACTGGTGTTTAATTGACTGTTGCAAGCTTCTATGCATTATCGAGGCTTACAAAGAATTAGCTTAATGTATCATTCGGCCAATGTAAGTGGTAAATGAATATGTATCTTAGTTCACTTTCTTTATTGTGGGCCTACAATTTATATAATGTCACAGAACGACATAATGCAGAGAATTGGAAGACAGTACGCTACTTGATATTTTATTTTACTAAAATATTTTACTTCCCTAAAATAAGATATCAAGCAGTATACCGTTTACCAATTCTCTGCATATTATTTTTCACTTCTTATGGGTAAGGTTTCATGTTGAAGTTAATGACAAGACACACTGCATTGATTCATTTATTTAAAAATTACTTCGTTGCCAAAATTATTGCCTTTCAGTATATTTTATTTTGGTTTTTATTGTTGTTGTATCTTGTTCCTTGCACAATTTTAGTGTCGAAGGGACTTGGGTCTGTAGATGAATTTCGTTTCCGTAACACAATTTGTGTTACCTAGGAACAGGTACTTCCGCCCTAACACCTCGCGACTCTTCCACTCTTCAGCGTCTGGTTGCTGCATGCCTGTATAACTGAGACTGTCTCGAAACCACTCCCATAGGCCAATAATCCGGTTCAATTGCGTCTCCCATTAATTCTGACGGCGGGTTTATTGGTGAACGTAGCACTAATTGGTTATTTTTCTCGCATCCTCGTCAGTTCTTTTAAGGTATGGCAAGCTGCACTTCGAACTCTTACCGGTTGTTCTGGATAGGTCTCATAAATGCCAGCTACGACAGACTTTTCATAATGTCCAAGAGATCGGAGTAAGCAAGCAATTAGTGTGAAGAGCATTGAGGCACAAAGGCGATATGACTGTGTTTATAGCCCCACATTTTTAAATATTTGTAGCGTTCAATTGATGCACTAGTGTTTAATCCTGTGCGTAAGGGGACGCTCACCCAAGTATATACATATATGAATAGCGGTTCCACTTGAATACCTGTGCCATAATCAGTGGCACTGATAGGTTTTAACAGTCATTGACTGAAATTGGGAAGATAGCAAGGGACCAAGTTCTTAAACATTACATGCTGTACCGAGAAAAACATGAAGAAAGTGTTGGGGAAGAAACTGATGGCACAAACACTGCAGAACAATAATGCAGCCAAGCGATGGCAGTGAAGGTTCTGAAGCAGGAGAAGAAGGGGAAGAAGAAGAAGAAGTCAGTCAAACTCCGTGTATTTACCTCGTATGTTGCTGTAACTGCAGCCTCTAACAGAACGAAATGCTAATTAGCGTTACAACAAAGCGTAAAACATATAACACTAGATTAGGAAACGATACACTAAAAGTAGTAGACGAACCTTGTTATTTGGACAGAAAGATATCTGATGATGGCAGAAGTGGATTGGATATAAAATGTAGACTGGCAGTGTCAAAAAAAAGCGTTTTTGAAGAAGACAAATTTGTTATCATAAATATAGGTTTAAGTGTTAGGACGTAGTATTTGTATGGAGTGTAACCATGTATGGAGGGGACACATGGACGATAAACACTTCAGACAAGAAGAGATTAGGAGTTCTCAGTTGTGGTACTACAGAAGAAAGCTGAAGATTACGTGGCAGATCACGTAAGTAATGGGGAGATACCGCATACAATAGGATACCACAGAAATTTGTGGGTCAACCTAACTACTAGAAGAAGGCATTGGTTGGTAGGACAGATTGTGAAACATCAAGGGATTAGCAATGTAATATTGGGGTGACATGTTGGGCTACAAACTGTAGAGACGAAGATATGAATACAGTAAACAGATCCAGAAGGAGATAAAAGCTTTGCACAGGATAGAGTACTATGGGGAGTTGCATCAAACTAGTCTTCAGACTGAAGATCACTTCAACACAAGAAGGGACATTTGTGTATGCTCCGTGATTCGAAATGATCTGTACTGCCTTCAAAGATTGTACACACAATATTAATAAATGACCTCTGGAAAAAGTAGTTAGAGGTAGAAAGGTTCGAATCCTGGAAATGGAAAATTTTCGCTGCCAGTATTTAGCTGCCAAAGACGAAGAGGTGGTGGCGTAAAGGTGTTCGTCACCAGTGTTTGTGCTGACTTCCTGGATTAAATTCCAAACCTCTCGAAAGTGTCTCAAGTAGTGGCGGCTTGCAACACTGAACCCTGTCAATGGGGACCCGTCCGTCTGATGGAGGGGGGGGGGGGGGGGGAAGGGAGGGGACGTTATGCTCGGCGGCCCCCTTATTGCTATTCGAGAGAAGTAAGCTACGTGATGGCACTGGCAATTTACCCTCTCACTTCCCTTCATACACAACAGCACAAACCCAACACTAAGCTGTGTAAGCACTAATTACATTCATCCACGCGACACAGTTACACACGGCACACTTCGCAATTGGTCGGTGGAAGGCAACAGAAAACTTCCTACATAAAAGCCTTCATTCCGAAAGGCATCTGCTCCCCCAGGTTCATTCCATGAGCATGGAAATGCTCTGACTTGACAAAAAGTAGGCTCAGACATTTACAAACACCGACTCACGTACGGCTTCGGCAAACGAGGACTGAACAGTAAAGGAGAAATTTATCCCTGATTGAGCACATTTGTTAAACTCCCAGTGTTGACTGCGTGCCCAGCACACAGTTTTGGGCTACCATTAACTGTCAAAGGGCAACTTTGAATCGTCATGTAACCTAGTGTAGCTTCCTAACAAATGTTTACGAAAAACGTGACAGTATAAATAGTAAATAACTAACTCTACCTCCTTCAGTCTTCAGTGAAAACTTGCAGTTTTTTATATCTGTGCTTCGATGATAATTTCGTGAATTCTGTCTACATGTTTTTCGACGTGTGCTGTGTACCTCAAACCCACTTTGTTAGCATAGAGACTTTTTTTAAGTCTTTCAACTATACCAATTTTACCGTACTTCATTATTAACTTTTGTTTCTCACGAGAGTAAATTCAGGTTTATCAGAACGTCTCAGCCCTTCATTTGGTTTTGAAATGTTGTTTACCTATCGTTCATTACATTCAATTTAGATAGATTTTTTACTTACAAGAACGTATCAAAGTTTCGTTAGAACTGGACATCCACTTCTTAGGAAGGAAGCTGTACGAAGGTGACATTGCATTAGCAGATGTTTATGTTCACGTCCTCGTTAAATATTTGAAAGACCTAATATACAGGGACAAACCATTATAACAATTGCCAAAAGTGATTTTTATTGGGCTCACTGCAAATACCCTTCAAAAACACTGAGGATCTTAATTTCACCAGGTGAATACAGGCAAAAGACATTTTAGCACATCAAAATTAACCTTGAGAATTACTGAAAAGACTGCTCTGTGGCAAAGAACGAATAAACAAAAAACACAAAGCACAGTTTTCTATCAAGCAATGAAATTGTAGAACAAATTGTCCAAATAGCTTTACCAGAACAAACTCAAGCAGTCGGAAAGTACCTCAAAAACACATAAAAACTGTAAAGGATTACAGAGTAGTGAATGAAAAAGTTACACAGGTAAATAAAAGTTAACTTGCCTGTCATTTCACAGGACACTTCCATATTACAAAGGTTACGTCAAAGCTGAAGAATGTATAATACTGGCATCATTTTCTGATTTTGAATTCGAAATCTCACGGCTTATGGAAGTATGTGGTTCCAGTTTTTCACCCAAACGAAAGAGAAATTCTGGCATACGGCATGGAATACAATCCTCATCGCCAATTTACACATGCTTCTTATATTGTGTTTGTGGAGTGTGTGCAGTGACTGATGTTTAGCAGTGGAGCGCTCGCTTTTTATATTATGAAGAAACTTCCTTGCAAGGCTGTATAAACGAACTAGTATTTTTCACTAGAGGTAAGCCTATTGATGGTGCGCTGTTTTTGATAACCTGCCTTGTGTTCGGAAGTATGGAGATTCTAAGCGCCGTCGGTTCATCCTGATTTACGTTACCGATGTTTTCCCTGAATTATTTTAGGAAGATACCGTGATGTTTCCTGTCATAAGGTCTGTCCTATCCCTGCCAAATTACAAATAAATGGTTCAAGTGACTCTGAGCACTATGGGCTTAACAGCTGTGGTCATCAGTCCCCTAGAACTTAGAACTACTTAAACCTAACTAACCTAAGGACATCACACACATCCATGCCCGAGGCAGGATTCGAACCTGCGACCGTAGCGGTCACGCGGTTCCAGACTGAAGCGCCTAGAACCGCACGGCCACAACGGCCGGGCTGTCAAATTACACCTGTTGTTGTTGTTGTTGTGGTCTTCAGTCCTGAGACTGGTTTGATGCAGCTCTCCATGCTACTCTATCCTGTGCAAGCTTCTTCATCTCCCAGTACCTACTGCAACCTACATCTTTCTGAATCTGCTTAGTGTATTCATCTCGTGCTCTCCACCTACGATTTTTACCCTCCACGCTGCCCTCCAATACTAACTTGGTGATCCCTTGATGCCTCAGGACATGTCCTACCAACCGATCCCTTCTTCTGGTCAAGTTGTGCCACGAACTTCTCTTCTCCCCAATCCTATTCAACACTTCTTCATTAGTTATGTGATCTACCCATCTAATCTTCAGCATTCTTCTGTAGCACCACATTTCGAAAGCTTCTATTCTCTTCTTGTCCAAACTATTTACCGTCCATGTTTCGCTTCCATACATGGCTTCACTCCATACAAATACTTTCAGAAATGACTTCCTGACACTTAAATCTATACTCGATGTTAACAAATTTCTCTTCTTCAGAAACGCTTTCCTTGCCATTGCCAGTCTACATTTTATATCCTCTCTACTTCGACCATCATCAGTTATTTTGCTCCCCAAATAGCAAAACTCCTTTACTACTTTAAGTGTCTCATTTCCTAATCTAATACCCTCAACATCACCCGAATTATTTCGACTACATTCCATCATCCTCGTTTTGCTTTTGTTGATGTTCATCTTATATCCTCCCTTCAAGACACTATCCATTCCGTTCAACTGCTCTTCCAAGTCCTTTGCCGTCTCTGACAGAATTACAATGTCATCGGCGAACCTCAACGTTTTTATTTCTTCTCCATGGATTTTAATACCTACTCCGAATTTTTCTTTTGTTTCCTTTACTGCTTGCTCAATATACAGATTGAATAGCATCGGGGAGAGGCTACAACCCTGTCTTACTCCCTTCCCAACCACTGCTTCTCTTTCATGCCCCTCGACTCTTATAACTGCCATCTGGTTTCTATACAAATTGTAAATAGCCTTTCGCTCCCTGTATTTTACCCCTGCCACCTTTAGAATTTGAAAGAGAGTATTCCAGTCAACATTGTCAAAAGCTTTCTCTAAGTCTACAAATGCTAGGAACGTAGGTTTGCCTTTCCTTAATCTTTCTTCTAAGATAAGTCGTAAGGTCAGTATTGCCTCACGCGTTCCAGTATTTCTACGGAATCCAAACTGATCTTCCCCGAGGTCGGCTTCTACTAGTTTTTCCATTCGTCTGTAAAGAATTCGTGTTAGTATTTTGCAGCTGTGGCTTATTAAACTGATTGTTCGGTAATTTTCACATCTGTCAACACCTGCTTTCTTCGGGATTGGAATTATTATATTCTTCTTGAAGTCTGAGGGTATTTCGCCTGTTTCATACATCTTGCTCACCAGATGGTAGAGTTTTGTCAGGACTGGTTCTCCCAAGGCCATCAGTAGTTCCAATGGAATGTTGTCTACTCCGGGGGCCTTGTTTCGACTCAGGTCTTTCAGTGCTCTGTCAAACTCTTCACGCAGTGTCGTATCTCCCATTTCATCTTCATCTACATCCTCTTCCATTTCCATAATATTGTCCTCAAGTGCATCGCCCTTGTATAGACCCTCTATATACTCCTTCCACCTTTCTGCTTTCCCTTCTTTGCTTAGAACTGGGTTTCCATCTGAGCTCTTGATATTCATACAAGTGGTTCTCTTATCTCCAAAGGTCTCTTTAATTTTCCTGTAAGCAGTATCTATCTTACCCCTAGTGAGATAAGCCTCCACATCCTTACATTTGTCCTCTAGCCATGCCTGCTTAGCCATTTTGCACTTCCTGTCGATCTCATTTTTGAGACGTTTGTATTCCTTTTTGCCTGCTTCACTTACTGCATTTTTATATTTTCTCCTTTCATCAATTAAATTCAATATTTCTTCTGTTACCCAAGGATTTCTACTAGCCCTCTTCTTTTTACCTACTTGATCCTCTGCTGCCTTCACTACTTCATCCTATGGGTATGTAAATGTGCGTATTTGTTTCATATTCTTTTGTTCTCATACTGTAATACCACGACATATACAGGGTGAGTCACCTAACATTACCGCTGGATATATTTCGTAAACCACATCAAATACTGACGAATCGATTCCACAGACCGAAAGTGAGGAGAGGGGCTAGTGTAATTGGTTACTACAAACCATAAAAAAATGCACGGAAGTATGTTTTTAACACATACCTACGTTTTTTAAATGGAATCCCGTTAGTTTTGTTAGCACATCTGAACATATAAAGAAATACGTAATCAGTTCCGTTTGTTGAATTGTAAAATGTTAATTACATCCGGAGATATTGTAACCTAAAGTTGACGCTGTTCGATCGTGTGTATCGGAGAACACCGAATTACGTAGGGATCCAAAGGGAACGGTGATGGTCCTTAGGTACAGAAGAGACTGGACAGCACATTACGTCCACATCCTAACACCTTTTTATTGGTCTTTTTCACTGACGCACATGAACATTACCATGAGGGGTGAGGTACACGTACACACGTGGTTTCCGTTTTCAATTACGGAGTGGAATAGAGTGTGTCCCGACATGTCAGGCCAATAGATGTTCAATGTGGTGGCCATCATTTGCTGCGCACAATAGCAATCTCTGGCGTAATGAATGTCGTACACGCCGCAGTACATCTGGTGTAACGCCGCCGCAGGCTGCCACAATACGTTGTTTCATATCCCTTGGGGTTGTAGGCACGTCGCGGTACACATTCTCCTTAACGTACCCCACAGAAAGAAGTCCAGAGGTGTAAGATCAGGAGAACGGGCTGGCCAATTTATGCTTCCTCCGCGTCCTATGAAACGCCCGTCGATCATCCCGTCAAGGGTCAGCCTAGTGTTAATTGCGGAATGTGCAGGTGCACCATCATGCTGATACCAAATACATCGACGCGTTTCCAGTGGGACACTTTCGAGCAACGTTGGCAGGTCATTCTGTAGCAACGCGATGTATGTTGCAGCTGTTTGGGCCCTTGCAATGAAGTGAGGACATTGTTTCAAGCGTCAACTTTAGGTTGCAACATCTCCGGATGTAATTAACATTTTACAGTGCAACAAACGGTAATGATTACGTATTTCTATATATGTTCAGATGTGCTAACAAAACTAACGTGGTTCCATTTAAAAAAACGTAGGTCCGTGTTAAAAAACATACTTCCGTGCATTTTTGTATGGTTTGTATTTAACAATTACACTAGCCCCTCTCCTCACGTTCGGTCTGTGCAATCGGTTCGTCAGTATTTGATATGGTTTACTAAATATGTCCAGCGGTAACGTTAGGTGACTCACCCTGTATATGACGGTCACTCTTGCAAGAGTGACCGTCATATGAATAAAATAGCTATCACAACTATCACTAGACTTTCAGTCGTTGAAGTGATAAAAAATCAATTGAATTTGTCAGGTAGTTAAGCCTTTTACCCTTGATATCTGCAGCAAGTTTGGAATTCGTTTTGTTTTCCATCCTTTCGCCTCCCACGCCAGGTTTCCCGCTCAACATTCCTTCTGTAAAAAGACTTCCATTGCTGAATGAAATTTTCGCTTCGGGAGCACTTGCGCTGACTTACGTTTTGCCGCCCCTAATTATCCCTGTTGACAGCAGAATTTTTATTTTTTACATTTTTATTCACTTATTTATTTTACATTTGATCTCACAACGCCTTTGCCGCCGTCTGTGTTTACGTTCGCTGTGTTGGCATTCGCTCGCGCTACCGTTTCGTGAAATGCTTTTAGCTTTTGTGTCTCTTTTTATTTCGTAAAATACCAGCGGCCTGTGTGACAGGTAGTCGGAGCTGACAGCGCCCGCCCGGCTCGGTCACAACGCAACGCGCGTTCATACAGTGAGCGCTGGACGTCATCACACGTAACACTGCTGCAAAAACGAAGGTTCGCGGGTGGCACATTCTCTGCTGTGGAGTAGAAAATTCTGCTTAGTGCTCCTATTCAATTACAAATACTTTAGCATGATTGTTATGGAGTAAATTTACTGTAGCAACCTCGTAAACCTCCTATTATGTGTTTAACTTGATTTTAAGAAATTCACTTATTTCTGACGTACGTTTTCACAGTCCACGACTGCCATGACCTTTGGTTCAGGGAGAAATAAGAAAATAAACCAATTAATACCACATTGATATGACTGCCGCGTTTCTCTTCTGTCACAGAATAACTCGTAGTATTATTTCAAGCCAAACATTTTGGTCTGTCCTCTTAGCCCCCCCGTCAACCGAGTCATTTCGTTCAACACTAGAACGACAGCGGTTGATTCCGTCATGCTACTCTTATTGTCTAAGTCAGAATGCTTTAAAAGATTACCAAGTGTGTAGTTCAATACAGGTCTTCAACCACAGAACATTTTTTGAAAAGAGCTAGATTTTCAGAAGGCTTTTGACACTGTGCATCACAAGCAGCTTGTAATCAAATTGTGTTTGTGTGGAATATAGACACAGTAATGCGTCTGGATTCATGGTTTCTTGTCATAGAGGTCACAAAAATGGTTCAAATGGGTCTGAGCACTATGGGACTTAACATCTGAGGTCATCAGTCCCCTAGAACTTAGAACTACTTAAACCTAACTAACCTAAGGACACGACACACATCCATGCCCGAGGCAGGGTTCCAACCTGCGACCAGAGCGGTCGCGCGGTTCCAGACTGTAGCGCCTAGAACCGTTCGGCCACAGAGATTTCACAGTTCATAGTAATTGACGGATAGTCATCCAGTAAAACAGAAGTGATTTCTCGCATTGCCGAAGGCAGTGTTATGGGCCCTCTGCTGTTTGTTATCCATTTAAACGGTTTCGAACACAATCTGAGCAGCCGTCTTTGGTCGTTTGTTGATGATCGTTTCGCAGATTCTGTCCTCTAGTAAAGTCGTCAGAAGATAAAAAGAAATTGCAAAACGATTTAGAAAAGTTTTCTGTGCGGTGCGAAAATTGGCAACTGACCCTAATTAATGAAGCAATCCACATTAGTGCTACAGGGAAGGCCGAAAAATTCGCCTAAATATCTAGGAATTACAGTTACCAACAACTTGATTTGGAAATAACACAGAAAATGTTGTGGGGAGGGCCGACCAAATAATGCACTTTATTTGTCGAACACTTAGAAGATGCAACAGATCTACCACTGAGACTACCTACACTACTCTTTTTCATTCTCTTTTGGAGTACTCTTGGACGGTGTGGAATCCTTATTAGATAGGATTAACGGAGTACATCGAGAAAGTTCAAAGAAGAGTACGTTTTGTATTATCGAGAAGTAGGGGAGAGAGTAACAACGACATAATACAGGATATTGGAAATTGGGAAATTTGTGGTAAGATCCTATGGTACCCCAAACTGTTGAGGTCATTGGTCCCTAAGCTTACGCACTACATAATCTTACTGAAACTAACTTACGCACAGGACAACACACACACCCATACCCATGCCCGAGTGATGTCTCGATCCTCCGACGGGTTGAGGAGGGGGGGGGGGGGGGGGGTGGAGTGTGAGTCGCACAGTCGGTGACAAGGCGCCTGAGACTGCGCGGCTACCAGGATTTGGGGTGCACATCTTTAAAACAAGACAGTTTCTCGTTGCTGTGGGATCTTCTCACGAAATTTCAATCACCGTCTTTCTCCTCCAAATGACAAAATATTTTATTGACCCCGACCTGTACGGGGAAAAACGATCATCTCCGAATCAGACCTTACACGGATAGTTATAGGTGATTTTTCCGTAAGCTTTTCGAGGGTGAAATAATAGAGAATTATTGTGAAGGTGGTTCGGCGAACCCTCTTAAAGGCACTGAAGTGTGGTTTGTACATTATCCATGTAGAAGTAGATTTTTATGGAACTTTGTACTGTGTACCACAACTGGATACAGGTAAATAAGGTTCAATCCATTTAAAACGATGACCGGAGAAATTGATAGTCATCCCCTGCCTTTATAAGTTACATCACTAAATTTCGTCTTATTCACAAGACCAGCAAATAACAAAACTTTCTGTCTCGTTCTACAATTTTGATCAACAGCTAAATGCTTTATAGTTAATGTAGGTGCTACTGGTCTCATCAGATTCCCGGTAACATGTTAGAACCTGTAGGAAGACTTCTACTGTGCTTTTATTGACAATTATCACTACGAGTAATATCTTCATCATTTTCTGTGACAGATAACACAGTAGTGTCTCAAATCATTATCGATTGCCTTGAACTATCTTCCAGGGAATCTATACGGCAAAGTATTCCTTTACATATATATGCTTTCACGTAAATATCATTAACTTACCTAGTTGATATTTTAGGAGTATCTCCCATGTACACTGATCAGCCAGAACATTATAAGCACCTACCTAATAGCCGGTAGGTCATCTTTGGCAAGAATAACAGCGGCGAGCATCGTGGCGTGCGAGGTGGAAGCAAAGAGGCCTTGGAACGTCACTGGAGGGATGTGGCTCCTGGACTGCAGACACAAATCTCCTAATTTCTGTAAATTTAGGGCAAAGGGGCGATGAACTCTGATGACGCGTTCAGTCACATTCCAGATGTCTTCAATCGGGTTCAGATCTGACGAGCTGAGAGGCCAGGACGTCAATTGAAACTCGCCGCTGTGTTCCTGGAAACACTCCATCACGTTCCTGGATTTGTGGCAGGGCGCATTATCTTGTTGAAAAGTGCCACTGCTGTCGGAAATCAAGAGGGCTGCAAATGATCTGAAACCAGTTTACGACACTCCTTGGCTGATATGATTGCTTGCACGAGTTACACCGTGTCCCTAAGTGAATATTCCCAGAGCATAATTGAACTGCCTCTAGCCTGTCAGGTGTCAAGGTGTCAAAGACGTGTTCGCCTGGAAGATGATGGATTCGCGCCCTCCCATCGACATGATGAAAAAGGTATTGGGATTCATCAGACCATACAACGCTCTGTCAGTACGCCAGCATCCAGTGACGATGGTCATGTGCCCTTTTCTGTCGTATTTGCCGATGTCGTGGAGTTAACATTGGCACACGCATGGTTCGTCGGCTGCCGAGGCCTATCTTTACGAATGTTCGGTGCACTGTGTGTTCTGACACACATGTACTACGCCCGGCATTTTAGTCTGATGATAGTTCCGGCACGGTCTCCGGACCATTACAATCTGTTCTCGGTCAAAATCAGGTAGATCGCGCGCCTTCCACATTCTACACACGGACAGCACGGTCACTGATACTACAAACACCATGCGTGTCTCTGACTAGCAATAGTTTCTCGCCAGGTGACGCTGCTATCACCTGTACCGGTTTATATCGATAGTAGTTTTATGTTTATAATGCTCTGGATGATCAGTTAATACCTAGTTTTTTTATAATCTTTCATATTTCTGATATCTGCTACTGAAACTGACTTATTTTAAGATATACTCCATCATTTTGTTTCTTTCGCTGATTCATTAAATTAATATGAACAGCTGGCATAATTATAACACGATCCATCTACGACGTCAACAAAAACATGTTTATTGGCTAATCTGCCTGCTGCAGAACACAACATATCCAGAAATAACCAACCACTGAAAAAAGTATTTGTCTCTTGTATGTGCTGCATCAGGTTCACTCCTGAAGACGACACCATTATCCTACAGCCAGCTCTAGACGCAACCTCTGGTGCGCTGCTATAAACGTCAACCATTTCTGTTTGTTTTCTTTAAAGAAAAAGAGAGACAGGTTTAGCGCAACTCACAAGGAAATCTTGTGGCAAACACATAATTGCAAATTAGATTGTTGGATGTCTTCCAGTCTGTGATATTCTGCACTTTTTACTCTCTACACACTTAACACAAGTTCTATCATCCTGCACATTTCCCTTGTCATAGATTTCTGCACGTTCCTTCTGTTGTGTACTACTTCAAACACAACGACAAAGAGATGGGGACTACAGAGTGGCACAGTAGCTGTCATTTTTTTTCCTTTATTGCATTTCAATTCCCCATCGGGGCGGGCTGACAGCAGCATAGGCGCCGCTCTTCATCCGAAAGACATAGAACAAAACAATAGAAGACATTTAAAAACAGCAAAGGAGAGAATAAGGTGAACATAGATATAGAAAAGGGGGAACAGCATGGAAGGCAATAGACAAAAAACGGGGTGACTGTAAAATGGAGATAAAAAACTATTTAAAAGTAGCACACACAAAAAGCCACACACTGCGACGGTTAAAAGAACACAAGGCACAGTATGACTGGAGCATAAAGGTAGCGACGGATGGCATAGCACATAACGTAACACTGACAGCGAACCTCAAGGCAGGACACAATTAAAATCATACCTCTTGACACACACGAGAAACAGCACTAAACACAACACTGATGTGGCACACTGATGATGATCAATACAGAGGATCTGCCAGGCGCTAGGAGATGAGGGAGACCTGAAGAAGGGAGGGAGGGGAAGAGATGGGGGAGGTGAGTGGGGGGCATGCGGAAGAGGGCCAGGTAGGGAGGGATGTGGGAAGGAGAGAGGCAAGTATGGGGTGCAGGGTCTCAGGGGAGGGGGGACAGAGGAAAATCCGCTCTGGGAGAAGGAGGATAGAGGAAAAGGGGGCCCTGGGGAGGGGGGGGGGGAACAAGGCCAGGTTATAGTTGGAAGGAAGGGTAGATGTCACGGCGAAGTTCGTCATCTGGGAGGGGAAGGCGTTGGAAATTGCCCTGATGAAGGATATGGAGGGTGTGGAGGTGGAGAGAGGGAGGGATACAGCGATAGAGGCGCGGCAACGGGCGGGGGGTGGAGAGGAAGGAGGAAACCAGAGGGTGGGGGGGATCAAGCCTGCGAACAATGTAAAGGATGCAGAGATGTTGTGGAGGAACAGGAGGAGGTGGGGGAAGGGGATCAGTTCATACAGGAGCCGTGTGGGGGAAGGAAGGCGGATACGGAAGGCAAGGCGGAGCACATGGCATTCAAGGATTGCAGCTGTCATCATGAAGAAACTGGATAAAAGCAAATATGGTTAATGAACTTGTGAGTACAGTAAATAGAAGTTTTACTTAACGTGTAGCTTTCTTCAAGAGTTGACAAAAAAGCTTACAAAAGAACAAACAGAAATAAAGTCCAGCTATTATTGGATCCAGACTTGAGTGTGTCGCAGATCGTGAGGCTCTCACTACTATTACTGCACGATCAAACTGTCAAAGGCAACTCACATTGAGGACTGGCGAAGACTGCGACTAAGACTGCCGTGTAGGTGCCTCTAGACATGCGATATTGCGGCGACAGAGGGCGCTCGTAGTCGGAACCGACGAAAACGTGGTTCAGTGGGCGCGCATCGTTGGATCCGTTGGGTCCCCACGCGACCACTATCGGCGTATGTCAGAAACACATGTTTCCGTTGCCCACTGTGAGACGCTGGTGTGGGTGGTGTCGATATGTGATACCACACTTTCTTAGTCAATTATGGCTAAAGTTCCTCATACCCTCTCGATCCATACTCCATACGAGTTAGACTGTACGTTCAATTCGAGACTTGGTGTAATTCTTCTTCACTCTCCTTTTCCTTGAACACATCCGCACACTATATATTGTCCACCGCCTTGATCCCCCTCACCCCCTGGTGTCTCCCTTCCTCTCCACTCCCAACCAGTTGCCGCGCCTTTACCGTTGTGTCCCTCCCCTCTCCATCTCCACACCCTCCATCTCCTTTCCCAAAACAACTTCCACCGTCTACCCCTACCGGATGATGAGCTTCGCCCTGACATCTACCCTTCCTACCAACTCTAACCCCCTCTTCCTGCCTCCTCCTCAGGGCTCCCTCTCCCCCCCCCTCCATCCTTCTGAGCGGATTTCCCCTCCTACTCCCCCTCCATCTCTTGTGCCTTCTTTCAGTGTCTCTGCGCTCCCTCCTGCCCTGTCTTCCCTTTTCCTCTCCCGCCCCATGTGTCTCCTGCCTCTTCGTGAACCCACGGTTGCCCCTCCTCTCTTCATCCCGCTGCTTCCCCAGCTGCCCCATGCTCTCCCCTCCTTTTGTATCCTCTCTAACCTTTCCCTCGGCAGGTCCCACCTGGTAGTTTTATTCTTTGTCGTGTGTGCTCCAAGTGGGTTTTAAGTGTGTTGTTTCGGAGTGTTTTTAATACTGTGGCCAACTTTTAACCTGTGCATGTGCATCCACTGTCTTCTCTGTGTTTTAAGAATCGCCAACTGTGTTTTTTAACTTTCTGGTGACTTTTTTAACTGTCCCCAATGAACGTCTACGTGTCAGTGTATTTTTACCTCCATTTTCTCCCCTTACTCTGTTCCCCTCTTTTATCTCCTTATGTATGTATTATTTTATTCTTGTTTTAGTTGTCATGTCACTCGGCTGAAGAGCGGCGGATTGTGCTGCTGACAGCCCTCCCCTGCCCATATGGGGCAGGGGAATGAAGTCACAATAAAGAAAAAAAAACCTTCTTCACTGTCAATGAGGACAGCAACATCGTTGTAAAGCTCCTTTATGAAATATTTCAATACTTTGCTTACCCGGTTTTCCTACAGTCCATAATTCATTGCCATGGTTTATACCAGATGTATAAATAAATCACTCCGTCTTCAGGCCACGAGTGGCCTATCGGGACCATTCGACCGCCGTGTCATCCTCAGTTGAGGATGCAGATAGGAGGGGCGTGGGGTCAGCACAACGCTCTCCCAGTCCTTATAATATTATTCTTCGTTGAAGCCGCTACTATGCGGTCGAGTAGCTCCTCAATTGGCATTACGAGGCTGAGTGCACCCTGGAAAATGGCAACAGCACATGGTGGCCTCGATGGCCACCCATTCAAGTGCCGACGACGCCCGACAGCGCTTAACTTCTGTGGTCACACGGGAACCGGTGTATCCACTTCGGCAAGGCCGTTGCCCACACAGAGTGTAAATTCTTAGAAATTTTTTCCTCACTTTAAGATCAATATCTGATATTAGTTGACTCATTTTTGGCAGGAAAGGCATTTTTCCAATGCTAATGTGCTGTTTATGTCCTCCTTGCTTTATCCATCATTCCCAAATTTCATTTACTTTGTGATCAACGTTTTTGAAGTCACATTTATACTGGATCTTATCTGTGCTGCCCATCACTGCTTGGGTTGTTTTTCCAGTTAACTCTTGATTCATATTTCACACGAGTTAGACTGTACGCTCCATTCGCGACTTGGTATAATTCTTCTTCACTGTAAACTGAGGATAGCAATGTGATAAGCAAACTTTATTAGGGATGTCCTTTCACCCTAAATATTTATCCCATTCTAAAACATTTGCTTTAGTTGTTCATGCATAACCTCAATAGTAGTGGTGAAACACTATACCCCTGTCTTATACTGCTTTTATTCCGAGCATTGTACGTTTTGTGTATTATCTGTATTTTCATATGGACCACTGCCATTCTTCTCAGAATTTAGAACAACTAAAAGCTTTTCACCATGTAGAACGCTTATTGCATGTTAACATATCCTGTGATCGTGTTTTTATTTATCTTAATTGCTGCTTTCATAATCAACAACAAAGTCAGAAGTGCTTCTCTTATGACCTTACAATTCCAAAAGCCTAAATCATCATGACGTTACAGATTCTGTTCTTTCTTGAGCTAAGTGGAGTTAGAGGTTGAAAAATTAATATAATTTTGTATTTTTATCCACTTTCCTTAATAAAATGATACATAATCACTTGTGAAATCGCATGATAAGGTTAATTTAAGTATCTGCTGCTCGTGTCTGGTTTGTAAGAAATTTTACGTGCATTACCTTAAAAACAAATAGTTTTTAATTCTTTTTATATAGAAGGCTGTGGATTATGGTATTAAAAAGTTTGTTTTAAGCTGTTTGCGTTAGTAGCACTATCGAAGACAGTACAGTATCTTTTCATAATGTAAACCCATGTCGTATGTAGAAGTTAAAAGAATTCTGTTGCTACTGAAATTTCAGTTGACCCATGAATGAAACGGATGTTTGTTCCTCCAAATTTTTAGATGAGCGAAGTCAAAAGAAGACAACAGTGTAGTTGCAGGTCGGCCGTATGCTTATAAGACCAACTCAACACTAAAATGTTTGGATTATGCCCAGAAGAGTATAAGCTTCAGGCAGAGGCAGTGGGAGCTTACTTTGAGAAACAAGAAACTTCGTGGCGGAAAGACCATGTGAGGTAGGCTGGCAGACAAAATGATTGATGAATTGCAACGGTGCTACGAAATGAAAATTACGAACAACACTGATGATTTGTTCAGAATGGGGCAGGCATTTTGGGATACCTTCTTTCACAAACTCTCAGCAGATGTCATGTCACGGATTGCGCGCCCCCCTCTGCCGGAGGTTCGAGTCCTCCCTTGGGCATGGGCATGTGTTGTTTTTAACATAATTTAGTTTAAGTTAGTTTAAGCCGTGTGTAAGTCTAGGGACCGATAACCTGAGCGGTTTGGCTCTTAGGAATTCACACACACTTTAAACTCTTAACAGATGACAAATCAGTGCGTCAGCTATGACTTTCCAGAAGATTCATGGTGCAACTATCGCAACGTCCAATATTCATACTTCATACAGCCGGAAACATTCCATTTCAGCATATCTGACGCATTTTGAATTCTTGAAGAAATCTCTGCACGGGCAGACTCAAATTCCACATGTGTCTTTCAACAATCTCATGGGAATTCGCATACCAGAAGATGTTCTTCTCCGGAGCAAGGCACTCTAATGGGGTGTCTATAATGCTGCTACTGTTTTTAATGAAGAAAACATTGGTAGAATGAAAGCGGATTGCATGTAGCAATTATTCCTGGTGTAAAGTACATCATAGAACTTTAACAGGCGGCGAAAGATAGCATGGATAAAGCATATTATGCACCAGAAATCTCCCCTGAAGAGAAAAATGAAAAAACATTAGACTCATTATAAATCAAGATGATGGCACAGTACAGTACACAGTGCAGGCTGCTTCTGAGTGAGTAAAAATCAAAATCAAAACACATATTAACTAAATTTTAGTCATTTAAAACTTTAGACGCTGTTTGTGAAATTTTACATGTTCGGTTGTATTGTTCCCTAAACCTCAGGGACCATTTCAAGTAGACCATACAGACTTTCAGGTACTTGATATACAGGGTGTTACAAAAAGGTACGGCCAAACTTTCAGCAAACATTCCTCACACACAAATAAAGAAACGATGTTATGTGGACATGTGTCCGGAAGCGCTTAATTTCCAAGTTAGAGATCATTTTAGTTTCGTCAGTATGTACTGTACTTCCTCGATTCACCGCCAGTTGGCCCAATTGAAGGAAGGTAATGTTGACTTCGGTGCTTGTGTTGACATGCGACTCATTGCTCTACAGTACTAGCATCAAGCACATCAGTACGTAGCATCAACAGGTTAGTGTTTATCACGAACGTGGTTTTGTAGTCAGTGCAATGTTTACAAATGCGGAGTAGGCAGATGCCCATTTCATGTATGGATTAGCACGGGGCAATAGCCGTGGCGCGGTACGTTTGTATCGAGACAGATTTTCAGAACGAAGGTTTCCCGACAGGAAGACGTTCGATGCAATTGATCGGCGTCTTAGGGAGCACGGAACATTCGAGCCTATGACTCGCGATTGGGGAAGACCTAGAACGACGAGGACACCTGTAATGGACGAGGCAATTCTTCGTGCAGTTCACGATAACCCTAATGTCAGCGTCAGAGAAGTTGCTGCTGTACAAGGTACCGTTGACCACGTCACTGTATGGAGAGTGCTACGGGAGAACCAGTTGTTTCCGTACCATGTACAGCGTGTGCAGGCACTATCAGCACCTGATTGGCCTCCACGGGTACACTTATGCGAATGGTTCATCCAACAATGTGTCAATCCTCATTTCAGTGCAAATGTTCTCTTTACGGATGAGGCTTCATTCCAACGTGATCAAATTGTAAATTTTCACAATCAACATGTGTGGGCTGACGAGAATCCACACGCAATTGTGCAACACGTCATCAACACAGATTTTCTGTAAACGTTTGGACAGGCATTGTTGGTGATGTCTTGATTGGGCCCCATGTTCTTCCACCTTCGCTCAATGGAGCACGTTTTCATGATTTCATACGGGATACTCTACCTCTGGTGCTAGAACATGTGCCTTTACAAGTACGACACAGCATGTGGTTCATGCACGATGGAGCTCCTGCACATTTCAGTCGAAGTGTTCGTACTCTTCTCAACAACAGATTCGGTGACCGATGGATTGGTAGAGGCGGACCAATTCCATGGCTTCCACGCTCTCCTGACCTCAACCCTCTTGACTTTCATTTATGGGGGCATTTGAAAGCTCTTGTCTACGCAACCCCGGTACCAAATGTAGAAACTCTTCGTGCTCGTATTGTGGACGGCTGTGATACAATATGCCATTCTCCAGGGCTGCATCAGCGCATCAGGGAGTCCATGCGACGGATGGTGGATGCATGTATCCTCGCTAACGGAGGACATTTTGAACATTTCCTGTAACAAAGTGTTTGAAGTCACGCTGGTACGTTCTGTTGCTGTGTGTTTCCATTCCTTGATTAATGTGATTTGAAGAGAAGTAATAAGATGAGCTCTAACATGGAAAATAAGCGTTTCCGGACACATGTGCACATAACATATTTTCTTTCTTTGTGTGTGAGGAATGTTTCCTGAAAGTTTGGCCTTCCTTTTTGTTACACCAAGTTTTCTAACCCGGTTTGCAGTTTGCAAGGAATTAAATCCGCTAAACTGTAAGTGTCATAAACGTTAATAATTTTGAACCTAAATTAATAAATATTAAGGGAGATTTAAGGGGAAACGGAACGTCGTCTTTCGGCAGTGTTAGGTTTTGTTATATGGCTTGCCTGTATTTCTGAAAACAATTGAGCATTGGACATGGAACTCTTGCAGGACATTTTTAGTATACTGCAGAAATAGATTCTTTGCATTTCAGCCAGTGGTTTGGAAAATACAATCTTTTAACCATACAAATAAAATTTTGTGTAATTTTTGAGCTTCTCCCAACATAATTTCTGAAGTTTTTAGTATTTTTTTTTATTTTAGTACACTAGACTCAGTATATATACTAATGCAATGAGTCTAGTTCAGTATATTAAGATCATAAAGTGTAACGTCCTGCAAGAGTTCCATGTCCATTGCCACAGTGTTTTCAGAAATACGGGGAATCCATATGAAAACACTGACGAAATAAGACGTTCCGCTTCCCCTTATATCTCCCTTAATATTTATTAGCCTAATTTAGGTTAAAAAAATTGACATTTATGACACTTACAGTTTAGCTTATTTAATTCCTTGCAAGACGAATTACAAAACTTAGGTTTTACTGTGAAAAGTTATTTCGTCTTTTACTTTTGCATATAAATACAAGCATTCAGATATTGCAAGGCTTTTGTCGGTAATCTTTATCTGAAAGTACTCATTACTTTAAAGAAATTCAGAATAAAATTTTATACTCTCTGTGTCACTGCTACTTGACACTGCGCCTCAACAACCATAGAGAGCCGTCGACTTTCTTACGATATGTACCTGACAGGCGGATATTACTTTTCGTTTACAGTTCTTTCACAATCGATATGAGGACAAACACAAACTCTGTGAAGTTTGACAACACGCTGTCAAACATTTTCTGCGCTCGGAAATAACCAAACGGTTGTTTGTTTTCAGCTAAATTGAAGTCTACCGCTGTGGTGAAAACTTGGAAACACCGGAAATTTACCGTCTTCTTTCGGAATAAGGTTAAACAGCAATCCGCAAGTAGGGAATATCGTAGAAGATTGATGCGTCCGTGTAAGGTGAAGTTATATTCCACTCTCGGAGCGTGACTTTTTTACTGTAATTCAGTAACATCTTTTGATGAAAGATGTAATAAACGAACAGTGATATTACAATCCATTCTCCTTAATGAACTCGACCCACCATATATCATGTAACATACTACTCTCAAAACCTTGTGTACGAGGTAGATAAAGTAACGTATCATAGTAAAAATTCGATGAAAATGGATTAAAACGTGGCAGAATATTGGCAGAGGTCTCACAATCGTGCTCAGAAAGATGGACGTCAAATGGCGTAAGATCAGTGTGACTGTAGCACCAGATGGAGCTTAAGAAACGAGAGAAGACACCGTGTGCCAACGGCATTGCCGCAGTGGTAACACCAGTTCCCGTCAGATCACCGACGCTAAACGCTGTCTGTCTGAGGAAGCACTTGCATGGGTGACCGTCCAGTCTGCCGAGCGCTGTAGGCAAGCGGGATGCACCCAGTCTCCCTGAGGCATTCTGAGGCGCTACTTGAGTGCGAAGTAGCAGCACTGGTCACGAAAACTGACATCGGCCGGGAGAGCGATGTGCTGACAACATGCGCCTCCGTATCAAGTGACTCCTCTGAGCTGAGAGGATGACACGGCGGCCTGGCCTTCCGAGGCCTGTTCAGTCTGAGTTTAGTTTTTTTAGTTTAGATACGGTGTGTCAATCAGTGAGCACCGTAGTACTGTGCCTGAAAACAGCAAGCCTAGAGACAGCTTTTGGACGACTTTAATACAGGGAGAAGAATCATTGGAAAACCGGAAGACGAGTGTAGCTGAAGCGTTTGTTATCGCTCAAAGCTTAGTTTAACCTGAATAGGAAACGTTGTAAACCGCAGGCGCTGCTGTCAGCAGGTGATCGACCATGGTGAAGTACAGCAGGAGACGACCATTACATTGTGCCGCAATCAAGAAAGACGCACGTAGAAAAACGTGTGGAACTGCAGCGACATGTAACGGGACTACAGGGCACACAGTCTCATGCTCCACAGTGACTGGATGGTGTTGGTCTCTTTCTCCACACATCGGCGGCATCGTTTGTGATGGTCCCAAGAGCTTACTGACAGAACCAACGAGCAGTGGGCTAATGTTCTCAGATGAGAACAGATGATTCAGTCTGACAAGAGGAGGCGACGACGTCGGAATCAAGGATTTACTTCAAACATTGTACACCTTTAGTAGCCCATTGAAGGTAGTAAGGTACACTACTCTTGCAATTCCGAGAAAATCTTAAGAGAAATTTTACGCTACTATTACGTGGCTTACGAAGCTGTGCATAGCTGCCGAATGTTAGAGTTCATGGTTGTGAAGTACTTAGCGTTCGAGCTTCATAAGATGACGAGACGAGGTTTGACAGCAACTCAAACTTAATATTTGTAGTACGAGTAGAAATTTCGGAATTTTTCGAGAAAATACCCCTATAATATTCGTTCTTGCTACGTTAGAAACGTCCCACCGTCAAGGTGGAAAATAGTTCCGCTTGCTTTGTCAGACTGCATGTACAACGGACTTCGCAAATCACGACAGGCATACATTTTCAGGGAAACTCTACGCGTTTCTTCGCTTACTTGTCGATGATTATAAATACACAAATTAAAAATGTATTGCATCAGCTCGGTTCCGAGAGTTCCTTAACCTGTACAGAAAATTGGAGTAGAGATCAACATAAATATAATTTTCACCCTATTTATTGCTCATGAAAACCCCACACGGCATTTTGTACCACCATACAACTTCAGACTTGGTGATCCAGGTTCCTAAACACACTAGTGCCTCTAATACCCAGTACCACGTCCTCTTGCATTGATGCATTCGCCGTGGCATACTATCCACAAGTTCATCAAGGCACTGTTGGTCCAAGTTGTCCCATTCCTCAACGGCGACTCGGCGTAGATCCCTCAGAGGGGCTCGTGGGTCACGTCGTCCATAAACAGCCCTTTTCAACCTATCCCAGGCATAATTGATAGGGTTCATGTCTGGGGGACATGCTGGCCAGTCTAGTCGAGCTATGTCATTGTCCTGAAGGAAGTCATTCTCAAGATGTGCACGATGGGGGAGCGCCAATTGTCGTCCATGAAGACGAATGCCTCGCCAATATGCGGCAGATATGGTTGCACTATCGTTGTGAGGATGGCATTCACGTATCGTACAGCAGTTACGGCACCTTCTATGACCACCAATGGTGTACGTCGGCCCCACATAATGCCACCTCAGAACAGCAGGGAACCTTCACCTTGCTGCACTCTCTGGACAGTGTGTAAGGGGTTCAGCTTGACCGGGATGCCTCCAAACACGTCTTCGATGATTGTCTGGCTGAAGGCATATGCGACACTCATCAGTGAAGAGAACGTAATGCCAATCGTGAGCGGTCCATTCAGCATGTTGTTGGGCCCATCTGTATCGCGCTGCATGGTGTCGTGGCTGCAAAGATGGACCTCGCCTTGGACGTCGGGGGTGAAGTTGTGCATCGTGCAGCCTATTGCGCACTGTTTCAGTCGTAACACGACGTCCTGAGGCTGCACGAAAAGCAGTATTCAACATGGTGGCGTTGCCGTCTGGGTTCCTCCGAGCCATAATCCATTGATACAGGTCATCCACTGCAGTAGTAGCACTTTGGAGGCCTAAGCGAAGCAAGTCATTGGCATTTCCTGTCTCTCTGTATCTCTTCCATGTCCGAACAACATCGCTTTCGTTCACTCCGAGACGCCTGTACAGTTCCATTGTTGAGAGCCCTTCCTGGCACAAAGTAAGAATGCGGACGCGATCGAACCGAGGCATTGACCGTCTAGGCATGGTTGAACTACAGACAACACGAGCCGTGTACCTCCTTCCTGGTGGAATGACGGGAACTGAAGGGCTGTCGGACCCCTTTCGTCTAATAGGCGCTGCTCACGCCTGGTTGTTTACGTCTTTGGGCGAGTTTAGTGACATCTCTGAACAGTCAAAGAGACTTTGTCTGTGATACAATGTCCACAGTGAACGTCTACCTTCAGGACTATTTTTGGTGTGTGTATGTTTGTTCTGATAATGAAATTTAATTAAAAATAGTAAGTAGTCAAATAACATGAAATTCACTAAACTTCATGCAATTTTAAAAAAATTTATTGCATCTGAAATGTTATAGAAATCAAATAATATGATCAGTGATAACAAAGATTTTAAATATAAGTCTGAAAGGGAATCGTATCGACGCCTCATGCACATTCGTCTTAGGAAGCTGATAGCTAAGCACTTGCGCACCTTGAATTCGTAGTCCGACACCTATGCACAGAAACGTAAGCGCATAATGAAGGCGTAAAACTTCTTTGCGATTTTCTCAGAATTGCCAGAGTAGTGCACATTACTACTTGCATATTATGTTGTTTTAATGGCTTGCTAAAGATGTAGAACGTTTGAAGTATATCTGTGCTCTCAGCGTCGTGACCTCCCCTTGTGTTTAGTGCTTCTAGGCGTACCCTCATGTGGGCGGAGGAAATGCACCCAGTAGTATTGTCGAACGTCGTCATTTTGGTGGCTCATCTGTTATGATGTGAGGAGGAGTAATTCTGCATCACCCCCATGTCTCTGAACGCAGTACACTCACCGGGCAACATTATTGTGACACTGGTCTCATTCCCCATCTGCGCCAGTTCGGGGGTGAATTCTTCGCTGGCTTAATTTTTATGGATGACAGTGCGTGATCACATTGAATACCACAGTTGAAGTAGCTCTTCAAACGAGAGGACATTCGGTGAATGATCTGAATCGTCCGTTACTCCAACTTACATTTGGTCGTCAAGGTTTGATATACTTTGGGGAGAATTATTGCAGCACGTCAGTATGCACGAACAACCAACCAGCTGTTATCAGTCATTCTGGTGAAGGTCTGGAACGCCCCAACACAGCAGTTCCTGACGTACCTTGTGACCAACATGGTGGGCCCGTTGCAGATCATGCGTTGCTGTCCGTGCTGATCACACGCCCTACTAAGTACCATGATCAGCCTTTTTTAAGGTCCAGATATGTATATATATATGACTTGAGTGTCTTTAATTAAAAGTGTTAGTACTGCATATTTCTATCATTTATTTTCTGTATCATGCTGTAGCAGTTCTTTCTCTTTACGCTCCAACATCCATCGAGATATGTTTCTTGGCAGTGACGAATCATGAGAGAGTTACTTGGCCGGGCGCTGTGGTCGAGCGGTTCTAGGTGCTTCAGTCCGGAACCACGCCGCTGTTACGGTCGCAGGTTCGATTTCTGCCTCGGGCATGGATGTGTGTGGTGTCCTTAGGTTAGTTAGGTTTAAGTAGTTCTAAGTCTAGGGGGCTGATGATCTCACATGTTAAGCCCCATAGTGCTTAGAGCCACTCGAACAATTTTTGAAAGATACTTGCGCCGTTATATTTGTGCTGTGCAACATGGTTGGGGAGTGTAGGGCTGGGTTTTATTGACCGCTAGACAGTTCAGCTCAATATTCTTTTTACTTTAAACTCCAGGAAGAAGTAAGTCCGCCCGCATTTTCGGAATGCTTGTCCCGTGCTTCCCGGTCGCAGAGATGGAAATCAACCAGACTCGAGAAGCTGTTTACTCTGAAACAAATAACTGCGTACATAAACTGGCCATTCTGACTGCCACACCCAGGACGACAACGTTGGCAAATTTGCCAAATTATAATCATTAAATATTAAATAATCCTATACAACAGAAAACATCGATGAAGTGAAACATTTATTTAAGACTTAACGAAATTTTTCACCATCCTTCAAAACCGTGAGTAGCGCTAACACACAACAAACAAATGGGTTCAGAAACTTAATTGAAATTTCGGTTGCCACTGTTCTTAAATGGTAGCTTACAGAATCTATGGTGACTGGCCCGCATCCACAAGAAACACAATACGAGAGAACACAAACGGGTAATCAACACGCGTCAACACCGGACAACCAACTAACTACTGGTGAACATTAACATGTAAACATGTAGCAAGCGACTGAAGTAGTATTACGGTGCTTACGGTAAACGGGAATGTGAGGCGGACTTAATACAGGGTCTGGCAAAAGGACTTTCTGTATTTCCAAACCTAGTTACAATCAAACAATGAAAAACACAGAGAATATCCTTTTGTTTCTGAAGAAGAAGTACTATGTCAGTTTACTATCGCTAATTTTAAAAATTATGTCCAGTAAATAGCGCCTCCATTCTTGACACAATGACGAATCCTTTTTCGGAAGTTTTTCATAGTGTCATTTCCGATGCAATGGTAGACATTTCCTGGATGATTGCCTCCTTTCGTACTTGCAGGCTTGTGGAGAGATGTTTGTACACTTGAGCCTTTAAGTGTCACCATGGAAAAAATCAGAAGGTGATAAAAAGGTGGACCCTGTGGGTAGGCGATGTCTTCTCCTGAAGAAAGAAGACGTCCAGAAAATATCCATCTCAAAATTTCTAGATAACGCCGAGTGGTGTGAGCTGTGACTCTGAACTGTGGGACCAGATTTCTTCCTCGTCATGGTTTCCAACAAACTGGTTTAACTTGGGTCTTTATGAAGTGTCAGTAGCAATTTGAATTAACATGTACCTTCATGATATATTCATCGCAAAAATAAAGCCGTTATATCTGTTCAAAATGGCACATACACCTCTATCGATCGATACTTCTCCCACATCAGTCACACATTGACATCTCTAGCACAGGAGGTCTTTTTGTGAGACCGCCAGTTATGATGATTTTCCACATTGTGAAACGTATATTTACGGCTCCCACATACATCCATCAAGTCGCACAGGCTTCGTTGTATTTGCTGAATGGTAGTAGCGATACCAATGGACAAAATCGTCGTGTTTGAAACTTAACTCACAGTCTCTTCTTTCGTAGCCGTTAGATGATGTTCAGTATCTTCTTGTTTCGTATGTTTTCTGTACCTATTGTTTACTTTGTGCTCTAAATGTCCAGTGAAGAAGAGAAACTTCTGGAGCAAATGATTTAGAAAGTCCTTGACAGATCTGTAAATAATTAGAAAGAATTTCGATGACGATTGAGATTATACGTATTTGGTATTATTTTCGCAAATTATGTGGTTATGAAGATTTTTCTGAAGGTAAATCAGGAAATCAATCTCAGCACATTATTTCAGTGAGTGTAAAGGTAGGCTGTGTTTCTTTCCGTGTTTTAGTTCGTAACACACTGTACTCCACTATGAACGCTAAATTTGGCTTTGTTCTTGTGTCTGATTCTTTAGATTTAAATGTGTTCTAAGTAAAACTGAAACAGAAAGATCACTTTAAGTTGTCATGGTCGGATTTCATAGTAATGTAGAATTTTTTTAAAGGACATCGTATTCTCTCTTGACTATATTAATTATTTGTTTCAGAATTGCAATTTCGGCCTTTGAGCCATTTTAAAGTGGCACTGCAAACGATTTGGTTTCAGCACACGTCAGACTTTAAAATCCTCCGACATGTACACACGTCATCATCAAAAATAAACCTCTTCACTGAAGAAATACAGTAACTTCAAATGATTGCGGAGGATGATAACATTGGTAACATTTCAAGTAACTTACATCATTTCACGATGTACACAGTTTTGACTCATTTGATGTTACTGCATTTGTACAGTGAAAAGGGTCCTTTTGGACTAAGAAATTTATACATGTGCTGAAGAAAAATCGCTTGCAGCACCGCTTAAAAATTGGCCGAAAGACCGAAACTGCAGTTGTGAAATTAGTAATTTCTACAGCCAACGGCGAATATGATGTCCTCTAAAAAAGGAAAGATGGCTTGTTGGCTTCCTGGGGTATGAATTTGAATATCAGATCTCTGTTTAAAATTTTTTCTGCGATAATTACTATTCAAGTGAAGTTACATGTAGGGATTCAAATATAATACTAGCAATCTCAAAAGATGTATATTTAAAGTAGTAACACCAAAAAAAACTAAAAATTATTTCAAATTTCAGCTACACATTCGTACACACAAGATAACTTCCAAAAGAACCACATGTTTTAGCCAGTCCACAGGTGAAAGCAGTTATGTACAAGGCCAGCATCGTAAGTGTTAACAACCAGATTGATTAGCTCATACGCAATTGATCCACTACGCCTCTAATGATTAAAGTTACTGGGTTATAGACCCCAGCGCCAACAACCATTGCTGCCTTATGACGCAACTAGTACTTAGTCTATAGTGCACTAGGCGCTAATGGTTAACCTTGCTTTGACTCTCGGGCACTAATCCGTTATTCCAAGGCGGCACTAGCCCGTGATACTAATCTTGTTTTAGTTAAGTTAGGGGGATTAGCCATTCCCTTCCAGCACAGGGTTTAGTGTGGGCACGACGTACTAACGCTACTCGCCACTTGGTAAACCGTTTGCGCTACAGCGCCTGTCCATTAAGATCCAGTAAGAACTAACCATGGCGAGCATACTACTATGGCCACTACACGCAGAAAACCCACATAAATTGACCCCATTTCCACCTAGGACTGAATGGCGGCAATAAACCAAGCAGTCTCGTCCGGAAAATGGCAACAAAAAATTTCTCCAACCATAAGCGTACAATTACTCTCTTAAAAATTGGTTCAAATGGCTCTGAGCACTATGGGACTCAACTGCTGTGGTCATAAGTCCCCTAGAACTTAGAACTACTTAAACCTAACTAACCTAAGGACAGCACACAACACCGAGCCATCACGAGGCAGAGAGAATCCCTGACCCCGCCGGGAATTTTTTTTTTATTGTATTTTACTAAAACATACATTTCAAGTATTCAACAGTACAATTAATGATTAAACTATTTGCAACATTAAAAAAAGAGCCAGTTTTAAACTATTTATATGCTAAATATGTCTAATACAGTAATAATGGTAAAACAAACTTTAAAAGTGGTTACAGTATAACTTTGCTCAAGATAACTGAGATTATTCTAGGTGCAAACTATTGTCACCCAATCAGTGGGTTTGTCTTCAAAGTTGAATTCACTGTTTAATTTGTAAACTGTCCATTGAATAAAAAATAATAGCATATTTAATACCAGTTTTCTTGACTATGAACCAGTTTAAATACAATCCAATTAAACACATACAATAACACAAAAAAAACAAAAAATACAAAAAAAAAGAAAAAGTTCCGGAAGCAAGGTTAAAGTAAATAATAATAAGGAACCAAGTGACTTATTTTTCTTCTGTTCGTTCTCGTTCAAGGTGTTGTAATGGTTTCACATATTTAACCAACACCCATTCTTTCAAAAATGATCTTCAGCATGTTGCCATAGTGCTTCTTGTGGTTGCGATACGTGCTGATTTTTGCATATTCACACTTCATGTAAACGCGGAATTCTATCTCGTTGTCCGACCCAAGTGTGTGGATGACATAACTAACATATTTTCCCATTAACCAGCTAATGGCGTTGGTTTTTAATTTCGGAAAGTATGTCATGTCCGGTCTCAGGAGGAGCGACGGCGTTATATATTGCGTAGAGGATCTGGTGAGAAAGGCGATTTGTTGCCTGATCCAATTCCAGTTATGCACATTGCCACCACAGGTGAATCTGTGGCTGAGTGTATCCACCAGATTGCATTTTCCACAAAAGTGTGTCTGGTTTAAACCGATCCCATATAGTCTCTAGTTGGTGCTGATGACATTATTAACTGTTTTGTACCACGCGGAAATAGCGTCTGTAGATAGCCCGGCATAGTTGATGTTCCGCCATACAGCTTTCCAGTCACAATGTGGGAATTTCGTTTCAATTTTGTTTCTACCCTCATTTAACTTCCTTTCAAGTATGATGTCGCGCGCTGTGATACGTGTGTTGCTTCTGATTTCGTCACTAAGATAACTTGCTTCGAGGAAAAAGTTCCTCACATACTGCAGACGGGCATTAATCCTTCGCACATCAATCGGTGCTTGTAGGCTATGGGGTGTCACAGCCTCAAAGAGCTTTGCGGTTATACATTGTGGAAGTTCTCTGAGTATATGGAAAGTCCGTTTGAGGAACAGAGCAGACGCTTTATTGCGAATATCCACCAAACCGAGGCCCCCGTTTCTGACATCCAGTATAACCGTAGTCGCACCAACCCTGAATATGTCTCCTCTCCATAAATAATTGGTAACAGTGGACATGATCCCTTTCGCTACTAGTTTAGGGATTGGAAATACCTGCGCAGTGAAATACGCTTTAGACAAAACGCAGGAGTTGATGAATCTGACTTTTTGCACCAGGTCCATAGTTCGATGGATGTTCTCCATTACAGCACCATGAACTTTCCTCCTAGTTTCCGTCCAGTTAAAAGCAGCCATCCGCATCGGACATGCCATTAAGGTGATTCCCAAAGTTTTATGTTTGTTGTCTTGTTTTGCCCATGCCAGTCGAAGGTGATCTAGGCCCCGTAGATTCAATATTTGACTTTTGTTTTCATTTGCTGTCGCTCCCGACGCTAGACAATATCTTTGGATTTCTCTTTCCAGTGTAACTGCCTCCTCCTTATTCCTTATTACAACGCCCACGTCATCAGCATAAGCTCGTATGATAGTTTTCTCACCACTCAATGTTATGCCTGTTAATCTTGCGTGGACAGTGCGGAGGAAGGGCTCTAAAGATACTGAAAATAAAAACATTGATAAGGGACTGCCCTGTGGAACCCCTCGCCTTATCTGTATGGGTTTAGATGTTTGGCCATTGATTGCTATTTTCGCATTTACACCTGTTGCAATATTCCTTAGCATGTTCACAATCTGGGGGTGGAAATCCATTCTTGACAGCGTCGCAAAGAGGTATCTATGACTAACGCGGTCAAAAGCTTTGTTGAAATCTATAAAGATTAAAGCACATTTTATACTTGTCACTGAGGTAATTGCAATGACGTCTCTGTATGCAGATAGACTTTCGAATATCGTTCTGGTCGGAGAGCAAGATTGGTGATGACTCAATATTTTGTTGCAAAAGGCAGAGAGTCTTTTGTTGATAATACGCGAAATTATTTTGTAATCAGAATTTAGTAGCGAAAGAGGTCGAAAATTGTTTAAGTTGGTTTTGCCTTTAGTCTTAGGAATCAGTACTATTTTACTTTCCTTAAACTCTGCAGGGACCGTTTTTCCGTTCAGGACCTCATTTGCCATGGAAGTGATCTTATCCCCAATTATAGACCAGTAGCGGGCATAAAACTCCACAGGGAGGCCATCAAGTCCCGGAGATTTTTTGAGAGGTGAGTTACGCACTGCCTCATGCACTTCATCTTTAGTAATAGGTGACAGGATGTCAGCGTTGTCTGTTCCTGACAATTGTGGACCTAAAATAGTGAGAAAATCCGCGAGAGCTGCATCTTCCACTGTGGTAGGGGCATATAAGGTTTCATAGTACCTGTGGACTTCGTCCAGTATTTCTTTCTGGCATGTGAGCTTTGTACCAGTATGCGTCTGGACTTCATCAATAAAAGTTTGACGTCTATTTTTAGCATGCCGCACCAAGTGATACAGAGAAGCTGTTTCATCTGCTATGACTGATGTGGCTTTCGATTTAATTTTTAGTCCCTCCATCTGTTGCCGTTTAATGCTTAATAACTTGGCTTTTATTTTTTTGATATCATTCAGACGAATTACGTCATCATGTGCCTGTTTATATAAGTCTCTTAAAACCTTATAATAAAACTCCATTGTATTCCTCAACTCCCTGTGCCTCGCTGCACTATACTGCATGACAACTTTCCGCAGCCTTGGTTTAGCCCTCCTAGTCCACCAGTCAATGACTGTTGGGTGCTTGTCTACTGTGCGCAGGCACATAGTCCACGCAAACCTTACTTCCTGTTCCAGTTCTTCGTCAGTTAAAACAGAGATATTTAAGTTCCATTGGCCTCTGAATCGACGGGTTGGCTGTACACTTAGATTAAAGCAAGTTAAAAGTGTACTGTGATCGCTAAAATACACTGGAATAGTCTCAACGTTTAATAAATAATTTTGCAAATTTGATGACACGTAAATTCTATCTAGTCTGCTGCGAGAGTGGCTGGTTATATACGTGAACCCGACTGACGTCGGGTGCTGAAGTTCCCACACATCCTTAAGGTGTAGATCACTTACTAACTTTTTTAACTGTGGCGAGTAGTTGAAGTTGGGTTGTTGATCTTTCTGGTTTAAAACACAGTTAAAGTCTCCACCTAGTATAAGAGAACACGGATTTTTCCTCAATAAATAAATCAGTTCATCTTGAAAAAACTTCGCACGATCCAATTTGTGGGAAGTTCCTGATGGGGCGTAAAGGTTAATCACTGTCACATCGAAAATTTTTATGCCTATTGCTCTTCCTGATTCTAGTCGTTCGATTTCAGTCACCGGAATGCCTTCCCTTATAAGAATGGCTGTACCGATATTGGTTTCCGTAGAAACATTAACAATTTCAAAAAAGCCTGGGATCCGAAATTCCGCTATCGCAACTTCTTGTAGCAACGCGATATCTGTTCCGGACTGGTACAAGAATTCTTTTAGTGCTGCCAATTTCAAGGGTGACTGTATTTTATTAATGTTAATTGTAGTAATGCTACAAGCTTGCAGCACAGACATACCGGAAGAAGCTATTTGAGATGAGGTTAGGTATGATTATAGCAGCAAACGTGCTTCCCTACAAGGCACGATCTTTACAAGCTGTGTGCCCATTACATGTACTAACTGCCTACAAAAATTTGCATTGCTTTTAAACAAATAGCTTGAGAAGAAAAGTATCCTGAAATCCTGACAACGCATTGCTATAAGTCACTGTGGCCATTCTCTTTCTCCTCGTCAGTGTTGGCCCTGATGACTTCATATTTAATATTCTTTTTCTTTATGTCTTTCTTCTCTGGTGTGACTTTCGCTTGATGACGCGTGACAGCAAGACCCGGTGTCTGTCGCAGCCGCCGGCGGTGGCTAAATGGGGCAACGGCCGTGGCTTGCGAGTCGTCAATGTTTGGCTCCGGCGTGGTGTCTGTTGTGTTGTTTTGCTGGCGAGGCGGTGATGCTTGTGTATTTCCTCCTTCGGCGCGGCGTTGCGCTTCGGAGTCAGCAGGTTCTTTACCTGGTACTTCCTCGTACGGTTTGCACTGTATGGGTTGTGCACTTGATGCGGTTATTTCAGCCGTGACCTCAGGCTCAGGGTCACATTTCCGTGAAAAATCACTATCCGCTGCGTCACTATCTGTTCGTGGCGGTGTAAGTCCTTGTGCGGAAGTGGGAGCCACATCGACCGTCATTCCATCTCCTTTTTCCACTTCTAACAGATCTTCAGGACTGGGCTTCGGCCTCCTGGCAACGGGTGTTTCACAGGAAGAGTCCTCATCAACATTTCTTTCAGTGTCCTCTAGAGGACGCTTTTTTGTGGGAATCTCGCTGTCACGGGACGGAATTTCAGCAGTTAATGCAGGTTTTAAAGACGGAAAGTCATTAACATTAAGTGCAACATTTTCAGAGGTAGTAACAGGATCCACGACCCCCGCCGGCTCTGTTGTATTACTGGCTGGCAACAAATCGTTGAGTGTCAATTTCCGGCGTTGCGTAAGGTTATTTGTTAGCACAAATACACGGCGAGGGCAGTCTTGACGGAGGTGACCAGACTCGTTACATACATGACATGTAGGGGTTTGCCCTGAGTACATAACATGCGCCTTGTGCCCGTCAACAAAGATGTGGGAGGGAATGTTTGCTTTCATTTCCATCTCCACGGAGCGAATGCCGTTAAAGCACTGCAGCTTGAAATGCGAAGCCCACCTTTCGTTGACTATTTGCCTGACAACCCCATACTTTGATAGGACATCTTTAACTTTCGAATTGTCTACTTCTATGGGAATATTCAAAACCCTAACATTCCTAATTACAGACTCGGAATTCCGGAGTTTGACAGTACTTTTAGTACCATCACGGTGTATAAATTCCGTTTCATAACCAAATTTTGCCAGAAAGCGGTCTACACTCGCGGAATCGTTAAACTTTACAAAAATGCAGTATTCATCAGAGTCCAGCTGCATGGTATGAACAGATTCAGAATGAAGGCCAATTACCTCGGTAATCCAGTCGTGTATTTCAAGTGCAGAGGGCTGTACTCGACGGGTGTACTTGTCGAAGGTGAAAATCACGGTGTTTTTTCTCACGGAGTTTGCCATGGTGTTCTGCAGCGAAGAAATCTCGGACAACGCCGAAATCCCAACGGCACTTCGTAGAAAGATGACACGAAAGAAGATCAAATGCGCAATTGATAACGCTTAATTCACGTGCAAAACGTCACAAAACACGAAAACACTGGCGTAAACACTGTACGTTCACGGGGCAAACTTGAGGAGCGTGCGACCGCTGCGGCAGCTAACGCCAGACTGAATCGAACCCGGGAACCCGGGCGTGGGAAGCGAGAACGCTACCGCACGACCACGAGATGCGGGCTCACTCTCTTAAAAATTTCTCGCTACAAGTGGAATTAGATACACGAGGTCGTAGCAACAAATGAAGCTACTAGGAAGGAATGTAATGTCTGGGCGAGATTCATTGCGAATGCCACGTCTGAGGGACGTAAAGTGGATAAAATTTACGTTCTTCGGATGTGGCATTCGCTATGAACTTCACCCATACAAGAGACTGGAGCACTCTTGCTCTGAGGAGCAGTTTAGGCAACGACGGTTGGACAACACCTCCAACTTTTCTAATTACTCAGATAACAGCCAACAGACGATGAAGTTCCCCTTTGACAACGTGCGGGACAGCTCTTCACCGATCGGCAGC
The DNA here is from genome assembly GCF_023864275.1 of Schistocerca cancellata. Classification (NCBI taxonomy): domain Eukaryota; kingdom Metazoa; phylum Arthropoda; class Insecta; order Orthoptera; family Acrididae; genus Schistocerca; species Schistocerca cancellata. Next base: position 685,038,769 of record NC_064630.1, on the reverse strand, counting down.
CTCCATAGAGGTCACAAGGACGTCGCACTTTTATGCAATTGTCCATGATAAAGCGTCATCAATCAACAGTGCAGAGCGCACACTAACCGACAGATACAGCTAACTGACAAATACAGTTAACAACTGAGTTTTCAGGTAGTCTGCATGTGACACTAAAAGTATTTCACCGGAACACAACCTCACGTCATATTCGAAATAGCGCTATCAATCCTACTCGATTGTTCAAAAGACAGTGACGAAGATTTAAATGTCCCTTCCGTTAAATTCAAAGCGTTTCATTTGGCACTAAGCTACTGACAAATTCCATTAGCTTCCACTCAAAGGTCTAGTTCCAGAATGCAGCTGTCGAGCCGTAACACATGGACATTTGGAAGCACACAAAATGCAAGTCGTATTTTCTACGTTTTTCTTTCACTTCTACCGCTTTCCCACATTTTTTTTGTCTCATTCTACCCTCTGGGGACATGGTTCGTTACCCGACTACTCAGCCTAATTACACGAAAGGCCTAAGATCATTATTAGGAGAGTTTGGCCTCTGAAAGTGCTATCTTCAATGTGTTTAAAACGCCTACTCATCACTGTAGCCGAGCACACTAACGCACGGCTGCGTAGTTACAGTGTGTTTGTGATATTCTGCCGGAGACTGGTATGAAGCATCTCCCTGGCCCATTAAAACTGTATACCGAACTGAGACTAGAAGCTGAGACCTTCGCCATTCGCGGAAAAGTGCTCTGCGGTCTGGTCTACCGAAAGACGACTCAGCAACCGTACTCACAGCTCTACTTCCGCCATTGACGGCGGGTCCTGAGTCGTGTTTGTGTGCCTAGTGCGCTGTAGACAAAGTACTAGTTGCGTCATAGGGCAGCAGTGGTTGTTGCCGCTGGGGTCTATTACCAGTAACTTTAATTACTAGAGGCATAGTGAATCTATTACGTATGAGCTAACCAACATGACTGTTAACACTTACGATGCTGGTCTTGTACATAGCTGCTTTCACATGTGAAAAGCATTTGTCTGCTGAAGGCATAGGTCCACGTTCGAGCACCGATCCGGCACCAAGTTTCAATTTGACAGAAAGTTCGCTAGCAGCATACACTCTGCTGCAGAATGCTAGTTCCATTTAAGCATGATGCAGTTTTCCAAGCTGATTTATCTGTGCAACCTAGTAGATCCTTTACAGTCTGCTTTCTTGAGTCAAACTTTGGTCTCCACCTGGCCACACTTCTTTCTGTTATAAAACTGAACACTTTCCGGTGCCTATCTCCTATCGACCTATCACTTCTTTCATGCACTTTGGCAAAAAATTTCTTTTCTCCTTGTTACTTAATCCATCTACCCATCTAGCCTCAACACCTTATATTCTGCTCTTGTTCTGACTACAGAGGGGTCCAGAAAAATCTAGCTCTCTTTGACAGACAGTAATAATGGAACTAAATGATGTACCATTACAGTTTTCTCCTGGGGGGAAAGTTACATTATATGCTCAAAATGACCCCCATTAGCAAACAAAGAACGTCGATGCCGCTGAACTGTTGACCGAACCACGCCTCTCAGTTATGTCGGTGTGTCAGCCGCACAAGACACTCCAATGGTGTCTCGTAGCTCATTAATTGTAGCTGGTTTCTTCTGACAAACTTCATTTTTCAAGGTCCCCCATAGGTAGAACTCTAGAGGCGTAAGGCCTGGAGGATGTGGTCGGTACACAACAGCTCCTCTTCCACCTATACTCCTGGAAATTGAAATAAGAACACCGTGAATTCATTGTCCCAGGAAGGGGAAACTTTATTGACACATTCCTGGGGTCAGATACATCACATGATCACACTGACAGAACCACAGGCACATAGACACAGGCGACAGAGCATGCACAATGTCGGCACTAGTACAGTGTATATCCACCTTTCGCAGCAATGCAGGCTGCTATTCTCCCATGGAGACGATCGTAGAGATGCTGGATGTAGTCCTGTGGAACGGCTTGCCATGCCATTTCCACCTGGCGCCTCAGTTGGACCAGCGTTCGTGCTGGACGTGCAGACCGCGTGAGACGACGCTTCATCCAGTCCCAAACATGCTCAATGGGGGACAGATCCGGAGATCTTGCTGGCCAGGGTAGTTGACTTACACCTTCTAGAGCACGTTGGGTGGCACGGGATACATGCGGACGTGCATTGTCCTGTTGGAACAGCAAGTTCCCTTGCCGGTCTAGGAATGGTAGAACGATGGGTTCGATGACGGTTTGGATGTACCGTGCACTATTCAGTGTCCCCTCGACGATCACCAGTGGTGTACGGCCAGTGTAGGAGATCGCTCCCCACACCATGATGCCGGGTGTTGGCCCTGTGTGCCTCGGTCGTATGCAGTCCTGATTGTGGCGCTCACCTGCACGGCGCCAAACACGCATACGACCATCATTGGCACCAAGGCAGAAGCGACTCTCATCGCTGAAGACGACACGTCTCCATTCGTCCCTCCATTCACGCCTGTCGCGACACCACTGGAGGCGGGCTGCACGATGTTGGGGCGTGAGCGGAAGACGGCCTAACGGTGTGCGGGACCGTAGCCCAGCTTCATGGAGACGGTTGCGAATGGTCCTCGCCGATACCCCAGGAGCAACAGTGTCCCTAATTTGCTGGGAAGTGGCGGTGCGGTCCCCTACGGCACTGCGTAGGATCCTACGGTGTTGGCGTGCATCCGTGCGTCGCTGCGGTCCGGTCCCAGGTCGACGGGCACGTGCACCTTCCGCCGACCACTGGCGACAACATCGATGTACTGTGGAGACCTCACGCCCCACGTGTTGGGCAATTCGGCGGTACGTCCACCCGGCCTCCCGCATGGCCACTATACGCCCTCGCTCAAAGTCCGTCAACTGCACATACGGTTCACGTCCACGCTGTCGCGGCATGCTACCAGTGTTAAAGACTGCGATGGAGGTCCGTATGCCACGGCAAACTGGCTGACACTGACGGCGGCGGTGCACAAATGCTGCGCAGCTAGCGCCATTCGACGGCCAACACAGCGGTTCCTGGTGTGTCCGCTGTGCCGTGCGTGTGATCATTGCTTGTACAGCCCTCTCGCAGTGTCCGGAGCAAGTATGGTGGGTCTGACACACCGGTGTCAATGTGTTCTTTTTTCCATTTCCAGGAGTGTATTTCGACCTATCCATCATCCAGGTAGATTTGATTCGAAGTATGATCTGACATCACTGTGGTAGTGAGACGAAGAGCCATCTTGTTGTCGGTAAAAATCTTTCATTTCGAAACAGCTATCGCATGGGAAGGTATAATTGGTGTTCGCAGCATCTGACGATACACCTGATCAGTTACGATACCGTCATAGAAGAATGGGACAATCAAACCGCGCGATGACAGACTACACCCGGTAAATTAACATGTTTGTGCTAATGAACGGAGGATTTTCAGGAGCCCAGTGCAAGCGCTGTCAGACACCCATAACCATCCCTGCAAACCGTCCATCATCGAGAAGCATGCCTTCAAACGACTCGTAGTGCTCCGTCCTTCGATCCGGGTTGTCTTCACAGGTTTTTGAGGTGACCTAGAAAAATGTTGCAACACAGCTGCGCGTGGAAGCTAGACTTGTTTATACTTCCGTTCGGCCAGACCTTCGCTTAAGCACATCCTGAACCGTGCCGTGCGCTTCAAATCTGTCCCAAATACTATAGTTTGTAGTACCGGTTGGTGGCTTAGTTCCGTACACATTGTGCCATTGCCGCTATAGCTCCATCATATTTTCATACTTCCAGTACCACTTCAACACTCCCTTGCCTTTTGCTTTTCAGATGACGATTTTACTCCATTCATTGCTACATCGGCATCTGCTGGAAAATTTGCACCAAGATCTGTTCAGAAAGCAACGGATCATTCCACCGCGCAAAATTTTAACGATATGTCATTTAGTTCCAGAGACATTAACTATCGACGACTGTCTACATTTTTCGGGACCCTTCTGTATCTATATGTCCACACTTGGCTTGGGAAAAGCTCTGTTCGAGAGCCTATTACATTCCGAAAATGTGTCCTAACACATAAATGTTACTGAATAGACGGGAGTGCCGGGCGGACCAAATATGCAAAGAGCTTCAATTGCCATTGGCCGCAGCAGACTCTTCGAAGCAGATAATGTTGAAAGCCACCAAAGAACCAAGAGTAAGCAGGAGTTCGAAGAAGTAAAGAGAGGGGAACAACACCAACAACAGAATGAATGTGGACCTAGAAAGCGTTACGTTTATTCGGGGTAGGCAGAGAAACGAGTTTTAACTTGAATGTCCTGGAATTTTCCTTTTTTGATAAACTGGTACACGTTGCTTAAGGACTATTAAAGACAGATGGCTGAAATTTTGTATACTGTCATAAAACACATTTAACTAAAAAAGCTTTTTTTCTTGTCATAACAACAGAGAGGTTCATAAAAAGGTACACTCTCTATGATACACAGTATCAAGAGACATATGACTTAAATTTTAAAATTAAGGGCTTTTTTAAAGGAAAACTGTAAGTTAATTGATGAAACTTTTTATAACGATTATTAGAAATTTTGTGAACCGTACTTTACAACAACAACAGTCTTTTAGAAGTTTGCTTTAAATGTAACAGTGTGAAGAACTCCCAGAAAAAAAATCAAGCATCTACCTCGGTTTTATTTCGAGGTATTTATACCTATGCGGTGCATAAATAATTAACATGCTTTACCTCTCTTCCAACACAAAATACAATTTAGGAAAAAACTGTGAGACCAAAAGCTGTGGTCCATACATCAAATTATTCCTAAATGACATGTTAAAATATGGGAAGAATTACATGGGCGTACAATATTTTGAAAATTGACAAATCTATCTAGGTTTTCCCTTGTACTCACGAAGCAGTTCCCTTAAGGCGGGAGTCCTCTTGATACTATTCAAAAGTTTTATATTATGGGCCAGTACTGGATTTCTTCCTCTCCCTTTTCTCGTCATCGTACAATAAAACAATTAAACCACTGTATACATACACCGATTACATTCACATCTACTAAATAGGTAGACCGAGTGAAAAGAGGGCATTTTCCGTGAAGGAATATTTCCCTTCCAGACCAGACGGCTAAGTAACACCCTCATGATGCCCAAATCTACAGATCCATATAAATCTTCCGTTCCTGTTGTAAGTAGGCTATGTAAGTAGGCTGTTTATGTTTTCTTATTGGCAACGTTACGTAGCGCTTTGTACGAAAATCACTGGCTGTGCTGTGTGCAGTCTGTGGCTAGTTTTCATTGTTGTCTGCCATTGTAGTGTTGGGCAGCGGCAGCTGGATGTGAACAGCGCGTAGCGTTGCGCAGTTGGAGGTGAGCCGCCAGCAGTGGTGGATGTGGGGAGAGAGATGGCGGAGTTTTGTAATTTGTCATGAACTGCTATATACATTATGACTATTAAGGTAAATACATTGTTTGTTCTCTATTAATATCTTTCATTTGCTAACTATCCCTATCAGTAGTTAGTGCCTTCCGTAGTTTGAATCTTTTATTTAGCTGGCAGTAGTGGCGCTCGCTGTATTGCAGTAGTTCGAGTAACGAAGATTTTTGTGAGGTAAGTGATTTGTGAAAGTTATAGGTTAATGTTAGTCAGGGCCACTCTTTTGTAGGGATTTTTGAAAGTCAGATTGCGTTGCGCTAAAAATATTGTGTGTCAGTTTAAGCACAGTCATGTATAAATTGTTCTAAGGGGACGTTTCACTGTGGACTAAACGAATTTCGTCACCATATACTACCAGTTTATGGCACTGTGGATCGGATGAATGTTTCCATTTCCTTGTGTATTAAACAAGCCAGCACAGCAATGATTAGCAGAATTGGCAATACTACGTGTAAACATTTCATAGGAAGACTTTTTGTACGCAAAATGTTGTTTTCTTGGCGAATTTCAAGGAATACCGGTATTAAGAATCTTTAAAATCTGGTCATGAACCACAAGAGTCACTGATAGTAAATTCTCCTAGTTGTACTACCTCTTCCCCATTCCACCACCTTTATCAATATTACACTCCTGCAAATGGAAAAAAAGAACACATTGACACCGGTGTGTCAGACCCACCATACTTGCTCCGGACACTGCGAGAGGGCTGTACAGGCAATGATCACACGCACGGCACAGCGGACACACCAGGAACCGCGGTGTTGGCCGTCGAATGGCGCTAGCTGCGCAGCATTTGTGCACCGCCGCCGTCAGTGTCAGCCAGTTTGCCGTGGCATACGGAGCCCCATCGCAGTCTTTAACACTGGTAGCATGCCGCGACAGCGTGGACGTGAACCGTATGTGCAGTTGACGGACTTTGAGCGAGGGCGTATAGTGGGCATGCGGGAGGCCGGGTGGACGTACCGCCGAATTGCTCAACACGTGGGGCGTGAGGTCTCCACAGTACATCGATGTCGTCGCCAGTGGTCGGCGGAAGGTGCACGTGCCCGTCGACCTGGGACCGGACCGCAGCGACGCACGGATGCACACCAAGACCGTAGGATCCTACGCAGTGCCGTAGGGGACCACACCGCCACTTCCCAGCAAATTAGGGACACTGTTACTCCTGGGGTATCGGCGAGGACCATTCGCAACCGTCTCCATGAAGCTGGGCTACGGTCCAGCACACCGTTAGGCCGTCTTCCGCTCACGCCCCAACATCGTGCAGCCCGCCTCCAGTGGTGTCGCGACAGGCGTGAATGGAGGGACGAATGGAGACGTGTCGTCTTCAGCGATGAGAGTCGCTTCTGCCTTGGTGCCAATGATGGTCGTATGCGTGTTTGGCGCCGTGCAGGTGAGCGCCACAATCAGGACTGCATACGACCGAGGCACACAGGGCCAACACCCGGCATCATGGTGTGGGGAGCGATCTCCTACACTGGCCGTACACCACTGGTGATCGTCGAGGGGACACTGAATAGTGCACGGTACATCCAAACCGTCATCGAACCCATCGTTCTACCATTCCTAGACCGGCAAGGGAACTTGCTGTTCCAACAGGACAATGCACGTCCGCATGTATCCCGTGCCACCCAACGTGCTCTAGAAGGTGTAAGTCAACTACCCTGGCCAGCAAGATCTCCGGATCTGTCCCCCATTGAGCATGTTTGGGACTGGATGAAGCGTCGTCTCACGCGGTCTGCACGTCCAGCACGAACGCTGGTCCAACTGAGGCGCCAGGTGGAAATGGCATGGCAAGCCGTTCCACAGGACTGCATCCAGCATCTCTACGATCGTCTCCATGGGAGAATAGCAGCCTGCATTGCTGCGAAAGGTGGATATACACTGTACTAGTGCCGACATTGTGCATGCTCTGTTGCCTGTGTCTATGTGCCTGTGGTTCTGTCAGTGTGATCATGTGATGTATCTGACCCCAGGAATGTGTCAATAAAGTTTCCCCTTCCTGGGACAATGAATTCACGGTGTTCTTATTTCAATTTCCAGGAGTGTAGTTCTGAACCGTGTACGGCTCGCATTCATGCCACTGGTTCTTTTGCATTTTTATATCGAATGGCGTCTTGTTTCTTCCTTACTTACAGGCATAACTAAGTTGCTGGCTTGCCTCCGTGAGTGGCAACAGCAGCACTTACCGATAGTAGTGGTGTCGTACTATCTTTGGTGTGACCGCTATATTTCCGGGTGATTTGTGTGCTAGTTAGTCGGTTGGAATGTTGGGATGGAGCAGCAAGCAGGTATCTGCAGCGCGAGGCCAGGTCGCGGCCGCTGGTGTCGTGCACGCGCTGTCGAATCGTGGGGCGCCAGCTGCGAGAGCGACAAGTTCGTTGCCCACCGAACCTGGACGCAGAAGTTGAGTGATCAGTCAACCAGTTATGAAATATCAACTATTGAGACACCTCTTCGATCATTTGCGGGTTCTTACCCCCTAGACCGTTCAAGCTAGCAGCATCGTATGATGTGTGGGAGTCGGCGAAATCTTGCAGCCGTTTTCCTGTGTTGTGATTAATTATTAAACTGACTGTTACTTATCAGTGAAGTGCACCAGCGGTATTTTTTGCCCCGTGGCCGTTAACGCTCGTTACAGATGCTGGTCGTTAGTGTAGTTTGTAGCCAGTGTGCCTTTTCCTCGTCGTGTTGTTGCTATCCAGCACGGCGTGTAGTTCGACAGCCTTTTAAGTTCTTTGGTTGATATTTGTTTACACTGGTTATTGTTCCCTTGGCTGTTTTTAAACGCCGATTTCTGGAGTCGTAGTGTTGTTCGTATTCTCGTCCTCGGTCGTTATTCTTCATCGTTGTGCCGTTGGTCGGACAGAAGGGAATTGGTTAAATTGTTGGTCGGTCCTTGGGCTGCCATCCGATTACCTCCCTCGCTGTCTCACCTCACCTTACGTTTGAGTTACCTTCCCAGGCCGACCCTTGGAACACTTCTGAGCACCACTTGTTCTGTTTGTTTTAAATCGTGATTTTCGTTCTAGTTGAAGTATTGTGCAAGGCCCTCGGCCCTGTATTAATTCAGGTTTTTTTTAAATTTCACATAAAGGCCTTCAGCCCTGTTAAATTACATTTTTAAGCATTGATTGCTTTTCGAAGAAAAAAATTTTTTACTCTTCTTGTTCTATCTGAAATTGTTTGTAATCTAGGCCCTAAGCAGTTACTGGTTCCATGTGCTATGTGTGGCCTTCAGGCGAGGATTCGCCTGAACCCCTCAATAAGGCCTTCAACCATGTGTATTCTCTAAAGGATAATCTTTTATATAAGAAGCGAGGGGTTTATTCTAAATAATTAATTTGACTTGTTGTTCAGGCCTTCAGTCGTTTTTAAAAATTTGTTTGTGGCCTTTAATTAGGTTTCGGCCGTTCTGTTGAATGTTTAAAGGAAATTTTGTTGCTTAACAAAATTTTTTATTAATATTCCTTAATTATAGTGTCCTTCAGACGTGTAGTGTAGGCCTTCAGCCGTTAATTGTTTTGATCGCGTGTTTAAAACTTTTTGTACCTTTTATTTTTAATTGCTTTGATTTCTATCCAGGCCTTCCGCTGTTGATGCCTTTGCTGTGTGGTTTTGGGCCTTCAGACCAGGAAACATCCAAAGTTTTCTTCAACAAGGCCTTCAGCCGTATTGTTTAATTGTGATCTTTTAAGCCAATGATCAAATAAGTGGTTCTTAGAAAAATGAAGTTTTGTGTTTGGTTGTGCAACTCACAGTAACTGTTTACGGCCCCGTCCACAACCTTGACCCTATCATGTGCGCTCTCTGACTACCACCAATCAGGTCTCAAGTGGTAGCAGAGCGTGGTTACCGTTGTCATATTGCCATTACAGTTGATGTTGGTTGGAATGGTATTTCTGTTAGTGTTGCACCATATTTTCTTGGTTGCTGATTATTTCAGGTGATTTATTTTAATGGCGGTCAGGCAGTGCCCGGGCATCGGCCTGTTGAGGAAGGACCACATTGTTTATGAGATGGCGATAAGGCACCAGTCTTTTGAAGGCAGTGTTCCGGGCTTTGTGGCCCGTTTGCATGCTACCGTTATTCACACGGTTGACGTCACGCCGGATGTGGTGGGTGAGACAGAGGCAGCCATTGAATTTTTGTTTAAAACTATCAGAGGCCTTGAGGACACCATTTGGGTTTTGGAATGCACTCAACCTAGTGGCAGTCAGTTAGACAAGGGGCGGGTGCAGTTAGTCCGCGTAACCAATCGGATAGCGGATTTAGGCTTCTTAGGCTTGAAAGGTCATAAAAAAAATTAACCGCCGAATTGGGGTTTTTGGTTCATGCATTGCAGTTTAAGCTTACATGTTTAGAACTGAATGGGAAGAGGATTGAAGAGCGGTAATTGCTATATCAAGGGGAAACCGGAAGCCAGTCCGGGAGTGGTGTTGTTATATCCTGTGAGTAGTTAGACCCAGCCTTTGCCAAATTGCCTGATCCTCTGGCGTCTTTTTTTTCGAGATATTACTGAATTACTTTTAGACCGAATTGAGCAGGTTGAAAACTCATTATGGTAGTTGGTTCGTCTTGAGCAACATGCGCCTGCCTTTCGCGTTCCGCACCAAGTAGTTTTGTCACTATTGTACCCGTTAGCTGCAGTTGAGTTGAGGAACATCGTGTCTCGAGCCATGATAGAAGGGTTTTCGTTGCAGCAATTAAACGAGCTTGTGATTGCCCAGAGATTGACAACCGAAGTTCGGAAACAGCTTGAGAGCCGTTACATGTGAGAGATGCAGCAGGATAAAGGGGAGTTACATCAGTAAGTGGACAGAGATCAGACGGCCTCCTTGGTCCTTTTGATCAATTTTCCAGAACGGGAGTTGGTGTCTGTTGTTCTCAGGGGGACGGATAAGTCGCACTTTGTTTTTCGTAATCGTCCTTCAAACTAGAAAGAGCTTCGTGTCCTCGTTGTAGCGATATCTGCGCTGCCGCTTGTGGGCGATGTATGCCGTGTGAAGTTAAGGGTCAGCCCACCGTTGATGTCAAGGGAAATTTCAAATTGTCTGCATCGGCTGAGGCCGTTAAAAGGGAACGCCGGCATTGCTTCATGTGCGATAGCAGGGCTCATTTGGTGCACTCTTGCGTTCAACCTCGCCCAGAGCCAATAAGTGACGCTGGGCTGGGCAGCGACCTCTAAACCTTTGCGTACCCGTGTAGTCGCTCCCGCGGCACCGACGTTGCTTTATATTTGTTGTCGAGTAGGTAGCAAACCTATTGTGCTCTTTTGGATTCTGGTATCTCCTTTTCGCTATTGAGCTTCGAATGGTCTTTTGAATTTAGTCATCTTACGAAAATTCGGTCGATCCCTTCTCCTGTGCAGAGATGTCGGGTGGCCAATGGCCAGGTGTTGCCTCTGCATGGTTGGGTCCGAGGGAGAATATAGGTTGGGGATTTGTCCTGGCCCTTGTCACTAGTCATGGTCAAGGAGCTGCCTGTTGATTTAATTTTGGGATGTGATTTCATCAATAAAACTGATTTCGTTTTCGATTATTCCGGTGGAGAATTTGGTTTCTGAGAGTGTGCTAAACGTACTGTGCATCAAAATGCCGGCACTCTGGCTGTTGAGGCTGTGCCTAATGAATTCGATCTTACCCATCTCTCGACACATCAGGCTTCTCATTTACTGGATTTGTTACTGAATTTACCTGAACTTGTTTGTGAAAGGTTTGACGTTACTAATGTCCCTAACTACCGTATCCGTCTGTCTGGCGATATTTCTGTCAGGCAGTCCCCATAGTGTCTCTCACCCCCCTAAGATGAAGATACTAAGAGCTAAAATATACAAATTGCTCGAGCAAGGGATTACAAGGCCTTATACATCTGCCTATATTTCCCCCATATTCCTTGTATATAAGGATCAGGGGCGGATTTTAGGCCGGTTGTTAACAACCGACACCTGAACACCGAGTTTGTCCTCGAACCTGTTCCTCTACCTGATCTTCATAACTCCTTTACATGGTCTGCCGGTTCTAATTGGTATACTGTACTTGATTTGAATCAAGCCTATTATCAGATTCCCTTAGCCGAAGAATGTAAACATGTTGCAGCATTTTGTACTTCTTGGAATTTGTTTGAGTTTAACAGGGTTCCCTTAGGTTTAGCTACTCGGGCAGACGTTCTTACTCCCTTTCTGAATAATATCCTTGGCGACTTGAAATTAGTCTGTGTTTATAATTATTTGGACGACTTGGTGATTTATAGCTTTTCGTTTCAGGAGCATTTGGATCATATCCAGCAAGTTTTCGCGAGATTGCAGGGTTCGGAGTTAACTGTTAAACCCAGTAAATTTACATTAGCCGGGCAGCAGGGATCTTTTTTGGGTCACCTTGTATCAGGTCTGAGTATTCGCATCGACCATGCAACTAAAGCATTAAGAGCTCTGCCTTCGCCTACTGATAAGCGTGGAATTGGGTCATAGACATGGCGAATTATTTGAGGCGATTAGTCCCTAAATTTTCTCAGATGGCCGCTCCCTTTAATGAGTTGCGCCGCAAAATGAGTGCGTTTTGAATGGGGACCTGCCCATGAGGCCGCGTCTGAGCACATTAAGGCAGTTGTAGCCAACCCGCCGGTTCTCGGAGTGCCGGATTTTAATAAAAAGTTCATAGTCAAAACTGACACTTCTAATGCGGGTATTTCGGCTGTGCTCCTCCAAGAGTTCTATGGTCACAGTCTGCCATTAGCGTACCAATCTCGTCGGTTAACCAGTGCCGAACTTAAATATTCTGTCTATCGCTTTTACCTTGTGCATCGGGTATTTCAGCTGGAAACCGACAATCAAGCCACGTAAAATTGGCCGTATCGCCAGGTGGGCAGTACGCATTTCGGCATTTCAATCTGAAGTCAAACACATAAAAGGGACTAAAAATGTCCTTGCGGACGTCCTCAGCCGTATGTTCACTTAACATACATCCAGTGAGGGCACCCAGGAAGTAGAGGGAGGCAGCCTTAGTTGTATAGTGTTAGTCAAGATTCCTCATGTATTTAATGATGTTGCTAGGCATCAGGATCAGGACCCTACTTGGACACCCGTTAAGCAACGCCTGTGGGCTGGGGAAGTGTTGGATGAGTTCATTATCAAGAAAGGCATTTTGTGTAAAAGATCTTAAATTGCTTAACACATCCCGTGTTAAGCAATTTAAGATCTGTTTACCAGTAGCTCCGCTGCACCCGGTTTTTCATTAGTTTCATGATTCGTTGGATGGTGGGCACTTAGGAACTTATCAGACCTTGCAAAAAATTAAGGAACATTTGATTTGGCCGTGCAATGACCGTGACGTGAGAAAAATGGTTTCTATAGAAAGAAACAGAATTATCTTTGAAAACTTTCATTTCTAAATTACGAAAAATAAATGCAATTTAGCACATGTAAGTGATTTATTGAACCACAAAGTAAAGAGTCAGAGTAACAACGTGTACTGCTTATGTTTCACAAACTTTCTCTCTTAAAGTGACGAAGCAATTCTGAGTGAATCGTCAGTGCTGTCTACTACTCATTCTCAGAGAAGGAAGTTAGCTAACCTTTTCTCCACGCGGATCACACTCGCGCAGTGATACCTGAACGCTCGAGGTATTATGACGAGTGTACAGACCTCCGATTAGTCACCCTGCCTTAGTCTGCATTAGTCTGTAGTCAAGTTTCTGTCTGCGCCTAATAAGATTACCATATTCCTGTACATAGCCATTAAGAGAAATGTATAGACTCTTTCTCAAGTATCAGAGATGTGACAATAAGATTAACGTACGAAGGCCCAAAGGAACTTCAGATTGTCAATTGTAAATAGCATCCAGAACCGAGTAAAGTTATTTTTATGCCTGTTATTATTTTAATAAATGTGTGTGAAAATTAATCACGTTCTGTTTAAAGTTGGTAACCATCAATCTGCTACCCTAAGCGTGCAAGTGGCATTTCTATCGTCTGACCTAACGGCGAAGATAAACACGCCACGATAAGACCATGAGACATATTGCTGACACTCGCCTACTTCGTTAGACCGACAACTCAAATACTCTGATGGTGTGTGTACCGAAGGTCTTCGGGTACGCACACCACACATACTTAAGCCTATTGTTTGTAAATCACTTTAATGCCAAAAAAATGGCTCTGAGCACTATGGGACTTAACATCTACGGTCATCAGTCCCCTAGAACTTAGAACTACTTAAACCTAACTAACCTAAGGACATCACACAACGCCCAGCCATCACGAGGCAGAGAAAATCCCTGACCCCGCCGGGAATCGAACCCGGGAACCCGGGCGTGGGAAAGCGAGAACGCTACCGCACGACCACGAGATGCGGGTTTTTAATGCCAAACTGCTTCCTTTTACACTGGTAGAGATTGGAAGACTTAAATCTGCCAATGTTTTGTCTCTGACCGCTGCGTCTAATAACAGTAATAGCATTAACAATATTAAATAATAATAATAGTAATGATAATAATACTGTACATACCCTAGAGCAGTGTAGTAGCCTTTACATAGTTATTGTTGTCTTCTACTGTAATTATTTAGTTTACACACTGTACAGCGAATAATGAGGCATTTCTGGTCTGTTGTGGGAACTACCTTCAAATCGGAGAACGTTTAAGCAAATAGGTCTTGATTCTACTCTCATAGGTGTGTGATAGAAAGTACAAAGTATGTGTGTAGAGGGGACCTGTGAAGAAGTTGTTATTCATACATTCGTTTCACAAACCTTATTGTGTCACATACTGAAGCTAGCAATTGTTGGTAACTTATGCAATCTGTACTAATAATGACAATGATAGGGATGAAATAATGTTGTGTTAAAAAAGTTTAGATTCGTGACCGAAACATAAATGAATCCTTTTGTTTTTACCCTTCCGAATAATTACGATTTACCCAGAAGGGAATAATTACTCCAGTTTGAGAACCACTATTCTTGGTCGTTACGCTACGTCATGTTCTACTTCTTCTTACACAATCCATGTTTCGACGCTTCTTCGGAATCGCACAGAGCCCGCAGTTAGCTAACCGCGAACATCAGAAGATTCTGAAGAACATCCAAGCAGAGGAACATCGATTGCTTACGACGATATCGAGGAGAAACATGACGCAGCCTTGCGACCTAGATAATTGTATGTAAATTGAAGGTGGAGGAGCGAGTAGGGAGGAAGGAAAGAGGAGGAACTAATGACACCAGATGCATCGGGACCTTATGTAGAATCAGCGGAGCCGAGTGAAAAGTGTGCCGGGAAGGAATCGATCCCAGGATCTCCTGCTTACTAAGCAGCTGCGGTAGCCGCTGTACCATGCAGACACATTATTCATTGCACTTGCGCCGACTATCTCGCCACGCCTCCGGCCGACACACATTATCACCTAGCGCAATATATTCCCAATCCCCGCCTATGTCCTGCATGCTGGCTACTTTGAGAGTCCAACTGGAGGTCGAAAGTGATTAGGCATCCGCACTGAAAGTGGTGGCTTCAATGAGCATTGAGGCAAGTCAGTTACATGAATGTGTGGTGTCTGTTCTCTTGGATATGTCTGAAAGGCAGACACGACGTATTCATATAATATAGATAATTTTACTTTCAATGAAAACAACCACGAAAGACCAGGTGATCTTCAAACGCGAAGCATTTTGATCCATTTGCACATACACTACTGGCCATTAAAATGACTACACCACGAATTTGACGTGCTAAAGACGCGAAATTTAACCGACAGGGTTAAGAAGCTGTGATATGCAAATGATTAGCTTTTCAGAGCATTCACATAAGGTTGGCGCCGGTGGCGACACCTAGAACGTGCTGACATGAGGAAAGTTTCCAACCAATTTCTCATACACAAACAGCTGTCAACCGGTGTCGCCTGGTGAAATGTTGTTGTGATGCATCGTTTAAGGAGGAGAAATGCGTACCCTCACGTTTCCGACTATGATAAAGGTCGGATTGCAGCCTACCGCGATTGCGGTTTATCGTATCGGGACATTGTTACTCGCGTTGGTCGAGATCCAATGACTGTTAGCAGAATATGAAATCGGTGGGTTCAGGAGGATAATACGGAACGCCGTGCTCGATCCCAACGGCCTCGTACCACTAGCAGTCGAGATGACAGGCATCTTATCCGTCTCGATCCCTGAGTCAGCAAATGGGGACGTTTTCAAGACAACAACCATCTGCACGAACAGTTCGACGACGTTTGCAGAAGCATGGACTATCAGCTCGGAGTCCATGACTGCGGTTACCCTTGACGCTGCATCACAGACAGGAGCGCCTGCGATGGCGTACTCAACGACGAACCTGGGTGCATGAATGGCATTTTTCGCATGAATCCAGGTTCTGTTTACGGAATCGTGACGGTCGCATCCGTGTTTGCCAACATCGCGATGGACGCACATTGGAAGCGTGTATTCCTCATCGCCATACTGGCGTATCACCCGGCGTGATGGCATGGGGTGCCATTGGTTACACGTCTCGGTCACCTCTGTTCGTATTGACGGCACTTTGTACAATGGACGTTATATTTCAGATGTGTTACGACCCGTGGCTCTACCCTTCATTCGATCCCTGCGAAACCCTACATTTCAGCAGGATAGCGCACGACAGCATGTTGCAGGTCCAGTACGGGACTTTCTGGTTACAGGAAATGTTCGACCGCTGCCCTGGCCAGCACATTCTCCAGATCTCTCACCAATTGAAAACGTCTGGTCAATGATGGCCGAGCAGCTGGCTCGACACAATACGCCAATCACTACACATGATGAACTGTGGTATTGTGTTGAAATTGAATTGGCGGATGTACCTGTACACGCCATCCAAGGTCTGCTTGACGCAATGCCCAGGCGTATCAAGGCCGTATTTACGTTCAGAGGTGCTTGCTCTGGATACTGATTTCTAAGGATCTATGCACCCAAACTGCGTGAAAATGAAATCACATGTCAGTTCTAGTATAATACATTTTTCCAATGAATACCCGTTAATCATCTACATTTCTTCTTGGTGTAGCAATTTTAATGGCCAGTAGTGTATACGAATGTGTGGTGTCTGTTCTCTTGGATATCTCTCAAAGGCATACACCACGTATTCATATAATGTAGTAGGTAATTTTACTTTCAATGAAAACAGCCACGAAAGACCAGGTGAGTTTCAAACGCGAAGAGTGTTGATATTTTGGCGTATATAAGTGTTTGAGAATGAAACACTGGAATGGACTATAACTGTATGAATAACCAGACCCTTAAAGAAAGACGAAAATATTGTTTATCAGTTCATCGCACTGTTTCGTAACAGCACTGGATAACCGTCTTCCTGATTGCAACCGGCAGGTTGTGCTAGTAAAAGTTGTAAATAAGTAATTTAGCAGCCGAGCAGGTTTCTTTACGATGGATATCCGCTTCGGTATGCCTTTATTTTAGTAATTAGAGCGGCTATACGACCTGAAGCATATTCTCTTTGAAGTTTCAGTCAGACAGACGCGTTAATTTGCAGCCGCTCCTCCTGGAATTGCACGTTCGTTTGTGACGCGCCCCACGGTGCCTCGCAGACTGCTTTCGACTGTGAGCACAGAGTTGAGGCAGAGTGCGGACGATCGACGGTTCCTTCCTTCGATTGAATTGCCGTCTCTCGCACCGGCTTCCTGAAGAGCCGCCACGGAGAGGTCAAGAGGGATGGGGTCGGGGCCGCGGAACGAGCAAACCGTATAATGGAACGGCCGCTTTAATCCGCTGCTCACTGAATGTTCCGATCAAGTTCTCCAGCTCGGCAGTCACGGAGGGTCGAGGATTTATTCTCCTGTTGAAGGCGAACATCCTAAAGCTGTATATGAACGTAGCAAATGCAATATTTATTACTAAACCAATTCAATGCATTTTTCTACACTGTCAGCAGTTGAGTCTAACTCTCCCGTTACAGAGAGTGAGTTGAAGTTACAAAACGTCTACAGCCCAAATACCTATGAGACATGGGGCTTCACTCTAGAAATAAATGGCTTGGTTGCTGAGTTTTGGGACGGTAGAAGTTTGGACATCATGAATTTAATGACAATGAGATTCTAAATAATTAAAATGCACGGAAGAGCCAAACACACTGGTACACCTGCTTCTCGTGTAGGGGCCCCGCGAACAACCCCAGGTGCCGCAACATGGCGTGGCACGGACTTGAATAATGTCTGAAGTACTGCTGGAGGGAAATGACACCATGAATGCTGCAGGGCTCTCCATAAATCCGTAAGGGTATGAGGGGGTGGTGAACTCTTCTCAACAGTACGTTACAATGCATCTCTGATACGCTCAATAATATACATGTCTAGGGAGTTTAGTGGCCAGCGGAAGTGGTTAAACTCAGAGGACTGTTTCTGGAGACACTCTGCAGCAATTCTGGACGTATGAGGTGTCGCACTGTCCTTCAGGAATTGCCCAAGTCCGTTTGAATCCACAATGGACGTGAGTGGATGCAGGTGATAAGACGAGATGTTTACGTACGTGTCACCTGTCAGAGTCTAACGTATCAGAGGTCCCATATCACTCCAACTGCATACTCCCCACAGCGTTACAGAGCCTCTACCAGCTTGAACAGACTCCTGCTGACATGCAGCGTCCATGGACTCATCAGGTTGTCTCCATACCTGTACACGTACATCCGCTCTATACGATTTGAAGCCGGTCGGTGTGGCCGAGCGGTTCTAGGCCCTTCAGTCTGGAACCGCGTGACCGCTACGGTTGCAGGTTCGAATCCTGCTTCGGGCATGGATGTGTGTGATGTCCTTAGGTTAGTTAGGTTTAAGTAGTTCTAAGTTCTAGGGAACTGATGACCTCAGATGTTAAGCCCCACAGTGTTCAGAGCCATTTTTACAATTTGAAAGAAGACTCGTTCTACCAGGCAACGTATTTCCAATCATCAACAGTCCAATGTCGGTGTTGACGGGCCAAGACGAGTCGTAAAGCTTTGCGTCGCGCAGTCATCGAGGGTACACGAGTGGGCCTTAGGCTTCGAAAGGTCATCTCAATGTTGTTTCGCTGAGTGGTTCGCACGCTGATACTTGTTGATGGCCCAGCGTTGAAGTCTGTAACCATTTGCGGAAGTGTTGTACTTCTCTCACAATGGACGATTCTCATTAGTCGTCGTTGATCCCGATCTAGCAGGATCTTTTCCCGGCCGCAGTGATGTTTTACCGGATTTCTGATGTTCACGGAACACTCGTGAAATGGTCGTACGGGAAAATTCCATCTTCATTGCTATCTCGGAGATGCTGTGTCACATCGCTCGTGCGCCGACTATAACGTCACGTTGAAACTCACTCAACCCTTGATAACCTGACATTGTAACAGCAGTAACCGATCTAACAACTGTGTCAGACGCTTGTTGTATTGTATAGGCGTTTCCGACCGCAGCGCCGCATTCTGCCTGTTTACATATCTCTGTATTTGAGTATCTATGCCTATACCAAACAGATAATGCCAAAAACTAGTTATTTTCTTTATACTATGGGTCTCGTCCACATTTCCACTGTAAAAACAGTAAGTAACATACCAACGGTATTAGTAGTTGAAAATAAAGTAAAATGACACAATGTTAGAACAAAAATTAGTGAATATTCTCAGTTAAAACGACTTACGTTAATGTAACAGATCGTGGCTATGAGGAGGAAATGTAAAGAAGGAAGGGACAAGTGATGTACGCCAGACAATGATATTGCTTTACGAAGGTAGCTTAGTTACTAAACTAATTGCTCCAAAGTTTAGGTATTACGAGTTTGTTTCACATACACAGGTTGTAACACTACCGCCCTGTCGGACGTGCGTTAACTCTATAAAGCCTGTACTGTAATAAGTTCAAGGGCTTCACCTTGTAAACAAGGATTTTAGTACATAAATTGACCGAGTGTGCCTAATGGAAGCAAGATCGGACCTATATTCAGTCAGTAACTACAGTGAAGCGTCAAGCAAATGAAAAGTACAATTACGCGTTCGTATGGACAAGAAGTACACACAGTAGATATTACCAATGATTAATAATACGGTCGCCAGCCTAATTAGGCATTGAGTGAGTTTTTCTTGTACAAGTGTGGGCATGTACAAGCATAACAACACGTAATACTGTTGCGTTATATGGCAAAGTTTGACATAGGCAAAATCCACTGAACTAAAGTTCTTTCCTTTTGTACTAAATTGGACGAGCTATAATTACACAACACCACACAGCAATGATTACAACGAACTGCACTTTGTATATTGATCAGACTGAAATCGGGCGTAGATTACCCTAGAATTAGCAATTTTGAAAACACACATACAATGTCACTATTAAAATTGGAAAAAACACTAATACACTTAGGTTAAATATAGAACTTAACTTTGCTGTTCAAATCTGATCAGTACACTTCAAGATGTGAAAGAATAGGCAAGAGAATGGGGGGGGGCCCTCAAACTGTTATGGTTGTTATACTGAAACTATTAAGTCCTGAAGGTAAATTAACACTCAAAATTATCAATCTGTGGATAACTACTCTTTTCTTTTATTCCTGAATTAATTAGTTATCCTTCTTTCTGTCTCAAATTAATTAAATAACATTGCTAGCTCAATTCAAAATTTATCTTTCAATTTAATCACACTGTTGTTCTTTACTAACATCTGCGTTAACAAACCTGAATTTAAACGTCTTTATAGCATAGATTAGTCTGCAGATAACTTATTACTAACTGTAAACTTTCAATTCGGGATACTCGGGTTGCACAATATGTGGTAAGAACCCTGTCTAGGTCAGTGATAAGGATGAGTAACGGCTAAGGCAATTCTGGTAAAAGTCACGTTATTATTGAACAGTTAGAACAGTTTCGACACTGGTCCACACAGATACACTTCTAATGATGAAATAAATGTTTTGACCTGTGCACGTCGGTGCGGCGGATGGCGGGCAGCGAGATAGCGGGCAGCACAGCACACATACAAGCACGGCTAAGGCTCTCACTGCATCGGCACTTTCCTTCTTCTTAGTGTCGTAATCTTTCCAATTTTGTGCCTGAGAATATGGCCATGCCAAGTAGTCGTCGGAATCGGCCCATCCGAGGCTCAAAGGAATCCACTTTTCCTAGATAGCCTCCTCGGTACAGTACATGTTCCTCTGACCGATGCCCAACTTCGACTGTTTTTCTGAGCCCGTTGTGCCGAACCGCGCCAGTGTGCGTTTTCCCGCGCTCGCCTGCATCCACCTTTTCCCGCTCCCCTACAGGTAGGGTATTCACCACAGGTTTTCTACTACACATATTCTAATGCATTACCTACGTATGGACCAAGTGTATAAATTACAATTTTCACATCTTATAATAGCTTTAACATTAAATACATTTCCCTTTGGTTATCAAACTGCTTGAAATCTAACATAAATAATAACATTCATTTCAAAAGTTGTTTACAGTTTTCTTTAACATGACACGAAAAGAAAAAGAAATTCAAAACATTACTTATATTACTTTACATAAATTCAGAAAGAAAAATTTATCTAAATTCATAAAGAAAAAAATTGTTATAGGTTATTATTGTTACAAGGTCTCTTCTTCGTAGTAAGACCATCATATAATAAAAAAGTTTAAGTAAAGCACGAAAACAAGAGAACTATAGTAATATGTCGTTATGATGGACCTTTGAAGCGTGGAAATGATCACATTCACAACACAAAATCTAAGTCATGTGTCTTTCACTAATTCCAGATTTCCTGGAATGAAAGATATATATTATTTTAAATGAACCGAAAATTCAGGTAAGTGGCACCTTCTTCCATTCGACTGACGAGGTCATCAATTTTTAAGGTATGCATCCATCCGTACTTGGCATGTAGTAACTCAATGAAAACGTCTTTATCGCTAAATACTTCATATATCACGCGTTTCAAGTAATCATCATCAGATAACTGTGGCCAAAAGTAACTCAAAAGGGAAAATTGGAAAAGCATATATAAAATACTACAAGACCAATGTAATATTAGGAATAAAAGTACACATTGAGTGTAAGTACTTACGATATGCTTATCAAAGGTCATACAAGAAGAATGTACACTCTCATGTGCAATTGTCGTTAAGAGTATTTTCAATAAATGCTGCTTTGACATATCGCATACCAGACTGGAGGCAGAAGATTCAAGATCCCTTGCCGATCCTTTCATCTCAGATACCATTTGAAATCTACGTCCTCAGTTATTTGATGGGTGTGTACCAATCTCTGTTTCCTCTACAGTTTGTACCCTCTACACCTCCGTCTAGTACCATGGAAATTATTCCCCCCATACCTTAAGAGATGTCCTATCATCCGGTCCCTTCTTCTTGTCAGTGATTCCCATATATTTCTTTCCTTATCTATTCTGCACAGGAACTCCATACTCCTCCTCATTCCTTATCAGTCCACCTGATTTTAAACATTCGCCCGTAGCACAACATCTCAAACACTCCGGATTTTCTTCTATTCCGGTTTTCCTGTGCTCACACGTACATTCTCAGAAGTTTCTTCCTCAAATTATGGCCTATGTTTTATACTAGTAGACTTCTATTGGCTAGAAATGCCATGTTTTCTAGTGCTAGTCTGCTTATGATGTTTTTCATGCCCCATCTATCATTCGTTATTTTGCTGCCTAGGTAGCAGAATTCCTTAACTCCACCTATTTCAAGATCACCAATCCTAATGTTAAGTATCTCGCTGTTCTTATTATGCTACTTCTCATTACTTTCGTCTTTCTTCGATTTACCTTCGTTCCACATTCTGCACTCATTGGTCTTTCCATTCCATTCAGCTGATCCCCTAATTCTTCTTAACTTTCACTAAGGATAGCAATGTCATCAGCAAACCTTATTATTGATACCCTTTCACCTTGAATTCTAATACTATGAACCTTTCTTTTAGTTGCATCATTGCTTCTTCGACGTAAGGACTGAAGAGTAGGAGCGAAAGACTACATCAGTCTCTTATACAATTCAATCTTGAGCACGTCGTTCTTGGTCTTCCACTCTTATTTTTCCCTCTTTGCTCTTGGACATATTGCATATTAGCCGTGTTTTTCTATAGATTACCGTATTTTTCTCAGAATTTCGAACGCCTTGCACCATTTTACATCGTGGAGCGCTTTTTGCAGGTTGGTAAACCCTACGAACGTTCCTTGATTTTTTCGTCCCAGGCTTACGCCGCCGTTAACACCACAACGCAAAATGGTGTGTTTCGAGTGGTATCGTGACGGAGAAGCACGGATGCTGATGACTGGCGTCACATAGCGAATATCGATGAGCTGCGGTTCTGCACTACCCAGTATGACCCCGTCGGCGAGTACGACAGAGACCTCCGTGAGGCCCCACTCTTACAGTGTTTTGGACAATTTTATTACTCGTGGCGTCATAGTGTGGGGATCCACCACGAATGACTTCGGGTCATGACTGGCAGTAAATTAGAGACCTCCAGCATCAGAACGGTATTTACAGCATCCTTTGTCCTTATGTGTTATCTGTCATGTGACAGTATTGTGATGCCATTTTTTATCGCATGTCTCCCTATGAACTGTTTGTGCGATGTTGAAACACTCCCACAGCCAAAAAGATCCCTTAATCTGACCTCAACAAACGTGTGTGCTCCGACGTCATCTCCAGCTCAGTGTCAGTATTAACAATATCAAGGACCATTTACCCTCATGAGCCAAAACATTATCATCACCTGCTTAGCAGCTCGTTTGTCCGTCTTTGAACGAAATACATCAGTGATTCTGCGTATCAGGGATCAGACAGTTTGTTGTAAGGTTTCTGGAGGTATGTGGCGTTAGATGTCTACGCACAGGTCATGTAATTCGCGTAAATGACGGGCCGTTGATTTGCGTCTGCGGCCATGGTGGCCAGTGGCGTCCAGATGTGTTCTATAGGATTTATATTAGGCGAATTTGGTCGCCGAGGCATGAACATGAGTTCACTATAATGCTCCTCACGTCACTGTAGCACGGTTCCGGCGCCGAGACATTGACAATTATGCTGATGAAAGATGACATCGCCGTCGGGGAAGGCATCAAGCGTGGAGGACAGTTCGCTACAGTCAGCATGTCTCCGACTACTGCCTCAGGTCCCACGCAAGCACAGAAGAATGTCTCCCATAGCATAATACTGCTTCCACCAACCTGCATCCGCGTCGCACTTCACATTTCGGACCGCCATTCACCTTGATGACGACCATCCACCTAGCGAAGCAAAAATGCGACACGTTACCACTGGTCGACAGTCGAATCCCAGTGGTGCCATGCCCACTGCAGTCGTAAATCACAGTACCGTTGGTTCAGCATGTGAACACGTAGGGATGGACTGCTGCAGAACTCCGTGTTCGACAAAGTACGATGTACGGTCCTCTCGGAAACACTTGTCTATGCACCAACATTGTGCTCTTTCGGCAGAGATGCCACAGGCCATCATATATCCAATTTTACAGAGCAGACAAGCATCCGAACAGAACGTTCTGTGAAGAGACCTGGATATCCACCCATTTAGCGCGTAGTGGTAGTTTCACTGTCCTTCTACTTCATTCCGTAGATGCTCACGACACTAGCATGTGAACATTCGACCAGGTGCGCCATTTTTACGACGCACGTTCACAGGCTCTGCTTAATAATAATGTGCCATTTGTCAACGTCGCTTTTCTAAACGTATTTCCACATTTGCAGGCCTCATGTTTGCTAGGGTGATCACTCATCCATTTCTGATCCTCTTATATTCTTTTGCTATCGCATTACTTGCCCACAACACTACCAGATGACATCCAACGTCGCGGTGGGCAGTGGTCATTATGTTTTGACTTATCAGTGTACGACAGTTGTGGTAAAACTAAAAGTTAATTGGGAGGATGCCGAGTTGAAGCACTGCTTTACATCTAAATACCTTGGAGTCAGGAACATATCGCAATCAATGTCTCAACACCAAACTAAAAATATTAGCCTAAAATGACATCGTTTGGAAAATCACTGGCAGTTACTGGGGTGTCCAACCTCAATTCATCAGAACCTCATCCTCGGCACTCTGTTTCCTTCCATGGAGCAGGTTCGCCGTGTATGGCACAGCTGAGCTCATACAAAGCAAGTGTTCATCACACTGAATGGAACTGCATGATTTACTGTTACATGTCCGAAAGTGGCACATGCAGACTAGGCTGATATTGCATGTATTGACGTACGTTATAAGATAGCTATTAGTCATTGATAGGGAGAAGTTAGGACTAAACTATTTCCACTGTTCCCATGGACATCAGCCACTAAGATCTGGTTTGAAATTCAGTAGCAGTCTCCATATTTCAGTGTCAACAATGTTACAGCACAGAATAATAATGGGTATAAATTAATTTTTTTTAAAGAATTCAATCATATTGGCAAAGTGAAACTCAAGTCATGTTACGGACAGAGACACGTGCAGGACGCGAGCCAGTATGTTGCAAGTGGGGAGGTTGGCAGTACGTTATGACACTGTCTGCCGAGTGAGGATACACGTTTAGCAGGAAGGAGACTGTAACCCAAAACCAAAGGAAGTGAGACCAGCATATTCATTAGCTTGTCTATGTCTTTCACAATAGCACATAATGGGGAACTGACATTGCTGTTAACAGATTGTTAAGTGAATATAACAGAATAAAAAGGAGACATGCTGTTATTACGAGCCAAGCCTTGTGTCATAGACTCAAGCTAGATTCTTTGAGATACTCCATCTTTCATCATGAGATGATCATTGGGATCAATGGAATTCACAGTAACAGCAGCAAATTGCGTGGTTATGATCCGCGAATCTATGTCCAAATGTTCGAGCACGGTCTATGAACTAGATGAAGATGTACTTCACTTGATGAACTTTATTTTGCTCCCTCCTACCGTTTACTGATGGAGGAACTGACTATCTCCTGACAGTACCATATCATGGGGTGCTTCTAGCACTGAACTTCAACATGGAATGAAGGGTGTGTTGGGGTCCACGTTCCCGTTCAATACCGATGCCTGCCAGGTATAGGAAGGGCATCAACTGACCATCCGATTACCGACATCAGATGCGTTGTGGACGGATCATTAAGGAATTCAGAGTAAGACCAAGGACACTTCAGCAGCATCCCAAGACCAATTTGTGAAGGATAATGGCCAGACCTTGTAAGGGGTCCGAGCAGATGTAATTTCGATGTATTGCTCACGCGCTGCCTGCGATATGCAAGGTATAAGAGAATCTCAGACCAGAGAGCAGTGTTGACTGCAGTAGGAACTGTGTAGCTGTAGCAGTAAGTTGTTGCTAGCGAGCAGTCTGGTCTGGTCTGGTCTAGTCTGGTGTATCGTGCTGGCTGGGCCGGTCGTGGTGCAGCGATGCCGGAGCCTGAGCATTTTTGTAGCAGGTAAAAGCAGCCTCGCGCATATGTAGTGTTGTTATCTCAAGTCCCATGCAAATGTTTTAAAAATCTCCTAATAATAATCTTTCTCATAAAAAGTAACTTTTAATAATCATTCATTTCAATTTAAAGAATTTACTAATTTCTCCAATCCATGATCATCCCGATTATTGCAAAAGAAAAATCAGTTGTTTCCTTTCATAAATGACAAATCTATCGGCCAGCATTGCACAGGGCTGCGCCAGAAAAATTTATTGTAAGAGCAGATATATATGCGTTATCCGGCGACTTCATTGAGGTAAGAAGTTTTCTATATTTTATTCAGAATGATCTTTCAGGGCTATGACGCAGCACTGCTGACGTCCAAAATTTACCAGGTTAAATTCACAGTCAATTATTGAAAAGTTATAAGTGAGCGACAATTTAGTTGAGAGGTTAGTTACATTGTATTATTACCAGGTTACAGAATTAATTTTTTTGTTGGGACCTTATACTGAATGTGAACGACTTAATTATAATTTTTACTGTTGAGAAGTTTAGGAATTTTCCTGTTTTGAGGTTACACTAAATGTGAATGAATTTTGTGGGGAGGTTACAACCTGCTAGCTGGCAGTACGCTATACCGCCGGGGTGATTGACATCTACTCTTGGGCATGCAGACTTTTAAAAATTCAGAATACAAGATTCAATTTTAATAATGTCATACTAGTGTAACTGACAGCTGACAGGCTCCCAACGTCTATCTTGACTTCATACAGTGGTGTCTCTGCATCCATCCCTTGCGTATTTTATAATATAAACTGAAACTTTTCTTATTAACTGGGATCTAATATTCGAATATGGTTTTACTGCTGTGCTGCTACACACAGTCACATCGATTAACTACACTGCTGGCCACCGTAAATGCAACACCCTGAAGGAAGCATCCGAATCAAGTGAAATTTACACCGTGAGTTTGCAGCGATGAGATATGCAACTGATTAGAATTTCAGCGCAGACGCACATCACGCGCGCCTGTGGCGCCACCTCATAGCGCCATTTAAGGCTTGGCGATTTCGACGAGTGTACGTGCGGCACGTGTGTTTACCTTGTGGTTGTTTCACAAGACGATCAGTTTTGCCTCGTAGACAAAAGCGAACATCTTTTGATCAAGTATCCGAGTTCGACAGAGGAAGGATAGTGGCTTACCGAGATTGTGGATTATCATACAGAGAAATCGCTAGTCGTGTTGGACGAAACCAAATAACTGTAATGCGGATATGTGACTGTTGGATGCAGGAGGGTACGACGGACCGACGTGGTCGATCGCATTCACATCGGTGCACCACTGCACGTGCTGATAAGAAAATTGTGCGCATGGCAGTGACGGATCGCTCAGTGACATCCCGAATCATAGCACAGCACATTGCGTCTGTAACGCATCATCCAGTGTCTGCGCGTACCATTCGACGCCGTTTACAGCAGAGTGGTCTGTCCGCAAGACGTCCATTGCTCCGTCTACCATTGACGCAGAACCACAGACGTCTCCGTCGCCAATGGTGTGATGACAGACGGATGTGGACGGCAGAATGGAATGACGTTGTCTTTACTGACGAGGCACGCTTCTGTCTGCAGCACCACGATGGTCGAATTCGAGTGTGGAGACCGTGGAGAGAGGATGCTTTACAGCTGCATTATGCACCGCCACACTGGTCTTGCACCGGGTATTATGGTATGGGGCGGTATTGGATATTACTCTCGCACGCCTCTAGTACGCATTGCCGGTACTTTAAATAGCCGGCGCTACATATCCGAGGTGCTGGAGCCAGTTGTCCTTCCTTACCTTCAGGGCTCGGCCACAGCCATATTTCAACAGGATAATGCGCGACCACACGTGGCACGCATTGTCCAAAGGTTCTTCGTCAATAACCAGATTGAATTGCTTCCCTGGCCGGCTCGCTCTCCTGATCTTTCGCCGATAGTAAACATGTGGTCCATGGTTGCTCAACGAGTGACCCAGATTACATCCCCAGCTGCCACACCAGATGATCTTTGGCAACGTGTGGAAGCTGCTTGGGCTGCTGTACCCCAGGAACACATCCAACGTCTCTTTGACTCAATGCCGAGACGTGTGGCAGCGGTGATCTCCAACAATGGCGGCTACTCTGCCCACTGATTCTGGCAGGAACCACATGTCACAGACGTCTGTAAACGTAATCATGTGATACTTGGTCAACATGTTATCTACAAAATAAATTTTGTTGTGCTACCTCTTGTCTTTCTTGGTGTTGCATTTACGGTGGCCAGCAGTGTATAAAAGCATAAAATCGCAAAGTAATATCAAGTAGAATGAGCAAATAAGGACGGTAAGAGGGAAGGCGAATTGTCGACTTCTGGTTACTGGAAGAATTTCAGGGAAGTGCATCCCATGTGAAAAGGAGACTGCGTACAGAATACTTGTGGCACCCGTTCTTGAGTACTGCTCCAGTTTTTGGGCTCAGGTCAGATTAAAGGAAGAAATCGAAGATGTTCAGCAGCGTGCTGCTAGATTTGTTAGCAATGGGTTCCATTAACATGCTACAGAGATGTTTCGGAACTCAAATGCGAATTACTGTTGGAGGGTGGGGGAGGTGGTGGGGGGGAGGACGGGTAAAGAAATTTTCTTTTCACAAAACACTACTGAGGAAACGCAGAGAACAGGCATTAGCAGCTGGCTGTAAAACGATTCTACTGCCGCGAAAATACATCTTGCATAAGGACCGTGAAGAGATAAGCGAAATTCCAGTTTTACTGAGTCATATATACATTTGTTTTTCCCTTGCCCTACTTGCGAGTGGAAAAGGAAAGGATGAGACAGACCATACAGTGGTTTGCCGCGTATGTATGTAGCTACCAGTCCAGTACCAGTCCCTGATAACAAACAGAGAAGACGCCGCACATTGTGCTCAAAGGATTTCTGTATATGTCATGGTAGCAAAAATGACAAAGAAAAGCACAAACGTAGCATTTAAAAAAGAAAGAAGTGCAAATTTGACGAAATCATCAAAACCTGTTCTGAATACGGTTCCGACTCTTAGTGACCCCATGAAGCAAATCACGCCACTTTTTCCTGTCTTGCACTTTCTCCCGTAGACGTTCCAGGTTGGAACACATTGCTTCTGCGATGCCATCGATCCATCTCATCCTCTGACGTCCTCTTCTTCTAGTTCCTTCAATCTTCCCCAACATTAATGTTTTTTCCAGCGAGGCATGCCTTCGCATTGTGTGTCCAAAGTAGGTTAGCTTTTGTTTTAACATTAGACCATTCAGGGTGAAATCTGGTTTTGTTTGATCCAATATTGATCTGTTGGTTCTCTTTGCAGTCCATGGAACTCTAAGAAATTTCCTGCAACACCACAATTCGAAGGAGTCAATTCCTCGCCGTTCAGCCTTTGTAATGGTCCAGGTCTCACATCCATACATCACAACCGGAAAGACCATAGCCCTCACAATACGGATCTTTGTTGCTAGTGTTATATCTCTCGACCTTATAACCTTGTCAAGGTTTGACATCGCCTGTCTACCGAGCAACAGGCGTCTCCGGATTTCATGGCTGCAGTCGCCGTTAGCAGAGATCTGGGAACCGCGATAACTGAATGTGGTCACTACCTCCATGATTTCCCTGCTATATCCCACGAATTGGTAGGTGTAGTGGCCATAATTTTCGTTTTCTTCACATTCAGCCTAAGACCGGCCTTTTCGCCTTCGTGTTTCACCTTCAGCAAGAGTGTTCTCAATTATTCTTCACTTTCTACCAACAGGATCGTATCACCCGCGTACCTGAAGTTGTTTACATTTATTCCAGCTATTTTAATTCCTGTTTCTCCTTCATCTAGCCTCGCATTCCTCATAACATGTTCTGCATACAGATTGAATACGTACCGTGACAGTATGCAGCCTTGCCGGACCCCTTTCTGAATCTTTATCCATTTCGTTGTTCCATACATAGTTCTCACCGTGACTTCTTGGTCAAGGTACAAGCTCCATATCAGATGAATGAGGTGATCTGGTATACCCATGTTTTTCAGTACGTTCCATAACTTGTTGTGATCGACGCAGTCAAAGGCTGGTCCTCTGCAATATTCTGGAAGAATGGGATCTCTCTCCTGGTCGCCGCCATACTTGTTGGTGATGGTAATCAGGAAGGGCAGTGCAGAACATTGATTCATCGCTGGACATAATGCGACATCCTTCTCAGCCACAGCACAACTCGAATTTCATATGTCTCTATTGCGGTTTTCATGATACGCTACACGTGGGACGGTAATTCTGTGCTCTGCTTGCTGCGTAGTCTCCAGCCAATGGTATGGTATGACAGAGAATGTTTATTGGAACCCATTACTTGTTCTTGGATGTCTGGCACGAGTGTGAGGATAATATGATGTGGTTGGTGCAAACTTCGGCTACTCTCCCTTGTGGCGGTCATACAAGTTCGACTAGAGCCTTAACGAAGAATATGTCTGCTTTCACTTTACTTTCCAACATCGGACCACTTTCTCATCCGAATGCCCGACAAAGCAACGTACTGTACAATTCGAACAGCCAGCTACATGGAGACAAACAGCGAGGACACTTTAAAGCTCTTGTTGGCAATACTGTTTCACATGAGTACACGGCATCGCCGTGTCTTCATAGAAATCACTAGAGACCAGATTGTATGCATCATAAAATCCGTAAAATAGACATGCAAATATGCATGAAAAATACTTAAAAATACACGAAAGGTGTCTAAATATGCAAGATAAGATAAATAAAAAACATAGCAGTTACTGCATGCATTATATCTGAAGAGTCGAACTCGTGCATATCAGTTACGAGGAGGGGCACCGGCAGCGCGAAAAATCGGTACATTAAGAACGCTCATATCATTTTCTAATTACTATTTGCTACAGGTTAGGAAGGGGGCTTTTCTGGGATTATTTTCGAAAAATTAGCAAAATGTGAAAGCATATTGTGTGTCAAGAAGTGTTACTTCTTTGCTATTGTTGTCGGCAACAAGCGGATGCGATGCGAGTGAGTCGCAGTGAAACAATCGATATGTAGAGGACCAACTTCTAGATACACTCCTGGAAATGGAAAAAAGAACACATTGACACCGGTGTGTCAGACCCACCATACTTGCTCCGGACACTGCGAGAGGGCTGTACAAGCAATGATCACACGCACGGCACAGCGGACACACCAGGAACCGCGTTGTTGGCCGTCGAATGGCGCTAGCTGCGCAGCATTTGTGCACCGCCGCCGTCAGTGTCAGCCAGTTTGCCGTGGCATACGGAGCTCCATCGCAGTCTTTAACACTGGTAGCATGCTGCGACAGCGTGGACGTGAACCGTATGTGCAGTTGACGGACTTTGAGCGAGGGCGTATAGTGGGCATGCGGGAGGCCGGGTGGACGTACCGCCGAATTGCTCACACGTGGGGCGTGAAGTCTCCACAGTACATCGATGTTGTCGCCAGTGGTCGGCGGAAGGTGCACGTGCCCGTCGACCTGGGACCGGACCGCAGCGATGCACGGATGCACGCCAAGACCGTAGGATCCTACGCAGTGCCGTAGGGGACCGCACCGCCACTTCCCAGCAAATTAGGGACACTGTTGCTCCTGGGGTATCGGCGAGGACCATTCGCAGCCGTCTCCATGAAGCTGGGCTACGGTCCCGCACACCGTTAGGCCGTCTTCCGCTCACGCCCCAACATCGTGCAGCCCGCCTCCAGTGGTGTCGCGACAGGCGTGAATGGAGGGACGAATGGAGACGTGTCGTCTTCAGCGATGAGAGTCGCTTCTGCCTTGGTGCCAATGATGGTCGTATGCGTGTTTGGCGCCGTGCAGGTGAGCGCCACAATCAGGACTGCATACGACCGAGGCACACAGGGCCAACACCCGGCATCATGGTGTGGGGAGAGATCTCCTACACTGGCCGTACACCACTGGTGATCGTCGAGGGGACACTGAATAGTGCACGGTACATCCAAACCGTCATCGAACCCATCGTTCTACCATTCCTAGACCGGCAAGGGAACTTGCTGTTCCAACAGGACAATGCACGTCCGCATGTATCCCGTGCCACCCAACGTGCTCTAGAAGGTGTAAGTCAACTACCCTGGCCAGCAAGATCTCCGGATGTGTCCCCCATTGAGCATGTTTGGGACTGGATGAAGCGTCGTCTCACGCGGTCTGCACGTCCAGCACGAACGCTGGTCCAACTGAGGCGCCAGGTGGAAATGGCATGGCAAGCCGTTCCACAGGACTACATCCAGCATCTCTACGATCGTCTCCACGGGAGAATAGCAGCCTGCATTGCTGCGAAAGGTGGATATACACTGTACTAGTGCCGACATTGTGCATGCTCTGTTGCCTGTGTCTATGTGCCTGTGGTTCTGTCAGTGTGATCATGTGATGTATCTGACCCCAGGAATGTGTCAATAAAGTTTCCCCTTCCTGGGACAATGAATTCACGGTGTTCTTATTTCAATTTCCAGGAGTGTATATCGCACTCACAGAGGCACGCTCAAAAACTGCGCAACATTTTATTTAAAAAAAAACAACAGACAGTCATGACTTGTTTTGAACAGCATTAATTTTAGAAAAATGGTTCAAATGGCTCTAAGCACCATGAACTCAACATCTGAGGTCATCAGTCTCCTAGAACTCAGAACTACTTAAACCTAACTAACCTAAGGACATCACACACACATCCATGCCCGATGCAGGATTCGAACCTGCGACCGTAGCAGTCGCGCGGTTCCGGACTCAAGCGCCAAGAACCGCTCGTCCACCAAGGCCGGCATTAAGTTTTAATTAACACTGTTGTACCAAAGCATCATTTACAATTAATTTTACGTTTTTCTAGTATTGTAAATATAAACGACAAAGTACTGCTCCAATTGTTTGGTAGTAAGATTGTGTCTTCGATCACTTAAAACATCTTTATAAGCAGGAAAGGACCTTTCTACATCAACTGAGGTAAATGGGCAGTATTTGAATTTGGGTGCTACGATGGCACTTATTGTTTCTGATAAAAGTTCACCCGGTCCATTAATAAAACTATCAATCCGGCATAAGATTTTAAAGCGTGGGTTATTGTCTAAAATGTTTTCAAACTTTTGTTTAAGTTTTCTTGGGAATATCTCCGGCAATTAGGAGTTCACTAGAATAATTTTATTCATTAACTGAACGGATTCATTCAACGCCAAGCCTTGAGTTTCCAGATTTTTAATACTTGCAAATATATGAGAAACATGAGTGCTAACCACAGCTATGTCTTTTTTAATACCGGAATCAGATAGAGCTTCCTTGCACTGGCAAACTGCCAAAGCCTCTGCACTGTCGACGTCGTTTTTTACCCCTATAATGGCTTCGAAATGTTCATTGTAAAACAACACACCTTCGACCCACTTACCCCAACGTGTTACCACTGGTTCTGGACGTAAAGGCACGTTTGGTAGTTTTTCTTTGTCGGTCTTAATGCGAGCAGGAGCCTTTAGAGACACTTTCTTTGTGGATGAAATCAGTTCATTTACATTCACAAACGTGGAACGTACTTCTTCAGCAAGGCGATGTACCCCATGTGCAAAGCACGTCACATGAATCAAATTGGGATAAAATATTCGGATGGCTTTTCTTACTTTGCTCACATAACGAGCAGCATCTGAAATAAACACAAACATCCTTTCATCTGCAGAAGATTCAGGAAATATGTTTCTAATACCCTCAATCAGAAATCTGTCGATCGTAGAATGATTTACTTTTTCAAGTGCTTTGCACGTCGCTAAATAGGAAGAAGGAGGCTCTTCTTTTAAAGCACCACCAATTAAATTTGCATTGTAACGGCCACAAGCGTCTGTAGTTTTGTTAACTGAAATACAGATAATGCTTTCCTTCAGTTCATTACTATTTCTAGCAGAACATTTACGAAAATGTTGGTATACAATTTTTACGCAATGTTGATTCATCTAGTAAATTTTGATTTAAGCAATATTTACGCAGGAAGCCTTTGAGGATAATGTTTGTAAGTTTGTGAAGAGGAATATTGCTTACAATGAATGCTTTACATAGATCCATGTTAAACGGACATTTTTGGTTACCTTTGGACAAATCTCTGCTACTGTAACTCGCTTCTGTCAGAGATTGTTGTCGTGGTCCTTTCTTCTGCATTCCTGCGATATGAAGACTTTTCTTCACATGCTGGTCTATCTGAAACTTTTCTCTACATGAAACGTTTTTCTCGCAAACTCGACAATAAAACAGTTCCGTCATATGTAAATGTTCCAAGATGTACAGCTATCCACGAAACGACGTTTGCCAGCATCTCGTGGTCGTGCGGTAGCGTTCTCGCTTCCCACGCCCGGGTTCCCGGGTTCGATTCCCGGCGGGGTCAGGGATTTTCTCTGCCTCGTGATGGCTGGGTGTTGTTTGCTGTCCTTAGGTTAGTTAGGTTTAAGTAGTTCTAAGTTCTAGGGGACTGATGACCATAGATGTTAAGTCCCATAGTGCTCAGAGCCATTTGAACCATTTTTTTGAAACGACTTTTCTCCTTTCGGGCGTCATGGCGAACAACACGTGAAACACTACACGTCGTAAACACTTTCAACTGTGTTTAAGTGAATAGACAGCTAAACTGAAACAATGGACGTGCGTCTAAAAGCTTGCGTTATATAATTTAGTTGTTGCCGACGCTTAAGTTATGACGGAGGAGGGTATTTAACTGGGGCCGCGGGCGCAGAAGCATTGACTCTGTCTGCCTGTTCCTGTTCCTCTTCTGTAATGATATCGCTAGGCAGTGGCCTCTCGGTTAGAGACTATACACAGTTCTAGGTCGCGGTCAATCTGTGAGCATCAAAACTAGATCGAGCTAAAAACCACCGGTGCAGATTTTTAAAATATTGTAAACATAGAGCGAAAATATACATCGTCACTAGTTTTTAGCTAAAATATGCAGTAACCGGTGAAAAGGAACCAAATATGCAAATGCATGTGTGACATGCAAATGCATATAATCCGGTCTCTAGCAATCACTCATCATCGGATTTTGCTCACACCACTTATATACCCTCCAGTCCTGGTAAGTGCACTAAACACGAAGGATACTAACGCACTCTGGTGGCTGTTCCACCTGTCACCGGGAATTGCAGCTCCAATTAATTACATACCGCCGAAGGTGTGCACGCATGCAAAGTTACATTGACATCTGAACATGTCTTCCAGACGCTTTACATTTTTTTCTTTGCCTGTGTATTTAGTGAGCTCCTTGTTAAAGGTGTTAGGAATGTCATACACTAATTCCTTCTCCCTCACAGTAACAAGTGATCGTAAGGACGCAGGCCCACAAAACAAATCAGACTCTAATATATTCATGAAGTGAAATCTACAGCTGTATCATTTGTTACGACATTGGTATAGAGAGCGCCCGCAGCCTCTTTCTCTTTCTCTTAAGCGGTCTCCACAAGGTCGCAACGTATCTCCGTAGCTGTCTTCCAACCAGAGTCCTCCGTAAATGATGCAATTTACCTTATTTAGGGTGAGGAATCATCAGCTTTCTGACTGGTTTTATGTGATCCGTCATTTGAAATGGGAAGCTATCTTGTCAATACACATTATGTGTCTTTAATACCATAATATCCTTTGTCATCCGCGTCTTGATATCGTTGATTATTGCTAATTATTCTCCATCTCAGGCATAGTTTCCCACCCCAAGGGCAAGAGGGTTCCCTGAAAACAAGACCGGCCACTGCTTCTTATGTTTCACATGTACTGCGTGTGCGGGCTGCGCTTGGGCCAAGGCCGGCATGTCACTCGGCTATCCTCCGTCATTCTCGGAAGTATTCCGAACAGCGCGACCGTTCGTTTAGCACTGCGACGCGGCATTTTTCAGTCAGCACAACTCCCAGAGTTCGATAAAACCGTGCTGAAACGCTGTTTAGCCTACTCTAATCGTTCGTGGTGTGAAGGACGTTCAAAAGTCCAGTGACGTTTTGCACAAAATGAGCCACTCTAGCCGATCTATCGTAGCAGTCGTTTAAAATGAATGAGAATGAGAGAAGTGAGGAATCAGAATTCTTAATTGGCATAAACTACAAGTACTGTACGTTTCCTGTGAAACATTTCAATACGATACAAAAAGAATTTAAACATTTAGTTGGCAGTGAAACAGCAAATAATTACTCTACTGGCCATATCAATTGCTACACCACGAAGATGACGTGCTACAGACGCGAAATTTAATCGACAAGAAGAAGATGCTGTGATATGCAAATGATTAGCTTTTCAGAACATTCACACAAGGTTGTCGCCGGTGGTGACACCTACGACGTGCTGACATAAGGAAGTTTCCAACAGCAGTTGACCGGCGTTGCCTGGTGAAACGTTATTGTGATGCCTCGTGTAAGGAGGAGAAACCATTACCATCACGTTTCCGACTTTGATAAAGGGCGGATTGTAGCCTATCGCGATTGCCGTTTATCGTATCGCGACATTGCTACTCGTGTTGGTCGAGATCCAATGACTGTTAGCAGAATATGGAATCAGTGAGTTCAGGAGGGTAATACAGAACGCCGTGCTGGATCCCAACGGCCTCGTATCACTAGCAGTCGAGATGACAGGCATCTTATCCGCATGGCTGTAACGGATCGTGCAGCCACGTCTCGGTCCCTGAGTCGACAGATGGGGGGGACGTTTGCAAGACAACAACCATCTGCACGAACAGTTCGACGACGTTGGCAGCAGCATGGACTATCAGCGCTGAGACCATGGCTGCGGTTACCCTTGGCGCTGCATCACAGACAGGAGCGGCAGCGATAGTGTACTCAACGACGAACCTGGGTGCACGAATGGCAAAACGTCATTTTTTCGGATGAATCCAGATTCTGTTTACAGCACCATGATGGTCGCATCCGTGTTTGACGATATCGCGGTGAACGCACATTGGAAGCGTGTATTCGTCATCGCCATACTTGGGTATCACCCGGCGTGATGGTATGGGGTGCCATTGGTTACACGTCTCGGTCACCTCTTCTTCGCATTCACGGCACTTTGTACAATGGACGTTATATTTCAGATGTGTTACGGCCCGTGGCTCTACCCTTCATTCGATCCCTGCGAAACCCTACATTTCAGCAGGATAATGCACGACCGCATGTTGCAGATCCTGTACTGGCCTTTCTGGATACAGAAAATGTTCGACTGCTGCCCTGGCCAGCACATTCTCCAGATCTCTCACCAATTGAAAACGTCTGGTCAATGGTGTCCGTGCAACTGGCTCGTCACAATACGCTGGTCACTACTCTTGATGAAGTGTGGTATCGTGTTGAAGCTGCA
Organism: Schistocerca cancellata; assembly: GCF_023864275.1. Taxonomy (NCBI): domain Eukaryota; kingdom Metazoa; phylum Arthropoda; class Insecta; order Orthoptera; family Acrididae; genus Schistocerca; species Schistocerca cancellata. The sequence goes on along the minus strand of NC_064630.1, from coordinate 685,001,653 downwards.
TGGGCAGCTGTACCTGTACACGACATCCAAGCTCTGTTTGACTCAATGCCCAGGCATATCAAGCCCGTTATTACGGCCAGAGGTGGTAGTACTGGGTACTGATTTCTCAGGATCTATGCACCCAAATTGCGTGAAAATGTAATCACATGTCAGTTCTGGTATAATATATTTGTCCAATGAATACCCGTTTATCATCTGCATTTCTTCTTGGTGTAGCAATTTTTAAGGCCAGTAGTGTACAACGATTGACTGACGGAATGATTGTTCTGTACATAAAATAGCACTTTCTGCTAAATTTGCAAGTGTGGAGTGCGTGAAGAAAGCAGTGTACGAATAGTAAAATTTCAGAATTATTCCATTGTCAGTTTCAACCTTTCTCAATGGAACTGAACAATGAGTGTGGAGACTTCATATACTACTGAAAAGTACGTTGGTTAAGTTAAGGAACATGAATAGAACGACTTTTCGATTGAAAATAAGCTATTGTTGAATTTATGAAGGAAAAGTGGGTAGAGGAACGAAAATTAAAGTATCCAAAATGGATTGCAGACTTCGCACTTTAAGAGGACTCTATTGCACACAGCCCACAGTAAGATACTGCTAGGTAACTTATTTCTGGTTTAATGGGGCTCTATTTAAAAAGAAAATCACACTGAAGAAGTGAAGCATTCTGACAAGGACAGTCCAGTTCCCCAGTCTCACTGGCATTAAAAAAACACGAAGTTTGAAGAATTCATTGTAGCCTTCGAATAATTATAAGGGTAGTTTTAAAAAGATGTTGATGACGTTATCACTCTTACATTTGTTTCCGTGCTGTTTTCGAGACCGTTTGCCGTTACAGTTAAAAGCGCCCCTGTGGATGTGCTGATGTAATTGGTTGACCTATAAGCTAATTCCAGTTTCAATGACGAATGACAACTGTCCAAAGCGTCTGCATGGCTTTCCAAAGGTAGAGTTTCTAAGTCTCCAGACCAGGTTGCAAAAGTGCTACATTTCGATCGACATATTTATGTAAATGCCTTTTTTCGGTTATGAAACTAAATAAGTGACGATTACGTGCCAACTTGAGTGCAAAACTCTGTAATATTGTGAAAATGCTGACAGTTTGTAGCAGACAATAATTATATTATGTCTTCAGGGTATCAAAAATTGTTAAATAATAATGTAATTTTATTTAGTTTGTGACCTATGTTGTTAAGAAATGTGAAATATAAAACCAACTAGTATACAGTGCGACTGCACTACTACTTGAATGTGGCGCATTCACAGTTTTTCCCGCTTCCCCCTCCTCGCCCTCACACAGTCTGGCGTGGTGATGGGTAGAATTGTGACGTGAGGCTGAGCGCTTTGGCTCTCGTACTTGGTCACAGCCTGCTAGCTAAAATCTTGCCCGCATCTGCCTGAAACACTTTTCCTCCATCGCCCACTTTGAAAACACCTTTGACTGTATAATAAAGATTTATCGTATCGAAAGTCTAGCCTGATAACACATACAGTCAAAAGTAAGAGAGACGAATGCCAGAATTTAACGTCTTTTCGCCATCAAGGCCCAAGAAGTGAATGCCATGAGATAAGAGAGTTGACGGATATTTGATTCTGTTAAGCTGTGAACAGAAACCACAAAATAATAATATACAGCCGACTATATGGAGAAGCGAGGCTAGTATCATTCGTAACCCACTTTCCGAAAACCACCCTGGTGCCTTAAGAGCAGGTCCACCTCTCCCATTAGTTTTAAAAGTGTAATGAACGGCCCTTGTATGAATCCTTCGTCAAAGTCAGAAACTCATCGACATCGTTCTAGATGGCACAAAAAAACAAAAAAATTCATTGTGGAGGATAGTGTGTGAAAGTTACGTAAAAAATGTCTCGCAGCTAAAATCGCCAAGTTTTAGACATCCAACATAGATCCAATGGGTGGGCCAGATTGCATTTCCTCGCTTCATCTTTCACGAATGGTTGTGTAGTATCGATATATGCATGTGGAATGTGGGACTGTCATGGACGATGGGTGAAGAAATTACGTCAGAGAACGTTTCCACGGAAACCACGCTTACCATTGTCTTGCTTCTATATAAGAGAAGAGGCTGGAAGGCTTTGGAAGAAGTTCTGAAGAGCTCGAGTCAAGTAGACAGCATACTAAAGAAGACAAATGTATTTGGATGCCGCCGCCATCGTGTACAAGTCGCTGGAAGCACAAAAACTGAGGGTGTGACGGCATCGGAACTGTTTGCGAACGATATGAAGGTACGCCGTAGTATTTGAGCACGTACGGGTTCCCATGTCTCGCAGTTAACTCTAGCACATGTACTATTTTTTTTATTTTTTTATTTTTCAGACCCTTGAATTTATGTGAGATCGACGACGAGTCCGCAGCCATGTACAAGACGCTGCAGGCGCAAAAACTGAGGACATGGCTGTCGAAGCTGTTTGCGAACCATTCGAAGGTATGACGTTGTGTCTGAGCAGGTACTAGCTCCCACGATTTGCTGTAAACTCTTGCTCATGTACTCTCTTTTTTTCAGAGCCTCGTATTTATTTGAGCGCCATGACGTCGTCAAGTCGCTGGAAGCACAAAAGCTGAGAAGGTGGCGGCGTCGAAGTTTGTGAACTACATGAAGGTATGCTGTGGTGTCTGAGCTTGTACTCGTAGAACAGCCTTGCTCATGTACACTCGCTTTTTTCAGTGGCTATCATTTATTCGTGTACGACGATGACGACGACGCCGCCGCCTGCGACGTGAGCAAGTCCCTGGAAGTGAAAAGCTGAGGAAGTGGCGGCATTGAAACTGTTTCCAAACGAGATGAAAGAACACCCTGATGTCTGGCAGCTTAGGCTATTACAAGACCCAAGACACGTGGGGACGGCAGAGGACCAATATAACCGAGCTGTACCTGACGGGAACAGAAGATGGTGTTGAATTCCGGGACTAAATATTAATGCACTTCCTAATTAAATAAAAGAAAAATGAAATAAGTAAACTGATTTTGTTCTAATTGCTATAGCGATAGATATAGGAAAGAAATAGAGAATTACGGCTCATAATTTTCACCACAGATGCAAAAATATACACTCCTGGAAATTGAAATAAGAACACCGTGAATTCATTGTCCCAGGAAGGGGAAACTTTATTGACACATTCCTGGGGTCAGATACATCGCATGATCACACTGACAGAACCACAGGCACATAGACACAGGCAACGGAGCATGCACAATGTCGGCACTAGTACAGTGTATATCCACCTTTCGCAGCAATGCAGGCTGCTATTCCCGCATGGAGACGATCGTAGAGATGCTGGATGTAGTCCTGTGGAACGGCTTGCCATGCCATTTTCACCTGGCGCCTCAGTTGGACCAGCGTTCGTGCTGGACGTGCAGACCGCGTGAGACGACGCTTCATCCAGTCCCAAACATGCTCAATGGGGGACAGATCCGGAGATCTTGCTGGCCAGGATAGTTGACTTACACCTTCTAGAGCACGTTGGGTGGCACGGGATACATGAGGACGTGCATTGTCCTGTTGGAACAGCAAGTTCCCTTGCCGGTCTAGGAACGGTAGAACGATGGGTTCGATGACGGTTTGGATGTACCGTGCACTATTCAGTGTACCCTCGACGAACACCAGTGGTGTACTGCCAGTGTAGGAGATCGCTCCCCACACCATGATGCCGGGTGTTGGCCCTGTGTGCCTCGGTCGTATGCACTCCTGAGTGTGGCGCTCACCTGCACGGCGCCAAACACGCATACGACCATCATTGGCACCAAGGCAGAAGCGACTCTCATCGCTGAAGACGACACGTCTCCATTCGTCCCTCCATTCACGCCTGTCGCGACACCACTGGAGGCGGGCTGCACGATGTTGGGGCGTGAGCGGAAGACGGCCTAACGGTGTGCGGGACCGTAGCCCAGCTTCATGGAGACGGTTGCGAATGGTCCTCGCCGATACCCCAGGAGCAACAGTGTCCCTAATTTGCTGGGAAGCGGCGGTGCGGTCCCCTACGACACTGCGTAGGATCCTACGGTCTTGGCGTGCATCCGTGCGTCGCTGCGGTCCGGTCCCAGGTCGACGGGCACGTGCACCTTCCGCCGACCACTGGCGACAACATCGATGTACTGTGGAGACCTCACGCCCCAAGTGTTGAGCAATTCGGCGGTACGTCCACCCGGCCTCCCGCATGCCCACTATACGCCCTCGCTCAAAGTCCGTCAAGTGCACATAAGGTTCACGTCCACGCTGTCGCGGCATGCTACCGGTGTTAAAGACTGCGATGGAGCTCCGTATGCCACGGCAAACTGGCTGACACTGACGGCGGCGGTGCACAAATGCTGCGCATCTAGCGCCATTCGACGGCCAACACCGCGGTTCCTGGTGTGTCCGCTGTGCCGTGCGTGTGATCGTTGCTTGTACAGCCCTCTCGCAGTGTCCGGAGCAAGTATGGTGGGTCTGACACACCGGTGTCAATGTGTTGGTCCAACGTTCGTCCAACGTGGCACAAAGGCAAATCATAGTTCTGCTTCATCGCAACGACCCATCGCTGACACACTAAACTTGGAACTTTACTGAACTGTTGAACTTTCGAATGGATGGGAACATTATACTTATGGGTCACGTAAACAACTTTTCTCAACTGTTGAACTTTCATATGTATGGGAACAATCGTATCGCTTTTACACTCATGGGTAACGTAACTCAGATGTCGCTGGCAGCGCAGTCGACGTCGAAGGGACACACCACGGTAGGCAGTTCCACCTTTCTCAGGAAGGTGTCTTTTTTTTACGTTGAGTGGAGCTCACCGTCTCACTCACAAGCGCACAGAACCGTGCAGTCGGTAACACCAGTCGGTAACACCAGCCGGAAGAACAGAATGCAGAATCAGACTGTCACGAAGAGGGAGTTATCATTATATACGTAATGGAGCACTATGATATCAGAAGGAGTGAAAAGGTCGCCAACCTCGCTAAGAGGTCTATTCACCATGGGACTATGATGTATGACTATACTCCATAAACAGATCTTCTTAAAGAGGTGTGCCTGCAAATCAGATTCACGGGACAAGGAGTGGTAGCTACGTAGCAAAAGGAAAAGTTATTAGACAAATAAAGTGCACTACACCCTTGCACTTTTCCATCCGATAGTTACTGACATCTCTGTCCACGAGAGCACACAAAGCGATAAAATCGACGGGTGAATGAGTTTCATAAACACAGTTGCTTACGTCTTTTCCTTCCCGATCCGTCATATGAAGAACTTCGGTAACAGACGCATACTTCTCTTCGTCCATTCCTCCTCCCTATTCCCTCTCCCCCCTCTCCCTCCCCTATGTAGACCTCGGTATATTAATTGCTACTTCTGTTGCATAGCAGGTCATGGCATTACGAAGCGATGTGAGAAAGGATGGATGAAAGCTTCTGTTAGCAACCCGCAATGTAAATCAGTAATTGCTGGAAAATTCTTGAAAAACCCTATTAATACTGTTAAATTCCTTTATCATATCGTCGCAACAAGGAACGACGAGAGGCGGTACTCATACAGCACATAGACTGAAATTTTTTTCTACATTTGTTTATCGATATTAAAGATAAACTACCTTATTTTGTAAGAAATCTCCAAGTGACAGAATAAAATAAAAGTAATTTTCAGAATCTGTATTAACTATAGAACACCTAGTTTTTAGATATAATTTGTGAAAAATATTCAAAATTCAAGCTTCTCTAATCTGCACTGTGCAACAAAATTAGTGGACCACTTGTTCAAATTGCGTATCTGAGTCCCATTACCAAGTTCGAAATTTGATTCATAGGTGCAAAACCTTCCTCTGCAGCTGCTGCAGAATGGGTCAGTCAGGAGAGATTGGTAATTTCAAAGGTGGATGAGACATTGGGTGTCACGTGAGTATCAAATCAGTCAGGTACATTTCTACCCTTCTAAAGAAGCCAACGTCGACTGTTGGTAATTTGATTGCAAAGTGGAAAAGGATAATTAAACAAAGGCCAGGCACACATCATGTGCTGGCAAACAGATACCGTCGAGAACTGCGGAGGGTGGCTGTAATAAAATTGCACGAAACCAATAGGAGGAATGAGCTGTGAATCCACAAGTGCTACCAGCAGACGAGCTAGTACAATGACTTTACGTAGGGAGGCACGAACAGTGCGGTGCAATGGTCGAGCAGTTTCACGTAAGGCAGGCGTCTGGAGCTACAGTGCAGGCTACCTCTGCAAAGGCAAATACACGCCAAAAAAAGGTTTTTCATCACACCAGGTTCCCATATCTCCTGAAGATGGGCGCTGACTGTGGATATTGTATCACATAGTCCCTTTGACTGCTCAGAGGTGTCACTAAACATTTCCAAAGATATAAACAACCACGCATGAGCAGCGCCTATTAGACGGAGGGGATATGACAGCTAATCAGTTAGTCATTCCACCAGGAAGGAGGTATACGGATCGTGTTGTCTGTAGTTCAATACTGCGGTTCGATCGCGTCCGAATTGTTACTTTGGCCAGGTTGGGCTCTCAACAACGGAAGTGCCCAGGCATCTCGGACAGAACCAAAGCAATGTTGTTAGGACATGGGGGATGCACAGTGAGACGGGAACTGTCGATGATATGCCTCGCTCGGGTCGCCCAAGGGCTACTACTGCAGTGGATGACCGCTACCTACGGATTATGGTTCAGAAGAATCCTGACAGCAGCTCCACCATGTTGAATAGTGCTTTTCGTGTATCCATAGAATGTCGTGTTACGACTTAAACCGCCCGCAATAGGATGCAATTTCCTTCTCGACGTCCATGGTGAGGTCCATCTTTTCAACCACGACACCATGCAGCGCGATGCAGATAGGCGCAACAACATGTGGAATGGACCGCTCAGGATTGGCATCACGTTCTCTTCGCCGATGAGTGTCGCACATGCCTTCAACCAGACAATCGTCGGAGACGTGTTCGGAGGCAACCCGGGCAGGCTGAACGCCTTAGACTCACTGACCAACATGTGCAGCAAAGTAGAGGTTCCCTGCTGTTTTGGGGTGGCATTATGTGGGGCCGAAACGACTGTACGATACGTGAGTGCCATCTTCCGGCCGATAGCGCAACCACATCGGCAGCATATTGGCGAGGCAAACGTTTTCATGGACGGCAATTCGCGCTCCCATCGTGCACATCTTGTGAATGACTTCCTTCAGGATAACGACATAGCTCGACTACAGGGGCCAGCATGTTCTCCATACGTGAGCCCTATCGAACATGCCGGCGACAGATTGAAAAGGGCTGTTTATGGACGACGTAACACACGAACCACTCTGAGGGATCGACGCCAAATCGCCGCTAAGGAGTGGGACAATCTGGGCCAACAGAGCGTTGATGAACTTCTGGATAGTATGCCACGACGAGTACAGGCATGCATCAATGCAAGAGGACGTGCTACTAGTTATTATAGGTACCGGTGTGTTCAGCAGTCCGGACCACCTCCTCTCGAGGTCTCGCTGTGTGGTGGTACTACATGCAATGTGTGGTTTTTATGAGCAATAAAAAGGGCGGAAATGATGTTCATGTTGATCTCTATTCCAATTTTCTGTACAGGTTCCAGAAATCTCGGAACCGAGGTGATGCAAAACTTTTGTTGATGTGTGTATTTACAATTCTCAATAGATACAGACCGGTATCGTCGAGAGTGCAGTTGAACTGGTGTCTCTAGTAGGTAGCCTTTCCAATTGTATGACCACAAGTGTCAATGTCTCACACCTCCGTAATCACGACTCAGAGGGAATGAAACACGACTGCTGGAAAATGCAAAAGCACCCTTCGTTGTCTTCAGATCACTTTAAAATTTCGTCGAATAAATTAGAATGGTTCTTAGTGGTTCCAAACCGTACGCAGGAGCAAAAAATGACAACATGATACTCACCAACTCCTTTTATACTGGCAAGTCTGCCTCTCCTGACATATAGTGGTCGATTCCGCCTTTTACTGGGGCGTTCAGATCCTTTTGATGAGATAGTGTACCGCACTATGAAACTCATTCCTACCTTGTCTCATGATTCTGAACTTCGCATTTTAATTTTGGAGGAGCCAATTTAATACTCTATAAAAATGTACCCACGAGATTCACTACTGATAAATTAGTTTTGTAACTCTTGTTGCTCGTTTCTGAACTTTATTAAATTGGTATTTCTCCAGAACAACATGCGATATCGTAAGAGACTATGCAGATTTGCGTAGTAAGCACATAGTACTGCTTCAGTTGTACAGTAGCCCGTTACCACATCAGTATTGCTCCCATACTGAATGACGACCTAGCGATGTTCTTCATTTCCTTGTGTCAGATGTTTGTTGAGCGCTGCAGCACCGTAATTCTAGGATTATGTTGGTTCATACCGTTTTTCCTGTACCTCTATATTCATCCATACAGTATTTCTGTCTCATTTGCCATCATGTAACTTTCATAACTGTTTCTGCTTCTTTTGTTGTCGAAGGGCCCATCTTCAGTACGTAAGTTCCACAGTGGTCTCTAAGGATATGACTATTGCTTCTGTCTCTGTGGCCACAGCTATACTCAGCATGCCAGTGTGAAGTGTGTGGGATAGAGCACTTCCTATTGCACCATTTACTAGAGCTTCTTCTCGATCAATTAGCGTTTGTGACGCGGTACAAATATCCGCGAGAACCTTAATTTATTATAATTGTAAAAAATATAAAATCATCAATCAAAATTTTTACTTTTACAGTTGACAGACGGTTACTGAGTCCATATCAAATTATTTTATCTCAAAAATGATCAAAGTCATTAAAATACATACATTATTCAGAGGACTTGTGAGCCCTGACACCATTATACAGGCGAGGTACATTAGGGGCTCAAAAGTACCAAAACGATCATACATCTAAGATACAGTTGTTTTGTTTCATTAACAGCCAAAAAACGATTACACCCTGAACACTTTCAAAGGGGTCTACACGCCGCCTTCGTACAAGAGCCAAGTTCTCATCTGCCATTTGAACTGAAAAATGTGGGCCAGTGAAATCCTGTCTCCTGAAAACGTACGTCTTATGATAAAGAAAATGCTGTCTCTCTCTCATCTTTATAGTTGAAAGAAGAGAAATCTTATCCTTTTCGGACCTTCCCTGATTTCTGGACATTTGCTTTCCAAGTGAGTGTATCCCCAAATGTAGTCCTACGTTTGAAATCACTCAATGGTAGTGTTATTTTAAGGGACAGTATGAAATATAGGAATTCATTATGATCATTTTCACCAATGCATAAAACAATCTGTACCAGTACTTTTTTGACTTGCTGTCTACTACGTAAGGAGATCTAAGATGTCACCTTTATCTACGCTATCCATGTGTTCATTATAATCTTGTACAACTCTCATTGCACCACTTCAACCATTGTTCCATTCTTCTAGGCTTTTGATGCACTGCATAATTCATTTCCATTATAAATTGAATGAAAGTGAAGTTACTGCCTGGGAGCTGACGGGACTGCTAAGTCCCAGTCATATTTTACGCTATAATTGAATATTACAAAGGTATTGTAGTGATACTTTATCCAAACTAATGTTAGTATGCAACTACATAAAAGTTGTCACTCATCTCATTTAACATATAAAAGCTACTTTTGCAGAGTTGTCTCACACACCTAGCGGCGAGTTTCACTGCAGCTGTTGAAATTCCAGGCTGATGTATAGGCTGTAGAATGGCTTGCAGGATGTACAAATATGCTTCGTAGGAAGCTCAATTTGTGTGGAATGGCACCTTGTGTCTCTACGTGTTTAACGGGCTATTGAGTCACATAATTCCACCCAGATTCTCCCGGGACTCCTAACTCCGACAACTAAATAAAGGGTTAAACGTCTCTGTGTGCCCTATGATTAGTCTACTCTTGTGTTTGCGATCAATGCAGGAGTGATGCGTCGTCGATTGTAGTTGTGGCCAGTTTAAGGGGCAAGCTGCACAAGTCGCCATTTGCGGCGCCAAACAGAAAGGAGCCATAGAGATTATACAACTGTACGATTTCTGTACAGGATGTAACACAATACCATCAATTGCTGTTTGGGGCGCTAAGGTCAGGGGCCGCTAGAGCGACACATTTGTGAAATTTCTGTTCAGGACATACCACAATACCTTCAATGGTCTCTTGGGGCTGGCAAATTGACAGGGGTGATAGCGGCGAGGTAACTGTCAGATTTCTATACAGTGTGTACAACAATATTGCCAGTGACCGCTTGGTCTGTCAAGCTGAGGGGGGTGCTAGAGATGACACAACTGTGAGATTTCTGCACAGGGCAGACCATAATATCATCAGTGGCCGCTTGGGGCGCCAAGCTGAGAAGGGTGCAAGCGCAACACGAATGTTAGACTTCTAAACAGGATATACGGTGGTATCATCAGTGATCACTTGGGGTGCCAATCTGAGAGGGGCGCTAGAGGTGACACAGCTGTGCACCAAGTTGAGAGGGCGCCTGGGCCCCTAAGTGCAAGTTTTGTATACAGTGCATCTCACAATTAGTAGCGAAGCTGACAAGGGTGAAAATGTACTAAGGAAAAAGGAGAGGTTTTGTGGGGGTGGGGGGAGGGGGAGGGGGAAGATAGTGCCAAAAGATATGTTCTTTTGTGGGAATACGATCTCAAACCTGCCATGGTTGTAGGACATTCTTGAGGTGCTTGCTTAAAGCTTGTTCTAGAGGCTTTATAAGTAGGCCATCTAGGGATGATTTACATCTATCTTCAAGCGTTTGCTATTGCAGGTTCTTCAGCGTCGTCGTAACAGTCTCCCATAGGTCCAGAAGGCCTCTTACTATTCGCACTCGTCTTCATTCTGTATGTTCATATCACCTGTCGGCCCTATTTGGTACAGACCCCACCCACTAAAGCAACATTCTAGGACGACTCCTATGAGTGTTTTGTAAGCAATCTCCTTTGTAGACTGATCGAATTTCCAAGTTTTCTGTGAATGAACCGAAGTCTGCCACTCCATTTCATATCCCTAAAAACTGCCACAACGTGGTATTTATATGACTTGACCGCTTCTATGGGCGAATATTTGATATCGGACTCAAAGGATACTACATTGTTTCCGGTTTGTTATATACCCACGTTTACGTTTCTGAGCATTTGGAGCATGTCGTCAATCTTTGCACCATTTAGAAATCTGGTCAAGGTCTGAGTGAATATTTGATAAGCCTCTTTCTGGCAGTACTTCATTATCGGTAACTGCATCATCTAATGTCGCCTGCTGGGTGAACATGCTGTTGCAAAGTGAACAACAACGGTTCCAGCACGTTTCCATGTTTGCTCTGACGTACATCTGAGGACAAAAATACGGAAAGACCCAAATACAACACATAACTATGCCTAATTTGGTGTACGAAAACAGCTTACAGTCAACTCGGAGTGGATAAATACAGGTCCTGTACGGTTGCCAAGGGAGTCTTCCTGGAAAATATGGGAAGTTCATGTGACGATGATGGAAGGGAGAATTATGTCATACTATTTTCTCCAAAGTGGCCCACAAAGACTCAATTATATTTAGATCTGATGGCTGTGGTGGCCAGAGGACATGCGACGATTCATCCTCGAACTCATAAACCCAATCCTGGACGTTATGAGCTGCGTGAACATGAGCCTTGACGTCTGGAAAGAAAGCATCATCACTGGGGAACAAAGATTTTTCAACGGGTCAATCTGATCAGCCGAAATGATCGCATAATTATTGGCAGTAATGGAACATTGCAGAGTAACCATTGTGTATATTCAGTATCACGATATGGCTGCCTAAATCCTCATCGAACCCACGCCACATTTCACTCTTGGTACGTAAAGTCTCCTAGAAGTAGGAGACAGCGTGAAACAAGGCGCCTTCGACTAAACGACTCTCTTCCGTTGCTCCTCAGTCCGAAAGTTATGCCTTCAGCCCCATTTCTCCTATTATGTGCATTTTCGTGAATGATCGGTTTTCAAATTCCAGCTCGCCCTGCAGTTCTTTGCTTATGGAGCCCTCTTCGCGCTATTTTTGACAGGTTTCGCGAATGCAGATTTTAGTTCTGCACTGACTGTTTCAGCGATCGTCCTGTTATTTTTCTTCACAATCCTCTTCAATGACCGTCTGTGAAGGTCAGTCAACACTCACTTTTGTCCTCATTGTGACTTAGGGGGCACTGGTTTTCCCTGTTCCTGAATGTCGTATCAATTTTTGATATGATGCAGCTTGGAACGTCAAACACTTCGACTACTTTTGTTTGGGAGCACCAACAGCTTTATAACGTTGTAATTCACTCAGCTCCGACCTAATGCATTGGCAACTACACAGAAGACAGTTATGCTATTGGCACTTGGAATGCTTTCAGATCACAGCACACGTTCCGTTCGTAGTCAAATACAACAGTGCTACCTGCAGATTTGGTAACCATCTTCAACGGTGGTACTTATCAATTCTTTAGAAAATCAAAAGTTACAATCTCACCACAGTTAATTAAAGGAAATAGGAAGCCCGGGAATACTAGTGATGAACAAGCTTGTGACTGTTTTACAATTTCAATTTGACTCCAAACAAACTTTATTATAAACTTCAATTCGGACATTTGGCCTGTTACTGATGCAATATACAAGTTTTCACGTTAATTGAATTGCATAAACACTAATAAGAATCATATTTTGCGTCCGCAGCCAAAATCATATATAGTAGGCACGGTGAAATAATCAATCATAAAAAATCGTTCTTGTTTAACCATATCTCAAAAGACTGGTAACACTATACACTTCTAACCCAAAGATACACAGCCACATAATACAACTTCATTTACAAAGAAAAACAAAGTTCTTAAAGCTTAATAAAACTGAGCTGCCCACATAAAGGTCCACAGTAAAACATGCTTACACTAAAAACGCAAAGTTGGCCAACCAAGGTCGCAAAACTGGCACAGAGGAAAAATAACAAGTTGCCCGTTCATTAAAGAGGCACAAATGATTAACATAAGTGTAAAATATTAACTAATAGACATAATGACTCAGAATGATTCTCAGATTGCACTTCTCTTTAGAGATCAGCGTTAAGGCCCACAGCAATGTCAGGAAGCCACAACGCTACGGCCGGCAGGCAATACGAGCTTTCATTCTCCACGGCTTGGGCACAGGCCCACTTGCAGGCGGTATATACACTCCTGGAAATGGAAAAAAGAACACATTGACACCGGTGTGTCAGACCCACCATACTTGCTCCGGACACTGCGAGAGGGCTGTACAAGCAATGATCACACGCACGGCACAGCGGACACACCAGGAACCGCGGTGTTGGCCGTCGAATGGCGCTAGCTGCGCAGCATTTGTGCACCGCCGCCGTCAGTGTCAGCCAGTTTGCCGTGGCATACGGAGCTCCATCCCAGTCTTTAACACTGGTAGCATGCCGCGACAGCGTGGACGTGAACCGTATGTGCAGTTGACGGACTTTGAGCGAGGGCGTATAGTGGGCATGCGGGAGGCCGGGTGGAAGTACCGCCGAATCGCTCAACACGTGGGGCGTGAGGTCTCCACAGTACATCGATGTTGTCGCCAGTGGTCGGCGGAAGGTGCACGTGCCCGTCGACCTGGGACCGGACCGCAGCGACGCACGGATGCACGCCAAGACCGTAGGATCCTACGCAGTGTCGTAGGGTACCGCACCGCCGCTTCCCAGCAAATTAGGGACACTGTTGCTCCTGGGGTATCGGCGAGGACCATTCGCAACCGTCTCCATGAAGCTGGGCTACGGTCCCGCACACCGTTAGGCCGTCTTCCGCTCACGCCCCAACATCGTGCAGCCCGCCTCCAGTGGTGTCGCAACAGGCGTGAATGGAGGGACGAATGGAGACGTGTCGTCTTCAGCGATGAGAGTCGCTTCTGCCTTGGTGCCAATGATGGTCGTATGCGTGTTTGGCGCCGTGCAGGCGAGCGCCACAATCAGGACTGCATACGACCGAGGCACACAGGGCCAACACCCGGCGTCATGGTGTGGGGAGCGATCTCCTACACTGGCCGTACACCACTGGTGATCGTCGAGGGGACACTGAATAGTGCACGGTACATCCAAACCGTCATCGAACCCATCGTTCTACCATACCTAGACCGGCAAGGGAACTTGCTGTTCCAACAGGACAATGCACGTCCGCATGTATCCCGTGCCACCCAACGTGCTCTAGAAGGTGTAAGTCAACTACCCTGGCCAGCAAGATCTCCGGATCTGTCCCCCATTGAGCATGTTTGGGACTGGATGAAGAATCGTCTCACGCGGTCTGCACGTCCAGCACGAACGCTGGTCCAACTGAGGCGCCAGGTGGAAATGGCATGGCAAGCCGTTCCACAGGACTACATCCAGCATCTCTACGATCGTCTCCATGGAAGAATAGCAGCCTGCATTGCTGCGAAAGGTGGATATACACTGTACTAGTGCCGACATTGTGCATGCTCTGTTGCCTGTGTCTATGTGCCTGTGGTTCTGTCAGTGTGATCATGCGATGTATCTGACCCCAGGAATGTGTCAATAAAGTTTCCCCTTCCTGGGACAATGAATTCACGGTGTTCTTATTTCAGTTTCTAGGAGTGTATTTATGTATAGTCCGACTGCCCTCACAACGAGCGGTCCTTACAAGAATCTATAACGGCACCGATGCCATGAAACGTGTAGACTTAACAAATGGCCTGCTGCACAAATAGATTGCAATAAAAACAAGGTCAAATTGCAGCCAAACTGGAATATGTTAGAAGCATGCCCCCAAACTCTTATGGAGCAATACTCCAACATTACCCGTCTCCCAATAAATTAGCAGGAAACTTAACGATCACTTCCAGTTGCCTTAAGGTACTTTCAACATTAAGTAAACATAGCAAATCCTGCCGTAACAAATGATTGAACCATTAACTCTACGGCTGCCGGGCGCGTACACAACCGCAACCAGTCCACAGCGGTCAATGTGTCCTAGGAAAGTTAAAATTTGCATGAAAAGCACTTAAAACACAAATGAAATGAGGAACATCGGCCCCCTTAAAATAGCCACTGTGGAAGCAAGTTCAGAACCCATGCCACAACAAGTTTCTACAATCTTCTTAGTTAAACACAGAATAAAAGTCATACGTAACTTGGAGCTTCCATATTACGGGCAGGGAAGCTATTCAGCGCGAGACGACGAACCCACCAAAATTTTGCACGTCAAAGAGCCCAATGGTCGGCACCGTACATCCGGCGCGACAAAAGACAAGGGCGGCGAGCACGGCGAGGCCCATGCACCACGGTTAGGGACTCAAGCTTGTTTTCAACACAAGTTGGCTCGTTGAACGCCAAACGGAGACTGTCTCGTCATACGTTCACCCGGAAAACCGCCGGGCGAGCAGTCAAAGATAGCAAGAAAGCCGAATACCGATATCAGCGATGCAAGTAGAACGCCCTACCGCTAGTCGCCACGGCTCACATCTGTATTGTGTTGAAGCATCCATCTGTCGCGAGGTTGCCATATTTTTGTCCAACCCCTGTATATCACCATGACATAAGGATCTGAAGACTGTTACTATTACCTGCCAGTTCAGTAAGATCCAAGCTGAACAGCGAGGAGCCCAACTTCTTACCCTGTGTTTGGTGATGTACCAAACACTGTGGCTGTCATATGCTATTTGCAGTGGGTCTGCTCAACACGTGTTTCCTCGCAACGAGGTGGACAGACAGCCCGGCGCAGCTCCTATCACGTGTCCCGAGACACTGGCGCGGCGTCTCACTCTGCGTCGTCAGATAGCGTACCTGTCGTCCGTCAGCCAGCAGAACACTTCTGCAATATCTGCCACATAGCAGCAGTGCTCACCAGCAACCTCCGCGCCATGAAAATCAACACCAAGGAGCGCACATTCATTGTTACCATACCACCTATACGTCATCTAAAAGCAACTAGTTATACTTTACTTATTAATTTTTTCCCTTTCATCTACTGTCTAGATACAAGAGCAGAACCAGTGTTTCACATAAATTGATGTATATGAAAGTAACATGTAGTATGTTAACGTAATGTCAAATGTACCGTAGAACTAAGTGCCGGCCGGTGTGGCCTAGCGGTTCTAGGCGCTTCAGTCTGGAACCGCGCGACCGCTACGGTCGCAGGTTCGGCTCCTGCCTCGGGCATGGATGTCTTTGATGTCCTTAGGTTGGTTCGGTTTAAGTAGTTCTAAGTTCTAGGGGACTGATGACCTCAGATGTTTAGTCCCATAGCGCTCAGAGCCATTTGAACCATAGAACTAAGCACTATAGTGTTTCAAGCGAAAGGTCTCCATAAAACACCTACATTAAAATAATAATACAAATATTTAAAAATCTCTATACCACTCTTTTGCCATTTGCTGCACAGATATTCTATTGGAATCCTGAAGGAGCATGGTACTGGTCTGTTGTTCTATGTTACAATTAGTATTTCTAGACTGCACCACGCTATGTAACACTACACTTCACTGTATTACACTATTGTACTTCGTATCACAACGAAACTAGATCTCGTTTTTTTTTTCGGGGAGATTGCTCCTGTTGCGCTGAGAGAAAACTCAGGATCCAAAAGAGCTACTTCGTTGAGCCACTTAAAGTGTGGAGATTCGGAGATAGCTATCAGGGTCTGAAGAACTCCTTTCTGTTTTCACTGCACTAATCATTACTACGAGGGATGATAGGACGACAATAGTACCGATATATAAGTGAAACAACAGCTGTATTTTAATCTCTGATTTATTGGAGAGGCAATGGGTTACGTTATTTCTTTATGACGTCATCAGGCCCTCTGTGGTAACACAGCGCCTGAGCTAATATCGTCGGACAAAGCAACATGCGAAAGTGAACTACACTGAAGAGCCGAAGACATTAGTGCACGTCCTGCAACACGACGTGGCGTGGACTCGATAAATGCCTGAATTAGTGCTGGATGGAACTGACACCATGAATCCTGCTGGGCTGTCCATAAATCCGTAAGAGTGCGAGCGGATGGAGATCAATTCTGAACAGCACGTTGCAAATCATCCCAGATATACTCAATGCTGTTGATGCCTACGGAGTTTGTGTGTCCAGTGGGTAGTGTTTAAACACAAACGAGTATTCTTGGAGCCACATTGTAACAATTCTGGGCGTGTGGGGTGTCGCATTGTCCTGCTGGAATTGTCCAAGTCCGTCGGATTGCATAATGTACACGAATGGATGTAGGTGATCAGACAGGATGCTTACCTACGTGTCACCTGTCAGGGTCGTATCTAGAAGGATAAGGGGTCTCATATCACTCCAACTGTACACGTACTACACCATTACATTTCACGAGGAGGTTACCCGAGGTGAAGGCGGGACGAAATTTCTGTGCAATATCATTGGCGCATATAGCTCTTGGTTTATTTCTCTCTTGTTTCATATGTAAATTACCGAGGTTTAATTGTTGAAACAGGCTACTACTATAAACAGAACGGCACCTGAGGCCGAATATGACTAAGTGGACAACGCTATCCGTAGTTTTATTTCATCTTCAGGATTCAATATCACATTCAGGATATTCACAGCCTTCATCAGCTTATCTTCTGAGACTATATTTTATCACCACCTGATTAGCTAAAAAGCTGATGGTCACATAAATTGATTAAAATTGGAACGACAAACTGGCATGGACATTTTTTTATCAGCACCTGATTAGCTAAAAAGCTGATGGTCACATAAATTGGGTAAAATTGGAACGACAAACAGGCATGGAAACTTAGACACCTCACTCTTTACATCGCTGTGGAAGAATTGGAAAAAGTGAAGCATTGGTAAGGCAACGAATTTAGATGAAACGAGGTTGATGAAAAAAATCAATCATTTCGATATGAAATCTGAATCATGCTAACATCACAGATGCTAACAGAACAGGTTCGAATTTCTGTGCTCTATGTTCATATACAGTCTTATGATGTTATTTTTTCCCTTTTGTTGTCACGGAAGTATATGATATTCCTTGATATCACAGCATTTCTGTGACGTCGAGAAACACAGTGGAACAATTTAGCTAATAAATAGTATTAAAATTATATTTTATCTTTCCAAATGTTATACAACCTTAGGAAACCAACAGTAATTGTAAATGAAAACATAAAAATTATAATACATCAGTTTTACCTTTGAATTTTACTTTTAGACCTCAAGAGAACCAGTGTATTTCGCAGGGTGATATTTATCACTGGAACGTTCGGTGCATAAAAATCGAACCATCACCAGCATCGTGCGCGAAGGCACATACAACATAGTCACATTCTTTAATGCGATTATCATCAGGAAAAACAACTTCGTTAACGTCCTAATTACCTCATGATATGATGATAACTCATAGCAAACCCAGCATATCAATGCATTTTCTCTAAGCTTGGAGCCTACAATTGATTTCGGATCCAAGATTCTAGTTCACGAATTTCATAACTTCTGCTTGTGCTTCCGTTTGCTGTGTGATGAGAGTAGGGCACTTTTGTAATAGACGAATCTAATGTTTCATCTGTAATTAAAAGTGTGCATCGTTGGGTTGATAGAACGACATACACTTTGGCAGAATTACTTTTCATTAACACGTCGATATTCTGATGTCATCGATGACCAACCCATCCCACGAGTCAATGATTACAGAAACGGTTGAATATTTTTTTAAGGTCATAAAAATTTGTCCAATAACAGATGATAACTGATTTTTATGATCACTCCTGATTTTGTAGCTCTTGTGTACAGTTTGTGATGCCGTTTCCTTGGCTGGTTTATATCTTGTTCGGATATTCTGATGTCATCGATGACCAACCAATCACACGAGTCAATGATTACAGAAACGGTTGTATTTTTTTGTAAGGTCATAAAAATTTGTCCAATAACAGATGATAACTGATTTTTATGATCACTCCTGATTTTGTAGCTCTTGTGTACAGTTTGTGATGCCGTTTCCTTGGCTGGTTTATATCTTGTTCGGCTCGAGGACCAAATTTGTCGCTGGCGTCTTGGAGACAAACAAATACTGTTAGCAACAGCTTTCCGGGAAGTGTTAATCGGTACTGGGCTGTACACGAGAGTTCAAACTCAAAATTACAAAACAGCTATAGCAGTGGAGGTTCCAAATGACAGGCGGAGTACCGACTTGACGTAAAATTAAAATGATCGAGTCTTGTTTGTTCCATTGTTTTTCAGATGCTAGAAACAGTGGGCATGTGGTTATTACACGAGCACTGTGGCAGTGGACAATGGCTGCAGCAGATGGAATATAAATTCAAAGGCTGAAAGAGCTGGTGCGCTTCATTCAAGGGGAAACACACAATTTAGCTGCGTCGTGTCACCAAATACACCAGCAGCTATAACATGCTTACATTTGATGAATTATTGAAAAAAAACAGCATTTATTCAACGCATGACCTCCAACACAGTTTCTGAAGTCAGCCGTTTTTCAGTTATGTGTACGGATAAGATAGAATGTATCACTTCTACATTTAGAAAATGTTATCGTTTCTAGGTGAGAAAGTTACAGAAACAGCTATCCCCCAGGTGAAACAATGATATATATATATATATATATATATATATATATATATATATATATATATATAGATAGATAGATATAGGGGGTCCATTGATAGTGACCCAGCCAAATACCTCACGATATAAGCATCAAACGAAAAAACAACAAAGGACGAAACTCGTCTAGCATGAAGGGGTGAACCAGAGGGCGCTATGGTTGGCCCGCTAGTTGGCGCTACCATAGGTCAAACTGATATCAACAACGTTTTTTTTTTAAATAGGAACCCCGATGTTTATTACATATTCGTGTAGTACGTAAGAAATATGAATGGTTTAGTTCTACCACTTTTTTCGCTTTGTGATAGATGGCGCTGTAATAGTCACAAACGTATAAGTACGTGTTATACGTAACATTCCGCCAGTGCAAACAGTATTTGCTTCGTGATAAATTACCCGTGTTAAAACTGACCGTTTATCAATTGTGGAAATGGTCGATATCGTGTTGATGTATGGCTATTGTGATCAAAATGCACAACGGGCGTGTGCTACGTATGCTGCTCGGTATCCTGGACGACATCATCCAAGTGTCCGGACCGTTCGCCGGATAGTTACGTTATTTAAGGAAACAGGAAGTGTTCAGTCACACGTGAAACGTCAATCACGACCTGCAACAAATGATAATGCCAAAGTAGGTGTTTTAGCTGCTGTCGCGCGTAATCCGCACATGAGTAGCTGACAAATTGCGCGAGAATCGGGGATCTCAAGAACGTCGGTGATGAGAATGCTACATCAATATCGATTGCACCCGTACCATATTTCTATGCACCAGGAATTGCATGGCGACGACTTTGAACGTCGTGTGCAGTTCTGTCACTGGCACAAGAGAAATTACGGGACGATGACAGATTTTTTGGACGCATTCTATTTGGTGACGAATCGTCATTCACCAACAGCGCTAATGTAAACCGGAATAATATGCACTATTGGGCAACGGGAAATCCACGATGGCTGCGACAGCGACCTTGACGGGTTAATGTATGGTGCGGCATTATGGGAGGAAGGATAATTGACCCCCATTTTATCGATGGCAATCTAAATGATGTAATGTATGCTGATTTCCTACGTAGTGTTCTACCGATGTTACTATAATACGTTTCACAGCATGACAGAGTGGTGATGTAATTCCAACATGATGCATGTCCGGCACATAGCTCGCATGCGGTTGATGCGGTATTCAATAGCATATTTCATGGCAGGTGGATAGCTCGTCGAAGCACCATACCATGGCCCGCACGTTCACGAAACTGACGTCCCCGGGTTTCTTTCTGTGGGGAAAGTTGAAGCATATTTTCTATCGTGATCCACCGACAACGCCTGCCAACATGCGTCAGCGCATTGTCAATGCATATGCGAACATTACAGAAGGCGAACTTCTCGTTGTTGAGAGGAATGTGGTTTCACTTATTGCCAAAACCAATGAGGTTGACGAACATTATTTTGAGGATTTATTGCATTAATGTGGTATATACAGGTAATCACGCTGTAACAGCATGCGTTCTCAGAAATGATAGGTTCACAATGGTACATGTATCACATTGGAACAACCGAAATAAAATGTTCATACGTACCTATGTTCTGTATTTTAATTTAAAAGACCTACTTGTTACCAACAGTCGTCTAAAATTTTGAGCGACATGTTTGTGTCTATTACAGTGCCATCCATCAGAAAGCGAAAAAATTGGTCCAACTAAAATATTCATATTTATTTACTACTACACGAATATGTAATAAAAATGGGGGTTCCTACTTAAAAAAAACATAGTTGATATCCATTTGACCTATGGCAGCGCCATGCAGCGGGCCAACCATAGCGCCATCTGGTTTCCCCCTTCAAGCTATAAAAGTTTCGTTCTTTGTAGGTTTCTAGTTTGACGCTAATTTCGTGAGATATTTGGCCCGGTCACGATCAATGGACCAACCTATATATAATATATGTATATATTTAGAAACGGTCGTCATTTCCATGGGCATCACCAGTCATATATATATATATATATATATATATATATATATATATATATATATATATATATATATATATACACACACACATACCGATAATTTTTTTCTTTTGCGATCGACTTACCATTTTTTAAATTTTTTCCGAGGGCAAATGCTCTACCAATTTTTTCTTTTTTAAATATTTCTTGTTTTTATTACTTTTTAATTTTACTTATTATTTTTTCTTCTTTTACCAAAAAAAAAAATCATTCGGCCGGAAAAATAAAGTAAGCCCACGAAAGTCCAACAGCAGTTAGAAAAAAAAAAGAGCTTTTGTTTGCTTGCAGGCAAAAATGATGACTGCATTTGTTCTACCTCTTGTATAAGGAAACTGAACTGTAAATTAAAAACAAATGCATCTCCCGGAAATCGAGCCAGGGCCGCCTGCAAAATTTAATCGTTTACTTAATTTTAGGAGCACAATCAGCGGCAGGCTGGAGGGGGAAAGATGGCCGGGATCGAATTCCTAGGCCTTGCCTTGATGTCTCCCTCCTCCTACCACGTAAGCACCGAAGCGCACTGTCACATTTATTTTATAGCAATCAACCAATAGAAGGGAGCCATAAGCAAAAAATTATGCCAATAATGTGAACGAGAAAGGGTCATCTTTCCCGCTGGGATCACCTTATCGAAGCGAGCGGCCAGTAAGAGGCGGTCGTCATTGCCATGGGCATCATCAGTCTTCAACCGCCAGAGTGCCTAGGGCCGCTGCACACAGTCAGAGACTGTTTCTGTTACCTTACGGGAATCGTGGAAATGAGACGTCTGCAAGCCAGCTTCTTCTCACACCCAACACATCCCCAACGTTAGACCACCGAGTCTAACGTGTATGAGGTATGAAGGTAATTTACCTATAGGTTTCGATAAATGAGCTTGTGTATCAAAATATGTGACACAAATTGCCGCATCTTCCAATTTAATTGGCTTAGAAGCTTAAATAGTTTACATCGGCATGCGAACATAGACTTTAGTATCTTACATAAGTTTCAACTTGTTAACTCAATCCGTTTCTGAAAAATGGTGCCTTAAAGGACAACAAACTAATGACAAAAATGTTCTGTTTTTACCGACTGCACTACGGAACCCTAAACATGGCACAGTTTCTGTTAATTATTGATTCGTGAGATGTGCAGAGCTATCCGTAATTGTACGACGGTCTGGTTGTCGATGAAAATGGAACACCGAATTATTCATTAATAGGGATTCCGCCAGAGTGTACACCGTTCCGTCATTCCTACAACGTTTACTTTTACTGACAAGTGAAAAATTACAGTCGCACGTTACAGAAGTGCTATTCTCACCACAGAGAAAACGGAAATCATAAGTATAAACGATGAAATCAATTAATATACCGTAGTATATATAATGAATCGCTGGCTCCAACTTTCGAGAAAATGGTTTGATGTCCTTGGTTTGCCACTAACTTATCGTCAGATAGTGAGGTATTTAGAACAATAGCAAAGTTGCTTTTCATCAAGATAAACACATGAAAGAATACGACTGTGGAACGTATACCAGTGTACGTTGCTCGTCCTGCTTCGACTTCACCATGGGGAATACGCTGATTCTACTGAAGTTAAAAAAACATTGACGTACTAGAATTTTTATGTTCTTATTTACAATTACTGTTGGTTACATCATGTTGTACAACATTTCTGATGATAAAATATAATCTTAATAGTACTTGAAATGGTTATTTTTTTGGTAAACAATTCCATTCCATTTCTTGATGTCAGAGAAATACTGATGTCACTGATCTAATATAGGAAGCTCCTTCCCAAAGAAACTACACCTAAATTCGCTTTTTACCTTGCCAATTCCCCATATTGGCCATCATCGGGAGAACAAGGGAGAACTGTTAAACGCAATTGTATGCTAGCCAACTGTAATGTGCTTTCCTGTAAATTTCCAACCTAACTGGAGACAAGATATTTACCCCTTCTGTAAACGAGCCACTAGCAGGCAGATGGACAACCAGCAAAGAAATCCTAAGACAAGTTACCACCTACAAGCAGTGTTGCTGTCTGTGCCCTGTACATCTACAGGGTGTTTCAAAAATGAACGGTATATTTGAAACGGCAATAAAAACTAAACGAGCAGCGATAGAAATACACCGTTTGTTGCAATATGCTTGGGACAACAGTACATTTTCAGTCGGACAAACTTTCGAAATTACAGTAGTTACAATTTTCAACAACAGATGGCGCTGCAAGTGATGTGAAAGATATAGAAGACAACGCAGTCTGTGGGTGCGCCATTCTGTACGTCGTCTTTCTGCTGTAAGCGTGTGCTGTTCACAACGTGCAAGTGTGCTGTAGACAACATGGTTTATTCCTTAGAACAGAGGATTTTTCTGGTGTTGGAATTCCACCGCCTAGAACACAGTGTTGTTGCAACAAGACGACGTTTGCATACTTTGTTAATAGTACTGTAATGTTACAAAGGTATGAATGTGGACCGAACGTAGAGACAGGTCGTTTCGAAACCGAATGTGCGTATTATTCTCCTAATTCGTGACAGTTCGGTATATTTTTTTGAATTAGAAAAATACTTTCTTCGGAACACTAACAAGATTAATTGTAATTCATTTGTATTACTGCAGTACATACTAAACAACGCCTTTCGATGGTTTATTGAACACTGCCGGTAGACATAAGAGATAAATAAATAACCTGCAGTTTAGTCTCCCATATTATCTAAAACAGTCTCAAAATTATTAAATGAACACACCGTCATTTCACTTTACTATTGTTTATTTAATTGAGATCCAGGTTTCGGCCTTTTATGCCATTTTCAAGTGACCGTGGTTATGTCAGTGGTATATACTGCAGGATATCATATTTATCTTGCCAATCTGCATTTTATTCACAGTTTACTTCCGCCACCGTCAGGTGTTTTGCTGCCTACTCAGTAAATGTCCCTGTGCACCGTTTGACTACAGTTTATTGCGCTTCTGTTTACGCCTTTACAAGAAGAGAATGATAAATGTCCTCTTCACGTAATGTTTACTGCATCATGACTGAGCGGTCTTTATCAGTTAATGCGAACATTGTCTGGTGAACGAGCATTTTGCAGGAACCGCAATAAATCCCTCAGTGTACTATCTGATTGCACCTAAAGGCGTTCTTAGTGCGAAAGTATCAGCGTGTTCGTATGGGATTCGCTATCGAGGTAAAATCGATAAAATTCGACGCTACGTTTGGTTCCATTTCATTTTTATCTAATCTTAATTTCACACCATCTCTTATTGATGTACTAAATTTATTCCGAACCTCTGTCAGTGTTCCTTGCCTCATTGTTTTCGGAAATTCTTAATACATTTGGAAGCCAGAAATTGTTGTATGCTGTATAGCATCAAATCGTTTGATGCTCCGCACAGCGTTTCGGAAATAAAGCACATCTGTAATTTGTAGAACACGGTGTCTTGTGATAGACTGGATTTCCGGATGCACTCTTGGACGAATCCAACCAGGAAAACGCATTCTTGTTGCCGTTAGCATAGTAAAGACTCTTTAACGTCGTAGTTATAGTTTGGCAAATCTGTAATCGTGACAGTCATTTGCTGTCTTGCGAAAGATTGTTCCTGCTACGTAGATATTGTTTGGCAAATCTGTAGTCGTGACAGTCATTTGCTGTCTTGCGAATGATTGTTCCTGCTGTTCCTACTGTACAAAGGTCGCTTCGCCAGTTTCATAAAATAGCTAAGTAGTATTACATGGAAATTTCATCTAAAAAACTAAGTGTGTGATAATATCAAAAGCAACTGTATGGTCAAATTAAGCAGTAGGTGGTGTGTCACCTGAACAGGTGATGCACTTTAACATTCTAGGGACTGTTATCCCAGCTGTAAAGAGTTACCCAAGGAAGTGGAAAATCAAGTGGAAAAGGCATTAAGGATATCCAGTTGCCTCCAATGTAATGTATGGGGAAACGAAGTTATGACAACTAATGGAGAATACAAATATACCGAACAATGGCATGTCCTGTTTTGATATATGCAGCAGAAACGGGAAAGATAAAACAAAAGTTAAGGTCGGTGGAAATGAAGGCATTAAGAAAGATCGAAAGAGCAACCATGTCGAATAAATGAACAAATGTGTCCGTAATTCAAACATATATTTTCACTAAGTCCTTTGGTACTCTCTTGTCGATTAAGGTTTGAATTGTATCATTTGTTCTAATCCTTTCGAAGGCTTTTGAGAAGCCAACGAAGCACAGGTATGCTGGTTGGGTTATTAAACACTATGGATTTCTCTGCAGTGTCTTAAAGCGAAAATAACATCTATTGTGCTGCTGTTTCTCCTGAACCCTTGCTGTTTTTCTACCGTTACTATATAATTCTGAATTCGGCCTATAATTACTGATGTTAACAGTTTTAAGGTGGCATCAAGCCCAGTACATATCTAATACTTACTTATCTCATTGTTCATACATCTGAACTGTAATACTTCCTTTCCTTTTCCTTAGTACCCTCCCTTTCTTCACGGTACTATACAAAAAAGTATGAAGCTGTCGATATAATGCCTCTCCCCGTATTTCTGTAATTCATAATAGAGCTATATGCCATCTGGTCCTGGACATTTTCTATTTTTAAGTTTTTAATCGTAAAGTTTAATGACGAAATTGGGTTCCACGTGGAATTACATGCAAAGCACCACATTTTCCATTGCCGGGCAAACGATTCTCCTCATGCAATTGCTCAGAAAACGCAACGTGTCCACAAGGTAACAGTGTGATGTGGAATGACATCAAACAAACTTATGGGTCTCTTTCTTCTCTGTAACACAATGAACTCAGACCAGTATCCTACTAGAAAATGAGGATTGGCACACTTAGTCCACCCTACGACAATTTAAACGACCTCATGTTTATGCTAAATGTTGTCCCGACACATTTCGCTATAGTGCACGCAAATTGCTCGATAGTCACTTTCCAGCGTCACTATGATCCTCATGAGTGGTCAGCTCCGAGCCCTTATCTCACACGTGCGCCTTCTTCCTGTGGGGATGGGCTGAGGTGAAAGTTTGTCGCACCAAACCAGGTATACTGGCTGAATTAGAATGTCGCATCCGGAAGTTTCTCACCAACGTACCACAAGACTTGCCGTTGGTTGCGGACATTCCCAACGTATTGGAGAAATTGGTGGCAAAAGCTGGAACCTATGTAGATTTCGCATTATAAAAGTTTGCACCCTTCTGCTGATCTCATCTGCTATTCTCGTGCCCGCGACCTGTAATTCGGGTAAGATTTTTCCACTGTTCGAAGGTCAAATCCGGATTTCTGTGTCTCATATTAATCTCTGTAACTTGCGACTTTTGAAAAGTAGAGCCAGACGTGTTAGACTATGACTCTTTTCAACATGTGTAGATGATGTTACTGAGTGCTAATACTGTTAAGCGCTTGCTGTTATCCAGCACTAACATCGGGACTGATTGGTAACAACTATGCTATCAGCTGTTCCAAAAACGGTGCTGGTTTGTGACGTTTCCCAACAACATGCTGCTGGCGACAGCCGTTGACTCTAGCCGTTTTTGTCCTCGCACGGTGCACCGTTGGGGTGGTGGGAGCGAAAGACAGAGTAATAATTAACTCGGGTTGAAGTGCCCTGTGTTCTGGGTATTAGGCGTCTAATGCCGATAAACTGCGCTGATGCATCACATATTGCCCAACCTGGGTCAGTATCAAGTTCTACGACATCGCAGTGACTCTGTAACATCCCCCTCCCCTCCAAAGCTGTGACGAAGCGCTGTGAGGCAGGCTGCAAACAGCCCGACCCTCTCACACTACAACCCCCACACTTCCCAGGCAGCAGCAACTTGCTCCGCCTTTTGAGGAGACATTTTGCAAACAGCAAGAGCTACAGTATCGGTTGTGGGCCGTAATCGACTTCGTCGTTACCTGCAGGGAGTCCTACCTAGCTTAGAGACAGTGGATGGTGGACAATGGATTCAATACTAACGGGCTAAAGATCCTTTTCAATTCGTTCACCAGCAAAGAGCCGAGATCAGCCTACACTGACAATCCAACTGACATACATTCAAAGAAACGTTCACAGAGAAATCAACCAAAGATTGTGGGAATCTAATCAACACATGAAAATACTACATGCCTTAAATGCCAGATACTACTGGCATTTTAGAAAGAGTTGAATGTATGTGAGGATTCTAACATGCTAGAGAGGTCTGAACACGTGAGACAACAACAGAGAGGACAATGCATGACTGGATGCGGTGACTTCTTACTACATAGTTGAAGATTTCTCTCACAGCATCAACGTGGCAAAGCCGCGCACGTTTGTTCAGTGGTGCCTACATGCGAGCGAGAGGTCCAATATCAACTGCTGAAAAGTTCTATTGCCAAGGACTACATGCGGGAAGGCCAAGTTTTCTGTCTACAGTGGTTGCACATCCTGCCTCAGTTCCGACAGTCGAAACAGAATCTTTCTGGTATCACAGCTACACCTCAAGACCGGTAAGAGGCGTCGTTTCAATCTAAATTTAAAAGCTGCCATCATCGTGGGAAAATCAATAAAGCCTCTCAAAGTGACAAATCCGAAATCTGATTCCGAAATACTGTTCCACAGTAAGTCGGGAATTTGTCTGTTATGATATTGTGTCTCTAGGAATTTTTAAATTTCTCATTAAAAATGGGCTGAGAATTTGCAGTGACATTTATTGTATGGTAACTGTTGTGGGTGTCTTTGATTCATGCAAACGCAAATGTCTGCTTTTCGTCAGCTGCCGCACGGGGTTGTTTTCGTCCTGCTACAACTTCATATTGGCTAA
Source organism: Schistocerca cancellata (assembly GCF_023864275.1). Classification (NCBI taxonomy): domain Eukaryota; kingdom Metazoa; phylum Arthropoda; class Insecta; order Orthoptera; family Acrididae; genus Schistocerca; species Schistocerca cancellata. The sequence continues at coordinate 684,973,305 of NC_064630.1, read as the reverse complement.
CTATTCCGTTCAGCATTGTGACAGGTCCATACACTCCCTGACGCGGCATCAGAAGCTTATTCAATAGATTAATGGTTCATTATTATACGCGAACTCACTGTGAGCAGACAAACAGGGAAATATGTATGCGATAATAACAGAAATCTTTGAGCAAGATAGGAGCTGATTTGAAATGCGTTACTCTAACATAAACTTGGAAATGCTTGCGAAAAAACGGTAATCACTGGCGCAGAGGCGCATGTCAGTTTTTCACACAATACACTTTTACAGAGACTACGCCTCCTCGTATATGAAACACCCATCGAAATAGCTTAAAGTTATTGTAACCATGATCCTTATACCCCACACTCGGGAACCAGCACGCCAAAGTAATAAAAATGTTACATCCTTAGTCAGCACTATCACTTCACCAAAAGCAGGATATGAGAACGAACCTGCTGTATCCTTAAAGCACACAGGATCCGTGTTGTACAGCAGTGCCATTTGGGTTGCATGATCAGCAGGCGTTAAGCAACGAGAGGATCCTACAGGAAAGCAGCACATACAAAATAAACGAATTTTATATTTCTGTTAATTTCTGTGAGTCCGCAGCTCGTGGTCTCGCGGTAGCGTTCTCGCTTCCCGAGCACGGGGTCCCGGGTTCGATTCCCGGCGGGGTCAGGGATTTTCCCTGCCTCGAGATGACTGGGTGTTGTTGTGTCGTCTTGATCATCATATTCATGCCCATTACGGTCGGAGGATGGCAATGGCAAACCATCTCCGCTAAGACCTGCCCTATTAGGGCGGTGCGGGACTCACGTATCGTCCCCTACGCTCTGTAACGGGGTATGGGACTTCATCATCATCATCAGTTTCTGTGATGCGCAACAACTGATTTCTAGCTTTTTTTTAGTTGCGTTTAAGTTCCGCCGAACGAGATTTTGCCCTAGAGATGTACATCGCCGAGCGGTCTCAGGCATCTTGCCACGGTTTGCGTGGCTGCTCCCGTCGGAGCTTCGAGTCCTCCCTCGGGTATGGGTGTGTGTGTTGTCCTTAGCGTAAGTTAGTTTAAGTTAGATTAAGTAGTGTGTAAGTCTAAGGTCCGATGACCTCAGCAGTTTGGTCCCATAAGAACTTACCACAAATATCCGATGTACATCTGCTTACACCAAGGTCACACTGCGCGTTTGGGAGACGTATGAACACTTGGTGTGAGTCTGAGTTAACAGGAGGATAGACTTTGACCGACGTACACTTTTAAAATAATTTTGTGAAATAGCGAGGAAATGATTCATTTTTACACATAATTGATTCCTGCTCAGTTGTTTTGGAGTACCTTTCGTGACACCACCATTTATCTGAGATTATAATATTGGACTGTAACAATCAGGATTGAAACTATTAATAAAAAGTGATGTATTCTTTATTGAAAGTGAAAATACGAAATACAGTACTCCGTGAATGTGTACATACAGTTTGAGAAAACGAATGTACCAATTTTCTGAGGTATGGATATATAGTCATTTCGATATTAACATTGTTTTTAGAATGAAATTGTCACTCTGAGACGTAGTATGTGCTCTTATTGAACATCCTGGGAAGATAAAACTCTGTGTCGGACCGAGAATTGGACTCCGCAAAGGTTCCAAACTAGATTTTTTCTCTGGCAGACAGATTTAATCTGCTAGGAAGCTCCAAGTTTTTAAAATTTTCATAAGAGGAATGTAGACATGGATACCAAAAATTTTCGCCATCGTGTAACCTGCCGTAAAGGTCTAACCTTACTAACGTAATGATCAACGCCTTTCCTTATACATCGACTCCATATCAAATCTGGCTAGTGAACTGAATTAATTTGGCTACTTTAATCAATTAGAAGGAAATGGCTATAGAAGACTAATCGACAAATGGCAGTAAGAATGTATCTCTTGGTTTATAAGAATTCTTTAGAAGAGAAAAACTGCACAATAATTTCTGCTCAAAAAATCCAGGTGAAGTATTTCAGTTCGAAGTACTTTTATCTTCATTGAAGGCAGCACTACTTGAACACGAATGAATTCATGGAGAAACGTTTCAGATCAAACAGCTGTAGAAGTTTCGTAATGTTATTCCGAAAAAGGGTACATGCATTGCACATCGTTTATGTACAGGGCAGGCTATGTAAAACTGCCAGTTAAGTGAAGCAACGGTCCTTACATCCTTCGCAAAAGTTGCACACCATAAAAGGTGAATGAAATATTTTGCAGGCATATTTTATAATAAATTTTAATGATCGGAAAACTTTCAAACGTCCAGCTTCACTGTACGCACACAGCACAGATAATGTGCTCTGACAATGCTGATCCACGTCTAACACTTCGATATGGCGGTGAGATTAATACATTATACCAATAAAGTATAGCAAGAAGGATCGGCAACTTCACAATCGCCGAATCACACAATTGTTTTTATGTGGAAAGAGAGAATATCTTAGTCTGACAATTTGGGAATGCACACTTCTGTTGGATTCCGCCTAATGTCCCTTTCCTAAGCTAACATGTTTCAATGACTTCAAAATTTGTCCGGATAGAAGCTTCAGTGCATTGGAATTTATTGTTTATCCTCTCAAGTAGCACCGATATTGCCTGTCCATGAGTACAACCATGGTATCCCACATCGCGAACAGTTCTCCAGAAGGTGTGTCACGAAGCGGAGAAACAACAAGGAAATGGCAGAGGTATTCAAACATATGGTGAGCGATGGGCTTTACATCATTGGAAGCACGGACATCTAAGGCCTCCACCTAGTGCTGTAAGTATGGTAATATGTTATATATGCAATGAAGTAAATATATAGTAAGTATATTGGATACCTGACTGGAGTACTTGTTCTGCCACACAAACCAGTTTTTAAACAGAGGTCAAACAGCCACATATAGATGGTTGTACTTATTGAAATAAGTTACACACTGTTGTGACAGGCCACGTAGTGAGTGAATGCTGCACTACACTTCAGCCACAAACACACAAAGCTACTTTACATTATTTTCCACTTAGTTGCTTAGACACTATAAACATCGGTCAGAACGTTCTACGAATCGTCCAATTACTTGACGATTGACCGCATAGCCACTCGATAATCGCTATGTGAACGTCGTGATCGTTAATGAACCCTTTTCCCTCAGATGTTCTTTCAGTTTTCTGAGAATATGAATATTGCATTGTGCAACATCTGGACTTCCCAATCAGTCCGCCCATGTCTGTGCGGACTTCTTCAAATTGTTGGTGCCATTTCACTATGGGTGGACGTGACATTGCATTTGGTCCATATACTTACTGAATTTCACGATGAATCTGTGTGCAATTTAGACGTATTCCCCCAGAAGCATCTAAACTACCTGAATATTTCAAATAAGTTCCCAATTGCCGTACCATTTCACTCGCAGGCTGTGCTGCACCCGTTATCCGTACCTTAGTGAAACTGTCTGTTGGACACTAGGAACACGTACTCTCTTCTGAGAATGAACCACTTTTTTCCACAATGTTCTTACGCAGCATTAAATATGTAACTTACCTTCTGAATTCATCTCGTAATTTGAGTACTATCACAGCCGCCAGGGTATCAGTCAACACAGCTTGAACGAAAAAACACTGGAGTGCCAAACTCTCAGACAACCATCTAAAAACGTGGCTCGTCAATTAATGGTCAGAATTAGGGCTTAGTACAAATGTGACATCGTTTAATTGTTCCATATACGTGATCTAAACTTGCTCCGATACCTCGCTTATGCAGTTCTTAACAACTGCTGAGTGTGTGTTCTAGTCTCATCTATAATGAAATGTACGCTCCGTAACGGGAATGTTTTGTAGGTAGATGACTCTACAAACATTAGTTGTCAGCACAGTTTCGTTGCTTTATCGTAACTGCTTACGATTTTAACACTAAACAAAAAATTTCAAGTCAATACCTTTAGCGGTAAAAAACTTCCACAATGTCATTCTTGCTTACATCCTAGTTACATAGATGCTTTCTATTAATTTGCGCCTAGGAATTTGTCAGGAATGTCTTCAAATAATAATGAAAGACACAGTATCATAGCTTGAAAAATTTATTTCCGTCCCGTTAGAAATCAGCCTCGTATTTGCAATGCTATAACAGCTTTAGTTAACGCACGTGTACGAGCGCATCACAGTTCTTGTTATCGACTATCAAGGATTGTATCGGGGACTACGGAGTCAATTCTTGAGAAGAATCCATGTTGCAAAATTTTCCTTTTCGATTAAAATAAGTTTGATGATCGCATCGCTTTTAAATCTCCCACTTCACTGTACGCAAACAGAAAAAACGGTGCTCACAGGAGCTGCTCCACGTAGAAGTGCTGTTATTCGTTGGATTAGGCGTATCTGCGGCGTAGGCTTTAATATACACGGTCCACAAACACTGTTCGCGGACGTACTATCTTCTCGCATCCGTTGTTTTAGTCGGACTAAAATGATATGTAATGCACTGAGAGGATGCGGAAAGTATTTTCGATACATCTGCAACTCTACCATTACATACTGTACCGTGAAGCAGAAGATTTGAAAGTAATGCGATCTTCAGGCCTCTTATTTTACCCGATACATTACCGTACATGCATTTCTTATTAAAACCTCATCTGTTAACTTCCCTCTACAACCGCTACGGGCCTTTGAAACGGATTCTGTTTCAATTTGACTTACGTACTTGATTTAACTCTTTTGGGCCCTAAGAATGCATAGCGCATTCAGGATAACTCGGCATAAATCTGTGTCTTTCACCATTTTCCTCAATTTCACGCGCGTCTATCCAACATTCCTTATTTCATCTTCCAGTGCCTTCTTCCACGTACCTCTAGGGCTACCTTTCTTGAGGATTCTATTCCAGTGCCTTCTTATCGATTGCTCCTTCTGGCTTTCTCAGTGTATGCCCCAGCCACCTCTACTTCTCTCATGTATCTTGTCTTTTATAGGTGTCTGCTTCTTTTTCTCCAGATATCCCCATTACTTTTTTTTGGCCATCAGATATTCGTTATTCACCGGAGAATCTATTTAAGAAGCTCTGCAACTGTGGCGTTTTCTTTTTATCCATTTTCCAACTTTCGTTGGCTTATAGTAGGACACCCTTCCCATTTATATTCAAAATACAAATTTCAGTTTTGAATGCTATGTTTCTGTTTCTCCATACTGGATGTAGTTGTATGAAGGTAGCATTTGCCTTTATGCAGTTTTCGCATCATCTCCGGCTATACCATTTTCTGTCGCCACGCTACCCATATACAAGAACGAATTAACAATCTCCACTTGCTGCTACCCTGAAAGCAGCGGCACTTCTATGTTCCCAGAATGTATTCACATTTCTTCTGTATTACCTGATATTGAGATCAGCAGTCTCTGCTTCTTTTCGCAGCGAGTTTAATTTAGATCTCGTATCTGTCAGCATTTGACCTAATAAAACTATGTCGTCTGCAAAATCCAAATTCTCCAGACATTCATGGCTACCTCATTGGAATCCTCGTCTGCTGCACGGTGTCGCTCTTCTCATAACGGAGTCAAGGGCAAGTGGGAACCTCACAGGTGACTAAATACTACCCTGTGGGACTCCGATTGTTGTCTCACTGGATCTGTGAGACTTCTCTTGTGCAGCACACAGTCTTTGTAACCATCATATAGATCTCTGATCGTGTTTAGAACGCTCTGTGGTGTACTGTATTTCCGCATCACCTGCCACAGCACTTGATGTTTATCAAAATCTAAGGCCTTTTCAGAATAAATGAACGCCAGATACATGGTTGCCTGGATTTCTTTGGTTTGCTGTAAGATCGTTCTAAAAGTATTAGTAAGATGGACATAGCTGCGTCACGCCCGAAAACTGGGCCGTTCTTTACGCAGTCGATTTTCGACAGAATATTTAAACCTATTTAAATAACTATGCTGAAGACATTAATGCTCACTGACAGCAATGTAATACCGCGTCAGTTGTTACAATACGAACAATATCCTGTTCTGGGGATCTTTACCACTGCTTTGAGAATTTCTCTTAGAGCACCCCTTCAGCAAGGGGTGGAGCATTTCAGCGGTACTTTCGATATCGAATTTAAACAGCTCCGGTGCTCTCGTGTAGGCCTGGAACCATTGCATTGTGTAGGCTCCACAAAGCGCTCCTAATTTCTCCCATCGTGTGACATTGATGATTTATATCTTAATATGCTTTGACTTCCTCTGGAACTTCCCTCACCTGTTCTCCTTCGTTGTCTTTACGATATAACAGCTCCTTAAAATGTTCCTCCCATTTCTTTAGCTGTGCCTGGCAGTTTTGGAACATCACCGCAACCTATCTCTTAACAGATTCTTCACGTCTAAAGTTCTTCATAGAAAGTCGTTTGGTGATATTGTGCAGTTCTTTTGTATTTCTCTGTCTTGCTGCCCCTTCTGCTAACTGTGCCTGCTCATCTATTCACTTCCTTTTACCTTGCCTTATTCCCATTCTACTCTTTTGTTTTCCTCGGTGTATTCTTTATGCGCTTTATCTTACAAAGGTTTAACTTTTGTTTTAATTCTTTCCTGCAGCTAAATTCTTTCCACACGTCATCAAAGATCAGTTGTTCTCTTTGGTGTGTTTTAAATTTTCGTATATTTTCTCCAACATCTAGATAGCTGTCTTTAATTTTTGAAGAACCTGTTTCAATTCTTTTCTGCACGAAGTTTTCGTCAGAGAGGACTTCGAATCTGTTTAGTGGTTCAAGGACAAATATTTTTTGATTTGTTGGTCTTCTGATCTTACCACATCTATTATTTGCTTCTTTGGATGAGCTTGGTTCTGTTTGTCACTAACGTCAAACTTAACTCAGCCAAAACTAAGCGGTGGTTAGGTCCGCTCCTATCTCATTTTCAGGAAATTAATGTGGCGATACACACGTTTCCCTGTAATAGTTGCGTTGTGGAAACAGTGTGACTCCAATTAATAGATCATGCTCAAAGCACAATGCATCAGCAGTTCACCGATTTTCATTTCTGTTCTCCGTGCTGTGTACACATATGATGTGTCCAAGACTTCCGTTTTCCGAATAATCTTTTGTGTTCAAATCTTCCATTAAAATATTTACGTCTCTACAATTACTTTGCCTAAGGACTTCGTTTAGCTCTGTATAATATCCACCAATTAATTCTCCTTGAGCCACTTCAGAAGGCGCATAGCATTGGATCAGAACGTTATTACTCACATTTGTTCTAAAGAGTGTGTTTATTATCCTTTCTGACACTGATTTCCATACCAGTAACCTCCTTTTTCAGGTTTTTGGTAGTAAGAACCCTACACCGTTTCTATGGATTGCATCTTTACCGTTGTGTCCTACATACAGCAGCACCCCACCATTTTCTGTTTGAACATTCCCAGATTCTGGTCACTTCGTCCCAGTATATCCAGTCTACAGTTGCCCACTTCTTTTTCGATATGTCTTAACTGTCCCATCTCTTTCAGTGTTCTTACATTCCAAAATCCGATACGTGTTTTCCTTTTCATGCCAAAGGTCATATCCATAAGATCCATGCGGCTACAACTTTTTTGTTTTTTGTTATTTGAATTTTTTTTGTGGTGTGGGTTATCAGCCCACAGCCCCTGACTTTCCTGGTGGGTTGGTACCTCTTGGCCTGGACACCTGGTAAGATTTTATTTCAGGTACTTACTCTTTAGATAGCATGTCTTCACTTCGACTATGGAGTTCTATCCATCCCTCGCCAGTATGGCCTGCGTACATCACCGTTGTCCTTGTTACCAAGAATCTCCGCTGCTCACACAAGGGTTTGCACATGTTGCAACACAGTCACAGTGAATAAAACTAGACAGGACGTTGTGAAACATACATTGTCTGGAACGTCTGCGGAGACCTACCTCGCTTGGGATATCTTGTCCCGAGTTGCAGTTTCACTACCGTTGGCATAGCCCTCCACTTTATTGGGGCACTTGGAAAACCTAAACCCCTTGCCCATACGGTCAGTGTTTCTTTCAGGTGATATCTCCTGAGGGGGCCGATGCACTGTACTCAATTAAATTTGCTATTTTCTTTGACTAATGATTCTTCCTATGATAGCGCCACCTGCTGCACTAAGACGTCACTGACTGCTATGCCTGAATGAAATACAGGTATACTTCTCTTTGTATTCACTGCTGCTTTAAACACAATATAGAAATACTTCGATCTTCGGTGCCTACGAGGTTATTTCACTGTCTGTGCATCACACATGGATTATAAATGACAAAAAAAATTTGAAATTGATGGATCACTGGAGTAAGTTCAGTTACCCAGTGAATTCCATTCTGTTGGGGTTCGTAAATTTACCAAACTATTATTAAGGCGTTCCTTAACATTAAATCAAAGCTATCTTGCGAATAGTACATGCAACGGAGTGTTTAAATTTTTACGTAACAGCTGTTGACAGACGCTTGTGATTTGCTGAGATTTTGGCTCTTAGACGTGTTGCTACAGCAGTGCATCAGTGGATCGACTCTTTAAGCCTGGGTTTTACTTGGATGACGACAATGCATGCACCATGTAAGCTACTAGTTTCCATTTATTTTCAAATAGTAAAAACGAAGTAAAATTTATGTATTGTCGCTTCAGTCACGCAAACTGCGGCCGTCGCCTCGAACAAATACTGCGTTGTATGCAAGTGATTGCGTGATAGATAGTCATTCGAGAAAGAAATTAATGATTCCCTTGCGTGTCACAAAGTGCTGGTTGTATGTTGTCCGTGTCTGTGTGTGTGTTTCTAGCAACTGCCTGTCGAGGAGGCTAACCTTACAACGGGAATCATCCCTCTCCATATCTAGACCTTATTTCCATTAACGACAGAGACATTAACCTCTGCCGTATGCATACACAGATAGAAATTGAATGAATGGTGTGGAAATTAGAAGAAGCCTAGCATTTTCTGTCCAGAAAGAGAACAGTTTTGTGTTCACATATGTATACATTAATGACTAGGCTGCCATGCGACAGCACACTCTGAATGAATTTTTAACTAGAAAATTATACGTTTGGTGCTCGTTGCATGTGTAGATACTAACTGGTTCATTCCGTGTTTGAGCCAATCGTTGAATGCGACTATAAACACAATGTCAACGAGAGACAAATGCTCTGTCGTTCCGGTAGTATCACCATTGTCTAGAAGGGTAGAATATATTTGCATAACAATATTAAACGATGGCGTGGCTTAGAACCGGAAATTAAACGACTTTCGTCTCGTAAACCGAAAGAAACAGTCATTTCAAGTTTAGGAATAATTGAGATGCCTTTTTATTTCATAGCACCGACGTAATTCTTCGGCTCATAATCGAATGTGTGAACACCCTCAGGAAGACCAAATCACGTAATGGGAACTGTAGTCTGTTCAGAATTACTTCATGGTTGACACTTCGAAAGGAGTACGTGGAGGCAAGAGGCACACTTCACACGTCACGCACTTAAATCCATCGTAATTTGCTTGATCTCGCTAAAACTCGTGAACTGTGAGATGTAAAAACTGGAACTGACGTCACTGTCTTCTGGACGAGATGTGTTGTCTCATTCTTGAAACATCCCCCTGGTTGTGGCTAAGCTATGTCTCCGAAATATCCTTCCTTCCAAAACTGCTAGTTTTGTAAGGTTCGCAGAAGAGCTTCTGTGAAGTCTGTAAGGTAGAAGGCGAATTACTGGCAGAAATGAAGCTGTGAGGACAGGTCGTGTGTCTTGCTTCGGTATCTCAATCGGTAGAACACCTGTCTGCAGAAGAGAGAGGTCCCGAGTTCGAGTTTCGGCGCGGCACAAAGTTTTAATGTGCCAGTAAGTTCCGAATTGTTTTGTGTTTTCAGTTTATCTTTATTCGAAGTAAAAAAAAATGAGACAGTCTACCAGCAGCTTACGAAATTACATTTACTGGTAACGTTCTCAAATTTTCGGCATGCGATAAACTGTATTCATTTGCTCCAAATGGAAAATATTTCGCAGATGTCTAACACGAGATAATTCGAGGTTCGAGCCGGAAACTATTCATCTCCTCCATTCGCTTCGCTATGGTACGTTTCTTGTGAACTACAAGAGATTGGTTGGGACATTATCAAGATATTATTGACGTTCTAGGTACGTAACGGTCTAACCGTTTCTGGCGAATAACCTCGTACGGTACTTATGTAGCCAAGAGAGCGAGCTCCAAAATATCCACTAGATAACATTTAGCGAATTTGGTTTTGACGTTGTTCAGTATCAGACAACTCACTGCAGTCAATTATAACAACACATAAAATATTAACAAAGTAACAGTAACAACTTAAAAGAACCCAATCCTTAGGGAGCAGGAATGATCACACAGGTCAGCAAGTGGCTTGGACCTCCAGTGTAGATTGGCTGAAAGCGATCAGTGATTTCCTCTTGAGACTACCATCCAATACTTTCTTTGTGGCAGTCAATCATAAATTTATTTTGATCACATTATAGCGTTATTCGATTTAACTCTCACAGACATATACTTTAACTTGTGGGAAGGCACATAATGCGTACAAAAAAAGGTGAAGGCATTACTACTATAATTTAAGAATGATACCACTCCCCGCCTTCACTCTCCCTTTCTGAATACATCCTTCATAAGTATGCATTTCCTTTATGGGGTCCTCCCAGTCAGCTCCACTGGATGGCCAGAAGAGTTTTCGCAAATGGCTCATGCGATTGGCCCGCGTTAAATGATTTATGTCACTAATTTTTGTTTGTTTGAGTGGTATCGTTACCTGGATGTCACTTGATCTAAGATGCTAGGCAAACTTCAAATTCCCAGTAGCATTATTACTAACCTCGCTTCAGGAAATGGAACAACATACAGACTCATTATGGGATTAAGTGATTGTTGCCGGCAGTACACCAGGTATATCAAAATGTATATCGGGATTTTAAGGTCTTGTAGCATTTTTTACCTTCAACTTACAATTTTAAATAATGCGCGAAATGAAAGAGATACTCAAACAGTTCTTCTTAGATGTATTTAATGTTAGAACCATTCGTCTCATGTCAAACATCGAGTCGACAGGCAAATTCTTCCCAAACCTTGATCAGTGTGCCTCGATTAACTGTTGAATCAAGTACTTGAATCCCGCTTCTTAAGATGGGCTAGATAAACTGGTAGTGGAGGCACGTAAGCGGGATCTTTTATAAACCCCCAAGAGTAAAAATCACATGATGTCAGATCGGGTGGATGTGGAGGCCAGGCGAAACAAGCTCTGTCTTCCGGCTTGTTGCAGCCAATCCAATGGTCGGGTACAACGTCGTTTAGCAAACGCATACTGAGTTAAGCCATTGAGGCAGCGCATCAAATTCCTCCCAAACAAGTTCTGTATTTCACTTTCTTCCAATTGATGAAAGAACCATAGTTCTAGAACATTAAGATATGAAACTACAGTTAGGTGCTTCACAGAAAAAGAAATACCCGTACGCTCTCCAGCAAGTTATGGCACAAAAAATCATTAAAATGAAGAGAGTATCGTCGCAACCACCCCATCTAGTGGGCATTTTCTGGCCCTTAGATGCTCGCATTATGTGTTTTCACATTTCTACATACGTAAAATTTCGATTCATCTCTGTAGAAGACACGATACAGAAAATTCTCTTCGTCTTGCGGCAACATTTTCTTTGCATAAATGGCACGTAAACCATAATCCGTAAGCTTTAGTTCTCGAGCAACTACAAACGATATGGGTACAGTCGTTAGCGTCCCACAAAAGTCTCTACACAGACGTTGCTGCCTAATTCACAACTATTCTTTTGAATTGATTTTTTGGAAGTACCCGTGAAATACTCTCTGACTGGTACAATACGTTCATTAGTCACTCTTGGTCATCCCGTACTCTTCCTTTGCAAATATAGTCGGTGTCTTCAACCTGGTGATACAACCCATGGATTTTATTACCACTTGGACGTTTGCAGTGGGACTTAATATGGAATGCATGTTGCACTGTAACAACAGATTCAGTCCTTGTAAACTATAAAACATAAAAAGATTTTTGTTCTATAGTCGCCAGTGCATGCCCATTCACACAGGCATACAAACAAAAGCGGTTGATTGCTATTTCATTTGATGTATTATTTATTATTGTAAGGTGAGTGATATAGAGCCTTAAAACCCCAATGTTCAACTGAAAATTTGTCACATAGTGACATCGAAAAACTGAGCACATGGAAATAAACGTTTTTAAGTAGGAGTTGAGAGGCATTCGTTCTATCAGCCACCGAAGTACAGTACCACATGTATTACCGACAACAAACGAAGACGCCAAAGTAACTGGTGCAGGTCACATGACGTCTGTAGTATTGCGCGATTTACATAGATTAATTTAGGACGAAATAAAATCGGTTATTTATTTATTTAGCGTATGGCTCATAACATCACAGTAAAAATTACAGAAACAACACGATTTTTTTTAAAAAAATCACATATGTATAAACAGAGCAATAAATAACAGTTTGTATATAAGGACACCGCCAATTGTAAAGTTACACTCACAGAAGACCAGTCACAAGCAGACGTCCAGCTTAGATAGTAAATAGTCGATTGCCTCTTGGGTCGCCATTAGGAAATCTTGTGGGTCACCCTCGTATGCCCTTAGTGGGCATTCCTGCACGATGTGTTTGACCGTCTGTCTCTCAGCGCCACAGTCGCAAGCGGCCGAAGGAAGTTTACCCCATCTGTGTAAGGAGTCGGCACATCTCCCACAGTTGGTTCTGATACGATTAAGAGTTGACCAAACTTTGCGAGGGCAATCAAATCCTTTTGGTTTACTAAAGATGCATGGCATACTGTGGCAGTTTACTACTGTTCTGCTCTCCCATTCCTCTTTCCATCGGTCATTTATTTTGAAGTTGGTTTGGTGCAGAGCCTGTGCGGTCTTTAGTGGAGGATGCCTAGACCGGAGTCGGTTTCCTTGGATGTCGTGAGTATCTTCATGGATTTGTAATAGAGGGTTGGTCATGATTTTTTGAAATTCTCTAACCAGAGCGTGTTCACGGCGCAGGTTAGGAGGGGCTATGTTACTGAGAACGGGCAGCCACACTGTAGGAGTTGGCCTGATTGTGCCTGATATAATACGCATTGTTGCAGTAAGTAATAGAGCAGTGGGTTTACAGGCTTAAACCGCTGATATCAGCATGAGGATTCTTGGACTTGATGCAGCCAGCTTGAGCATTCATATTATCACTGACACCATCATCCAGTGCGCAGTGTTATATTTTCGCTGAAATTCCCTCGCCCACCCCTGTGGCCCACCTAGCACATTACCATGCCCATTCGCCGAGGGAGGCTTGACTTGGTGATCTCTCTCGCTCCCTCTTTCTCTGTCTGTCTCTCTCTCGCACTCTCTAAGGTATATGTGTTCATCACACTTCCATTGCTCCATCACAGTTGCTGACAGGTGCTAGACCTACATTCACACACTTAGATCCATCAGCAATTTGATTATATGTGGAAATATTCTACTGAGGTTAGGAGCGCAGTGGCAATCGTATTGGAGTAGATGCTGCAGTATACTAATCTCATATTAATGTTCATCTCTTATGGCAACATTGACGTAGTGAGTAACAGTATGTGTACAACATCGGATGCAGTATCGCATTATCAGGTTTCCTACATCTTATTCTAAGTGTTCTAATGGTGCTATGATACATGACAGTACACTAGTTTACATGATATCTTGGATATCGGAGACTTACATGCTTATTTTATAAAATAACAAATATCCTGATAAATATCTGCTCCCAGGAGAACAATAATACGGATGATGGAATTATACACGTACTGCAGCTTGCATAAAAATATTAGTGTGTTACACATCTTTTGTTAGTATTATCTAAAAATTACACACACACACACACACACACACACACAGTGTTCTGATAGCAATAACACTGATCATGTATATCGCTCATTAAAATGCGAGGGGTGCAAAAATAAAAATAAATAAATAAATAAATAAAATAAAAAACGGGATAACATTTCCGTGGACGGAACTTGCGCATTACGCATTTCTGACGGTTGGTGTGTGTAGCGCAACTCATTGCCAGTTCAGTGCTGTCTCTTGTCGACCTGGCTTGTTCTATTCATCGGCAGTGATTGTATTTGGTAGCGCTATTTTGTTCTTGTTTCTGTTTCTGTGATGGCAAGTTTAAATGAACGACGTGTTGCTTTGAAATCTTGTTTTCAACGCGGTAAAAGTGCTGCTGAAACTATTTTAATGTTGCAAACAGCTTTTCAAGATGAGACTATGGGAAAAACTCAAGTGTACGTGTGGTTTGCTCGATTTAAAAACGGCGACATGTCGATCGATAACAAACCTCCTTCTGGACATCCATCAACTGCCCGAATGGATGAAAATATTGAAGAAACTCGAGAGCTTATGTTCGCAGCACTTCAACGGACCAGTAATCAACTGTCAGAGATTAGTGAGTAATCTTGGAGTTCGGTTCAGTGAATTTTAACACAAGATTTGGGCAGACAGGCGACTGGTTCTTCTACCACGATAATGCACCTGCACACACAGCCATATTAGTAGACAGTTTTTGGCTAGAAACGGCGTGATTCCGTTACCTCACGCACCTTAATCGCCTGACCTGGCTCCGGGCGACTTTTTCGTATTTTCATGAATGAAAAGGAGCATGAAAGGACACCAATTTGAAAAGAAGTGAAGAAAAAACCAGGGAGGAACTGTCAGCCATTTCTAAAGATGACAAAAAAAAAACATTTCGAATACTGGAACCAGCTTCTAAAATACAAATTTGCATCACAATTAAAGTTAATTATAATGAATGCTCTGTAATAAATGTCGCTGCACTGATGGTACCATGCTACGGTTTCAACGAAATTCACACAAACACTTGAAGTACATAGAGCAGCTTTCTATGTAGGTAACATTTATAGTTATGTGTGCTTAGGGTTTCAGTAATGCTGCAGTGTGGTCATCACATTTGCCAGAGAGCAGTTATCATTACTTCATGTTGTTGTGCATGATATACAAGGTGAGTCACCTAACATTACCGCTGGATATATCTCGTAAACCACATCAAATACTGACGAATCGATTCCCCAGACCGAACGTGAGGATAGGGGCTAGTGTAATTGGTTAATACAAACCATAAAAAAATGCACGGAAGTATGTCTTTTAAAACAAACCTACGTTTTCTTTAAATGGAACACCGTTAGTTTTGTTGGCACATCTGAACATATAAACAAATACGTAATCATTACCGTTTGTTGCATTGTAAAATGTTAATTACATCCGGCGATATTGCAACCTAAAGTTGACGCTTAAGTACCACTCCTCCGTTGTTCGATCATGTGGGCGAATTACGTAGGGATCCAAAGGAAACTGTGATGGACCTTAGGTACAGAAGAGACTGGAACAGCACATTACGTCCACATGCTAACACCTTTTTATTGGTCTTTTTCACTGACGCACATGTACATTACCATGAGGGGTGAGGTACACGTTCACACGTGGTTTCCGTTTTCAATTACGGAGTGGAATAGAGTGTGTTCCGACGTGTCAGGTCAATAGATGTTCAATGTGGTGGCCATCATTTGCTGCACACAGTTGCAATCTCTGGCGTAATGAATGTCGTACACGCCGCAGTACATCTGGTGTAATGTCGCCGCAGGCTGCCACAATACGTTGTTTCTTATCCTCTGGGGTTGTAGACACATCACGGTACACATTCTCCTTTAACGTACCCCACAGAAAGAAGTCCAGAAGTGTAAGATCAGGAGAACGGGCTGGCCAGTTTATGCGTCCTCCACGTCCTATGAAACGCCCGTCGAACATCCTGTCAAGGGTCAGCCTAGTGTTAATTGCGGAATGTGCAGGTGCACCATCATGCTGATACCACATACATCGACGCGTTTCCATTGGGATATTTTCGAGCAACGTTGGCAGGTCATTCAGTAGCAACGCGATGTACGTTGCAGCTGTTTGGGTCCCTGCAATGAAGTGAGGACCAATGAGGTGGTCGCCAATGATTCCGCACCATACATTTACAGTCCACGGTCGCTGTCGCTCTACCTGATTGAGCCAGCGAGGATTGTCCACGGACCATCAATGCATGTTCCGTAGATTCACTGCCCCGTGGTTTGTGAAACCCGCTTCATCGGTAAACAGGTAGAACTGCAACGCATTTTTTGTTAATGCCCGTTGACAGAATTGCACTCGATGATTAAAGTCATCACCATGTAATTGCTGATGTAGCGACACATGAAACGAGTGAAAGAGGTGACGATGCAGTATGCGCATGACACTACTTTGACTCAGTCCACCGGCTCTCGCGATGTCCCGTGTACTCATGTGTGGGTTCATGGCAACAGCAGCTAACACACCAACAGCACCCGCTTCTCCTGAGACGGACCTGTTACGGACCCGTTTGCGTGCTACGACCATTCCTGTTGCATACAGTTGGCGGTTGATGTTTTGCAATGTGCGGCACGTTGGATGCTCTCTGTCCGGGTACCGTTCTGCATACACCCTGCAGGCTTCAGCTGCATTTCGTCGAAACTCGCCATAGATGAGCATCATCTCCGCCTTTTCAGAGTTCGAATACACCATGGTCACAGTTCCTACAACACTACACTATCACAGACGTCTGGTAACAGGGTGTACTACAGTTGGTCTGCGTGCGGAGACGAATGCAGAATAACAATAGCAGCAAGCGCTACATGCGGACACTGCGACAGCTAGACCAAACCAAAACAGTGCACTACAGCCACACTCGTAAGCACGGTCGTCATCGTAAACATGTCCCTGCAGATGCTACTCGCCGACCGTGGCCCGTGTTTGTTACAACACGCAACTGAACGTCGGAGGTTTCAAGCGTCAACTTTAGGTTACAATATCTCCAGATGTAATTAACATTTTACAATGCAACAAACGGCACTGATTACGTATTTATTTATATGTTCAAATGTGCTAACAAAACTAACGTGGTTCCATTTTAGAAAAACTTAGGTTTGTGTTAAAAAACACACTTCCGTGCATTTTTGTATGGTTTGTATTAAACAATTACACTAGCCCCTCTCCTCACGTTCGGTCTGTGGAATCGGTTCGTCAATATTTGATGTGGTTTACGAAATATATCCAGCGGTAACGTTAGGTGACTCACCCTGTATATGACATACATTATAGATATAATTTTCCAACAAATAATAGGATAATAGGTAACATTTACAGTTATGTGTGCTTAGGGTTTCAGTAATGCTGCAGTGTGGTCATCACATTTGCCAGAGAACAGTTATCATTACTTCGTGTTGTTGTGCATGATATATATGATATACAGTATAGATATAATTTTCCAACAAAAAATAGGATTTTCTACAATAAATGGATTTTAACATAAAAACATTACATTTCTATCATTTTTGTATTCCATCATATGAGAAATCTCATGAGCCAAAATCACAGGACGACTGTTCCAGCCGTTTCAAATTTAACTCAACAGCCATTGGTTCGTACTTGTCAACACACATTTTCAGTCTGAGTGCTGGGAGTGAGGAGCATCTCCCATCCTCAATATTATACTAATCGTATTCCAGTAAAAAGTCCTTAAACCACTTCACTTTCTCCACGTCCTTCTGAGAGACAGATCACTCAGCTGAGCGTATACCACTCAGTGCTACCTCAAATGGAGCACTGAGTCCATATTGTGCTGATGGTGATTATCGATTAACCGTTTT
This sequence comes from Schistocerca cancellata, assembly GCF_023864275.1. Lineage (NCBI taxonomy): Eukaryota > Metazoa > Arthropoda > Insecta > Orthoptera > Acrididae > Schistocerca > Schistocerca cancellata. The sequence goes on along the minus strand of NC_064630.1, from coordinate 684,955,600 downwards.
ACAGAACTAACGTCCAGCTCATAGTGGGGCATTGTCAACTCCGGAATGAAATCACCATAAGCAATTACATATATCTGAACGCAAACCCACATCTCAAAAATTCCTTTGCAACAAATCGATTGTCGTTATGTGGAATCCTTGGCATTGAAAGAGGTTTCTGGAAAGAGAAGAAAAATGTAGTAGTGACAAATATCAGGCTGCAAAAAGATCTCTTCCTAGGCAGGAGATAATTTTGGTTTTCGCCCTTACCTTCAGTAAGCTGTCCAACAAATTACTGAACAGTTGCTATCAACTCTCAGACTTAGACTGGAGTGGCTTATAGTGAAAGAGTACTTCCTAGTTATAGAGGGAAAACTGGCTGCACCTAGATTCTATACAGAAGCTGTCTGGCTGGCTGGCTAAACACCTGTTGCAACATAGTAAGTTATAAAGCCAGTGGGATGTACCCCCCTCACCCCCCACCGCAACTACCACCTGTATCCCTAGATCAGTCATTCTGGATGCTGACATCTTGCATCACCCTCTTAAACTGCTAGGTGGTGGAAAAAAGAGTTTTTTTTTTCAGGAAATAATATTTTGTATATGTATATACATTGACATACATTTGCATATCATACTGCAGTATTTCTTTTTCTACAAATAGATGCTTTCTGCATACTACAAAGTCACCTTGTATCCGTTTAGTACTTATGTAGGTGACAGAATACAACTTTGCTGTTGACTGTGGATAAACAACGTCCCCTGATTCAAATACTACAGTCACAGGCAGTATCTCCCAGTTGATAAAAGGCATCTTTGCGTGTATCTAAGCAATCTTTTTCATGATAAATAGCTTTGAGATAATCATAATAAACTATAAGCTAGTTTGTTATGGTTCATAAAATATCCTAGAATGAAATTTTCACTCTACAGCGGAGTGTGCGCTGACATGAAGCTTCCTGGCAGATTAAAACTGTATGCCGGACGGAGACTCGAACTCGGGACCTTTGCCTTTCAGGGGCAAGTGCTCTACCAACTCATATGCCCAAGCACGACTCCCGCCCCGTCCTCACAGCATTAACTCCGCCAGTACCTCGTCCCCTACCTTCCAAACTTCACAGAAGCTCTCCTGCGAACCTTGCAGATCTTGCTCTCCTAGAAAAAAGGACATTCTGATTTCACAGGCTGTGCTGTGATGTTATTTTTAATGCTGTCAAAATATCTTAATTCATCACTGTATGATGTCTGTTCAGAGTAATTAGACATATGTATGACGTAAGTATTATTACAGGCTGCGCGTGTACAGCATATATGCGATGTAATTCCGGCGTAACTGTGTCGTATTTCGGGAGTGGCTGTGGTGTATGTAGTGTAACTGCAGCATAATTGTGGCATAAGAGGCTAATTAGAGAGTTGTTATGTCATATAAGGCGTAACTGCGGCGTAGATGCAGCGTGGCGTTGCGTTGTAGTTAGGGCAAAAGGTCTATGCGTGTCAAGTACGTATCCTGCTTGAAGTAGCGGCCACGTCTGAAACCTAGGCTGGCAAGAGCAGCTAAGTATTCCCAGTACTCACATCGTGGCTGTCTTGAATCGCATCGATTCTATGGTAAGTAATAAAAGTTTGTAATACTTTCTTGTTCGAATGATCCTAATCATATTAAAGGCAGTCACAACTTTTTATGGTTGCCCACACCTGACGTCAGCATCTAATGTACATGTTGATGCAGTATCCTTATTTGATGACACTGTGAAGAAAAAGTATATATATATATATATATATATATATATATATATATATATATACACACACACACACACACACACACACACACATATATATATATATATATATATATATATATATATATATATATATATATATATTTTATGGGCATATTAAAAGAATGGATGCTACCAGACTAACTAAACAAGTAGTGGAATTCTACGAAAATCGAAGTAAAGCTAAATTTGAGACAATAAAATGGATTGCTGCTATAAAAGAGGACATGAAAGAGGCAGATATAAAACAAGATGAAATTCAAGACAGAAAATTATTTAGGCAAAAAATTCATGACTGGGTAGTTGGTCAAGCTGAAAAACCAAAGAAAACTGGAACCACATGGTCTGATGAAAGGAAAAGAGCTCATTCCGAGAGAATGAAAACAATTTGGGCAGAGAGAAAGTCTAAAAGAAAATAACTGAATGCCCCGTGATTGTACTTCGCGTGGTCCAGTAGGGCCCAAACGTGAATAATAATATATATATATATCCTGCTGCTTTAGTATGACATTTGCATAGTGGGGTACCCGCTGCCTTATACATGGCAGTAGAGTAATGGCATTGTCTGTGATTGATACAAAGACAGATAGGTGTAAAGGCAATGGTCACGTCACTCCTCGATAATAATATTGCTGAAGCTACTGGATTGTGAGACTACACATATTGTATCATGTTTGAGTCCATTGGCAAGCAGCTGCCCCCAGCGTCTGCATTTATTTCAAGTAGTAAGGGGTACAGCAGTCAGTCGCAAATAATGATTAGTAAGTATCCACAGTCAGGTCACTGTGTTGCCTTTGTCATATCTAAAAGACCTGTAGCAGCAGTAAAATAAATTGTCATGCATGCGTTACTAAATGTGCAGTTGTGTAAACTTCAAATGTGATTCAGTCATAAAATACACACGAGTAAATAAAAGTTAAAACATGAAAACCACATATATCCACATAGTCCCAATTGGATTATTCATATCGAAGGTTGAGTTCACACCGAGACCACAGTTTACAGTTACAACACAGCTGAATTCAGTGTACGTCGTAGCCATTACAGCGCTCTCTTTACACGAATAATTTGTTGACAGTACTTTTGTGGGACTTCCTGCAGCTCGGTGAGATGCGATAGTTCCGGTGGCGGTTATGGCGCCGAATAGTTGATTGACGAGAGGGTGAATGTTCGACTTCAGTTTAATGGGAGTAGTTTGGGAAAATGGTGTTCGTCAGTAAAGGAGATCAGATATAGAACGTAGAATGACCGAGTTTTGAGCACTGCTCAATTGTTTTGGGTTAACACGAGGTCTCGTTAAAGTAAGATCTGGAACCAAATCAAAGGCAGACTGCTAAATTCGTTACCAGTATCTTCAAACAACACGCAAATGCTACGGAGGTGCTTTGAGAACTCAAATGAGAATTCCTAAAAGGAAGGTAACGTTATTTTTGAGGATAATGATTATAAAAATCGTCCAATGTTTAGGCTCCTTACACCAGGCAAGGTGTGGTTAGCATTTACAGACGTGATGTGTGGCTTATGAGCAGCTGCTCGACCATGAATTCCAAGTTTGCTCACCTCCCGCCTAACTGTCATAGTACTTTCAGTTGGTCCTGATGCAGTTTGAAATGCCTGTGTAATGGTCTGGATAGATGTCTGTCTACAACATATCATGACCCTCTTCAACAGCCGGCGGTGTCTGTCAGTCAACAGACGAGGTTGGCCTGTACGCTTTTGTGCTGTACGTGTCCCTTCACGTTTACTCGTCACTATCATAACGGATGCAGTGGACCTACGGATGTTTAGGGGTGTGGAAATCTCGCGTACAGACGTATGATACAAGTGGCATGCAATCACCTGACCACGTTCGAGGTCCGTGAGCTCCGCGGAGGTCCCCATTCTGCTCTCTCACGATGTCTTGTGACAGCGAGAGCGAGAGCACCAGCAGCAGCACAGTACTGTTTGTATAAAGCGTTTATTTTGCATTTTGTTTACGACCTTCCACTAAGGAAGGGATTCTATTTGTGTTTATCTGCTCTGCATAGTAACTAACAGTTCTTGATAAAACTTTACGTAGTTTTCGTGTTAGATTTCTTAGTGTTTTCTTGATCGTTTAGAACAGAAAGCGCCCTAAAACCGTCATTTGTTTGTTTCGCGGCCGTTAGCCACTAGTCACTTGAATCAGCAGTTGTCTTGTGACAGCGAGAGCGAGAGCACCAGCAGCAGCACAGTACTGTTTGTATAAAGCGTTTATTTTGCATTTTGTTTACGACCTTCCACTAAGGAAGGGATTCTATTTGTGTTTATCTGCTCTGCATAGTAACTAAAAGTTCTTGATAAAACTTTACGTAGTTTTCGTGTTAGATTTCTTAGTGTTTTCTTGATCGTTTAGAACAGAAAGCGCCCTAAAACCATCATTTGTTTATTTCGCGGCCGTTAGCCACTAGTCACTTGAATCAGCAGTTGTCTTGTGACAGCGAGAGCGAGAGCACCAGCAGCAGCACAGTACTGTTTGTATAAAGCGTTTATTTTGCATTTTGTTTACGACCTTCCACTAAGGAAGGGATTCTATTTGTGTTTATCTGCTCTGCATAGTAACTAACAGTTCTTGATAAAACTTTACGTAGTTTTCGTGTTAGATTTCTTAGTGTTTTCTTGATCGTTTAGAACAGAAAGCGCCCTAAAACCGTCATTTGTTTGTTTCGCGGCCGTTAGCCACTAGTCACTTGAATCAGCAGTTGTCTTGTGACAGCCAGAGCGAGAGCACCAGCAGCAGCGAGTACTGTTTGTATAAAGCGTTTTTGTACTTATTTGCTGCGCTTAGCTTTTAAATAGTTTTTCTGGGAAAACCTAGCGTAGTTTTCGCGTCTCGTATTTCAGTGAGTGTTTCTTGATTATCAGAGTAGCTCATCAGAAGATTATCTTGGGAATTTGTCACCGTATAGGGTAGGGTAAACATAGTCATGTGTAGGGACTGTGGTTGTTGTGAGCGGACGCAAGGAGAATTGGCCACTCTTCGGGGGCAGGTGGAGGCTTTGTCTGTTAGGCTCATCGAGCTCGAGGCGCAGGCGTCGGCTCGTAGTGGCGTTGGGGCAACTGTGGTGAGACCTATGCCTACTTCGGTGGCCTTGGAATCACATGGAACCCCTGATGTCGCTGCGTCTTCCGGCAGTGAGCATCTTACCGGTCAGCCATCACTCCAGGGTGAATGGCGGACAGTGGTGGGCTCTCGCGTGCCTGGCCGAAAGGCGAAGGTGGGATCCGGCCGCGTGGCAGCTGCCTTACCCCTTTCCAACAGGTACGGGATGCTTCCTAGTGGTGATGACATCGTTTCCGAGCCACCACAGGATGCCTCGCCTGTTGGGCCAGTGGCCGATTCTCCGGCAAGGTCCCGACAGTCACAGAGGGCAAGCCTATTAGTTATAGGGAGCTCCAACGTTAGGCGGGTTATGGAGCCCCTCAGGAAAATAGCGGGTAGGTCGGGGAAGAATGCCAGTGTGCACTCGGTGTGCTTGCCGGGGGGTCTCGTCCGTAATGTGGAGGAGGCCATTCCGGCAGCTATTGAACGCACTGGGTGTGACCGGCTGCAGATAGTAGCACATGTCGGAACGAATGACGCCTGCCGCTTGGGTTCTGAGGCCATCCTTGGTTCCTTCCGGCGGCTGGCTGATTTGGTGAAGACAACCAGCATCGCACGCGGAGTGCAAGCTGAGCTTAATATCTGCAGCATAGTGCCCAGAGTCGATCGCGGTCCTCTGGTTTGGAGCCGTGTGGAGGGTCTAAACCAGAGGCTCAGACGACTCTGCGACTATAATGGTTGCAAATTCATCGACCTCCGTTATTGGGTGGAGAACTGTAGGGCCCCCCTAGACAGGTCAGGCGTGCACTACACACCGGAAGCAGCTACTAGGGTAGCAGAGTACGTGTGGCGTGCACACGGGGGTTTCTTAGGTTAGAGGGACCCCCCCTTGGGCGAAACGATAAAATACCTGACGGCTTACCAGAGAGGACATTATCATCGTTGATAAAGAACGTCCGTCCTCAGAGACCAAAAACAGGAAAAGTTAACGTAATATTGGTAAACTGCAGGAGTATCCAGGGCAAGGTTCCTGAATTAGTATCTCTTATTGAAGGAAATAGTGCGCATATAGTATTAGGAACGGAAAGTTGGTTAAAACCGGAAGTGAACAGTAACGAAATCCTAGACACAGAATGGAATATATACCGCAAGGATAGGATAAACGCCAATGGTGGAGGAGTATTTATAGCAGTAAAGAATTCAATAATATCCAGTGAAGTTATTAGCGAATGCGAATGTGAAATAATCTGGGTTAAGCTAAGTATCAAAGGTGGGTCAGATATGATAGTCGGATGCTTCTATAGACCACCTGCATCAGCAACCGTAGTAGTTGAGCGCCTCAGAGAGAACCTGCAGAACGTCGTGAAGAAGTTTCGTGATCATACTATTGTAATAGGGGGAGACTTCAATCTACCAGGTATAGAATGGGATAGTCACACAATCAGAACTGGAGCCAGGGACAGAGACTCTTGTGACATTATCCTGACTGCCTTGTCCGAGAATTACTTCGAGCAGATAGTTAGAGAACCAACTCGTGAAGCTAACGTTTTAGACCTCATAGCAACAAATAGACCGGAACTTTTCGACTCCGTGAATGTAGAAGAGGGTATCAGTGATCATAAGTCAGTGGTTGCATCAATGACTACAAGTGTAATAAGAAATGCCAAGAAAGGAAGGAAAATATATTTGCTTAACAAGAGTGATAGGGCACAAATCGCAGAATATCTGAGTGACCACCATCAAACGTTCATTTCTGAGGAAGAGGATGTGGAACAAAAATGGAAAAAATTCAGAAACATCGTCCAGTACGCCTTAGATAAGTTCGTACCGACTAAGGTCCAAAGCGAGGGGAAAGATCCACCGTGGTATAACAATCATGTACGAAAGGTACTACGGAAACAAAGAAAGCTTCATCATAGGTTTAAGAGTAGTCGAATCATAGCTGATAAGGAAAAGCTGAACGAAGCGAAAAAGAGCGTAAAGAGAGCAATGAGAGAAGCATTCAACGAATTCGAACATAAAACATTGGCAAACAATCTAAACAAGAACCCTAAAAAGTTTTGGTCATATGTAAAATCGGTAAGCGGATCTAAATCCCCTATTCAGTCACTCATTGACCACGATGGCACCGAAACAGAGGACGACCGAAGAAAGGCAGAAATACTGAATTCAGTGTTCCGAAACTGTTTCACTGCGGAAAATCGTAACACGGTCCCTGACTTCAGCCGTCGCACGGACGCCAAAATGGAAAATATTGAAATAAACGATATCGGAATTGAAAAACAACTGCTATCACTTAGTAGCGGAAAAGCATCCGGACCAGACGAGATACCCTTAAGATTCTACAGTGATTATGCTAAAGAACTTGCCCCCTTTCTATCAGCAATTTATCGTAGATCGCTGGAAGAACGTAAAGTACCTAGCGACTGGAAGAAAGCGCAGGTCGTTCCCATTTTCAAGAAGGGTCATAAATCAGATGCGAATAATTATAGGCCTATTTCGCTTACGTCAATCTGTTGTAGAATAATGGAACATGTTTTGTGTTCTCGTATTATGACGTTCTTAGATAATACAAATCTCCTTCATCATAACCAACATGGATTCCGCAAACAGAGATCATGTGAAACTCAGCTCGCCCTATTTGCCCAAGAAATTCACAGTGCCGTAGACACTGGCGAGCAGATTGATGCCGTATTCCTGGACTTCAGGAAGGCATTTGATACGGTTCCGCACTTACGTTTAATGAAAAAAATACGAGCTTACGGAATATCGGGCCAGGTTTGTGATTGGATTCAGGATTTCCTAGAAGAAAGAACACAACATGTCATTCTTAACGGTTCAAAATCTGCAGATGTAGAGGTAATTTCGGGAGTACCGCAAGGAAGCGTGATAGGACCTTTATTGTTTACAATATACATAAATGACTTAGTTGACAACATCGGTAGCTCCGTGAGGCTATTTGCAGATGACACGGTTGTCTACAAGAAAGTAGCAACATCAGAAGACTCGTACGTACTCCAGGAAGACCTGCAGAGGATTAATGCATGGTGCGACAGCTGGCAGCTTTCCCTAAACGTAGATAAATGTAATATAATGCGCATACATAGGGGCAGAAATCCATTCCAGTACGATTATGCCATAGGTGGTAAATCATTGGAAGCGGTAACGACCGTAAAATACTTAGGAGTTACTATCCGGAGCGATCTGAAGTGGAATGATCACATAAAACAAATAGTGGGAAAAGCAGGCGCCAGGTTGAGATTCATAGGAAGAATTCTAAGAAAATGTGACTCATCGACGAAAGAAGTAGCTTACAAAACGCTTGTTCGTCCGATTCTTGAGTATTGCTCATCAGTATGGGACCCTTACCAGGTTGGATTAATAGAAGAGATAGACATGATCCAGCGAAAAGCAGCGCGATTCGTCATGGGGACATTTAGTCAGCGCGAGAGCGTTACGGAGATGCTGAACAAGCTCCAGTGGCGGACACTTCAAGAAAGGCGTTACGCAATACGGAGAGATTTATTATCGAAATTACGAGAGAGCACATTCCGGGAAGAGATGGGCAACATATTACTACCGCCCACATATATCTCGCGTAATGATCACAACGAAAAGATCCGAGAAATTAGAGCAAATACGGAGACTTACAAGCAGTCGTTCTTCCCACGCACAATTCGTGAATGGAACAGGGAAGGGGGGATCAGATAGTGGTACAATAAGTACCCTCCGCCACACACCGTAAGGTGGCTCGCGGAGTATAGATGTAGATGTAGATGTACTGAGATCGCTGATATGGCGTACCTGGCAGCAGGTGGCACCACAACGCATCTGATATGAAAAACGTATGTTTTGGGGGATGTCCGGACACTTTTGATCTCATAGCGTATAGTGGCTGTTGAGAATGTGTCCTAAATCATTTATCTAGACCAGGAAGAGCAGAGGGCCTATAATACTTATTTGTGGAGAGTCAGATATTACTTCTGTTTTACTCGATGACTTCCCATCAGTTACTACGAACTCTGAACTTTCTGACTTAAAACCACGAACCCACTGGCACAAACGCATCCATACTCCAAAGGCATATAATTTGATTAGCAGTCGGTTGTATCAAAGCCTTCTGGAAATCTTAAAATATGGAATCAATTTGGCGTCCACTGTCGATAGCAGTCATTACTTCGCGAAAAAAATGAGCTAGTTGTGTTTCACAAAAACGCCATTTTCTGAATCCATGTCGGCAATTTATCCACAAACCGTTGTTTTCGAGGAAACTACATTCGAACACAAGACATGTTCCAAGATCCTACTAAAAATCCATGTTAGTGATATGGATCTGTAATTCAAAATGTAAGAAATGCGCATATCCACAAAGATGCTGTCAAGATATTCTTTTCAGTAATCGTAAATACTTAGGTCACTGTGTCATCTCTTATTTTATATGTGTGTAGTGTTTTACGTAACCGGTAGAGGTAAAGAAACTTGTACGCATTCCTAATATCGAGTAGGGCCCCAACGAGCACACAGAAGTGTTGTAAAACTCGACTAGTGCCTGAAGTGGAGTGAGTGAGTGGAGTGAGTTAACACCACGAATTCTGCAGGGCTGTCCATAAATCCGTATGAGTACGAGAGGAAGAGATCTCTTCTGAACAGCACGTTGCAAGGCGTCCCAGATATGCTCAACAATGTTCATGTCTGGGGAGTCTGGTGGGCAGCGGAAGTGTTTAAACTAAGAGGACCGTTCCTGGTGCCAACCTGTAGCAATTCTGGACGTGTGGGGCATCGCGTTGTCCTGCTGGAATTGCCCAAGTCCGTCAGAATGCACAATGGATTTGAAAGGATGCCGCTTATCAGACAGGATGCTTACGTACGTGTCTCTTGTCAGAGCCATATCTAGGTGTATCCGGGGTCCCATATCACACCAGCCCCGCACCCTTTCAGAGCCTTCACCAGCCTGAACAGCCCCCAACGGCCATGCAAGGTCCATGGATTCATGGGGTTTTCTCCGTACTAGTACATGTCCATACGATCGATACAATTTGAAACGAGATTCCTCCGACCAGGCAGCATGTTTTCATTCATCAACAGTCCAATGTCGGTGATGACGGGCCCAGGTGAGACGTAAGGCTTTGTGTCATGCAGTCATCAATGGTACACGACTGGGCTTTCGGCCCCGAAACCTCATATTGATGATGTTTCGTTGAATGGTTCGCATTCTGACACTTGTTGACGGCCCAGCATTGAAATCTGCAGCAATTTGCGGAAGGGTTGCACTTCTGTCACGTTGAGCGGTTCTCTTCAGTCGTCGTTGTTCCGTTCGTGCAGGATCTCATTCCAGCCGCAGCGATGTCGGATATTTAGTGTTTTACCAGATTCCTGATATTCACGGTACACTCGTGAAACGGTCATACGGGAAAATCCCCAATTTATTGCTACGTCAGAGATACTGTGTTCCATTGGCTCGTTCACTGACTGTTACACCATGTTCAAACTCGTTTAAATCTTGATAACCTGCCATTGTAGCAGCAGTAATCGATCTAACAATTGCTCCATACTGTTGTTGTCTTGTAAAGGGGTTGCCGACCGCAGCGCCCTATTCTGCCTGTTTACATATCACTGTATTTGAATACGCATGCCTATACCAGTTTGGCATGCGAGCTAGTAATGAGTAGAACTGACAGGAGAAGGCCAATGTTGTATGAGAGGTGCAGACAAAGATTTGTGAACAAGGAAAGCTTGTGAAAAGAGTGCGGGAGAGGTTACTGAAATTTACAGAGGAACAAGGAGCAAGGTAGAGGGTATGCAGAAACAACCTACAGTAGTGGAGCAGAAAACAAGTTAGATGAATCAGCAGTTACAAGAAGGCTTAAGAGAGTTTGTCGTGTTTATGACTCCACTCGATAATTTCGAATGACAATTTGAGAAAGCGAAGCCCAACAGCCAAGAATTTAGAAGAGGGAGGGCATGTATATCCGAAAGAATTTGTAGACAGTTTGAGGAGGAATATGCCGGCACACTGTAACGAAGAAAATAAAATAGATGTGGGTTGTAATTTAATGAAGAATGATAGCAAATACGAGACGAACAACACACGAAATCAAAGTCGACACCGTGGAGAAGTTTTGGTCACTGAAATCTAATACATTGTAGTGATGGTGTTTCTGTGAGTTCCAGTGTGCAAAGGGTGACGCAAATAAATATACATCCTGAGGCCGAAGGAATTGTCAGTTAGGTTCTGAAGGAAACCTTGGGATGTGTGATGTGTGAGGGGGTGTCCAAGGGGTTAATGCTGTAGCCAGGTTCTACAGAATTTAGGGTGCAGCTATTATTTGTGATGAAAAGGCTAGCACAGCCTAGACTAGCAATGATAGCTGCATCAAATCAGTCTTCGGACTAAGTACCACAACAATAACACAACTGTGCCGACAATCACTTCGTCGCTCATCATCAGAGAGTAACAGGGAATGGGGGCGGCAGTTGCTCTGGTAGAGTATGTACCCACCACCACACACGCGTGTTCAGTTTGTAGCTAATAGACGGCTCTTAATTGTGTTCTGAAAAGAATCGCAAAGCACTGTGTGTCACGTGGCAGTAAACAACCAACATGGCAGAGAGTCTAGCTCGTAGTGACGATGGTGAGTGTTTACAAAAACTTGTTGGTAGTGTTCTTAAAAGTGCTAATGAAGCAAATGATTTGTTTTTTTAGTGATTCATATTTTGAAGAACCTCAAGCCGTAGTTTAAGGTGTCCTCGAATACCATAACGGAATTGATGACGTACACGTTCAAGACCGGAAGAAAGCTCTCTTTCCAGACATGCGTCGAACTGTGGAGGGATATAGAAAGATACTTCTTTTAAATTTTCTATTGGTGTATCTGAGCTCCTTCATTATGTATCACAAGCTCAATGGAAAGAGAAACACCTGCTGCACCAACTTCAGGGACAACGTTGCAACTCTGATCGGAGGAGGATATCAGTGAGTATCGCCTCTGCGAGCTCATTTCCCTGAGTACGTTCTTCCAACTGAGAGAAAACGGTGCCAGTAGGGTTTCTGCTGCTTAATAGGTAAAAGAACTGAAAGTGCATGCCATTGTAAGTAGTACTGTGTTGTTCTATATTTGATAGACTGTTTTGAGGTCTAACATACCCAACAATCATAGTAGCTGGTATGTAAAACTGGATGATAGATATCAAACCCGATTTCGCAGCAGTCGGTAAGGTATGTAAATACCATGTCACTGAGTTAATGAAGTGTAACATATAACTGTGATCATGTAACTATTTATATATACGATTACGGTCGAACAATATCTGAAGTATAAAAGTGCATAGCGTCAGCTGGAATAAAATCCTTTTGTGTTTTCGGCCACGTAATGTCGATACTAGAAAACAACTTTTAAAACTGACGTTTCGACCATTTTGCCACTGGCCGTCTATACAGGTATCTGTTACGAGGTAGTGAGATCGGCTGTCACACGACAACCGAAATAGGACGGTATCTGGGGAAGATCATCCATAGAAACCAGCAGTTCGTTCCGCCTGATGAAAACCACTGCAGCGACTGTTGAAACATCTCTGTTAATAGTGAGTTTTAGTTTAGAAAACTCGCGGATTAACGTCCAACAGGATTTTATTCAAATATCAAGCACAGTGTTCTGTGCTAAGCGCACAGAAATTGATTATACTGACGCTAATGTTGTACTGTGTCACTTCTGGTGCTAGTTATTGCAACACTGTCGTCACTCCACCTTGATACCGTTTCTGATCTCTAGGTTCCAATTACGTCCAAGGGTATGCTAGAAAGAAAATCGTGTTGTGCAAATTTTTGTCTTAGGAGACAGAATACTCACACGTAAAAATTTTAAACAGTTTTATTACAAAAGCCACAGTTTAAATATTACCATTTTACAATTCGATTTACAGTGAAAACAATTCAAGATACTAAAACTCGGAGTCAATGAATAAACATGTTTATCGCAAAACCATCAGAGCTCTCTTCACAGTTGGCAACTAGGGGAGGCACTCGCTTCGATTTGAGAATTATTGAAAGACGATAAAAACGAGCAGTATGTGAAGAATGAAAATTAGAAATGATAAACGAGTAATGACGTATTAGTAGTAAACGTAGCTTGTAAAGCAAAAGACTCTTTGAAAGTATCAGAAGCATGTAATGACCAGGGAATAAAAAGGGTTCTATAAGATTTTTCTAAGGATTTACACATAATTTTAGTGCAAAACAACATTTTCTCCTCTGCATCAACGTTCCTTTCTGTATTTTTGTCGTAAGAAAAACCGAAAGCTTACAATTAATTTGAAATCTGACGTCTCTATACAATAGCAGTGGGGTTTAGTGGACTTAATAAATCAGATATTTCATTGAAATGAGTGGTGCCTAGTGTAAAAAATATCATCTTATTATCAGTTAACGTAAGTACGTGCTGCAGTACGATCGGAGCATATACCCAGCGAGATGAACGTAAGCTCTTTATAATAAAGAACATTCAAGGTATACTCTATGCTGCGTTATATGCAGTATATGTACACTGATCGGAATACATGGTGTAAGTTGAGTGTAGAGAAATAATGAATACCAGAGAATGGATGTAACAGTATACAAACAATTTACGCTTTCAGACCAGGAAAATTAAAAAAGGAAGTGTACACATCACTAAGTTTTGTATGACATGATTGACAACAGCGATTTAAATTTATAATATTAGAGAGAATCACCGGAACAAGTTGAGACTGTTCCTGCTTTGTACGATCACAACTAGTTTCGATTATTACGTCAAACTTGTGGCAAAAGGTAGGTATACAGGTTACTTCATTCTGAGTTTTCTGACAGGACACATTGATGAACTTCTTTAAAAAAGGAAGTGTTTAATTCACTTCCGAAAGCAAGATCATTAAGACGAGAAGAAAGTTCGGAAAAGACAAAAGTGTGGCAAGAATCAGATAAACAACGGAAAACGCTAATTGAGTAGCTGGATTATAAATTAAACACCACTGGCAATACCCAAAGATATTCCGTGATGTATACTTCAAGAAAAATATAAACCGGTTGCAATATTTCGAAAATGCTGTTCTCCTTCCGTGACGTATATTTCAAGAAAAATATAAACCGGTTGCAATATTTCGAAAATGCTGTTCTCCTATCGCTTAACGGTTTATTGGCTCTGAGCACTATGGGACTTAACTTACCTAACTAACCTAAGGACAGCACACACATCCATGCCCGAAGCAGGATTCGAACCTACGACCGTAGTGCTCACGCGGTTCCAGACTGTAGCGCCTAGAACCGCTCGGTAGCCCCGGCCGGCTAACGGTTTATTGTTAATATACATATCTCATTACCAATGAATTCTATTTTTCCTTTAATTTTTGCCAGAATAAAGTCATGGGGCACAAGTTACATGAAGTAAAATTCTGATGGGGGGCGAGATGGCTTAGAAATTTGTTTTGAACAGATCGATTCGGGTTATGAATCGTGCCTCGCATAGTTGCACGACAATCGGGAAACTGATGAATACCTCAAATATTGGCGTTAAGAGTTTATGGAAAAACGAGAACCTTCCTTGCATGACACTAGGTCAATTCTTATCGAACACAGAATGTTTGGAGTCATCCGTAGTACAGAGAATGAAATATATTTGCGATATTGTCAGAATCTGATGACAGGTATTGCCGTTAACCAGAAGGCAATAAATTCAGTTCGCTAATGAACGCTGCGTTGAGCTCTCCATGCCAAACCAGACCAAAATAAATCCAATTATCGGGACGCAAGCTCTAATATTTTATGTATGTGGTGACTAAAGCTGACAACAGTAAGCATGACTAACAATTATTTTTGATTAAATGTAATTCCTGTTTGTTTTCGCTATAAAGTGCGTCTGGATCATAATAATTTGTCTCGGTGTATGACATCGTTGATGCAAGTGGCGCTACAAACATTAACAAACTCTTATTTACGGTCTCCTTATCGGAACCGAACACTATTTTTGACTAACACAGAATTTGAACGGAAATCTTTAACGAACCAGCTAACCGCAAGTCTTAGAACACAGTCTTTACGGCATTTCTTATGAAAAGTGAAATAATAAAGGTGTAAATAATATTTCAGTACTAACACATGCGGTCAATAAGGAATCAAGCTAAATGTATTCTACATCATAAACGGACATATAGTTTCCTCTACTGAATACCCGTTCATCTAAAAGATAGGCGGCGTTGTAGAATTTCAGACTTACCGGCTAATGCTAACTAAATTTTAGCTGCTTATGAAAATATGTGAAAAGTTCAAATAGAAGGGAATAAGTGCCCCGTGAAAAAGTGTTGATTACACGGGGATTTTCCGACATTTTGACGGTATAGTTAGTTTTTTTTTTTAATTTTGTTATAATTTCTGTGTTATTAGTCACGATTTTAAATAGAGGGACTGAATTAACAGAACAAAACTTTTTCACTTTTTTAAATTTTATTAATGTCAAAAGTAAAGAAGGTGTTCCATCAAAGTATCAGGATTTTTAAAGTGTTAATTCAAAGGAAAATCTTGGGAACCGCTACTCTGCCAGAGAATGCCTACAGTGTAGAAACAACTCACCAATCTTTGCATTCACTGTCAAGTTATCTCTAGAGATACAGTTTTTGTGTTTATATATCTAGTTGCTAACACTTCGCAAGTCACTACTTAATTTGCTCGATACTCTCTCATCGCTGGCTTCTTCGAAAGATAACTTAGAGACCATAACTCATGTTCTTTTTCGTGTGGCATGTAACGTATTTGATGTTTTATCTTCACGTAGTTTACATAAGACCCATTTTAGGTATTTCTAAAGATCAGTGTAGCCAGATGGTTATAATGACTGGATGTAGTGGAGAGTTTATTGGAGCTTACAACTCACGATGTCGCAAACTAAAGCAGACGGCTTCCTGGAGGTTTATTTCCATCTACTCTTTTAATTATCCTCCATTTCCGACTATCCCCTGTTACTGCATACTATTTCTATTTTCGTAAGCTACTTTGCGGTTTTGAAGGAAGCATTACTTTCAGAAATGCTTTACCTGTATATATATAACAATTTCGTTAACTGTGCCGACGATCGTCATACAATTTTTCTACCATAAGGAGTCTCTGTTCTTTCGTTTGAACACAGAATGTTGAAATGCCGTATCAAATTCCACGATTTTGAGAGCGCGGTGGCTATATAAATATATTCATCTACATATGTCAAACCGGTACACGGTGTGTTCATTAGACTCTGGTAATGTAGCTTTGTTCGACTAAAGTGTAAAAACCCATCAGTCATGCGCTGTCGAAGGAATCCGCACAGCATTCCCCTGACGTTGTAGAGGGTACAACTGTCAATAGTGGTATGACACACACAGTCAATCTTAGGACCTTTGGTTCTCTGAAACATTTGTAACTGTATGCTCCTTTTCCTGGAGGGGGCATCGTCTTGCTGTTTCCATCAACAATCCATAGGTAACGCCTATCAAGCACGTCTACGTGAAGAGATGGTAGTGGTTGTTCAGGTTTGGCGTGGAATGTTCGTATGCAGTCGAGTGACTCCGAAGACTACGTTCAATTTTCAGCTGTTGATATAATATGAGTTTAGAAGCTATCCCTCGAATAGCAGAGTAACAGTGACTGATTAATCGATTTATTTGTAGAGGGGGAGCGTAATTATGCATGAAATCAGTGGACAAACCAGTATCGTCAATTTAGTCAGTAGCATCCGTTGACTAGCTGTGACATTATCTGAACAATTATTAAGGCTCTTGTTATAGTTCGATACTTCACTATGGAAAACCAATACAACAATGACATACTTCAGTGTGAAAGGGACTGAAGTTAACGGCTAAGGTGAGAATGGCTGCATCTAATCATTATCAGGAAGTGCGTTATTTACGAGCTCAATAATCGAGGTAAATGATATCAACTGTTATCCCTCAAAAGCAACGTTTTCACTTAAACTGAAAACTGATGATTTTGAAATTCCTACAGAAAACAGACACGATGTCGTTTGAGGCAGCTCAGTCATGTTTCGTACTAAGTGTGTAAACCATGACCGATCGCCTCAGAGGAAGTTGTCATAATAAGGCTGAACAAAATGTTGCGGGGTAGGGGCGGGAGTGGATGGGAGAGAGAGAGAGAGAGAGGGAGAGAGAGATAATAAATATTTTTGAAAGAGTAAACCACCATTTGACTTTGTTTTATTAAATCTATCTTTTGTACTTTCCAGATTTCAGCTTTTATGTCATTATCAAAACAGTGCTAAAAGCTGGAACATGCAAATAGCGATACACATAGCAGCAGTTCTGAAAATTAAAAAGCGATATTAAATGCACGAGAAAGTCACTTACTTGTTAAACCATTATTGAGTCTTACCTGTTAAGGTAGTCAAAGCAGGTAAATAAGGCTAGCACATGTCTTTAAGAACTAACCCGTCAAAGAATGTGGGCTCTAGAAGACATAGTAAAAATTATCACACTTGTAAGCTTATATTTGTGATATTTTTTTAAATTTCCAAACGTTTTTGCTATGTATCTATTTGCAAGTTCCAACATTTAGCAATGTTCTTGATAAAGGATAAATGCCGAAATCTGTATAGTACAAAAGATAGATATAATAAAACACAGTCAAATGGCGGTTGACTCTTTTAAGATGTATTGCATGACTGTGGCTCAACACCATCGAAAACTTTTAACATTAAAACATCTTTCACGAAATGATGGAAAATCCAACTTAGGGAGCGTTTACGAGGTTCTGACTGATGCTACTGAAGAATACAAGTCATGTTTCGTAACCGTTGCTTCAAACTCACTCGCCGTTTGACAGATTTTTACCTCTACTTACGGGATCACCATATATTTGCTCATCTCAAAACCACTTCCAGTGCTGATTTTAGATGCAACATAGATAAAACATAGGCAGTCTGCGATATCAGCGAAATACATCTTTCCTGTTTTACATTTTCATATGAAATAATTCATAGGCTAAGATGTGAAAAAAATGGGGTCGGCCAAGATAATGTGGGTCACCGATACAGCTAACTATCGATCTTCCGTTTAAAAACCTTGAATGTTTGGTGCTCCACGGCTTTCAGATATTTATTAAAGGACGTTGTGTATGCATCCTTAGCTGCACTAGAAATGTTTATTTTCAAAAATATGTCACTGTTACAGAAGTTCGTAATATGCCACTGGTAATGGATTATAAATACGAAAACCGGTTTTGGCAAATAATTATTTCTAGTTGCAGCTAATTGTATAGACAAGAAGTCCTTTAATGAACTGCTGTTTCCCAAAGATGCTAGTTTTTTGCCGATTCTGCGGAGCAGTTGTCCATAGATCATTAAATTTCATGGCTTCTTCTTTTCTGTAAAAACTGTCTCCAAGTTCATATATTACGATGCATTCCCTACAAAATCGTTGATATCAGTTTGCCATTTTATCTTTGAAAAGACCCTCCCAGCTAGCCGACACACTGTAACGCCTCTGCTGGCATCCGGACGGTCAATAGCAAGGCCCGTTGTTCTGGACAGTCTGGATGTCGGTTTTTGGCAGTTTTCCACATCCGACTAGGTGAATGGCGGGCTGGGACCCGAGTAACGCCTCAGTCACATGATTCGTTATCATTTCGCAGTTCGAAATATTTCACACACTTTTGCCTGGATAACACTACAGACAAACAGGTGAGGCACATGGTTTCCACTCCGGAGAGGTGGGGGAATGTAGGTGTTTTTTTTAATGAACTGGGACTGACGATCATTTGGTTTCTTTAGTAACAGTTGTGATAAAAATGTTTGATTCTCAATAACATTTCATAATGACATACTGTGGCCACACCTAGCCATTGTGTGGTCGCCACGCGGCTTAGGTTCTTGTCCTGAGATGTGCAACCGGGTGCCAGACTGTCGCAGCGTTGGGTTCACGGGCTGTGTCGTCCAGTTTGCTTGCAACGCATTTCCTTACTTCGCAATAGCTTGTCCATTTTTATCCAACTGCAATTCATGACCAGTCGTATAACAAAGATCAATTAATTACACAGTTCGAAGGTGGGTCTCTGATCTGAACATAGTGAATTTGCATATGTTGGTGTCCGTTCCTAAAAACAGTCGTGTAACACTAATCACTAAAATTGACCAATCACGATTAACATGGCAATCTCGCGAAGAAGCGCAAAAAAGGTCAGGAAAATGATGATTCTATCTTTTACAAGAATTGGTGAACACGCCTTCATTTCAGAATATTTAAATCTCTCTCGAATGCCATATCCATCAGTAGGCAGAACACAATAAACCAGGAGCACCACTTTAGATGTCCAGAGTAGCTGTAGACCAGTGATGCTACCCTGGGGGTAATTACCCCCTGAGGGGTAAAAATGAAATGTTCTTAGGGGTAAAAACCAAACGATTCGATTTGGTTTCACTCACGAAACTAAATTATTTTTGAAAGACCATTCCTACTATCGAAATATTGTAACACGCTAATACTGATTACATAAATTATCAGTAATCACTTTCAATCAGTAGCATTAATGCGATGAAGGTTACAGGTTCCTCACATAGTCCACTCACTACACACATGCTGTGCTTTGTCCCGTACATCGCTGATGATAACATATATGTAACAAGTGTTAGATATGTCAAGAAAATGTGTTCTCTAACTTGTAGGTAGTACCTGCAGTAGCACAGAAATTGCTTCATTAGCCGCAAGGAACAAATAAATGAATTAACTGACAGCACGACACAGCAGTAACTACACAAGGGCTTCTATAATGCTGTACACAGCATTATTATTATTGTATTTCCTAAATCTCAATGTAGACAAGTGTAATGTGCTGCGAATACATTGAAAGAAAGATCATATATCATTTAGCTACACTGTAGCAGGTCAGCAACTGGAAGCAGTTAATTTCATAAATTATGTGGGAGTAGGAATTAGGAGTGATTTAAAACGGAATGACCATACAAAATTAATCGTCTGTAAAGCAGTTGGCAGACTGAGATTCATTGGAAGAATCCTAACGAAATGCAATCCGAAAACAAAGGAAGTAGGTTACAGTACACTTGTTCCCCCACTGCTTGAATACTGCTGACCGGTGTGGGATCCGTACCAGATAGGGTTGATAGAAGAGATAGAGAAGATCCAACAGAGAGCAGCGCACTTCGTCACAGGATCATTTAGTCATCACGAAAGCGTTACGGAGATGATAGAGAAACTCCAGTAGAAGACTCTGCAAGAGAGACTCTCAGTAGCTCGGTACCGGCGTTTATTGAAAATGAACCGGCAGAGGTACTCAAAGTACCCTCCGCCACACACCGTCAGATGTTGATGTAGATATACTGTTAATAGCTGTGGCCAGACACAAACCATTATCTGCCTGAAGTTGTTCAATTTCTGCCAGTTCGGAAGTAAGGAGTGCAGCAGCAACGATGTGATTTACCAACCTGTAAGTACAGTGCACACAGTTTAAACTGGTTGATTTTTAATGGGGTTGTAGTGTGCAGGTCCAGCAAGTGCCGTGATGGACAGGTGAAACACAGGGAGAGCACGTTTTGCAACAAGTGCCTACCCTCACTGTGGATAGTTGGCTTTCTTGTCTGTTGTTGTGGGCAGCACTAAAGATGCATCACGAATTCTTATGTCATACGTCCCAAGCGCCCCCCCCCCCCCCCGCCCCCCTTACACACACATACAAACTAAATATCTTTCATCTTCCATCATTTTAAATATAAAAGTGATCCAAGAAAAGTCTTTCATCATATATTTTTGTGGACAACATGGTTGTGGAGATGAAGCAGCTATTAGTATGATTAATCAGTTATTCAAAAACAGTCTTAATCGCATTTATTATTATTATACCTCCAGCCGGTTTCAATCTGATGTAGGGGTCATCTTCTGGGCGTTTGCACCATTCGTCGACTGCTGGTGGTGTCGTGTCACTCTGTAAGTAGGCTGTTTAGGTTTTCTTATTGGTAACGCCACGTAGCGCTCTCTATGAAAATCACTGGCTGTGCTGTGTGCAGTCTTTGGCTAGTTTGCATTTTTGTCTGCCATTGTAGTGTTGGGCAGCGGCAGCTGGATGTGAACAGCGCGTAGCGTTGCGCAGTTGGAGGTGAGCCGCCAGCAGTG
Organism: Schistocerca cancellata; assembly: GCF_023864275.1. Lineage (NCBI taxonomy): Eukaryota > Metazoa > Arthropoda > Insecta > Orthoptera > Acrididae > Schistocerca > Schistocerca cancellata. The sequence continues at coordinate 684,934,645 of NC_064630.1, read as the reverse complement.
GTGGATGTGGGGAGAGAAATGGCGGAGATTTGAAATTTGTAAGACAGGATGGCATGAACTGCTATATATATTATGATTATTAAGGTAAATACATTGTTTGTTCACTATTAAAATCTTTCATTTGCTAACTATGCCTATCAGTAGTTAGTGCCTTCAGTAGTTTGAATCTTTTATTTAGCTGGCAGTAGTGGCGCTCGCTGTATAGCAGTAGTTCGAGTAATGAAGATTTTTGTGAGGTAAGTGATTTGTGAAAGGTATAGTTTAATGTTAGTCAGGGCCATTCTTTTGTAGGGATTTTTTGAAAGTCAGATTGCGTTGCGCTAAAAATACTGTGTGTCAGTTAAAGCACAGTCATGTATAATTTTTCAAAGGGGACGTTTCAACTCCTGTCTACATTATGGCAGGAAACTAGACAGGAGTGACACCACCAGCAGTCGACCAATGGTGCAAACGCCCAGAAGATGACCCCTACATCAGGTTGAAACCGGTTGGCGGTATAATAATAATAAATGCGATTAAGACTGCTTTTGAGTAACTGATCTTTCATCATACAGTTTAGTTAGTAAATTTGATGATAATTTGGCGGATGGTGCGGGAGGGAGGAGGCAACAGACACCAGTGGGCGGGGGCGGGGGCTACTACTTAATGTCTGATTGCACTCAAGGGTAATGGTCTAAGAGAGGCGGGGAACCACTGTTGTGGACGAAGGTCTGCGAATAAAATAGTTTTGTGGACTACTGCCAAACAACACGGAAGATTCAACAGTAGCTACGACAATTGGTCGTGAAAGGCTTCATTGTGCGATAAGAGAATAAAATTCGCTACGCTGCAGACGTGAATTGGTATTCCTCCGTGCGCAGGCACTGATTGTTCTCGAAATAACGCGGCCCCAGATTTTCGCTTGCACAACGGCCGTGCGAGCGGACAAAGCGACCGCCGACGCCAGCCCGGACGACGGGCACAACGTGCCGCGTTCCTGCGGCGTCCTCCGCCGCCGGCCGGGGCAGCGTGCCAGACGCCAACGCCGGCCCACGGGCGTTTTTGCCGCCAGCCATTAGCCGTCCCCGCGCATTACTCACCCTCCGCAGCAAGGCGCCGGCGGCTCGACTGCCACGCCAGGCGTTTCCTGCGTGAAAGCGCAACTCGAAACCGACCGAGCATCTTCTTAGACTCGAGCCTGCGCAAAGTGGAACGCCGGTAGTCGTGCTGCGTCATCCGCTGATACTCACCGAGAGCAGTTTTGGACTTCTTTATTTATTTTGTCCCTTGACTTATAAGTATCTCGACTGTCTTCAACTAATTTATTCATCATGGTACAGGTACTATGCTGATCATGGATGTTAATCTGCTTCGTATATCTCTCTCTTCTTTCCCCTTTTGGTTTCAGGGCAATGGTGCGATGGGCTACGTCCTCGTTCTTGCCCAATCACAGTGGCTTCTGTGTCTCATCATGGTGTAAATAGAACGTACAAATGCGGATCTCTCTTGCATGCAGCGCATAAATAACTTTATGTGTGCGGCTGGGCGTCGTTGGCAAGTAATCAGTTATGGAAATTTCTTCGTTTCCATTGCAAGTGAGCCCACGAGCAGGTATATAAGCGGAGTCATTGGATCTTCTGGTTAGTTTTACTTAGTTAAAGATGGATTAACTGTCGAGGGACATGAAATGGAAGCAGTGGTTGGGAAGGGAGTGAGACAGGGTTGTAGTCTCTCCCAAAGGGTATCCAATCTGTATATTGAACAAGCAGTGAAGGAAACAAAAGAAAAATTCGGAGTAGGTTTTAAACTCCATGGAGAAGAAATAAAAACGTTGAGGTTCGCCGATGACATTGTAATTCTGTCAGAGACAGCAAAGGACTTGGAAGAGCAGTTGGACGGAATGGACAGTGTCTCGAAAGGAGGGTATAAGATGAACATCAACAAAAGCAAAACGAGGATAATGGAATGTAGTCGAATTAAGTCGTGTGATGCTGAGGGAATTAGATTAGGAAATGAGACACTTCATGTAGTAAAGGAGTTTTGCTATTTGGGGAGCAAAATAACTGATGATGGTAGAAGTAGAGAGGATATAAAATGTAGACTGGCATTGGCAAGGAAAGCGTTTCCGAAGAAGAGAAATTTGTTAACATCGAGTATAGATTTAAGTGTGAGGAAGTCGTTTCTGAAAGTATTTGTATGGAGTGTATCCATGCATGGAAGTGAAACATGGACGATAAATAGTTTGGACAAGAAGAGAATAGAAGCTTTCGAAATGTGTTGCTACAGAAGAATGCTGAAGATTAGATGGGTAGATCACGTAACTAATGTGGAGGTATTGAGTAGAATTGGGGAGAAGAGGAGTTTGTGGCACAACTTGACAAGAAGAAGGGACCGGTTGGTAGGACATGTTCTGAGGCATCAAGGGATCACAAATTTAGCATTGGAGGGCAGCGTGGAGAGTAAAAATCGAGAGGGACACCAAGAGATGAATACACTAAGCAGATTCAGAAGGATGTAGGTTGCAGTAAGTACTGGGAGATGAAGAAGCTTGCAGAGGATAGAGTAACATGGAGAGCTGCATGAAACCAGTCTCAGGACTGAAGACCATAACAACAACAACGATGGGTTATGGAGTCAAACCGTGGGAAATTTAAAAAGTATACCGCTCGTGGTGAACAGAAAGAATTACCTTCGTCAGCAATACGAGAGATTAATAGTAAACGTGCCGTAAAACGTAAGAGAGATATGTTAGATGAATCTTTAGAGTTAACTACTGAAGATAGAGATTTTTTTGATGCTTTAGGAGATCTTGTTTTAACTGAATTATTTGGTGAGACTCCACTTGAAGCGAAACGTCCTAAACAAGACAATGAGCCTACACCAGAACTTTCTTCAAGATCTGATAATCAACCTAATTTAATAGACAACGAATTACAAGATCAAGGATTACAAATTCCCAGTACTTTTGCATCTACGGAAATGGATATAGAATAATAACCACGGTCTGCTCAACAATTACGTCAAGGTACTAGTAATACTGATTCTTCAGCTGGTGGTACATGTACTGGACAGTCGGCTCCATTTCACTTATCGAAGTCAGTAGAACAAATTAAACAAAATAGTGTTATAATTATATTTTTTGAGTGGGGTTATGCATATAAATGGTTTGATGTAGTTGCTTCTGATAATAATAACAAAGTTGTAGCTAAAAAATTAGTTACCTGTCAACACTTAGTCATTATCTGATACTCGGCACTGTAATTATGTTACACGATTCCATGGATATCATCAGCAAGTCGGATTGCTTACCAGTGTACTGTAACAGAAGTGCAAAGGAAACGAATCTCGTATAAATAGAAGTTTTTGTCTGATTTTAGAAACAGTGATTTTCAGTGACATTAATTACAACCATTTAATACGAATTCTTCTGCAACAATTTAAGATGAAATATCTATACAAAATTAACTGTTCCAGAGATAATCTTCGGACTGAGATACGTTGGATGAAAATAGCAAAAACTTTATTCCTCCAGGAATACCTTAGACACATGTTAGACTCTCTTTTTGATAACTGCTCTCGCAAAACCGTCGTTGGACATAATCCTTATTTCCCATCGTGTGCCTAGCGAGATAAATAAAGACTGGAGTAGTTCAGGTGAAGCAGAAGATGCTAGGAAGAGTTGTACATTGCTTCATTTGTTTCGCTTACAAAGTGCGAAACGATACAGAAATGATCGTATGCTACCAAGGTTTCAACTACAGCGAAACAAACAATATATCAGGGCATCTCATTCCTTCCACATACCTTTCTAATATAATGGACAAATGACCGGAAACCGGTGAATGCGGGTATCTGACGACGATGTAACCGGGTGACAGGGTACTTTGCTCATGTAGATGTAGGTCAATCTTCGAATCACCGTGCATGTAAAGGGATACGGCAACACGGCAGCACATGATGAAATTCGATTGCCATTTGTAGCACTGACTATTGCGGATGTAGTGTGTATTAGTTTTGTGGGCTAGACTGTGATGAGCAGTGTAATGATGCACAGAATTGAGAAGCACGATTTCAGCAAACATATGTAGAGTCACGCACATCCCATGAAGCAGAGGCGAAGACAGTGTTTTTGGAAACCAAATTTCACATCGTATTTCAGTTGTCTTCATTATTGGAGGAAGCTGTCTCCGAGAAGATTAGAAGAACCACGTCATTAGAGACGGGGATTTTGTGATACAATGGCGACGGTGCCGGTTTTATTTCTCTGAAAATTTCACTAGGGAATCTGGAGAATAAATTAATTCGGTTGCAGGGTGAAGACGGTGACATGCTCCTACTGATCGCAAATCCAGTATCTTAAAACCCCTAATCTTCATTAATGTTACTTAAAACAGTGACAAATGGAAGAATAATAGGACCTCCTTTTTACAAGCTATGTTCATAATGGTGAAATAATGAAATCAGACGATTATTAGGTGATTACCTCTAGCAATTCAAACAGGTGTGCTTTGCGAGTGTGGTTAGCGAGATTACTGTTTCTGGCATTGATTTTGTATATGACTGAGATAGCAGTGGTGTCCGTTTATTGTTCAGGCTATTGATGTTGTACAGTGATGAACAAGTTTGTGTTCCAAAAAACTTGCGATATTGGCCTGGGATGTGCCGCTAAATAATCGTCATTTCTAGGTCATATGTGCTAGTCAAAAAGTCAGCAAGCTAAAATCAGATTAGGTAGGCGTTCCCTCATGTCGTTTTAATCTTTGTGAAATGGCCCACTGAGCTGTTGGGTATAATTTAGGAGTATACCACGATCTTCAAAAGCATAATTCTCAGGATCGGAACAAAGTAACGCCGACGGGACAAACCTGTGCATGTGAGTATTCCAAAGTAAAACTGAGTCGCAAGTAGCCTACACGTACAAGAACGGTTCGTGGCAGAGGTGGAGAAGTCAAAAATCTGTTTATTCATATATGAGCGATAAAAATGTTTGGGCAACATCGGTCGCGTTACTCTGTTGGGTATAATCTGGGTGAGCCACAGAAGAAAACAGAGCCATTCTAAACGACGCAGCACAAGGGTAACTGTGTGGGTATGAAACATTTTGATACAGGAACTGAGGTCACCTTATGTATAAATCGTGGAGTAAAATGTGTACGATAACTACAGTATATTACCTGTCAAACTGAATGACAGTTTTTGGGAGAAACATCCGTCCTAAAACACGAAAGTGTCATTCGAAAACAATCCTATCATAGTCGAGTCGTTTAATAGAGTCACAAAAGAGTACATCTTCCATAAGTATACGTTCTGACGTTGCTAGAATAGATGTACGCAGCTGTGTGACATATTATCACTGTCGATCCCTGAAGGAATGAACAATATGTCTAATTTTCTTAGAACCCGCATATTTTTATACACTTAGCCGCCATTCATTTCGAAAGTATTTTATAAAGTTCATTTAGTGTTGATAGAACACATAAACATGCAAGCTTGGTAACACAACGTTAGTTCGTATGATAGCCTCTGCCAGAATAGGTTAAGTCAACCGACAGTATAAGATTGTACAACAACCGACTGAAATTTAAAGATTCTCTTACCCTTTTCCTACTTATCTGCTACATACAACGAAAAGTGTGCATTGCCAGTAAGACGCACGTGATTGGGTTGACCGTATTGCCCAAAGTCAAAGCACTGAATAATTATGATGTCGAAGTGCTTGCTTTGAGAACTGTGCGAAGTGGTTTAGCGTATAGAGCAGCGGTTTTAGTGATAGCCTTTTTGGAAAGAATGACAAAATTTATTTATAACAAAAGAATACTAGTTCATGCATTGATACTGGAGGGAATGAGCGAGCTGTAGTCGCAGACGCCAAACGTTTGGTGGATCGTGAACTTCCATCCCACAAGACCTTTATTGTTGCCATTTTACTTGTTAACAGGTAACAGATAACATATGATGCTTCAAGGGGAATAATCGGTTTCAAATTCGATTGTGGTTCTTGAATTATGAAGTTAACTTACAGTGGAAAAAATTATAATTCTTTTTGCAAGGAAGTCTAATACATTCATTAATATACAAAGAAAATTGTGGACGAGAAACCTACACACTTGAAAATGGTATATTCTCCCATAGCAAAGTAAGCAAAGTAAGAAGACCACGTCAGACAACATAAATTTAAATGTTTGGAACTGGTAACTGCTTTATCTGCAATCCACTTTCAATTAGATAAAACGATGTGATAGATGTAGGACATTTTATTTTAGACCGTAATAACTGATATTAAATTAATACGGAAAGTAGAATGCTGTAGAGTGAGGCATCAAATAAAGAATTATTATGAAGGAGAGAATTAAATATCTTTCGCTTGAATGAAAGAAAATGTATGGAATAACAAAATGGAAGACGCATATTGATAGTATGAGTGTAGAAAGAATTGTCAGACTTGTAACAAACTATAGACCTAAAGAAAAAGAGAGATACAGGAAGGCTAAGCAATATGTGGCTTTTGTGAGGATGGAACAGGAAACAAGCCTACTCCTTGAAACGTAGAAGAAGAGGCAAGACCGATAAGACTTGAATAATGGCATGACCGTAGAAATGGGCGGATTTGGCGATTGTTTAAGTGAAATTTATTTAAATGAATTTCAGCTTCCACAAGGTCAAGTGAAAAAATTCGGCGTTTCCACCACTGTTGCAGATACCCAACGTGAATAATGTCAGGTGGATGTATACGAAAGTGATTAAAATATGTTTTATTGTGCATTCCATATTGTATATTTACTGCATGTGAAATTGCTGATTAGGTAATAGGATTTACATAACGGATCAGCGTAAGAATTGTAAGAACAAGTCAGAGTTACACACAGACGAATTGTATACAGAAATGCATATATTGTATGACACTCGATGAAAACGACTTCTTCGCATGCTGTAGCTATGTACACTTTATGGAACAGTGATACTTTCGAACGAGTGCCTCCACTGAGTTGCCATCCTTTGAGATGCTTTGCCAATGCAGTGGGGGGTCCGGAAGATGTTAGCCTATGGCAGTACAAACTTTGTTCTTCCTAGGCAGCAATTCTATGCCTCTGGGTGTGGTGACTATTTAAAATCTATTGCGTCAATAATGAAGAGTTGATTGGGGGTCAGAGTTCCTTGCGGACTCTCACGTAGAAGCTCATTGTAGGTTTGTTGCATGTTCGTTCAGGCGCCATCCCTACTGTCCTGGGGTGGTGGGGTGGCTGCAGGTACTGTGCGCATTCGCAACTAGACGCAGCTCTCTTGCTGGCCGACCATCAGGGGCGTCCTGACGGTCACCACCTCGCGCGTCTCTTGTGGCTGCTGCTGCTGCTGCTGCTGCAGCACCTCCAGCTGCTGCGGTGACGCCGCCCTCAGCGCGCATGCGCCTCCCGCCTCTGACGTCACGGTCGCCACGGAAGTCGCAGCCGGTGGAGGCGCGTGCGCGATCTGTGCGTACACGACGGGCTCGTGGCGGTAGTAGCGGCGCATCGGCGGGCCCGCCTGAAGCGGCGGAAGGCGCAGCTCGGCGTACGTCACTTCCGGCCGGACGCCCGCCTGCTGCAGGCGCGTCGCCGGCGGCCTCCGCAGCGTCGCCTGTCCAAAGACGGCGTCCACTTTATACTATATGCTCTTGATGGAACAGAAATCGTCACATACAGGGGAAGCTTGGACACATTTCAATACAAAAGTAATTTTTTTAAAATTTGGAATAATGTGTTGGTGAAAAAGTTAACTGTAATTTAAAGCACACAGATACCGTGAAGCTCTGAAATTCGTGAATTTCATTAGAACGTTAAGTATGAATGTAAACTGTTACAGCGTTCCCCAGAGTTGGGCGAAATGTAGCACATCCTGGGTTACATTGTAAAAAGCAAGAGAAACTACGTATGTATTGGCATCACTTGCGCAGAGTGGCGCTCTTAAAAGTAGCTCGCCTGCCCTTTTAATGCAAATGCAATATTTCGACGTAGGCCGCTGGTGGACATGGAAGGCACAGTAACGGCTGTACGATACGTGAATGCTATCTTCCGACGGATAGTACAACCGTATCGGCAGCATGTTGGTGAGGCATTCGTAGTCATGGACGACAATTCGTGCTCCTATCGTGCACATCGTGTGAATGACTTCCTTCAGGATAACGACATCGCTCGGCTAGAGTGGCCAGTATGTTCTCCAGACATGAACCCTATCGAAAACGCCTAGGTTAGGTTGAAAAGGTCTGTCTATGGACGACGTTACCCACCAACCACTCTGAGGGATCTACGCCTATCGCCGTTGAGGAGTGGGACTATTTGGATCAACAGCGCCTTGATGAACTTGTGGATAGTATGCCATGACGAATACAGGCACGCATTAATGCAAGAGACTGTGCTACTGGATATTAGAGGTACGGGTGTGTACAGCAATCTGGACTACCACCTCTCAAGGTCTCTCTGTATAGTGGTAAAACATGCAATGTGTGGTTTTCATTAGCAATAAAAATGGCGGAGATGATGTTTATGTTGATCTCTATTCCAATTTTCTGTAAAGGTTCCGGAACTCTTGGAACCGAGGTGATGGAAAACTTTTTTTGATAAGTGTATAACTTATTAGAATTGTGATTTTGTGTGACAGGTAGCACGGCCCGTACAGTGCGTTAGTATTGATCAGCTTTTGTGTTGTTAGCGGATCTGGTAGGGCACACAAGGTGTCCCATAAAAACCGTCAGTATGTATGTGTGTGACATAAGTGATCATTCGAAGCAAAATAGGCTCGTAAACATCTGAAATGGATAGCTTCAGCGCTATGAGCACTTTCTTCTCTTCCATACCGTGAAACAAACCTCTTCTACTGCGAGCTCTTTGTTTTCTGCATTTTCAAGAGTGATTGTATGGACCGAAAAAGACAAAATGTCCAGTATACATGGGCTCTAAAGTGCATACCTAAAGAGCTATGTGCATTTGTTCATCCTGTCTGCTGTGGAACACATCCTTCCACTGAGCAAGTGCTCATATTTCTTAAGGTATACATTTTACACCTCATTTTTACCAAACGATTTTTTATTGTTTTGGTTCATACTTCCTTTTCCAAAAATGTTGAAAGCAAAGCACTTACATCAGAGGAGATTTGTTGTCTAATAATCGTTCCTGTCACATCCTGGAATATTGACACCCTGCATAAGGGATGTGAACAACGTCAGTCGCTTGAGTAATCACTGGGAAGGACACGGAGATGCCACGTACTAATGGGATGGTGTTGTCATCACCTGCAAGGTTCCTCCATTTGGCAACATCTAGGACCGTGACACGATGTGTGAGTGCATGGGAACGTTGTGGCAGGCACATTCATAGTCGAGGTTCCGGTATATCACGTCTCACCATCACAGTGGAGGAGCAGGTATTGTGAACCAAGCATATCGTAATCCCCGTGAACAAGTAATGGACTGTCTCCAACAGTCTGTATCATCCCGTAGACAAGTAGCAGCCGGACCATGGCTGTAGGCTGCATTCGACCCCAAAACACAAACGGCTGTGTCACGGGAGGTGCCATGAGTGGGAAGCATGGACGGCTGATGAATAACGCCACATTCCATTCAGCGATGGATCTCGGTTCAACCGTTACCTGGATGACCATCGTCGGGTACAGTCGCGATCTAGGGAGATCTTCCCACACTTCCACTGATTTCGAGAGACTCAATGGTGTTATTCACGGTGTGCGGAGGCATCAAACATGATTACAAGTCATGGCTGGTATTTATTCAGAGGAATCTTTACCAAAAGTGGATATTATCGTCGCTAGGATGTGTACGCAGATCTTATTAATATAAAACTGTCGAATTTCTGTCTGCAGGTCGCTTCTCTTCAACTTCAAATAACCAGTTTCGAACCAGTAGCTCATCTTCAGACATTTTAGACGAAAATTAAAATACTTTAGTTCTGACATTGTCCTTCTCGCACGATATTTCGATGGCGTAACTCCCTGTCTTCTTCAGGTGCTACCTGAGGATGGTCATTAAGCGGTTTTTTCCCTAATTTTATTCCTTCATTTTAAGGAGGAATGTTGGCTGTTCGAGTGTCTTAGGAATTGAACGCTATTCAGCCATGGGGTGTTTGTTATTTTGTGTTGGCTCTATTTATTTATTTATTTTGCAGGGGGATGGGGGAGAGAGGGGGAACTTATATGTCCCAATTTGGAATTTATTTGCAGGCAATTAAGGGGTCAGTTCCTGTATTCACATTATGAACTGCGGAAAACCTGCAAATCCAGCTGAGCTGGTGATGTTGCTCCCTTGTGCTTCTCATGGCGCTTCGCTGAGGATTCGCCGAGTTTTGTTTTTGCCTTCTCAGCACTACGGCATTGTTCCTGCCGCCTTGCTCTTCGGGGCGGGCCATCCTTTTGTGGTAGCCATAGGGCTGGCAATGGCGTCGTTCTTCTTGTTCTAGTGTCCTCCTATAGAGCTCTCTCTGAAATTCGAGTTTTTCAGCCTCTTTCTGTCGCCATACCTGAAGCCATTTGCGTTGATACGCGTCGTCTCGATCTTGCGCCCTCAGGGCTGTCTTGTCTAGCACCTCAGTGTTGACTAAGTTGTTATACCGGTGGACAAACTCCCAAGATTGTACCTCTTGGCCTTCTTTGTGTGCGGCAACATCAGTCGCTTGTACTGCATAGTTTGTCGCCATTCTCTCCTTCTTGGTTGTGGTCTGCACTTGCAACAAGCAGCCTTCCATTTGGGATGCAAGGTCAAAGCCCATTTGCACAGTAATCTGTGACGCATACAACTCCACTCAAGGTTGGGGATGGTAGGACTCCCTCAGTGTGAGGCCGTCTGCTTCCATCTCCATGTGTAGCACCATCCTGAAGCGGGATACCGCTTCTTCCAGGGTGGCATTGATGTCCGTTCGTGGTGCATCTTGGCTCCAAAGTGGTGAACTGCCTTCAGCCACCGTGAGGACTTGGTTAGCATGGCGATCTTGGGCCGTCTACCGACGTCAGTCTGTACGCAGCCAGACACCCACATCCACCCCCCCCCCCCTCCCACTGCCACTGGCGGGCGGGCTGAACGGCCGGGCAGGAGGTGGGGCTGCTGTTGGACCGCTGTTGTTCTGCGCCGGAGGTAAGGCAGCAGTCTTGCTGCTTTCACACCATCTTCTGCGTTTCTTCTTATGTTGCTTCAGCTCTTCAGACGTCGCCTTGTTGCTGCTGCTACAGCCAGCAAAGACTCTGAAGCCACATCAGCTGGCGACGTGTGGCTTGTCGCGGTGGGTGCACATCAGGCTTGTTCATTCTTCCACGGGCAGGCATAGCTAGCCTGCTTTTAACGCATACTGGCTAGCTGCAGCAGTACTTTGCCACATGGCCACATGGCTGATACCTGAAGCACTGTGGCTTACTCTAAAGTCCCGCTGGAAGCGGTTCCACTTGCACAATGAAGCCCATGAGCTTATTCAGCTCATAAACTTGCTCTGCTTCCTTCCTTCTCTGTTGTTAGACGGCCGCCTCAGTGGTCAGAACCAACACTGGCAGAATCAACCTGATCGTCCGATTGTGTAGTCGGACCACCACCTCTCCGAAGCCGACTTGGTGCAGACCTCTGCAGGCCACGTCTTCACTGCATAGCCATGGAAATTTTCGTCGATGTGACTTGACAACTGTTGGTCTCTTGGTGTGCACCACTTCCAGCGCTGGAATCAAGTGTTGGACGAGGAGAGGCATCAGAGCCTCACAGTCAGCCCAGAGTTCCAGACCTCCAGAATAGCGTCATTGTTAGCACATTTGACGCTGTTCTCCCCTTGGCTTCGTCTTCTAGCTGGCTGAGATATTCCAGCCAATTTTCTCCTCCGTATCGAATTATAACAGGCAGTAATGGAGTTTTTCGGCCTGCCTTCTTCTCTGCGACCGTGTCCCCTGCACTTTTTGGTCCTGCCGTCGTCTTCCGTCTTCTACAGACCTGGCAGATTTTTTTTAATTTTTTTTTTTTTTTTGCTCATTGCATTTCTTCCTCTTAAGGAGGAAGCCAGGCTGTTCGAGTGCCTTTGGGACTGAACACTATTAAGACATGAGGTGTATGTAATTCTGTTTTGGCTCTATTTATGTCTATTTATAGGGGGAAGGTGGGGAACATATGTCTCCAAATTGGGAATATATTGGTAGGAAATTTAGTGGACAGCTCCATTAATACCCTTATGGCCTGAGGAAAATCTGCAACACTCAGCCAGACCTGCAGGTGTCGGCACCAATTTGCTTCTCATAGCGCTTCACTGAGGAGTCGCTATATTTTTTTTTTTTTTTACTTCTCACTGCTGCAGCGTTTTTCCTGCCATCTTGTACTTTGGCACAGACCTATCTTTGGTGGAAGCGATGGGGTTGGCGATAGCGTCGTTCTTCTTGTTCTAGTCTCCTCATATCGAGCTCTCCCTGATATTCAAGTTGATGGCTTTTTTCTTTCGCTAATCCTGCTGCCAGCTGCGTTGATACGCGTTGTCTCGCTCTTGGGCTTTCGGGACTGACGTGTCTAGCACCTCAGTGTTGACTAAGTTGTCGTGCCAGTTGACAAACTCTCAAGTTTGTATCTCTTGGTCTTTTTGGTTTGCGGTGTCACTGGTCATTTGTATGGCACGGTTTGTCACCAATCTCATATACTTTGTTGTGATCTGTGCTTGCAACAAGCAGGCTTCCGTTTGGGATGCTGCATCGACGCGCATTTGCAAGGTCATCTGAGACGAACCCGGCTCTACTCGCCGTCGAGGACAGTGGAGCACCATCTGGAAGTGGGATACCTCTTCTTCCACGGCGGCGTCGACGTCCGTAAATGGCGTGTCTTGGCTGTATGGTGGTGCACCGCCTTCTGCCACTGCGACAACTTGGTCAGCATGGCGGTCATGGGCCACCTGCCACTGTCCGTCCGCACACAGCCAGCAACTCCACATTCCACTGCCAAGGGCGACTGCGCTGGAAGTGGGGCTGGCTCTGCTGCCATGTGAGCTGGCGACGTGTGGCTTGTCACAGTGGGCGCAACCTGGAGGTTCTTCTTTCTTCCACAGACAGGGATGGCTGCTGTGCTTGCCGACAAATTTAACGCTTACTGGCTGGCTGAGTCTGTACTTTGCCACACGGCTATCCTGCTGACACTAGAAGCACTGTGTCTTAGTATCAAGTCCTGCTGGAATCGGCTCCACTTGCACATTGAGGTTCATTAGCTTATTCATTTCATAGACTTGCTATGCTTCCTTCCTTTTCTGTTGCTCTGTGCCCGCGTGGATGGCCAGAGTGAAGAGTGTCAGCTTCCACCTGTTCTCCGATTGTGTATTTGGACTGCCACCTCTCCCAACCCGTCTCGCTTCAGTCATCTACAAACCACGTCTTCACTGTGTAGCCATGGCAATCCTCGTAGAAGTGCCTTGACTGCTGTTGGTCTCTTTGTTTGCACCACTTCTAGCTCTGCTATCACATGTTGGCCAAGGAGAGGGATCAGAGCCTCATAGTTAGCCCAGAGTTCCCCATGGACGCCCATTTCTGTGGTCCTCTGTGACGAACATGACTCCACTTGCAGTCAAGGATGGAGGGAATCCCACAGCGTGGGGCAGGCTGCTTCCATGTCCGTGTGGAGCGTCATCTGAAAATTGGATACTGCTTCTTCCAGGGTGGCGTCGATGTCCGTTTGTGGTGCGTCTTGTCTGCATGGTGGTGCGCCGCCTTCTGCCACTGCGACGACTTAGGCAGCATGACGGTCTTGGCCATCTGCAGCCATTCATCTGTACGCAGCCACCCAACCCCACCCCCTCCACTGCCACTGGCAGGCGGGGCGGACGGCAGCAATGGTGATGGGGCTGCTGTCAGACTGCTATTGTCCTGCTATGGAGGTAAGGCAACGGTCCTGCTGCCTTTACACCTACTTCTGTGTTTCTTCTTATGTTGCTTCAGCTCTCCGGGCGTCAGCTGTTTGGTGTTGCTACAGCCAGCAAAGGCTCTGCATCCACACTAGCTGGCGATGTGTGGCTTGCTGCAGTGGGCGCACATTGAGGGTTTTTCTTTCTTCCATGGCTGGTGTTCTTGCCTGAGCATTTGACGCATACTGGCAGGTTGTACTTTGCCACATGTCCCTCCTATTGATACTTGAAGCACTGTGGCTTAGTGTCAGGTCCCACTTGTACTTGTTTCACTTGCACAATGAAGCCCATTAGCTTATTCAGCTCATAGAATTGCTCTATTTCCCTCCTTCCTTGTCTCTCCATGGCTGCAGTTATGATCAGAATGAAGACGGGCGGCTATCTGCTTTTGGTCCGATCGTGTAGTCAGACAGCCCCCACTCCGAACCCGGCTTGCCGCAGTTCTCTGTGGACCACGTCTTCACTGCATACCCACGGTAATCCTTGTGGAAGTTCCTTGACTGCTGTTGGTCTCTTGGTTTGTGCTACTTCTGAAGCTGGGAGCACATGATGGCCGAGGAGAGGCATCAGAGCCTCATAGTCGGCCCAGAGTTCCGTCTGGACATCAGTACAGCGTCATTGTTAGGGCATTTGACGCTGATCTCCCCCTTGGCTTCATCTTATAGCTTGCCGAGAAGTTCCAGCCAATCTTCTCCTTGGTATCGGACGAAGACTGGCGATGTCGAAGTTTTTCGGCCTGTCGTCATCTCTGCGTCCGCTTGCCTTGTGATTGCTGGTCCTTCCATTATCCGTCCGTCTTCTACAGAGCTAGCAGATGCGTCGATCACCAGACAGTGCCTGTCTGCTGTGGCTGGTTCATCTTCTGTGCCTTTACCCTCAGTCGACTTCGCAGGCGGCACAGCTACCGTCTTGTGTGTGATTACATCAACAAGACAATAACTTGCTATGCTCGCGCACGGTAAGAACTTTCCTGCCACAATGTCACACGCGGCAGATGTGTGGGTCGAGTTCAGTATTTTTGTCAGTAAGGTGCTGGGTGCTCCCTAGTCGGTCCTCGGCACGTCAGGTGATCGCTCTTCGGTCTGCGCCCGCCAGGCGCGGCTCCCATTGTCCGGCTCGGCTGCTCTCTGGTTTCGTGGTTGTAATCTGTAGTGTCTGTAGCTCTGGATCATGGCTTATGAAAGGAGATGCCGCAGATTACCGTCTCCCATCCATCACGACTGACGATCTTACTTACTGTCTACGGGCCTTGGACAAAAACAAATCCCTAGGAGTGGATGATATACCAGGACAAGTACTGAAGGAACTTCCTCATGCTGCATTTGTGTATCTTGCAATGCTTTTCAACCTTATACTTCAACAGAAGATATTTCCCACAGCATGGAAGGACACCATCATTTTGGCTGTGCCACAGCCAGGAAAGAGCCGAAAAAATCCCCCTTTCTACCGACAGATCAGCCTACTGTCACAGCTAAGCAGAACGTTTGAAAGGCTGCCGTTGCATAGGCTCAAGACGATCTCGATCGCCGAGAGCTGCTACCTCCTATCAGTTTTGGTTCTGCAGCATGTACTCTAAGACGCTCCAGCTTGTAAGTGTGGTTGAAGAAATAACTAAGGCCTTCAACAATAGGGAGTATCTTCCTCGATGTCAGTAAGGCCTTCGATAGCGTCTGGCATGCTGTGCTTCTATGGAAGCTGTCCACGCAGGGATTCCCGAGATCAGTGATCCAGCTGCTACAGTCCTATTTGCGTGGGAGGACCTTCGCTGTTCGCATTGCAGATACTCTCTCCATGGTCAGACCCATCCCAGCCAGTGTGCTACAGGGATTGATGTTGGGTCCGACACTCTACTCCTTCTACACGTCCGATCTACCACAGTCTCCATGTATTGAATCTGCCATCTAAGCTGATCTCACTGCTCTTGTCTCAAGAAGCCGTTGGCCGCAAGCCCTGTGTCGCCGTCTTCAGGAGGCCTGCACTACCCTTGAAACCTGGGCAACACTCTGGCGAGTTGGATTCAACGCGTGGGAGAGTCAAGCCGTCATCTTTATGAGGAAACAAGCAAAACCCCATGACCATCAGATCACGCTCTTCGGCGAAGCCATATATGCTCGGAAAATTTACCAGCCGGTCGCCACCTCAGAAAATCCACACCTTCGGAACCTTGGAGCTCCGTCAGACGTCAGAGACCTTTACAAAAGCCCTGTTGCATTACTCAACAGGTGATATTTACTCAGAAGTACGACTACAACCAAACAACCCGAATGTAATACTGTGCACCACAAATAAGGATGCCACAATAAAAATCCTGAAACCCATTCCCTCACAAACCTCAGATATCATAGTTAATACCTTCGGGTAAAAACTACTTTTCATTACTAGAAGTAGTTAGCAGACGTGGATTGGAGCCCGCCAGGCGTGGAAGCCATGGTCCTCTCTTTTTGCGTGTGTTCCCACTGCCGTTTGCACCCGTCTCGGCCGCTCTCTGGGGTCGCGGGTGTCATCTGTAGTGTCTGGTGCACTGTATTCTAGCTGTTTCCTTTTTCCCCACCTGTGTTCTTGCTGGGCTTCTCGTAATAGCTCCGCGCCATGTCGAGTGTTTCGTTCACGGTCCGCGCCCGCCAGGTCCGGCTCCCATGGTACCCTCTGGTCGTTGGTGTTCCCACCGCCGTCCGCGCCCAGCTCCGCCGCTCTCTGGGGTTATGGTTGTCATCTGTAGTGTCTGGTGCTCTGCATCCTGGCTGTTTCCTTGACCTCCTATTTCTTCCTGGGCGCTTCGTAAGAGGTCAACGCCCTCTCTAGTGTTCTGTCTCCTGTCCGCGAACATCAGGCGCGGCTCCAATGGTTTCCTCTGATCGTTGGTGTTCCGACCGAGGTCTTCGTACGACTTGGACGTTTTCTAGGATTATGGTCTTCATATCGTGAGTGTCAGGGCCAATGTGTAGTGTATGGTGCTCTGCCTTCTGGTTACTTCTCGGTCCCACTCCTGTTTCTTGTGAAATCTTCATGAGTTTTGCGTTGAGTTTTCAGAAATGAATTTTTCAAAATGTCAACAAATCGCTGGGAAAGCCTGAAGAACTACTTTGGTTCTGTTTGAAAGGCTTCCAAAACTATTAACATATTATTTACAATACAACTTTTGGGTTAGATACCATTTGTTACACTTGCGGAGTAATTCATTGTCATAACGTAACAAATATCAACATGCTGAGACTCTATATGCCCTTAAAAGAGTTCTGCATCCGTGGACATTGGCCAGAAGTAAGTCATAAACGAAAAATGTTTATAAGTACAACATATAAATTATTGATGAGTAATTTAATATCATTGGAAAACTGTAAAATAATTTTAAGACATTTTTTTATAAACGTGACTCTCTTCTTTCTGTTTGGTCATGGTAGATAGTGCTATCCACTGCGCCAGGCCAAACACGGCCCCATGCTTAAGTTTCCTCTGCCATGTCCAATTCGCGGCTGCCATTATGCCGAGGGCGGCCGCAGCAGATGTTTGGCAGAGCGTCCTATGCTAACCACAATATATCTAAAACATGTCTTCAAAGTTTTATAATGTTTATTACGCCTTAAACCACTTCGTTCCTTAAACAGTTATTCTGGGGTGCTCATCTGACAAGTGTAATTTTAACTTTTTCCGGCACACACTTTTCAAGTATTTCAATGCTGTTAAATTACTAATCAGCTTTTGGTAATAATTATTATGCTATGCTTAGGAACACGTTTTATGTACGAATTATTTCACTCCTCCACCTATTGGAGAGAATAAACTTTGCAGCACTACGGGTGTTTCACCAATTAGGTTTCTTAAATATTAAAGTATAAAGCCTCAGATGATTGATATAGGTTTAATTATGACAGTAAAGTAACTGTTTCCTAGTGACAAGTTACTCTACGGGTGTAACAAATGGTATAGTACACAATTTTGCATTGTAAATTATTTCTTGAAGTTCTTTGAAACTTTATAAAGACAGAGCGAAAAATGACGATGTTTGGAAAAAAATAGGAGTTGACTGAGAAAACTGAAGAGAATAGATTAAAATTGTTTGGGAATGTGAAGAGGATGGGAGAGGGAAGAATACCAAGAAGAATGATGGAGTTGAAGATTGAGGGCAAGAGGCCAAGAGGAAGACCGAGAACAAGAAGGATCGATACAATAAAAATGAGTTTAAGGAGGAGAAATCTACTACGGAACAAAATTGTGGAAGAAGAATGGTGGAAAGACCGAGTAAAGTGGCGCAGTACTATTGATACCCCAACCCGAACAGATGTTGGATTGAGGGGAAAAGAATGTGATGATGATAAATATAAGAGTGCAATTGAGCGTAATTTAACTTTCGTGAAACAGTTCTGAAGATGGGCAGCTGGCCTGAAAATAAGAAGAGGTAATCTGCAGATTGAAACTGGACAGTTTTGAGGGAATTATGACACCACAACGGTATCTCAGGAACATTATGCACCCATATTTGTTACCATTCATGCGATAGCATCGTGGTATTTGTCAACAGACAACGCTAGTCCACATCAGGCACGTGTCTCTGTCAACTATTTACTTGATGTTGAGGTACTCCCGTTGCTAGTAACAACCCCAGATCTATCCCGAATCGAACATGTGTATTTATCCACAAGCAGTCTCGCCCAATCGACCATCTTCAAGTCAAGTACACAATTACCCCAGGTTAGGAAGGCTTCTTGGTGACAGATAGTAATTATGTATTAATTTTTATTAAGTTCGCTGAATGTGAATATTTGACATCAGTTATGTTAGCTGTAGATATACTTCCTATTGGGGACATTTAAAAATTTACACCAGATTGTGTCTCAAACCCACATATCCCACTTACCGCGAGCGGTCGCACTAACCACTTCGGCTATCCATACACGGTACCCATACTGACCCAAACTTCCTTATGTCCCGGTATTGCACAAATATTTTTACGTCACTAATAGGTATTCCATCTATACCTAACACTGATCATGCCAAGATATTCGCATTCAGCAGATTTGTTTCGAATTAATTTTGGACGGCTGTCAGTCGTCATTACTGTCTGTTCATCGAGGCGTGCAAGTAAATAATTACCTACTTGACTCTAACGAACTTTTCCTTAACCTGATGTAACGGTGTACGTGATTTCAAGTTGCTCGCTAGTTTATAGATGTCCCATGAATACGGTCAGTCAGCGAAATCGGTCAAGCTAAATTAATTACTGATACAGTTCCGTGCTGTAAATTCCTTTCAGTGTATAAAACATGATAGTATTCACCTAATAAAAATGTCTAGAAAGATATCACGTATTGGGATGAATGCGAATGGTGCAGCCGGCCAGTGTGGCCGACCGGTTCTAGGCGCTTCAGTCTAGAGCTTCGCGACCGCTACGGTTGCAGGTTCGAATCCTGCCTCGGGCGTGGATGTGTATGATGTCCTTAGGTTTGTTAGGTTTAAGTAGTTATAAGTCCTAGGGGACTGATGACGTCAGATGTTAAGTCCCATGGTGCTCAGAACCCTTTGAACCTTTTTTTCTTTCTTTTGTGAGTGGTGCTCAGTACGACAACTATATTATAGTTAGTGAATGAGAAGCTGGAATACTGTGGATAATCTTATAGGAAAACTGTTTCCTTGTTAAACAGAAGAAATGAGGTTTAACTTAAAAGGGAGGTCATGGTAATGACAAGAGATAGTTCTTAGTCTCCTCTTCAATGTTCGTGATTTTGCATCAAATTCTAGCTAGTGCATGTACTATTCATAAGATTTATCACCTCGATAAAGTAAAGCGACTTTTGTTTGCTTGCAGGTTCATGTATCCCTTCCTGATACACAATGAAGTATTCGCTAGACGTCTGCCTATCACGCTGCTACAAAAGAAATAATAAGTCGAAACGCGTAGTGAGAATAATTAAAATGACTGATTCAGATATTTGAATATCAATTACTACAAATTTACGGTGGGACTATCGTAAATACTTCATATTTCAGAATTATAACACGTCTGTGGTAGTTTACTGGCAACTGTATCCGTTCTCACATTCGTCATACACCATAAACAACATTTTATGAACATTGTATAATCAAAAACTGCTCCTGTCAGACCACAGAAAATACGAATATGTTCCTGCTTATTTGAATAGAATCTGGCTGAAAAGTGGGGTACCATTTGCCTATTTTTATCTTCCTCACCACCTTTAAAAATTTTCTCAAATATTTTGGCAACTCATATAAAAGAAAAGTATTGGTCAGTAATATACAAATATTTTACTTATGTGAATGTGAAATGACACAAAACTAATATTACACATAAGAGCGGAGTTTACGGTGCAAGAAGGATAATAATAATAATAATAATAATAATAATAATAATATAAGAAATAAAAAAATAAAAAATTTCACGTGGTTTAGTGTTACATTATTGGGGTTTACAGTCATAACGAAAACACTTTACAGCATATTTCTCCATGCTGCGCCAATTTCTAAACTAGGTTCTCACCTCACACCGGATTTTACACGCGTATTTTGCGTCTACAAGCAAACTTTCAACCTTTACATCTCGGAAACGGGTAAAGATGTGAAGAATATTTTCAAGGTCCGAGATCTAGATGTTAGAAATACATCGTGAAAATTACAGCCATTTTCTGTGCATAGCCGTCTCGAAATCCGCGGCTGGGTTTTGGTTCCCTAAAACAGGTTTCTGGGCTGTTTCGATAACGGATATAGATTTTTCAAAACGGGGAGATGGTTCTTTCAGATAAATGACCAGAGGATATACTGTCAAAATCTGAACAATATGCTGCTGTTATTTATTATTTAGATTTCACCACATACCGGATTTTACGGATAGAAGCAGGTCACTTTTACACCTATATATCTCGTAAACGAATACAGATAACAAAAAAATTATCAAGTTTGTTCTAAATCAGAATCTTAAGTATGTATAGTAAAAATGTCAGCGATTTCCTGTGCACATTCATCTTGGAATCCTTGGGTAGGTTTTCGTCCGGTGGTGACGGCAGGAATACAGTGAAAAAAATAAAAAACTTTTGTGGAGTGTTCCGAGGAACCACCCATGAACTCATGGTCCCTCCCAAAGCCCTATCAGCCACACCGTGGACCATATCAAATGAAAAATGAACCAACCACTCTGCTGCATTTGCCTAAGAAGCTATATTCGTACTTTGATCACATTCTGTACGGTAATGACAGTGAGACTATCCTTCTGTTCGGAATACAAATGGTCCCTAGTCCAAGGGCTATCCAAAACACTTGGTTCAAATGGCTCTGAGCACTATGGGACTTAACATCAACGGTCATCAGTCCCCTAGAACTTAGAACTACTTAAACCTAACTAACCTAAGGACATCACACACATCCATGCCCGAGGCAGGATTCGAACCTGCGGCCGTAGCAGTCGCACGGCGCCGGACTGACCGCCTAGAACCGCTAGACCACCGCGGCCGGCCCCAACACTTGACCCTACCTTTTTATCAACAACAGAAGCCGAGGAATGAGGACCGGAAAATCCCGTTGATATGAGCAGCGTTTTGAAACATATTAGATACGCATGCTGTCACATGTATACGGATTTTGGCATATTTTCTCCCAATATCAGCTCGTAAGTTAACATTAACCTCATTTACAACAAGAAGCTAGGTTATGTCAGTAAGATTCTTAATCCTTGAATCTCTGTGCTCTGTCTCCTAAAACCTTGCTTCAGTGTTCGGGGATACGTAGCGGTATCACTGCAGTGGTTGCTGGATGACTCCGGTGGTACTGACCGGATGCGGCACGTAGGCGTCGCAGGCGGCGGGGCAGACCTTGAAGACCTCCCAGGCTGGCGCGGGGTGCAGGGGGCGTTCACCGTCGCGGGGCAGCTCCGGCGCTGGCACCACGGGCGTCCCGCGAGAAGAAGACGCCGCGTCCGTCTCCGACCCTGTAGAAACACCTGTTCTCAGAAGACAATATTATCACACCGCCTCCAGTTTCTAGGACATACAGCGGTATACATCGTGAGTACAATCTGCGACACGGTTCTATGATTTCGGAGCTCAGTCCATGAGTGTGTCACGAAGAAGGAAGTTAGTCCCATATATGGAGGGCTTATTTCAATAGTGGTACAAGTCCGTCACCTCCACTTTTCTATCTGTAATGCTTCTGACATTAATGGTCCAAGCAAATAGAAAGAAAAGTTCATCACTAGCAAGAAGCCATATGCTTGAATATTTCTTGTATCTCAACTGCAGATTTTTCAGCGCTCATTTAAGTTTAGGACTCTGTATCTCAGAATGAACGAAAGTGGACTTGTACCACTATTAAAATAAGCCCTTCATATAATATGGTGTTCAGAAACCGTTCTGGAAAACTTGTGTGGTGTTGCAGGAGCGGGTGTGACGAAAAAGTTGATGCATTGCGTCATTTCCAAGTTATTTAGCATTGAAGTCAGCCAGTCCGGTAGCTGCGAACGTATATACAAGCACATGCTCTACCACTTGTTCAAACTGCCATTATCAGTTAAAATGTGCCTTTTTCGGAAGTGATAAATTTAAGGTAGGTGAGCATAAACTACGTTTCTTCGGTTTGAGGAATACAAACGAAGAATGCATTTGGCGACACTGTCTCTGCAATGCTGCTTGAATATCCATTCGCGATAAGTCGATGGCTAGCTTCAATGCTAAATAATTCTGAAATGGCATAGCGTATCCAGTTTTTTCTTAACAGTTATTTCTCAGCACAACCTATCCTGCAACATCCTTACAAGCTTTACAGACTGTTTCTGACCACCCTGTAGAGGGCGTCTCTGTTTGACCTCTTTTGTATCACACCTCTTTCTGTCCAAACTTTAAGGATCACCTACCTTAAATAGGGATTCAACACGATGGTAATGTCAGATACCACGTAATTCAAGGAGGAAAACATTTGTAGTTTGTTAATACCCTACCCTGTCTCTTCCTTTATGTCCCTATCGGCACTTACTGATGCTAAATGTACCTCGAGTTTCTTCTTGGGCTGTTTTTCCTCCATTTCAGTTTATGTTAGGAGAGCTAATTATTGAACAGAACTATATGCTTGGCTGATTTAATTACTAAGACTAAGCTGGTACTCATCACGCAGTAGCATATTCTACGGTAATCCGTCTCGAATACGAATCATACGGTACAATAATGCAGAATATTGTTCGTACTGTCAGCAGTGCGAAAGGATATTCAAAAAATAGTTAGTTTCCCCCAAGCAGCAAGTAGCGATGTTCGCCTGGGAGCTCCTTCAGCGTACTGAGACATTCATAATTATTGTTTGTTATACGTCTGTATTATTCTTAAGCTGGCAAGTAGCACTCACTTGTAATCTAGCCATTGTAGATTCCTGATAACGAGAGTCTTTGTATTGCCGGATGTTGTGAATGGCCTCCATTACATAAATCCTTATTAGGCAAAGTTCATTTTATTTTAACTAGAGAATTAATTAGTCTTAACTTCAGTAACTGGAAAATGTTCTCTAGAGAATGCAGCAGTAGATTTTGAAACAGAAGTTACCTTTATTTACCGATTTTCAACGAGTCCTTGATTTCACACGAACAGCATTACGGTGTCGCTTAGATCCTTCGGAAATTGATGTGAACTACTTGGGTGGACGAGCCTGCTTGCGATTACGACTATTTAAACAGTCCAATTACTCTCTTGTCTTGAATTACGGAAATTTATAGCACCTAAACATTTCTCATTGGGATACTGTCACTGCACGAGGTCAGACTCGATCTAATGCGAGAAGAATCTAGACTAAAGTTCAGTGTCCTCGGGGAATACCCCATCAACGGGTAGACTTCCACCCGACTCCAGCACGCAGAAAATCGACTCTGCACGCCGTCATTCGTACTGTCACTTCCACTGAAGTAAAATTTGACTAGTTGTTGTTAATTTTGCGAACTAATGGTCTCTAGTTATCAGTTCCCTTACCCTTGAGGGAAGAATTTATTGAGCTTTAATTAATCAGAAATAGAATACTTAATTTTCAATTAACTCAAACTAGTAACTTGTCAAGAGATTTAAACTTAATTCAAAAACACTAGACAGATTGTCTTTGTGATAGTATAATAGCTGTGAGAATTTCGTTTGGATGAATATTGTCAGTTGAAACGCGTACGCTGCGATGGTGAGGCATAACAATCTTTGACCAGAGAGTAATAGCGAGCCGCGAGAGTAAGCAGTTTGTTGCGAGATGCAGTAGTAGTGAGTAGCGAGCCGCGAGAGGAGGCAGTCGGTTGAGAGTTTGCAGTGCAGCTGCATGTAGGCAGTCTGTCGGTAGTAGCAGCCCAGTGTAGTTGTGTGTGAGGAGTCGGCGGGCGTCGACACGGCATTCTGGTCAAGATTGAGGACAAGGTATATATTTAAATAACACAATAAGCAGCTTTGCGCTCAGCTAATAATGTATTGTAATGTATCGTAAATATGTTTAATTGTTCACAAGAATCGCCCCAATAATAATTTGATTTCAAACTAAGCATTTTTAACAAATAACCTTTTTTTTGCAATAATATTTCCCTTGCATTTCCTTAAAGAAAAGTTTTTACTTAAATTCAAAGAATTTTTACGAAGCATTTCCTCCAAGCTATGGAAAACAATAAGAGCAGATGCAGTTTTACTGAGGTAAAATTTGAGTTTAATCAGGGCCCAAAGACCGATATTTCGGTTTATTTGCGTTTTCATTGTCATTGAGATTTCATTCATTTCTTATTAAATTGACTTTCATTTTTTTGAAGAGATTACACTTAGCACGATTATAATTGTCATTTCAAATTATTGTCATTTTTAAGAAAATTTCTCTGGGAGGTTACACTATTGTCTTTCTTCTCTTACATTATTGTGGGAGGTTACATTTGGCTCCATTTATATTAAATAAATGTCATACGAAATTTCTGTGGGGAGGTTACACTTGGCGACCCTGCCAGGATCGTATTTCGTTGAGAATCTTCTGAAAAGTAGTCAGAAATCTGCTCTTATTTGCTTAGATATAATTAGGATTTGGCGCAACGCTTTTGCTAATCTTGTGACTTTCTTTCTACAGGTCAACGGCAATTTGTTGCTCTGTTGTATTTGTGTGTTGCTTTTGCATTGTGCTTATTTGTTTTGTGAATAATTGTGACTATTGTAAAAATGCCGCGATAGACTGTGAATAGTGTATCGCGAGGTATTGTGAATGAAATTACCGACTTAAATAATGTAACCGATAGTAATTGTGACAAGCAGTGTAATGATGACAATCCTGCGTTCACTAACAATCAGTGCATTCCAATCACTAATGATGACTTTTATCTTAATGATGAACAAACGAACTCGGTTATGTCCTCTGTAGACTTGACGACAATCGATGACGCGGGGCGCCCTATTGTAATGAGCGCTGCCCAGCTTAACACACCCGGTTTGGAAAATTCAGGTAACGTTCAGATGAATTCTTCTAATGAAAATGAACAGGATACACAAAGTACGACGGATCCATTTTATTCCGAAATAGTGACCGACCGTGTACATTCGACTGGCAAACCTTTTTGTAAGTCTCAGAATAACCAAATGGTTACAGAAAGCGAGACAATTCCAGATCCACCATTAAACAGCACAGAGAATAGAGCCGGTAATATTGACTTGGAACAAATTATGGCAAGATTGCTACAACAACAATTTAGTGAACAGAACAATAAATTTAACGAAATTATTGAAAAACAAGACAACCTTAAGGAAGATAACAAACAACTTAGAGAACAGAACAAACAGTTTAATGAAAAATTAGACAACAATTCCAGACAGTTAAATGAAAAATTAGACAACAATTCCAGACAGCTTAGCGAGCAGATTGCAGCCGTTGCCACGCAGTGTCATGACACTAAGGAACAGTTACGCGAGGAAATTGAGGCTTGTTCAAGAAAAGGTAGCGAAGAAATTAGGTCTGTTGCTCAGGAATTAAGGGAGATGCAAACAGCTGCAACAGAAATACTTAGAGACGAAATTAGTACGGTCGCTAAACAATGCTCTGATAAGGCTACACAATTACGCGACGAGTTTAAAGCAATGACAGCAGAACTTTCGCGCACAATGGATGAAAAGATTGACGCGAAATTCGACCAACAGAACACTCAGATTGACGAACGCTTTAATCACCACATAGAAAACAGTAATACGCGTTTCCGCAAATTCATTCAGGATCAAAATAAAGTAAAACGACAAGTAATGGAAACAATCACAGCACAGAGACAAGAAGACAAACGTAAAATGTTTGCGAAAGCAAAAACATACATAGACAACAATATTGCTACAGTGTCCGACGAAATTAATTCCATCAAACAGTCGAACAGAGAATTACGTGACGAAATTTCTGATCTTAAATCGAAAACAGACACATACACAACCGATTTTCAAACAGTGACAGACAGATTCGAACAATTAGAACTAACACAGGATTGCGATATCATCAAAGCTGATGTTAAAAAATTGAGCGAAACTACACGTAAGTTGCAAAAACAGATTAATGCATCCGATTCTAAAACCGATGATCAGGCAAAAATACTGACTGAAAAATATGATGAATTAGCCAGTCGTATTGATGCTATTGAAAGTAGTAATGACAATAAATCAGACGATACTACACCGATTTCATTTAACCAAACACCTGAATTTCAAAATTTACAGCAGACAATTAATGAGATCGATTCATCTAATAACACGTTGCGTAGAAAATTGTCGAGTTTACAACAAGAAGTAACAGAGATGAAAAGTATTTCAGTTAATAACGCATCACAGCAGACGCCACTTCGCGAACATTTATCAGAGTCACGCAGCGCGTATGATTTGAGCAATTTACAGAGACTATGCGACTTAAAATCCGAAAAGCTACGCAACTTGAAATCCGAAATGACACAGACAAATAGATTCTCACACAAACGTGAACGTGTTCTCAAATTCAGTGACGGGAACGTTGATTACGAGCAATTTTTATCCGCCAGAAAATGTAAAGAATTTAATAATGACAGAGCACAGATACACGATTGAACTGTATACGACGATTTATTTTTGTACTTTCACCGCTATTACCTGTAACGCAGAAACTAGCTTTGAACTGGATACGACAATTTGCTCTTGAATTTTTACCAACATTTCGTGTAATGCAAAAACTTGAATTAGTATGGATACAGCAATTTATTTCTGAATTTTTACCGCCATTGCCTGTAACACAAAAGCTGAAGTTTATTTGCAGTGCATAATTAACCTCAGGGGATTCATTACGCTTTAATGAATATGTGCCGTAGCGAGCATAGGGCCCCGAGCTGTAGTAGTGCTGTTTCATCTTTAGTTTTCTGCACTGCTGCCTTCTCTTCTACTATCCTTTATATCTATCAAAACAGCTCTTTAACTATTGCTCTACCTAGAATTAAGAAGTAAGTTAAGAAAACACGATAAGATAAGTATTACCGAAAGTGACAATTTTTCATTAGACACTCCCGAAATGACAACTATCGCCGTAATTATTATAACAGATAAAAATTATAATCATCAGTATGTGTAAAAATTATCAGCAATAGCAAACGTATTTTGGCAACAATATAGGTTTTCACTGTAACAGCATGAAAGTCAGCCGCTTAGCATACGTAACCAACAATGCAGTCTACAAGGTCAACCAAGCTTTAATGTTTCGCCGCGTGCACGTATAGTCCCAGCTACAACAAATAGTAATGCACGGCAACAATGAAATAACTACGTACAGAAAACACAGTATTTTAATTCCTATAGCAATGTGCCGTACAGAAATGACTATCATGACAAACGTAAAAATAATGAGCTCAATTTTCAGCGTACATTTAATAACAGTCGATCTTTTCAGCAGCAAGAACTTCAGCAACAACATATTATCATGAATGAACCAGACAATAGGTGTCATACATAGCGTAATACGTCAGGAAGAAATAACAGAATAGTTCAAATAGTCAAAATTCCACAGTGTCCTCCTAAAAATAGTAACACGTTATATAGAATTTGATTAAAATACAGTATAGGTTGCATATTTCAGTAACGCAAGCAATACCTTAGACACGCAGAATCTTGTCCACGAAAATGTTATTTGAAATATGCTTTGTTGAATGCTCCACTTTTATCGCACCCAGATCTTACCAGAAATTTTTCCATTGCCACCGACAGTTCTAACACCGCTTTAGGCGTACACATTTTCCAGGAAATTGAAGAAGATGGTTCGATAGTAATTAAAAACATCGCATTTGCAAGCCGCATTTTGTCACCTGCTGAACGAAATTATTCCGTTACAGAATTGGAAACATTATGTGTTGTATGGGCTTTCACGAGATTTAGGCACTTTCTTTATGGCAGACATACCACCGTGTACACAGACCACAGAGCGATACAATTTTTACTTTCGGTCAAATTCACGCACGACAGATTAAGCAGATGGAAACTTTATTTACAGGAATTTAATTTTACAATAGTTCACATTCCCGGTACGCAAAATGTTATAGCAGACGCACTATCGCGTTCTCTCGGCAACAATCAGCAAGACGTAGCAACCAACTTCTGCAAAACAAATTTCAGTGTCATGTACATTCAGCAAGTAGCATTTGAAAATTTTATTTCATCGTCATTACAGGACATAGCACAACAACAAAATAAAGACAATATGTGGAAAGAAATTAAACACCTTTGGCAAGATAAGAATAATGTTACGATTAGACACCATTACACTGTACGCAATGACATTCTGTTTCGCCGCTCTCATCCAGACAGCAACAATTGGTTATTACGCATTCCCGACGAACTGGTTAACAAACTAATCTGGTATACTCATTTAAGCTACGCATATTACGGAGCAAGAAAATGTTTTCTTATACTGAGACAGAACTGTTATTTTACCAACATGGAGAAACGTATTCGACGAGTTTTAGCGTCATGTAAAATTGCCAGAAAGCTAAATCAGACACCACTTCACATATACCTCCTTTATATGCCATTGTACCTGTTAAATTAAGACATATGGCCGCAGTAGATATTTTTGGTCCGATTCCGAGAACTAACAGAGGTTTTTGCTACATCTTTGTCGCTGTTGAGCTCACTTCAAAATTTGTTACTTTCACTCCGTTACGCAAAGCTACTGCTAAAACTGTTTCGAAAGCATTTGTAAAACATTTTCTATTTCATGTAGGGCATGTGATGAGAGTAATTTCTGACAATGGATCACAATTTCGTAGTAGCGTATGGACACGCATGTTACGAGCCAGAAACATTTCTCCGATCTATATATCCAAGTACCACGCTTCTTCGAAACCCTGTGAACGGTTAATGAAAGAAATTGGTAAGCTGTGCCGAATATACTGCCACAAAAGACATATTGATTGGGATACACACATACTCTCATTCCAAGATGTAATTAATTCCATTCCAAATGAATCCACTATGTTATCTCCGTCTGTTATACTGAAAAACGTTGAACCACCAAACAAAATTAAAGAATTAGTCAACTTCCCTACCTGTCGTCGACTAAGACACCGTGAAATAATTGACATTGCACTGAACAACATCAAACGTGCCGCAGAGCGCCGGAGAAGACAGCAAAAACAGGTTTGTACACGTCGAGACTTTCACGTTGGACAGAAGATATTAGTACGTACACACCATTTACCCAGCAGAATAAAAGGTAAGTGCAGTAAATTCGATCTTCTATACGCAGGTCCATATCGGATTCGCAGCATTCCTCACCCCAATGTTGTACACGTCGAAACTTTGAGAACAAAAAAAAGTAAAGGCAATCACCACGTCTCCAACATCAAACCCTTTATTCAATAAACATACTTTATGATTTATCGCACAGTAATGCCATTTCCTAATTTTTTTATGATTACGTATGCAATTATACTCACATGAACACTTACTGACGATTATCGTATTTTGTCTTGGCAAGTGCCTGGCAAGGTAAGGTTAGCAGGTCGCTCCTCTTGTCGATTACACATCAGACCGTGCATATTTTTTCCAGACGAACTTACGCATTTTATGACCACTTATGCAATTATATTTATATGATTACCTACTGATGACTATCGTATTTTGTCTTGGCAAGGTAAGGTTAGCAGCTCGCTCTTCTTGTCGATTACACATCAGACCGTGCATATTTTTCCAGTTGAACTTATACATTTTTATGACCACTTATGCAATTATATGATTACCTACTGATGACTGTCGTATTTTTCTTGGCAAGTGCTCGGCAAGATAAGGTTAGCAGGTCGCTTTTCTTGTCGTTACACGTCAGACCGTGCACATTTTCCATTTTTTATGTATATATGATTATTTTCCTGTTTTGTTTGTATGCACTATGAATTAGCTAAGATATAGCAAACACCAGTTGACTTTGACATTTTGCTTTGTGATAGCTCAACATCGTGACTACTTTAATTTTTTTGCTGCTGCATTGTGATATTCCGTGTACATTTTTTTGCCTTTGAACACTGTCTATGCTTTTGACATATTACGTTTTCTGTCATGTTATGCTGTATGCTTGATTCTGTTACCGTTAATCAGTAATTATTTAGTGGGTATATGATTTGAATGCAAGACATTAATCTTTGTTCATCATTTTCAGAAAGAAATAACGTGTAAAGAAAATAAATTAAACAGAAATGGGAATTTCACCTACGGAATAAACGAAAGAAGATGCAAAAAAAACTTTATGAAGAAGAG
This sequence comes from Schistocerca cancellata, assembly GCF_023864275.1. Taxonomy (NCBI): domain Eukaryota; kingdom Metazoa; phylum Arthropoda; class Insecta; order Orthoptera; family Acrididae; genus Schistocerca; species Schistocerca cancellata. Next base: position 684,904,062 of record NC_064630.1, on the reverse strand, counting down.
TAAATGGATCAGAATTAACAACCATTAACAAGAATATACAATACACATCGCAGAATAGCAGTCTTAACTAATTATTTCTTTCAGAATACAAGGTGATTGATGCAGGCTGTCAGACAGAACTGCACATCTTAGTTTTAGTGATGAAATATGCTAGAGATAAGGAATAGTTGTATAATGAATAATGAAGTGATGAATAATGAAGTTCTTTCTTTACATATGAGGATGATGTTGAAGTTTATGTATTTATACTATGTAGTTATAATGATGGAGTTATGAATAATGAAGTTTTTTCTTTACAGATGAGGATGATGTTGAAGACTATGTATTTATACTATGTAGTTATTTAAGTATTTGTTGCAGTTTGCTTTGACAGCAGGTGTTATATTGCATAGTAGGATGACTGACGGTTTTGGAAAGGACAGCTATGGAACATATTTTTATACACATTTCACTACCTGTTAATTCGAAGTTCACTACTTTTCAGCATAGTATGCGTTTCTTCTTTCAGTTCAATAATCCATTTTATATTTTTTCCAGCAGAAGCTTTTCATGATACTTACTAAACCTGTTACTTATTATACCTGTACTAGCACTTACATTTTTTTACCCATTTGTGTCTATCATTTATAAATGTGATCACATATACTGCCTTGTTTCATAACCTTGCTACAGCTGACTCATGACGAATGACGTTACACATTTTTGATTTACAGGAACAACCCAGTACCAATATTTTTTCCTTTTTTCTCTTCTTGCTTTCTCTTATAATTACCAAAAGCAATGCTTTGCTAGCACAAAAACAAAAAAAAAATGTATTACCAGTCCCGAATAATGACTTAAGAGATTTCTGAGTAATACTGATTATTAATGCTATGACTGTAATTAACTGATTTTTAATAATGACTTAAGAGATTTCTGAGTAATACTGATTATTAATGCTATGACTGTAATTAACTGATTTTTTATAATGAATTAAGAGATTTCTGAATAATACTGAATGATAAAAAAATGTTGTACTCTTTAATACCCGCTGGACACTGAGTGCCAATAATTAGTGTAATGTTTTGTACTATTCAGTACTTGCTGGCCGCTGAGTGCCAAGTGCCAATAATTAGTGTAATATTTTGTACTATTCAATATTTGCTGGCCACTGAGTGCCAAGTGCCAATAATTAGTGTAATGTTTTGTACTATTCAATATTTGCTGGCCACTGAGTGCCAAATGCCAATAATTAGTGTAATGTTTTGTACTATTCAGTACTTGCTGGCCACTGAGTGCCAATAATTAGTGTAATGTTCTGTACTATTCAATACTTGCTGGCCACTGAGTGCCAATAATTAGTATACCTCAATGAATTATGTTAATGCTATGCCAATAATTGACTCTCCTTTTCAATGAAGAGTTCGGATGAACATTATTCTGTCATACTGAATATGCTTTATAACTGGCCAAGGACTGCCACTGTTTATTGTAATACGATTACCCATGATGCCAATAATTTAATTTTGTGAACATTTTTCTGTAATACTACATTCATGGTACAGAAATGTTCAATAGTGGGCTATGAATGCCGCAAACTACTAAGGTAATTACTTGTATGTGTCCTAATGTCCTTCACTTTCTGAGCTAAACACCCTGAATTACTGTAATATCCATTTGCCCTGTCCATCCTCATGATCATGGAGCACTATATTTGGTTTAGCACTACTTCTACGTTGGTGTGCCTTGTAAAAGCGTGGTGTTGACACGACATGCTGTCCACCACCATGAGCGATGAAGACGTTATTATGGTCCCACTGTTTGGTGTACCTGATATACTGCCAAAATGAAAACTGGGAATATTACTACGACATTTCAGTGTCTTGGATACGCTGATAAACACTTATGGGAAAAGAACTTCAAATTGTCTCACTTGGTGTTATATTTCTGTGGAAAGATATGGACTTTCAGTGCAGCTACGTGCAACCTAAGTGCTACAACCATGACGCAATCCTTCCTATTCCTTCCCTAATTATTGTAAAATGAAAAGGTCATATACAGTGCGTGTGCACTTCTTTTCTTTTGTTAATGAGATCAGTTATCCTGAAATTACTAAAAACTTCTATAGTGCATGTGCACTTTATTACACTTCTTGATTTGTTTGTTTGTTGTAGAAAAACATCTTCTGTATTACAGTATGTGTGCACTTTTACCATTTATTAATACATTTTGTGATTTGATGATATGTTTTAAACTGCAGCGCATGTGCACTTGTCAACATGATTTTTTGCCATTGTTTATTTGTTGTGAAAATGCTAAAGAATTTTCAGTGCGTGTGCACATTGTTATCTATCAAATAATTTGTATATACATTTTCCTGATATGTTTTGTACTTATGTTTTGTCTTTGTCTGAAATGTTTTGTACACGGTGCGTGTGCACCACATTTAATTCATGTACTACATCTGAATATTCTGTAAATTGTAAAGCTAATTAGTTAGAAAAATTTTGCCGCGATTGGCAAGTCCAAATGACTCACCATCGCTGCCAAAATTTTGCCCCCCCCCCCCCCCCAGTGGAGGGTTATGAAACGCGTATGCAGCGATGGTGAGGCATAACAATCTTTGACCAGAGAGTAATAGCGAGCCGCGAGAGTAAGCAGTTTGTTGCGAGATGCAGTAGTAGTGAGTAGCGAGCCGCGAGAGGAGGCAGTCGGTTGAGAGTTTGCAGTGCAGCTGCATGTAGGCAGTCTGTCGGTAGTAGCAGCCCAGTGTAGTTGTGTGTGAGGAGTCGGCGGGCGTCGACACGGCATTCTGGTCAAGATTGAGGACAAGGTATATATTTAAATAACACAATAAGCAGCTTTGCGCTCAGCTAATAATGTATTGTAATGTATCGTAAATATGTTTAATTGTTCACAAGAATCGCCCCAATAATAATTTGATTTCAAACTAAGCATTTTTAACAAATAACCTTTTTCTTGCAATAATATTTCCCTTGCATTTCCTTAAAGAAAAGCTTTTACTTAAATTCAAAGAATTTTTACGAAGCATTTCCTCCAAGCTATGGAAAACAATAAGAGCAGATGCAGTTTTACTGAGGTAAGAATTTGAGTTTAATCAGGGCCCAAAGACCGATATTTCGGTTTATTTGCGTTTTCATTGTCATTGAGATTTCATTCATTTCTTATTAAATTGACTTTCATTTTTTTGAAGAGATTACACTTAGCACGATTATAATTGTCATTTCAAATTATTGTCATTTTTAAGAAAATTTCTCTGGGAGGTTACACTATTGTCTTTCTTCTCTTACATTATTGTGGGAGGTTACATTTGGCTCCATTTATATTAAATAAATGTCATACGAAATTTCTGTGGGGAGGTTACACAGTGAACAAATACGAAGACTGTTCTGCATAACCAGTTTTGCCCAAGTACACTTGAGTCGCTAAGGACACACGCAGATCCTTAAATATGTTTGTACGTGGTGGAGCCGTGTGCGGCTCGTGTTCGTGCCGTTATTGTTTCACATCTTGTCTTGGCGGAACGGCCGTCTCGTTCTTATTCGATTTACTGGCATCACTAAGTTACTGTCTAGCCTGCCAATGAGTAGCAGCAGCAGCAGCGCTTATCGATAAGAATACTGATGTACTATCTTTCGAGCGACCGCTAGTATTTCCGGGTCCGGAAAGCTATGACTCGTCCGTCCGTTGCCGACACACTTAACGTCAGTGTGGACGACCGTGGTTGGTCCTTCGGTTGGTCGTCTCATCGGACGACGTGTATTTGGTCGCTGGCCGCTTCCAGGTTCTCTGTGTGTGTCGACTTGTGCCTCCTCCTAGTTGTTCCACAGTGACTGGTCTTAGAATTTTTCGAGTTGTTTGTGGAAGTGTTTCCGCAGAAACGTGCGTAGCTTGTGTGGTGTTGACTGAGCAGTTATTCTAATGCTGTCTGCATGCTGAATTGAGATGGTTGGTCAGTTGAGACGGAGCAGCGCGGTACTCTCCACAGTGTGGGGCCAGGCCGGGACCGCTGGTGGCATGCACGCAATGTTGGATAGTGTGGTACTAGCTGCGAGAGCGACACAGTTCGTTGCTCACCGAACCTGGATGCTGAAGTTGAGTGATCAGCTAACCTGTTACGAAGCCTCAACTATTGTGACGTCTCTTCATTCATTTGTGGGTTGTTGCTCCCTGGGCTCTTCGGGCTAGCAGCAACATATGATGATGTGTTTGGGTTGGCGAAATCTTCCTATATTGTGGTTAAGTATTAAATTTACTGTTAGTTACCAGTGAAGTGCACCAGTGGTATATCCTGCCCTGTAGCCGTTAACGACCCAGTTACCTGCCCGGGTTGTTAGCGTACTTTTCCAGCAGTGTGCCTTTCCTCGTCGTCTTGATGCTCTTTGGCACGGCGTTTAGTTCAACAGCCTTTTAAGTTGCTTGGTTCACATTTGCTTATAGTGGTTATTCTTCCCTTGGCTGTTTTTAAACGCCAGTTTCTGTAGATGTAGTGGTGTTCATATCCTCTTCCTCGGCCGATATTTTCCATTGTGGTCGGTCGGAAGGGAACTGGTTAAATTGTTGGTCGTTCCTTGGGCCGTCCCTAGTTTGGGTTACCACCTGATTATTTAAACTCTTGGCTGTCTGTCTCACCGCACCTTACGTTTGAGCTCCCTTCTCAGTCTGACCCTTGGAACACTTCTGAGCACCGCTTGTCCTGTTTCTTTTCGATTGTGATTTTAATTTTAGTTTGAAGTACTGCGCAAGGCCTTCGGCCATGTGTTAATTGAGTTCTTTTTAATTTTACATAAACGCCTTCAGCCATGTTAAATTAAAAGTTTGAAGACTGATATTTATTTTAGAAAAGAAAAATATTCGTACCTTAAAATTTGTTCTTTCTTAAATTGTTTGTAATCCAGGCCTTAGCCGTTAATTGTTCGATTTGTTATTTGTGGCCTTCAGCCGTGTGTATTCTTTAAAGGAATTTTTTTTATAAGTAGGAAGGGGCTTACTTTAAATTGTTTGTCTGGATTGTTGTTCAGGCCTTCAGCCGTTGTTTCAAATTTGTTTGTGGCCGTCAGCCGTGCAATAAGTTAATAGTTCTTAAATTAGGCTTTCTGCCGCTCTGTTGCAAGTTTAAAAAGAGATTTCTTGTTTAGAAATTATGTTTGTTTTAATTAATGTGTTTTAATTATAGTCCTTCAGATGTATAGTGTAGGCCTTCAGCCGCTAATTCTTTTCAATTATATGGTTATTTTTTAAATTTTACCTTCTATTATTAATTTCTTTTGATTTCTGTGTCAGACCTTCAGCCGTTCTTGTTTTTTGGTGTGGTTTTGAGCCTTCAGCCCAGAAAGCATCTCAAGTTTTCCTTAACTAGGCCTTCAGCCGTATTGTATAGTTTTGGTCTTTTAAAGCAATGTTTAAATAAGTGGTTCTTATAAAAATAAAGTTGTGTGTTTCATTTTGCAACTCACATTAACTGTTTACGGCTCCATCCACGATCGTAGCCTTATCCTGTGCCCTTACTACCAACCAAGTTTCAGTGGTTGGTCGCCGTTTTATGACTGTCGTTCTACAACGATGCATGAATATAAGGATACTGATTTGATGTCCGATATTGTACTTTTATTTTAAAAATATAGTTTGTTCTACGCTGAGAAAACTATGGCACCGAGAATTGTTTGATTTAATGTGGTTGACAAGATACATAATGAGACAATCTGACGACCGCGTTCAATAGTGTGGCATGCCGCTGCTCAGTGAGGCGCTTCTGAGCGGCTTAAAACTCGTGCCACACCATTGCTATACAGAATGCTGACCAGACATTACCAAGCTACAACATATCCTGCCGAAGGAGGAAATACAAATACAAATACCTGACGTATCGACCGCTCGAATGGAATCTTCCCTATGTGCCTTGTTTACACTTATTTTTCGAATATCTGACAGTATGGCACACGGATGTACCTACAGGGTAGCGTACCAAGGACCACACGATGTTTTTTGGTTGGTAATTCAGTCTTCTGACTGATTTTAGAATCACATGAAGAAATTCATACTATAGGCCTGCATAAGCAGTTTCTGCCGTTTTTACTGCTTTTGTTATTATTAGGTATGTCCTTTGAGCAGCATTTATAAATATTTCGAGTTCTGCACAGTATGCAAGTGATATTTACTACATCAAAAGTGTTTGGAATATTTTGTTAATTCTTCAGATACTGAATTTTTTGTTGAGTAAAATACTACATATTTTAGGAGTACTTATACAACACACGATCAGTTAATCCACACTTCTGTTAATTCTTCAAGTATTGAACTTTATGGTGAGTAAATTACTACATTTTTTGCACTACGTATACAACACACGAACAGTTAATCCACACTTCGTGTGTCGTGCACCATTCTGTACTTCAGAATTGAAGGTCTTTTACCGTGGAACATGTGGTACTTGCAGACGAAATAAGTTGCTTTAATACCTTCACAATTTTACCTGCGTTAAAAAGGAAAATTTATTTTCCAATATTTTCTATTACGAAATGTGTTTAACTAGTATCTTTTTTTGATAATACTTATCTGTAATTTGTTTTCGCTTACTAATAATCTGTTTTAATAGATTAATAACATTGGAGATATATTATTAAGTACTATTTTGACAAGCTTGTGTCGCCTGAAACACTTTTCAATATCAAACGAATATTTGTTACTAGACACATGATCATGTGTTACCTCGGAACATGTTTTCACTGTCCGAATGAACTTTATCTCTCGCAGTAATTTTTGTGAATTCAGAAAATACTGCAGGACATAAAAAGTGAGAGCCATTGTTTCAAAATGGAGTAAGAAAATATGATAAACATTTATAGGGTAACAGTCTGAAAAGCGTACCAAGTATAACATCTCTCCTACTCTGACACATCGTGTGAAAAATGCACCAACAATAGAAGGTACTTAGACGTCACTTCGCACCACACAGCTCAAATACCAGCAGTAATAAACACTATTTTCTCGATCCGCCTCAGCTTGGGATCGGGCCCGGGTTTATTGAGGGAAACACTGTTGTATGTATGTTTTAGTTATAAATTAGTAAATAATATTTTCCCAACTAATCAGCATCCTGCGGACAGTAACCTACTCACTTCAGAAAACAGCTGAAAATGTAATACCCTTGACAGCTGCGAACGACGTTGCCAGTGTCGTAATGTCACAGTAGTGTGGGAACTCTCTACAAGAATGGTTACGTTCATCAACAGATCCACGACTGCACACGTGGCTGTAGAAAGTGTCATTGCGCTAGATTTCAGAGTCTTCCCAAAATCGAAGCACAATGGTACGATATGGCTGCTAGGCCACAGTGTTCAGGTTCAAAATGGTTCAAATGGCTCTGAGCACTATGGGACTTAACATCTGAGGTCATCAGTCCCCTAGAACGTAGAACTACTTAAACCTAACTAACCTAAGGACAGCACGCACATCCTTGCCCAAGGCAGAATTCGAACCTGCGACCGTAGCGGTCGCGCGGTTCCACACTGAAGTGCTTAGAACCGCTCGGCCACATCGGCCGGCACAGTGTTTCGGCCGTTATATATGAGGAAATGAATGATCTCGTTACATGCCTCTCGTACTTACGGCCTCAGTATCTAAGAGCCAACAAATATGAGAACAATAGTATAATCAGCTTGACAGCTGATGCATAGAGGTGCTGCTAAGAATATCCAGAAGAATAGAAAAGAAAATTGAGGATGTATTAGACGATGATCAGTTTGGCTTTAATAAAGGTTAAGACACTAGGGAGACATTAAGACTTTGCGGTTAATAGTAGAAACGAGACTGAAAGAAAATTAAGACACGATCATAAGATCTGTCGACCTGGAGAAAGTGTTCGACAATGTGAAATGGTGTAAAATGTTTTAAATTCTGAGAAAAATAGGGTAAGCTATAGGGAAAGACTGGGAATATACAATATGTACAAGAATCAAGAGGACATTATAAGAGTGGAATACCAAGTACGAAGTGCTTCGATTAAAAAGAGCGTAAGACAGGGATGCAGTCTTTCGTCACTATCGTTGAGTGTATCCATCAAAGAAGGAGTGATGGAAATAAAAGAAAGGTTCATGGGTGCAACTAAAATTCAAGGTGAAAGAATATCAATAAGATTCGCTGAGGATATTGCTATGCTCAGTGAAAATGAAGAATAGTTACAGGATCCGCTGAATGGAATGGACAGTTTAATCAGTACTGAATACGGACTGAGTATAAATCGAAGAGAGACGAAAATAATGAGAAGTAGCACAAATGAGAACGGACAAAACTCACAAACTAAACATTAGAATTGGTGATCACGAAGTAGGTGAAGGTAAGGAATTGTATTACCTAGGCAGCAAAATAACTCTTGACGGACAGAGTATGGAGAACATAAAAAGCACACGAGCACTTGCCAAAATGGCACTCCTGATCAAGAAAAGTCTATTAGTATGAATCATAGACCTTAACTTGAGGAAAAAATATCCGAGAACGTACATTTGGACCACAGAATTGTATGGCACTGAAACACAAACTATGGGAAAACCAGAAAAGAAGAGACTCAAGGCATCCGAGATGTTGAACTGTGGATGAATGTGTAAAATTTGGTGAACGGTTAAAGTAAGGAATGAGGAGATTCTCCGCAGAATTGGTGAGGAAATACATACATGGAAAACCCTAACAAGAAGAAGGGACAGAATGGTAGGACATCAGTTAAGAGATCAGGAAACAAATTCCATGGCATTCGAAGGAGCTATAGCGGATAAAAATTATTGATGTGACAGAGATTGGATTACATGCAGCAAATAACTGAGGACTTAGGTTGCAAATGTTTCTCCGAGACGAAACGTTGGTGCAGGAGAGGTATTAGTGGCGGGTCGCGTCAAACTGGTCAGAAGACTGATGGGCAAAAGAAAGTTATGTGAACTGCAATAAATCATGGGTACAAAAAGGCACTACCCACTGAACGTGGTAAAAGCTTGCTTGCTTAATTTTTTTTACTCTATGAAATACGTTAGTTATTAATGATAAGAGTAAAACTCATGAACCATCATAAGGAGTGTACCATGATTCGATTAATTGATTATTTAGTATCTTAACTGCTTGAAAGAGTTTCACATTCATTAGGGACAAAAGGACAAAAGGAAAATGTTACTTGGTGTTTAGAAGGGAAACATTCCAACCTCATAAGGAAATTGAATAGGGAATCAGTTAATACGTAAGATATCAAATTATGTATATAGGAAGATATATTAATTTGTTTTAACGCTTGATATGTTTTCCTTGCAGTGGCTACCCGTTATTACTTGACTTGTTTACGTGTCCACTTAAGAGAACTGGCAGGTTTTAGACTTCATCAGTTTTTCTCCCTCTTTACCATTCTGTTCCAGCATTTCATTTTGAGAATCTCCACTGCTCAAAAAAAAAAAAAAAACGAAAATGAAAATGAACGAAAAAAGAAATCGTTCCCATACCGGTGTGTTTAATTTCAAAAAGTTCTGAAAAAAAAGGAATTGTACTAAAAATGAAGACTAGAACCACAAAGAATATCTTTCTCACTAAGAAGGAATAACAGTCATGGAAGAGAAACAGCATGCACAAGTAAATTCTTCGAAGAAAATGATACATAGATTTCATTTTTCGGTCAGCACAGAACAGGAAGATTCTTCCTATCTACAGCGGAGGCATTAGATCACCTCCACACTGCGGATGTGTACGAAGTGACGTGTTTGTGGTCATGTTATGTAAATGTAACTGGGAGGACATAAAATGAGGTATTAAGGAGCACTAAGGCCCCACACTTATAAAATAAGGTAACCTCTGGCAGTAGAAGTACAGGAAGATAGTGGCTAGCATTTGGATTTTTATTATACGCGAATTTTTGACAAGGATTGGGATTTATTACAGTGTTAAGTCCACGAATCAAATGGGATTTACAAGAGTAATACAAGTTCAACAGAGATGGTGGCTAGAGGCCTCGTGCTTCATTCGTTCTGCCATCAAGTAACTATCGATCTAACCATGATATGCAAGGGATATAAATGGTAATCGGGCAGCCACATGGGAGGCACAACAATAGTGTGCCGGTAATACTGGTCCTCCTCTCCACTACCTTTTATCAATGAAAATGTTTTATAAATTAAAGAAAAATGAATTCGGCACAATATTTTCAATTCTTAGGAAAATAATAGAAAAACAAACTTTTGTTACTGGATGCCAAACTCATTGAAACAGCATTTAGCCACGTGGGAACGCCAGAACACTTCTGAGGAAGGTCCCACCCAATGAAATGAGGCACCGAGTTTAAACAATATGAGTCTCACGATGTGTACCAGCTACTCCACTGGTGACAGCACCATCTACCTAGCACTTACTTTCAATTGAATGTGCAGGAATTAAGCTTGGTAGTATTTATGAACTATTTATGTGTGCGTTTATTTCATCTGCGAACAGGTAAAGGTAAATAGTTTTACTGGATGGACAAAAGATGGAGACCAAATCATTAATAATTATTTTGTAAAATATAAAAAGGATACTGATCAATATGCCCTCAGAGCTGATACCCTGGGGAGAGCCAGTCACAGCAAAAATTAAGAAAACAGGTTCTGACAGTTGGGTGTGAATATTACCGAATTATCAGTTTAATAAGCCATGATAAGAGTGTGCTCAGTATTCTGCATTGCAGGTGTTGCCATGTTCTACACCAAGTGAAGTTGGTAAACCTGGCAGTATTGCGGAAAATTACATGTTACCTTCTGCTGCATGTTGCAATAGGAAGCCAGTTCACAGGAGCTCGCGGTAGCTCAAAACACAGTTTTGTGTTACCTACTTTGGATACTTACAACACATATTGGCTGAACTTTTTCTCCCCCGCATCCCACTTCTGCCCGCAGCAAACCCACTCCACTCTTCACGCTCCCCGCATTCGCCACTAGGGATACGGCAAGTTGCAGCTCGCGCGTAGTGTATTTGGATACTGTTAGCAAAATAGTAGTAAAGAAATAATGAAGACTGTTGCTTAAGTTTTACAGTACGAACAACAATGGTTTAGTGACTGATGAACTATTTCCCTTTCACCATTTTGAGAGGCTATAAGGGAGAAAAAGTTCGGAAAAGTATGATATTATGTTTGTGGTTCGTTGTCTCAAGTATTTGATAAATATATTTTGGATAATTTGCACGTTGTCAGTTGCTCTTTTTCAACATACATAAACAGCGTATAACGCTATTACTTGTCTTATGTGTCAAAACTTTGACGTAAGATTGGAGTTCTTTATCAGTCGATTATCTAAGTACTATATATATATATATATATATATATATATATATATATATATATATAAATTCAGGAAATAATTGAAGACCACCGCTATAAATAATCTGAGAAAATGGTTGAGAATTTGAAACGTAAAATTTGACTAAAATCTTTTAAAGAAGATGTTTCAAGCACGTACAATACGATTTCTTTCTTTTTTTTTAAATGTAAGTGCAGTATCGACTTCATTTTAAAATGGTAAACTACACAAAAAATTTAATTCTTAAAAATTCGACAATGTGTACGTAACATTCTTTACTTGTAAACTGAAGCCAATTAACGAAACTTTACCGCAAAATCTCTCAAAATCACAAATTTGAAATATCTGAATTGCTGCAGTTTATGATGCCAATAGCGTTTGCTACAATGATATACACTAACAGCTTTTGCTACAGTAAAGTACAAAAACCTGAAAAAGTAATCTATGATTCAACACAATAAAACATTAATTTCAGCAAGTATCTTACTGAAGAGTAAAAACAATGTTAAGGGCGGGCGTTAACTTTTTTACTATCGCGATGTCGAGTAAATTCACGTAAACAGTGGCACGAGGCACATCGTGAGAGTGTTTACGTGCTGCACCGGATCCGAAACAACTTTGGAGAGGTTTTGTTGTTCAGGAAACGATTTCGTATCTGTATGTAAGTGGTAGTTTCCCACAACACCCCAGACTTAATACAAATCGTTCTTCAACAGGAATTTTTCTTTTTGGAACGAACACTGTACGCCTTGGTTCTAAAGGCACCCATAGTTTGGCTCTTATCACTGATTACAAGCATACATCATGACAAAGATCTGACAAGAATCTGAAATTATGGATGGACTGCTATTTATCGGTTTTTCATGGAACTATGAACTAATATGAGTGAAGCACATCACCTATGGAGTCTTACACGCAATAATAATTTCCCAGTTGTTGACAGCCGAGGTCTTCATATAAATTAAATAATGAAATCAGATTTTTGTTGCCCCTACAAGCGGTTAGATACGCAACTTGTTACCACGATTTTGGTGACTTTATCCGTTTGGTAATACAGATACTTGGAAACTTTCGTCTATAACTTGGTTATTCATGTATCATTGGTATTAAATTATTGACCTATCACAGCTTCGCACATGTAGCAAAAGTCGGACGACTTGTCTGCCGCCGGGCGCTGTGGCCGAGCGTTTCTAGGCGCTTCAGTTCGGAACCACGCTGGTGCTACGCTCGCAGGTTCGAATCCTGCCTCGGGCATGGTTGTGTGTGACGTCCTTAGGTTAGTTAGATTTAAGTAGTACTGAGTCTAGGGGACTGATGACTTCAGATGTTAAGTACCATAGTGCTTAGGGCCATTTGAACGGTCTGAACTTGTCTGCCAAATCGGTAATTTTGTTCACGGGCCACTATGTAAATTTACGACTACAATTCGGGGAACAATATCTGGTAACTCATCACCATCGCTTTCATTCAACATCAGACACTCAAGCAGTGTACGCTAGGAAAATTCTAAGGATTGGGTGTTGTGTGTCCCATACTTTACAGGCATTTGGAGAGACATCTTTTGGCAATAACTAGAGCTGCGAGCTACCACCCGACTTCAGCGCCTGCTCATCGCGAGCTGTGTCCAGTTGTCTACCACCTGACTGCAGCGTTAGTACACTGAAATCACAGACTAAAACTCACAAGGAAAACTCCCCGTCGCACTGCCCTCAGATTTTGTGATAACATAGCCCAGTGGATAGCCCGCTAGAAACTGAACACAGGTCACACATGAAAACAGGGCGAAGGTGTACTGAAATGTCAAAAGACAAACAAAATAGAGACAGTTAATGGTCTAAGCTCAGGATATGCAACATCGAGCAAATTACAAGAACCACGACGTCGTGGTTGCGTGGTCCTGGTGCTGGACTGCAAAGTGGGAGGTCCCTGTTCAAACCTCCCTTGCGCCCCTCTGTTTCCCCACAAAATTATCAACTTTCCGCCCGGACATTTGACGTGTCTATTCTCCTTCTGTGGTCTTGGAAACTGTCATACTGTTCATTGGTTATAGAATATGAGTCATATTCCGATCTGTGCTCATCGGCAGCACACCGCGCCTGGTACACGCAGCGCTCGGAGACCACAGCACAGCTACGAGACCTGAGGATGGGCTGATAACAGTCCGAAACCGGTCGAGTGAAAATAAAATAATTTAGAACTGAAGCGGTATTTTCAACCTGTGTCATATAGTAACAATATAGTACTGTGGCAAGTAAATGGTATAAATAGTGAGAGCATGTGAGATGCTGCAAAGACGTCTTACAGAAATGAAAAGAACAAATAAACTGGTGTAAACCATGTTGCAACAAAGGAATGCAAGAGAAAAAAACTTCCAAATTGGGACTCTAGAGTCTAGAACGAATAGGGGCTACGTGCTTCTGGAGGTCCCTTCCTCACATCTAGATGCTGCAAACGAACGTTACACCACGACACAGACACAAATCAGAATACAACGAACAGACACGTCAATGACCGTCAGGACTGTTCATAATTTTGTGGGAAAAAATTTATGAAGCACGAGCGAGATTTGAACACGGATCTCACCGTCAGCAGTGCAACAGCCTGACCACACAACCACAACGCTGTAGACATTCGACTTCGCTCGATGCTGCAAATCTTCAGCGTGGACCATTCAATGTTTCTATTTTTCTTCTTTCTTCACAGTTCATTACATCTCTTTCCTGTTTTCATGCCTGGTCTGTGATCAGCTTTTACACGGGCTGTCCACTGGGCCGTCTTACCACAATCTGAGGAGGTTGTGTTGGGGAGCTTCCCTTGTCAGTAGCAAAAAAATCTCTTCTTTTTAGCTTGATACCTGATACTCCTGCACCACACGTCGTTTCGGAGGACGGCTGGTGCTTGTGCCGGACTCCCGGTAATGGTAATTTTCACAGGCGTCCTCAAATATGTCAACTGTTCACTGCTAGATAGCATTTCATGGCAATTTGGGTGGGGGGGGGGGGAGACTAGTAATGGTTTCTCATGCTAGCAGGCAGGTGGCAGTACACCTACCTCCTGTTCATCAGGCAATGGCAACGGTTCCACAGCGGCAGGGAACTTTAATTCATCATAGTTCGGCCAGCTTGTACGATATAGTTACAAATTACGTATACAAATCTACCTCATGAATCAATATATCTACCTGTGAAATTCTTGTTATAATCCCTACAGCAGTTCCTTAGATTAACCCAAACATACATATGCGAGGGACGTTCCGAAAGTAAGTGTCATCATTGTTCTTCTCACGAAACTACATTGCCAAAAACAAGTACACCATGGCACCAGGAACTACACACCTTGCACTATTTTTCGACATACATTGCAGGCATTGATACATTTGTAGTAGCATGGCATAAGTTTGAAGAAATCACTCTGGTAGAACGCGGTACCTTGTGCCTCAAGTAAGTGTCGTACAGCCTACTCCAGCAGCATTGATTCGGAAGTTATGTCCTGAGAGTGAAGCTTTGGATGCAGGGTACAAGCACAAGTTCGACATATCAAGTTCGGTTGCTGTAGACCGGGTGATCCAATCCCTGCCATTCGAAGCGACGAATCTGATCATGTATGTGCATTGCAGTGTGTGGTTTTGGGGGTTTCGTCTAATACCGCAACACCTTTACTCAAGAGTCTTGGACTCTTTCGTCGAAAGGGGGGCCCTAATTTGGTGAGAATGTCGTATAAGCGTGCTACATTGATGGTCCAACCATTTGACAAGACATTCAGGACGTCCAGGATAGGAACGACGGGGATGTAGGTGTTTAAATTTATATACTTCTAGCGTAAGATACACTACTGGACATTAAAATTGCTACACCAAGAAGAAATACAGATGAAAAACGGGTATTCATTGGACCAATATATTACACTAGAAGTGACATGTGATTACATTTTCACGCATTTTTGGGTGCATAGATCCTAAGAAATCAGTACCAAGAACAACCAACTCTGGCCGTAATAACGGCCTTGATACGCCTGGGCATTCAGTCAAACAGAGCTTAAATGGCGTGTACAGGTACAGAAGCTCATGTAGCTTCAACACGATACTACAGTTCATCAAGAGTAGTGACTGGCGTATTGTGACGAACAAGTTGCTGGGCCACTATTGACCAGACGTTTTCAATTGGTGAGAGATCTGGAAAATGTGCTGGCCAGAGCAGCAGTCGAACATTTTCTGTATACAGAAAGTCCCGTAAAGGACCTGCAACACGCGGTCGTGCATTATCCTGCTGAAATGTAGAGAGCGACGGGTCGCAACACATTTGAAATGTAACGTCCACTGTTCAAAGTCCCGTCAATGCGAACAAGAGGTGACCGGGACGTGTAACCAATGGTACCCCATACCATCACGCCGGGTATGGCGATGACAATTACACGCTTCCAATGTGCGTTCACCGTGATGTCGCCAAACACGGATGCGACCATCATGATGCTATAAACAGAACCTGGATTCATCCGAAAAAATTGACGTATTCCTATTCGTGCACCTAGGTTCGTCGTTGAGTACACTATCGCTGCCGCTCCTGTCTGTGACGCAGCGCCAAGGTTACCGCAGCCATGGTCTCCGACCTGATAGTCCATGTTGCTGCAAACGTCGTCGAACTGTTCGTGCAGATGGTTGTTGTCTTGCAAACGTCCCCATCTGTTGACTCAGGGATCGAGACGTGGCAGCACGATCCGTTACAGCCATGCAGATAAGACGCCTGTCATCTCGACTGCTAGTGATAGGAGGCCGTTGGGATCCAGCACGGCGTTCTGTATTACCCTCCTTAACCTACCGATTCCATATTCTGCTAACAGTCATTGGATCTCGACCAACGCGAGTAGCAATGTCGCGATACGATAAACGGCGATCTCGATAGGCTACAATCCGACCTTTATCAAAGTCGGAAACGTGATGGTATGCATTTCTCCTCCTTACACGAGGCATCACAACAACGTTTCCCCAGGCAACGCCGGTCAACTACTGTTTGTGTCTGAGAAATTGGTTGGAAACTTTCCTCATGTCAGCACGTTGTAGGTGTCGCCACCGGAGCCAAACTTGTGTGAATGCTCTGAAAAGCTAATCATTTGCATATCACAGCATCTTCTTCCAGTCGGTTAAATTTCGCATCTGTAGTACGTCATCTTCGAGGTGTAGCAATTTTAATGGCCAGTAGTGTAGATAGATGAAATAAAAATAAATTCGGTCAGTTTTTTGGAAGAAACATGTAAACGTCTTTACATGAGATTCACCCGTCAATTTAACTTCATGGAGGTGGAGTGTACTCACAGTCGTCGCAGTAGGAGGGCACGACGTCGGGGTTGCGGTCGTCCTTGTCGGACAGCTCCGCGGCGGCGGCGGCGGCTGCAGCGGCGGCGGCGGCCTTCTTCTTGAGCGCCAGCTCGGCGGCGGGTGGCGAGCCGTCGCGACGCCGGCGCCGCCGCCTGCGGTGCAGCAGCCACGCCACGGCGGCGACGGCGAGCAGTAGCAGGGCCGACACCAGGCCCAGGAGCGCCCCCACCGCCGTGGGCAGGTCCAGCGACAGCGGCACGCCACCTGAGGCAGACCGCGTCTCGGTCACTCTCTGGTCAGCTAATTTCCACTGGGGCTGGAAGGGTTGTCACAAAGACATAAGTATGGAACAACTCATTCGAAACAGCTGCTGTCACTGTAGTACGTCAAGCGAAGGTATAAGCATTTCGGTGACTGTTACAACGGTACTTCGCGGGCAGGTGCGTCAATTAGCATCATATTAATTGAAATCGGGGATAAATAGGCTTTATTTTGGAAGAATTAAAAAGGGGAAAGTAATGCGAAACTTTAATAACTGCACAGAATTACTAAGAAGCAAGATAATGAAAAGTAATAAAAAGTAAAGTAGCAAAGACCAAGCGGGACAGAAAGATATAGGGGCGCGTTTGTTTTTTAATACATATAAAAGAACATGTAACACATTATTGAGCTCTCTACCTTCAGTTATCGCGATCGGGCTAGTCGATGAAAAAGTGGTACGCGACTGCGAGATTCGTGAAGGAGATTATTTAAAGACTCTTCAAGCACGTTTAAAATGCATTACGTCTGACGAAGTGATCAGAGACGTTTATTGTCGAGTGAAGTGAAAATGATTCCGACAACATAATTCGAACTTTGTGTTAGCTGGGAAAAATACTCTTGGGAAACTATTATGGTTGTGGAACCCACGAAAGTTGTACGCAACGGAAAGCTATAGTTTACGTAATTCTGCATTTTATAAAATTGTAAAAGTGTGCGGTACATTAAGAGAATCTTATCCTCGGACGATTGCGGGGGTAACTGATACCAGCATAAAAATAGTTCGCTTATTAACTACCAGATATTAATTAACGGGGACCTAAAATACTGAAAACAGTGCATACACCGTTAAATTGAACCCTGCGGGTGAAAGACAATCACATCGAACATTTCGAGAGCGAAGAATAGACATTTAAGTGCCTACTTGAGAGCCTGAGTCGTGTCGATATTTGGACATTATATGACACGCGTTATTCAGAACACGATATCGACCATTCTAATACTGAAAAGAAGCATAGGATCATCACCTCCAATACCGATTCATATTTCATATTTAGTTAGCGAAAAGAAAAGTGTTAATAAACGAACTACATTTCTATTTTATCCACGATTTTGGCTTCATTAAGTAGTCTTCACTACATGATAAACAATATCTGTGGAAGTTGTATACAACGTATCGTCATAATATTTAGCCAACCAATATTGTGAGAGGACGACGGTTCAATCCCGCATCCGGCCATCCTGATTTAGGTTTTCCGTGATTTCCCTAAATCGCTCCAGGCAAATGCCGGGATGGTTCCTTTCAAAGGGCACGGCCGACTTCCTTCTCTAATCCGATGAGGCCGATGATCGCGCTGTCTGGTCTCCTCCCCCAAATAACCCAACCCCCCAATACTGTGGGACACCAAAAATGTAAATGCATAAAATTGTTCTTACAGCGGATGTATAATGTGTAAGTGCGACGAACGATATTGAGAAACTGAACATCCATTACGTACTTGCATGTTTATCTGCGAAAATGGTCCTTGTCGGTACATCAGCATAGAGTTCGAATAGAATCGCTGGAACATTGCAAACCATTCAGATTAGTCGAACATCTAAATACGCATAATGCTGGAATCACCAGGATGTGTTCTTTCTCCTCACCACCGTGGCAGTAATTGAATCAAGAGTCAGCCGGGAATAACTTTTAAATCAATTGACGACCATTGAGCTGGCGTTACGAATTTTCAAACCTCCACTGTCATGTAAGAAGGCGACTGACACCATGAGTGCTAACGTCGAGCGAGGGGTGTCGTCGTGATCGTATTGAATGACATTAAGCGGTCACACTGCGCAACCAAACGACTAGCATTACGTACTAGAAGAACTGAGAAAAGTTAACATACAGCAACATCGATACCAGATCCAACAACTTCTAGTTACAGGTCCAGTAACCGTTGGCCCATCTGAAAACACTGCTGATCCCGGAAGTGTAGCACCTCGTAGATTGACACTGGTGACTAGGATGAACACAGACATGTTCCAAAATGGACACTGCTGATAACATCTCAATAATTGCTTCCAACTTACGCTGCATTTCTAATGATAGTTGCAACACACTCAAAAGGGACCCTATGAGAGCGAGGTCGCAAAAGACCAATGGATGTTATTAGCATTTGACGCCCCACATATTGCCAACCATGCGACCACAGTATTGGCTGCTAATGGCAACAGGTGGAGGGACTGGAGATATCCAATGGTGAGCACGGCATGAAGCTATGGAGCGTAGTTGAAATGCCTGTTCGACGAATATCTCACGAAAGAGCTGACAAAGCGGAGAAACGGCCACGATAAACAAAGTGAACACTGCATTATATCTACAACAGTTGTTGAAGTTGAGATTTCCTTCACAAAGGATCCTAGGCAATTTCGCAGAATGAGAAAGAAGGGGCAGATGAAATATTAGCGTTTCTGCGAGATAAGTCTGTGGAATTTGTGGAGTCGTACGCGCTCGACTGCTTGGACATTGTATATGAAGACGTAATGATGGGGATATGTGTTTAACAAGTCATTGTGATACTGAACAAGTGTCGAGCCATGTAGTTCATCATTTTGACAGGGAATCACAGATCTCGTCCCCAGGAAAACGCGCTACAGGACAATCGTCGTCCAAGAAACGTGTACTTCACATCTTTGGCGAATGTTCACTAGAGGGTATCTGTAGTATTTCTTAATTTTTTATCCATTTGTGGCATCCTTGAGCCCCTGGTTCGCAATGTACAACTAGCGGCTGATGACGTCAGCAGTTAGAGATTAAGGCAGGAAGGCTACAGTTCTTATAAATTGAGGTATAGGAGAATCAATATTTTCAATGCTATAAAGTAATAGTGAATGTTATTGTAGATGAAAAAAAAACTTATCCACGTTAATCAGAACTAAAAATAAAGGGTATACGCCGATCTTAGTTTTTGAAAATTATGAAATTTGTTTTTCGTCAAAATTGTTGTCCCGGACACGTGCTATAGTCTCTCCAGTAGCACGGGCCGTCCAAGCAGTTATATTAAATGGACCTATATTCTTCCGTGGCTGCAGGGTTAATTTTACTCTTGACGTCGCCGCTGGGAATTCCGTCAGTGGTTGGTTTACTCTAGTCATTGTTCGAATACAGTGACAGCGCTGAACTCAGAAACGGTGCCATGTCGTCTTTTCGAACGAGTCCCAGTTTTGCCGTTCGTCATGGTCTTGGTAATACCGGTCTGTGTCGGTCCTAACGAGAATGAACAGATGTTTATCTTTCAATAAAATGATGCAAGATGTATTGTTGTCCTTGCTGTACTACTTCGATACAGCACGATCTCTAGATCGATTGAAAACATTTGGTCATACGTGGTCGACAGACGGTACACCACACTTTTCCGTCACTAACTCTGATGAATTCTGATACAGCTGAACCTGCAAGCAATGGGAGACCCGTACCTATCATTAAAGCCCAATACGACATCTTGGCTACCCTCGTTGTTACTGCCAGAATTTTAGTCGTTGCTGCAAGACCTTTTAGTGCTCTGGGCACTAAATTTAGTACTCTGTATTCCCGTAAGTCAGTTACAATATGAAAAAAGGCAACACGAAGGAATAATAGGAATGGGACGGAAATCGGTAGATGTATTGTACATGTATAGGTAAACAAGTGTGGATGAATTATTCTCGTGAGAGAGGTTAACAAACTGAGCTGGTCAACAAGTTGCTCCCTCTCTCCCTCTCTGATTCTTTTTCAAGCAATTATTTGGCTTGGCATTAATTAATTAAGTTTTTGGATGTCCTTCTGAGGGATATCATACGAAATTCTGTCCAGTTGGTGCTTTAAATCGTATGGTGGGCTGTAGTCAGGTTAGTACCCCCACCGCGCTCCGGGACGTCTCCAGACAAGTCTTACGCCTGGAATCCCGTCACTGGTGTAGGATTGTCTGTGGAAATGGGTTCCGCTTTTAACTGATCCCCGATGGCCAGTGAAGATGTGTATGGAGAGTGGTGGGATACCAACCTGACTACCGCCTCCCACACGTCACAACAAACAATAGTGATTGTCTGGGGTGCCCTTTCTTTTCATAACAGCAACCCTTTGGCTGTCAACCGCAGCACTCTTATAGCACAGCAGTACACTGAAGATAGTCTCTCACCTGTTCTGTTGCCCTTCATAGCAAGTCTTGCAGATCTTTACATTTTAGCAAGATAATGCTCACCTGCATGCGGTATCTCTTTTTACTGCTGGTCTTCGTGATTGCAAACCCTACCTTACCCAGGAAAAACGCCGGATCTCCCCACTAACTGAGAACGTTTGAAGCAACCCAGGGAGGAATATGCTCTGGATTTAGAGTATGAACTATAAAGTTACGTATTAGAGCTACTTTTACAGGTAACTGTTGACAACAAACGATATAAAAACCACGAATTTCGAAACCCTCTGGGTAACCTGAGACATCGGTGCCTTGTTAGTTCATATGGTTGTCGACTCACTGATTGAAGAAACAGAGAATTTGAACACATTACGCGATATTGTCATGGATAGGGTCAGGTAGATAACACAAGATTCATTATCTAAGGTTTTCTTATTGCAAGTATTCTCCAACTGCCGCTAATCCCCAATAAAAGCGAAACCTTAGCTGAAGAACTTCCTCCATATTTGTGATACTATAGCATAACAAGAAATTCATATGAAGGAAGATAATGAGACAACAAGCGAACAAGAGATAGATATATAGATAGATAGATAGAGAGGGAGAGAGAGTGAGAGAGACTTAACAGCAGTGATACAACTACTGTGGAGAGAGAGCGAGAGAGACTTAACAGCAGTGATACAACTACTGTCGTGAAATTAACCAATTTATTACTACGAAGCGCAAGCTATAAAGCTAAGTGACTTCTCGTCGAAATATTTTCTGTATTCTTGTCGGGCCTGATGGCAGAGTAGTTATATTGCACGAGCGATGTTGCATCCTCGAAGTGCCGCTAAATTGTATGCTTAGCTGTTCTCTCTTGGTTCTGTTTTAGCACACATAACCCGACGAAAACCGTCTATTTATTAAAAAATTAAGAACCCGCCTCGCTTGCGAAAAAAGCACCTAGTGTTAAGTGTTAACCCAGGTTTCGGCGTAGATAACTACACCTTCATCAGAACAACAGTAAAACCCACAATTGCCTAAGAAGACCTTTGTCAATGATTAAAAGAACACCATAGTTATACATTTATAAACGTCGTGGCGGGTCATGGCCCACTGAACATAGGCCGGTGTGAGGTGGAGCGTACACCATTGCGTAGTGGTTTTGACTTTGTACATATGTAATGTTTGTGTTTTCTTTTTCGTTTATAAATGTATAACTATGGTGTTCTTTTAATTATTGACATGTGTCTACTTAGGCACTTGTGGGTTTTATTGTTGTTCTGAAGAAGGTATAGTTATCTACGCCGAAACCTGGGTTAACACGTAACACTAGGTGCTTTTTTCGCAATCGAGGCGGGTTTTTAGTTTTTTAGTATATTAACCAACGATTGCTGACGCGCTGCGATGTTGAAGCTTCTTAAACAGTCTATTTGGCAGGAAGGTCTGAAGGAATCGCACTTTCACTCTAGGCTGGCAGCGTCTGGTGACTTAGTATCAGTATTTCCATCTTTATGATGATCCTTGCGCTTTAAAGCCGGCTCCAACTCAACAACAAGTTGTTCCCCACAGCGATGTCATCTCTCAACAGCATAATTGTCCGCTTCTCGAAGTCAGAATCGTGCTGCCGTGGTTAGACGGCCAATATCGTCCACTTACGTTGATGCCTTGGAGGCCAAATTGGTCTGATGTAAATCCTACTGAAAACATCTGGGTCGTTTTCGGGCGACATCACCGTGTACGCAAACTAGCGACCAGTTATTTACGCGAATTACGAGACCTGTGCATAGACGTCTAATGACAAATTCCTCTAAAAAGCTACCAACAAAGTGTTGGATCACTGATACGCAGAATCAGTGATGAATTTCGCTCCAAAGACGGACAAACAAGCTATTAAGCAGGTGGTCATATTGCTTTGGTTCATCAGTGAAGCAGCGCTATTTATCTCTTGTTACACGGTCACAGCACATAGAAACAACACCGAGCTGACACAACTGGTCTTACTGCAGCATGATGCCGCTACGTCATATTACTTACTGGCTCTCATCTCTGGCGGCATCAGCGTGGCCGCGTCCAGGGTGACGGAGTCGCTGCGGCCCTTGGCGTTGACGGCGGAGATGCGCAGCTGCAGCAGTTGCCCGGCGGCCAGGCCGTCGACGACGAAGTGCGGCCGCAGCTGCGTCATGTTGAACAGCTGGTGGCCGCTGGCCGCCTCCAGCACCTCCAGCAGGAAGCTCTGCGGCTGGCCGCCGTCAAAGCCGGGCGAGCAGCGCACCACCACCGACTGCGACGTCTGGTTCAGCACCGAGCAGTTGGTCGGCACGTCAGGCTGGCCTGTCAACGGCAGTCAACGGTACTCCGTGTCATACCTGTCATCACAAGCGGCTGGTCGATATACTGACCCTGGGGTATGTAATGGTACTTGAATTACGTAACCGTTACGGCACCCAACCTGAACCTCTCGATACCAGTAATATCTACAGTGTTTCTGTAAATAGTTAACATATTTCTGAGACAACATTCAGATTTGATTTCATTAATGTAGAGGTACTTTGATACATCGATATGTTCATATTGCAATGATATTATTCTTATGTAAATTCTTTCTTTTGTCACTACGATCTTTGTCGTACTTGTATTTCTGATTTTTGGGCGCGTAAGCGTTTGTTAGTTAGTTAGAGTTAGAGTCGGACCTTGAAAAGGTCAAGTCTTGGACGTCATGTTGGAAAGACGCATATTGTAGTCAGCTTATAAAACGTGAACTTTAACAGTGAGGAAGATGTTTTCAAGTATGTTTCGTATTGTGAAGTGATGCTTTGTGTGTTACGTGATATTGCAACAAAATCAATAAAAAGGAAGTGTAACTTAAATCCGGAGGGAGTGCTGATAATTTTTTTACATCACCATTGTCCTGCAAAAGTGTAATCTTCAACAATGGTTTGTGAAGCGCATCTATAAAACTTTTGAATATAGCCGAATAAAACCTAGGCCTCTTTGCATCCGAGCTTGGAATCATTACCACCTACATTTTCGACGATTCAGCCATGATTTTACAAGACCAGCGTGGGAAACAAGAAAAGATGAGTGCCTCGTTTATTCATTATTACATGAAATGACTTTCTTAACTGTGCTCTAATGACACCTGCCACATAATAACTTTGTTGTTGCCCTAAAATGCGGTATTTAGCAGTGTGACCAACACCACAATCATTATTAAATTTTGACCTTTGTTGTGGTAGCGTTGTTAGAGGTACCACGTACTGACGTACAGTCGAGGTCCGACTTCAAATGGGCTATTCCTTATGGGTTGCGACATGAATCTGTCAAGATACCGCTTGTAACACTTTAAGTATGTAATGTAAGTGGTGTGGGTATGTTGTTACATCAGGTTAGGAAGAAAGGTTCTCAGTTAACTGGCCACATCTTATTCGGATAAAATACGAAGCCTTCAATGGCAGACTAAGAGAATTCGAAACAAATATGGAAAATTGAAATGCAACTTGATAATGAATATAGTTGAAAAAAATCATGACCTTAAGCAAAATGAAAGCTCCTTTTTTCCCCTGGTCGTTATCGTGTTTCTTCATAGATTCCGCATAATTCTTCGTATTCAGCAATGGTAATCGTATTGGGTGGAACGATGCCCTTCGTGTGGCAATTTGCCGCACGGGTAGCCGCTTGGTCTAGGGTGCTTTGTCACGGTCCGTGCGGTTGGACCCATCGGACGTTCCAGTCCTTCCTCAGGCATAGGTGTGTGTGCTGTCCATAGTGTAAATAAGTTTGAGTTACAATGTTACTTATAATCCGTCTTGATTGCAAAATTTTTATTCATATGGCCGGTTTCGGTTCATCCACAACCATCTTCAGATCTGAAGATGGTTCTGGATGAACCGAAACCGGTCATATGAATAAAAATTTTGCAATCAAGACGGATTATAAGTAACATTGTAAAATCACTTATTGCTGCTATACTATCAGACATTATGTCTCTTTTTGCATACTTTGAGTTAGATTAAGTAGTGTGTAGCCTTAGGGACGGATGACCTTATCAGTTTGGTCCCATGAGACCTTACCACAAATTAAAAAAAAAAAAATTGTCGCAGCCCCCTTCCTTCCGTTGGGACAGAATTTGTGTGCCCAGCAGTCCCGTCTAGTGTAATCCCTTGTGGAAGTGTTCGAACTTTTTCTACAAGCTTCCTAATCGTGTAAGTGAGGCAGCCCGGCATTCGCCTAATGGAGCGTGGGACACTGCAAGGAAATACATCCATGGTGGCCGGAACATGGACCCTCTTCAATAATCTATGGAGTGGGTTCGACCCGTGGCTGGCGTGCCACTACAAATTCCGAAAGCGGCGTAGTAACATGGGCGGCTATTGGGACAGGTGATCAAACTAAACTGTTTTAAATAACATGTGCGAAAATGTTTTTAACGTCTCCGTGTGGGACGTTTTTCGAATCAGACATCGGATCAGAAGTTTACTGCTGCCTGTGGTTAGTTGTAGGTTTTGGTGTAACTGAATCTGGTACACAATGCCTTAGACTTCAGCCACAGTATCTGATACGGTTCTCTAATCATGACAGTAAAGATCCTCTGGATAGTTTGACACTTACGTCGATTGTACCGCAGTTTACATTTCTGTTGTTACTAACTTAACTTATTATGTGAGATCCCATGTGTTAAAGAGGCTTGTTGACATAAGGACAACAATGTTGTAATTTCAACGTTTCATAGACCTCGAGGTCATTTAAGATATTCACTGACTCATTTCATAAAAATGGGTGAAAAAAAAAACAGAATTATTATTCATTAAATTTTTTTGCAATTAGCGCGATCCTTTTCCTCATATGGTTTCGAACTAATTCAAATTTATATATCTTGGCAGACATTCAGTTTCATCAATAATACAATTTCGGCAACTTCGACTCTATTTTACATCACTCGATCATATGGGTGGTAAACATAATGGTTACAATCGAGTAACGACTGTGACTGTTATCGAAGTATACGCTTCCACACTTATAACTGAATGCTCAAAAAAGGACACACGAATAACACACACATAATTTGCTTACTTTTATTACCTCACTTAAGGTCTTTCTTGATACTATGTATGTCATTCGATAGAATACAAGCGTGTTACTATCAAAGCTTATCAATGTTCTAACGTTAAATATTCCATAGAGAGCAGATGCTGAGACGTGTGAGTATTACCTAACCGAAAGATTAATGAAACTTGGTTGCGGAATACTGGCACGATTTGTGCACAGAAAAATCGAAACACTGGTAGGAACCAACCTCGAGGAGGATCATTTTAGTTTACGGAGGCATGTAGGAAGACTCGAGACCGTACCAAACAACCTTTGAAGATAAACTGAAGAAAGGAAAGCGGACATTCGCAGCATTTGTATAATTAGAGTAATCTTTTGACAGCATTGACTGGAAGAGGCACTTTAAAATAGTGGATGTGTCAGAGGTAAGATATAGGGAGTGTAAAGTTACCTACAGTTTCTGCAGCAAGAGTATGAAAGGGAAGCAGTAGTTGTAGACTGTCAAGTGAGAAAGAGATTTAGAAACGCAAGGAGAAATGAAACTTCCTGTCAAATTAAAACTGTGTGCCGGACGCAGACTCGAAATCGGGACCTTTGCCTTTCGCGGGCAACTGCTCTACCATCTAAGCTACCCAAGCACGACTCACGACCCGACCTCACAGCTACAATTCTGCCAGTACCTCGTCTCCTATCTTGCAAACGTCACAGAAGCACTTATACGAACCTTGCAGAAATGCAGAACTGTAGAATTTTGAAGGTAGGAGACGAGGTAATGGCAGAATTGAAGCTCTGAGGACGGGTCCTTTCCCGGGCTAGTGCTCTACCATCTGAGCTACCCAAGCACGACTCACGACCCGACCTCACAGCTTCAATTCTGCCAGTACCTCGTCTCCTATCTTCCAAACGTCACAGAAGCTCTTACACGAACCTTGCAGAACAGTGGAATTTTGAAGGTAGGAGACGAGGTAATGGCAGAATTGAAGCTCTGAGGACGGGTCGTGAGTCGTGCTTGGGTAGCTCAGATGGTAGAGCACTAGCCCGAGAAAGGAAAAGTTCCTGAGTTCGAGTCTCAGTCTGGCACACAGTTTTAATCTGTCCGGAAGTTCCATATCAACGCACGCTCCGCTGCAGAGTAAAAATCTCATTCTGGAACTTAAGGAGAAATTCTAAAGGTGAATTACAGTTCAAGGAGACAGAATAAAAACCTTTACGTTTTTATGATGACTCTCCAGTTCTATCAGAGACGGCACAGTAACTGGAAGAACAGTCGAACGGAATGGATCTTGAAAAGAGGTTTGAAGATGAACATAAACCGGATAAAGCTAATAGAACTGGTTTAGGAAATGAGAAATTTCGGAAGTATATGGGGTTTGTTAGTTGGGCAGCAAAATAACAGATTTTGGCCGTGGTAGAGGATATAATATGCAAACTAGTAATACTAGGGAATTCATATCTGAAAAACTGAGATATACTCCAATGGAATCTAAAGTATATGTTAGAAAGTTTTTCTGGAGGTAATTTATAGAGTATATCCATGTACGGAAGTGAAACACTGACGGAAAACAGTTTAGACAAGACGCAAACAGGAGGCTTTGATACGTGGTGTTACAGAAGACCATTGAAAATTATACGAGGTACTCGAGTAGCTAATAAGTACGTTGTAAACCGAATTACGGAGAAAAATTGGAGCATCATTCGAGTAAAAGAAGGGATCGACAGATGGGGCACATCTTGAGTTATAACGAAACCGTCACACTGGAAACGAAAGGAAACCAAGGCTTAATACAGTAAGAAGGTTCAAATGGATGTCGGTACGAGTAGTTACGCTGAAATGAAGAATGGACTTAGGTGGAGAAGTGCATTAAATTCGTCGTCAGACTGAAGACAATAGTATCAAAAAGTAGAGTGTGAGAAGAGCAGATTATAATACATTGAAGCGAAAGAAGTTACGAAGTTGCGATATGCACACATATCGCGTATACAAAGCATAAAAGGACAGTGCATTGGCGGAGCTGTCTTTTGTACTCAGGGATTCATGTGAAAACGTGTTGGACACGATGATGAGTGCAAACCGAGAATTAACGGAATTTGAACGCGGAACGGTAGTTGGAGCTGGACGCATGGTGCTTTCCATTTTGGAAACCG
The DNA here is from genome assembly GCF_023864275.1 of Schistocerca cancellata. Lineage (NCBI taxonomy): Eukaryota > Metazoa > Arthropoda > Insecta > Orthoptera > Acrididae > Schistocerca > Schistocerca cancellata. Next base: position 684,875,863 of record NC_064630.1, on the reverse strand, counting down.
TTAGGGAATTCAATATTCCGAGATCCGCAGTGTCAAGAATGTGCCAAGAATACCAAATTTCGGGGATTACTTCTAACTACGGACAATGCATTGGCCGACGGCCTTCACTTGACGACCGAGGGTAGTGGTGTTCGAGTGGGGTTGTCAGTGCTAACAGATAAGCAACAATGCGTGAAATAGTAGCAGAAATCAATGTGGGACGCACGACGAATGTATCCGTTAAGACAGTGTGGCGGAATTTCGCAAAAATGGGCTTTGGCAGTAGTCGAACTACGCGAATGCTTTTGCTAACAGCATAACATCACTAGCAGCACCTCTTCTGCGCTTATCACCATATCGGTTAGACCCCAGATAACTGGAAAACTATGGCATGGTCAGGTGAGTCCCTATTTCATTTGGTAAGAGCTGGTGGTAGGGTTCGAGTGTTGCGCAGACCCCACGGAGCCATGACGTCAAGCTCTCAACAAGGCCCTGTGCAAGCTTTTGGCTTCACCAGAATGATGTCGGCTGCATTTGCGAAAAATGTTCAAATGTGTGTGAAATCTCATGGGACTTAACTGGTAAGGTCATCAGTCCCTAGGCTTACATACTACTTAACCTAAATTATCCTAAGGACAAACACACACACCCCCATGCCCGAGGGAAGACTCGAACCTCCGCCTGGACCAGCCGCACAGTCCGTGACTGCAGCGCCCTAGACCGCTCGGCTAATCCCGCGCGGCCTGCATTTGCATTGAATGGACTGGGTCTTCTGGTCCAACTTAACTGATCATTGACTGTAACTGTTTATCTTCACCTCCATGGGAATCGTTTTCAGTCATTCATTGTCTTCATGTTTGCAAACAACTACGGATTTTTTATGGATGACAATGCGCCATGTCACCTGGTCACAACTGTTCGCGATTGGTTTGAAGAACGTTCTATACAATTAGAGGGAATGATTTGCTCACCCAGATCGCTCGACCTGATCCCATAGAAAACTGATGGGACATAATCGAGAGGTCAATTGGAAAACAAAATCCTTCAACGGCAACACTTTCGCAACTATGGACGGCTATAGCGGCAAAATGGCTCAGTGTCTCCAGGAGACTTCTATCGACCTGTTGAGTCCACACCACGTCAAGCTGCTGCATTCCGCCTGGCAAAATGAGGTCCAACAGGATATCACGATGTTAAGAGTTATCCAATGACTTTTGTCGCCCCAGCGTAGTATTTGCTTATAATGAGAGCCCGTGGCAATCAAGTAGATGAGGCAATAATTGAGATAACTTCTAATGAGGAGAATTGTGTGTCAAATCCTCTGGCACGAATGTTCAAGTTTCCCGTGATTTCCCTAAGTCACTTCAGAAGATTCCAGATTGCTTGCTGCGACAAAGAAGTCGTGGAGTTTGTACCCCATCTGCAATGGCTTCATAACTCATGAGACATAAATTGTAATTTGCGCTCCTTAAAAACTGCTCACACGACAACGGGGTCTTTGTTTCTCCTTTGCACTTTTGCAACACACTAGTCAATATCCCACAAGCAATCCAGTAGAATATTAGAACACAAAACAGGAAGAGCTGCCACACTCTCTAATTTCTCACAGATTTATACATATTTCTGAAGTTAGCTGATTTCAAACGTGAGAAGTGTCGTGTAAGACAGATTTGACACAGTATTTAATTGGGACAGGTCCATTTTATGCTGTCTGATACGTTTATGTTACATTTATGATACAATTATATCACTTTTTGAATATACTTACATAAGTGATCTCTTTGTGCAGAAATCCACCACTAAAAAAATATGTTTCTCATAAACAAAGTAAACCTTTCAAAATTGGTTCAAATGGCTCTGAGCACTATGGGACTTAACTTTTGAGGTCATGAGCTTCCTAGAACCTAGAACTACTTAAACCTAACTAACCTAAGGACATCACACACATCCATGTCCGAGGCAGGATTCGAACCTGCGACCAAAGGGTCGCGCGGTTCCAGACTGTACCGCCTGGAACCGCTCTACCAACCCGGGCCGGCAGTAAACCCTTCCTTCGAAAAATGTGGAGAGGACTATAGGACGATATGTTCCGAGTTTGGTCATCGCTTTTAATTCAAGTTTTATTTGTGATTCGCTTCGTGTACAAGGGAGAGCGGGGAAATGCCGTATAGCGGGGTAATAACGTGCACTGCTTTATCCAGTTTCCCAGAGAGCGCAAAGAGCACTGCATGGTGCTGCCACATAGCGGAAGTAACTACACTCCTGGAAATGGAAAAAAGAACACATTGACACCGGCGTGTGAGACCCACCATACTTGCTCCGGACACTGCGAGAGGGCTGTACAAGCAATGATCACACGCACTGCACAGCGGACACACCAGGAACCGCGGTGTTGGCCGTCGAATGGCGCTAGCTGCGCAGCATTTGTGCACCGCCGCCGTCAGTGTCAGCCAGTTTGCCGTGGCATACGGAGCTCCATCGCAGTCTTTAACACTGGTAGCATGCCGCGACAGCGTGGACGTGAACCGTATGTGCAGTTGACGGACTTTGAGCGAGGGCGTATAGTGGGCATGCGGGAGGCCGGGTGGACGTACCGCCGAATTGCTCAACACGTGGGGCGTGAGGTCTCCACAGTACATCGATGTTGTCGCCAGTGGTCGGCGGAAGGTGCACGTGCCCGTCGACCTGGGACCGGACCGCAGCGACGCACGGATGCACGCCAAGACCGTAGGATCCTACGCAGTGCCGTAGGGGACTGCACCGCCACTTCCCAGCAAATTAGGGACACTGTTGCTCCTGGGGTATCGGCGAGGACCATTCGCAACCGTCTCCATGAAGCTGGGCTACGGTCCCGCACACCGTTAGGCCGTCTTCCGCTCACGCCCCAACATCGTGCAGCCCGCCTCCAGTGGTGTCGCGACAGGCGTGAATGGAGGGACGAATGGAGACGTGTCGTCTTCAGCGATGAGAGTCGCTTCTGCCTTGGTGCCAATGATGGTCGTATGCGTGTTTGGCGCCGTGCAGGTGAGCGCCGCAATCAGGACTGCATACGACCGAGGCACACAGGGCCAACACCCGGCATCATGGTGTGGGGAGCGATCTCCTACACTGGCCGTACTCCACTGGTGATCGTCGAGGGGACACTGAATAGTGCACGGTACATCCAAACCGTCATCGAACCCATCGTTCTACCATTCCTAGACCGGCAAGGGAACTTGCTGTACCAACAGGACAATGCACGTCCGCATGTATCCCGTGCCACCCAACGTGCTCTAGAAGGTGTAAGTCAACTACCCTGGCCAGCAAGATCTCTGGATCTATCCCCCATTGAGCATGTTTGGGACTGGATGAAGCGTCGTCTCAAGCGGTCTGCACGTCCAGCACGAACGCTGGTCCAACTGAGGCGCCAGGTGGAAATGGCATGGCAAGCCGTTCCACAGGACTACATCCAGCATCTCTACGATCGTCTCCATGGGAGAATAGCAGCCTGCATTGCTGCGAAAGGTGGATATACACTGTACTAGTGCCGACATTGTGCATGCTCTGTTGCCTGTGTCTATGTGCCTGTGGTTCTGTCAGTGTGATCATGTGATGTATCTGACCACAGGAATGTGTCAATAAAGTTTCCCCTTCCTGGGACAATGAATTCACGGTGTTCTTATTTCAATTTCCAGGAGTGTATAATCAGTTACTGAGGGGTCTATATCGTTCAACGGCGCAGACGTCTTCGACAATCGGTTTCAACTGATTTCGACTGTTATCTTATAAAATCTGAAAATAATAAGTCTAGAGGTGAGCGAAATATGTTAATAGGACGTTAAATTCGTGATTTTTGGAACGTAAATCGATTTAATATAGCAAATATGAAGTCATAAACGTGTGGGGCATTGATTTCTTGCCTAAAAAAAGGTATTCAGCATTTCAATTGAGTTCGAAAAATACGAAATATTTGAAAAATGGCTTACGTGCACGGTATTTCCCCGCTTTCCCCTACACTGGAGATCCTGTAAGTGTGATCATCTGCTGCACATTAACTTGAGTCAAACCACAATTACGTTTCACCTAAAGAATTGTAGGATATCTTAAGCAAATCTCGGTATTTCTTCTCTGGATCAGTCAAAAGCACTTAACTGCCAGTAGATACAAGTGCAGAGCCTAAACTAGTGATTACAGTTCATCACTCAAACTAATTTTTGGATTTAACGTCAAACAAGTCTTCAACAACTCAAAAAATTGGAAGCATTAATTGCCTGTCGAACAACAGCAGGAATATATGGCCATAAAAATCTCTTTTGAGAGCCTATTTCGATGTTCAGGAGGGGTTCACCACATGTATTACGGAACAGTTTGCTGTGTAGAGTTGCCTACTGATGACCTCAGATGTTAAGTCCCATAGTGCTCAGAGCCATTTGAACCATTTGTAGAGTTTCCGTTTCTAATCGTTTTTGCGACCTAGTGCTGTTACTGCCAGTGCGGAAAGGTCTACTCAGAAAGCAATAAGAAATCAACGATTCGTGTAGCGATAAGTAATGAATAGACGGCCAGATGGTTTAGCCCCCACACACTGTGCCGTGCCAAGTTTTTCGTCGGGGCAATAGTGGACTGTTGAGAAACAAATGTACTTGTTGGTGCGTATTTCTTCCCATTCTGCTTCAGTGTATGAAAATGCCAAGATATGGGATGTTCCTGCCCACGTCGCGGAGATTTTCATTTGCTTCTCAATCGTGTCCCAGTTCGTGGATTCTGACGCTGTCTCGTTAATTCTGAGAGCTGCTGCTCCCGATGGGAATGTCTGCCATTACGAGCTGGAGGCGAAACGATTTCAGCAGTGTACAGGAGCTGACTGGGCGTCGAGCTCTCGAAGATTTTGTCAGTCATAGAAGCCACTGCATCGATAGATACATCTTGATTAGCTGCTAGTATAGAAATTGCGCTGGTTAGTAGCTGTTTAAGAAAAAAGTCGTTATTTATTTGCTTTCTGGCAGGAGTACGCTCTCTCTGAGCACGATAAGCGTTTTATTGTCTCCTAGTACTACTTTAATTAGCATTTATTTTTACTTTACGTGACATTGAATCTGCAAACTCTAAGATAATGAGTACTTTTAAATATGCAGACGAAAGCTGACAATGGTTTGCTAATGAAATCCGAAATTACCTCATATACATCGCTTTCTAGTGATCACAAAATATCGTGATTTCTCGATATTTTCAAATTTTGATAGCCAGGAAGATGATATTTTCAAAGATATTCGCCATATTTCTAGCCTGTTTATTTGATCTTGGGTTTTACACCATATCGAATATCTAAATCGACACAATAAAAGTTAAAGAAAAGAGTGATATGTGTGTACTCATGATCACGTCGAGGTTTTACCAGCAGCGGTTCTAGGATAATATAATTATTTACATCCGTTTCTTTAGAGACCGTTTTGTCATACAGATCTATGTAACAGCACAAAACTGCAATGAATGCACGTATATTTTGACAGTCATGTTGCAGTACATACGATAAGCAGATAAACAAAGGACTAACTACCGGTAATTGAATGTGTATCGCTATTGTTAACTCAGTTTATATTTCACTGTATCAGATAGAGCCACAGTGCCCAGTCTTGGTACAAGCTTTACTTCTACGTATTTAGGTATTTTGCGTAATGCTAGAGGTTTAAGGGCCAAAGAAATCAAGGATTGAACAACTGGAGCGGACAAAAAATTTCTGGATGTCACAGGTATAGGTGTTCGCCTAGCAAGTGATGTTTCAAGGTATCGGAATGATGGCCTGTTTTTTGATAATTCCTTTAAATCATTTCCTTTGATAAAGTTTATGTGCCCAGAATGATTCCACCTTTGGTCATATTAGATGAAACCGAATTCCGAATTGTAGATGTAAAGCAAATGCAAACAAAGGAACGTCGGTATTCCCTATGGTACGTAGTTAACGTTAGTGTAGCCGACATTTCCGTAATAAGAGGTATATTAAGATCAACATTTGCATAAGAAATTCGTAAATCACAGATGCAGACGTATGATAAATTTAACAGGAATTGTGTTGTCCATGACAGGCCTTCCATTGTTGGTGAATACAACTGACACATGGGTAGGGTGGCTATGATTGACTGTGTCATGGGGAGTTATAAAAGTAAGGAATAACTAGTATGTACGTACGTTTCACCATTATTTGACAAAACTGTAGAGGATGTATGGTTGCTATACAAATACTCAACTCATTTAATACTTTAAATACAAAAATTGTGCACTAATAGCCCAACAATGCACAACTGCAGTATGTAATTATTTCAATAGAAATTCTGTTTCGTAAACGAAATGAGTTTTTTTTAAATTATTTTTTCCATCGTATCATGTATACCAAACGACATGATTTTTGACATGTTATCTTAAAGTCTATTCAGTGCGTTCGGGAAGTCGCTGAGCACTGGGGTATTGAATACGCACGGAGATTGCAGCGGATGTTCGAAACAAAATTGACAGAATACAGGTTCGCAGAGCTGTTTTTTCGTAGATACTCCATTGTTTTTCAGTTCATTCTAGTGTTGCGTAACATTTAACTGGTCCAGTTCACGGAAGACACTGAGTGCGATGAGTATTGTTTAAATGTTCAATTTGTTTTCAGATAGTGGCGCTTTCAACTGAGGAATGTATTTTTCTTGTTGAACGTTCACAAGGCGATGGACATACATATGTATTGCAAGAGGCGTTTGCTGAAAATATTGCGGAAACGGCTGTGCCACATCGTAACACCGTTCGATGACTTACTGAGAAACTTCGAGAGATTGTCTCTGTATTAGATGCAGAACGAACTGGAAGACGACTAAAACTAAACTAACAGAAGTTGTTGGATATTTTTGATTCAATGCATCACAAGCCGAACAAGATAATTGCGTAAATTGGTATAAGAAATTATATCGTATATGCAATCGCGCGTTAAGCAGTTACGAAAACATTTAAATTGTTCCCATATAAAGTGACAGCAGTGCTAGACTTGTTACGTTATAAACCCCCGTTACTGGATGAATAGGAGGGATGCATCCGCCGCCGGGCGGCCACGTGGCCCGCAGCTTTGGTCATTGTTCGGTTTTTCGCACACTACTCGAAAACTATGTAACTTACGGTGTAGAGCGATGCGGCAGTAGATTGTGGTCAGCAATACGCACCTTCTGAAAGAGGATCATTGTTTTAAGTCTTGAGACGCAGGAGTTATACTAACTTGAAAATTGTTTAATATCACAAATAAATATAGTAAATAACAACTTACAGAGATGAGCGAGCGCTCATTTAAAACGTCTCGTCATAGCGGATCAAGTGCCGTAGTCATATGTTAACATTTACAAATAATTAAGCTCTTAAAAAGTAATAAAGAAAGTTTGATGAAATAGTTTATAAAAATGCAATAGAAAATTCATGTCGTAAATAACGCCACTATATAATGTTTAGGGTGGCATCACCCTTATTTTAAACTAGTTAATTTATACTATACACTTCACTTGCAATAGTTTTCGCTGTTTGCAAATCATTAATAACATTTATAGCCCATTATTAATTAATTATTATAGATATGAAGATTCTGAGCTGCGCAATGTGTAGATCGCTATAGATTACGTCTAAAGACATTTGCAGTTGAGTGTCATTACTCAACTGTATTATTTTGATGCACAATCACGTCTTTTTGGGTGAAGAACCACACAAGTTCTGATATTAATAATTCTTTTTAATGAAGTGAAAGAATTTTCAGTGACAGATAGCCTGGCAGGTTACGGGGAGTACAGCTGCAGGTCGAGGAACTGATTTAGGTATTAGCGATGTTGTTCCAGAGTTTTGTAATGCACTGACCAATTTCTCACCGTTTCTGGCTGGGAGTTTATGCGCCTTACCCTTCGATCCGTTAATCCCACTCTTACTCGTCTCGTTTTAAGTAAGGTGTAGTTTGCTTGTCACTCCCGGACTGCCTGCCACTCAGTAGCATGATTCTTCTGCGACTCAATGTCACGTACGAACGCTTGTCTCCGGTGAGGTTGCATAACGCCTCCTACCACACTGAGTGACTTTCCTAGCGGGTTCTCATTGTATCGCTACGAACTGCCATCTCCGGACAAAAATAGTTTTGCAACCCGCAGTGAAAGAAAGCCGTGTCCATATCAGAACCCTGGAAACCAAAACAAACACTCCATTTCCTCTCCCCTGAGGAAAGCCAGAGCTTACTGCACGTGTCTTTATTAATAGATTCCTGACCATGCTCTGAAAACAATGATAATAACATCGGGCGGAAACGCACCACACTGCGTGAGAGCTGGCTGTAAAATGATTTGATTGCGTATCTAAACAAAACAGCTGAACGGTCTACGCAGCTGGACTAGCTCTTGCTTGCTCTACGCAAAATTTGAGAGGTACCGAAAGGGCTACCCTCTAGAAATTGGTGGCTGTGTATATCTGAATAGCGGAAATTTACAAGTGCCCAACATTGACTTGCGGGTGGTACCAAGGATGTTACTGAACTTGGGATCTCAGAGGGACCTTTCCATTTTATTCACGCATGTGTCACTGTGGCTTCTGCACAATTCACAGGCCACAGGGGGGCATGAAAAAATGAGATGGAAAACTATTAACACCATTTTATGCTTCGAATCACGTTCAGATATCGTAGAACGAACGGTCTCTAGTGGTTGTACCTGTATATCAGAACAAAACTCTACAGTTCAAAGGATGAGAGCATATTCAGTATGAAGTCCTACAATGTCCTTAGAGATTGGTTGAATCGCCCAGGGTGTCAGCAGTGCCAAAGGTTGGCAAAAACGTCTTCCTGTGCCACACCTAGCTGTAAACTGTGGTTTTCGCCTCCTGCACAATTAACAGGGGTGAAAATGAGTGAAAATGAACGCCCAAAGAGAAGGGGTAGCTTCATTCGTTAAAACTTTGCAGCACAGATGTAAACAAACAAATTTACGCCAAGTGGCGAAATTTTGCAAAAAACTAAAACTTGATTTACAGGTGACAGCAAAATCCTAGAAATTAATGTAACTCAGTAAGTAAGATGTACCTTTTAGCGCGGTTCTGATAGTGTACTTATTTCTGTTGAGGGATGTATGTTTCAAAATTTTTAACCTTAACTGGTGAGATTGGTACTTGCATAGCCAGGAAGGGCAAAGGGGGGGGGGAGGGAGGTAGATATCCAAGCCTATATAAGTGAGCGGCCTCGAACTCGGCACCGCCGTAAAGGATGCCACGGCAACCCTTAAAGCCGTCTTGGTGGCAGAGAGGGCTGCCTTCGCAGTCGCCGTGGCTGCAGAGAAGGAAGAGAGGCCTCGAGGCAACTGCGTGCAGTCTTCGCCCAAGGCCCCTGTGCTGCCAAACCTGCGAACACTCCTGCGACCTCGCAGAAGGACGTTCGCGTGGCTGTCCCAGTGGCTGCCCCAGCAGCAGCACCACTGGAGAGGGGCACGAAGAAGACAACCGCCGCCCCGGCAGCATCGGCGGCGTCGCCGACCACCGCGGTGGCGGTCCCTGTAAGAGGCCGAGAAGCCAAACAGGCGACCCTTCTCGCTGTTGTGAGAGAAAGCGGAGCCCAAATATCTGAAGCTCAAGTGGCGCAGTTCGCCGAACAAACGGAGCTCCTCGAGGCTCAAATGCGGCAGAACTGCGCCATGCAGTAGAGGAGGACGACGCTGAATGGCTGCAGGCAGCCGCCGTCCAGCCTGATGAAGCTGTGCCAAGCCACTGACGACACCGCGCAGCAGAGGGCGTAATGGCGTAGGCACGTTACCGCACTAATTTCCTTTTTAGAGGGACTAAGCCACTGCAGAGGGCCCAGGAGAATCCATATGATCCGAGCTGCAGCAACTGGAACACGCAGCAACATAGGAGCAGCAGCAACTGGCCCAGGAGATGACGTCGGCGCCAGCAGCAGCAGCGCTCACCACCTCGACAGGACTGATCATTACACGACAATCGGGAATTGCTTCTATGGTACTGATGCATGATACCCAACCTGACACTGTCGAAGAGGTTTTTTTCCCTTGGCACTTGCCTAGGCACTTTTTTCCCTCTGCCCTTGATAACCGCTCTTCTTTCAAGCTTGATTCTGTCAAGCTTTTTCGACCACTTATATCACCTAGATGCGCCCGTATTAATGGGTAACATTACCCAGATGTACGGATAACATCGCAGTTCCTCGCTCCTGCGATCTCCTCGATTATAATTACTAACAATGCAGAGGTGACAGTAGACCTTTTGAGTTGGTCACCATGCTTGTGCGAGCATGGTGGGGCTCCCAACTTTAAAAATAAAAAAATGGCCAGGGGTCAGTCGTTGGTCAGTCGTTTGGCGGGTGGGCGGCGAGCGAGCCCCACTTGTGGGTGGACCATGTGGTCGTTTGAGAAATAATTTTTCGCGCCGATTTATTTTGACAAAGAGTATTGTTTAATAGTGCAAGTGTGCAAGCATATATTTGGTGAACTGGAAGTGCTATGATTATTTCTGTGAGTAGGAATTACGATGTATGCATCGGCTTAAGTGAACATGTGGCGATCTGTGATTTCGAGCCAAAACTGTTAGAACAAAGAGGACAGTGGGACTTGTGGTTCTAATCGAATTGATTGAGTAATTATAGCAGGCTCGATTACAGCTATTAGGGCTCTGAGTAAAAATTTTATTAATGTAAAACTGTAAACCGTCTCACCAGTCGAATTTCATTGTGCGAACGAAAAGCACGACGCCAATAAACAGTGATTGAACTGTGTCGTGAAAAATGATTTTGCTGTAGTAATTGCCTAATTTTATTCCCTAACTAAGCTGTACTCATGTCTGAGAATATTAAATCTTAAACTATAACTAATGCGTGGGTGTGGAACAGTGTACTAATGCACCAAGTGTGGAAATCATCCCCCGAGACTTACGTGATAGCCAAAATTTTCACTAACACTTTTAACGAACATTTGTATATGCACATTCGTGTGAAGTCTGCAACCGCACTTATTTGCCGCCCCGTCGCAGACTCTAATCCGTCACTGCTAATGTTTACGTCTTTTACTGACAATAATACCTTTGGCAGTCTTGATGTCGTCATCGATACAGAAGAGGTCTAGTTCAACATCTTTAGTCACGTTAACACACAAAACACGCTACCACGGTCAACGGAGAATCCACCACCCTTTCTTCTTTGGGAAGCAGCAAACTCTGTTAGCGCTGTAGTCTATCGCGAACGCCCCAAGCACGCCTTGTCACTTAAAAATCAAAGTAACAGCGCACGTGAAAGGCAGATCTGCTGAGAAGGTTTTCCAACAAAATTAGGGAGGACCAGACTTGTATGGCCACCCGTAGACGTCATTTCCTACATTTGCTATGCTGCACAGAAACGTTCCTAAGACCTTATATTAAACAGAGGGATTCTTAAATGCATCTATCTGTTCCCTTTGTTGGAATGTCTAGCTTTAGTCAACCTCATTCCTCTCCCCCCCCCCCCTACTTGATGTGGGTGTCAGATTTTTACGGTGTCTAACGCTTGTGAAGATGGTTGGATTTAGCGGGAACATGTAATAGTAGGATTTGTAAGTAGGCTGTTTAGGTTATTATGTTGGTAACGCCACGTAGCGCCCTGTATGAAAATCACTGACTGTGCTGTGTGCAGTATGTGGCTGGTTGCCATTTTTTAAATATTAGCTATTGTAGTGTGGGCAGTTGGATGTGAACAGCGCATAGCGTTGCGCAGTTGGAGGTGAGCCACCAGCAGTGGTGGATGTGGGGAGAGAGATGGCGGAATTTTGAGAGTGGACGATCCGGACGTGTGTCCATCAGAAAGAATAATCTGGATATCATATATATATATACACTCCTGGAAATTGAAATAAGAACACCGTGAATTCATTGTCCCAGGAAGGGGAAACTTTATTGACACATTCCTGGGGTCAGATACTTCACATGATCACACTGACAGAACCACAGGCACATAGACACAGGCAAAAGAGCATGCACAATGTCGGCACTAGTACAGTGTATATCCACCTTTCGCAGCAATGCAGGCTGCTATTCTCCCATGGAGACGATCGTAGAGATGCTGGATGTAGTCCTGTGGAACGGCTTGCCATGCCATTTCCACCTGGCGCCTCAGTTGGACCAGCGTTCGTGCTGGACGTCCAGACCGCGTGAGACGACGCTTCATCCAGTCTCAAACATGCTCAATGGGGGACAGATCCGGAGATCTTGCTGGCCAGGGTAGTTGACTTACACCTTCTAGAGCACGTTGGGTGGCACGGGATACATGCGGACGTGCATTGTCCTGTTGGTACAGCAAGTTCCCTTGCCGGTCTAGGAATGATAGAACGATGGGTTCGATGACGGTTTGGATGTACCGTGCACTATTCAGTGTCCCCTCGACGATCACCAGTGGTGTACGGCCAGTGTAGGAGATCGCTCCCCACACCATGATGCCGGGTGTTGGCCCTGTGTGCCTCGGTCGTATGCAGTCCTGATTGTGGCGCTCACCTGCACGGCGCCAAACACGCATACGACCATCATTGGCACCAAGGCAGAAGCGACTCTCATCGCTGAAGACGACACGTCTCCATTCGTCCCTCCATTCACGCCTGTCGCGACACCACTGGAGGCGGGCTGCACGATGTTGGGGCGTGAGCGGAAGACGGCCTAACGGTGTGCGGGACCGTAGCCCAGCTTCATGGAGACGGTTGCGAATGGTCCTCGCCGATACCCCAGGAGCAACAGTGTCCCTAATTTGCTGGGAAGTGGCGGTGCGGTCCCCTACGGCACTGCGTAGGATCCTACGGTCTTGGCGTGCATCCGTGCGTCGCTGCGGTCCGGTCCCAGGTCGACGGGCACGTGCACCTTCCGCCGACCACTGGCGACAACATCGATGTACTGTGGAGACCTCACGCCCCACGTGTTGAGCAATTCGGCGGTACGTCCACCCGGCCTCCCGCATGCCCACTATAGGCCCTCGCTCAAAGTCCGTCAACTGCAGATACGGTTCACGTCCACGCTGTCGCGGCATGCTACCAGTGTTAAAGACTGCGATGGAGCTACGTATGCCACGGCAAACTGGCTGACACTGACGGCGGCGGTGCACAAATGCTGCGCAGCTAGCGCCATTCGACGGCCAACATCGCGGTTCCTGGTGTGTCCGCTGTGCCGTGCGTCTGATCATTGCTTGTACAGCCCTCTCGCAGTGTCCGGAGCAAGTATGGTGGATCTGACACACCGGTGTCAATGTGTTCTTTTTTCCATTTCCAGGAGTGTATATATATATATATGATGACATTTTAACATCATTAAAGTAAATACATTGTTTGTTCTCTATCAAAATCTTACCTTTGCTAACTATGCCTATCAGTAGTTAGTGCCTTCATTAGTTGGAATCATTTATTTAGCTGGCAGTTTTGGAGCTCGCTGTATTGCAGTAATTCGAGTAATGAGAATTTTTGTGAGGTGAGTGATTCATGAAAGGTATAGGTTATTGTTAGTCAGGGCCGCTCTTTTGTAGGGACTATTGAAAGTCAGATTGCGTTGCGCTACGAATATTGTGTGTCAGTTTAGTGGTGATCAGAATAAGTAAAGAGAGAAATGTCTGAGTACGTTCAGTTTTTCTGAACTGTTTGAAAATCAAATAACGTAGAGGTTTTCCAGCACTGTCATTTATAAATTTTTATAAGGGTATGTTTCAAGTTGACTCCAGAACCGCCCCAGGTTGGGAGGTAGGGTAGGCACGGAAACCGTGTGAGGTCGCTAACCGGCCGGCACGATGTGGAAGACGCAGGGCCGCCGCTGCTGCCCCACGCTGTTGTCGGCCCAGCACAGCACGGATCCGTAGTCCATGTCGTTGACGGGGGCGTGCGCCAGCTGCGAGGCGCCCGCCGACCAGTTGAAGCGCGACTGCGGCACGTCCAGCGTCTCGGCGGAGTTGTTGAAGGCCCAGCGGAAGCCGACGGCCTCCGGGAAGCCCTCCACCTCGCAGCGGACGTGCGCCACCTCGTGGCGCGCCACGGCGTACACCCGCCGCTGTCCCGGCCGGCACACCGGCTTGTCTGCAGCACACGACAAGCCACGTACTCCTCAGTGTCAGCCCTAGAACTCGTACTGTTGATGCGGATTACCTTTGTGTCACTAGTTTGGTTTAATCGGCAGGTAGTAACAACAACGCTTCATGCCATTATTAATTTTCGCTTATCCTACACAAGATTTTTACCGGTATTTTGTGCATAGTTTATTAATATCCGCGATGGCTTCTACACTATGTGATCAAAAGTATACGGACACATGGCTAAAAATGACTTACAAGTACGTGATGCCCCCCATCGGTAATACTGGAATTCAGTATGGTGTTGTCCCACCCTTAGCCTTGGTGACAGTTTCCACTCCCGCAGTCATACGTTCAGTCAGGTGATGTAAGGTCTCTTGAGGAATGGCAGCACATTCCTCATGGAGTACTGCACTGAGGAGAGGGATCGATATCGGACGGTGAGGCCTGGCATGAAGTCGGCGTTGCAAAACATCGCAAAGTGTTCAGTAGTATTCAGGTAGAGACTCTGTGCAGGCCAATCCATTACAGGAATGTTATTGTCGTGTAACCACTCCGCCACAGGCCGTGCATTATGAACAGGTGCTCGATCATGTTGATAGATGCAATGCCTGTGCTGTGATAGTGCCACGCAAAACAACAACGGTTGCAAGCCCCATCCATGGAAAACAGGATCACACCATAACACCACCGCCTCAGAATTTTACAGTTGGCACTACACAAGCTGGCAGATGACGTTCACCGGGCATTCGCCATACACACTCCCAGCTATCGGATCGCCACATTGTGTTCCGTGATTTGTCACTCCACACTACGTATTTGCACTGTTCAAACGTCCAATGTTTACGCTCCTTACACCAAGCGAGGCATCGTTTGGTATTTACCGGCTTGATGTGTGGCTTATGAGCAGCCGCTCGACCATGACATCTAACTTTTCTCACCTCTGACCTGACTGTCATAGTACTTGCAGTGGATCCTGATGCAGTCTGAAATTCCTGAGTGATGATCTGGATATATGTTTGCCTATTACACATTACGACACTCTTGAACAGTCGGCGGTCTCAGTCAGTCAACATATGAGATCGGCGTGTACGCTTTTGTGATTTTTGTGTCCTTTCACGTTTCCACTTCACTATCGCATCGGAAACAGTGGACCTAGGGATGTTCAGTAGTGTGGAAATCTCGCGTACAGACCTATGACGCAAGTGACAATCAATCACCCGACCACATTCGAAGTCTGTGAGTTCAGCGGAGCGCCCCATTCTGCTCTCTCACTATGACTAATGACTACTGAAATCACTGATATGGAGTACATGGAAAAAGGTGGCAGCACAACGCGCCTAATATGAAAAACGTATGTTTTTTTGGGGGGAGGGGGGTGTCTGGATACTTTTGATCACATAGTGCACTTCATTACTGAATATTGATCTTTTCTTGTATAGGTATGTCATCCGAAAAATATGGTACAGTTTACTGCTCCATTTAAAAGGCCAATAGTCTGTTTTGCAACAACAGGATTGGGAAATCCCGCAAAAATGTGCCGATGGAAAACGCATAGGGAGCGAAGAGAGCAAGTCAGTGAATAATAACAGACCAGGCGGTCGATAGCAACCAAACTGTGGACAATCTATCGTGGATGCTAGCCCAAAATACATACGACTCTAAGAAACTACAGTCTTAAATGGATGTTTATTTCGCGTGCAAATATGTCGATTGATTATATTGAACTACATCCCAATTGCCGATGTGAAGAAGAGGCATGTGTGAGCAATGTGAACTCTGATGTTGTACCCACGAAATACTATACGATGCCGTCGCAGCACTTCACATCATAGCATCCAGGCAAAGTAACTTTTCCTTAGTATTGTTAAAAAAGATAGTCCTTTATTTATTGTGTATTAATCTGTGGATATACTGGTAAAATTTAATTTACGAATGGATCCAGAGTTTTACTGACCTATATCATGTTCCCTGTGACACGGCCCTCTTCCGAATCCCAAAATACAACTTAACGTCATAATTACAATGTGAAATTGTCTAATTAATCCCAACCAAGAATATCGGAGGTTTGTAAATGCTTGAGAAATAATTTCCTGATTGAGAAAATCTAGAAAGATTTCATAAAATAACAAGACCTTTAGCTGGTTACAGGCTTTGATAAATATCAACGGGGATAGTAGAAAATGTGTGCCCCCACTGGAGCTCGAATCCGGGATCGCCTGCCTACATGACAGACGCTCTATCAGACTGAGCCACCGAGGACACGGAGGATAGTGCTACTGCAAGGACTTATCTCTGACACGCACCCCGTGAGACTCACACTTCCCACTTACTGTCCACACACTACATTTGTAGTGCCCCAGACCACTAGAAAGGATTCAAGTGAACTATTGTTCAATTCTGAACAAATATTTGTCTTTCACAAACAGTTAGTCATTATTCCGAAAATGACTTGATTCTGACAGAACTGTTAGACAAGCATTTAAGGTAAATTTTCTTATTTGGTTTATTACTAAACTGCTTTGTTGCGAGTTGAGTATATGCATCAATCTGTTCTCGTGCTAATAGAATATCGTTGTGAAGAAAGAAGGTCTGCTGGTTAACTTCTGTGATAACTTTATTTCTCTACTCGGATTCAACCGCACCATTTTCATAATCGCTAATGTAAGAGAGTGATTTTAGTGATGATTGGTATCTGATAGCAAAGTACAACATTAATACTGAAATGGACTGGATCTGTTGACCTAGTTCCTTAGTATGGAAATACACGATAAGGAAAAAATAATGATGCACCACGAAACAAATTATGGGAATGGGAAGGAAATCAGTAGATGTGATGTGCATATACAGACGAGCAAACGACTACAGTTTCAGAAAAACTGGATGATTTACACAAGAAAAGAGCTTCAGAAACTGAGCAAGTCAATAAGGGGTCCGTCCACCTCTGGTCCTTATGCAAGCAGTGATTCTACTTGTCATTTACTGATAAAGTGATCTTATGTCTTCCTGGAGGACATCGTGCCAAATTCTGCCCAGCTGGTGCGTTATATAGTAAAATGCCAGAGCTGGTTGAGGGCAAAGCCCATAATGCTCCAAATGTTCTAAATCTGGGAGAGACCCGGCGTTTTTGTTGGCCCAGATAGGGGACACAAGCTACCTGTCGCCTACCAAACAGGCCGGCAGCCATGACTGCTGGTCTGGGGAGTCGTTTCATTTCATAGCAGGACCTCTTTGGTTGTCATCCGCTGCATCCTTACAGCACAGCGGTACGCCGACCATATTCTGCGCCTCGTTTTGTTTCCCTCCATGGCAAGCCACCCTGGGCTTACAGTTCAGCAAGATATTGCCCATGGTACACGACAAGAGTTTTTACTGCTCATCTTTGTGCTTGCCAAATCCTTCCTTGGACAACAAGGTCGCCGTAACTCTCCCCATTTGCGAAACGTTTGGGGGTACATTGGCAGGTTCCTCCTACCACCTCGGGATTTGGACAATCTAACGCAGGAGATGGATACAATTGGGCATCGTATGCGCAGGAGGACATCCAACAGTTCTATCAAGAAATGCCAAGCGCAGTTACTGCTTTAATAAAGGCCAGAGGTGGACCCACGCGTTACTGACTTGTTCAATTTGTCAAACTCTTTCTATTGAATAAATAATGCAATATTTCTGAAATTGCAGTCATTTGTTAGTCTGTACCTGCACATGACCCCAACCGGTTTCCGTCCCTTTCGGTTTTTTTTATTCAATTCCTTCCCTCTGTTCCTAATCCTGAAATACTGAAACCTAATAACTGAAGGGAAGAAAAAAAAGATCGCTTTTTTTAAGAAGGCATGTGGTGATTAGAAATCTGGAAACAACAAAGTGGTGTCAGCTTCAGACATAAGGTACGAAACACGGTTAGACGGACGCTTTGTGGAGCTCACACTTGATTCGCAGACGCAGCGGAGGACTCTCCCCGTCTCCCTCCACGTTGGACGCGACGCAGGAGTAGGCGCCGGCGTTCTTCCTGCTGACGGACTGCAGTGCCAGGGCGCCTCGCGTCATTATCACACCGCCAGTGTGGTTCTGTACGAGCGTCTTCCCCTGCAACAAAACAGAAACAGCTTCAGTGTGTTATCACTACCGATCCTACAACCAAAGGAATACTTTTACCTTTTTCACTTGTGATATCTATCCCGGGTGTCCCTCCTAGAAGCCGCCAGGTGCATTTCCTCGGCTGAGAAAATTTGTAGCTGTAGTCAGCACAAACAAATACTTACCATCATTTGTTCAATGTGACACACTATGTCAGAGCAAAGCGACGGCAAGTCAGCCGTTACAAACAAAATATTGTATAACGCAGAATTTTACTTTCCTGTTCGACAGATGGTCCCGGATTACTCTAGTGCGGTAGCTGTTTTATCTGTACTTGTTAATGGGGATTCTAAGACACGAAGAATAACACAGTACTCGAGCAGCGTCACCAGTGCTGCAACATGGCGGTAGCCACCAGCTCGGGGGCAGGCGATGCTGTCACTGCTGTGCAGGCTATTCTTCCAGTTTCACTGCACCTGTTAATACATTTAGACAAAACAAATAGCGCACTAGACTAATTTGGTACCGTTCTATAGAACAGGTACGTAAAATTTCATATTAAAATTGTTTTATTTGAAAAGTGGGCCAGCCACTGTGGCCGAGTGCTTCTAGGCGCTTCAGTCTGGAAACGCTGCTGGTGCTCCGGTCGCAGGCTCGAATCCTGCCTCGGGCATGCATGTGTGTGACGTCCTCAGGTTAGTCAGGTTTAAGTAGTTCTACGTTCTAGGGGAGTGATGACCTCAGATGTTAAGTCCCATAGTGCTCAGAGCCATTTGAACCATCTGAAAAGGGAAAACAAGACAACGCTTTCGTGGACCTGGACGTAGCGTGCAGGGCGTGATAAGCAGTATTTGACAGGACTGTCTCCACCTACACATTGCAATAGCTAAGTTCTGCTGAAACACAAGAGAAAATGCGCCTAATGATAGGACCGCCCAACGTCTTACATATGCACATGTTCAAAAAAAGTGTCGAATAGTTTATGTGGTGGTGGTACTCATCGAAACAAGAAAAACAGGTCCAATAAACATGGGTCCGCGAATGCACACTTTCTGTGATAAACATGTGTTTACAGGAGGTGTCCATTCATGACAATGCACCCTACGACCTCCGGCGTAAGGAATGACGCACAGTTTGAAGTACACCCTGTTGTTTTTGTACCTGCTGGCACGCACTGAAGACGCGACGTTGTAGTGATCGCACATCGTTGATTGGCGTGGCGTAGACCGATTCCTTCAAGTGTCCTCATAAGCAAAAGACTAGGGGACTGAGGTCTGGGGAACAATAAGGCTAAGGAATGCCTTCTCCCCGCCCCTTCCCCTTTTGACCAATCCAGAGGTCCTGACATGTTTGCATCAGATGTTTGCACACATTGTGACGAAAGTGTGCAGGTGTGCCATCATGCGTGAACCACATTTGTATTCGTTGCTGCAATGGCACAGCTCCCAGGAAAGTAGGCAATATACAGGGTGAGTCACCTAACGTTACCGCTGGATATATTTCGAAAAACCACATCAAATACTGACGAATCGATTCCACAGACCGAACGTGAGGAGAGGGGCTAGTGTAATTGGTTAATACAAACCATAAAAAAATGCACGGAAGTATGTTTTTTAACACAAACCTACGTTTTTTTAAATAGAACCCCGTTAGTTTTGTTAGCACATCTGAACATATAAACAAATACGTAATCAGTGCCGTTTGTTGCATTGTAAAATGTTAATTACATCCGGAGATATTGTAACCTAAAGTTGACGCTTGAGTACCACTCCTCCGCTGTTCGATCGTGTGTATCGGAGAGCGCCGAATTACGTAGGGATCCAAAGGGAACGGTGATGGACCTTAGGTACAGAAGAGACTGGAACAGCACATTACGTCCACATGCTAACACCTTTCTATTGGTCTTTTTCACTGACGCACATGTACATTACCATGAGGGGTGAGGTACACGTTCACACGTGGTTTCCGTTTTCAATTACGGAGTGGAATAGAGTGTGTCCCGACATGTCAGGCCAATAGATGTTCAATGTGGTGGCAATCATTTGCTGCACACAACTGCAATCTCTGGCGTAATGAATGTCGTACACGCCGCAGTACATCTGGTCTAATGTCGCCGCAGGCTGCCACAATACGTTGTTTCATATCCTCTGGGGTTGTAGGCACATCACGGTACACATTCTCCATTAACATGCCCCACAGAAAGAAGTCCAGAGGTGTAAGATCAGGAGAACGGGCTGGCCAATTTATGCGTCCTCCATGTCCTATGAAACGCCCGTCGAACGTGTACCTCACCCCTCATGGTAATGTACATGTGCGTCAGGGAAAAAGACCAATAAAAAGGTGTTAGCATGTGGACGTAATGTGCTGTTCCAGTCTCTTCTGCACCTAAGGTCCATCACAGTTCCCTTTGGATCCCTACGTAATTCGGTGCTCTCCGATACACACGATCGAACAGTCGAGGAGTGGTACTCAAGCGTCAACTTTAGGTTACAATATCTCCGGATGTAATTAACATTTTACAATGCAACAAACGGCACTGATTACGTATTTGTTTATATGTTCAGATGTGATAACAAAACTAACGGGGTTCCATTTAAAAAAACGTAGGTTTGTGTTAAAAAACATACTTCCGTGCACTTTTTATGGTTTGTATTAACCAATTACACTAGCCCCTCTCCTCACGCTCGGTCTGTGGAATCGATTCGTCAGTATTTGATGTGGTTTACGAAATATATCCAGCGGTAATGTTAGGTGACTCACCCTGTATTAATGAGAAAATCTAGATAATGCACCCCAATTTTGTGTAGCACGTATTATCCCATCAATCAATCGACATGTACGCCTGCAGATACGTTGATTGAGAATTGGTGTTGATGCTTTCTTTCCTGAACTGCTTCGAGATTTATGTCTGTCCATATATGCTGCTTATGGAAATTCACAACACCATTTGTTGTGAACCCTGCTCATCGGTAAATAAAATCTCGTATGTGAACAGTGGATCTGCAGCACACTTCTGCAACGGGCACTGATAGAACCGTCGTATGCCATGATGATCATTTTGCCTTAGGGCATCAACATGCCGTAATTGAAATGGGAACAGCAAAACCCCCTGCCCCCAAATAAAAGAATGAGACACGCCTTCTGCTGCTGCTAATCGTCCCACAATGGTCGCAGGGGTTCCTTTAATCGAATGTAGCTCACATTCCTCCATGTCAGCCATGTGGACTCTACGGAGCTCTCCACACTTCCGAGGTGCAAGGGTACCTGTGCCCCTTAACCGCTGAAAAAGTCTGTCGAATAGATTATGAGACAGCACTCTGCGATGTGGATACATGTCAGTGTAGGAGTTAGGACTTCTATCCATTTTGTAAACCATTGCAGAATATCATATCAACCATTTCACTTGTCGAGAAGTAGGCTTCCTATCCTATCAAGTGGGGAAGAGAGAAATTTAAATATACTGCACCATCTGCATGTACTAACAGGGCAATAACAATAAAGGCTTAAGTGAATCCGCGATCGGAAGAAGGTAAAACACTATGGTACGACCCTGGGTTGACAGTCCTGTACAATAAAGCACACAAACACGACGAAAACTACCGTAGCCTACAACGCGAACCACACACTGACTGCAGACCACCTGACAGCTAAATTACTGTGATTAAGCCATTATAATATCTTGCCGACAGATCTGACGGAGCGCCAATGCAACGACTGTTCTAATATCCGCATTCAAGCGTCGCACTGCCCTTCCTATAAACGCGTGTTTATTTCCAAAAGTATACGTTTCCGTACCCTTGTTTACTGGACTTACGTTTCTTGTTTCGGTGAGTACTGCCGCCCGCCAACATGATGTAAGCCAAAGTACGATTATGTGTATGCTGCGTGACAACTGCTACAATCTACATTACCTGCAACGAGGGAAAGGCTTGCGGAGGATTTCCCTTTACGGGAAGGATTTTGTCGATGGTTTTTGTACTACATATTTCGCAAATAATGAGATTTCTACCATCAGTCCTCTTTACAGTACGCTGCACAAACACATAGGGCACATGGTACGAGGACCTGGCATCATTTGTCCGCGCCATTTGCCGTCCCAACGATGCATTTCTGGAGACATGCTCATAGGACCTTTTCTCCTGCATTTCCATTCAGAAATCCGTCCCTACAGTTTGCCGGTTTTATTTATATCCATCTTGGATACATAGTGACGGAAAAAATCGCAACACCAAAAAATTATTACTGTAGAGTAACGAAATTTCGCTAACAGGTTTGATTGGTTAACACTGCAAGATCACAGGTTAATGCGAGCGTGAGGTAAGCCATTACAATTGTGAAATGCTCGTACATTAATAGGTGTTACCGCCAGAATGTCGAATGCAAGAATGCAAATGTGCATGCATTGTTTTACACAGGTTCTGGATGTCAGTTGGTGGGATGGAGATCCATGCCTGTTGCGCTTCATCGGTCTATACGGGAATGGTTAATGCTGTTTGCGAATGCCGCTAGAGTTGTCATCCAATGCTGTCCTATACGTGCTCGATTGGAGACAGATCTGGTGTTTGAGCAGGCTAACGCAACATGTTGACAATCTGTAGAGGATGTTGGGTTACAACAGTGGCGAGCTTTGTCCTTTTGGAAACACCCCATGGAATTTTGTTTATAAATGGCAGCACAACATGTCGAATCGCCAGATTGACTTATAAATCTGCAGTCGTGGTGCGTGGGATAATCACTAGAGTGCTCCTGCTGTCGTAATAAATTGCAACCCATTCCATAACTCCAGGTGTAAGTCTACTGTGTCTAGCCTGCAGGCAATCAACTGGCCTTCTTTTAACCAACACACAGCCATCATTAACACTGAGGCAGAGGCATCTTTCATCAGAAAACGAAGGAGAACTCGACCCCCACCCTCCAATGACCTCTCCCTTTACGTCACTGAAGTCGCAAACGGCGGTATCTTGGGGTCAGTGGAATGCACACTACAGGGCATCTGGCTCGGAGCTCTCCTTGAAATATCCCATTTGTAAGCAGGGTGTCACTGTAGTGCCAACTGATCCTCAAATTACTGCAGCAGATGCAGTTAAGGTGCCCCAGAACCATACGCCGAACTCTATGGACCTCCCTCTAGGTAGTGCCACGTGGCCATCCGGAACATGGTCAACTTACTACCATACAATCTCGTGACCACTGCTGCCGACAGTTTGTACAGTGGCTACATTCCCGCCAAGTCTCTCTGCAGTATCGCAGAGGAAACATCCAGTTTCTAGTAGTCCTATTACAAAATGGTTGAAATGGCTCTGAGCACTATGGGACTTAACTGCTGAGGTGCTCAGTCCCCCTAGAACTTAGAACTACTTAAACCTAACTAACCTAATGGCATCACACATACATGCCCGAGACAGGATTCGAAACTGCGACCGTAGCGGTCGCGCGGTTCCAGACTGTAGAGCCCAGAACCGCTCGGCCACTCGGGCTGGCGGCCCTGTTACACGACCTCGTTCGAACTCAGTGAGGTTATGACAATGACGTCTTTGTTCCATTAAAGGAAACTGTTAAAATGCGGGTTATTAACACCAGTGGTTTGTGCGGCAACTTCTTCAACTATAGTTTCGTTGAACTAGAGGTGATGAGTAGTTACCTAGTTGTCGTTCAATCGAGCGGATCTCCGTCGGTGTTGTTAGTAGTTGTCTGGTTCTACACTACTGGCCATTAAAATTGCTACACCAAGATGAAATGCAGATGATAAACGGGTATTCATTGGATAAATATATTATACTAGAACTGACATGTGATTACATATTCACGCAATTTGGGTGCACAGATCTTGAGAAATCAGCACTCAGAACAACCACCTCGGGCCGTAATAACTGCCTTGATACGCCTGGGCATTGAGTCAAACAGAGCTCGGATAGCGTGTACAGGTACAGCTGCCCATGCAGCTTCAACACGATACCACAGTTCATCAGCAGTAGTGACTGGCGTATTCTGACGAGGCAGTTGATCGGCCACCATTGACCAGGCGTTTTCAGTTGGTGAGAGATCTGGAGAATGTGCTGGCCAGGGCAGCAGTCGAACATTTTCTTTATCCAGAAAGGCCCATACAAGACCTGCAACATGCGGTCGTGCATTATCCTGCTGAAATGTAGGGTTTCGCAGGGATCGAGTGAAGGGTAAAGCCACGGGTCGTAACACATCTGAAATGTAATGTCCACTGTTCAAAGTGCCCTCAATGCGAACAAGAGGTGACCGAGACGTGTAACCAATGGCACCCCATACCATCACGCCGGGTGATACACCAGTATGGCGATGACGAATACACGCTTCCAATGTGCGTTCACCGCGATGTCGTCAAACACGGATGCGACGATCATGATGCTGTAAACAGAAACTGGATTCATCCGAAACAATGACGTTTTGCCATTCATGCAACCAGGTTCGTCGTTGAGTACACCATCGCAGGTGCTCATATCTGTGATGCAGCGTCAAGGGTAACTGCAGCCATGGTCTCCGAGCTGATAGTCCATGCAGCTGCAAACGTCGTCGAACTGTTCGTGCAGATGGTTGTTGTCTTGTAAACGTCCCCATCTGTTGACTCAGGGATCGAGACGTGGCTGCACGATCCGTTACAGCAATGCGGATAAGATTCCTGTCATCTCAACTGCTAGTGATACGAGGCCGTTGGGATCCAGCACGGCGTTCCGTATTACCCTCCTGAAAGCACCGATTCGATATTCTGCTAACAGTCAATGGATCTCGACCAACGCGAGCAGCAATGTCGCGATACGATAAACCGCAATCGCGATAGGCTACAATCCGACATTTATCAAAGTCGGAAACGTGATGGTACGCATTTCTCTTCCTTACACGAGGCATCACAACAGCGTTTCACCAGGCAACGACGGTCTACTACTGTGATTGTGTGAGATATCGGTTGAAAACTTTCCTTATGTCAGCAAGTTGTAGGTGTCGCCACCGGCGCGAACCTTGTGTGCATGCTCTGAAAAACTATTCATTTGCATATCACAGCATCTTCTTCCTGTCGGTTAAATTTCGTGTTTGTAGCACGTCATCTTCGTGGTGTAGCAATTGTAATGGCCAGTATTGTAGAAGCAAAACATTCGCCGGTCTTGGGTTTTGAAGGGCCCAACCAGGCGCCAGTCATCCCTGGTGTGTAAGGTGAGAGCAGTCATATTGTCATCCCACTTTTCATGGCGCAATTAAATGGCTGTGTAATGTAACTTCCCGTAGAGACGCTTTTGTTCTCGGGGGTCTTTGGGGTTATGGTACTGCTGGCAGCGTTTTCGCATCCTGTTTTTAAGGTTCTTCAAATCCTGGAGCTCTGTTGAGAACTGTTCACAGTAGATTGCGTGCCTCTCATTTCTTGCCGTAACTTGACGGTAAGATCTTCGGATCTTCCCCGTCAATGCAGTGACATCCTCCTCTATGAGGACTGTTGTCGACACATCTGTTGCGAGGCGAGCATCTTGGCTAAGGGACAGCTGGAACTGGTCCCAGCTCAAGGTCTGTTGTACTGGAGGGCTTAGACGTTCCAGCGCTTCTCTGAAGATGCCGACCAGTGAATTGTGGTCGGATATCAGATCGTTAACGGTCTGAAGGCGCAGGTTGAGCCTTAGATTCTTCACGATAGCTGTGACCAGCGGGTCTGGTCTGTGAGCTGGATAGTTGGGGACGCGAGTTCGATCTTCCATCCCATATGTGAAGGCTTCAAGTCTTTCCTTCAAGCCATATAGCTGGTCAGCGTATGGGCTGGTACGACACGAGTTCCACGCGAGGTGCTTGGCGTTGAGGTCCCCACAGAACAGAATTCTCACATGCGAGCGAACAGCAACATAAGGTAATCCTCGACAAATGGCCTCTGACGGCAGCCAATTTAATGATAGAAAAACGGATGGAGATGTTAATTGTAGTTGCTGACAGAGATTTAAATTGTGCCAGTGCGAGAGGAACGAGTATGACCGACCGCTTGATATTTATAGCCATGCCGCCCCGTCGGCCATTTGCTCTGTCCATCCAGTAGCCCACTATGTTGCGTAAATTGAAATGTTTGGGGAGGGGGTGGGGGGGCTGGAGAACCGTTTCCGTCAGGAATAGAATGTCGATCTTAAAACGAGTGGGGAAATCCTAGAGTTCCGCATTGTTATTGTAGACGGTGTCCACGTTGAATATTGTAGCTCCCCAAGGACACAAAACCCCAATTAACTAACTTTATGGAAACTTGAAGTAGGGAAGTGAGTCATGTTGACAGTGACGGCAACTATTGACAATAAAATCTACATTGGTATTATTTTTATTAACACCTATTTCATTCAAATACTGTGAATAGCATACAAAAATGGGAGATAAAACGAAAGGATTATCATAGATTCTTTATCAAACATCTGTAGAATAAATTCAAAATAATATGAAGGAAGGTTAAATTCAAGAAAGCAATTCAGTCAAAGATAACATTTACCATGGAAGAGAGTCTAGCCCCATCGAAAGGAAATTTAATGCGACAACAATGCAACTCGGATATGGAAATCTTCAGTCAGCTAGTTGCTCTTGAGTCTAGAGAACTGTTGCGATAGTTGTCTGGATGCAAACGCCATTACATTGTTTCAGTTAGGGAAGTTTGATACTTCGCGAGGTAGAGACTGAAGTATTGATCAGTCATTCGACTGATTAAAGTTAATCTTTACCGTTCTCAACGCGATGGTATAGTAAGACGAGGGTTAGGTTTCCAGTGGGTGATATTGGCTTATCAGACCTAGCCTTCGTACTGATGAACAGTTACAAATCTTGAGAGCAATGGATCAACGACAGAAAAACAATTCGTAGTCTTGAGCAGGACATAATAAAGCGAAGACACGAAGAAAGACAAGTTCGCCGATTAGTCAAAAGTTGTCGTCAGCGTCATGGCTACTGAACTGAACAGAAGTTAATCTTGAATGACATATCGGTGTGCGTGTGTTGTAGGGACAAACAATTAATTACAGAAAGAACCATAAAATCTGAGTCAAAAGATAAATCTTACGTATCGCCTAACTCACTAAACGGACAATACAATGTGTATTAATGCAAGTTGATTGACTCTTTAAACAATTTTAGTGACTAAGTCAGTACATGAATAATGGACAGTGAAAAGTGAATAGTTTAAACCAGTATTACGACTCATTAAAAATATTTACTCCAACATAAGTTATCTCTGGAGTTACGTCGGCCCGTTGTTTGACGCAGCAACGGCATAGCAACGTAATAGCCGACAGCAAAATTTCATCCTCGCTATGTGTGATGTGAAAAACGAGCGTAATAATGAAATCATGAATAAAGATTTTATTTCATCACGGGACTAACCGGACATATAAATAAAAATAAAGGATTGTAGTTTACCAGTTCGAAAAAGCTGAGAAGACTGCTACGGACATTTCTAAACCACGCGAGGAGTGTTGTTCTTACGAGAGTTACAGTTGCTATTCCACGTCATACCGACGGGACGAACATCGTTACGAGTCGCGTTTCCTCTAGGCGAGCGAAGGAGGAGGGAAGGACGTCACAACACGTAGAGTGAAAGTCTTGCTGGTCTATGGGTCATTGCTAGGGGCGAATATTTTCATGGCTCCATCTGCTAATGTTTTGATAGAAAGTCTGGCGCTTCATTAAATTTTCGTAAGGTGAATGACGATAAAAATATTCCTCTGGCGGGAAGTCGCTAAAAATTCCGTTACACTCGTGACCATCTTCATGACTTCTGAGAAGTCGCACTGTGAATATGCATCGATTGTATTCGCGTTAGGTTGTTGACCTCTGGTGCCAGGCAGCTGTGAACTGTGTAGTTCTCTGACATAAAAATTGAAATTCTTTTCCTTGGCAATGTTTAGTTGAGTGGACGAAGTACACGGTTATTGTCTGTTCTTATGGTTTGGAGGCTTTTAGTGTGCCTCGGATGGACGGTGGTCCATGCACTTCACACAGCAAGGTGGCAGGTGCCAATAATTTGCTGTATGTAGGAAAGGTTAACATCTTCTGCACTGCGAAGACCCTCTTTCGATCTATATATTTCAGTTACCACTCCGGTGTCGAGAATATGTTTGACATCATATACTTACCCGCTGATGCCAGGGTCACACAGTAAACTGACTGTGGTATTAGCTTGCTGGTTCTCTCGTCTCTCGTTTTAAACTGATGGGCTGAGGCTTGCTAGAAAGCAATTTGTAGAGAGTTTGTGCTGTCTTCTCTTCTGTGATTCTCTTGGGAAGTTACTCGATGGAGACTTTGGGAGACACGTCAGGTGGCAATTGGTCTAAAAGAAGATATTTTAAATCCTTGACACCCTGCTGTCCATCGCTCTGATAGAAGTGATACCTGATTCTATCGCCTTTATAAATCGCCGTTCTGGGTCCTTCAGTTCACTGTTCAGAAGTAGGTATTGCCCTGAGTATAGAATGATAATAGGTGGTATCGTCGCTGATGGTATAGGAGATTTTTGTGTCAGTGGAGGGTTTGAGTCATTGCTTGCTCTAGATGTGCTCTCCTCTGTTCACACCTCCATCTGACCCTCGTCAGTGGTGTGTGTTTGTTTGAGACGGACACAGGGTGCTGTCGTTTCGCGATGTCCTCCACTTTGTGCGCGTTCTTCCGTTTTCTTCCTAATCCCTGATGGATGGACAACAAAATTGAAACTCTTGGTCTTCGTCCTTTTTGGGTGGTTATCAGTCATGTTTGCAGAACCTGTCGAACTCGGTTACTCCGTTGATTCCACTGTGGCTCCCTTGGCCACACCTGCACTTTGGTAAGTCTGGCGTGGCATCGCGCACACGATTGAACAATAATGCCCCCCGCCAAGTAAGGTTGCGGCTACGAGGTTTCGGCTGAGTTCATGCACCCCACATAACATACCTGTCATGATTTTCCATCTTTATGGCGGTTCTTGGGTGCACACTGCAGGGGTAATGAGGACTCCCCTACAGCGGTTTAGACGGGAATTGCTTGATCATCCACCATAGAGTCATGATTTGGCTCCGTCTGATGTTCGGCTCTGCTTACATGAACCGCTGGCCTGTAACTCAACATTTTGGCACACACGACTAACTGCAGACCAGCGACGTGGTGGAAAGCATAGACGGCTGCCTTCTATGGTTAGTGTACTCGAAACCTGAAACAACGCTATGACAAAAGTCGAAATCAGAGCGGCGACTTCGTAAAGAAGAAACTGGAAGGTGTAGCAAACTATTGCAAATAAAACATTTTAGTTTTAACTGTGGTTTCCCTTTCGTAACTGATCAGACCTTACTTTACGAATAGCCCTCCCAAGAAACGTCGGGTGCATTTTCTCTCGTTTTTCAGCAGTTCGCAAGTTTGTTTTTCGCATTTAGTGGCTAGTTGGCCCACAGAAATACAGCCTCTTTCATGTGGCACCCACTGTCGACGAAAACATTGGTTTGTTTCTGAATACAAAGAGAATTATTTTCAAAGCGGAGTTTTACGTGGCTATTCGATACTGCGGTCCCAAATTAGTCCAGCGCATTATTCGTTTTATTGATATGTACACTAAGTGATAAAAAGTATCCGGACACTCATTAAAACATACGTGGAACTCACGGACTTTGAATGTGGTCAGGCGATTGGGTGTCACTTGTGTCATACGTCTGTACGTCAGATTTCCACACACTTAAACATCCCTAGGCCCACTGTTACCAATGTGATAGGGACGCGTACAGCAATGTGGAAACGTAAAGGGACACGTACAGCACAAAAGCGTACAGGCCGAACACGTCTGTTGAATGAAAGAGACAGCCAACAGTTGAAGAGACTCGTAACGTGTAATACTCAGAAATCTATCCAGAACATCACACAGAAATTTCAGACCGCATCAGGATCCTCTGCAAGTACTATGACAATCAGGCGGGAGGTGACAAAAGTTGGATTTCGTTGTCGAGTGGCTGCTCATAAGCCACACATCACGCCAGTAAATACCAAACGACTCCTCGATTGGTGTAAGGAGCGTAAACATTGGACGATTGAACAGTGCAAAAACGTAGTGAGGAGTAAAGAATCACGGAACACAATGTGGCGATCCGATGGCTGGGTGTTGGTATGGCGAATTCCCGGTGAACGTCATCTGCCAGCGTGGGTAGTGCCCACAGTAAAATTCTGAGGCGGTGGTGTTACGGTGTGGTCCTGTTTTCCATGGATGGAGCGTGCAACCGTTGTTGTTTTGCGTGGCACTATCACAGCACAGGCCAACGTTGATGTTTTAAGCAGCTTCTTGCTTGCCACTGTTGAAGAGCAATTCGGGAATGGCGACTGCATCTTTCAACACGATCGAACACCTGTTCATAAAGCACGGCCAGTGGTGGAGTGGTTACACGAAAGTAACATCCCTTAATGGATTGGCCTGCACAAAGCCCCGACCTGAATACTACAGAGCACTTTTTGATGTTTTGGAACGCCGACTTCATGCCAGGCCTCAACGACCGACATCGATACCTCTCCTCAGTGCAGCACTGCGTGAAGAATGGGCTGCCATTCCCAAAGTAACCTTCCAGCAAGTGATTCAACGTATGACTGCAAGAGTGGAAGCTGTCTTCAAGGATAAGGGTGGGGCAACACCATACAGAATTCCAGCGTTACCGATGGAGGGCGCCACGAACATGTAAGTCATTTTCAGCCAGGTGTCCGGATACTTTGTATTGTAGTAACAATACGATAAATTACCAGTAGTCCAGAAACGACTAGGCAGCACTGCTACATGCCGGTAGCAGTCAGCGCGATCCAGGGCAATGCTGGCGTTGCTGGAGAACTGGTTACTCTTCGTGTTTTACTGCCGCTGTAATACGTGTCGATAAAATCAATGTCCCACTAGTTTAATTTGGGACCGCTCTGTCAAATGGGCACGTAAAACGCCGCTTTTCGCCATTTTGTTTGTAACGGGAAACAAACCAACGCTTTTCCTCCATGCTGGGCGTCGCGTGGAAGACCACACACGTATCGGTCGGAAATGCACCGTTGTGGAGCTGGAATCGTTAAACGGCAACCAATTAATAGCGAGCTCGCGGAAGTAAACGCCTGCGCAAAGTTGGTTACGAGAATTTATGTGGCCACGAAAAAATCGTTTGCAACGAATGAAGAATTTTCGGAAGTGTATGAGAATCATATATTCTAATACGTCACCTTTGTAGCTATGTAGGAGACCAAAATTTCGAGTATTTGTTGGAAGAAATAAGAGATGAGAAAAGAATACTGTTTAAAATTTAACTTATGCTTGCATTCTCACCATTGTTTTAGACTGTAGGTAATGATGAAGTGTACTTATTGTCATTCACGCTGTGCTATTTGAGGCTTTCCCGACGTAATATCTGAAACCTTCATGAAACTTTCATTCCATAATGCCCTCGCTTCTTTAGCATATGTTTGTAAGAGCCACCTGACGACGCATTTGTAAGAAATCTGATATCTTGAACGATCTGATTTAAATAAATATTTTAAACAAGAAATATACTGTATCTGTTCACATTGTGAGGAAACGAAAGAGGTCAGCAGCTGCTGCTCGAGCAATAACTGTTCAAAACTATAGCTACCATTTATTTTGTTAAAGAATTACCGGAAAAATACTATGTCAAAGTACACCAAAACCCACAAGATGAAAACCCAGAAAATATAATATTTAATGATGTCGAAACATGTGGTTCTACATGGAATAAGAGTTTAGCAAATCTTCTTGATTTTACAAGGAGGATAATCAACGATATTGGTCGTTGTAGGTACCTCCAGATGAAAAAAACTTAAACGAGACCAAAAATGTAAGAGTGTGTTATCGAACCAATAGAGAATCTGTCGAATTTACAGCAAAAGTTTCTAATACTTTTGATGGAATTGTGCTAATGTTAGTGACCATATATGTGAGAGTGTTAAAGAAATAACCGCGATGGATTTCTGTTTAAAGAGTCTGGATACGAGACTAGATGATGTTGCCACTGTAGGAAACAAGTTATAATGCACGCTGGTATTTTCTACGTCTCTTCAAGTTTCTGCCTGAGTCTGCAAACCTCTTGTTCTAGATCCCTTCTCGTCCGACTTCGCCTCGCCCTTCCCCCACCCCTCAAACCCCCCAAAACTGCCTTGAATATAAGCTGCTTATTACGCTTCACTTGGTGTTTAATCGATGAGAGTACGCGTCACGCCAAAGACTTTGTCTAGATATGAGAGCAGTCTAGTTCTGACTTTATCGGGAAATTTCTTCTGGGTATATGACCGTGTCGTGATATAAAATGTAATAATAAATGGAATTTTGTTACCATAGCTGTCATTCTCATCAATACGACTCATATGCGTTCTCTTGTGTTTCGGAAGATATTGTTTGTTGGTTTAGTCTTTCTTGTTTTTCATTGTAAGATTCACTGCAATGAGTCTTTCCTCCTCTTACTCTTTAAACTTTTACATACAATTCCATATATGTTCTAAAATTTGCTTGTTTTGTTCTGTACGTGTTTATAGTTATGTAAGTAGGCTTGCTCCCTAAATACATAAAACTGGAGACTTGTTCCAGTGCTTTGTCTTCAATAACAATTTCTTTTCTTCTTCTTCTTCTTCTTCTTCTTCAGTAGCTCTACAGCCCTTGGTGAGCCTTGGCTTCTTCAACAACCTTCCGCCACACTTCTCGGTTATTTGCTGCTCTTTTCCACCCTCGGACTCCCATATTGCTGATATCCATTATTACCTCATCGATCCATCTTCTTCTAGGTCTCCCTTTTCGCCTAACTGAATGGATCATACCTTTCATCATTTTCTTTGGAATTCTATCCTCTGCCATTCTCTCCAAGTGTCCTATCCATCGTATTCGCTGTGATTTCACAAATTTTACTATGTCCCTGCCTTGTATTAACTCTTGTAATTCGGCATTGTAGCATATTCTCCAACCTTCTTCCTCACTTATTGGCCCATAGATTTTGCGTACTATTTTCCGCTCAATGCTTCTTAGAGCATTTTTATTGTGTTCTGTCAACGTTCATACCTCTGAGCCGTATGTGATAACTGGGCGGACTAGGGAATTATATAATAGCAGTTTAGTTTTTCTTGTAACAAGGCTATTTTTGAAAAGCTGCATATTTGCAAAGTAAGCTCTGTTTCCTGCTTGTATTCTTTCCCTTATAGCCTTTCCAATACTGTTATCATTTGTTATTAGGGCTCCCAAGTAGTTAAAAGAGGACACTCCATTGAAGCATTTCCCATTGATGTTTAGGTTTTTAGGGGTTTTTCTGGCCTCAGATTGTGACATTACCATATAGTTTGTTTTGTTTTCGTTTACTATGAGGCCAATTTTTAAGGCTTCTGTTTCCATTGCCCGGTATGTTTCTAGGAGTGTATTGGTATTTCTTCCTACTTTAGCAATGTCATCAGCGTATGCACATATCTGGCTAGTTTTCATTAATATGGTGCCTCTTTTGTTGATTTTATTTACTGCACTATGCAGGGCTATGTTGAATAGGACAGTGGAGAGACTATCCCCTTGCTTCACACCTTTATTAAAGTCAAAGCTATCACTTATTCTGCTAAGGACCTTTACTTTTGCTCTTGTCTCTGTCATTGTCATTCTGATTAGTCTTATTAATTTAGCACATATACCAACTTCTTTCAGTACTCTGTATAATTCTTGCCGATTTATGCTGTCAAAGGCTTGTTTGAAATCGATGAATAAAAAATGCAGATCTATATCATATTCATAGAACTTTTCCATCATTTGCCTTATCACAGATATTTGATCAGTTGTTCCTCTGCCTGGTCGAAAGCCACACTGATATTCCCCTAGTATGCCTTCTGCACACTTCTGTATCCTTTCGTTTAATATACTTGTGAAGATCTTATAAGCTGTACTTAGGAGTGTTACACCTCTATAGTTTTCACATGCTGTTCTGTCCCCTTTCTTATAAATGGGGACTATTATTCCAATTTTCCAATTGTCTGGCATAGTTTCTGTTTCCCATATATCTGATATTAATGTGTGCAGTTCCTTTATTACAGCCTCACCGCCAGTTTTTATTAATTCAGCAACTATGCTGTCTTCCCCAGGGGCTCGATTGTTTTTTGACTTGTGCACAGCCTGGGAGACCTCTTGTAGTGTTGGCTTTCTTGCCTCATTGGTTTCATTGTCTACTTCCAGCTCCACTCTTCCCTCCTGTGCAGCTGTCTCTTCATCTTCTAGGCTGGTGCTTAGTGTATCTTTGAAATACTCTGCCCATCTTCCCACTACCTGTTCTTCCTCCCTTACCTTATCATTTGCCCATCTTTACTGGAACAGGCCATTGTTTTTGGTTGGAATCTATTCTTCATTTTGCCGATGGCATGATAGAACTTTCTTATTTCACTCTGTTCCTTTAGTTCTTCTAGTTATTGAAATTTCTTCTTATTCCACTCTCTTTTCTTTCTCTTGCACAGTCTGTTAGCTCTTCTCCTTAATTCTGTATATTTTCCACATTATTTCTGGTTTCTCTATGTAGCACTTTTGTTCTTGCCCTGTTCTTTTCCTCTATTGCTGACCTGCAATCTTCATCAAACCACTCCTGGGTTCTTCTGTTCCTTCTTATGCCTATTATTTCCTCTGCAGCATCCTTAATGGCTTTTTCAAACCTGTTCCACCTTTCATCTACTCCTACTGTGGTCTCTTCATCGCTCAACTTTCTGCTTAGTGTTACTTGGTATTTTTTTACTTCATCAGGGATGTTCAGTTTGTCTGTATTCCATTTCATCATCTTTCCCATTCTGTTGCCCTTTGTTAGTGACAGTTTCTCTCTCAAGACTGATTTTATCAAAAAGTGGTCTGAATCACAGTTTGGTCCTCTGCAGCTCCGTACATCCGTAACTGACGTGGAGTGGCGTGCAATCACTAAAATATGGTCAATCTGATTGACTACTCCATTGGCTGCAGACTTCCAAGTACCCAGATGGATCCTTTTATGAGGAAAGCAGGTACTTTTAATAATCATATTATTCCTTGCTGCGAATTGGCATAGTAAGTCTCCATTCTCATTGTTTTCTTCATGTAGTGAATATTTTCCAGAAACTCCATACGGATGTTCATTCCTCCCTATTTTTGCATTAAAATCTCCTATTACTAGCATCAGGTCATATTTAGGTACTGCACAGCATACTTTTTCCAAGTCTTCGTAGAACTGTTCCTTAATTATATCCTCTTTTTCCTCTGTTGGTGCATGTGCATTAACTATTGATATATTCCTAAATTTACCTTTTAGTCTGAATCTGCACATCCTTTCATTTATAGGTTCAAATTCTAGAAGGCTTTTCCTAACTTCCCTAGTTATTATAAACCCTGTTCCAAGTTGGCCTGTTCTTTCTTCTGGTCCACTATATACCAATGAGTACTCAGTTTTATCTCTCTGCCCATTCCCCTGCCATCTTATTTCCTGTAGCCCTACAATATCATATTTGAATTTTAAAATTTCATTGGCTATTTCTTTCATTTTTCCAGGCTGAAGCATTGTCCTCACATTCCACGATGCTACTGTTAGATCCTTTAGCCGTTTCCTTTGCCGGGGTCGTGATACATGCTTTCCATCCAGTTTCCGAGGCTTCTGTTGAATTTCCGTAATATTTTTTTTTTTTTTTACAGTATGGGGTTATTAGCCCCATGCCCAACCCCCAACCTGGAGGACCAGGATTTGTATGAGGTTTACTCCTCTAGGGAAGCTGGCTTCACTACGCCTCTAGAGCTCCCCCTGCCCTATGTTGTGGGACACACTTTGTCCGGCTTGGGAGACCCTGCCAGTAGCTATGCTACCGCCGGCATAGCTCTCGACTTCACCGAAGCACGCAAACCCTCCCGCCCGGCACTGAAGGTGCCTACTACAAGGCGGTGTCCCCTGGGAGGGTACAATTTCTTTTGGGACTGCATATTTCACCAAATTGAATACATAAGTTTTATTTCTACATATTTTCATATTATAGCATTGTCTTCACCGTTCATATTTACTTCCTTATTCGGTATCAAGTCAACATTATTTGCATATAGCATACCGTTCAAGTGACAGCATCCTTTGCCTCTTTTACCTCCATGTATTTCCAGTTCCTTAAATAACCTCAGTATAGATCTAAATTATATAATTATGTATTATGTTATCTACATTATATGAGGTTTTCTTGAATGGAATGAAAAATCTAATAAGTACAGAATATGAAGTGACAGCAAATCGAGGAAAGACGTAAGTAATGAGACGTAACAAAAGCCCGCATCTCGTGGTCGTGCGGTAGCGTTCTCGCTTCCCACGCCCGGGTTCCCGGGTTCGATTCCCGGCGGGGTCAGGGATTTTCTCTGCCTCGTGATGGCTGGGTGTTGTGTGCTGTCCTTAGGTTAGTTAGGTTTAAGTAGTTCTAAGTTCTAGGGGACTTATGACCACAGCAGTTGAGTCCTATAGTGCTCAGAGCCATTTGAACGTAACAAAAATGAGAACAGCGAGAAACGTAACATCAGAATTAGTGGTCACGAAGTAGATGGAATACTGAAGCAAGGCAGCAAAATAACCCGTGACGGACGAAGTAATGAGGTCATAAAAAGCAGACTAGCACTGGCAAAAAGTGCATTCCTGGACAAGGGGAATCTTTTACTATCAAACGCTGGCCTTAATTTAAGGAAGTAATAACTAAGAATGTACATGTGCAGCACAGCATTGTATGGTGGTGAAACACGGACTTCGGGAAAATCGGAACAGGAAAGAATGGAAGCATGTGGAATCGGGTGCTAGAGACGAATGTTAAATTTAGGTGGGCTGATAATGAAAGAAATAATTCTGTGCAGAAACTGCAAGGACAGGAATATACGGGAAACACCGACAAGAAGAGGGGACAGGAAGATAGGCTATCTTAAACAGTTCGAGAACTAACTTCCATGGTATTAGAGGGAGCGGTGGAAGGCAGAAATTGTAGGGGAAGACAGAGATTGGAATACACCCAGCTAATAATTGAGGATGTACAGACAGATGACTCAGAAAAAAAAGAAAAAACTCCATTATCATATTTTTAGTCAATAGACTGTGCCTGCACGAGAGGAAGCGCAAAGCTATTCCAAAGATCGAATGGGAAGATCATGTCTCCGTCATCCGAGGTACAGAGCCAAATACTTATCAAATGTCTGATAAAGTGCTTGGGACAGATGTGTCGTAAATGAGTGACGTCATACTTCAGCATTCTTTTTTTCTTTCAACAACCTGTACTCAGTGTGGAGTGTCGAGGAGCCAAAGTCATACGACAAAACTGTCTTGACAGAGAGAGAAATGCCATCTAGGAAGAGCGCCAAATTTTAAAAGCTATTACTTTATTTTAGTTTTTCAGTTTTTCTTCAATCGGTCATAATTAATTGTACTCTCAAATGTTTCACAGTGTTGCCGATATGATACGTGACGCTTACTTAATAAACGCCCTCTTTGACTCTCATGCGATGATTTTGTCTTCGTACGTTACCATGGGGCCTGTACAACATGCATGCCGAACTCCAGCGTAAATGCTATTATATTCTGTTACTTCCAGTAACAGCACAGCTTCTGTACAAGTCGTCGACACAAAACATGTTAGACAGCATGTGTTAATAAATTAAATACACATACTACAAACATGAACACACAGTATTCATCTTCAACAATAATATCTATTCAATAGTTCGTCATGAACCGGCGTTGGGACTCGTAGGCCATCGTCAGATAACTTCAGACAAAACAGATAGTCCACACAACTTAAGCGAGAGTTCATAGCGGAACAAAGACTGTTATACGAAACTATATATCTTATAGCTATATCGATACACAACACAAGCATAATGTAATGCCCAAAGAGATTCAAAACAAATAAATCTTATATGGTAGTATCCAAGTATCAAAACTATATGGACGTACAAGGCAAATATGTTGTACAAGCGAGTAATGGCGCAGGCTATTATTTCACATGGACAAAGTGGCGAATGTGATGAACTGTCAGAAAAAGGAGTAGAGATGTGGAGGGTAAGAAGTCTATGGAAAGTCGGTGAGGAAGAGGTATAATAAGCTTATTATCTGATGGTGAGAGATATAATAAGAGGCAGTTGCTACTTTTTTAAGGGGTGAGTAATAGAACTATGTTTGTCATTAAAAACTAGGTCAGGATCGTCTGATTGGTGTTTATTAATGGAGAGAATTTCGAATAATGTTAATTTCCTGTCTTTAGTTCCTCTATGGAAAACATCATATTTCGTATCATATGAATGACATTCACTCAGAGCATGTTCAGCAAATGAGGAATCTTTCGTTTTTGTCTTCAACTGCTTTCATGCTCAGTCAGTCTGATAGTTATGGCCTACCTGGACGACCTACATCGAGCGTGTAACAGAAACGTGCGGCGCAAATTGCAGACCACACTCTCACACGTAGACGAAGAAATTATATCATATGAACATGGGTCTGGAACCGCTTTGTTTCCATGTTACAACTCATTTTCTCCAGGTCATTAATCCTGGGAAAAACACACGAACGGAACGCACCGGCTCACCTCTTCCAACTCTTATTCAAAGGAAATGTTCATTAAGTCCTCCGAGGTTATTGATACATGCATCAACCTGCCGCCATAGTGAATCTCGGATGCGCTAATACATCCCTGGAGCATTGTGTATGGTTTCGCAGCCATAATACTGGCATGACGACTGAACACCTTCTACTGGGGTTCCATATTAAAGAGTTTCCAAATGCCCCCACAAATAAAAGTCCAGTGGGTTTAGATAGGGAGACCGTGGATTCCAGACAATCGGAGGCAACTGGTCCGTCTCTACATATCCATCAGGCACCGAATCTGTTATTTAGAAGCCAACGAACATTAACACTAAAATGATGAGGTGCTCCATCAGGCATGAAATACGTGGCTTGTCGCACAGCTAAAGACTCATCTGCTAACAGATCAGGTAGAACATTTTCCACGAAATTATGATACCTTTAAGCATTGAGCGTGGGTGGAAGAAAGTGAGGCCCTACGAAACAGTCACCAACAACGCCGGCCCAAAAATTGACCGAAAATCTTTGTTGATAACTTGCTTCAACAGTTGCGTGATGAATGATGTCTGCCCATAAATGGCGATTGCGAAAATTTACAAACTGATCTCGTTGAAACGACACCTCACCTGTGATCATCGCCTTTGAATTCAATTTAGGGTCGATACTTTGTTGAATAAATCATTCGGAGAAGAGCACGCGTAGAGGAAAATCAGCTGCTGATAGTGCCTGCACACTCTGTAAATGGTGTAGATACAGCTGGTCCTCATGTAACAAACGCCAGACAGTCATGTGGCCAACATTCAGTGTTGGAGCTACATGTCTTGTACTGATACTAGGATCGCCATCAACTGCATGAAGAATTGCCGTCTCCCGTTGCAGTGTGCTCGGCCTTCTTGCGTCCACCAGTCGTGAGTATCAGGCTTAAATAGCCCATGTTCCCTCAGTCGACGACCAATCTCTTCAGACGTTTTCATGTATTGTCACCAGCTACTCCATACATCAAATGGGGGCATCTGCCATCTTTGCATGTGAGTATACTGCTGCCCATCCACGAGCCACTTCTGTGATTAACTCTATGTAGTAACCCATATGCTGGCGACGGTCGTACTGATCACTGGAATAGTTGATACTACCTAAAAACAATTGATGTCGTACGTCGCGTGGCAACAGGGACACGAAAAATAAAACACTGGCGGAGCAAAACGTAACCAGACGCCATCATGAGAGAACATTCCCCAGCATTGTAATGTTCTGTTCTTCTATGTTTCTCTCCAATAATGAGTTGGGGAAAATGAGTTGGAACATGGAAACAAAGCTTTGCCAGACCCATGTTCATACAGCATAATTTCTTCGTCGCTGTGTGAGGAAGGTGTCCTGCAATTTGCGCCGTACATTTCTGTTACCCTATATAATTTACCACAAAGACTGATGATGATGACGTCCCATACTCGGAGGAGCGTAGAGGACGATGCGGGAGACCCGCACCGCTGTACCAGGCAAGGTCCTAGTCGAGGTGGTTTGTCATTGCCTTCCTCCGGCCGTAATGGGGATGAATGATGATGAAGACGACACAACAACACCCAGTCATCTCGAGGCAGGAAACATCCCTGACCCCGCCGGGAATCGAACCCGGGACCATGTGCGCGGGAAGCGAGAACGCTACCGCAAGACCACGAGCTGCGGACACAAAGGCTGAGGGAAATGCTATAAATTCCACTCTGTTCTAAAGGTAAAATCTTTTCTTTGTGGTTAAACAGAAGGTGGGCAACAGTATTCCTAGTGTAAAAATCAGGGGTATATTTCCTGGATTTTAGTTTCCTGGCGATAACCTGTGAAGTCCTACCAACATATAGCTTGGGGATCCATTTGTTATCAGTGTGTTTTCGTACTGTCCGTGGAGGATAAAGTAGTGCTGTTATCCTTTGTCTCTCTTTTCTGATAAGTACGTCGTCAGTTAGGATATGACTATAACCATTGCTATAAGCTACTTCTTTAATTTTATTTTGTTTGTGGTATAGTTGCATCTAGATCTTCATGGACACTCTGCAAATCACACGTAAGTGCCTGGCAGAGGGTGTACAGAACCACCTTCACAATAATGTTCTCGACCATTCGACTCTAGAACATCGCGCGGAAAAAGAGCACCTACATCTTTCTCTTATTTTATTATGATGACTGTTTCTCCCTACGTATGTCGGCACCAAAAAGATAATTTCGCATTCGGAAGGTAATGTTCATGTATTAAATTTCGTGAGGAAACAAAATGTATGATGTACACCACAAAGCGTATGATGTACACCACATACCATGTACCGTGACAGTGACACTCTCTCCCCTATTTCTCTATAGTACAAAACGTGTTGCCCTTCTTTGAACTTACTCGATCTACTCCCGTTAACCGTATCTGGTAAGGATCCCACACCCCGCAGCGCTACTCCAAAAGAGGAGGGAAAAGCGAAATATAGGCTGTACCTCTAGCAAATCTGTTGCGTCTTGTAAGTGTCCTGACAATGAAACTTAGTCGTTGGTTCTCCTTCCCCACAACATATACTACCTGTCTTTCCAATTTAAGTTGGTCGTAATTGTAATTCTTAGGTATTTAGTTGAATTTACGACCTTCGAGCTTGATTAATTTTCGTATAACCGAAGTTTAATGGATTTTAAGGAATTTTCCATGATTTCTCCTCTTTCGTATATTCATATTTGTGTTAGCTAATCATCTGTTATATGAGGCGGCTGAGAAGCTAAACTGAATGTGTTCCATTATTCATGTATGCGTAATACGTCACCGACTGAGAAATTTCGCTATGTCTACCGCATAGCATGCATTTTTTACAGTTACATCTACGCGTTGTTCTGCTTATAATGGAAATCTCACAGAGACTTTATTTGGTTAAGCATTTCGTTCAAGAAGGAAGCTCGCTGGTGGCCTAGAAACAAATTGTGATACTGAAAAGGAGGAGCAACATAAATTTTTCACACCTTTACATTAATCGCAGCTTCCACATGTTAAAAACTAAATTTTCCCGGTCGATAACTTTTGGTATTATACTCCTGGCCTTTTCGTGGGCTTACCTCATTGCATACACACGTGTTTCATCGTCTGTTCCTGCTACCGTATGGCACGCAGACAAAAAGAAATATATAAATATCTTTTCCTCCGATGACCACTTTCAGTAACCACAACGTTTTGTAAAGTATATGGGCTATCTGATACTTTTCTGTGAACCTTTGAGAGCGACTGATCTATATACTTTATTTCATTAGACTTCCCATGCGCAGAGAACGCAATACCTCGTTTTCGTTTTCTCTTTACCTAAGTCCAGAGCGCTCCCGAAAGCCTTTGTTGCACATTCCCTTTGTAATACAGCGTGAAAGAGAAATTCTTTCGTTGTTGTTGAGCCCTGGGCAATTCATTAACGATTTTGTGTACAAGTGCGTTCCAGTGTATGCGAGCGCGTTTGCCTATAGGAATCCGGCACATTCTAAACAAAACAGATGGACACGTGGCGTGAGATGTTCGAAACAAAGTAACAGCACTGTAAAGGATAAACAACAGCGTGAGTGTTCACTACCTAGCAAATGTTTTCAGCCAAGCTAATATCACAGTTCATGAAATTAACCACTTTTTTAGTATGAAGAACCGCGGAAATGTGCGAACGAATACATCTTGCAACTCAATTACCGGCGCACCGCTTCACGTCGGACTAATTTTTCTTTCCTCTGTAGAACGAGTTTGCGCACAGGTTAGAGAGGGCTGAACTTGGAGCATTTACTTGCTCGCTCACCTCGGTTCTCATCTAGCTCGCGGTGAAGAAGAAACGAGGGGAAACTCCTTCTCTCCTGTCTGCAGTGGCGGTTACTGCCTCTCCCACCGAAAGTCATCTTTCGTGCGGCCAGTCTTCTGCTCGTCCCCACCTCCCTTGCCGGTTCTCGTACTCCTCCCTGTATACCACTACGTCCTACATCAATTCTTCGCTTATCAGCAATAGCATCTTTTTTAGATTTAGTATTTCATTAGCAAAGGTTCATTCAAGTACGTTACATTAAGATACGAACAAATATTTGAGAAAAATAAGTCTTACAATATTTGTACTTAAAGTGGTATCACCACGAAACAAGCGGTTCCAATGAACTGCTTGTTCTTTATGGTGTCTGAAAAACTATTACTCATGCAAGAACCAACACAACATATATGACAAAACCATCTGGTACGATACGGATATCTCACTTTGCTAGACACTGCACAACTCCTTGATGTCGCCTGGTATGCTCATATGTGCTGTTTCAGTTCATTAACCAGGTTAGGTTGTGGAAGGTTTGTTTTGTAAGAGCTAATGCATAGTGCTTTATTTTATGTTGTTACCGAATATGCGGAGGCCTCGCAAGACCTCCTGTAACAGAAACTCGAAACTCCCTCAAACTCATTCTGTCTAATGTGTTACTTTCGATTAGGACTATTGCATCATAAGCGCCAAAGAAACTGGTATAGGCATGTGTTTCAAATACAGAGATATGTAATCAAGTAGAATACGGGGCTACGGTCGGCAACGCCTATATAAGACAACAAGTGTCTGGTGCAATTGTTAAATCGGTTACTGCTGCTACAACGGCACACTTAACATTCAAGAGAGTCTGAACAAGGTGTTACAGTAGGCGCACGAGCGATGGGATACAGCAGCTCAGAGGTGGCGATGAGGTAATGATTTTCCCGTACGACCGTTTAACTACTGCAACGTGATATCAGGAATCTCTGACATCGCTGCGGCCGGAAGAAGATGCTGCAAGAACGGGACCAATGACGACTGCAGACAGTCGTTCAACGTGACCCAAGTGCAACCCTTCTGCAAATTGCTGCAGATTTCAATGCTGGGCCATCAACAAGTGTCGCCGTGCAAACCATTCAACGAGACATCATCAAATACCCTTTTGGAGCCGAAGGCCCACTCGTGTACCCCTGATGACTGCATCAAACAAAGCTTTACGCCTCGTCTGGGCCTGTCAACACCGACACTGGACTGTTGATGAAAGCAAACTAGTTGCCTGATCGGACAAGTCTCGTTTCACATTATATGTAACGGATGGACGTGTAGTGATATGGATACAACCTCATGAATCCATGGACTCTGCGTGTCAGCAGGGACTGTTCAAGCTGGTGGAGGTTTTGTAATGGTGTGGGGCGAGTGCAGTGGTAGTGATGTGGGACCCATGATACGTCTAGATACGACTCTGACATGTGACACGTACGTAAGCGTCCTGTCTGATCAACAGCATTCTTTTATGTGCGTTGTGCATTCCGACGGACTCGAC
The DNA here is from genome assembly GCF_023864275.1 of Schistocerca cancellata. Taxonomy (NCBI): domain Eukaryota; kingdom Metazoa; phylum Arthropoda; class Insecta; order Orthoptera; family Acrididae; genus Schistocerca; species Schistocerca cancellata. The sequence goes on along the minus strand of NC_064630.1, from coordinate 684,831,937 downwards.
CAATTCCAGCAAGACAATGCGTCAACCCACACGTCCATAATTGCTACAAATTGGCTCCAGTAACACTCTTCTGAGTTTAAACACTCTTGCTGGCCATCAAACTCACCAGACATGAATATTACTGGGCATGTCTCTTATACCTCGCAACGTGTTTTTCAGAAAAGATCTCTATCCCCTCGTACTCTTACAGATTTATGGAGAGTCCTGCGGGATTCATATGGTCAATTCCCTCCAGCACTACTTCAAACATTAGTCGACTCCATGCCACGTCGTGTTGCATGCTCCCGAGCGTCCTACACAGTATTCCGCAGGTGTACCAGTTTCTTTGGCTCTTCAGTGTATGTAGATTGAAGCCACTAATGAAACTGACCGGGATTCTAAACCTAGTCACCTGCTAACTACGAAGTGCTTTCAAGTTCTAAAGCCTCCGATTTTTTTCTACGGACTGGAAAGAGATAGAAACATGCGCAATGTTTTAAAATGAGGCCGGGTTCATTGTCAATACGTCCCAGAGATGGCAGCACGGTACGGCAGATGGAATTTTACCGCCAGCGGCGAGAATGAGAACTGTTTTAAATACTTAAAATGGCGAAGTTTTCCTTACTTGAACAGTGTGCAATCATTCGCTTTCTGAATTTGCGTGATGTGAAACCAATTGAAATTCATCGTTAGTTGAAGGAGACATGTGCTGATGGAGTTATGGATGTGTCGAAAGTGCGTTCGTGGGTGCGACAGTTTAATGATGGCAGAACATTTTGTGACAACAAACCGAAACAACCTCGGGCTCGCATAAGCCGGTCTGACGACATGATCGAGAAAGTGGAGAGAATTGTTTTGGGGGATCGCCGAATGACTGTTGAACAGATCGCCTACAGAGTTGGCATTTCTGTGGGTTCTGTGCACACAATCCTGCATGACGACCTGCAAATGCGAAAAGTGTCATCCACGTGGGTGCCACGAATGCTGACGGACGACCACATGGCTGCCCGTGTGGCATGTTGCCAAGCAATGTTGACGCGCAACGGCAGCATGAATGGGACTTTCTTTTCGTCGGTTGTGACAATGCATGAGACGTGGATGCCATTTTTAAATCCAGAAACAAAGCGCCAGTCAGCTCAATGGAAGCACACAGGTTCACCGCCACCAAAAAAATTTCGGGTAACCGCCAGTGCTGAAAAAATGATGGTGTCCATGTTCTGGGACAGCGATGGCGTAATCCTTACCCATTGCGTTCCAAAGGGCACTACGGAAACAGGTGCATCCTACGAAAATGTTTTGAAGATTCAATTCCTTTCTGCACTGCAACAAAAACGTCCGGGGAGGACTGCGCGTGTGCTGTTTCACCAAGACAACGCACCCGCACATCGAGCTAACGTTACGCTACAGTTTCTTCGTGATAACTACTTTTAAGTGATTCCTCATGCTCCTTACTCACCTGATCTGGCTCCTAGTGACTTTTGGCTTTTTCCAACATTGAAAGACACTCTCCGTGGCCGCACATTCACCAGCCGTGCTGCTATTGCCTCAGCGATTTTACAGTGGTCAAAACAGACTCCTGAAGAAGCCTTCGCCGCTGCCATGGAATCATGGCGCCAGCGTTGTGAAAAATGTGTACGTCTGCAGGGAGATTACGTCGAGAAGTAACGCCAGTTTCATCGATTTCGGGTGATCAGTTAATTAGAAAAATAATCGGAGGCCTTAGAACTTGAATTCACCTCGTATGTAGAAGCACTAACCACTACGCCACCCTGGTACACTGGCTTTGCACTACTGCAGGGACTACCCTAGCACGCGTCCCTCCAAAATCATAATACCTATGCACCCCTCAGGCTACTTGATATTTTCCCGTAAACAAGAATTCTGTCATCACCAAGAACGCCACATTATGCTGGGTCGACATTTCACTTTCATGGTCACTGTGGGATGTAGCTTATGATAACTTGCTAATTCGTCAAGTAACTGATATTGAATGCCACTGGACAGGTAAGTAGCATGAGAATGCCATAATTTCATTGCTGAGAAGATTACCCACAATTGTCAATGGTAACACACTGATACTACATATGACGGTCTTATATAGTTCGAAAACTTACTCGTACTAATAATTTGCGTTACAGAAAACGTAATTTTAAACACATATCAGATAGGTAAACTGAGAGGTCTCTTTATGGTACTCTGTTATGTCTAAGATGTAAGAAATGTGAGTTCTGGAAAACCAGATGGTGTTGCGTAAAAGTCTGTCAGTTCTGATAGTCGTATGATAGACAATTACAATATCACTTTCAGTAGCCTCATGATATCTAGTCGCTGATCACGAAAAATACAACCGACCTCTGATGTCAAAAGAATAGTTCGGTACCAAAATGTTAATTTATAATGTATAGTGTATAGCTGTCAATCAGATTATGATGGGTATAAACTGACAGAAGTTGTCACAACTAAGAAACTTTTACATAGCAAGGTATTTTACTCTTCAAACGAAGTTTACGAACAGTATGTAACACTCTTGTATTTATGAATTTACTCACAAATACTATGCGGTGCCATTTGTTTGCAGTGTGCAGAAAGCTGGCCGGTTGACAGCGGGACATCATTTTAACATCCATGTGATGTTGGGGTAGCGACTTTGACTCGTAATCAAAATCTCCTGGTTCTCGGTTTCTATCTCAGCCTAGGGTTTATTTTCAATATAAATCATCAGCAACGTCGGCTGAAGATAACCTGCATAAGGTGTCACCATCGACCTGCCAAAAAACTGCACTGAGGACACGTAAAGTGTATCCGCAGTACATTGGCCTGTAGTTGATGGAGACGCGTCACGACGATTTCCTCGTTGGCAAAAGATGCAGGACTAGCCCTCTATCACGGATCTCTGTGACCAGACTGCTAGGGGGTAGGTGACCATCAGAAGACAAATGAAAAAACAACGAAAGTGTGACATAGTGGGATTTGGGACGTTGACTATCAGAGGTGTGAAAGGGACAGGGAAGCTAGAATATCTGAAACGTTTAATGAAAAGGTTCAATCAGGATATAGTGGGGGGGTGAGTGAAGTGAAATGGAAGGAATATTAGGGTTTGTGGTCAGACGAATATAATATCATATTAGCAGCAGCAGAAAGTGGTATCATGAGGAGACAATTCGTTATGAATATGAAAATAGGTCAGAGAGTGAGTGGCTTTGAACAATTTAATGAAGGATAATTCTCATCAGAATGGACAGAAAACCAAGGCCAATAACATTAGTTAGGGTATACATGACAACGTCACAAGCCAAACATTACGAGGCAGAGTATATGAGGCCTCTGAACGGGTGACAGACTTTGTTCAGGGGGTGACAATCTGATAATCATGGGGGATGGCAATGCTTTCGTAGCGAAGTGTAATGAAGATGATGTTAAGGGAGAATATACCAGCTGGATTAAATCATGGTGAGACTGAGATTCCGATATCATATATTTGACTTTACGTCGTGCACAAGGTCAGACAATAGACCATAATTTATAGTACGCCGATGTTTAACAGAATCGTCAGAAACATTCAATGTAGAAATAATATGGGTACTTAAGTGCTGAGGAAAGGTAAAATACGTTTTAAGTTCTCTGAGACTGTAGGTAATTCGATAATGAATACCACCGTAGGTGGTTCAGTTAAAGAGAAATGCCCGTCTCTAGAACGGGCAATCCCATAAGTTGGAGAGAAATATATATAGGTACATAGAGCCGAGAAGCATCATTTGATAACAAGAGAAATATGGAAGTACAAAAATGTTCAGGAACATACAGGAATACAGCAAAATAATATGCTCAAGAATGGAATAAACAGGAAGTGCAAGGAACCTAAGACGAAATGGCTACAATCACAATGGAAATAATTTGAAGAGGGAAACAAAACGGATGGAAGCACGGACTCAGAATATAGAAAGGCTAAAGTAATCTTCGGTGAAATTAAAAATCTCAATTAGGAACATTAAGAGTGAGGAGGAATACCGCCGTTAAACGTAAAGGAGGGAACACATAGTTGGAAATAATTCATTTAACGTCACTACGAGAAGGAGAAACAATCTGCTAACGTAATAGAAGAAGGATCAGATATCGATTTTTCAGACATAGAGCATCCAATGAAGAATCCGACAATGCTTTGTAAGACACACAATCAAATCAGACAGAATGCATACATAAAATAAACGGCGAACAAATCACTAGTGACTTGGTTAGTAGATTACATCTGACTGGAGACATACCACAACGCTTTCGAAAAAAAATACGATCCACTCTGTCTCGCTGATAACAAGTGCAGATAACTGCGATAATTAATCCATAATTAGCTTAATATCGCAGGCACACAAGTTAGTGACAGAATTAATATACAGAAGAATGGTACAGAGAATTTAGCATCCCTTATGTGACGATTAGTTTAGGTTTCAGGAAAGGTAAAGGAAGATCTCACGTTGCGCATGATAGTGGAAACAAGGCGTAAGAAAAATCAAGACACCTTCTTAGGATCTGTGGACTTGGAAGAAGAATCTAGCAGTGTATATTGGTGCAACATGATCGGTATTATGAGAAAAAATAGGAATAAGTTACAGGGAATGACGAGTAATACATAATACGAGGGCTGTTTGGAAAGTAAGGACCGATCAGTCGTGAAATGAAAACCACAGTGAAAATCAAAAAATTTTTATCTGAAACCGTTAACCACACCTTCCAGCTACCTCTCTAAATATTCGTGGCGTAGTACAAACTTTCCAGTACCCTCGTCACAGAAAGCAGCCGCCTGTGCTTTCCGCCAATTGTCTACACTGGTTTTCCTTTCGCTGTTTGTACCAGATTGTTGTGTTAGTAGCTAGCTGTTCGTGTGAGCAGAGATGAACAACGGAGGGAGGCAATTAAGGTCTGTGTTGTGGGTGATCATTTACCACGAAAACGCTGCACGTCTTCACTGCCCTTGCAGAATGTGGCTGAAAATTTTCTTGAAGAAAGAAACGCATGACATTTATGTTAAGTGGCCTGCATAGCTTCAGGCGAAATCTCTCATCAGATCCACATACTTGGCGGGAGACACTCTTGTTTTAGGCATTTCTACGTGATCACTTTCCGCTCTGAACTGAAAAGGGTGAAATGAAGCAATCGACAGGCACACTAAAGACACTGCCCAACACTGTGCAAACTTCCATGCCACAGTGGTCTCCATTTTGCGCATAATCGGACTTTTCTTTCCAGATACGCCTTGTATTTAGATGAACCCTTAGGGAACCGTAAGATTGTGATGTCATGGAAAGAAGTGCTCTGATTCAAGACTAGGATGCTGTCAATCGTCCATAGTGTTCTGTCATGGAACTAAAAGAAAAGTTCAAAAATAAATTTGAATTTCGAGATGAAATGATTCCGATGACAAAATTTGCTGATGATATTGTTATCTTCAGAGGTAGTGAAAATGAATTACAGGAGCCGTATAAAAGTATGAATAGTGCAACGAGTACAGCGTATTAACTGACTGTACACGGAAGAAAACCATAAATAAGACATTATCGATAATTTTAATACGACACAGTAAAGGAAGTTATGAATTTCTGCAACCTTCAATGCGAACTAACACATTGCGAAGGAAGCAAAGCGGCCATAAAAAGCAGACGAGCGTAGGAAAATAAGGCACTTCTGACGAATAGCATATTCAAGCATTGGCCTTAGACTGAGGAAGTAATTCTGGGAAATGTACTGAAATAACCGGAATAACCGGGCACGCCGAGAAGGGAGATTTTTAGACAGTCTATGGTGCGAAAAACTGGCAGTTTCGTTGTTGGGTAGAACCGGGAGCTGAGAAACTGTAGAGAGGTTTAAACCGCAGGCAGCGATAGCCGGAGACGCGGACACGAGCCAGTTCTGTACCCACACGTGGAATGATTTAAAAATGGCCACTTTGCGTACAGCCTGACATGCAATGAGAAAATGCCGCTTTGCAAATCCCTTCAGGCACGGAAAAGACGTCACAAAAATGCCGTAACTCATCAGCTATGACTTGTGAAACGTCTAGCTTGCCGGAGAAGTGTGGCACTGTGTGGCAAAATGCTTGGCGAGTAGTAAGAATTACGTCGATAAGTCACGCAACACTGCGGTCACTGAGACGACACGTAGAGGCAAGAGCACTCTGAATGTACGCAGAAACAGCGTGTAAAACATGGATTTGCTCGCGAAGATTTGGTCTGTGTGTAATGTTTGGTGGGCAGCAAGAGAATTGCTTGTAAATGATGAACAGATGCAGATTCGAGAACGAAGCAGATGTATGAGAATGCCCAGTCTTCACACACAGATGGCCGTTACCAACAAGTTAGTTTCTTGTAGACTGAACTCTAGCGGAACGGTAGAATAAAGTGCTTGATTGATTATGGTCAGTGTTACAAACGGTGATGAAAGAGAAACGTGAGAAAACCACAAGTTCCATAGGAACTACTACCCAACGAAGGATCGGAAATTTCAACCTAACACTGGGAGGCGGGCTCACGAAACGGCTATTAGTTATTCGTCGGCACTTCAAATGAGGCCCTCAAATGACTGAGAGGACGAAAAATTCGGGTAATCTATGAGCTAAGGACAGCCAGGTGAATCGAAGTGGACAATTCCTCAGACAGCGCCGAACCAGGAGTCAGTTTGTGACTAATTCTCTTTCAACTCCATGATCAATCGTCCAGTACCCTGCGCGTAAGCAATAGACTTCACACTGCAGTTTCCTTATCTGACATCCTCCTCTCAACTCTGCGATAGCACAACTTCTATGATGCAACAGTCGCTGCCATTCAACCATCCCAATAGATGAGAGCTGCCCTCTGCCATTTCGCCACCACACAGCTAAGAGAGTCTGAATGATCCGTACCGGCTTCCCAAATGCCACAGATGACGCCACATTACGCGTACGAAGAATGGTGAGATTGTTTATCCCTCTCCTCCCTTCGTACCTCTCAATAACTGAGTGGTGTTCATGCCCAGCACTGACATTTGTATCTATATAAAACGCTTTATAAAAAACATAAACTTTCCATGTTTTTAACCATTCTATTAATTTCTTGAATCTACGTATCACAACTTTAAACACTGGTGCGAGACGAAACCATACAGGCCTATGATAGGTATAAAGCATCCAACCGGTTGCAACAGAATTTTCTTTCACCAGGCTTCGACACCGACTACGGATTTCTTCATCTAAAAATTCTTCATTATACGTTGTAACTGATGAACGAATTTAGGAGCAATAATGCTCTCGTGGTAGAAAATATTTCATTAAATATTAACTTAATCGGTTAGCTGTTTTACTTGTCATATTTGCATACCAGTCCTCCTAACTCACAACTCTTTTTCTGTTGTCATTGTGGTGGACCTCTATCGTTATTTTTGATTTACGACATTTTGTCTCCCAACAAATGGCAATATCATAGGTAATTTGCAAGCGTGTCATGCACTATGGGATGGGAAAACGGAGAAAAGGGGATCGATGTGTCTGAGATGTGGTGCTATAGAAAGAAGTTAAAAATTAGGTTCGCTGATCATGTAACAGATGAGGAGGTTCTCGGCAGACTCGGCGAAGATAGGAATATGTGGAAATCACTGACAACAAGAAGGGTCAGGATCATTGGACTTGCATTAAGACATCAGGAAGCGGCTTCCAAGGTACTAGAGGAAGTTGTAGAGGCTAGAACCTGCAGGGGAAAACAGAGATTTGAATATATATGGCAAATATTCAAGGACGTTGGGTTAAGTGCTACTGTGAGAAAGAGATGTTGGCACCCTAGAGGAAGTCGTGGTGCCCCCTAATAAACTGGTAGACATATGACATAATAAGAACACGTGAAATATATTCACAGTTGCGGATGTGGATCACCATTAGCTGTGTAATGGGATAGCGACAATGGAAAGTTGTGTCATTCAGAGACAAGAAACCGGATCTCTGGTATATCGCCAGCCGTCGGTTTATCATTAAGCTACCCGAGCATGTGCCACGGCCAGGCCCAAACTTCCATGTCGTCAACCATGTGTCTACAACCTGCATACGTACAGCCGTTATGTATTTTCCCATAAAGGCGAGTGGTTTTAATTGAAAGTCGCTTGACCGGTGTCGGCGGTAAATACGATACTGCAATGCCTACGTTGCTTAGAAGTATGATGCAGTGTTCCTTCGGACGTGCATGCATGTCCGAAGGGATACTGGATCGTACTTCCAGACAATTACCCCAAGTTTTTATTGTCACTTAAATTTCGATTATCTCTCATTTTTAAGCAAGAATCACTTATGCAGATATTCTCAGAAGCTTGAGAACAATCAGTGTTCCAAACTCCGAACGAGTTAGAAACGATTAAAGGTAAGAAAATAAAATATGGAAATTTGTGGTAAGTTCTGTGGGACCAAACTGCTAAAGTCATCGGTCCCTAGTCTTACATACTACTTAATCTCAGTTAAACTAACTTACGCTAAGGACAACGCACACATCCATGCCTAAGGGAGGACACGAAACTCCGACGGGAGAGCCGAGTGAACCGTGGCAAGGCGCCATAATCCACACGGTGTCCCCGAGCGGCGAAAATAAACAGATAAACATTAAACCTTACCAAAGCCACGTCAGTAGTATGCTTAATATATTAAGTTTCATACTTTTTCGCTAGTCCTGTAAATTTCGAAATCAGCTCTTATACTTCTTGGATCGCTGAATGTAAAAAATGGTATGGTTTCGGAGCTTGTTTATGGAAGAGGGTGGTGTAGGGATGTTCAACATCGTAGTCTTGCATATAGTGGCCACAAATTAAAATCCTTAGCAAGAAAGGTTACGCTGGTCACTGTGTTAAACACATACGTAAATAATGAGATTGTTAACTGTGACATATACACATACGCAACATCGATTTAAAGTACTGTATGGAGTTCTTCAGTTCATATTTCGACTGCAATACAGTACCACTGCCATTCTATGGACTAGGTGTTAGACAGAGAAAAAGAATAAAATCGGAAGAAGATTTCAAACATACCACCACGTAAGGCTACCAAAAGCCAGTAGTTCGGTAGGAGTCTAAGTTAGTCATTAAAGAAAATAAAGTACGGTGTCTGAAATCCAACGTTTTCTGTAAGAGAAGACATATCTGGGGAAAGCATACTATTGCTTACGAGACAACATAATTAGTCGATATGTGATGTGACCTTCGTCACAACACCAGCCCTTCTATTGTGTTATCGCTCCGCTCAGCAGCCAAAAGCATGGAAATGCTGTATCACTTTCTGCCCAAGGCGCAACCCCCGGGATAGCTGTCCATCGAGTTAGTAGTACCGCACTGAGCCTAATCGCACTTAAGGAATACAATGTTAGTATTCGAACAACTCTAGTCACTGACCTGTGTCAGCAGTGTTTAACTGGAACAATTAAATACTGCACTTTGCGTGGAGCAGTTTTCATGTTAAGAACAAAGTGCTAATTCCACTTGCATGGAAGCTGTTTCAGATTAATATTCAAGTTCTGAATAAAAGCTGACCAGGAGAAGGATACTAAGGAGCACAACTACATGTAGGTAAGATCACTATTACTATAACAACATTATGCTACCTCATAATCGTTTGAATACAAACTCGTAACAAATGGAAGTTATATCGTCAGCAGCCATTCAAGTGTTACACATATGCAAATTTCTTTGATTAACCCGTGGTCTAGGGTTAGCGTCTTTGATTACTAATTAAAACGTTCTGTCTCAGGGGTTCGAATCTTCGCAAATGCTTAAATTTTAAATTAAAGTCATCAGTAATGGCTGTCAAAGACTTCAGGCATAAGACGTGATTCTGATTCATCCAACGGCCTTGTCAAAGAGAGCGAAGTACAGACAGATGTTTAGGGTACTCTGTCACCCTTGAAGTGAGAAACCACTTTAAAGGCGGAAGAATCAGCAATGACAAATAGCGTGAAGATGCAGAAAGCAGTGGATACCACTGCATTAAAGACACAATGTTTATCTACAGGACATGTGGCCTTTAATTGAAAAATATCTTGACAATCTCTCCATTGCAAAAAGATTCCGGGATAGTTCCCCGTTTAGATCTACGGGAGAGGTCCAGACAAAGGGGAGGTGACAACGAAGAAAATAGTCAATAACCAACGAAAAGATAACGTTCTACAAATCGGGGCGTAGAAGTCTGAACGTGATAGAGAAGCTAGTATCTCAACAGGGAAATGCTAGAGCTTAATGTAGATGCAGTGGGGGTCAGTGAAGTAAAATGGAAGGAAGACAAGAATTTCTGAACAGATGAGTATTTTGTAATATTACCAGCTGCGGGAAATGCAATAACGGGAATAGGATTCCTTATGAACTGGAAGGTAGGACAGAGATCGAGTTACTGGAACAGTTCAGTGATAGGATTATTCTCATCAGAATCGACAGCAAACCAACACCGACTACAATACTTCATGTACACATGCCGGCGGTGCAAGCAGAAGATGAAGAGATAAAGAAAGTATATGAGGATATTTAACGGGTAATTCAGTACGTAACGGGAGATTATCTAATAGTCGTGGGGGATGGGAATGCGGTTGTAGGGGAGGGAATAGAAGCAAGGGTTTCGGGAGAACATGGGCTTGGTAGTAGAAGCGAGAGACTAATTGTGGTCAGCAATAAATACCAATTAGTAATAGCGAATACTCTGTTCAAGAATCACAGGAGGATGAGGTGCACTTGGAAACTGCCGGGAGATAGTGAGTGGAAGATTTCAGTTACATTGCATCATGGTCAGACAGAGATTCCGAAATCAGATACTTGATTGTAAGGCTTATCCAGGAGCAGATATACATTTACATCACAGTTTAGTAGTCCTGAAGAGTAGGTTGAAGTTTAAGAAATTAGTCACTAAGAATCAGTCCACAAAAACGTGGGATACGGAAGTACTAAGAAATAAAGAGTTACGTTTGAAGTTCTCTGAGGCTGTAGACACTCAGATAATGACTAACTACGGTTGAAGAGGAATAGACAGCATTAAAGTTGTCATAGAAGTTGTAAGTCAGAGACTGGAATACATCCAGCAAATAATTGAGGACGTAGAGTGCCACTGATACTTTCAGATGAAAACGTTGGACCAGGAGAGGAATTCGTGGCGGTCAGTGTCAAACCAGTCAGGAGACCGGTGACCCAAAGAAAGCAAAAAAAAAAAAAGGTAAGTGGTATAGATAGTCTCAAATGGCCATAGTCTGAAAATCGTCCTGCGCTTGAAGAGAACCCATAGGTTTAAAAATGAAATGCGTTAAACCGTACGAATGACTGCTGAGTATAAAATACAGGATAAGTGAACAGTAGAAGGCACGTACCTCGAACTTCCAGAAGACCTTATAGGCAGGTGGATTGGCTCGCACGTGGCACTCGAAGTAGACGTCGCTGCCTTCTTCCACGTCGTCCGCGTGCAGTCGAGGGCCCAGTCGCAGCTCGGTAGATGGCGCATCTGCATCAAGTACACAAATCACATTGAAATATACACCACACAGTACTGGGAGCTATAATAAAGATCTATTGCCATTCCGCAATCTGTTTCAGTGCAAAAGATTGACATCTTAGAGGAACAGATACCGGATGAAGTACAAAAACGGTCCAGTCACTGCGAAAATTCATCCCAGATATTAATCTAAGAAACACTCATTCCGATGGAGCGTACCAATGAGTTGATTGCGAAATCGCCGGAAAGTGATCGCCAAACTATTGCTCTGCCCTGCCTTCCTGTTCATAACGAATCCTATTCCCGTTATACGTTTTTCTGCAGCTGCTGATATTAACCTATACTCGCCTGTCCAGAAATCCTTGCATTTTAATCACCACTATCTGTCCGTTGACATCCAAGCCTGAATAAATGTCTCCACTAGATTTTCCATATGCATTGTATTCTCGAACTATTATTATCTGCGTTGTTCCTGCTTCTTTCCTAATGTCATCTACCCACCTACCTTTATGTCGTCACCTCGTTCATCTTATACTTCTTCAGAGCATACAAAAACAGTTCTTCGCGAATATACATTATTTTATCAAAAGTATGCGGAAAAATATTTAGCCGGCCGGAGTGGCCGAGCGGTTCTAGGCGCTACAGTCTGGAACTTCGATACCGCTATGGTCGCAGGTTCGAATCCTGCCTCGGGCATGGATGTGTGTGTTGTCCTTAGGTTAGTTAGGTTTAAGTAGTTCTAAGTTGTAGGGGAATGATGACCACAGCAGTGACGTCCCATAGTGCCCAGAGCCATTTTTGGAAAAATATTGACTTACGTTAAGAGAAAGTCAGTCAAACTTTCGACCTCATAGCGGCTCGAACTTCGCTGGGATCGGTTTCAATGTGACGTCTAAATGTTGGTGGGGCAATGGCAACATATTATTCATCAAGACTCCAAACTGATGGAGATAGTCGTGCTGGACACTGGGAACTGAAGCGAAGTTGACGTTGTGACACATTCCAAAGGTGTTCCATTGCGTTCAGGTGTGGAACAGGTAATTTCAGTATTAGTATTGTCCATAGACCATTGCATGACAGATGCTGCTTTATAACAGGGTCAATCGTGACTCTGTTCCAAACATCGTCTCCGATCGATTCCTATACTTGGCGTAGTACATAATGCTGCAGATGTGTTCATATCATTCCTCATTCAGCGTTTAGGTAAGCGGAGTAAGGAGACCACACCGTAACCTCGAAAATCAAAAATGGCTCTGAGCACTATGGGACTTAACATCTGTGGTCATCAGTCCCCTAGAACTTAGAACTACATAAACCTAACTAACCTAAGGACATCACACACATCCATGCCGGAGGCAGGATTCGAACCTGCGACCGTAGCAGTCGCGCGTTTCCGGACTGAGCGCCTAGAACCGCTAGACCACCACGGCCGGCCTCGAAAATCACAACACTATCACAACAACACGTCTGTTCTTCACTGCTGGCATTACATATGATGGGAGTCAACGTTCTCAAGGAATTGGCTAAACATAAACCCTTCCAGTGGGCTGCAGAGGGCAAAGAGTGATTAATCACCCCAGATCGCTTGTTCCCAGTCATCTACTGCCCAGTGCTGTTGCTCTGTTGCTCCATGCACCACCGCAAGCGTAGCGTATCACTGCCTACAGAAATGGGTGGCTTATGAGGAGTCGTTGGACCACTGTACCTCATCGTTTTTAACTACTTTCGCGAGGACACTCTACTAGCTGGACTGCTGCTAGTGCCTTGGACGTCACCAGTGATTCCTTCCTCATATTACATGCCGTTTCTTACAACCGTAGTCCACAACTCTCGACAGTCCCTGTTCGTTGTTAAGTGAGTCAGCCTGTCTTGGGTTATCTGTGGTTGTTCCTTCACATTTTCACTTCACAGTCACTTCATCAACAGTCGACTACGGCAGATTTAGAAGGATAGAAGTGTCCCTGATGGATTTCTTACCCACGTGAAACCCAATGACTAGTCCACATTCGAAGTGACTGAGCTCTCCAGACCAAACTATTCTGCTGTTCTCGATCCCTGCTGACAACGCAGTCCACCTTTTATGCTGGCACGTCCGTCTGTTGTGGCATCTACTTATCAGTTCACTTATCTGTTCACCATTTCATAGCGTTGTCCGGATACTTTTGTTCGGTTTCTCCATCATACAATCGCCTGGCTATTTGTGCTGCCCACGTTCACATTTTTATCGTAAAACTGACCAACGATGGTCACGTAACAACTTGTATTTCTCATATTTGCGTGTTGTTTAATATTTTTCCAGCACTCCTTCATCTTATCCCCATGTTGTCCGGTTATTTCTTCTGTCCATGTTGCTCCTGTCTTTTTACTGTGTTTTTAAAGGCTACTGAATTTTGTTATTTCATTTTTAAAATCTTTTTTCTTTTAGAATGAGTCCTTTCAGGTTTCTTTCTAGGTCATTTCATATTTATACAATCCATGGTTCCGTCGATTTTTTTCCCCATAAATACAGAAGTTTTTGTTTCTATAGCCCATGGAGTGTAGTCACTCAGTGGGGTATCCAAAGATCAAACTTCGCTTCGTATTTTTTCGCATCTCCACGTTGTTTCTTATCTTCCAATTATTTAAACAACTGCCAATATATCACGGTGGTTCTCTGAAAAATCCTGCACAGAACAGTCGTTGAACTTAAACTTAATAGTTCTCCACATAATGTTAACTTTTAAACCGATTATAATATGATTTACTGTGTTCCACAAACCATCTGAAGCTGTAAACAGACAAATATTGGATAAAATCATTTGAAAACGAGGTGTTAAATCAGTATTAACAAATATAATTCACGAAATGAGAACAAATACGATAGTTAAAGTAAAATTCATAGGATAAGTACATCAGTCATTTAAAATAATAGCTGGTATTAGAGAAGGATGCCGTTTATCAGACTTACTGTTTTGTTGTCTGTCAGAAAAAGTTATAGCGACACAGAACCTGGAGCAAAAAAGTCAAAAATTTAACCTGTAATTGTGAAGAGGAATTCATCTAGAATTAAATGAAACTGCCTGATTCTTGCAATGATTCAGATATACCTCCAAAGTATTTTCGTTACAGTCTTAAGTCTTCTACTACAGTTTGTTCCCTTTTCCATTTCTTGTCCTACTGATTCCATACGTGCGTCTCTCAGTTGCTCCTAGCACAATCTCTGTTCATGGATAGTTTCTGCATTTAAATTTCAGACTTTACTTCCATACATCAGAAGCGGTAAATACACATATTATAATTTCCCTCTTCACACACATTGTAAGTAAAGTCTTTCCAGCAATATTTGGTGTACCTCAAGTACACTGTGACTATTTCTCTTCTTTTGTTTACTAGCTTTGCTGCCAATCCAGTCCTTGTGTTCACTTACTCTCAGCACAAAAACGTGATCAGTTGGTTCTGTGGCATTAATTATTACTTTGTAATTTGAATATCAATATAGTTCCACAGCATTTATGCTTAGTAACAAGACAGAGAGATGCAGAAGAATCATTTGCCACCACAGAAGCATCTTCTGCTATATACAGGGTGTTACAAAAAGGTACGGCCAAACTTTCAGGAAACATTCCTCACACACAAAGAAAGAAAATATGTTATGTGGACATGTGTCCGGAAACGCTTACTTTCCATGTTAGAGCTCATTTTATTACTTCTCTTCAAATCACATTAATCATGGAATGGAAACACACAGCAACAGAACGTACCAGCGCGACTCCAAACACTTTATTACAGGAAATGTTCAAAATATCCTCCGTTAGCGAGGATACATGCATCGACCCTCCGTCGCATGAAATCCCTGATGCGCTGATGCAGCCCTGAAGAATGGCGTATTGTATCATAGCCGTCCACAATACGAGCACGAAGAGTCCCTACATTTGGTACCGGGGTTGCGTAGACAAGAGCTTTCAAATGCCCCCATAAATGAAAGTCAAGAGATTTGAGGTCAGGAGAGCGTGGAGGCCATGGAATTGGTCCACCTCTACCAATCCATCGGTCACCGAATCTGTTGTTGCGAAGCGTACGAACACTTCGACTGAAATGTGCAGGAGCTCCATCATGCATGAACCACATGTTGTGTCGTACTTACAAAGGCACATGTTCTAGCAGTACAGGTAGAGTATCCCGTACGAAATCATGATAACGTGCTCCATTGAGCGTAGGTGGAAGAACTAAAATGAGCTCTAACATGGAAATTAAACGTTTCCGGACACATGTCCACATAACATCTTTTCTTTATTTGTGTGTGAGGATTGTTTCCTGAAAGTTTGGCCTTACCTTTTTGTAACACCTTGTATACAAGACCACATTGTAAGATAATCTGTTTCTTGAAACTGTTTTATAAACAACGATTCTGTAAACATACAGCCACACTTCAGCTGGTGTTGATACTTATTCTCCGATAGTAATCAACAGGGTTTCAGTTACTACAGAAACAGCCTCTGACAAGGAAACGATTCTAGATGTCGAAAACCACCCTGAAATTTTTCACACTGGGCGAACTTGCTGAAAGAAAATACACAGTCAAAGTTTCAGCTGCTAAGGCGCCTAGTGCTCGATCCGTCGATTAAGCAGACACAGCAAGAAGGTATAGGCGCGTGGCACGGTGTCCAAAGTGCACACATAGCGAAAATATCTCAGATTGTTAATTTATTGAATAACTTGTAGTTCACATTGGCAGCTGAACTGCAGCAGATGTAATTATTACACAAGTGACTGACGGAGGCAGGAAAATCAAGGCAGTGTGCTATGTTACATTACAGGCGACTAACGTCAGTTGCGACTTTAACTAGTTGACATGAAATATTTTTCAAAAATAACAGTAGTATAAGTCTTACAATAACTTCTGAATATCGTGTATTTTACTAACAATGGAACAGTTCCCTAGTTACTTCCAATAGTTGTCACAACAATGCGATGCATGTATTTGATGACGAAACAAACATTTTCCTTACACGTGACACACTTGACAAAAAACAAAATAATGCATTGAGACACTGCACACTAATTACCAGCTTTATTTATGTAAAATTGGGTTGCGGTAATAAATGGTCGCGGCTGTTGTTGTGCATATTGTGCTACATTTGATCAAATTCGTAAAACTTTACGGTGCTAACTGACACTGCCCAAGTGACTGAAGTTAAATACTATTACGCTGACAAACCTGACATGAAAAAGATCTGCCGGAAATTACGTTCTATGGCAATTTTCTGAATAATGCTTTACACTGCAGAAGAATTTCTTTGTTGAGGGTCTAGATCAAACTGTTGGTTCCAGGTGGAGTCCGAGTTATACTAACAGCATTTCTGGCCTCCACCTGAAAGAGGTATCGTTATGGCCAGGCTAAGAGTCCTACAATGGCAATGGATTCTTTTCTGCAGGCGTTTCTGATATTGTACTGAAAATTATACTCTCTCATTTTTCCATATTTTGCTACGTCGATTACAAGTTTTTTGCTATCAAACACACATTTTTTTCAGTTTTTGGCCATAATTTGCCTTGTGCTTCCTGAAGACAGATAATAAGCTGCGGAATCAGTAATACATGATACTTATCAGTGGCATTGTAGTATACGAACGTGTCATATCATTCATCGACTACACAAATGGCTTATTCTTTTTTCTAGCTCGAAATGGTAATGTGTGGTTTGCATGCAGTTCTTGCACGAAACCTGACTGTCTTTATACACAGAATTTTAGGGGATAACAACAATCTGCAAATTTGTTTACGCTACTGCCTATGAATGGCATCTCCTCTACAAATTTACTTAAAGTAAACTTCATAATTACGTGACATGTAATTTTCTGAATCTGTTTAACCAGGCTGTAGAAGCCTGGAAATCTGTAATGTTCATCTCAATTGCAATTCAGATAGACCGGTGTCGTAGATTTCCCTCGATAACGGTGCACTGACTCTCAAGAGCAGTTCTAAGTCTTTCGAATAGCTTTTCCTTCACACCTTTGCGAGTTTCATTTCGTGCTGCATGTAAATCTTTCTTCCATTTACATAATTAAAGTTCAGATTTTACGAAAGGAAATCGGCTTTGCAGATAGCTTAACTTTAAACGTCTTCTCTCTCCTTCGTTTAACCAACCGCTTCTTTGTCCCTGAAAGCTATTAGTCTCCGTATTTTTTTTTTTTTTTTTTTTTTTTTGGGATAGGAAGGTACTCAAATATTGTTCTGGAATTTAATTAACACAAAGATCATCGTCCTAACTGCAATTCACGGAACTGTCAGAGTTACTTCTTCTTCCTTCTAATGTTTCCACAATTTCTAACGTAATTTCGGCATTATCAGAATGAATGTCCAAGAAATTAGCTAATAAATTGCACAGATGTCGGTCCTCAGGAGAAGTGTGTGATTTAGATTGCATACAACGTTCTTTTCGTTGTGGCATTATGTGGTTGATAAATTAAACCATTAACATATTGAATACCATATTAGTGTGAATTTCTGGAGTGTCCACGATGACGGAAGCTATTAGCAAGCATATATAGAGAAAATACAAAGAAAATTATTTGAGTTTAACCTCCATTGTTAACTCTTAGCAATATCGGAGAGGCAACTTCAAACTCTTATGAATATTTAATGAGTTGCAAATTGGAGCGAATAGTAAGTGTCAGTGAAACTTTCAATGGAAACTGAAATTCGTTTTACCTGTTGCGATCGCGTTGTGCCGTGTTATCTATTTACCGAGTGCCGTCAATCGAGGATAAGCGATGTGTGCTACAGTTCCGGTAAGAGTGTACATTTCTCCATTTTTTTAAATACTTGGATTGTGTGTCAGCAGCTAAAATTCTGATATTGTAATGCTTTCGATGTAGTCTTACTGCATAAATGTTTTCAGGGCATGTTTCGAAATGTCGAATTGGACAGTTTACTTGTGAGACTGTAACTGTCTGAAACAGTAACTGGTTTTCATGGTAATAAATAGCTACACTTCCGTTCGTGAAGAAACACTGTCTCACTAAATCAGTACACAGATATGTTCTCGCATGGTTCAGGTTGACCGTGAAGAAAAATTTTAAACGGTGGAAAATTCGGTACCTGAACGTCAATACATGTAAGAAATATAACAGACAGCGTTCGATAATGTAACGGTGTTTCACTCATAAGAATGGAGCAAGTTAAGGGGATTTACGAAATATTCAAGTACATCAGAAGTATCTCTAATACTCAGATGGTCACACGACATGTAGCAACGCTATAACATTTTATGTCCGATGAAACATTCATTAGTTATAAAACTCAGATTAAATGAACCGAGATGGAACTACGAATAAGCGAAATCCTATATGTGATAGCTCTCACCCCGACGAGCTCCTAGTCAACGTGTTATGTATTCGGACTAGACAACAGTACACCGTGACTTTTAAGTAACTTCATGCCACATTGCTGGAGAGACATTGCCTTCGTGCCAGATATACTCACAGTAAACAGCCAGCCGGACTGAATGTTCCTCGATGCCTCCAAGCACCTGAGGGTTTTCAGCCCGACAAGTGAGAAGCCGCCCATCGTCCGTAGGTTCCGGCGTCAACGATAGAGTCGATATGGTCTCGTTGCCGTCCGCAGAAACCTGTGACAGATGAAGCGACCTCTGTGTCAACACTGATAAGCGTTCAAAATGTTTAAGCTGGGCTTAGGTTAGCGAAGCGTAAGCGATGGCAGATACTCTCATTAACAACTCTTCTTACAAAACCCGCCCCTCTTTATCCTTTTGGTTGCTGCTGTGGTATACAGTCCGAATAACAATTTGATGTAGTTTTTTTTCTTTTTTTTTCTTATGGGACTTAACTGCTAAGGGCATCAGTCCCTAAGCTTACACACTACTTAACCTAAATTGTCCTAAGAGCAACACACACCCATGCCCGAGGGAGGACTTGAACCTTCG
This sequence comes from Schistocerca cancellata, assembly GCF_023864275.1. NCBI lineage: Eukaryota > Metazoa > Arthropoda > Insecta > Orthoptera > Acrididae > Schistocerca > Schistocerca cancellata. The sequence goes on along the minus strand of NC_064630.1, from coordinate 684,812,570 downwards.
CCGGTTTGATGTAGCTCCCCCCCCCCCCCCCCCCCAATCTTTCCTGCACACTCGACTTCTCCGCGTAGGAAAGTAAGAGTTCAGTCCAGTCACTCGTGGATGAGGCAGGAATTGAAATTTATTATTAAAAACAATAAACGCCTAACGCCGTTTTCAAATATTCTTACTTTGGAGTGTTGCCGCATCTTAATCCTCGTACCACTGAAAAGATGAGTGGACTAAGTGTTAATATCACTGGCGCTTTGAAACAGCTGAAATGATTAAAATTCAACAAAGCTCTAGAGCCCGATAAAATTCCTATCAGAATCGATACTGAATTTGCGGCTGAGTTTGCCCTCTTTCATTTATATCGTAAATCCCTCGAACAAAAAACTGTGCTCTGTACTTGGAAGAAAACACAGATCACACTCATTTACAAATTTAGAAGAAGGATTTAGATGTGAACCGCAAATTTATCATCCCGTATCTTAGAATCTGGTCTGAGCTTAAACATAACGAGATATCTCAAACAGAGTGACCTCCTCCGAAAACATGAACGATATGAAATCCAGTTCTCACCAGGATTCTTATAAGACGTATTGAAAACCTTGGATGAAGGGAATCAAGTAGATTTAGTATTTCTTGATTTACGAAACGCATTTACTCCGTATCATATCTACGCTTATTATCAGAAGTACGGTCGTATGTGGTATCGAGCGAAATTCGTGACTGGATTGACGATTCTTTGGTAGGGAATACGCAGATAATTATCTTGGATAGACAGAGAATAGCAGGCGACTTTGGTTGTTCTCCAGAGAAGTTTGTTCCTACACTTACTGTTCGTAGTGTACGAGAATCATATTCGCATTTCCGAATATTGCTAAACTTTGGCTGCGCTACGCATGGGTGAGAATGAATATTCGTACACGGGCCGGGAGTTGAATCCGGATCTTTCGCATGACACGAGTGGTCACCTTGACGACACCAGCCAGCCGAGCCCCTCGCCGGGCCGACTCAAATTCCCGTATGTAGCCGCTTTCGTCTACATCCTGTAGTTGTAAAGGTTCTGTGAGTCCCGTACAGGAAGAGACGTATGAGTAAAGCCGAAGCCCTGTCATTAGGTGTGAAATATCATACTGCAGTGCCTGTGTTGTTCTAACGTACTTTGCAATGTCCTTCAGACATGCGTATATGTATAATCATGTGTATTTTAATGACCTTGGAGTAATATTAATAGTAACCTCAGACTTGTTGCAGATGAAGCAGCTATATGTAGTCAAGTACTGTAGGAAAGAAGATGTATAGATACTCAGTCAATCTTGAAAAGTGTTTGGAAAGGTTTGTAACTTATTGTAAGGGTTCAGAAATTAGATAATGAGCACTTCACAAAAAAGAACGTAGAATCTCTTGGCTACAGTATCGATGACTCACAATTAGTATCGGTTAAAGCATACAAACACGTGGGTATATCAGTTGGAAGAATATGAAATGGAATGAACATGGAGGCTCAGTCGTAAGTAAAGCATGTAGTGGACTTCGGTTTATTGGTAGAGTACTGGGGAAATGCAATCAGCCTACAGAGGGTAATACTAACAAAACTCTCGTCCAACCCGGCCTACAATATTGCTTATATGTGTGGGACCCATATCATCGGTAACAGTGGGGCTAGGGATGTTCAGGAGTGTGGAAATCTGACGTACAGACGTGTGACACAAGTGACACCCAATCACCTGACCACATTCGAAGTACGTAAGTTCCGCGGAGCGCCCAATTCTGTTCTCTCACGATGTCTAATGACTACTGAGGTCGCTGATGTGGAGTACCTGGCAGTGGGTGGCAGCACAATACACGTAATATTTTGGGCGTGTCTGGAGACTTTTGATAACATAGTGTATTAAACAAAGGGAGCGTGACTCGTGGGCCATCGCTGTGAATTGTATATAAAACGCACACAAGATAATATTTGAGACGCGAGGGTCTTGGCTCATACGGAAACAAACTGGGATTCCGTTACAAAAGAAGCGGATGATTTTATAATGAATTGCAATAATTTTAATAGATATTACGGTTACACACACAATACGATGTATGGGGCGGGCTTTGGAAGTCGAAAGGAAGCAACGACGAATGCTTTACGCTAGTAAGGAGGCGGGAGCGGCAGTTTCAAAGGTGTCGCTGGCCCCTCACCCCACCTGACCTCACTCGGTACCACGCCGGGCCGGAGCTGCTATGAGTTGCCCAATCATCTTCCGCGCAAGCGTAGTTTTGGTCCAGCTGTGACTGATGCCAGAGACCCAATTGTAGCGACACGGCTTGAAAACAGGGGAGATGTTATTGAAAACAACCAATCATTATATTCTGGATGTGTTTTACGAATATGCTCGGAGCAAACGGAGGGAGCAGACAATCCATTTCCTGTGGATACTTTCCGAAGCTGGTTTCCACTACGTCGAGGAAGTTCTATTAGTTAAGCAAGCTGCGTCTATAGGTAATGACACTGATTTGAAATTGCTGTATGCAGACTGTTTACGCGAGGTCAAGGGCCATCTAGAACATCTGTGGCAAGAGATGTGGAACGTGTCCCAACAAACGACAGATGGATATTATTCGGTGTTAAAACCTCGAAATTTTACAAAGATGTAGTTTACGATGACATATTTGAACCGATCAGCTACTTCCACCATCATTCGACTCTGTTTCAACCACTCCTCTTGTCCTCTACGTGTACAATGAAGCAATATTTAGAATTGTCCTGCATGTGAGTGTGATTCTGAGTCTGAAGCTATTGTAAACCTCATCTTGGTTATGTGAACCAAACTGGACTGTGGACTGTTAGATTTTTTTAATGACATTACTTGGAACAGCATACCGCATCCTACATCTATTTTGTTTGCCAAAGTCATTCGATTTCGTAAAGTGACTGTTAATTTCATTAAGAATACTGTGAAATAACTGCAGGCTTTAATGGTATGTATATTTCATACTTACGGCTTTCTTATGATAACATTTCAGAAATGGTATGAGCTGATAAATCAAAACTGTCTAATTTAATTCTAAGTGTATTTTTTAACGACGTATGGCGGAGAAAATTGTGACAGGTGCTTTATACTGTAAATGCCATTTTGCGTTCTTTCATACAATTCAGTGTAATCATGTAATTTAAATGGCTAGATAGAGAACACACGACAAATAGATAACTAAATAAGTAATTAATATAATCTGGCTCATTTGCATGCTGTGAGTTTCGCTTCCTCAAGACCTATACTCGCACTCTGACGAAAGTAATGATAAATAGCGGAAATTAGGACAGAGAGAAACTTGACATCGGAATTGGTGATCACCAAGCAGATATAGTTAAGCTACTCTGCTAGGTAGGCAACAAAATAACCCATGACGGACGCTTCAAGGACGACACGAAAAGCAGATTATCACTGGCAAGAAGGGCATTCCTGGCCAAGAGAAGTCTACTAGTATCAAACATAGCCCTTAAGTTGAGGAAGTAATTTCTGAGAATCTACTTTTGGAGCACAGAATTGTATTGTAGTGAAACATGGACTGTGGAAAAACGGGAACGCAAGAGAATCGAAACAATCGAGATGTCATGCCAAAGACGAATTTTGGAAAATTAGGTACATTGGTGAAGTAAGGAATAAGGACTAACTCCGCAGAAAGGGCGAGGGAAGGAATACGTGGAAAACAATGACAAGAAGTAAGGGACATGTTGATAGGGCACCTTAAGACATCTGGGAATAACTTTCATGGTACGTGATGAAGCTGTTGAGGGTAAAATCTGTAGAGGATGACAGAGATTGAAATATTTCAAGCAAATAATTGAGAACGTAGGTTGCAAGCATTACTCTGAGATAAAGACGTCGGCTCAGGAGAGGAATTCCTGGAGAGCTGCATCAAACCAGTCAAATTACTGATGACCCACAAAAAACTGATTTGTTGTACTTAACTTGACTTGGAAGAGCAGTTGAACGGAATGGACAGTGTCTTGAAAGGATAATGTAAGATTAACATCAACGAAAGCAAAACGAGGATAATGGAATGTAGTCTAATTAAGTCGGGAGATGCTGAGGGAATTAGATTAGAAAATGAGACACTTAAAGTAGTATAGGAGATTTGCTATTTGTGGAGAAAAGAAACTGATGATGGTCGAAGTAGAGGATATAAAATGTAGATTGGCAATGGCAAGGAAAGCGTTTCTGCAGAAGAGAAATTTGTTAACATCGAGTATAGATTTAAGTGTCAGGAAGTCGTTTCTGAAAGTATTTGTATGGAGTGTAGCCATGTATAGAAGTGAAACATGGACAATAAATAGTTTGGACAAGACGAGAATAGAAGGTTTCGAAATGTGGTGGTACAGAAAAATGCTGAAGATTAGATGGTTAGATCACATAGCTAATGAGGAAGTATTGACTAGAATTGGGAAGGAGAGGAGTTTTTGGCACAACTTGACCAGAAGAAGGGACCAGTTAGTAGGACATGTTCTGAGGCATCAAGGGATCACAAATTTAGCATTGGAGGGCAGCGTGGAGGGTAAAAATCGTAGAGGGAGACCAAGAGATGAATACACTAAGCAGATTCAGAAGGATGTAGGTTGCAGTAAGTACTGGGAGATGACGGATAGAGTATCATGGAGAGCCGCATCAAGCCAGTCTCCTGACTGAAAACCACAACAACAACAACAAAAATTTAAAACTTGATCTTATACGTTTTAATAAGTAGATTATAGTAGCTTCTAAAATTTGTTAAACGCGTCAATAATCGTATGAGATATCGGAAATACTGTTTTTCCAGGAAGTCACTAGATAGGGAACCTAAAACTGGGATTTAGTGACAGGATGATCGTTTTAGCCATTTAGTGATTAGATTAAGTCATCGGCGAATGCGAAATTCCTAAAATTTCTCCATTTCCTTATTGATTACGAGAAGTACAGACAAGAGCAGGGAGGGGGTACACACCAGTCCCAATTCCTTCCCTTCCATGCCCTTCAACTGTTACAACTGCAGCCTGGTTCCTGTGCGAGCTGCAGGTGACTTCGTGCTCTGAGAGTGTGTGCGGCCACTCACCTTGTCGGTGCTGGCGGGCAGCCGCGTGTTGTCCAGCCACCAGGAGACGACCGCCGGCGGCCGCGACCCCACTGTGCGGCAGGCGATCTCGTAGCGCCGGCCGGCCGTCAGCGGCTGCTCGCTGCTCAGGATGGTCGTGGACAGCGGCCTGACTGCAACAGCGCACCCGCCCGTCAGCCGCTGAACTAACCACTTCTCGAGTTGGCGGATGTAGAGCTGCCTGCCGTGTTACTCATTGCCTTACACCACAGATACATTAGCTGGGACACCTGGCGTTGCCAGGGTACTGATGTATTCCAGTCTTGTATTAGCCCATCTCCTCCTGTCTTCTCTGCCTTGTCCAACTTCTCACCCTACTCTCTCTCCATCTCCTCTTCCTTTTCTATCTCTCCATCTTCTCCTCCCTCCTCTATTCACCCTCTCTCTACCCACTTCTTTCTCCTCTCTCCCCTCCTACCCCTGACCATCTTCTCCCCCATCCCTCTTATCCCTCTCTTACCATCACATCCTCCCCCTTCTCTTCGTCTCTCTCTGTCCATCTCCTTCCTCCTCTCTATATATCTCCCCATCTCTATCTCCTCCTCCTTCCTCTCTCCTCCTTCTCCCAATTTCCTCATTCCCCATAAGTTCCATCTTATCCTCCCCCAATCCGACTACCTAATCCTCTCCATTTCTCAGTCCATGTCTTACGTCCCCTCTCTAGCCGTCCATTGCTAATCGCCCCTCTCACCGGGCACGTCCTTCTTCCCCCTTATGTGCCTTTGACGCCGGTATCACCGCCTTCAGAGTAGGATACTGGTGTTTCTTGGCACAATTATTCATGCCAAGTAGTAAGACATGTTCCACATTTCGTTGTTATCCATCCAGGGGCTTAGGAGGTAATGTCGAACACATGTTTATGTGACACATATTCGACATATGTGAGCTGATACCCTGCTGTGCTAGATTAGATTAGATTAGATTAGTACTTGTTCCATAGATCATGAATACCACACTTCGTAATGATGTGGAGCGTGTCAGGTAAATAAAAGGTGTCTATACAAGATATTACATTAGACAAAATATTACATGACACTCAATATTTTAAATTTTTTGTGGGGGTTGGGAATTTACCTACTTACTATATCCAAAAATTCATCTAATGAGCAGAAGGAGTTGCCATTAAGAAATTCTTTTAATTTCCTTTTAAATGCAATATGGCTATCTGTCAGATTTTTGATGCTATTAGGTATGTGACCAAAGACTTTTGTGACAGCATAATTTACCCCCTTCTGAGCCAAAGTTAGATTTAACCTTGAGTAGTGAATATCATCCTTTCTCCCAGTGTTGTAGCCATGTACACTGCTATTACGTTTGAATTCGTTCGGATTGTTAATAACAAATTTGATAAGTGAATAATATATTGTGAGGCTACAGTGAAGATCTCTAGCTCTTTAAATAAGTGTCTGCAGGATGATCTTGAATGAGCTCCAGCAATTATTCTGATTACACGCTTTTGTGCAAAGAATACTCTTTTACTCAATGTTGAGTGCTACGCCTAAAGACTGCATAGTGCATGTTATACCTATCTGTGGTATTCAGCCTTGTGGCTTGATCTTAGGACCCGAAACATGTAGATAAATTTATGGGCTTGGTGTAGTGCTCACTATTGTGATCTGCGTGACAATGAACAGCACAAATAAAAAAAAAATGCACTCCACACATTTAAAAGTATTCCATGTCTATTAAATACACGAAATAAACAGCAGCAGATCGGTTTAGAACATTTTTACGTCAACCTTCCTACTCCATATCCCCGCCCCTACCGGTTGTTGCGACTCTTACTGCCACAATATTTTTTTATACATGTAACGGCTTGCACGTAACAAATTCGCTTGAAACTGTTCCACCTGTTGCTGTTATGCTTCGATGTCACCACACTTCCATTCCGACCCCTTTGGGATGTAGGTGATTCTTAGCCATATTGTGCTTCTTTCCAGATAGCAACCAGTATGTCGCTGATTCTTTAAAGAGTCTAAGTCCTGTAGAAACCAGCTTCAAAACATTGATTACTTTACAAATGAATTAATTTTTTACATATTTTACGTTAAACATGTAATAGAGAAAAAATTTAGAAGAGGATTCTAATTACGTACAAACCTTGTTGGAAGTCACGTAGTTATCACATAATCAAGCACTGGCTGAGGTAGTCTTGATAATCTGAGCTCCATTTTAAGAAAAATAATTTTTCGGAAATATCAGTGTTCATGAAGTCATATCTCCTGGATTATGTATCGTTCGATGATATTGTTTGGAGGCACATTTAGTAGAATCTGCGTTGCTAACAGATTTGGTAGTGATGAAGAAATAGATTAAAACGTCATCTCTCTTGCGGTAATTCCACTGCATGAAAAGAGAAAATGAACTTGTGGATCATGCTAGCGAGAGAAGGTTTGAAAAGGTTTGAAATTATAAGTAAAATTTGTTAGAAGCCTGGAGACGCCCCCATTCTCAAATACTGGAAGAATAAAATCTGCATGTTTAAGCAATCTTTCATCTCAACCCGTACTGCCGTTGAATGGTAGTCGTTCTTACATCCCACAGTGATTCTTGTCAGATACCAAGTGATATGTGTACCACGTTTGACTGAAATCAATCCAGTGGTTTAGTGACAAAAAAAATGGCTCTGAGCACTATGGGACTTAACCTCTGAGGTCATCAGTCCCCTAGAACTTAGAACTACTTAAACCTAACAAACCTAAGGACATCACACACATCCATGCCCGAGGCAGGATTCGAACCTGCGACCGTAGTGGTCCCGCGGTTCCAGACTGTAGCGCCTAGAACCGCACGGCCACTCCGGCCGGCGTTTAGGAACAGATGTTAAATGTGCATGATGGCGAATTGATATACACCGCACAATCTGCCATCTGTGGCGAGGCAAGGTTTTAAACCATCATCTAAGTTACAAGATGGAGGGCAAACAGCAGAGCTTCTGTCATTCGGCACAATGCAAATTGGATAGGACGTTACACTGTTTCCCTTTTGTAGTTCTAAATGTGGATGAAAGGACTTGGTGTACTTGCTGAGAATGTAACTGTAACTGGAGATAGATCCCGCCCCTCAACGCCAGGGAACGAAGCCGATAGTCCATCTGGAGCGGCACGGGCATCCTATGGCTGTAACAATCCCAACAGAAAATCAACTTAAAGAAACCCAACCAATTCAAGTCAACGCAGTCTCGAGTACAAGTCTAAATTCCACAACAGAGAGCACTCCAGTAGTCAGATTGCCACCTGTGGACCCGGTAAGGGTGTACCCCAATATCGACTACACGATGCAACTGACTAGGCTGGAAGAGCCGACTACCCTGGCCACTGCCTTACGACATGTGGTCCGTGTAGGACATGAAGAGGGTAGGACGGTCACCTTTTCGGTAATGGAGGCTGTGGGCAGAATTCAGCTAAAGTCAGTGAATCTCCCCATTGATTTCGGAGCCCTGCGGGACCTGCTCAAGAAAGTTTTTGAGAGACGTGGTAAGAAGCTTGACCTCAATTTCATTTATGAACAGGCTGTACTGGCAAACGGACGAATTGCTTGGGACTGGAGTAAGACTTGGCCAGACGATCGCATGCACACATACTTTCCTTGATGACTGAAATAACAATTGGACAATTAAACACTCACAATAGCCGACTTGTGATACAAGAGCTCCGTAAAGAGGTGGAGTAGAGGAGACTTGATGTGCTCTGCCTACAGGAGCCGTACTCCCAAGCTGGAAAAATCGCTTTTGCTGCCGCAACATGGCAAATTGTCAGCAGAGGAGAGGATGCAAGAGCGGCAATAGCGGTTACAAATAAACTTATGAGGGTCACTACGCTTTCACAATTCACAACTAGTCACTGCAACGTCGTGGAGCTTCAGTCTCCAGTGGGAGTAATCATTCTCATAAACACGTACTTTCAATACGGGGATGATATCGAGTAACATTTAGAACATCTGGCAAGAGTTACCACGGCGTTGCGGGGACGGAAGATAGTCATAACTACTGACACATTAATGCAAAATCCCCCCTGTGGTACAGCGGCACCAGAGATACAAACGGAGACAAAGTGGAAGAATTCATCATGGCTTCGCAACTCCTGGTGGCCAACAAGCCGGGCAACCCTCCTACCTGCGCAACAGGAAGACGACAGGGCACGAACATCGACGTAACCCTAACATCTCCAAACGCAGAAAATCTCATACAGCGCTGGAAGGTCATGAGCAATGCCACCACTAGCGACCATAATAACTTTCACTCTAGGTGCAAGAGAGTGCCGTTGGACCATGGGGTGGGATGTACAATTCAACTACAACAAAACAGACTGGGAACGCCTAGCAAGGGAGTGCAACATTCCTGCCTTGCCGGAAGGTGACGTACATCAAGACATAGACGTGGACGAAAGAGCTGAGGAACTGGTGGGCGCAGTACACAGAGCGGCGCGGGCCGCTGTACCAACCAGGAGGAAGGCCATGGCGGCCACACCGTCACCATGGTCTGCCGAATTAGAGTAATTACGTCAATCTGTCTGGAGGCTAAGGAGGAACTACCAGCGCAGTGTCGTCTGGCTGGAAAGGCAAAGATGGCAGTTGCAATATTGGGAGGCCAAGCAGAAATTTCAGAAGGAACTATGCGAAGTAAGAATGCGTAGCTGGGAGAGCTACGTGTTGAACCATCTGGCCTTGGACCCATGGGGTCTCCCGTATAAATTAGTGAGGGAAAAAATCCGCTTTCCCCTGGAGTTGTCAACAGTCAGGCAGGGGGACTGGATGACGGAATCTTGGCAGGAGACTGCAGAGGTCCTCCTCCGGTCCCTGCTGCCTGACGACAATGCGGATGGAGAAACCGAAAGTCAGCAGCAACTGCGGGATACGGACCTAGATGAATACAACAAGTCAGTCTACCCATTCTCGGAAGAGGAGGTGGCTGCACAAGTAAGATCCCTAAAGAGAGGAAATCTCCAGGACCAGACGGCATTGTGGCTGAGGTGGTGCAATTCCTGCCACCCCAGTTAATCGCGCCGCTAAATCACCTCTTTAATTAGTGCCCAAGACAAAGAAAGTTTCCCAAGAGTTGGAAAACCGCAAACGTTGTAATAATAAAAAAAGACCTGAAAAAGACCCGGACGAAGTTAAATCATACAGGCCGATTTGCGTATTGCACCTGTTCGGGAAGCTGTTGGAAAAACTGTTGGCTGACAGATTGACGGCTCACCGGGTGCTGTGCGGGATGAGCGGCAGGCAGTTCGACTTCAGGCTGGGGCGGTCGGTATCTGATGCTGTCGCCCTGGCGTCTAAGGTCTGTGGCTCAACCCCATATAAGTACGTAGTTGGCATGATGGTGGATGTCAGTGGCGCCTTCGACAACCTGTGGTGGCCTTCGCTCTTCTCAAGTCTGTGGGAGAAAGAGTGTCCAGGGCCTCTATATGGGTGTCTGAGGAGCTATTGTAAGGATCGGGAGTTAGGCTATCATCCCCTAGCGGGAGAATTGGGAAAGCAATCACCAAAGGGTGTCCCCAAGGCTCCGTTTTCGGACCCCTTTTCTGGGGCATCCATATAGGACCGTTACTAGACAGACTACAGCAAAGTTAAGAAGTGCTAGAGGTGATAGCCTACGCAGATGACCTCCTCCTGTTGGTCGGCGGTCGCAGCCGAGAAGACATCGATCCAAAGATCGAAAGGGCCATAGAGAAACTGCACCAATGGTGCCAAAATACAAAAATGACAATACCTCCGAGTAAGTCTACATACTTGCTTCTAAAAGGTCAGCTAATCAGGAATCTTACTGTTAGAATCGATGGCTCACCAGTTCTTTGATGACGGGAGACGCGATACTTGGGAGTCATAATTGACGAGAGATGGAACTTCGGGAAACACATAGACACCGTAACCCAGAGAGCTCTCCAGCTACTAAACCATCTCATCTCCACTGGACATAAGAGATTTCATCTCCCTCCGCATCTCATAAAACTTTCTCCCAATAGTATTCTAAATTGAGTAGTGGGTTACGGTTCGGGAGTCTGGGTGCACAGGCCCAAGAGGGTCGTGCCCGCCATTACAGTGAGAAGGGTCCAAAGAAGCATGATTTTGAGATCTGTATGGGCCTATAGAACATCTCCGGCGGGAGCTCTGTTAGTCATAATGGGGCTCTGCCCACTAGATATCAAGATACGTGAGCATGCGGCGTAGTAGTTTAAACTGTAGCTCACTAACATAACTGTAATAGTTAAGCTGCATTGTAACCCAATCTATCTACTACCTTATGACCCACTAATCATGTTAGGAGGTGGGTTAACATGTATAATTAGTACTGTTATGGAAATAAAGAATTTAAAAAAAAAGTTCTAGGGGACTGATGACCTCAGATGTTAAGTCCCATAGTGCTCAGAGCCATTCGTTCAGAGTGAGGACGCCAGCGTTCCCAATACTTCGGCGGACTGACCAGGCCAAGGTCGTCATACTACACGGCTGCACAGCAACCATCGGCGCGGTTCAACAGACGGAGAAGAACGGTGGTGAACGAAAGGATACAGAGACCCTCCCAAACTGGCGCGTGGTACGGCAAGTGCCGGAGACACAGCGGGCGCTAATCTGCCTTTTGGTTGAAATGGATCATGTAGTTTAGGAGCATATGTTGAAAGTATATGATACAGATATACTCTACGCTATCCGCTGTCTGTGCGGCGTCAAGGTCTGAAACCAACATGTTACGAGACGAACGGCTAACAGCCGAGTTTCTGTCATTACGCACAATGCGAACTGAAACCAATGTTAGAATGTTTCCCATTTGTAGCTCAAATCAAGCAGTGATGGACATGTTGAATTAGTAGTACACATGCAGTAGTACAGTTAATATAATTTCTCCGAAATTCCCGATATAAATGCGATGATTTTCGTTTATACGTTGAACTGGCAATACGGTGACGAACGCTTTGGTAAATCGTACTCACATTCATTTCGTGTTTTTATATGCAACTGAGATTTATTTTTGCAATAAATTCTTGTATTTGCTGCAATGAAAGTGATTTTATTCAATGTTTCCTTAGAAGTCGAACACAATACATTAGTTTGGCTGGAAGCATTTAGTTTTCTGGTGATTTCTCAACAATACGTTTGAAATGTTTTATTGTGTTTTCGTAGGAAATTACATACGTTTCTACACATAATACCTGCTTTTTACCCAAAATAAGTGTTTCTGATTTACGACCTTTACTTAAATCATTACAGATACGGCACCGAAACGCTGGGAGGTAATTAGTGAAATGTATTTGAAAACGATACCACAGTAAACTCCTGTAGTGAGTTATATATTAACACTCTGTCGCGTCAGAATCGTTGTCATTCCTAGAGATTTGTTCCTGAAGAACAACGTATTTTTACTAGCTCGGTGTATAAGACAGTTATTATTCAGTTCATAATATTTAGACAAAAAGAAAATGATCGCACGGTGTTATTGTACTTCTACCACCTGGAGGAAGTCTTTCTTTGGTGACTTGCACCACAAGAAAGGAATGATGCAGTGATAAGAACCATATAAACATATCCAGTCCCTAAGCCAAGAACAACTCCGACCAAGCCGGCAATCGAACCTAGGACCACAGGATCTTGTGACAGGAATGCTTAACACTTGAACCAAGAGATGCGAACATTTAGGCATCTACACTATCAAATAGAAAACTTTTCGCATCTGCTTGCTAACAGTATCAAACCTAAGCTTCAACCTGTAAATTCGCCATCTTTGTCTTTAAAACCATTCTCACAGATTCTTTTAAACAGCTTTACAAGTGGAACGAAATACTGCTACCTCTTAAATATCTTGTTGTGCAACCAAACGCTCTCCAAGATTTCGCCGTAGGAACAAAGAAACGTTTGCAGAAGAATTTTAGACACCATTACTTCACTGAAGATTTAAAAGTGATCGAGGCAAAATATTAAACTTGAGTAAATAAGCCATCGCCTCGTCGGATTTCTGTCTTCTACCGCGATGTCGTTGGTGTGTCTTCTGGAGCGTACCTATCAATATCAATACAACCATCTCTTGTACGACTACTTTCAACATTTGTAGACCGATTCCAACGGAAATATTCTATACATAAAACTGTTCAAATCATGTCTGTTATTGCGTTTCATTGTTTGGAATAGATTACGATAGGTTTCTTTCAGAGGCATTATGTATGCAATTTTTGTATGCGTTTTTGTATCCATTCGTACGCGATGGGCAGAGGGTATAGTACAACGCTGGACAAAATTAAAAGATGGATAACACGTAACCTAATAATGCGGAAAGTACTGGAGGCAAATAAATGAAAAAAGGTTCGGATGTAATTTATTGTACGACAATCATTTGTAAAAAAGCCACGGTTCAAATGCCATTGATTAGCGTGAGTAGTAGCCAAGAGTCCAATGTGTTAAAAATCACAAGTTACAAACGGCTGTCAAAAAGCAGTTAGTATCGTGTGTGGTCGCCTCGGACAGACACACAGCATGCATAGCGAATAGCTATATGATTAACAAGCAAGTTCTGAAATTATTAAAATTATAATTATATCACTATCAAATGTAATAAATATTAATTTTATTAAATTAAGACACCCAGGAGGCGCCTGAGGAAGTCGCAGACACCCTTCCTCCAGAGCGGTTTTTATCACCTGAATGGTTCATGATGGGGTCTGGCGTGTCGCAGCTGCCCTCCCAAGAGCATCCCACGCAAGTTCAATAGGATTCAGGTCAAATGATTTGCCCGGCCAATTTATAAGGTGAATGTCTTCGCAAGGAAGATATTCGTTAGCCAGTCAGGCCGTATGTGATTTTGCGTTGTCGTCTATAAAAATGAAATCAGAACCAACAGCACACAGGGCTGTTTCCCGTCTGCACCTCTGGGCTTTTACGGAACCAATGCCAAACGCATGGGGCAGCGTGCGGATATCATGCAAGACCCCTGCCGAAATGATCACACCTCTGCCATCATGGGTGTCTCATTCCCTGATGTTGCGGTTCCCTCCATATTAAGACTAGCCGGGAATCGCTTGATATACTGAATATGGCTCCATCCGCGAAGAGAACTTTAGCCTGTTGAAGCTGTGTCCTCTGTCTGTATTGTATGCCCCGTTGTTAACGCTCCATTTGTGGGAGGCGGCGAGTAAGATGCACACGGCCGACTTTCTGGCATACAGCCTTCTCCCGCGGAGCCTTCTGGCAACCGTCTTTCTGGTGACTGTCGTTACTGTGTCAGCAGCAAGGTCACACGAGAGTTGTGTAGCTGTAGACGTTCTCTTGCGCTTGGCTGAAACCAACAAATACAGTCATGATTGGCCGTTGTGGCTTTCGGGTGACCTTGTTCTAGTCGTCTGGTCAGTGTCCCACTGGTTTTTAAACACCTTCCACATATTCGAGATAACACTTTGTGTTACGTCCATTTCTCTCGCAACTTCAGGTTGAAACTGCCCAACCTCAAGCCCACCCATGATTCTCCATCTCATAGCGTCGTCTAAGCGATGATGTGTACCTATTTCACTGAAAAAACGAAAAGAAAACGGTATTATTCACGGAAGGAAACAATACTCAATATCGTAATGCGCAACGGTGTCGGGCCGCCAACACTAATACGTAACCTTATTTCAGCTACGCCAGCACCACACTGTTTGTATATGTCACTTACGGCCCCAGTATTGTTTGGTTTCTTTTCAGAAATGTGGGAAAATGGTACCCGTCTCTTAATTTCGTCCAGTAGTGAACATATTATTGAATAACGCTGTCTTATTTCACAATTTACTTACGTTTTCTTACAGATCTTGCTCCGTCCACCGCTGCCAGTTATCACCATGAGTATAACGGATTATTTTGTTATTAATGTAGGTTTCATACCAGATGATTTAGTCATGTATAATATCTCTAGATACAAATCACTCTCAATATGTACGCAGTATTTTGTACCACAGTGATTACTGTCTTAATTAAAACAGGTTGTCGACTATAATATAAATCTGTTGTAATCGAGAATGTTTTACAGAATTTTAATACCACAGCTAAGATAAATACACACATCAAAAGAAGTTTTGCATCACCTCGGTTCTGATAGTTCCAGAACCTAAACAGAAAATTGGAATAGAGATCAACATTAACATCATTTTCGCCTTTTTTATTGCGCATGAAAACCACACGTTGCATGTTGTACCACTATACAGCGAGTCCTTCACATGTTGTGGCAAAAATTTCTGTTCACACCGGTACCTCTAATACCCAGTAGCACGTTCTCTTGCATTGACGCATGCCTAGATTCGTCGTGGCTTACTATCCACAAGTTCATCAAGGCACTGTTGGTCCAGATTTTCCCACTCCTCAACGGCGATTCGGCGTAGATCCCTCAAAGTGGTTAGTGGGTCACGTTGTCCATAAACAGCCCTTTTCAATCTATCCCAGGCAGATTCGATAGGGTTCATATCTGAACAACATACTGGCCACTCTAGTCGAGCGACGTCGTAATCTTGAAGACAGTCATTTGCAAGATGTGCACGATAGGGGCGTGAACTGTCGTCCATGAAGACAAATTCCCCGCCAATATGCTGCCGGTTTCTTTGTACTACCTGACGAAGTATGGCATTCACGTATCGTACAGCCGTTACGGCGCCTTCCATGACCACTACTGGCGTACGTCGGCCCCACATAACGACACCCCAAAACAGCAGGGAAACTCCACCTTGTTGCACTTGCTGGGCAGTGAATCTAAGGCGTTCAGCCTGACCGGGTTGCTCCCAAACACGTCTCCGACGATTGTGTAGTTGAAGGCATATGCCACACTCATCAGTGAAGAGAATGTGATGCCAATCCTGACGAGTCCATTCGGCCTGTTGTTGAGCCCATCTGTACCCCTCTGCATGGTGTCGTGGTTGCAGAGATGGACCTCGCCATGGACGTCGGGAGTGAAGTTGCTCATCATGCAGCACCTTGCGCACAGTTTGAGTCGTAACAAGACGTCCTGTGGCTGCACGAAAAGCATTATTCAACATTGTGGCGTTGCGATCAGGGTTCCTCCAAGCCATAATCCGTAGGTAGCGGTCATACCTTGGGAGGCCTGAGCGAGGCATGTCATCGACAGTTCCTCTCTTGGTTGAAATGGTTCAAATAGCTCTGAGCACTAAGGGACTTACCTTCTTAGGTCATCCGTACCCTAGAACTCAGAACTACTTAAACCTAACTACCTAAGGACATCACACACATCCATGCCCGAGGCAGGATTCGAACTTGCGATCGTAGCCGTCGCGCGGTTCCAGATTGTAGTGCCTAGAAACGCTCGGCCACACCGGCCGGTCGACAGTTCCTCTGTGTCTCCTCCACGTCCGAGCAACATCACTTTGGTTGACTCCGAGACGCCTGGTCACTTCTCTTGTTCACAGCCCTTCACGGCACAAAGTAACAATTCGGAAGCGACCCAACCGCGGTA
Source organism: Schistocerca cancellata (assembly GCF_023864275.1). Taxonomy (NCBI): domain Eukaryota; kingdom Metazoa; phylum Arthropoda; class Insecta; order Orthoptera; family Acrididae; genus Schistocerca; species Schistocerca cancellata. The sequence goes on along the minus strand of NC_064630.1, from coordinate 684,796,054 downwards.
TTGACCGACCAGGCATGGTTGAACTACAGACAACACGAGACGTATACCTTCTTGCTCGTGGAATGACTGTAACTGATCGTCTGTTGGACACCTTCAGTCTAATAGGGGCTGCTCATGGATGGGTTTAGTGACATCCCGGAACAGTCAAAGGGACTGTCTGTGATACGATATCCACAGTAAAAATCTATCTTCAGGAGTTCTGGGAACAGGGGTGATGCAAAACTTTTTTTATGTGTGTATAAACTGAACATTATTTCAGAAGTCAACGACAAATGAATGCCGCCACTTGTCAGCTGATCGTTATGTTCTACACCACTATGAATGTATTATACTGAAATCAACATCTACGGCCTAAGCTCAATACAATAATTTAGCCTGCTAGACGCAGTGGCAGTCATTCCTGCATAGAATGAGTTGACCGGCTAATGCTATACCACAGTAGAGAAACACGAAGTCCCGTGGAAGAGTTCCCAATGATTGAATAGCAGGTTAGAGAAACAGAATCAAAAATAGTCTACGGCAAAATGAAATGCGTCACAGACATTTTAATCCTTGGGCAACGTACGTTTTAGAAGGTTTCAGTCGTATGTTAAACCTATTTTCATTCTGAAATCAGTATCAGCAGAATATAGAGAATTCAGTAATGAAATAATTTAGCATTTCTTTATTTTCAAAAAGAAAATGCTTTCACAAGGTGAAGAGGGGAGTTTTATAGTGAATTTTAAAAGAACGAGGATGTGTAAATGTCCTCGTATTGCAGCTGTAAGAACTCCCTATCAGAAAATACCTCATCCCTTAATTTCTGGGGAGGGGAGATGGACTTTAATGCATTATAAGGAACTGTAGCTGTAGGGACATCTTTCTTCCCACACCATGGCGCACGTGCACCCACACACACAAATACGTACATAGAACGATTGTATGCTGACGGTGTGTAAAGTGTTGATGACGAAGCTATTGAGTGTCCCGTATCGAAAATCATCGTCAATAAAAAGGCAACAGGAACTACACCGTTAAACGCACAGCATGTAGCGGATAGAATGAGAGAATATTTTCAAAGCGAAAAAAACGCTTTAGTCCACTGTCACTATTTTCTATTGCCTGTTGACAACCTGGTTTCGCTATCAAATGCCATTAACATACCATCACCTGCCGCGCAGTAACCAAGCTCGCTTCCAAGTAGGTGTGACAGAAGAGTGTGTAATATGTTTCGATTTGACACACCTAGTTCGATTGCACGCCAGTGGTGGTCTGATGACGGAACTTTGTACCAAATAAACCTGGCAGCCAGGAAACAAATCAAACGTGCGACTAAATATCGAAATAAATACCGTTTTTCTGATTCTGTTAGTGGCTGTTCCAACCGACAATATGCCCGGAATACGTAAGATATTCAAGAACTACACGGAAGAGGAGGAGAGGGGGGGGGGTGGGGTAGGATAGGGTGGTAATAACTGGCTGAAGGTGTAATGGAAGAAGAAATCGGAGTCAGCATGGAAGAAATAGGGAGAATTTGAGGACTTATATTCAAATAATCGGAACGGAACAGAAAATTGAGAATGTGTTAGATGACGACCAGTTTGGCTTTAGGAAAGGTAAAGGCCCCAAGTGAATCAGATACGACGTTGCACTTGATAATGGAAGCAAGGTACTTTCATAGTTTTCGTCTACCTGGAAAAATGGGTAATACGATAGCTGGTACAAGTCGTTTGAAATTCACAGGAAATTATGTGTTAACTATAGAAAAAGGCAGGTAACATAAAAATCTATACATAGAAGAAGCAATAAAGGAAATATTTAAGGAAGGTTCAGAAACGGGATAAAAATTCGAGGTGAAGGCAACCAATAATAACATTCACTGACGACACTCGTGCCCTCACCGAATGTGAGAAAGAGTTGCAGCATCGTCTGGGATCTGCTGAACTGAATGTATAATGAGCACACACGACGTACTGAAGACTAACTGAAGAAAGACAGATCAAATGAGGAATAGAACATCTGAGATAAATATTGCGTAAACAAGGGACGACAGAGTTTCCTCCTCTTTGAAGCAACATAACATATGACGAACTCACCAAGGAGGACATACAAAGTACACGAGCACAGGCAGATGGGATAGTCCTGGCCCAAAAAGTGTACCAGTATCAAATATTGGCCATGATTTGAACGAAATACTCGAGAATATACGTTTGGAGTACAGCATTCATTGGATGTTAATCATGGACTGTGGGAAAACCGGAAAAGAAGAGGTGTGATGCTACAGAACAAAATTAAAAATTAGGACTGATAAGATAATAAATGAGAACGTTGTCGAGAGAACTGGTGAACGAAGAGACATGTGGAAAACAATGACAACAAAATGGGACAGGACGTTAGGACATATTTTTAAACATTATGGAATTTTCATGGTACTAGAGGGAGATGTAGAAGCTAAAACTGTTGAGGAAGACACAATTGTAATACAGGCAGTAAATAATTGAAGACGTAGGGTGAAATTGCTACTCAAAGGTGAAGGATTAGTAAAGGAGACGAATTTTAGCAGGATGCATCAAAATCATACGACTGAAGGACACTCGCAGCACTAGAAAAAAATAGCAAGGAGCGATTTCATTCCGTGGAAATTGAATTTTTAAGAAACATACTAGTTTATATTTCCATTCACAAGAAAGGAAAACTCAATGCAAGAATATACATACTCACTGAGTCATATCAAAAGAAATAGCATGTTGATGTACCGTTCCGCAGCAGATAATTCACATGGTGTAGATGAGTGAAACTTTCTCTGCTTCTGCTATTGCAAGAGCCAAAGTTGGATCATCCGAGAAAGCTAGACCAGGGCTGCTTCCTGACGTAGCGAGCCCTACGGTAGCGAAGCGACACTGTAACCAAGCAGGGTGACCAGCGGCGCAAAAGTATCGACAGAGCAGAAAGGTGGGCCACCATGATGCGGGTGGCCTGATTTCTTCGCGCTCTGACGGTGGTTCTATTGTGGAGTATATGGAAAAAAAATAAACATTTTGGGGTATATGGAAGAAAAATAAACATTGTTTTGATATAGAGATATTGTAATCTGCCAGCTACCAGCTACGAGGAGGAACGTGTGACAGTCTTGTCTTCGCGCGGTCAACTCTACGAGTCTCCACGGCAACACAAGTCTTCTCTTCTGAGCCATTCTGGTGCTAATCAGAGTCGAGTCCGATGCTGTGGACTTAGCACTGTCCAGTCAGCGGGCCACTTGGGGGGGTCTTCTTTTGTGTCAGGATTTTACCCTTGTCAGGCAGGCCTTGGCTGCCCTTACCCAGGGCTGTTAATAGCGTCTAGTTGGTTCAGTTGACACAGTAGATGAGAGGTCTTGCGGTGTCGCCGCCACTGATGATACGGCTCTTTCACCTGCCACCTATCAATGGCTAGGAGCTGCATGCTCATCCCAAAACCCTTCTCTCCTGGATATGTACTGCCGACGGCAATGGATGCTGGCTCTCTGGGGCAACGACCTAAGTACTTCGGAAAGCTGATTATTAAATCTTTGGTTCTCCAACAACGATTCATTGACGTCTCTCGGTCATCCAGCAGTCAATAATTAACCACGCCGCGGCCGTCCTTATTTCAGGTGGCGGATTACTAGCATCCTGATCTCGACCACGATAGTATAACTTCAACATTGCTCGAATGAGCTATTAAAGTTGTATTTAACAAAATGTTACTAACGAAGAAAATGTATTTTTGCCCCACGCCAGAAGAAACGAACGAACCGGGCTTCAGCAGGGGCTCCCCGGCCCCTGGTTGGCGGAGTCCTAGTAGGCTTGCCCTACTTTGCCTCCAGGTCTTCTTTCTTTTGGAGTGGTTAATTCTTAATTTGGTGAGACAGAGATTTAGGAACCAGGATTTAAATTGTAAGACATTTCCAGGGGCAGATGTGGACTCTGACCACAATCTATTGGTTATGACCTGTAGATTAAAACAGAAGAAACTGCAAAAAGGTGGGAATTTAAGGAGATGGGACCTGGATAAACAGAAAGAACCAGAGGTTGTACAGAGTTTCAGGGAGAGAACAAGGGAACAATTGACAAGAATGGGGGAAAGAAATACAGTAGAAGAAGAATGGGTAGCTTTGAGGGATGAAGTAGTGAAGGCAGCAGAGGATCAAGTAGGTAAAAAGACGAGGGCTAGTAGAAATCCCTGGGTAACAGAAGAAATATTGAATTTAATTGATGAAAGGAGAAAATGAAAAAATGCAGTAAATGAAGCAGGTAAAAAGGAATACAAACGTGTCAAAAATGAGATCGACAGGAAGTGCAAAATGGCTAAGCAGGGATGGCTAGAGGACAAATGTAAGGATGTAGAGGCTTATCTCACTAGGGGTAAGATAGATACTGCCTACAGGAAAATTATAAAGAGACCTTTGGAGAGAAGAGAACCACTTGTATGAATATCAAGAGCTCAGATGGCAACCCAGTTCTAAGCAAAGAAGGGAAGGCAGAAAGGTGGAAGGAGTATATAGAGGGTTTATACAAGGGCGAGGTACTTGAGGACAATATTATGGAAATGGAAGAGGATGTAGATGAAGACGAAATGGGAGATACGATACTGCGTGAAGAGTTTGACAGAGCACTGAAAGACCTGAGTCGAAACAAGCCCCGGGAGTAGACAACATTCCATTTGAACTACTGATGGCCTTGGGAGAGCCAGTCCTGACAAAACTCTACCATCTGGTGAGAGAGATGTATGAAACAGGCGAAATACCCTCAGGCTTCAAGAAGAAAATAATAATTCCAATACCAAAGAAAGCAGGTGTTGACAGATGTGAAAATTATCGAACAATCAGTTTAATAAGCCACAACTGCAAAATACTAACACGAATTCTTTACAGACGAATGGAAAAACTAGTAGAAGCAGACCTCGGGGAAGATCAGTTTGGATTCCGTAGAAATACTGGAACACGTGAGGCAATACTGACCTTACGACTTATCTTAGAAGAAAGATTAAGGAAAGGCAAACCAACGTTTCTAGCATTTGTAGACTTAGAGAAAGCTTTTGACAATGTTGACTGGAATACTCTCTTTCAAATTCTAAAAGTGGCAGGGGTAAAATACAGGGAGCGAAAGGCTATTTACAATTTGTACAGAAACCAGATGGCAGTTATAAGAGTCGAGGGACATGAAAGGGAAGCAGTGGTTGGGAAGGGAGTAAGACAGGGTTGTAGCCTCTCCCCGATGTTATTCAATCTGTATATAGTAAAGGAAACAAAAGAAAAATTCGGAGTAGGTATTAAAATCCATGGAGAAGAAATAAAACCTTTGAGGTTCGCCGATGACATTGTAATTCTGTCAGAGATAGCAAAGGACTTGGAAGAGCAGTTGAACGGAATGGATGGTGTCTTGAAGGGAGGATATAAGATGAACATCAACAAAAGCAAAACGAGGATAATGGAATGTAGTCGAATTAAGTCGGGTGATGTTGAGGGTATTAGATTAGGAAATGAGACACTTAAAGTAGTAAAGGAGTTTTGCTATTTGGGGAGCAAAATAACTGATGATGGTCGAAGTAGAGAGGATATAAAATGTAGACTGGCAATGGCAAGGAAAGCGTTCCTGAAGAAGAGAAATTTGTTAACATCGAGTATAGATTTAAGCGTCAGGAAGTCATTTCTGAATGTATTTGTATGGAGTGTAGCCATGTATGGAAGTGAAACATGGACGGTAAATAGTTTGGACAAGAAGAGAATAGAAACTTTCGAAATGTGGTGCTACAGAAGAATGCTGAAGATTAGATGGGTAGAACACATAACTAATGAGGAAGTATTGAATAGGATCGGGGAGAAGAGAAGTTTGTGGCACAACTTGACCAGAAGAAGGGATCGGTTGGTAGGACATGTTCTGAGGCATCAAGGGATCACCAATTTAGTATTGGAGGGCAGCGTGGAGGGTAAAAATCGTAGAGGGAGACCAAGAGATGAATACACTAAGCAGATTCAGAAGGATGTAGGTTGCAGTAGGTACTGGGAGATGAAGGAGCTTGCACAGGATAGAGTAGCATGGAGAGCTGCATCAAACCAGTCTCAGGACAGACCACAACAGCAACAAATTCTTCTCTTTTGATTTGTGTCTTCTTGTGGCCCTTCTAACGCCAGAGGTAAAGATACTAATGTTATGTGGCAAAATTCAACACAAAAAGAAGTTATTGTAGTTTTAGCAGCTTGTTGGAGAATTACAGTATTCCCCAGGTACTGCCATTATAAATTTATATAATGTTTTATTATATCAAACATTAACACCACTGCTACCCTCACCGTGATCGTATTAAATATCAAAATATGACACTAACATATTCCTAATTTAAGTGCAAAACATCGGTTTTCCTAGTTCACTTTCCTGTAGTTTTCCCGGTAGTCTGTATTTCTGGTTCATCTTCATTATTGACTCACTGAGGTGAAAAATTACAATTAGATTGCACAGTTTCCAAGTTGTTGAAAAGATTTCAATTTGTGCTTTATTGATTCCCATTATCCTGATTTTCTCTGGCCGCCCAAAATTTAAATTCTGACGAGCGATGAATTAGCGAACTAATTCTTCCCCTGCCACTTGGGTTTCTATATTAAGTGGATGCTTCACGCCATTTCTTTCAGCAAACTGATGTAGTAAACATCGGAAGTGTTTTAAAGTATGGTCATAGAACATAGAATCCAGACTGCTACACTGCTCCATTAATCTAGTTGTCTCTGTTTCAAAAATTACTCTCTGGAAATGCCCCTATGATGTCACTCAGTATCCTGTTTCAAGTCTCTGACGAAATGTGGACTCACTACCTCGAAGCCCTTTAGCTGCATTTCTGATGGAAGGTCGATTTTCTATTGGCTTCTTAGATAACTCTAAAGTTAATGGCGTGGAGGACATTTTTCTCTCGTGGTTCTCGCAACCTGAAGTTGAGCTAGTCTTATTAAAACTGAATCTTCGAAGTGAAATAGTTAACTATAAATTAAAATTCGTTAAATTTTTAAATAAACGTAGGCGTTCAGTATTAAAAACGAAGAAAAAAAAGACAGACGTTTTGTAGAAAAAGTACTCATGCAGACGTTTGCCCCTGCTAGTTCGTAGTATCTCTGCCCCGTGGCGTTGATTTCTGAACATATGGCGTTAGCTGCCATCTATGGAAACTGGTTAAAGCACAGCCAATCTTAAAGCGTTAGTTAGGCTATGTACTTAAATACGTGATACTGGTAATTCTTTGAGATTTTATTATAGCAGACAGATCGAAATTTCCATAAAGCTAATGCACGTCATATATCCAAAGCTTCAAAACGCAAACAACTTAGAAAACATACCTGACTTTTCCACCATAAATGCTCTCAACTCAAGATGCAGGGTTGACCACCTACACTCATAAATAGGAAAAACCCTAGCTTCGGACCTTTGTCGCGTGCGCACTTTATTCCCACCTATCCTACTCGCTAACCTGCCGTCAGCAAGAAAATAAAAACGGAAACATTTATAGAAAATAGGGTAGTAATTCGTAGTACTTCTACTCGAAGTCCAGGTTTCCAGTAAAATTAGCTGCAGCCATTTAACGGATCGGAAGACTGATCCAGTCTTAAGTGTAGTGTTGCACAGCTGCATTAGTATTTTAGCCTCACTATGGTATCACGATGTGAGTAATAGTTACTGTGCTCTAGGTCCAATGTTTAAATTTGATTTTGGATCCGAAGTGAGATTACATTTTACAACAGATATATCTTCTTTTTCTTACTCTTCTTCTCCCATTTCTTCCCTTAAAGTAGCAGGCGAGGACTAAGTTTAATCTGGTTCCCATTTCGTCCTTGGTGTTCCGTTTATTCCATTTGGAGCATAGTTCATAGATCTTGCAGGTCATATATGCCCAGGTATCAAAGCTTCATCCAGCTTTGTACTCAGTCATCAGATACGCCACGGACTGCTGCCTAAGCTCCTTTACACATTGGGCAATGAGGTGTGGATGTCATCACCCAGTCAACCAACCGACGCTTCACCGTCCTTCACCGACTTCCCACAGACGTGTACCACACTAGTAAGAGAACAGCGGTCGAGATTCTACGTTTCCAAGATGCTTATTCCCAGGTCCCAGGTGATAAATAACTGTCCTCCTTCAAAGTTACATGTGTGAATGTACTTACCCAACCTATCGTTACAACAACGACTTTTCATACAGAATGGCTATTCGGAAATTAAGTTCCAATGGTTGCGAAATGGAAACCAATGTGAAAATAAAAAATGATGTTTAGTGCTACAGTTAGTTACACCTTATAGCTACTTCTCTACATAGTCGCCACTCGGACTTAGACGTTTGTCGGAACGTTGCACCTGTGCTTTCCGCCAATCCTCTACGGTCGTCTACGGCTCGTTATCTATGCCAAAATGTTGTTTTCATAGCCAGCGGTTCATGTGATGAGAGATGAAACTCAGGACGAGCTAGTTATGGGCTGTGTTGTGGATGGTGAAACACTTCCCATCGAAAGAGCTGCAGGAGCATCTTTACTGCCACTGGAGAATGAGGTTTAGAACTGTCATGAAAACCGAAACGCATGTCACTTACGTTACGTGGGCTGCACGACATCAGGAGAAACCTCTCACCGAGCCGTCATACTTGGTGGAAGACATTATTTCCTGCGTATCTTTACATGCTCACTGTGCGCTCAGAATTGAAAAGAGCGTTGTGCCGCGATCGATGGTCATACTAGACATGCGACCCAACACATTTGTGTAAAACTCCATCGGATTTTCACAGTTGTTTCCATTTCGGGACCGATCTTAACTACTTTGCGAATAGCCCTCGTATATTTACGTCTCTCTCTCTCTCTCTCTCTCTCTCCGTGTGTGTGTGTGTTTGAACACACAGAACTGTTAAGGTAGACTTTGTCATTTCGGACTGTATTCTAACAGAGGCTGTTAAAATATGAGTGTCTTGCAGCCTGATCAGTTGACGGTAGGCAGACCCCATACAGAATTAGGCCTTCCATTTGTCCCGTCGGTTGGAGTGTGCGAAGTCCACAGTGTCGTACTCAGCACAAACAGCAGGAGGAGACTTGTAGAACCATGGAGGTTCGTTAATTAGCAGTCATGAAGACTGAAGACTGTCGTACGTCCGTCCTCAAATGGTTAAAATGACTCTAAGCACTATGGGAATTAACATCTGAGGTCATCAATCCCATGGACGTAGAACTGTTTAAACCTAACTAACCTAAGGACATCACACACATCCATGCCCGAGGCAGGATTCGAACCTGCGACCACGGCAGCAGCACGTTTCTGGACTGAAGCGCTTAGAACCGCTCGGGCACAGCGGCCGGCTGTCCGTCCTCACAGATAGTGGCTGGCAGACTGCAATACCTCTAACTGAAAACAATGAATATTTTTCAGAGACCTGTATGGTACACTACTGGTTTCTTGCAGAAAAGTCACAACAAGGCAGTTCTGAAGCGTCCATACTTTCGCTCTCTTGGTCACCCTGCAAAGCTGGGATGCAGCGCTCAGTCAACTGAGGCACATCATCAACCAAGGGGTCTTCGGCGCACGACGACGCCAGCAAGAGCGCTGAGGGGCTGCAGTTCGTGATCAGCGCACTGCGACCACGTCTCCCAACATCACACAACACGGCGTGCGTGAACGTCCGGCGGATGGGGTGGGAGCGATAAGACTGTAAAGGAGGTGCGACGTAGCAAAGGCTCTCTACAGTTACCATCCGAAGATGACGGCAAGGTGTATCGTCTAAAAATCTTGTTACGTAAATGACTACATCGAAATGGACACGTGAGACCAATACAACAGAAAAAATTTATACTAAATAATGTATCGAGTTGATTCTGTGACAATAAACCACGACAATTCCAACAGCCATTTCATTTCAAGTAGGCTGATTACGCCTCTAGTCTTTTATAATGAAACTGTGATACGTCTGACTGAAACTGCGGTACCTAACATTGTGTGAAAGAAAGTGATAACTTGTTTAGCAACATCTGTCCTTCATATCTGGAGAGTATAATGCCATCCGTAGTGAAGCACTTTGCACCATATATTGTGAATAAAAGGAATTTCCAAAAAAATTACTACAAATGATGTTTAAGTATGTATAGAGTCCTGTCTCACTGAAAGTGTCCACGTACCGAACATTGTGTGAAAGAAAGTGATAACTTGTTAAGCAACATCTGTTCTTCATATCTGGAGAGTATAATGCCATCCGTAGTGAAGAACATTGCAGCACATATTGTGCATAAAAGGAATTTCCAAAAGATTTACGAGAAATGATGTTTAAGTATGTATAGAGTCCTGTCTCACTGATAGTGTCCAGGAATTTCTATTTTATTTTATTTTTTTATTCTTTGTGGTATTAGAACAATGTGACGTGATACAGGTTCTGCTTAACCTCAGACGCTTTTAACTAACCTCCAGCACTCCTGAAGTGGAACAGAGGGATTGTTCGTTGAGAATTGAGAAGTACACAAATGTCAGCTTCTTTTGTACGAAGAAGGAGCTACACACATATCGGGTAAATCATATGTTTCTCTGTAAAAACAAGCGAACACCATTTCCAGTTCTCGAGTTGTAACTAAAGTTTTATGGAAGTTGTCGTTGGCTGCAGATTATACCGTCTCTTTATTGCAAGTTTGTAGCCGTTTAACATCTCGGCTTATGACCGATTGAGAGGACCTTGTCTCTGATATGGTCTTTATATCAAAAAGCTCACCCGGTCTAAGTGAGGGGAAAGAACCGAAGTAGGCAATTGCTAATGAAATAGTTATTGTAAAACTTATCATGTCGGGAGGATGTTGTAGTGAGTTAGTTTCTTACTGGTTTCTCTCTGCAAAGGTGGATGGGTTTATCGCAAAGCAGTTCTCAGTCTTTGCTGAGATTCTCATATGTAGGTACTACGGACGGTCGCTAACCTTCGCTAAACGTTTTAGAGTCCATAAAGAATGGCGCCGTGTGGTTCTTGACTAGAGCACAACGACTTTAGCTTCCCGAAGAGGCCATTTTCTTGGAATAAAAATGCCTTTGAATAGAATGAACGCTTTATAGCTGTGCTTCGCCAGCGAAAAGCATCAAGGACGGACGTAATTCAGGGGGCAGTAATGGCGCAACTTGAGGCGAAGTCTCCGCCGTTTATCAGCAGGGGTGCAGAGCCGCTGGGCGGGTGCGCAAACTGCCGCTCCGAGCGTGATGCCCGGGGAAGTCCCGGTCTCGCTCGGGACGTGGCGTCGCCACTGTGGCTAACGGCAGCAGTGCGGCCAACTTCTAACTCAATAACGCAGCCGGCCGCGCCAGCAGTTCACGACTACCCCTGCTCCACCACTGTCCGTCCGGACGAGGCTACACAGGGACGACAGTCAGGACTGAAGGAGGAACAGTGCCTGTCCCACGGCACACTTAGTAACTACATGTACGTGACTCGCAGCTCCTTGCAGTATTGAGATGTCTACTGGAATGAACCGGTTCAGTCATTTCAGTACATACTAGTTCACTCAATATAGTAGTAGTTACGTAACCGTAAGGACTTATTGAGGATCTCTGGCCTCGCTGTTTCGTAGGTTGAGCAGCTTTCCCGCTTTGCCTACTTCTTTCAAGGTTTGGTTTGCTGTGATGTGTTTCGGTACTTCTCTCTTGATGTTTTCTTCCCCTTCGCATGCTGCTGGTGCGTGTTGACACTACTCACGCAGCAGTAGATTCCAACAATGAGGCCAGGTCTAGTAATGAACCTTTCAGTAATTGGTATTGTGTCATATAGTGAAAAATAATAATAGCGGTTTATGCCTGCATGACAGTTGCAGTGTCAACATGATGCCCTTCAATGGGGAAAACATTGACGTGCAAGGCCCCCAGAACAAGTATCGTAAGACTTATTTCTTTAGGGCTATATGAAAGCCGAGGTGTATTCCATCCCGGAGGTGGAACTGGTTACAATAACTCTGGCAGCGGCTACACAAATAGAGAACACACTACGGATTTGTCATTAACACATGACTCCGTGCTAAGTTGATACCTGCTGTGCGCTGAGATTAATAGTAGTCATTTTGAACATTCATTATAATGTAATAGTGATCATAACATTTAACAGAGGTTTGTTTATAATCACACACGATTACCAACTGTGTACTCAGTACTTCACAAAATGCCTTTCTGATGTGTGGATGCTCTACGAAATATATTCGTTTTTGTCTCCTGTATCAGCCCTCTTAGTTTGGGCGCAGAATATTTGAATACATCAACCATGCATCGGAAGCACATTTTGTTGAAGTACTGAGCACTGAGTACTCACAGGTGGTCATTGTGTGTGATTGTGAACATACCACTGTTAAATGTTTTCCATTACTTTACTGTTATGATCACTATTACATTATAAAGAATGTTCAAAATGACCACAGCCGATATCAACGTGGCAGGCAGTCCTGTGTCCACGACAAATGCGTGGTGTGTTCTGTATTTGTGTGGTCGATGCAAGAATTGTGGTAACCATTTCCACCTCCGAGTCAAGGGAGATAGAGTACACATCGGCTTTCATATAGTCCTAAAGAGATAAGTGTCCAGAACGATCTTCAAACAAATCGAGAACAACTGTTGTTTGGGGAAATGTTCATGAATGGTTGCAGATGGTCTCCAAGTAGCCGGACATAACTATTTCCATTCAAAGATATGTTCAAGGCCCACTCCATTCGATGAAAACACAGCCAACACCATTATGGAACCACCACCAGCTTCCACAGTGCCTTGTTTACAGTGTCAAAATGTTCAAGAAGGGCTGCAGATAGTCTCCAGTACCTGTACATAATTATTTCCAGTCAATGATCGGTTCAGGATCTAGTCCATTCGAAGTAAACACAGCCCATACTGTTATGGAGCCGCCAACAGCTTACACAGTGCTTTGTTGACAGCTTGGGTCCATGGTTTCGAATGGTCTTGCGCCTCATTCCAACCTTGCCATCAGCTCGTACCAACAGAAATCGGAACCCATCCGTCCAGGTCACGGTTTTACTGTCGTCTAGGGTCCAACCGACATCGTCACGAGCCCAGAATAGCCGTTGAAGGCGAAGTCGTGTGTCTGCTGCCACAAACCGTTAACACAAAATTTCGCCGCTCTGTCTTAATGGATACGTTCGTCGAACGTCCCACATCGATTTCTGGAGCTATTTAATTCATTGTTGCTTGTCTGTTACCTCTGACAGCTCTATGCAAACGCCACGACTCTCGGTCTTTAAGAGAAGGCTGTCAGCCACTGCTCTGTCCGTGGTGAGAGGTAGAATCTCAAATTTGGTATTCTCAGCACACTCTCGACGCTTTGGATCTCAGAATTCTGAATTCCCAAATGATTTTGGAAACGGAATGTCCCATGCCTCGAGGTCCAAGTACTATTCCGCTTTTAAAGTCTGTTAATTTCCGTCATGCGGCCACAGTCACGTCGGAAACCTTTTCAACTAAACACCTAACAGCAAATGACAGCTCCGACAACGCACTGCTCTTTTATACCTTGTGTACGCGATACTACTGCCATCTGTATATGTGTATAGCGTTAGCCCATGACTTCTGTCACCTCTGTGTAATTATTTTGCATTACAGTATGGCAAGAGAAAACAGGAGCACATTTAATTTGTGTATAGCTATAACAGTAAATCTAAATGGCATGGATTAAATGAATGTGTGTACATATAAAATGTACCTAAGCCAACAATTAACAGTCACGCTGAAAATAAAAAATATAAGACGAAATGGAATATAAGGACTTTTGGCTTTAGGATCTTTCTTCCACTGAATTTGAAAAGGAAAGGCATGAGCACATTCTTACATTTGAAGGCATGTTATTTATCTTAAGCATGTCGGACGTAAGAAAAGTTGGGTTCGACATTGCTCAAGGAAACGGATTGCCCCATAATTTCAATACAGTGGAAGAAGCTATGGCAAGCAAAATGAGGGTTGAAGGTGTCCATAGAAGAAAAATTGCCGAAACAAAATTTCCAAAGCCTAACCAAGGAACCTGTGGTCCGAGGAGCAGTCCATTATAACAAAGAAAAGAGGTAACCGAAACAAAAGCGAAAAAGTCTACAATTACAGCTCCACCTTGCGAAAGGAAATGTTTTGCGGACTGTGAGGAAGTTACAACAGAAACCAATTCGTAAAACAGAGGAAGATTGTAGACTGTTGTGGGAAGAAGATCGAATGAAAGAAATGATGAGAGCATTAAATGAAGATTGTGACTTCATGAAAACTGTGTAGAGGTGAAGAAAGGAGAGAAAATGTTATATTGCAATTCTTGCAAATAGTGGAATGAGAACTAAAGTATGGAACATTTCTTTAAAGTTCAGTTAGTTCATATCTCAAGCTCAAGTTCATAGTTTATAAGAGCGGTGTAAATTACGTACCCACTGCTACAAATTAAGGAACCAGTATCTGAATTTGTACCACTTACAGATGTTTATAATATAAAGTGTAGTGTTTCATTTTATCTCAGAATTTCCAGTCTTCAGGTCCGACACCATGAGCAACATCCTTCAGTGAAGGACTGCATTAGACAACTAATTCTGTAACTTACTGTATTGGCTATATTAAAAGCTCTAAATTGGTACAATTTAGGCACTACTCCCCTAGATGTACCTAAGAAAATAATTGAAGCAAGCACTTCCTTTTAACTGAGATCAGCTATCTAACGGGTAAGAAATGATGTAAATAGGAATTAAACCTGTTTCAACTATTAGTTTTCATATGAGAAGTAAGTGTTTATATGTCATGTCCCCTAAGACTCTCTCTTAGGACGTACAGGGTGAACCGAAATTCGGGCACACGGACTTCACAGCGCAATTCCTTTGTTACTAACAGAACAAAAGTGACTTTAAGATAATTTTGATCGGCATATATATTCGGTAGAAATGGGCGACAATAAAAGGTGATTTTTCAACACTATAATTGTAAGTATGATACGTGCTTTCATTCAATTCCGCATAGATGTGCCGTACATTTAGTGAATTCGGTGGCGTTTTCTGTTAGAATATCTGAGTTAGAGAAATCAATTCCGAGTCGCATTGGATTATTTTCCAATTTCATACTTCAGACAGCTTGACACGGTACCTGGCTATTTAATGGTGTCTTATACGAGGTGTGGCTAGAAAAAAACCGGACTAGTACTGGTGAAACAATAAAACGAATGCAATAAGGCTGAAAGTCGCGTGGCCTGTCACGTGACTTTCGCTCCGCCTACTGCTCGAGTTTCATCTGCTTCCTGCACTCAGTCTGCCCGTGGCGTCTGTTTTAAGTAGTTGACGTTTTGTCTGTGCGTCGGAAAATGTTTAGTGTACAGAAAGAACAGCGTGTTAACACCAAATTTTGTTTCAAACTAGGAAAATCTGCAAGTAAAACGTTTGTAATGTTACAACAAGTGTACGGCGATGATTGTTTATCGCGAACACAAGTGTTTGGGTGGTTTAAACGATTTAAAGATGGCCGCGAAGACACCAGTGATGACACTCGCACTGGCAGACCATTCTCAGCAAAAACATGGAGAATCTGCCTAACACTTTCCTTGTCAACTCCTGTTAACTCAGACACTGCTCTGATTGTTAAACGGCGATCTTGTCGAACAAGTTTACAGATTTTTTCAATGTTTGCATCAGTTTTTGCTGACAATGGTCTGCCAGTGCGAGTGTCATCACTGGTGTCTTCGCGGCCATCTTTAAATCGTTTAAACCACTCAAACACTTGTGTTCGCGATAAACAATCATCGCCGTACACTTGTTGTAACATTACAAACGTTTCACTTGCAGATTTTCCTAGTTTGAAACAAAATTTGGTGTTAACACGCTGTTCTTTCAGTACGCTCAACATTTTCCGACGCACAGACAAAACGTCAACTACTTAAAACAGACGCCACGGGCAGACTGAGTGCAGGAGGCAGATGAAACTCGAGCAGTAGGCGAAGCGAGATTCACGTGACAGGCCACGCGACTTTCAGCCTTATTGCATTCGTTTTATTGTTTCACCAGTACTAGTCCGGTTTTTTTCTAGCCACACCTCGTAGAGACGAACTTCTCACATCAACGTTTACTGCCTTCCCTTCCACGCTCTTCACGCCTTCATGCTTTCTCGACCATCGTCATAATTGCTTCCTTTTTTCAGTTACGTCCGTTTCACTAAGATATTAACAATAACCCTTTTCTTCATTGTTAATCCTCTCCTGTTGCGATCTTCATGATCCCTCCCCCTCTGCCCCCATTACATCCTCACCTGTATACCAAAAGCGTTTCTGCGACCGTTTCTGCGAAATACGCTTCTGAAATGCAAGTTACTTTCAGCTAGCGGGTGGTAATGGAAAACGTTATGAACTCACTACGTGTGACAGAGAAAAAAATTTACCAGTGTGAGGAATCTGGTTGCTAATTTTTGCTTGTAGGAATAAATATCCTCTTCACCACACAACGTATATATAGCCTACAGCACCTCTTTGAAGAGCTCTGATGAGAATGGCACGAACTATATTTTAACCCATACTTACACAATCATCTGTATTCGTGTTCTGCTCTTCAGTTACCGAATGCTGCTATCAGAAGAACTGTATATTTATGTCTCGTGGTGACATGTTTCTCCCGTATTTTTGGTGTTGCTATGTACAAATGTTTCGGCAGTACGGAAGTTGGAGTTTCTGTGAAACTATTGGAAGCAATAAATTCTGTGTTCTACTTGGCACACATATGAGTCCATTTGCCAGGTGCGGAGTACACATCGTAAACAGTAACAAAACATCTTGCGATGTGGAACCCACAGTTCGAGTAAACTAAATATGCAGAATAGCCCCTAAGTACAGCAAACAATATGGATTCATATTGGTTATTCCAGTAAAGTATACAGTATTTAATATAAGTGAAAGGTATGCACGGTAATGAGAAGTAAAAAGCCTATAAACATACGAACTTTCACTGTTTACTTTATTTACAAGGGAACATTCATTACAGTTTCCATAGTTTTCGTTAGCGCTACTAAACAACGTCCTATCTTCAAGGCGTAGCAGAAGTGGATCGGTCGTAGAGAGGATCAAGTTCTCATTCAATCCCACCGATATAGGTTTTTAGTCTTTTTTATGCTTCAGTTGATGGAAATGCAAACCTTTATTTTCATTCTGTTTTCAACACTATAGCCGTAATTCCTGATTTACCACCCCGTCGACGAAGAGTTCTAGGAGATGGGGCACAGTCACTGACAAATGATGCTGCGTAGTGTATCTCACAGTAATGTGATCCAGGAAGAATGCCTGTCCCAGCATGGCAAGAAGAGTTCATAATCTCTGTCCCTCCTGAATCACTACGTTTTCAAATCAACCTTCACGCCTATAGTCATAGCTACACTAACTTTTCTTTCAATTTGTACTACGTTCTAGAATGAGCTTCTACAGTAATATTTCCCAAAACCCTTCCTACATTTCGTACATGAAGTCACTGCTGCGTCGTTTTGCACTTAGGGAATATCCGAATGTTACATGTGTGCCTCCTCCTACCACAACACCTGGTCGTCCAAAATGACTATGTTTGACAATATTTCTGGGTGCACTGCGTATTCCCGTCTCGCCATTTGGGTGTACATTCAGGATTGTCAAACATTGTCGTTTCGGTGGTCCATCTGTTACAATGCACATGTAACTGACATCCAAATCTTGAATACTGTACACTGGACCGTCAACGTTATTATGACATCGTATATCTTCCCCATGTGTGCTTTTCCACCGGTGCATTTGCCCCTGACTTCATTTTTACGAACGCCACTGCGTGACTGCGTCGAATGAGCAGCTGGAGGAGGTCTTTGAAGGAGAGGATGTTTAGCGAATCGAACTTACCTGCCAGTTCCCCCGACTTAAGATCGCATTAATCACATATGGCATGCTTTGGGGAGACGTATTGTAACACGGCCACATGCACTATCGACAATCCAGCACTTGTCAGCCGCGTTGTTTGAGGAACGGGAATAGTACACCTCACAAACAGAACTTACCACCTCTGTAACCATCATGGTACCATGTTGGAGGGCAAGCATTGACGTTCATGGTGATCAGACAATGTGCTGTCTACAGGAATGTCCGTATGACCATCATAAATAGCGATGACTTCAATTTTACTTTATTTGGATGAAAGCTTCTTTCCTCATCATCTATTTGTGTAATGCTTTTTTATTCCAGTCCCTGATCACAAATGAATTCTTGAGACGATGACTGGTTTCAGTCTGTAATGACCATCTTCAGATCTTTCTTACACCAAGATGGTCATCACAGACTGAAACCGGTCATCATCTAAAGAATTCATTTGTGGTCAGAGACTGGAATAAAAAAGCATTTTACAGTATTGGATCACTGTTTGTACACGTGATTATGTCGCAATTGGTGGATCTATTTGTGTATTTCCTTCAGTTATTTCCTGCACTACACTGTCGTACTTCTTCCTATGTGTGGCCCAGTATCGTCCATTTATGGCACTGGGTGGTTGTAGTGCACCTGCTCCCAGTGGTTCAGTGTGTGCTATAGTTATAGTACGGTCGCTAAACTTCGTAGATACTATCTGTCGCTTGCGCCTTGTCCCGCGATGCCGCAGGGTCGTCCATGATTAATCAGATCTGGCATCTTAATCTTAAGGGGTGACCAGATGCTCTTCCTGCCGCCACCACATACCCCCCAGTACGGAATTAATGTACCCCTGCTATTAATGTACTCCAGCTATTAATGTACCCCAGCGTGAATGTCTTTCAAATATCTGCGAGTCGTGTGACTGAGGAGGGACGTGGGGACCAGTCCGGTATTCACCTAGTAAGATGTGGAAAACCGCCTAAAAACCACATCCAGCTGGCCGGCACACCGGCCGTCGTCATTATTCCGCCGGGCGGATTCGATCCGGGGTCGGCGCGCCTACCTGAGTCCAGGACGCAGCGCGTTAGCGCTCTCGGCACCACTGGCGGGTTAAACTTGGTAGATACTCTTAATGCGTTAATGCGTAACCGATTTACGCTGGTAAAAAGTTTTTCCCAACTCTGGCCAGCAGGTGCAATTCTTGCATTACGAATGAAAGACGTATAGAAATATTTCTGTGTGTAATAGATTAGGAACGGTACTTGGGCAGAAAGGGTAAGACAAGTGAGACATGCATAATTTTGATTGTATTATCACACGCCGCTTACACACTTTATTCAGTATGAGCATCGGAGACGTCGACGAGATGCTGTACAGAGATATATTTGCATCTGGTGGCCAATATTGGAACTAATTTTTTTCAGCGTAAATCGGTTCCGCATTAACGCTTTAGTATATATACAAATTTTCGTTCTCGTACCGTAATCGCAGACCACAATGGACCTCCGTGCGTAGCTCCACTCCCATTATAAACACAGGGTATTTAGCAACCACATACCAAGCGGAAGCTACTTTCACCCTTGAGTTTTGACAAACCAGTTAGATACTGCCATCGTTATTGTCACATTAGTCTACTTGCTGCACCAGTAGGCGAGGGAGAGACTCACAATTGATGTCCAGTGAAACCCTGGCCTCGGCGGGGAGTGTGAGGTTACTGTTGACAGCCTGACAGGTGAGCGCGGCGTGCAGGTCGGCCCTGGAGAGGCGCGGCAGTAGCAGCAACCTCTCGCGGATGCGCGGCCCCGCTGGAAGCTCCCTGGACTCCAACAGCCGCTCGCCGCGCCACCAGCGGATCTCCGGCGGTGGCCTCCCTGTCAAAAAGCAACGTGTAATCCTTTTGTATGGTGACATGATGCTGTAGAATTACTCCATAATATGACGCCAAGCTGCAACATCTGAAGGTGAAATCAAATTATAATGATTAGTTGTAGAAAGCACATCATCCAATACCATAAGCTGCTGCTTCATTTGTTCTTTAATGAGCGACAGGTTTCTGTCAGAGACTACATAGTCCAGAATCAGTCATAGGTACAGGAATGTTTCAGTTTAAAAGTATGTTTCTAACTTGTAGTAAAAGTAAGCAATTCTTAGTCGGTTCTTTTCCTAGTAGCAAAAATATTTATTTTGTAGTACTACAAAAGAACCGACTAATATATATATATATATATATATATATATATATATATATATATATATATATATATATATATATATAACTTCGATATTAGACATTTCTTCGTACTGAAATTTGAGAACAACAAATATTAAATACCTGATATATATGTAAATTTAGACCTATATACTTACAGGTCTAGTTTGAGAAGGATGGGGCAGGTGGTCGGCGATGGCCTCGTATTGGGAAGCGTGCTGGCATCTGCCTCGAGAACTTTTAGCCGGATACGAGAAACGTAACTAAGAATGATCGGATGAAGACTGGAGCCTCCACACTCCAATACCTCCAGATAAACAAAATGAACCGCCCAACAACATGTTCCCAGACAAACATAACAACAACCTCGAAACTATCAAACATATACTCTAAGACGTCTGATTAGATTGTCACGTAAATTGTTTACATAGGCTTGGGGCAGCAGAGGGCCCGTTTTACTTCCTTGAGAAACGATAGGTTCAAATGGCTCTAAGCACTATGGGAGATAACATCTGAGGTCATCAGTCCCCTAGACTTAGATTCGGACGTGCAACCATAGGAGAAACGATAGGTGCCACATCTGTTTCACCCGGTGTCTTCCAGTCCAATACTATGAAATGTGATCTTCATATAGGAAATCACGAATCTAGTCGCACAACTGAGACGATACTCCACAGGTACGCTATTTGATTTGAAGCCGCTTGTGAGGAATGTAAGTTTAACAACATAGATACCATAATGAAAGACCCTCATAGGAAAGGCTTTATTATAAATACTTGGCGCCATATTTGCAGAATACTTCTGAAACCTTATGATCAAGTACGCTAGTTGATTGCAAATGATCAGGACGGCTGTTAGATGACTCTTCGATGTTCTACTTTTCTAACAGGATACTGGGAATATTTTATCCTTCTTTTATTCAATACTTGCATTCGATTTTATCTGGTCTTTTCTGGATCTTTTACTCATCATGATGATTCAAAATAATCGAAACCGGTAAACTGCTGTAAATAAAGGGAGTACGTAAAGTTCAGGGACACTTTCAATTTCTTATGGCTCAAGAAACAAACATTGTACAGATATAATACAAATGTCATTCTGAAGAGAAACTCTAAAAGTTTTTTTTTCCATGTATACCTCCACAGCGTAGTTTGGTAATTTGCGATAGTCAGTGCTAGTCGCAAACATGGCGAGTTCAATTGCGGAGCGAGCTCTCTGTGTCTTAGACAGAAACAGTTGTGCTACAGCTGTTCAGTGGATGTTTGGAACCAAGTACGGTGAGAAGCCACCAATAAGGAAGGACATCTACCACTGGCACAACAAATTGATTACGACGGATTGCCCGTGCCGGGCAAAGAGAAGCGGACGTCCCGGTGTGAGTGAAGTGAATGGACGGCATACGAAAGATATTCATAAGGATCCCAAAGAAATGGCTGCGTCGTGCATTCCGTGAAGTCTAAATGGCTCCAGTGACAATCTGGGAAGTCCTGCGACAGAAGCTATGAAACCATTGAAATTGGAGCTAGTGCAGAAACTCAATGACGCCGCCAAAGACAAGCGTTTTTTGAGTTTTGTACGCAGTTGCTATAATTGAATGAGGATGGGGATGGCATTGCTGATCGCTTAATTTTTAGCGACGAAGCCACTTTTCACACTAATGGGAACGTGAATAGGCATAATTGTCGAATCTGGGGTACAAAGCATCCACACGAATGCATTGAATTTGAGCGTGATTCCCCAAAGGTAAATGTTCTTTGTGCCTTGTCACGTCGGAAACTGTAGGGGCTATTCGTCTTCGCCGAGAACACAGTCACTGGATATTCCTATTTGGACATGTTGCAGCAATGGCTGATGCCTCAAATGCTATCGGACTCTCCGTTCATCTTTCAGCAAGATGGGGCTCCAACCCATTTTCATCGTGAGGTTCATGGGTACCTGAACACGGAGCTACCGCATCGATGGATCGCCGTGCTACAGATGGGCCAGTTGTTTCATGAAATGGCCTCCCCGATCACCAGATGTGACATTTTTCTGTGGGACACATAAAATATCTGGTGTATGTATCGCCTCTACCACGTGATGTAGCAGACCTCCGGGAGAGAATACGGAAAGCGAGTGCCACAGTCGACGATGCTATGCTGCGATGGGTATGGCAAGAATTCGTTTACCGCATTGACGTCTGCCGGGTCACTCATGGTCCGCATATCGGATGTTTGTAAAAAAAGAAATTAGTTCTTGTGCAATAAATAATTGAAAGTGTTCCCGGACATTATGTACACCCTGTACATCCAACGTGATCAAGTCAGTAGGGGGGTTATGCATAAAATGTATCATTTTAAATCTTTCAAACGATTCATGACGCAAGTAATTTATGTCTTCCGTCACAAAACTAAGCATTCTTAATGCAAGAGATTTACGTTTTCTGTCAGAGACCGATCATTCACTATTGAACAAAAAATTATATAAAATATTCTTACCCCAGTTCGTGGACGCCTCGGATTCAGATGTTGGTACATGCTATTTCTCTTATGTCCTGCTCCACATTTCCATCAGAAATTCTTGTCCCAGTTTTACCTTACCCCTAAATTCGTCACACTTTTTCTCTTTGAAGAGGTGTGCTATATCACTTGTTGAAGGACTTATTAATTCCTACCTTTTCGCTCAGATACTAGTAGGTAGGGTTGCACCGATTATTTCTGAATGTAATCTTGGTTAACATCTTTCATCGTATATGAAGCAACAATGTCTGCAGTAATTCAGATTCATGTCTCTCTAAACTTAGGCCACACCCACAAATATATACGATTAATTTTTGGACACGATGCGTAAGTCTCTTGATGCTCGGGTTTCCAGTTTTCAAGGATACATCATCATGCTTTTTCTACCTTTGACCCACTGTATACATACAGATGCTGCAATAACCAGAGCATAAGACGATGGACTTATAGTGTAATTTTGTGTAACCTGAAACGAAGTTATATGTACGAGACGCCGGAATTTACGCTGAGGGAGATTTTGGTACGATATTCACATAATATATTATCGGTACCTTTTAAGTCACCACAGTTCTGTTTTCACCCAGATGAATTTCAAGGTACTGGCCACCAAAAAACGTATGTATGTATGTATGTTAACCGGAGACCTAGAAACGACGGCACCGTCCCCGCCGCCGCCGTCCACAACCTCACGACGGCTACCGCAGTCCACTTCACCATTCCGCCACCCCACACCGAACCACTCTTTCAGGGTTATTGTGTGGTTCGGCTCCCGGTGGAACCCCCCCCCCCCCCCCCCCCCCGCCAGGGAACGTCTCACACCACACGAGTGTAACGCTATGTTTGCGTGGTGTACGCGTACGTGGAGAACTTGTTTGTGCAGCAATCGCCGACATAGTGTAACTGAGGCCGAATATGGGGAACCAGCCCGCATTAGCCGAGGCAGATGGAAAACCACCTAAAAACTATCCACAGACATGCCGATTCACCGGACCTCGACACAAATCGGATTCGTGCCAGGGATCAGGCGCTCCTTCCCGCCCGGAAAGACGTGCATACCGGGCGGGCCAACCAGAGAACGTATAGTCTTCAGGAATAATTTCATTGACCATAGAGATATTGGTATCTACTGCGCTTTTTGGAATGAAGCTATAGCAGTTTGTGCTATTAGTATCGTAAATATCAGAGAGACCAAGAATGTTTCTAGGTTTGAAACGTCTACCCCTCAAGTATGGGATTGGGCACTCCTCCACTAACAGTTGTATGTACGAGTGAATTTTTTGGGCATTTCGTTACTGAGAAGGAAGAAGATAAAAAATAGTATATTTTATGGTTTTTATGGTAAAAAACATACGAAAAATGTTTCAAAGTTCCGTGACCTCTCTCAGAATCTGAAAACGCTACAACCTATACTTCCAGCCGTGGAACACCCTGGGTATATTACTAAAATCGTATTTCATTAGATATTAAGTATAAATGAGCTATTGAAGTAAAAACCGAGAGAAACTAGCCACAGTAGGACATACGACGTGTGTGAGGAAAGTAGTAAACTATCTTTTAATCCAACACAGTTTTCATTTTTTCAAACAAGATTATTGTCCCCGTCAAAGTAGTTCTCTTCGACAGCTGTACACCGGGGAAGTCGTTGCTCTTAGTCTTGGTAGGACTCCTGAAAGATTACATCTGGTGGGGCCTTTAACATGTCACTCACTTTCGTTTAGATGTTCTCCTGAGTCCCAAAATGACGCCCTTTTAAGACTTTCTCAGTTTCGGAGAAAGAAAAAAGCGACAAGGATTCAGGCCAGGTGAATGGCGGGAGGGGCGGTTGGGGGGGGGGGGGAGAGAGGTCTGTGGAATCACACAATGCCTTTTGAGGTCAAAAATCCCGTGATGGAACAGACTGTGTGACACTAGGCGTCGTCATGATGCAGCATCCACTTCTCTGCAGAGTCCGGTCTCACTTGATCCATTCTCTTTCTGAACCTTCCGAAGATGTCTTCGTAAATCACTTGGTTGACAGTTTGTCCCGGAGCAACACGATTTTTGTGCTCGATAGCCCTAATGCCGAAAAAGCAAACCAAAACTATCTTGATCTTCGATTTCCTCATTCGAGCTTTTCCTAGTCGAGGAGGTGTCGCAGTGTGCCACTCCTCTCGCTTTACTGCTTTCTCTCAGAATCGTACTCGAAAATTCAGGATTCAGCACCTGTGAACCATTCGTGATCAGTGGCAATCTTCTGAAAAAGATCAACGCACATGTTTCTTTGACCTGTCCTTTTTCTCACTGAGGTTTTTCTGCACCACTTTGGCACAAACCTTTCGCATGTGCAAATCTTTGGTCAAAGATTAACGTTCGGTGCAATGTGTAGCATGTAACTCACCATTGGTATTGTTAAACGTTGGTCTTATCTCACAAAAGCACGGAAACAATTGACAATTAGTTGGTTTTTGAATCTGAAGGTCTCCCTGAGCAAGGTTCTTCTTCAACGAGTTCTCGATATACCAATATTGATTTGTGCCAGCGGAAAACCTCTTCTCTTGATAAGGAGTGTTCACTTTATGCCTGTTTCAATTTTTCAAACGTCACACTCGCGGACTCCCGAAGTTTAAAACGAAACGTCAGTGCATCTTACTATAAATTCCGCTGTTCCGTTTCCATCACATGCTACAAAAACACTGCTTGACTCATGGCGCTCTGAAAATTTATTTGATGACTGTAAGGAGCTGAAACTCGGACTGAGCATCTGGAACGAATGAAAACTCCAGTCTCCACAAGTAGAACAACATAGCGTTGCCATATCACTCTCATTATTACCGTCTATTTACTTTTTTCGTTCACCTAGTATAACTGCTAAGAAGTCTAATGATAGGAGGCGTACTTGTGTATAGCCGATACCAAGGACTTGAATTGTTGCTATACTTAACATTAAATCCAGGAACAGACAATTCTTGGTGATAATAGTACATCTCAATTGCGTAGGGCAGATTACCACGCTGTATAATTTACCAATTGTGCACAGAGGAAAAGTTTGGCTAAGCATATTCGTAAGTAGACGTCACTAAGTCACAACAAAAAATGATGACTATAAAATAAGTTGAAACCCTGTCCAAGAATAACTGGCGTTTTTCTGATTATCCGGTTTTGTTTTGATGTTTCCTCAGGAAACACCAGCATGTAATGAAACACGAATTTGCATTCTGCATCGCTCCTCTGCTGCCACGCTATGATCGTTTCACGCGGCTGTTGCTGGCGGCATTGCCGTTTATGTCCGGCGATCCTAATGGTAATCGGAATTCCGCGCATCCCAACGCTACTTTTTCACGCGAGCAGGGAATGTCGCATACGCTTATTCGGTAAATGGCCTCCATTCATTATTAACCGACTGAAGTATTTGCCCACTTCTTTTTATTGTGTGTGTATGTGATCCTTATTACTTTGGTCATACACTGGTGGTTTCCGGTGGTCAGCATTGCACTTCGCGCCAACCAGACACCTCCTAAAACTCTATTCTTCAATACGTCGTTTTGGATCTATAGCGATGTTACAAAATTTGTGCGGTTTCTTCGCCTCTGATATACTTTAAAATATACAAACATTTTTGTCCGTATTGTCCGAAAACATTTTATGAGGTGCAGGTAAAGGGGAACACAGCTACCATATAGATGCCACAGCCGTAGAAGAAGCTGAAGCACGAACATCGCACTCCACGTTTATACACTATGTGATCAAAAGTATCCCGACAGCCCCGGAAACATATGTTTTTCATTGTAGGTGCATTGTGCTGACACGTACTGCCAGGTACTCCATATCAGCGACCTCAGTCAAGCCGAATGGAGCACTCCGCGAAATTCACGGACTTCGAACGTGGTCAGGTGACTGGGTGTCACTTGTGTCATAGGTTTCTACGCGAGATTTCCAGTCTCCTAAACATCCCTAGGTCCACTGTTTCCCATGTGATAGTGAAATGCACACGTGTAGGGACACGTACAGCACAAGACCGTACAGGCCGACCTCGTTTGTTGACTGACAGAGACCGCCGACAGTTGAAGAGAGTCGTAATGTGTTATAGGCAGATATCCATTCATACCATCACACACGAATTCCAGAATGCATCAGGATCCACGGCAAGTACTACAAGATTTCGGTGGGAGGTGAGAAAACTTGGATTTCATGGTCGAACGGTTACTCATAAGCCACAAATCACGCGGGTAAACTCCAAACGACGCCTTGTTTGGTGTGAAGAGCGTCAACATTGGACGATTGAAAAGTGGAAAAACGTTGTGTGGAGTCACGAATCACGGTACACAATATGGAAATTTGATGACGGGGTGCGGGTATGACGAATTCACGGTGAACGTCATCTGTCAGCGTGTGTAATGACAACAGTAAAATTCGGAGACGGTGGTGCTATGGTGTGCTCCTGTTTTCCATGGGGGGGGGGGGGGGGGGCTGGTACCCCTTGCTGTTTTGCGTGACACTACCACAGCACAGGCGTAAATTGACGTTTTAAGCACCTGCTTGCTTCCTATTGATAAAGTGCGATTTGAGGATGGCGATTGCACCTTTCATCACAATCGAGGACCCGTTAATAAAGCACGGCCTGTGGCAGAGTGTTTACACGACAATAATATCTCTGTATGGGACTGGCCCGCACAGAGTCCTGACCTGAATGCTAGAGAATACCTATGGGATGTTTTGGAATGCCGACATCGTGCCAGGCTTCAATGACCGACATCAATACCTCTCCTCAGTGCAGAACTCCGTGAAGCATTGGCTGCCATTCCCCAAGAGAACCTCCAGCACCTAACTGAAAGTATGCCAGCGGTCATCTAGGCTAGGGGTGTGCCAAAATCACATTGAATTCCTGCGTTACCGATGGAGGGGGCCACGAACTTGTAAATAATTTTCAGTCAGGTGTCCAGATACTTTTGATCACATGGTGCATGTAGGAAGGCAAGTTATAAAATAAACTATTAAGCGCCTTGGTTTCAGGGTAGGTATCTGGGAATGAATCTAAAGATGAAATATTACTCTCTCGCTACAAATGAGAATATACATAAACTTACAGCAACTGTTTGAAAGCACTAAAAGTTGGGATACGGACATTTTTCTTTTATAAATTTTAACAAAAAATCCTAAACACTGAAAGAAGCTATCTGTACAGTTGTCGAATTTCGTCAGTAACATTATAAACATCTACAGTGCCGACGGTGCTACTGACAAACACAGAGCCTAGAATTCGACTGAAACTTCGGAGCGCTGCAAAGTTATATAGATGAGTACCATGACCTACGCTTCGCCGTCATTGGGCTGCATTCGTACTGCGCATACTAAAGTGATTACGATCCCATCAAATAGCTCTGACGCTGATGCACTATTTGACTGAATGTACCGGGACATACTCGTATAACACTGTTACGTTCGAGCCTTTATGACGCTTTTAACTCTACTGTGGACACTTTCAGTGAGATGTCAGTGAAGTAATGGCAGCCCATGCTTTCTCAAGAGCCGAAACCACAGATGGTACTGAATATATTTACTTACTTGTTCTCCACATAACAACCTGTTATCTAAAAAGCTAACATAGTCCATACAGTCACTTTGTTGTGGATAGCAAAAAATGGATGGTTTGATTATTTTTTTCTGGTACTCACAAATATTTAAAAAGATGCTAATTCTACAAAAAATATTGCTGATACAATTATTCACTACCACCAAAAACTACAAAATAAAAAAATTAATGAATTACACACTATTAATGCTACTTTAGTGCTAGAGATATTGTTTTATTTATGTTCATTTCTTGGAGTGCACCTAAACCGTTTACATTTGTTTCCGTTGCAGGATCCGTCCGTTCTCCTAACGCCCCGGTCAGAAATACTGTCTGTAATCCAGTAGGGCTAACTCTAAAATTTAGAGAAATCGGAAATAATTGCTACAAAAGGTTTTATTGTTGTAATGGCTTCATTTATGACCAAATATGACTATCCTAGGCTTTCCCCCTCGGCGGTGTCGTGGAAAAGTGGTGGGGGGAAACATTTTCCCGAAAACGGGGTATTTTTTCGGTTTTGTGATTATATCTCGTAAATGACTCACAAAATCGAAAACATAGTGAAATTAAGAATTGTAGGGCATGGAGTTATTCATTGAATGACACCATCCGCATATTTTTTGGACCACCCGTTTCCATACTACTGCTCATAATTGGACGAATTTTACACGTTCATGAAAAATTTTGTTTTTAACGTCTGTTTTTTGGTTATATCGTTGAAACTAACCCATCTATCAATAATGTCGTTCTGAAAAAAGATATGGAGAGAGAAATTTCGCATTCGATGTAACCAGAGGTGAATTTATTGGAACACCCACTTGTGTACAGCTCCTCATTAAAGTTGGACCATTTCTCATCATCAATGTAGACAATTTCAGATGTAGTTCTTCAGTAATTCTTATGTAAACTCTTTTAAGTACAGAACTATAGCAACCCATTGTCTTGTACTTATTTAATATAGTAACAGAATAAAATATTCTTGGCCCCCACCACTTTTCCACAACTCCGCCTTGGGGGAAACCCTAGGATAGTTATACTGGGACACAAACGAAGCCATTAAGGCAATAAAACATTTTGTAGCAATTATTTACGATTTGAATGCTAATTCTGCTGGACTACTGTTGGATTCCTTGAACTTCGGACAGAGTCAGTATCGTTTCCAATTTACGAACGGATCCATGTTCCACTCTAACATCTTAGAATTCTGACTTCCGTGGTCGCTTGCATCAACGCAATGTAGATTTTAGAAAAACGGTTTCATCCAGTGGTCGGTGACTTCACTGGCCTTCTCTGCCTGTGTAGAGTATCTGATGTAGCCGAAATGGCAGCACACTGCTGTGCCGTTGAATGCCTTGTGAAGTCTTCCTTGGTTTCCTGGATACGGCGCTTACACTATAGTCCAAGATGCAGCAAACTGACTCTTCCCTCCATGCTGCTCTGGGCTTGTGGCAAGTAAATATTTCTGCGCGACATAAATACAAATTAAAAAGTTTCAGATTTTTTTTCCTTTATTGTACTGTGAAACCTCGATTCTTGTTGGGTTTCGTGATTGCAACTCAACGGAGAGTACCCTGTAGGTTTTGATAAGTATCGAAATTTTTGAGTTAAATGGCCGTGTCTTTTGACTGCATTGACATAGAGGGGACCGTAGGCCTTGGTGTGTATCATAAATTTCAGCCCATGCCTAAGAAAAAGTGGTGTTTTACAGTCGAACAGAGAGGCAACTAGGTGATTCCATATGGGTCCTGTTTTCGACCGTTAGAAGTATGTAACCCTAAAAACAAGATTAACTAATAATTTCTTATGTTTCCCACGTCACTGTTCATTTTTGTAAAAAGTGTACTCGAGTATATCTGTAACACTTACATACTGTGGGAGAATGGTAAATATCTTCTGTGGTCCAGAATGAGGTACTGGCATTAGTGAAACTGTATGGACGGGGCGTGAGTTGAGCTTGGGTAGCTCGGATGGATGCCGGCACATTAGCTCAGCGTGTTCGGTCAGAGGGTTAGCTACCCTCTGTAATTAAAAAAAACTGAGTGAATGAAAAAACGAAGAACCTGAACGGGTGTCGTCGGACAAATTCCACGAACAATATAGAACAAAACGAGATCAACAGAAAAAAAAAGAAAAAGAAAAGATGGTAGAACACTAGCCCGCGAAAGGCAAAGGTCCTGATTTCGAGTCTCGGTCCGGCACACAGTTTTAATCTGCCAGGAAGTTTCATCTTCTGTGGTGCTAGGACATAGACTTTATATATGAGTAAACGTCGACCATTGCTGCAACTCACGGCTGATGTTTTTCCCGCTGCATGTTCGTGGAGGGCGCTGTCCAACGATGTCTGCACTGAGGTGTCCAGATTGCCGCATGTGCTACTATTTTTGCCTTTTTATTTTGCACCGGTACATAGCATATGGGCCATGACCAGTCAGGTAGCGTATCAGTCCACTCCACGGTTGAAGAAATCTTTTGTTTCTCCCTGATTTTAGGGAGAAATTCACATGTCCTCATTCCGGTGCCTGAAGAGCCCCATTCATATTGCTTGAGTTGCAGTATGCGATCTTCTGTTAACTTTTTTGTACTGGCCTCAGTTTCAAATATCCTTAGTAATTCCATTTGTGGCCTTTCTTTAACAAAAATTTACTTTCCTATGTCTAAATTCCAAAATCCAGTTAGCTTGACTTACTAAAATGTATCATTTGGAATAGTGCAGTAGCAGTCCGTTAATATTAATACCACCGGCCGGTGTGGCCTAGCTGTTCTAGGCGCACGAGCGCTAAGGTCGCAGGCTCGAATCCTGCCTCCGGCATGGATGTGTGATGTCCTTAGGTTAGTTGGATTTAAGTAGTTCTAAGTTATAGGGAACTAATGACCTCAGACCCGTTTGAACCATTTAATTTTAATAGCACTCTCCGTTTGACTCTTCTCACTAATGAAGCTGAATTCACAAGCATTTTATGAGCTTAAACGCTCGCGCCATATCTTACGACTGAGGCTAATTTAGATTGTGGCAAGCTCGGACAGTGCACAGGGGAAGTCGAAATTACCTATATACGATGGTTATAATTCAGTTCATCGTGTTACTACCTCATAAGATAGTGATGTTGGACACGAGTCTAACGCGAAGTCGATCTCCACCGTCACCCCAAAGGTATGTGTTACGTTTACATATTTTGTTACCGCGTCCGTGCCCCCTAGGTCGCATCTTGCGTCGCGAGGGACAGTAGTCATGATGTTTCGGCTATTGAGTGTACAGACTACATTTCAGGCCTAGGTCGTAAAATATTCGGAACTGATGTACTCAATACTTAATTACACTTTCTGGTAGAAAGTATCCGGGCCCTTCTGTGAAATGCAAAACTGACTGGAAGATTATATGAGCGGTGGAGGCGCCCCATGTAAAAGGAGGCGGAGAAAATTGTACTGCTAACCTAACCTATCCTAAATTAAACACGAGCTGTGCATAGACATCAAAAGTCACATACCTCCACAGACCTACCAGCTAACTGTCGGATGCCTGATAGGTCGAATCAGTGATGTATTTCGTTCCAAAAACGGGCAAATAAGCTATTAAGCAGTTGGATATAAACACATGGGGCGTACTCTCAGATAAAATATCAGTCTCAGAGATAGTGCAGTTTGATAATATTACAGAAGTTTAACAATAATATTACACAGCTCGATAATTGTTCATGATCATGATTATTTTATCACTGTAGGCGAAAGTACTTCTCAAAAACTACTGGGCGTAACACATTTTTATAAATCGCTCCGTACTATGTCTCATAGGATTAATGCATACAGCAACGAAACTTAAAATATTTGCATATACGTTTCGACTGTCTGCGTAACACATTTGTGTGATATTGTCTCGCTGAAGACATAGATAACAGCTAATTAACGGAAGAAAGTTCTTGGTGGTAATGTAGACCAGTTCCGCCGACAGTGCCTCAGAGCCATTACATATGTGTGCTCTGTTAAATGTTGAAATACTATGGAAAATGGGATTAAATACCACCTACTGGTATTAAGCTATAAATAATTCTGTAGCATCATACAAGAAACAAATAAACACCCGTAGCGTCATCTGCGCTTCCCATGTCGAACGTTACCTCCTCCTTCAGGTTCTATTAAATAGGCCTGGGACTCTTATACACAGCGTGTTTGAGATAAGTCGTTTCACTCCCTAACTTACAAAGTGATAAGTGAAAGGAACAGTAATTTGGATAAACAAAGCCAAGAGACGTTAATCTTTCTTTTTCTTATGAACGTAGTTCATTTTATTTTTTAATTTTATTTTCCAGCAACGAGCTGTAATTTTTTAAATCGAAAGTTAGTATTTAGTGTCACGTTGATGATGTGTTCAAAGCAATTGTGAAAAAATGATTATAAATAACATTTCTTTCAATTTTATTTCAGATGTGTCACGAGTTGTAAATTTATTGGTGTCACGGAGCATCAAGCTCCCTCGGTGCGCTGTTTCAAGTAGTGTTCGGTTAGATTGTAGAATGAATGCTTCCAATGCCATAAACTGGGAAGTTCGGACTCCACAAACTGTATGCAGATCTAACGAGTAGGGTGGCATGCAGCTTATTCTCGTCATATGTCAATACGATGCTAATGAAGCAGCTATGAATTATGTCGTGACAGACCCTGGTCCATCAGCCATTGTGTTCTTTTGTACTGAGTAACACTTTCGAGATTCAAGCAGATTGACAAGGAGTGGCTGTAATAAACGAAGACGAGTGACAACTGATGTTAGCCAGGCAGTAACTGTCCTTCTTAGGTCACCTAGTTCCAGGTCAGAGTATTTGCATCGACCAGGAACGAACTACGGCATTAAGAGCTCTTCCTCTGCCTACTGATAAACGTGTAATTAATAATTTCATAGCCATAGCGAATTATTTTAGGCGTTTTGTACTTAATTTTGCTCAGCTGGCGGCTCCCTTAAATGAATTGTGCCGGAAAGGAGTGCATTTTGAATGGGGACCTGCCTAAGAGGCCGCGTTTGAGCACATTACGGCAGCTATTTCCAACCCTCCCGTTCTTGGAGTACCTGACTTTAATAAAAGGTTCATTGTCCAAACTGACGCATATAATACATTTCGGCTGTCCCCTTCAGGAGTTCGAAGGTCAGAGGCAGGCATTAGCATACACATCTCGTCCGTTAACCAGTGACGGACTTAAATATTCTGTCTATGAGTGTGAGGCGTTGGCTGTTTTGTTCGCGCTGAAGAAGTACCGCTTGTACCTTGAGCATCGGGTATTTCAGCTAGAAACCGACAATCAGGGATTGAGCTGGGTGTTAGCCGGGGCACTTAAAACTGGCCATATCGCCAGGTGGGCAGTACGCATTTCTGCGTTTCAATTTGAAGTTAAACACGTACAAGGCACTGAAAATGTGCTTGCGGATGTCCTCAGCCGGATGTTCACTGAATCTACACCTAATGAGGGCACCCAGGAAACAGAGGGAGGCAGTAGCATCGTGTTAGGGGAGAGGACGTAGGTTGCAAGTGCAACTCTGAGATGAAGAGGTTAGCACAGGAAAGGAATTCGTGGCGGGCTGCATCAAACCAGTCAGTAGACTGATGACCAAAAAAAAAAAAAGGGGGAGGGGAGATTCCTCTTTTATTTGATGATGTTGCTCAGCATCAGGATCAGGACCCCATTTGGGCACCTGTTAAGCAACGCATGTTGGCTGGGGAACGATGCAGAGTACAGTATTAAGAAGTGCATTTTGTGTAAAAGGGTGGGACATGCTAAGCAATTCAAGATCTGTTTATCAGTAGCTCTGGTGCACCTGGTTTTGCATTAATTTCATGATTCGTTGGTTGGTGGGCACTAAGGGACTTATAAAACCTTGCAAAAAACTAATCAGCATCTGACTTGGCCCTCCATGGACCGTGATGTGAGAGAGATGGTTTCTCGATGTTGGTTGTGTAATGTAGCCAAATCTACGGAGGCACTTCAACAGGGTCTGTTTAGTTCTGAGTGCCAACCCTGTCCTACGCTCAAACTCTATATCGATTATGTAGGGCCCTTACTTCGTACTAAGAGAGGTCATCGGACGGTATTGGTTATTATTGATGCGTTTTTGAGATTTACCTGTCTTCTTCCGAGCCGTAACATGACTGCTACCACCACTATTTTTCTTTAACTAATGTTTTCAGTGTTTCTTCTCCCCCAAAACAAATCGTTAGTTGTAATGCGCCTGCCTTCCTTTCGCCTTCCTTCAAGACTTCCTGTTTTCAGAATGTTGTCAAGCATGTCACTACTACGCCATATTATCCGCAGGGATCTTTTGCTGAGGAGGTCAATCGCAATGTTAAATATGCATCATAAGTCGCCTAGTAAGTGGGATTCTAATCTTCCTTGGCTTGGTTTGGTTTCAATACCGATAATCATGAGGCCTTGAAAGGTACTCAGGACTCCTTGATCCTTGCCTACACTATTCATTCCCCCCTTTCGAACTTGTGGGGAATTCAAGATCTAATTTCGGCGGAAGAAGAACTGCCAGACACAATATTCTCAGGGCCCATAACAAACAAGCTGAGTGTTACAACCGTAATCGGCGAGCCTTTAGGGGAAGGCCAGGAGAACAGGTATATGTCCATAATTTTCCTGGGAGGCAGGTGCGTGTCGGAAATCTTAGTAAATTCGTTCCCCATGTTTTGGGCCCTTGTACCATTCTGAATATTTTAGGCGAGGTTAACCTGATGGTTAAGGATAACCACACCGGTAAGCAGTACTGGGTTCACC
Source organism: Schistocerca cancellata (assembly GCF_023864275.1). Lineage (NCBI taxonomy): Eukaryota > Metazoa > Arthropoda > Insecta > Orthoptera > Acrididae > Schistocerca > Schistocerca cancellata. The sequence goes on along the minus strand of NC_064630.1, from coordinate 684,761,208 downwards.
TTAGCCAAGTTAAATTTGGTTGGCCCAATTATTGAGCTACACCCCAGGTTGGTGTTTGAATTGGGGGGGGGGGGGGGGAGGTTGAGCCGTGGCCGGCTACTGTTCATACCGTTTGTCCTTTTGGCATTTTGTTGCAATCGAGTGGCGTCTTATTTCTCCCCAAGTTACTACCATAACCAGCTGTTGACATGCCTCTGTCATTGGCAGCAGAAGCGCTTATCGATACTAGTACAGCTGTACCACATTAGTTGTGACCGCTATATTTCCGTGTGGTGGTGTGTGTAGCAGTTGGTCAGTTGGGACAGAGCAGGGAGTAAATCTCCGCGGTGCGGGGTCAGGCCGGGACTGCTGGCGGCATGCACAGGCGGTCAGATTGTGAGGCTTTGGCTGTGAGAGCTACAAAGTTCGGTGCCCACAGAACCTGGACACTGAAGTTGAGTGATCAGTTAACCTGTTATGAAACCTCAACTGCTGTGACATCTCTTTGTTCATTGCTGGTGTTTACTACTTGGGCCGTTCCGGCTAGCAGAAATGTTTGGTGTTGGAGGCAGCGAAATTTTGCAGCCGTCTTCCTGATTGGTCTTTAACTATTAAATTGGTTGTTACTTATCAGTGAAGTGCACCAGCGGTTTTTTTCTGCCTTGTGACTGTTAAGGCCCCAGTTACCTGCCCTGGTCGTAGGAGTATTTTTCTGGTAGTGTGTCTTCCTCGCCTTGTTGAGTCTGTCTAGCATTACAGTAGTTCGACAGACTTTTAGTTGTTTGTTCATATATTTCATAAGAGTGGTTATTGTTCCTTGGCTGATTTTAGATGCTGACACTGAAGATTTGGTAGGGAAACTAGAACGTCTGAAAAGGGAAATGCAGAGGCTCAATCTAGATATAGTAGGGGTCAGTGAAGTGAAGTGGAGGGCAGACAAGGATTTCTGGTCAGATGAGTATCGGGTAATATCAACAGCAGCAGAAAATGGTATAACAGGTGTAGGATTCGTTATGAATAGGAAGGTAGGGCAGAGGGTGTGTTACTGTGAACAGTTCAGTGACCGGGTTGTTGTAATCAGAATCGACAGCACACCAACACCGACAACAATAGTTCAGGTATACATGCCGACGTCAGAGCTGAAGATGAACAGATAGAGAAAGTGCATGAGGATATTGAAAGGGTAATGCAGTATGTAAAGGGGGACGAAAATCTAATAGTCATTGGCGACTGGAATGCAGTTGTAGGGGAAGGAGTAGAAGAAAAGGTTACAGGAGAATATGGGCTTGGGACAAGAGATGAAAGAGGAGAAAGACTAATTGAGTTCTGTAACGAGTTTCAGCTAGTAATAGATTTCTATTAGATTTCTATTAGATTACATCATGGTCAGACAGAGATTCCGAAATCAGATACTGGATTGTAAGGAGTACCCAGGAGCAGATACAGACTCAGATCACAGTATAGTAGTGATGAAGAATAGGCTGTAGTTCACGACATTAGACAGGAAGAATCAATACGCAAAGAAGTGGGATACGGAAGTACTAAGGAATGACGAGATACGTCTGAAGTTCTCTAACGCTATAGATACAGCAATAAGGAATAGCGCAGTAGGCAGTACAGTTGAAGAGGAATGGATATCTCTAAAAAAAATGGTTCAAATGGCTCTGAGCACGGACATCACACAACACCCAGTCATCACGAGGCAGAGAAAATCCCTGACCCCGCCGGGAATCGAACCCGGGAACCCGGGCGTGGGAAGCGAGGGACATCTCTAAAAAGAGCCATCACAGAAGTTGGGAACGAAAACATAGGTACAAAGAAGGTAGCTGCGAAGAAACCATGGGTAACAGAAGAAATACTTCAGTTGATTGATGAAAGGAGGAAGTACAAACATGTTCCGGGAAAATCAGGAATACAGAAATACAAGTCGCTGAGGAATGAAATAAATAGGCAGTGCAGGGAAGCTAAGACGAAATGGCTGCAGGAAAAATGTGAAGACATCGAAAAAGATAAGATTGTCGGAAGGACAGACTCAGCATACAGGAAAGTCAAAACAACCTTTGGTGACACTAAAACAACGGTGGTAACATTAAGAGTGCAACGGGAATTCCACTGTTAAATGCAGAGGAGAGAGCAGATAGGTGGAAAGAATACATTGAAAGCCTCTATGAGGGTGAAGATTTGTCTGATGTGATAGAAGAAGAAACAGGAGTCGATTTGGAGGAGATAGGGGATCCAGTATTAGAATCGGAATTTAAAAGAGCTTTGAAGGACTTACGGTCAAATAAGGCAGAAGGGATAGATAATATTCCATCAGAACTTCTAAATTCACTGGGGGAAGTGGCAACCAAACGACTATTCACACTGGTGTGTAGAATATATGAGTCTGGCGATATACCATCTGTCTTTCGGAAAAGCATCATCCACACAATTCCGAAGACGGCAGGAGCTGAACAAAGAGTAACTTAACATCAGGATTGATGGTCACGAAGTCAATGAAGTTAAGGAATTCTGTTACCTAGGCAGTAAAATAACCAATGACGGACGGAGCAGGAGGACATCAAAAGCAGACTCGCTATGGCAAAAAAGGCATTTCTGGCCAAGAGAAGTCTACTAATATCAAATACCGGCCTTAATTTGAGGAATAAATTTCTGAGGATGTACGTCTGGAGTACAGCATTGTATGGTAGTGAAACATGGACTGTGGGAAAACCGGAACAGAAGAGAATCGAGCACTGGAGATGTGGTGCTATAGACGAATGTTCAAAATTAGGTGGACTGATAAGGTAAGGAATGAGGATGTTCTACGCACAATCGGAGAGAAAAGGAATATGTGGAAAACACTGATAAGGAGAAGGGACAGGATGATAGAATATCTGCTAAGACATGAGGGAATGACTTCCATGGTACTAGAGGGAGCTGTGGAGGGCAAAAACTGTAGAGGAAGGCAGAGATTGGAATACGTCAAGCAAATAATTGAGGACGTAGGTTGCAAGTGCTACTCTGAGATGAAGTGGTTAGCACAGGAAAGGAATTCGTGGCGGGCCGCATCAGACCAGTCAGTAGACTGATGACAAAAAAAAAAAATACTGAAGACGCAGTGCGGCTGATATTTTAGTCCTCAGCTGATATTTTCCGTAGTCATACCATTGGTCGGGCAGAAGGGAATTGATGAGGTTGTCGGTCGGTTTTTCAGTCGTCCCTGCATCGGGGTACCATCCAATTATTTAACCTTAGTCTTGGCTGCCTGTCTCACCTCCCCTTAATTAGAGCTACCTCCTCAGGCCGACTCTTGGAACACTTCTGAAGACCACTGTTCTGTTGGTTTTAGATTGTGATTTTCATTTTAGTCTGATGTACTGTGCGAGGCCTTCAGCCTTCTATTAATTTCGTTTCTTTTAATTTTAAAATAAGGCCTTCAGCTGACTTAAATTCAAATTTGAATATTGATCCGCTTAAAAACTAAAAGTTGAAAGTTTTTTCTATCTGAAATTCCTGTTAATCAGGCCCTCATCCCTGAGTTGTTCAATGTCTTGCGTGTGGCCTGCGGCCGAGTATTTACGTGAATTTTTTTTTACGTAAGGCCAACAGCCACCTGTATTCTTTGAAGTAATTTTTGTAACTTGTGTTCCGGCCTTCAGCCATTCTTTTTTTTTTGGTGTAGTTTTGGGCATGCAGCCCAGGAGGTACTGCAAGTTATCTTAACTTGGCCTTCAGCTGTATTGTTTTACTTTGATCCTTTGAAGGCAATGTGTAATTCAGTGGTTCTTAGGAACATTAAGTTTGTGTGTTTTGTGCAACCAACAGTAACTGAATACGGCCCAATCCACAACCATAACCTGATCCGCTCTATGCTGCGAAACCAGATTTCAACGGTGTTGTGAACTATTGTAATAAGCACAACAAACACAGATAATTCAAGGTGGATACATCAGATAGATTATCAATGGTCTATTACTGTGTGACATGGAATCCTTGGAGGTGAAATCATCTGTTCATACGTAATAGGTACTCTGACAAATGAGATTTTTCGAGACTATATCATCAACAATTTAGGTGCACACCTTGAAAATGTAAGGGTAGGCTGTACGTAGATGCAGAGTGAGTCTACACGGTATGTGTCACAATTCAACAACAAATTTTCTTGAAAGTTATAATGCAGTGTTCGTCAGCAATGGCCCGCAATGTTGTCTGAAACAACGCCAGTAGAAGATGAAGAGACAAAGATACTGAATGAGAATTTTTAACGGATAATTCAGTATGTAACGGGAGATTTTAATTTAATAATCAGGGGGCACTTCAACGCAGCCGCATAGGAGGGACTGGAGATATAAATCCTCTAGATAATAGGCTTGGGAGTAGGAATGAGAGAAGAGACAGACTGTTTGAGTCTTGCAATTAATTTCAGCAAGTAATACCGAATATACTGATCAAAAATCACCAGGGGAAGAGCTATACTTGTGAGAGGCGAGGAAATAAAAAAATGTCAGCTGGATTAAGTCATAGTTAGACAAAAGTTTCTGAATCAGATAAAGGATTGTAAACCACACCCAGGAACAGTTTAGGACTGTGATCCCAAATAAGCCGCTATGTAAAATAGATTGAATTTTAAAAATATCGCCCAGAACAATAAATGTAGGAATACAGCAATTCTCAGGAGTGATGAGATAAGTTTCAAGTTCTCTGTGCCTGTGGATACTGAGATGATGAATACCAAAAGTCGACAGATGAGTTGTAAAAGAACTAACATAATTGAAGAGACAATCTTGGAAGATGGCAAAACAAACAGAATTACAAGGAAGATAACTGAGATGTTGGGTAATGAATGAAATACTCCAGTTAATCGACGGAAGAAGGAAGTACAGAGTGTTCAGGGAGACATAGAGAAAGAGCAGGGAAGCCAACGCGAAGTGACTACAGGAACATATGAAGAAATCGAATAATAAACGGTTGTCAGGGGGACTAATTCTGACTATAAAAAGGCGAAGTTAAAAGCCAGAAACTGAGCAGAAAGTGTGCTATGGACACTACGCTGTTAAGTGAAGATGAAAGAGAGAGTAGGTAGATGTAAATAGTATGCTCAAGGTCTCTACGAAAGAGAGGAACTGTCAGAGGACGTAGTAGATGAAGGCGTCGGAGTCGATACAGATGAGATAACTGACCCACTGTGACAGTCAGAGTTTAACGGAGCGTTTGATGACTTTCGCAAAGCCGGCCGGAGTGGCCGAGAGGTTCTACGCGCTACAGTCTAGAACCGCGCGACTACTACGATCGCAGGTACGAATCCTGCCTCGGGTATGGATGTGTGTGATGTCCTTAGGTTAGTTAGGTTTAAGTAGTTCTAAGGTCTAGGGGACTAGTAACCTAAGAAGTTAAGTCCCATAGTGCTCAGAGCCACTTGCACACAAATTAGGCGGAAAGGATAAATGACATCCCTTGGAAATTAATAAAATCTTTGACTGGAGTAGCAACCAAAGGTCTCATCAAGTTGGTGTGTAGAATCTAAGAATCTGCAGACAAACCATCAGACTACCGGTGAAATTCCAGATACATAATCCCAAAGGTAACTACCTAAACTAAATGCTTGAAATAACGCACAATCCGCTTAACCACCGATAAAAGAAGACTGGGAAAAATTGGAGCATCTGTTTGATGACACTGAGATTGGCTTCGGAAAAGGTAAAGGTATAGGACCTATACCTCTGAGATTTCACTTGATAATGGAAGCATGACCTCAGAAATTTCAAAGCATTTTTATTGGGTTTGTCTATAGACAAAGGGCACTTGATAATGTAAAATGGTTCAGAATGTTCGAGGTTCTAAGGAAGATAGAAGTAAGCCATCGGGAAAGGCGGTTACTAGACAGCAGATACAAAAACCAAGAGGTAAAAATACAGACATAAAAAAAAGGTTTACATCATCCCGGTTCCCAGAACTCCGGAAGACAGACGTTGACTGTGGATACTGTATCACAGATCCATGAGCAGCGTATATTAGAGGGAAGGGATCCGACAGCCGATCACTTCAGTCATTCCACCAGGAAGGAGGTACACGGATCGTGGTGTGTGCAGTTCAACCATGCCTAGACGGTCAATACCGCGGTTTGATTGCGTCCGAATTGTTACTTTGTGCCAGGAAGGGCTCTCAACAAGGGAAGTGTCCAGGAATCCCGGAGTGAACCAAAACGATGTTGTTCGGACATGGAGAAAATACAGAGAGACATGATCGATGACATTCTCGCTCAGGCCGCCCAATGCCTACTACAGCAGTGGATGACTGCTACCTACGGATTATGGCTTGCAGGAACCCTGACACTAACGCCACCCTGTTGAATAATGCTTTTCGTGCAGGTTGCATGACGCGCAGCTTCACTCGCGACGTCCATGGCGAGGTCCTTCTTTACAACCGCGACACCATACAGCGCAATACAGATGGGCCCAACAACATGGCCAATCAACCGTTCAGGATTTTCATCACGTTCTCTTCACCGATGAATGTCGCGTATGCCTTCAACCAGACAGTCGTCGGCGACGTGTTTGGAGGCAACCTGGTCTGACTTAGACACACTGTCCAGCGAGAGCAGCAAGGTGGAGGTTCCCTGCTTTATTGGGGGGAGACTGTGTGGGGCCAACGCATGTCGCTGATGGTCATGGAAGGCGCCGTAACGGCTGCACCATACATGAATGCAATCGTCCGATCGATAGTGCAACGAAACTGGTAGCATATTCATGAGGCATTCGTCATCATGGACGACAATTCGCGGCCCCATCTTGTGAATGAATTCCTTCAGAATAAAGAAATCGCTCGACTAGAGTGGCCACCATGTTCTCCAGACGTGAAACCTACGAACATGCTTGGGATAGTTTTATAAGAACTTTTATAGACTACGTGACCCACCAACCATTCTGAGTGATCTATCCCGAATCGCCGTTTGAGGAGTGGGACTTTCTGGACCTTGCGGATGGTATGCTACGACGAATACAGGCATGCATGAATGGAAGAGGACTTGCTATTGGTCATAACAGGTACCGGTGTGTACATTAATCTGGACCACCACCTCTGAAGGTCTCACTATGTGGTGGTACAACATACAATGTGTGGTTTTCATGAGCAATAAGAAGGGCTTAAGTGATGAGTATGTTGATCTCTGTTCCAATTTCTGTACCTTTTCCGATTCTCTCGTAACCGAGATGATGGAAAACCTTTTTTTATGTGTAATATTGGAGAATTAAGAACAAAGTGATCAGATTGTACAAGTAAAAGAGTGTAAGACAGGGATGTACTCTTTCACACCTGCTGATAAATCTGTACATAGAAGCAGCAATGACGGAAATAAAAGAAAGGTTCAATAGTGGGATGAATATTAAAGGTGAAAGTATATCGATGATAAGAGTCGCTGCTATCATCAATAATAGTGAAAAATTACGGAATGTACTGAATGGAATGATAGGTGTAATGAGTTGTGTGTAATGGATTTAGAGTAGATCGAATAAGATGGAACGTACTGAGTAGCAGCGGATATTAGATTAGCGATAAACTTAGCATTAGATTTGGGGCTCACGAAGTAGATGAAGGAATTCTGCTACCTTGGGAGCAAAATCTCACATGACGGACGAAGCAAAGAGGGCCGAAAAAGCAGGCTATCACTAAATGAAATGGAATTCATGATCAAGCGATGTCTACTAGTATAAAAGAGAGGCTTTCAATTAGAATCTTCTAAGAATGTACTTCTCCACCACAGCATTGTACGGAAGTGAGTCGCGAACAAAGGGAAAACCGGAACAAGAAAATTGAAGCGTTAGAGTAATTATGTCATAGAAAGATGGTGAAATTAGATGGACTGATAAGTAACGAGGAAGTTCTCCGCGGAATCCCCGAAGAAGGACATGTATCGAAAAGTCTGACAGAATGAAGAGACAGGGTTTTAGGATATGGCTTAAGACATTAAAGAAGTAGAGAGTAAAACCCATAGGGTAAGACAGAGACTGGAATACATCCCACAACTAACTGAGGACGTAGACTCTAAAAGCTACTCGGAAATAAAGAGGCTGGTGCAAGAGAGGAATTCTTTTCAGGTTGCAACATCTCTTTTAGAGGAGATATCTAAAAAGTCGTATGTATGTTACCGAGCCCACAACTTCAAACTACTTCAAACAGCGAACAGTCGAAGCTTATCACAGCAGCAAATGTGGATCTTTTAGTCAGGTCCTTTAAAAGTCGCACTGAGTTGTTCGTGCAGGAACAGTATGTATGTATGTGTGTGTGTGTGTGTGTGTGTGTGTGTGTGTGTGTGTGTGTGTGTGGCTGAGTGTGCTTGTGTGGTTGGAGATTATTTGAGATCATCGTAGGTATTATCGATGATAACGATAACACAACACCCAGTCGCCGAGCGGAGGAGAACTCCGAACCGTCACGGGGATCGAACAAGAGCTTGAGAACGTAAGCACTCACCTTAACACCTCACCATCAGAACGTCCATCTGAACACAGCTAATTATGTACGCATGTGTTAATAAACTGTTATACGTTTTACAGCCCCGTAATTGAAATTGTTAGCAATACGATTTTACGTTATCTGTACACCGCTGGTCTAAATAAAGCACCTACTTGATATAAAATATAATGTTCCATTTAGAAGTTTATAACTAATATGAAATGTATTGGCAGTTGCGAATACGAACAGCCACCAGCTGTATAAGGGAATGACGACAATATATGGGTTGAAATTACAATTAAATGCAGACCAATACCTGCTTACAGACGTTGATAAATATCAACAGAGACAGTTAAAAAAGTGTACCCCGACTGGGACTCCAACCCGTGATCTCCTGCTTAAGTGATAGACGCTGTATCCGACTGAGCATGGCAATCTTCTATCGATTCTAGTAAGAGTTTGAGCAATGTCAGTGTATCTGCAGTGAAGAAGATCATTGGCCGGTAAGCCTTATCTATAGTAGGATGGTATCTGTTCTTTCGGACATGTCTGAAAGAACAGATACCACTGGTGATCTTGCAGCTCTCGAAGACTGCCGAGAGTAATGAGTATAGTGGGCAGGGGCAATACAAATTTAGTGTGTGGACAGTAAGTTGGAAATGTGGGTTTCACAGGGAGCGTGCCAGAGATAAGTCCCTGCAGTCGCTCTATACTCTGTGTCTCGATGGCTCAGTCGGATAGAGCGTCTGCCGTGTAAGCCGGAGATCACGGGTTGGAGTCACAGTCCCGTTACACTTTTTCAACTGGCCCTGTTGATATTTATCAACGCCTGTAAGCAGGAAATGGTCTGAATTTCATTGTAATTTCAACCCATATATCGTCGTTCCTGCGTCACAAACTCTGCTCATACAGACAGTATGTAAATCCGGTAGAAGAGAGTATCTTTTAATTGAAAGTTGCTGCGGTGGGTAAATACGCTATAGCAGTGCCCGTGTTGTTAAGAAGAACAGTGGAATGTTTACATGCTCGGACGACGACGTGCGTAAGTTGGTGTTTGGCTGTGATCCGTACTAAAATGGCCAAAGCAATTAAGGCGACCGCTCGCTTAGTGCGAGAAATACGCGGTCCGGAACAAATTTTCATTTTCGACATTCCCTTATACAGGTGAGGGTTGGTCGTATTCGCAACTACTAATACGTTCCACATATTTCATGAAGGCTCCTCTCACCGCAGAGCATGTTCCTTCGCACATGGCTGGCCGCTGTGGCGGAGCGGTTCTAGGCGCTTCAGTCCGGAACCGCGCTGCTACTCCGGTCGCAGGTTCGAATCCTGCCTCGGGCATGGATGTGTGTGATATCCTTAGGTTGGTTAGGTTTAAGTAAATCTATGTCTAGGGGACTGATGACCTCAGATGTTAAGTCCCATAGTGCCTAGAGCCAGTTGAACCAACCTTGACACATGCATGTATGTCCGAAGGAACAATGCATCGTTCCTCCTATAATTACAGCCAGGATTCGAACCTGCGACCGTTGCGGTCACGTGGATCCAGACCGAAGCGCCTAGAACCGCTCGGCCACATCGGCCGGCAAATTTCGATACAACATTGCATTCGAACACGCGTTTGTGTTTATGTATACTCTGGAGCGCCGTATACATGGAGCACCTCCGAACGTTCATTAAAGTAGTCTATAAAAACAGTTATTAGCAAAAATGTCGAAGAGTTCTTGATCGATGTCCTTCAAATTATTACACAATATTTTAATGAACATTAGGACAGATGTAGGCTATTCACTTTTATATATGTACGATATAAATATATATATTAAATATCCAGTTTTGAAACGTAGTTAGTAAAAGGAATGTTGCGTTTATCCTAAAAGGCATATGCATTGAATGTTACTACAGAATCTGAATTCTAGTACCAGTGAAAATGGCTCAAGATCAGCGATAGGGGCAGAAGCGGAGATGGAGAGAGGGATGAAAGAAAGTGGACATAGCATGCATAATGGAGGAGGTAGTAAATGAAGCAGGATATGAGGAGAACATGGACATAGAGTGTGCAGGAGGAGATGGAGAGAGTGGGAGGAGAGGATGGGCAAAGTAAGGGGGGGCGAAGTTTGATAGAGGGAGAGGGAGAAGGAGCTATTAGATGGAGTAGTAGAAAACGGACAGACAGTGGGGAGAAGACGTTTAGGACGTATATCCATTCACATTCTTTTAGAAACGTGTGCGTTGTCTTTTCTTTCGTTTCCCTTTAAACACACTGAGCCACAGCAAAGAATATTAAGGGCAACAATTTATTTTATACGTAGAAGAGGAAAGAACAAGAAAAAATATGGCTCTGAACACTATGGGACTTATCAGCTGAGGTCGTCAGTCCCCTAGAACTTAGAACTACTTATACCCAACCAACCTAAGGACATCAGACACATCCATGCCCGAGGCAGGATTCGAACCTGCGTCCGCAGCTGTCGCGCGGTTCCAGTCTGAACCGAAGGACAGGGCAACTACACTCCTGGAAATTAAAATAAGAACACCGTGAATTCATTGTCCCAGGAAGGGGAAACTTTATTGACACATTCCTGGGGTCAGATACATCACATGATCACACTGACAGAACCACAGGCACGTAGACACAGGCAACAGAGCATGCACAATGTCGGCACTAGTACAGTGTATATCCACCTTCCGCAGCAATGCAGGCTACTATTCTCCCATGGACACGATCGTAGAGATGCTGGATGTAGCCCTGTGGAACGGCTTGCCATGCCATTTCCACCTGGCGCCTCAGTTGGACCAGCGTTCGTGCTGGACGTGCAGACCGCATGAGACGACGCTTCATCCAGTCCCAAACATGCTCAATGGGGGACAGATCCGGAGATCTTGCTGGCCAGGGTAGTTGACTTACACCTTCTAGAGCACGTTGGGTGGCACGGGATACATGCGGACGTGCATTGTCCTGTTGGAGCAGCAAGTTCCCTTGCCGGGCTAGGAATGGTAGAACGATGGGTTCGATGACGGTTTGGATGTACCGTGCGCTATTCAGTGTCCCCTCGACGATCACCAGTGGTGTACGGCCAGTGTAGGAGATCGCTCCCCACACCATGATGCCGAGTGTTGGCCCTGTGTGCCTCGGTCGTATGCAGTCCTGATTGTGGCGCTCACCTGCACGGCGCCAAACACGCATACGACCATCATTGGCACCAAGGCAGAAGCGACTCTCATCGCTGAAGACGACACGTCTCCATTCGTCCCTCCATTCATGCGTGTCGCGACACCACTGGAGGTGGGCTGCACGATGTTGGGGCGTGAGCGGAAGACGGCCTAACGGTGTGCCAGACCGTAGCCCAGCTTCATGGAGACGGTTGCGAATGGTCCTCGCCGATACCCCAGGAGCAACAGTGTCCCTAATTTGCTGGGAAGTGGCGGTGCGGTCCTCTACGGCACTGCGTAGGATCCTACGGTCTTGGCGTGCATCCGTGCGTCGCTGCGGTCCGGTCCCAGGTCGACGGGCACGTGCACCTTCCGCCGACCACTGGCGACAACATCGATGTACTGTGGAGACCTCACGCCCCACGTGTTGAGCAATTCGGCGGTACGTCCACCCGGCCTCCCGCATGCCCACTATACGCCCTCGCTCAAAGTCCGTCAACTGCACATACGGTTCACGTCCACGCTGTCGCGGCATGCTACCAGTGTTAAAGACTGCGATGGAGCTCCGTATGCCACGGCAAACTGTCTGACACTGACGGCTGCGGTGCACAAATGCTGCGCAGCTAGCGCCATTCGACGGCCAACACCGCGGTTCCTGGTGTGTCCGCTGTGCCGTGCGTATAATCATTGCTTGTACAGCCGTCTCGCAGTGTCCGGAGCAAGTATGGTGGGTCTGACACACCGGTGTCAATGTGTTCTTTTTTCCATTTCCAGGAGTGTATTTATTTTATAAGTAGCAGAGGACAAAACATCTCAAACACCGTCTATATGCCACCACCAGGCGCCTTAGCACTGCAGCGCTCTTGCAATGTTATCGAAGGCTGAGCTCTCTACAGCGAGTGAGCACATGCTGCAAAATTAATTTTGCTGCTAATGGAAGATGCGATGGTCGACTATAACTCACTGACGGTTCTTTAATCGAATATATTTTGGTCACGTATTTATCGAAAATTCGAAAGTACTACAGTTCGACAATGAAAGGTACACGGCATCGAAACAAGAGGCGACGGTGTGTTAATAGAAGGCGTCGTCCGATACGTCCCAGCGGTATCAGAGAGCGGTGGAGTTGAGGTTTCGTGCGGCGCGGCACTCAGACCAGGAATCAGGCCGGCCGCGGTTTTAGGGCGCGCGTGACAATAGGCGGCGAGCGTGTGTTTGAGCTGACCCGCTCCACGCCGCTCCCTCTGACGGGATCGATACGGGAGGGGCGGGGCAGGGGGCGGAACAGAGGGAGCTTCTGGCGCAGAAAACGAGATTCCGTCAGCCCGCTAGCGTATCGGATCCGCGGCGGTCGCAACACCCGACCAGGCCACCTGCCACTGGCCACCTGCACAGCGCGCTGTACGGGGACGACTAGCGAATATGCACGGTGGAGGGTATATTCTACACAGCCGTTGTTTCTGGGCCGAAAAAAGAAAGCTTCATCTTCTTACATAATTTGCAAAACGATGTATAGTACTCGCCATTAAAATTGCTACACCAAGAAGAAATGCAGATGATAAACGGGTACTAATTGTAAAAATATATTATACTGGAATTGACTCTGATTAAATTTTCACGCAATTTGGGTGCATAGATCCTGACCATTGAGTCAAACATAGCTTGGATGGCATGTACAGGTACAGTTGTCCATGCAGCTTCAACACGATACCACAGTTCATCAAGAGTAGCTACTGGCGTATTGTGACGAACCAGTTGCTCGGCCACCACTGACCAGACGTTTTCAGTTGGTGAAAGATCAGGAGATTGGGCCGGCCAGGGCAGCAGTCGAACATTTTCTGTATCCAGAAACGCCCGTACAGGACCTGCAACATGCGGTCGTTCATTATCCTGCTGAAATGTAGGGTTTCGGAGGGATAGAATGAAGGGTAGAGCCACGGGTCGTAACACATCTGAAATGTAGTGTCCACTGTGCCGTCAATGGGAACAAGAGGTGACCGAGACATGTAACCGATGGCACCCCATACCATCACGCCGGCTGATACGCCAGTATGGCGATGACGAATACACGCTTCCAATGTGCGTTCACCGCGATGTCGCAAAACACGGATACGACCATCATGATGCTGTAAAGAGAACCTGGATTCATCCGAAAAAATGACGTTTCGCCATTCGTGCACCCAGGTTAGTCATTGAGTACACCATCGCAGGCGTTCCTGTCTGTCAAGGGTAACCGAAGCCATGGTCTCCGAGCTGATATTCCATGCTGCTGCAAACGTAGTCGAACTGTTCGTGCAAATGGTTGTTGTCATGCAAACGTCCCCATCTGTTGACTAAGGGATCGAGACGTGGCTGCACGGAGTTTTTGACTAAAGTGCAACTTTAATTTCTTTCATTGCTAAAGATGCCTGTCATCTCGACTGCTAGTAATACGAGACCGATAGGACCCAGCACGGCGTTCCGTATTACCCTCCTGAACCCTTCGTGGTGTAGCAATTTTAATGGCCAGTAGTGTACGTTACATCCAAAAATACACGCCAGGAAACTGTTTATCCATCGATCGAGCAAAGGACTAATATGGCGAATATCGACGGCAGTAGATAATCAGTGTGTCGCAGTGTACCAGAAGTACCATCAGCCACACAACATTAAATGGCTTGATGTAGATGTAGTCATGCCTTTTGTTGTACGAAGTGTAACCTGGCTATCACATGATGATGTTTGGATTGTGGGACGCTCATCTGCGCGGTCATCAGCGCCCGTACAAAGTCCCAATTTTTTCACAGTCCAATTTTTTACACAGTCCAATCTAGCTACTGTCTTGAATGATGATGATGATGAAATGATGAGGTCAACACAAACACGCAGTCCCAGGGCAGAGAATATCCCGAACCCAGCCGGAAATCGGACCCGGGACCCTGTGATCCAGAGGCAGCAACACTGGCCACTAGACCACGACCTGCAGACTCTATAACATGATGCAGCTCCTGCTTGCTGTACTCTTCAGTTTGGCGGGAAAACACCCCCACTTATGTCGTGTGATCTCATGTACGGTTTCAATCACCGAAACCTACACTGCCAAAAATCTTGCATCTCCATCTTCAATTTGGTGTACGTTCCTTGGAATGCAGCACCAGTCGTATGTACATGTGACGGTTTTTGCTCTCTATATAATCTCAGGTATCGTACACACTCAACAAAATCGCCCTATATATAGGATGTTGAAAGAAGCTATCCAGTATTTCAGGGAATGATAGCATGCATAAAAACAAGACAAAAAATCTTATGACTATGGGTCCTACAAAGCGTGCGTTCTGACATATGAACACGTGTTCATAGGAGCTGCTGCTGTGATATCATTCATTAAAGTATGTTACTTGTTCTGCTACAGACGACTACCGGATAACTAATATTAATTGCAACAACTGGCATGGAATACATGTGGTCGAGGATATGAGCATCGTTGTAGCATTAGTGCACCATGTCATACCAGGGTCAAAAGCGTGCTGGGATATTGACATGCAGCCGCGCGAAGTGGACTGCGCGACCCCTCCCGACAGAGGTTCGAGCCTCCCTCGGGCATGTGTGTGTGTGTGTGTGTGTGTGCATGGAATACATGTGGTCGAGGATATGAGCATCGTTGTAGCATTAGTACACCATGTCATACCAGGGTCAAAAGCGTGCTGGGATATTGACATGCAGCAGCGCGAAGTGGACTGCGCGACCCCTCCCGACAGAGGTTCGAGCCTCCCTCGGGCATGTGTGTGTGTGTGTGTGTGTGTGTGTGTGTGTGTGTGTGTGTGTCGTTCTTAGCATAAGAGCATAACTTAGTTTAAATTAATTTAAGCGGTTTGTAGCCTAGGGATCGATGACCTCAGCAGTTTGGTCCCATTGAAATTCACACACACACACACACACACACACACACACACACACACACACACACACACACATACTGTCATGCAGTATCTATTTAATTATTAGTTGGCTCAGTGGTCTGCAGACTGTTGTTCAGTTCACGTAGTGTGATTGTACTGTAGTCTCGTTACATCTGTTTACGTTCGTGTTACGTTTCTCCTCATTCCGGGTGCGTGCCGTGATGTTCGACCTTCTTAGTGGGCACGTTTAAAGTACATGTTAATGTGATGTTTGTGGTGCGGTGCAACATGTTTTCCCTCTTTCAGATCTCTGACACAATCTAGCGATGGAGGACTTTTATTTCACAAGCGAAATTGACGACATGGTTTACTGCCATGATTTAACAGAAGAAATTAATGTGCGAGCCCGTAACCTGTACACTGAACGATTTCAAGCAGGAAGGGTACCATCTGTTAAACAGTTCAGCTGATTGTCCCGAAATCTTGGGGAAAGAGGTTTCGTAGCACTAAACAAAATTGGCCGCGCTGATGACCGCGCAGATGGGCGCCCCAAAAGCCAAACATCATCATGTGATAGCCTGGTTACACTTCGTACAACAAAAGGCATGACTACATCTACATCAAGCCATTTAATGGTGTGTGTAGGATGGTACTTCTGGTACCACTGACTGATCCCCTCCCTTTCCTGTTGCACTTGAATCCGAATGGCGTGTATTAGCTCTCATTTCTCGAATTTTCTCGTTGTGGTCATTTTGCGAGATAAATGTGGGAGGAAGTAATATGTTGCCCGACACTTCCCGGAATGTCCTCTATCAAAACTGCTGTAGAAGACCTCTCCGTCCTGCGAAAAGCATATGTTGTAACGTATGGTCAAAAAATGGTTCAAATGGCTCTGACAAGGGAACATCCCCATCGCACCCCCCTCAGATTTAGTTATAAGTTGGCACAGTGGATAGGCCTTGAAAAACTGAACACAGATCAATCGAGAAAACAGGAAGAAGTTGTGTGGAACTATGAAAAAATAAGCAAAATATACAAACTGGGTCGTCCATGCGTAAGATAGGCAACATTAAGGGCAAAGTCAGGCGAGGAATGCCGTGGTCCCGTGGTTAGCGTGAACAGCTGCGGAACGAGAAATCCTTGGTTCAAATCTGCCCTCGACTGAAAATTTTGCTTTCTTTATTTTCGCAAAGTTATGATCTGTCCGTTCGTTCATTGACGTCTCTGTTCACTGTAATAAGTTTAGTGTCTGTGTTTTGCGACCGCACCGCAAAACCGTGTGATTAGTTGACGAAAGGACGTGCCTCTCCAATGGCAACCGAAAACATTTGATCGCAAGGTCATAGGTCAACCGATTCCTCCACAGGAAAACACGTCTGATATTTTGTATACGACACTGGTGACAGCATGTGCGTCACATGACAGGAATATGTTGTCGACCCATCTAACTAGTACACTTGGCGAATGGGTGAAAAGATTCTTCTACCTTGCCCGATTTAGGTTTTCTTGTGGATGTAATAATCACTCCAAAAAAAGTGATGAAAACATAAGAGTTTTTCACATAAACTGAAAATAAAAAGTTAAAATTTTCAGTCGAGGGCAGATTTGAACGAAGGACCTCTCGAGCCGCGGCTGTTCACGCTAACCACGGGACCACGGCGCTTCTCGCCTCATATTGGCCTTAATGTGGCCTATCCTACGCATGGACGACCCAGTTTGTATATTTTGCTTATTTTTTCGTAGTTCCACACAACTTCTTCCTGTTTTCTCGATTGATCTGTGTTCAGTTTTTCAAGACCTATAACTTATAACTAAATCTGAGGGGGGTGCGATGGGGATGTTCCCTTGGGAGCACTGTGGGACTCAACTTCTGAGGTCATTAGTCTCCTAGAACTTAGAGCTAGTTACACCTAACTAACCTAAGGACATCACACACATCCATGCCCGAGGCAGGATTCGAACCTGCGAACGTAGCGGTCTCGCGGTTCCAAACTGCAGCGCCCAGAACCGCTCGGCCACTTCGTCCGGCTGTAACGTATGCCACTGGAGCTTGTTGAGAATTTCTGTAACAATCGCGTCAACTAAACGATACCCTGACGTAACGCGTCGCTCTTTGTTGGATCTTCTCTATCTCCTCTATGAAGTCTTATTCTGTAGAAATCCCACACAGATGGACGGCACTGAAGAATCGGGTGAAGAAGCGCCTTGTATTCTACTTCATTCGTGGATGAGCTACACTTCCCTCAGATTCATCCTATGAATTTCAGTCTAGCATCTGCTTGTCCTATCATTTGCTTTATGTGGTCATTCCACATAAGGTCGCTCTGGATCATTTCACCTAGGTATTCTATGGTAGATACTGGTTCCAGCAATTTGTGATCAGTAGTGTAGTACAGTAGTGGATTTGTTTTCAAAAAATGGTTCAAATGGCTCTGAGCACTTTGGGACTTAACTGCTGTGGTCATTAGTCCCCTAGAACTTAGAACTACTTAAACCTAACTAACCTAAGGACACCACACACATCCATACCCGAGGCAGGATTCGAACCTGCGACCGTAGCGGTAACGCGATTCCAGACTGTAGCGCCTAGAACCGCTCGGCCACTGCGGCCGGCGATTTGTTTTCCTCTGCACGCGCAATATGTTACATTTATTTACGCTCAGGCTATAATGCGCGATCTTGTACAGTTCATCAACCCTCTGCAGGTAAGTTTGCAAATCGACACTGTCTTCCCGTATTGCTTTTTTCTTATAGACAACCGCATCATCTGCGAAGAGAGATTAAGAGCTTCCTACGTTTTCCACCAGATCAATTATATGCACTGTAAACGGTTACAGTCTTATCAAGCTTCCTTGCGCTGTTTCAGAAGTTACATTTACATCCGTCGATTTTGTTCTGTTGAGAGCAACGTTTTGCTTTCTATCTGCAAGGAAGTCGAGAATCCACTCGAATATGTGGTTCGATAATCAGTAAGTTCGTATTTTTTCACTTAACAGCAGTGCGGGACGGTGTCAAATGAATGCCTTCCTGATGTCACGGACCATGCCATCACCTCAGCGCCAATGTCTACAGCGCTATGCGTGTCATTGAGTACAGAGAGTTCCATAATCCATTTGTCTGTTTCCACAAAGTCCTAATCCTTGAGCATAAAACATATTCTGTAAGTCACCAACAGATTGACGTCAAGGATTTAGGTCTAAAATTATGTGCAGCTTTCCTACGACGCTTCTTGAAACGGGAATTACCTGCGCTTTTTTTCAGTCGGTAGGTACCCTCCGTTGCTCCAGCGATCTACGATAAAGAAGAACTAGCCCTTTGGCATTATGTTTGTAGAATCTTGAAGGTGTCTCATCTGGTCCTAATGCTCCTCTACTAGTATGCGATTGTAATTGCTTTTCTCTTCCTTGATCTGTATGAATATCTTCCATTTGACGTTCGCAAGATGATTGAAAGGACGGGCCGTGTTACTGTCTTACGTGGTGAAACAATTTCGGAACACGGAATTCAGTATTTAGGATATCTCTCTGTCATCTTCCGTTCCCGTGTCACTATTGTCGAATTGATTACTGATTTCATTTAAGACAAAAACCTCTTAGAGGTTTTACGCACAAGACCAAATTTTACTTTAAAAGTCGTTGAATGAGTCTATCATTGCTCTCCTTACGCTCATTTACACTTCGTTCAGATTTCGTTTGTCAGCTAGATTTTGACTTTTCTTGAATCCGTGATGAAGCTCTCTATGTTTCCGAAGCAGATTTCTAAAACTGCTATTATACCACTGTGGGTCTTTTTCCATCCATTGCGACCTGGCTCGGAACATACTTTCGTAAGCATATTGAACGATGCTTTTGGAGTCTTTCCATTTATGCTCCAAATCTTCGTCCTCAGCACTGACTATTTGCTGTCGACTACTCATATACTCCACCATTTGTATGCCTTCGCTCTTCCCAAGCAAGAGCATTTTCCTCCCGTTCTTTGTATCCCTTGTAAAACCTGTACTGACAGTAGCTATCACAGCTTAATAATCACTGATACCTTCCTCTTCATTAACTGATTAGATAATTTAACACTTGTTTGCTGCCAGGAGGTTTGAGACGTTACCTTCACGAGTTGGTTCTCTAATTATCAATGCGAAGTAAACTCACTTCGTACGGGGGAAGGTCTAGAACCACAACTCACATTGAATCTGCTCTCGTCTGAAAAAAATGTTTCAAATGGCTCTGAGCACTATGGGAATTAACATCTCTGGTCATCAGTTCCCTAGAACTTAGAACTACTTAAACCGAACTAACGTAAGGACATCACACACATCCATGCCCGAGGCAGGATTCGAACCTGTGACCGCAGCGGTCACGCGGTTCCAGACTGAAGCGCCTAGAACCGCACGGCCACACCGGCCGGCCTCTCTTGTCTGAGAAGACGACATCCTATCGTCATTTGTCCTGATCTTATGCTCTGCCCTCATCAGTGGCGGGTTAGAACGAAACACAACGTAGTGGTTGTCGGACAAAGGCACTACGCCCGTGCAATGGCCATGCCGCAGGGGAGCATGAGATTTCCTACCTCGTAGTCCAGTTGCAACTAAACTCGATATTTGTCGAGGCTACCTTCATGTCTGTTGTACAAAGAAACAGTCATCCGCCACTGAAATTCACCGAGGTCGACCTCCTCCTCTCCTTCGAATAGTAGTGCTTATGGTTCAAAATGCTGCAGAGGCACGTGTATCAGTGCTGTGAGGAAAACCATACTTCTGGATTACACTAGTTACGCTTCCGCCTCCTTCCAGTTTCCCGATGATACTTCCCAATTCAGTCACCCAGAAGTTACCTCCAGGACATATTGTAACGAAGATCACCATATAAGTTCAGCGTAATTGCTCGCTGAAGAAATCCCCGTCTATTCCCGGTCCCACTAAGACTGTTCATACACACAAAATAAATTGCATCACCTCGGTTACGAGAGTTCCGGAACCTGTACAGAAATTTGAAATAGAGATCAACATAAATATCATTTCCGCCCTTTTTATTGCTCAAGAAAACCACACATTTCATGTTGTACCACCATACAACGAGACCTTCAGAGGTGGTGGTCCAGATTGCCGTACACACCGGCACCTCTAATACCCAGTAGCACGTTCTCTTGCATTGATGCATGCCTGTATGCGTCATGGCATAATATCCACAAGTTCATCAAGGCACTGTTGGTCTAGATAGTCCCAGTCTTCAACGGCGATTTGGCGTAGATCCCTCAGAGTGGTCAGAGGATCACGTCGTCCATAAACAGCCCTTTTCAACCTATCACAGGCGTGTTCGGTAGGGTTCATATCTGGAGAACATGATGGCCACTGTAGTCAAGCGATGTCGTTATGGTGAAGGAAGTCATTCACAAGATGTGTACGATGGGGGCGCGAATTGTCGTCCATGAAGACGAATGCCTGTCCAATATGCTGCCGAAATAGTTGCACTATCTGTTGGACTAGGGCATTCACGTATGGTACAACCGTTACAGCCCCTTCCATTACCACCAGCGGCATACGTCAGCCCCACACAGTCTCACCCCAAAAAAGCAGGGAACCTCCACCTTGCTGCTCTTGCTGGACAATGTGTCTAGGGCGTTTAGTCTGACCGGGTTGCCTCCAAATACGTCTCCGACGATTTTCAGGTTGAAGGCATAAGCGACACTCATCGGTGAAGGGAACGTGATGCCAATCCTGAACGGTTCATTCGGCATGTTGTTGGGCACATCCATACTGCGCACTATGGTGTCTTGGTTGGAAAGATGGACCTCACCATGGACGTCGGGAGTGAAGTTGAGCATCATGCAGCCTATGGAGGCATGTCGTCGACAGTTCTTGTCTCTCTCTGTATCTCCACCATGTCCGAAAAATATCACTTTGGTTCATCTGAGACGCCTGGACACTTCCCTTGCTGAGAGCCCTTCCTGGCACAAAGTAACAATACGGACGCAATCGTACCGCCGCGTTGACCGTCTAGTCATGGTTGAACTACAGAGGGCACGAGCCGTGCATCTCCATCCTGGTGGAATGACTGGAAATGATCGGCTGTCGGACCCTTCCGTCTAATAGGCGATGCTCATTGTTTACATCTTTGGATAGGTTTAGTGACATCTCTTAGAGGAACTGTGCCTGTGATATAATATCCACAGTCAACGTCTGTCTTCAGGTGTCCTGGGAACCGGGGTTATGCAAAACATTTTTTGATGTGTGTATTTTTGAATATAATGAGAATCCGATATACCGATATTTAAACGTATTGTTGATGTAGCTCGATATATGGAAAACGTATCGATATGTCGATATATCTGTGAAAATATATAGATTTAAGTGCTAAAAAAGAAAAAAATCGGCTGCCCGTTGTAAATATACTGCCAGTTTTAGAACTGTAAATTTAAGTATTGAGTTGTTGTTAGATACTTTTTACATCTACAAACTAGCAGCCTGCTTATCCCGCTCAGAGAAAGAACCTGGCGATAACCACTTTGCAAACATTGGTAACTGCAAATAAGTGGCACAGTAAAAGGTGTCCGATGGATTCGTCTACCGGTTTCGACAGATATCGGATTTTCTAGAAGATTTCGACTTCCCTGTTTTCTTCATTTCAGCAAACGCCAGTGACCTAGCTGTTGTAGTGTCAAAACTGTGTGGTGATGTAAAAACGTTGCAGTTTCCGTAAGCGGCACCGAGCGCCGATTACGTCCAATCTGGTCACTTTTATTATTGTTCATCAGTTTTAGCAGCTGTTTTGAAGAATGCCAATGTGAATAAATAGTATACTAGTTGCGTTAAGTTTTTTTTACGTAATTTGGGTGCTATTTTTTCGCATCGAATATCTTGTTATTCTGCTCACCCTGCCATTCCCTAGTACAATCGGACTTCTTAGTGCCACCTATCCCCACTGCCCAAGAGAAAGGCTGGACGTCATGAAAGAACAAAAAGTAGTAAGACTCTTTCACACGTAGAAGGTAAAATTAAGTTCTACTACAATTTCAGAGGAACAACTTCAAATATATATCGAAAATTGCGAAAAAATATAATACAAAGCAAAAATATTCCGATGTCGATATCTCGATAACGAAGTTAAAGAATCGTCGTTGGCATATATCGATATATTTTGGAAAACATACCGTTTAGCGATTCTTTGTCAACGGCCCTTGTTCCCACAACTCTCTCTTGTTACAGGGCCAGCCCCATTTGGCGCTATAGTCGTGCTGGCGTCGCCTCACGCCATATGATTCGCAACATTCTGTGAGTCAGGGGTGACCTCTGGTAACATGTTCCTTTGCTTCCATTCATAGACACCGAATAGTCAACGTATTATTTTATGTAACTCGTCTTTAAATTTTGCAGGGCAGTGTACAATTGCGTCTCAATACAGTTTTTGCAGAGTTTCATGTAGATGCTAAACCTAGATAAGCATATGCATATAAAGCTCACTCAGCAGCAAGTAACAGTTTCTACTGTGGATATGAGGATGACGATTCTGAATGGTTAAGTGTATAACACGGCATATATGGAAATGAAAAAAAGGACCATCGGAAATCCTATGAAGACAGAACGCTGCCCCCCAGAATATGCCAATAGTTTCTGTATCTGTCACACTTTCATCCTTATTCCGGTATTTTGTTCACTTATTTTATTGCTTCTCGACTTACATGTTGAACAATAGTGGCGGTACATTAAAAACGTTCCTTACACGCTTTATAACAAGACCTTGTCTTAGGCTTTCCAGTTTTTCGGTAGTACCTCGTAAGAAGCTGATAAACGTTATAATACTTTTCTGATATTTCTGATTATTTTCAAGTGAGTTTTATTTTCTTTCATGGTGAGTTTTGTGTGTCATAAAACTACGTAACCATATTTTTCGGGAACTGAACCCATTCGCAAGTCTTAAGTAACCAGACTCGTTAAATAACTGTACCAGAGATGGTCCTCATGTTATATTATATGAAGCCAGTGGGCGCTGTCATTATGATATGTTACTGGTTTCATTAACAAAACATTATTTAAATTAATTCTCTTATTAGACAGCTTCTTTATTGTTACCAATGTGTTACGACGTCTTGTACCACATGGTAATGTCTTCTGGTGGCCTCTTCTGGAGCACATTGCAAATGTATCATCGTTAACAAGGATTGCTTGATGAATGCCGTCTGTCCAATTGCGCATTCATGTATGCCGGCCGAGTTTTTGTTTTATAAAATCTCTAGCACATCCCTGAAATTTCTCGCTATTTTATGCTTTGGTCAGCTTCGATTAGTCTAGTCAAGCTCTTTTAGCTATCTCTTTGTGTCTCCAGTGGAGCATGTTCATATCTTTGGTGGGCTATGAAGACAATCACCCAATAGTTAACGTTCGTGGGTGTCGAGCCATTCTGTACGTTGCTGTTTGGTCTGTTCTTCTCTCTCTCCTTCATATTTTGTCTGGTATGTTCTGGAGCCGAGGCTAGGATGTTCGGACGGCTGAAATGTCAGAGATAATGGGTGATATTTTCACTATTACTTGCCATGGTGAGTGTTAGGCGATGGGTAGGCCATTTCAGTCGTGCGTTCTAAATATCCTCACGTTTACCTTACCATCGTTCCACGCAGAGGATATGCTGTTATCTATAAGGTGAAATGATATTGTTCGTGGTGACACTAAGGCTCTTAGATTACTTACTTTTCCTGAAATGAAAAAAATGGTTCAAATGGCTCTGAGCACTATGGGACTTATCATCTGTGGTCATCCGTCCCCTAGAACTACTTAAACCTAACCAACCTAAGGACATCACACACATCCATGCCCGAGGCAGGATTCGAACCTGCGACCGTAGCGGTCACGCGGTTCCAGACTGAAGCGCCACACCGGCCGGCCCTGAAATGAAAGCTGATTGTAGTACTGAGTAGCATCATTTCACCGTATTGTGTTGTAAATTCAAACTTAGCATCCTCTCCTTCATTATAGAGGGTTTATTGTGTTCATGGGAGACATGACTTAATATTATGAAATATCGTAAGCTTTTCTAGAGTTTCATCTGTGCATTATACACATTGAGAACCCGCCGGGTCCATGAGATGTTTTTTTTTTCTGTTTTGCAATCACTATACTAGTTATTCGTGGCCTTTCTGTGTATTATTTCGCTCATCCTGTCATTTCTTTTTTTTACTGTCGTGAAGAGTATAATCCAATGTTGCCGAGCCATTATGTTGTTCACACCTGTTGCTACTGGCTTTGTCGTATCTGTGTGAGGTCATGGTATGATAAATGAAATAATTCAGTCGTATGGTACTATTGAAACAGATTAATAATGACTACATTTTCGCATGAATCAAATTGCAGGTAGAATAACGTATGTCACTGAATGAACTTGTAGAAGGCTGATGACTTCAGAAAGATTGTATTCTTTTTCTGTATAACAGGGAGATATTACGTGAAAACGAGGTACCGTGTGGTTCTCTATTATCGGCACATGGAGATGTTTTTCTTGATTACGCCAGGCTCTTAGTGGGTTAATGAAGCATTTGAATAATTATTCTTTGGAGTGTACATTAATTCATTACACGTACAAGGAAACAGCCTCACTACAGCGTTTATGACAATATGTTGCCATTACTGCCAAAATGGCTTAGCGGCTTTGATATAGGCGCAAGTAATCAGTTTCTTGTTTCTTCGTAGAACATGCGATCTTAGAACTTGAAAAATGAATCTTTCTGTGTGACAAAGAGTACGCCACAAGAGTCAGGTAAGATCTTCGAGGCGATCTCGCACTTAGTAAAAGTCACTGTGACAAGATGTACTGCTTCTTGCTATAGTCTGCGTCAACTCTGAATCCTTTGGAACGTGAGAGACAGTTCTCAAGACTGTGTTCACAATTCTTACGTTCCTTAGCACTCTTTTGGTGAAATTCAATCTGGTATCTGCAATAAGTTTATTTGGTCATTACACTTCACATCACTTCGAACACTTCACCATAGATATTTCGTAGTTGCTACTACTAATTGTGAATCGTGTAACTGAGCATCAAGTAAGAACACAAGAATTAGCAGAAGGGAGGATGTTATGAAAACCAAATTAGACACAAGCTTGGTTTTGACTTCGATGTGAATGTAATCGATCGATCCCTATTCAAATCTGCCACCTTGATATTCACGTTAAAGGATTCAGGGCAACCGCACCCATACTCAAATCGTAATGGCTGAAAGTGAGATTAAACAATGCAACTCATGAATTAAAATATAGGTGGAAACGAAGCGCGAACTTGCTCTGTAGAAGTTCGGCACAATAGGAGGAGGAGAATTAGGGCTTAACGTTCCATCCACAATGAGATCATTAAAGACGGAGCGCAGACTTGGATTAGGGAAGAAGGAAGATAGAGGTCGTCCGTGTGCCTTTCAAAGGAAATAACTCTGCTTTTCTCTCAAGTGATTTACTTAAAAGACAGCAAAAACGTAATTAGGACGATAGGATGAAAACTGAGGATCGCTTTTTCAGATTACGATTCCAAGATTATTACTATTTCCCAGAATCGCTTGCTTGTGAGGAAGTATGCAGGAAACGTAACGCTCGCCATCTATCCTTCTCATAGCAGAGCTTTCGCCCGACATCCTCATTTATTTGCTGGTTGTATTTCAAGCTCTGTCATTAGCTACATTTTTGCCCCCTAAGGATCCCTCCCATACTATTGCCGATGTTATCGTGTGCTCAGTCACCCTTTCCTACTGGTTTGCCGTTAAATTCATTTCTGCTACTTGACTCTTTCGTTGTTTACTTTAAATACATATTCAGAGTTTAGTTGAATGTACACGCCATTGAATAGGCTCTGCAATATACTTTCACTCAAGATAGATACGTCCTTACTGAACACTGACAATGACACATGTTTAACCAGAATTTTAATACGACTTCTCAAACTTCCATCTATGCACTTCATTGCTTCCATATAGTTATTGAACGGTTGATAAAAAAACAGCATACCTAAACTATCCCCTGTACAATACCATGAATTCTTTTATGAGCATCTAGGGTTATTGCTCCTATTTGGTTATGGTATGAACTGCATATTACCTATCTTTCCGTAAAGCGTATATCTTCATTTATCAGGCTTTCAGATACCTTCCACTACTTTTACATCATCGACTTGTTGCAAAGGGGTAGCAATCTAAAACTAGTAAATATTCTGAATTGTTACTTCTATTATGTGCATAGTTTCAGAACTGCTCACTGATGCGTGCACTTACAATCCATTGAAACCTTATCCTCATCTAATGGATACGCTGTTTCTAAGTAACTCCTCTACAATTCAAGCTTGCCGGTAAGTGCGGGGAGAGGATCCATCGAGCCATTTCCACAGGATTTCTCTACCGTTCCACTCTCGGAAACATGAAAAATGAACACTTAAATCTTTCCGTACGAGCTCTGGCTTCTCATATTTAATAACGATATTCATTTCTTCCCACGTAGGTAGTTGTCAACGAAATATTTCCGCATTCGGAGGAGAAATTTGGAGACTGACTTTTGTGAAAATGTCTCGCCGCAACGAAAAATGAGTTTGTATTAGTGACTGCCATCTCAACACTCTCGTCTATTTTGTGATAGTAGAAAACGAGTGTCCTTCCATGAACTAAAAGCAATATTCAGTAGAGGGCAGACAAGTGCAGTGTAGGCACACCCTTTACTATATTTTTTCAATCTTCTAAGTGTTCTGCCAACAAAACGCAGTCTTCGATAGACCTACCCCACATCATTTTCTATGTGATTATTCCAATTTAAATCGTAATCTTAGTGCATTATGTGAAATTGACACCCTTCAGTATCGCGTGATTTATCATGTCTCCGAAATTTAACAGATTCTTCTTAGTAATCATGTGGATGACCTCACATGCTTCATTATTTATAGTCAATTGCCAGTTTTCGCACCGTACAGATATCATGACAGCATCATTTTGCAACTGTTTTTCAGCTTCTGGTGCCGTTATTAGACGCTAAAATACAGCATCATCTGCTAACGATCTAGTAAAACTGCTCGTAACTCGTTAATAAAGACTAGCAGCAGCAGAGGGTCTTTAACACTTCCTGCTGAACGTCAGATATCACTTCCGTTTTACTCTGTGACTTTTCGTCAGTTACTACGAATTGTGACGTTTCTGACAGGAAATAACGAAACCAGTGGCACAACTGAAACGATACTCTATATGTTCGCACTTTGATTAGAAACCGCTTGTGAGTTACGGTATCAAAATAATTTTGGTAATATAGAAATGTGGATGCAATCTGAGACCCCAATCAACAGCATACATTACTTCGTGAGAAGAAAGAGACAGTCGTGTTTTACAAGACCGCTAAATTTCCGAATCCGTGCTGACTGCGAGTCATCGGATCGATTTCCTAGAGATAATGCTCAGTGTTTAAACTAAGTTCCAAAATTCGACTACAAATCGTCGTCAGTTATATCGATTTGTAAATCGTCGGATCACACCAACTTCCTTTCTTGAGTACGGGCCTGGTCTGTCCAATTTTCCAGTGTTTAGGTTCGGACCTTTCGACTAGCGAGCAGTTGTATCTAATTGTTAAGTAAGGAGCTACTATTATCGGCGTATTCTCAAAGCAACAACATTACTATACGCTCTTAACCGAATGACATCCAGAAGCTTCTTCGCGGCTGTTAGGATATCTATGTTTAAATTACACTATTGGCCATTAAAATAGCTACACCACGAAGATGACGTGCTACAGACGCCAAATTTAACATACAGTTAGAAAATGCTGTGATATGCAAATGATTAGCTTTTCAGAGCATTCACACAAGGTTGGCGCCGGTGGCGACACCTACAACGTTCTGACATGAGGAAAGTTACCAACCGATTTCTCATACACAAACAGCAGTTGACCGGCGTTGCCTGGTGAAACGTTGTTGTGATGCCTCGTGTACGGAGGAGAAATGCGTGCCATCACGTTTCAGACTTTGATAAAGGTTGGATTGTACCCTATCGCGATTGTGGTTTACCGTATAGCGACATTGCTGCTCACATTGGTCGAGATCCAATGACTATTAGCTGAATATGAAATCGGTGGGTTCAGGAGGGTAAAACGGAACGCCATGCTGGATCCCAACGGCCTCGTATCACTAGCACTCAAGATGACAGGCATCTTATGCACATGGCTGTAAGGGATCGTGCAGCCACGTCTCGATCCCTGAGTGAACAGATGGGGACGTTTGCAAGACAACAACCATCTGCACGAACAATTCGACGACGTTTGCAGCAACAGGGACTATCAGCTCGGAGACCATGCCAGCGGTTTCCTTTGACGCTGCATCACAGACAGGAGCGCCTGCGATGGTGTACTCAGTGACGAACCTGGGTGCACAAATGGCAAAACGTAATTTTTTCGGATGAATCCAGGTTCTATTTACAACACCATGATAGTCGCATCTATGTTTGGCAACATCTCGGTGAACGCACATTGGAAACGTGTATTCGGTATCTACATACTGGCGTATCCCCCGGCGTGATGGTATGGGGTGCCATTGGTTACACATCTAGGTCACCTTCAAAGTAGCGTCTGTAAAGGGGATACGTCATTGAGCTTTATTTCACGGAAAAACAAAGATATTAATAGGCGTTAGCAGAAAGTCTACTGAGACCTGGCAATGAACAAAAGCACGGTGACTCGATGGGCGGAATGTATGTCACCATCGCAACAAGGTCGTGCGAACATTTACGATCTCCCACGTGCCGAACGGCCGTACTCAGCTTTATTCCACCAACGTTGGAATGTCATTCGAGGTGATCGACGGATCACTAACTTCGCTGCACAACTGTGCGTCTCTGTTAGTACTGCCGACACACTCATCCACCAGTTCGGGTGCCGAAAAGTGTATGCTCCGCCGCGTACGGACCTAATGTGCGGAATTACTTGCGCGTTATGAGGCTGATTACTGCAATATTTTGTCCAACCTCATTACAGGCGATGGAACATGTGTTCATCGGTTCTAATCGGAAACAAAACGGCAATTCATATATTGGCGGCACACCACCTATCGCTCGAAGAGAAGGTTCAAAGACTCATAGTCAGCCATTAAAACCATGGTGACGGTCGTCTGGAACTGTGAAGGGGTTCTTCTGCCTCCCATATGGTGCAACTATCAAGTGTGATGCGTATTGTGCTATCCTCAGGAAACTGAAGAAACGGTTTCAGCGTGTTCGTCGCCACAAAAATGAAAACGAATTTTTAAATGAAAACGCAAAGTCTTACACAAGTCGGCACACGTGAGAGGACCCCACAAAACAGTTCTTACATCCTACATCCCGGACTTCGGACTTCCGACTTCCATCGGATTGGCGCAGTGAAGGATGCACTCCGCGGGAAGGAGTAGATGGATGATAGGATCGTTATTGATGTAGCCAGACGATGACTCCGATGTCGAGCAGTAGAGAGGTTCAATGTGGACATACAGACACTCCCAGCAAGGTTGCGAAAGGCCGTAGTATTTGTAAGTAGGCTGTTTATGTTTTTATATTGGTAATGCCACGTAGCGCTCTGTATGAAAATCACTGGCTGTGCTGCGTTCAGTCTGTGGCTAGTTTGCATTGTTGTCTGCCATTGTAGTGTTGGGCAGCGGCAGCTGGATGTGAACAGCGCGTAGCGTTGCGCAGTTAGAGGTGAGCCGCCAGCAGTGGTGGATATGTGGAAGGAAATGGCGGGGTTTTGAAATTACATATATTATGACTTTTGATGATATTAAGGTAAATACAGTGTCTGTTCTCTATTAATATCTTTCATTTGCTAACTATCCCTATCAGTAGTTAGTGCCTTCTGTAGTTTGAATCTTTTATTTAGCTGGCAATAATGGCGCTCGCTGTATTGCAGTAGTTCGAGTAATGAAGATTTTTGTGTGGTAAGTGATTTCTGAAAGGTATAGTTTAATGTTACTCAGGGCCATTCTTTTGCAGGGATCTTTGATAGTCAGATTGCGTTGCGCTAAAAAATATTGTGTCAGTTTAAGCACAGTCTTGTATAAATTGTTCTAAGGGGACGTTTCATATGTCGACCCTTAGCCTTGGATACCTCACTGGAATCTTCTGATTTTTTCTCGTAGTTTGTGTAATTAGTGTAGATTTTGTTTATTGCTAGCGCGTAATTGTAGAGAGAATCTCCTTTGTAGTTGCAGTCTTTCATTGTTGCTGTCGGATGCATGTAGATTTGCACCAAGTATTTCGCAGCTACGCTTGCAATTAACTAGATATTATTTTCAGTTCTATGTTAATGTGTTCTCTTATTTTTGCTCTTCAAATTGTCCTTTTCTGTGTTATCGTGTGAAATATTGTGACAATAATGGAGTGTGAAAAACGTAACACTAGGCTCCAAAGTAAACTGAGAAATGACAGTGAAGACGAAAGTAGTATGTTAGCGCCACCATGTAATGAATTAACTAATGTTCAACATAGTAATTTGGTAATTGTGCATAGGGAAATGGAGCGGGCGGCAAACAATGGCGTAGGCAGTGAAACAATTAGTGAACAGGGAAGCATTATCGATCGATCGGTCGGTAACAGCTCGCCTCAGGAATCCGAAATGACAGGACACAATCTTGCAAATACTGTAGATTCAGGTTTTGCGTCCTCACCCTTTTCTCCAATAAGTCAAGACACATTTTCTGCTATTCAAACTGCGAATATTGCCGGTTCAAATGCGTTGCCGAATAGCACTGAGGAACATGTTTCAGACACCAGTGCACTGTTATTACAGTTAATCCAACAAATGGGACAAAGGCTACAAAAGTTAGACACAACGCTTGAACAAAATCAGAAACAAATGGAACAAAATCAAAGACAAACACAGCAACAGTTAGTCGCAATGGAACAAAATCTTCACACCACACTTGAACAAACACGTGAAGATTTAACTACTGAGTTACACAACATTGAATCGAAATGTCAAAAAGTCAGTAATGACGTAAAAACACAAATTTGTGAGCATTTTCAACCTATTTTTTCGCGGCATGAAAATGAATTACAGAATCACGAAGCAGCCATAAAAGAACTGCAAACCATTGTTCATGAAAATTATGAGACCTTGTGGGCTAAAATTGATTCAGTTGCATCTACCGATTCGGTTACGCAACTTGCAAAAACTCAGGAAAACTTAAAGGACACAGTAGATTCGATTTCAACACAAATGGACACTCTGAAACTTGGTTCAGAAAAACACACCGAGGAAATGTGTTCACTATTGGAGAAAGTAGCCGAACTTTCAGATCAGGTCACTAACATATCTACAAAGGTAGATGATGATCAGAATGACACAAGACCCATAGCATTCACTAACACAGAAGACTATGAACAAAGAAGAAAATTCAAACAAAATCAAAATCAAATCAATACACACTACAAAAGAGAAATCCGGGAAGTACAAGAACAGTTGACGCAGGTGATACAAGAATTACATATTTCAGAGGACACTCGCGCTCCAACACGGGAAGAGGAACTTAGAAATACAGAAAAGCCACAAAATAATAACACAGGGCATTTCGGTAATTATGAAAGGAATTGGCAAGGTGGACCGAATTTTGAGATGGAACCGCCGACACGACGTAACAATGACCGATATGCTACGCGCCGACACGATGACTTTGACTATAAGCTGTTCATTACTACACGTAAATTCAAAACATTTAAGAATTCTGCCAACGACATTCATCCACAAGCGTGGCTCCATCAATTCTCTCATTGTTTTCCTCCCAACTGGTCATTAGAACGCAGGTTAGAATTTATGTGTGGCTACTTGGAGAATGAACCAGCTGTAAGAATGCGATCGGTCATTCACGATTGTCACAGTGAAGGAGAATTTTATCATGCCTTCCTCTCAGCATATTGGTCACAAGCTACACAAGACCGAGTAAAACATAGCATCATGATGATGAAACACTTCGAACAATCTGAATTTTCCAGTCTTGTCAAATATTTTGAAGACATGTTGCACAAGAATCAGTACCTGTCAAACACATACAGCCCCTCAGAACTCATCCGCATTTGCTTAATCAAACTGCCTGAACATTTATGGCATATTATTTTGGCAGGACGTTGCAAAGACGACATTGAAGCTTTTCAGGGACTCTTACAAGAATTAGAAATTGACACAGACAGTCGCGGGATGCGAAAACAGGAAAACAATCACTACAGGTCACATACGTCACAATTCCGTGACGACAGAAACAATAACTGGACACGACAAGGCTATTCTTACAACGCAAATCGTGATCAAAACAGACACCACCCATATGACAACCACTGGCAGAATAATAATAGTTACAGAGAAAGATCGCATTTTCGTAGTAATGGATATAACAGAGATTACCTTAGAAACAGACAATATGGGAACCAAAAGAATTATTATCAAGGGAGACAGAATAATTTCAGACGCAACAGTTCAGCGTGCAGTTACGATTCAGGGAGAAATTCTCCACCACGTGACCGACACGAAAGAAACTGTGTAAACTACCGACAAAACGACAGACCTGAATTCCATTAGAACTGGCGAGCTTTAAACAGAGCTGGGCCCTCTCGGCAAGGCGAATTTGTGGAAGTTAGGCCTCCTAATCCCAGTAACAATGCACGGCGACAAAGAGACAGACAATGACACGCACCGCAGGCATACACGTGCGCCGGCTGGCTCCGAGATAGTTAACATTATATCTGGTATTGCTAATGAGATTTTAATGCAACATTTTGGTGTACTTGAAAATACATTCTGAATTAAAGTACTTTCTGAGAGATACCAGATGACACAGTGGTTAGTTTATGTGACAGCTACACGATTATATCACGACGTTAGTAATGTGTGACAATTTAGAATGTTGCTTTTGCGTTGTTTCTGTTTCATATCTGCACAGTTTTTCTGGTTTATTCTGGAAAGTAAAACATGTTTTAGTAGTAACTTTTGTCGTATAGCTACAAGGAGACAGCCTTTTCCATAGCACAACAGTACGTTACAGCACAGTACTTTCTTCATCACAACAATAAGCGTAATAACTAAGTAATCTATACGCAAAGCATTTCACTTTTGTTTATCATGAGGTAAGTACATTGGCTTCTGCAGAACTTAGCTTTCGGAGGAAAATAACTACGACACTTCCACAGAGATTATCTTACAACAAGATGCACATTTAGCGCTACAGGACATTCATTTCAGTGATTAATTTTGTATTTAAAACATTTATTTTTAAAGATTTTTGAATTACAAAGAAAGTTTTCCGTGATACATTTCATTCCATTGCTGTAATCTGTAACACCTGAGGGTATAATTACAATAATCCTCAGGGGGGGTACATGCTTACTTTGTGTACCATATGTTTGGCAAGCACAAGGAACCCTAGCTAATATGGTATTTGCTTATACAACTTTACACATCAGTACCATATTTCTCTAAAACATAAATTACACAGCTATCTGATCATTTAACTGAGAGATAAACATGTTTTTTACTACATCAGTGACACATGTTTACGTAATTACACTGTTGGGTAACTTCACACTTACGAATTTGTATTTTGTCTGTACTGTGTGAACTCTTTATATTTTTTCGGAACCATTGTGATACTATGAGAGCTTTGAATGATGTATTTGGTATGAGATCATGATTTTTAAAGTACATTTGAGGCAGATGACACTATTGAAATGAGCAGAGAATATTTTTTATGGTTTGAAATTATTGCAGAAAGCTACGACTTTTTTGAGATTTGACTGAGGTGTTATGATGTTATTTGTACGACGACGATGTGTATTATGCTGTTGAGGTATGTTTATGTCAATAAGATGATGCTACCATATATGAGGAATGTGATTACGTGTTTATATGTATATGAATAATGAATAGAAGTTAGGGATTCTTGACTTGTGAAAAAGGATGTTGGAAACCAAGAATCGTACTTTAAGAGTTATGAAATGTGTGTAAATGCGTGAATGTATCACAATGCCGGCGAAAATTTTTTGGGCACTTTTATATTCATAGGATTTTGTTTCTACACATTTGCAACGTAAATTCTCGACCTGTGAAATTTTTATATGAGACTGTCACTGTAGCGGAAACTGCTGTCGTAAATATTTCTGTAAGAAAGTTAAGTGACCACCTGCACGTGCGTCGTCGGCACACAGCTGTGTGAGACACCTGGAGAACAAGCCATTAGGGTGTGCCTTTCTGGAAGCACAGGTAGAAAAAAAAAAGGGAGGCCATTATCCTCGCTATTGACATTTCCTTGTTGAAAGCCTACTGTGGAGCTCGTAATTAATGATATTTACTGAAATGCCTAATGAAATGACGAGAAATATTTTTTACATCTGCACACCTGATTACGACAAGCATCTTTCTACGAGAGTTGAGAGAATTTCTACTAACTTATGAAATGTCACATGACTATTGAATGATATTTTTATGCTTTGCTTTTCGTAGTTGCTTATTTCACTTGATATCTGGTTTACAGCTGTGTTGCAGCATTGCTTTTATAAAATAAAATGAATTTGCTAATGTGAACACTTTCTGTCAACAGATCTATTAAATAATAATTTTGTAATCCACATTCTTTAAAAAAGGAGCACTTGGAAAGGAAAGAACAATAAGAAGGGACTAGTAAGGGTAAATGGACACATAATTTTCTTTTCAAGTACATGGTAATATTTTTTTTTACAATAAGTTGTTATGGTGCACCACTTTAATTACATAGACATTAAGATGTGAATAGACATTTCCCTTTTCTGCATTGTTGTTTTTACTGTAATATTTTTTCTGCTTGAGCTATGTCATGTTTAGGTATAAGTTGCTGCTGTTTGCCAGGCATAGTGTTATTGAATTTGACTTTGTATTATTCTGTTAAGCCAGTTTTACTAATGATTTATTTTATTGTTTGCTGCACATTGCCTTAGATTAGTTGTAATATTACAATTTCTTTGCTAATTTCTTAATGTTGCTTGCTTCGCAAATCTGCGTTTTTTTTTCATTGCTGTTTATATTAATTGTTTTATGTGATGCTGCATTGCCTCGTCCCTTGGTATATATATCTGAGCTCAGTAGATTTAAGTTAGCTTAAGAGGGGTGCACTATATAAGAAACTAACTATGATGACTTGGAAGAAATGTATTGAGAAGCTATATGAAAATGGTTTGGGCAACAAAAAAAAAAAAAAAAAAGGATACTGTACAGTGGAGAAAAACTATTTTTGACAGAGGATGTGAACAGAATACAGAAGGCAGGCTTAGATAGGACTTTTTGGGAATAATGATGAACGAAGGGAGATCTCCATGCAAAATACTGCAGTAAAACAAACCCTGTCCTTTCCTTGTGTTCTCCCACTATGTGTTTGTGTACCCTTGTGTATTTGTTTTCTTCCTGTCTCTGTGTAGTTTCATAGAATTTTTTCTTCTTTTAATATTAAGCTACATTCACTATGATGAGGAATACTGTTATCCTCAAATATAATTGGCATTAATAATATGTTATTTAGCTTGTAAATATGCTTAGACATTATTTATTCTGTTTTGTTTTAATGCTCATGTGTGAAGTTAATGTTTCAATAATTATTCTGATCTTTTATGTATTTACTTATGTCATAATTCCTGTAACACTGATGTATTTGTCTATTTCTATTCTTTTGTAAAGCCTGTATTACTACAAATGTTATCTGTATTGTTATGTTCTTTGATGATGTATTTTGTACCTTTGTAATCGTATTCTTATGTTATAAAATTGTAATTGACACCAGTTCATCATATTATTAACTTGTAAGTTACATTTCACTACACACGTTTCTGTTGGTCGTAGTATATGGACAATATGTGATAAGTAGGGACTGTTAGTGTTTCCACGTGTGTTAATAATTCAGCAAGGGACTGGGTAACAGCATTGCTGGTTCTAAGGACAATTCCAAAAACTTCGTGAGTGTACAAGTGGTGGTTTATGGACTTGCTATATTGTCTGCAAGACTTCTAAGGACAATTCCAAAAACTTTGTGCGTGCACAAGTGGTGGTTTATGGACTTGCTATCTTCTCTGCAAGACTCTTCGATGGTGATTGAGCACCTGCACAGTCCCAAGCAGATGGTTGCTGGCCATCTCTACATGGACTACAGTGGGTCTGCACCTTTGATGATCCACCAATACCATTATTTCTACAAGGACTACAATGGGTCTACACCTTTGCTGACTCACCAATACCATTATTTCTACAAGGACTGCAGTGGGTCTGCACCTCTGGTGGCCCACCAATACAGTAATCTCTACCAGGACTACAGAGGGTCTACTCTGTGATGACCTACCTACCAATATTCTTCAAAACTTCGAATGACTCTGCTGTGGGTTTGCTCTGTTGTGGCCCATTACCGGTCAGCATGTCAAGAGTCAGCACTGTCTTTCCGTTGGAAGGACAACACTACTTCTTCACGACTGCATGGAAATCCACTACTTCCCTGTGCATTGTCTTTTACTGCTCAGACTTCGAGAAAACAAACTGCAGGTTTACTCTTATGATGTACAATCTGGACTGTCTTTATGGACTGTGAGAAATTTTTAGCTTTTGACCAACATTGTATAAATAAGTGTGTGCATTTGATATCTTTGTTATTGTAATTATGAAAAATTTCTTCAAATCATTATTGGCCACTGCCCAAAAATATTTTGTAAAATTTTTTGTGGGGAGCATGGGAGATATGTAAGTAGGCTGTTTATGTTTTTATATTGGTAATGCCACGTAGCGCTCTGTATGAAAATCACTGGCTGTGCTGCGTTCAGTCTGTGGCTAGTTTGCATTGTTGTCTGCCATTGTAGTGTTGGGCAGCGGCAGCTGGATGTGAACAGCGCGTAGCGTTGCGCAGTTAGAGGTGAGCCGCCAGCAGTGGTGGATGTGTGGAAGGAAATGGCGGAGTTTTGAAATTACATATATTATGACTTTTGATGATATTAAGGTAAATACAGTGTTTGTTCTCTATTAATATCTTTCATTTGCTAACTATCCCTATCAGTAGTTAGTGCCTTCTGTAGTTTGAATCTTTTATTTAGCTGGCAATAATGGCGCTCGCTGTATTGCAGTAGTTCGAGTAATGAAGATTTTTGTGAGGTAAGTGATTTCTGAAAGGTATAGTTTAATGTTACTCAGGGCCATTCTTTTGCAGGGATCTTTGATAGTCAGATTGCGTTGCGCTAAAAAATATTGTGTCAGTTTAAGCACAGTCTTGTATAAATTGTTCTAAGGGGACGTTTCATATTGAACGGTGATTATGTTAAAAATACGGGTTTGTAGCCAAAAGAGTGGAATCCCGAATAAAAGCAATATGCTTTCAGAAAAAAAAGTTCTGCATTACTCATTGAACACCCCTCGTACTTTACATACCACTAGAATAGGTTTAGGATTCTTTTTTGATTTTGAAACAGAATCTTTGTGTAAACAATTAGAAGGATTTCGTGTTAAAGTCCACTGACCCTACGACGTATCATAGAGAAGAGATTAAGGGAAGTCAAGCCTACATTTCTAGCATTTGTAGACTTAGAGAAAGCTTTTGACAATGTTGGTTGGAATACTCTCTATCATATTCTGAAGGTGGCAGGGGTAAAATACAGGGAGCGATAGCCTATTTACAATTTGTACAGAAACCAGATGGCAGTTATAAGAGTCGAGGGGCATGAAAGGGAAGCAGTGGTTGGGAAGGGCATGAGACAGGGTTGTAGCCTATCCCCGATGTTATTCAGTCTGTATATTGAGCATGCAGCAAAGTAATGAATAAAAAATTTCGTAGTAGGAAGTCAAATCCATGGAGAAAAAATAAAACCGTAAGGTTCGCCGATGACATTGTAATTCTGTCAGAGTCAGCAAAGGACCTAGAAGTGCAGTAGAACGGAATAGACAGTGTTTTCAAAGGCGGATATAAGATGAACGTCAACAAAAGCAACACGAGGATAATGGAATGTAGTCGAATTAAAACGGGTGATGCTGGGGGAATTAGA
The DNA here is from genome assembly GCF_023864275.1 of Schistocerca cancellata. NCBI lineage: Eukaryota > Metazoa > Arthropoda > Insecta > Orthoptera > Acrididae > Schistocerca > Schistocerca cancellata. The sequence goes on along the minus strand of NC_064630.1, from coordinate 684,722,782 downwards.
TCAGACAATTAGACGGTTAAAGTAGCAAATGAGTTTTGCTATTTGGGGAGCAAAATAATTCACGATGGTCGAAGTAGAGAGGATATAAAATGTAGACTGGCAATGTCAAGGAAAGCGTCTCTGAAGAAGAGAAATTTGTTAACACCGAGTATAGATTTAAGTGTCAGTAAGTCGTTTCTGAAAGTATTTCTATTGAGTGTGGCCACGTATGTATGTAAAACATGGACGATAAATAGTTTAGACAAGTAGGAAATAGCTTTCGAAATGTGGTGCTGCAGAAGAATGCTGAAGATTAGATGGTTAGATCACATAACTAATGAGGAGCTATTGGACAGAACTGGGGAGAGGACAAATTTGTGGCACAACTTGACTTGAAGAAGGAATATGTTTGTAGGACATATTCTGAGGCATCAAGGGATCACCAATTTAATATTGGAGGGCAGCTTGGAGGGTAAAAATCGTAGAGGGATACTAAGAGATGAATACACTAATAAGATTCAGAAGGATGTAGGTTGCAGTAGGTACGGTGAGATGAAGAAGCTTGCACAGGATAGAGTAGCATGGACAGCTGCATCAACCAGTTTCTGGACTGATGACTACAACAACAACATTAAGGACCACACTAGGTTACGAGCTCCTGCAAAACTTCGTCAATCTTGAAGAATTGCTTCTCTTTCGTGTATTATTATCGTCAGAAACTTGGATATGTGAGCTGTCAAGTAAATTGTACGACTATTCTCGCATTTTTCGTTCCTGGCTGTCTTCAGGGATGAGACGTTATTCTTCCGAATTTTCGAAGGTATGCCTCTAATCACACATATTCTACCTAAGTTATTTCTCCCAGTGATTTTAAAAATTCTCAAAGGATGTTATCTATGGTTTGTTTGACGAAAAGCGATCTTAATCTCAGTCAGACTTTGACTCTAATACTGCATCCCGTAAGTCGTCCTAATCGAAACTCCTTTCTTCTTCTGTGACGTTATCAGACAGTCCGTCTCCGTCAAAGAAGCCCTCATTGTACACCTTTGTCCTAACTGACCTCTTCTCTGTGTTAACGGAATAACTTGCTCAGTGGTTTTTGAATGCCTTTGCTTATAACTCTCTGAAAGTTAGTTACACATTTCCTTGTATTGAGCCGGCCGCGGTGGTCTAGCGGTTCTAGGCGCTCAGTCCGGAACCGCGCGACTGCTACGGTCGCGGGTTCGAATCCTGCCTCGGGCATGGATGTGTGTGATGTCCTTAGGTTAGTTAGGTTTAAGTAGTTCTAAGTTCTAGGGGACTGATGACCACAGATGTTAAGTCCCATAGTGCTAAGAGCCATTTGAACCATTTTTTGAACCTTGTGTTGAATCTAACCTTGCCATAACCATTTATTTTTAAATTCATTAACGTTCGTTCCTACCGTCACTGCCGTTTCACATCTTTCCGCTTCTTAATTGCAAAATTTAACTAACTTTTATTGCTGCATTGTTGCCTTTTTCTGATCGTTTTTCTTTTCTTTCGTTTTCTTTCGTCAACCAGTTGAGATATTCCGTCTGGTACCATACCCAAAATTTCTTCGAAGTCACTTCATTTTCGAGATACCTTTATGCAACATTTAACCTGTTGGGTTTTGGGGTGGTAGAAAAGTTCTATTCTGCCTTGAATGTGTCACTTTATCCGGTGTTCTGTTTATTTCATTCTGGTGGAGAGGTAGCTAGCTACTTGCCTTTACAATGAAAAATGTGGTTAGTGTTGTCTGTATGAATTGGCTTACTGAAAGCACAGAGGTAGACCACATGCCGGCCGAAGTGGCCGTGCGGTTAAAGGCGCTGCAGTCTGGAACCGCAAGACCGCTACGGTCGCAGGTTCGAATCCTGCCTCGGGCATGGATGTTTGTGATGTCCTTAGGTTAGTTAGGTTTAACTAGTTCTAAGTTCTAGGGGACTAATGACCTCAGAAGTTGAGTCCCATAGTGCTCAGAGCCATTCACAGAGGTAGACCACATCAGTAACAAAATGTATGGTCCTCGATCTTGTTACCGCGCTCTGAGTGGAATTCGTTATATGGCTTGCAAAGTGACAGAACAAGCCACATGCTCGAAGTATCAACGTCATCAACCTACTCCCATCACATGATGGGCGCTTACTTCTAAATTTGACCATGTGTAATTTCACAGTCCGGCCTTATAAATTTTGCACCTGGTGCAAACTTGATATTATCACTATACCATTATGCCCTATAGGCTATATTTAACATACACTCCTAGACCAAACGGAGCTTTTGTTTGACTAATGGTAAAAGCTCGATAATGTCGTCGTCTTTGATAGCGCCCTAGTAATATTTCGGGATTATGCAATGCACCTTCTGGCAAACTATTGAAATCACAGTGTACTATCGAAACGTATAACAGTTTTGCAGTATATAAGTATTCCACTTGTATCTATGGGAGGTTTCTTACCACCGTAGACGACGCAGGTGAGACGTGCTTGCCCTCCTTCTTGGTAAGGGCCGGCAACAGGTCCCACCTCCACCCCACGCTCATCGTAGATCTTGGGTCGTTGGGGCGGGACTGTGGGAAGAGAAGGAATAAAAACAGTCATCATTAACCTGCAGTTCAGAACAGAACTAAAGTAACAATCGCGTGGTCATAACTGGTTTAGTGGTACATATCAAACAGTCTAATACTCAAAATTTTTTTACAGATGTTGTGCAAAGTCTTTTATAATACCTGTGTAAGAGATGTCATCTTTATCAGTAGGCTGTTGGGGATCATATTGTGTTCCAGCCTGTGATCGATTTTTATGGACAAATACACACTACCCAAAATCTTCTGCATAACTCTCACTAATTAAAATAGTTTACTTCGAGATGAATCTCGATTGCGTAGCATTTTCTCCAAAGTTTGTATCAGACGCTGAATTGCATACAGCTGAAACGACTGGGAGCCATACGAGGTGTTGTAGGTCGTATTTTAAAACTAGTCTTCAACGTTTTATGCTTTAGTAAACGTTGTTAGCCATGTTGGATGAAGTTCGCAGTCCAACTATTGAAATAATCCCCCACTGTGATCCGTCTCTACAGGACGACAGGTATGTCAGTACAAGGTCCCGACATAGCTCCCCACAGCATCACTAATTACCGCCCTAACTCGTAATGGGACGATGGTATGATCCTTCTGGCGTTCTCCAGCCGTCCGTTGCTTATAACTGATCTAAATGACGATCTGTCTCAGAGATTATCATTGTTATATCCCATTGTTTGTGAATTAGCGAAGCTATGAATATGATACAGATCTGCATTTGACAGCATAAATCGGCAAGAACTATACAGAGTACTGCTAAATTAATAAGATTAATCAGGATGACAGTGACAGAGACAAGAGCAAAATTAAAGGTCCTTAGCAGAACAAGTGAAAGCTTTGACTTTAATAAAGGTGTGAAGCAAGGGGATAGTCTCTCCACTGTCCTATTTAACATAGCACTGCATAGTGTAGTAAATAAAATCAACAAAAGAGGCACCATATTTATGAAAACTAGCCTGATATGAGCATACGCTGATGACATTGCTATAGTAGGAAGAAATACCAATACACTCCTAGAAACATACCGGGCAATGGAAACAGAAGCCTTAAAAATTGGCCTCATAGTAAATGAAAACAAAACAAAATATATGGTAATGTCACAATCCGAGGCCAGAAGAACCCCTAAGAAGCTAAACATCAATGGGAAATGCTTCAATAGAGTGTCCTCTTTTAACTACTTGGGAGCCCTAATAACATATGATAACAGTATTGGAAATGCTATAAGGGAAAGAATACAAGCAGGAAACAGAGCTTACTTTGCAAAATATCCAGCTTTTCAAAAATAGCTAATATGTAACTCCCTAGTCCGCACAGTTATCACATACGGCTCAGAGGTATGGACGTTGGCAGAACACGATAAAAATGCACTAAGAAGCAATGAGCGGAAAATACTACGCAAAATCTATGGGCCAATAAGGGAGGAAGAAGGCTGGAGAATACGCTACAATGCCGAATTACAAGAGTTAATACAAGGCAGGGACACAGCAAAATTTGTGAAATCACAGCGAATACGATGGCTAGGACACTTGGAGAGAATGGCAGAGGATAGAATTCCAAAGAATATGATGAAAGGTATGATCCATTCAGTTAGGCGGAAAGGGAGACCTAGAAGAAGATGGATCGACGAGGTAACGATGGATATCACCAACATGGGACTCCGGGGGTGGAAAAGAGCAGCAAATAACCGAGAAGTGTGGAGGAAGATTGTTGAATAAGCCAAGGCTCTCCAAGGGCTGTAGCGCTACCGAAGAAGAAGAATTCCGTCGCTTCGAGGCATAGTATGGTTCGATATACACTCCTGGAAATTGAAATAAGAACACCGTGAATTCATTGTCCCAGGAAGGGGAAACTTTATTGACACATTCCTGGGGTCAGATACATCACATGATCACACTGACAGAACCACAGGCACATAGACACAGGCAACAGAGCATGCACAATGTCGGCACTAGTACAGTGTATATCCACCTTTCGCAGCAATGCAGGCTGCTATTCTCCCATGGAGACGATCGTAGAGATGCTGGATGTAGTCCTGTGGAACGACTTGCCATGCCATTTCCACCTGGCGCCTCAGTTGGACCAGCGTTCGTGCTGGACGTGCAGACCGCGTGAGACGACGCTTCATCCAGTCCCAAACATGCTCAGTGGGGGACAGATCCGGAGATCTTGCTGGCCAGGGTAGTTGACTTACACCTTCTAGAGCACGTTGGGTGGCACGGGATACATGCGGACGTGCATTGTCCTGTTGGAACAGCAAGTTCCCTTGCCGGTCTAGGAATGGTAGAACGATGGGTTCGATGACGGTTTGGATGTACCGTGCACTATTCAGTGTCCCCTCGACGATCACCAGTGGTGTACGGCCAGTGTAGGAGATCGCTCCCCACACCATGATGCCGGGTGTTGGCCCTGTGTGCCTCGGTCGTATGCAGTCCTGATTGTGGCGCTCACCTGCACGGCGCCAAACACGCATACGACCATCATTGGCACCAAGGCAGAAGCGACTCTCATCGCTGAAGACGACACGTCTCCATTCGTCCCTCCATTCACGCCTGTCGCGACACCACTGGAGGCGGGCTGCACTATGTTGGGGCGTGAGCGGAAGACGGCCTAACGGTGTGCGGGACCGTAGCCCAGCTTCATGGAGACGGTTGCGAATGGTCCTCGCCGATACCCCAGGAGCAACAGTGTCCCTAATTTGCTGGGAAGTGGCGGTGCGGTCCCCTAAGGCACTGCGTAGGATCCTACGGTCTTGGCGTGCATCCGTGCGTCGCTGCGGTCCGGTCCCAGGTCGACGGGCACGTGCACCTTCCGCCGACCACAGCCGACAACATCGATGTACTGTGGAGACCTCACGCCCCACGTGTTGAGCAATTCGGCGGTACGTCCACCCGGCCTCCCGCATGCCCTCTATACGCCCTCGCTCAAAGTCCGTCAACTGCACATACGGTTCACGCCCACGCTGTCACTGCATGCTACGAGTGTTAAAGACTGCGATGGAGCTCCGTATGCCACGGCAAACTGGCTGACACTGACGGCGGCGGTGCACAAATGCTGCGCAGCTAGCGCCATTCGACGGCCAACACCGCGGTTGCTGGTGTGTCCGCTGTGCCGTGCTTGTGATCATTGCTTGTACAGCCCTCTCGCAGTGTCCGGAGCAAGTATGGTGGGTCTTACACACCGGTGTCAATGTGTTCTTTTTTCCATTTCCAGGAGTGTATGTGGTCTCCAGTAGGTACTTAACACATGTAGTTCACTGGGCATACCATTTTATGATACAGCTTTCTGTGGATACGTGTTTATCTCAGATGCTGTCTGAAATGCTCGTCTTTTTTGGCCACAGCGAAATGCATAGCCACTTTGTTATTATACTCGTAAATCCAATTCTACGTAGGGCCACTGCTTTCCTAGGAAGATGAAGTATTGTCCCACTTGATGTGGAATGACATTACACTTGATTCGGTATTTGTAGCGACACCAGTAATGAGAGCCGTTTATGAGGTCGAGGAAAGGTGGGGCCTCGTTTGAAAAGTGAGAGATCAGTTACGTAGGGATTCTAAGACAGCACTATATTTTACGTTCGATGGCATTCTGTGCTAGATGTAGACTGATGCCAGTACGTTGTCGTCCGCGAGGTGGAAACCTTCCACATCACATGATAGGTTGCATTATTCGGCAGTTACATTTCGCAAGTATTCATCATTATCTGTTCCTAACTGCAAATAATAATGATCGTAAGTCAAAAACAGCGATAGTGTAATTCACTAGAACACTGAAAACGATGTAGGCAAATTCCTCTGTTTTCGTGAGTACGAACGTACATACAAATTTCCAGCTTTCCCCATTGATTCAAATCACTGCCCAGTGGTAGGTAAGTTTAAGTTTGGCATTCCAGTGTATTCTGAAGCCATGAATAAATCACTAAGGTTTCTGACACATGTTTTGGCACCCTGTGTCTTCGTGACCACACAGAGTTGCGAGTAAGCTCCACATGGTTCGCAGTCGTTCAGTATCTACTTGTAAGGTTAAGAGCGTACCGATGACGGTGAGCCGGACCCTCTGTATCCTGGAGGCGGAGCGGCGGAAGTCGACGCGGCAGCGGTAGACGCCTTCGTCGGACTCCGCGACGTCGCTCAGCGACAGCGCCGCCGGCGTCGCCACCGTCCGGAAGAAGCCGCGCTCGCCCAGCAGCTGGGGGTGCTTCCAGTGCGGGCCGGAGGGACCCTCCCACGACTTGCGCCGCGCGTCGTAGCTGCAACAGGCCGGCCAGACACAAGCGGCTCAGGGTGGTGATGAACGTAACATAGTGCTGTGGGCGCACGACAGGGAGGTCTTTACTGCCCCAACTAAAAGGCTAGGTACAAGTAGCAGAATTTAAAAAAAAAAAACTTTAACTACAGTTTTAATAAATATAAAATCTCCTAAGTCCATAAAAACAAGCTTTCACAGATGCAAGCAAACATGCAGAAACACACACACACACAAACTGCAATGTCCTAAGTCTTAGAGACATCAACTTTGTTCCCACATACCATATTTCAGTGGAGGGAAAATGCAGTAAGTAACGCATAAGTCATAAGGTGATGTAAGGTACAAGTGACAAATGCCAACTTACACTGTTCGCCATAAAAGTTGCTACACCAAGAAGAAATGCAGATGATAAGCGGGTATTCATTGGACAAATATATTATACTAGAACTGACATGTGATTACATTTTCACGCAATTTGGGGTGCATAGACCTTGAGAAATCAATACCCAGAACAACCACCTCTAGCCGTAATAACGGCCTTGATACCCCTGGGCATTGAATCAAACAGAGCATGGATGGCGCTTACAGGTACAGCTACCCATGCAGCTTCAACACGATACCGAAGTTCATCAAGGGAAGTGACTGGTGTATTGTGACGAGCCAGTTGCTCGGCCACCATCGACCAGACGTTTTCATTTGCTGAGAGATCTGGAGAAAGTGCTGGCCAGGGCAGCAGTCGAACATTTTCTGTATCCAGAAAGGCCCGTACAGGACCTGCAACATGCGGTCGTGCTTTATCCTGCTGAAATGTAGGGTTTCGCAGGGATCGAATAAAGGGTAGAGCCACGGGTCGTAACACGCCTGAAATGTAACGTCCACTGTTCAAAGTGCTGTCAGTGCGAACAAGAGGTGACCGAGACGTGTAACCAATGGCACCCCATACCATCACGCCGGGTGATACGCCAGTATGTATGGCGATGACGAATACACGCTTCCAATGTGTGTTCACCCCGATGTCACCAAACACGGATGCGACTATCATGATGCTGTAAACAGAAACTGGATTCATCCAAAAAAATAACGCTTTGCCATTCGTGCACCCTGGTTAGTCGTTGAGTACACCATCGCAGGCGCTCCTGTCTGTGATGCAGCGTCAAGTGTAACCGCAGCCATGGTCTCCGAGATCATAGTCCATGCTGCTGCTAACGTCGTAGAACTGTTCGTGCAGATGGCTGTTGTTGTGCAAACGTCCCCATCTGTTGACTCAGGGATCGAGACACGACAGCACGATCCGTTACAGCCATGCGGATAACATGCCTATCATTTCGACCGCTAGTGATACGAGGCCGTTGTGAGGCAGCACGGCGCACAGTGGGTCAGAATCCCAAGAAGCTGGTCAAAATATAAGTAGTTGTTCAATTTGTACCTAACTTAGTATGTAAGGTTCAAAAATGGCTCTGAGCACTATGGGACTTAACATCTATGGTCATCAGTCCCCTAGAACTTAGAACTACTTAAACCTAACTAACCTAAGGACATCACACAACACCCAGCCATCACGAGGCAGAGAAAATACCTGATCCCGCCGGCAATCGAACCCGGGAACCCGGGCGTGGGAAGCAAGAACGCTACCGCACGACCTCGAGATGCGGGCAAGTTAGTATGTAAGAGTTTACGGAGTTTGTGATTAAGAATATGATATCAAAAAGTAAAAAAAAAAAAAAATGGCGGACCCAAGATGGCAGGCTCTATGTACACTACTTTCATTTTTTACGTATAAAAGTAATTTTTAGGGAATTATCGAGGTTACTGATGATGACAGAGTTCAAAAAATTAAAAAATGGTGAATACAAGATGGCGGTCAAAATCTATGTCTTTTTATTTATTTATATTTATATATTTTTATTGTTATAAAAGTCAGTATTTAGGGGTTATTGTAGTTAATGCTTAAAAAATAAACCAAAAAAGTGGAAAACTCGAAGAAAGGACCAAATATAGGTTACAAGATGGTGCAAAATATTACAAAAAATTATTTCATTTTAATTACAATTATTTATTTTGTAAATTTTTTATAACTTAATTTACAAGTTGTCATTTTCTTATTCTTTTTCATCTTCTGCTTCAACTGAATCGTCATCATCCTCAAACACTGTTTCCTCATTATCTGCATCTGAATCTTCATAGATTTCCGCCACAGGAACTAAGAGGGCAACGGCTTCTGGCGACAAACTCTTCAGTTTCTTCGGCGAAGATTTGCGTAAGGAAGAAACGTAGGGGTCTGTTGTTGCCAACGATCTCCTGAACACGCCTTCCATAGTCTTAACTCTTGAAAACTTTCGAGAAAAACTCAGGCGATATTGCTTTATCAACTTATTGGTTGAGCATCCTCCGATAGTTGACCGATGGGTAAAATGGCCGAAGAAATAATGTCTGGACCGTGAATCAACAATCTATGGACTGCTGTTGGCACGTTGTACCAGGGGTATTCTGTCACGTAGTGCCTGGCAGTTGCTAAGGCGTATGCTCGAAACTTTTTAACGTCGATCTGACGTCCGCTCGAAATCGTCTGCAAAATTATATGGAAACGGTGGATTAGTTCTTCGGAAACTCCAGTTATCAGCGCTGATGTTGGAGTGTTTTCAAAAAAACGTCGAGCGGTGTTTCCGTCATTCGTACTGCCAAACCCTTGTTTCGGCATGTCAATTACAATTCCAAGCTGCTCCTTGAAAGCTTTTTGAATGTTGGCTTTCAGTATTGCTTTTTCCTCTTTATCTTCTGCTTTACGTGCCTGCCACCTTTTTGTTTTCATTTGGTATGCCAAAAAAATACAACATTCAAAACATCGAATCCGCGTGAAGAGTTGATAGTCCGTACTGCAGATAATCGGCGGTAACTTGTTTTTATCAAAACAGCGTCGATGTTATTAAATTGGGCAGACGTAGCCTTGCAGAGATAGCACCGTTGCGCAGATTTCGTGTTGGTGATAGCATTGTACACTTTACCATCTATCATGGTCATGCTTAAATTGTATTTAATGGAAATGTCTTTCCCATGAATAACTGTTTCGAATGACTAGAGTTGTTCGATCTGTTTGTCGTAATACGCTTTCTCATTTAAAGACGTTTGCTCTTTTTCCTTTGTAAATTCTAACTTCAGTGGTCTGCAAAAGAGGGTGAAGACGGCTTCGGATTAATCCATAAGATCTTTTCTTCTTTAGTTTCTTTATTTACACCTGCAAGTTTCAGTGGAACAAGCGAAGTGAAAAATAAAGTTGCATCTGAAATACTCGAATCTGAAAACATTTTATACATGCTTTGCCCGGAGGTTCCGTCAAAGCCCCACTTACAAATAAGGGCCATATTAGACATTTCCGAATCAGTCATATGTAAAATATCGTCTCGTTTCAGCAGTAGAACACGTTGAACAGTGTGGTCTAACAAAGCTTGCAATCGTACCTCAGCTCTTGATTCGGTAAAAGTGAGGGTTACGTCTGGAGGGCAGCAAGCTTTTTTTGCTACCGAAACAGCTGAATACGGTGGATATAGTGTGTTTAAGCCTTTTCCTTTAGCCCCATTTCTCAAATACTGGTAAGATTCTTTTGACAATTTCAAGTCGAAAAGGAGTGGTAGACCTTCATTTGCATCATATGAGGATGGCGATGATGTTGAAAATCGCAAGCCTGCCTTGTATTTTTTCACCTTGGATGGACTTGACAGTGTGACGTCTTTCAGAATCTTCGCAGGATCCGGGTGGCCCGAAGATCGAAGACTCATTTGCGCGGTGAACGATAATTCGACAGGACTGAACTTCGTACGAATCTCCTCAGTTCTCCTTCTTTTAGACCTATCAGATAATGTTTCAAATTTTGTGGCAGGTCGGCATGTTGATTTAGTCACACTTGCAGGTTTCGAATCAATCGGAATATATACTATTGTATTTAACCGGGTTTCGTTCTTCTTGAAAAAATATCCTTGTCGCCGAGTTGCTTCCTTATACTTGCTTCTTAACTTTGTTAACAAAATCGAAATGGTAGGCCTCATATCATAGCGAATTTTAATTGTATGTCCACTTTTTTCTGTCAACGACCTTTACAAATGTTCTATGACCCCTTCCAAATCATTTGACTAATACTCTTTTGTTATTAGAAAAATATCTTTCCTCGAAAATCCGATTCTGGAATACGCTGAGTCAGATGAAACTGAAATATAAAAAAAAATCTGTGTTACACTTTTCGTCATATTTCTAATTATTTTATTCTTCACAATGCTTCTACGTGTCGATTGTAATTTAAATTGTACAAATAAAACTCATAATTTATTGATTCTACTGTCATTTTTGAAGATGTCTGAACAATGACATTTCGCTTAAAACGTGGCTCAAAGCCAGAGTCGCAACTAGTCGCAGGATTTGAAGCTTAATTTACAATGGTAATAATATATACTTGCGTACACAGCGCAAAAGAAAACGGAATGTCGTGGATTTCGTAACTTATCTCTATTTTTTAAGTGCATTTTACGATTTTGTCATTCATTTCCCTGTAGTACGTTAATTGAAATGTAAACGTGCATAATTGATGATTTAATAGTGATATAAGTGTTTTTTCACTAATACATACCTCCTGGAATACATTCCATATTGAAAGTATTGGTTTCACTTGCACAAAACATAAATAACTTCCTTCAACAACGCGACTGTTTTTGTTGCCTGGCCAACTGCGCGCACGCTATCAATGAACTGCCGCATTTTACCTGAGATATTACCGAACAAATGAACATCTGGTCGTCCGCACAGCCGGCATTTAGTTGTCCCAGCATTGCTGCTGCCAACCTGATAGTCCAAAATCCCCATCTTTAAACTTTCTTTTCTTTTTTGGCAACGTTTTCAAGATTCTGGCCCACTGTGCGGCGTCCCGTATTACCCTCCTGAACCTACCGATTCCATATTCTGCTAACAGTCATAGGATGTCAACCAACGCGAACAGCAATGTCGCGATACGATAAACCGCAATCGCGATAGGCTACAATCCAACATTTCTCAAAGTAGGAAACGTGATGGTACGCATTTCTCCTCCGTACACGAGGCATCACAACAACGTTTCGCCAGGCAACGCCGGTCAACTGCTGTTTGTGTATGAGAAATCGGTTGGTAACTTTCCTCATGTCAGAACGTTGTAAGTGTCGCCACCGGCGCCAACCTTCTGAGAATGCTCTGAAAAGCAAATCATTTGCATATCACAGCATCTTCCTCCTGTCACTTAAATTTCGCGACTGTAGCACGTCATCTTCGTGGTGTAGCTATTTTAATGGGAACTATACAAACCTAATTGATTTCTGTTGTGGTTGGTGAGTCGTGTTGCCGCTCGCATTGGTGCCGTTGGTAGGTTGGCATTGTGTAATACAGTTAGTAGCGTATCGCTTTCTTCTTGTGTTTACTGGCACCACTACGTTTGCTAGCGTTGTCTGTCCGTGAGTGGGAGCAGCAGCGGTTATCGGTATCTAGTACAGTGGTACTATCTTTGGAGGGACGTCAAGTTTTTCCGGGCTAGAGTGTGTCAGCGAGTTCGGTTGGGACGGAATAGCAGTGAGGTCGGACAGCGTGTGGACATACCGGGACCGCTGGTGACACTCAGGCACTGCCGGCTCGATGGGCTGTAGTTTCAAGAGCGACAACCTCGTTCTGCACCGAATCCAGGACGTTTGAGTTGAGTGAACATTAACTCAGTACTGAAACCTCCACTATTTTGAGATCACACCATAGGTTCGCGCGTTGCTGCTCACAGGGTCGCTGAGACAAAGAGCAACGAGTAGAGTGTTTGGAGTTGGAGAAATTAATTAGCCGCCCTACACCTTTTATTATTAATCACTGAATTCCTTGTGTTTATTGATTACCAGCGGTATTTTTCTGCCTAGTGGCCCCAGTTACCTGCCCTGGAGGTTAGCGTATTTTCGTGGCAATGTACCTTTCCTCACCTTGGCGCAGCTGTCTGGTAACGTGTGTAGCTCGACAGCCTCCTTGATTGTTGTTCGGATATTTGTTTCTTTTGGACCACTTTGGTCGTAGTGAGTCCTTGTGCTTCTGGATGTTCTGAACACCGGATTCAGAAGCCGCAGTGCTGTCCGCCGGTTCCGCCTTGCCCGGGTTATTCCATCGTTGTGTTGGTTATCAGACCTTAGGTAGATGTTGCAAGAGTGTTGGCCGGTGCTTAAACTGTCACTAGTTTGAGTTGCCATCTGGTTAAGTGAATACAAGTCTTGGCTGCATGTCTCATCGTTTATGAAGTTGAGCGACTTTCCCACGTCGGTCCTTGGAGGACTGTCTGAGGACCACTTCACTCCTGATTTGATCAGATTGTGATGACTGTCAATAAGGCATTCAGTCGTGAATGCAATTTGTCTTAAGAATTTTTAATTAGATATTGTCTCTTAATATGATTGTCCCTTTTTTATAATATTTTAGTAAAAACTGCTATCTATGCCTTAAGGCGACAAATTATTTTCAGTAATTACTATTGGGGCTTTCAGCCGACAAGTAATTTGAATTTCTGGTCAATAAGGCGTTCAGCCGTGGATGCAGTTTGTCTAACGAATTTTTAATTTGATATTATCTTAACAGTCAAATTTGATAATTGTTCGTTATTCTCAATCTTACGTGCAGCTGGTGCTAAATAAATTGTACGTGATTTTTTTAAAAAAAAAAAAGGAAACCGAGTAACCAATGGTAACTGAGTACTACCCCGTCCACACCGAAATCTGCCTTCCGCATGTCTCAGCTGACTTCCGTTATATCAGAATAATACAATAACAACCAAAATACTTAAACAATTTATTGACAACGTTACTGGTTCACAATAGCACCTCACAATCAATAGCAATTACACATGTGCAAGGCACTCCAGTCCCCATCCGAGATCGATGAGACAGTATCCTACGTTCCACAAGGTTCCTAATACGTGCGAGCGAAGGCAGCCTTAGGTGGCTGTACGATGCTTTTGCAGTGGCCTATATACCGTCCTGGTAGTCCGGGAATACGGCGTGTGGTGACGCCAGGGCCCGATTAGAGACTCGCTTCCATCCCGCGACACCAGCCCTCTAGTGTTAATCTCGAAATGCCCTACGCAGCCGATCGGCGAATCTATACGCCCGGTCCGAGTGTGTTATCTTTGCAGCTGCGCAGCTGGCCTCACTTTGTGCGTGTTGACGTCCGCCGGTGGCTGTGTGAAGGTGGCTACCACAGCTGTTGCGGTAAACAATGCAGCGATTACGCTATGGCCTGCGGCACCGAAACTGTTATTTTCATTTATTAATTATTACTAAAATGAAATTCTGATCTTGTTTATAATAATATGGAAGAACCTCTTAAAATTACGATTCAATTACTAAGTGAAAGTTCACTTTGTTGCCAAAGTTTAAAAAGTAATTGATTTACTAGAAAGAGCCGAGTAGTTTCGCGTGTCATCGCCTTCGCGCCGCATGAGCAACTACCGAAGTAGTAATTGCCAAACACATCAACTACTCGTGGAGGGGCCGAGCTATTAGGTTGAACAGATTGTAGCGGGCGTCTAAAACCGCTACTATTTGAGCAGTACAGACTCTAAACAAGATTAGAAAAGTGTAATACAGTTTGTGAAATTTTAACAGTCTTTGTTACTGAGTTTGAAACTGAGACACCACTAAGAATGACTAGCAAGTTGTATACGTATTAATACACTACAGCGTTGCACAGTTTGCAGTTTCATCTCACGAAGTGTACATAATAAAAAAAAATTGAGGTATCTTTTTAAATATCTGAAGTTACTGTTTAGTAAGAGACAGCCACACAGTTCCCAAGATTGCAAGAGCCGACAAGTGCGAGAATTATCGCACAATAAACTTAATAGCTCATTCATCCAAGATGCTGCCAAGAATAATATACAGAAGTAGGATCTGTTACATGATCATCAATCTGGCTTTAGGAAAACTCAGGGCATCAGGAGGTAGTGCGGACGTTGAGGTTACGTAAGAAAGGCTGAAGGAAAATCAAGACACATTCATCGAATCTGTCGACCTGTAAAATTGTCAAATGGCGCAAGATGAGCGAACATCTAAGAAAAATAAGGGTACGAAGTAGCGAAAGACGGGAAATGTACAATACATACAAGAACCAAGAGGGCGCAACAAGAATATAAGACCAAGAACGCAATGCAGGGGTTGGAAATGGTGTAAGACGAGTGTGCAGTGTTTGGCTACTACTGCTCAGTCTGTACATCGAAGAAGCAATGAGGGAAATAAAAGAAAGATTCAAGAGCTATATTAAAGTTCAGTCAAAGGATATCAATAATAAGATTCGCTTAAGACATTGCTTTCCTCAGTGGAAATAAAGAAGAATTGCAGGATCTGTTGAACTGAATGGAGATTGTAATGTGTACAGAATATACACTGAGAGTAAATGACGGAGGTAATGAAAAGTAGTAGAAATGAGAATAGGGAGAAACTTAACATCATAATTGGTGATCACGAAGTAGGTGAACGTACGGCAATCCACTACCTACACAGCAAATAACTCATGAAACGACGTACGGAACAAAGAGAACATAAAAAGGAGTCTTGCACTGTCAAAAAGAACATTCCTGGCCAAGAGAAGCCTGCTAATATCAAAGAATAGGTCTTAATTTGAGGATGAACTTTTTGGAACACAGCATTGTATGGCAGTGAGACACGGACTGTGGCAAAACCAGAAAAGAAGAGACTAGAAGCATTTGAGATGTGGTGCTACAGACGAATATTGAAAATTAGATGGACTGATAAGTAGTGAGGACGTTCGGTGCAGAATCGACGAGGAAAGGAGTATGTGGAAAACACTGACAGGAAGAAGGATGACAGGACACTTTGATTATTCTAGAGAGAGCTATAGAGCGTGAAACCTATAGAGCTAGACAGGGTTTGAAATACATCCAGCAAATGATTGAGAATGTTGGTTGGAGATGCTAGGTTGCTGGCACAGGAGAGAAACACATGACGGGCCGCCTCAAACCAGTCAGAAGACTGGTGACTCACAGAGAGAGAGAGAGGGGCGGCGGGAGAGAGAGAGAGAGAGAGAGAGAGAGAGAGAGAGAGCGCTTTAGAGTGTTGCTTAGTAGTTCGATTAAAGCCTTACAGCGGATACAGAGGGCTCTATATCTACTTGCTACCTCTGTGCTGGGAAAACTACGTCAGTTGAAGACGGAAGGTTGGTGGAAAATTTAGAAACTCAATGCTTTCCTATGATGCGGCCAGATACACCTAGGTCCCTTACACCTATTGCTACTCCAGTACAAGTGGAAACAGTAATGTGCCATCTGTGGTAACACCGAGAGGGGTACCGCACTTTCAATCGCAGTAATGACAGACTTACATCCCATTCATTGCGACCTATATTTCCGTTTCCCTTTCCGTGGACCGCAATAGAACATATTATCGCGAAATAATGTTCTTGGTCAGATCTACACTCCTGGAAATGGAAAAAAGAACACATTGACACCGGTGTGTCAGACCCACCATACTTGCTCCGGACTCTGCGAGAGGGCTGTACAAGCAATGATCACACGCACGGCACAGCGGACACACCAGGAACCGCGGTGTTGGCCGTCGAATGGCGCTAGCTGCGCAGCATTTGTGCACCGCCGCCGTCAGTGTCAGCCAGTTTGCCGTCGCATACGGAGCTCCATCGCAGTCTTTAACACTGGTAGCATGCCGCGACAGCGTGGACGTGAACCGTATGTGCAGTTGACGGACTTTGAGCGAGGGCGTATAGTGGGCATGTGGGAGGCCGAGTGGGCGTACCGCCGAATTGCTCAACACGTGGGGCGTGAGGTCTCCACAGTACATCGATGTTGTCGCCAGTGGTCGGCGGAAGGTGCACGTGCCCGTCGACCTGGGACCGGACCGCAGCGACGCACGGATGCACGCCAAGACCGTAGGATTCTACGCAGTGCCGTAGGGGACCGCACCGCCACTTCCCAGCAAATTAGGGACACTGTTGCTCCTGGGGTATCGGCGAGGACCATTCGCAAC
Organism: Schistocerca cancellata; assembly: GCF_023864275.1. NCBI lineage: Eukaryota > Metazoa > Arthropoda > Insecta > Orthoptera > Acrididae > Schistocerca > Schistocerca cancellata. The sequence continues at coordinate 684,705,943 of NC_064630.1, read as the reverse complement.
CGTCTCCATGAAGCTGGGCTACGGTCCCGCACACCGTTAGGCTGTCTTCCGCTCACGCCCCAACATCGTGCAGCCCGCCTCCAGTGGTGTCGCGACAGGCGTGAATGGAGGGACGAATGGAGACGTGTCGTCTTCAGCGATGAGAGTCGCTTCTGCCTTAGTGCCAATGATGGTCGTATGCGTGTTTGGCGCCGTGCAGGTGAGCGCCACAATCAGGACTGCATACGACCGAGGCACACAGGGCCAACACCCGGCATCATGGTGTGGGGAGCGATCTCCTACACTGGCCGTACACAACTGGTGATCGTCGAGGGGACACTGAATAGTGCACGGTACATCCAAACCGTCATCGAACCCATCGTTCTACCATTCCTAGACCGGCAAGGGAACTTGCTGTTCCAACAGGACAATGCACGTCCGCATGTATCCCGTGCCACCCAACGTGCTCTAGAAGGTGTAAGTCAACTACCCTGGCCAGCAAGATCTCCGGATCTGTCCCCCATTGAGCATGTTTGGGACTGGATGAAGCGTCGTCTCACGCGGTCTGCACGTCCAGCACGAACGCTGGTCCAACTGAGGCGCCAGGTGGAAATGGCATGGCAAGCCGTTCCACAGGACTACATCCAGCATCTCTACGATCGTCTCCATGGGAGAATAGCAGCCTGCATTGCTGCGAAAGGTGGATATACACTGTACTAGTGCCGACATTGTGCATGCTCTTTTGCCTGTGTCTATGTGCCTGTGGTTCTGTCAGTGTGATCATGTGATGTATCTGACCCCAGTAATGTGTCAATAAAGTTTCCCCTTCCTGGGATAATGAATTCACGGTGTTCTTATTTCAATTTCCAGGAGTGTATATATAATAGTAAAAAGGGAAAGATAAGCTGAATAAATTAAAATAATATAGCAGACAGCAATTACAGTCTGATCAATAGAGTAGAAGACATGGATCATCTACTCGGAAAGCACAAAAATTTGCGATCTGAAAGGGTAGGCTGGAGTCCAGGTTTTTCACAAAATTTTAAAACTTCAGCACACTCCTCTTTTCAAAAGATAAAATGGAAGGCTTATCTCCACCCAAATTTATATCTAACCCAGTACAAAGCGGCTTCAGTTTAAACGTCCTCTGTCCAGATTACGGAGCCAAGTGATATGTGACAACGACTAATTCTGTGACAGACCAATGTGACTGCATAACACAAGAGTGACCAGGATGAGGAACGCCACGGTCGGATGGTTCTCATCACCAGCCGCAGCCTACTAACCCTCACTGCCTGCCACTCTTACGCCCACAGTTTTGTGGGTGTATTACTTAACAGCGAAATGACAGCCTGCAGGCGAATGCCACTTTGTGTTACGTCAAGTTACCTGCAGGACTCCTTGGATCTCTGATATTTTTTTTCGTTTCGCCATATGCCCGATGCCACGTACAATGATGCATCCATTCCTTGCTTCTGAAACAGCAGTTTCCCTTTGGTTTAAGCAGATGATTTTCTATGCTCGGTACATTCGCTGCCATGCAAGACGCTACGGGATCGCAGAAAATGAGACACTTTTTGCTCTGAAGACGCCTAATCTGCAACAGCCCCTCGAGGATCGCATGATGCTCTGCGATTAATACAGTGTATTCATGGGCAGACGAACCCTGAAGAGACGTTCGGAAAACTACTGAATAGGGAAGGGAGTCATCTTGCTTTAAATGATTAGTGTGGACTACTTTAAATCTATGATGCCTATTTAAAATGTTATAAAAAAAAACTTTAAACTAAAAACTTTCTTCAAAATTCTGAAGTACAAATTAATTCAGGCGCTGTTTAGGAGCCAAGTTGAAGATCAGCTCCTGCCTTAAGGTAAAACCTGAAAGTCAACCACATTAGTTTCTAATAGATAATCGTTACAGGGAATTCATTTGGCGCACGATTTGTTCTGTCGATCATTAAGATGTTCTTCCAGTGGTCACCGAGTAACGGTATGATATGCGGATGTCTGTGGCCTGGATATCGTCGTATGGTTCAAATGGCTCTGAGCACTATGGGACTTAACTTCTGAGGTCATCAGTCCCCTAGAACTTAGAACTACTTAAACTCAACTAACCTAAGGACACCGCACACATCCGTGCCCAAGGCAGGATTCGAAGCTGCGACCGTAGCGGTCGCGCTTCCAGACTGTAGCGCCTAGAACCGCTCGGCCACTCCGGCCGGCCTGGATTTCGTCGTTTAGGCCTGTGGCACCATAAGGAACTGCTACCTGATATTATGTGCCAGCTCGCCTGCCTCAGCGCTATGGGGCTGCAGCTAAAGATTCCGTTGGCAGCCTAATTCTTGCACGGCTCACGACGTCCAGCACTTTAAGATAGGGCCATCTTGCGAACCCATACACCGTGTTCCCTTAAACAAGCCGAAATAGCAGGAAGCTCAGTAAAACAGAAGTAGTAAGGTTGGGCGTGCTTATTATGCCTGAGTCATTTTAAAAAGATTAAATTTTTTAGGGACATAGTATTCACGCCTCGAAGGCGTGGCCACCACGTTACGTTTAAAATCAATTATGAATCACAGGAGCTTCAATTTTGTTTTCTCCCATTTTCAACATAGGAAAATTTAAAAGAACCGAAAGTGAACTGTGAAAGAGAACACATCCACACAGGTTACTCCGTCGAAGAAATGATTCTGATTTATCCACCCTACTTCCAACCTCCTGGTAGTCAGCTGTAATTAGCAAATTGCTATTATAAGGCTGGAGTAGGAAGAAAACACAGCCCAGTCGTTCACAGTCGAAGGACACTAGGTAGGAGTTTCACATGTCGACGTAATGGTATCAATAGCTGAGGTCACTCTTTAGACTTTACCATGGCGGATACCTATCTCCTTTCTAAAGCTACCAGTGAGAATCGCACCGACTCGTCATTAAAAATATTGTTATTTCCCCGTGCCTGGGAACTAGCGTCTTGGAAAAGGCGAAGCTGCACGGTTTATTTGCATGCTGCTGTCTTGATCATTTGTGGAGACAGGTTCAAGGACGGCGGGCAGTGCAGTACTGATACAGAAAAAAGTGTTTCGGAATGTACCGTTCATCGCACATTATTTGACATGGGACACTGAGGGAGACGAACACTACGTGTTCGCATGCTGATCCAACGTCATCATTAATCGTAAATGGAATGGGTACGGGTTCTTCGAGATAGGATCATAGATAAATGGAATTGTGGGACCTGGTCGGGATAATCATGTTCTTTTGCTACACCATGTCAATGGTCTCGTCTAGATACGCCGTAAGCCTAGCGACCGGTTGCTTGAAACACGCACAGCGCCACCGATTTCAAACTGTGGTGACAATGTTATGCTATAAGAGACATTTGCTTAGGTTTCTGTGGAGCCTGTGGTAAAAATAGAAAGCACTATGGCAGCTGCGGACCTCTGAACCCCACTATGGTTCATATCATTTCCCTGTCGTGGATGTAAGAAATATTCCAACCAAACCATTAATTCAGTTTATGAAACTCAGTTTATGAAAAAATTCTTGACAGAGAGGCGGCCGTGTGCTTGCGCTGATTCCGGAAGGGACAAGCTAATATTCGAACTCGATAACAAGACTCGGACGCTCAGCGGCGGCATGTGACCAGCCTCTCGGTTCCAGGGTTCTAAGACGTAATGCAGGAAAATTGCACGTGTACCAAAGTTGGAGATCGTCAACCGTTAACTCCATCTAGAAGTAGTGCTGAGAGTAAATGGAGCTATACAGGGTGTTACAAAAAGGTACGGCCAAACTTTCAGGTAACATTCCTCACACACAAAGAAAGAAAATATGTTATGTGGACATGTGTCCGGAAACGATTACTTTCCATGTTAGAGCTCATTTTATTACTTCTCTTCAAATCACATTATTCATGGAATGGAAACACACAGCAACAGAACGTACCAGCGTGACTTCAAACACTTTGTTACAGGAAATGTTCAAAATGTCCTCCGTTAGCGAGGATACATGCATCCAGTCTCCGTCGCATGGAATCCCTGATGCGCTGATGCAGACCTGGAGAATGGCGTATTGTATCACAGCCGTCCACAATACGAGCACGAAGAGTCTCTACATTTGGTACCGGGGTTGCGTAGACAAGAGCTTTCAAATGCTCCCATAAATGAAAGTCAAAACGGTTGAGGTCAGGAGAGCGTGGAGGCCATGGAATTGGTCCGCGTCTGCCAATCCATCGGTCACCGAATCTGTTGTTAAGAAGCGTACAAACACTTGGACTGAAATGTGCTGGAGCTCCATCGTGTATGAACGACATGTTGTGTCGTACTTGTAAAGGCACATGTTCTAGCAGCACAGGTAGCGTATCCCGTATGAAATCATGATAACGTGCTCCATTGAGCGTAGGTGGAAGAACATACTGACGAAACTAAAATGAGCTCTAACATGGAAATTAAGCATTTCCGGACACATGTCCACATAACATCTTTTCGTTATCTGAGTATGAGGAATGTTTCCTGAAACTTTGGCCGTACCTATTTGTAACACCCTGTATAAATATGACCCTCCTGTACTGCTGACGGGAAGAGTTACCAGCAGATGACACCGTCTCCTCGACGCTCGTAAGTCTGATTAGGACTAAGTCTATTGCACTAGCCTCGGCTAAAGTGGGCCGCATATTGGACTTAGAGAGTGTCGAGTTGGGACATCGTAGTAGGATACTTGTATTGAGACAAATGTTTCGCGGATACTTCCATGTAATGTAAGCCAATTCTACCCTTTTCTCTGAGCAGTCCTACCGAGTTCCGGTCTCTGCATCACTCAAAGCTTGCTTTCCATCCGAGGTCAGGGAATGAGCAGTCGGCCCACCATCGGTTAACCTTAGTGAAATCCACCGCACGATGTAATCTATTCTGTCGGGCACACAGCAGTCCTTACTCCCTCGACGACACGACGCCACGACACCCTCACGGCGATCAATTTTCCAGCATGCCAGCATGTTAAATAGTCCTGTCAGAAGATCGGTGTAACAGATCTGGGACGCTATCTGGTGCAAGTAATACTGTATTGTGATTCAAGTGCGGAACAACACGATATTAAGAAAGTAATTATATATTTTTGGAATCATTAGTCTTGTGATTACTGTTTTGAACCCGAAAAACAAAGTTTGAAGAAAGATAAAATGGAGCAGTTGGTACTCATAATGAGTTAATGGAACTTCATCGTCTAAATGAAGCACGATGGTTGCAAAATGCATCAAAAGTTGCAGTAGTGGTGAGACAGAAATGAGGTCGTAAGTTTCGAAATTATACAGTTCCTGTGACTTCGATTATATGGTATCTTGGAGAACATCCAAAACCGTTTCAGAACCAGTTTTCCCTTCAACCAAAATGTTATCTCTAAATTTTACCGGAGACAGTCGATTAACAATATTACTGTTTTGTACTCTGTTACGCCTCCATTGTTTACTTCTGGTTCTACAAATACATAACGACGCCATATAATCATTGGGTGATGCGTAACCTGTCTGTGGTAAATGAACTTGGCAGCACATTCTGCACCCAGCTACTGCTGAAATAGAATTTTTTACATGATACCAGCTACTGTTTCACGTTAGATGATTGTTATCTCAAAACTCTTAATGCACTGCCCTGCTGCCAACTACACTGCGAATTCTATTGAACGTTTCTTCAGTAGAAACTGCGCACGTCCGGAACTTCCTAATCCGAAATCTTCATAAGGATGCTTTAAATGCATTTAATCAGTAATACACAGACTCTACTGTCGCACGTAGGTCCCTATGATGTCCCATCATGTTCGCTTACCTTTTAAACAACGAAACGTGTCATACTGACATCTTATTACTACTGTCAATGAAGGACTGTAACGACCGTTTGCCTCACACCTTCAGCGATACCGTTTGAATTATTCAGTCATGGTGCTTAATACTACTGCACGCTGTCTCGTAGAAGTAGCATACAGATCATCGGGTGAGAAGCGTCAAAGGCTGAGTGAGGCTGATCGTGGATGATGCTGTGACATGTAGAATAATATAACAGTACGTAAAAAGCTTCTAAGCCTAACAGATTCTCAGATAACGTTAAATATATACCCGTCAAAAGTGCAGACTTTATGATAGAGATTTCGTTGTGATTTTGTTAAAAAGAAATTTTCTGAGCCTTGATCAGGCTCCTGTGTCACTATCTCGTAGGCTTTCTCTGTCTAAGCTATTACCATAAAGTGGTCTCTTTTTTTTTCTTTGTATTACTTAGACTAATAATATTTACTTGAAAGGTACAACATTTCTAATTAACATTATAGTTCCTTATCCTAACATTGATTTTTACATGTTTTCGCAGCCTCTTATAACGGTGAGCAACAAGTTAAATTATGCTTTACTACTACTGTGATACTACTGATCGGCCGCCGTTGCTGCAGCCTTGAATGCACATCGCATGATAAATACAAGAACCTGCATTTATTATAAATTCATGTTACCACGTCCGATACTTCCTAAAGAATCACTGCAATGCAAAGAAAATATTGGGATTGAATTACTAAAATTTCTTCTCACAGTCATCAGTCACCCTATTAGAAATGAGCCAACAATTGTTGATTACACGTATTTCCGTCTCAGTTACCGTCATTATGATAATTCCGCTTTCTCTTCTTGCTAGTGACCAAATACAACCAATCTATAAAATTCAGTTGAAGAGAAAAGAGAACTGTACTAGGAATCTTGTAATGCGAGAAACTCGTGCGAAATGCATGGTAAATGCACAAGGAATTGACTCTTGCTGAAAAGGCTGGTAACTGACTCATATTCCATACACCCATTTAGCTTATAAGTAGCTGGAAATATCCGTTACTCTTCCATCACAATAGTAGCTATAAACCTTCGGGAGCAGTGTGAACCGTGAAATATCTCAGAGTAATCGATCGAAAGGGGACGTAAACTTGAGCGGCCACGTAAACCTTGCTGTAGGAATGGAAGATATAAGATTAGATAAAAGACTAAATTAATTTATATGAAGTAAGAAAATTTAATTCATCCTCGAACGAAGTTGCTGAAGAAACACTCGTTTAAGCGATTTTTCAGTAGGACTAACAGAAAAGATGGAGATGATCGAAAGAAGGGTAAAACTTTTCGTCTGTTGTACGCGTAGGAAATCTGCTCAACACACTCCAAGAGATGCGTTTCTCACCTGGACAGATTTACTGTCAATTTTGAAAGTATACGTATCGAGATGAATCAAACATTATTTTACACCCTCTCATGTACACATACATCTAGATACATACTTGGCAAACCACCAAAAGGTCCATGACGGTGGGTATCGTTTCCTATTACAATCATGAATGGTGCGGGGGAAAAACCATCTGGATGATTCTGAACGAGCAGTGGCTTTCTTGCTTTCTCTTGTGGTCCATACGTGAGATGTATGTTGGTGGTCTGTCGGAAATGCAGGTTCTCAAAACATTGTCAATAGCCTTTTGCTAGAAGAACGTCTTCTTCAGTCCAAGAACTCCCATTTGAATTCACGCAACCTTTCCGTAATACTCTCATGTTGATCGAACCGACAAGTAACTAACTTAGCAGCATGCAACTCAGTTGCTTCTATGTATTCATTTGTTGAGTGGTACTTATGTAAATAAATTAGTGAAATCAAAGTGAAGTAGAAATTAGAATATAAATGAAAAACTTGGTTTAGTTTAGAGAGTTACATACTGGCATTCAGCGAGCCGAACAGCAGAACAGAAGAGACAATGACCGTGAAGTCAGCAAGTTCCACATAAGCGGGCGCTGTCGATTCAGCCGTCAGGGCATCGCCCGACCGGCTCACGTGTTTCTCAGTTGTCGTATGTGAGCAAAGGCCCTCGCCTACATTCCAAGAGCCAATGACCGACGTTAAGAAGATTTTTCGAGAATGTTTTCAACGTGACAGAAGAGGCAATGGCCGTGAAGTCGTTCACCTCCAGTAAACTGAAGTGAATAAATACGCGAGACGCAGTGGGCCCGACAGATGTAGATGAAGACGAGAGGAAGACGAAGGCGAAGACGGAGACGAAGACGGAGACGAGTGACGAAGAAGACGAAGAAGAAGCGTGGCAGTCGTTTTAAGTTAGTTTCGGTGCTGAAGATCGTCATGCAAGAAGAGACTACATCATGCACAGACGCACCGAGTCCGCCGCTGTAATGGAATAGCAAGCAGCAGCCTCAGTGCCAGAAGAAGAAGTTAAAAGGTATTTTGAAGTCTGATTTTACGTACCCGGGTGACTCGTGAGGACGGGAAGGAGACGGCCTCACTTCAGCAGTCACCTGTGAGCTGGGATGAAGACCTGACAGCCGAAGACTGGCAAGCGGGAGTCCGTGGTTCGAGTCCGGGACACTGGCCTTCCCCCGCCGCGCCGCTCTGCTGGCCGACGCACAACACACGCGGCCGCTTAGAGAAGAGAAACACTGGGACGCCACATTCAAGGTATCACCATCCAATGCACGACGTCGCTCGCAATAATTAAACGGGACACCTCGCGCTGCGCGTCTCCGGTCAGCTGGGCGAGACGGCGACACGAGATACACACCGCTACGCGTAATCAGACGCCGCCGCCGCCGCCGCCGCTGCTGCAGCAGAAGGCTACGCAAACGACGCGGCTGCCGCTCTCCGAACCAGAACGTCCAGTAAGATAACAGTTGTACGAAACTTTCAATAAAAGTTATCTTATGTAAAAATGATGTTTCATTCGACCTCATACCCGAGCCAAGGAAGAACCCACCCTGCCCACATTTTGTAAGAGAGAAAAGTTTATTTATTTAATATTTTCACCCAGACAGAATGCTTGAGAATGCTCATCCTGACAATTGACAGCATCAAAAGAGAAAACTCAGTTACATTGAGTAGCAGAATTGTACATTAAGTAACAGGAACTGTTACATTTGATGTCAGAAGCCGTAGGAGTTGTTACATTTGGTGTCAGAGAAAAACCCTTGGCTCAATATGAGGTGTGAATGACAGTCACTAACGGTCCACAGTTAGTATTGTTTAATGTGTGAAAGGATAGAGGTTTGCATAGCAGTCGTAATATTTTCTTTATTTAGAAGTGTATTCTCTCTCATAATTGTAAGAGTTTGTCGAAAATTTTTAAACATCTTTTTAATTCAGTGTGGTAAGATTGTGTAACTAACAGTTTGTAAAATGATGACACGAAATCGTACAAAGTCAGAGTCAGCACCACAAGCGGTTTCTACTGAGGAAGCTATTCAGAGCTTAGTTAACCAGATAGCACAGCTTAAAAATGATAATAATGCATTATTTAAACAGTTGTGTGAGGTTAGGCAAACCAGTTCAGTCCCTCCTACCCTAGATTCCTCAACAGCAGCCTTGGTAACTCCTTTTTCAGGTAAACCTGGCGAAGACATAACAGCCTTTTTTGATGATTTAGTAGCAGCTGCAAAGTTAGGATCGTGGTCAGATGAACAGCTCTTACAAATGACAAAGTTAAGATTGCTAGGAGAGGCTAAAGCACACGTATTATACCATGAAGAATTACGGAATGCTCCAACATTTGAGGAATTGATGAAAGGATTACTTAAACGTTTTCAAAAACAGAACAGCTGTAGATTTTATAGGGAACAGTTAAACACTATCACTCAGAGGCAAAACGAGTCGTTAGAAAGCTTTGTAGATAGGATTAGAAAAGTTAATATTAACACCTATCAGTTGACAACTAGTGATGAAGCAAATAGAGTTATTTTACAAGAAGCAGAAAATAGAGCTCTGGATACATTTTTACGTGGGTTACCTCCTGAAACGTCCCGTCGTGTCAGGGCAGAGTTTCCTAAGAATTTAGCAGAAGCTGTATCTGTGGCGACAGCTTTTGAAGAAATTGACATTGCCACCAGATACAAGGAGAAGCGAAATGTATTTTCAGCAGGAGTACGATGTTTTAGGTGCGATCGACAAGGCCATATAGCAAAAAACTGCAGACAACCTCAATGCACTAATTGTCAAAGAATAGGTCACACATTCAAGGAATGCAGGTCTAAGAAAGTTTTTGGAAATAGAAATCAGTTAAACTCAAACGGGAATGTCGGAACCGCCGCCAGGCGTTCCCAATAAAATTTCATGCCATTAAGGCGAATGTGAAGGCGGAATGCTGGTTATCTGCTACCATAAGGGATAAAGAGGCAAGGATACTGGTGGATACAGGCGCAAACGTATCAATAGTGAGTAATGAATGTATTGGAAAAAAGAAATATGACCCTCCAAGGTATAGATTGAGTGGAGTAGGAGGAGGTACAGTGAAGTCATTAGGATGTACATCATTGATTTTCTATATTCACGGTGTACAATTTCAAGAAGATGTAGAAGTGGTAACAAAGATAACTGACGGGTACGACGCGATCCTAGGGTTGGATTTCCTGAATAAACATCACGCTAAAATTGACCTCAGACAGCAAACTGTAGAACTTAGCGGAATAGTATTTCAGCTAGGTGACACCGCTGCAAAGGGCCCTCTGCCGCAAGATTTCCCTAACCGGAAGGCGAAATCAACTACACTGCGTGCAACGTCCTTGAAGGTTGATTCGCGGGATCAGATACCATCTGGCTCAGGAAAACTTCTCTGGATGACCGTTGACCCCGAGGTACCTACAGATACAATATGTCTAATAGAGCCACTAGAGGAAAATGAGGAATTAGATGTATCACATTGTTTTGTACGTAGAAGTGTTGTACGGGTTCAAGACGTTGAGGGAGAAAGAAAAGTACCGGTACATATTGACAATTTCGGAGTGGAGGACAAAGAGTTGCATAAAGGAATATTAGTAGCTACAGTCAGTACTTTTGAAGAAGAAGATTTTATTTGGTCAGATATTAATGATGGTCAGAAACCAGACGCCTATAAAACCGCATTGCGCCAGAAGATTGAGCATTTGAAAGGAAAGGATAGAGACACGATAGAAGCAGTTTTAGTTGAGTTCCAAGATTTATTTAATGCAGGAGGTCCACTACCAGCAACAGATATCACACAGCATAGGATCCCAACAGGAAATAGCCCCCCAGTTTATAGAAAGCCTTATAGAGTTGCGCATCACTTACAGCCAGTACTGGATGAATTTTTAGAACAGCATCTAAAAGATGGAATCATAGAATATTCTGATTCGCCTTATAATTCAAATATTGTAATTATTCCAAAGAAGTCTCCCGACGGTACGAAACGATATAGATTTTGTTGTGACTACAGACACCTTAACAAACAAACTATCTCAGATGTTTATCCTCTTCCAAACATTACAGATATCATTGACAGTTTAGGTAACAGTAAATACTTTTCAACAATCGATTTACGTAGCGGATATCATCAATTGGAAGTTGCACCTGAAGATAGGCATAAAACAGCATTTTCTACCCCTGGAGGCCACTGGCAATTTAAAAGAATGCCTTTCGGTTTGAAAAATGCACCAGCAACTTTTCAAAGACTACTCGATGGAGTATTGCGAGGACTCAAAACTCAGCAATGTTGTGTATATCTAGACGATATTATTGTATTCTCCAAAGACATTAATGAACATGCTGTGCGTCTGCGTAATGTTTTTCAGAGACTTAGAAAAGCTAAATTGACATTAAATATGGAAAAATGTAGTTTTGCATTGACAGAGGTTACATACCTAGGGCATGTCATTAGTGAAAAAGGAATTAGAACAGATCCTCGATTAATTTCGGCAGTTAAGGACTTCCCAACACCACAACGCGTTAAGGAAGTACAAAGTTTCATTGGTCTCGCATCGTATTACCGAAAATATGTTCAAAATTTTGCTGAAATTGCCCGACCCTTAACCCAATTATTGAAAAAGGGTGCAAAATTTCATTGGTCTGAAGATTGTGAATCAGCATTTCAAACCCTTAAAGATAAGTTAACACACAGTCCTGTATTAGCCTACCCAGATTATAATAAAGAATTTATTTTATCCTGTGACGCAAGTGGTCACTCAGTAGGAGTTGTTTTGAGTCAGAATATTAATGGCGCGGAACACCCCATAGCCTACGCTTCGAGACAACTAACAACAGCAGAAAGAAATTATTCCACAACGGAGAAAGAATTGTTAAGTGTTATTTATGGTATCAAATACTTTAAATGCTACTTGTATGGTAGGAAATTCAAGGTTATTACCGACCACGCAGCTTTAAAATGGTTGCTTGGGTTAAAGGATCCATCTAGTCGTCTCACGCGTTGGTCCCTATGTCTTTCCGAAATGGATTTCGAAGTTATCCATAAACCAGGCAAAAAACACACGAATGCAGATTGTCTAAGTCGGAAAATAGCACTTTTGGAAGCAACAGGCCGAGATACTGAGGACTGGAGAAAGGCACAAAATGAGGATACAGAATGCAAAAAATACGCATCTCAAAAACAATTTTGCTTTGAAGATGGTGTATTATGCCGTAAAACAAAACTTGGACCGCGAATTGTTGTTCCCCAACACCTTAGACAAGAAATAATGGCAGAGGCCCACGATCATATCCTTGCAGGACACGGTGGACAGCGGACAACCGAAAGACGTGTAGCAGAGCGATTTTGGTGGCAAACCAGAAAGCAGGATGTTGCGCAGTACGTTCGCAATTGCATTGCGTGCGCACAACGAGCTGAACTTTCTCGTTCAAAAATACCCTTACAGAGGCTCCCCGAGGCTTCATGTCCATTTCAAATCTGCGGAGTGGATCTCTACGGGCCATTTCATAAAACACCTGCTGGTAATAAGTATGTTCTTACAATTATCGATCACTTTTCACGCTATCTAGCTATGGTGAGTCTCCCAGATCAGCAAGCAAATACAGTTGCCCAAGCTTTAGTTAACAACTGGATACTTAAATTTGGCGTACCTGAAGCTATTATCACAGATCAGGGATCTAATTTTATGTCTGAACTAATGAAACAGCTATGCCACTTACTAAAAATACGTAAATTACGCACCACTCCGTTACACCCTCAGTGCAACGGACGCACAGAAAGAGTTCATCGGACAATTGGCAAGATGCTTAGTTATTATATTAACGAACAACATTCTAATTGGGATACGTATTTACCAATAATCGTGTCGGTATACAACGCCAAAACGCATGAAGCAACTGGCATGTCACCTTATGAAGTGGTCTATGGGAGAAAAATGCCGTCCCCTTTTGATGTAATCAGGCAGAAAAACGGAAAAGTCGGAGAAACAGTAAGAGATTTCAGTCGAATGATGAAAGATGTATGGAAAAAGGTTCAAAAATCTAATACAAAGGCTTTGGAACGACAGGAAAGATTAGGTAATACCCAAGCTAAATATCCAAATTACAAAATCGGTCAGTGGGTTATGCTTTCAACTCCTTACATAGCTAAAGGAAAAACGAAGAAATTTGTAACAAACTACAGAGGTCCTTATCAAATTATTGAGATCACGTCACCAGTCAACGTTAAATTGCAACTGCCCACCAGAACTACTGTTGTGCATGTCAGTCGTTTAAAACCTTTTAAGGGCGCTCCAGATGTAATTCCTTCAACAATAGTGTCTGCTCTTCCGAAGGGTGGAGGAAGTACCCGAAGAGGAAAAAGAGTGGCCACGCCAGCACAACATACAGACATGGCACCATACGAGTACAATCTGCGACCAAGAGTGCGAATGTCCTAGTGGCATCTCAGTAGACTGTGGATAGTATACATATGTAAATAATTAATAAATGATAATGGTTTATTTTTCTAAGAAAAAAAAAGGTTGAACGTAGACTGATGTAGTTCTTGTAGTTAACAATGTATTTCTTCTTTTCTTTATTTTTGTTTTTACTAGGTTCGTAGGTCCATAACCATGTTGTTTGCTTTTTTCAGAAAACGCCATGCAAAGCATTTCCTACACAAAACCTATCCTACCTCAATGACTCCCTTGACAGTTCCCTTCTGAAGACATTAGATACGTTCATAAACTCACAGCAAGACAAAATTGATGCCAATGTTATGAGGCAACATGTCTTAAAATTAAAAGGTGAACACAAAACTAAAATTATAATGCTAGGAACGTGTATATCTGGAACCTTTGTGTTGGTGTTTCTGCTTTGTACAGTTTTCTTTTATTTAAGACGAAAAAATAAGCCAAATAACAATATACCACTTCATCAAATCCCTGTTAATTGGATACCACACTCTTAACTGGTGTACTTCAGTAGTTACTTTTGAGCATTAGTGTATTAATTTTGTTTATTATACTTCATTCTTCATTAAACAGTCTCTTGTTAAAATAAACAATACTGTAGAATAGATATTCTTGCATTAGTATAGCGTAGATTAAACAGCTGTTGCTATGTAATTTTCTAAGTGAAAAATCTATTTTTTGTTTATTCATTCTCATCAAGATTTGTTACTCTTATTATAACCATTTATGTGTAAACTATGTGATTCATGAGCGCACAGGGCTTTTATAAAGTGATACAGTATTTTCAACATACTTAATGTGACGCATGTGTAAGTCGAGAGTTTTCAGTACTTGTGTTAGTGCTTTTTCCGTGTGAAGAGTGGAGGAATGTTGAGTGGTAAATTCGAGGGCGAATTTCTCCGAAGGGTGGAGGAATGTTGAGTGGTACTTATGTAAATAAATTAGTGAAATCAAAGTGAAGTAGAAATTAGAATATAAATGAAAAACTTGGTTTAGTTTAGAGAGTTACATACTGGCATTCAGCGAGCCGAACAGCAGAACAGAAGAGACAATGACCGTGAAGTCAGCAAGTTCCACATAAGCGGGCGCTGTCGATTCAGCCGTCAGGGCATCGCCCGACCGGCTCACGTGTTTCTCAGTTGTCGTATGTGAGCAAAGGCCCTCGCCTACATTCCAAGAGCCAATGACCGACGTTAAGAAGATTTTTCGAGAATGTTTTCAACGTGACAGAAGAGGCAATGGCCGTGAAGTCGTTCACCTCCAGTAAACTGAAGTGAATAAATACGCGAGACGCAGTGGGCCCGACAGATGTAGATGAAGACGAGAGGAAGACGAAGGCGAAGACGGAGACGAAGACGGAGACGAGTGACGAAGAAGACGAAGAAGAAGCGTGGCAGTCGTTTTAAGTTAGTTTCGGTGCTGAAGATCGTCATGCAAGAAGAGACTACATCATGCACAGACGCACCGAGTCCGCCGCTGTAATGGAATAGCAAGCAGCAGCCTCAGTGCCAGAAGAAGAAGTTAAAAGGTATTTTGAAGTCTGATTTTACGTACCCGGGTGACTCGTGAGGACGGGAAGGAGACGGCCTCACTTCAGCAGTCACCTGTGAGCTGGGATGAAGACCTGACAGCCGAAGACTGGCAAGCGGGAGTCCGTGGTTCGAGTCCGGGACACTGGCCTTCCCCCGCCGCGCCGCTCTGCTGGCCGACGCACAACACACGCGGCCGCTTAGAGAAGAGAAACACTGGGACGCCACATTCAAGGTATCACCATCCAATGCACGACGTCGCTCGCAATAATTAAACGGGACACCTCGCGCTGCGCGTCTCCGGTCAGCTGGGCGAGACGGCGACACGAGATACACACCGCTACGCGTAATCAGACGCCGCCGCCGCCGCCGCCGCTGCTGCAGCAGAAGGCTACGCAAACGACGCGGCTGCCGCTCTCCGAACCAGAACGTCCAGTAAGATAACAGTTGTACGAAACTTTCAATAAAAGTTATCTTATGTAAAAATGATGTTTCATTCGACCTCATACCCGAGCCAAGGAAGAACCCACCCTGCCCACATTTTGTAAGAGAGAAAAGTTTATTTATTTAATATTTTCACCCAGACAGAATGCTTGAGAATGCTCATCCTGACAATTGACAGCATCAAAAGAGAAAACTCAGTTACATTGAGTAGCAGAATTGTACATTAAGTAACAGGAACTGTTACATTTGATGTCAGAAGCCGTAGGAGTTGTTACACATTTAATCCGAATTGGTGGGGCCCGTAAATTGCCGCGAATTACTCAAGAATGGATCTGCTTTATAGATGAGATACGTTTTGCACAATTCTGCATATAAACCAAAGTCGATCTTTTGTAATCCCTAGAATTGGCCATACGTAGGTGTTTCATTTAACGTCGTATTGTGGCTAGGTAATTATCGACGTCCTATGTCAAGGAGCACACCACTAATACCGTTTTGGAACAGATAAAAATTCTGTTGAAATCGTCGTGTATCCACTTACAAACGCCCAATGAAGACACACAAGAACAGATTGCTGACCATCCTATCCATCACATCGTTAATGCATATAGACAGTTCCCTGAGGCACTCCCGACAATACTTTTGTCTCTGATGTGCAGTCGCCATCCTGGGCAACGTACTGGTTTATACAACTTGAAATGTCTCACATACCTGAGAGCGTGTTCCATATTAACAGATCTTCGTTACCTTTAAAATAATTCTCACTAATTTTTCAGTCTCAGTTGCACTTTTTCTTTTCCGTTACATGCTTCGATCGCTCTGGATCATCTTCAGATCTATGTAGCTGCGTCAGCAACCTGTCTTGCCTATTCAGAACTTCACATTACAGTACCGTCTCCTAAGTTTCACAGATTCAAACGCTTTCCAGAAATTACGTATACGGAATCTGCCTGTTGTCGTCATTCGGTAGTTCGCATGATATCGGGCGACAAAAGCGCATGCTGGCTTTCGCACCAAAGACGCTCTCAAGATCCCTGTTGAGTTGTGTAAAGAATATGTTTGTTATCTTTTGGTAAAATTTACTATGTTCTAACTTAGAATATCATCTAGACCCCTGCAATAAACTGATTTTATGGGTATTGCTCTGCAGTTTTGCGGGTACGTTCATTTAACCTTCTTATACATGCCCCTTCGCTACTTTCAAGTCGACTGGGATTTTAAGCTATTTTTCAATGATAGGAATGTCTATGATATCCCTAGAGTTCGTAGGCGATGAAGATACGAAAATCAAAGGACTGTGTTACCAGAAGTAATGTATGTCACAAACACTTAAAGGGATTCTCGCTCTTTTTCTCGCTCTCTCTCTTTCTCTCTCTCCCTCTCTCTCTCCACAACACGCCACCTAGTCCCCGAGCGGAGACAATCCCTCACAGAGTCAGCGCATGAGCGCAAATGACCATGATGTTGAGCGCCATGCACTTACAGCAACAACAACAACAACAACTGAGGAAATTCCCGACATGGGCAAGAATCGAACCCGGGCCGGGCCCCTTTAGTTGGCATTCAGCCATGCTGACCCCGCAGCTGCCCAGGTGGACTGAAAGTGTATTGAGGTGCACAGATGTGGGTATCGATGTAGAGATTTAGCAGAGTTATCAGTTTACTGCCGTAAACGATAGCAGTGCTGTAGAAAGAAGCAGAGTACTTGACTGCAGCGTGAATCACGTCCGCGGCCGCCAACGTTCGCCTGCAGAGAGACCCGCTGGTTCCTGTGGCAGCGCTGCGGTTCCGGCTGTCTCCCGATATTCAGACCGCGCCAGCCAGAGCACAGTGTTTGCAGCAGCGCCACGTCGCGCCTCTCGTGAAGTGGACTCGCACTTGTCGATACGGACCAACACTCTGGGTGAAATACCAGTGCTCTTGCATAGTGCAGGAATACTTCTGTGGTAGATCTAGACATTTTCTTCTATTGTGTCACTGTTGGTAATATTGATTCTTCTGTCACTCTCACTAGTAAGCGTGAGTGTAGCCCTCCGTGGCCATTTTCAGACAGACATATATAGAAATGTATGTATGTATGTATGTATGTATGTGTGAATGTCTGTGTGTGTGTGTGTGTGTGTGTGTGTGTGTGTGTGTGTGTGTTAACCACCTCCTCCAAAACAAATGGATCGAGTCCAATCCAATTTGTTACACATAATATTTATTGTCTGCGAAGGAGTACTGTGTGGAGAAACCACCTGCCTGCCATTCGGATGGGAGTGACACTGAGAAGGCCTGATAACACACTCACTTCCCTGCACAACAGTCATATTGTATGAGTAGTAATAAGATATTCCAGGAGGTAAACCTGCAAACGGGCACTGATGAACAGAGGGAGGACGGAGGAAGAGATGGACAGAGAAGGTGAGAGGGGAGGAACAGATGTGGCAATAGGAGATGGACAGAGAGCTGTAGGGGAGCAGGAAATGGAGAGATGGAGAATGGGAGGAGAAAATAGACAGATAAGAACCGGAGTATGAGATGAAAAGTGGGTGTTTGGAGTTGGGGATACACAACAAAGGGGATGGGAGGAGGAAGTAGTCGCAGAAACGTGGGAGAAGAAGAAATACAGCGAGAGAGCTAATGAGAAGGAGGAGGAGATTGTCAGACAGGTGGGGGACGAGAGTATGTATGAGGACCAGAGGGGGACAGAGAGAGGAGAATGAGGAGGAGATGGTAAGAGGGGAATGGTGGAGAAGGTCAGAAAGAGGGAGGAGAGGGGGATGGACGAAAGGGGAAGATGTGCAGACAGAGGGAGAGAGATTCTGAGAGAGAGATGGGATGGAGGATACGGACAGAGTGACTGGAGTCGGAGAATAGGAGACAGGTGGACGTGGAGAATGGTAATGGGGAGGTAGAAAAGGAATAAGGTGGAGGAGGATACGGACAGAAAGAGGGTCGAGGAGGAGACAAAGTGAGTAATCCGCTACATATGTAAAACCACGCACCACGAAAGAATTTTCGGAATGGGACGGAAATAGGTAACTGTGATGTCTATGAGCAGATAAACAAATGATTACTGTTTCCGAAAAACTGGATAATTTATTCAATAGATAGAGCTTCACATATTGAGCAAGTCAAAAACACGTTGGTCCACCTCGGGCCCTTATGCAACCAGTTATTCGGCTTTGCATTCATCGCTGATCTTGATTGCCAAGATGAGGCTGGGCAGAGAACATTGTCGACATGCCGCTGCGCTGTAGGGGAGCCGGGGGGTGACAACAAAGGAGATCCTGCTATGAAATGAAATGGCCCCACAGAGTATAACTCCTTTTTGTTGGACTGTATCACGGGCGGTATTCAGTTGATATCCCACCACTATCCGAGAAGTCTCCAGACACATATTTCCTGGTAATCACGGCTCCATTGGAAGTGTGATTCATCACTGAAGCCATTTTTACTCTAGTGAATGAGATTCCAGGTCAAACACGTGTCTGGAGGCGTCCTGGACAGCGGTGGGCTACCAACCTGACAGTTGCCCACCATAAAGCCTAACAACCAGGACTGAGGGATGCCATTTCTTTTCATACCAGGATCCCTTTTGTTGTCATCCGCAGCAGCCTTATAGCACAGGGGTACATCGAGGGTATTCTAACACCCCGTTCTGAGAACATTCATGGAAAACTATCCTGGGCTTATACTTCAGCAAGATATCGGCCACCCGAACACGGCGAAGGTTTCTACTACTTGTCTTCGTGCTTGACAAACTCTGCCTCGGCCAACAAGGTCGAGATGTCTCTGCAACTGAGAAAGTTTGGAGCAACACTGGCAGAGCCCTCCGACCATCTCGGGATACGGGCAATCTAACGCGCAAATTGAATACAATTTGGCACCTTAACCCTCATAAAGACATCCAACAATTCTGTCAAGCAATACCAAGCCGAATAACTGCTTGAATAAGAGCCAGAGGTGGAGCAACGCGATTTTTAATTGCTCAGTTGAATAGATTATCCAATTATTCTGAATTCATAATGATATTGGAAACCATCGTAGTGTGCAGCGATCGTAGAATATAAACAATGAAGAAAAGAAAAGCAAATGATCGCGAAATCCATCGTTTACTACAGTACACATTTCAACTATTACATTGTCATTTTCAGTACTAAAAATTACTAAACAGTAGAATCAGGAGCAAATATGTGATTGTTAACAACGTATCGTAAGTGCAAATACAAGTACCACATAGGAGAATACCATAAAACATCCTGTAACATTAGTCAAAGACGCCACGCAGTAAACAATATTGGTTGATGTAGAGCGTACAGGAGTCTAATATGAACTGAAGTTCTTGCTTACAGGGTTGAACAGGAACTGAACAAAAATAAAATGTGACATCACAGCTGTATGGTTCCCTCTACTGTGGCACTGGTAAATAGTTAACAGGGAGACTATAAATATTTAAAGTTTTTTAAAAATGTACAGACAATAAAAGCAAAAGTAAAGGTTAATCCATAGAAAACAAATAATATTTGTGAAGTCATAAGTACAGTCCGCTCAATAAACCTGTGCGGTAGTGACACATTAGAAACAGAAACGTTCGCCAGCCGGTGCGGCAGAGCGGTTCTAGGCGCTTAAGTCTGTAAACCGCGCGGCCGCTACGGTCGCAGGTTCGAATCCTGCCTCGGGCATGGATGTGTGTGATGTCCTTAGGTTAGTTACGTTTAAGTAGTTCTACTTCTAGGTGACTGATGACCTCAGATGTTGAGTCACATAGTGCTCAGAGCCATTTTTTGAACCAGAAATGTTCAGACACCTGGGAGTAACTGGGGCTATGGTCATATTGAAAGGTGCGTACTCACTGGGCTAATCTGAGACAGGTAAGCAGCTATGGAATAAGATTACCACACTTAGTGTACAGCAGGTTGAAGGAGTATGAATCAAATGTGTAATGTACCGGTTGGAAAAGCCAAACAACTCATGGACACAATTTATCCTATTGATATGTCCCGTATTATGGCTACATCAGAAAGACCGGTAATACGTTAATCAAACAGTTGTATCTTTTTGTGGGCTATAGATTAATACTGTGTCAATTTCAATTAATGTTAAATGTGTTGCATAGCGGGATACAGGAATCCCTAAGTGAGCAAAAACAGCAACAAAGTAAATAACGAAACCGTACTTGAATATCGACCTGTTACTTGGCAAAAATATGAGTTGGGTACGGCCTTACATTCAGATGGGTCTTGTTACCCCCTTCTTTTTGTAAGCTGTTCCTCAAAAAGTTCACCAGGATTCGCACACTGAGCAGTGGACGTCAGGGAATCTCTTATGACAGAAACTCTTAACGTCATTCAACAGTTCCATAAACCATCCCTTCTCTGCGCGATGCAACAACTTAACATGCAACAAACAATACGAAACTGCAAGTCCGTTCTAGATCAGGTGGGTGGCAAAGACGTTTCTAACCCATCCCTCTATTCGTGCGCTGCAAGTTCCCCGTACTGAACTTTCATTCTGCCTCCAGTTTGTACGATTTAACATGCGTCACAATCTGGACACAATATCTTGTACTCCCGGTTCATGCAACACATTTTTCCTATTACCCAAAATCTAATCTAATTTATTATTAGTTGAAACAGAAATGATACTGTTATACTTCACGAAAACTGAAGCCTTTTTCTGCTAAAGACCCATCGTACGACAGTGAAATGTACCGGTTGTTACTGTTTTCCTCGCCCGGGACTAAATCTACCCCTAGTCCTACATTATTGTTATATTTATCAACAATTCATTTGTAAATATTATGTACATAATATTCATTTTTCCAATACAGGTAATTGTGTCAGAAATCTAACTCGTGCTCTTTTTCAGAAAGTGGTAATACGAAAAACCTGTTAAAAGCCAAATGAAAGAACGCATTTTTGTGCTGGGGCGGGTGAACTTACTTATAAATAGCAAATTACCAGTCGTCTGACTGGTCTAATGCGACTCGTCACAGAAGTCTCCCCTGTGCCAATCTTTTCACCTCAGAGCAGCAATTGCGACTTTCCTCATCAACTATTTGCTGGATGTATTCGAATCTCTTTCTTCCTCTATAGTTCTTAACCCCTACAGTGGGTTCTAGTATTCCCTTGATGTCCTAATGAATGTCCTGTTACCTATTCTTTAGTCTTGTCAGTGTTTGTCAAGTATTCTTTACTTCGTTACCTTATCGGTACCCCTAATTTTCAACCTCCTTCTGTCGCACCACATGTCAAACCCTTTGATTCTCTTCTGTTCCGGTTTTCCCACAGTCTATGTTTCACTACCATAAAATGCTGTGTTCAAATGGCACATTCTGAGGAACTTCTTCCTGTAGCTGAGGTCTATGTTTGATACTAGTAGACTTTTTTTGGCAGGAACGCTATTTTTCCAGTGTTAGTCTGTCATTTATGTCCTCCTTGCTCCGTCCATCATGGTTTATTTCGCTGCCTGGCTGAAGGAATTTAGTAACTTCTTCTGCATCGTAATCCACATTCTCATGTACTCATTTCTGTTGCTTCTCATTGGTTTCATCTTTCTTCGACTTACTCTCAGTCAATATACTGTACTCGCTGGACTGTTCATTCTATTCAACAAATCATTTACTTGAAACTTCCTGGCGGATTAAACCTGTGCGTGAGTGACACTCGAAGTAGGGATCTTTGACTTTCGCAGGCAGGTGCAAGGTAGAACTGTCTCTTTGGTGCCTTTACCTTTCCTAAAAGCAGGTAAGCTAATAGATCTACAATTTCTTTTCCGTTTTCTCTATAGTATGCTTATCAGAAACTTGGATGCATGAACTGATTGCTCGATAATTCTCGCACTAGTTTTCGGAATCGTCTGGATGCTGTTTCTCCGAAAGACTGATGGTATATCGCCATTCTCATATTTTCTACATACTTGCCTGACTCGTCATTTTGTCGCCACTCCCCAATTATTTAAAAAAAATCGATGGAATGTTATGTTTCACTTCTGCCTTATTTGATTTTAAGTCATCTGAAGCTCTCTTGAATTTTGATTACAATACTGGATCCTCTGTCTCCGTATCGACACCTCTTGCTCCCCCTTTCCCCCTTATGGAGGCCTTCTGCGTACGCTTTCCTCCTACCCTCCCTCTCCCCTGAATTTGACAGTGTAATTTCATTTGCACTCATAGTGTTACCGCCCCTGCTTTTAATTCCACCGAAAGCTGCGTTGTATTTCCTATATGGTGGGGGCGTCCTTCCAACAATCAATTGTTTTTCTGTTTTTCACATTTTTCATGGAGCCGTTTTACCTTAGCTTCCCTGCACATCCTGTTCATTTCGTTCCTATGCACTTATCTTCCATGTACCTACGGTTTCCTCTCCAACTTCTTTTATTGCTCTTCTTAGAGATGTCACTTCCTCTTCAACTGAACTGCTTATCACAATTTCAATAGCCACAGAGAACTTCAAGCGCATTTCTTCATTGTTTAGTATTTCCATATCCCAATTTTTTGCATATTGAATCTTCCTGATTAGTTTATTAAACTTCAGTCACCTCTTCATCATTACGAAATAGCGATCTGAGTCTATATCTGCATCTGGGCACGCCTTACAATTCATATTTCATTTCAGAAGCCCTGCCTGCCCATGATGTAATCTAACTAGAATCTTTCCATATTTCCCAGCCTTTTCCAAGTATAGCTTCTCCTCTTCTGATTCTTGGAAAAAGTATTTGTTAATACCACCTAAAATTTGTTGCAGAACTCAATTAGTCTTTCTCTTCTTCAGTCCCATGTGGCTACTAGGTTTTCATCTCCTGAATTATCCGCTCAGTATTCTCGTCTACTTCCTCTATCACTTCACACTCTGTTTGTGACATTAGCATTTATAACTGAGTTAATATTGTCAGAGTTGGTTTGTTGTAGACTCTGATGGGAACAACCTTATCACTGAACAGCTGACAGTAACTTCCTATTCGTAGCTAATCCTACTCCTGAAATACCAGTGTCAGCTGCTGTTGATATTACGCTGTACTCACGTAACCAAAAATCCTTATATACTTTCCATTTCAACTCACTAACGTTCACTGTATCTAGACTGAGCTTTAGCATTGCCTTTTCCAGATTTTCTAGCTTCCCTGCAATGTTGCAACTTCTGACATTCCACACTCCGACTCATAAGACGTTACTCTTTCATTCGTTATTCAGTCGTTGTCTCATGGCGAACGCCCCTCGGTAATCGCCTCTCGGGTCATTTGTTGGGAATCGTTTGCCAATGGAGAGATTATTATGACATTTACTCGTTTATAGGCCACATGCCCTATATATACACATTATGTGTCTTTAATGCAGATGTTTCCATTGCCTTCTGAATTCTCATGCCGTTAATCAATGCTGGTTGCTACTCCTTTTAGGGGCAGTTTCTCACCCTAAGGGGAAGAGAGTGCCGTGAACCTCTGTCCACATCTTTGCCTTCTTTGTTGACAAAACGAGGGTGACTTCTTCAGCTGGAAGTCTTCTGCCACCATAGATGATGATCTTTATTCATCCCGGGACGAATGGCGTTTCGGTTACCTGTCAAAGATACTAACCGAAGACCATATGCAAGAAATGTGTTCTCGTAAGAGTTTTATCTTCGAGAATGCATATTTGCTGCTGGCTTTTTATTTTTGACGGTGCCTAATGCCATCGATGGTTTAAGGTATGCTGTATGACATGATGTAATGTAAACGAAGTTGACAATTGGCGCGGTGGCTGATGGGAGCGACTGGAAAGCTATTTCCCATTTACAGCCGCTCCCATCGGCCAGCGCGCCGAGTGTCAACCTTGTTTGCGCGTTTAATGCATGTGCATAGTTGTCAGCATGTGCAGTATTGCGATGTATTGATTTGTTTCCTTATTTTATAGCACTTGGTTATTGGATAACATAGTCGCAAAGCATGTTGTGCTAGATACATGAAACATTTGAAAACTGATGCGTAGCATTCTCAATGTTGATTCGTGAGATAGTTGTACTATGACTTCACAACACATAACATTGCTTGCACATCGCATTTCCGAAACCTTATTACTCCATTCACAGGCAAACATTGTGGAATGTAAAGATGGACCTGCGATTTCAGTCTCAACTTAACATATTTGTAAGATATGTATTGTTGATAACATAAGAAGGGTTTTGCATAATGGAATAAAAACTGACCATTTGGAATAAGACAAGGAGATGATCAGCCCTGTTCTCTTTAATGAAGCCCTGCAAAAAATTATGAGGAAACTCATGCAAGTACCTGCTGGTCTTCTGCAAAGAAAATAACTTAAGGCTGTAGAGTTCGTAAATGATATAGATATTGGAAAAAGTCAAACACCGGTTAAACAGTTATTTGTGGAACTCGCATAAGAAGAATCCAAGCGCTGTAGTAAAAGTAAACGATGATCATGCAAATACATGACAGTTTAAAAGTGCAGAGATGAACAAGACAACCAGTCACAGGTACAAGTAGGCAAAAGTAAATTCGAACTTGTTGAATAGTTCAAACTTTTGGGCAACATGTTAGATGAACAAAATGAGAAACAGAAGCTAAAGTGAGACTACAAAGTGCTAATAGAACTTTCTCCTCCACAGAAAAGTGAAATATAAAACTAAAGTGAAGATATATTACACAATCACCAGTCCAATTCTAAACTAACGAGCAGTTTAACTAAAATGGAAGAACACAAGTTACAAGTATTAGAAAACAATCTGTATAGGATGTCTTTGGCCCATACTATGACGATGAGTCGCAAACGTGGGAGAGAAGAGAAACACATGTATCACTACAAGTTTATTAATGCGTGTAATTAATTCAACAAGACTTCACTGGAGAGACCATCGGATGAGAATGAAAAAAGGATCAGATAGTAAAGCACTGCAATCATGACATAAGCAATGTAGTGTTAGTCGCCCGAGCAAACGAACTCTGCAGATTCCTGCAGTATACTGAAGAGACTAACTCCACATTGTGGGTATATACAAGACGACGTACGACAACTTTTCAATATATATGACCCATTATTTTCTAAGAAATTTCGATGCAATAGATTAACATTATTTTAATATGTCCACTCTTTAGCAATGAAAGACATTCAAGTTAGTCAAAAACTTCGACGGCTAGCAACCAATTCCATAGAAGAAGCTTTCTGTTATTGTTGCTCCCACTATGCAAAAACAAAGATGTGAGATGTGATCCGGTAGTATGCAAGAGAAGAGAGCTGTTGGTAGCGCATCAGAAAATTAATCAATTTCTGGATCTGACTGTTTGTTTCTATGCACGGTGACATATGCACATGTTAGTTAACTACCCAAACTCTTCCAGTCTTTTTCGTCTGATCTCAGCAACACAGTATAGGTTGCAACACAGATACCCACTCCAAACTTTTAAGCGCTTTGACGTGTAACCGTCCACACAGCGTATGAGCACTCTGCTCACTACACGAAACCCCTTTCAAACAATATTTGCTGTCCTCGTATTTCTAGTCAGTAATAGACAGTGACACCGTGTGTGTGTGTGTGTGTGTGTGTGTGTGTGTGTGTGTGTGTCATTTTATTTCCGGTTTCGTTGCGATAACCACACGGTAATTGTATTTGGCTGTGTAAAACGTTGATGTCAGACATAAAATTTTATATGAGGGTTGGCCAGAAAACGTCTGGTTAAATCCGTAGGAGAGAACAGGTACTTGGAACTGGGGAAAGGGGTCAAAAAAGAGCGGCTTTCAGTTGCACTCGAACACATATAACTTTATTTAATTGCCCAAACACTACAGCGCTGATTTGCGAGCTTAACTATCGACTGAATATGTCACACAATCTTATGGATTCAGAGCACAAACTTTTCAATTTTGAAAACGGCTGAAGGCACATGATTCAAAACACAACAACAATAAATTTTTACTAGGCGGAAAGCCCAAGGTTTTATCCTTAAATAATTATTTTTTTAAATAGGCTGAAGACCCAGACAATGTAAGAATTTTTGCTTCGAATTCCCTTTCCTGTCACAAGCATCAGTTCTTTCTTTGGGCCTTTGTCCTGCTTCAACGCAGGGTTGGCTGTGTCATTGGGATTTGGCCGCGTTAGTTGCAGAGGGTGGCCAGATGACCTCCCTGCTGCCACCCCAAACCCCATGGGATGTAAGCAGCCATACTCCAGCTGTCTGTGTCTAGCCACGAAATAGTACGAACGTGTTTCAAATGTCTGTGTGTCGTGTATCTGAGGCGGACTATGGAGACCAGCCCAGTATTCAGTTTGCAGGAGGTAGAAAACCGCCTAAAAATCAAATTCAGGCTGACCAGCTTACCGGCCCTCGTCGTTAATCGGCCGGGCGGATTAGATCCGGGGCCGGCGTGCATACCCGAGTCCAAGAAGCAGCGCATTAGTACTCTCGGCTACCCTGGTGGGTCTGTCACGTGCGTCAATAATGCTCATTATTCTTCCTGTACGTCTATCCTTGTGAAAGAAACTTCTCATAATGTGATCTCGACGGAAGTATTCTATAAAACTGACGTATAGACTATGGGCAACTGCAGAAGACGAAAGTCTAAGCGATTATAATGTAGTTTTTACAAAATATTGGTAAATACTGGGTGGATTGACAATGCAAGACATGGGAAGGCTTTCTGCAGAATCGACGAGCAAAAGAATATTTGAAAAACACTCTCTAGACTTAGGGACACGATTATAGCACTGTGGTATAAAAGTGCTAGCTTCTTCCATGGTTATAGACGTTCTCATAAAAAGATGATAACGGAGAGAAACCAGCAATGAATATCCGACCTTGTCGATGACAACCGGTTTCTATAGCTCTGCTTGCACTGAATGCAGGTCCGTCTCAAGCGGTTTCCGAGGGAGGAAACATTGCTTAAGGAATTGTATGCAACGGGTACTGAAGTCCGTTGCATTGGACCCAAAAGTCCACCGTCTCATAAACTTCTACGCCGAACAATATAGAAACCGCGCAGAATATCAGTTGTGCACCGAAGGGTGGCCATTTTACCTCTTTATAAAATATGCATTATGTCGACTGCTCAGGCGGCCAGACTAAAGGGGCCGTCTTCCTTTCCCTAGCGTTTTTCCCGTTTATTACGGTATTACGGGGATCTGCTTTTCCAGGATTTCACAGATTTTATTACATTGTGTAATTCTGTGTTTGATACCCTCTTGACACCACAGTCTTGAATACGATCAAAGGAGGTCATTTGTCTGCAAATCGTGTAATCTTTCCTCTGGTTGTTAAATTTGGAGCACTAAAAATTGTCTTGAATCAATATCAGGATGTCATACACTGAGGTGACAAAATCCATGGGATACTTGCTAATATCGTGTTTGTGTTCCATTTTCCCGGCATAGTGCACCAACTCGACGAGGCAGACGTACCGAATCATCCTCCCTCTATAGACGTCAATAACTAAGAAAGAGTTGCCGATGCAGGATTTTGTACATAAACTGACCTCTCGATTATGTCGCATAAACATTCGATGGGATTCATGTCGGGCTAACTGGGTGGACAGCTCATTCGTTCAAATTTCCCAGAACGTTCTTTTAACCATTGCGAACAATTGTGGCCCGGTAACATGGCGCATTGGCTTCCATATGAATTCCATCGTTGCTTGAGAACTTGAAGTCCGTGAATGGCTGCCACTGATCACCCGGTACCGGAATTGAACCATGTCCAGTGGCTGACCGGTTCAATTAGGACAGTGGACCACTCCATTCCATGTGTTCACAACCCGCACCATTATGGAGCCACCATCAACTTGCCGAGTGCCTTCTTGAGAAACTGGCTCATTACTTCGTGAGGCCTGTACGACATTCGAACTGAAACATCAACTCTTACCAACTTAAATCGGGACTCATGCGCAGCCCACGGTTTTACAGTCGTCTAGGGTGCAACCGATTTGGTGAAGAGGCAAGGAGAGGCGCTGTAAGCTGTGTCCTGCTATTGGCAAAAGCACTTGCGTCAGTCATCTGCCGCCACAGCCTATTAGCACCACATTTTGCAGCATATCGTAACGGATACGTTCGTCGTACGTCCCAATTTGATTTCTGAGGTTATTTCACGTAATGATGCTTGTGTGGTAACACTGACAACTCTACGCAAACGCCGCTGCTCTTGGTCGTTAGGTGAAGGCCGTCGGCCACTGCGTTGTCGGTGGTGAGAGGTAATCCCTGAAATCTGGTATTCACGGCAAGCTCTTGACACTGTGGATATGGGAATTTTCTGTTCCCGAACTATTTCATAAATGGAATGTTCCATGCGTGTAGCCCCAACTACTATTTCGCGTTCATAGTACGTTGGTTCCCACGGTGCGGCCGTACTCACGTCGAAAACATTTGTACATGTACCACCTGAGTGCAAATGATATGTCCGCCAATGAACTGCTCCTCTATACTCGTGTACGCTGTCCTACCGCCATCTATACTACTGGCCGTTAAAATTGTCACACCACGAAGATGACGTGCTACAGACGCGAAATTTAACCGACTGGAAAAAGATGCTGTGATATGAAAATGATTGGTTTTTCAGAGCATTCACACAAGCCTGGCGCCGGTTGCGACAACGTGCAGACATGAGGAAAGTTTCCAACCGATTTCTCATACACAAACAGCGGTTGCCCGGCGTTGCCTGGTGAAACGTTATTTTGATGCCTCGTGGAAGGAGAAGAAATGCGTACCATTACGTTTCCGACTTTGATAAAGGTAGGATTGTAGCCTATCGCGATTGCGGTTTATAGTATCGTGACATTGCTGCTCGCGTTGGTCGACATTCAATGATTGTTAGCAGAATATGGAGTCGGTGGGTTCAGGAAGGTAATACGGAACGCCGTGCTGGATCCCAACGGCCTCGTATCACTAGCAGTTGAGATGACAGGCATCTTATCCGCATGGCTGTAACGGATAGTGCAGACACGTCTCGATTCCTGCGTCAACAAATGGGGACGTTTGCAAGGTAACAACCATCTGCACGAACAGTTCGACGATGTTTGCAGCACCGGCCGCGGTGGTCTAGCGGTTCTGGCGCTGCAGTCCGGAACCGCGGGACTGCTACGGTCGCAGGTTCGAATCCTGCCTCGGGCATGGGTGTGTGTGATGTCCTTAGGTTAGTTAGGTTTAAGTAGTTCTAAGTTCTAGGGGACTTATGACCTAAGATGTTGAGTCCCATAGGTCTCAGAGCCATTTGAACCATTTTGACGTTTGCAGCAGCATCGACTATCAGTTCGGAGACCATGGCTGCGGTTATCCTTGACGCTGCATCACAGACAGGAGCGCCTGCGATGGTGTACTCAACGACGAACCTGGGTACACAAATGGCAAAACGTAATTTTTTCGGATGAATCCAGGTTCTGTTTACAGCATCATGATGGTCGCACTCGTGTTTGGCGACATCGCGGTGAACGCACATTGGAAGCGTGTACTCGTCATCTCCATACTGGCGTATCATCGGCGTGATGGTATGGGGTGCCATTGGTTACACGTCTCTGTCACCTCTTGTTCGCATTGATGGCACTTTTAACAGTGGACGTTTCATTTCAGATGTGATACGACCCGTGGCTCTACCCTTCATTTGATCCCTGCGAAACCCTACATTGTAACAGGATAATGCACGACCGTATGTTGCAGGTCGTGTACGGGCCTTTCTGGATACAGAAAATGTTCGACTGCTGCTGTGGCCAGCACATTCTCCAGATCTCTCACCAACTGAAAACGTCTGGTCAATGTCGGCCGAGCAACTGGCTCGTCACAATACGCCAGTCACTACTCTTGATGAACTGTGGTGTGGTGAAGCTGCATGGGCAGCTGTACCTGTACACACCATCCAAGCTCTGTTTGACTCAATGCCCAGGCGTATCAAGGCCGTTATTACGGCCAAACGTGGTTATTCTGGGTACTGATTTCTCAGGATCTATGGACCCTAATTGCGTGAAAATGTAATCTCATGTAAGTTCTAGTATAATATATTTGTGCAATGAATACCCGTTTATCATCTGCTTTTCTTCTTGGTGTAGCAAATTTTAATGGCCAGTGTGTATATACGTGCATATCGCTATCCCATAACTTCCGTCCCCTCACTGTATGACCGTGCACCGCTGACAGACACGAGAGTGAGGTGGTGCGCCCGTGCCACTAGGTTGTATGCAGCCATCGCGTTATGATCGAACGATGTGGAGGCATAACATGACGGGAGAAACAGTCCATCTAGTTTGCACACACCCATCACTATATCGTGAATGAAATGTCCAATCGCCCTATTTATTGGTGTGTATCAAGGCGAAATGTCCAACGGGTCTGCGAGTGGTGTATCGCTCGATGATTTGTAACATAGCGTACGTGACACTCGTAAAAAAAAGGAAAAAGAATAATGTACTGCAAGGATTGTAGACGAGTATGAACGGTTTGACAACGGTAATCGCTTTAGGAAATGACAAGGTTCATGTCACAAATTTTCCGTTGAAGCACTGCGAAGGGAAAAAATGCATGCAAACTACATTTGGAGTCGGGTTGTTAGAGAATGGTCATTACTCACTGTGGCACAACATAAAGCCCCACTGCTTCACAGGACCAAGGAATATAAAAACTGGACAGTAGCTGACTGAGCTGACTGGACGCGTCAAGCGTTGTCCAACTAGTGGATTCTCCGTCTGTCCATTAGGTATCAGGGGTGGAGTACACCAGGGACTCAATAGGCATTTAAATTGTAGTGTGAGAAGACTGTAGTTCAGACCGAAGGTGGTAATGTTTTAAGGGTAGTATTCGCTCACGACCTTGGCACGCTCGTCCAGCTTACTAAAGACATGAACTAATAAACAAGTGTTTGCACCTAAACAAGTACTGCAAGTAAAGCAAGTGTTTCCTCATTTTTTTACGTCTTCATCATCAGTATGCTGTAGACAGTAGACGGTCACAGCCGATCGCACAGAACTGTTCGCTTACGTTCTGGGTTTGACAACAGCTATTGCAGTCTATCGCACTTCAGCTGGTTGCTAAATCTGACAATCATAATGTCAATTGAAATGGTAACTATATGGAATAGTAAGTGAAACGTAGCATTAATCACCTCTGTCATATGGTTGCTACATGAGATCATTAGTGATTAGCTTCAAATGGTGGCGGTATAACTGAAGAATCTTATCGCCATTTCCTTGTGGGAATTTACATCATTATCAAGGCTACAGTATTAATAACTAACGTTTTGTTTCGCACGCTTAGTTTATAAAAATACACAGATGGAAAAAAATCGCAACACCAAAAAACAGTTAATGCACAGTAATGAAATTGCGGGAATGCATTTATCTAGGTAATATATTTAAGTGATTAATGTTGCAAGAACTTCACTTAACTCAGCCCATTTACACCCAACACTGCTATACTGATAAACGGTTAAGGCCGGCCGGCCGCTGTAACACAGCGGTTCTAAGCACTACAGTCT
Source organism: Schistocerca cancellata (assembly GCF_023864275.1). NCBI lineage: Eukaryota > Metazoa > Arthropoda > Insecta > Orthoptera > Acrididae > Schistocerca > Schistocerca cancellata. Next base: position 684,673,897 of record NC_064630.1, on the reverse strand, counting down.
GGAACCGCGCTGCTGCTACGGTCGCAGGTTCGAATCTTGCCTCGGGCATGGATGTGTGTGATGTCCTTAGGTTGGTTAGGTTTAACTAGTCCTAAGTCTAGTGGACTGATGACCTCATATGTTAAGTCGTATAGTGCTTAGAGCCATTTGAACCATTTAATCTTAAGGCCGAAATCATAATACTAATATAAGATAAACAGGTTTGTACAGTCAATTATCGAAAGTATCATTCAATCATAGTGTTGTTCAGTACACCGTCTTCAGTCGGCAATAGAAGTATGTGCACGTACACCCGTTTCACTCGGTGTAATGGGCTTCCAGTCATCACCGGAGATGCAGATGGCAGGAACACTTACAGTCTGCTCCCCTAGGAAGTGCATCTACACAGCTGGAAATTAGATATGGATATTTGACCATTCTGAGTTCATTCCCGGAACTCTGTCTGATATGTAAACTTCCGCTCGTGACATCGACAACTTTTATACTTCGCAACAGATGTCCGAAGACATTACATATCAACATTGTTCCTCACAAAAATCGCAGGTTCGCCGATATCGACAGCTGTTAATTAGGACCCTCCCAATACTAAGGTTACAAGACTACTCATTGTTTACTCTATGGCCGACATATGGCACATCACGTCCGCGGCGTAGCATGTCAACAGAAACAGACATATTTCAGGAGGTGGAAATTCAGCAGTGGTATCGTTCCCAAGTCCGTCACATTCCTGCTGTGTATTCATTAAATTTTTACTTGTAGCGTTGGATGGATGTACGGCAGAGTGAAAGTGAATACAATACGCCTTGATCTCTAATATAATGACCATATCCGTCCTTACTAACGCACGAAAGAACCACCTGGACAGGTATTACGTATCTTGTTACGCGGAGAGCTAGAAAGCGTTTTGAATTTCACAGAGGAGACTACAAGAAGTATTTCCTAATGTAGTAAAATAATCATTTCGGCTACACTTGAATTTGAATCCCTGGATGTTTAACAAAGTTGAAACCCATTCGCCACTTGTCTCGGTGATTCGCTTCATGAGACGCTAATTTTCGGCACTTGAGGAAAATGATGAAAATAGCGAATTAAAAAGGTGTCAAGAAATAACAGCAGCAGACAAGTAGTTATCATCTCTCAAACCCCTCATTCTTCCAGTAATTACATACATTCGTTACAGCGGCAGTCTATGGTTCAAAGGGCTCAAATGGCTCTGAGCACTAAGGGACTTAACATCTATGGTCATCAGTCCCCTAGAACTTAGAACTACTTAAACCTAACTAACCTAAGGACATCACACAACACCCAGTCATCACGAGGCAGAGAATATCCCTGACCCCAACGGGAATCGAACCCGGGAACCCGGGCGTGGGAAGCGAGAACGCTACCACACGACCACGAGCTGCGGACGGACAGTCTATGAGAAGTTATTATTTTTACTAAAGGATTATAAGATATGCCAAGTAGCTGAATTTTCCTGATTAGAGAGACTCCGGTGTGTAGTCGCACCTTACGCACTGGGGCAGACGACGTATTGGCATCCAGCCCGTACCTGTCAGCGCCGGCCGTGGTGGCCGAGCGGTTCTATGCACTTCAGTCTGGAACCGTGCGACCGCTACGGTCGTAGGTTCGAATCCTGCCTCGGGCATGAATGTTTGTGATGTCCTTAGGTTAGTTAGGTTTAAGTGTTTCTAAGTTCTATGGGACTGATGACCTCATAAGTTAAGTCCCATAGTGCTCAGAGCCATTCGAAAATCGTACCTGCCAGCAACTGGGCTCTATTCCTCTTTCACAAGGATTATTCAGTTACGCCGTGAATTTTCTGGGACGAGCTGATCCGGACAGCGCTCACAGTTTGGCGCCATGGCTGCGGTAGCTACTTAATGACTTCCTCCTCTACATTGTGATCGTGATTTGGTGGCTACTTTTGAAATTATATGGGCAGGAGAACGTCCCAATATAGCGGTATTTCGCCAGTCGTCTACCGGAAGACCCAGCTTTCTTTCTTTGTAAAGATACTAGGTCGTTACTTCGACTTTTCTATTAACGAGGGCATTTTCGGCGGACGACTTCTCTCATGTCATTGGCTAACAATAGACCACGAGATTTGATTCGCCTATACTACCCTATGTGCATTCTCTCTTCAAGTGGATGCGATCGGGGTAGTTAAGGGAAGCTTGTAGTTAATTCTTCGTATCCTGGTTCTCACACTGGTCTCTCGCTCATGCTGACACTCGACTTCTAATCTGGAGATTCCGTTTGGTAAAGAGTTGCTCTTCTTCCTGTGTGTATGTGGAGTACCCATTAAATCTGCCGTATAAAGTAATATTGTATTATAAGTACTGTATGAACCAAAGCCGTAATAAAATTCGCTTATTGTTTTGTATATATTACAGTGATTCCCGCACAGTTTGAGACGCTATTTTCTCTCGTCATTACCTTGATTTAGCATGAAATACTACAGTGCAGCGTTTGAAACAGCCGTATTCAGTTACAAATGAACTCGTAAACTGGGATTATGGTTCTGCAACGACCGTAGTATATTTCAGAAGAAATGAAAATTGGTGCCGGACCGGGACTTGTATCCGGATTTCAGAAATGCCGCGAACGCGGTCACCGTAACGAACTGTTCGAGCACAATTATAGATTTGGACCGCTCCTAGAACCGTGCTTGGGTACGAATTGCTTAGCGACCTCACCCGAAAAGTGGAAAAAACGGGTTCAGACAGTTATTCAAGTGTTCAGAAATATTCTGCAGCTGATGCGACCCCTTAGTCACAGTTTGCTAGTTTATGCTTTACTGAATGCGGCTGCTGATCGTCAACGCAGTACCTCACACATTCCACTACATAAATTATTTCTGGAGCTCGGTGAGTGTAGATTTGAACGTGATCCCTGAAGAAAACTCATTTTGTTTCGATGATAGAATGAAGACTTTTACGACCGGATGACACTGCTGCTGGTAAACATTTCGGTATGTAAGATTGTGGTCCACTAAACTCTTCTGGTCCTATGGTTTCGTCCAGAAGACTCAACGAAGGAGCAACGCCTCTGGAGATATTCAGCGCAGTTCTGGACGAAACGTTAGGAACAGAAGAGTTTCGTGGACCACGACCTTAAGCCCCGAAAGGTTTACCACTAGTACTTTTCGTTTATTTCTTTACTTCCTAATAGCCGACTCACGAGTATATTAAATGTGATCAACGCAACCTAATACCTTCCCATTATATTGATGATTTTTTCTCTCTAAACTGATTTTCTGTTCAACCTATCATATGTGCTCTTATTAGAATCAATCAAAGCGAGGTGTAACTGAACTTCTTTTTATTAATTACGTTTATACACAATCACTACCAATACGATTTAATGATTTTGGAAGATCGTGACCCATTATTCATTTGCGAAGGACCCTTTCTCTTGTAATCCCTTCTGCGAATTTCAAATGGCGTGTCTGCATTCAAGCAGACGATAGACATCAAATCGGTAAGTTACGTCGCAGATCGAGACTGGCATCTTGCACACTAAAATACAATTTTTCAATAAAACAATATAAATTGTAATATGTGTCAACGTTTCAGCCACTATTGCCAGTCATGTTGCGAAAAAAAACCCTAAACTATGTAAGAATCGCCTTTGGCATGCACTGCACCGTTCAGATGCCAAAGTTTAAACGCTTAATTTAGTCAGTTTGCATCTTTCCAAAACTGGGGAAACTGTATTCGTCGGACTACACTAGACGCCTCCAGTCAGTTACAATCAAGTTTAAGTATTTTGACCGGTTTCTTTCGTTTCAAGGGTGCTAAGGAATCAAGATATGTCATCTCATTAGCAACGTATATTGAATCACAATATTTCCACAAAACAGTAGAGCCACACACATTCTTTATTTATCGACAAATTGGTATATTTAAGAATAAAATCTTTCCCAACGGCCTGGCGTGTGCCTCCTTTGTTTTCACCTTAAATAAAGTTTGTTAAGTGAAAACGTTGTCTCTGGCGCAATTTCTCAAAGCTGCATCTCTATTTCACTGCAGCAGCAACTTACTGCGTCAACAGATGCCAGTAGTGTTGTCGCTTGCAAAATGGCAGACGACGATATTCGTATCAAACAGAGTCCTGTGATAGAACTCTCTAATGTAGAAGATGAAACGCCTATTCGCATTAGTGAAAGACCGAAAAATATGTACGGCAATGCCACAGTGGATATCAATATTTCTAAACGACGAATTCGTCGCTGTGACGAAACTGAAAGACAATACGTCTTGCCAGACGGAACGTTGAGCGGTAGGCTGGTGTCTGCAGCGCCTCCACAAAACATTTATGGAGTCCATGACATCAGTCGTGGTGACCAACAGGTGACTGCAGGCGAATTGTGCCGAATTTCTTCCTTAACAACGGCCGTTTGATGACGGTTATTCAACGAGTGGGATATTAGAAGGTCTGCACAATTTCCGTACCAAGAATGTCAACCGATCAAATTAACCAAAAAAGAAAAAGAATTGCCTCCCAACTTTTGCAGCGCTTCCATTTGGAGGAAGGAAAGTTTCTGATAAAAACCGTGACCGAAGACGAAACAGGGATTCACTTTTTTTAAACAGAATGAAAGATATGGTCAATGGAATGGCATCAGAGAAACTCACTGAAGAAGAAGAAGTTCAAAACTGCGCGATAGGTGGGGCTAATAACGGCTACAGTAATCTGGGATGCTCAGGGTGTTCAAATGGCTCTGAGCACTATGGGACTTAACTTCTGAGGTCATCAGTCCCCCAGAACGTAGAACTACTTAAACCTAACTAACCTAAGGACATCACATACATCCATGCCCGAGGTAGGATTCGAACCTGTGACCGCAGCAGGCGAGCGGTTCCATACTGTAGCGCCTAGAACCGCTCGGCCACTGTAGCCGGCATGCTCAGGGTGTGATTATGGTCGATTACTTAGTGCATAATTACACAATAAATCCTGTCTAGTATTTCAGGACCCTCAAACAGCTTGAAGCACATCTTCAACGAGATCGCCCGACAACAGCTGTGGCGGATTTTCTTCTTTTACATGACATTGCCACACCGCACAGCAGCTGTCACACCATTGAAGAGATTGTTAAAAGTGGATGGGAGACCTTGCCTCATCCCCCCATTTACCTCTGAGCTGGCACACCTTTTCAGGGCGATCGCTAAAAGCTCATCACTTTCAGGATGAAGAGGCCGTGGAAACTTCCGTGTGTTAGTGGTTTGAGAAGCAGGGCAGAGAGTTTTACCACACGGGACACGATGCCCATGTTAAAAGATGGACCACAACTGTGGAAGTGAACGCAGGTAATATTAAAAAGTCATAAATTAGTTGTCAGTATTGTGGTTTTCAACCAATTTAGTTGTATCTGCAATTTTTGAAAAATAAAAATAAAAAAGACATGGAGTATCAATTTTTCATTGACCCACGTGTTTCTACTTTTTTGTTTTACAATCTCTAGATAAAGGTGGCTGTTCGAATTAACTTACAGCCAGGGAGTTTGCAGCCAAATATCAGTCGAAATAGTAGTAGGGCAACGGGAGTCGCAGTGAGAATATTTGGGCTTTGATTTCCATTTCCGGTATTTGTCTTACAGCCAAGGAAAACTTCCAAAAGGCTTCTGTCAGAAATTGGGGGAGTGGAGGAAACGAGCATTCTATCTCATTTAATTCCGGGACAGTAATATCGCACATAGCATACGTGGAAGTGTATTTTGTTATAGGCATACAGAGTAATTTCGATGACTTGCTGGACTGTTGTAGTGTACTTAACTAAGGCGTCAGGATATTGCGTCCACCTCCCAGCTCATGCATGATGGGCTCGCACCCTTTACCCCAGGGAGTGGAAGCTGCGATCTTGTGTGGTCCTTGCTTGTTGTGGTTGTTCGTAGACATGGGACGGTGTGGGAGTGGTAGCGCAGATCGGTCCATCACTAGAGGCTCCGTTCGAATCTCCACGAAGACTCTCTTCGTTGCAAGATGTGATTCCATCGAAGAGCCGCTTATGCAGGCTTCCACACGAAACAGAAGTAGGTCTCGCTTATGTTCTCGAGATTCTCGTATATCTTTCTTGTTGTCGATTCCTTCATGAAGGTCTACCAAGAGAGTTCACTTGACATATAAGTTCTTATTCTAAATGTCAAACTTACGCTCTGCAGACAGATAGTGCTCTGCCACAGCTGATCCTTTACGTCTCCTTGTGGTACAAATTCCGTGTGATTACAATCAATCATCGGCATCCTCGATATAGTACAAATGATGTCATTTTCCTCAAACACGCATTCTTACATCACTCACCCAGCACTTGATAGTTTATAATCCAGTTGTCACACCACATGCATGAAATACAATATGAACGACTATTTTAATAGGTCATATTCTATTTTACATCGTTGGAGATTTCATTAGATTTTAAAAGCTTTTGACTCTACATTTCATCTACTCGAAGGAACAGTCCATATTGCTAGAGAACGAAGGTATATCCTTTGTGCCTGTAATTGTTTTAATGGCGTTATATTTATATAGAATTACGCTCTTGTAGCGAGTTTTAAGGGAAGAGCTTTAAAATAATTTTTACAGCATTTAAACTGTGAATTTGTTTCGTATGAGACTGCACTGTACAGGGAGCCTAATAATGTTCCATAATCATGTACTGTTTTCCTCAGTTACAGGACGTAAGTTAGTCAGCATGATTATCGCAACTATGGCCGCGAAATTTTTACTTGCCAATTGATATTACGTAAGACACTCACCATGTTTATTTGGGTATTTTTAGGGCGTTACGAAAGTTACCTTTACGTCTGAGCATAGTACGTTAATCAGCTGACACGATTTATCCGTGAAGTTCACAATGATGTTATCGGATCGCCATGAATGATTATTTTATTGTTTTTACGGTGAAAGTTTAACTGGCACCAATAGGATATCTGTATTCTAATCTACTTTTGCAACACAGTAAGTACTAGTACGTAAGTAGTCTTCCGAACTTGCTGTTTCTGATCTACGTGGACCTTTTGTAGTGTCTAGCTGTCACAGCCTCCTTCTGAAGACGATAATGTTATCATTATCGAAACCTTGGTAAAGTATCGTGATAAATCTTACGAATCTGGCTGGTTATTTTTTGAACCTTATTCCGTATATAACAGTCTGAGCTAAGTGAAACATCAGTGTGTGTGGGTTACAACAAGATTCGGGGCTTCCTGGTTTCCTGTCGGAATTTTAACACCTTCTATTGCCCAACGCTGAAGACAGCTTTAGCTAAATGAAATCGTTCTCTGCACGAGGCTGTTTTTCAGCGTATAACGATGAAACTCAGTGTTCATAAACGTAATTGTTATGCTAGATAACGTTATAACTGCCGCAGAGCAACTACATCGTTGACAAATCTTATAATTCCACACTGAAACGAAATAGATAAATTTGGTCTATATTTGACGAAACAGAGAGTCCAATTATTAAATATATACGAACACAGGAAACTAAGAGAACGCAAACGAATCATATGCAGACGATATAAGTACACCTCCTGACAGGAAAAGTGACGCTCCAGAGAGGGGAGGGGCGAGGAAATTAAACTTCATGGAGTTAGAGGTTATGTAAAGTTATTTCAGTGACCACAGATTCGAGACAAATTTGAAAAGAGGCAATTGATCAGTAAGATGTTCGACCCGTTCTGGGATGTATTCATTCAACGTTTCGGTTGGTATTGGTGTCTTATAATTCACCGGCACCTTTCCCTGAGGCAAACTGGTCCACGACTGTTGTCCCTTGGATCTCAGAAACTGGTGCTGTCGCGGAGCTGACATCCAACATAGTCCATACATGTTGTATCAGAAGCAGATGTAGGGAATATTGGTTAAGGCCGTACCTTAGCATCGTGCATCACAGAGACATGTGCCATGAGATGACTATCATTATCCAACTGAAAAATGGTACCAAGATACTGCAGCACGAGAAGTAACACATGACGGCTAAGGTTGAGCATGACGTTCCGTTGCGCCGTCTGCGTTCCGTCACTCACTACCATCCATGTCCGGACGTCATATCCACCGGCTCACTATTCCGAGACGACAGAACTGTCATCGCTGTAACTCTTCAAAACATCGTAACAAGATCGTTCACGTCGCCTCATTGTCGCTGACATTGGTCATCTAGTAAAGCGCAGAACTGCAGCTCACCACTGAACCCAAAGCAAACTTATTTTTCTGCAGTCCATGCTTCCAGGCCACACCACCACTCGGAAAGCGGCCGTTTGTGTTGTGGAGTTAATGGGATGGTAATTCCCAAGTTGTCGGTATTCGCATGCTGTCGATTCTGATGAGAACAACCTCATCTCTGAACTGGGATTGAGAATGCATGTGAGGATATTGAACTAGTTGTTCAATACGTAGACGGAGATGAAAATCCAAAAGTCGTGGGTGACTGGAATAAAATGTTAGGGAAAGGAGTTGAAGAAAGGATTATGGGAATATATGGGCTTGATAGTGGGAATGGGAGAGGACAAAAACTAATTTAGCTCTGCAATTAATTTCAGATGGTACTAGAGAGCACTCTGTTCAAGAAAAAGAAGAGAAGAAGGTATATCTGGAAAAGGCCGGCAGATACATAAAGGTTCCACCTATATTACATCATACTCAGGCAGAGATTCCGTCATCACCTACTGGACTGTAAGGGGTGCTACAGGTAAATATAGACTCAGATTACGATTTGCTAATTATGAAGAGTTTACAAGTTCAAGAGAGAAGACAGGAAGAAACAGTGTGCAAAGAAGTGGGATACGAAATTTCAAACGAATAAAGAGATATGGTTGACGATCTCTGAGGCTATTGACAAAGGAATAGCTCAGTAGGCAGTTGAGTTGAAGAGGAAAGGACATCTCTAAAAAGGACAGTCACAGAACTTACACAGAAAAATGTAGGTACAAGGAAGGTATCTGCGTAGAAAGCATGGGTAACAGAAGAAATACAGTTGATCGACGAAAGAAGGAAGTACAAAATGTTCAGGGAACTTCAGAAATACAGAAATACAAGTTACTTAGGAATGAAATCAGAAGGAAGTACATGAAAGCTTTGGCGAAATGGTTACATGAAAAATTTGAAAAAATCGAGAAAGAAATGATTGTCGGAAGGACTTACTCATCATACAAAAAAGTCAAATCATAATTCGGTGAAAATTAAAAGCAACGGAGCTAAAATTAAGATTGCAACAGGAGTTCTACAGTTAAATGCAGAGGAGGAAGTGGATAGGTGGAAAGAGTACATTGAAGGTCTGTATGAGGTGTAAACTTACCTGATGTCGTGATAGAGGAAGAAACAGGAGTCGAGAGGGAAGAGATAAGGTTTCCCAAATTAGAATAAGATTTTAGAAGAGCTCTGGAAGACTTACAATCACGTGAGGCAGAAGGGATGGGTACCATTCCATTCGAATTTCTGAAGTTACAAAAACATGATTATTGACCTTGGTGTGTATAATATACGACACTGACAATATACCACACAGTTCACAAGAATGCAAAAGACGCCTTTTGATTAGAGTTCCAATTCTGAATGACAGGTAGTTGGGTCACCAGGGAACATTATTGTTATCCGGTTTCGTGTCGGTACTAGGTCTGGGATGTTATATCAGGGGCGTGAACATCTTCAGATGTTGAGCACTGAGAAGAACATGTCGTCGGCACGTACTGATACGGCGTAGTCTGAACGGAGCCCCCTTGTGGATTTCCAAATTAAGGACTGGTTGAATGGTTCAATATCAAAATTGAGCTCAATCGGAAGTGACTGTCTTGATGTTGGACTACATGAGAAACTAACGGGAGGCACACACAACGTCAGAGTTCTTGTCTACCACGACGATCTCTGTATCGTGTAACCAATTCCAATATGCGCCTGCCAACGAAGACTGAGTTATTGCAACATCCTACGCAATTCTACACCATTGGTCGGACACTAGCAACAGCCGATGTAGGGATTTACAGCCAGACTAGAGAATTACCATACGATATTACAGTGCCTGTCTTATTCTGATTACAATGCAAAGTTCTTTTCGATATCCATGCATGCCCAAGGGAACAGGCACTGTGGCGACCAAGCCGTTACGAAACACTGCAAATGAATGCGACATTCGAGTAAGGACTACCCTCAGCTGTAGAATGGAATGACGACGATGAAAATTTCTGCCGGACCGTGCCTCGAACCCAGATATCCCGCTTATCGCGAGCGGTCACCTTACCACTAGGTTATCCATGCACGACTGACGGCCGGACCAAAACTTTCATACGCCGTCAATCAGAATAACACAAGCATTGCAATATCGTATTTATCTGCCGATACCGGCCGGGCGACTTTCAAGTACAACGTCTGACCTGTCCCGGAATATACATAATGGATGTCCGATTACATGTCGTATTGCAGGAGAGTATATATAAACATACAACCAATTTCAATAAATTTTCTAAATCGTATATATTGTTACGTAACACCAAGTGCACGTATCCTTTTTCTTCCCTTGCCTCAGCAACGTGACTGGGTTGATGCGCAGCAACGCGCAGCTACTGTACGTAATGTTGAAATATGTGTGTGGGAGAGTAGCTGCTTGGACACGTGTTTCAGAGATTTTTTGCTCTTTTAAGCAGGCCGCAGTGGTCTGTCAAGTGCAGAGTAGTTTATTATGATTTGTATTACGGGTAGGGACGTCAATATTGCGGCGTCGAGGGGGTGTCGACCGCCCACGGAACGTCGCTCACTGCCGTTCCCAGCTCGGAGGGAGATAATATATTTAAACCTCTCGCCTGTGCACCCACGCTCTGCAGTGCTCGCCGTCTCCGATGCATAGTGCTGTGGACGCCACCAGAGGACGACGTCTTTGCCTCACTGCATTCAGTTGTTTCGTCGGCAAGTTCTTTTAAGACGAAGCGCAACGAATTCTCTGCACAGATGTCAAAAGACTTTCAGTGAGAGTTCATCGTTATAGCTCGATACCACAGTTAGCCGGTTATTGTACAATAGGATCGCTACCGAGTGAACCAGTTTGTATAAAGAACGATTCTCCAATCGATCAGTAAAATCACTGCTGAAGGACTCGTGATCTTCCGTGTCATGTATACCACGTATTCCCATTTGTACTCATTGTAAATAATAAATAATTTCCACAGCAACAGGTTAAAGAACTTTTTATGCCAATGACTGGGTCGGTCCGGTTTCTCGTTGTTCTGTTATGTTTTTTACTACCCCGAGTCATCCTGTTTTGGCGATTCGGTCCTTTTTGAAAAAACAATTAGTTACTGCCTTTCTGGTCTTGACTAAGTCCGTGTGTTTAGTAACCGGTTGTCCTGGTTTCGTTTTGATACTATTTTCTAAAAAAAAATTAAATTGCCTAATCTTGTGAGTTTTTCATCCTTTTGCTTAATTTTAAAGCAAGCATTGTTCCTGTAAAGTGCATCACGCTAGTCTACATCCTGCATTTATTAGTTATTTTCATAAATTGTCATTGTATGTCATAGTTTAGATGTTTTACTTGTGTCTCGGACCACTTTGCACACAATGAAGTGCTGCTTTCCCATTGACAGTATTAGCGCCATTAATAGTTTTTACTAACTTACTTTGGCTCTAACACATTGTAGGCTATTATCCAGGCATCCCAACAGTTCAGCTTTCACTCTATCTCTCTTGTTATCAGCGGATGCAATCCACGTGATCCTTCCCTCGAAGTCGGTCTGTGGTGTTTCCGCAATTCCGTCTCGATACATATCCGGTGTGCGCACTTCAATGTAAGCCCTTGCCACCTGGCTTCGCAGTGCACTGTTTTCTTATTCACTGAAGAGCCAAAGAAACGTACACCTGGCTAATATCACATAGGGCCCACGGGAGCAGGCACAAGTACCGCAGCATGACGTGGCATGGACTCGACTAATGTCTGAAGTAGTGCTGGAGGGAATTGACACCATGAATCCTACAGGGCTGTATATAAATCCATAAGAGTACGAGGGGGTGGTGATCTCTTCTGAATAGTACGTTGCAAGGCATCCCAGATATGCTCAATAATGTTCATGCGTCGGGAGTTTGGTTGCCAGCAGAAGTGTTTAAATTCAGAAGAATGTTCCTGGAGCCACTCTGTAGCAATTCTGGACGTGTGGGGTGTCGCACTGTCCTGCTGGATTTGCTCAAGTCCGTCGGAATGCACAATGGGCATGAATGGATGCAGGTGATCAGACAGGATGCTCACGTATGTGTCACATGTCACAGTCGTATCTGCACGTATGAGAGGTCCCATATCACTCCAACTGCACATTCCCCACACCATTACAGAGCCTTCATCAGCTTGAACAGTCCCAAACAGATGTCCATGCATTCATGGGGTTGTCCACATACCCGTACACGCCCATCCGCTCAATACAATTTAAAACGAGACTTGTCCGACGAGGCAACATGTTTCCAGTCGCCAACAGTCGAATGTCGGTATTGACGAGCCCAGACGAGGCGTAAAGCTTTGTGTCGTGCACTCATCCAATGTACACGAGTGGGCCTTCAGCTCCAAAAGCCCATATCGATGATGTTTCGTCGAATGGTTGACACTCTACGCTTGTTGATGGCACAGCACTAATACCGGCAGCGATTTGCGGAAGTGTTGCACTTCTGTCACGTTGAACGATTGTCTTCAGTCGTCGTTGGTCCCGTTCTTGCCGGATATTTTCCCGGCCGCAGCGATGTCGGAGATTTGATGTTTTATCAGATTCGTGATACTCACGGTTCACTCGTGAAATGGTCTTATGGAAAACTCCCCACATTATCGCTATCCCGGAGATGCTGTGTTCCGTTGCTTGTGCGCCAACTGTAAGACCACTTTTAAATTCACTTAAATGTTGGTAACCTTCCATTGTGGCAGCAGTAACCGATCTAAAAACTGCGCCAGTCACTTGCTGTCTTACATAGGCGTTGCCCATCCCCGCACCGTATTCTATCATTTTACATATCTCTGTATTTGAATACACATGCCTATACCAGTTTCTTTGGCGCTTCAGTGTATATGTTTCACATGGCGTCAATAATTAGGTCGATCTGAAAGTTATATTACTCTTGAAGAATCAGATTTGCTATGATAGATTATAATTCGTTTTATTACTATTGCCATTTTGGAGAGACCTGATAATGACAGTTAGATCTCTCGAAACCGGTAATAGTAATAAAAAGAATTACTAGCTGACCTGGCAAATTTGATTCTTCAAGAATAATATAGCACTACTTTCTGCCGATTGAGCTGTTTAGGTTCGACGCCGTATTCAGCCTTTTTCCACTTCACGTCTGTATCGTTCTGAGGCGTAAAATGCTTTTATACTATATTTTTATTAAGTTTCATCCTATCTAGCCATCACGGGAGTGGTCTGTATTATTTTCTGCTCTTTACTCCTCTCTTAGCGAAAAACTGCTGACTGTGAACGCTAGGTCATCCTATTCACTTTCCTCGCTCAGAACATGACTTTATTTAATGAGTACGTTCATCTCACATGTATTTTAATATTTTATGTTTTCTTGCCTTTCAAGTGTTTTTGCCTATCAATTTGTACAGATTGCACCTGATGATGAAGCTAAAATACTGCGGAATCGGTGGTGTGTTTGAATAAAATATTTACATCTGAAACGATCTTATCTTTTCGGAAAGTAAATAAATGTGTTAAAATTTAATTCATTTCGTACATGTCTGATGTGTTGAGCTACCCCGTAAACTACAGCAGCAACAGATATTCCTGGTGATGAGGCTGGTTCACTATAGTTCCGTAGCAGCTTCGTTGGCACAGTAACATGTAGTTTCATTTTCTCTCCTGCAATTAAATACTGAAGTATTTTTAATTTTTGTATGAAATGGCTACTTCCGGAGAGCAACCACTCAATGCACTTATTCAGGCTCAGAGCCAACAAATACAAACATTCTCAGGAAGCATTATCGTAGTGCTGGAAGCACAACCAGCCCAGCAAGAAACTACGACTGAAACACAGAATGACTGTAATGAAGTGCCACCTCCTCCCTTCCGCTGTTTTTTTGATGAAAAACAAGACGAGCGGACGATGTACCAAATTCAGCCAGAACAACACTTTGCTGCCTACAACATCTCAGGTGACTGACGACGATCTTACTATTTTTCCTGGGTAGGAGTGCATATTTTCCGTTTGTCTAGAAAGCGGTTGCCTTACTTACAATAATAAACCCTACCCCTTGTTAGGAAGCTGGACGAATTTTTGAAGCTCAGATTAATGTAGCTGCAGGTTGTTTCAAATTTTATCGCGCGCGTGGTCACAGTAATCAGTCTTACAAGGAATGGTTTGCTGAACTCAAGGGCATGACTAGGAACTGTAAATTTAATTGCGCTTGTGGAGTTTTTTCACAAGACGAAATGCTTAGCATTGCGATTATTCAGAATTCTGTTAATAACAGCAGCAAGACTTCTGAAGCATCGCAAACCCTGGTCACAATTATGTACTGAAAGCAATTGCAGCTCAGGAAGTATAAGTCATCGAGAACATGCGCTTGTTGTTCAAATGGGGACCACGGATAGTTATCAACGGCACTACTCTAAATGACAGTTTCTGACAAGAGTCGCAGGCAGGGGCATGAACCCGGTGATGGTCGCCCACCCGGTTTCACTGCTAGGTCAAGCTCTTGTGTGACGTGTTATCTAATACATGATCTTAGACAGTGCTTCTTCTGCCGTAAGGAATCCCGAAACAGCGATAATCATGACACACACAGCAAATGTGTCCACAAAAAGAATGCTAAGCAAATTCCGTTCCATACAAGTCTAGAAATGAGAAAATGGATATGAATATGATCTCTCGGCCTGAATCTGTGCCCAGTTCTCCTGGAAAACTCCGCAGAAACCGTGGCCAATGACCCAATAATAGGAAAGTGACTTACACACTGCGAAGCTTCGCTCATTGCAGTTAGCTCTCCACTAACAGACGATCAGCTAAACGCTGTATCAGTCACAAATCAGACTGTCTTGCATTCAGAGGACAAACACCAAACTATTCATCTCTTTACAGACTTGCAAGCAGTCCGTACTATTTTAGTTAGAAAGTTATGGTTCAGTTACACTAGTGAGTAAAACTATCTCGAGTAATTCTGACACCCTCAGCTCCAAAAACCGCATCTGCACCTCACAGCCTATAACGGCGGAATCGTATCTGTTCTTCCGAAATGCTCTTTGTTAGCAAAATATGTAAATGAAACTACGTGAGTGTCATTCACGGTAGTTTATTCAACTGGAGTCCCAATATTTTTGACATAGCTGTTTTTAATTTGGTTGGTGTAGATATTCAAGACAATGTGCTTTTTACTGATACGCAGATTTCTTATGACAGCGTTCATCAGTTGTTTGACAATCATTAAGATTTATTCGATGGCACATTGGAACATAGAAAATATTTTCATGCACATATTATGCTGTACCAGTTTGCACATCCAAATTTTTACTGAACCCGTCCAGTGCCTCACGGCAGTAACCCTGCCCACCTACGCGACCACTACCACAGCCGCAGCGTCCGTCGCATTCACAGCGTCATCAGGAACGGACATCGAGCCTGCATCGGCTGTATATCTTTCAAATTCTGCATCCTCCCGTGCCACTGGATGGACTTCCTACGCACAGTTCTTTGGCTGTTCTCGCCCGTGGTTTGCAAAGCAACAGTTTGGTTGGTGCCAACTGCAACGCGCCGCAGCCAACCCTATCGGCAGCACCTCCACGCTGACAACGTCCACGTTGTCGCCCGCACCCACACTGTGCGTCGACAGAGAGAAATTTGGCGGTTTGCGGGGCGAGGGGAAGGACTGCGGTCTGGACGGTGTTTTCGTCGACCACACACACTGTAAATGGCGCTCCGCTCGCATCTCCGAGGGAGACAGTACATTTAACCAGCCCGCCAGCGCGTCTCTGCGAGCCCCGCTCTCTCCAGCGTTGCGATGGGTGACTCCACGGAGCCAGCAGAGGACGTCGTCTACCAATCACTCACTGCACTCGGCTGTTCCGTCGGGAAGTCCTCATAAGACGCCACACGCCTAGCTCCGATCAGATATCGGCAGACTTTCAGTGAGAATACACGTAACAGATAGCAAGAGACTGCACCTTATAATCGTTAGGTTGAAACACGTATGTATTCAGTACAGCGATGGCGAGCCATGAGAGAATCTCTGACCAGAGAGTTATTTATCGTTGCTAGTCTGCGCTTGACCGCGCGAGAGTTCAGTTGCGTGTAGCGAGCCGGCAGGAAGAGTAGCGGTACGTAGCGAGTCGCGAAAGCATGTAGTTCAGTTGCGAGTTAGCAGTTGCGAGATGTACTCGGTCGGAGTCGGCGGGCGTCGACATGGGTCTCTGGTCACGATTCAGGACGAGGTATATTGTTAAATAAGGTAATGAAGCAGCATTGCGCTCAGCTAATAATGTATTGTAATTGTAATTAATTTGTTCAAGAAATGCCCCAATAATAATTCTGTTTTCAAGGCAATCGTTATTAAAAAGAAAAAAAATCATTACAAGTGAATGTTCATTTCTCAATTTTTGTGTCGAGTTTACATTGGACCATTATTTTCAATATTTTTGTAGCGAAGGTACAGTCGCTTTTATTTCAATTTAACGATGTTTTGTGGGAGCTCAACAACATTTGGGTCATTATTATTCAGTTATCTTGTGGGGAAATAACTTTTGGCACGTTTTCATTATCATAGACTTTTCTTTTTATTTTTGCTGGGAAATCACACTTGGCTCTGTTCACATTAACATTTGTATTGTCTTGTAAGAATTTGCTGGGAGGTTACGTTTAACACGATTCCCATTAACATTTAATTATTTTCATTTTTCAAATTTTTTGTGGGGAGGTTACACTTGGCGACCCAGATTAATTTCTCTTTCATGATTACCATTACGTTCAATAAATTAATGGGAAACGCGATTACAATATCCACTGTACTAAAAAAATTAAATTTAACTTACTACAGAAAAATAACGACGGCAGTCTATTTTAATAAACCATCAAGCGTCTGTAAGACGATTGTGCCTATTTTAACATGAATTAGTGGGACGTTAACGACTTTTGATTTCAAGAAGGTCTGTATCATATTCAAGTATTATGAAAATGTGGCCGTTCATAGATATAATTATGTATTCACAAAAACAAAAGAAATGACGGCAGAAAACAAAAGTGGCATTATGAATTTTGCAGTACTATAAAGTTTTCGCTCCTACACTAAGGGGTACTAAAAGTAGCAAGACCAATTTTCCTCGCGCGTTGTGTTACGAATCCCTTATAGAGTTTCTATCTGCCTACTTGTAGCTTGCTACAAAACAATTAAAAATGCGGTTGTCAGCGAGTCCCCAACGGTGAACGTAAGCAATTTGCAACTAGCAGGCAAGCATGTTACCTCAGAGCTAGCGAAGAGGTGCGGCGTCTGTGTTTTAGTTATTGGCCCAGTAGACGCTATGACAGGTAAATTGCAACATAAGAAACGAGAGTAGTCTTATTTCCCGTGTGGAACAATTTTCATGGACTCAATAGCACTAACTGACATCCCTACATCACACCTCAAGAGAAAATCACTCACATTATTCAAATGAAATGATACGATAATATCAAGTGAATTTAGCAGGATAGTTCTGTGCCATCAAGGAAGTAACTCGTCGATCACAGAGGTGACAAGCATATCCTGCAATGTTGCTAAGTTTCAATTATACTACCAGGAAGGATACCAGCTGATGTGTTCTGTGAGTAACCTCGGAAGTGACTATAGCTTCGCCTCAGAGTTATGGGTGGCAAGGGCTGGAATAACATCATTATATATGAATGAGTGTTATTCGCATTTCTGTAACTAGGTTTAGGGAATTTAGTGTAATTACTTGTAATACAGCGACGCACTAAGTGAAAACGAAATATCATAAAGTAATAACTGCGACAATTATTTGTGTTTTACTGCCCTAATCGGACCGAAACCTTGGATGCGTATTCACCAGATGCGGTTCACAATTTTTGAGTTTCTCCAGTGGTTGAGTTGGCAACGTATCTTTGCTATACAAAATTACTACTGAGATCACTATCGTTGGCACAACAGTCACAAAACAGGCTTGACCTGGTCCTTGTTGTCAGCTTTTGTGACGGATATTTTGCATTTGCTGGAAACGTGAAGACTAAAAGATGAATTCGAATATTCCATGTGGTGAAAATCTATTCATCCAGCTCCAAACATCAAAAAGTAGTTACAACAAGTGACAGAAAAATGTCTGTGAACCAACAGTTAATAATGCAGTCATAATTATTGGAATCTGGCAAACTCCATCTGTCATGTGATATTGTGAAAAACTACTTTTTTCATCCTAACAGCACCGCAGTATGAACTCAAGGGTTTCGTAGGATTCCTTTACTTAATTCCGTTGTGATCGTTTCCTAAGACAGTAGAGGAGAACCAAAACCATCTGCCTTGAAATATAATTTTCCAGCGGGTTTGGAATCTTTGACTACAGTTGCAGTAGCACATTCAGTGGGGTATCAAGAATGTGATCATTCAGTCATTGCTGTAGTATATGCTAGGGTAGAAAGAAGCAGGTTTCCCACAAAGTAAATGATGAGAGACACTGTAATTAACGCATAAGTAAATTTTCAAAATCGCTGTCATTTACTAAACAAGAATGGTTCAGAAAATTACAACTATATCTGCTGAAATGAGTAGGTTAATGCAGCTTCAGTCCGTCACTATCACTGAGACGCCAAACATTTTCCGAATAGCACTTTAGGTACAAATATGTGTGTGTGTGTGTGTGTGTGTGTGTGTGTGTGTGTGTGTGTGCGTGTTTGTTTGTTTGTGCTTGTGTGTGTCGTGTCTATTCGTTCGGACGTGTCTGAAACAACAGACACTACGAATCGAAACAGACAGTCTTGTTGATCAATTAAATATTGAAGGACAGATGTCCAGGCTGATCCATCTTCGGTGGCAGATGAAAATATGTGCCTGACCAGGTTCGAACCCGGATTCGTTGTATCAGAAAGAACAAGCACCACACATATATATCCGTTTACAGGGTATTTCAGGAGGGATAGTAGACGTTTTAGCAGGTGGTAGTGTAGACGAATTGCATACAAATTACATATAAAAGTAGCCACTTTTTATTGAGTACAGAGATACAGCTGTTATTACGTAGCCCTAACAAACTCAAAGCAAAGGTAAATGAGGACGTTCAAAGTTGATTTTCAAAAATTCCCTCACCAACTTCAATAGACTTGTGACTTCTCTTGATAACACCACGTGTAGCTCTTTTGAGGTCGTCTTCGCGTTCTTTTATGAGAGCTGCACTATCGCAATCCGAGCGATCAAACCGGATCTTTGGCTTACTTTATGGACTTCTCCTTTCAATCATCCCCACCGGCAAAAATCCATTGGGATAAGGTCCGGGGGCCTTGGTGGCCAGGAAAAGTGCCCACATTTTCTGATCTAACTTCCGGGAAATGTTAGGTTTGGATGATGTGTCACCTGATGACTGTAATGTGCAGGAGCCCCGTCATATTGGAGGAACGTACGCATTCTTGTAGGCAAAGGAGCCTCTTCCAATAATGCTAGAAGGACATTTTCAACAAAATGTAAACAACGGGCTCGTGTAAAGACCAACAAACGAAACGAAACCACGCGAGGTGGCAACACAGTTTGAGGCGCCTTATCACGGACTGCGCGGCCCCTCTCACTGGACGTTCGATTCCTCCCTCGGGCATGGGTGTATGTGTTGTACTTTGCATAAGTTAGTTTAAGTAGTATGTAAGTCTAGGGACCGATGACTTCAGCAGTTTTGTCCCTTAGGAATTCACACGGTTTTGAAACGAAAATGCATTGGACATTCGTTACATGGCTTTTTTTCTGCAATTTGCCTATAGTACCACCTCCTACAATATTTACCATTCCTCCTGAAACAGCCCGTATAATTATCCAGGTCTCAACGGGACAATGAGAGTTTTCAGTGCGAAACGCACGTCATCGTCCGAACCCTCGCGGGAATACAGCGTGGCTGTGAGCGAGTGGAATAATGGCCGGATGACTGGTGGGGAGGTGGGGGGGGAGGAGGATTAGGCGTATGTGGTAAGCGACTAAGGTGGGAATTTGCACCTGACGAGGAGCGTGTGTAGATAGGTCCTGCAGGGAGTTTGGTCGTTGTGTTCTGATAGTGCAATGATCCGCGCGTCTGCCTATTAAGCAAGAGGTCCAGGTTCGAACCCCTACGGGCACAAATTTTCATTTGTCGCCGTTGCTGTTTTACAACGCCCTGCGACTGTGTGGACGTCTGTCCATTATTTAGGATGCAATTGTTTTTTGAGGCAATACAGGTGACTTACGAACATTTGTCTTGCAACCAATGTAACGGGACTTCAATGGCTTTCATTTCTTAGTCATTGCTTTGTGATGGCGCTTCTTGTTGTTGTGGTCTTCAGTCCTGAGACTGGTTTGATGCAGCTCTCCATGCTGCTCTATCCTGTGTAAGCTTCTTCATCTCCCAGTATCTCCCAGAATCTGCTTAGTGTATTCATCTCTAGGTCTCTCTCTACGATTTTTACCCTCAATGCTGCCCTCCAATACTAAATTGGTGATCCCTCGACGTCTCAGAACATGTCCTACCAACCGATCCCTTCTTCTACTCAAGTTGTGCCACAAGCTCCTCTTCTCCCCAGTTCTGTTCAATACCTCCTCATTAGTTATGTGATCTACCCATCTAATCTTCAGCATTCTTCAGTAGCACCACATTTCGAAAGCTTCTATTCTCTTCTTGTCTTAACTATTTATCGTCCACGTTTCACTGCCATACATGGCTACACTCCATACAAATACTTTCACAAACGACCTCATGACATTTAAATCTATACTCGATGTTAACATATTTTTCTGCTTCAGAAACGCTTTCCTTGCCATTGCCAGTCTACATTTTATATCCTCTCTCTTTCGACCATTATCACTTATTTTGCTCCCCAAATAGCATAACTCCGTTACTACTTTAAGTAGTAAAGCTGCATGCCCTGGGGAAAAATTACGCCTGTAGTTTCCCCTTGCTTTCAGCCGTTCGCAGTACCATAACAGCAAGGCCATTTTGGCTAGTGTTACAAGGCCAGATGAGTCAATCATCCAGACTGTAGCCCCTGCAAGTACTGAAAAGGCTGCTGCCCCTCTTCACGAATGACATGTTTGTCTGGCCTCTCAACAGATACCCCTCCGTTGTGGTTGCACCTACGGTACGGCTATCTGTATCGTTGAGGCACGCAAGCGTCCTCACCAACGGCAAGGTCCATGGTTCATGGGGACTCTTACCCATGTCATATACACGCGAATCATATGTTATCGCATATTTAGTCAAATAACAAATCTTCAGTATATTCGTAAATAGTGCAAACAGGATTGCAGCGAGCTGATCACTTAACCAAGTGCAACAAAGAGTACCTGTGTAGTGAATCATTTCTGCTGCACAGCTGACAGTAATATTTGTCAGGCAATTCACTGAAGAATTAATGTACTACCTGGACGAAAATCTCTGTAGTCATACTATTTCATTAGCAGCTCCTGAATGGAGTACTATGTTCGTTAAATCCGATTCATTTGGTTACCCCGGCCGCGGTGGCCGTGCGGTTCTGGCGCTGCAGTCCGGAACCGCGGGACTGCTACGGTCGCAGGTTCGAATTCTGCCTCGGGCATGGGTGTGTGTGATGTCCTTAGGTTAGTTAGGTTTAAGTAGTTCTAAGTTCTAGGGGACTTATGACAAAAGATGTTGAGTCCCATAGTGCTCAGAGCCATTTGAACCATTTGAACCATTTGGTTCCAATGGCTCTGAGCATTACGGGACTTAACATCTGTCATCAGTCCCCTAGAACTTAGATCTACTTAAACTAACTAACCTAAGCACATCACACACATCCTTGCCAGAAGCAGGACTCGAATCTGCGACCGTAGCGGTTGCGCGGTTCCAGACTGAAGCGCCTAAGTCAGATTACTCAAGCTGTTACACACAATAACAGACGGCTCATTCTGCTGAAAAACGTGATGACCGCAAGTCCATAAATAAGATCCTGGGAGCGGTAGTAATGCATGAAAGGAAACAGACCGTTGGACATATGTTCAAATGTGTGAAATCTTATGGGACTTAACTCCTAAGGTTATCAGTCCGTAAGCTTACACCCTACTTGACCTAAATGATCTTAAGGACAAACACACACACCCATGCCCAAGGGAGGACTCGAACCTCCGCCGGTACCAACCGCACAGGCTATGACTGCAGCGCCTTAGACCCCTCGGCTAACCCGCGCGGCAGATCGTTGGACAAAGGAATGGAGAGCTCCCTGTTTTTTGTGTTTCCAATAGAGCCTACGATAAGAATCTGGTGTCATATTATGCTTCAGAACCCTATACTGTTTATTTTTCACTTCATACTAAAACCAAAGCTGTGATATGAAAAGAGGAAATGACTTACGTTCTTCTCTGAAACTTAAGTTTTCTGTGTTTATTTTCTCACTTCATACAAAAACAAGGGAGCTGATATGAGAGGAAGAAATGAAGTATACACTTCCAAGACAATATTTCCTTGTGTGCTGTTACTGCGTGCGTGAAAGCTCTGAACTTAATTTTTGTTTGTTGGATCACCTCACATTACTTTGTAAGAAGGTGCCTATATTCTTGGGATTCTAATAGAGTGGATATTCTATCACTGGCTAAAATTCTGATGACTAATGACATTCTACTCGTTCCAGTTTCTCCGTGGTACCTGTGAGCAGAGTCTCACGATGGTTACTATAAAAACATGGAGGTAGTAATGTCCGCTCACTGCAGTCAGAGCCAAGGTGATTTCTTTTTGTTTACGGCGAAGCTTCTGCTGCAGTGACCACGCTCAGCCAACATAAACAAATCGCTGCGGTATAGAGCACTGATAATTGCTGCACTTGTCGCGAACTGCGACATGAGCGCACTGTCTCTGCTAACGATACTTTGGAGTTAATACATCTCACTTTCCTAATGTAATATGCAGGACATGGGTTGGGTAAAACTTCAGTTTGTAGTACCTAGCCACTGCATTAAAATACACTTTCTTTGGTGCAATATTTATTGTTGCTAGTCTCAGTCCTCCCCCATGAACCATGGACCTTGCCGTTGGTGGGGAGGCTTGCGTGCCTCAGCGATACAGATAGCCGTAACGTAGGTACAACCACAACGGAGAGGTATCTGTTGAGAGGCCAGACAAACGTGTGGTTCCTGAAGAGGGGCAGCAGCCGTTTCAGTAGTTAAAAGGGCAACAGTCTGGATGATTGACTGATATGGCCTTGTAACAATAACCAAAACGGCCTTGCTGTGCTGCTACTGCGAACGGCTGAAAGGAAAGGGAAACTACGGCCGTAATTTTTCCCGAGGGCATGCAGCTTTCTGTATGATTAAATGATGATGGCGTCCCCTTGGGTAAAATATTCCGGAGGTAAAATAGTCCCCCATTCGGATCTCCGGGCGGGGACTACTCAAGAGGATGTCGTTATCAGGAGAAAGAAAACTGGCGTTCTACGGATCGGAGCGTGGATTGTCAGATCCCTTAATCGGGCAGGTAGGTTAGAAAATTTAAAAAGGGAAATGGAATAGGAATGCGGGTAAGCTACTACAAACAGCATAGTGAACGCATTATTGTGGTCAAGATAGGTACTAAGCCCACACCTACTACAGCAGTACTAGTTTATATGCCAACTAGCTCTGCAGATGACGAAGAAATTGAAGAAATGTATGACGAAATAAAAGAAATTATTCAGATAGTGAAGGGAGACGAAAATTTAATAGTCATGGGTGACTGGAATTCGAGTGTAGGAAAAGGGAGAGAAGGAAACGTAGTAGGTGAATATGGGTTGGGGATAAGAAATGAAATAGGAAGCCGCCTGGTAGAATTTTGCACAGAGCACAACTTAATCATAGCTAACACTTGGTTTAAGAATCATGATAGAAGGTTGTATTCATGGAAGAACCCTGGAGATACTAAAAGGTATCAGATAGATTAAATAGTGGTAAGACAGAGATTTAGGAACCAGGTTGTAAATTGTAAGACATTTCCAGGGGCAGATGTGGACTCTGACCACAATCTATTGGTTATGACCTGTAGATTAAAACTGAAGAAATTGGAAAAAGGTGGGAATTTAAGGAGATGGCACCTGGATAAACTGAAAGAGCCAGAGGTGGTACAGAGTTTCAGGGAGAGCATAAGAGAACAACTGACAGGAATGGGGGAAAGAAATACAGTAGAAGTAGAATGGGTAGGTTTGAGGGTGAAGTAGTGAAGGCAGCAGAGTATCAAGTAGGTAAAAAGACGAGGGCTAGTAGAAATCCTTGGGTAACAGAAGAAATATTGAATTTAATTGATGAAAGGAGAAAGTATAAAAATGCAGTAAATGAAGCAGGCAAAAAGGAATACAAAAGTCTCAAAAATGAGATCGACAGGAAGTGCAAAATGGCTAAACAGGGATGGCTAGAGGACAAATTTAAGGATGTAGACGCTTATCTCATTAGGGGTAAGATAGATACTGCCTACAGGAAAATTAAACAGACCTTTGGAGACAAGTGAAACACTTGTATGAACATCAAGAGCTCAGATGGAAACCCAGTTCTAAGCAAAGAAGGGAAAGCAGAAAGTTGGAATGAGTATATAGAGGGTCTATACAAGGACGATGTACTTGAGGACAATATTATGGAAATGGAAGAGGATGTAGATGAAGATGAAATGGGAGATACGATACTGCGTGAAGAGTTTGACAGAGCATTGAAAGACCTGAGTCGAAACAAGGCCCCCGGAGTAGACAACATTCCATTGGAACTACTGACGGCCTTGGGAGAGCCAGACCTGACAAAACTCTACCATCTGGTGAGCAAGATGATGAAACAGGCGAAATACCCTCAGGCTTCAAGAAGAATATAATAATTCCAATCCCAAAGAAAGCAGGTGTGAAAATTACCGAACTATCAGTTTAATAAGTCACAGCTGCAAAATACTAACACGAATTCTTTACAGACGAATGGAAAAACTAGTAGAAGCCGACCTCGGGGAAGTTCAGTTTGGATTCCGTAGAAATACTGGAACACGTGAGGCAATGCTGACCTTAAGACTTATCTTAGAAGAAAAACTAAGGAAAGGCAAACCTACGTTTCTAGCATTTGTAGACTTAGAGAAAGCTTTTGAGAATGTTGACTGGAATACTCTCTTTCAAATTATAAAGGTGGAAGGGGTAATATACAGGGAGCAAAAGGCTATTTACAATTTGTACAGAAATCAGATGGCAGTTATAAGAGTCGAGGGACATGAAAGTGAAGCATTGGTTGGGAAGGGAGTAAGACAGGGTTGTAGCCTCTCCCGATGTTATTCAATCTGTATATTGAGCAAGCAGTAAAGGAAACAAAAGAAAAATTCGGAGTAGGTATTAAAATCAATGGAGAAGAAATAAAAACTTTGAGGTTCGCCGATGACATTGTAATTCTGTCAGAGACAGCAAAGGACTTGGAAGAGCAGTTGAACGGAATGGATGGTGTCTTGAAGGGAGGATATAAGATGAACATCACCAAAAGCAAAACGAGGATAATGGAATGTAGTCGAATTAAGTCGGGTGATGTTGAGGGTATTAGATTAGAAAATGAGACACTTAAAGTAGTAAAGGAGTTTTGCTATTTGGGGAGCAAAATAACTGATGATGGTCGAAGTAGAGAGGATATAAAATGTAGACTGGCAATGGCAAGGAAAGCGTTTCTGAAGAAGAGAAACATCGAGTATAGATTTAAGTGTCAGAAAGTCATTTCTGAAAGTATTTGTATGGAGTGTAGCCATGTATGGAAGTGAAACATGGACGGTAAATAGTTTGGACAAGAAGAGAATAGAAGCTTTCGAAATGTGGTGCTACAGAAGAATGCTGAAGATTAGATAGGTAGATCACATAACTAATGAAGAAGTATTGAATAGGATTAGGGAGAAGAGAAGTTTGTGGCACAACTTGACCAGAAGAAGGGATCGACTGGTAGGACATGTTCTGAGGCATCAAGGGATCACCAATTTAGTATTGGAGGGCAGCGTGGAGGGTATCGGGACTGAAGACCACAACAACAACAGTCTCAGTCTCTCTTATGTTAATGGTATTGCTTCAGATTGTGTCTGAACACGGTACCACACACACACACACAGGCGCATACACACACACACACACACACACACACACACACACACACAG
Organism: Schistocerca cancellata; assembly: GCF_023864275.1. Taxonomy (NCBI): domain Eukaryota; kingdom Metazoa; phylum Arthropoda; class Insecta; order Orthoptera; family Acrididae; genus Schistocerca; species Schistocerca cancellata. Next base: position 684,647,655 of record NC_064630.1, on the reverse strand, counting down.
TCATTGATTCCAGTGCGAGTGATGACTACTGTCTCTTGAACAACACATACGCCAATGAGTTACGCAGATACAATACAAGCGAAAGGTGTCTCATTTGTTGGCAACAAAGTCCAGCTGTGATGGACACACACTTGGGGTAGAATTTGTAGGGTAGAACAGTCATTTGGAACTAACAGATGGGAAATATTATGTTCACACTACTCTTTGCTCGAGTTTACGTCTTTTGGTAGGGCTCACCCTTTCATTTCATCTTGGGACTTTAACGATAAAGGCATATCTCGTCACCAGTTACAATATTGAACAGGAATGCTCAACGTGCCACCTGATGATGTTCAAGCAAATCTGCAAAAACAGTCACTCCGTGATTTTTGATGTTCCGAATTAGAGCACGCAGTACTCTAAAGTAGAGTTCTGAGCCTAGCCTTTTGAATGCAAATGTTGCATAATGCTTAAATGGTAACCGATCATACACATCAGTAGTCAATCCTGCCCGAACGATCTTTCTTTAAACAAGAATATCTTTTCTACACAATTTTTCCCAAAAGCACTCGCTCGACACATAGTTCAAATCTTTCGAGCTGCCTCCTTTGTATTCATCCTTCTATTATACCAAAAGTGAATACTGTGTTGCCAGTGTTACACCTCTCCACTTGCGACCAAAATTTGCAATTCTTAGCCGTTGTGCACGATTTTCTAGTACTCAAAATCCAGTGCTTAACTGCAAGATGACAAATAGAGCTTCAAATTCGAAAATAACAGTTGATTCATACACCTCAGTTGTTAGCACGTTCAAAATTCTGCTGTTCCACGCTCAGACTCGTAGAACTTCGATGGCTGTTCAGTCTTTTTCTTATGATTACTTTCCCCTTGGCAGTCCTCTCCCGGAGATCCGAATGAGGTTATAGTATGGAAACTTTTGTGAGTGAAGAGATTGTCACGAGAATTTTCAGTCGCAGGCGTACGTCCTGTGCATGTACACAATGTATTTATTGGTTTCCATTACCTTCTGCATATTCATGCCGTAGGTCATTGCCGTGTCTTCCACCTTTTCGGTGTTATTTCCCACACCAAGGGCAAGAGAGTGTCCTGAACTTCCGTCCACTTCTCCGCCGTCTTTTACAAAGCCGTTGGCGGAATGAGGTTCGCTTCACATGCTAAAAGTCTTCGTCAGCCATTGCTTACGAATTTGGTTCAAAATTTAAACATTGGTTGAGTGGAACTCTGAATCAAGGACGTTCTGATTACTACTCAAAGACGTTGTCTTCTTTTTTTCCCGGAGAGTCCTAACAAAAAAAAAAAAAAAAAAAAAACTGCATCTCTTCTGGCGATAGTGCATGTCTGTGCGTGTGAAAAGAACTAACCTATTATTAAAAGGGGAGAAGGAAAGGAATAATATATCTGGACAGAACGTGAAAATGAAAGGAGTTGTGTAGGGACTTTTTATTTTGATATTTGGTTTTTATTCTTTTATTTTTATCTTTTTTATATACTAATATTCCGGGTGTCGCTCGCGCCTTCGGATGGTGCAAAATCCAAACGTCTTTTTGAAATTTTAATGGAGATTCGCTTTGCAGTTCCTTCAGGACACCATATCGTCAAAATAAGCATCAGTATGCCATGGTTTCGACGTTCCAGCTGGAAGGCCGGTCATGAAAGGCGTTCACTGATATCTTTTCACCTTGAATTTTAATCCTACTTTTGAAAATTCATATTACTCCAATTACTGGTTCTTCGATGCACTGACTGAACAGTAGGGTTGGAAGATTACATCTCTGTCTTACATCCTTTTTAAACCGATCACTTCGTTCTTGGACTTCCAGTCATGTTCCCTCTTGGTTCTTGAACATAATACACACACACACACACACACACACAGTCTTTCCCTACGGCTTACACCTACTTTTCTAACAATTTCGAACATTTTCTATTAATTTACATGGTCGAAAAATTATTTCCCTGTCGACCTTTAGTTTTGCTTCCAGTTCTAACCACAACGTCACGTTTAGCTTTTATAAATCCAAACTGATCGTCATCTAATAAGTCCTCACTTTTCTTTTCCATTCTTTTGCATATTATTCTTGTTAGGAAATTGGGTGCATGAACTGTTGAGCTCATTGTGCGCTAATTATCGCATTTGTCGGCTCTTGATATCTTAGGAATTGTGTGGATGATCCGAAAGTATTATCGTGTATCGTCAATCTCATACATTCTACATACTATTTTATGTGGCATTTTGTTGGCACTTTCCTCAATGATTTTAGAAATTCAGGTTGAGTGTTATCTATCTCTTTCGACTTATTTGATCTGATCTGGTGCTAGATGGTGGGCGGGGCTTCACCTTCCTAACTCATACCACTTTTACGTTTTTCAGCAGTTGACGAATGTGCCTTATGGTCTACAGTTCGTCTTCGCTCAGCCCTTCCGCTCATTACGGAAGGCTATAAATATTTACTATATAATCGCAATTTATAATGTCAGGTCTGTATGCTGTTAATATTTTCAGTAGTTCCTGGTCTCCTAGTAAAAAAATTATATTAAATTTTCTTTGACGCCGTCCGGTCTGAAGATCATCTGTTTTAATTGAAACTGGTCGCCACTGATACATTTTCTTCTGCTTTGTCATCAAGACTGAATTTCTCATTATAACTGAAATAAGGTCACTGTACTGTAATAGTGTTATGAAAAATCATTGACTTATTTGTACTTCGAATCTTTGATCCAGTAGGGGACGTTTAACCTTCACATTACCAAAGGGGAGATCATACTTTACACAAACTTTCTGAGAGTATTAAAATCTCTGAAGATACTTCATAAATGTCACATTCAATATTTTCGGTTTCAGTATCCTACCTGCATATCAATGTCTCTTCAAAAAGTATGTTTTTTAGATAAAAGTCACTAGCAATTAATGTGTCTTTCTGATGGTTATCAATGTATCCTATCACTGGTGGTACATGATACTGAAAGTGTGCTGGTATTGATAAGAGTGTGTTAAAAGGTAGTGTTGGATTCTATACCATTCTTACACAACAGAACCTCTTTGAAAATGTTGCTGTCAGTACAAGTCAATAAAAATTAACATTATTTTTAGTGAAAGGGGCAACCTTCTTTATTAAAGTAGTGTTACGTTCTTTATAAAATTTTTGTGTTTGTTTGCCAATTAATATCACATGCGTAATGTTTGAGCTATGCACATTTACTGTGTGATGAGTTGATGAGCAAATGGTATGCTTGATCAGTTTGAGTGTAATCCAAAAAATTAAATGACTGGAAAACAAATACGCAATGCCCATAAAGAAATCAGTCCTCTTAAATTCACACAGTCTCTTGAGCATCAAGTTCTATGGCCCCGTACCATAAACTGACAACATTCTTTTCGCAAATAAACAATGAAATAAATTTTCCTTAGCTCTAGAGTCGCGACGGAAGTAATCTTTGTATTCTGGCCTCTACACAGTAGGCATAAAAAATATTCAATTTTGGCACAGCGAAGTGTAATGCCGGCCGTAAAATACCTTCATACAAGTAATATCAGTAGATTGGCTGATAAATCAGTAACCTTCCAAATATGCAGTGATAATTTGTATATGGACCCAGCGTTGCGCAGTGCTGCTTGCATTGAAACTGCTACAAACGTCAATACTTTTCTTATTCTGTCACATTAATAGTTTTGTGATTGAAAAATGGTTTCTTTTTGAAACATATTCATTAGATATAACTAAACATGACGTGGAATAAGATGAGGTACTGATAAGGGATATGCTGAGACCGAATGCTTCAGTTTGAAAATTGTATTCAAAATAAAGTTTCACCTTCACAAAATCTGATAAGAAACACTTTACATTAACTTCAAAATCAGTGAACTTCTCAACTGTTCTACAATTCTCACTTACTATCGTTATTAAAAAAACTTGGATGTTACACAAGAAAAAGTCTGACATCTATTGACAAGATAGATTCCTAAACCTAACTTCTTAGCGTCAGAATAACAAAATACACCGAATACTACTAATCAGATTACCTAATCCACCTATATATTAAATCTGACGGAAAATACTTGGTTCCTACGTTCAAGTGTCAGTATTGTAAAACTCAGCCGAATTCACTTATCGCTTTGATCCATACTTATAATTAAATATACAAAATTTCATTAGCTTACAAACTTGTTTCAGTTGCTTTCCCTTTGAGTTGCAGTATAAATTCACTACTCTTCTATAACAGCCATGGACAACGGTCAATATTTGTTAACGATCAGTACTTCGATTCTTGATAATCTTATAGCCTCGCAAATTAATAATATACACTTTACACTTTTACAGAAATAACTACCTCCTAACAGTTACTGGCTCTGTGACAGTACAAACAATATCATTAATCACTTCATTTTATAAAAACTGTATTGTGCTGTGACCATAGACCAACAACTAGATTCTCACATCTAGCCGCTAGCTGGAAGTCTTAGACCCTACCTATGGCAGCCGCAACTACTACTGCGTTCTCGCGCTCCTACTTGCAGTCGATTCTGCCACGCAGGCAACATCTTTGGTCCATTGGTGTCAAAGATACAATCCCTTCTACATATGACAACGGTTTCAGGTTATTTTTCATGAATTATACTACAAAATCGGAGTCCATGTACAAGTAGACCCCTCACAACGTACAGTAGCTCCCAGCCTCTTGGTAACACCGTTAAATGGTACTGAAGATGCGTTGTTATTGTTAGGATTAATACATGATAAAAATTTTCAGCACTGAAGTAACAGGCGAAAGATGTAAGTCTACTGCGGGACTCAGACATGTTAGGATGAACGTAGGTGGTGTGTCAGATTATTAGTAGAAAATCACCTACAATTTCTAAGAACAATTTTTTTAGTAGTAAAGAGGAGAAAGTTAAATGTGAAAAAATAGCGCAAATTTTCGAAATACAATCAATCTTGGTCGGGACTCTGATGCAAATGGACAGACGGGTGCATATGAGGAGTTAGTAACAAAGTGATAATTTTTCAGAAGATAGTTCTGTTTTCGTTGTGATTGACAGCATAATAGTTTTAGATCATAGAGACATTGTGTTGAGAAAGAGAACACAGCACTAATGTGAGGAGGGGAGAAGAGTTCGGAAAATTTTACAAAACGATTGTTTCGCCTGTGTTGTAATAGCATTCAGAAATTTCAAGAAGAAAACTAATTCTGAAGATCAGTGAAGAAAAAGATATCGCAAGAGGTGAAGATTTGGAAGAGAAAAGAACATCATTAACCCAAAATTACAAGAGTGAAATTTCCCAAACTGCAATGGTAAAGATAAAGGGAGGCAGAAGTCAATAATACATTACCAGCATACAAACAAAAGGAATCCCGCAAAGAGAACTCAAATGTACTGTGATTTTTTCCTGGCAGTATTCCGAGTTACTTTGGACACATAAAAGTCTGCGAATTTGGCCCGTTCTATGGACTGTGTCACGAGTGGGAGAAAACTGCTGATCTTTTGTTTATTGATACGATGCAGTTTCGAAAGCTCAGTCAGGGTGAACACCAAAGCAGTGAATGCTAATAGGACGACTTGCCATTTAAACATATAGTTAAGAGGTCGTCCTTATTAATAGTACGTATCTGTGTCCGTAATGGTAAGCTGTCATTCCGATACCGAAAGAGTTTCAGATTTTTACTTCATGCAATCTGCCACCAGATGATGTTTGGACCAGCAGTAAAAATTCTTTATTTAAGTTTTTGTCACAATTGCTTGTAATTTATACTGGTCACTTGACATGCACTGAAAGTTCTTATGAAAGAAAAATTCCACTAACATACTAGAGTAACGTCCATACAGTACATATCCATGCAACAGACACACACGTAGGTGACAAAATCCAGGGGATAGCTACATGCACGTATACAGATGGCGGTAGTATCGAGTATACAATGTATAATAGGATAGTGCATTGGCGTAGATGTCATTCTCACTCACGTAATTCATGTGAAAAAGTTTCCGACGTAATTATGGCCGTACCACTGGAATTAACGGGATGTTAATGTGAGGTGCACGGATAATACCAAATTGCAGGCATTACAATGCACTGGCCGACGGCTTTCGCTTAGTGGCCGAAAGTATCGGCGTTAGCTTAGCGTTGTCAGTGCTAACAGATAAGAAACACTGCATGAAATAACCGCAGAAATCAATGTGGTATGTGAGCCGTGTGGCTGGATCAGCGATACTCCCGCCACCGGTATGGGTTATCTTTCCGGTTATGTGCACAGAGCGCGCGGTGGCGCCGCCTACCGGCCCGATCGGGGAGCGAGCAATCTACAAACATTCTGTTTGTAGATTGCTACAGTCAGTGTTAACCACCGTTGAAAACAGTTTGGCTGGTCCATGTCTAAGTGCCGCCTGGTTACTGTATTTATATCACACGACGCAGTCAAGCTGGCCAATTGCTATAGATATACATGGAAAAAATTTTCCTTGGATATATTTTGCTGCGAATTGCAATGAAATTACTGTTACGTTACTGTCTGAAGTGATACTGTGTCTGAGAGACACGTGTCTAACTCTAAATGAGTAGTTTAACAAATTCTTAGAAGTTACTGAGAGGTCAGTTGTTATTGTTAGTTGAAATAGTTTCAAAGATACACTAAGCACCAGCCTAGAAGATGAAGAGACAGCTGCACAGGAGGGAAGAGTGGAGCTGGAAGTAGACAATGAAACCAATGGGGCAAGAAAACCAACACTACAAGAGGTCTCCCAGGCTGTGCACAAGTCAAGAAACAATCGAGCCCCTGGGGAAGACAGCATAATTGCTGAATTAATAAAAACTGGCGGTGAGGCTGTAATAAAGGAACTGCACACATTAATATCAGATAAATGGGAAACAGAAACTATGCCAGGTAATTGGAAAATTGGAATAATAGTCCCCATTTATAAGAAAGGGGACAGAACAGCATGTGAAAACTATAGAGGTGTAACACTCCTAAGTACAGCTTATAAGATCTTCACAAGTATATTAAACGAAAGGATACGGAAGTGTGCAGAAGGCATACTAGGGGAATATCAGTGTGGCTTTCGACCAGGCAGAGGAACAACTGATCAAATATTTATGATAAGGCAAATGATGGAAAAGTTCTATGAATATGATATAGATCTGCATTTCTTATTCATCGATTTCAAACAAGCCTTTGACAGCATAAATCGGCAAGAACTATACAGAGTACTGAAAGAAGTTGGTATATGTGCTAAATTAATAAGACTAATCAGAATGACAATGACAGAGACAAGAGCAAAAGTAAAGGTCCTTAGCAGAACAAGTAAAAGCTTTGACTTTAACAAAGGTGTGAAGCAAGGGGATAGTCTCTCCACTGTCCTATTCAACATTGCCCTGCATAGTGCAGTAAATAAAATCAACAAAAGAGGCACCATATTTATGAAAACTAGCCAGATATGTGCTTACGCTGATGACATTGCTATTGTAGGAAGAAATACCAATACACTCCTAGAAACATACCGGGCAATGGAAACAGAAGCCTTAAAAATTGGCCTCATAGTAAATGTAAACAAAACAAAATATATGGTAATGTCACAATCTGAGGCCAGAAGAACCCCTAAAAACCTAAACATCAATGGGAAATGCTTCAATGGAGTGTCCTCTTTTAACTACTTGGGAGCCCTAATAACAAATGATAACAGTATTGGAAAGGCTATAAGAGAAAGAATACAAGCAGGAAACATACTTTGCAAATATGCAGCTTTTCAAAAGTAGCCTTGTTACAAGAAAAACTAAATTGCTAATATATAATTCCCTAGTCCGCCCAGTTATCACATATGGCTCAGAGGTATGGACGTTGACAGAACTCGATAAAAATGCTCTAAGAAGCATTGAGCGGAAAATACTACGCAAAATCTATGGGCCAATAAGGGAGGAAGAAGGCTGGAGAATACGCTACAATGCTGAATTACAAGAGTTAATACAAGGCAGGGACATAGTAAAATTTGTTAAATCACAGCGAATACGATGGCTAGGAGATTTGGAGAGAATGGCAGAGGATAGAATTGCAAAGAAAATGATGAAAGGTATGATCCATTCAGTTAGGCGAAAAGGGAGACCTAGAAGAAGATGGATCGATGAGGTAATAATGGATATCAGCAATATGGGAGTCCGGGGTTGGAAAAGAGCAGCAAATAACCGAGAAGTGTGGAGGAAGATTGTTGAAGAAGCCAAGGCTCACCAATGGCTGTAGAGCTACTGAAGAAGAAGAATTAATTCTGATTTAAGTAAATAATTTTCAAACCACTTCACTTAATGTGTAATAGGCCATAAGTGGCACGGTTTATGAATGTTTAAATTTTGAAGTAACTTGCTCTTTCCTAAATGTTAATTTAAAAAAAGTGTTGGTGGTTTTATTGTTATTTCTCTTGTTTAAATGTTCCAAATAAACGTTCAGTGCGGCTGTCGATGGTGACTGTGCGATGTGTCACTTGGTCCAGTACTACCAACCCCCAGCCTGTTGTGCTGAGCTAGTGTCGTTGTGTAAATGGTGAATTCCACGCTGTGCTGACACATCAGTATGTGCGACGAACGTATCCGTTAAAACAGTGCGGCGAAAATTGGCGCTACTGGGCTATGCCAGCAGACGACCGACGCGAGTGCCTTTGCTAACAGCGCGACGTCGCATGCAGCACCTCTCCTAGGCTCGTGACGAAAGCCTTAGGATCCTAGGCGAGTGGAAAATCGTGGGCTGGTCGGGTAAGTCCCGATCCCCGTTGGTAAGAGCTGATGGTAGTGTTCGAGTGTGGCGTAGACACACGAAGCCATGGGCACAAGTTATCAACGAGGCACAGTGCAAGTTGGTGGTAACTCTATATTGGTGTCGGCTGTGTTTTCATGGTGTGGACTGGGTCCTGTGGTCCAACTAAAACGACCATTGACTGGAAATGGTTATATTTGACTACTTTTGAGGCCGTTTTCAGCCATTCATGTTCCCAAACAGTTATGGGATTTTTATGGATAACAGTGCCCATTGTCAAAACAGTCGATTCGAGCGACTGATTTGGCCAAGCAGACCGCAGCATCGAACATACACTCCTGGAAATTGAAATAAGATCACCGTGAATTCATTGTCCCAGGAAGGGGAAACTTTATTGACACATTCCTGGGGTCAGATACATCACATGATCACACTGACAGAACCACAGGCACATAGACACAGGCAACAGAGCATGCACAATGTCGGCACTAGTTCAGTGTATATCCACCTTTCGCAGCAATGCAGGCTGCTATTCTCCCATGGAGACGATCGTAGAGATGCTGGATGTAGTCCTGTGGAACGGCTTGCCATGCCATTTCCACCTGGCGCCTCAGTTGGACCAGCGTTCGTGCTGGACGTGCAGACCGCGTGAGACGACGCTTCATCCAGTCCGAAACATGCTCAATTGGGGACAGATCCGGAGATCTTGCTGGCCAGGGTAGTTGACTTACACCTTCTAGAGCACGTTGGGTGGCACGGGATACATGCGGACGTGCATTGTCCTGTTGGAACAGCAAGTTCCCTTGCCGGTCTAGGAATGGTAGAACGATGGGTTCGATGACGGTTTGGATGTACCGTGCACTATTCAGTGTCCCCTCGACGATCACCAGTGGTGTACGGCCAGTGTAGGAGATCGCTCCCCACACCATGATGCCGGGTGTTGGCCCTGTGTGCCTCGGTCGTATGCAGTCCTGATTGTGGCGCTCACCTGCACAGCGCCAAACACGCATACGACCATCATTGGCACCAAGGCAGAAGCGACTCTCATCGCTGAAGACGACACGTCTCCATTCGTCCCTCCATTCACGCCTGTCGTGACACCACTGGAGGCGGGCTGCACGATGTTGGGGCGTGAACGGAAGACGGCCTAACGGTGTGCGGGACCGTAGCCCAGCTTCATGGAGACGGTTGCGAATGGTCCTCGCCGATACCCCAGGAGCAACAGTGTCCCTAATTTGCTGGGAAGTGGCGGTGCGGTCCCCTACGGCACTGCGTAGGATCCTACGGTCTTGGCGTGCATCCGTGCGTCGCTGCGGTCCGGTCTCAGGTCGACGGGCACGTGCACCTTCCGCCGACCAATGGCGACAACATCGATGTACTGTGGAGACCTCACGCCCCACGTGTTGAGCAATTCGGCGGTACGTCCGCCCGGTCTCCCGCATGCCCACTATACGCCCTCGCTCAAAGTCCGTCAACTGCACATACGGTTCACGTCCACGCTGTCGCGGCATGCTACCAGTGTTAAAGACTGCGATGGAGCTCCGTATGCCACGGCAAACTGGCTGACACTGACGGCGGCGGTGCACAAAGGCTGCGCAGCTAGCGCCATTCGACGGCCAACACCGCGGTTCCTGGTGTGTCCGCTGTGCCGTGCGTGTGATCATTGCTTGTACAGTCCTCTCGCAGTGTCCGGAGCAAGTATGGTGGGTCTGACACACCGGTGTCAATGTGTTCTTTTTTCCATTTCCAGGAGTGTACATGGGACATTCAGAAGTCTCTTCGTCCACAAAATCCTGTAGTAGAAATACTTCGCAGCTATGGACGGCTATAGAGGCAGCATGTCCCAGTCTTTCTGCAGGAGTCTTCCAACGACTTGATGGACCCATGCCACGTCGAGATGCTGCACTGTGTTGGGCAAAAGGAAGTTCGACACGAAATTAGGTAGCACTTCATGTCTTTTGCCACCTCAGATATTTGCAATTTCGTTTTCGTATTGTGCAGCTGGAGTCAGCCTAAACAATTGCTGCACTTCTCGTATCAACAGAAACAATCGGTTACAAACACGATGCATTCAAAAGATGGACCTGTTGAGTGTATCATGCATGTAATATGATCACTCCTTATCCGATGTATGACTATGTGTTGTGTGGACGTTACCCATCTGTGTCAGTGGAATTTTGCGTCGATAAGAAATTTTACAGCAGGTCTTGTTTAACAACGAACGGCTACGTTGCAAACAATTCACCACACAACTGCAACACAAATGTAAATAAAGAATTATCAAATCTAAGCTCCAACAAAATGTCTAAACTACATAAGCAGCAAAACTTTATTTTGCCTTTTTTTAAGTCATTTTCCTATCGGCAAGGTCTCAATCACAATCTTGCCTCGTTCCATAGAACGGTAAAACAGCTGTAATGCCCACACCAAATAACATCCAACTCAATGTCGAAGACTCACAGTGAGGCAAATGAACATTCTAGCGATCCCTTTATTGAAACTAGCTTTGTATGGCAACGTTTGAAGACAGCATCATAGCTGACCGTTACATAGGTCTTGATCGTAAGAACTCAAATTCAGCGTTCCTTAAGAAAAGAATGAAACACATTTTTACTGCATGTTATATTATAATCAGATCAGCACAGATAGAATCTGTAATCTCACCGCATAATACAAGCTGTGGATGTATTAGCGCCTGTGTATGAAGTATCACAATTTTCGTTTTCTTTGGGAAATGTGTAATTACGGAAGGAATCACTTTTCTGAAAACGTTTTTCTGTACTGGGGGAAGTACCGGTACACTTGTACAAGAACAAGATTAAAAGCAGAACTTAATACAACATATATCACAAAATAATTGAACATACCGACTACCTTACAGTTAATCTTTAACCGGCGGATTGTAATTTTTACTACTGAAGCGCCAAAGAAACTGGTACAAGGCTTCCTTATTCAAATACAGAGGTATGTAAACAGTCACAATACGGCGCTGCTGTCGTCAATGCCTGTCTATGACAAGTGTCCGGCGCAGATCCGTTGCTGCTACTACAATGACAGGTTATCGAGATGTAGGTGAGTTTGAACGTGATGTTATAGTCGGCGCACGGGCGACGCGACATACGATCTCCGAGGTAGCGATGAAGTGAGGATTTTCCCTTGCGATTCAGGAATCCGGAAAAACATCAAATCTTCGACATCGCTGCGGCCAGGAGAAGATCCTGCAAGAAAGGTACCAACAACGACTGTAGAGAATTGTTCTGCGTGACAAAAGTGCAACCCTTCTTCAAATTACTGTAAATTTCAATGGTGGGCCATCAACAAATGTCAGCGTGCGAATCATTCAAGCAAACATCATCGGTATGGGCTTTGGGAGTCGAAGGCCCACTCGTCTAGCCTTGACGACTGCACCGCAAAGAACTTTACGCCTCGCCTGGGTCCGTCTGCACCGACATTGGATTGCTGAAGACTGCAAACTTGCTGCCTGGTCAGACGAGTCTTCTTTGAGATTGTATCGAGCAGATAGACGTATATGGGTATGGAGACAACCTCATTAATTCATGGACCGCGCTGTCAGCAAGGGACTGTTGAAGATGGTGGAGGCTCTGTAATGGTGTGGTGCGTGTGCAGTAAGAGTGATATGAAACCCCTGATACGTCTAGATACAACTGTGACAGGTGACACGTACGTAAACATCCTGCGTGATCACCTGCATCCATTCATGTCCATTGTACATTCCGAGGGGCCTGGGCAATTCCAGCAGGACAATGCGACAGCACACACGTCCCGAATTGCTACAGAGTGGCTCCAGGAACACTCTTCTGAGTTTAAATACTTCCGCTGGCCGCCAAACTCTCCAGGCATGAACATACTAAGCATATCTTCGGTGCCTTACAACTGCTGTTCAGAAGAGATCTCCACCCCCTCATACTCTGACGGATTTATGGACAGCCCTGCACCATTTGTCGTGTCAATTCCCTCGAGCACTACTCCAGACATGAGTTGAGTCCGTCCCACGTCGTGGTACGGTAGTTTTGAGGCTCGCTAGGGCCCTACACGATATTAGGCAGGAATATAATATACCGGGTGTATCTCGCAAGAGTCGTCAGGTCCATTTTATTTGCAATTTCATTTTTGCAATTTGCAGCTGGAATCAGCCTAAACAATTATTGCTCGTCAAGCCTTTCGTGCGACGTCCTGTGTCAAGAGACACATCAGTTTGTGTCCCACTACAAACAAAAACACTTTTAAATTGGAATTGTACGTGTCCATTTGATACAGTGTTCCCAAATTAATCTAGTCCAATATTCGTTTTATCGATATGCACCAACATAGATAGTGAAACACTAAGAATGAACTGCAAGTCAGGGGCCAGTCGTTAGCACTTCATGCTTGGCGGTAGCGATCGGCGTGGACCAGAGAGGTTCTGTCGCTGCTGGAATACTGATTATTCTTAGAGTTTACTGCCACTCTTAATATACACTTTGAAAAAAAGAATATCGCACTAGATTCATTTTGGACTACTCTTCCGCTTTTATCATTGTGTTTGCAATGGAAAACACAACTGACGCTTTCCGTCGACAATGGGCGTCGCATTGATGAGCACTGTTTCTTTGAGCTGACTACTACACAACGCTAAAACTAAACTGCAGGTATCTGCTGAAACACCAGAGAATATGAGCGATGGCTCGTAAGAGAGGCACCCTTTGTATGTAACTAGGGTGTAATCGGCTAAGTGCAGGTGTATGTGTTGGTGACTGACGATGGTGTATTGAACAACATTACATCAGCATTTACTTCAATTGCAGACTAATAATTATAACTGCTAGGAGTAGTGTGTTACTTGATTACTTAGTACCTTTAAGAGCAAGCCATTAATGCCGTTAAGTCTGTGACGCATTTGCGGGAAGGCGGTTTGACGCAGAAAAAAAAAAAAAAACAGCTAACTCCATGATGTGTGTACATATTAAGGAACGTATCATATGAAAAAAATGCTATGGGTGAGAAGCTAAAATTAGTAAAGTGAAGTGGACAACTGTCTGTGATACAATTGGCCACCTCCTAACCAACATTCCTCCACGCGCCGGATCAACTTTGTATTTTGAAGTGGGAAGTACCCTATTTGTTGCATATTGCATTTGATTCTGCACTTCATTTACGATGAAGATGTAATCTTCTGTGTTTGGGCTTTGTCGCAAATTAGAGTTATGGTGACAGTCAGGGGGACTCAGTGAAATCAGGCACCCCGATGGCGAGAGGCAATGCGAACAGGAAACTGTTACATCCAAGTCATTGTTCCTGTATAACCCTGAACGTAGTTTCTAGCCAGACATTGATACGGCTAACCAAAATGTACTATAAAAGGAAATTTGCCACATATAAGTATATTTCGGAAAATAAATATCAACCGTTAGAACAAAAAGGTTTAGGTTTACATTCTAAATGAAATGTAGAATCAAATGTGTCGTTTTTTAAATGCAAAAACATGTTGTTGTTGTTGTGGTCTTCAGTCCTGAGACTGGTTTGGTGCAGCTCTCCATGCTACTCTATCCTGTGCAAGCTTCTACATCTCCCAGTACTTACTGCAACCTACATCCTTCTGAATCTGCTTAGTGTATTCATCTCTTGGTCTCCCTCTACGATTTTTACCCCCCACGCTGCCCTCCAATGCTAAATTTGTGATCCCTTGATGCCTAAGAACATGTCCTACCAACCGCTCCTTTCTTCTTGTCAAGTTGTGCCACAAACTCCTCTTCTCCCCAATTCTATTCAATACCTCATCATTAGTTTTGTGATCTACCCTCTAATCTTCAGCATTCTTCTGTAGCACCACATTTCGAAAGCTTCTATTCTCTTCTTGTCCAAACTATTTATCGTCCATGTTTCACTTCCATACATGGCTACACTCTATACAAATACTTTCAGAAGCGACTTCCTGACACTTAAATCTATACTCGATGTTAACAAATTTCTCTTCTTCAGAAACGCTTTTCTTGCCATTGCCAGTCTGCATGTTATAGCCTCTCTACTTTGACCATCATCAGTTATTTTGCTCCCCATATAGCAAAACTCCTTTACTACTTTATGTGTCTCATTTCCTAATCTAATTCCCTCAGCATCACCCGACTTAATTCGGCTACATTCCGTTATCCTCGTTTTGCTTTTGTTGATGTTCATCTTATATCCTCCTTTCAAGACACTGTCCATTGCATTCAACTGCTCTTCCAAGTCCTTTGCCGTCCCTGACAGAATTACAAAGTCATCGGCGAACCTCAAAGTTTTTATTTCTTCTCCATGGATATTAGTACCTACTCCGAATTTTTCTTTTGTTTCCTTCACTGCTTGCTCAATATACAGATTAAATAACATCGGGGAGAGGCTACAACCCTGTCTCACTCCCTTCCCAACCACTGCTTCCCTTTCATGTCCTTCGACTCTTATAACTGCCATATGGTTCCTGTATAAATTGTAAATAGCCTTTCGCTCCCTGTATTTTACCCCTGCCACCTTTAGAATTTGAAAGAGAGTAATCCAGTCAACATTGTCAAAAGCTTTCTCTAAAACTTTCTCTAACAACTTTGTCAAAAGCTCTCTCTAAAAACATACGCACTTGATATTTGTCTATTAGAGGGCCATCTACCCTCGAATGGAGAACAGTGGTTACAGTACCCCGTGGGTAGAAATTTTTTGCTCAGGATCCGAACATTCTTTAAAAATGTGTGGTTCCAATTTGAAAATACAAGGCTGATCTCGCCCGAGCAGGAGGGATGGTTAGGAGGTGGCCAGTTGCAGTACAGGCAGATGCTCGTTTAACAAATATTAATCTTAAAGTTGTAAACATTGCTGGCTGGTCAGTGATCGTTTATAAATTATAGTTAACACAATTACAGCCGTTGGTCACTAAATTTAAGTACTTTGACCAGGTTTTAGTCAAATAATTTCTCGCTTCATATTTATCTTATGTGCGACTTTGAATATTTAATTTCTGATGAAGGCTATCATAGAAGTGTTGAAACCTGGTCAAAAGACTTTTGTGACCGAGGGCTGTAATTGCTTTAACTTCTAACCGTTCACTTATAACATTTTGTTCGCACGAGGCACCGTTGTCGAGATATTCAGTTGTCGCAAGTTAGAAAAAACACACGGTATTTGTTATTTTGTGCGAGCAAATGAGGGCGTGTGAACGTGTCACTCTGTCTACCTTAGTCCGAAGTAGTAGGGAATTACCTATAAGCCGATTCTTTTACTTATCTTCACACAGCAATAAAGTGTTTTAAGATGAATCAGACTACAGGGGGATAGTAGAGTTCAATTGTATCTTAGTTGGGCACTTGCCTTGAACTTCTACTAATGGTGCATTATGGACAACGACGTAGGAGAACCGTGTATGGGTATTTTAGTCATTTACAATTTTACGTATCCTGGTTGTCAGAAAAACGTTTCAGATTTTTTTAATTTTGTGAGAACCATCTTAATCAACACAGCATATTAAAATGTTAGATAATTTGGTCAGGACCGTTTCAGATTCTAAATAAAGCACCGAAAGAGGAAAAAAAAACTATTGAGGAACCTCTTTCCTAGTTCTATAGAATTGTTTTTGTTTTCCATGAACATTTGGCCTGGCACTTCAAGCGTTGAAAACTACTAATTATAGCTGCCTCGCATAACGGTTCGTATTGTGCTGGATGGAGAAAATTAGCGTGAAAGTTTAGCAGTACATGTCGGCAGTTATTGATGCCCTCCCAGAATGAGCCGGTGAGAGATGGCTGTCATTATGTATTTCAGTCCAGTTGGTACCAGGTGAGCGGATAAAGCGGCAGGCATGAGGCCATGAAACGCGACGGGCCAGCTAACTGCTCATTTCTGTCAGAGCGTTTGACATTTATTTGACATGGCCCCAAACGAATTACGGCGACCGGTAAGGATATTCGAGCGTTCCCGTGCATTTTGTTTCAGAAGCATTTAAAAAAAGCTGCTTCACGCCCGTTTCCTCTCCTCATTTTAAATAGATGAATTTTGTGAAGTACGAGAGACACATCCAGGTAGCGCAGGAGACGTTGAACCATTCGACATTTATTTCGTGGCTATGCTGTAAAGCGACATATTTGTAAATCGCGGTCATCCGTGGAATGGCTAATGGAGAGTTTTAAGGGGTTTCGCTCAGATCAGATAAGTAACCGTTGCATTGTTAAAATTTATTTTGCATATTTTTAAAAAACAATAGGTCAAAAACTGTCTTCCTTCCTGATAAAACTTTAACTACTAAAAAGATATTGCGGTGATCGATCTGGCAATCTGTAAAATGGGACGTAAGTGACCCATGAACCTAACTAGATCCACGTTTTCATGTAATCTTAGGGATTTTAGTTAAATTTCTAATTTTAGAACGATATCATCAGGGTGGCATTTATGGCACAAAGTGCAACGAATCAGTAGCAAAAACCATATATTCTTCTGACAATGAAAAACATGGCACACAAGTTTTCAACACAACTTTTGAATATGGCTTTCGCATACCACACACAACCGTTTCCTAAATTCTATAAATTTTTCAGGAGCATAAACTTCCCGTTATATACAAATTCTGTATAAACCAGCAGGGGTACTGGGGTTTGTAGTAATGTTTAAAACAGTGTCTGCGGTACATAGAAAACACAATTAGTTACTTCAGACATTCTTGGAATGTATAAGAGTGTGATTTGATCTGATTTTGCCAGCCGCGGTGGCCGAACGCTTTTAGGCGCTTCAGTCCGGAACCGTGTGCCTGCTACGGTCTCAGGTTAGAATCCTGCCTCTGGAACTGATGTGTGTGAAGTCCTTAGGTTAGTTAGGTTTAAGTAGTTCTAAGTTCTAGGGGACTGATGAGCTCATATTTTAAGTCCCATAGTGCTCAAAGCCATTTGAACCATTTGATCTGATTTTCGTGAAACATACACACAATAGACACACGATACCCCATTATATCCCCCGCAACAGTTTATATATCCACCCCATGTTTGACAGCAAGTTTCGACAAGTTTGGGAAGCGTCTCGCTATTTGTTAACACTGGGCAGATATGAGATATAGACGTCCCATCGCTTAAGACTGCATATTACTTTAATCGGACACATGTATTCCATCAACCACAAAAGGACTAAGGGGCTTTTATACGCAGAATAAAAGAGTTTTATTATGATATAGAGACGTTTCCGTCAACATTTAACGTAAGATGGACTCCAACTAAAAACAAAAGGAATGGGTTGAGCCGTGCGCCGGGCTGCATAGCTCACGCCCCGCGAAGTGAGCGCCGGCTTTGCCGTTTAGAGGGCCTTTTGTTTTCTCTCTGGTGGGAGAGGAAGTCGGTTGTGGGGAAAGAAAGGGGGCAACTGGAACTGGGCGGTTATGGTAGACGGTATGTCCAGTGGACCGTAGGGGCTGCTGGAGAGCAATTCATCACCATTGCCAACGCCCGGCGAGTTGGGCAGCATATTTGCCAATTAAAGAGCCTTTGGTTTTCTCTTTGGTGGATGAGAGAAAGTCGGTTGTGGGAAAAGGAAAGGGGCAATTGGAACTCGGCGGTTATGGTGGATGGTGTGTCCAGTGGAACGTAGGGACTTCCTCTGGAGCAACTGACCAATGTTTCCGACGCCCAGCGTGTTGAGCAACGTCTTTGACAGGTAAAGGGTCTTTGGTTTTCTCTCTGGTCAGAGGGAGTAGGTTGTGGGGAAAAGAAGGGGGCATTTGGAACTAGCGGTTATCGTGGTTTGCGTTCCACTGGAACGTACGGGCTGGTACCTAACCACCTGAAGATGTCGGACAGTGGCTCCGAGGAAACATCATGGAAATTGCACAACGTCATCCAGCGGCAAACATGTAAGGACTATTTACATCTGCGTATATTATTCATGCGCCTGTTTGCAAACTTAAGTGACTCTTCGACTGAGTACACGGAAAGAAACTCGTGACAACTTTATGCCCTAGTACCGACATGTCCCCTGACCACTATCCTAGCCAACTGTACGGTGTAATTGCACTGCAGCGTCACACATTCATCCACCGGTCGCCAAAGTTATATTACTGACCCTTAAAATTGCTACACCACGAAGATGACGTGCTACAGAGGCGAAATTTAACCCACAGGAAGAAGATGCTGTGATATGCAAATGAGTAGCTTCTCAGAGCACTCACACAAGGTTGGCGCCGGTGGCGACACCTGCAACGTACTGACATGAGGAGAGTTTCCAACCGATCTCTCACACACAAACAGCAGTTGACAGGCGTTGCCTGGTGAAACGTTGTTGTGATGCCCCGTGTAAGGAGGACTAGTGCATACCATCACGTGTCCGACTTTGATAAAGGTTGGATTGTAGCCTATCGCGATTGCGGTTTATCGTATCGCGACATTATTGCTGGCGTTGGTTGAGATCAAATGACTGTTAGCAGAATATGGAATCGGTGGGTTAAGGAGGGTAATACGGAACGCCGTGCTGGATCCCAACGGCCTCCTATCACTAGCAGTCGAGATGACAGGCATCTTATCCGCATGGCTGAATAGGATCGTGGAGCCACGTCTCAAAAAATGGTTCAAATGGGTCGGAGCACTATTGGACTTAACATCTATGGTTATCAGTGCCCTAGAACTTAGAACTACTTAAACCTAAGGACATCACACAACACCCAGTTATCTCAAGGCAGAGAAAATCCCTGAACCCGCCGGGAATCGAACCCGGGAACCCGGGCGCGGGAAGCGAGAACGCTACAGCACGACCACGAGCTGCGGACAGCCACGTCTCGATCCCTGAGTCAACAGATGGGGACGTTTACAAAACAACAACCATCTGCACGAACAGTTCGACGACGTTTGCAGCAGCATGGACTATCAGCTCGGAGACCATGGCTGGGGTTACCCTTGACGCTGCATCACAGACAGGAGCGTCTGCGATGGTGTACTCAACGACGAATCTGGGTGCACGAATGGCAAAACGTCATTTTTTCGGATGAATCCAGGATCTCTTTACTGCATCATGTTTGTCGCTAACATTGGAAGCGTGTATTCGTCATCGCCATACTGGCGTATCACCCGGCGTGATGGTATAGGGTGCCATTGGTTACACGTCTCGGTCACTTCTTGTTCGTATTGACGGCACTTTGAACAGTGGACGTTACATTTCGGATGTGTTACGACACTTTATTCGATCCTTGCGAAACCCTACATTTCAGAAGGATAATGTACGACCGCATTATGCAGGTCCTCTACGGGCATTTCTGGATACAGAAAATGTTCGACTGTTGCCCTGGCCAGCACATTCTCCAGATCTCTCACCAACTGAAAACGTCTGGTCAATGGTGGAAGAGCAACTGGCTCGTCACAATACGCCAGTCACTACTCTTGAAGAACTGTGGTATCGTGTTGAGGCTGCATGGGCAGGGCAGGGCATCCAAGCACTGTTTGACTCAATGCTCAAGCGTATCTATGCCGTTATTACGGCTAGAGGTGGTTTTTCTGGACATTGATTTCTCAGGATCTATGCAGCCAAATTGTGTGAAAATGTTGTCACACGTCAGTTCTAGTATAATACACTTCTGGAAATGGAAAAAAGAACACATTGACACCGGTGTGTCAGACCCACCATACTTGCTCCGGACTCTGCGAGAGGGCTGTACAAGCAATGATCACACGCACGGCACAGCGGACACACCAGGAACCGCGGTGTTGGCCGTCGAATGGCGCTAGCTGCGCAGCATTTGTGCACCGCCGCCGTCAGTGTCAGCCAGTTTGCCGTCGCATACGGAGCTCCATCGCAGTCTTTAACACTGGTAGCATGCCGCGACAGCGTGGACGTGAACCGTATGTGCAGTTGACGGACTTTGAGCGAGGGCGTATAGTGGGCATGCGGGAGGCCGGGTGGACGTACCGCCGAATTGCTCAACACGTGGGGCGTGAGGTCTCCACAGTACATCGATGTTGTCGCCAGTGGTCGGCGGAAGGTGCACGTGCCCGTCGACCTGGGACCGGACCGCAGCGACGCACGGATGGACGCCAAGACCGTAAGATCCTACGCAGTGCCGTAGGGGACCGCACCGCCACTTCCCAGCAAATTAGGGACACTGTTGCTCCTGGGGTATCGGCGAGGACCATTCGCAACCGTCTCCATGAAGCTGGGCTACGGTCCCGCACACCGTTAGGCCGTCTTCCGCTCACGCCCCAACATCGTGCAGCCCGCCTGCAGTGGTGTCGCGACAGGCGTGAATGGAGGGACGAGTGGAGACATGTCGTCTTCAGCGATGAGAGTCGCTTCTGCCTTGGTGCCAATGATGGTCGTATGCGTGTTTGGCGCCGTGCAGGTGAGCGCCACAATCAGGACTGCATACGACCGAGGCACACAGGGCCAACACCCGGCATCATGGTGTGGGGAGCGATCTCCTACACTGGCCGTACACCACTGGTGATCGTCGAGGGGACACTGAATAGTGCACGGTACATCCAAACCGTCATCGAACCCATCGTTCTACCATTTCTAGACCGGCAAGGGAACTTGCTGTTCCAACAGGACAATGCACGTCCGCATGTATCCCGTGCCACCCAACGTGCTCTAGAAGGTGTAAGTCAACTACCCTGGACAGCAAGATCTCCGGATCTGTCCCCCATTGAGCATGTTTGGGACTGGATGAAGCGTCGTCTCACGCGGTCTGCACGTCCAGCACGAACGCTGGTCCAACTGAGGCGCCAGGTGGAAATGGCATGGCAAGCCGTTCCACAGGACTACATCCAGCATCTCTACGATCGTCTCCATGGGAGAATAGCAGCCTGCATTGCTGCGAAAGGTGGATATACACTGTAGTAGTGTCGACATTGTGCATGCTCTGTTGCCTGTGTCTATGTGCCTGTGGTTCTGTCAGTGTGATCATGTGATGTATCTGACCCCAGGAATGTGTCAATAAAGTTTCCCCTTCCTGGGACAATGAATTCACGGTGTTCTTATTTCAATTTCCAGGAGTGTACATTTGTCCAGTGAATAACCGTTTATTGTCTGCATTTCTCCTTGGTGTAGCAATTTTAATGGCCAGTAGTGTAATAATTTTACATTTTCCGTCGGTACCTGAGTGAATATCAATTGAAAACCAGTTTGCATAACCCCTTGATGGTTCTCAGTTTTATTTTGTCTTATAGTGTTTTTCTGTAGTACTGTACTGCTTTCAGTCTCCCTGCTTGTTGAATAAGTGGCCCAGTAGCAAGAAAACGGGTAACTGTCACGAGGAGAAGTCCGTTTATCGCCTTTTTCCCAGGAGCAGAGGCGAGAACGCCGCGGGCGCCTGCTCCGGCCTTTGAGGCGGACTCCACGTGCTGCCCCGCTGCCGGCCATTCTTCTGGCGGCGCACATTGTGTCCCTCCGGGGCGCAGACCTGTGGGTTTCCGGCCCCATTGAGCTGGCGTCCGGACGGCCGCGCCTGAATGCGGGGCGCGACGTGGCGCTGAGCGGGGCACGCCCTCCGCCATCTGTACTCTGCCCTAGCTGCTGCTGACTCCCGTGCACTGCACCACCTGCTGTAAGCGCTCACCACGTGACTGCACAACCGCGCGCAGGCGGCGAGTAACCGGAATTTAACTACTGATGTGGGACGATGTTTATTTTGATACCACCTACATATAAAGGTTCTTACACACTTTGTCACCTAAGTCCGTCGCACGACTACTAGCCGCTCTGTGTGGCCGAGATCTTCTTACGACTTTGGCACAGGAGACGAGATAGTTAAAGCTGACGTGGCGCTTAGCGAGTTTTGTGACATCACTTCCTGCTCTTTCAAGTTGAGGAGCCATTTTCCCACATGGATCATAAAATAGGCCTGAGCTCTGCGATATTTCAACGACATGGCACTTAAAGTACACTACTGGCCATTAAATTGCTACACCAAGAAGAAATGCAGATGATAAACAGGTATTTATTGGACAAATATATTGTACTAGAACTGACATGTGATTACATTTTCACGCAATTTGGATGCGTAGATTCTGAGAAATCAGTACCCAGAACAACGGCCTTGATACGCCTGGACATTGAGTCAGAGCTTGGATGGCGTATACAGGTACAGCTGCCCATGCAGCCTCAACACGATACCACAGTTCATCAAGAGCGGTGACTGGCGTAATGTCACGAGCTGGTTGCTCGCCCACCATTGACCAGACGTTTTCAATTGCTGAGAGAGCTGAAGAATGTGCTGGCCAGGGCAGCAGTCGAACATTTTCTGTATCTAGAAAGGCCCGTACAGCACCTGCAACATGCGGTCTTGCATTATCTTGCTGAAATGTAGGGTTTCACAGGGATCGAATGAAGGGTAGAGCCACGGGTCGTAACACATCTCAAATGTAACGTCCACTGTGACCGAGACGTGTGACCAGTTGCACCCCACACCATCATGCAGCGTGATACGCCAGTATGGCGATGACGAATACACGCTTCCAATGTGCGTTCACCGCGATGTCGCAAACACGGATGCGACTATCGTGATGCTGTAAACAGAACCTGGATTCATCCGAAAAAATTACATTTTGCATTCGTGCACCCAGGTTCGTCGTTGAGTACACCATCGCAGGCGCTCCTGTCTGTGATGCAGCGTCAAGGGTATCCACAGCCATGGTCTCCGAGCTAACTCCATGCTGGTGCAAACGTCATAGAACTGTTCGTGCAGATGGTTGTTGTCTTGTAAACGTCCCCATCTTTTGACTCAGGGATCGAGACGTGGCTGCACGATCATCTCGACTGCTAATGATACGAGGCCGTTCTGATCCAGCACGGCGTTCCGTATTACTTTCCTGAATTCACCGATTCCATATTCTGCTAACAGTCATTGGATTCGACCAACGCGATCACCAATGTCACGATACGATAAACCGCAATCGAGATAGGCTGCAATCCCACCTTTAACAAAATCGGAAACGTGATGGTATGCATTTCTCCCTCTTACACGAGGCATCACAACAACGTTTGACCAGGCAACGCCTGTCAACAGCCGTTTGTATATGAGAAATCGGTTGGAAACTTTCCTCATGTCGGCATGTTGTAGGTTTCGGCACTGGTGCCAACCATGTATGGATGCTCTGAAGAGCTAATCATTTGCATAATGCAGTATCTTCTTCCTGTCGAGTAAATTTCGCGTCTGTAGCTCGTCATCTTCGTGGTGTAGCAATTTTAATGGCCAGTTGTGTTGAACCAGTTGGAAAGAAGAAAGCATTTTATGACACAACCATAAAGCTTGGAGCCCGCAGAAATCAATGCGCAAAATTGTACTTATCATGTTCAGTAGAAATCCCTATTCAGTGGTTTTTATGTTATACCTTACGCCTCATGAACAAATGCTGTTTATAAGTACCAGCACACTGAATGTCTAGAGGATGAATTGTCATTCGGTCGGTTTGTTGTAATAAATACAGGAAGCGCATACGAGATGATATTTAGTCCATAAATGTTCAAATGTGTGTGAAATCTTATGGGACTTAACTGCCAAGGTCATCAGTCCCAAAGCTTACACACTACTTAACCTAAATTATCCTAAGGACAAACACACACACCCATGCCCGAGGGAGGACTTAACCTCTCTGGGACCAGCCGCACAGTCCATGAATGCAGCGCCTGAGACCGCTCAGCTAATCCCGCGCAGCGATATTATTATCGCTTTATAACAGGCGTGTTACCAATGTAAACCGTGTTAAGGTAATGGCACATTAACGATTCATAAGAAAAACGTCTAGGTATTGTTGGGTTTTGTTATAGTTAAATGTAAATTAATAACATATCGGTGATTAAGGCATTTATAAGGCAATAAGACATTAAGAAGCCACAGACTAGCGTAGTGTGTAAAGACTCAGTGCAGAGATTGTGTCCGTAAAAGGTATGAGTCCTGGTGTATCTGATTTTTTTTTCTTTACCTTCATGTGATCCATACCTTTGTGAGACTTTCTTACGAAATTGGTGGAAATAATGTCCGTATTACTTGAAGTTACATAAATGTAAGTGTGTTCTCTGTCAGAGTGTATTGGTTGAACATTTATAAGTGTTATTGTCGTTATTACATGATCACGGATATCGAAGCTTTTATTTATGTAGGCCTATACTACAGACAGAACAACACGACTGGCATATGGACAAGGGAGGCAATGACGTGTTAATAGAGCTAACGTAGCAATTTTGCGCGCTTACATTTTCGTGATCATACTCTGTTATTTGCGAGCCAAATACAGCCGACAAATCCAGTGGAGAGGGCAGAGAGTGCAAAATCACGTTTACTAGCTCGCCCCATGTGCCGACGACGCTCTGTTTAGTGACGTTCGACATCCCGTCTGCGTGCACGTCAACTTTGGTAGCCTCGCCCGTATGCCGACGGCATTACTGTGTACGGACGGCAGATCCGTGCCAACAAAGCGACTGGCCTTGGCTGCGGTTCGGACTGCCAGTGATAACATCAAAGCGTTGGAGGTGGGTTGGCTTCGGGACCCCTCTCCAAGTGTGGTCACAGGGTGGAATGTTCATTGGTTCGGTATTAATTTGCTGCGTCTGTTGAACGGGTGTGTGTTTATTATGTTTAAGGATATGGGACTACGGTGTGGTATACAGAGACGACATTAAAGCTGATAGTTACGATACTGCAGCGTCTGTGTTATTCCGAATTACGATGCAATGTTCCTTCGGACGTGAACAAATACTTCTTCTATATTCGTGTTGACTTCTTATTCTGCGCTGAAAACTGGCGTTATCGATAAGTGTATTTCAACAGCAAAATCTGTATGCTTATGGCAGGATTTGTACCTGATAGGCTATCAACCCCCCCCCCCCCCCTCCCCCGCCGCCAAAGCAAATTCCGCTGATCATACTTGGGGTTCTGTTGGTGATAAAAAGATTGGCTAAAGCGTTTTGAGTTGCTCTTGGGCTAGGGACCATTTACATACCCAACAGAAGGAACATCTTAGTGTCACTATCCTACAGTACAGGGTCAAAACATGAATATTCTACACTTCCTCCCGGTTAGGTACATTGTGAGTGAAGCGATTGATTCTTTTAGTGTTTAGACAAATTCATCAAAACAATTGAGTCTTTTAGCATTTGATGATTCCTACAGATGGCCTGATGGGGTTTATGGGTGATATCTCGGAAAACCCAATCAAACGGATTTTTTACAATATTAAATTTTTAGACAACCTAGTTGTATGGAGATAAATAGCGATTAATTTACTTATAATCAATTATTCAAAATGACAGACACAGTCGCCTTATTTATTTTGCCGCCAACCTGTTTCAACCCGCGATGGGGTCATCTTCAGGACAGTTTACACCATTCGGTCGCTCGCTGGAGTCGTCACCCCGCCTGTGCACAGCAGACCAAAATCCATCCTAGGATTTGAAGATTTCTATGCATAGAAACAGGGCAAAATTTTTACAATGAACTCTTAAGATCTCGGCCTCGAATAACCTCATTAATTATCTTGATATTTTTATCCGTTTCCACGAGACATAG
Source organism: Schistocerca cancellata (assembly GCF_023864275.1). NCBI lineage: Eukaryota > Metazoa > Arthropoda > Insecta > Orthoptera > Acrididae > Schistocerca > Schistocerca cancellata. Next base: position 684,621,437 of record NC_064630.1, on the reverse strand, counting down.
GTTCCAAGTCACCCCACTTCTATACGTAAAATCCGGTATGAGGCAAAATATCAATAATAAATAGTCGCAACACTTTGCTCGCTTTTGAACGGTATATTATCTAGGCATTTATCTAGAAGTGCCACCTACCTCATTCCAAAAATCTTTATCAGTTATAGAGAAACTCCACAAAATCTTGATTCATGGTTTCCAAAATTTAGCCGAGATCCGAGATGGCTAAGCACGGAAAAAGGCTGTAATTTTTACGATGTATTCCTAAGATTTCGATCTGGAATAACCTTCAAAATTTTCTACATTTCTTTATTCGTTTTCGAGATACAGACCTACTTGTACATGTAAAATGTTCTCCTAAAATACAATGTGAAGCGAAATCGTGGATTATAAAGTGACGTAGAACTGAGAAATATTGTGTAAATTGGATCCATTAACATATGCGAACCAGTACTGAAGTATTGGAAAACTTTTTTTGCAGGTAAAATTCCGTCTGAGGTCTAAAATTAGTTACAAGCTGTTACAAATTCACATAATTCACGTAAGTAAACTATCTAAATTTTACTGACCAATACATATTTCTTCATGTGTGTTACATGCCCTGATGCAACAGAGAAAGGAAGAGAGCTAGCGGAATAATGCTCCTATCGGAGCCAAAGACAAGATTGCGGATATGTTCCTGTTTCTTTAAAAGACTCTGACGGAAAAATGGAGTTCCAGATAGCTCATTCTACCTTCTTCACTATCTCCAAAAATTTTCCCAAAAATTTCTTTATGTGAACATATTAACGACTTTTTTCAGTTGAGAGCGAAGAAGACAGCGGCAAAGAAACGGAAAAGTAATGAATACTGGAACATAGTAGACAATTGTTGTGTTATAGGAAGAGCAGTGTGAGAGGGACATAGTGGCAGTGGAACATACACACATCAAAAAAAGTTTAGCATCACTCCGGTTCCAAGAACTCCTGAAGATAGACGTTGACTGTGGATATTGTATCACAGACACAGTCCCTTTGACTGTTCAGAGATGTCACTAAATCCGCCCAAAGATGTAAACAACCATTCATGTGCAGCGCCTATTAGACGGAAGGGGTCCGACAGCCGATCAGTTCCAGGCATTCCACCAGGAAGGAGGATTGTCTGTAGTCCATCCCTGCCTAGACGGTTGTCTGTAGTTGTCTGTAGTTCACCCCTGCCTAGACGGTCAATACCACTGTTCGATCGCGTCCGCTTTGTTACTTTGTGAAAGGAAGGTCTCTAAGCAAGGGAGGTGTCCAGACGTCTCGGAGCGAACCAAAGTTATGTTGTTCGGACGTGGAGGAGATACAGAGAGACAGAAATTGTCGTTGACATGCCTCGCTTAGGCCGCCCAAGAGCTACTACTGCAGTCGATGACCGCTACCTACGGATTATGGCTCGGAGGAACTCTGACAGCAACGCCACCATGTTGAAGAATGATTTTAGTGCAGCCAAAGGATGACGTGTTACAACTCAAGCTGTGCGCAATAGGCTGCACGATGCGCTACTTCACCTATGACGTCCATGTTGAGGTCCATCATTGCAACCACGACACCATGCAGCGCGGTACAGATGGGCCCAACAATATGCCGAATACACCGCTCAAGATTGGGATAACGTTCTCTTCACCGATAAGTGTCGCATATTCCTTCAACCAGATAGTCGTTAGAGACGTGTTTGGAGGCAACCCAGTCAGGCTGAACGCCTTAGACACACTGTCGAGAGACTGCAGCAAGGTTGAGGTACCATACTCCTTTGGGGTGGCATTATTTGGGGCCGACGAACGCCGCTGGTGGTCATGGAAAGTGCCGTAACGGCTGTACGATACGTGAATGCCATCCTCCGAACGATAGTGTAACCATCTCGGTAGCATAATGGCGAGGAATTCGTCTCCATGGACGACAATTAGTGCCCCTATGTTGCACATCTTGTGAATGACTTCCTTCAGGATAACGACATCGCTCGACTAGAGTGGCCAGCATGTTCTCCAGACATTAGCCCTATCGAACATCACTGGGATCGATTGAAAAGGACGATGTGACCCGCCAACCACTTTGAGAGATTAAAGCCGAATCGCCGTTGAGGAATGGGATAATCTGGCCCAACAATGCCTTGATGAACTTGTGGATAGTATGCCACGACGAATACAGGCAGGCATCAATGTGCTAGAGGACGTGCTACTGGGTATTAGAGGTACCGGTGTGTACAGCAATCTGGTCCACCATCTTCGAAGGTCTTCCTGTATGGTGGTACAACATGCAACGTGTAGTTTTAATGAGCAATAAAAAGGGCGAAAATGATGTTTATGTTGATGTCTATAACATTTTTCTGTACAGGTTCCGGAACTCTTTGATCCGAGGTGTTGCAAAACTTTTTTTGATGCGTGTAGTTTACAGTGGCAGAACAGAGATGCGAAAAGAGTGAAAGAGGCAGGACCTGAGGGTGGAAGGAGGAATGAGGAGAAAGAGGAAGTGGAAGGGGGTGAGAGTTAATGATAACAGGAGGTAGGGTATTTGGCAATGACAACGAGGTAGAGAGAGGTATTGACAATGAGAAGAGGCCCCCAGGAAGGGAAGAATGAAATATTAGCAGTAAGTGAGAGCAAGAGGTATACAGTAACAGTGGGTGAAGACTGTGCTAGCAGGGCACACGAAGGGGACTGTGGTGGTGACACAGGAGGCAATAACAGAAGAGAGGCAGAAAGAGAGAATGACAATACGTTGGGTGAATGAGTAAGTGAGAAACGGCAACTGGGAGTGGATGGACATGACCGACTTAAAGCAGTGAACCAGTGGGTGTGAGTGACTTACAGTTAGAGGAGCTTGTGGGAGTTTGAGGCGAGTTGCATGGTGATAACAATGCAGTCATAAATGCATTGAAAAATTATGGGGAAATTTTTAGAGGTGCTTAGGAAGGTAGAATGAGGCAGCTGGTACCCCACTTTACAGTCAGAACCATTTAAATAAACGGGAACATATTCGGATTTCTTGTGTCCCGATGGGAGTAATTTTCGCGCAGGTTTAGGGACTGGTCTACACCAGGGTTCTTACTGATGCCGTGGCATATGGATGCAGACAATCAACTGAATAGTAGTTTCGCATCACCTGCATATCAAGGGACAATACAGTCTAGGTCCAACGAATGACAACCAACCGCTTTGTTGGTTGGGATTTGTTTAATGTGTACTGGCGGCAAATTGGAGCCTTGACTGCAGTTCAGACTGAAAGTGATAACATCAAAGCGTTAGAGCTGGGTTTTTCTTGAGATCCCTCTACTAGCCTTGTCGTCAGATGGGAGGTTCTTTGGTTCCGTACCACTTGGTTGTATCTGTTGAACGGATGTGTGTTTATTGTATTGAAGAATACGGCACAAAAGACTTAATTACAGAGACAGCATTAAAGCTGACAGATTTTCGCGTGAACAGTTATGTTAATGGAACCCTAGAAGCCGGCCGGGATGGTCGAGTTGTTCTAGGCCCTACAGCCTGGAACCGCGCGACCTCTACGGTCGTAGGTTCGAATCCTGCCTCGGCCATGGATGTGAGTGATTTCCTTAGGTTAGTTAGGTTTAAGTAGTTATAAGTTCTAGGGGGCTGATGACCTCAGAAGTTAAGTCCCACAGTGCTCAGAGCCATTTGAACCATTTTTTGAACCCTAGAAAATGGAATTATAGAAACACATTGAAAGGACTGGGCGCCTGGAAGAAAATAAGTGAGCTGTTAGAAAGTAATATGCACGACGTGAATAAGGTTACCGAATCATTACTGACTCATTTTCGCCGTGAACAACAAACATAAAGAATGAAACAACGGAGTTTATCGTCAATAGCTTTTCGTGATCTTAGAATACTTTAGTTACAAATCGAATCTTCATGGGAGTCAATATCACTAACAAAACAAGTTGTTGAGATTCAGTCAGTACCTTCGGTCTAGCATGTCTGCTGCGTGCACCACTCAGCAAAGTGGAACCGGACCAACTTGTCCAGGGAAAGTGAGTCAAGTGAGAATAGTTGCTGAGAGCTAACCACGAGTAGCCAGGGAGTGTGAAGACGCCATACTCTTACGAACAATTAGAGGGATTCAGAACAGGAACTCTTCTGGACAGCAGTAAAACAATATGAGTCTGCAGAGGCGGAATATTCCCGAGGTACCGAACAATAAGCTGGGGAAATTTGAACCCATGAAGAAAAGTGCTGCCAAATGGTGTATAAAACGGAAGCTACGAGCATTAGGAACTCGGTAACCAGAGAGCGCCCCTACCGCATCAGGAAGTCATGGGGCAGTGACGCCGGGACACTGGAACGTGGCAGCTACTTGTGGAACTTTAGGAACTTAGACTGTAATAATGCATAAGAATTATTCTTTGAATTGAAATGAATGCTTTTTCTTCAAAGCAGTGGAAAAATTCTTTAAATTGAAATGATTACTTTTCTTTAAAAGATTTACTTTATAAAAAAATTATTATTGGGGCATTTCTTGAACAAATTAATTACAATTACCATACATTATTAGCTGAGCGCAATGCTGCTTCATTACCTTCTACAATAATATACATCGTCCACCACAATCCTGACCAGATTCGGAAGAACAAGACGCCGTCGACGCACGCCGACGCCCGCTCGGTACAACTGTCCACTCGCTACAACTACTGCCGACTCGCTACTACTGCAGACAGAGTGCAACTTGCAACTGTTCCTGTCGACTCGCTACGTGCTCCTACTGTCGTCTCGCGCGGTCAAGCGCAGACTAGCAACGATAAACAACTCTCTGGTCAGAGATTCTGTCATGCCTCGCCATCGCTGGTAATAAATACATATGGAACGTACGCGTTTCAAGGTACATTTTTAAGATGCTCAACAGAGCCCTAATAAGTGGGTCCTGGGTATTGGGGTTGGCAAAAAGTCATTAAATTTACGCTGCAGAGAGAAAGGACTCCACTAACTACTGAATTAGAATCTTTGCCCGAATGAATATAAGTTCATCTGAGCCGTAGCGGCTTACGGGACGATATCGATCTGGGTAGTCAGCTCTTATCTTTGACCGTAGGCTTAGAAACGAGTGTAGCCCCCTCCTGGGGGGGAGGGGGGGCATGTTGAAGGTTGGGCCGTGGCGAACCGTGGGTTTTGCTTCCATTTGGTCGTAGCAGAAGGGGCTGAGGAGCGGAATCAGAAACAAGTTTTGAACGGCGTCCCGTCTGTCGGTGAAATAGTGGTAAGGCGGCCTGAAAGAACCTTGTATTCATCGTTTGCCATCTTCGAAGAGCACGAAGTTGTTTACGCTGTTGTACCGGGTTGTCACAGATGTGCTCACCATCAGGGACGGTTGTTTTTCTGCTCTGTTCGATTTGTGGCTATTCTCATCTCCACGGTGGCTTTCACGTGGTTAGGAGAGCGAGTTGACATTATGACCTGTTAATTGTGTCTGTGAGGCTTTCAAGCTGTGTCCTGGAACTTACACTCTAATATGCCGTGTGTATGACTTTTTGTTATCTTAATGGATTATTTTGCTGTCTAGTATTCTTGAAGTGACGAGGCCACAATGCTAAACAGTTCTGGCTGTTATTGTGACCTTACTCGCTCCATATTTTTCCCCCGCGGCATTTTGGTAACTTAACTTAGTGTTTAAAAGAACTTCAAATTGTAAATATCATAGATATCGTAAATTGTAGCCTGTGCTAAATTACACTCCCGGAAATTGAAATAAGAACACCGTGAATTCATTGTCCCAGGAAGGGGAAACTTTATTGACACATTCCTGGGGTCAGATACATCACATGATCACACTGACAGTACCACAGGCACATAGACACAGGCAAAAGAGCATGCACAATGTCGGCACTAGTACAGTGTATATCCACCTTTCGCAGCAATGCAGGCTGCTATTCTCCCATGGAGACGATCGTAGAGATGCTGGATGTAGTCCTGTGGAACGGCTTGCCATGCCATTTCCACCTGGCGCCTCAGTTGGACCAGCGTTCGTGCTGGACGTGCAGACCGCGTGAGACGACGCTTCATCTAGTCTCAAACATGCTCAATGGGGGTCAGATCCGAAGATCTTGCTGGCCAGGGTAGTTGACTTACACCTTCTAGAGCACGTTGGGTGGCTCGGGATACATGTGGACGTGCATTGTCCTGTTGGAACAGCAAGTTCCCTTGCCGGTCTAGGAATGGTAGAACGATGGGTTCGATGACGGTTTGGATGTACCGTGCACTATTCAGTGTCCCCTCGACGATCACCAGTGGTGTACGGCCAGTGTAGGAGATCGCTCCCCACACCATGATGCCGGGTGTTGGCCCTGTGTGCCTCGGTCGTATGCAGTCCTGATTGTGGCGCTCACCTGCACGGCGCCAAACATGCATACGACCATCATTGGCACCAAGGCAGAAGCGACTCTCATCGCTGAAGACGACACGTCTCCATTCGTCCCTCCATTCACGCCTGTCGCGACACCACTGGAGGCGGGCTGCACGATGTTGGGGCGTGAGCGGAAGACGGCCTAACGGTGTGCGGGACCGTAGCCCAGCTACATGGAGACGGTTGCGAATGGTCCTCACCGGTACCCCAGGAGCAACAGTGTCCCTAATTTGCTGGGAAGTGGCGGTGCGGTCCCCTACGGCACTGCGTAGGATCCTACGGTCTTGGCGTGCATCCGTGCGTCGCTGCGGTCCGGTCCCAGGTCGACGGGCACGTGCACGATGTTGGGGCGTGAGCGGAAGACGGCCTAACGGTGTGCGGGACCGTAGCCCAGCTTCATGGAGACGGTTGCGAATGGTCCTTACCGGTACCCCAGGAGCAACAGTGTCCCTAATTTGCTGGGAAGTGGCGGTGCGGTCCCCTACGGCACTGCGTAGGATCCTACGGTCTTGGCGTGCATCCGTGCGTCGCTGCGGTCCGGTCCCAGGTCGACGGGCACGTGCACCTTCCGCCGACCACTGGCGACAACATCGATGTACTGTGGAGACCTCACGCCCCACGTGTTGAGCAATTCGGCGGTACGTCCACCCGGCCTCCCGCATGCCCACTATATGCCCTCGCTCAAAGTCCGTCAACTGCACATACGGTTCACGTCCACGCTGTCGCGGCATGCTACCAGTGTTAAAGACTGCGATGGAGGTCTGTATGCCACGGCAAACTGGCTGACACTGACGGCGGCGATGCACAAATGCTGCGCAGCTAGCGCCATTCGACGGCCAACACCGCGGTTCCTGGTGTGTCCGCTGTGCCGTGCGTGTGATCATTGCTTGTACGGCCCTCTCGCAGTGTCCGGAGCAAGTAAGGTGGGTCTGACACACCGGTGTCAATGTGTTCTTTTTTCCATTTCCAGGAGTGTATTTTACGGGGACTGATTTTCATTTGAGTTGGCTTTCGTTTTCTATGTCAGCACTAATTAATGTAACAATTCTACTGTAACTCTATTCGTTAGTGCATGTTCCATGGGTGATTAATCACGGTGTACTTTAAATATTAGCCTTAAATTTAAATTATTCCATGTTGTGATACTGCTGCAGCGGCTGAATGATTTGTGCTTATTGTAATAAAGTGGCTCACATAGTGACCAGTTTCCGTCAGCGTATACTGTGTAACGGTGTCGCAAGGCTTCTCCGCAGAGTTTACTTCACTATGAGGTGCTGAGACGACTGTACAAGCGTTTCTACGCCTCTACCAAATACGCTGTGAGTTAAAAATTCACTTTTTTAGTTGTAATTTTGTTTTAAGGTTTCAAGTAAAAAAAAAAAGAATTGGTAGATTCCTTGGCGCTTGTGGACCCTGCTCAGCCCTTTAGGCTGTTGTTTTCTATTTAAAAGAAACCATTCTCGGTCTCTTGGAATGCCTACCATTAGAATATACACTCTTGGAAATTGAAATAAGAACACCGTGAATTCATTGTCCCAGGAAGGGGAAACTTTATTGACACATTCCTGGGTTCAGATACATCACATGATCACACTGACAGAACCACAGGCACATAGACACAGGCAACAGAGCATGCACAATGTCGGCACTAGTACAGTGTATATCCACCTTTCGCAGCAATGCAGGCTGCTATAGTCCTGAGGAACGGCTTGCCATGCCATTTCCACCTGGCGCCTCAGTTGGACCAGCGTTCGTGCTGGACGCGCAGACCGCGTGAGACGACGCTTCATCCAGTCCCAAACATGCTCAATGGGGGACAGATCCGGAGATCTTGCTGGCCAGGGTAGTTGACTTACACCTTCTAGAGCACGTTGGGTGGCACGGGATCATTGCGGACGTGCATTGTCCTGTTGGAACAGCAAGTTCCCTTGCCGGTCTAGGAATGGTAGAACGATGGGTTCGATGACGGTTTGGATGTACCGTGCACTATTCAGTGTCCCCTCGACGATCACCAATGGTGTACGGCCAGTGTAGGAGATCGCTCCCCACACCATGATGCCGGGTGTTGGCCCTGTGTGCCTCGGTCGTATGCAGTCCTGATTGTGGCGCTCACCTGCACGGCGCCAAACACGCATACGACCATCATTGGCACCAAGGCAGAAGCGACTCTCATCGCTGAAGACGACACGTCTCCATTCGTCCCTCCATTCACGCCTGTCGCGACACCACTGGAGGCGGGCTGCACGATGTTGGGGCGTGAGCGGAAGACGGCCTAACGGTGTGCGGGACCGTAGCCCAGCTTCATGGAGACGGTTGCGAATGGTCCTCGCCGATACCCCAGGAGCAACAGTGTCCCTAATTTGCTGGGAAGTGGCGGTGCGGTCCCCTACGGCACTGCGTAGGATCCTACGGTCTTGGCGTGCATCCGTGCGTCGCTGCGGTCCGGTCCCAGGTCGACGGGCACGTGCACCTTCCGCCGACCACTGGCGACAACATCGATGTACTGTGGAGACCTCACGCCCCACGTGTTGCGCAATTCGGCGGTACGTCCACCCGGCCTCCCGCATGCCCACTATACGCCCTCGCTCAAAGTCCGTCAACTGCACATACGGTTCACGTCCACGCTGTCGCGGCATGCTACCAGTGTTAAAGACTGCGATGGAGGTCTGTATGCCACGGCAAAGTGGCTGACACTGACGGCGGCGGTGCACAAATGCTGCGCAGCTAGCGCCATTCGACGGCCAACACCGCGGTTCCTGGTGTGTCCGCTGTGCCGTGCGTGTGATCATTGCTTGTACAGCCCTCTCGCAGTGTCCGGAGCAAGTATGGTGGGTCTGACACACCGGTGTCAATGTGTTCTTTTTTCCATTTCCAGGAGTGTATATTTGGGAGGGGGTCACATGGTAGTGTCTTTATAGTATTCCGTTCCTTAAAGTAACTATTGGGTACTGCAGGCGCGTGTCTTTGACAGTTCTCTAAGGGGATCAACGGTGACGGGGATCGTTTGGAAACGGCCCCATTAAACTAAGGCTGTCGACCAAGCTGGTCCCGCTAGCGTGCTGTGGTGCTGCTTAAGCAGGGCCGCGGTATCTGCTCATTTTCCGCCACAAATCCGCGACATTCTACGTGGGCTTTAGCTTACCCTGATTTCGACATATCGGTTTCCTAGGCACTCCATGGGTGTCATCTTTCAGGGCTTCCTGAGGACTCTAACGATTAATCTGTTTACCTGCGTCCGCATCTTTCTTATTGCCGTTCTTCACTCCTAAGTTCATAATTAGTAAACTGATATTTCTTTGAATGTAAATCTGGATATTTTATCTAAGGTATGTGAATTTAACATATTTCCTGCTGATTTAAAACTTCAATGTCAGTGATTTATTTAAATCAAACCGCTAGTTTCGGTTTTAAAGACTGTCTTAAAGGACGACCCATGTCTGAAATTTGTAGTGAGTGTCATTGGGTACTGTGGGTACATGTTATCCAGGGGCATTTGCATAGTGGTAATCCATCAATTCTATGTTACTGTTCCAGTTAAAATTGTTAATGGTTTGTGTTGTAAATGTTTAAAAAATTTTTGAGAAGGTAATTTGTTACTTGGGGTAATTGCTTTGTTTGTTATTAGAAGGAAGGTCAGCGTTGGCCGTAATTTTAATGGTTTATTGACAGCAAAATCGATTTTCAATCTTCAGTGCTGTAGTGTACATATTAAACTCATAGGCACTGGCGTCAAGTCATCATCAGTAGCAAAAGCTATGTAACACGCTCTGATTGTTGAAGTGAATTTCTTACTTTATTTTAAATTTTAGGGCAAAGTTTATGTACTTTATAACGAATATTAGGTTCAGTATTTTAAACATAGCTGCGCAACAGCAACGGTTCCACGTAATAAGACTAAAAACAGCCGACCAGTTGCAATGGATAAAGAAATCTTTACCTAGGTTTCAACAGATTTAAATCTGTCTTCTTCTGAAGAAAACAGATTTAAATCTGTTGAAACCTAGGTGAAGATTTCTTTATCCATTGCAACTGGTCAGCTGTTTTTAGAATATTGGTTCATAAATTCATTGTATGTATTAAACCTAGAGTGAAGCATTTCAAATCGCTTTAGCCCAGTCGTTTCCGCAAAGTCTTGTAGCCATTTGACAGGTCGTAATTTTCCATTACAACTGGTAGCAAAGCGGTGATTTTGAGCCGTGGACCTCTGATCTGGTCCTGCCACAGAATGCACGAGTAGAAGAAGTAAATTAATATGGATCTCAAATATGCACAGGACGAAAGTATCTCTTAATTAACTCTTCCGTGCATGACTTACATCGTTTACATATTTACAGATCCAGCGACCATTGAACATATTGTGTCCAATACAAAATTTTAAATGAAATCAAGTATTTTTTTAATATTTTCTTTAGGAATGCTTTGTTTTAAGGTTTATCAGTAAAATAAAAGACAGATGAGATCATTTTAAGAGCTTTATTAAGTGATAAAGAGCATTTATTTTAATCTTGAATAATTTTCTTTAAATAAATAGCATTATGAATGACATTATGAAAACTGAAACATAAGCTACTACTATTATTCATCACAAACTGGTCACACGGTGGTTGCTATGGTATTGACAAAGGACAATTATAAAAAAATAAAGCATCGCATTAATTTTTATATTTGATGCACACCACACTGCTGTGAACCTGGCATAAATGTTTTGTGCACTTACAGTACACGGGCCTTTCCTTTGTTCTTTGAAACAGGACACAATGAACACCTTCTCTTGTAATGAGTCACCTTACTGTTGCTGTTGCTACTGTTATTTTGTGTCTGAGGGACTGTAATGAACTTCTCCATATCCATATATACGGATTTCTGTAGGAAGGGATTAGTAGATCTGATTGTAAACTGTTGCATCAACTCCATTGGAAGTTCGTTGATGAAAAGTCTCCTCTTGCGCAAAAGCCCTTCGTTATATGTGGGATGTTGTGTTGTTGTGTAAAGAATAAACGCATTTAGAGTGCATTCGTTGATTACGTCGCGTCATTGAGGCATGGGCCAGCGCTTAATTTGTTTTTTGCACTTATAACTGCGCACAAGCTGATTCATAACGTACACATCACCCTTCGTCCGGTTATAAAACTTCTCAGTCTCAGGCTTCCGTTTTCGACGTTGTTCATCTATAAAGTTACAATTACGCATGGTACTTACGCTGTACCAGCAATACTGCCTGCAAGGATCTTGACTGTGACAAGACCCAAATTTTTCTGGGGTGTCGCCCGTTGTTTTCTCTCTGTATATGCAGTCCAATCAATGGCATAACAAGTTTCAGCTTCACACACCCAGAATATTTTAATTCCATACTTTCCAGGCTTAATTGGCATATGTTGCACTAATCCACAATAGCCCGTTAAAGGAACCATCTGTTCATCTAACACAGCAATAATCTTCTATATCATTTCTTTCCTGCACTGTCGTATAGCTATTTTCCACACGTAGGGCGTAACAGCAAGCTTATCAGTTTGTAACCTAGCCTTTCTTGTCCTTTTGTCATCAAATTTAATGAATCTTCTTATTGCCTCAAACCAACTCACAGACATCGTAGGGCCACATGATGGACTGGAAAACTTTTCCGGAGAAAGTTCCCTAATTGGAACAGCCCAACATTTATCTGCTTCATTATAAAGCAAAATTCCTTTGGAGATCAGCATCTCTTCTTTAGTTACATTATGCTAGTTTATTTTTCTTGATACATAAACTCATCCTTCCTTTACGTTTGTGCATGTCACAGTTTCATCCACAATGGATAAAGGAGTAAATAAATCCCAAGCGTCATTGGGGGTTTAGGTCATTATGCACCTCCTAGTTCTGTTATAAATTTCACCAAATTGTGTGCAAAAGTTTTATTTTGCACTGCGGTGGCATTTTCTCTATAGCACATTACTTTGAACGATATAAATGTGGACCGTTTCAGTGCTTATTAGTCCAGAGGCATTGTCACCTGCATCATCATCTCCGCGACTACTTCGTTATTCACCTGCAGAGTTGCATGCCGCTGCCTACGGAACAACTTCATGTTTTCATCGAAACAGTGCTTACGCGTATATCTGGAAAGAAATCGGCATCTTCACCCACCCACTGAGTATCAACTGATTCAATATTTGAGCTTGAAAACGTATGCAATCTCCTTTACTGTACCTTTTTTACTTGTATATTCCGACATTCTATCTAAAAAAAATAATTAAGAAATAACTTGAGTGCTATCTTCTTTCTTCGACCGCTGTGCATATTATTGTTTAGTGTCAAAAATGACCCTTATCATTCTTTAAAAAAAAAGGTGGGAAATGAAGTTCCATGCTTCTTTACAGAGCGTAGGGGAACGATGCGAGAGACCCGCACCGCCTTACTAGGCAAGGTCCTAATGGAGGTGGTCTGCCGTTGCCTTCCTCCGACCGTTATGGGGATGAATGATGATGATGAAGACGGCACAACAACACCCAGTCATCTCGAGGCAGGAAAAATCCCTGACCCCGCCGGGAATCGAACCCGGGACCCCGTGCTCGGGAAGCGAGAACGCTACCGCGAGACCACGAAGGAGGGTACCGAAAATCAAAAACTACATTGATGTATACAAAACTGCTACAGTATTCAGTATTTCAGTACAGCTTCACACATTCGTAACCATCTACAACAACAGTTCGCTCTATTACACAACACGGAAGTACGTAATCTGAAAGCTGAACAGAGCTGCAAGTTGTAACTATATATTTTCTGCAATCACAACTATGCACATGTGTGCCAATAATGCATTATCTCGAGTCCAGCACAAAGTAATTGATTACAACCCAGTCTAATTTAATGACAGTACAACATAAACAACGGTGCCCATCGGACCAGGTTATGTAAATACATGGTATAAAGAAGAGAATCTAAGTGGCACTTGAAACTAATGCCACAGCTTTCTAATAGTAACTGTTACGGCACTGTCTGATATTCCACCAAAGAAACAATATTGAAAATTTTGCAGTCTGTCGGCTCGACACCGGCCCACTTTTAGAACATTTACAATTTCGCTAATTTATTGTTTATCCCTATTTTTCCTGCGTACATAATATCCTCAACTTCAGGCCCTAGTCTCCCCCTACCCAATGTTTTTTAAGGACGTCCAATAAGAACATGCCTCAACTTTTAGTGAAAGAAACCCTCATAACAATGAGAAAGGTACCTACTCGAAAAAACTCGCTTTCAGCTGGGGACCAAACACACATTAAAATAAATAAATTGCGTCGCTTCCTTCGGAACAGCAAGATATAGGATTCTGTTGAAACCGTTTCCCTCTCTGCCTGCCTTGCAATAATTCACTGTGTGGAGTACAGAGCTCTCTGCAAAGCGTGCTTTGACCGACCCGGGCCTGCTTATAAAATAGCCATTTAGTTGCCAAGGGCTGCCCTCTTCACCGTCCATTATTTTCGCGTTTTAGCCAGACTATGCGGCGTGCACTGTTCACCTACGAGTCGTGGGAAAAAATTTGCGGGGGTGCTGGAAAACGCACAGAAGAACAGTGTTAAATGTCTAAAAACAGGTGTCCCTCTTCCTGTCGGAATGGTCATCAGAATTCAGTACCTGACCTTCGGAAACTACATTTGGAGATACCTTGGCGTACAATTCCTGCTTCTCAGACCAAGGCTCACAAGCGACATTTAATACTCTGCATGGAAACTTTCCAAATCAGAACACAGGAAACTAAAAGATAACGAAAGATGGCTTGACTTTACCATAATTACCAATCAGTATAAACAGAATTGATGTAATAAAAGTGAGCTGTGTCACACCAGAAATGGACTTGTGTCTTTCAGCACACCTGACCCCTAAAATACACTGAGTAGGAAAAAGTCATGGGATACCTCCGAATAATGAGTCGGGTTTCCTTTTGCCTGGCGTAGTACCACAACTCGACGTGGCATGAAATCAACAAGCCGATCGTAGACCTTGCAAAAATACTGAGCCATGCTACCTCTACAGCGATTCATAACTGCGGAAGTGTTGGCTCTGAGCACTATGCGACTTAACTTCTGAGGTCATCAGTCGCCTAGAACTTAGAACTAATTAAACCTAACTAACCTAAGGACATCATACACATCCATGCCCGAGGCAGGATTCGAACCTGCGACCGTAGCGGCCACGCGGTTCCAGACTGAAGCGCCTTTAACCGCACGGCCACACCGGCCGGCGCGGAAGTGTTGCCGGGGCAGGATTTTGTGCCCGAACTAACCTCTAGATTATGCCCCATAAATGATAGATTGCATTGATGTCAGCGATAACTACTTTCAGAGGATGATCGGTTCAATTGGACCAGAGGACCCAGTTCATTCCTTGTTAACATGGCCGCCATCATCAGCTTCCACAGTGCACTGTTGACAAGCTGGCTCCATGGCATTATGGAGTCAGCGCTAAACTCGAACCCTACCATCAACTCTGACCAACTGAAATAGAGACTTACGTGACCAGGCCACGGTTTCCCGGTCGTCTAGAGTCCAACTGATTTGCTCACGAACCCAGAAGAGGTGCTGCAGGTGATGTGCTATTGGAAAAGGCTCCCACGTCGGTTGTTCATTGTCTTGCCAAATTAACGCCAATTTCACCGCACCGCCCTACCTCCGACGCTGATTTCACGCGGCGTTGCTTGGTTGGTAGCACTGACTGCTCTAAACAAACGCCGCTGCTCTCGGTCGTTTTGTGAAGGCCGTCGGCCACAGAATTGCACCTTGAATGAGGTGTGAGGTCTGAAATTCGGTACTCTTGGCACACTTTTGACACAGTGGTTCTCGGAATACTGAATTCCCTTACGATTTCGGAAATGGAATGTGCCATGCATCTAGCTCCAATTATCATTCAGCGCTCAAAGTCTGTGAAGTCGCGACCATAATAACATCGGAAACCGTTTCATGTGAATCACGTGAGTGCAAATAATAACTCCGCCTATCAAATTTGTACCGTCTGTAAGCGATACTACCGTTATCTGTACATGCCTATATCGCTAACCCATGACTTTTGTCTCCTCAGTGTAATTTAGGAGGATACCGTTGCACTAAAGCCAGACTAATGTCTGTTTAACGTATACTCAGTTTTCTCTTCCATTCTTCCTCTATAAGTTTTAACCCTGCAACCTTTCTACAGCGGTTCTCCTGACTTCATCCTATGTGCAACAAAGGTTTGTGCAAAGAACGACTGCTGCTTTCAACTGGCACTATGCATGCTCGGTAGTGTTCATCTTACAGATACTAAAGGCCACTCCATACATTTGATTTTTGTTCAGACAGGGAGAGAGGATCACGAACATACCAGTGACATATTGATTTTCTGGTTAAAAAATAAGTTGAGGATGCTATCCCACCGGCCAGAGTGACCGAGTGGTTCTAGGCGCTTCAGTCTGGAACCGCGCGACCGCTACGGTCTCAGGTTCAAATCCTGCCTCGGGCATGGATGTGTGTGATATCCTTAGGTTAGGTTTAAGTAGTTCTAAGTTCTAGGTGACTGATGACCTCAGATGTTAAGTCCCATAGTGCTCAGAGCCATTTGAACAATTCGATGCTGTCCCGATATTGCTCAGCCTTTAGTTCACTATCGACAGTGGTGAGCAGTGTCCAATAGCCGTTCGTGGTATTGGACTGAGTGTGAGTAATCCACTTGCCTGCTGAAGGTACTGGGCAATTTGTCTGTCATGCACTTTGGTACCTAACCACCAGCACACTTCTGTGATGAACATCAGACATCTGATAAATACTGCACTAATCACTGAAGAGAACGCAACGCCTTTGATGTATGTTCGAATCCAGGAATTTGTTACGTTTTTCTCCTTTTACAGGTACTGCAGGTCTGGGAGTTTGTACTCTAATTCTTTAAAGGTCAAACAGGTAGTGTGCTGACAGATGGTGCTGTCTGGGTGAACACACCTTCCACAGATGCCTCCAAATCAGCATACAGTTACTTTGTGTTCTATGCAGAGCACATACAAGCCAATCTTTATAGGTTGTCGTCATCTCCAGGTTTTGATTACCATAGGCGTCTACTAATAGGACAAATTAAGATGTTTAGTGTTTCAGTATTACTTCTGAACTTTCGGGAGACGCCATCAGACAAGTTACCAAGCTACCAATATTTCCATAAACTGTCAATGAGCGCATGGCGTAAGACTGAATTCACCCTTCGAGCTATTGTACATACACTATTGGAGAACACACTGCGTTATCCAGAAATGCATCGAAAACATACATTAATTTTTACCGTCTTTTTTTTACCTCCAGTCATGGTCAAATAATGTTAACCATACAAATCATGAAATTGGCGCAAAACCTTTCTTGAGCACTGTTGAAAAAGTAGAAAACAGTCTATGTTGCAAGTTTATTATTAACAATAACACATTTTGCTTGATCAGCGGAGATAACATTAGAAACATTTAAAAGCCATTGATTCGACAGTGTTAAAGCGAAGCCCACAACCATCAAATGTAATTGCGTCAATATTAATAAAATGCTTGCAGTGGAGTCTGTTTTATATTTAGTAGGCACTGAACGACTGCTGCTGTATAAAGCGAAAACAGAGTGCAGTAATGCGTTTTTTTCCTGCAGTTTATGTTGTATCCTGCCTACTCGTCAAATATGGGATGCCTAGGAAACCTGATTTCTCGGATAATTCGACAACAATTCAAGCAAATCGTATTAATGAATTTTATTTACAGAAAATAAATGACAATACGTAACTTTGTATTTATATAGATGGGTGACATGCAAATAAGAAATCTCTTCAGTATATACAGTTCCAAATACAAGTGTTATAATATGGTCCCTAAGTCGCTGCTATGCAAGTGCCTATCCTTGATGCCGCTGTCAAAGTCAGTGAACTGGGACGCGGCTAGGCGGCGTGGCGATTATGTCTTCTACTGCCGTGGCGTTGTTCGTCTTGGAGAGGGGTCTGTCAGCGTACTATTGGCTGACGTCGTCTCACAGCCCTCTCTGCTCTACCGTTGTCTCCTGGAGGACCTGCGCTTTACTTTACGCCGGAACAGTTCATATCTTAACTGGAATGTTTGCTGCTAAGCAAACACGTACAACTGTTACACAGTAGTTCAGGAAATTTTTCACAGTGAAGCTAATCGACTATTCGGTACGTGTTTGTATTGGAAGAGTGATCTTTTACGTATGTTTTGAGAGGGGTGTCACTGCTGCAGGCTAGGAACAACTGTTTACCATGGTCAACTCCACAAAACATCTGTGTAGTCCTATTGCCGATAGTGGTGCCTCCGCCATTGCCACGCATTAATACATGTGATATTTTCTCCACTTTAAGCGTACATGGTTTTTGGGAAACTTCCAAGAGCAATCCGATTGCTTCACAGATACTTTGGGTAACCTAAACATCAGAGGGTTTTCCATGACAGTAGTGGGAGCTTTTCTGAATGTTTGTGGTAATATATTCGTTGCAATGTGCTTTAGAAATTTCAGAAATACTTATTCACTTACGAAGCAATATCTTATCAGAAATCTCGAATTCAGTTACTTTGGCCTGAGGAACAAACTAGTTATATTTGTGAGAATTAATGTCACGGTTCACAGAAGAATAGTGGTTAATTTCTTATTAACTGCTTAATTATTAAAGAACATCGTTTCGACAAATTACACTATTAACACTTTAAACTATAGATTCCTCTATATGTGTTAGCAACAGAGAACCCATTTTACAGACACATATTTGGACCTAGATAATTTCAGGAAAGTACTTAAAAAGCTTTCACGAAAGAAGACATAATGTTACAGAGATACCATTCAAGCTATAACGTTCAGTACTTTATTACACTAAGTATTTGGAAACGCCTGCACGATTGAGATGCAATTCTTGCGCGATCTGTGGATCACAAACTGTACATTCCCTGTCACACGAGGTTAAACTTTAGATGAAGGACGAAGATTGTTGCCAAAGATTTGTACAAGGTGTAGAAATTTCTTATTATTTTAGGACTGTCAGAAACTAAATCATTACTGTTTCCGATATTTTCAACGAGAAGGCTACAGTGATTTATTTGTATCTGACAAAAGGCTTCGACACTAGAAAATCTGAAAGAACGCGTTGAAGAAGGCAAAAGAGATTTAATGCCTCGTTTGGCAGATGAATTACTGGAGATTCTCTCTTGAAACACTGATGCCACAAATAAGCTAATTTTAAACCTCTTTCCATCTACTTTTCTTGTTGCTCAGTCTCAATGGCTGTTTTACATATTCTTTTCTTTTCTTTAATTTTTTATGGGCAGTCAGTCTTCTAACTGATTTGATGGGGCCGTCACGAATTTCTCTCTTGTGCCAAACTCTTCCTCTTAAAGTAGCACTTGCGACCTACGTCCCCAATGGTTTGCTGGGTGTGTTCCAATCTCTGTCTTCTTCTATAGTTTTTAATGTCTACAGCTCCCTCTAGTACCACGTGCGTTATTCTCTGATGTCTTAACAGATGTCGTATCATCGTGCCCCTACTTGCCGCCAGCGTTTTCCACGTACTCCTTTTCTCTCCGGTTCTGCATAGAACCCCCTCATTCCTAACCTTATTAGTCTCCGTAATTTTGAAGATTCGCCTGTAGCACCACATCTCAAATGCTTACATTCTCTTCTGTTCCGTTTATCCCACAGTCCATGTTTCATTACCATACAATGCTGTGCTTCAAACGTACATACTCAGAAATTTCTTCGTCAGATTAACACCTATATTTGATAGTACTGGTAGACTTATCTCGGATAGGAATGCCATTTAGTCTGCTTTTAATGTCCTCCTTGCTCCGTCCGTCATTGGTTCTTCTGCTGCCTAGGTACCAGAATTCCTTAACTTCATCTACTTCGTGGCCATCAATCATGATGTGCTTTCGCTGTTCTCATTTCCGCTACTTCTCATTACTTTCATCTTTCTTCGATTTACTCTGAATCCAAATTGTGTACTAATTACATTGTTCATTCCATTCAGCATATCGTGTAATTCTTCTTCACTTTCACTAAGGATCGCAATGTCATCAGCAGATATTATCATTGATAACCTATCACCTTGAATTTTAATTCCACTCCTGTATCTCTCTTTCATTTCCATCATTGCTTCTTCGATGTACAGATTGCCAGTAGTGGCAAAGATACAGCGCTGCGTTACACCCTCGCTAATGCGAGCCCTTGTTTCTTGGTCTTCCACTCTCATTATTCCCTCGTGGCTCTTGTACGTGTTGTATCTTACTCAGCTCTCCCTGTAGTTAATCCCTATGTTCCTCAGAGTTTCGAACATTCTGCACCGTTTGACATTGTCGAACACATTTTCCAGGTCGGCAAATCCTATGAGCGTGTTTGTTTGTTGCTTTTTTTCTAGTTTTGCTTTCATTATCAGCCGCAGTGTCAGAATTGCCTCTTTGTTCTTTTATCTTTCCTAACGCCAAACTGATCATCATCTAACTGATCTTCAAATTTCTTTTTCATTCTTCTGTACGTTATTATTGTGAGGAACTTTGATGCATGAGTTGTAAAACTGACTGAGCGATAATCATCGCACTTGTCAGCTCTTTCAGTATTCGTAATTCTGCGGATGCTCTTGTTCCGAAAGTCAGGTGGTATATCGCCAGACTCATACATTCTTCACACCAACTTGAACAGTCGTTTATTAGGATTTTTCATTTTCCGTAACTGTAGGTGGTCCTCCATTGGCCTTACAAGAGCTAAGTGCAACCCGCTTGCTAAAAGTGTGTGGTAGAACCGGATGATCAACCCTGAAGTGCTAGCCGACGGTGTGAGCACTTAGATTCAGTGATCTGATGGGAGCTGGTGTTACTATACGGCAAGGTCGTTGACACAGTCAGTTAATTCTTCCATGCTAGATACTGGAACGTAACACGACAAAAAAATCACCGACGTTACTTCAAAGTAACCTCCGTTACGCATTTTATAGAAGCTTGTGGAATATACACTCCTGGAAATTGAAATAAGAACACCGTGAATTCATTGTCCCAGGAAGGGGAAACTTTATTGACACATTCCTGGGGTCAGATACATCACATGATCACACTGACAGAACCACAGGCACATAGACACAGGCAACAGAGCATGCACAATGTCGGCACTAGTACAGTGTATATCCAACTTTCGCAGCAATGCAGGCTGCTATTCTCCCATGGAGACGATCGTAGAGATGCTGGATGTAGTCCTGTGGAACGGCTTGCCATGCCATTTCCACCTGGCGCCTCAGTTGGACCAGCGTTCGTGCTGGACGTGCAGACCGCGTGAGACGACGCTTCATCCAGTCCCAAACATGCTCAATGGGGGACAGATCCGGAGATCTTGCTGGCCAGGGTGGTTGACTTACACCTTCTAGGGCACGTTGGGTGGCACGGGATACATGCGGACGTGCATTGTCCTGTTGGAACAGCAAGTTCCCTTGCCGGTCTAGGAATGGTAGAACAATGGGTTCGATGACGGTTTGGATGTACCGTGCACTATTCAGTGTCCCCTCGACGATCACCAGTGGTGTACGGCCAGTGTAGGAGATCGCTCCCCACACCATGATGCCGGGTGTTGGCCCTGTGTGCCTCGGTCGTATGCAGTCCTGATTGTGGCGCTCACCTGCACGGCGCCAAACACGCATACGACCATCATTGGCACCAAGGCAGAAGCGATTCTCATCGCTGAAGACGACACGTCTCCATTCGTCCCTCCATTCACGCTTGTCGCGACACCACTGGAGGCGGGCTGCACGATGCTGGGGCGTGAGCGGAAGACGGCCTAACGGTGTGCGGGACCGTAGCCCAGCTTCATGGAGACGGTTGCGAATGGTCCTCGCCGATACCCCAGGAGCAACAGTGTCCCTAATTTGCTGGGAAGTGGCGGTGCGGTCCCCTACGGCACTGCGTAGGATCCTACGGTCTTGGCGTGCATCCGTGCGTCGCTGCGGTCCGGTCCCAGGTCGACGGGCACGTGCACCTTCCGCCGACCACTGGCGACAACATCGATGTACTGTGGAAACCTCACGCCCCACGTGTTGAGCAATTCGGCGGTACGTCCACCCGGCCTCCCGCATGCCCACTATACGCCCTCGCTCAAAGTCCGTCAACTGCACATACGGTTCACGTCCACGCTGTCGCGGCATGCTACCAGTGTTAAAGACTGCGATGGAGCTCCGTATGCCACGGCAAACTGGCTGACACTGACGGCGGCGGTGCACAAATGCTGCGCAGCTAGCGCCATTCGACGGCCAACACCGCGGTTCCTGGTGTGTCCGCTGTGCCGTGCGTGTGATCATTGCTTGTACAGCCCTCTCGCAGTGTCCGGAGCAAGTATGGTGGGTCTGACACACCGGTGTCAATGTGTTCTTTTTTCCATTTCCAGGAGTGTATATTGGGATGACTGAAGTCATGGTATAGCGTTATGCACAAAACAGGTGTCGGTAGTATCTCCCACACAAGACATAAAAGGCTAGTGTATTGGCGGAACTATCATTTGTACTCAGGTGATTCATGTGAAAAGGTTTCCGACGTACGTCCGCGAGACGGGAATTATCATTTTACGCAGAATGGTAGTTAGAGCTAGATGCACTAAACATTCCATATCGACTATCGTTAGGTAATTCAATATTCCGCGATCCACGATGTAAGGAGTGTGCCGAGAATACCATATGTCAGTTATTACCTCTCACTATGAACGATGCATTTACCAGCAACCTTCACTTAACGATCAAGAGCCGCGGCGTTTGCGTGGATTTGTCAGTGCTACCAGCCAAGTAATCGCAGAAATCAATGTGGGACGTACGACGAACGTACGTTAGGAAAGGGCAGAGAAATTTGGCGTTAATGCGATATGGGAACAGGCGACCGAAGCGAATGCCTTTGCTAAGAGCACGACATCGCCTGCAGCACATCTACAAGGCTCGTGAACACTTATTTTGGACCCTGGACGACTAGTTAGATGAGGCCCGATTTTAGTTGGTCAGAGCTGACAGCAGGATACGAGTGCAGACCCCATGAAGCCATAGACCCAAGTTGTCAGCAAGGCACTGTGGAAGTTGGTGATGTCACCATAATGGTGTCGGCTGTCTACTTGGGGAACCTTTGCAGCCAATCATGGACATCATATTCCCTATCAATGATGACATTTCTATAAACGAAGATGCGTCGGGTCGCAGAGCCTCTACTGTTCGCAAATGGTTTGAAGAACATACTTGATAGTTCGAGCGAATGATTTTGGCTTCCAGATCGCCAGACATGACACCCATCTAAGATTTACGGGACATAATGGAATGGTCAATTCGTGTACAGAATCCTGCACTGGCAATTCTTTCGCAATTGTGGACAGCTATAGAGGCAGTATGACAGTATTTCTTCAGGGAACTTCCAAAGATTTGTTGAATCCATGCAAAATCGAACTGTTGCACTACCGTGGCAAAAGGAGGTCTGTCGCGCTATTACGTTGTATTCGATGAATTTTGTCACCTCGGTGTAAACATACAGTGTTTCAACTGGCCATGTCCATGGAGTTTTATGCAACCCATACAGTGCCTGTATCAGGGACGGTATCCAGACTGAAGCCAGCCACATAATCGATGCATGTCTCCTCTCAGAGCTTTTGGTCACTGTCATGAAATGGTATAATGCTGTTGTTGTTGTTGTTGTCTTCAGTCCTGAGACTGGTTTGATGCAGCTCTCCATGCTACTCTATCCTGTGTAAGCTTCTTCATCTCCCAGTACCTACTGCAACCTACATCCTTCTGAATCTGCTTAGTGTATTCATCTCTTGGTCTCCCCCTACGATTTTTACCCTCCACGCTGCCTTCCAATACTAAATTGGTGATCCCTTGATGCCTCAGAACATGTCCTACCAACCGATCCCTCCTTCTGGTCAAGTTGTGCCACAAACTTCTCTTCTCCCCAATCCTGTTCAATACTTCCTCATTAGTTATGTGATCTACCCATCTAATCTTCAGCATTCTTCTGTAGCACCACATTTCAAAAGCTTCTATTCTCTTCTTGTCCAAACTATTTACCGTCCATGTTTCACTTCCATACATGGCTACACTCCATACAAATACATTCAGAAATGACTTCCTGACACTTAAATCTATACTCGATGTTAACAAATTTCTCTTCTTCAGAAACGCTTTCCTTGCCATTGCCAGTCTACATTTTATATCCTCTCTTCTTCGACCATCATCAGTTATTTTGCTCCACAAATAGCAAAACTCCTTTACTACTTTAAGTGTCTCATTTCCTAGTCTAATACCCTCAGCATCACCCGACTTAATTTGACTACATTCCATTATCCTCGTTTTGCTTTTGTTGATGTTCATCTTATATCCTCCCTTCAAGACACCATCCATTCCGTTCAACTGCTCTTCCAAGTCCTTTGCTGTCTCTGACAGAATTACAATGTCATCGGCGAACCTCAAAGTTTTTATTTCTTCTCCATGGATTTTAATACCTACTCCAAATTTTTCTTTTGTTTCCTTTACTGCTTGCTCAATATACAGATTGAATAACATTGGGGAGAGGTTACAACCCTGTCTCACTCCCTTCCCAACCGCTGCTTCCCTCTCATGCCCCTCGACTCTTATAACTGCCATCTGGTTTCTGTACAAATTGTAAATAGCCTTTCGCTCCCTGTATTTTACCCCTGCCACCTTAAGAATTTGAAAGTGAGTATTCCAGTCAACATTGTCAAAAGCTTTCTCTAAGTCTACGAATGCTAGAAACGTAGGTTTGCCTTTCCTTAATCTTTCTTCTAAGATAAGTCGTAAGGTCAGTATTGCCTCACGTGTACCAGTATTTCTACGGAATCCAAACTAATCTTCCCTGAGGTCGGCTTCTACGAGTTTTTCCATTCGTCTGTAAAGAATTCGTGTTAGTATTTTGCAGCTGTGGCTTATTAAACAGATTGTTCGGTAATTTTCACATCTGTCAACACCTGCTTTCTTTGGGATTGGAATTATTATATTCTTCTTGAAGTCTGAGGGTATTTCGCCTGTTTCATACATCTTGCTCACCAGATGGTAGAGTTTTGTCAGGACTGGCTCTCCCAAGGCCGTCAGTAGTTCTACTGGAATGTTGTCTACTCCGGGGGCCTTGTTTCGACTCAGGTCTTTCAGTGCTCTGTCAAACTCTTCACGCAGTATCGTATCTCCCATTTCATCTTCATCTACATCCTCTTCCATTTCCATAATATTGTCCTCAAGTACATCGCCCTTGTATAGACCCTCTATATACTCCTTCCACCTTTCCGCTTTCCCTTCTTTGCTTAGAACTGGATTTCCATCTGAGCTCTAGATGTTCATACAAGTGGTTCTCTTATCTCCAAAGGTCTGTTTAATTTTCCTGTAGGCAGTATCTATCTTACACCTAGTGAGATAAGCCTCTACATCCTTACATTTGTCCTCTAGCCATCCCTGCTTAGCCATTCTGCACTTCCTGTCGATCTCATTTTTGAGACGTTTGTATTCCTTTTTGCCTGCTTCATTTACTGCATTTTTATATTTTCTCCTTTCATCAATTAAATTCAATAATTCTTTTGTTACCCAAGGATTTCTATTAGCCCTCGTCTTTTTACCTACTTGATCCTCTGCTTCCTTCACTACTTCATCCCTCAAAGCTACCCATTCTTCTTCTACTGTATTTCTTTCCTCCATTCCTGTCAATTGTTCCCTTATGCTCTCCCTGAAACTCTGTACAACCTCTGGTTCTTTCAGTTTATCCAGGTCCCATCTCCTTAAATTCCCACCTTTTTGCAGTTTCTTCAGTTGTAATCTACAGGTCATAACCAATAGATTGTGGTCAGAGTCCACATCTGCCCCTGGAAATGTCTTAAGTGTATCCACACTTTATTTTCGTAATTAACTCCGCAGTTTCTTGTTGTCTCTGTAACTTTATTTCGTTTATAGTACTTAATCTTCCGTTAATGGTTTAGAAAATTAAGTTTTACGATGGACAACAACGAAATTGCCAGGATATATGAGAATGGGAAGTGTGTAACTGACAAATTCCCTGTATATAGCCCAACATAAAGGTTAATATAAGACTCGCCGAGTTAATGAGCGGAATGTGTACAGTAGGTTGAAATCGACTGCGAATTTTTTAACAGTTATACTGAGAAATTTTGACAATGTGCTTAACATCTCCAGAGCGAACTGGCCAACAACATTGTTCTGTCACAAGAAGAATCGGTATGGTCAGCTGGGTGTCTCTCGTAAGAGCCGTCAGGTGCGTTTTCTCTGATGCTTCAGGAGATGGTTGAAGTCAGGCCAAACACATAGTGGTCATCACGTCTTTCATCCGAAGCACAGCGTCCACGGAAAGTCTCGATGTTTTACCCGTTACAAACAAAAAGACTTTTTCAGCGAAATTCAGTAGAGCGGCCCCAGATTAGTTTAGTGCGGCATTTGTTTTATCGGTAAATATTAACAAAGATAGTAAAACACGAAGACTAAACAGTACTCCAGCAGTGCCTTAGTAGCGCTGATGGATGGAGGTAGCACGGCATTGCTGTCGCTGCTGTGGTACTGGATATCTTTCGAGTGCTACTGTCCCTGTTAATACATATCGATAAAACAAATATCGCACTAAACTAATCTCATACCTCTCTAACGAATGGCCACGAAAAATTTCGCTCTAGAAATCGTTTTGTTTGGAACGGGAAACAAACCGACGCTTTCCGTCGACACTGGGTCTCGCATGAACGACATGATGAGCACTGTTTTTATAGATTGACTCCAGCACACAATTTAGAAATATAATTTCAGGTATCTGCTGAAAGACCACAGAAAGAGCGCCTCATGTCTCTTACACAGCACGTATGTCAAGTTTCTTGCAGTGGCAGTTGTCGGAGAAACTATATTTATTGCCCAGTAGTTTAATACAAAAACGCGCTTTGCATGCTGCACATTAACGAGAAACGCGTGTGGATGCACAAATTAAATTATAAACTTACAACGCAGCGCAGCTTTTTCTTTTAAGCTACTGCAGTATGGTTTCAGACATCGTCCAGTCTCATCTTAACCTCTGTCCCAGAGCAACATGCATGTAAAACAACATACCATGTGTTTTGAATACATCTGCGTGGACGGGACTTTTCTTTAAATGCTCTCATCTTACTATCACCCTCTATTCCTCTTTCTGTCACCGATAGTGCAGCACTGCCAAGTCACACAATCACAGCGGTGGAACGTTATGTAGTTTCAGTTCGAAAGATGGCGGGCGAATGTGGAGGAGCTAAATATGTTGACTGCACGGATGTGGAAGTGGACAAATAAATAGGATCTGTATGTCTACGTCCAGAGTTATGGAACAAAGAAAGTAATACACAAGATGCCTCAGGGCGAATGGTCAATAATCAGGGATATGACGAACCTATCATTCGAACTAAAAAAGCGTCGTAAAGATGAGCTCTAAAATAAATACCTTAATAAGGATGAGGAATTGTTCGTCTTCGCTACGTGAAACAAATCTATTTGCTATAAACTCTTTGCTTTGAATATTCTGAGAGGTGTTAGAATGGATCAAAAACAGAAAAAATACCAATAAACATGGGCTATAAAGTCCATGTGTTAAGAGCTATGACCACTTGACCGTCTCCGCTACTTTGAAATACATCTGCTGAACAAGTGCTCATTGATCTTAAAATATGCATTGTATCACTCATATTTACAGGTTTTTCTGTTTGGTCCATAAAACCTCGTCCTAAAATGTGGACTGCAAAGAGCTTGCAGTAGAAGACGTTTGTTTCACAGTATCGAAGATTAATAAGTGCTCAACGTTCATAAGATATGCATTTTACTGCTCGTCTTCACTTAATGTTTTTGCTTCGAATGACTATTCCTGTCACATCCCAGAATACTGAACATTGCTCCTGGGACACCCTGTACAGTCGGAGAAAGAACATGCTCGCTGTTACCGACCTAGTTGAAGATCTTAGCAGTAAGCCTTAATTCTACCCTACATAGTTTCAGACTTCTATTTTTTTTTTATTTCAGGTTTCATTATTTGTGTATCCATGTGCATGCCTAGCAGCATGCCCACAACCTTTTTTTTATTATTATCTTCCTTGCCAACGGTCTTGCCGCACTATTAACACCATTTCCCGTCAGATCACCGATGCTAAGCGCTGTCGGGCTGGGTTAGCACTTGGATGGGTGACAATCCGGTCTGCTGAGCGCTGTTGGCAAGCGGGGTGCACTCAGCCCTTGTGAGGCAAACTGAGGAGCTACTTGATTGAGAAGTAGCGGCTCTGGTCTCGGAAACTCACATACACTCCTGGAAATGGAAAAAAGAACGCATTGACACCGGTGTGTCAGACCCACCATACTTGCTCCGGACACTGCAAGAGGGCTGTACAAGCAATGATCACACGCACGGCACAGCGGACACACCAGGAACCACGGTGTTGGCCGTCGAATGGCGCTAGCTGCGCAGCATTTGTGCACCGCCGCCGTCAGTGTCAGCCAGTTTGCCGTGGCATACAGAGCTCCATCGAAGTCTTTAACACTGGTAGCATGCCGCGACAGCGTGGACGTGAACCGTATGTGCAGTTGACGGACTTTGAGCGAGGGCGTATAGTGGGCATGCGGGAGGCCGGGTGGACGTACCGCCGAATTGCTCAACACGTGGGGCGTGAGGTCTCCACAGTACATCGATGTTGTCGCCAGTGGTCGGCGGAAGGTGCACGTGCCCGTCAACCTGGGATCGGACCGCAGCGACGCACGGATGCACGCCAAGACCGTAGGATCCTACGCAGTGCCGTAGGGGACCGCACCGCCACTTCCCAGCAAATTAGGGACACTGTTGCTCCTGGGGTATCGGCGAGGACCATTCGCAACCGTCTCCATGAAGCTGGGCTACGGTCCCGCACACCGTTAGGCCGTCTTCCGCTCACGCCCCAACATCGTGCAGCCCGCCTCCAGTGGTGTCGCGACAGGCGTGAATGGAGGGACGAATGGAGACGTGTCGTCTTCAGCGATGAGAGTCGCTTCTGCCTTGGTGCCAATGATGGTCGTATGCGTGTTTGGCGCCGTGCAGGTGAGCGCCACAATCAGGACTGCATACGACCGAGGCACACAGGGCCAACACCCGGCATCATGGTGTAGGGAGCGATCTCCTACACTGGCCGTACACCACTGGTGATCGTCGAGGGGACACTGAATAGTGCACGGTACATCCAAACCGTCATCGAACCCATCGTTCTACCATTCCTAGACCGGCAAGGGAACTTGCTGTTCCAACAGGACAATGCACGTCCGCATGTATCCCGTGCCACCCAACGTGCTCTAGAAGGTGTAAGTCAACTACCCGGGCCAGCAAGATCTCCGGATCTGTCCCCCATTGAGCATGTTTGGGACTGGATGAAGCGTCGTCTCACGCGGTCTGCACGTCCAGCACGAACGATGGTCCAACTGAGGCGCCAGGTGGAAATGGTATGGCAAGCCGTTCCACAGGACTACATCCAGCATCTCTACGATCGTCTCCATTGGAGAATAGCAGCCTGCATTGCTGCGAAAGGTGGATATACACTGTACTAGTGCCGACATTGTGCATGCTCTGTAGCCTGTGTCTATGTGCCTGTGGTTATGTCAGTGTGATCATGTGATGTATCTGACCCCAGGAATGTGTCAATGAAGTTTCCCCTTCCTGGGACAATGAATTCACGGTGTTCTTATTTCAATTTCCAGGAGTGTACGTCCGGGAAAGCGGTGTGCTGACCCATGCCCCTTTATATCCGCATCCAGTAACGCCTATGGGTTGAGAATGACACGGCGGCCGGTCGGAACCGTTGGGCCTCATGGCCTGTTCGAGAGGAAGAGAAGAATAAGAAAACATCTTGGTATATCTTATTGTTCACGTACTATTTTCGTATTGCGTATATGAAGGTTATGGTTCTCTCAGTGCACTGGCGGTTCACATGAATTATCAAATACGTTTGACTGTCACAAATGTTTGGTACCAAGTGGCTTATCGATGAGAAGTGTAATTTGACGGAATACATCAAACTTCAGTATGAATTAACCTGGCCAGAACAGAAGGCTGAGCTCGCATCTAAATGCAAAAGTGGTATACTATAAACAGTTCTCGGACTAACTGCTTTTACGACGAATTCGAGAAGGAATTTCATCGTTGTGGAAGGGGGTGAGCATCCAGCACCATTTAACGATTTAAAGTTTCGGAAGCAGTTTGCTTACTTAAGAAAGAACGCATCCACGAAGTCCGATTTTTCTTTCTCTTGCTAACTTTTTCTTGTGGGTTGCAAAAGCAGAAGAGCCTGATTTGACTTCGGGTAGCTCGCTTTCGTGCATTTCGCGGCAATACCGTGCCTCCTGCAAACACTGTTCATCCTGAAACGTATTGCGCAAACGTTGCCGGGCAACACTTCCCAGCAATATTGCCAACATATGACCGCATTTGGTGAGGCCACCAATGTTAAGCGGAATACGTTCTCACACTATATTGTCGGAAATTTTCAATTTCTATGGCCTTTGTAAACGCGCACATAATAGAAATAACTTAAGCCAAATTGTGATTAATTGCTGGTAAATATTATAATCATTCTGCCTCACACAACATCCACGTTTCTACCAAAACTCGACTTTCGCAAAGTAGTCGAACGGTCCATAATGTTACACGAGTGTGGCCTGTCGTCGTTTTGTACCACGCCCAAAATTTCGCCTAAGCACCTGATACCTTTCATCATATGACCAGACCAAGTCTGACATAGGCCATTTCTCTATGTTTAGAGAACTCATAAATCCACACACATAGAACTGTATGAAACCGTTGAATCATTTTCAATCAAACTTCGCACACATATCATTTACTGTCTGGAAGGAAGGGCTGTGGGAGTAAGTACGACTTACTTCTCATAGGGATGGGGTGAGGATGAAAAGGAAACATAGCTTATGACGTGCAAATAGCCATACTGTATTTATTCAATAATTGAGAATGAGAGCACCAAGTGATTTGTTACAAACTTTACACTTAATTTCAAACCTTAAGGAGACTTTTTCTCGCTAACCCCCCCCCCCCCCGCCCCCTACCAAAAAGCACGACCTTTCAAGTTCTTTCCTAACAACTCTGTTCCCAACGCATTTAGCACACAGTTTCCTCGTGTACCACTGGACCTATTTGCAAAATTAATTCATTGACGCGAAGGTCAGGAGATATGTCACAAACACTGCGGACCTTGTAAACAAAACTTTTTTTTTTTTTGTCATCAGTCTACTGACTGGTTTGATGCGGCCCGCCACGAATTCCTTTCCTGTGCTAACCTCTTCATCTGAGAGTGGCACTTGCAACCTGCGTCCTCAATTGTTCAAACAAATTTCGGGCTTGCAGCCGGTCGTCGTTCAATACTTCGCACGATATTTCAACTGGGCACCTGCCAGTCATCTTCAGGTGAGCCGTCGCAGACTGCTCACCTGAAGATGACTGGCAGGTGCCCAGTTGAAATATCGTGCGAAGTATTGAACGACGACCGGCTGCAAGCCCGAAATTTGTTTGAACAGTCAATTCGCCTGGAAAATTTTAAAATTCACATCATACGTCCTCAATTATTTGCTTGACGTATTCCAATCTCTGTCTTCCTCTACAGTTTTTGCCCTCTACAGCTCCCTCTAGTACCATGGAAGTCATTCCCTCATGTCTTAGCAGATGTCCTATCATCCTGTCCCTTCTCCATATCAGTGTTATCCACATATACCTTCCCTCTCCGATTCTGCGTAGAACCTCCTCATTCCTTACCTTATCAGTCCACCTAATTTTCAACATTCGTCTATAGTTTTGTTTCGTGCTACAGACGAAACAAAACTAGAGGGCGAAATTCACTAGAGATACAGGTGAAATATGTGCGAAATATGTTAAATTTATATGGTGTACAGGTGATCAAGAAAAATAATGTGAACAGTGGTAGCAATGACATGGCTGTGTTTGACGGCCAACAATGCGGGTAACACACGTATCACGCTGGACTATGCGTGTTCAGTACGGACTAGACATCAGTGCAGGTTGTTTACGGGTAGTGCACACTTTGTATTGTCATTCAGAGGCCGAGGTCAGTGTGCAATCAAAGACCTAACAGAGTTCCTAAGAGGAAGAGTGAGAGGGCCCGATTAGCTGGAGCATCAGTAACCAAGACAGCCAACCTATTGAATGTTTCAGTAGCAACTGTTTCAGCAGTCATGACAGCCTACATAAAACATGAAAACACATCATCGTATAAACGGAATAGTGGGCTCAAATCAAAACAAAATGGCATATATCGTCGCAAGCTAACACGAATTGTGTCAAAACAACACTAAATTGTGGAGGCTAAAGTGACTGCAGAGCTCAACAGCCATCTTCGCGACGTCGTATCTATCGGGAATGTCCCCCGAGAACTCCATAAAGCGAATATTCATGGACGAGCTGCTATACCGAAACTATTAGTGACGACAACTAAATGAAAGAACCCTGAAACATGGTGTCAGGAGCGTAAAACCTGGCCGGCTGATCAGTGGAAAAACCTCATATGGTCCGACGAGTCAACGTTTTCGTTATTTCCAACATAGGGCCGGATTTACGTCTGGAGAACACCAAAAGATGGCTGCAATCCTGATTGCTTGATTCAGACGGTTAAGCATGGAGGTGGAAGTGTGATGGTGTAGGCAGCCATATCATGCTATCCCGCTGGTCCCATCATTACACTCAATATCCATGTTACAGCCAACGATTATGACAACATTTTAGGTTATCAGGTGCACCCCATGTTACAAATGTTGTTTCCAAACGATAATGCACCCATTGACACAGCCAGGACAGCACAATCTTGGTGGGAGTAGCATGCAACTGAAGTGCAGTGTCTTCCCAGGCCAGGTCGGTCCCCGTACTTCAACATTATCGAACCCTTTAGGGCCGTATTGGAGCGCAGACTCCGGAGCAGATTTCCACCTCCCTCGTCACTACAGGATTTAGAAGAGTTTCTGATAGAATAGTGGCATAACATTCCACTGGAGGGTATACAATCATTATTTGCCAGCATTCCAAGGAAAATAGTAGCTGTATTAAGGGCAAATTGGGGCTCAGCCCCTTATTAATAAACCTTTCCCAAGTTTTCACATTATTTTGCCTATCCCTGTGTGTGTGATACGTGCGTGTGTGGCCAAAGAGCGTATAAAAAGCTCCTCCTGAAACAAGTCAACCGCTTTCAGCCAAACGTGGTACAGGTACTGTATGCTGCCTGGAAACATATACAGCTGTGGAAAGAACGAGCAAACTTCTATGGAGGTGGGAGATGGGCAAACAGGAAGGGAGGAGAAGAAGATGGACACAGATATTCGGGTGGAGGAAATAGACATGGAGAAGGAGAGGTGGAAATGGACACAGGAAGAGAAGAGGAGATTGGGCAGAAAGAAGGAGGAGGAGATGGAGCGAGAAACGGAGAAGACATAGCTAGTGGAGGGAGAAGAAGCGGAGGGATAGGGAGGGGAGGGAGAGATGGGCAGAGAGAAGAGGGAGCAAGAGATTAACAGAGGGAAAAGTAACAAATAGACAAGGAGCGAGGGCAGTGGAGATGAACAAAGAGAGGAGTGGAGTAATAGATGGACAGGGATAGGGGACTGAGGAGATTGACAGAGAGGCTGAGAGGAGGATGGAGGAGATGCACTAACGAATATGTAACCAAGCACGCCAGGTACTCAGCTACTTCACTTATATTTGTGATAGGTTATCTCTGTCCTCAAAATGTTTCCAGATATAATATATATGTGGTGTTTTAAAGTAGGTGCAGTGACCTGCCAGTATGCAAATACGTTTTCATATAAGATCCAATGATTAATATTAGAGTTCAAATTTACTTCATGAGTAGATAGACAAGCTCATTTATTATTCCCTTATGCCAGAGTTCGTGAAAAAACTAACACGTAATTTTCCAAATGGACAAACTGCCTGTCAATTTTAAACGGTATTTGTTCGATGCGATTTAATGCTAATCGCTTGGACTGCATGAACAGAGCGGCAGGCTATCGATTCCAGAAGTTACTGCGTCATTATATGTGGCCGTATCCGAAAGCATAAATCGACGGGCAGCGAAATCTGTTGATCGAGATTGTTAAGCGCTGACACACGAGAGTGATATTTACTGGGGAACGTAAATATGCGGATGCTGTTGCAGCGCGTTATCCAGTAGCAAACAGCTACGAATGACGTACGTTGTGCGTTTTGCGTCCAAAGTCCATACCTCCGTCTGGGTAGAGAAAATATTCTGGGTTCAGAAATTACTGAAACTGGATTGCAGCTTCGTGCCACTGAAACATGTGTAACTGCTTATAGTAGAAATTTGACAATAAGTATTGTCGACGAAATGATTGAGGGTATCAAATTCTTGAGTTTTACGATATATTACACTGATCATAAATGTAGCCACTATACAGAGTGAACGTTAAAGACAACGGACAAACTGCAGATGGATTCATGGGTATAAGTGGAGGAAGAAAGTTTCTATGAACATGATCGTGTCCACAAATGGCTGGTATACGTGCAATAACAACAAATCTTCCCGTAACACAGTACAGAGCAGCATCGCATCCGCGTTACAACAGATGTTCAGAGTGGTCTCCATGCTCGCAGGGATAGTAGCGTTTGTTATGCACGATACACAGAGTGGACCATTGATAGTGACCGGGCCAAATATCTCACGAAATAAGCATCAAACGAAAAGACTACAAAGAACGAAACTCGTCTAGCTTGAAGGGGGAAACCGTATGGCGCTATGTTTGGCCCGCTAGACGGCGCTGCCATAGGTCAAACGGATATTAACAGCGTTTTTTTTTTAATAGGAACCCCCATTTTTATTACATATTCGTCAAGAAATAAGAATGTTTTAATTGGACTACTTTTTCCCTTTGTGATAGAGGGCGCTGTAATAGTCACAAACGTATAAGTACATGGTATCAAGTAACATTATGTCAGTGCGGATGGTATTTGCTTCGTGATACATTACCCGTGTTAAAATGGACCGTTTACCAAATGCGGAGAAGGTCGATATCATGTTGATGTATGGCTATTGTGATCAAAATGCCCAACGGGCGTGTGCTATGTATGCTGCTCGGTATCCTGGACGACATCATCCAAGTGTCCGGACCGTTCGCCGGATAGTTACGTTGCTTAAGGAAACAGGAAGTGTTCAACCACACCTGCAACAAATGATGATGCCGAAGTAGGTGTTTTAGTTGCTGTAGCGGCTAAACGGCACATCAGTGGCAGACAAATTGTGCAGCCGGCCGGTGTGGTCGAGCGGTTCTAGGCGCTACAGTCTGGAACCGCGCGACCGCTACGGTCGCAGTTTCGAATCCCGCCCCGGGCATGGGTGTGTGTGATGTCCTTAGTTTAGTTAGGTTTAAGTAGTTCTAAGTTCTATGGGACTGATGACCTCAGAAGTTAAGTCGCATAGTGCTCAGAAAAATTTGAACCATTTGAACAAATTGCGCGAGAATCGGGAATTTCAAAAATTCGGTGTTGAGAATGCTACATCAAGATTAGTTGCACCCGTACGATATTTCTATGCACCAGGAATTGCATGGCGACGACTTTGAACATCGTGTACAGTTCTGCCACTGGGCACAAGAGAAATCATAGGACGATGACAGAGTTTCTGCACTCGTTCTATTTATCGACGAAGCGTCATTCACCATTAGCGGTAATGTAAACCGGCTTAATATGCACTATTGGGCAACAGGAAATCCACGATGGCTGCGACAAGTGGAACATCAGCGATCTTGGCGGGTTAATGTATGGTGCGGCATTGAGGGAGGAAGGATAATTGGCCCCCATTTTATCGATGGCAGTCTAAATGGTGCAATGCATGTTGATTTCCTGCGTAACGTTCTACCGATGTTACTACAAGATGTTTCACTGCATGACAGAACGGCGATGTACTTCCAACATGATGGATGTCCGGCACATAGCTCGCGTGCGGTTGAAGCGGTATTGAATAGCGTATTTCATGACAGGTGGATTGGCCGTCGAAGCAAAATACCATGACCTGCACGTTCACCCAATCTGACGTCCCCGGATTTCTTTCTGTGGGGAACGTCTAAGGATATTTGCGATCGTGACCCACCGACAACGACTGACAACATGCGTCAGCGCAATGTCAGTGCATGTACGAACATTACGTAAGGCGGACCATTCGCTGTTGAGAGGAATGTCGTTACACTTATTGCCAAATGCATTGAGGTTGACGGACATCATTTTGAGCATTTATTGCATTAAAGTGATATTTACAGGTAATCACGCTGTAACAGCATGCGTTCTCAGAAATGATAAGTTCACAAAGGTACATGTATCACATTGGAACATCCGAAATAAAATGTTCAAAACTCCCTACGTACTGTATTTTAATTTAAAAAGCCTACCTGTTACCAACTGTTCGTCTAAAATTGCGAGGCATATGTTTGTGGCTATTACAGCGCCATCTATCACAAAGCGAAAAATGGGGTCAACTAAAACATTCTTATTTCTTTACGTACTACGCGAATATGTAATAAAAATGTGATTCCAATTTTTAAAAAACGCAGTCGATATCCGTTTGACCTATGGCAGCGCCATCTAGCAGGCCAACTATAGCACCATTTGGTTTGCTCCTTCAAGCTAGACAACTTTCGTTCTTTGTAGTTCTTTCTTTTGATAGTTATTTAGTGAGATATTTGGCCCGGTCACGATCAATGGACCACCCTGTATATGAGCGTACTTTGCCTGGAGCTTGTACTACGGTTCGTTTTAATAGCCTGTAGAACCCGCTACTGGAAATCTGGCGTACGCACATTCTGTCGCGTCCCTGCACGTTCGTCGGTCTGAGGGGACCCATAATCACACAAATGCCCAAAAAGGGATCGAAAAGTTTTGAAATACGGTTGGTGCGTTTGAGGGAACTTGTTTTGGTATAGCTGTGCTGTCTCCTGTGTGTTTCGATCTGCTTGGCCGTACCAAACACCGTGTCGGCTACAAATACCCAACCATTCTACTGCTTAACAGTACGCTGCGTCAGTCACACAGTCTGCAACACCCAAGAAACACACGGCACGTGGTCCGGGGAAGTGTCATTCGTTAGCGCCATCTGCCGTGGCAACGATACGTTTCCGGACACACGTTCATAGGACCATTCTTCCTTCGTTTCCAGTCAGAATGCTGTTTCTACAGATTGTCGGTTTTATTAATATTCAACCTAAAAAAAAATCACCATAAAGTATTGCAAGAGATAAAATATTGAAATTAGTCGATAAAACGCCATTACATTGTAACACTTAACTGCATAAAATAATCAAGTGCCAATATGGTGACGATATTTGCAAATTAATGAACCATATGGTCGACTAGATGTTGAATATCACCGTAGTTCCCTCGTAATGGCTTTATAGTGATCACAGCGTTCCTATAATTATAATTCTTCTTCATGTATTTGTAAAAAGTATCTACAAAATAGTATAACATTCAAACTGATCATTTCTATCACAGGTAAGCCAAGTTTATTCTGAATAGCTGAACGTGGTTTAACATCAAAATTTAGAATCAGAGTTTACAAGAGTGAAACAGTATCCCAGTGAAGGACTAAATATGTGAAGTATGGAAAACGTCAGAGTTGGTGGCCTCGAGCCAAACGCGTAATCTACTCGACACTATTCGTACACGATTAAAATATTGATACGAAGTAAAAGTAGACGTCCTAGAAGTGAACAATAAATTGGAAATAATTTAAATATATTGGCATATTAAAAATGAAATGCACAGATAAGGTTCGATTCGAAATTAAGAGTTTCTGAAATGAATAGAATTTCAAACAAGTATGGAAAACCCTTACCATTGGAAGCGACCGA
This sequence comes from Schistocerca cancellata, assembly GCF_023864275.1. Taxonomy (NCBI): domain Eukaryota; kingdom Metazoa; phylum Arthropoda; class Insecta; order Orthoptera; family Acrididae; genus Schistocerca; species Schistocerca cancellata. The sequence continues at coordinate 684,584,206 of NC_064630.1, read as the reverse complement.
TTAGTGGGAAATCTGTACCAGGACCTAATGCGCGAAGAAGTAGTATGACAGTATATATAACTGATGGGACTGACTGAAACAACAGTGTTCAGAACATCCCATAGTGACTCTTGAGTGTAGTCTTTATTTAGGGATCAAAATTGTAGCACAGGATGATAATGTTAGCATCAGACAGGCAGACGCGGAGAAAGACATCGAACCAACAGAAATACTAATGAGACGGAATATGGAGCCGTCGCCTTAATTTCTGAAAGGGGCTGAGACCAAAACACATAATATCTCTGACCTACGAGTAGCAAATTCCAATACCACATCACGATTGAGAGAAGTCTGTTCCCATAAATGGACGCATTATTTTTCGTTATCGTTTGCATACGACATCATAATATCATATATATACTTTAAGCAGTACATCATGTCTTCTGGTAAACTGTAAAAATTAAAGTTTAGTTAAAAGGTGGAGGGTAATTCGATACCCACCGTTACACTACCTATGACTATTATCAGATATTGTCATTTAGATTTTCATTTTACTTTGTAAATAGTTATCTTTCTTACCTGTAAATGGCAGTCTTCTCATTCTTGAACCAGATGACGAGTAATACGGAGTCTCCGGGGGTAGGTGGCGTCATGTCGCAAGGAAGTTGGGCCGTTCCGTTGATAACTGCTCGCACTTGCTTCACTCGACCTGTAGACAAAGACACATTCACATACTGCAGTCTCGAATAACATATTGGCTGAGCTGCTTGTAACTGTCAATATATTGCGCCTGTTTTTGTTAACAGTAATAAAAATTTCTAATTATTATACACATAATACAAACATTCCCGGAAGAATGGTAATTGTTTGCGGACAGCATTTTCTGAGAGAATGCTAATGTCATCGGCTGTGGTAGGATGAATCAACATATTAGAATTTCAATTCATTTTTATGTACTTGTATTTCGCGATACACACTCCAACACGTTGTGAGACCCGACACACAATACACTGGGATGTGCGTCGTTGTTTGACTGGAAAGCCCCCATTGAATAGCGCGCTCGGTGGATTTATGTACACTCTTTGACATAAAACTCGACCGGCGGCCGGCCGCTTCAGAGGCTAAGTCCGCGCCGATCGCGACATGGGACAAAAAAACTGGCCAACTCGCTAATTCTCTAAGTCCGGTTATCTGCACAATCTGGCAACACTGTAGACTGCGGCACTTCCTGGAGGAAAACTTGTCCCAAGATAGAGAGACTCTAGGCTGATTACGCCCGTGGTCTAGCCGCCGGCACGGTAGCTCAGCGTGTTCGGCCAGAGGGTTGGCTGCCTTCTGTAATAAAAAAACTGAGTGAATGGATCAATAACGAACTTCAACGGGCGTCAGGTGACGTCCGCCACGAACAATTGAAACGAACCATAACGAACAAAATGAGATTAACAAAAAAAAAAAAAAAGCGGTAGCGTGCGTTGTTTCTGTTCATAATGTCAGTGGATGGAAAGCAGCTGGCATAAAATATTTTTATAGCCTCTTCTGTCTGAAAGCTGAAGACGTGAATGTAATGGTAGCGCAGATGCAATCTATTTCGCTTTGTGACACACCGATATAAAAATTTTATCTAGTAACGATTTTTCGGCAGATTTCCTGCAGACTGTCCTCCTCTGGACGCCGTATGCGGCAAAGCTCCGGGATCCATTTGCTGGCTACTGGCAGCGGCCGTGGCGACAGCAGCGGCGCTGCACTCCCCCGTTCTTTATCGAAAGCGCCTGCTACCGCTCATCGCTTTTGATGATTTAAAATGCTTTATTATTAAATGTTGCTCCACAGAAAATTTCTACAATTTCCATTCACGCTCAAAAGCAACGAAGACAGACGCCCTGATTAGTAGGCGGGTAATCGGCAAGAGCTGAGTATGGCCCGAAATTAATTTTATAGACTGGGACGAAATTAAACCACCTCACTACATTCGATGAATTTATAAATGCCTCATACCTCGTTTCTTTTCCTTTCAAACTTAATTATTTGTGCAACTTTTGGTCAATGTTTGGATGTTTTCGTCAAGCCAGAGTGAGCGTCTGTGGTGTAAAGTGTATTACAGTTCTTGTTTCATTCCTTATGGTAAGTCTATGCGATAAACTGTGTGAATACCTTGCAATGCATGCTCTGTAGCAGTGCAGGCACACTGCACATTTGGAGTTCCATGTATGGGTTTATGAAGTATTTATTGTTGATCGGAAGTGATAGTTAAGGTCATCAGAAAAATTTGTCGTTTTGAAGGTTTCAGAGAACGGAAAGAAATTGCTAACGCCGGTGTTAGAAAACGTCTACAGTTAAATGCTATTACAAAAATTTAGAAGATGGGAACTATATTAATGAACATGTGCACTTCGTAAACAACCTTCTGACATGTTAGACCTATATGACGAAAAAAGCTCAAATTTATATCGTTGACAGTCGGTTTGAATCTTTTCAGGACCTATTTTACAGTGAAGCACCTTGGAATTTGCAAAGCAGAAATCCATGATATTAACTTAATTTACTAAGTCGAAATCGGACGATGATTGATGTTTAAAGGCATTCTTCAGATTTCGCATTGGAAATTTTTACTAGCAGTTTGCAACTCCATTAATTAAAATGGAAAATAAAAGGTTGTAGTCAGCGGCTTCTACCGTGATTCGAACTTATAGTACAAGCACTGCAACGCACAAGAGAACCTCTGAGCTAACGACACACTGGCGGCCAGAGGCGGACTATAGTCACTGCGATGTTGCCTGAGCCTCAAAACGCAACCTCAAACACACAAACAGAGGAGGTGGAGATTACTGTTTCAACGTCCCGTCGACAACGATGTCATTAGAGACGGAGCACAAGCTCGGATTAGGGAAGGATGGGGAAGGAAATCGGCCGTGCCCTTCCTAAGGAACCATCCCGGCATTTGCCTGAAGCGATTTAGGGAAATCATTGAAAACCTAAATCAGGATGGCCGGGCGCGGGATTGCACCGTCGTCCTCCCGAATGCACATACAAACAGGTGTTACTTATGTGAAGAACGCCGTTCTTGGAGTCCAGAAATTAAATATACTTTCTAATTGTGTCCTCTTGCAGTGGATTATATCGTACGAGTCTTCGATGTGGAAAACGAATGTCAAGTGAATTTAGCGAGGTAACGCCAACCTACACTCGGAAGTAAATGCACTATCAGAGTGTTGACAAATACTTGCTACGACGCTGCCATTTCGCGGCTCTCTGACGAGGCAGCTCTTCAGCGAAATGCTTGCCATGATTCTCCGATACGGTTCTTCAGAGTGGAGACGCGCGCGCACGTTTGGTTTTTATGCGTCGTTCTCCCCTGATGGTTTCTGACGTCGCCTTGTGGGCTATGTATACATATGAGACATTCAATTATCATTAATCCAGAATGATACAAGTTTCAGCTTCCGGCGTGGAAGAAGGCTGTTGACGCCGACATTATATCATTTCAACGTAGGGAAAGCAAAACGGATCATTCAATGTTTCTCATTCAACATAAAGCATGTGAGATAAATTTCCGTAACGTTCATAATCATCTAAAAATACAAACGAAGTAAAAATACACCGGAAGCTTATTCGAATTGAATATAATGTAAGATACCAAACGCTTTGCACCTCGATGTCGAATTTGTCCACTTGCAATCGTTTGCAGCATGCACATAGAATGTCATGATTACCACGAGAATGAAGAAATATGTTGGTAAGGATGGAAGCAAGAAGAGACGCAGTCAACAAATATTCTATTCCTCATGGCATTCATTTCATTTGACACGTAAGAAGAGGTAAAGCGGGAATTTACTTTCGTTAACACGAAAGATATGCCGCACATATTGATAACGAGGAAGTCTGCGTCTTCATGCGTTTCCTCCTTGAAATCTGTATGCTCTATTATATACTAAGTTGCCCGATCATTGTTTCAGTAATGTTACCCTCTTGTTTGACCCCGTAACGATGAACAGATTCCAAATGCATGTCTCTGCGTGAAAGTAGCTGTTCGAACCCTTCCTGGGTTGTTTTTTGTGTTTTATTGCTTGGAATTCCTGAAGCAGACCACTGTGCCTTCCCCCCTCGTGGGTTAGGTCTCAAAACTAAACCGCTTTGTATCCAATGGCATAATTTATTCATACAGCATCAGCATAAGACTCTTGCGAGTGAGAGAATGACAATAACAATCGTAACAAGAACAAGCAAATAATGAATGATGTTTATTCCAACGCAGAACGAGAATGGCTTTAAATATAAAAATCTATATCTATATCCATATCTATTGATCTTTGAGTTGGCACAATGCAAATATATTCTTAGCATTTACTTACTGAATTTAGTTCTGGATGTTTGCAGAGAAAAGGAAAAGTCGGTACTTCTCGCTAGTGTAATATAATGTGAACCAGCAACTACCCTTTCCTTAGAACACGACTCAAGCAGGTCCTCAAGTAGGCACTGCTGCATTCTGTTCCCTGACATTGCTCTGATGACGGTTAATGCAGATAGTTCCGATTATGAAATACGAAACGTATTGCAGGTTAGTTCCTAGGATAGTAACATTAACTTTGCGTTGTAGACGGCACATGAACGTGACGAGTATCCATATTACTCATCAATATAAAAAGACAATATTTTGGGAATTTAGCAGGATTACTCAAAATGAATTCTGAAATTGGGTGACTGACCGTACAGGTGCTAAACGTCGACAAGAGTATACGATGTCCTAATCGCATTAGGAATATGAAGATCGTCTTCGACAGCTCGCAACTTTCACATTGCTATCTCCACCCTACTCCAGACAGCTCTCGGGGGAGTTGCACTACGTTGCCGATGTTATGGAAGGTTTTCAAACCGACAACAGACCACATATTGAAAAATACAAGCGTATTCTCTTGCAGCGTAAGCTTATTGTAACTAATCTAAAAATTAATGGAGAGGAACATTGTCCTATTCAAAAAAAGTAAAATGTTACACACTGTTGACGTCAAACGGACATTATCTATGTCCTGTCTTGTGTCCTACTCATCTATAATATCAAGTGTACTATGAAAATGATTATATATAATGGATTGTAAGGTAATGCATTGATACCAGATGGTGGGGGCCGGCCGTTGTGGCCGTGCGGTTCTAGGCGCTTCAGTCTGGAACCGCGTGACTGCTACGGTCGCAGGTTCGAATCCTGCCTCGGGCATGGATGTGTGTGATGTCCTTAGGTTAGTTAGGTTTAAGTAGTTCTAAGTTCTAGGGGACAGATGACCTTAGAAGTTAAGTCCCATAGTGCTCAGAGCCATTTGAACCATCAACAGTTCGATTGTCGCTTAGGCACAAAAGTTTGTATCCTTATTTTAGATTCAGACACCTAGCGGCCCGTAAGATAAACCGATACGTAACATTTGATTTTTCTTAGTTAACAATCGGATTACGTGTTGGGTTCGTATCTCCGTCACAGAACTTCACATCATGCACTTCATCTTTAAATGCATGCACACTTTGTTACTTAAGAATGGAGGTATATCAGACATCTTTCGTGGTTAGATAACAGGGATGAAAGGGTCTTGATAGGAGTCACGGTTTATTACAAAAATTGTCGTCTTTTATTTTCAAGTTTAGATTTGGTTACTGGTATTGGCAAAACTTTCGGTAATTCATGACTCTTCATGGCTAATCAGCAATATGATGTGATTAGATTAGATTAGATTACATTAGATTAACTCTTGTTCCATAGATCATGAATACGACATTTCGTAATGATGTGGAACGTGTCATTTTAATGAAAGATTTCTTTAAATACCATGATTCAATTTCTTTACAACAATTTTTTACACTCTCTCTCATTGCTTTTTATTTCTCTCTCTCTCTCTCTCTCTCTCTCTCTCTCACACACACACACACACACACAGACACACACACACACACACATTCTTTTTTATTTTTATTTGTATGTTGTGCTCGACTATCGGCGAGGCACGAAAACGCCTGTGAATGACTTTCTTAGTTTTGAGTGCACTTACGAAAGAAATATAAAAACAACAATGAGAGTTACTGATTTATGATGCTCAGTTTGCAGTCAGTTCTGAGTATTATTAGTAACTACGCTCCAGTCCCTAAACCTAGTTACAGAAAGCGAATCAGACGCATTACGTATTCCAGGCCGTAGCAGCCGCGACTTGGAGACACCAGCTATGGTCACTTGCCAGACCGCTGTAGGATCACATCGGTTCGTCTTCTTCCTGCTGGTACTGTAACTGAGATTTGGCAACAAGGCAACGTATGTTTGGCAACTCTGTGATCGACGAGTTACTTCCTGGTGTGCACGGAATTAAGCCTCAAAGTTCACTTGATTTTACCTGTCATTTCCATTGAATAATCTGAGTTATTATAGCTTGAAGGGTAACAAAAGATTGAAAATTTACGGTTTTCAGCCCAGGAAAGTCGTTGCAGGTGGAAATCGCAACTAATCTCGACCTTTAAATAGCGGTTTACGAGTTCTAGTTACTATTGCCGTCGTAATAGGAAGCTGAGACCCATACCTCCTCGCCAGCTCTGTGGTAACGTGCTGACCTGTGAAACAGCGTCTGTTACGGTTTGCAGTTCCAGTCTCACTGACTGAAACGTTTTTATCCCTTCTATGAAAGAGCTACAAGCAGTCAGATCAAACATCAATAAGGAAATCGCAAGGAAATGCTTTCAGCTCATAGTGCAATGTTGAAAAACTTACAATGCTGCACAACAGGTAACGCCTGTTTCCGCTGCTGACAAGCGAATTTTGGGTTTCTAGGAATACGTAACTATATTTATGAAATGCCACATTTGCATACCTCTTGAGTATGACACAGCATACCAATTAAACACAGACCCAATCAAAATCTAAGTGAGTAGTATTTTACTAATTCGTGTCGATAGAGGCATGCTTGTGTACAGATACTTTCGTCGCAAGGTTATCATGGTTAGTTTTATTTAATTTCTTATAATACAGTGCACAATTTTCGTAAGGTTTCCTTTAGTATTGTTAAAACAATAGTAATTATGAGAGAGAAATTAATCATCAACGATATATGCGAATTCTCTGATGTTACCTATGACAGTCTGACAATGCACATGCAATTTATTGATTACATGCATGTAGATAATTTTGTTCTGAGTTAAAGCTGTCAATCAAAGTTTGAAGAAGAATAAAATATCACTACCACACGACGGCTAATGTAGAAAATACTTTCCTGACATATTATGGCACGATGCGCTCTCCCTGCACATCTTCGAGATGCATCTGCTGCCTGCTGTCTATTAAACCTGAATAGACCAAAATGTCACAGTAGTTAGTCCTTTTTCCACATGCGACTACTTTGGGTTGAGAAGTGAAGGGAATTATGTTCAAAGTTCCATTAGATTGATAACTTCAGCAGAGAGCAGAACTACGTTTTAAAAAATGTAGCACTGAATGTATTCGAACTCGCGACATCTTATCTATGCTACAAGCTGACACGTAGCTACAACAGTTCCAGAGCTCGGCAACTATTCCTCCAGAACTTTTGGATTCCACAGCACTGTGAGATTATGCATATGGCCAGGTCTTGACTTCTGAGAGACAAACAGTTACAGCTTTTCTTTTGGACTGAACGACGTTTTCTAGTAACAGATAGCGCAATAGAATAGCTCAAGTGGAAAGGAACACTTCCTATTTAAACTTCTGCATCCTACAATGTTGGCAGTTGTGTGTAGGTGGCAGTAACGTGATTTTATTTCTGTGATTACAAAATAGTCGAATGTATGCACTGGGTAGCCGAGGCAGCTAGTTCATGGTGATTCGGTCAACCAAGTAAATGAATTTACTGAACATGCTGCAAATTACTACATGGAGCCTGTGTGTCAGAATTCTCATCCAGTGTGGCGCAACTGCGTTACGATAGAAAAATGACTCGCAGAGAAAAGGATTTCGTGGTCTGTTGGACGGATGGTAGGTTGTTATACCTATGGTCTGGGTTCGATTCCCACTTCTGTCAATGATTTTAGATAGGGAGAGACGGATTCCATTCCCTCCTGGCTACACCAAGTGAAGGAGATATAATGGCTGCGTGGTCTGAAAATTCACATTAAAGATGATATTCCTTCTTTACCAAGTAGACGGTAGGTTGAAACACAATACAGTCTGGAGTGGCGACATGTAGAAACTCTATCACCAGTAACCTTTCTTATACTAGTTATTTATTTCAAGTGACGACACAAACGCTATGTATGGTCACAGGACACTTATTCCATCTTTTATTTGAGCTTCTGTACGTCGATAAAATTGGTTCTGAACTGGGAATGCAACTCAGACCGCCCTTAACGCGGAATTTGATCCCTTCGTGGCAATACAGCTCGGCTACAATTTGTTGTTTGTTCAAAACTGCAGATTCCTCAACACCTTCACATATTAGGCGTGAATGGGATCGAATCCTGGCCCGGCACTAAAGACTTAATTATGTATTATCAAGCTCTAGCATGAGAACACCTATCTGCTGGTGGATAATAATTTTAATTTTTAATGTATTTTCATTCGCTGTCAACACTAACGATATCCGACGTTTTTAACTCCCAGTGAGACACAGAACTATTTGCGAGATGACTGTAAGTTCAAGATGCTATTCTGAGCAGCTGGTGGAGAAAACGTCGGTAGCTGACGTCTCTTTGTGTGTAGTCAACAACGATATGTGTGGGGCTCTATTCCCAGTGAGCGCTGAACTCTTCGTCATATTATTTCAGTTCAAACATGCTCACATGTCACTGCTGGTGCAACAAACCCATATTTTACGTTAGTTTTCTCTAGAATATAACAGCGATAGGTGCCGGGTTGGTGTCCTGGGAAGGAAAACATTAATGTTTCGTCTCGTCATTTCAGTTAAAACATCTAGTTACTGCCGCGAAATTCCGATATGTCACATTTGACTGTGCTTCGATAGCAATCCGATTAGGTTCCGGGTTCGAATCCGTGTCCAACACACAGCTTTACCTCACGGCATTTCAAGTAAGTTACTTGTGAAGAAGCAATATTTAACATCTCTCGTAGTTCGTTAACAGGGACAATAGATGCTGGGTAGGAATTCGCGTCTGTTAAAAATGTTTGCGTTATGCAATTTAAAGTTGATATTTGCTAACTGATACTGTCTAAAATCGAGGTATATCACTCTCTGTATGCCTAATCAGGAATGACTGTTAGTTTCCGTCAGTCACGAAATCTTTGCTTAGTCTGCATGAGCTGGGTTTGAATCCATATGCAGAACAAGACGGTTCGTCGTGTCATTTAATGTTCATACATATTCTCAACTAGCTGCTCGTGAATAACTTAAATTTTTAATGTCATTTTGTGTTAAATAGTTCAAATGGTTCAAATGGCTCTGAGCACTATGGGACTTAACTTCTAAGGTCATCAGTCCCCTAGAACTTAGAACTACTTAAACCTAACTAACCCAAGGACATCACACACATCCATGCCCGAGGCAGGATTCGAACCTGCGACCGTAGCGGTCACGCGGTTCCAGACTGAAGCGCCTAGAACCGCACGGCCACAACGGCTGGCCCCCACCATCTGGTATCAATGCATTACCTTATAATCCATTATATATAATCATTTTCATAGTACACTTGATATTATAGATGAGTAGGACACAAGACAGGACATAGATAATGTCCGTTTGACGTCAACAGTGTGTAACATTTTACTTTTTTTGAATAGGACAATGTTCCTCTCCAATAATTTTTAGATTAGTTACAATAAGCTTACGCTGCAAGAGAATTCGCTTGTATGTTTCAATATGTGGTCTGTTGTCGGTTTGAAGGCCTTCCATAGCATCGGCAACGTAGTGCAACTCCACCGAGAGCTGTCTGGAGTAGGGTGGAGATAGCAATGTGAAAGTTGCGAGCTGTCGAAGACGATCTTCATATTCCTAATGCGATTAGGACATCGTATACTCTTGTCGACGTTTAGCACCTGTACGGTCAGTCACCCAATTTCAGAATTCATTTTGAGTAATCCTGCTAAATTCCCAAAATATTGTCTTTTTATATTGATGAGTAATATGGATACTCGTCACGTTCATGTGCCGTCTACAACGCAAATTTAATGTTACTATCCTAGGAACTAACCTGCGATACGTTTTGTATTTCATATTCGGAACTATCTGCATTAATCGTCATCAGAGCAATGTCAGGGAACAGAATGCAGCAGTGCCTACTTGAGGACCTGCTTGAGTCGTGTTCTAAGGAAAGGGTAGTTGCTGGTTCACATTATACACTCCTGGAAATTGAAATAAGAACACCGTGAATTCTTTGTCCCAGGAAGGGGAAACTTTATTGACACATTCCTGGGATCAGATACATCACATGATCACACTGACAGAGCCACAGGCACATAGACACAGGCAACAGAGCATGCACAATGTCGACACTACTACAGTGTATAACCACCTTTCGCAGCAATGCAGGCTGCTATTCTCCCATGGAGACGATCGTAGAGATGCTGGATGTAGTCCTGTGGAACGGCTTGCCATGCCATTTCCACCTGGCGCCTCAGTTGGACCAGCGTTCGTGCTGGACGTGCAGACCGCGTGAGACGACGCTTCATCCAGTCCCAAACATGCTCAATGGGGGACAGATCCGGAGATCTTGCTGGCCAGGGTAGTTGACTTACACCTTCTAGAGCACGTTGTGTGGCACGGGATACATGCGGACGTGCATTGTCCTGTTGGAACAGCAAGTTCCCTTGCCGATCTAGGAATGGTAGAACGATGGGTTCGATGACGGTTTGGATGTACCGTGCAATATTCAGTGTCCCCTCGACGATCACTAGTGGTGTACGGCCAGTGTAGGAGATCGCTCCTCACACCATGATGCCGGGTGTTGGCCCTGTGTGCCTCGGTCGTATGCAGTCCTGATTGTGGCGCTCACCTGCACGGCGCCAAACACGCATACGACCATCATTGGCACCAAGGCAGAAGCGACTCTCATCGCTGAAGACGACACGTCTCCATTCGTAACTCCATTCACGCCCGTCGCGACACCACTGGAGGCGGGCTGCACGATGTTGGGGCGTGAGCGGAAGACGGCCTAACGGTGTGTGGGACCGTAGCCCAGCTTCATGGAGACGGTTGCGAATGGTCCTCGCCGATACCCCAGGAGCAACAGTGTCCCTAATTTGCTGGGAAGTGGCGGTGCGGTCCCCTACGGCACTGCGTAGGATCCTACGGTCTTGGCGTGCATCCGTGCGTCGCTGCGGTCCGGTCCCATGTCGATGGGCACGTGCACCTTCCGCCGACCACTGGCGACAACATCGATGTACTGTGGAGACCTCACGCCCCATGTGTTGAGCAATTCGGCGGTACGTCCACCCGGCCTCCCGCATGCCCACTATACGCCCTCGCTCAAAGTCCGTTAACTGCACATACTGTTCACGTCCACGCTGTCGTGGCATGCTACCAGTGTTAAAGACTGCGATGGAGCTCCGTATGCCACGGCAAACTGGCTGACACTGACGGCGGCGGTGCACAAATGCTGCGCAGCTAGCGCCATTCGACGGCCGACACCGCGGTTCCTGGTGTGTCCGCTGTGCCGTGCGTGTGATCATTGCTTGTACAGCCCTCTCGCAGTGTCCGGAGCGAGTATGGTGGGTCTGACACACCGGTGTCAATGTGTTCTTTTTTCCATTTCCAGGAGTGTATTACACTAGCGAGAAGTACCGACTTTTCCTTTTCTCTGCAAACATCCAGAACTAAATTCAGTAACTAAATGCTAAGAATATATTTGCATTGTGCCAACTCAAAGATCAGTAGATATGGATATAGATATAGATTTTTATATTTAAAGCCATTCTCGTTCTGCGTTGGAATAAACATCATTCATTATTTGCTTGTTCGTGTTACGATTGTTATTGTCATTCTCTCACTCGCAAGAGTCTTATGCTGATGCTGTATGAATAAATTATGCCATTGGATACAAAGCGGTTTAGTTTTGAGACCTAACCCACGAGGGGGGAAGGCACAGTGGTCTGCTTCAGGAATTCCAAGCAATAAAACACAAAAAACAACCCAGGAAGGGTTCGAACAGCTACTTTCACGCAGAGACATGCATTTGGAATCTGTTCATCGTTACGGGGTCAAACAATGATCGGGCTACTTAGTATATAATAGAGCATACAGATTTCAAGGAGGAAGCGTATGAAGACGCAGACTTCCTCGTTATCAATATGTGCGGCATATCTTTCGTGTTAACGAAAGTAAATTCCCGCTTTACCTCTTCTTACGTGTCAAATGAAATGAATGCCATGAGGAATAGAATATTTGTTGACTGCGTCTCTTCTTGCTTCCATCCTTACCAACATATTTCTTCATTCTCGTGGTAATCATGACATTCTATGTGCATGCTGCAAACGATTGCAAGTGGACAAATTCGACATCGAGGTGCAAAGCGTTTGGTATCTTACATTATATTCAATTCGAATAAGCTTTCGGTGTATTTTTACTTCGTTTGTATTTTTAGATGATTATGAACGTTACGGAAATTTATCTCACATGCTTTATGTTGAATGAGAAACATTGAATGATCCGTTTTGCTTTCCCTACGTTGAAATGATATAATGTCGGCGTCAACAGCCTTCTTCCACGCCGGAAGCTGAAACTTGTATCATTCTGGATTAATGATAATTGAATGTCTCATATGTATACATAGCCCACAAGGCGACGTCAGAAACCATCAGGGGAGAACGCCGCATAAAAACCAAACGTGCGCGCGCGTCTCCACTCTGAAGAACCGTATCGGAGAATCACGGCAAGCATTTCGCTGAAGAGCTGCCTCGTCAGAGAGCCGAGAAATGGCAGCGTCGTAGCAAGTATTTGTCAACACTCTGATAGTGCATTTACTTCCGAGTGTAGGTCTGCGTTACCTCGCTAAATTCACTTGACATTCGTTTTCCACATCGAAGACTCGTACGATATAATCCACTGCAAGAGGACACAATTAGAAAGTATATTTAATTTCTGGACTCCAAGAACGGCGTTCTTCACATAAGTAACACCTGTTTGTATGTGCATTCGGGAGGACGACGGTGCAATCCCGCGCCTTGCCATCCTGGTTTAGGTTTTCAATGATTTCCCTAAATCGCTTCAGGCAAATGCCGGGATGGTTCCTTAGGAAGGGCACGGCCGATTTCCTTCCCCATCCTTCCCTAATCCGAGCTTGTGCTCCGTCTCTAATGACATCGTTGTCGACGGGACGTTGAAACAGTAATCTCCACCTCCTCTGTTTGTGTGTTTAAGGTTGCGTTTTGAGGCTCAGGCAACATCGCAGTGACTATAGTCCGCCTCTGGCCGCCAGTGTGTCGTTAGCTCAGAGGTTCTCTTGTGCGTTGCAGTGCTTGTACTATAAGTTCGAATACGGTAGAAGCCGCTGACTACAACCTTTTATTTTCCATTTTAATTAATGGAGTTGCAAACTGCTAGTAAAAATTTCCAATGCGAAATCTGAAGAATGCCTTTAAACATCAATCATCGTCCGATTTCGACTTAGTAAATTAAGTTAATATCATGGATTTCTGCTTTGCAAATTCCAAGGTGCTTCACTGTAAAATAGGTCCTGGAAAGATTCAAACCGACCGTCAACGATATAAATTTGAGCTTTGTTCGTCATATAGGTCTAACATGTCAGAAGGTTGTTTATGATTTGCACATGTTTATTAATATAGTTCCCATATTCTAAATTTTTGCAATAGCATTTAACTGTAGACATTTTCTAACACCGGCGTTAGCAATTCCTTTCCGTTCTCTGAAACCTTCAAAACGACAAATTTTTCTGGTTGAAATCTGATGACCTTAACTATCACTTCCGATCAACAATAAATACTTCATGAACCCATACATGGAACTCCAAATGTGCAGTGTGCCTGCACTGCTACAGAGCATGCATTGCAAGGTATTCACACAGTTTATCGCATAGACTTACCATAAGGAATGAAACAAGAACTGTAATACACTTTACACCACAGACGCTCACTCTGGCTTGACGAAAACATCCAAACATTGACCAAAAGTTGCACAAATAATTAAGTTTGAAAGGAAAAGAAACGAGGTATGAGGCATTTATAAATTCATCGAATGTAGTGAGGTGGTTTAATTTCGTCCCAGTCTATAAAATTAATTTCGGGCCATACTCAGCTCTTGCCGATTATCCGCCTGCTAATCAGGGCGTCTGTCTCCGTTGCTTTTGAGCGTGAATGGAAATTGTAGAAATTTTCTGTGGAGCAACATATAATAATAAAGCGTTTTAAATCATCAAAAGCGATGAGCGGTAGCAGGCGCTTTCGATAAAGAACGGGGGAGTGCAGCGCCGCTGCTGTCGCCACGGCCGTTGCCAGTAGCCAGCAAATGGATCCCGGAGCTTTGCCGCATACGGCGTCCAGAGGAGGACAGTCTGCAGGAAATCTGCCGAAAAAACGTTACTAGATAAAATTTTGATATCGGTGTGTCACAAAGCGAAATAGATTGAATCTGCGCTACCATTACATTCATGTCTTCAGCATTCAGACAGAAGAGGCTATAAAAATATTTTATGCCAGCTGCTCTCCATCCACTGACATTATGAACAGAAACAACGCACGCTACCGCTAGACCACAGGCGTAATCAGCCTAGAGTCTCTCTATCTTGGGACTAGTTTTCCTCCAGGAAGTGCCGCAGTCTACAGTGTTGCCAGATTGTGCAGATAACCGGACTTAGAGAATTAGCGAGTTGGCCAGTTTTTTGTCCCATGTCGCGATCGGCGCGGACTTAGCCTCTGAAGCGGCCGGCCGCCGGTCTAGTTTTATGTCAAAGAGTGTACTTCGCTTCTGGCCCTGCTTGGACATCGCACCTTGCTCACCCTAGCTATATGCCATGTGTGAATCACACTGCCCACGGTTATGTAGCCTCATTTGAAGAAATTAAGCCGCCTAAGGTGACACTCGAAACAGGGTAAGTAAAGGCTGCGGCACGATCCCCAATATGCTAGCCTCTGCGTTGGAGATTGCTGTTTACGATGTGATGTTATGAACCTGAAAGTAGTGTGTACTTATTTTCTCAATAATGTGACTTTATTTTAGGCCTGTTTGACTCAGAACCGAATATTCATTAGGTCTCAGCATAAATGAAACAATACGGTGGACAGTCTGGTTCAAATGGCTCTGAGCACTATAGGACTTAACATCTGAGGTCATCAGTCCCCTAGAACTTAAAACTACTTTAACCTAACTAACTTAAGGACATCACACACATCCACGCCCGAGGCAGAATTCGAACCTGCGATCGTAGCGGTCGCGCGGATCCAGACTAAAGCGCCTAGAACCGCTCGTTCACACTGGCCGGCTGAGGACAGCCTGGAAACCATGTGATATTCACTATACACTACTCCGTAAAATGGCTACGCAGACACCTCGCTGTCTGCATCAAAACTTCAACAAAGCATTCCATACATTACGCTATTTCTTTAACAATCCTTATAGAGCAACATGTGTTGAATATTGCTACTATGGTTTTGCTCCAAGGATAACGCCGCAGTTCTTATACACACATTGAAGTTTTCTCCTCCACTGTCTAGACAGCTACTACAATAATTTTCTATCTGTACGACCCTTGGAACGTATTCATCTCGTAATGATCAAATAATCAAAAAAGAAGTCGAATTCACGTCTCTTTCCATAAAAAATGAGGGTAACTTTGGGGCGACACTATTCGTAGTTTGTAATTGTAGATAATTCCCGACATTCCATTATGAGCGGCCAGAGCTTGGGCGTGTAGCAGAGGAGTCTTCTCGAAACAACATTCCTCCTTCGCTTCAGCCACGAGAAGTTAAAACGTGACCTACACCAAATAGGACTGGTAGTGCAGTAACATCTTTGTATATAGTATCGAGGGACTAGTCAACTAAGCACACCCTCGACAAATAAACTCTGTACTCTAGTTTAGTACAATGCCTACTAAATGTTCATATTTATATACTTCACTGCTGCTTAAAATGCTATAATATAGATTTAAAAATCCTACGAATTAGCATGTGCGCATGGATGCGTCTGTGGATGTGTGTAGGCATGTGTGAGTGGACGTACTCTTCATTGCCAAATTTTGTTTTCCTGCATTAAAGGCTATATGAACCGATGAAATTTAGTTAACGGTGTTGTTCACTCGGGGCAGAATCTGGCAATACCTGATCCTCCAATGATGGAAAATGGCATTACGAAATCGAGTACGAAAATGATGAATATCACGTTTGGGATTTAATTTATTATGAATAATGATTAAAGGACAGAAAAATCAGAATAACATGTTTATAGGTTCCGTGCGAAGGCGACATGTGAGTATTTTGTTATAAGTGGACCGGAAAGGTGTTGTGATTGCATCAAACCAAGAAAATGTTTTTGGTGTTTCGTCTATAAGCATAAGAGAACACTGTAGCCACAATTTATCTACGTCGTGTGTTGGAGCACAATGACGTCAGTTCAGTACTCCTGGGTTTTTGCTGTAACACATCTAAAGAAAAAATTGAGTATGAAGTAGGCAGACAGCTAGTCTTGCTCTATGTCCTTTCCACCTTAGACCGTACACGCCGAGCAACGGAAGCCCTCCGCGGATCTGTCAATAGCACTGGCAAATACAAGCACGCCTGTTAACAGGCCAGCTTCCAACAGACACCACCAGAGGTACCTACGTCACCAAAAGCGTTGCACGCACCAGCGACAACGGTGTTGCAATCGGGGAACTAGGTCACATCCGTGGGTTACATGCGTACCAAGCCGCACCGGATGTCCTTGCACCTGTCGCCCGTTTAAGACGCTACTCGACTGCAGTCAGGCTGCACAAGCTTGCGGTTGCGCTGACACTCGGGGCGTGATTCGGCCGCACCTCGTGGGCTCATTAGTCGACGATCACGCCAGTCACACCACACCAGACCGCCAGCCATCGCTCTCCGAGCCTCCGCCTCTACGAGCGCTGGCCATGCACAGATTCGGCATCTCAGCGGCCATCCATAGAACATACACGATAGCATTAGCACCGATCCGTCGGCCATCTCCCTTGGAGAATTCGCCTCTTCTGGTATAAGCTTTCCATGGGTTCGGTATCCCTGGAACTGGTATCCTTTTGCGTGTACCTGTATCTAGCAGTTATCATCACGAAGGACCATTGTCGCTACCTGCCTCACGACATCGTTACGAGGCGGACCACTAGAAACTCCTGGGTTGGCCACATTCATACGAGATCAGGAGCATCCGTTTCATTTGTACCTCCTGGAAGCTACATTATGTCCAATCTTGCTCTTTGTATGCTGTGACAATTAAACGTGATTACTCGCTACTGGGGAACTCGTCATTTATTACGTGCAGTCTACCACTAATGACAACTCAGTTGCTATTACGCCTATCCTGCTATTGACATAGAAATTTACAAATTTACAGTACAGATTACTTTTATTAAAGGGCAGTACTATAAGGAACGTAGTTTTTGGAAGCATATTTGTGCGAAATATGTATGAGGTATGTGGGTACTTTTGTATGTGTGTGTGTGTGTGCGAGGGGGGTGGGGACGACGATACCATACTGTAAAAAACTGAACTACGAAACAACGGCTTAATTAAATGAAGCAAATGGTTTTTATGTTCCTTCAGTAACAAGATAATATTACAGATGGACTAAACGATGGTGAAATGAAATTAGGTGAGCCTGTTTCAAAAGAACCACCCAAACATTGTTTTTTATTCGTATTGGGAAGTTAATGATAACTTTAAACAGGGATATGATCCTCGCTCGAACCCAACCATTAACTGCATGGATCAGTACCACTTTGAGTGTAGCGATAATTTAATCTATCCTCAGATGCGAAATGTTATTCTAGCAGAGTCTATACTGCAAATGTATCAAAGCTGTAGTTACAGCTCTCAAAATTATTTGGAATTACGTTCAGTGCACATTTAAATGTATCTTTCAAACCATCAACACAAATATCATTATCAATGTCCAAATTATTCCTATCATATTCTCTACGCAGAAATTGTCTCCCTAGCTTATTACCTTTCAGTCCGATTCGTTATTGTTCTTATTCGAGGCATAGCCTGAAACAAAATCAAAAAATATATATTTTTTGGAGTCATCAGTCTTTCTGCTGGTTTGATGCCGCCCGCCACGAATTCCTCTCCTGCGCCAATCTTTTCTGTAGCAATTGCAAAATACATCTCATTATTTGCTGGATGTATTCCAATGCGTGTCTTCCTCTACTGTTTGTACCTTCCGCAACTCCCTCTAGCACCACGGAAGCTACTCGCTGAAGTCTAAACAGATGTTCCCTCATCCTGTCCCTTCTTCGTGTTAGTATTTTCCATATGTTGCTTTCCTCTCCGATTCTGCTCAGAACCTCCTCATTCCTTATCTTATCAGTTCACCTAATTTTCAACGTTCGCCTGTAGCATTATATATGAAATGCTTCAAGTTTCTTCTGTCCCGGTTTTCCCACACTCCATGTCTCACCAACATAGAATGCTGTGCTCGAAACGTACATTTACAGAAATTTATGTCTCAAATTGAGACCTATATGTGATACGCTTTTTATGTCTTCCTTGCTTCGTCCGTCATTGGTTATCTTTCTGCCTGTGTAGCAGAACATCAAATACTTCATGATCCACATTCCATTCAACACATCCTGTAATTCTTCTTCACTCCCACTGAGGATACCAACGTCATCAGCGAATCTTATCATTGATATCGTTCACCTTGAATTTTAATTCCACTCTTGAAAGTAGCTTTCATTTCTATCATTACTGCTTCGGCTTACGGATTGAATAGTAGAGGTGAAAGACTACATCCCGATCTTACACCATTTTTAATCGGAACACTTCGTGCTTGGTCTCCCACCCTTATTGTTCCCTCTTGGCTCTTGTACATATTGTGCATTACCGGCTATTCGCTACTTTTCTCAGAGTTTCGAACACCTTACACCATTTTACATTGTCCAACGCTTTTTCCAGGTCGATACACAGGTTGTTTCAAAATGAACTTACCCCTTTTCAAGCGTTGTAGCATTTATTACGTTCAACAACAATTGTTAATAATACTCCAAATGAAAGAGCAATTCAAACAGTTTTGTTTGAATATCTGTGCGCAATGGGAAGAGTATGGAATGTCGAAGAGTGATTGAAAAACGTGTTGTACGAATACGAGTCTTTCACACTTAGTCCCAAGAAATATCCCCGCGTAAAAGTTTATGGACCTTTCTTTTTCAGTGAATCAACTGTAACTGCTGTTTCTTATCTTGATGTGCTGCAGCAATGGCCCGTGCCTCAATGGAAAGAATCTGAACAACACATCTTTATTTGGGCGCAAGATGGCGCGCCGCCCCACTGGCGTAACTCGGTACGCGACTGGTTGAAAGACGTTGCATCCGACCGGTGTATTGGGCGCAAGGGGCCGGCTGACACAGCATTTTATGCATAACCTCCACGTTCACACACGATCTGACGCGATCATGTGTATGTGCCTCCGATACCAGCTGATCTATCTGACTTCAGAAACGATGTTATTGCAATAGTTACTCCTGACACATTTATCAAGGTATCGGAACAATCGATGTGGGATCGGTGTTCACACTGAATAATTGTAAGGAAAACTTTGTGTTTCTCTTTCATTTCGTGTATTATTTATAATTGTAAGGTGAATGTAATATGTGCTACAAAGCCTCAAAACCTGCGTATTCATTTTGAAACATCCATTACTTCATTAACGTGTCACGGTTTCTCTTGAGTCTTGCTTCCCTTATCAACGGCTAAGTATGGCTCGTCTCCCTGCTACCTTTGTCTTTCCTAGACCCAAATGGATCGTCATCTAATTCATCTTCATTTTCTTCTCCATTATTCTGTATATTATTATTCTCAGCAGCTTGCATGCATTATCTGTTAAGCTGATTGTGCGATAACTTTCGTACCTGTCGGCTCTTGCTGTCTTCGGTATCCCGTGTGTCTCGTTTTCTCGAAAGTCTGATGGTATGTCGCCACGTTCATACATGCTACACACCCACGTGAATAGTTCTTTCGTTGCCACTTCCCGCGGCGATTTTAGAAATTCCTATGCAATTTTACCTTTCTCTTCTGCCTTATCTGATATCAAGAAGGAGGTTGCTCCTTTAAATTCTGATCTTAATACTGGATCCCCTTCTCTTCCATCTCGACTATTCTTTCTTCTTCGACCAATTCAACAGAACTTTCTTTCCCCTCGAACAGGCTTTCAACGTACCCTTTCTACCTATCTGACCTCTCTTCTGAGTTTGAGAGTGGAATTGCCATTGCACTCTTAATGTTACCGCCCTTCCGTTTAATTTCAACGGAAGTTTTCTGATTTTAGTGTGTACTGAGACCGTCCTGCCGACAAGAATTTCTTTTTCGATTTCCTCTACTTTTCTTGCAGCCATTTTGCCCTAGCTTCCGGGCACTTCACATTTCTTTCGTTCCTAAGTGACTTGTGTCTTTGTATTCCTGAATTACCTTTATTCAATTCTTTCCTTCCTCGATCAACTGAAGTAATTCTTCTGTTATCCACAGTTTCTTCGCAGTTAATTTCTTTGTAGTTCCAGTTTTTTTTCCAAATTCTCTCACTGCCCATTTTAGAAATGTCCAATTCTCTGTTCATTATTGCAGTATCTATAGACTCAGAGAACTTCAAGCCTGTCTCTTATTCCTCAATACTTCCATGTCCCTCTTCCTTGCACAATGACTCTTCGTGACTAGTATCTAAAACTTCAGTCTACCCTTTATCATGACTATTTTTTGATCTGCCTATATCTGGTCCTGGGTAAGCCTTACGATCCAGTATCTGAATTCAGGATATCTACCTGACCAAGTGGTAATCTATTTGAAATCTTCCCGTGTCGCTTGGCCTCTTCCAAGCATACTTCCTCTTCTTGAGATTCTTGAACTGAGTACTGGCTGTTACTAACTGATATTTCTTCCAGAACTCAGCTGGTCTGTTTCCTCTCTCATTCCTACTGCCAAGCCCATATTCTCCCGTAACTCTTTCGTCTACTTCCTCCGCTACAACCACATAGAGATCCTCCATGAATATTAGATTTTCATCTCCCTTTACAAAATGCATCACCCGTTCAGTGTCCTCACGTCGGCGTGTACACCTGAACCATCAATGTCTGTCTTGGTTTGCTGTCGATTCTGATGAGAACAACAATATCACTAAACTGTTCACATTAACCCACTATCTGTCTGCCTTCCTATTGCTAAAGAATCCTAGTCCTGTTATACCATTTTCTGCTGCTGTTGATATTACCCTGCACCCAACTGACCAAAAATCCTTGTTTCTTCTCACTTCGCTTCACTGACCCCGCTATATCTAGAATGAGACTTCTAATTTATCTTTTCAGATTTTCTACATTTCCTACTGCGTTGAAGCTTCTGACATTCCACGCCCCAACTTGTAGAACTTTACTCTTTCGTTGGTTATTCAATCTTTTTCTCATGGTCACCTCCCTCTTGGCTATCCATTCCCGAAGATCCTAGTGGTGGTCTAGTCAGAAAGCTTTTGCCAATGGAGAGGTCATCATGACATGATTTCCTCAATTACAGACCACATGACCCACATGACCCGTACATATGCGTTCTACATCCTCACGCCGTTGACCATTACTGATTCGTCCGCTTTTAAAGGTCTGTTTCCAACCCCAAAGGGGAGGAGAGGCCCTGAACCCCCGTCTACTACCTGACCGTCTTTGACGAGGACGTTGGCAGAACGAGGATGACCTCTTATGCCAGAAGTCAACGGCTGCCATTGCTGGCGATTTTTATTAAAAATTTATGCAGTATTAAGGTTCCAATCATGAACCGTGACGGTTTCTTTACTAGCCAAAGACCTTTCAGAATTTTTGATCACGCAGACAGATGAACACTGTTTTAATTCCGTAATCTCCCAGATAATAATAAGCAAAATAACGATGGTAATGAATTCAAAGATTTCGTTACTACAATGTTTTGTTTTCCACTGCTGACAACATCAATGACCTGGCACTTGGTGAAACTAAATTCCCGGCATGCGCGTGTTACTGCTAATGAACCGTCTGCAACATTTATACTTGAATGTCCCTAGGACGCGATTTGACGCAACGCTTTTGCTTTCCTGCGTCATTTCTACCATAAAGCCTGATCTGTATGCGGAACAGAAGTTTGCAGCAGTGTGATACACAGAGAAAAACTTTATTCATATGTGTATGTCTTCTGCCTCTCTTAATGGCTCTATATATACGTATATTTTGTGCGTATCTGTGGAAAAGTACCTTTCAAATTATGTTAGTTTCATTGGCCTCCTTATGCAATTAATATTAAAAATCGGTACTTAAATTTTAAATGTTCACTGATTAATACCGATTTTTATACAGATTTCCCGGATCACGTTAAACATCTCCAGCTGCAGGTTGCCTACGTAACCGTTTCTTGGGATAATAGGTATTAGATTTCCAGTACTTCACACGATTATTGACCAACATTAAAATTTAAAAACCGTCACAATCCTTTCATCAGCAGCTACAATCATACGTTAAAAGTTAAACATAGTAAGATACGTCTTGAGGTAGCGTAACTCACACTGCGTAAGTTACACACACTGTATTCATACAATATTTGAGAAAGATAGCCCTTAGCGACTTCAGACTAACTTTATACACGATTTGAGACCTTTGAGAAATATTTTACAGCTGACACCGGAAAATGATAAAGGAAAACAATTTATCGCTCATTACATTTTCGGTGTTCATGAAGTAAACGTCAGTATCAAACGTGAGGTTTTAATTGATCCGTTCATTACCCGCAACTGTAACCGCAATATGTCTCACATACAGAACGTATGTGCAAAATTATAGCATTGTACGATACGCGATTCAGCTCTAATGACTTCAGCAACTTACAGGTAGGTGAAAGATTAACTTTTACTTAAAACGGAAGGAAAATTACCATGACTGCACTCTTCCAGTGTATGATAATGAGATTACTTAGCGACTTTCAACAAAATTTTAAACAAATTTAGACCTTTTCTAATATTTTTTTCTCTTACATGTTTAACATCAAATAGCTAACCTATTAACTCATTTTTAATGTAATCAGACGTTAGAAGTTGTTTTATGAATGTGAGTTCGATTCTTCACAGGTTCGGGATGGAGGGGGGGGGGGGGTTACTGCGTGTTAAAAACGAAATGAGATCAACAACCAGACTCTGTACCATTCCTTTCCTTGCTAGGACGAAATAAACAACATAGTAAGTTTACTTTACAGATGTTCAGTGAAACGATACAAGGCTACGAGAGATATATTTGTCTTACTACGTGGATTAACTAAGGAAAAGACTCGAGTTGGTGTAACTATAGATAATAATCAACAGACTTTCACCAAGAAAACCAACTGTTTCAAAGAAAAGTAGAAAGTAGGAGGAAATTTCAGTTGTTAATTTGTACCAATGGAAGAGTCGTGGACCAGATCTTGCAGGAAAAATTAGGTGACACGTACGGGCGCGCTACAAGTTTAGTCAAGCCCAGTGCCTGACTCAGTCTGGTGATAAAGGATGAAGGATCATTGTGCAAGTGTTTTACAAAGCAAGATCACGTTATGATAGTGGCTCGAGCAGGAAACAGTATAGATGGGGATCAGGGCTACAATATCGAGTGTGACGTAGTAAAAATTGCTTCTACATAGGACCATATAAATATTGGCTTTGTTCCTGTTTTCGTGCCATATTATTGGCCCCAGTTGAACAGCTCTGTCGGGAGGTTCAATATGGAGTTACACCATTTGCTTTGGGCGGATACTTTGTCAGGCATAGGTTTGGTCCCTGTAGATATTACCGATAGGTAGGACTTCACAAGACACTCACTGCATCTTATTAGGAGACGAAGGCGTAAAATGGACGGGGAGATAGCAACATCTTTAAGTCAATGGACTGAAAGTCTCGGGAGTACATCTTTTAGAGGCTAAGAACAGTGTCCCATGATTAAACACTGAAATTAAGTTCAATGGGAAGCTCAGACAGGCAGGTAATAGAGATATTAAAAATCGCAAGTTTGCCACAAAAGTACAGTGAAAATTAAATTTGGTGTATTGCATTAGAGTATCAGGAGAGTGAAGAAAAAAGGTAGATGAGCTTCTCGTTTGTTCAGAAGATTTAGAAACTGAGGATGGAATAGACGTAATTTGGCTGTCTGAACATCATACAGTCACAGATATGAAAAAGGTAAATGTAGCTGGGCATAAGCTTTCATCACATGCAAGCAGAGACAGTATGGAGAGAGAGGGGGATGTCCACATATCTTAAAATGTATCAATGTGTCAAAAATGTAGAACCTAAAAAAAATTTTTTTTATAGCAAAATATAGAAGAATGTACCTGTGAGTTTGAACTAAATCATTGTACTTTCACACTGGTAAGACAGAACATTATCATCACCGACTACTGTCCATATAAACTCAACCAGGCAGTAGCAGCGTTACCTAATAGGAATTATTGTTAATGAGGCACATGGACGGTGGGCGTAGTATCACTGAGTGCTGTCCGTACGTAGAATGAGGAAGGTGCACGATCTATCTGAGTTTGATCGACGGCATATATTGATGTCCGGATGCTTGGCATGAGCATTTCAGAAACTGCACGACCTTTCGGGTGTTCGAGGACGGATGTGGCGTCTTCAACACGTGGCGAAACGAAGGTAAAGCCACGCCCCGAGTTCGGGCAGGCACCTCTCATTACAGATATCAGACGTCATAAGGTGGGCAGACTGACAAAACAGGGCAGGCGGCAAACTGTGGCTGATCTAACATCAGACATTAATGCTGGGCAGAGCACAAGTGTCTAAAGACGTAATCGACCGAACAGTTCTAACGATGGGCCTCCGCCGCCGATGACCCATGCATGTGCCAATGTTAACACCACGACATCGCTACCTACGACTGAAATAGGCACGTGTCCATCGGCACTGCACGTTGCAGAGCGTTGTATGGTCTGATGAATCCCGATACCTAATTCATCACGCCGATGGGAGGGCGCGAATACGTCTTCCAGGGGACCAGCTGCCTGACATGTATACTGCGAGACGCAGACAATCTGTCAGCGGCTCCATTATGCTCTGGGGAACGTTCAAATGGCACCCACGGGTACAGTGGAGCTCGTCCCAGGCACCATGACAACCAAGGAGTATCTTATACTGGTTGCACACCATGTACATCCTTTCATGACAGTCATGTTTCACGTTGGCAGTGTCATTTTTCTGCAAGGTAGTGAGCCATGTCACAAGCTCAGGAGTTTGATGAAGTGGTTCGTGGAACACAGCGGCGAGTATCAATTGATATGCAGGAACATCCACCTCGCGAGTTCTAAGCCCGATGTATTGAAACTGCAGTCACAGCTCATCGTCCCCTTCCGCGGAATTTACGGGATTGAGGTGACGTGTGTATGCAGATGTTGTGCCATCTTCCTCCAATGACCTATCAAGGTCTCATTGCTTCATGTCATGACGCGGCGCCGCTTTTATCCCTGCCAAAAGTGTTCCCCCCATTCGGACTGCCAAGGGGGAGGTTACCATGCGAAAAAGATAGAATAATCAAAGAAAGGATAACGTCCTACGAGTCGGGTCGTGGAATGTCAGAAGTTTGAACGTGGTAGGGAAACTAGAAACTCTGAAAGGGGAAATGCAAAGGCTCAATCTAGATATAGTGGGGGTCAGTGAAGTGAAGTGGAAGGACGACAAGGATTTCTGGTCAGATGAGTATCAGGTAATATCAACAGCAGCAGAAAATGGTATAACAGGTGTAGGATTCGTTATGAATAGGAAGGTAGGGCAGACGGTGTGTTACTGTGAACAGTTCAGTGACCGGGTGGTTCTAATCACAATCGACAGCAGACCAACACCGACAACGATAGTTCAGGTATTCATGCCGACGTCGCAAGCTGAAGATGAACAGATAGAGAAAGTGTATGAGGATATTGAAAGGGTAATGCAGTATGTAAAGGGGGACGAAAATCTATTAGTCATGGGCGACTGGAATGCAGTTGTAGGGGAAGGAGTAGATGAAAAGGTTACAGGAGAATATGGGCTTGGGACAAAGAATGAAAGAGGAGAAAGACTAATTGAGTTCTGTAACAAGTTTCAGCTAGTAATAGCGAATACCCTGTTCAAGAATCACAAGAGGAGGAGGTATACTAGGAGAAGGCCGGGGTATACGGGAAGATTTCAATTAGATTACATCATGGTCAGACAGAGATTCCGAAATCAGATACTGGATTGTAAGGCGTACCCAGGAGCAGATATAGACTCAGACCACAATATAGTAGTGATGAAGAGTAGGCTGAAGTTCAAGACATTAGTCAGGAAGAATCAATACGCAAAGAAGTGGGATACGGAAGTACTAAGGAATGACGAGATACGTTTGAACTTCTCTAACGCTATAGATACAGCAATAAGGAATTGCGCAGTAGGTAGTACAGTTGAAGAGGAATTAACATCTCTAAAAAGGGCCATCGCAGAAGTTGGGAAGGAAAACATAGGTACAAAGAAGGTAGCTGCGAAGAAACAATGGGTAATAGAAGAAATACTTCAGTTGATTGATTTCAGGAGGAAGTACAAACGTGTTCCGGGAAAATCAGGAATACAGAAATACAAGTCGCTGAGGAATGAAATAAATAGGAAGTGCAGGGAAGCTAAGACGAAATGGCTGCAGGAAAAATGTGAAGACATCGAAAAAGATATGATTGTCGGAAGGACAGACTCAGCATACAGGAAAGTCAAAACAACCTTTGGTGACATTAAAAGCGACGGTGGTAACATTAAGAGTGCAACGGGAGTTCCACTGTTAAATGCAGAGGAGAGAGCATATAGGTGGAAAGAATACATTGAAAGCCTCTATGAGGGTGAAGATTTGTTTGATGTCTTAGAAGAAGAAACAGGAGTCGATTTAGAAGAGATAGGGGATCCAGTATTAGAATCGGAATTTAAAAGAGCTTTGGAGGACTTACGGTCAAATAAGGCGGAAGGGATAGATAACATTCCATTAGAATTTCTAAAATTCAACGACTATTCACGTTGGTGTGTAGAATTTATGAATCTGGCGATATACCATCTGATTTTCGGAAAAGAATCATCCACACAATTCCGATTATGGCAAGAGCTGACAAGTGCGAGAATTATCGCACAATCAGCTTAACAGCTCATGCATCGAAGCTGCATACAAGAATGATATACAGAAGAATGGAAAAGAAAATTGAGAATGCACTAGGTGACGATCAGTTTGGCTTTAGGAAAATTAAAGGGACGAGAGAGGCAATTCTGACGTTACGGCTAATAACGGAAGCAAGGCTAAAGAAAAGTGAAGACACTTTCATAGGATTTTTAGACCTGGAAAAAGCGTTCGACAATATAAAATGGTGCAAGCTGTTCGAGATTCTGAAAAAGTAGGGGTAAGCTATAGGGAGAGACGGGTCATATACAGTATGTACAACAACCAAGAGGGAATAATAAGAGTGGACGATCTAGAACGAAGTGCTCGTATTAAGAAGGGTGTAAGACAAGGCTGCAGTCTTTCGCCCCTACTCTTCAATCTGTACATCGAGGAAGCAATGATGGAAATAAAAGGAAGGTTCAGGAGTGGAATTAAAATAAAGGTGAAAGGATATCAATGATACGATTCGCTGATGACATCGCTATCCTGAGTGAAAGTGAAGAAGAATTAAATAATCTGGTGAACGGAATGAACAGTCTAATGAGCACACAGTATGGTTTGAGAGTAAACCGGAGAAAGACGAGGGTAATGAGAAGTAGTAGTAATGAGAACAGCGAGAAACTTAATATCAGGATTGATGGTCACGAAGTCAATGAAGTTAAGGAATTCTGCTACCTAGGCAGTAAAATAACCAATGACGGACGGAGCAAGGAGGACATCAAAAGCAGACTCGCTATGGCCAAAAAGGCATTTTTGGCCAAGAGAAGTCTACTAATATCAAATACTGGCCTTAATTTGAGGAAGAAATTTCTGAGGATGTACGTCTGGAGTACAGCATTGTATGGTAGTGAAACACGGACTGTGGGAAAACCGAAACAGAAGAGATTCGAAGCATTTGGGATGTGGTGCTATAGACGAATGTTGAAAATTAGGTGGACTGATAAGGTAAGGAATGAGGAGGTTCTACGCAGAATCGGAGAGGAAAGGAATATGTGGAATACACTGATAAGGAGAAGGCACAGCATGATAGGACGAATGCTAAGACATGAGGGAATGACTTCCATGGTACTAGAGGGAGCTGTAGAGGGCAAAAGCTGTAGAGGAAGACAGAGATTGGAATACGTAAAGCAAATAATTGAGGACGTAGGTTGAAAGTGCTACTCTGAGATGAAGAGGTTAGCACAGGAAAGGAATTCGTGGCGGGCCGAATCAAACCAGTCAGTAGACTGATGACAAAAAAAAAAAAAAAAAAAAAAAAAATCCGTCAGACAGAGGGAAGAAAATTACTGATTGTGTGGATTTCAATGTGGATTACCTGAAAGAGTCTTACAGAAAGAATGACGCTGAAGTATTACTCGGTTCTCTCCAATTGACATCATTTATTGATTTTTCTGCTCGGGGATTACAGGAAAGCAGCACACTGACAGAAAATTTTTTTATAGTGCAAAATAAATGTCATCAAATAAAAACTTTTCCTTTAAAGAATGGTCATCCTGACAACGAAAATGTTCAAATGTTCTAATATGCGTGAAATCCCATGGGACTTAACTGCTAAGGTGATCAGTCCCTAAGCTTACACAGCACTTAACCTAAATTATTCTAAGGACAAACACACACACCTATGCCTGAGGGAGGACTCGAACCTCCGCCGGGACCAGCCACACAGTCCATGACTGTAGCGCCTGAGACCGTTCGGTCCTGACAACGATGTACAGCAAATTACAATATATGACATAGCACCATACAGTAATGAAAAACATTCCAAAACAATGAATTCAGTTAGCGATTTAATCATCGCAAATTTTAGGGAAAGTTTGCAACATTTAGACTGATGATGTGTACAGGGAACCTAATGCAAGGAACTTATGTCATGGTGTTTATCTAAGAAAACAATGAAGTATAGTTGTAATAGGCATCTAAGAAGCCTTGGTTAATTAAAGTGATAAAAACGTCTTGTAAACAGAAAAGTGATGGTTCAAATGGTTCAAATGGCTCTGAGCACTATGGGACTTAACATCTATGGTCATCAGTCCCCTAGAATTTAGAACTACTTAAACCTAACTAACCTAAGGACAGCACACAACACCCAGCCATCACGAGGCAGAGAAAATCCCTGACCCCGCCGGGAATCGAACCCGGGAACCCGGGCGTGGGAAGCGAGAACGCTACCGCACGACCACGAGATGCGGGCCAGAAAAGTGAAATGTATCCTATACCTAAAAGGAGAAATGATCCCGAAACAGTCAAACATTATAAAAGCTATTACCCTGTATTAAGAAAAGTAATCAACAAAACCAGAAATGTGTACAGTATGTGAGTGATTAGTAGTTCTGACAATATGATTAAAATAATTTGCAATATTGCTAAAAGGGGAAAAGGGCAGCTGAGAACAAAGAAAGACTGTTTTTGTATCAAATTGTATGAAAAGTTTATTAAAAAATTCAGAAGTAGAAAATATTTTTAATAATCATTTTGTAAGTGTTGTAGAGAAAACAGGATCCAGCAGTGCCGTAGAAAATAAAAGGCTATATACTCAATGGGCAAAACATATGCAATTTTATAAAACTGAAATTCAACCCACCTCTCCTACTTAAATTAGAAAAATGATACATTTACCTAAAAGTAAAAGATCTCATGGAATCGATGGCGTTTCGAAGAGAGCTCTAAAAACTTGTTTCCAACGAATAAGTAAGATTCACTGCCACATTTGTAGTAGTTCAGTGACACAGGGCATTTTCCTGGATAGACGAAAATATGCTATCGTTAAACCATTGCATAACAAGGCGGTAGAACTGATGGTGACAACTACCACCAGTCTCACTTCTGATAACTTTATCGAAAATTCTAGAAAAAGTAATGTCCTCAAGAGTAGCTTCACATATTTATAAAAATGAAGTAATAACAAAATGTGAATTTGGTTTTCAGAAAGTCTTGTTAGAAGAAAATTCCGTGTATGCTTTCACTGATAAAATATTTAATGCTCTGGAAAACTGAACATCACACACTGGGATGCTTTTGTGATCTTTGAAAGGCTTTTGACTGTATGAATCATGAAATTCTTCTAGATAAGCTTAAAAATTGCGGTAGATCTAGCTTTGCACCTTCATGAATATAGAGTGGTATATAGTTGCCACTCAGTATTCATGGAGATGAAAGGTAGTTCTTTTTGGTCATGTTAGAAATATAGTAAGCACCCCCAACAAACAAGAATTAGCTGAGGAAATTCTAGATCATGTCTTTCAGAAAATTAGCACACAGTACTCTGACAAAATTTTGAGAAAACACAGTGTATACAGTTCTGTACAATAAATTGCATAACTCTATTGATCAATATAGACTTCGAACAGAAGTCTGTTACTATGGAAGAATACTCGAAAGATCTGAGAGTGTGCATTAAGGAGAAACTGAATTGGAAGGAACACACTGATGCTCTGCTGAAACGTTTGAGTTCGACTACTTATGTTATTAGGTTTAATGCAAATTTTGATGCTAAACATATCAATAAATTAGCCCAATGTGCCTATTTTCATACACTGCTTTCATGTGGCATCATATTTCGGGGTAGTTCATCATTAAAAGGAAAAGCATTCATTACACAAAAGCCTGTTATCAGCACAATAGTTTGAGCCCACCCAGGATCACCTTTCAGCCATTTATTTATGGAACTAGGGATGTTCACAGCAAGTTCACAATATACATATTCACTAATGAACCTTTTTAATAATAACCTATTCCAGTCCAAAAATAAAAGCAAAATATATAACTACAGGACTAGAAGAAAAGATGATCTTCATTTTTCTGGGTTAAAGCTGACTAAGGCAAAGATAGGGGCGAATTATGTTGCTAGTAAATTCTTAGGTCATTTACAAAAAAATGTATATATCGTATAAAGAAACATTATATTGAACTGATACATTCCACGTCATTACGAAATGTCGTATTCATGATGTGTGGAACAGGTATTAATGTAGTGTAATGTAATGAACGGTACACAACCCCCCCCCCCCCCCCCACTAATGCAAGTCCGAAAAACGTTTCTAAGCTTTCTCACGATGGACCAACGAAGTTACACATTGGAAAAATGTTTTCTCTTAGAACAAAACACATCACACTGACTGATATCAGGATTCTTTTAACTAATATGTTACTGTTAATCAGACTTCTCAGGACATCTAAAAGCACGAATAGAAGAAAAACACATACACTCTTACGCTCACCATCAAAATTAAACACCCCAGAAAATGAACATTAAGGATATTTTCCTAGTACCGAGTGCTATACTCCATTAGTGGAGAAACACCAGAAATACCACACTGTTTACCCTGGCGAAAGGCCTTACTGGTAACTGACATTTCAAAACAGACTACTTCTCAAACGCTGCCGCTATCAAAACAAACCCACTTCAGAACAAACCTACCGCGCACGCGTCTCTTTTAACACAAACACACATTGATGGAGCTGCAAACACGAGAAACACGCAACCACGCAGCAGCAGACACTTGAATGCAGCACAATCAAAAGACGCTTCATAGCACTCGAAATGTTTACAGATTGTGCCCTGCGGAACGGGAATACTTACACACAATAACTTCAAATTGTCAGTATGGAAAAATGAACATCCATGAGTTACATAAAGATAAAGCTAGCGCTAGGCGTCTAAGTAGAAGATTCGACATAGAGGCCGATCAAGATGAATTTCCTTAAGTCCTGTTGAGAATCTGTCCCAAGCACCACGAAAACATACGAAGTAATACTATTATGATTTGGACATTTGAATATTTCCTCTCTGAAGCTAATACAACTGCTCCTAGTTTGTACTTTACTGCCACAAACGGAGTGAATTTTCCACCTCAGACTAAGATATTAGAGTACTTGCGACTACAGCTTTACGCAGCCTAACGCAGAAATTACTAGGCGCTCTCTACACATCACAGGTCACGTAGTGAAACTGATAAGTAATACCGGCAAACGTGTGGGAAAATCAAGTACACATTACATCGATTTGTCGAGGTAACTTCTTGTGACAACTTCCTTTTGTACGTCTTGGTGGAGAGACTGACTTGCAGTCACAATTCGAAAGCTTTCATCCAAGAATGTGTATCCATAATACACTACATCTCTATCTACAACATCAGTTGTAATATGAACTCACCACTTCGTGAAAGACTGGAGGCATGTACTGGACGTGAAGTAGGACGAGAGCTTTAATTTCGCCTGCACTTCGTCTGTTCAGTTCCTCGATGTAGCAATGGATTTCAGTCCCCCCCCCCCCAATCTCTTCTTTGCTACAGCTTCCAATTTGCACCTCAACGGAAAGTTGAACACTACAGCGGCTCTTTGATGGTGTTGCAAAAGATACAGCGCTCTGGCGCTGCGATTTTCAAAAGCGTTTATATTTTTTAGCCATCAGTCCTGAACGGTTCCATGCGGTCGGCTACGAATTGCTCTATCACGCCACCCTCTTCATCCCAGAGTAGCACTTGCACCCCAAGTCCTGAATTATTTGTTAGATGCATTCCAGTCACTGACTTCCCCTAAATATTTCATTCATCCCTGTTTCCCTCGATTCTGCGGACTCTCGTCATTCCATATCAATACAGCTACTTTTCAATATCTTTCTATAGCACACCGTTTTGAAAGTGTCTAAATTCTTATTTTGCTGTATTCCAATAATCCATGATTCACTTGCATACAGTACTTTGCTCAGAAGTATATTCTCTAAAAATTTTACTGAAATTTAGGTTAACGTTGATGCTAACAGGCCTGCTTACGGCAAAGAACGCCCTCTTACCATATGATTGTTTAACTTTTATTTAATCCTTGTTTCGTCCCGTCATGTCATTTTTAGCTTCGAAAGTATGAGAATTAATTAACTTGATGTTATATTTATTGCAAATCCCATCCTGATACTCCTCATTATTTTCACCTTTCCTTTTACTCTCAATTCATAATACCGGCTAATTAAAATATTCATTCGAGCCAAAAGTTGAGGTAACTATTCTTCACTTTAAATGTGGATAGCCATGTCTTCAGCCAATCGTATAACAGATATTCCTTTATCCTAGCCTTTTATCGTATTCTATAACCTTTCTTTTAGTTTCGCCATTGCTTCTTCGCTTAGTAGTATCGACAGAACCGGGGGGGGGTAGACAACCTTTTGAATCCGAGCACTTTGTTCTTGGCCTTCAGTTCTTATTGTTACCTTTTGGTTCTTGTTCATATTTTCTATTATCCGTCTTTCGCAATGGCTTACCCCTATTTTCGAACATTTTGCACCATTTTACATCGTCAAATAATTTTTCTAGGTTTTCAGATCCTAGGAACATATCATCGTTTTTGTTAAGTCTTGCTTCAGTTATCAAGCCTAATGCTAGAACTGCCTCTGTTGTGCCCCTACCTTTGCTAAAGCCAGACTTTTCCATTCCATGTTGTAATTGCCAGTAACTTCGACGCATGAGCTGTTAAGGAAAATTTTCCCTAATGATCGCAATTACCAGCCCTTGCACCAATGAGAATTTTGTAAGTGATGTTTTCGGAACTTGTTCGAGTACGTAGGCAGTATCATTTATTCTGTACACCAAACTAAATAAGCGCTGGTTGTAAATTCCCCTTCAGCTTTTCCAAAGAAAGGTTAGGTATCTTTTCCCACTTTTTTTTGTCGTAATTATGCCACACCTCTATGAAACTCTGACGTCATACTGGATCACTGCTGAAACTTCCTGGCAGATTAAAACTGTGTGCCGGACCGAGACTCGAACTCGGGACCTTTGCATTTCGCGGGCAAGTGCTCTACCAAGTACGACTCACGCCCCGAACTCACAGCTTCACTTCTGCCAGTACTTCGTCTTGTGGGGCGGCTGGCGGAATTTATTGTTGTTAAATGAATGTAGAATATAATGTAGAAAAGATGCATTTCCCGGCCGATTCACCATATGTGGGGCAGCGGGTGGAATTAGTTGTGAATAAAATGTTTTGTTATTTCCCGGCCCATTAGCAACATATGTGGGGCGGCGGGCGGCATTTAGTTGTTATTTTAATGTTGAATGTAAAGTAGAAAAGATGCATTTCCCGGCCGATTAACCATATGTGGGGCGGCGGGTGGAATTAATTGTTATAAAAATGTTTCTATTATTTATGCAGTCTTTAGCCATTCTCAACACTGGCTCTCTAACTACAATATTGGCAACCAGAAAGTGATTAGTAAAACGTGAAGCCTGTAATTAGAATTCCTAGTGCCCACTTCATCTGAGAAATACACTTATAGCTACAGCTTATAGCTCTGGGGAATTAGGAGATTGTCTGGGATTCATAATCAAAAACGATTCTCTATAAAAGGTTCACTATATTCTGAAAGTCACAGACCAAAAAGAATCCACACAATCCTACTACCAGAGCAGTTCAGAGTCTAATGCGCTGATGCAACTATAACTGTTGAAATTAAATGTTTAAGTTAATGCTCGCCATAATTTGACGATAATGTTCATCAAACGCCACGCTAAATAATGGTAGAGTGTCTGTCCCGCGGCGGCACGTAAAAATACGACATACGCAAACTGAAGATAAATCATTAAAGTCATCCCAGGATTAACACTTCACTCGAAAACGATTTCATGGCTACGCGTATCCCGAGTAACTTATTACGGCATCCGAGGCTGTTTATAGCAATGATACCGACGCGACGCGACTCCCAGCACAGGTGGTGTGCTATTCAGCGTCTGGAGGGAACTGGGGCCTTCTTCTCTCTGCACTGCACT
This sequence comes from Schistocerca cancellata, assembly GCF_023864275.1. Taxonomy (NCBI): domain Eukaryota; kingdom Metazoa; phylum Arthropoda; class Insecta; order Orthoptera; family Acrididae; genus Schistocerca; species Schistocerca cancellata. Next base: position 684,549,224 of record NC_064630.1, on the reverse strand, counting down.
GCACTGTAAATCTCTGGTTGCATCTACCAGGAGGGAGACAGGCTAAGCAGCGAAGCTGCTGTTCCTGTGTGGACCTCAAGAACTATTGTTTGGCCTCACGGTTGGGATTGGCCTATGTGAGCGTCCGCGTGGGGGCGGACGCTGCGTCAAAAACGTCATAGGGGCCGCGGAAGAAGCTATTCACGCAGCAGATCAGGCCAACGCGTGGTCGGCCTGCGGTGGACTGGGTGGCCCAGTCCGCGTGTAAGACGACTGCCAGAGTGTTCTGCAGAAGCATAGAACGCCCTGGCAGACTGCCTGATGCTATCCCACAGCAACGGGACGCCAGCTTCCTCATGAAGTAGCCTCGTGGAGTAACGAGGCGGCTTGTGGAGAGCGAGTCGCAGCGCCCGATTCTGGACACGCTGGAGCATCGCAACGTGCGAGGGAGCGGCATTGCCCCACACGACGGCGGCGTACTCGATTACCGGCCGGACGAGAGCCAAGTACACGGGCAGGCCGTGCCGAGGAGGGAGGGTGGATGTCGGGTTCAGCAGCGGGTAGAGCGCCCGGAGACGCCCAATCGCCCGCCCCCTGATGTCACGGATGTGCGGCAGCCAGGTGAGACGCCTGTCCAGCGTCACACCGAGGTATCGGCCGGCCGGTGACCACGGGATGGGGCCTCCCGAGAGCCTTCTTCTCTCGCGCAGCGTTCTTATATATAAAGCCGCGGTGCGGACGGCTAAGGGAACGCCTGATTAAATCCGCTCTCCCGACTAGCCGCTGGGCTAACTTTAAGTTATAGATTAAACTTTAAGTTATTGAATAAATCATTGCTTCCTTTGGTGATGGCCGATAAAGCTCTCCATTTAAATGTGCAAGCAGCACACAGGTAAGTAATCATAATAAAAGTCTGACGTGGCTAAGTCAAATATTTTGGGCGAGAGAATTAATTTAATAGCACTACACGCAGTAGACGAGCTCTGGACTTGCCCTTTGTAGATACGCTATCGCTATAGTTTTATAGTTATTCAATAGAAACTTCTCAAATCTTTATAATTATAGCGGATCTCCATTCTACTTAAATTTAAACATCCTAGCCTTATTTATTCGCCTACTTAATCTATCTTGCTTCCTTAATTTTTAAGACAAAAACTAGAAAATCATGAATTTCAATTAAAATTTTAATTTGTGAGATCCAGAATACTCTTTTTACTAAATTATTATGAAAAAGGAATCTAAATACAATTTTTTAAGTTTCTAGCTCTTTTCTTTTGTGCCAGTGATTTTTTTACAGAAAAAACATCCAAATTTCGAAAATGGTTAAAGTTATTGAACTGATATTCAACACATATTGATTTAGTATTACTGCTGACATGCTAGAAACGTTTCAGGTTATTTACTTGATTTTTAAAGTATTGAGCAACATTACGACGTCAGAGCTAGTTACAGCGGACTGGCTGGCACACAATGGAAAGGCTGATGTGAATTTTATACGGCGTGAGTAGGCTGCTTCCCTACAGTCTCCTACCTTCCAAACTTTTCAGAAGCTCTCCTGCGAATCTTGCAGAACTAGCACTCCTGAAAGAAAGGAAGGTAGGAGACGAGGTACTGGAAGAAGTACAGCTGTGAGGACGGGGAGTGAGTCGTGCTTGGGTAGCTTAGTTGGTACAGCACTTGCCCGCGAAAGGTAAAGGTCCCGAGTTCGAGTCTCGGTCTGGCGCACAGTTTTAATCTGCCAGAAAGTTTCATATCAGCGCACACTCCGTTGTAGAGTGAAAATCTCATTCTGGATCACTCCTGTATTCCACATAAATTCCCATATCTTCCTTAATCACTTCATCACAGAACTCCTCAAATTCACATACACATCCTCATAATGTTTGCTCTTTATATGCATCTCTGCATTTAAAATTTACTATTATACTGGATCCTCCAATTAGAATCATCTGAGAAAAGAAGAGTAACTATTTTTCATATTTACGTCAAACAAAGTAATGAAATAGAAGTAGCTGAGAATAGCCAATCAGTATTCATCGGCGACACGAAATCTGAGGAGATACAGCCAATGAAATCACGGACTGAGACTACGAAATGTGGAATAACGTTTAAATTTTGTAATCTTGTTATTCCTTCGTATGTTTGCTTCTCTCTCTAACAGACAAAATGTGAATAAAGATAAACCACTTGCCACTCCAGCACGTTGTTCGGACTGAGACAAGTCGGGAATCGTTGCCGGCCGCGGTGGTCTCGTGGTTCTAGGCGCGCAGTCCGGAGCCGCGCGACTGCTACTGTCACAGGTTCGAATCCTGCCTCGGGCATGGATGTGTGTGATGTCCTTAGGTTAGTTAGGTTTAAGTAGTTCTAAGTTCTAGGTGACTGATGGCCACAGCTGTTAAGTCCCATAGTGCTCAGAGCCATTTTTGGGGAATCGTTGTTGGCACACAATTAAATTAGGCGACTAATGACTGACCTTGGAAAGACACCAGTCCTGTTTTACCATTCAGAGCTTCACATTGGTGTAATAGCAGCGTATCGTCACATACGTAACTCGGCATAAACTCAAACTAAAACCTTACATGATGGCTCTAGTGCTTCGACCGACCAGTTCCGATCCTGCTACACAACGTCCTTACTCCAACTGCCTATCGCAGCCTTTGCATGACGCAGTGGTTGATCTGTATTGCTCTTGCAGCATCTATTGGGAAATCGTGTCCATTGCAGAACAATGGAAGTCTCCGCCAAAGAAGAGGCTCTGCACGCCGTGGCAGTAGGAGTATCCAGCCGCTGTGGCCCGAGAGGTTCTAGGCGCTTCAGTCCGGATCCACGCTGCTGCTACGGTCGCATGTTCGAATCCTGCCTCGGTGATTGATGTGTGTGATGTCCTTAGGTTAGTTAGGTTTAAGTAGTTCTAAGTCTAGGGGACTGATGACCTCAGATGTTAACGCCCATAGTGCTTAGAGCCATTTGAACGATTTTGCTGTAGGAATGTTGTGAGCAGTTTGTGCAGCACGAAGTCTTGAAGTGATCTTCCTCCGACAAATTGCAGCTTCTGCTATGAACAATTTACTGCAACAATTGTTAGTGAAGTAACAACTAACTAAAAGACTTAAGATTATTTCACGTAGTAAATTGAGCGTTCGACACTACCATTGAGGCCATCAATACGAGATGTTTTATGATATGCATTATCATATGTTCATAATACCTCTTGTACCAGAGTTTATTAATTTACTGATACCAGATCACATCTTCAGCTTTAGATGGTTCATTTGCACAAACTGATTTCGCCCCCTATCCTTCTTATGTCTCATATTGTGTTCTTTGTGCAATGAGCGTGTTGTTATCCTTATTCCTTCCTTAGCTGTTGACGGTTACTAGTCATCACAAACTACAGACGTTCGTTGAAACGCCTGCGAAAGCAAAGCCATGCTCAGTCACTCACTCCGTCTACTACTTCCAAATGTAAGTTCTTCTCTTACCTGGGAAACTGCCAAGAAATATCTTACTTATCATCGTTCAGTGGTCTCCTGCCACCTATGAACATCCGCCGCCACTATTATCTAAAGCCTACTATCTTTGTTAGGCACGCCATCCGCCTAATGTATCCAGTACTACGGTGTTTTCCCCTTTTGCATTATTTAAGAGATATCGATGGAGAAACTTGTCCAGTGATATTTCATGAGTTTTCAGCGTTTGTAGTAGGTGGTACATTTTCGGCTATCTAACGGATGTGACGGCTGAAATTTGCGGAGAATATTTCGATTACCTACCAGTAGTCTCTTGTGCACGAACTGACCTCTCGATTCTGTTCCATAAATGTCTCATGCGATTCACGTCGGGACATTTGGGTGGCCAAAGCATTCGTTGGAACTGAAAAAAATTCTGCAAGACAGTCACGAACAATCGTGGCCTGGTGACATGGCGCATAGTCATCTACAAAAATTCCATAGTTATTTGGGAATGTGACGTCCATGAATGGCTGTAAACGGTCTCCAAGTAGCCGAACATGCAGAGAACCCAGGCCATTCCATGTAAATAAAGCGCACACCATCTGTAGAAACCACCAACTTGCACAGTGCCTTGTTGGCAAACAGGGTCCATGGCTTCATGGGGTCTGCGCCAAACTCGAACCCCATCAGCTCTTATCAACTGAAAAGGGATCATCTGACTACACCATGGTTTTCCATTCGTCTAGAGTCCAGCCGATATGATCACGACCCCAGGAGAGGCGTTGCAGACGATGCCGTGCTGTTAGCAAAGACACGGGCGACGGTCATCTGTTGCCATAGCCCATCAACGCTAAACTTTACCTCACTATCGTAAAGGATACAATATTCGTACGTTCTGCATTGATTTCTACCGGTATTTTACGCAGTGTTGCCTGTATGTAATCACTGACGCTTCTACGCAAACGCCACTGCCCTCAATCGTTAATTGAAGGACGTCGGCCAGTGGTTTGTACGTGGTGAGAGGTAATGAGTGAAATGTGCTATTCTCGGACTATTCTTGACACTGCGGATCGTGGTATATTGAATTACCTGACGAGTTTCGAAATGGAATGTCCTTTACGTGTAGATCCAACTACGTTCAGAGTCTGTTAATTCCCGTCGTGTGGCCATAATCACTTCGGAAACTTTTTTCAGACGAATCACCTGAGACAACTCTGCCAACGCACTGCCCTTTTATACCTCGTGTCCGCCATACTATTGTCACCTGTATATGAACATGCCGGCCGCGGTGGCCGTGCGGTTCTGGCGCTGCAGTCCGGAACCGCGAGGATGCTACGGTTGCAGGTTCGAATCCTGCCTCGGGCATGGGTGTGTGTGATGTCCTTAGGTTAGTTAGGTTTAAGTAGTTCTAAGTTCTAGGGGACCTATGACCTAAGATGTTGAATCCCATAGTGCTCAGAGCCATTTATATGAACATGTCGCTATCCCATGTCTTGAGTCATTTCAGTGTATTGCTACATTTGAAACCAGTTTACTATGAACATCACTGTTAACTGGAATTTACGCCCCTCAATTCTAACTTTCTTTTACCTTGTAAAAGGTGCAACTGTAAAGGTGCTCTTCTGTTGCTCTTGTATATTTGGATTTCCAGTTTGCTGTCAGATGTCTGTTGGAAACCAAAGACATACTTTTTCTCCAACGTATGAACATTTTTAACCTAGGACATGGACGCAAGGAGATTTGCGGTTGTGAATTACTGAACTTTTGAACCCAGTTTTATTATTAACCACAAACTCTACTACAGAATTAATGTTTTCGTAAGGAATGTAATATTTCCAAGGTCACTGAAAAGACAAGGTGTCCAGTTACCAGCCTCATATAATATTCTTACCGGAAGGAACATTAGAGTTTAACATCCCGTCGACACTGAGGTCATTAGAGACACAATATTTTTACCGCTCATCTCATCTGATATCGAATTAATTCTGGATAGTAAGCTGTTATATGTCAGTATCTGAAAAGTATTCAGGCTACTACTGTGCAATAATTAGAAGAATTTTTGTGTGTAAAGTTAATGAAAATTCCAGCACTATGAGTTCCTCTATCGAGAGATGGCGAAAACTATGTACACGGGAGCCACTTATTTCTTGTTTTTACTTTCTTGTAGTAATTTCGACGTGAGAAAGATTTGTCTGTACACTAAAGTTTTAGTGCCATAGATGAGGAATAAGTGTCAGCGAACAGATTAAGCCATTCATTGGTGGTAAAAGACCTTCACCGAGACTAGCAGCTTGTGAATTTTAAAAAACCAAAGAATGATTATACCTAACTACTGGAAAGTTTTAGAGATCATACCAATACACACTAAAGGAAACAAAAGTACTTCGTTGAATCGTAGATCCATATCACTGATACCGATTTGAGACGGATTGGGTAAATACGCTGTTCTACAGTAATAAAATACTTATAGGAAAACAATCTGTTCACACACACACACATAGCCAGTAGGGATTCAGAATATATCATTTTTAAGATACGTGATCCAGTGAGGGCTATCGGGTGGGTATCTTAAGCTGAGTCGATTTTTTTTTTTTTTTTTTTTTTTCCAGGCGTCTCTTCACGCCATTGCTCACAAATGCCTTCTCATCAAGTTGCGTATCTCCAGCGTATTGGATAACATGTGCTTCTGGATTCGTAATTACCTGCATAAAAGATCACACTGAGAAGTAACTGACTGGTATTCACCTAATAAAACAGAAACAATACCCAAAATAGCGTTATTGGTCCTCTGCTGTCCTTAAGCTATGTAGAACGGGTTAGCAGTCTATCTTTGCGGCCCTCTTAGATTGTTTGGGGATGATGCTATCCTTTATTGTCTGGTAATGGCTTTAAGCCAAAATTAATTACAATATTATCTACAGGAGATATCAGCATGGTGTGAAATATAGCAGTTGACTTTAAACAAAAAGCGTGAGAACATCCGCATGATTACTAAAAAAATGTTCCTGATACAGCAATCGAAGATTTGAGATAAAAATACCGTCTTCGTTTCGAAAGTATCTGTTTTCAAATTTAAATAAAGCATTTCGCCATTGGTACGCATCTTCAGATTACCTACAATGCAAACAATTACACAAATGTCGTTCCGGATCTTTTCAGGAACGCATTTGAAAGCCACTGTGGATTTTCAATTTTTTTATATCTCGGTTGCATTTCTCTTCTATATATACGCATCGTGTAATCTTTTCTACGGAGGGCGTGCGCCATGATCTGTTTCTGTAAGAGTGCATAAAAACGTTTCCCGCAGAGTATGTTCTTGCACAAGATGGTATCAGGACGTTTCCTTATATCTATTTTTGCAAATTTTTGCATTTTAGATAATCTGAAGGTGCCTATCCAAGACGAAACGCGTCACTGAAATTTGTAATAAAAGCTAGAGGAACAAAGACTTATCTTTATCAAAAAATAGTTACATTTCAGTTACACGATAAGTGATACAGATTTACAGATTGTGAACTAAATAACTAGTTACGACAGTTAGGAATAACTTAAGTAGGATGTATCACACAAAAACTGTAGCGAGGAAGGCAAACCAAAGACAGCGGTTTAATGAAAGAACGCTTAGAAGATGCTACAATTCTGCTGAAGAGACTGTCTACACTACGTTTTTCTCCGCTTCTCTGCAGTACTACTGGGTCGTTATGAATCCTTTATAAGTGTGTTGAGGAGCAAATCATTAAGACAAAGATTTTTTCTTTATTTTCATTTAATTTAAGTTATTAGCTTTCTCCTCCGAAAGCCAGATCTGTTTACCTCCACCCACATAGGGGGAAATGACTGTCGTTATAAAATAAATGACATGAAACCAAGGACGGAATATGTTAAGAGTTCAGTTTTTCTACGTGGCTTTGGTGAGAGGTACGGTTGAGAAAAAGTCCGAATGTTTCAGTACCCCTCTGCCAAACAAATGTGAACTAAAGGGCTGCCATGTAGATGTAGTTGGTACATATCACCATAAAATGTGCAACTTTGACGATGAAGATTCATCTGGAACTCTAGCAAACCGACATTACGTTCGGCTAAAGTTTTGCAGCAATCTGCGCCAACTTCTTCGAGTAAAACGATAGCGGTGAAACCACTGAGTCCCTCGTATCTCGAGAGTAGGTTTCTCTTACGGGCAAACATCTAGAGGCAACTCGATAAGGATTGCACTGAAATTGTCCTTCGGTGAGAAAGCTACGTATTGTATGTCTGGAATCTTGGAACAGAATGTAATGTGGCTTCGTAGGCAGTACCCGCGTTCAGAAAGCGCTCCACTGTTAACAACGAGTGATGCAACTAATAATATCATCACCGGTATGTTTAAATTTAAATATGTTTAAATTTAAAAATATGTTTAAATTTAATCTTCAGTGCCAGTATAAGTGTACAGATTCATAATCAAATTTTTAGCAACTGTGAAATAAGGTTGCACACAAAGGGAAACAGGAAATTCATAGTGGTTGATTTAATAGATTTTTAATTCGCTTAATTTTGGAAAGTGCTAGAGAAAGGTGGCACTACATTTCAGAGCATGAGGCGCACAGCATTACTACGCGGTATGAAACATGCTGTGGCATCTACTGCTTGTAGAATGTTTAGTAAAGAATTGCTTCCGCTAATTCTATGGCACTCTGTAGGAAATCTGACGAAACATCTCTCTTCAAAAGCCAAGCGTGACACAACGTGGCACTACTTGGGAGAGAAATTGAGTTATTCCTACCTTTCTTAATGATATTCGTTTCAACAAGAAACATGACTACAAATATTGTACCGCTTCTATGATCACCAAAAGTAAAATATTACGAGAAACCCAATAAGAGAGCACATAGAAGGAATTACTCAGCTAAATGAAAGACAGGGAAATCTGTTATCGAAATTGCTACCCCAGCCTCGGGCTTCTTCAGGGGCAAAGCCGATGTAATATAGACTTCTGACATTTGCCATAGTACATTCATAGTTTAGAATCTAGAAATTACGTAGTATGGTACATTTAGAATCTAGAATTTAGAAGTTGGCTAGAATTTGAAAATGCCATAATTTTCTAGATCTAAGCACTACAAGAAATAAAAGAAAACGTAACACTGACGTCTTTCGTACACTAGCCACCAGAAATGCATTGACTAATGTTACGGAATGACATCCAAAGCGCAGATTTATCACATTAGCGAACTTGGATCTAGATAAGCTTGTGGTGATGGCTAACAACCACAAACTGGAGAAAATAAACGTGCGATAGAATAAAACTAAGGAAAGCAGAGCCCTAGAAGCTAAGGGAAGGAACGTTGAAAGCCATGCTTGTGAAGGTGACCTACACAGAGGAAGCCAGATTCTTACAAAATAAGGATGTAAATGTCGAATTAGGCTATCTAGGCACTAGGAGACGAAACGCTGTGTTGATGACACACGGATGCGTAAAGTGTAAAATGTGGGAAGTACTGTAAGGTTTATGTTGACCAAAGACAGGAAGGAGCCTCAGAATATTACAAAAGCAGCACAGGGAAGGTACTAAACCCGGAAAATTTAAGTAAGGAATCCGTACAAAATGGCTGAACCGCGAGGGTGAAAACATATTGAAAAATCTCAGATTTCTTAACGAGGTAGTAAAAGACAAAACACTTGGTTAACTTGAATTTACATAACCAAATTTTGCGCAATTGAGATAAATTTGCTGTGGTGTCGCTGGGCAATGAAAGCCTTTGTCGTAAAAACACTTGCTTCAAATCACCTAGCCCTATCGTTACGCTTATGTAGAACAATGAGTACCTTTCAATTCGGAAACCAATTTTTTATATTGTGATTGTTCTTGTTTTAGATACAGGTGTATTCTGTAAGTTCTTATGAATAGCGTTACTTAAAGTTCTAATTTTACAAAAGACACAAATATTTACATATAGCAACTGGGCTATGGCAAACTCACGTCAGGATTATTTCATAAGTACAGTATTTGTCGAGGCTGTACAATAGAAATAGTATACTTTAGTTTCTATCTTCAAAGTGGTTTCTTGAGATTGGAAAGCTGCGTTTGATTTAATTAATCGTTGGATACAATGTCTGTGTTAATACAATGTCTTTATTTTCACATTACCATGTCCTTTCAATGAGGAAAATTTTCAGCAGGAAAGAAAAGTGGAAGGCGCAAACCAGAGCAAGAAAACTATGTCTTGCAACGATGGATCCTCCGCCTGAAATGCTGAAGTACAAGACGCATGTGTGTGTCCCAATTTATCTTTGTTTCTTGAAACAGTGGGAAAGCTTAGGAGGGGGGTGGGGCGGAAGAGGAGGATGGATGATGGGTGCTAGGGGGCAGAAGGTGGGAGGCCGTTGAGCTGAGTGAATTTACAAATACTTGACATAAAAACTCTCATAATTTCTGTTATTGCTCAAGTGTTGCTATGGTTGTAGCACTTGGACTAAAGCCAGATCCATTTCACCCGCGAAAGACACACGCCGAACGAACTTCCTCTTCGCCAAAACTGCCGTATTTATATTGTTTATTGTCAGCCACTACGTACACAAAATTACGTCAGCTGATAGCTGCACGGCCAATAATGATAAGATCAAAAAAAAAATCAACACAACAAATAACTGTCCAAATACAGAGTCCTATCACTGACAACTGAATGCACACCGGCATAGAGTTGGTCTGCGCTGACAGTTGCCCTGACGTGTTCGTATTTGACGGCCGGAGCCCTGACTGCGGGCGACGGTGGCGCTCTAGATTCACCTGGCCGCCGGTGACGCCGCCTACAAACGCTCCGATGTCCGACTGCGCGGGCGCGCCGCCACATTTAGTAATGAGAAGTTCGCTCTCGACACCGAAAGCGCTTTACGACTCAAAGAGTACTTCCTCTCATGGTTATTACACATCCCCACCGTATCTGGTGCAACAGCTGTGTGCACGATGTCATCACATCTTGTAAGAAGGGCTGTGTAACGCATGCTCTCGAAGACGAATGGACATTATTTGCAGTTGTTAATGATCACAGTGAATATCCAGGAGTACCCATCCTCTCTTAAGCTAGTCCTGCCTGGAAATCCTCCCCCCCCCCTCCAAATTCCACAAATCCCTTCAGATCCCCGAGCGCCATGCACTCCACCTCGCCTTCCTTATACCCCTACCGTCCCCCACGCGGATCTTCTATGACCTGATATCTTTTCCCCATCTGCTCCTGTTCTTCGAACATATCTGCATCCTCTACATTTCCCGCCACCTTGATTCACCTCATCCTATGGTTGCTCCTCTACTCTCCAACTCTGCCCTCTGCCGCACCTTAACCGTTGTGTCCCCACTACCCTCCACCTCTATACCCTTCATCTCCTTTCTCGAGGTGGCTTTCATCGACTCCCCCTCTCGGATAATGCACTCTCTCCATCCATCTATCTCTCCTATCAACTCTGCTCCCTCCTGCTCCATTCCTCTGTCCTTTTCCTGGGCTCCCTCTCCCCCCTCCCCTTCCATCCTCTTTTCCCTGCCTACCCTCTCTCTGAATCCCCTAAGTTCTATTACACACCCCTCCTCAAACTTTCCCCACTCGCATCTGCTCCCCCCCCACACTTATGAGTCCACTCCCTTCGTCAGATCCCCCCTCCCACTTCGTTTTTCCTCTCTTTCATTCCCCCCTTTTTCCGCCTCATCTGTCCAGTTCCCCCCCCCCCCCAGCCCCCTTGGCTGTGGTGTGACATCTTCGTGCCAACTTTTTAGTGCAGTGTTTTAAGTGGGTGTCAGTGTTGTGTGTCTTTTCTGAAGTGTTGCGAACAGAATTTATACTGTCGTTGGGTGTGATTTTTATATCTCTTGCGAACAGAAACCAGACTGTCGCCATGTTTTTTTTAATTGTCTGTCTACTATTTTACCTCTGTGCTTCCTGTGTATTTTATTACCATCCCCCCTTTGTTTTACGTTTTACCTTCCACAATTTTCCCCCATTTTAAAATTTAACTCACCGTTTTTATCGCCTACTTTTATTATTCATTGTCTTCTTGTTCTGGTTTAAAAATTCTGTAGGCTGAAGAGCGGCGTACTGAGCTGCTGCCAGCCCGCCCTCTTTGGGGGGGGGGGGGGGGGATAGAAATTCAATACAGGGGAAAAAATGCTGGAGCGGTAAACCTCATGTGCAAACCCTCTCATTCAACTTTCTCCATTTCTTGCAGTACCTATATCTTAAAGCGTCACGCCACCTTGCCGGATATGGCAGAGGGTAATTGTTTTTGGTACTTGAATTTCTGTACACTGTCTGTTCATCTCCTCTCCTGTTTCAGCGCGAATAGCTTTCAGGAAGAACGATTTACACTAAAACTTCGTGTGTGTTCGAATCTCATTTTTTTATCTTCATCGTTTTTCGCTTGACATATGGAGGAAGATGCGTTATACACGCCTGGAAATTGAAATAAGAACACCGTGAATTCATTGTCCCAGGAAGGGGAAACTTTATTGACACATTCCTGGGGTCAGATACATCACATGATCACACTGACAGAACCACAGGCACAGAGACACAGGCAACAGAGCATGCACAATGTCGGCACTAGTACAGTGTATATCCACCTTTCGCAGCAATGCAGGCTGCTATTCTCCCATGCAGACGATCGTAGAGATGCTGGATGTAGTCCTGTGGAACGGCATGCCATGCCATTTCCACCTGGCGCTGCAGTTGGACCAGCGTTCGTGATGGACGTGCAGACCACGTGAGACGACGCTTCATCCAGTCCCAAACATGCTCAATGGGGGACAGATCCGAAGATCTTGCTGGCCTGGGTAGTTGACTTACACCTTCTAGAGCACGTTGGGTGGCACGGGATACATGCGGACGTGCATTGTCCTGTTGGAACAGCACGTTCCCTTGCCGGTCTAGGAATGGTAGAACGATGGGTTCGATGACGGTTTGGATGTACCGTGCACTATTCAGTGTCCCCTCGACGATCACCAGTGGTGTACGGCCAGTGTAGGAGATCGCTCCCCACACCATGATGCCGGGTGTTGGCCCTGTGTGCCTCGGTCGTATGCAGTCCTGATTGTGGCGCTCACCTGCACGGCGCCAAACACGCATACGACCATCATTGGCACCAAGGCAGAAGCGACTCTCATCGCTGAAGACGACACGTCTCCATTCGTCCCTCCATTCACGCCTGTCGCGACACCACTGGAGGCGGGCTGCACGATGTTGGGGCGTGAGCGGAAGACGGCCTAACGGTGTGCGGGACCGTAGCCCAGCTTCATGGAGACGGTTGCGAATGGTCCTCGCCGATACCCCAGGAGCAACAGTGTCCCTAATTTGCAGGGAAGTGGCGGTGCGGTCCCCTACGGCACTGCGTAGGATCCTACGGTCTTGGCGTGCATCCGTGCGTCGCTGCGGTCCGGTCCCAGGTCGACGGGCACGTGCACCTTCCGCCGACCACTGGCGACAACATCGATGTACTGTGGAGACCTCACGGCCCACGTGTTGAGCAATTCGGCGGTACGTTCACCGGGCCTCCCGCACGCCCACTATACGCCCTCGCTCAAAGTCCGTCAACTGCACATACGGTTCACGTCCACGCTGTCGTGGCATGCTACCAGTGTTAAAGACTGCGATGGAGCTCCGTATGCCACGGCGGCTGACACTGACGGCGGCGGTGCACAAATGCTGCGCAGCTAGCGCCATTCGACGGCCAACACCGCGGTTCCTGGTGTGTCCGCTGTGCCGTGCATGTGATCATTGCTTGTACAGTGTCCGGAGCAAGTATGGTGGGTCTGACACACCGGTGTCAATGTGTTCTTTTTTCCATTTCCAGGAGTGTATTTGCTGTCATTTCTACGAACGTATGCTCTTGGAACTTTTAACAATAAACCACTCCTTGAATCAGAGCTCCAGTCTTGCAGCATCTGCCACTGAAGTTGTTTGCTTATTAAAGAAACCTGTAAATAAACGCGCTGCTCGTCTTTGGGTCTTCTCTACTCTCCCTGTCATCTGGTACTGATTCCTTACCAACGAACAATATTCAGGTAATAGTCAAAAGAGTGTTTTGTAAGCTACTTCCTTTGTTGCTGGACTACATTTCCTGACGGTTCTCAAATGAATCTCAGTCTGCTATTTGCCTTACTCGCAATTAATCGTTCTGTACGCAATCTTTCTATAAATTTTATGGAAACAAGAGTTTGCAGTCATTCTTCTGCAATTCTTTAGTCATACAATACAGCGTTTTTGTATCTATATATCCGCAGTAGGTTACATTTGTTTATGTTGAGGGTCGATTGCTCTTTCAAGTATTAAGTGCCGATCCTCTCACAGGTCTCCCTGCATTTCGTTACAATTTTCTAGTGCCGTGACTTCTCTGTAAACAACACCATCATCGGAGAACTTTCGACGTTGTATGCTATGTAATTCATATACATACATATATTTTTAAAAGTAATGGTCGTAAAGCACTTTCGTGGCATAATTCTGATGCTACTTTTTCGTCCAAAGACTTCGTTCAGAATGACATGCTCTGTCGTGTTTGCTAGAAACTCTTGAATTTAACCACACACCTGGTCTGATAATCCCTACACTCGTAGTTTGTTCATTAGGCTGCTCTGCGGAACTGTATCGAATGCCTTCTGGAAGTCAAGGAACACGGCATCCATTGGGAGCCTGTATCTACTGCATTTTGGGTATCACACGAACGTTGTTTTTGGTACACGTGTTGGTTCCCACAGAGGGGATTTTAGGCCTCCAGACATGTCATAATACGAAAGTCTATTGGAATTTTCGGTCTCCAGAAATGTAGTAATACCAGGGTGTGTTTTGTTTGATGTGGCTGTCCAAGCTAGTCTGTGCAAACCCTTCCATCTCTGAATAAACACTGCACCTTACATCCAATTCAGACGGCCTGCAGTATTCATCTCTTAGTCTCCCCCTAGAGTTTTTATTACCTACACTTTCCTCCAATACCCAAATGCTTGATCCTTATTAGGTAAATTGAAGGAGAGGGGAGAGAAAGTAAAGTAAAGGGAAGGAACTAATGATATCAGATGCATAAGGACTCTGCGTGGAATCAGTGGCGACGAGTGAAAATGTGTGCCGGATCTGAACTCGAATTTGGGGTCCCCTGGTTATTGGACAGTTGCGTTAACCACAACACCAAGCGAACACAGTGTTTATCGGAAATTTGTGGGCTATCTCGGGATGCTCCATGGTCGACTCACATTCCCGCCTGTCGCAGTCCCTGTCCAAGTTCACGATGTTCGCTAATTTTCAAATGGTTCAAATGGCTCTGAACACTATGGGACTCAACTGCTGTGGTCATAAGTCCCCTAGAACTTAGAACTACTTAAACCTAACTACCCTAAGGACAGCACACAACACCCAGCCATCACGAGGCAGAGAAAATCCCTGACCCCGCCGGGAATCGAACCCGGGAACCCCGGCGTGGGAAGCGAGAACGCTACCGCACGACCACGAGATGCGGGCCGCTAATTTTCGATGTCCGCTGGAGGTCAAACATATACGTGCATCCACGCCGAAGGTTGTGGATTCATTGCCCACCGACGCGATTCCGCATGAAGTCCCAATGCAGCTGATATCATTAGTTCCTTCTCTTTCCTTTCTTCTCCCTCGTCCTTCAATTTACATAAGTTGTATCACACCTGCGGATCCCGCATGTTGTTTGTTCTTTTGGACACGTCCCACAAAACAGACACTACGCAGTTACACAACAGTGTTGCATCATGTCTCAAAAAGTTTCTCGTCCACTAATCTCTTCTTTAACCAAGTAGTTCCATAAACTTATTTCCTCTCAATTCTTCAGTACTATGTCATTTGTTACACGATATACCCACCCAATCTTCTGGAGTCTTTTGTTGCCTTCCATTTCAAAAACTCTGTTCTCTTCTGATTTCAATTGCTTACCGTCTACGTTTCACTCCTTTATGACACTACACACCTGACAATACAAACCGACAAATATCTTGAGCAGAGAATTCCCAGCAATTAAATTTGCATTCAATGTTTACAAATCACTTTCTTTCACATATGTTTTCTTTGATATAGCCAGATCGTGTTTTACATTAATTATCTAAAGTCAAAAGAGTAAAACTTTTCTCCTAGGTTTCGTGTTTCATTTGTAATTTAATTCCCTCAGCATCGTATGATTTAATACGACTAAATTCTCAATAAGTTCGAAGAAAATTCTACTTCTGCAATATACAAGGTGTGTAAACGCTTATTTTTCTCTTTTTATTCCCATTACGCCCTGGGTACCGTCCTGTGGTACCGATTACTCACGTGAACCCAATGGAAAATGTGATTAAAATAACGTTATTAATTATTAGGTATTGCCATAAGACATTTCCTGTTTGCCTTCTCTGGTGGAAAAGAAAGCAAATTTCACTCGTATTTACTGAAGCTCTTGTTCTTATACGTTAAATGTGTGTGAAGTCTTATGGGACTTAACTGCTAAGGTCATCAGTCCCTAAGCTTACACACTACTTAACCTAAACTATCCTAAGGACAAAAACACACACCCGAGGGAGGACTCGAACCTTCGCCGGGACCAGCCGCACAGTCCATGACTGCAGCGCCCTCGACCGCTCGGCTAATTCCGCGCGGCCATATACATTACAGAAACATGTTAACTTGATAAGTAAACGCATTCAACGCAAAGCTCCACTACTTTTCCAAATTACAACAGTAAATCTCGTAAAACTGCATGCAAGTTAACTGCAGAAAGGGGTAAATTACATCTACAGATTTAAACACAAACTGAAGAATTGTCCAAGTGTGATTGACGCTAGTCTAACAGCATTGGTGACTTATTGATTTACAGTGAATGTCTTATCCTCCCATGTGTGCATCCACTTCGCCTACCTCTCTGATTAAAACTAAATTTGTCGAAATAAGAAGGTAGCGATGTCATTCAGTGAAGAAAAACAGCAAACTGTTCAATTGAGACTGTTTCTATGGTTTTTTAGGTTTGGTTATCTCACAAGAAACGTGTAACTTGATACTACTACGTTCACTCATAGTCATTTTGAAAAACACTCATTCTTTCAAAAATGGTTCAAATGGCTCTGAGCACTATGGGACTCAACATCTTAGGTCATAAGGCCCCTAGAACTTAGAACTACTTAAACCTAACTAACCTAACGACAGTACACACACCCATGCCCGAGGCAGGATTCGAACCTGCGACCGTAGCAGTCCCGCGGTTCCGGACTTCAGCGCCAGAACCGCTGGACCTCCGCGGCCGGCACTCATTCTTTCACACTCAATCCCAATCCCGTCGAAGAACGGCAGAGATGAGTCATATCCATACGTACTGTTACTTCGATCATTTGCTAGCATTACTGCTACAGAACATAAGAAATTATGTTTCCTTTGAATTCAGATTTAGGACAAAACGGGAAGAACACGAACGCAGTCTAGTTCTTAATGCTTGATGATGCCTGTTTTGACTTTGTTGCCTGATAACTGTGGTAACCCTCGGACTGCTAGTCTTGGAACGACAATTTAGGAATAGGTACATGTAATTTCCATTTTTCCAAGATCAATAAATACCTTTACAAAACCATTTCAACAGATTGGCATGGAAAAAAAATCCTATCCAAGTTTAGAAACTGTATTGTCACAGAGAAATAGGTGCTGGGCTTGTAAAATTTCTGTGTTCAGCACGTTTTTTGTTTGAAAGTATTTCTTTATTTAAAAGTAATTGGAGGTCCAAGTGCTGTACAGTCTCCCTTCAGGTGGTGTTGTACTGTCCTGAACTTTGGCAAGTAGAATTGTTTAAATGCGTATACCCTCCTGGGCTAATCTTCCCAGAATTTATATGAAAGTAGTCTTCAATACCTTGAGGTCGAGACTGCATGGTGTATTCGATGGTATTAGAAGAACTGTACTTCACATTTCTTACCTTAGCGGAGGTCAATGATGTGAAGCTTTGCCAGAAATGACTCATGGTTATGATTCCAAGTTGAACTGTAGCCCCCTTTTTCCCTCATTTTTATTAACTGGTCCGATGACGAGACTCAGTCCGCTGAAGTGGCAGTGGAGCAACGGATCAGGGCCTTAAGCCACAGAAAATTACTGTTATCACCTGTATGGAACACGAACAAGTATGGTGAGATCGACGAAAACGAAATATGCTATAACGTACAGGTCACAAAATAAAACAGACTCAGAAAACATTTCATCTATCTTAATATAGGCTACCAAACATACATCATCAGCTCTTGTTGCAGGAGATGTTCGTTGGGTTGCCTGTGCGGAAGTACATGTAATATTTTCCAGGCCAGTCTTATTACGCCCACCCTGTACACGCATCCACCGCTTTAAGGTAAAGTGTAGTAAAATGTGGCCGAAAACACTGCAGTTTGCTACATAGAATGCCAGGTTCTACGTACTGATGCTCACTAGAGTCTCAAATGTTTGTAGCGTCAGGAAACAGAAGCAGTGACACACACGTCAACAGATGAGCTTACAACAGACAGCGTTGGTCAGTGGATGTGGACTCTTCGACACATTCATCGTCGGGCCAAGATTGTTAACAAAAATGTGTGATGTGTTTACTACACACAAGATAATAGCCATATGACGTCAGTCTTTGGTCACGTCGCCACACAACGAAGTTTACAAATTCATTACATCGATAGATACACACACCTGTCTATTTCACAGCGGCGCATCTTGCACCTGACTTTACACTACAAGCTAAAGGCAGAATATTTTACTTCATTTGTACTTTCTTTTTTCGTTTTAGTTGTATGTTGGCACTTGAACAAACAGATTTTCCGTGCCTCGAGTTAGCTCGCAGAAAACTGTCTGCCCCGTTCTGCCTCACAAATGTTTGACGACACAATGGTATCTTTGGACATGAAGGAACGTAATATCACACTCTCAGAAATAAATTTCAAAGAGATGCACCAGTCTCCCTTATTTGAGGTCGTATACATTTAAGGTAAATGTCAGATATTTGGCTTGAAGAAACCAAAACACCTTTCTGTGACAAAATTATCTACCTTAGAGTGCGAAGCTGCCACATTCAATGTCATATATTTGACACTTATATGAACCAGGATATCCCATTAACACAAAATGCATATCCATGAGCCAAAGCTTTCTAGATGTTGAAAATTCATCATATATAACGGCAACAAGGTGTAATTCGGTACGCAAGGCGAAATGAAACACTATGACAAAAAGATGATGAGTAATCATATTGTTTTAAAAGCACCTAGAATAAATAATATCACGAAACTGTTTTCTGTTTGTGTGCAGGCACATGTCTGCAGTTCTGATACACAGTTAATTCCCAGTGGCACAATACGTATCTCAATGCACCGGAAGTGCACAAATGTATCTGCAAATAAACCAAAAATTAATTACGTAACACTATTTTTTGGAGGTGATAACAGTCTACCTCTAGTACGTCTCGTAGACAGAGCACCACGCCTCATTTAACCCGACGATGTATACGTAACTACATCGAAATTAACTCCGAGTGACTATCTCATTTGCTAGGGAGTGAGCATTTTGCCCCTTCAGAATTTCGTCACATTTTACATCAAAGGGGTATAATGACATTTAACTGAAATGAAGTGGTACGGTCATTCTTTCGCAGTCTTCTGACTAGTTTGATGTGGTCCACCACGAATTCCTCTCCCGTTTATTCGGTGGATGTATTGCAATCTCTGTCTTAAATTTTCAATCATTCCCTATCTTAAGTTGAAGGTAGGAATTTTAAAATTCGGAGTTTTTATGTTACTCTTCACACATATGTCATCATACTACCTACGATACTTAAGTTCTGATGCAGATGGGGAGACAAAACTTTGTTTCTTCAAATAAGAATGCCTCCCTTCTCAAAGGATCATCTCTACTTTCGTTTGAAACGGCTCAGCATCAGCCAGAGATCATTTATGTCAATCGACCGCAGTTTCGAGACGGCCGTCACTTTATACGACTTTAACTAACTTCACGGCGTCACTTGTTGAAGTTTATCAGAAAGTACATCTACCACACAATCAGTTATTTTAGGTGAGGTAATTCGGTAATCTTCTGAGAAATGAGAATTTTACTTCCATCAGCCCGCTACTTGAAAGTGCGCTAAACAGCGCCAGAAGGCTCTTTCCGCTGATGACAAACTACTTAGAATTGCTGATAATTTCAACAGAAAAGGATCTTAGATACGTGAAACAACGATTAATATCATGGTGGGGTAGAAAGTAATTAGTTATCAAAGGATTAAACTGTCATCTCCAAAAATGTTAATGTGAAAATAAATGATACCTTACATCACCTTTCATTCAACTAAGAGTGAAGAACCTGCACCACGATGGGAGAATTGAGTCACAGAGGGACACGTTATTATCAGATTTGCTGAATGACGCAAAAGTAAGAAATAACAGTAAAGGCACAAAACGTGTGAGTCTTTTTCTCTTACTAACACACGCTGAATGATATAAATCAATATCTGTTTAAAGTAAGATCACTCACCTTAGCTATATTTCAAAACACCTATTGCAGTTTGTGGATTTTATAAGTCCCTTGAAATATTTTTCATAAGAAATGTTTTCTTTGTAAGGGAATAGTGTGTAGAAGGAGCAGCTTCAAGTTTCTACGCCAATACGCTGTTCCTAAACATGGATATGTGAAAATTATAACTGATAGAAAAGAAATATACGGAAACAAACTAGGAGAAAGGACAGTTTTATGATCACTGAATACATTTTCAACTGCCAAATTCTCCAAAATTATCTATTCACACAGATAACCGGTTTCGCTAATTTTGTGTGCCATCTTTGGATCTGCAAAAGATGGGACCGAAAATGCAGGGATACTTCAAATAACAAACAGCACACATAATTATATCTAAAATCGGCAATTCATGGCATAGCAACATACCTATGTTTACATCATTATACAAACTCCTTCCTTCAGTACGGTAAGTGGTGCAATACAATGTATGCCCCTGAATGGAATTTTCACTCTGCGGCCTAGTGTGCGCTGATATGAACTTCCTGGCAGATTAAAACTGTGTGTCAGACCGAGACTCGAACTCGAGACCTTTGCCGTTCGCGTGCAAGTGCTTAACATCTCTTTGTTAATGTAGTTGTTAATTTTAGTGATTGTGTGTTTGTTTCGAAAGTCGAATTATGTACATATGTGGTAGCACTTAGAGTCGCTGAAGTCAAGCCACCTATAGCTGAATTCTAGTTCTTGTGAAACTGGCAGATTAAAACTGTGTGCCAGACCGAGACTCGAACTCGAGACCTTTGCCTTCCGCGGGAATGTGCTCGACAGCGAAAGGCGCTGGTCCCGAATTCGAGTCTTGGTGCGGCACACAATTTTAATCTGTCAGGAAATTTCATTTCAGCTTACACTATGCTGCAGAGGAGAAATTTCATTCTGGAAACATCCCCCAGCCCATGGTGAACTCATATCTCCGCAATATCCTTTCCTCCAGGAGTGCTAGTTCTGCAAGTTTCGCAGGAGGGCGTTTGACAAGTTTGGAAGGTAGGAGACGAGGCACGACGGAAATACAGCTGTGTGGACAGGTCGTGTGCTGTGCTTGGATGGTTTAGATGGCAGAGCACTTGCCTGTGGAAGACAAAGGTCCCGAGTTCATGTTTCGGCCCGGCACACAGTTCTAATCGGTCAGGAAGATTCAATGTATGTCGATGTTGGTCTCTTGAGCTACGCTGAAGTCGGCATGTCAGTTTTACAATAATAGCTACGTACACAAATATTATTTCGCTGATTACAAGTGCTCACATTCATCAATACTTTTCAACTGACAGATCTCAGCCTATACATTCTTAGTGATGCATTAGCACATGAGATGGCTTAGTGGTAGTACAAATCGACACTATCAACTAACATTAGATTGAAGCATGGATCGACTATTCCATATAATTTCATAGCCGAAATTATTGTTATAACATATAAGCGAAGCCTCTGTTCCATATTTTAAATGCAAATGGATTGTAAAACAATGAACAACATTCATAAAACCTTATTTGTACTAAAACAAATCCCAGAATGGAATAATGACAATATTATGAAGAGGACTGATTGATACTCACCGTATAGAGGAGATGATGAGTCGCAGATAGGCACAACAAAAAGACTGTCAAACAAGTAAGCTTTTAACCAAGAACGCTTTCATTGAAATTAACATACACAGACCACATATGCATGCAAACGCTACTCACACACACCTGACCACAGCCTCCAGTTGCTGAGACTCTGATCTCTGGAGCCAGAGACTGTGGTCATACGTGTGTGTGAGTTGTATTTGCGTGAGTAGCGTGTGTGTGTGTGTGTGTCTAATTCCGATGAAGACCGTTTTATCTGAAAGCTTACTTGTTTGATAGGTTTCTGGTAAATAGCAATCTATCCTCTTCATAATTTTGTATTAATTTATACATAAATGTTTTCATAAAATTTTTGATGTTTTGTAAAACATTTTACAAACATTCTTTTTAAGTCTTTACCAAATTCTCCTTTACACAAAATCACACCCAATACGACAACGTATAACCTCTTAAAAGCTCTCTGTGTACAGGTGAAGGTTGTCATATGTAGTTTTGTTTTTAACACACCCAGGAATAACTCGTTATCTACAGATACAGTTATGATATTTCATCAAGAATACATTCGAAGTATTTGTAACTACAATGGAGCTATTTAGTGTTTGTGCTTTTGTTGTCAATTACGATGTTTACATGAGCTTATGCAAGACGGCACATCACTCGAGGTCTAGGGGAATATAATCATTTGCCTAAGTGCAAGCTGATCACTTGATATCTAGCTAAACACTTTTCCAATATTTATTATAACCAACGTACAATTATTGTACCGTGTGGGATTTCATCTCTCTTAAACAGAGTCCACGATCTAGCATTATCAGCTCACCCTTACAAATGCCTGGGCTAGAACGAAAGATATTAATGTAATATTTATCTTAGATGACTAATATCAAAATGTCATCATGTACCAGAATATCACCACTGTCCAAATCGTCATAATTTTAAAACAATTTTATACAATAAATACTTCAGGTATTACTTCACACAGAATTATATTATATGCCAGTTTTTATCTAAACATTTTTCTGAAAAGATTTCCAAAAGATATTTTAACTGTTCCTAATATCAAATTACATAAAACTTTGTCACAGGTCAGAACGTTCGCCGACCAGAGTGGCCGAGCGGTTCTAGGCGCTACAGTCTGGAACCGTGCGACCACTGCGGTCGCAGATTCGAATCCTGCCTCGGGCATGGGTGTTTGTGATGTCCTTAGGTTAGCTAGGTTTAAGTAGCTCTACGTTCTAGGGGACTGATGACCACAGCAGTTAAGTCCCATACTGCTCAGAGCCATTTGAACCATTAAGAACGTTCATGCATCATATTAAAAATGCCAATAAATCTTAAATAGTTACAGTACAAGTTCAGTAAGAGCTTTTACGATTCCCTGTGATACAATAGTACCTGGTATATCAAACAATGGAAGAGAACTCAGGAAGACAACGAGTAACTAGATTATACATACGTGTCGGGTAATAAGATCTCAAGCAGATGTCGAATGGCATTTTGTCATGTACCAGCTAGTACAAGTAGCAGGCTTGTTAACAAAAATGCAAAATATTAATAGCAAAAAGGTCCATGGTATACTTTCCAGATGAAAAGTATAATGGTGTATTAACTGTACCTTTGAATTCGAGTAATTGTGGATGTAATTAAATTAGCTCACTTATACCATTATAAGACATACATAAAAAATTTTTTAAACTTTGTGGCCATTTTATGTAATTTAATATTAAGAATTGTTAAAAAATTTAGAAACATTTTTAGAAAAGGGTTCTTAGATAAAGATTGTCGTATAATGCAATTCGATCTGAAAAAAAAACGAATAATTGATTGTATAAAAATGCAAATAAAAATTATGATGATTTTGAAACTTTTCATGTTCGGTTACGTAATTGCATTTTGACATTAGTCATATAAGATGAATATCACATGAACGTGTTTATTCTAGCACAGGCATCTATAAGAGTGAGCTGGTAATGCTAGATCATGGGCTCAGTTTATGAGCGACTGCAATCCTGTGTGGGTTAATAATTATACGTTTGTTGTATTAATCATTGGGAGTGTGTTCACCTATCAGGTGATCAGATTGCACATAGGTATCAGGTGTAGGTATCAGGTGACGAGATTCCACATAGACCTTTAGTAATGTGTTGTCTTGGATTAGCTTTTATAAACATCGTAATTGGCCACAAAACCAGAAATGTTAAATAGCGTCGTTGTTGGTAAGCATACCTTGAATATATTCATGATGAGTTGTCATATCTGTTCCTGCAGATGTCGAGCTATTCCAGAAGTATTAAAATAAACTCATATTTCGTTGCATTAGTTGTACGTAGAAGCTTTAATTGGATATATTCTGTCATATTGGGTGTGATTTTGTATAAAAGAAAATTTGTTAAGAATATTGACTTGACTTGTACGTTATGACAATAATTTACGCGTATTTAATTGTATGGATATCTCAATCTAATTTTAGGTGACAGCATTGACTTGTACTACCATCGCGACATCTGATGTACATATTTATCACTAAAAATGCTTACACTGAGCTCCGTCAGTTGTAAAGTGGTGGTGAAAATGAACACTTGTAATCTATTCAATGATATGAGTGCACATAGCTGTTATGTTAAAACTGACATGCCGACATCTAGTATAGCTCACGATACTGATGATGATTATGATGATGATGATGATGATGTTCGGTTTGTGGGGCGCTCAACAGTACGTTTGTCAGCGCCCGTACAAACTGCAACCTTTGCTCAGTCCAATCTCGCCACTTGTAGGAATGACGATGAAATGATGAGGACAGTTCAAACACCCAGTCATGTCGAGGTAGGTGGAAATCCCTGACCCCGCCTATAGCTCACGGTATCAACATGGACGTACGTAGTATAGCACCACTTACCGCACTGAAAGAGGAGATTGTGCAGTGATGTAAATACAGGTATTTTGCTACTCCATGTATTGCAAATTTACGAGATAATTGTGTGTGCTGTTATGTTAGTTGTTTTATTCTACCATTTTCGGTCCCATTGCTTACAGATTCGAAGACGGCAACAGAGAACCTTCCGAAACCGATCATCTATGTCAATAAATGATTTTAGTGCTCTTGGCAATGGAGAGCATATTCTGTGTTCCTAATACTACAGATCGCCCCAAATCTGATGATGTCGGAAGTGTAAAAGGACAGTTTGATAGGCAACGTAATAAGGCGTCATGGAATCGCTTGTTTATTACGCAGTAGACGTCTGTGATTATAGGGGAGGTCTGTGAACAGGAAAGAAATGATTTAGGAAATTTGTTGTAAATGCTGTTCTAGAACGAAACTTTGGTGAGAGTAAACGGCACGCCTTATCAAATCAGTAATAAGGCCATACCACGACTGATATCAGGTCTTGATAGCGTTATGGACGTAGTGCATTTGTTTAGAAACATTTGTACCTCTAGTTACGAGGGTCACTTCTAAAGAAATGCACACTATTTTTGTAAAAATACAGTTTTCATTCTGCATGTGTGAAAGTTGTACAGTGTGTACATACATCCTTCCCACTTATTTTCAAACTTAGTTCAATCTGTTCCCGTGAGTGGCGCCGTCACAAGATGTCTTCAAGATGGCTGCTACGTTCGTCAGAAGCAATGTGCTCTCATATAATTCCTGTGCTGTGAAACCGAGACAGTGGGAAAAAGGTGTATGGATGCTGCTGTCAATCGCAGTACAGTTAGTCGGAGGGCAAGCGGGTTATGTGATGAAAGTGGGCACGGCAATATTGAGGACTGTCCTCGCAGCGGCAGGCCTGGTACTGCACACACTCCAGACAATATGCAGAGAGTTAACAAATTGGTGACTGCTCACAGACGCATCACAGTGGTCACGCTAGGTTGGGATAGGGGAAGGAAGTGTTTGCAGAAAACGGAAAGTGTTGGCGTTAAAAAAGGTTTGCGCTAGGTGGGTTTCCAGGATGTTGACAGTGGCTCACAAGGAAACAAGGAAAACGGTAAGCAGTGAACATTTGGTACAGTACGAGAATGGTGGAGATGAATTTCCTGCAATAATTGTGGCAGGTGATGAAACATGGCTCCATCATTTTTCACCAGAGACGGAGAGGCAATCAATGGAGTGGCATCATGCAAATTCACCATAGAAAAATTATTCAAAACCATACTTTCTAATGGAAAAGTTATGGCTACGGTGTTTTTCGATTCCGAAGGACTCTTGCTTGTGTAAATCATGCCACGTGGAACCACCATAAATTCTGATGCATATGTGACGACACTGAAGAAACTTCAAGCTCGACTGAGTCGTGTTCGACCACATCGGTAAAAGCAGGATGTTTCGGTGTTGCACGACAATGCATGGCCACATGTCAGTCAAAAAACCATGGAAGCGATCACAAAACACGGATGGACCACACTGAAACACCCGCCTTAAAGTCCTAACCTGGCTCTATGTGACTATCATCTCATTGGGAAACTGAAAGACTCTCTTCGTGGAACAAGGTTTGAAGATGATGACTCCCTTGTGCACTCTGCCAAACTGTGGCTCCAACAGGTTGGTCAAGAATTTTACCGTGCGGGTATATAGGCGCTGGTTCCAAGATGGCGTAAGGCAGTTGAGAGGGATGGAAATTATGTGGAGAAATGAAAATATTCCTCCTACAGGAAGTATCTACACACTGTAAGACTTTCAAACATGTAGAATAAAAGTTTGATTAAAAAAAAAATAGTGTGCATTTGTTTTGGAGTGAACCTCGTATATCAACCAGAACGGCGTACACTCGCAACGGCGGTCTGACTGATGCATTGACCTACGTTATTTGAAGGTGTTCCTTGTCTGCATTTAGTCTACGACGAAGATCAGTGACTAGTAACTACTAAATTAGCGTTTCTGATAATTTGAGTACTTCAATGAAGGACGCAAGTACACTCCTGGAAATTGAAATAAGAACACCGTCAATTCATTGTCCCAGGAAGGGGAAACTTTATTGACACATTCCTGGGGTCAGATACATCACATGATCACACTGACAGAACCACAGGCACATAGACACAGGTAACAGAGCATGCACAATGTCGGCACTAGTACAGTGTATATCCACCTTTCGCAGCAATGCAGGCTGCTATTCTCCCATGGAGACGATCGTAGAGATGCTGGATGTAGTCCTGTGGAACGGCTTGCCATGCCATTTCCACCTGGCGCCTCAGTTGGACCAGCGTTCGTGCTGGACGTGCAGACCGCGTGAGACGACGCTTCATCCAGTCCCAAATATGGTCAATGGGGGACAGATCCGGAGATCTTGCTGGCCAGGGTAGTTGACTTACACCTTCTAGAGCACGTTGGGTGGCACGGGATACATGCGGACGTGCATTGTCCTGTTGGAACAGAAAGTTCCCTTGCCGGTCTAGGAATGGTACAACGATGGGTTCGATGACGGTTTGGATGTACCGTGCACTATTCAGTGTCCCCTCGACGATCACCAGTGGTGTACGGCCAGTGTAGGAGATCGCTCCCCACACCATGATGCCGGGTGTTGGCCCTGTGTGCCTCGGTCGTATGCAGTCCTGATTGTGGCGCTCACCTGCACGGCGCCAAACACGCAAACGACCATCATTGGCACCAAGGCAGAAGCGACTCTCATCGCTGAAGACGACACGTCTCCATTCGTCCCTCCATTCACGCCTGTCGCGACACCACTGGAGGCGGGCTGCACGATGTTGAAGCGTGAGCGGAAGACGGCCTAACGGTGTGCGGGACCGTAGCCCAGCTTCATGGAGACGGTTGCGAATGGTCCTCGCCGATACCCCAGGAGCAACAGTGTCCCTAATTTGCTGGGAAGTGGCGGTGCGGTCCCCTACGGCACTGCGTAGGATCCTACGGTCTTGGCGTGCATCCGTGCGTCGCTGCGGTCCGGTCCCAGGTCGACGGGCACGTGCACCTTCCGCCGACCACTGGCGACAACATCGATGTAATGTGGAGACCTCACGCCCCACGTGTTGAGCAATTCGGCGGTACCTCCACCCGGCCTCCCGCATGCCCACTATACGCCCTCGCTCAAAGTCCGTCAACTGCACATACGGTTCACGTCCACGCTGTCGCGGCATGCTACCAGTGTTAAAGACTGCGATGGAGCTCCGTATGCCACGGCAAACTGGCTGACACTGACGGCGGCGGTGCACAAATGCTGCGCAGCTAGCGCCATTCGACGGCCAACACCGCGGTTCCTGGTGTGTCCGCTGTGCCGTGCGTGTGATCATTGCTTGTACAGCCCTCTCGCAGTGTCCGGAGCAAGTATGGTGGGTCTGACACACCTGTGTCAATGTGTTCTTTTTTCCATTTCCAGGATTGTAAATACAATTTCTGGGGATAAATCCAACGGCATACTAGCATTAGGTGATTTATACTGCTGACAAAAGCTCTAACTGAAATGAGCACCGTCAAACAAAGCAGTAATATAAGAGGAACTACTGGTACACGATGTCAATATGTAGCGTGAATAAACTCGAACGCGACAAAATTCTCGGTCTTCGGGCGTTCGTTTGTCATACGTGACATTTTCATTCATACGGCTTATGCTATTGCATTTGAACAGCGTTGAAAGCTGTTTCTCTGAGAAATGGCGTTGACATAGCGCAACATTTCCTTTCATGCAAATGTCAGTTCGTATCAGGTACAGCTGCCTAAAATTCGGACTGAACGCTTGGCCTGCGGTAAGATAAGTCAGTGATAGCGTGAAGTTTAGATTGATACAACTGCCAATGCAGCCTATAGACGTGAAATATAAGCAAGTTCTATTAAGGCAGAATGTTCTGTTCTCTGATTAGAGTACACTCACCATTCAATGTTATTCTGAGAGTGTACGCCTACATCTACATCTACATAAATACTATGCGAGGTACCTTACGGTGCGTGGCGGAGGGTACCCTGCACCACTACTAGCCGTTTCCTTTCCTGTTCCACTCGCAAAAACGACTATATGCCTCTGTGTGATACCTAATTTGTCGAAACTTAACTTCGTGGTCCTTACGAGCAATGCATCTTGGCGGCAGCAGAATAGTACGGCAGTCAATTTCAAATGCTGGTTCTCTAAATTTTCTCAGTAGTGTTTCTCGAAAAAAAGTTCGCCTTCATTCCAGGGATTCCCATTTGAGTTCCCGAAGCGCCTCCGTAACACTTACGTGTTGTCCGAACGTACCGTTAACAAATCTGTCAGCCCGCCTCTCAATTACTTCGATGTTTGCCTTCAATTCATCCTGGTACAGATCCCAAACACTCGAACAGTACTCAAGAACAGATCGCACCAGCGTCCTGTATGTGGTCCCCTATGCAGATGAACCAAGTGCCTTTTTCCAAGGATGCATCTGGCCGTTACTTCATTTTTATCGATGACTATGTGCCACCTCATCGAACATCAAGATGAAGGAGATCTTGGAACCAATGAGTATTCGGCCAATGGATTGGCCTGCCGATTCCCGGAATTCGAACATCGCAGATGAAGGAGCTCTAGGAAAGCGTAGTTACTCAGCGAATGGACTGGACTGCCCATTCCCCGTACTTAAATCCGATACAGCAAGTGTTTGATGTGTTTCGGAGCCGTATTGCAGCAGGCTCATGCCCACTAACGACCGTTCCCAACCGAGCTGAGGGAGAAATGGAGCACCCTAATGCAAGAACTTACAATAATCCAGATTAGCTCGGGAGCAGAATGCAGAGCGTTTACTGTCCGTGGTGATCACACACGTTATTAATAACCCGTGTCCCACATTTTGTAATGTTCAGGGACGTCAATGAAATTATTGGCTTTGAACAACGTGTCATTTTTTTCGTCTCAGTCCATATTTCTTTCAGTTAAGCATTACAGCAATTCTTTCATTATAGTGTGCAAGTTCCTTCGAGCTATGTTATTTCGTAGTGACACGTCATGCGAAAATTGGTTCCATCCTTCGTTCTGGACATCAGTGTGCAACATAAGGACGTTAACTTTTCGTGACATGATTTTTCGGTTTATACAGAGCATCAGGGCGCCTCGACGATGTCAAATATTTATAAGTGTGAACGTGGTGTAAAGCTAGGTTACATATGGATAGGACTCTCTTTGCAAGACACTTCGATTTGTGAAAATACTAGAAAATAATGAGGAATAGTACTAACGAGAACAACGATAAACTTAACACCAAAAAAGAGGACAATGAAGTGAAATAATTCTGCTACTTTCGAGGCAAAGTAACACATGACAGTCGAAGCAAGTTACACGTAAAATGCAGACTAACACTAACGAACAGCGCCTTCCAGATCAAACGAAGAACGTTAGTATCAATCTTCGGCCTTAATTTGAGGAAGAGTGTAAGTTTGGAGAAGAGCATCGCACGATAAAGAATGGCGGACAGTAGGAAAACCGGAACAGAAAAGAATAAAAGCGTTTCAGATATGGTGGTATACAAAGTCATAGAAAATTAGGTAAGCCGATGGGAGCGACGGATGTTCTCCGTAGAATCGGTGAGAAGTGGAAGAGGCTGATAACATTGACAAAAAGATGGAACAAGGTGAAGGGACACTTGTTAAGGCATCAAATAGTAACTTGCGTGCTACTTGAAGGAACTGTAGAGGCTAGGAAATGACAGAAAATTATTCCAGTAGTGCATTTATATAGACCTTCCTATAGCGCAACAAATACCTCAAAGAAGGAATGTGTTTGTTATAAACACTTCAGTTGAGTACTCTCTTTCATATTTTCTTTAAAACGCAGTTACTACATACAATTACATTTCTTTCTGGTAATACTACACCTGAGAGAACCAAAACTTTTACATTAATTCAACCACCAATGATACTCTTTTTGTAATTGTTAATTTTGCTAATCTACGCCCAATAATTGCTTATTTTTTGCATCTAAGTGTATTCTTTTTCAGTTGTAATATTTGTCCGCTTCTTTCCCTTGAGCTAACATCTGTAGGGCCCTAATAACGCTTTGTACCTTCCGCTTATACTTAAAGTTACCATTTTAGCCAGCACAAGACGACACAAGAGTGTCCCTTTACGTATTGCTTTGTCTGCGCGAATCACGTATTATTCATGGCAAAAAATTATCCATGTGTCCGAACCCTGCCTTATGTGGAAAACCAAAGCCTGTGAGCAAAAGGAAATGTAAAGATAAATAAAGAAATAGATAAAGTAAAAGCGAGCGAACTATCCTGTTCCTCACAGGACGCTTGCCATTATACTGTCAACTCCTGAGGAACAGAATAATATCCCAAAGCTCCAAAAACTAAGAGCGGACATAGCGATGTGTAAAGAAAGCGATACGTGAGACGGTAAATTAAAACACAAAAACTTCGCAGTGTTTACAGCAGCTGCTTTTACTGTGAACGGGACCACGTGGGTGTGTGAGTCAGCTGCCAGCCATAAAGTTGCCGTCGCCTTCACCCTGGCATCGCCTCCGCAAACCACCCACCAGAATGCGCGCCATTGGTTAGGCTGCGGTCCAAGTCCCACGAGAGAAAGTGATCACAAGGCCTGAGGTATAATTATCCTTCCTGCTGCGGCTCGCAGGGATGACAGCAAAAATATCAGCAGATGATGTCGATGCCCGAATCAAAGTGCTCGTATCAAAGCGTATGAAATAGCTGAAGCGCACCGTAATAAGAGGTTTCACATACAGTGTTACTAGGAATGTTAGCGACTGGTTTTTTCTTTGCTCGCGGAATTACATAGACCGACATTTTCCAGTCACAATCACATCCGTCACAGCTGATATGTTTTTTTCTGTATACTAACCAACGACCCAGTGATGAGTAACAATAACGTATTTGTACGTAGTACTTTGATATTTGTTCATTACAGAACCATGTATTCTAAACGAATTATATGACATGTTTTAAGATAAAACAGTAACATATCTAACACATACATAAGAAATGTATTATAAGGAAAATAGCATTACACCGCAAAAGGAATAAAATACATAAATTGACAATTCAGTGATTGATACAGAAATAAGACTTTGCGTTATAAATTCAAATAATGGTCGATGTCAGAAATGGCATGATGTTTTTCGGCGAAATATCTATAATGTTCTCTACTGTAGCTCAGTTTTGTTTCTGTTTGTACCTCAGACATTCACATTATCAGCATCACATGAAAAACTGAGTTTATATTCGTCCTATTCCCATCTGAGGAACGAAATATACAATCAAATGTCACTCACTATACTATGGCGGTTTTTCATCCTGGCCAGTTGCAACTTGTATACAATGTATCAGATACACCTCCGGGTAATTTCATTCCATTAGCAGTTATCCTGGGTTCCATTGCTCTTGCTGTTTTTGCATAGTTAGAGATGTTAATGTCAGACAAATTTATATTTTAATATTTTTTACAATAATTCAAGGCACTCTTTATTAGTTTCTTCGCTTGTATTCATACACAAGTTGTTGTTAAATTCTGTTTAGTTCACCAACATCACGCAAGGCTATATTTGTTTGAAAAAAGAAAAAAGCTCGAAATGGTTCTTTGATTTCCTCTTTCATTTGTACAGTCTTCTTACCAGTCAATTTTCCTTTTAGTCTACATATAATTCGTTAAGTTATCGAAGTTTTTCTAGACTGGCGGCCAACTGCACTATGGAATCAGTGAAACAAAGGTATGGGGGAGATATTGTATTAGTACTTACTCGAATTTGTTCTATTTTCGGCTAAGAACTCTGAGTACTTCGACTAAGAGGAGAATACTTCTGGTGAATATTGAATCATCTTCTCGATCCAATAAGAGTATCTCAGTGTCCTGAGGAAGTTCAATACAAAACAGATATTGCTGAAACTGAATGTACAGCATTCTATGAATCTATCAATTCCACAGAAAGTGGTAAATTATTTAGCTTGTTCCCTGCCTTAATTTGTTCAGGACATAAAAAATTTGTTGTATTCTAGAGTGAGTTGGTGTAAAATCGATGTTTCCTCATGGGATCTGTGTAATATTTCGTTCATTACATTGAAGTGGATGATACATCACCAAAATCTTACATTGTCAAAGAGGAATGACAGCATTTTTAGAGTTACGAGGAATGGTCTTCCCCTGTAAACAGAAAGCAGATGATTATTCTAGTTAGAGGCTTGCGCGTGCGCATATTTGTGTGTGTTTGTGAGTGTGAACGAAAGCGCGTGGGTGTGAGCATGTGCACATGTGTTCGTTCATATGTAGGGGATTGAAAGAAACAGAAAGGAGAGACAGAAGAGGAGGTGGGGGCGAATCTTGCTGAACACATTTGCGAAGACTCGCCCTTCATCATCTGAGTGCTCAATGAATATTAGTTTACTGACAGATTTGTTACCATTTGTGCACGTGAACGTCATGGTGAAAGGTAGATAGTGAACTTCAGCTGCAAGAGATGAGGTCGAAATTATGTTATAGGAAGTCGGTGAAGCCGTTGTGAATTGAGTGCCTGTGTGGCTGAGACTGCGCAGAAAGCTCTTTCTAGAATTTGTGAGAAAGTTGGTGAGTGTTGTAAAGTGTTCCAAAATAATATGGAATCTTCTAGAATATTAGCAAAAGTTCTAGAATGTTCTAGAAATTTCTGGAACGTTCCAGTTCAGAAGCGAATATATAGCGAAACGAAAACGTGTGTAAGTATCCTTTAGGAAACAGATTAGAGTGGTTAAAAAAAGTGCAATTTATAGAAAGTGAAGTAAATTGTAGTGAAAATAAATTAAATCCATGAATGTATATTAAGAGGAAGTTAGTGTGACAAGTAACTTGGACATTTAACACGGAGCAGAAATGTAAAAGAGGAGGAGATCTTGTCAGTGTTATCTTGAAAAGAAGATTAACTAAGAAATTAAACAGTTGAAGAGAGAGAAGCACAAGGCAAGCGCAAGTACCATCAAAACCGATGGTTTTCTTTTTTCTGACATCAGAAGATCATCACTATGAATGGAAAGCGATATTCTCGAATGTTCTACAATACCGAAGAGTGTTCCATATTATCATGTAGAGGTCGTTAATGTTTTACAACGGTCTTCAATATTTTGGAATGTTCTGGAATACTCCAGGAAGTTCCAGGATTCCTTTAACGTTCTGAAATATTTATGAATGTATTGGAATCTTTTCGTATGTTTTCGAATATTTTGAATGTTTTCGAATGTGCTCAGTGTTCTTCAAAATATTAATAAGTGAGTGACATGGTACTTGATTTAAACAAGGGTAGTGTTTAGTACTTAAGTGAATATAAGATTACCTAAGAGTGTTTTCAAGCATTCGAAAGTATTCTTGTGCTATAAATACCAATGTTTTTGTCATTCTTTAATGTTCCTATTCACGATGTTCTCATATGTTCTAAAGTGATGTGGAATATCCTAAGGAAACGTATATATATGAAAAATAAACAGGATTTCTCTAGTAGTCCTCTATATTACCGGTTCCTAGTGAAGGGTAACTGCAGGAAACAAGCTGAGAGTCACAGCTCTGAGTATGCAATTCGCCTTTTTTTATTTCACGAATGCGCACTTTCATCGACCTACCAGCTTCGACCTCGACTACACAATATGCGTTTCTGAGAATGCAAAACTGGGAGACAACAGCAGCGCCGTAAGTGTAACGACATAAATTATGTGCGGTGGAAATCAGGCATTATAGATTCTGTCGAGGAACATAGTGAAACACGTCCCGTTAAAATGTGGATAAATGTTAACAGCGCACAGCGGTGTGGAGAAAGCACTGAATATACATTACAATAAAGCTTCCCGTAGCAGAAATTTTATTTCCACATTCTGAATAACTTAATTCACGGGGAGAATCGACCATCATCCTACTTCTGTAACTAAAGAGAAACTGTTTGGCCGGCCCGGGTGGTCGAGCGGTTCTAGGCGCTACAGTCTGGAACGGCGCGGCCGCTACGGTCGCACGTTCGAATCCTGCCTCGGTCATGGATGTGTGTGATGTCTTCAGGTTAGTTAGGTTTAAGTAGTTCTAAGTTCTAGTGGACTGATGACCTCAGAAGTTAAGTCCCATAGTGCTCAGAGCCATTTGAACGATTTTTAGAAACTGTTAAAATTATAATAGTTATCAGAATGTGACTCTCACGAGCTGCATCGGCAACACTCTCGAGCGCATGATCGAATGTCACTTAATATGGGTCGCTGAATCCAAAAAGTTGCTAATATGGATTCAGTAGACGTCGCTCGACAACCTGGTTGTATTGAAAGCAAGAATAGAGGAGAACCTACTGTATTTCCTGGGGTGGTCATCAATCTGAAATTTATAAGCACCGTGTGGTGATAATTACTGTATGAATTGCGGGCACAGTGCACCAAAGGGTGATCAAATGCATTGTGCTGCAATGTATTCCCAGGACATTAGAGATTCTGTGTCTGGACTCCCTATTCTTTGGTCGTCTTCTTCTGTTATTGGGTTTGAAGCGAAGTGAACGATTGTCTGAAGTTCATCTTGCTGTAACTGTCTACGTAAGTTTAAAACGAGGAAAATATATAGTTGCTCATACTTAAGATTAACGTTCAGGATTTAATAATGTGTATTTATCAACTATGCTTGTCCTCAGTAGATATGGTCTTAATGGAATAGTGACCAGGACTAGAAAATAATTAGCAATTTTCTTTCAGCTCATCTTAAAGACGTGCCGCTGGTTAGGACATTAAACTTTCATTCAGATTCCACGAGCTGTGCAGTCGCTATGAATAAATTAATGTATTTCGCTTTCAGATTTTCTCAAGGTTATGAGATAATATCCCAGGCAGAAAGGAATGGTCATAGGATTCTAGTTCTCGTATAAGATTTCATCTGCAAAAGTTTAGGCTTGTTGTCTTATATTGGTATTCGAGACGAAACCACGATATTGAGTTATGGGTTGCATTACTTCACATTGAACTGACATACGAAATATTAGCGGGTGCCATAAGCACATGAGTTTTAACTATACTTTCGATATACGTACATTGGGGAATATCTGTAATGATTCAAGAGAAAGATTATTAATTATTTATAATCCCGTAATCAACTTGAGTACTGGGCTAGTTTGGTGATCCGCGATGGGCTAAATCAAAAATACATTACACTGTTCATAGTATTACTACTTATTTATCTTTTGTTTTGACGTCACTTTATTGAAATTTATCAAACGAGATTTAATAAATTTAAAATTTCATTAAATTACGTTAAAGCTGCTAATGTGGGTTCATAGACGTTGCTCGATAACATGATCGTATTGAAAGCAGGAACAGAGGAGAGCCTTGTATATAGCCAGTATTTAATAAGCCCCATTCTTAGACACTGAAAAAGTTCACCGATACAACCTGCGGTTAAACGTCTAACGACCGGTACACGACTGGTCACCCCGTGGTAGCCAACCAGTTATATTACTGTCTTCTCCTCTGGTTGAGTGACACTACAGGTTCCGAGTTGACCATTCCTTTTCGGGCAAATAGTCGCATAGGGCATATTCTGAGGCATCAATGGATCACCAATTTAGTATTGGATGGCTGCGTGGAGGGTAAAAACCGTAGGGGGAGACCAAGAGATGAATACACTAAGCAGATTCAGAAGGATGTAGGTTGCAGTAGGTACTGGGAGATGAAGAAGCTTGCACAGGACAGAATATCATGGAGAGCTGCATCAAACCAGTCGCTGGACTGAAAACCACAACAACAACAGTCGCAAGAGAAGGTAGTTCATCAAGTGTTACGACTTTTGCTTTAGTAATTGACAGAACAGCATAAAGACTAAGGAGTCCTGTGAAAAGCTGTTGAGACGGAATTGATTGTTCTGTCTTATTTCTTATCCTAAATGTACCCTATGTTCTATATCACTCATCACATTTTTGTTCGAGAGGCTCTAGCGATGGGGATGGACACCATGCTTATTTATTTATTTCATGTTGGAGACCCTTTTCTCCATCACTGTTATGTCGCTCACTGTTAGTGAATGAGTTAGTGTTCCGATTGTGGCTTCTTGAACAGATCTGTTGCCAACCTACTACTTGCGGTGATCTGTCAAAGATACACCTTTGGTGGAGGGTTCTTTGGGGTAGTGATCGCCTCCTCCTCTCCATCAAGGATGAGCAGTGTGTCCGTTAGCTTCACTCCGCCACTTTTGGGCATTCAGTTTCCTGGTGACCTAGGAGATGGAAGGACTCTGTGCGGATTTCAATCAGGCTGTTTGGCCAATTCAGAGGATATTGTAATTTAAAAAACTAATTAGTTTTCAGTAGCACCCTAGTCAGGCGTTTGTTGGATCCACATTTGTAATAATTTTTCAAGTAAATTCACTACTTAAGACTTGGATATATAACAAACACAAGAAGCTCATTTCAAATAGAACGGTATTAAAATACTTCTTTGGGTCCTTCGCTACATTTAATGTTGGTTGCATTCACTTCTCTCGCAACTCGCGTTTATTCCTTTTCGGTAATGTTTTTCCTTTGTGATATGGGCCTCAAATTTTTTATATCAGTCAGTCATGTGGGCTCAATCTTAAGAACAGTGAGTAGGCATATTCTGGTATTATTTTCAATCTAATATCATAACTGAGAGAATAGTGTGAACTATGTAAAAATTTGAGGATGTGGAATTATTTGACTTTATTTGCTTTTCTGTGCTGTTATCCGTCTACATGCTCGCACATGAGCGTAACTGTACGGAGGAAGGGCATTTTGCTTCCTAAGTTAGTTAATAATAGGATCTGGATATTATGTGGGTGAAAATTTGTTATTAATTCAAGATCGATCCAACACAGTAATAGTGCCATCGACTTCCAGTCACCCACACGGTGTTGGCTAAACATTCAATCGGACGTTCTTGTGTAATCCAGTAACAGGATTCGCATGTAATGAGTGTGTAATCCAATAATAGGATTCGCATGTAATGGGGTGAAATTTTTCTTTTAATCCGAGATCGATCCAGCATGGAGAGTATGTAATTCCGGCATTTGCTTCCAAACACGCACATGATGCTTGCTGCACGACCATTGCCGATGGATCGATCTCCTAGAATTTCATGGTTTGTTAAACGCGTCATCGTGTGAACTATTTCCTAGGATCTACTAATGATATATATCTATGTTATCACGTTTGCTTTTGTCTGCTCGACCTCCATTTGCCCTCTTTTAAGTTACCTTGAAATTACGCATTGATTTTTCCCGCCAAATCCATTCCACCCACCAGCAGCCATGTTGTGTGAATCCTTATTACAAACAGTAGCCACTAATGAGTGTATGGATGACATGAATTGGGAAATTACTTGTGAGAAACCACCTTTTGTCCGGAATCAACATAATTTCCCTCTCTATCCCATGCGTACTGAAGTACTAGATCGCTTAGGTTCAGATATTAAGCGCCATCAGCGCATGAAATACATTACATGTTCTTTGTTCTCCACTGATAGTTCGGCAAAATGCCACAATAAATTGTATACGTTAATGGGAATCTGTGTCACTGTTGATACTATTGATGTCACACACCTGACCACGCCTGGTAATGCAGTTCTCAACAATACTGAACCAGCCATTAATTAAATCGTAATCCCATGTGATTACTTAACGTGTCAGACAGTGATGCAAATGTTTCTACCCGACTACCTCGTTTGGTAGTTTGCTCCCTCCCACTGCGTTGTCCGTTGTGCTAATTTGTGTAGTTCAAAATTCAAGTAATTAATCGAGTAAATAAATATCAGCAGTAAGCAATGAATCAAAGACGATAGTATGAGTGTTAGCCACAACACAAACTTTAACGCTTATCGTCAGGCAACGATTTCATATGCTATTCGACGAACAGCAAAGTCATATCAGTCGTTATTTTATTTTGTTATTCTTATCAGCCGAATTCTCTTCAAGCAAAAGTTGAATGTACTAGGCGAAAACGATATATTTCAGTCTTCCGTTCTGGCTCCTGTCAATGGACTAGTGTCCTTCAGAAACAACTGACACTTAATTTAAAGACCTACATCTGGTAGTGATAGGTGATCAGGGCTCTGCACCGCCTTCTTCAGGTCGCTTTGTAAATGGGTGAAGTGAAATGAGCATAACATACATGAAAGGTATATGCAGTTGCGAATGCGGGCAGCCTGCAACTGTAGAATGGAAGACATTTAAAATTTGTACCGGACCGAGACTCGAACCCGAATTTTCCACTTGTCGCGAGCGGTCGCCTTCAATATTTGACACAGCCATACCCAAACTTCCTAATGTCTTCGCCCATGACTCACTGAGCTGCGATAGTACACTTTCTGTAGTTCCCATATATGTCTATAGTTGTTAGTTGCAGAAACAAATCTGAATTTGTGCACTCGGTCCTTTTTCATTATTGTAATATACTTAAAATTAGTTCAGTTATTTGGTTCACCATGAATGGTGGCTGTGATCTTACTGTGCATACTGTTTAGTGGTACACCCATAGTACCAATGTCCCAATCTCTACCGCACGAAGGTCGTCGACATAACGTCTGTAGTAAATAGCTTCGTCAGCTGTCTCTTGAAATACCTAGAACATGTATAGTTGTTTCGTTTTGATTAACTCCTTTTCTCGCATAAATATACAGGGCTATTACAAATGATTGAAGCGATTTCATAAATTCACTGTAGCTCCATTCATTGACATATGGTCACGACACACTACAGATACGTAGAAAAACTCATAAAGTTCTGTTCGGCTGAAGCCGCACTTCAGGTTTCTGCCGGCAGAGCACTCGAGAGCGCAGTGAGACAAAATGGCGACAGGAGCCGAGAACGTGTATGTCGTGCTTGAAATGCACTCAAATAAGTCAGTCATAACAATGCAACGACACTTCAGGACGAAGTTCAACAAAGATCCACCAACTGCTAACTCCATTCGGCAATGGTATGCGCAGTTTAAAGCTTCTGGATGCCTCTGTAAGGGGAAATCAACGGGTCGGCCTGCAGTGAGCGAAGAAACGGTTGAACGCGTGCGGGCAAGTTTCACGCGTAGCCCGCGGAAAATTGGCTCATGCCACAATTGGAGACCGACAGCGCCGACTTCATCTTTCAACAGGATGGTGCTCCACCGCACTTCCATCATGATGTTCGGCATTTCTTAAACAGGAGATTGGAAAACCGATGGATCGGTCATGGTGATCAGCAATTCATGTCATGGCCTCCACGCTCTCCCGTCTTAACCCCATGCGATTTCTTTCTGTGGGGTTATGTGAAAGATTCAGTGTCTAAACCTCCTCTACCAAGAAAGGTGCCAGAACTGCGAGCTCGCATCAACGATGCTTTCGAACTCATTGACGGGGACATGCTGCGCCGAGTGTGGGAGGAACTTGAGTATCGGCTTGATGTGTGCCGAACCACTAAAGGGGCACATATCGAACATTTGTGAATGCCTAAATAAGCTTTTTGAGTTTTTGTATGTGTGTGCAAAACATTGTGAAAATATCTCAAATAATAAAGTTATTGCAGAGCTGTGAAATCGCTTCAATCATTTGTAATAACCCTGTACATGAGTACAGTTGCGAAATTTGTTGACCACGCTCACTTTTTTTCTTTGGTCATTGTTACGTATCTGCACATTTTCCGCCTCCTGCCCACCTGCTAAATGTCAAAACATTAAGAACACTTAAATTTGTAAACCAAAAACTAGGCAAAAGCAAAACGTTAAAACCCTGCACTTCTTATACATATTGTGGCTTTTCTAGGTAACTGCCCTTCCGGTAATTTACTTTCATACCGTTGCGTTCCCATTTCGAAGTGGTACTAGAGTGGGCTTTTTACAATTAAGCACTGGGTAATGGTTTAAAAATCCGGAACTAGTTGTGAAATAAAGGAAAAGTTTCAGTAAATTACAGGCTGAGTGGAAAAATTCCGCATTAATTTAATAAGCATATGGTTGTGGTATGTATGAACAGACGTGCTGGATTCTGCAACATTTTCTACTTCGAAAAATAATTGTTCTTTACGCTTAAATGCTAAAATTATTGCAAACAGAATGCTCATTCTTTCAATTTCAGAGCAAAGAATGTTCCATACTATCGTGGCCCTAATACTTTTAGCAGCACACGCTTATTCCGACGCAGTAGTAATGATGTTACTAGTGTAATTACACAGTGACGTCGTTCTAATCACCTGCGCTCAGAAAAGGTGAGCTCGTCTCCACATCTGTCAAATGTTCTTATTATCGCAACGTCATTGCACTGCCGTAGGCACGTGACTGTCGATCGTTCACAAGCAAAATGAAACGGAACTAGCACGTTTATTGCCGGCTCGCTGGCTGCCCTCAGTTCCTTTAATGGACTGTCTCTCATTGTACACCTCACATAGTTACTAGTTTTTCCGCCGACCCTATTAACAACCACACTCTCTTCCAACTATAGCTATTACTTCACGAGTCTGTTCTATTGGTACACACTCTGAACCACTATATAACCCGCATGGGAGAGCGATTTCATCCAGTAACATCCAACTACTGTCCTATTTCATTCGCACGACCAACGAGAGAAAATTAATTGTCTTTCCTCCCCTGTCGACAACTTTAATCTGTTTTATCTAATTCTCATTGTCACTAATCAAGATATCCCATGGCGACAGTAGAAATATCAAGCTGTTATCGAACGCCGGTCCTCTAAATTTGCCCAAAATAGAGTGCCCTAGCACAACGACGACTCTGCTCAGAAGATTTGTTTTTAAGTTTTCTGAACATGTCTGTTAATAGAATGTCATTTTTACGCACTATCAGGATCAGCTGGTTTGCTAACTTTAATGCGTACGATAGTTTCGAACGAAACTGATAGTGAGTAAAGATTTAATTTACCAACATTCCTGCAGGTACAAAAATATGACTTTCTTTTTCAAAAATTTACTACTTGTGGAAGAACACAAACACAAACCAGAAATTCAGTTACTATTTCCTGTGGAACATGTCGACCTGAATCGTTTCGACATTTCCCATTATTGCTCGATATGGATTCAAAATTCTGGACGCCTGCTATATAGTGTTTTATGCGATTTCCTTTATAGGGTCTTGCAGTTTTCCGTGTGTGGTCGCACCTGTTGACAGTGCCCAGTCATCACGCCCTTAACGTGGTTGTTCTTTTCTTTACCATAAAGAAAGATGTTTTGGTTTTTGTCTACTACTTCAAACAACAGGACGTAAATGTTGAAATCGCTGCCTTCTACCGATAATTCAATCAGACGTCTCCTAACATAGTAAATCTCCGCATCTTAAAGTTATTTCTACAGAAAATCTTCTAGAAGTTATTGGCGTATACGTAAATTTAGCTGCAGTCGCTGTTCGTCACCTTTTTCATGACGTGTGATTTATAATGGCTATTTGTTTCTCTACAAATCACCTGTCATAATGCTGGTAGCTACTCTTTTGTCTGCCTTCCTCTTCATTTAAGCATACATACCACATAATCTGCTGCATGCATGACATCCTGGGTCGTCCACGGCGATTTCTTAGCTCAGTTGCTCCTCCTTCTACTGTAATGATGCTACTGTGTCTTAAAATGTGCCCTATGAGTACAACTCTTCATTTTATTCATGTGCATCCAGAGAGATCTGGTTTTCAATATTCTTCTCCGCATCGTTTCACTAGCTATTCCCCCTCTCCAGCTGATTTCCAACATTCTAAGCCTCCACAGCTGCAAGCGATCTTCTCTCTTTTCTTCCTATTGTCCAAGTTTCATATCCATAGAGGGCCACACTACATCTGTATCTGTATCTGCTTACCTATTTCAGAAGCCACCGCATGGAGCGTGGAGGATACACTATACCATTACCAGTCACCTCCTTTCTGTTCCACTCGTAAATAGAGCGAGGGAAAACGACTATCTGGATATCTCCGTATGAGACTTAATTTTTCGCATCTTATCTTAGGGTTGCCAACAGCCGTGCCGGAGTGGTAACACCGGTTCCCGTCAGTTAATCGCCGTCGGACTTTGCTGGCACTTGGATGGGACACCGTCCGGGTCTCCCGAATGCTGTTGGCTGGCGGGGTGCATTCAGCCATTATGCAGTTGAGGAGCTACTTCTTGACTGAGCAGTAGCGGCACCAGTCACGAAAACAGACAAAGCCCACGAGAGCTGTGTGCTGACCACTCGCCACTCCGTATCTGTACCTGGTGATGCCTAGGGGCTGAGGTTGACACGGCGGCCGGTCGGTAACGTTGGGCCTCCAAGGTCAGTTCAGACGGTGTTTGTTTGTATCTTCATGATCCTTACGGGCAATGTGTATTGGCGGCAGTAGAATAGTTCGACTCTCAGCCGGTTCTCCGAATTTTCTCAATAGTACTTTTTCATAAGAGTCACATTTGAGTTCCCGAAATATCTCTGTAACACTTACTTGTCGTTTGAACCAAAAAACTGAACTTCGTCCGAACACGCCCTGAAGGCCCAACAGTACCGACCGGCCGCCGTGTCACCCTCAGCCCACAGGCGTCACTGGACGCATGTGGTCAGCACATCGCCCTTCTGGCTGTAAGTCATTTAATGACACCGGAGCCACTACTTCCCAAGTAGTTCCTCAGTAAGTCTCACAAGGGCTGAGGGCACCCCGCTTGCCAACAGCGCTTGGCAAACTGGATGGTCACCCATACAAGTGCTAGACCAGCCCGACTGCGCTTAACTTCGGTGATCTGATGGGATACGGTGTTATCACCGCGGCAAGGCCGCACCAGCGTCCTATATGTGGTCCCCTTTACAGATGAACCACACATATTTTAAATTCTCCCAATAAACCGAAGTCGACTCCTCACATTTCCTACTATGGTCCTCACATGCTTGATCCATTTCATACCTCTTTGGAACGTTACGCCCATATATTTAAATGACGTGGCTGCCAAGCAGGACACTGCTAATGCTGCGTATAAATATTGAGTTCGTTTCTCCTACTCATTCCCATCAACTTACACTTTTCTTCAGCTGGACATAGCTGCCATTCATTCAACAAAACAACCAGAACGAATGTTGTCATGATTAGTTTCCCTATATCGAGACCAATGTTCTTTCTGGTGAGTTCATTCTGTATCTTTGACTTATTGTATTCTGCTCATAATTACCTTTTGTTTTCTATCAGATATTAAGATCCTGCTTAGAAAGTGGGTAAATTCGACTTCAGAATAAGATTTTCGCTCTGCAGCGGAGTGTGCGCTGATATGAACTTTCTTGGCAGATTAAAACTGTGTACCGGACCGAGACTTGAACTCGGGACCTTTGCGTTTCTCGGGAAAGTGCTCTACAAAGTGAGCTACCCAAGCACGACTCACGCCACGTCCTCACAGCTTTACTTCCGCCAGTACCTCGTCTTCTACCTTCCAAACTTCACATAAGCCCTCCTGCGAACCTTGCAGAATTAGCACTACTGGAAGAAAGGATGTTGCGGAGACATGGCTCAGCCGCAGCCTGGGGGATGTTTCAAGAATTCTGGAAACATCCCCCAGACTGTGGCTAAGCTGTGTCTCCTCAATACCCTTTTTCCAGAATCCGGGAAATACCCCTTAGGCTGTGGCTAAGCCACGTCTCCGCAATATCCTTTCTTCCAGTAGTGCTAGTTTTGCAAGGTTCGCAGGAGAGCTTCTGTGAAGTTTGGAAAGTAGGAGACGAGGTACTGGCGGAAGTAAAGCTGTGAGTACGGGGCGTGAGTGGTGCTTGGGTAGCTCAGTTGGTAGAGTACTTGCCCGCAGAAGGCAAATGTCCCGAGTTCGAGTCTCGGTTTGGCACAAAGTTTTAATCAGCCAGGAAGTTTCGTATCAGCGCACACTCCGCTGCGGAGTGAAAATCTCATTCTGGAAAGATCCCTCAGGCTGTGACTAAGCCATGTCTCCGCAATATCTTTCTTCCAGAAGTTCTAGTTCTGCAAGGTTGGCAGGAGAGCTTCTGTGAAGTTTGGAAAGTA
The DNA here is from genome assembly GCF_023864275.1 of Schistocerca cancellata. NCBI lineage: Eukaryota > Metazoa > Arthropoda > Insecta > Orthoptera > Acrididae > Schistocerca > Schistocerca cancellata. The sequence continues at coordinate 684,504,864 of NC_064630.1, read as the reverse complement.
GGAGTCGAGGTACTGCCGGAAGTAAAGCTATGAGGAAGGGGCGTGAGTCGGGCTTGGGTAACTCAGTTGGTAGAGAACTTGACTGCGAAAGGCAAATGTCCCGATTTCGAGTCTCGGTCCGGCACACAGTTTTAATCTTCCAGGAAGTTTCAAATTCGGCTTCACCTCTTCCACATCTCGTTCATACTGGTTCACATTCTTCTTCAATACATCACTTTACTCTTCGTCTTGTACATTCTCCTACCATACAGGTAAGTGAAAAACTTTTCTATTGTTATGAGGAACTTCTCCGGATATTCTCTCCCCTCAGTGACCAGTGCTACAAAATGAACTACACAAGCACGACTCACGCCACGTCCTCACAGCTTTACTTTCGCCAGTACCTCGTCTCTTACTTTCCAAACTTCACAGAAGCCCTCTTGCTTATCGCAGCACCTCTGGCATCTGTGGATCGGTTTTGAACCCCACCTCTATTGAAACTTCCTGGCAGATTAAAACTGTGTGCCGGATCGAGACTCGATCTCGGAACCTTTGCCTTTCGTGGGCAAGTGCTCTACCAACTGAGCCACCCAAGCACGACTCACGCCCCGTCCCCACAGCTTTACTTCCACCAGTACCTCGTCTCCTACCTTCCAAACTTAAGAGAAGCTCTCCTGCGAACCTTGCAGGATTAGCACTCCTTAAAGAAAGGATATTGCGGAGACATGGCTTAGCCATAGCCTGGGGGATGTTTCCCGAACGAGATTTTCACTCTGCAGCGGAGTGTGCGCTGATATGAAACTTCCTGGCTGATTAAAACTGTGTGCCGGACCGAGACTTGAACTCGGGAGTCTCGGTCCGGCACACAGTTTTAATCTGCCAGGAAGTTTCATATCAGCGCACACTCCGCTGCTGAGTGAAAATCTCATTAAGTCCGCTATTGCTGCTCGACCTTTATCCTCAGTGCCCTGGCTGTAGGAGATGAGAGAGCTTATCCTTCTCCCATGCCTTTTATATTCTTTGCTTTTAGTTCTCTTCAGCTCTCTGAACAGCTCTTGTGAAGTAATTTTATCAAATGTCTTTTCCAGGTCTACAAAGGCAACATAAAGTGGCTTATTTTCTGTAACTGGTTTTCAATCAGAAGCCTCAAGGACAGAACCGCCTCTCTTGCTCCCGATCGACTCTTGAATCCAAACTGATCTCCACTCATTACATCCTTCTCATTCATTTCAACTCTCATCAGAATTATTTTTATGAAATTTTTGTTATGCACATGCTACAAAGTGCCATTGTCAGTGATCTTTTTCAGTGTAACTTGATGTTTCATTGTCAGTCGGAGAACGTAAATAGTTTACGGTGTGAGTTATATGTAGAAGAAAAAATAAATTAATAATAAAAAGAAGAAAGTTCAAGAAGCTTGAGTCAAGAGGGTTGTACTGGTGCCTTTAACTTTTCTCAAATCGTAGACCTCGAGCAACTTTTATTACCGGGGCCATGATCCACTGGAACACCCGTGTCACAGCATTCTGCAGTGTGTTGCCTCGGGAACTTGGAACGGTGACTGAGATTGCTTGCGTGAGTTTTATTTACTTCACGTGTATAAAAGAAGAAATTGATCTGAGACGTTTTTAAGCCACGTGACTGTCGTCGCATTACATCGCCTCTTGCTAAGAAACCTCGGAGAAACTTTCTATGTGTGAGTACCTTGTATCAGAAGATGCTATACCGATAATTTATTTATGCTGCTATTGTGAATGAAACTGCTGAATCCCATATTTTACACAAGAAACCTTTCGATTTATTCATTTAAAATATCCTCAATAGCAGGCATTTCTTTTTTCCCGTATAGAAAAATGATTATGATACATTCATGACGTTTCCAGTAGTATTTCTCACTTTTCCACTAGTGCCGGATAAAAAAGGTAAAATGAATTTCAAAACACTAAAATACAGCATGTCAAATGAAACACTGATGGCTACCGAATGATAATGTCATTAACAGGAGATCTTCAAGATATCGACCAAACATGTCAGTTTCAATATTTTTTTTAAATTTAGAAGTAGAACTCACAGACTACAAGTTCGCAAAGTTTCAGTGATGAAATTGCATCCAAAGTGCCTGAAAAACAAATCTGTGCCTCGACTTTCCTGCCACGCCCAATTTTAGAACAACACTTGAACACCAGCTCGGTAAACGGTGATTCCGTGGATTACATTCACAAGGAGAGATTTCCGGAGGCTTCTAAATTATTTCCTGGATGCTGTTGTCAAGCTCACTTACAGGTTTCTCACCGACTCTGAAATTCTAATAATGTGTGTGCATGGAAAAACCCAGAATCCAAATGAGTCTCTGAATTCACTTATATGCAAACGATACCATAAAACCAGATTTTCATCTACTACATTTGTCAGAATTGCAACTTATGGTGCAGTTCTTGTATTTAAAATGGGAACGTAGGGGAGATGCAGGTGTTAGAGAGAAGGGGTTTAAAATAGGAAATTTCGCTCAAGACATGTTGAGAAAAATTAATTTACAGTGGACCTCTGCAGCTGAAAAGTCAGTTGAAGACCTGGTAATGGAAGGAAGGCGGAAAAAGAAGAGCCAGAAGCGAAGCCTTGAAGGGAAAGATGTTTCTGGGGTTTCGGAATAGGTAACATCAGAAGAGAAACATTAGATTGAACTTCAGACTCCATACCCCGAAAATTATGTTTCTTAAAGATTAGGTACCTTTTGTCAGGATCTATGAAGGCTAAAGTTATGATATTTTGTACAGTTATTTTTTAAAACCCAATACACGTTGTCTCCAGAGTTAATTTTGAAATTCTGAATGTAAGCTTAGATATGAGTTAAAGTGCATGGAATTTTGGATAAATTTTTTGTTACGGTGACAGATTTATGGTTAAAAAGTTAATTACCTTCTCCTGTTCGATATATTCAAAACACCTCATGAGACAAGCTTACTACTGGCAAAGAGATAAAACAGCGAGAATTTTCGAGAAATCTTGAATAGTTTTTGAGAAAAAGGTGCACATATCACCTTCTGAGAATGGAATTTTTAAATTCCGTAATATATTTGAACACACTGACGGAAAAAATCACAAGAAGGAGTTGTGTGGCATAAACGAAAGTTTTTACTCGTGTTTCGACATCTGAAACGTGATGAAAATCAGATTTGCTTTAAATACACGATGTAACAGTTGTGAGCGTTAGTTCCCTTTGAGACTGGACGCTGTGAGTTGGTGTCGGTTAACACTATCTTTAAGGTGACTAAGATGCCATTACCAACAACTCACTAAAGGGCTGTATGTTCCTTCTGCGATACTGCAGAAAGACTTGGCAGGCATGTAGTCACTGTACATAACTGCTGGCAGTGGTAATCACAGGAATGTACGGCCACGTGGAACCACCGAGAGGGAAGATCGTTGTGTTCGGAATATGGCTCTGGCGCATCGCACTGCATCTACAGCAGCACTTCGATCAGCAGTTGGCTCCACAGTGACAGAACGAACTGTTTACAGATGGGTTACTTCAAGAACAGCTCCGTGTTAGACGCCCTGCAGCATGTGTTTCACTGACCCCAACCCGCCACCATTTGCAACCTCAGTGGTGTCAAGTGAGACCTCATTGGAGAGCAGGTTGGAGGCCTGAGGTTTTTTCCGAAAACAGCTGGTTCTGCCTCGGTGCCAGTGATGCTCGTGTGCTGGATAGAAAGAGACCGCTTAAAGGCTAGGAACGAACCTGTCTTTGTGCTGTACACACTGGAACTACATCTGAACTTATGGTCAGGGGTGTGCCATCGTATGGAAGCAGGAGCACTCCCGTAGTTATCCAATGATTACATATTTGTACAACAGTCTGGGGATTCAACCCGCTATGCTGCTATCCATGAACAGCGCTCCAGGAGGTGTTTTCCAATAGGATAACGCTCTCTCATATACCGCTGTTGTAATCCAGCATACTCCAGAGACTGTCGACAGCCGGCCGCTGTGGACGAGCGGTTCTAGGCTCTTCAGTCCGGAAACGCGCTGCTGCTAAGATCGCAGGTTGGAATCCTGCCTCGGGCATGGATGTGTGTGATGTCCTTAGGTTAGTTAGCTTTAAGTCGTTCTAAGTCTAGGGGACTTATGACCCCAGATATTAAGTCCCATAGTGCTTAGAGCCATTTGAACCATTTTACTGTCGACACGTTGTCTTGGCCTGTTCGATCACCGTATCTGTCTCCCATCAAGCACATATGGAATATCATCGGACGTCAACTGCAGCGTCATCCATTCAACCAGCATTAACCATCCCTCTACTGCCCGACCAAGCGGATCAGGCGAGGAACTATATCCTGTAAACTTATATACGGCGCATGTAGAACACAATTCAGGGCGTTTGCATTCTTGAATTCAACATTCTGGCAGTTAAACTATTTAGTACTTTACCAGGATTTCACATTTGTAACTGCTTATCTCGCCCTTACATTAGTCTGTGATCTTGCTATATTAATCAATTGACTATGTAATCAACACAAATACGTTTTAGAGATTTCACTACTCTATAATTATTTTTTTTTCGTGTTGCAGTTTCTTTCCGTCAGTGCATATATAATCAAAGGAATTTAACAGTAAATGTGTTGATTTCATGTCAAGCATGGTACTAAATTTCCTTGCCGTATTTTCAGGATTGAAGTTTTGCTCCCCTGTTAAGTAGCGTATGTTTTCCGTGAATGTCCCGTCCGTCTAAGAGTAATACAGATAACGGTCGGAAGGATTCAATAGCCAAGGCTGTTTCTCCGCTTCCCGGTCGCCCCCCTTCCAGCCCCGTCCCACGATGTAGACATATATGATTCACGCTGGTACGGCAAGTCTCCCCCCCCCCTCCCCAATCTCTCTCTTTCTCTTAACCCCATTCCACCGCCGGGCATCGTAAGCTGCCTCACGGGGGTACAGATCCAGATTTATGTTAAGTGCCAAGCTGCCTACCTTCCTTTCGTTACAAGTTGCGGTCGCAGTTCTGGCTAGCAGCGCAGTGCCAGTCCAACTTACAGACCCCGGCGAAGCTTCTATCCGCTGGCACCTGTGCCTCCTGCTACTGCGAGGAGCCTTCAGTTGAGCATTCACTCCGCCGCACAGTGAAATTTTGATGCCAGGGAAACTACTTCGTGCATAGCAGCGGCACAAAAGCACTCCTCGGCGGCCTCATCCATTTTTACCTCTCCCTCCACCAGGCAATCGGTCAATAAGATTGAAGACACAGCTTCCTAGCGCGAACTGATCCCGCCCCTGTTGTCGCCGCGGTCGCTCGCAAGCCCGGAGGAAGGCGCCGGCCGTCTCTTCTCGCGTCGTCCCCGGGGGCTTTCCGCGAACAGGCAGAAATAAACGGCCGCCCGGCTGCCCACGGCTCCGACGCCGACGCCGACGCTGCCTGGCCACGGCGTGGGCACAGTGCCAGCCAGCGACGCCCGACGCTAGAAGCTCTGTTGTAGAAAGGCCGCACCACGGGGCGGGGGGGGGGGGGAGGGGGGGGAGCAGGTCATTGCCACCGGACGGTGAAAATACCGCGCCGCGGCCGGCTCTGCTGGTGGCCGGGGGTGGGGGTCACGTGTAACCCAGAAGAAGGAAAAGATCACAGCAGCAGGAAGGCGGCGAAACCAGCGCAGCTCATTCTATCAGATCCTAATTACACAAGAACAGATTTGCCGGGAGAACACCGGGAAAAGGAGATAGTCATTTGGCAGACGGTGACATCAATTTCTTTTGGTTAGCCTCCTGCTTACAGCTGTGTCACTTGACGTGTATCAGCCTTAACAAAAGTTTGAAGTTTGATTTCTATCCTTAATGTAAAACAATAAACTGGTAGCCAAGATCGCAGTAATTCTTTTTATTCCATGTTTACCGGTTTCAGCGAAACTAAACCCACCATCACCGGATCTTAGGACACATATCCTTAAAGGATATGAGGTCGTGGTTGTGATATGCAGTTGTAAGTTTTGGCCCAACCACCTTGTTGCAAAAAACACTTGAATTGCATTTTGGTGGATCAAGGTTTCCACCATTTACGTATCTTCAACAATTGGCGGCCATGTCAGCAACTGTATAAATATTAATTTAAATTTTAATAATAAACAACCTCAGTTGCAACGTTTACCCAGAATTTATCTAGGTTTCAGTCGGGATAACCCAACCTGTTTCAGAATAACAATAACTACCGTTTGTCCATAAAGGACATCGTCAAGCTCAAACTACAAATACATAAATTATCGTCAATGAAATTACTTGTTATTCGCTGTTAATGTTGGGATTTCCGTAGAGTGCTTGCCGTCGTTAATCACGTTTTCTTTTAACTGCTTAGTATTACATAAAGTTGATGCGAAACCACTCCCCGTTGAACGTTGAACGACGTTCAGCATGTGTTGCGTAAACCTTTTAGACAGCAAAGAACTTGTTTCCAATTGCCATACAACTTTATAAATCCATATACTGTCTCAAATATTTAATTGTGCCTAAGGATTACTGAACGATTTATGTGACAAAATTAGTTGTCCCATAACGTTTGAAATGTCGCTTGTTGTAATTAAGTTTAGTTTACAAACGTTAAGGATTGTCTGATCTCTTCTGTACCATCGTGGTGTTACTTTACATCTGTCATAAAGACCGGTGTGTTCTAGTTGTTTCTAGCGGTACCCATTGTGTATCTTACAACGACTATACTGTGGAGGTTTGTGACGATTTGCAACACAGATATGCTATGTTGGTTGCATACATTCAGGTGCAGCCTAGACGTTGGAATTCAGGCGTGACCCACTTTCTTTGCTGTCGAGTGTACATACGCTTTCCCGGCATGGTTGCCATTCATTTGTTAATGAAATTCCGGTAGTCTCGTGTGTACTATAGCTGTATACGATAATAAAGCTCTTGTCTTACCTCAATGTATTCTATTTTTGATAGTATGGTTCGCTAAACAAACGATGTGACCGAAAACACTTTTTTCCCTGCTAATAGCGCTTGCTTTCTGCCTAAGAGATAATTGGCGTAGTTCTTGAAGCAGCGGACTTGCAGTTGGGAGAACCGAGCTGAAAACCCATATTTTTCAAGGTAGACAGCTGATTAACGGTTTCTTTGTGTATTGTGAGCATACATTATCTCAGCGAGACGTTAAACATTAATGATATGAGCTTATTCTCTCCTATGTGCTCAAGTGTTTACAAAGTCACAAAGATTCAAGCTTATTTTTGACAGCTGAACACTCAAGCGAATGAATGCCGTCTGTGGTATTGCTTCGCTGTGTATGGTACCAATGCGTATTTGTTCTCACTATTCCTTACTAAGATTTATGCCTCAGAATGTTCTTAAAGATTTTCACAATATATCGTTTACAGAAAAATAATGCCTTTATTTGCTTTACTTCCAATACTTTGCCACAAACAAAAAATCCATTTCATTTGAATGTGTAGTTTTATTATACTTCGTTTACCCTATTATCTGTTCCCAGAGAGAGCTAGTTAACAAAAATCTTATCATAATGAGCTATAGTCACGTACTTTATTCGAGAGGGATGGCCTTAAGTATAAATTCTTACTACTGAAAGATGGTTATTAAATAAAAACGTTAAGAACTGGGGCTAAACTGCTGCTAGAAAGAGGGACTTCTAGTCTTAACTTATACATTAGTGAATAACACAGATATTTTGTATGGAAGAAGTCCTCAGGATTTTCTTAGTTAATTTGACACTAAATCACTATTAATGGCATTCGGTTGCGTAAAGTGTGAGATGAGTTTGCTGCTCCAAGAACCGTACCAAGCCAAACTACGCAAAAGATGCTGCATTGTGTTCATGCTGGGGAATCAAATAAAGATCACCTTGTTTACCTGCAAAAGCAATTATGGAAATTATTATAGAAAATACGTGTAGTAAGGATCACAATCGAAAGCAAACCAACACCGACAGCAATTGTTCAGCAGCACATGCTGGTGTCGCAAACTGAAGATGAGCAGATAGAGAAAATACATAAGGATGTTGAACGGGTAATTCAGTACGTACAGGGAGATGAAAATCAAATAGTCATGGGGGACTGGAAAGCGACTGTCGGGAAAGGAGTAGAAGAAAGTGTTACGGCAGAATATAGACTTGGTACAAGGAATGAGAGAGAGAAAGACTAATTGCAGCTAATAATTGCGAATACTCTATTCAAGAATCACAAGAGAAGGAGGTATACTTGTAAAGGGCCGGTATATACGGGAAGATTTATATTTCAGTTAGTTCACATCGTGGTCATGCAGAGATTCCGAAATCAGATGCTGGATTGTAACGGTTACCCTAGAGCAGATATACTCAGATCACCATGTAGTAGTGATGAAGAGCAGGATTAAGTTTCAGAGACTAGTCAGGAAGAATCAATACACAAATAAGTAGCATACGGGAGTACTAAGGAATGAAGAATACACTCGAAGTAATCTAAAACTGTAGTTACTGCATTAAGGAATAGCTCAGTACACAGTTCAATTGGATTGGTATGGACATTTCTAAAAAGGGCAATCACAGAATTAGGAGAGGAAAACATAGGTGCTGTGGTGTCACCGCCAGACACCACACTTGCTAGGTGGTAGCTTTAAATGGGCCGCGGTCCATTAGTACATGTCGGACCCGCGTGTCGTCACTGTCAGTACTTGCAGACCTAGCGCCACCACATGGCAGGTCTAGAGAGGCGGACTAGCACTCGCCCCAGTTGTACGACGGCTTTGCTAGCGACTACACTGACGAAGCCTTTCTCTCATTTGCCGAGAGACAGTTAGAATAGCCTTCAGCTAAGTCCATGACTACGACCTAGCAAGGCGCCATTAACCCTATCTGGAGAGAGTCTAATTTGTATCGTCGATAGCGATGTACCACAATGATGGAATAAAGATAAGTATTATACAAGCTACGTACTTTTCGTATTAGCATTCATTACTTGTCCTGTTCCAGACTTCACGCCAGTCGGTGTGAGTTGACGCGTGCCCTTTCGGTAACCTCACCCTGTGTCTAGACTGTCTTGTCTAGACACAACAAAAGTTGGCGACGAGGATGGGATTTGCTTTCGCGGGACACGTGGCGTTGCTCGCAGGGCGCATTCTTCGCTGCCTCGGCCGCGCCATGTATTTGGTTTTGGGGGCCTCTGGTGAGGTGCGTCGACATCTCAATCAGCTGCGCCTCTGTCGTCGCCTGGGTTCTGCCGCTCCCAGTCTGCTTTCAGCGACGGAGCCGTCCGGTCAGCGCCCTGGGGACCCATCTACTGGCTCGCCTCATCCCCAGGTGTTACCGACGATGCCTTCCATTTTGCCTCATGGCGTCGCGCCGCCGCCGCAGCCGCCGCGGAGAGGAAAACATAGATGCTGTGGTGTCACCGCCAGACACCACACTGGCTAGGTGGTAGCTTTAAATCGGCCGCAGCCGGCGCCGGCGCCGCCCGCAGTGGACGCTTTGCTGCAGCCACCTACCGCCTCCCTGGGTCACGAGCCGCCGATCACTTCCCGTGACCAGCTGTCCTCCGCCATGGAACTCTTGCCCGCTCCGGACCGCATGGCGTCATCGCGCGTCGGCTACCCCGACGCAATGGAGGTCGACCCTTCGGCCCCTCCTGTCTCTTTACGGGCGCATACACCGCATGTTGACGTGCACCCTGGAGTAGGTTTCCAGGCGTTTCCTAGCTCCCCTCGGACCGAATGGCCGGGTGCGGGTGGCACAGCCTCGCCTGTTGTTAGGCTCCCCACCTCATCGCATACGTCACCATGGGGCCCTCCCCACGGCGGGCGGAAGCCTTATAACACTACTGTTCGCCGATTTGCGGGGGAGGAATGTGGTGTCACCGCCAGACACCACACTTGCTATGTGGTAGCTTTAAATCGGCCGCGGTCCATTAGTACATGTCAGACCCGCGTGTCGCCACTGTCAGTACTTGCAGACCTAGCGCCACCACATGGCAGGTCTAGAAAGGCGGACTAGCACTCGCCCCAGTTGTACGACGACTTTGCTAGCGACTACACTGACGAAGCCTTTCTCTCATTTTCCGAGAGACAGTTAGAATAGCCTTCAGCTAAGTCCATGACTACGACCTAGCAAGGCGCCATTAACCCTATCTGGAGAGAGTCTAATTTGTATCGACAATAGCGATGTACCACAATGATGGAATAAAGATAAGTATTATACAAGCTACGTACTTTTCGTATTAGCATTCATTACTTATCCTTTTCCAGACTTCACGCCAGTCGGTGTGAGTTGACGCGTGCCCTTTCGGTAACCTCACCCTGTGTCTAGACTGTCTTGTCTGGACACAACAGGTGCAAAGAAGGTAATTGCGAAGAAATAATGGGAAAAGAATGAATACTCCACTTGATCGATAAAAGATGGAAATACAAAAATGATCAGGGAAGTTCAGAAATACATATCGCTGAGGAATGAAATACATAGGAAGTGCGTGGAAGTTAAGACGAAATGGCTGCATGAATAATGTGAAGAAATCGAAAAAGAAATGATTGTCGGAAGGACAGATACAGTTTACAGAAAAGTCAAAAGAACCTTCTGTCCAATTCAAAGAAGGGATGGTAACAGTAAAATTGCAATGGGGATTCCACTGTTAATATCGATTTTTGTTATTGCGTAATTTAAGAGATTAATTCTTAAAGAATAACATTGCAAAACATCATAATCGAATTCTGACTCGAAATGTGTTTCAAAAAAGCTGGTTTAGGTGCCTGCACCTGCCATTCCCCCTGCTGTGACCCTCGTCTTCTGTAAACTAGAAATTATTTCTGCATCTGTGCATTACTTTTTCGTTCAGACAATCGGAAGAAACAGCAGATGAGTCTAGAAGGCTGTGAGAAAAAATATCTTTGCTTGTTTCTTTGTTTAAAACGTGTTTTTTTATTTTACGTGCTACAAACGTTTTTGGTTTGCATATATCAACCGGTTTTACTCGAAGGTGGTTGTAAACATTGGACGAACATTAAAAAATTGATGGAATTTCGAATTTAATGTGTAAAAGGCACAGGAAATTTAAATAATATTGTTACATATACTATGCCTAAGTGTGAATATGAATTTTCGACAAAGTCACTGAGTTCATCGAACAAGGAAATTAGTGAAGTAATTGATGATGCTCTGTACAGTAACAAAGATGAGATTTTCAGAGGATTTAGGTTCACTGATCTGAAAAAACTTGCCCACATAATTAATGTTTCATGTGCATGTCGTAACTGTGGGTCAAAGGGCCTTAGTCTATACGATGACAGTGACATTGTAATATACATTGTAAGTAATATACGTATTTTATCCTCAATTGTTGTGAAGTTTGTCCAGTGTTCAGTAGTGGGACTGTAGGTTGGATTAAGTGCCTGCAGAAACTAGGCTTCCATCCAGGCGCATTCATGCTGAAGATACTCGTAAGCATCGACGAAGCGCGACGGGACAAAGCTCAGGCAGCAGAAGGAAAACAGATGCAAAAGTTAGCTTGGTAGGGGAGGCAGGGGAAGAGATTACTCCAGGAAGATGAGGAAATGAATAAAGATTATGGATATGGACACCATTAGTCACTAGAAGAACATCAATATTGTCAAAAATTGTAATAAAACTTTAAAGGCCAGTTGCCGTAACCTGACTTTTTTGAACTGTAATATACCTTTCTCTGGACTACAAAAACTAACACCTGAAATTTGACTTACTTCTTAAGAATTACTGGCTAAATAATCCTGTGTGGCACTTTTCCGTTCTTCTTTAAAATTTGGAAAAATAGAGCAGTCAAGGGTAACACAAAACTGAAAAATTAAATTCAAAAAAGTATGAACTTAAAAAAAATCTGTTACACACATTTTATTAGCCTCTTATGCAGATGTGAACTATGAAATTCCAGTTTTAGTTATTAATTACATTATGAGAAAATGTACATTATAGAAACAATGTTAATTACAAATTCAAATCCTTATAAAATGTATGTCGATGTACATTTTCAAACAGAAGTTGCACAGAAATCAACCATTGTGATGTATAGAGTTGTCTGTAGTTTAGGTGTAGTTATTTGGAGATATATATGCTTAAGCACAAGTAAGCTTTTTGCCCTACGTCCGTTCTCGAATTCAGAAGAGAGAGAGCAGACACGCGGAAATAGTAAGCTGAAGCTGTCTATGAGGGCGAAGATTTGTCTGATGTGATAGAAGAAGAAACATGAGTCGATCTGGAAGAGATGGGAACCCAGTATTACATTCAGTATTTAAAAGCGCTTTGGAAGACCTCAAAGGAAAAAATACGCAGAAGGTATAGATAACATGCCGCCAGAATTTCTAAAATCACTGGAGAAAGTGGCAACAAAACCACTATTCACGTTGGTGTGTAGAATGTCTGGGTCCAGGAAAATATCATCCTCACAATTCTGAAGCCTACAGGAGCTGAAAAGGGCAAGAATTATCGCACAATCAGCTTATAAACTCATGCATCCAAGATGCTGAAGAGGATTAATATACAGAACATCTACATCTACATGATTACTCTGCAATTCACATTTAAGTGCTCGGCAGAGGGTTCATCGAACCACAATCATACTATCTCTCTACCATTCCACTCCCGAACAGCGTGCGGGAAAAACGAACACCTAAGCCTTTTTGTTCGAGCTCTGATTTCTCTTATTTCATTTTTATGATCATTCCTACATATGTAGGTTGGGCTCAGCAAAATATTTTCGCATTCGGACGAGAAAGTTGGTGACTGAAATTTCGTAAATAGATCTCGCCGCGACGAAAAACGTCTTTGCTTTAATGACTTCCATCCCAACTCGCGTATCATATCTGCCACACTATCTCCCCTATTACGTGATAATACAAAACGAGCTGCCCTTTTTTGCACCCTTTCGATGTCCTCCGTCAATTCCACCTGGTATGGATCCCACACCACGCAGCAATATCCTAACAGAGGACGAACGAGTGTAGTGTAAGCTATCTCTTTAATGGACTTGTTTCATCTTCTAAGTGTCCTGCCAATGAAACGCAACCTTTGGCTCGCCTTCCCCACGATATTATCTATGTGGTCTTTCCAACTGAAGTTGTTCGTAATTTAAACACCCAGGTACTTAGTTGAATTGACAGCCTCGAGAATTGTACTATTTATCGAGTAATCGAATTCCAACGTATTTCTTCCGGAACTCATGTGGACACCTCACACTTTTCGTTATTTAGCTTCAACTGACACCTGCCACACCATACAGAAATCTTTTCTAAATCGCTTTGCAACTGATACTGGTCGTCGGATGACCTAACTAGAGGGTAAATTACAGCATCATCTGCGAACAACCTAAGAGAACTGCTCAGATTGTCACACAGGTCATTTATATAGATCAGGAACAGCAGAGGTCCCAGGACGCTTCCCTGGGGAACACCTGATTTCAGTTTTACTCGATGATTTGCCGTCTATTACAACGAACTGCGACATTTCTGACAGGAAATCACGAATCCAGTCGCACAACTGAGACGATACAATGGAAAAGAAAATTGAGGCTGTGGTAGCTGACGATCGCTTTGGCTTTAGGAAAGTTTGACAACGGAAGCAAGAATAAAGAAAAATGAAGACATATTCATAGGTTCTGTTGACTTGGAAAAGGCGTTCGACAGTGTTAAATAATGTAAGATGTTCGAAATTTTTGAGGGCCAACTATAGGGAGAGACGGGTAATACACGACATGTAGAAGAACTAAGAGGAAATAATATGTGTGGAAGACCAAGAACGATGTTTTCATATTAAGAAGGGTGTAAGACAGGGACTTTTTCGCCCCTACTCTTCAATCTATACATCAAAGAAGAAATGACGCAAGTAAAGAAAGTTTCAAGAGTGCAACTAAATTAGAGATGACAGGATATCAATCATGAATTTCCCTGACATAAAACGAAATAGTGGTGAGCTAACTAGCTACGCTATGAGTCAGCATGGTTCAGCGGGGCGACGCCGATAGACACTGGAATCTGGAGAAAGCCTATCTAGTGAGAATGGTGAAGTTGTACGTGATTGGCTGTTGAGATCCGACGACATGTTTCGTACGGCGGTTCTTTCGATTCAACGTTCGAAGTACTTTTCGGTGTTGGAAAACTTTTTTCGAGGATTGTAAAAACAGTTGGAAAGTACGTATGTTATTTACGTGTTGGGACTCTGTTTAGACAGCGGGTTGTATAGATTTTACGACTGTGAGCGTAGTTATCAGCTTTTACCTGTTTTTAAGAACTGCTTCTTCAAAGATCAAATAAGAAATTATTCGTCATGAAACTACAAGTTTTGAAGTGCGGTATGTATTAGACTATTAACAATTCTTGTCATATCTTGCTCCGCAGTCGGTCATTCCCAGTTATAATTCAACTGTTACAGGAAACACCAAGTACAAACATCAAAAAAGGAGATTTTTTTCTCTGGTTGAAAAACAGATATATTAAGTACAGTATAAACCAGACTCGTGCCGATCTCCTGCAGTTCGTTAATTTACTCAAGTCACGTGACAAAGCGTACAAACTTGATTTCCTTGCACATGAAAAGGGTCACACAGTTTTGTGTGTACCCACGTGTCGCTGTCAGTGTATCCCCATGGAATTAATTTGGTCAAAGGGTTAAGGATATGTGGGAGAAGGAAAAAACATTCAGGATAACATAAACTGAATCGCTTGTGTATGAGGCAATAGACAATATCCCATCTGTAGCGTGGGCTCAAAGAAAGAATAATTGGACAAGGAAGTGATGATGAATATAAGCCTTGAACCTGTCATCAGAAACTTAAAGTCAGATTGTTCGGAAACAGACTCAAATAGAAGTGATGATGGTATTACAATACGGACTCGTGGTTTAAAACAATGTGTTTGTCAACTTATCAGTTGCTTACATTGTTATGAGAACTTCCTAGTCTCTTTGATTAGGACTTCGTATCCTTTGAATTATGCAGACTATAAAGTTCAACACATTGCACAAGGAGAAGTTAAGTTTTCAGCACCCCACCATGTTGTATGCTTTAATAACACGCGAGAATGATCATGGATAAATTCGTCGATAATCTGATATTTCCACATGTAAACCTGTGTCAATTTCAATGCACGAACTGGATAAGGCCCTAAAATGACAGTAACTGTTACTTGTTGAGATATCGGTGGTTTTCTGTGTCAACGATCATCATACCCTGGCGTTATTCGCAAATAATTGTTGTTAGCTTGTTCAAGGGATTATCAATGCGGCCTTTCCAGTAATGTCGAACAAGTTAGTTTACACTCATAATTCCCATTAACCGGGAAAAATAAGGCAAGTTACTGACCATTTTTACTATAGCCTTTTCGTTGGTCTTTTCTACCAGAATTTTTTTTTTTTTATGTGCAGTGATTGCAATTAACTGCCGTCAAACACATCAACACATACCTCATGCACATTTTTAAAATTTCTATTTTAACGTATTGTACTATGTACCATAGGCGATTTTAACATTTACTACTCCCCTCGCAGGCTTGAACATATTGTACTATGTACCATAGACGATTTTAACATTCAATATTCCACTCACAGGCTTGAACGTATTGTACTATGTACCATAGGCGATTTCAACATTCACTATTCCCCTCACAGGCTTGAACGTATTGTACCTTGTACCATAGCCGATTTTATCATTCACTATTCCCCTCACAGATATGAACGTATTTTACTATGTGTCATAGGCGATTTTAACATTTACTATTCCCCTGACAGGTTTTAATGTCTTGTACTATGTACCATAGGTCATTTTAACATTCACTATTGCCCTCACAGGTTTTAACGTATTGTACTATGTACCATTGGCGATTTTAACATTCACTACTCCCCTCACAGGCTTGAATGTATTGTACTATGTACCATACGCGATTTTAACATTTACTGTTCCCCTCACAGGCTTGAACGTATTGTACTATGTACCATAGGCGATTTTTACATTTACTATTCCCCTCACAGGTTTTAACGTATTGTACTATGTACCATAGGCGATTTTAACATTTACTACTCCCCTCGCAGGCTTGAACGTTTTGTACTATGTACCATAGGCGATTTTAACATTCACTGTTCACCTCACACGCTTGAACGGATTGTACTGTGTGCCATAGGCGATTTTAATATTCAATATTCCTCTCACAGGCTTCAACGTATTGTACTATGTACCATAGGCGATTTTAAAATTCACTATTCCCCTCACAGGCTTGAACGTATTCTACTATGCTCCATAGGCGATTTTAACATTCACTATTGCCCTCACAGGCTTGAACGTATTGTACGAGGTGCGTTCAAGTTCTAAGGCCACTGATTTTCTTTCTCCGGACTGGAAAGAGATAGAAACTTGTTTTAAAATGAGGCCGCGTTCATTGACAACACGTCACAGAGGTGGCAGCACCTTACGGCAGATGGAATTTTACCGCCAGCGGTGAGAATGAGAACTGTTTTAAATACATAAAATGGCGACGTTTTCCTTACTTGAACAGCGTGCAATCATTCGTTTTCTGAATTTGCATGGTGTGAAACCAATTTAAATTCATCGACAGTTGAAGGAGACATGTGGTGATGGAGTTATGGATGTGTCGAAAGTGCGTTCGTGGGTGCGACAGTTTAATGAAGGCAGAACATCGTGTGACAACAAACCGGAACAACCTTGGGCTCGCACAAGCCGGTCTGACGACATGATCGAGAAAGTGGAGAGAATTGTTTTGGGGGATCGCCGAATGACTGTTGAACAGATCGCCTCCAGAGTTATCATTTCTGTGGCTTCTGTGCACACAATCCTGCATGACGATTTGAAAATGCGAAAAGTGTCATCCACGTGGGTGCCACGAATGCTGACGGACGACCACATGGCTACCAGTGTGGCATGTTGCCAAGCAATGTTGACGCCCAACTGCAGCATGAATGGGACTTTCTTTTCTTCGGTTGTGACAGTGGATGAGACGTGGATGTCATTTTTCAATCCAGAAACAAAGCGCCAGTCAGCTCAATGGGAGCGCACAGATTCACCGCCACCAAAAAAATTTCGGGTAACCGCCAGTGCTGAAAAATGATGGTGTCCATGTTCTGGGACAGCGAGGGCGTAATCCTTACCCATTGCGTTCCAAAGGGCACTACAGTAACAGGTGCATCCTACGAAAATGTTTTGAAGGACAAATTCCTTCCTGCACTGCAACAAAAACGTCTGGGAAGGGCTGCGTGTGTGCTGTTTCACCAAGACAACGCACCCGCACATCGAGCTAACGTTACGCAACAGTTTCTTCGTGATAACAACTTTGAAGTGCTTCCTCATGCTCCCTACTCACCTGACCTGGCTCCTAGTGACTTTTGGCTTTTTCCAACAATGAAAGGCACTCTCCGTGGCCGCAAATTCACCAGCCGTGCTGCTATTGCCTTAGCGATTTTCCAGTGGTCAAAACAAACTCCTAAAGAAGCCTTCGCCGCTGCCATGGAATCGTGGCGCCAGCGTTGTGAAAAAAGTGTACGTCTGCAGGGCGATTACGTCGAGAAGTAACGCCAGTTTCATCGATTTCGGGTAAGTAGTTAATTAGAAAAAAAAAATCGGACGCCTTAGAACTTGAATGGACCTCGTACTATGTAACATAGGCGAATTTAACATTTACTATTCCCCTCACATGTTTTAACGTATCGTACTATGCACTGTAGGCAAATGAGCCTGACCGTTGTCCGCAGCAACGCAGTTCGGCAACGTGGACTTTGACCGCTTTACTGCCGCGCATGCGCAATTCTCATCCCTCCGCGCTTCCTTACTGTTCCGCCTCTATGCGCGGAAGTGCTGTCCTACGTGACGCGAGTTATAGCTACGTACGACAGCAATTTGGACGAAATGTGGCCGACGTAGCGCTGATGGTCGGTTCCTCTCTGTGCAGAACGTGGAGAAAGCAGCGCACCTAGCGGCATTGCCTACAAACACACACTAGTAAGCCGCAAGCACCTAACCTTACAGGCGTGGCCGCTGATAGCGACCAACCAGTTGTGATCGGAAGTAGAGTGCTGCAACGCTCAGTGTTTGACCGGTCACGTCTCGCCTGTTGAAGGGGGGACCGAGCAGCTCGTGTCCGGTCCCACACGATTCGGCTCGGTCACGTACTCGCCCCATGTCTGTTGTCCGGATTCCGGACACGCGGATAACCGAGCATGACCGGTCACCGCTGACGTCTCACCTCGCCTCGCCCAGGCTCGCTGCTCTGTACTTTACTGTGCAAATCCAACGCCTCTCTTTCTCTCTCTCTCTCTCTCTCTCTCTCTCTTTCTTCTTTAATACAAAAGTAACATTTCCAAGAACGGGTACGTGACACAGCTAAATTCATAAAGCACCTGGAAAGTAAAATGATATTTCAATACAATCGCAGATAGAAGACGAGTCTCATTTCCAAACAAAAGAGATATTTTTCCTTTCATTTATAGGAAACATTAAATAAGTGCTTTCCCTGTAATCTAGAAGACAACCATCTTCATAAAGAAAGCATACAAAGAACATTAAACATTTACAGACGTAACTTGTCATACGTTTCAATTGTTTGCAACATAAACAAAATTATAGTTATTGTTGATCAGCAGGAAATCACTAACGCGTTCCGGATTTAATTGGCTGCGGCAATTTGTTAGTAACATGCCGGCTTTACTAAAGCACCTTTCACTAGGTGCGCTTGTTGCTGGGATACATAAAATACGTGTTGCAACTGCAGCCAAACCTGGCAGATCTGTTTCATGTCTGCTCCACCACTTTAAGATGTCATCATCTCCGGAGTGCATTAAAATGTACAGATCTACTTCATCTGCTGCGGATGATCTGTTGTTCCTCCATTCCTTGAAACGAGCTCTCTTTCTGGGTGGTGATGACACAGTACTTGAAGGGTCTATGATAATAAACAAAAGAGACAAGTAATACAGAACTGATATGGAAATCATCGAAACATTCCCGTAAGAGACTGATGACCTCGCTGTTTGGTCTCTCCCCCCAAACAACCCGACCCCCGTTCCCATAAAAACGAGGTGTTTTACGTTAATGAAATATTATACGAGTCACAACATTCCCGTTTCTCTATAATACACTTTCCACTAACTATGCAAAAACGATTATGTTAATAATTGAATGTTGTACCTCGTACGTAGCACACATTTGTCGCACATTGTTAAGAATTTCCTGCTTTTCACTTATTTCAAGCATATTAAGATAACGGAAGGACGGCCAAAGAAACGATCTTTGAGAGGTTTCTTGCAACTGTGTTTCTTTAAATGAGTGGTTCCCGACTGGAAAAACAATAAAATGGAGCAGTTTATGCACGATACGTAACCAGTAGACGCAATATTTTCATCTACAACCAACAGAAATGGTACCCCATACTTGGCTTTTTAGACCTTCCCGTTTCTTTAATGTGTAAACATTGCTTTCAATCTTACGTCTTACTACACTGGCTTCCTCGCGCTGCATGATTACAGAGATAGACACACCACAAATAAGAAGCCCGTACTGGCTGCAGTGTCACACGGATAGTAACACGTGTAATGTGTTTGAAGTTAATTGCTACGTATTCGGTCACGGCTTCTATGCTCGGTCAAAAGAACTAGTGCGGGTAGCCTATCCAGTTAGGGTGTGCTCGCCCCACCTCGTATTTTGTGCTCACTTACTCGGTCATGCAGGACTCTAATCGGAAGCTTCTCTGGATGTCATTGTCCACTGTCCACGTAAAATTGACGTACTCCTACCTGCAGACATGGATTTTCAATTTATTTTTCTGGCAGCCTACTTTGCGTTCCGTGTCAGCTTTTGATTCTGAATTTGCTCCGCGATGTTTGCGGCGTGACTAGCTTCCACATTATGCATGGACTCCTCCGTATGTGGATATCTGGTAAACAAACTTTAACATGGGCTTGTGAGTTATATAGCCCAAATATGTGTCGTTTTTGACAACCGAAACAGAAATGCGTAAAAAAGGTGTTCAGAACAAACATATCAGCGGAACCATATAACCTCCTGTAGTCACGACTGAAGTACAATCTTTCTCTGCATAGTCATTATATTTTCCTTTGTATGGTGTCCAGTTGTTGTTCGCCACTTATTATGACTGCCAATGACGAGGGTAAATACTTTAGGTTTATCAGTAGACTGAAATGCTTATAACGTAACGTACACAAAATCTAGCAGTACAACGCTATCATCATGGTGTCGGTTCCCGTTATGAATTATTTGGTTTGGTTAGTTATCTCCGTAGACCGATAAGAAGAACTGTAACGTCTGTTCAGTATACTGTCAAGCAAAACAATTACGCTATGGTGGAGCGTGATCTCGAAAGTTATGTTATTGGAAAGTATAACTGCTGTTCAAAAATTAGACTAAAGCCCTGTAAAATTATAAGATAAAAAGAAAATAATGAAAGGAAGTCAACCAACCCATAGTGTGAAAAGCATTAGCAAAGATGTACTGATTGGAATTACGGTAAATTTACTGTTACAGGAATTAATAAATTATTGCTAGGTAATAGAAACCGATACAGCAGTGAAATGTTTCCAATTCCTGACATTATTCTTCAATGAAACGTATATACTACCTTTACGAAATAATTATATCCACACAACCAGTGCTGTGCGAATTAAATCTATGTACGTGTACAGTCTTTGGAGACAATTCAATTCCAGTCAATAGCCGAAATCTTGACTTTCCTTTACACTTACCAATCCGTATAGTATTAGCACAAAAATCTGCATTTCTCAATATATTTTCTCAATTCAGGTGCCAAGTAAGTGATAACACATATCTTACTTGAGCCCTAATGTAATGATTCTAAACTACAGCTTAAAAATTAACACTTCAACTCGAAATTTTCTCTCTTTTGTTAGGTAAATCAATGTTCCCTCATGCCTACGTTGATTTGGTGTTCATATTTGCTTCGTAAAGCACAGATCTTGAATTCAGCATCTGTTTCAGTATTTCAAAGATACTGTTAGAATGTACAGTGTGGTCAGAAAATGTCTGAAACGCTTATAGGGATGTTGCAGGGCAGGTTGTAGTGAGATATGAATGTTACAAAATTAAGTACTGTACGTTGCGCCGTTTCCGAGTTATTTAGCATTGAAGTTAGCCAATCAGATTGTCGCGCGCGTAAATTCAAGTTTCAGCTAATGAGACAAAGCACTCGTTGGGCGACATCGCCCCTGGTAGGCCGCTTGAATGTGAGCGCGCGACACCCCGATTGGCTAAATTCTATGCTAAATAACTTGGAAACGGAGCAACGTATCGAATTTTTTTCTTAACATTTATGTCTCAGTGCAACCTGCCCTGTAACATCCCTACAAGCATTTCACACATTTTCTGACCACCCTGTGTACACACTATAATGACAAAATGTAACTATATACATACAGTGAACAATTGTATTCCAGGTTCGATAATGTGAATTTTACATAAATAGCTAAGTTGAGGGAATGAAGAAAGCGTTAACGATCCGTCAACAACGAGGTCATTAGAGAGGAAGGACAACCAAGGACTGGGAATGGGTGGGCAAGTAAGCCGACCGTGCCCTTTCACAGCAACTACACTCATCCACAAAAAAAACAAAAAAAAGTTAATGTACATTAATGAAATTTAGGGAATACGTTTATCTAGGTAATATATTAAGTGATTAACATGGCAAGTTCTCAGGTTAATGTACGCGAGAAATGTCATTGCTACTGTGAAATGTTGGTACATTAATAAATTCTCTAACCAACAGATTGTGGATTGCAACTGTCGTGTAGTTGCTGAATGTCAGTTTGTAAAATTCCATGCCTGCTGCATTTGGCCAGTCGACACAGGGACGGTTAATGCAAATTGTGAATAACTCTGGAGATGTCGTCCAATGATGTCCCATACGTATTCGATTGGAGGCAGATCTGGTGACTGAGCAGGCCAAGGCAACAGTCAATAACCTGTAGAACATGATGGGCCACTACAGCGGCATGTGGGCGAGTGTTATCTTGTTAGAAAACACTTCCTAGAATGCTGTTCATGAATGGCAGCACAGCAGGTCGATTCGCCAGACTGATGTAAGACTTCGCAGTCAGGGTGTGTGGGACAACAGCGAGAGTGTTCCTGCTGCCATCTCTGGCACCGGGGCGCAATCAACTATCATTTGAAAATACAACAGTGCAACAGCCTTCCACTCTGCCCTCCCATAAGCGGTGGTTTTGGGTTAGTGGAATGCACACTGAAGAGCATCTGGCTCGGACCTATTCCTTAGGCAACCGATATTTAACAGTTTGTTGTGTCACTGTGGTACCAACCGCTGCTCGAATGGCTGCTGCAGACGTAATACGATGAGCCACAGCCATACGCCGAACACAAAGGTCATGCCTTTAGTGGCCGATCAGACCCCGGTCTTCTGGCGACCGTACATTCTTGGGGCCACCGCTGCCAGCGAAATCTTTCTGCAATATCGCGGAAGGAACATCGTTTCTCGTAGCCTCGTTCAAACACCCTGAGCTGTTCATAACAGCATCACCGTTGTGTTAAAGGCATTCTTGTCTAACATCAGATCAGCACGTTGTGTCTCAACGCTCACGAATGTTACTGTATGTATTTGAAGCTAAAGAACCCCCACCTACAACTTACGTTTATCTCACAGAAATTCATCTTGGGATAGTTTTTCCATTAGTGTATTCCAGCATCTGATCTGACCGATTTAGAGTAAATACAGATTATATATTTATAAATGGCCGAACGGGGATTTGAACACTGTCCTCCGAAATTAGATTTCAGCGTTTCAACAATTCATTGACCCAAATAATTGATAGCTAGATTGAATCATTAGTACTACTTACCGGTATGTGGTACAGTATCCCACAAAGCACATATTCAGTGGTTAAAAGCGAGGCAAAATAATAATCTACTTTCCGAGTTTAAAGAAGACATTTAGCACATTTTAGTGCGACAGAATATTCCTTGGAGTGGCCTACGCTTTTCTCCGGTTCAACATGGAACATTTGACTTTAAAAACCGCCCATTAAAATGGAGAAAGCATGACACTCCGCTAAACTTTTCTATTGTGTGAAGTGCTTGAGAAGTAGAACCTCGTTAATCAATAGCGCACGTCAAAAAGAGAGAAAGAAACGTGGATTAAGAAGTTTGCCGTTACGTGTCCTAGAGCATGAATAATGAACAAAGTTCAGTACTTGGGGAGGAACAGCGCTCGGACTTTTCTTACCGTTGAAGTACCCACCACCGCTCCATTTCTTACATTCCGCTTATTTTCGGAAACGAATTTGCAAATCATTTCCAGAATTAGTTTCTAGTTTGCTCATCGTAGGTACCAATGATTCCTGTCATAATAAAAGGTACTTAGACAGCGCAATAACACAATTCTTTACGAATTCTTTTGATATAGTTACGGCTAACCGGCCATTGACCTCCTTCTTCTCTGCTGGATGCACACGCATTGCCCGAACTCTTACGGGACTCGGTAAGATTGTCTGCCGCGAGTAATGAGTGTAATGGACAGCAGCATTACGAACGTTGTGTGGACATTAAGTTAGGAATGTGAGTCTCACGGAGAGCGTGCAAGGGATAAATACCTGGCAGTCGCATTATTCTCTATGCCCTCGGTGGCTCAGATGCACAGAGCGTCTGCCATGTGAGCAGGAGATCCCGGGTTCGAGTCCCGGTCGGGGCACACAGTTTCAACTGTCCCCGTTGATGTATATCAACGCCTGTCGACAGCTTAGAAACTTAATTTAATTATCTTTTCAACACAGTTCTCCGTCCTCTCATTTCTTCAGAGCAATAAATACAACTTTACACGTTTTCGCTGTTGATCGTAATGTTGGTTTTGCATTGACCCTGGTCACTAGCCTATACTTACGTCTGCTTCCATCTTCACGGCAAAAATAAAATTAAAATTCTTCAGTGAATGTATCCACGGATGTAGGCGTGTGCGTAGCAATATGTAGAACTATGGTTTTTAAGTACTTCTTTAATATTGTTTGTCTTACTAGCGTAATCGAAACTTTAATTACGTCACTGACCGGATGTAACAGACTGCCTCGCGAGGATAATAAGGCGTATCTTCCCACAGCTAAACGCGATTTGTACCGAATAGCTTTAATTTTTCTTACAGTACGAAAAGACCAATCATCGATACCTTAATATGAGAATATTAATGAAACTGAGAGACCTTAAAATTTCCCGGCGAATTAAATGTTCAAACAATTTACGGGCTTGCTGCCGGGTGACGTCGTCGACCATCTCCGATATTTCGGCAGGAGCACACCCTGCCATTCTCAAGGCACAACTGCAAGGAGGAAGCAATGTGCAAGGGAATTCAATACCTCGGTTCACAGAGGAGAAACAAGGAAGATACCACACACAGAAGAAGTAACCGAAAACTCAACACAAGCAAAGATAACCAACATCAGAAATATCCATAGTGATCAACAGGTGAGGTAGCCCTAATTCTGTCCCTCTGTTTTTTGACAGATTTTACTCTACAGATTTGATCGTTATTTGACTGCTTACAAACGAAAACCGACCAGTGTTAAAATGGGTCACGTGATATGACGGTCACCATACAGTCTGCATCATAATTAACACAGAAAACTGAGTCGTGTGTAATAAACGAGCCGGCCGGGGTGGCCGTGCGGTTCTAGGCGCTACAGTCTGGAACCGCGCGACCGCTACGGTCGCAAGTTCGAATCCTGCCTCAGGCATGGATGTGTGTGATGTTCTTAGGTTAGTTAGGTTTAAGTAGTTCTAAGTTCAAGGGGACTGATGACCTCAGATGTTAAGTCCCATAGTGCTCAGAGCCATTTGAACTATTTGAACAAGAAATACGATACTGCTTCTGCATGTAACGAGTTAAAATTCAGAACACCATCGCACATGTAGAGGGAGACAACTTTAAAATTTCAAATGGGAACCCCCATTTTTTATTGCAGTATCAGATTCTACTTAAAAAACTATATAGACTACATTTTGTCTTAAACATTTGTTTTGATTCTTGGTAGCTGGCGCTGTAATTCAAGAAAATCCATGTGCTAAGTTTTGCGTGGAAAATGGTTACGGATGAATATAAATTACTTATTTACTTCGTAAATTATTATTTGCTAAGACTAAAATTCTCCCTCTCTCCGCATAGCGTAGGGTTTGAGAGAGAGGAATTAGGGTTTCAGAAATGTTGACCCACATATTACTTTTTTCCGCAGATTCGGATAGGTTTTGTTTTTTTCGTGGTCATGAGGCCATACAACTTTTAATTATCAAAAAAATCATCTGACTAGCTAACTAACCAAACATCCTACATACTAACGAGTGAACTCATTTTTTATTAACCGTAACCATTATCGACGCAAAAATGAGAACATGGATTTTCTTGAATTACAGCGCCAACTACCAAAAATCAAATAAATGTTTAAGACAAAATGTACGTAGTTTTCTATGTAGAATCTGATTCTGCAATAAAAAATGGGATTTCCCATTTGAAATTTTAAAGTTTCCGACCACCACACCCCCATGGGGCTGGGGCGGCGGGCTAATTTTCGCACCAGCAAATGTTCCCCTCGAAAATAATCAACTTCGGATTTTACACATTTTTTCATGTGAAACTTATTTTTCGAGTTATTCTGGTTTTCCAACTTAAAATCCGTGTGTGTGTGTGTGTGTGTGTGTGTGTGTGTGTGTGTGTGTGTGTGTGTGTGTGTGTGTGTGTGTGTTTGGGGGTTCTTTCAGTGTAACATTTGTGTCTCATATATATGTCATGTCTGTTCTTTCGAAAACGAATCAGGAGGAATGTCACATAATTTGTGACTCTACCTGAGAAAATAAAATGATAAATTTCCCTGAACATGTGTACGATTTTCTTCCATCTTTATGGAACTGGAGTGGATTGAAGACTACACACACCCATGAATGATTACAAAGTGTGAAAATTACTTACCAGAGTGCTGTGTAGGCGCTGTGGTGGACAGAATTATGGTCGAACAGATGACTGATCCCTCCTACAAGGGTGTTCAAAAAACTCCTCACCCATCTGAATCTACCTGTCAACGCATTGTATGTTATATTTCACA
Source organism: Schistocerca cancellata (assembly GCF_023864275.1). NCBI lineage: Eukaryota > Metazoa > Arthropoda > Insecta > Orthoptera > Acrididae > Schistocerca > Schistocerca cancellata. Next base: position 684,478,832 of record NC_064630.1, on the reverse strand, counting down.
TTGAACATCGTCTCCGCGTGTCTTAATGCGGCCAACAGCGTCGGTGATGCGAGCGACAAGTTCTAAACGTGTATCCACCTTCGTAGCGTACACATACTCCTTTAATCAGCTCCATAAACAGAAGCCTAACTGGGTTAGGTCGGGTGATATGGCACTCCAGTTAATAGAGTTAGATTGGATGATATGGCAGGTCTGTCAATGGGTCTGCCACGGCCAACCCAACGTTGTTGATGTTTCACGGCGGACTATTCTACGTGCCTACAAGCAGCTGTGTTACACGCTTGGGCACGAAATACGGCGTAATTACTGCAGTCGGAAAGGATCCTGGCCAAGGAACCGGTCACGTGTTTCGTGGCTTTTGAATCAAAATTGCTTTCAAACTCAACAGTACTTGCTGCAGGCAGTGAACCCGTTGGCGAGGTAACATTGGCAACGGGAACTGCATGCAGTGAAAATTAGGAGCTGGTCACTTCCCAGTAGACCGTTGCCCACGCAGTCACACACAGACGAAAACTGTGAAGTTCATTGGACTCGAAGAACATGTTACCGGTTTCCTGAACACTCCCCCACCCTATTACACGTCGACTGCCGGGAAGATCACTGGATCTGAACCCCTTAGAAAATCTGTGGAACATGTTGGAACAACGGCTAAAACGCCAACAGCTGCATACCTGCAATTCGGTGGAACTGCACGATCAAATCCTTACCGAATGCCTTAATCTGGAAGCGACGTATCTGCACATCCTTGTGGACTCACTTCCTAACCGAATCCTGCTGGGTACAAAGACATGGGGGCAATTATACGGTACTAAATGATCCTTGCAACGATATGTCTAGGAGTGACTAATTTTATTCTCCGTTGAACTTACATTTGTACTAAGTAGGACAATATTTGATTCAGCGGTTAACAGTGTAACCAAAATAAGCAGTCATATCGCTCATTTGCGGATCCATCTACTGGAACGCTGTTGTTTCTCTTGTTTGACTTCACACGTGTTAGGATCTGGGGTTCAGTTCACGGCGGGGTTGGGTATTTTCTCCAACCGGGGACTGTGTGTCTGTGTTGTCCTTATCATTTCGTCACCTTTCGGGATAATGGTGAAAATGGACTGTGAATAGATTGGGAATCGGTAGGGGAGCTGATAACCGCATCATCGAGCGCCCCACAAAGTAACTATCATCATCAAAACGTGTCAGTTTCCCATACCAACTATGATTCACCACGTATAACATTTCGCTCCGATTGGGGCAAACAAAGGAATGAGCCACAAGGATATTAACACATAAACAATAGCTTTGTAATGGTGACATTTGAGTTTCAAAATTATTTCGTTAAATTACCTCTCCCGGATGGTTTGGAAGCCAGTGGAAATAACTGTAAACACAGCGCATTCAGTCTTTCGGCGAGGAGGATACGTCGCTGCACACTACAAACGGCAGTCATGTTTTGACGCGCCAGCTTTAAGCATGCGTGTAACCACTACAGCTTTCTGAAGGAGTCGATACGTCCTCTCTCTCTCTCTCTCTCTCTCTCTCTCTCTCTCTGTCTATCTACCCTCCTACTCTCTCCCTTTTCTCGGAGCGAGCCGCCTATTCATACGGCCCCCTGAGTTCGATACCGCAGCGGCGCTCGAGCTTGCTGGGATGCCAGCCATCAGGCGTAGAGCCATTCTCTCTTTTGTACCAACAGACGTTGCTGCCCCGCGTCTGTTTGGCTCTCGCCGTTTCTACAAAATCCCGTGACTCTCTTCCAACACAGCGAAGCTGGGCGTGCGTACTATAATTAAACAGGGGCTTTCAGTTCAGTACCGTTATATACACACTAAAAGACTGTATCATCAGAGGCAGAGGCAGACTTAACGCGCACCAAGCGGTATACATACTTGTTGCCTTCAACATCAGGATAAATCGACTGGAGGATTATGTAAACAATTTGGCTTATTTGATTGCCACGAAAGACAGAATCACTCTTTGATGGAAATCAACGTGTTTCTCGTAATGGTTCAGTTTAACGGGAATGAATTTGGTTCCTCGTCTGTGCGTATTCCAAGAATGTGAGACAGGATGATAAGTGTTTTATGGCAGTGACGCTTCGTAAACACGTTAAGTAAAATTTTGTCGGATGTTAATCAAAACCGCGATTAATTTAATACGTACGATTTACTGTCATAAATTCCTCCCACAGTGCTTAAAAAATGCCTACGTGTGGAGTAGGAACAGGATTGCAAAATACGTTCTACCTATGGTTTTTATTCTTTTCAGATGGTTCAACTACATATATTTGGAAGAAGATCTGACTTTGTGTGTGCTTAAGTCGTGGCAACTTGGATATTATGGAAATAATATCCTAGTATGATGTTATTCTCTACAGTGGGTTTCACAATTACAACTTTTAATGCTCTCGGAATGTCCTTGAACATCAGTTTCATGACATACGTTGGAGTTCAGAGCGTTTGACATACCATGCAAGCACTGTGACTATGACAATAAAACGATGTACTTTCGACGGCAGGAACTACCGTCATAATATTTTCATAGAACCATTGGCAGTGTGTGATCTTGTAGTGTAATGCATGAAGTATCGTAGGTTTGCTCGTTAGCAGTTAGTTCTCTGATGTAAGGTTACAATACAGGGTTCCCGAAAGTTATGGACACACATGGAAAGTACAGGCCGAAAGTAGCTAAAGGGCTCCGATAAACATTGCTCCACAAATCAACCGTTATAGAGATACAACATATTTCCTGTTGCGGTTCATCAGTGTCTAGGAACACATGGCATGATTAAAACTTAAAGTAGGTGCTCTAAATGTTGACCATGCGTCTGAATGCAAAAATGAACTCAGAAATGAGTTGCGAATCCTCTGAGGCAGTCGTGGGTAATTCTGTAAGTGCTGGAAGGCTGCTTGAATCCACAAGCGCAATTCCTCGTTAGCGTAGACTATGCTTTTAACGTGACCCGACACCGGAATCCATGGGATTTAAATCCAGAGACGTTGGAGACCATGGCTGAGGCCCTCCTGTACGTACCCAACGTTGTCCAGACGTTCGAGTTAGAACCCGGTGCACTCGTAAATTAAAATGTGCTGGAGCACCGTCATGCATCAACCTCTTGTTCACGCGTTGATTCTGTAGGACATCATCATGTGCATTTGTAAATACAGTCCGCAGTAACCGCATGTATCGCTGTCTGGTTAGTCTCTGTGGTAGGAAGTCTGGTCCAGTTAAGCGCTCTCCTAGCAGTCCTGTCCAGATGTTCAACAAATAAAGCTGCTAATGTCGTCATACGTGTGTTGTATTAAGATTGATATCGGCCCAAATGTGACACTTATGGTAGTTAAAAGCACGGTCACGGGTAAACCCAGCCTCATCCGTGAACATAATGCTGCTTACAAACCGGGGATTCAGGGCACACTGTTGTTACCCCCATTTGCAGAAATTCTCTCAAGGTGGGAATTCTGCATTGTTGAGGGCTTGCACTCGCTCGCGATGATATGGACAGAGTACTTGCCGATGTACAGTCCCCCACACACTGCTATGACTCAGCATACGCTCCTGAGTAGCAATCCTCCTTGTTGAAGTGCTCGAACGTTCATGTAAAATGCGTAACACCCTTTCCTCAGAATCGGGTGTTATGGGTGTGGGTCGACCTTCTCGTACATGGTGTGCCAAACTCCCGGTTTCTCTAAGGCTCTGATGTAACTGGCTAAATGTACGCCTGCCATTCGCTTTGCCATTCATGAAGTGCATGTCAGTGTACTGTTCATTGGTGTAACCTTTGTCCATGGTGCTTTCACGCTCGTAACTAATTATGAGGCCACTTCTGAAGAATAGGCGCATGTGTAAACAAAGAGACAGTCGTCCGAATAACTTAAAATACTAACGTAAATACCGCGGTATCCAGAGGCGTTTACATTTGGTTCCCAACTCGAATTAGTTAGATACCTGGGCAAAAGTTGATTACGGATCATTGTTTATTGGAGTTTTTAGCTACTTTTGGCCCGTAATTTCACTTGTGAATTATTGACCATCACTTCCGAAACACCATGTGTAACGTCAATGTGCCTATCAGTAGTTGTGGTTTGGTCGACCTAAGAGCTTGTATGCACTGCTCATCTAAGTGTGTCGATGAAAACAATTTGATAGAGTAGCGCCTGAGAGAGGTGCGATTGTGTTGGGCTTATTGATGCCAGATCTTCTTGGTTCACGCTGCCTGAGGAGATGGTGTAAACAGGGAAGCGATGGAAAATGGCCCGTTCTCTGCTCAGCTACATACGGGCTGGGCACATGCTGGCTACCGCAATTTCAGTATTTTAAGGACGCCGTTTTACTTACGCAACTTTCCATGCGAAACGAGTAAACGACCTCCATGCTGGCCATGGTAGGCCGTTTAATGTGGATAGATTCTCTTTTGGTGACATCCAATCACGCTTAGCTCTGTCCTCCTACCGTTGAAGCCTGTCTTCAGCGTTTCACGTCCCTAAAGTGGCGGCACTTGAGGTAAATCTCTTCATGCTGCGAAGACGTTGAGGAAAAGCTTCATGACCTGGCAGTGAATGTTTGCCGTTGGTGTTGATTTAACTCCTTTCGGATTCCGCAGTTATTATCCGTCTGATGTTGGGTGGTACTAATCAGGCTACAACTCGGATTTTCTAGTTTGCAAATGGTGTCAGGCGTCCTATCACTTGAAGATAAGTCTGGTGAAGAGCAGCGACAAGCTGTTTCGAGCGGCAGGATTGGTAAAGAGTGAAGCATGCAAAACCTGCCCGTAAAGTCAACTCATGAACTAACATTACTCACGCTCCTCTTCTGTTAAGTTTGAATAAAACTCCTCCAGGATTCCCAAATACACGTCACTGCTCGCTGTCGTCTCAAAATCTATTGGCCACATATTCCGTGTGGCGGAAATGGCATACCCAACACCAAAGAAAGAGCTCATGAACGTCAGAGTATGCAAACGTTGGAATATTGACTCTGACAATCTCTTCACACAAATAAAGACTAGAGTATTATCTAATGGAAAGGTGCTTCCCAGTACAATTCCACCACAGACTGATCCCCAATTATTTACAAAGAATAAAGGACGCTTTAAAACTGACATGCAAAAAGAAATGAAAGACTGAAGCAACTGAAATACATTGTAAGTGGGACGACCAATAACGTCGGACAACCTCGACGGAAGCGACGTCATAGATGGTGGAATTATGAATGTGGATTTCCAGTTGATGATCGTGGCACAGCCCGGAGGAAGTGGAACTCGACTAAACGTCAACAAGACTGGTAGAATTTCACAATGGTGCGGAGCCTAACCAGCAAGACGATCAGGCGTGTGAAGAGATCTTACGATCAATCAAGACTGGATGAGGAATTTAAAATGTACAACACCAGAAACTTTTATCGACCTTTCAAAGAGGAACTCACAGGGTATAAACCACAATGTCTTCACTTTAAGAGCAGGCCGTAGTAGCCGAGTTGTTCTAGGCGCTTCAGTCTGGAACCGCGCGACCGCTACGGTCGCAGGTTCGAATCCTGCGTCGGGAATGGATGTGTGTGATGTCCTTAGGTTAGTTAGGTTTAAGTAGTTCTAAGTTCTAGGGGACTGATTACCTCAGAAGTTAAGTTCCATAGTGCTCAGAGCCATTTGAACGATTTCACTTTAGGAATACAGCCAGGGAGCTGGTCACTAATAACGGCGAGAACGTGGAACTTTTTGCAAACTGTTATGAGCAATTATTTTAGTTGTGAAGAGCGCACGGAAAGACTGCCTGTCGAAGATCCTCAAGAGATACACCTACCATCTATACCACCAACTATCCAACAAGTTCCTAATGGTATCAACCATCTTAAGAACTGCAGGGCACCCAGGGAAGATGATAACATTGCAGAAGGTCTGAAAGCAGGTGGGAATACGATCCACATGTCCTATACCAGATCACAGTCGACGGTATAGACACTGGCAGAATCCCTGACGACTGGAAATCAGCTGTCATACATCCTTTACGTATGAAAGGCGACTGCAGCTATGTCAACAACTACGGGGGATCTCTTTGTTGCCAATAGGATGGTAAGTCCTCTCCAAGATTATACTGGACAATGTAGAAAGTCAATGTGGTCAAACAGTTGGTGAATATCAAGAAGGATTTCGGCGTGGTAGGTCCTGTACCGAGCATATAGTCATTCTGAAAACCATTCTCAAACTAAAACAAAAACGAGTACGAATATCACCATAGTTTTCATCGACTTAATGACAGCTTATGATTCCATCGACCGCCAAACACTCTTCTTAGTACTCCAAGAACGACGTGTGAATAACAACACATACACCCTCATCAAGCAGACCGTCACGGGTACAGCCTTTACGGTGAAGTTCAGAGTGGAACTACCTCGGAGTTTCAACATCAAAACAGGAGTACGACAGGGTGATGGTCTATCACCCACTCTGTTTAATCTGGTGCTTGATAAAGTCATCAGAACCTGGGAATGTGCGCTGGGGAATCTAGCAATCAAGCCAGTTACCGTTGGATCAGGGCCACGAACAATCGAGATAAGGTGCTTTGCTTTCGCAGATGACATTGAAATTTAAACCAACAATTCTAAGAATCCTGTCATTGCTGTCCAAGCCATGCTTGAGATAGCAGTGAAGTCAGCGTTACAAATATCGTATGACGAGAACAAACAGTTTGAGAACCGGCACTCCAGTAACACCCCTTTGACAACTATACATGAGGCGATTGGAACGGTCAATGGCTTTCGTTATCTTGGTGAATGGGTCTACCCCAATGGTAGAGGCGACACCTCCATCTTAGATAGGCGAAAGGAAACTCAACGTAGCGTACCATCTGTCCCACAATCTGTACAACAAGAAGTGCATTTCGAAGAATGCTAAGGTCTGTCACCCGCTGGAGTGGCCGTGCGTTTCTAGGCGCTACAGTCTGGAACCGCGGGACCGCTACGGTCGCAGGTTCGAATCCTGCCTCGGGCATCGATGTGTGTGACGCCCTTAGGTTGGTTAGGTTTAAGTAGTTCTAAGTTCTAGGGGACTGATTACCTCAGAAGTTGGGTCCCATAGTGCTCTGAGCCATTTGAACCATTTTTAAGATCTGTCATTACAGAACTGCTGTAGGACTGAAGTTTCTGTATGCCGCAGAGACCGTCTTGATGAACAGAAAAGGCACGATGGATGGATGACCTGGATAAATACGAAAGACGCAGTCTCAAAAAAAATTCAAGGGCTGAGATTCCTCCCAGATGAAATCTACCGATTGAAGTCTAATTCTGAACTGTATCAACAGGTAGAAGCAGCCAAAACGTAGGAGGTTCAAGTTCAATCGGCACCTACAACGATAGAACAACAATAGGCTTCCGAAGAAGATCTCCTCTTAAAAGTTACAAGACTGGAAGCCTATGGCTAAATAAAGTACTAAAGGATTTGGGTTCTGCTAGGATCTCTGATCTAGAGGTAGAAGATTGTTCAAAATTTTGTGCTAAGGTAGAATCTTGGACCCCACTACCAGGAGTCCGTTAACATCGGAACACAATCTCACGGGAAAGGAAGGAGAAACTATGAGCAGAGCTCATGAGATATTGGGAACGGAAGAGAGCATCGAGGAGAACTAGTCACAAGCACTCCATAGAGGGCTTACATCAATAATAATAAATCAATGCCCTCGTCATACAAGAGCACTAGGTATGTCGCATGTGGATTTTCCGTCGACCACGTTGTTTTGGGAATTTATGTTCCGAGAGAGGTGGAACCACGCCTCGTCACACATTATGAGCTTTGGTGGGTCCTGGACACCACTGGCAAAATTTCTCAACAGCCATTAACTGAAATGCGCTGTCTTCAGCACTTCACGCTCCTTCAGGCCTCCCACAGCACTTATTAGGTACAGTTTTAACTTCAGTCCCTTAAAACACGTCTGCAACTCGTATGAACCTTCTGACTCTGCTTGTTGACTTACAAGACCTCTATAATTCAGATGGGCAGACGGATGGTGGTCTGTTGCTGGTATTATTTTGAACCGATCTTATACGCCGCCACTTTTTTCAGTCAATTCCTATATGGTACTTTTTCTGGCACCCAATTTCTGGAAATTTCTCCCGAAACAAGTTCTTTGTTTTCACAAAAGATAAAGTGCGAACGAACGCTTCAACAATGACTACACGATCGGGTAACGTATACGGCATCATCACACACTCACACTAACCTGCCTTCAGACAACGAGGCGTTTTTTTCTACTGGCTTCGACAGGTTTCACTGGCTGCGGCTGCTGCTGCGTTACCCATCAACACATTTTCACGCAGTGTCAGTACGTCGGAGGAAATGGTTGGTTGGTGCGCGTTGCGTAGGACGGGTGTGTTTTACGTGCCGCACCCTATTTGACCCAGCGGATGGATACTATATTGCTGAGTAGCGCAAAGGTAGAGCCAATGTCCAAAGTACGTTTGTACTTCTCTAACTTGTGGCTTTCAGATTTCTTTAGATATTGTTTCTTGCTGCGATCTTCATTCTGACACATATCTCCATGGCTCCAATCGAGTATAGCTTCAAGATATTTAGAAGTATAGCTGTGCCTGAGAGGAGGTCCCAGCAAGAGACTAGTTGCACAGAACACTCTTTTTGTTACTTGCTGTAACTGATGAAGATTTTCTGAACCCCAAAGAAGAAATCTAGCTTCGAATGTTCCGAAAGTATATGTAATCTCCGCCCGTGATCTGTACACTCCCTATGATATAGCACCCGTTCGTCCAATCTTTCTTAAAGTATGAAAAATCTACGAATCGGGTATTGCAGCATTGGAAGTTTGGAAACTTAAGGTATAATGTAGATTGAGATGATGTGGCCCACTATGGTCTCAACGTAATATTAATGCACCTGCCGTAATGTCGATATCAAAATACCAGATCGCAGTTCAGCAGTAGATGGTGTTTCGAATATGTAATTCTTTCATAATCTATGGTAAAGTCTTTGGTCGAATAAAGTGAAGAATGACTTTGCTGACCACACTACGTAATGCGCTATACACAGAGCTGGTGTCCCAGCAAGCTCTATTTCAGTATGTTATGTTTCTTTTCGAAAGAACATCCTACTTATTCTTACGTAATTTCTAGCTGGTAATTTACGCAACACGATTGGATTCCTTTCGTTTCGCCTGTCACGAGATGATTGTCCAGTCAGTGTACGTGGCTACGTGTCCAGCTGGCTGGATGTGTCGATTCTCAAACTGTTGTCCTGCATTAAAATTTTTCCGTCTCCCGAAAATACTCCCACATCCGTTCATACAATTACTTTCTTCGTACATCTCTTCAGTCATTCACAATGTGATCAAAAGTATCCGGACACCTGGATGAAAATGACTTAGACGTTCCTGACGCCCTCCATTGGTAATGCTTGAAATCTGTATGGTGTTGGTACACCCTTAGCCTTGATGACAGCTTCCACTTCTATGTACTTTTGAGTGTATTATGTCAGTGCTAAGTGACTTAAAACGTGAGCACATTCTTGGTGCTCGTATGGTGGATACTTCCGTGAACAAAGTAGCCCAAATGTTTGTTATTTCAAGAGGTACCCTATCAGAGATTCATTCCGAATGCAGGGAAAGTGCAAAAACATCACCCGTTTAGTCACAACGTTGACGAAAATATGTATTGAGTAATCGTGACAAAACGGTCATTGAAGAAGGTTGTCAGGAAATATGAGAGGACGACATCCGAAAAAGTCACTGCACAAATTAATGTCACTATCATGAACCCTATCAGCACAGAAACAACACGAAGGATGTTCCATAAACGGGGAACTGAATGGCGAGATGAAATTCCAAAACCGTTCATCAGTAATGTTAAAGTCCGTAACAGGGAAGCCGTAAAACGTGGACTATTGTCACTTATTTATTTTTCACTTTATCATAGTCCACTTTCTTCATTACAAAAGTGCACTGTAACGTACAGAATAACATGTATGTGAATTTTCGTTATAATCAACATATTCGTCACGCCTTACTTTTCTTTTTCTCCTCTGAATATTAAACTAAGTTGACATTGTCTATAAATATGTTTTACCGTTGCCTTTATTTCTTTCGACGACTACCACTGTAACACGAAGATGATATATTTACGTGTTCTAGGGCATCTTTGTCCACCCTGAGTCCAATCTTTATTTACTGTGAGAGGAGACCTATAGGTTTCCGTTATTTTAAATTACGATGACTAATATTACATTTGTCATTGTACCAAATGCCGTTACCACTCTTACAATGGCATCAACTACTACTGCAATAACAAACAATGAAACTAGTATAATTAATTTTTCTTCAGGAAATGATATTATGACTGAAAATCCCATTGCTGTTGCTACCACTAATACTAATACGTTTACTATGATCAATTACGACCATTATTACGATTATTAGAGTAAATAAACCTCTGATAAAAGTTAAAAAATCTATGGTCTTTAGTAGCTTCACTATTTCTCTTTACTGTAGTCAGAAACTGATCTATGGAAGAAAGTCGTGTCGTCGGACGATTCTTGATTCAAACTATTGACAACTGCTAGCCGAGTTTTCATTCGAGGAGTGAAACATGGCGGGTATTCCGTGATGATCTCAGCAACCACATCGTGCTTTTCCATGAATCCCGTAGTTATTCTGTGAGGTCGCAATACAGCCAAGGTTTATGAGATCATTTTCGTTAATCGCATCCATCCCATAGTCTAATGTTTGTTATACAATGTTTGCTTATGTAGTGTTCCAAGGCGACAGTGCTCCAGTTCACACAGCTCGAATCGTGCAAGACTGGTTTTGTGAGTATGAATCGTTGCACCTCCGCTGGCAACTACTCTCAGCAAACTCAATATAATTGAGCCTTTATGGTCTACTTTGAGAGAAGGGTGCTGGATCACTACGCACCTCCAACATCGTCTCCAGAACGTTTCACTATTTTTCAGGACGAATGGTATAGAATTTCCTTGAAAATAACACACGAACAGTACTTTTCAAATCGGAGATGACAGGAAGCTGTTTTGATGCCAACGGGTTTCCTGCGTCGTGTTACTGATGTTCTCGGTGTTCTAAAATGGTTCAAATGGCTCTGAGCACTATGGAGCTTAACATCGGAGGTCATCAGTCCCTTAGAACTTAGAACTACTTAAACCAAACTAACCTAAGGACATCACACACATCCATGCCCGAGGCAGGATTGGAACCTGCGACCGTAGCGGTCGCGCGGTTGCAGACTGAAGCGGCTAGAACCGCTCGGCCACACCGGCCGGATTCGGTGTTCTCAATTTTTATGTAAAACTGTTCTTGTTGAACTCGTTGGTTAGCATATCTGACACATGTCTTCGTACCTGACCCTCCACACATTTCTGCGACTATGGTAAAGCGTCAGACAAACCCTGCACTCCTCATATAAGAGCAGGATCCAGATTCCATTCCACTGTTTTGATGCACACCTTCCTCGTGAAGTACGGTGAAAGAATGTATGTATTATGATTTAGAAAAGATCCATGGGGGCTATGTCTATCATGCAGTGACCCTTGCATACTATGTAAGTCGATACGGCACTCCCAGTATGCAGTCATGTTGCATTCTCATCAAATTATCTGGGCACATAGCAATGGACATTGATATGGAGTGTGCCCTCCGTTCAACGTTATAAGGGCTTGTGGTTATTTTCAATGAGGAGTCAAGTGTGGAGGAATGGCACCTCATTATTCCTCAAGAACCCAGCTGACAGAAAGTAATTATGTTTGACACTGGAGTCTGAAATGAAGCCGACGTCCTACTTCTTCCCAAAGGTGATCCATTATAATCAGTTCGGGACAACATCATACCTTAACATACACTCCTCAGTACCTCTCTGTTGACACTATACTTGATGGCAGACAACGTTCTTCAGGCATTCGCCCAACTCAAACCCTCCACACGATTACCACAGGGTACATCGTGATTCGTCATCCCAAATCACATGGTCCCGGGTCATCCACCTCATGCGTCGCTTACCACTGATTAAAGAAATGTTGGGTTATGAGAAGCTGCTCTACTATTGTTAACTATTTTTTTTTATATCTCCATAAGCACCGTGACTATGGAAGCTTGGCAGGTGACGTTGGAACTCACGAGGGACTTCTTCCGCTCATTTGATGAAGTATTACAATCTCGCAATGCTCGACAGCCCATTACGTCAGTACTAGAGGTCAGCCTGGTCTTGTTAATCTGTGGTAGTTGATACGTGCTTCCACCTAAGAATCATGTCTCCAACTCTCAACCTGGGCTATTTTAGAAGTGTTGAAACGTACCTGACGAAATTAGGCACTGAGACGAAGATCGCTACAGCAAAGAAGGCTGCGAGACGACGTCAGAGAATAGCCCGCTGACAAGGCCCGCATCACGACAGGAGCACCCTTCAGCCGAAGAGAATATAAGCTCCGCTCCTGGCAGTCTCAGGCGGACAGTATTTGCACAGTACTAGGACAGCACTACGATATCAGTGACGTGTGATCCATATCGATTGCATACACGGACCTTGTATACAACAAAGGACATTGATTGTTTGCATGTGGCCCATCGCTTGCGACACCGTTGTAAATTAGCAGTTAAGTATTATTAATCTCCTTCTTTGCAATAAAAACTATTAATGTGATTTGCTTGAATTGTTGTATAGCATTCCGAGAACGCAGCATACTTTAGGCACCCTATACCAGACGAGTGGGCAGGACCCGACACAGGTGATATTCAGATACTCGTCCGCATTCCCATTCACTGAAATCTCCTGACCGATTCATTCTGCTGTTATTGCTGGTCTACTGGTAACGAACACCATATTCCCCTCTCCTTTTTTTACTGGTAGGTCCGCTTTTCATGACATCTGGTGGTCACTTCTGCAATATATATACAGATGTCCGTGTACTTTTGAGCAAATAGTATAATTTTTAGGGATCAGTCATGAGCTACTGGCCACGTGTGACCACAAAGAATCTGATTTTAAGTGTTTTGAATATGACAACAGCGGTTTACTTTGCTGTAGCGCACAGCGCACGCCAATTCGGTGAGTAGCTTCACATGGTGACAATCATTCTTGTCCGTTAAGTGACAACACACACAGAGTGTAAACATTAAATGACCATGTGTGGCATGTTGACAGTATCAACAATGTACACATGCGGCTTGTTGCGTTAACGCTAGCGAACAAAGAGCATCCATTGGCCTGCGTTGATAATGAAAGTTCACCTCCATTATACAGGGGGTTGTACATATCCATTTATCGGATCAAAAGGGTATTCATAAAGGGATACACGAGCGACGTCCACTAAAACACTTTATCTTTCTTGACCGATTTCTATGCATAATTTGTTGTGAGACATTGTGGAATACTTCGACGTCAGTCGCTATATGGTTCAAATGGCTCTGAGCACTATGGGACTTGACTTCTGAGGTCAGCAGTCCCCTGAAAGTTAGTACTACTTAAACCTAACCAACCTAAGGACATCACACACACCCATGCCCGAGGCAGGATTTGAAACTGCGACCGTAGCTGTCATGCTGTTCCAGGCTGTAGCGCCTAGAACCGCTCGGCCACCCCGGCCGGCTCAGTCACTATAATTTCATGAGATTTCTATAGATGGCGGCGCGGTAAGTAGCCTTCAAAATGGCGTCCGTGACGCAGGTCCATTTTAAGCAGGGAGATGTTATTTTCTTTTAGCGGAAAACCAGAAAATCGCAGATATTCAAGGACTTTTGCAGAATGTATGCGGAGACCTGGCTGTGAACAAAAGCTCGATGAGCTGTTGGTGAAGAGTCTGTCATCTTCGCAAGAAGGTCCCGCGGACACGTCCCATCTCTCGCGTGCGTGCGGCCCGCACACAGCTCTAACTCCTGCAACATTGGCTCGTGCGGTACTATCATTCAAGATGATCGACAAATCACAATCAATTTCTTCGCTGTTCAAATGGACGTCTCTGTTTGTATCGCTGATACACCGTTCCACCTGTTAAGAGTACTCAAAGGTGTGTGCCCGCTTGGTTTCTCGCAGTCTCACAAAAGACCACAAAGAGCAACGAAGGACCATATGTACTGAACTGCTTGCGTGTTACGAGATCGATGGTGACACTTTTTTGTCGGGCATCATCGCAGGCGAAGAAACATCTGTTCATCACGTCGAACAGGATACAAAAGTGAATCTGTCGAATGGCGTCGCACCATCTATCGTCCGAGGAAATCATGTTCTCTGCCGGTCAAGTTATGGCGACGGTCCTCTGGGACTCTAAAGGGCTCATTATGTTTGATGTTCTTCCTCAGGTGCAACAATCGACTATGGAGTGTATTGTGCTCCTCTCAGGAAACTGAAGACTTCAGTGTGTTAGTCGCAAAGAAATGCAAACTAATTTCTCTTTCTCCATGACAACCCAAGGCCTCGCAAAATGTGCGTACTGAGGGAAGCTCACAAAATTTGGGCGGTTCTTCCTCATCCACCCTACAGCCCGGATCTTGCAGACTTCAATATGATTGGCTCAATAAAGGATGCACTCCGTGTGAAGCCGTACGTCGTTGATTTTTTTTTTATTTGCACAAGTTCCATACGACCAAATTGAGGAGCAACTCTCCAAGATCATAGAACGTGAGAATACATGTTATTACAACATGAAAGTAATAACAGGTAAAAATAAAAAGCTTATAAACCCAAAATAAGTCAAGCTATAAGTTTAAATAAATGTAATCAACAATATAACAAAAGAATCAGTTTACTTTTTCAAGGAACTGGTCAGCAGAATAGAGGGAGTGGCCCCTGAGGAAACTCTTCAGTTTCGTTTTGAAAGCGTGTGGACTACCGATAAGATTTTTGAATTCTTGTGGTAGCTTATTGGAAAGGGATGTAGCAGTATACTGTACATCTTTCTGGATGAGAGTTAAGGAAGTCTGATTCAAATGCAGGTTGGATATCTGCCAAGTATTAACTGAGTGAAAGTTGCTTATTTTTGGGATTAATCTGATATTTTTAACAAGAAACGACAGTAAAAAATACATATATTGAGAGGCCAATTTCAAAATACCCAGACCAGTGAACAGGGCTCGACAAGAGATTCGCGAACTTACACCACTCATTGCCCTAACCGTCCGTTTCTGAGCCAAAAATATTCATTTAGAATGGGAAGAGTTACCCCAAAATATAACAGCATACGACATAAGCGACTGAAAATAAGCTAGGTAGAGTGATTTTTGTGTCGAACGATCCCTTAGTTCACATACCATTCGAGTAGTAAAAATGGCAACATTAAGTCTCTGAACAAGATCAAGAGGTTATTGATGAAGGACGATATTGGCTCAGACTTCGACCAGTAGAGTCGTAACATGCGAACATACAGGCCCTCGTAGTTTGGTGGCGTAAGACCTTCGCACTGAACGGAAACTATGTTAGAAAATAGGGTGTAGTCGCCAAACGAGTGGGGAACGATATGGTGTGTTGGAATCCTGAATAAAACCTGCATTCAGAAAAATATATGTTCCATTACTCACTGATCGCCCCTCATACTATCAAAGATGCGATATCCTGCCACGACAATGGAAATCCTCTTTCGAGCGGTGTTTGTAAACGATGAATCATATAGGGTCCATAACTCTCTCTGAATTAGATTCCTTATGACGCGATTGCCTACAAGATATTAAAGTCTGACGATTATTGTAAGGCAATGCAGAAAGGAATACACAGTACCTCAGTTTGCTACACTTAAAGATAGCTCTACAATGTGCAAAAATTTAACACTTTTCGGAAACCCATAATTGTCTCCCATGGCGACGCATGAGTTTGAAATTTGGATGAAATATGTGTACAATCTTCTTTTGTAAAGGAGAAAAAGCATGGCGCCCTGCGACTTCACCCCCGGGCTCGGTGACGCTTTAAACAGCAAGCTGTCGTTACATGTTGAAAAGAGTTCAGTACTCAGAAGTTCATATGAATTGTAAAGTGGGTAATTATGTCACATTAACACCAACATTCATCACAGTTCGACCCAACGCCATCGTGGTTTTCCTATGAGCGACCAACGAAAAGATTCCGTACAAATCGACGGTCAGAATCGATACGAAAAGCCCTGTTGCCCGGGATTAGGCGAGCGGTCTAGGGCGCTGCAGTCATGGACTGTGCGGCTCTTCCCGGGGGAGGTTACAGCACTCCCTCGGGCATGGTTGTGGGTGTTTGTCATTAGGATAATTTAGATTAAATAGTGTGTAAGCTTAGGGACTGATGACCTTAGCAGTTAAGTCCCTTAAGATTTCACGCACATTTGAACATTTTGAACGAAAAGCACTAAGAAAGGGTTGTAAGGGGCGTCAGTGTAGCCACTGCCCCCCCCCCCCTTGCAGCATTAATCCCGACATATTTCGCAGTCTAAAAAGACAGATTGCACTTGCGATGAATAACAGGACGTTGGTCTTCACAACTTACCACATTACTGGCATCCCTCGGACGATTCAGCCTTACTCTTAGGAAATCGTGGAGCTGAATGAGATCTGATGTCTTCCGAGCATATTGGAGCCGTAATTTTTGCTGAGCTATATAGGGTGGAACCACAATCTAACGTTAAAAACGATTCGACGACGCCGCAATGTGTTTTTATAACTTTTCAGCCCTCATGTTTCGCTCCATGCTGTGGCTTAATAATGGAGAGGCGCACATTGACATGTGCATGAATGAAACGGCAACGGGCTCCTCTAAGAATTCCCCCCCCCCCCCCCCCCCAGTCTGTCATCGCCATTGGTTCCACCGACGCATCTTTGTTGAGCACGTTAAAAATGTACCTGTCGCAGACCTCCACGTCCATTCAGCTGAGTGGCTGCAAGTGGTTGTTCTAACGTGTGACAGTATCGAAGATGTAGCGTCAGGATGTCCTTAGAGTATGGTTGAATTCTCCAGGGAATGCCAGCAGTATCGAATTTCGTCGAGATCCTCATCCTGCTGCTCATCACACTGCGAAATTCCGTTTTCGACATTGGAATATGAGGCAATCACCTCCCCAAGGGAAGCCGCGGTTTCACTGACGCCATTTACAGCAGCTCCTGAGGAATTTTCGTGTCGATTTTGAGCGGCGATGTGTCTGATGTTATATTCTGGGTCACCCATAGGAAACCACATGATCTGAACGCTTGGCGTTGTGGTTCTGACTTCCATTGCAGAAGCATCAAGGAAATGAGTGAAATATTTGTGAGAGGGGTTGTGGTGACCTTCCCATTGTGCCACAGGGTCACGATAGCGTTGGGCAGAATCGTGGTGAAACTGGGTGACAAATGCACAACATTAACTCACTTCACATGAACTTCTGAGTTGTGGCCTTGCTATCTGAAGTGTCGCCAAGCCCGAGGGTGACGTCACAGTGCACCACGCTTTGGCATGTCTTTTTTTTTTTTTTTGTCATCAGGATACTGACTGGTTTGATGCGGCCCGCCACGAATTCCTTTCCTGTGCTAACCTCTTCATCTCAGAGTAGCACTTGCAACCTACGTCCTCGATTATCTGCTTGACGTATTCCAATCTCTGTCTTCCTCTACAGTTTTTGCCCTCTACAGCTCCCTCTAGTACCATGGAAGTCATTCCCTCGTGTCTTAGCAGATGTCCTATCATCATGTCCCTTCTCCTTATCAGTGTTTTCCACATATTCCTTTCCTCTGTGTAGAACCTCCACATTCCTTACCTTATCAGTCCACCTAATTTTCAACATTCGTCTATAGCACCACATTTCAAAAGCTTCGATTCTCTTCTGTTCCGGTTTTCCCACAGTCCATGTTTCACTACCATACAATGCTGTACTCCAGACGCACATCCTCAGAAATTTCTTCCTCAAATGAAGGCCGGTATTTGATATTAGTAGACTTCTCTTGGCCAGAAATGCCTTTTGTGCCATAGCGAGTCTGTTTTTGATGTCCT
The DNA here is from genome assembly GCF_023864275.1 of Schistocerca cancellata. Classification (NCBI taxonomy): domain Eukaryota; kingdom Metazoa; phylum Arthropoda; class Insecta; order Orthoptera; family Acrididae; genus Schistocerca; species Schistocerca cancellata. The sequence goes on along the minus strand of NC_064630.1, from coordinate 684,460,922 downwards.
CCTTGCTCCGTCCGTCATCGGTTATTTTACTGCCTAGGTAGCAGAATTCCTTAACTTCATTGACTTCGTGACCATCAATCCTGATGTTAAGTTTCTCGCTGTTCTCATTTCTACTACTTCTCATTACCTTCGTCTTTCTCCTATTTACTCTCAAACCATACTGTGTACTCATTAGACTGTTCATTCCGTTCAGCAGATCATTTAATTCTTCTTCACTTTCACTCAGGATAGCAATGTCATCTGCGAATAGTATCATTGATATCCTTTCACCTTGTATTTTAATTCCACTCCTGAACCTTTCGTTTATTTCCATCATTGCTTCCTCGATGTACAGATTGAAGAGTAGGGGCGAAATGCTACATCCTTGTCTTACACCCTTCTTAATACGAGCACTTCGTTCTTGATCGTCTACCCTTATTATTCCCTCTTGGTTGTTGTACACATTGTATATGACCCGTCTCTCCCTATAGCTTACCCCCACTTTTTTCAGAATCTCGAACACCTTGCACCATTTTATATTGTCGAACGCTTTTTCCATGTCGACAAATCCTATGAAAGTGTCTTGATTTTTCTTTGGCCTTGCTTCCAATATTAGCCGTAACGTCAGAATTGTCTCTCTCGTCCCTTTACTTTTCCTAAAGCCAAACTTATCGTCACTTAGCGCATTCTCAATTTTCTTTTCCATTCGTCTGTACATTACTCTTGTAAGCAGTTTCGATGTCTACAAAGGAGTAAAACGAATCCCTATAGCTGTGTCTTTAAAGAAATTTCTTTCAAACGACTGGTATTGGCACAACGACTGCGCCATAATCAGGTAAACAAAAGTCGACCTGAAGATGGATGTGTGATGTGCCGAAAATAGTCGTCTGAAATAAATTTATTTGATGGCACTGCTGTGGTGGTTTCTTTTCTTTATTTCTATCATAAGTCGGTGTCCCAAGTCCACGAGAACGATGGACTTCCACTAATTACAGAGTAGGGTTGTAGGCATCTTGGACCCAATTTCGAATTTATTCGTCGCAACGGGAAACAGTTACGAGGTATTCAAAAATTGATACTTTTTTGGGCAGTTTATTTGACCCGCTCGTTTAGCGTAGCGCGCAACACTCTACCGTGCCGCCGGCCGGTGTGGCCGAGAGGTTCTAGGCGCTACAGTCTGGAACCGCGCGACCGCTACGGTCGCAGGTTCGAATCCTGCCTCGGGCAAGGATGTGTGTGATGCCCTTAGGTCAGTTAGGTTTAAGTAGTTCTAAGTTCTAGGGGACTAATGACCTCAGAAGTTAGGTCCCATAGTGCTCACAGCCATTTGAACCATTTTTTTCTACCGTGCCAGATAGTAAGGCGTACCAGACTCGAGTCGAAAAGTCGTTGCAAATAACCGACCGTGCAGTTGTATACGGGCCAGGCTTAGTGAGGATTTTATGCATTTTCCCTGGCCGGGAGAGCAAGTGTAGGGCTAGTACCTAAATCCGTCACAGTGACACATAGAGAAATTACAATAATAGACAGAACATAAACGATTTATAGACGGATAGCGCACACCACTTCCGTTGCTGTTACAGCCATGAGTCGGAAATGGCATCCGGCCCCCAAATTTAATAAGTATCCTGAAAATAGGCGGATGACTTACCAGACAGTATAAACGCTATAGAAAACAAAGTATGTCCATAAATCCCAAATAATGTTTGTAAGTTGGTGAAAAAAGGGTTTTAGTGGCCGGTTACGAGATTACTGGAAAACCTCTGGGACAGTCACCGCAGTTAAATTCATTACTCTCTAAGAAAAAAAAAGAAACGACCAACAAGCAAGGAATTTTCCTAGTGGGACGCAAATCGGAAAAATGTGATGTACGGTTACAGCAATACAATTATTACAGTTTCACAAAAAAATGAATGATTTATTCAAGACAAAGAGCTTCGAGAGTGAGAGCTTTATAAGTTGAGCACGTCAGTAACGCTTTGTTCAATCTCTAGCCCCTATTGGGCCAAGTTATTTGGCCTGACACAAACTAACATAGTTATTGGATGTCCTCCACTAGAATATCGTGCTAAAGTTTGTCCATCGGAACCCTGCCCTTAATGCTCAAAACGTTTCTGCTGGGGAGAGATCTGGTGATCTAGTTGGTCAAAGTGTGGTTGGTAAGTACTAAGACAAGCACCAGAAACTCTTGCCATATATGGGTGTGCATTATCTTGCTGAAATGTAAGTCCAAGATAGCTTGTCATGAGGGGAAACAAAACGGGGTGCAGAATATCGTCGACGTACTTCTTAAGGCTGCCCTGGGTGACAACAAAGGAAATCTGCTTTGAAGAGCTGTGTCTCCCCAGACGATCTCACCTTGTTTCGGTCTGTTTGGCGATTGACAGTAAGGTTGGTATCCAACCCCTGTCCGAGGCGTCTCCAAAAACGCCTTTTCTGCTCGTCAGGGCTCAGTTATAAACGGTACTCATCACCAAAGACAATCCTACTCCAGCTGGAGACGTCGCAGACAGTGGTGTGATACAAACATGACGGTTGTCCAACATACGGCCCAAAAACTAGGAGTAGTGGTCTGGGGAGCTATTCATTTTCATAGCAGGACCCAATTGTGAACCGCAGGCGCCTTGAAACACACTGCGCCCAGTTTTATTGCCCTCCATGGCAAGCCCTCCTGGGGTTGCATTTAAACAATGCGAGGGTTTCTAGTACTTTTCTTAGTGCTTGCCAAACCAAAAGTTCGTGTGGTCGTCTGAGATCCCCCAAATTGAAAACGTTTCGCAGGGCCCTCCAACGATCTGGGCAGTTTGACGATCTGACTCACCAGTTACACAGAATTTGGAACGATATCCTCCAGGACAGCATCCAATAACGCTATAAAACAGTTCCGAGCCGAATGACTGCTTGCACTGAAGGCCATGTTTGAACCAACGCGTTTCTGTCTTGCTCAATTTGTGAAGCTCTCTCTCTCGGATAGATCACCCAATTCTTTATTAAGTTGTAATCATTTATTTATCTGTACAGGAACATCACATTTACCATTTCAAGCTGCATTCGGATAATTCCTTGTTAGTGCGCCGTTTATTTTGTCTTAGAGAGTGTACCACGAGGAGGTCTGAAGCGTAAAAATACGCTACTGGCCGTTAAAATTGCTACACCAAGAGGAAATGCAGATGAGAAACGGGTATTCATTGGACAAATATATTATACTAGAACTGACATCTGATTACATTTTCACGCAATTTTGGTGCGTAGATCCTGAGAAATCAGTACCCAGAACAACCACGTCTGGCCGTATTAACGGCCTTGATACGTTTGGGCATTGAGTCAAACAGACCTTGGATGGCGTGTACAGATACAGCTGCCCACGCAGCTTCAACACTATACCACAGTTCATCAAGAGTAGTGACTGGCATATTGTGACGATCCAGTTGCTCGGCCACCATTGACCAGACGTTTTCAATTGGTGAGAGATCTGGAGAATGTGCTGGCCAGGGCAGCAGTCGAAAATTTTCTATATCCAGAAAGGCCTGTCCAGGACCTGCAACATGCGATCGTACATTATCCTGCTGAAATGTAGGGTTTCACAGGGATCGAATGAAGGGTAGAGCCGCGGGTCGTAACACATCTGAAATGTAACGTCCACTGTTCAAAGTGCCGTCAATGCGAACAAGAGGTGGCCGAGACGTGTAACCAATGGCTCCCCATGCCATCACGCCGGGTGATACGAAAGTATGGCGATGACGAATACATGCTTCCAATGTGCGTTCACCGCGACGTCGCCAAACACGGATGCGACCATCATGCTGCTGTACACAGAACCTTTTGCCATTCGTGCACCCAGGTTAGTCGTTGCGTACACCATCACTGGGGCTCCTGTCTGGGATGCAGTATCAAGTGTAACCGCAGCCATGGTCTCCGAGGTGATAGTCCATGTTGCTGCAAACGTCGTCGAACTGTTCGTGCAGATGATTGTTGTCTTGCAAACGTCCCCATCTGTTGACTCAGGGATCGAGACGTGGCTGCACGATCCGTTACAGCCATGCGGATAAGATTCCTGTCATCTCGACTGCTAGCGATATGAGACCGTTGGGATCCAGCACGGCGTTCCGTATTACCGTCCTGAACCCACCGATTACATATTCTGCTAAGAGTCATTGGATCTCGACCAACGAGAGCAGCAATGTCGCGATACGATAAACCGCAATCGCGATACGCTACAGTCCGACCTTTATCAAAGTCGGAAACGTGATGGTACGAACTTCTCCTCCTTACACGAGACATCACAATAACGTTTCACCAGGCAACGCCGGTCTACTGCTGTTTGTGTAGGAGAAAAATAGGCTGGAAGCTTTCCTCATGTCAGCACGTTGTAGGTGTCGCCAGCGGCGCCAACCTTGCTTGAATGCTCTGAAAAGGTAATCATTTTCGTACAATAGCATCTTATTCCTGTAGGTTAAATTTCGCGTCTGTAGCACGTCATCTTCGTGGTGTAGCAATTGTAATGGCCAGTGGTGCACAATGAAAATGTAGTATAGGTGGCCACTGCAAGGCGGAAGAGTTGTGAGAATGCAGGGATGGCGGAGTGCATCATTTAACGAATTGGCAAGATGGGACAACTAGTCATGAACTACTGTTGTTCTGTTTGTAGTATTCATCGACGAGAGGTGTCTGATATTCGGAGACGCTGTCCGTTAAGGAAACGAATCTGTAATTTAAGGAAACGAATCTGCAACAGAGAAGCTCAGAGTACATAAATGGGAACCTCTGGTGACAATGTGATGTTATTTTCACAATATTGTTTACAACTAATATCGGGTGTTGGATATTTGAGGTAATTGTGTAACTGGTCTTCTGCTTGCATCAAATGCTGTTATCATAGGAGCAAGTTTTTACCCTCGCTCGAATCTGGAATAAATGCAGTTGTAAAGTACTATTCATTACACACTATCTAATATTATAATAATAATATCGTGTGGTGCTAGTCCTTCAGTTGGAATTAAAATCATGTGTCGCTCGGCTTCTCACATCGTTAGAGGTGGAGACTAGATTAAAAGCGAAGTCAAAATATCAGCTGTCCTAAGGTGATTCTATGCCGCGACTTCTCTGTTTGCCGGTATGTACTTTAACCAGTACACCACCAAGATAACAATGTAATAGTGTAGAGAAATGTAGTATGTTGTTTTGTTTCAAGATGACCCCAAAATGAAGGTTAAATTTATTGCCTGCCTCTCATTTCATAGTTAGGCCTAACGATAAACTTTTTCTTACACATAATTTATGTCAGATACTCTAGGAACATATGTTTCTGGTACTCTGATACTGTATTGTAGGACTGTTCCTTGTCACAACACCGCAACAATCACTTAACATACCACCATTTCCGTCTGTACCTTCACTTCGTCAATAAAATCTCTCAGTATAATCGCTCACAACATTCATATTTTCCTTCGCCAAATGACGCGTGAAGAATTCCGGATGAGATTCCAAAAAATGCATGTTTAATCACATGTTACACTGCAGCTGTTCATCTCAACAAATCGTAGCATCGTCAAGTATATCGGAATTTTCTACATTGACGATCCCTTAAAAGCAAATCGAAACATACTTTAAGTATTGCTACTAGTTTTGCTTTATTCCCTTTAGCACTCAATGTAGAAGATAGGTCTGGGGATCTTTTGAGTTAAAGTGCCACAAAAATTATCGCAGCTCCCAACTTCACACGTGCTGCCGCAAGTAGACCTTTGCTTGCATCTATCAATGACCCACGTAAACATTTTTCTCAGCGACAGCTTTTCTGCGAGTACGGGTTCCTAACATGACTGTTGTTGACTTTTATTAAGAGAGGGTAATCATTACAGTCCGACTGCAGAACTGGGAATCTGGCAAGAATATAGGAACCCCACACACTTTTCATCAAACATTTATGTTTCTTTAGTACGTAGTTATCATGAAAACATTTCAAGAAGCGCGAAAACGCGACCATTTCATTATAACATTTCTTAACAGCTGAAGACGCTTATGCGACCACAAAACTACTGATCTCGTGATGAACAAGTGTAGAGAACATACACGATCATATATATTAGTTTGTGAGGGTTAAGACTAGTGATCACGAAACAGATGAACATAGGGAATTCTGCTACCCAGGCAGCAAAATAACATATGACGCATGGAGCTGGGAGGACATAAGGAGCAGACTGTTGTTGTTATGGTCTTCAGTCCTGAGACTGGTTTGATGCAGCTCTCCATGCTACTCTATCCTGTGCAAGCTTCTTCATCTCCCAGTACCTACTGCAACCTACATCCTTCTGAATCTGCTTAGTGTATTCATCTCTTGGTCTCCCCCTACGATTTTTACCCTCCACGCTGCCCTCCAATACTAAATTGGCGATCCCTTGATGCCTCAGAACATGTCCTACCAACCGATCCCTTCTTCTGGTCAAGTTATGCCACAAACTTCTCTTCTCCCCAATCCTATTCAATACTTCCTCATTAGTTATGTGATCTACCCATCTAATCTTCAGCATTCTTCTGTAGCACCACATTTCGAAAGCTTCTACTCTCTTCTTATCCAAACTATTTACCGTCCATATTTCACTTCCATACATGGCTACACTCCATACAAATACTTTCAGAAATGATTTCCTGACACTTAAATCTATACTCGATGTTAACAAATTTCTCTTCTTCAGAAACGCTTTTCTTACCATTGCCAGTCTACATTTTATATCCTCTCTACTTCGACCATCATCATTTATTTTGCTCCCCAAATAGCAAAACTCCTTTACTACTTTAAGTGTCTCATTTCCTAATCTAATACCCTCAACATCACCCGACTTAATTCGACTACATTCCATTATCCTCGTTTTGTTTTTGTTGATGTTCATCTTATATCCTCCCTTCAAGACACCATCCATTCCGTTCAACTGCTCTTCCAAGTCCTTTGCTGTCTCTGACAGAATTACAATGTCATCGGCGAACCTCAACGTTTTTATTTCTTCTCCATGGATTTTAATACCTACTCCGAATTTTTCTTTTGTTCCCTTTACTGCTTGCTCAATATACAGATTGAATAACATCGGGGAGAGGCTACAACCCTGTCTTACTCCCTTCTTAACCACTGCTTCCCTTTCATGTCCCTCGACTCTTATAACTGCCATCTGGTTTCTGTACAAATTGTAAATAGCCTTTCGCTCCCTGTATTTTACCCCTGCCACCTTTAGAATTTGAAAGAGAGTATTCCAGTCAACATTGTCAAAAGCTTTCTCTAAGTCTACAAATGCTAGGAACGTAGGTTTGCCTTTCCTTAATCTTTCTTCTAAGATAAGTCGTAAGGTCAGTATTGCCTCACGTGTTCCAGTATTTCTACGGAATCCAAACTGATCTTCCCCGAGGTCGGCTTCTACTAGTTTTTCCATTCGTCTGTAAAGAATTCGCGTTAGTATTTTGCAGCTGTGGCTTATTAAACTGATTGTTCGGTAATTTTCACATCTGTCAACACCTGCTTTCTTTGGGATTAGAATTATTATATTCTTCTTGAAGTCTGAGGGTATTTCGCCTGTTTCATACATCTTGTTCACCAGATGGTATAGGTTTGTCAGGACTGGCTCTCCCAAGGCCGTCAGTAGTTCCAATGGAATGTTGTCTACTCCGGGGGCCTTGTTTCGACTCAGGTCTTTCAGTGCTCTGTCAAACTCTTCACGCAGTATCGTATCTCCCATTTCATCTTCATCTTCATCCTCTTCCATTTCCATAATATTGTCCTCAAGTGCATCGCCCTTGTATAGACCCTCTATATACTCCTTCCACGTTTCTGCTTTCCCTTCTTTGCTTAGAACTGGGTTGCCACCTGAGCTCTTGATGTTCATACAAGTGGTTCTCTTATCTCCAAAGGTCTCTTTAATTTTCCTGTAGGCAGTATCTATCTTACCCCTAGTGAGATAAGCCTCCACATCCTTACATTTGTCCTCTAGTCATCCCTGCTTAGCGATTTTGCACTTCCTGTCGATCTCATTTTTGAGACGTTTGTATTCCTTTTTGTCTGCTTCATTTACTGCATTTTTATATTTTCTCCTTTCATCAATTAAATTCAATATTTCTTCTGTTACCCAAGGATTTCTACTAGCTCTCGTCTTTTTACCTACTTGATCCTCTGCTGCCTTCACTACTTCATCCCTCAAAGCTACCCATTCTTCTTCTACTGTGTTTCTTTCCCCCATTCCTGTCAATTGTTCCCTTATGCTGTCCCTGAAACTCTGTACAACCTCTGGTTCTTTCAGTTTATCCAGGTCCCATCTCCTTAAATTCCCATCTTTTTGCAGTTTCTTCAGTTTTAATCTACAGGTCATAACCAATAGATTGCGGTCAGAGTCCACATCTGCCCCTGGAAATGTCTTACAATTTAAAACCTGGTTCCTAAATCTCTGTCTTACCATTATATAATCTATCTGATACCTTTTAGTATCTCCAGGGTTCTTCCATGTATACAACCTTCTATCATGATTCTTAAACCAAGTGTTAGCTATGATTAAGTTGTGCTCTGTGCAAAATTCTACCAGTCGGCTCCTTCTTTCATTTCTTAGCCCCAATCCATATTCACCTACTACGTTTCCTTCTCTCCCTTTTCCTACACTCGAATTCCAGTCACCCATGACTATTAAATTTTCGTCTCCGTTCACTATTTGAATAATTTCTTTTATTTCATCATACATTTCTTCAATTTCTTCGTCATCTGCAGAGCTAGTTGGCATATAAACTTGTACTACTGTAGTAGGTGTGGGCTTCGTATCTATCTTGGCCACAATAATGCGTTCATTATGCTGTTTGTAGTAGCTTACCCGCACTCCTATTTTCCTATTCATTACTAAACCTACTCCTGCAGTACCCCTATATGACTTTGTGTTTATAACCCTGTAGTCACCTGACCAGAAGTCTTGTTCCTCTTGCCACCGAACTTCACTAATTCCCACTATATCTAACTTTAACCTATCCATTTCCCTTTTTAAATTTTCTAACCTACCTGCCTGATTAAGGGATCTGACATTCCACGCTCCGATCCATCGAACGCCAGTTTTCTTTCTCCTGATAACGACATCCTCTTGAGTAGTCCCCGCTCGGAGATCCGAATGGGGGACTATTTTACCTCCGGAATATTTTACCCAAGAGGACGCCATCATCATTTAATCATACAGTAAAGCTGCGTAACATATGACGCATGGAGCTGGGAGGACATAAGGAGCAGACTAGCACTATCAGAAAGGGAGTTCCTAGACAAGAGAAGTCTACTTGTACCAGGCATTGGACTTCATCGAGATACAATTTTCTGAGAATGTACAATTTGAGCATAGCATTGATGGTACTGAATCATGGACTGTGGGAAAATTGGAACAGAAATGAATCGAAGTACTTGAGATGTGTTGCTACAGAAGAATGATGAAAACTAAGTGGACTGGTAAGGCAAGAAACGAGAAGGTTCTCCGGAGAACCGGCGGAGAGATGAACATATGAGAAACACTGACAAGAATAAGAAATGGGATGATACGACGTCCGTTAAGAAATCATAGAATAACTAGCATAGTAGTAAAGGGAGCTGCAGAGTATAAAAACTGTGGGGGAAGCCAGAGACTAGAATACATCCAAGCAAATAATTGTGAGCGTAGGTTGCAAGTGCTACTCTGAGGTGAAAAGTTTGTCTCAGGTGAGGAATGCATGGCGAGCTGTGCCAAACCAGCCAGAAGACTGGTGACTCAGAAAAGAGAGTTATGACACTCTTCGGTAATACTGACAGTTACTTACCGGTGGAGCCGTAATAATGGCTACAGTTAGAAAACTGATGAGCTAGTAAGTGAATTTTGACGCCACTTTGGTATTCTGTAACATAAAATTAACCCTGTTTAGCTGACTTTACTTTCATAAAATGTTGTGTATTGAACAGTACAATTATGGCCACATTTCGTGTCTAGTACAGAGGAATGAGTTTTAGAAGTCTCAATACCTCATTTATTGTATCTACCCCTTCAGACTGAAGCGACGTATGAAATAAGGGTTTCCTGGTCACTGGGCGGATGCGCTAACCACTATGCCATTCTGGTACCGTGACTTTGCCTAACTTCATGAGCTAAACTACCACGCCCCCTCCTCAATCCAAAGTTACACTCACGCCTCAGCACAGTTGATGTTCCCCGTATACTCGAACAGCATTACAGACTCTCTCAAACTCTATTGGAATAGCATCACAACATCAAATTAAAATTGGGGATCCTACCAGAAAACCAAGCATAGATACTTTAGTCAAACGAAACTGCGTGGTTTCGGAGACATTTACAAGCCTGAAACATCTATGGCAGGGGTGGCCAAGATTTCGGTATGAAGGGTATGCACGGGCCTAGACCCAAAGCACTCATCCTCGTTTCACATTTCCCCCATCGCCGCGCCGTGCTGTCTGAGCGCGAGGAGGAGAAGAGGGGAAGAAAAGCAAACACGCCGCATTTTAATGGCAGTACTGCTTATGACCTGATTTCACACTTCACATCTCTCAAAAACATCCATCACAAACAAAACAAGTTTTCAGTATTAATTAATTGTTTTTGACGTGCTGAAGACAATATATAATTTTTATCTGGTACAAACTGTCGACATATGCCAGATACAGACAATTTCCAAGTGTTTCGCACTCCAGTTTCCACGTAACCATGACTTAATTTCATAATCGGAAAAAGGTCTTTGACACAAATAGATCAATCTCCATATTGTAACACTTCTACAGTCTCATTATGGAGACTTGGAAAATCTACCTGAGAAAATGAATCTAGACGTCCTGGACAGTTTTAAAGTAAATAGATTTTTAATTAAAACTGGAATTACCTAGCAGTTTAATCAGTTACTTCTGCACATGCACAGGGGATCTTTCAGGCGAAAAGGCAAATGATCTCAAAAACACCTTGGAAACAGGTGCAAGATTGACAGTGTCTTCAAAATCTCAATAAAACTATCGTTGTTATTCTTGCAATACCACAGTGAATTCTTCAAACCTCGCGCTTTCTTTAACGACAGTGAGATATGGGAACTGCATTGTCTTTGTCAGAATATGTCCCCTCTACAACGTGATTTTCTTTTTAAATTCATGTCCAACAAACCAGAAACAAGTTAGCTTGCGATGTCTTGCTGTGAGCAGTGTGCAGTCAAGTCTACTTAAAATGCAAAGTTTGGTTGTATGCGGGAGGAGACCAAATAGCGAGGTCATCAGTTTCATCGGATTAGGGAAGGATGGGGAAGAAAGTCGGCCGTGCCCTTTCAAAGGAACCACACCGGCATTTGCTTGGAGCGATTTAGGGAAATCACGGGAAACCTATATCAGGACGGCCGGACGCGGGATTGAACCGTTGTCCTCCCGAATGCGAGTACAATGCGTTAACCACTGCACCACCTCACTCGGAAAACAAAATGCTAAATCTTTAATCCATTGCGGATGTTCTAATTTTCATTCCTGCCCTCCACTTTCCTTCATAAATTCAACGTTATCGAGATTTAAATCGCAAAATCGTTCCACGCATGCCCCTTGGCTTAACCACAGCACTTTGCAGTAACATATAAAGTCTCCACACTCTTTGTTCACTATCATTGGAATCTGCTGCAGCTGAAAATGGAATAATTGGTGCGAGTTCTAAAATTTTACGATTCGTACCACCAATTTCCTCAAGTGCTCGATGCTTGAAAATTTAGCACAGAGTGCTTCTTGGTGTGCAGAACGATAAATCCCGTCTGTCGTACATTTTAATTTTTGGCTCTTTAATTGTCATCTAAAATTTAAATTCTTTCTTCATGTTACTATAATGTCGATTCGTAACAAATAAACAGTACTTGGCGCCTATGCGAATTGAAAATTCTCATCCCTCTCTACCGTCATTCCCATACATTTTAAAGGACTGTGAAGATAGATTGCTAGATTGCCTCTCTTTGTGGAGCCACCAGACCTGTGGACTTCCTCCATACCACGAACGTATAGCGATGAGTAAACTGCGCTGAAACCACGATTACGCAGAACTCAGAGAGCTGTGCCGAACGCAAAATGCCGCACCGCAATGCTAAATGAAATGTCGCGCTCTTCTGGATACTTCCGATCAGAACAGAGCAAAGCCGACTGCCTGGCCGTACCTTGACACGCACGCGGCCCTCACACGAATCAAGCGTGAACTTTGGCTTGCCGCCGCACTCGTGATCTATGATATACAGGGTGGTCCATTGATACTGACCGGGCCAAATATCTCACGAAATAACCGTCAAACGAAAAGACTACAAAGAACGAAACTCGTCTAGCTTGAAAGGGGAAACAAGATGGCGCTAGGGTTGGCCCGCTAGATAGCGCTGCCATAGGTCAAACGAATATAATCTGCGTTTTTTAAAATAAGAACTCCCATTTTTTATTACATATTCATGTTGTACGTAAAGAAATATGAATGTTTTAGTTGGACCACTTTTTTCGCTGTGTGATGGCGCTGTAATTGTCACAAACATATGGCTCACAATTTTAGACGAACATTTGGTAACAGGTAGGTTTTTTAAATTAAAATACAGAACGTGGGTACCTTTGAACATTCTATTTCGGTTGTTCCAATGTGATACATGTACCTTTGTGAACTTATTATTTCTGATAACGCATGCTGTTACAGCGTGATTACCTGTAAATACCACATTAATGCAATAAATGCTCAAAGTGATGTCCGTGAACCTCAATGCGTTTGACTATACGTGTAACGACGTTCCTCTCAACAGCGAGTAGTTCGCCTTCCGTAATGTTCGCACATGCATTGACAATGCGCTGACGCATGTTGTCAGGCGTTGTCGGTGGATCAAATTAGCAAATATCCTTCAACTTTCCCCTCAGAAAGAAATCCGGGACGTCAGATCCGTTGAACGTGCGGTCCGTGGTATGGCGCTTCGACGACCAATCCACCTGCCAGGAAATATGCTATTCCATACCGCTTAAACCGCAAGCGAGCTATGTGCCGGACCTCCATCATGTTGGAAGTACATCGCCGTTTTGTCATGCAGTGAAACATGTTGTAGTAACATCGGTAGAACACTACGTAGGAAATCAGCAGACATTGCACCATTTAGATTGCCATCGATAAAATGGGGGCCAGTTATCCTTCCTCCCATAATACCGCACTATACAGTAAACCGCCAAGGTCGCTGATTTTCCACTTGTTGCAGCCATCAAGGACTTTCCGTTGCCCAATAGTGCATATTATGCCGGTTTAAGTACCGCTGTTGGCGAATTAACGAGTGAAAAAAATCTGTCATCGTCCCGTAATTTCTCTTGTGCCCAGTGGCAGAACTGTATACGACGTTCAAAGTCGTCGCCATGCAATTTATGGTGCATAGAAATATGGTACGGGTGCAATCGATGTTGATGAAGCATTCTCAACACTGATGTTTTTGAGACTCCCGATTCTCGCACAATTTGTCTGCTACTGATGTGCGGATTATCCGCGACAGCAGCTAAAACACCTACTTGGGCATCATCATTTGTTGCAGGTTATGGTTGACGTTTCACATGTGACTGAACAGTTCCTGTTTCCTTAAATAACGTAATTATCCGTCGAACGGTCCGGACACTTGAATGATGTCATCCAGGATACCGAGCAGCATACATAGCAAACGCCCGTTGGGCATTTTGATCACAATAGCCATATACCAACACCATATAGACCTTTTCCGCAATTGGTAAACGGTCCATTTTAACATAGGTAATGTTTCCGCGAAGCAAATACCGTCCGCCCTGGCGGAATGTTACGTGATACCACGTACTTATACGTTTGTGACTATTACTATCACAAAGCGATAAAAGTGGTCCAACTAAAACATTCATATTTCTTTCGTACTACACGAATATGTAATAAAAAGAGGGTTCATATTAAAAAAAAAACGTTGTTGATATCCGTTTGACCTATGGCAGCGCCATTTAGAGGGCCAACAATAACGCCGTCTGGTTTCCCCCTTCAAGCTAGACGAGTTTGGTTTTTTGTAGTTTTTTTGGTTTGATGCTTATTTCGTGAGATATTTGGGCCGGTCACTATCAATGGACCACCCTGTATATATGAACACTAAAACGACAAATGAAAATTTGTACCCAGTCTTGGATTCGATCTTTATCTCTTGCTCACTAGACAGATGCGCTAACCACCACGCCACCTGCGCAGTGACTTTGGACAACTACACACTCTATGCTAACACACACCTCCCTCCTCAATCCGAATTCTCTTCAGTCTACATAAACACATGGTAGATGTCTGAGAGCTGAAAAGGTCTCTGTAATCTATAGTTTCTTTTCATCTTTGTGATGTGTTTATTTACAGATACGTGTCTACATCCATTTCAGTTGAGGGTATGTAAGGTCCGATTAGGCGCAAAAATGCTTAACACAACTGTGTCTCCCTCCAAGTATGTGGATCTGGTGAGAGATTTCGCCTGATGCTATGCAGCCCACATAACATAAATGTTTTGCGCTCCTTTCTTCAAGACAATTTTCAGCCACATTCTGCAGGGGAAATGAAGACGGTCCTGCAGAGTTTTCGATGGGAAGTGTTTGATGACCCACAATCCAGCTCTTAATTGGCTCTTTCCGTTGTTTGTGTCTGCTCACATGAATCGCTGGCTACGAAGACAACATTTTGGCACAAATAACGAAAGGCAGACCAGCGTAGCGACTTGGCAGAAAGCACAGGCTACTGATTTCTGTGACGAGCGTATTGGAAAGTTTGTACAACGCCACGAAAAATGTGTACGTCGGAGCGGCGACTATTTAGAGAGGTAGCTGGAAAGTGTGGCTAAATGTTGCGGATAAAATATTTTTGGTTTTCAGTGTTTTCATTCCGCGCCGATCTGGCCTTACTTTCCGAAAAGCTCTTGTATTTTTTGGACATATCTGTAGTGCCACCTGTTGCAAAATTATACGGTAGGTAGGTTTGAATTGTACAGTTTTTTTTTACCACGTATGTGATTCTACTCAAGACAGTATGTACTTGTCACCTTCTGACTTTTCAACTAACCCTTGACATTAGGTCCTAAAAGTTCACAAGAAAACAGAAATATTTACAGAAGTCAATGATGCGTTAGATGGCAGAATACAACTTAGGAGGGGTTAAGGATGGTACTCCGAACGTTACTCACTCTGTCACGGAGTGCTGCTTGTGCAAATGTTCAGTGTGGCAGGTAGAGTGTAAGGTAACGACTGATTACCCACTTCTCATGTCTTCTGGGCGTCTTTGGATAATGCAGCCGAGATATTGTTTCCATTTAATGCATAATATTTTATGCGGCACACGCAGTTGTCCTCTGTATGACATAGGACTTATGTGTAAAATGAAAACAAAAACTCGGGTGAACATCGGAAAGCACACTAATGATGACACACACCATAATAAAAATTATACAGGCTGTTTCAGCCGCCCTTATCGATGTCGTTTTAAGCAACCCACAGTCTGCCTGTATCAGGAAAAGTATCCAAGTCAAGTGACAGCCACATAATCGATACAAGTTCGCTCTCAGAGCTTTCGGCGAATGTCAGCAAATAGAAACTTACTGTAAAAGGTACAAACGAGGATTGCATACGGGTTACACGGTATTTTTGAACCAAGATATAGCTTACTTCTGCCTTACTTAGTCAAGTATCCACTATCTTTCTTTTTAAGTACCAGTTTTGGATGTCTCTGTAAGTTTATTCCGTTCACATTACTTAATCTTTCGTAAGCAGTTCAGAAACGTTGGGTTATGAAGTATGATTCATCATCAAAAACAACGAAACTTAGAGAAGATATCAAAATGCGAAGTGTTAAAAAATGGTTGAAATGGCTCTGAGCACTATGGGGCTTAACTTCTGAGGTCATCAGTCCCCTAGAACTTAGAACTACTTAAACCTAACTAACCTAAGGACATCACACACATCCATGCCCGAGGCAGGATTCGAACCTGCGACCGCAGCGGTGGCGCCGCTCCAGACTGTAGCGCCTAGAACCGCTCGGCCACTCCGGCCGGCTAACGCGAAGTGTGGAAGTAACAACTTTCTGGTACATAACCCAGTGTAAAGATTAATATATGCCTCGCGGCGTTAATATGCTAAAGCACTTTCATGAACGAAACTGGTATTATATGTCTAAGATGTCTTCGTATACTTCACCAGCTATTCAGCATGGTTCTGACAATATGGTTCTCGTCTTCAGAATGAACTGGCCGACAACGTTGTTCTGTCATGTGGAGCTGCATAAAACGACATCAGCTGGGGAAACTGAATCACCCCGTATAAAATTTGAAACTTAACGAGCCATTATGATAATTGTATACAGTAAATGCGAACATTTTTAGGTTACGCTTTACCGTGACTGTTACTGACATTAAATGAAACAACAAGTTCACTGTTACCAGTCACCGTTTTATTTATTTCCACGACGCGTTTCGAAGGTTTAAACCTCCATCATCGGGTGGATTTACATTATTAAGTATTACATTTGTGTGTGTTCATCACACAGGTGTGTACAAAATTGAATGTTTGGACTGTGACTGCTTCTACATAGGCCAGACAGGCAAATCATTTGAGATTAGGTTCAAGGAACACATGGCAGCACTAAAAAACAAAAAATGTCACACATCAGTAACAGCTACCCACGTGCATGAAACAAAACACCATGTTAACAACACAAGTATTAGCATCCTACACATCCAACCAAAAGGCAGAAAACTAGACATCCTTGAAACACTCCAAATATACAAACATCAAATGAAACAACCAGAGTCCATCTTAAATGACAAAAATGACAATATTTACAATAGTATCATATCCGTTTTCAACAACTTCCTACACTCTTAAAAATGCGCACGCGCGCGCGCGCACACACACACGCACACACACACACACCTAACACACACACACACACACACACACACACACACACACACACACACACACACACACGCACCTAAAATTTATCATAAATATTGACAGCTGCAAAGAGTACAAGAGATTGACCTCATTCACAGATATTCATCACACCAACAGCTTGTACCCCTTGTCAGCTTGAAACTGTATGTACATCAACTACTGGCACAAATGTATATCTATCTGCATATTTTATAGCACTGACCAATGTATTACCCCAACCTTTAGGCAGCTAATATATGCAACATGGAATCTTAAGACCCCTTGTCATGTAAATGTTTGCTCTCATATAATCACTCTTCCCTCTCTCTCTTTCTCTCTCTCTCTCTCTTTCACTCACTCACTCACACACACACACACACACACACACACACACACACACACACACACACTTTTTTCCCTCTCTCTACCTCTCCTTCTGCCTCCAGCCCCTCACCTCACATCTGTTTATTAATCCCAATCAAAGAGTGTAATGTAGGTATGATTTTACTGTTGTAGCCAATATGATCATTGTTATTAAAGTCTGTAACACTTCACCTAATTGTTATCAACAAGTACGAAGTTTAAGCCTTTTTAACATTTCACCTGATTGTATAAACGAGTACGAATGTTTAGCTGTTTTAACTTGTCAGAATTGGATTTATATACCACCTAAAGTACACACACATATATTTGACACCTCAAAGCAAACACCGCCAAATGCTTAAAACAATTATTCTGCAATAATGTTGTTACAATGTATATTCTTTGCACTTTGCGATCATGTCTTCTCTTCTGCTATACGAACCTTGCACCCAGCTGATTCCAGACGCCATATTTGTTTACAAATGTGGCAGTATACGTGTGATGTGTTACGACAGCAAAAGGAACCTGTGACCACTGAAGGTACTCTCGTTTACTTACTTAATGTTTACCATTAGATATCAGTTTAATTTTTTGTCAAAAGTAATCCTAATCCGTATTCTGAAGTAGTGTCTTGTTTCTCCACTAGGCAGTGCCACAAGTTCCTCCAAAAATCGTAACACAACACACACACAAATGTAATACCTGCTAATGTAAATCCACCCGATGATGGAGGTTTAAACCTTCGAAACGCGTCGTGGAAATAAATAAAACGATGACTGGTAACAGTGAACTTGTTGTTTCATTTAACTGTATACAGTTTTTCTCTTTAGACGTTTTGTTGAACTGTGAGTTCTCCTCAGATGCGTTTGATATGCTATAACATCTGACTAGACCTTAATTAGTTTGAGCTAAGAACAGATTTTCCCTTTTTCACGTGGCTATATTCATCTCCATAGTTAATGACGCAAACAACAGTAACGAATCTTTACACTACTCGAGAAAACGAGACCACGCCGTTGAAGGATTTCCATTACTGGCGCATTGCCATCGAGGGGAGAAGAAGCGATGGCTAACGATTCCTGACGATCAGCCTGGGCGCCAGTGTTCCGGATTAAGTCAGGAGCCTCCCCGCATTGTGTTACAAATCGCTGGCGCCAGACTGTGTTAGTGCTAATCTAGCCCTCTGGTGAAGACGTTACGAGTGAGGAATTTTCGGAACTTTACGAGGTACACTGGAAGCGTAGATCTCTTTTCTTTGATTTCTGAATTTACCAACAACAAAGCAACCGACACTTTTAAAATACTTTTATTACATGCTTCTGTATTCGGCTCGCTCTATAATATTAAGCGAAGAAGAAGATATTAGCAGCTCCTACAGGATGTTTCACAACATTTAGACGATTTCAAATTGAATGACAAACAAACTAATCGCGAAAAAAAGCTGAACATTTTACACAATGTACAACATACTCATGAACTACTACATCGGACGAATCACGACCATTCGAGGCTACCCAATACTCGAGGCGTTTCACCAGTTTTTTGAATACATCTTTCGCAACAGGTGGAGGAGTTCAGGAAGTTTCATCGCTTATTCGATCTTTGAACAGTTGTTACGTTTCAGCCGGTAGGAGTACACTCCCGCCTTCAAATACCCCCCCCCCCCTCCCCCTCTCCATCCCATTGGTAAGACTCTGGGACGGTTAAATCAGTGAGTTCGACGGTTTCCCGGCGGGTGGATCGATTTTCGATTCGATGCACAGGCTGTTGTACGAAAGGTTCTTACTCAGTTCAATATTGTTCTACGAGCAGGAACTGGATGCGCGGCTGAATCTTGGAATCCTTACGAAGGCACGTTGCTCCCGGACGACTGATTCGCTTTAGCAGAAATAGCACTTCACAGCGGACGCACCAATTTGCTTCGACCATTACGACATGATTACTAATATGTATATGGGATGAAACACGATATTCCGCACTACTAATAGGCCCATTATACCGTCACTGTATTTTGTTTTTAACGCGCGTTGTTCAAATTTCAGATCGTCAAAACACTATAAAACACTCTGTATTACACCGCGACAAAGTACCAGTATTGATTCAAAGCTGTCCTTTGATGAGGATGATGATGTTTACTAGTAATCAGTCATTCGATATCTGCCGAAGGATAAAGTCCTCCTCCACGTTTCCTTTTTATCGCCTTTGGCTGTACGTATCTATATATTTTCTGCTTGATTTATAAATTCATCTCGGTTTTACATAGGGTACGTACCTATATTTTTTCTGCTTGATTTATAAATTCATCTCGGTTTTACATAGGGTCGTTTTTGCGATTCTTTCTTATTTCTAGGATAAATTCATTGGTACCGACGCTGCCCAGTCATATCTCTGCACGTACCATCCATCTTCATTTTACGTCCATCAAAATCGTAATTGCGAACTGTGTTTCTGCTTGTTCGCTGTCCCGTCGTATGTTTTAATTTTTCTAGAAGTACTTCTCAGCATGCGTCTTTCGTTAGTTCGATTTGTTTTTCAATGGTCTTTGCAGTAAAACCTCATATGTTACTGACATAACTCAGAACTGTACGTGATAGTAAATATTGATTTCCAGAATAGCTTTTTATAAAACCCCTTTAGGCCGTTTTATTATCCTACCACTTCCCCTGCTGTCCTTCCAGTAACTGTATTCACCGTCATTAAATACAAAAACTCGCCAAGTGTTGTCACAACTGCGTTGTTAATCAGTACTTCTTTCTACTCAAAAACTTATTTATAAATTGGTTTGTGTTAAGTTAATTCGTTTCTAGGTTTACTTTTAAACTTTCTGTAACCTGACCTTCCATTTGTTTTGAAGCATACCTGGACAATCGCCACACGATGCGGTTAACCATTTACACATTTCTGTTCTTATTTTCCATGATTTCGTATGTGAAAACTACCTCTGTTACTGCTGGGAATAGTTCTAGTGACAAGGAATGTGACTGACTCTTGATTCAGCTGTCAATAAGCCTATACTCAAGTGATAGCAGAAACACAAGACACAAGAAATCACTAACTGGTTATTTGCTAGATCTCAGAAAGGGGTAGTTCTCTGACAGAGGAGCTGACATCAGTCTTTTTCAGTGACATTACTCTTACGTTGCATTTGGCACCTGCGTACAATATATACTAGATATTTGAAGTATTTCCCTAGTTCTGTGATTATACGAGGGCTGTTCAGAAAGTAAGCTCCGATTGATCGCGAAATGGAAACGACTATGATAATCTGATAAAGCTTTGCACAGATGTGTTGGGCAGTGTCTCTAGTATGACCCTAGATGGCATCACGTCACTCCTCTCATTTCTGAGCTC
This sequence comes from Schistocerca cancellata, assembly GCF_023864275.1. Classification (NCBI taxonomy): domain Eukaryota; kingdom Metazoa; phylum Arthropoda; class Insecta; order Orthoptera; family Acrididae; genus Schistocerca; species Schistocerca cancellata. The sequence goes on along the minus strand of NC_064630.1, from coordinate 684,440,314 downwards.
ACAGTGATCGCGTAAAGTTGTCTAGAGAATAGTGTCTCCCGCCAAGTACGAGGACCTGGTGAGAAATTTCGCCTGAAGCTATACAGCCAACATTACATAACTGTCGTGCAGTTTCTTCTACAAGGCAATATTCTCAGCCGCGTTCTGAAGGGGCAATGAAGATGCTCCTGCATCGTTTTCAATTGGAAATGTTTGACTACCCACAATACAGCCCGTAATTGACTCCCCCTGCGTTTCATTTCTGCTCACATGAACCGCTGGCTATGAATACAACATTTTGGCACAGAAAACGAGCTGTAGGCCAGCGTAGAGAATTGGCGGAAAGCACTGGCGGCTGTCTTTTATGATGAGGGTATTGGAAAGTTGGTACAACGCTACGACAAATATCTTAGTCAGAACGGCAACTACGTAGAGAAGTAGCTGGATTGTGTAGCTAACTGTTAAAAATAAAACATTTCTAATTTTCACTGTGGTTCCCATTTCGCGATCAATCGGAGCTTACTTTCTGAACAGCCCTCGTAAAAGTGATTCGTATTTACGTTTTCAAACCTCGAAGGTAAGTAAATGACATTGAGATAATTAATTTAATGTAAGCTATATTTGGCACTGGATGTCGGGAAATACCTCAAAGGTGGACGTCAAATGTCAAAAATGTGACGTTATCAGATGACGTATCTCGCCGCACGTGAGTCGGAGAAGCGCATCGATCTGTCGCACCTGATCACTCCAACCCAAGTCAAGTGTTGACGTTACTATTTTATTTAACGGTCTCGCGGGCTCTGCTAGTTCTGTGTGTGTACAAATCTGTGTGAATTCCTAAGAAACCAAACTGCTGAGGTCTTCGGTCCCTAGACTTACGCACTACTTAAACTAACTTATGCTGCGAACAACACACACACACACACACACACATAGATCGGAGAGAGGGCTCGAACCTTTGGTGGGCTTGGCCGCGCAATTCGTGACATGGCGCCTCAAACCGCGCGGCCACTCCGCGAGGCTCTGCTAGTTCATTTAGAGGTACAGTACCTACAGTATTGCGTCACAAGCAGATACGTACAAGCTTCCAAACTTCATAGCTACCAGTAAACGACCTACGTGTTCTTAACTAAGTAAAGTCCGTAAAAAGAGAAAAAAGGGCAAAAGGAACGAAACGTAAAACATGAACGACGTTTTCTTGGTTACTTTTACGCTTACAAGAGATCATATTTACAATAAGTGTTCAAAAATAGAGTATCCTAGCCGAGCGATGAGTAGATCAATCCCCTAGTGGCGAGGGTAGGATCGACAACTGCAATCGCTGCACATACGGCGAGGTATGGCATCTAGTGACGCAATATGTTCAACAATTGTCGTCCACTTTTTTGAGTGTTTCTCGAAGTTTCCAGGCCCTAAGTGTCTTTTATTAAATTACTTGTTTCAGCGTCATCTATGAGGCTTCGGGGGTATTTAAACGTTAATAAGAATCACCCTGTGTCACTCCATCTCTTGCTCCCACATTTTATTAAATCAGTTTTGAGTCTCGTGGGTATTGGTACTCTTTCACAGGATGATTATTTCACTGACAGCTGTAGGTGGAGCTAGTCTCAAAAAAATACTAAAACAGTAGCGCAATAATGATAAATTTAATCACACAGAATGTAAATGATAATGGTTTACAGTTTGTCATTTTGGTGTAAAGGAAGTCGAGAAAAGGAATTTGATACAGGACACTTGTGCTCGATCAAGTCGGGTAACCACCACGTACCGGTCAATAAAAAAAGCTACAGCTCATGTGCAGTGCGCGAGATTTCCGGTATTCTCTCACTCTCTCCCCGCAAGTTATTGATCCTACAGCAATTATAGGTTAGAATCTCTTTTAGGTAATTTAATTTACTTGGATTTTATACAGGCCATATTTTTCGAGCTGTTCAAGAAAAAAAGATACAAAAAGATCTAAAAACGACCCCCACCCCCACACTCATCCCAAACATGTTGATAACGCCACTCCCTCATATCACGGTACAAAAATTTACAAATACACGAATCAGTTACCATTTTCGATTTTTTTATCATCATAGACTATTCTACTACAACGCCACTGGATTTGTTGTGCAATAGAAAACTGTAAAATTGACGTTTGTGAAAATTTTCCTTGGCAGTTTTTTTAATTTTAACAGAAAAAACTAATAAATAAATAGTTGTATGTGTGTTGCCTTCTTACTATGAAACTAATGCGCTTGTAAGGGTTATGCTTAGATCAAGTTGTAAAGGTAATCAGTTTTTACATGACGTTTACAAAAGTCTTTCTTCTTGCTTTACACTCATGGGTAATTTTACCTTAATTACTTTGATGAAATAGCCCACTGAGCCAGTGGCCAGTCAGTAACGACCAGAAACGTTCGAATATGGGAAATAATACGTGCTGTCAGCGATTTTTATACTGTGGCACAGAGGAGTGCCATGAAAAACATCCTAAATGTCCTATCTTTTTTTTTAATCTCTCAAAACACACAGCCTCCAGCGAGTAGGCAAGAAATATCAACTACACTTAGTTTCGTACGAAATAAGTCCTATTAATTTTTCTCTGAGACCAATAGTCTGCGAGCAGAGAGCAATAGAATACTGAGAATAGGTGGATTTTGCAGGCCAATTTGTGTAAATTTACATACTTCACACAGCATAATTGTCCACTATCAAACTGTCCTTTTCGATTTTAACACTATGATACGTTATAATACAATATCGTTTATACCCTGCGTAGGGTGCTTTCCTATCAACTGTGAAACCAATTTTGAAGCATTATATCCGTTCATGACATGCACGGAGTAGCGATAAGAACTGCCTGATATTCGAATGTATGCTTTGCACCTAAGTTACCGATTTCCGATTTAATAATTTTATCACTTACTACACATAAGATCTATTATCTATTGATTTTTGCATCCTGCTTCCTAATGAAAACTTCCTTTTACTCCAGGATGAATAAGTTTCGGTCTTCTTTAATACAAAGTAATTTCATGTGGTTCAAGCCATTCAAATGCACGGCACTGCGACAACTTGCGTGTCCGTAAGCTACTCTTTAACCAACCGGATAAGGGGAACCTATAGTTTAGCATGGAATCCGACCAAGTGTCGTTCCCGGCGATAACTCGCATCGTTGAGACGTCAAGGGTAGATGTAAGGTCCCACCGTGAATCGTTGCCGCGATCTCTCGGTTTCCAGGCACGCACTGGAATACTTATTTTATTTATTTTTCTTTTTTTTACGCTTACTACATTTTTTTGCCGAAATGTCGATTAAAAAATAAAGGAAGGAATACCCTGTAACTCATGACTTCGTGTTTACATTTTCTGACGTTTGCAATTTTTTTTCTTTCTTTTGCGCGACGTTTACGACCTTTTTTTGTGACACAGAAAATGCTTGTACAAGCAGGAAAGAACGGAAGGTGTTAGCTTCAGGAACAGAGGAGACAAGATGGGCAGGACGTCAAATTAAACACCTTTCAGCCGTCAAAATTTCCAGACTGTTATTTTATTGGGCAATCAGTTTCGGCGATATATTACACTGTTTTCAGGTGCCTTGACCGAAGTGTAGGAGGGGTCCCGCCGTTGGTCCAGTCAAACTAGGTGCCAACATTTGATACCTGTTGTCTGTAGCTTTTTGAGACAGCGGTCTCTTCAAACGTCACCTTCCTGAGAAAGCGCTCACTTTTAACATCACCTTAAAAAAGAAAAAAAAAGAAAGGATCCATTCCGAGTTTTTGGCTGCAAGAATGTGTTGTTTCTTTTATTGTTATTAATTAAGAAAAAAATACAAGACAAACAGGTACATGAAAATGAAATAAACCCCGTAAAAACATTTCTGAAAAGGGACTATGACGAGTATACCACGAGGGCCGGTTAGCTCAACCGATACCTTGACAGCTATATATGTAGGATCAACATATTGGCGAATAAGTCGCGATACCGTGGCAGATGCAAACATTTCCAATATGTAATGGCTATATGTTGGTGGAAGGCGAGCGGCTCCCTATCGCCCCATCCATCTACAATGTAATAAACATAGTGGCCCAACAACCATGCAGCCGGCCGAAGTGGCCGTGCGGTTAAAGGCGCTGCAGTCTGGAACCGCAAGACCGCTACAGTCGCAGGTTCGAATCCTGCCTCGGGCATGGATGTTTGTGATGTCCTTAGGTTAGTTAGGTTTAACTAGTTCTAAGTTCTAGGGGACTAATGACCTCAGCAGTTGAGTCCCATAGTGCTCAGAGCCATTTGAACCATTTTTTTTGAACAACCATGCAAAGATACTTGACTTTGCTCTCAGAAAGTGGGAGGAATCTGGACGCAACAGAATTCACCTGAAAAGACACTCTCAACGGAACGAGTTAGACCCGTGACCATGACACGTAAATCTATGTTGTAGTGCTTCTATGGAGGCACAGCGACTACACTGATCGGTGACACTAAGTCCAGTACGAAATAGGCTCTCACTGGTTGATAACAGGTCGTGTAGCATGCGATACCAGAGGACGCCAACGCCGTTGGTACAACAGGAACACTAAGATGAAACCACACCGTCTTCCAAAATTTTACCGTGATGCCCGTTCAACCGGCGCTGTGCAATCAATCCCTTCCGCTAGACCACCAGGTCCGACTCTGTGATGCATGAAGAGAGTAGACAACATGGAGTCGTGTTTTAATATGTCAGGAGGTAGACTGCCTGTAAGTCTATTTTGCTCAGCTGATTCGAATTTGACATTTATCACAACGAACGCCATACTTTGGGGCACCTAGCTCTCTCAAAGCGCGTATAATTCCCCTTGCATTAATTCATCTCTAACTATTAGGATTAAAACAAAAGCTTTTGAAATGTAATGTCCTAATAAAATTCTGAAGAGTGAACAGGGAGATCAACGCTTGACCCGAGCAAGAACGTACAAGATACAAGATGTAGGTTGCAGTACTTATGTGGATGAAGATACTTGTACGGAATAGATTGGCTACATTATATCCTACTACGAAATGAAGGCCAAAATTGTAACAGTGACATCAACAGTCCGTTCATGGCATATATATAACCAGTCACTCCGACGGTATGAAGACCGAATGAGATTTTCACTGTGCAGCGGAGTGTGCGCTGATATGAAACTTCCTGGCAGATTAAAACTGTGTGCCGCACCGAGACTCGAACTCGGAACCTTTACCTTTCACGGACAAGCCTTCTAGTAATACTTTGAAATGACTCTCGTCAGAAGACCGCTTAGTGTTTTCAGTTTGCTCAACATGAATTTCTGTACAGTAGAGGGAAGTAGGGGTATGCGCTCGCAATTGGGTAGAGGGGGAGGGATATTATATTACTTCTGTTGTAGAAGAGATTTTGGTTGCTACCTCTCTTATCATACTCAAGCTTTTGGAAGCAAAACGGGAAAATCGCAGTTATTATCGTATTCATGATTTTCATCATACATTTACGTAAGTAATGGGTAATTCTACGGTGTAGACCGTTACTACTGCCTCTAAATGGTAAAGTAAAGAATACGAATTGAGGGTAAGCCGAAGAGGAACAGAAGCGATGAGAAGTAGCAGACATTGGAACAACGAGGAATGTAATATCATAGTCGGTGATCAGAAGCAAATGAAGTTAAGGAATTTTGCAACAAAACAGAATAACTCATGACGGACGGAGCAGGGAGAGCATAAAAAGCGGACTAGCTCTGTCAAAAACGGCATTCCTGGCCAGGAGGAGTCTGCTAGTATCGAAGACAGGGCTTAATTTGAGGGAGAAGTTTCTGAGAAGGTACATTTGCACAATAGCTTTCTACGTCAGTGAGACATGGGTACTGAGAAGAGAATCGAAGCCTTTGTGATGGGGTTCTACAGGAGAATGTTGAAAATTAGGTGGACTGGTAAGTAACGAATAGGTTCTCCGCAAAATCGGCAAAGGAAGGAACATCTGGAAAACACTGACAAGAAGGAACTGGATAACAGGACGTGAGTTGAGACACCAGGGAATAAGTTCCATGGTATTAGAGACGGCTGTAGACAGTACAGGAAGACGGAGATTGGGATACGTCCACTAAATAAGTGAGGATGTAGGCTGAAATTGCTACGCTGAAATGTCACAGGGGAGTAATACGAGGAGGGCTGCATCAAACGAATCGGTTGAGTGATGGCAACAAAAAAATTAAAGTTAAAAAATCGTTTCTAGAGCATATATCGATTCTATTCTCATACCGCGGAGCGAGGTTGTGCTACGTAAAGCTAATAAGAATGTAATAACAAAAACTGTATTTAACTTTCAGCGAGGCTGTACAGCATTAACGGTTCTGCCGACGGTTGATTGGGATAACGTAGCCAGCATAACATATTAGCGAGATTGTATAAAATACCGTTTCCATTGGATCCAGTAATGAAAAAAAAATACTTTAGTTATCAGTAACTGCTTTAAAATAAAATGTACAGAATTAGTTGAAAAATAAAACGACGAACTAGAGCAGAAACTTAATTAAAATAAAATCCATTCTCTTTGTTCATCACGTAACGTTTGTCGTGTCTGCAAATAAAACGCTTCTGTTTATTCGTCGCACTCGCCGTTGACAACAATTTAAATTTCGTATCTTTTTTACCCCTCTGCTGCTCAATCATATATCGTTTTTATTTCCGAAACTGTACTTTATGCGTAATATGGCATTTGCAATAATTCTTGTTTAGCAATATTTCAAGATACGTTTATGTACTCGTATAATGTCAGAGTCAGTTATTAGAGAGGCGACGAAATCATCGTTAAAATTGTGTTTTGATAGTTTCCTTATAGCCGTGACACACAACACTTGCCGCAGAGACAAGTCGAGCTGAAATGTCTTATCAGAGCAACATAGTGACAACAGTAACTGTTGAAACATCTTTGTTCTGAATTACGTACGGTTAATGTGTGATAGGCCATTAGTTTATAATCTTGGAAGATTCAACGACAAGATGAGAAAAGGAAGTCTTAAGAGATGGGTAAATCATGTAGCTGACGTTAGTAGAAAGCTAGAATCTACAGTACCTTCCCATTCCGATTTGTGTTGAAGTGGATCAAAATGATATTTGTTGGAATGGGACCAATCTGAGTAAAATGTGTAGGAACGTTGTTGATATGTTCTGACAGTATGTAGCATTGCCGATACTGGAAGAAGCAGAATAGACAAGAACAGCCGGCTGACTTGAGAGAATCTTAAAGTAGCAGTCATCTGATATTCGGATTTAATATAAACCTGATAAATAGTGAAATAATTGTAGAAAAAGCATCTAATGATTTTAGATATGACTTCGTAATCGTTGAAGAACAAGTAGTATGATAGGCAGTTTGATTTATAAATTATAATTATTCGGTTGGGGCATAAGTTCGTAGCTTTTTTCCATAGACTTAATAAACACAACAGATAAGCATAATAGAGACTTTAGTCATCAGTAATACATTCTCATTCACTATTTACAACAGCCTGACAACGCTGGGACAGTTTATCGATTCCGTGACTATAGAGACTACGTGGGTTTGAGGCTGAGAATTCGTTGAGCCATATCCGGAACCAGCTTTCATCTAGGAAAGAAATTCCTTGAAGGTTTATCAATAGAGAGCGGAAAATGCTAGGGTGCAAGATCACGTGAACAAGGTGGGTGCGGAATTACTTCCCAGCCCAACTCCTGTTCTGTGTTTCTTCTCAGTCTAGCAAACAATAACTTCACGCAGTATCCCTGGTCATTGTTCTTGCTCTGCGTCTCCAAGGCGTCTCAGTTGTTAACAATATATGTTAACAGTGATGGCTACACCTCGGGGAAGCAATTCGTAATACATTGCACAATCGCTGTTGAACCAGGTGCGCAACATTATCTTTTGCAGATGAGCGCCGGTCTCTTTACAGGGAGTTACCGTGTGGGCTCAACCATTCCTTTCTTTTTCGTATGTTAGCATAAAGATACTTTTTCTCGTCACTAGTGACGGTACAATATTAAAAAGGTTGGTGTCGTCCACCGGCCGTTGATGATGAGCAAGCAGAGATGCACATGTGGGCACCGGATGATTTTTTTTTTTTATTTTGGCTTGGAGTATGCGGTACCGATACACCCGATTTTTGAACCTTCTCCTTTGCATGCAAATGTCCTATGCTGGTAGAACGATCACAGTTCATCATATCTGTCACATCTCGAGTCAATAACGTGAATCATTGCGGATTAATGCGTATGAACGATCTTCATCAAACCTCGGAGGCCTTCCTGAACGTGAACAGTCATTAATGAAATGACAACCCTTCTCAGAACCATTTCTTGCCGTGCTCTCTCCAATGAGATGACCCCTTTTCACAACGCAAATATATTTCTGGCTGCGTTTGCCGCTATCTTCCTTTATCAACAGTGAACTACAAATAAAAATGACAAATAAACCTATAGCAACCAGAATACCAACATGCAAAACAAAAACTCTAGGATATTATGCAACTTCATAATGAAATGGAAATGAGAGTTAGGGGTCACTGGCCTGGAGGCCCCTTAAGGGGCAGGTCCGGCCGCCTTGGTGCAGGTCTTATTACATTCGACGGCAGTCCGTCACGCTGACCATTTTTTTTTTTTTGCTCTCATTTTGCTCTATTTCGTTGAATTTGTTCGGGGCGGTCGTCCGATGACACCCGTTTAGGCTCTTCGTTGATCCATTCACTCAGTTTTTTGTTACAAAGGTTAGCAAATCCTCTGACCGAACACGCTGAGTTACCGTGCCGGCCTCATTCAGCTATCGGGGCGGACAATGGAATGAATGATTCGTGTGGCATTGGTGCCCGGGAGGCCCAACCTGGGATGCTCCGCAGTTGGGTTGCAAGTATTATTTCAGGTGACGCCACATTGGATGACTTGCGTGTCGGTGATGGTGAAATGATGATGAAAACAACACAACAACCCGTGCATGAGCGAAGAAAATAATCAACCCTGACAGGAATTGACCCCGAGCCTGCTGCATCGTAGGCAAACACGTCACCACTCAACTAAGCAGGCGGAAATCTTCATGCTGGTTTTCAAAGGTGAGTTCCCTGATGCAAGATTCCTGCAGAAAAGCTTTCGAAAAGGTAACTGTCTCAAAAGAACGGGTAGTGTTACGGAAACATAAGCTTTGTAAGTCGTTGGAAGTATCGTCCATGTATTAGTGCTCTCTGTCGCTCGATAAAACGCTTATATGTTTGAAGACGTTTACTTCTGTCCCTTTTCCTTTTTTTCTGTTCACAAATGCCAATGTGTCACATCTCAGGAGTATTGTATAAATGTCTACATTAATTATTAATTCAACAACAGTAAAATACATTAGACCATGCTCGGTGGTTCAGTAGTTACGGTTATGTTTGTGGTCATGACAGGAGTTATTACATTATTCTTTTTCTTGTGGCAGGATCTTGAATCAGTTCGTAGTCTGGAATAAGATCTGGAGGCCTCATGGTTCCTTCACAATGCTTAAGGTGAAAGCTGCGATGTTTTCTTCGAAAAGGACATACCAGGACCCTCTTTCTTCCATGACCACATCATTAAGGTGAATTTAAAAAAAAAACATACATAAATTTTTAAACACATAAAAATGATTACTGTGATCTTCTCGTGCGCCATTCGGAAATGGAAGAGTAAATGAGTGAAACGGTGATGATATTCAAAATACCCTCCACTACACACCAAACCGGAGACTTAAGCTTCCATACATATAGAACTTAACGAAACACGAGTAGAATGAATTAGTACAGTTCATCTGGTGTTCGTATTAACCTTCTGTTGAAAATGACGTATTTTGCTAAAATTTAACGTTTAATGTGCAATCGCTTCTAGAATAAATGTCGTAACGTACACGGATGAGCGAAAATACTATAATCTCCAGATTAATAGTTTATTACGTCACCTTCAGAATGCAACTTGTCAGGAATTCAGCGTGGCGTGTATTTAATATGTTCTTGATATTTCCCATGGGTGACAGTAAATATCTACGTAGAGGTTATGAGAGTCCCACAAATTATGAACCATTAGTCTGTGGATGCAGAACTGTCACCCGATAGCGTCCCAGGTGTGTTCAATCGAGTTTAAATCAGGCTAGTTTAAATCAGCCATATCGACAACAGTTCGTTATCATACACCTCTAATCACTGCAGCACGATACTGGCCTATTGCCAAAGACAGTTATTCTACTTGATGGTGCCATCGCATTCTCGTGAGACATCAAGCGTGAACGTTTACAGATGGTCCACAATATTGTTCATTTAGGCCATGGCATTCATGGCCCCGTCCTCCCTGCTTTACTTCAGCTCTGTAAAGTTTGGAAGGTAGGAGACGAGGTACAAACATGTCATTCTGAGCAATGGTTCCCTTTCTAAAGAGCTCTGAAAATGGAACTTCAGTTATGGACACTATAAATATTAGAACAAGTCTGACCACTTTTCGGCAGGCAAAAGCGCTCTTCAGGGCAAAACATATGCAATGGCCACTTTAGCCGTGCTGGCCACATCACCACATCTTCTCCTGCTGGTCTTACTGTTTACTGGTAACCTACATCAATTGTATGTTACAAGAATTAATGACAGTTGTTACAACTCGAGACACGATAATACATCTATTGAAAGACGTTTATCTTTCACTCGTAACATCGTATTATAATGGCTTGAATTTGACTGCATTAAATTGCTATAAACATGAAACCTCCTGGCAGATTAAAACTGTGTGCCGACCGAGACTCGAACTCGGGACCTTTGCCTTTCGCGGGCAAGTGCTCTACCAACTGAGCTACCGAAGCACGACTCACGCCCGGTACTCACAGCTTTACTTCTGCCAGTACCTCGTCTCCTACCTTCCAAACTTTACAGAAGCTCTCCTGCGAACCTTGCAGAACTAGCACTCCTGAAAGAAAGGATATTGCGGAGACATGGCTTAGCCACAGCCTGGGGGATGTTTCCAGAATGAGATTTTCACTCTGCAGCGGAGTGTGCGCTGATATGAAACTTCCTGGCAGATTAAAACTGTGTGCCCGACCGAGACTCGAACTCGGGTAACAGTAAAGCTGTGAGTACCGGGCGTGAGTCGTGCTTCGGTAGCTCAGTTGGTAGAGCACTTGCCCGCGAAAGGCAACGGTCCCGAGTTCAAGTCTCGGTCGGGCACACAGCTTTAATCTGCCAGGAAGTTTCATATCAGCGCACACTCCACTGCAGAGTGAAAATCTCATTCTGGAAACATCCCCCAGGCTGTGGCGAAGCCATGTCTCCGCAATATCCTTTCTTTCAGGAGTGCTAGTTCTGCAAGGTTCGCAGGAGAGCTTCTGTAAAGTTTGGAAGGTAGGAGACGAGGTACTGGCAGAAGTAAAGCTGTGAGTACCGGGCGTGAGTCGTGCTTCGGTAGCTCAGTTGGCAGAGCACTTGCCCGCGAAAGGCAAAGGTCCCGAGTTCGAGTCTCGGTCGGGCACACAGTTTTAATCTGCCAGGAAGTTTCATATCAGCGCACACTCCGCTGCAGAGTGAAAATCTCATTCTGGAAACATCCCCCAGGCTGTGGCTAAGCCATGTCTCCGCAATATCCTTTCTTTCAGGAGTGCTAGTTCTGCAAGGTTCGCAGGAGAGCTTCTGTAAAGTTTGGAAGGTAGGAGACGAGGTACTGGCAGAAGTAAAGCTGTGAGTACCGGGCGTGAGTCGTGCTTCGGTAGCTCAGTTGGTAGAGCACTTGCCCGCGAAAGGCAAAGGTCCCGAGTTCGAGTCTCGGTCGGGCACACAGTTTTAATCTGCCAGGAAGTTTCATATCAGCGCACACTCCGCTGCAGAGTGAAAATCTCATTCTGGAAACATCCCCCAGACTGTGGCTAAGCCATGTCTCCGCAATATCCTTTCTTTCAGGAGTGCTAGTTCTGCAAGGTTCGCAAGAGAGCTTCTGTAAAGTTTGGAAGGTAGGAGACGAGGTCCTGGCAGAAGTAGAGCTGTGAGTACCGGGCGTGAGTCGTGCTTCGGTAGCTCAGTTGGTAGAGCACTTGCCCGCGAAAGGCAAAGGTCCCGAGTTCGAGTCTCAGTCGGGCACACAGTTTTAATCTGCCAGGAAGTTTCATATCAGCGCACACTCCGCTGCAGAGTGAAAATCTCATTCTGGAAACATCCCCCAGGCTGTGGCTAAGCCATGTCTCCGCAATATCCTTTCTTTCAGGAGTGCTAGTTCTGCAAGGTTCGCAAGAGAGCTTCTGTAAAGTTTGGAAGGTAGGAGACGAGGTACTGGCAGAAGTAAAGCTGTGAGTACCGGGCGTGAGTCGTGCTTCGGTAGCTCAGTTGGTAGAGCACTTGCCCGCGAAAGGCAAAGGTCCCGAGTTCGAGTCTCGGTCGGGCACACAGTTTTAATCTGTCAGGAAGTTTCATATCAGCGCACACTCCGCTGCAGAGTGAAAATCTCATTCTGGAAACAACCCCCAGGCTGTGGCTAAGCCATGTCTCCGCAATATCCTTTCTTTCAGAAGTGCTAGTTCTGCAAGGTTCGCAGGAGAGCTTCTGTAAAGTTTGGAAGGTAGGAGACGAGGTACTGGCAGAAGTAAAGCTGTGAGTACCGGGCGTGAGTCGTGCTTCGGTAGCTCAGTTGGTAGAGCACTTGCCCGCGAAAGGCAAAGGTCCCGAGTTCGAGTTTCGGTCGGGCACACAGTTTTAATCTGCCAGGAAGTTTCATATCAGCGCACACTCCGCTGCAGAGTGAAAATCTCATTCTGCTATAAACATGTACCACATTTGAAGATGACTGTCTGTGCCACGTGCATTCACGAATCCATGTTACTTCCGTCTGATATAACACAGAAGGTGATCGGTGATAGTTGCCCACGCTCTGAAGTTTCAGCATTGGAAGACACACAATGGAATTCACTTCTATTAACCAAGCAGTGGCCGCGCTACGTACCATTCTGCCCCTGACTAAAGCGGAAAACTGTGTTTAGCCCACGGCCGAATTCACCAACGTCAATTAAAGCTAAGCACATCTTAAAATATTACTACCTCTGTAAGTATATCTGTCTATTACTGGGCAAGAAAAGTACTCTCTTAAGAAGCTCTTAACGTCTGTTGACTTTCTCGGTTTAGGTTGTTAGTTGCTAGATGCATATTATTATTATACATGGCTGGGAACTGCGGGCCGCATGGATCATGGTTCCGGCAGCATGCGGCACGGGGGCTGCAGTTTTCTGACCTCTGGTATAAATTCTCTAGTAGATTGTGTCGGAATCTTTTAAAGGATTTACGTATGACGCTGTTTTACACGAGAAGGTAGCAACGATATAGGAGAGAATCACTTTGCAGAAGGACTATATATTATTGATAAGTGATGTCGAACTTCAATACACCATTCGTATCAGGACACTCCCAAAAACATACGTTCTTCATATTACGAAATAGTAATAAATCATGACCCTAAGCTGTCGCCAGGCGTTGATATACATCAACGGGGACATTTGAAAATGTTTGTCCCGACCGAGATCTCCTGCTCACATGGCAGATGCTCTATCCATCTGAGCCGCCGAGGTCACAGAGGATAGTCCGACTCCAGGTATTTATCCCTTGCACGCTCCCCATGAGACCAACATTCCCACCTTAATGTCCACACACTATATTCGTAGTGCCCCAGCCTATTGCACCCATTACTCACGGCAGACAATCATACCGAGTCCCCTAAGAGTTCGGGCAAAGCGTGTCATGGCCGGTTAACCTTAACTTCTTCTGTGCAGGGTGAACACGCATTGCCCGAACTCTGACGGGACTCGGTAATATTGTCTGCCGCGAGTAATAGGTACAATGGGCAGGAGTACTATGAATGTAGTGTGTGGACATTAAGTTGGGAATGTGGGTCTCACGGGGAGCGTGCAAGGGATGAATACCTCCAGTCGCACTATCCCCTGTGCCCTCGGTGGCTCAGTTGGGAGCCGGCGCGGTAGGTCAGCGTGTTCGACCAGAGGGCTGTTTGCTCTCTGTAATAAAAATACTGAGTAAAAGAATTAACGATCAACTCGTAAGTCATTTTCAGCCATGTGTTCGGATAATTTTGATCACATAGTGTATACATAAAGGGCAATGTCCTGACTGACAGTGTCCGCAGCTCGTGGTCTCGCCGTAGCGTTCTCGCTACCCGAGCACGGGTCCTGGGGTCGATTCCCGGCGGGGTCAGGGAATTCACCTGCTTCGTGATCACTGGGTGTTGGTGTTGTCATGATCATTTCCTTATGTTTCATGAACGTGGTGAGTTTGGACTGAGCAAATGTTGGGAATTTGTACGGGTGCTGATAACTGCGCAGTTCAACGCCCCACAAATCAGACATCATCATCAACATCATCTGACTTACTGACTCATCACCGTCAAGCCCAAGCCGTTATGGATAGAAACTTGAAATCCGGAGAAGATGGGCATCTTTTACTGTGGGCGTCGTTTAAGAAGCGATGTTTGGAAATTGCAACCCTAATGGGGTGACATAAGGGATGAACTTTTTTTTAAATGTCGTAATTAAGGCGTTTTTCAATGCAACTATGAAAATTGGTATTTCGCTTCTCGGCCAAAAATGTTTCATCATTTTTGGAAATTTAACATTGGGGGTGAATAGTGGGTGAAAGCATTTTTCTGAAAGTATATCATTACTAAAGAACTACTGAGGTATTATTAAAGCTACATCTATGAACATTGATATTTGACTTCTGCTTACAAATAAAATAAAATACGTGTTTCACTGTTTTTGTAAGCTGAACCCCTAAGGGGGTAAAGTTGGGGATCATATTTGATACGAAAGTAATGTATTATGAAAGTATTTTTGAAGCTAAACCTATATTTGGTTCCTCAGTCAGATATAAAAAGTACCTGTTTCAATGTTTCCGGAACTTCAACCCCTATGGGGATGAAACACGGAATGAAAGTTTTTATGGAAATATCTTATTGTGCAAAACGCTAAATCTATCAAAGCTAAATCTATGAAAATTTGTTTTTGGCTTCCTTGTTAGAATTAAAACCTACGTATGTTGCTGTTTTTGGAAATAATACATCTAAGGTGGTGAAATAGGAGGTGAAACGTTTTATGAAACTATTTCATGGCGAACGCAGTTTTAAAGCTAAATCTTTGAATGTTGGTCTTTGGACCGTCGGTTAGAAATGAAAAAAAATACGTCTTTCACTGTTTTGGGAAATTCAGCCCCGAAGTTAAAGAAGTAGGGTCTGATTGATTCATTGACTCATTACCGCCCAGCGCAAACCGCTGAGGACAGAAACTTGAAACTTGCCAAGGGCGTAGTTCTTATATATTAGGTATCATAGGATTGTCCACATTCCACTGCTAAGGGGATAAAACAGGGGATAAGAGGTTTTAGAATTAATATGGCTGTTCAGGGAAGTTTATCAGTTAGAAAATGAAAAAATACGTGTCTCAGCATTTAACCTTACGTGTAAAATAATGGGTGAAAGCTGTTTGTGAAATTAAATATTTCGTTATGAACTACTAAAGGATTTGTAAGACTGCATTTGTGACAACTGATATTTGACTTCTCGGCTAGAAATTAAAATTGCGTGTATCAGTGTTTAGGAAATTCAACCCCTATGGGGGCGCAAGGAGGAAAATTTTTAAGAAACTATTTCATTACACTAAAAAGTCAATAAGCAAAATTTACGAAAACTGGCATTTCATTTCTCGGTTAAACATAAAGAAATATTTGTTAGCGGATTAAAGTTGTTATAGTAATACATTCTTAAAAACGCAAGAGGCAAGACTGACAAAACTTTGGAATCCAGCTGCCAGAATTGCTTCTTGGGCAAGAGTACATCGTGAAAAGACCGAGCTTGTATGGCCATAATTAGCGCTCAAAATTTAGAAAATGTTGCAATTTAAGAGCAACATAAAAATTCGAGCAAATAAAAACAAAATAAGATCTGCAGACTAGCGAAGCATCAGGCACTAAGCAAGTGTAACACTTGCACATACATAGAAAAATAAATCCACCAGTGTACACCTAGACTATCGATGGGAATTTGCTGGAAACAATAATTATCGTAAAATATTGAGTAGTATTTTACGCAGCGACCTTAATAGGAGACACCCTACTAAACAAATAGTAGGAAAAGCCGATGTCTGACTGAGACTCATAGAAAGAAGCTTTAGGAAATCTGATTCGTCCTTTAGAGAAGTGACTCACAAGGCACTTGTTCGACACGTTATTCAGCAGTGCTCATCAGTTTGAGAACCTTACCGAGCGGGGCTCACAGAACAGAAAAAAAATGGTTCAAATGGCTCTGAGCACTATGGACTTAACGTCAGAGGTCATCAGTACTCTAGAACTTAGAACTACTTAAACCTAACTACCCTAAGGACGTCAAACACATCCATGCCCGAGGCAGGATTTGAACCTGCGACCGTAGCGGTCGCTCGGTTCCAGACTGAAGCGCCTAGAACCGCTCGGTCACAACGGCCGGGAAGATCCGTCGAAGAGCGTCGCGTTTCGTCGTGGTATCGTTTAGTTCACACAAGAACGTTACTGAGATACTCAACAAATTCCAGTGGCAGACGGTATAAGAGAGTCGTTGTGCACAACGGAGAGGTTTTCTATTGAAATTATAGGAGTCGGACAACGTATCATTTGCTCAGACCGAAGTCTCGTGAAATATCTACAACAAAAAATAATTTGAGGAATGTGGCAACTGGTGTCATTGGAAGCGGTTCTTTATTCAAAAGGATATTTCACCTTGTAATGTTTCCTTTGTAGGATTGTAGCGAGTTTTATTACGTACAACTCGTGCACGAATGTGAAACTGTCAACCTTTTGCTGAAGTGTCTAATACGAACGGAAGCACCACGACCTCCCAGACATTTGGAGCGTGACTGAAGCGGGTAATTACGTAATCACATTTAAGCAGTATTTTCTAGTTTATTAGTTTACTTTTGCATTTGGCTGTTTATTTAATTTATCATTAGTTTTCACAGAAGTTTAAACCCTCCATTGTTTTTTAATAACATGTTTTCCAGTTTTAGGAATCTGATTGGAATCAGAAAGCCAGATCATCTTATTGATCAAGAAAATTATGTTCTCCTAACCATGTCTGAATTGCATTACTTGCATTTGAGTATACAACTTTTTCTAATGAAAAATAAATGACGACCAGATCAACAAGATGGGCAACTATACAAAATACGACGAAGATGCTTGTGTTGTGGAAGACAAAAGAACAGGTTGACATCAATTTCGTGTAATGTATCTAAAAGATCAGTATCTGATCTACGTTGGGTAACAGTGATCACTCTTGTCCACAATGCGAAAACACAGTTCATATTACATTATACATAGAGGGCTTATGGAACACATTATTTAAACATGTATTTGATTTATATATCTTTCACATATAATTCTGTTTAGAACTGCTGAAGGTAGTTTGTTGGTTTTGGGTTCATTTTGTTACATATTTGGGTATTTTTGTAATATTTTTAAATATAGAGAATGCACCACGAATGTACATACGACGTATATTTAGTCTAAGTACAATTTAAGTACATGTAGTAATAGATTAAAAGCTACTGAGAAAATTATTAACTATCTCAGATGTACGTCATCAACGATTAAGGATATTCTGCAGATGAATTTCTGTTATCCTGGTCAATTTATCTTATCAGGGAGATGTATCGGAGAAAATCTGCTATAATCAGTGAATAATTGAATTACTGTACCTTTTAAAATGCAGTTTACAGTATGTACTTTATGTGTCAGCTACGCACCAGAATGTAACTGTCGGGAAAAGTGATTGGTCAGTGTCAAACCATTCTAAGGTTTGATTACTTTTTAGCAATGTAATAAAATAGGTAGTCAGAGTCCCGCGTATTCTTAGACCACAAACGCCTCCACACTGTTAAGTCCAACAGTTCGACGTTGTGTCTTTCATTATGAGTCACGTAAAGAGCACTTACCCTGTATTTAGTACAATCCTGCTTCCCTAGCTACGATCGAGTAAAGTGGAGACAGGAGTATCAACTTGCCAATATTTTGTAGCGTCGACAGTCTCATTAACGGTGCACATTCTCCTCATTATAAGTTCTACGCAGAACCAATGGTTCTTCTTTCCTTCCCCTTTCTTTCTTTTTCCTTCTTTCTCTATAGCCAGATGAGACGAAACAGGAGCGCGAAGAGGGTAGTGCCGTGTACGACACTACAGAGAATCAAGCGAAGGCGTTGCGACTGCAGAGAGAATCCTTTGTAGGATTGTAGCGATTTATTTACTCGTGCACGGATGTGAAACTGTCAACAGATTTCGTTCGTATAAAGCTGTGTACTGGAACTATGCTAACGAAACAGTCATAGTAGTGAACTGTCTATGACTGCCTTTCGTTATCATAGTTCCAGCAAACAACTTCATATGTACGAGATCTGTTGACATTTTCACATCGGTGCACGAGATGTGCCTCTTAAAAATTTTAACATTATATATTAAATGTGGTATTCTCAACTCTAACAACACAGACAGCTTTAAGAAATCTCGAAGTTAACTGCATTTGGTGACGTTTAAAGCGCAATTTACTCTTACAAGACAAAATCTTTAACTTCAGTGATAAAAGTGAAGGACATTAGACGAAGATACGTATGCTTCATCGCCGGCCGAAGTGGCCGAGCGGTTAAAGGCGCTACAGTCTGGAACCACAGGACCGATACGGTCGCAGGTTCGCATCCTGCCTCGGGCATGGATGTGTGTGATGTCCTTAGGTTAGTTAGGTTTAAGTAGTTCTAAGTTCTAGGGGACTTATGACCACAGCAGTTGAGTCCCATAGTGCTCAGAGCCATTTTGAATCGTATGCTTCATCGTGATGAAGAAAAACAGTTAAAGATTACTCGAACTTGAGCAAGGAAACTTATCATCATCAACTATGAATACCTTAAGACAGTTTCTAGTAACTCGTGGGATGCCGACGTGTATTTCAAAATATGAATGTTAACGTTATGAGCTATTACACAGCATTAGTCTTTCTAAGTAAAGTGTAGTTGATCAGTATGTCATAATGGCCGCTCATGAAGAGTTATCGAAAATAAATATTGACACGTGTGACATGCGAACAGCTTGCAACTCTTCACAATAAACCACATACGAAGCGTAAGATGCAGGGGTACTTCGAAACATAATTTCGGAGAACGTGAGACTAAATTTTATTGTCCCGTCGAGCCGGCCGAAGTGGCCGTGCGGTTAAAGGCGCTGCAGTCTGGAACCGCAAGACCGCTACGGTCGCAGGTTCGAATCCTGCCTCGGGCATGGATGTTTATGATGTCCTTAGGTTAGTTATGTTTAACTAGTTCTAAGTTCTAGGGGACTAATGACCTCAGCAGTTGAGTCCCATAGTGCTCAGAGCCATTTGAACCATTTTTTTGTCCCGTCGACAGAGGCTATGCTTGAATTAGAAAGGGATGGGAAATGTTATCTGTCATATCCTTTTCAAGAGAACAACCCCAGCATTTACCTTACCCGATCTGGGGAAACCGAAATAAACTTAAATATTGATAGCCGGATGTGACTTTGCAACGCTGTGCTTCCGAATGTGCGTGAACCGATGGCTTTTATGGGCATCATTTCGTTATTTACATTATCGGGTTCAGGCAAATAATTAAAAACCTAAAATTCAACAGACGGAAGGAGTTTAGGAACAGCCATCCTCAGGAATGCGAGCAAAATGTTTTAGCCACAGTCCCACATCGCTCGTAGTCCAAGGCTACCAGTTCTGTTCAGTGCACCGTAGAGATTAAGCTACCAGTAAAGCGACACCACGATAGGTGTAGGTTAGTTAGAGAAATAAAAATGAGGATAATGAGAACTGTTCATAGTAACCAGTAAACCTAAAAATTGCTTTCTATCTGACGAATAAAATTCTCAGGCCGGATGCATGTTTGCTGTGTCGGAACCGACAGAGAGCAAAGTTATCTAGCAAGAATATCTTACAGCACATAAACAAGCACAGTGATTCATTCAATTCGAATAGTTAAGTTATCTGAATGTAACAGCTATCTCTTTATTAAAACTAGAGAGTTGCTTACATATGATCCGTCTCAATTGTAGTACTACGGTCCAAAACAAATAAGAACATTTCTTAGATTTGAAAGATGACAGCGAGAAAAAAGAAAAACCTTTGTGAATGATACCCAATGAACATCAAGTCAGCACCTAAGGTAATTGTTTGTAGGATGTATAGATAATTTTGGGGTATCCACGCTTGAGTTAGAACGTCAGTGCTGCGTATGACTTTTGGCAGTGCAAGCATTGATTGAAAGAGTATATAACGATCTATAAAGTCAAGTTAATTTTTAAACTGCAATCACAGAGGTGATTATTTTTTTCGTTTACAATGCCACCAGAGTGTGAATGTCATCCCCTATAACAGACGTCTTACCCAAACGGTTTATACGCATCTTACGTTCGGAAACCGGAATGTCTCATTATATAATAGACTCCCTGGCCGAACACTTTTACAGGCTCTGCCATTGCCCTTATCTAATTCACACTTTACACTTATGAATCAGTGATAGATACGATATATCGCCGAGACTTTATGAGTAATCTGCATTCACGATGATGGTGGAAGTCTACTATATCCTGTGCTATCTATCGTTTCACTGGCACTCATACACCAGGGAGGGAAAAAATGAGATAAAGCGGAGAATTATGAACGAAGGAAATCCTTCATGCGTGGCGACAGGGGACATTCTGTTCTACTGGTTTTCTGATATCCAATTCTGGATTGAAGAGAGAGAGAATTCCAATTTCTATCGTTAAAAGTATTATTGAGTTACTTTAAGGATTCGCGACAAGAGTTAGTGGCAAGTAAGTATTTCATAAACGAAACCTAACTACAGTAACTGGTTGCATTTGTAGACGGATTACTGATTCTCGAACAAATATTTATTTGAAGAAACCTTTAGATGTCCCGTAACATTCAATGAACAGGCTGTACGCATATACTATTTAAGATCAGCTGGTAAGACCACTACGTCGTGGAAGAAAGTGACTGTGATATTCTAGTGCATCGTTAAAAATTTTATGTTTAACTTTAATATCCCGTCGAAACACATACCAGTATCAGAGAAGTAGTGTGTATAAGGAGTGGAAAGGAATTCTTCATGATCAGCTCAACTACGGTAAAAATTATTTTTACATACTGTGGAAGTAAAAGTTGGCTGTGAACAAGATTTTACATTACTACACCACCCTTACACATTTTGCTAAACATCTGCTATTATAACACTCTAATCGCTATTCGACACATGCTTCTGAACGTAGCACAAACAATCATTGCAACGTAAACGAGAATGTTGTGAAACGCATGTGAATACAACCCCTTATACTAAAGAAATCTTTACTTTGAAACTTAGAATTTTGTGAGACTATCTACCTCTAATAACGAATATTCTTTATAGTTGCTAAATTTCTCGTTAGTCTCTTAATTCATAAGAAGCTATTATAAAAGGGGTGGAGTGGCTATGGGCTGGGTACCCCCATAGAAGTGCACTAGGACCTCTAAAAAAGTGTGTGAGAGAGAAAATAATCTTTACTACATAGCTTTCAGAATAAACAATCTCGAAAATTTTCTCGCTATCGTAGTTCGTAAAATGAAAGATTAAGTAAACAACTTGGTTGACTCTAGAAAATTTGGAGACGGCATGGTTATGCAAAATTTCTATGAACTTAACACCCCCCCCCCCCCCCCACAAACAAGATACCAAAATCCAGATTTCGACTCCACATCAGAAGTAAATAAATATCTTTGGCTCCGATGGCCACCTAACTCCGATGACCTTGCAGTCGACGGAATGTTAGCCAATGATATTCCGCTTTCTTCCAAGGTCCTTGGCCGTTGAACGGAGAACGTAACAAATAGAAACATATATTTTTTAAACGTCTTGTATGATCCAGGTATTTCAGGTATCATAAACTCATTAAACTACATAATCTTCATTCACTCTGCTGAATTTTAATCCTTCATTTAATGACCTTGACCCCAACACGTTTCAACTTTTACTTTCATTATCAACAATCTTGGCGGCAGAAATGAAACTGCGTATCGCGTTAGACCTCATCCAACGGCAGTTTTCATTCTACCATAGTGACTGCTAATAATGAATTTTAAAACATTCCCGTTCACTAAATAAAGGCGCATATTGAAGCGAAGATGTTCGAAACTGTAACTTTTGATTAACGATTTTAAACAATCGCCCCGACCGCATAAAATCTGTAGCCGATGCTATGAATAGCTAACAGAATTCTGGCCGTTTTGGAGTGTCTTTTGTTTATAAAGTGCAAATTAAAAGTGGTCACCATTCTCTTCTACACGAATATGGACTCAAATTTCCAACCCATTTCGCTGCTATTTGACTGCTGTGCATGCTTTGGCGATTCCTTAGCAACATACATTTGCATTTTGAGTTACAAGTTGTAAATTAACTATCTCTGAAAGCTCCACACGTACTGTTCCCTGTAAGTTCCCTCACCTCAGGTACACAGTGTTTTAAAACTTACAGTACTCAAGTAAGCAGCCAGTAGAAGAAGCGTCGTTCAACGACGAAATAATGGATGCCAATATCTATACATAGATTAAAGTATGGTTGTCAATAATAACGGTTTCATCTGTGGCTTCAAAGAAAAAGTGTGTGGGAGAAGAACAGACTACTCTTACAACCTGTCATGGGTCATTAGTCTAGATATATTGGATATAGCTTATGGTACCTCTGAACATTCATCATTCCTCAACTAAGAGTGAGTTCCTTGTCACTCCAGGCACGATGATACTTATCACTTACTACTTAGTCTAAATTAATTCCATACATCTCCCTAGATTTTCGGTTAATAATTCCACGTCTAAATGTCTGTAAATTACAATACTGATGACAGAAACGAGATACTGATCGGTAACTAACTGCATATGGCAGATGGGTAGACGAAGTAGGAGGTGGAAACCTGCATTTGCTAAAGCCCGCCATTGGTTGTTAAAGAAATAGTGCGTCAACGAGCATGTAGTTGAAATACGTCTCGATAACGTATGCGAAATGAACCATTATCAGGGATTACAGCTGTGTGCAAGCCAGAAATGAAACCCAGATCTCGCTCCTTCGTTGCCCGCCTGAAGCTTTGCATCTCCCGAAAGCCAGAGAAATGAGTTCGAGTTAAGCTTCAGTACACAGTTTGAGATGGTCACCACATTTCATTTCAACGACTCTGCACTATATACTGAGGGATTTAGTCTCAATGCGTTTCTCTGTTCAAGCAGATCAATGACGGAGAGACGCAATATCATTCGGAGTCCGTAGCCCTCCTACCGAAACTCGAGGCGGTAGGCGTGGAGAAGGATCGGGGATATAAATAACACTAAGATGTAAATATTGTAACTACCCCCTGTAGCCAAATATTTTAACCATCCCGCTACTACGATACGTACAGATTGTGACAGCGCTTGAATGTAAGACATGTCGGTATTTCAAATGCTGGCAGTCACCAACGGAGAAGAAATTCAGACAACAACTAAAATGTCTAGATGCCAGAGTTCCAAAATTTTCTGCTCTACCTCATTAGTATGTACTACACTGGTAGATTACACAGGTGCAGGAGGAAAGCTGAATGATATCTATAGAGACAGTCGACACGAAAAGTAAAGATGTATATTAAGAAGCTCACCGCATGTAAAATGCAAACCCCGTCGAAAGCGGGCTTCCGAGATTACACATGAATCATAACTATCTCCTTATTAAACATACGATTGTGAGAAATTTCAATGAGAGCTAAGGGATAAAAACGGCCAACGTTTCGTGATCTTTACATCATTGGATTGTTGGAAAATGCATTGATGGCAGTGCGTTGTAAATATAGATAGTTACTTCAGTAACTGATATAAAGCACTTCCAATGTTAGTAGGAGCATATTCGTGTCGGTGAACTATCTCCATATTAAACATGTAGTTGCGAAAAATTCGAATAAGGGCTAATGTATAAAAGCGGCCAATGTTTCGTCTTCACTAATTACTCGATTGTTGGAAAATACATTGATAGAAGTGTGTTGTAATACACATTACTTTAAAAACTCTTATATGCCACTTGCAGTGTTAAAAGCAACATAGTCCTGTCGGTAAACTATTATACAAAATAAATGGGAGATGTCAAACAGCAGAAAAAAGTATGTGTCAATAGCTTTTAAGAGTAACAGATAGAGCCCACAGTAAATATTAGCATACAACATTATTCCACCACTTGATTACCTAAAATAAGGTTAAGTTGTTGGAATACGCTGATTCATATGAAATGAAACGAGGTGCATAAAGCGAACTCGAAACAGTAGCCTGAAAAGCCCACGGAGGAATGATCAATAACGTATTTGACACGACAGTTAAAATGTTGTGAGCGTAATTTGGTTTCTTATCTCTGTCGAGACATGGAGTGTCAGTTTTCGCAGCTTAATATAGGTCTCTAAACGAGTGGTGTCCTGCATAGCCACTTACGTTAGCACGCCGCTTCTGGGATTCGAGTGAGGGGGGTGGGGAGGGGGGGTGAGCGGGATCCCGGGGGTCCCAGATCGAATCTGCCCTGCGGATTACCGACGAGGGTGGGTGTGTCGGTCAGGCTAGTTGTGGTTTGTAGGTGGTTTCCCATATTCGTCTACGTGAATACCTAGCTGGTATTGACATCCCGTTTTAATTACACCATTAAGAAGTATTTCGATAGCTGCCTCATAATTTCACATGGGGTAACATGTAGCCATTCCCTAACAGTAACGCTGTCAAAACCTGATTAACATTCAGACACCGTGAAAGGAACGGGAAAAGGAAGAACTGAAGAAAAGCTAAACAGTTACACAGTTCATGCATGTCCCAGACCACAGAGGAAGAATCTAACAAAAGAATGGTTACTTATAAATTACGTTTTATTTCATTTACCTTCTATTGCGGATAAAGATGAAATGACTTCCTCGTATGGGAATTCTCGGATTTTTCTATAGGTAAGCATTTAGATTGTCGAACAACTGTTCATCAGCTGCTAATACAGGCACATGACGCCGTATTTGCTATTCGTTTTTGGCGGAAACGAATACATCATAGTGGAAGTAAATATTGTGAAATACTTCGCGTATCTATCAGAGCGGAATTCGAGGAGGTTGAAAAGAGAGAGAATCTGATGAGAATTATTATAAAAGTAACATGCAAAGGTGGAAATTTTTTTAAATCTTATTTTTGTAGGGGTTCAAAGCCTCAACGTGTTTTGAGAATGAATGCTTGGTCCAAGTAGGCTGTAATCTGTTTATTATCTATGAAATTGAGCAGTTTCAACAGTTTGTCACTTTCAGCCGGGTGAAGTGGCCGAGAGGTTCTAGGCGCTACAGGCTGGAACCGCGCGACCGCTACGATCGCAGGTTCGAATCCTGCCTCGGGCATGGATATGTGTGACGTCCTTAGGTTAATTAGGTTTAAGTAGTTCTAAGTTCAAGGGGACTGATGAACTCAGCAGTTAAGTCCCATAGTGTTCAGCGCCATTTTTTTGTCACTTTCGGGCACATATTTTGAGCTTCACGCTTCATTTCACAGCGATGTATACTGATGAGCGAAAACATTATGAAGACTGCCCACCGCGAGGTTGAAATACCTACTGGTGGTGGTGCAGGCACGGAACTCAGTAAGGAAAGAATGTAAGAGAAAGGCAGACGAGTGGGCAGTCATTATATGGAAGATACGGGCCACAATTGCAGATATCCACAGATATAAACGGTTTTTGGCAAGAGGGACATTGTTGTAGCGCTGCGGCTGCAAACGAGAATCTCGGAAAAGACGAAGCTGGTCGCCTGTTGGCGTACCACTGCCGTTAGCAAAAAATGGCTCTGAGCACTGTGGGACTGAGCTGCTGAGCTCATCAGTCCCCTAGAACTACTTACACCTAACTAACCGGAGGACATCACACACGTCCATGCCCGAGGCAGGATTCGAACCTGCGTCCGTAGCGGTTGCGTGGTTCCAGACTGTAGCGTCTAGAACGGCTCGGACACTCCGGCCGGCTCACGTTAGCACCTATGGAAAGACGTTGAACGTCGTGTAATATGAACGACCACGTTTCATCACAGAACGTAGAGAGATTGGAAGATCTCCCACTGTGTAAACCAGAATAGGCATCGATGTGTGACAGATCTGGCGACAGAGCACAGTGCTGGTGCAGGTACAGTTGTTTCAGAGCACGTCGTCCAAAGGCCGTGTTGAACTTGGAGCTCCACATCAAACGACCCCTTCGTGTTATTGTGCTGACCCAATGACATCGTCCGTTATGAATGCAGTGGGCACAGCACCACTGAGTTTTCACCGTAGATCAATTGAAACGTGTCGCCCTTCGAATGAATAGCATTTCTTGTAACACCAGGTCGATGGTTAGGTCCGTACAAGCCGTCATCCAGGCGAATGGCTTCACGAAACATGCACTGCGCCACAGATGAGGCCCGGTGATGACAGAGTTATACTATGGGGTACTATGACTTGGGCATCCATGGGATCTGTGGGGGTTATCGAATGCGTCACAACAGCAGGTAATTACGTGAACGTTATTGCGGATTACCTGCATCGCTTCATGCTTGAAATCTCCCCCTACAGCGGTGACATCTTCCAGTAGGATAACTGTCTGTGTTGCAAGGTCAGAATCGTGCAGCCGTGGTTTGAGGGGCATTATAGTGAACACATATTGATCTCTTGGCCAGAAAATGTGCCTGATCTGTATCCAATGTAACATATATGTCGCCAACTAAGTACCTCTAATCGACTGTCAGGTAATTTGAGGAAATTGATTGACCTCTGTGCAGACATCGGGTGGCATATACTTCTGGAATCCTGTCAAGGACTTGTAGAATCCATGCCAAGCAGAATCTCTGCTGTACTGTGTTTGAAAAGTGAAAAACACGCTATTAAACAGGTGGTCATAAAGATTTGGCTGATAAGTGTACCAGAAAGTGAAATGAAGCGTGAAGCTTAAAATGTGATCGAAAATGACCCACTGTTGACATTGGCCAATGGCTCGCATAATAAAGAGATTACTGCCTACTTTGACCATGTTTTCATGCGCAAAACGAGGAAAAATATTATGGACAACTCTACGGATACAGAAGATTCATTTTCATTGCCAAGTAATCATCACGTAACTGGGCCGAGACTTAACTCTGTTCGTACTATCTCTCTTACCGTCCGCAGAATTTAAAAACTATTTGACGAACGTCGACCCTGAAAGCTGTTACAATAGTAATGTAAACACATTTCTCTCGTTAAGGACTCCAGTGCCAATTACGGAACCATACTTGCTCTTATATATTCACGGATAAGAGTAGCGAGCACTGATCATCCGATTATGTTTTTCAATATATATTAGCTACTTTGCGTTGTTTATGGATTATCACCGTCTCTCGAGATGTTTGAGGCTGATAACTGCTTAAGTTTCCTTCATCTTACTAAAGCTGGGCTTATCTCACTAAAGCTGGGAATGTTGGCCAAGGAGAATCAATTCTTGAATGTGAGCAGATTACTTTCCTTGTAACACCGAGTTAATTCATTTTTTAGCTATACCGGATTGGAGATTTTAAATTTCATTTTTAAATGTGACTTTTACTGTCATTACATCATAAATACGAAACTAATTTCGTATTCTTTCTCAAATAATGCTATGACACGAATTAATATGTTAAAATGAGTAACAGCCTATGTTTTGAAATTGTCTATATACTTCCAGAAAGCTATGGTGCTAGGGCCAGGGCACGAAACGTAGTAGCGGAGCGCGTGAGATATTTGGACACAAGAGCTTCAAATTGGAATCTGATCAAGTAAAAAATGCAAATAAATCAGATAGTAAAAGGAAAATAATTTCTCCACATTCACAATGTGCTGTAGTCTTTTGCTCAGCACACTAATCGATTCATCAAACAAAGAGGTCTACTGAACGACTACGATGATACGGACTTTTGGGATAACTTTCTAACGGAGAGGCTGTTACTGCTTCTGCTGTTGTTGTTGTTGTTGCTGTCTTCAGTCTGGTTTGATGCTGCTCTCCATACTGCTCTATCCTGTGCAAATTTCATCTCCGAATTACTGCAGCCTACGTCCTTCTCAATCTGCTGAGTGTATTGACCTTGGTGTCCTTCTACAACATCACCTCCTTTCAGCGACCTATCTCCAGCTCCAAATTAACAATTCTTTGAAGCCTCGGGATGCATTCTATCAACTCACCCCTTCTTTTAGGCAAGCTTGCCTAAATTTCTTATTTCCCCTGTTCGAATCAGTACCTCCTAAATCGTCACTCGATCTATCCATCTGCTCATCTGTGTTCTTGTGTTACTGTAACTATCTAAATGTAAATTCGAGTGTAGTCATAAAGCGAACCACAGCCTGTCTGAGGTGGTATATCGCTAAATATTCCCTGCAGCGTCAATAAAATTCTTCGGACTATGTATTTCCATCAATGACAGGGAACAAGAAAACACCAATAAAGTACGTGTGACGACCCTCCTCCTCATCCTCACTACCCTACCGGATTACGATAACAACATCCTCCACCAGCATATAAGGACAAAAGATTTTCTCGCTTAGCAGTCAACAAAACTGCCCAAGGAAGACCACTTGCAACAGTGGCCGAAACGTCAGACAATTTTACGAGTACATACTGACAATGCGATTACGTACCGTGAACAGTTATATTGAAAGGGAAAACGGTCGCGGAAGCCTACGCTTACATTCCTGGGCAATGTTCATACCGTATTTCCGTCGACGTTCGTGGTGACAGCGAAGAAACATTGCGTTTCGCTGGCGATTTATCGTGAAACCACGTGCTTCGCAACCTCTGCTTACCCGATCTTCAGGTCTGTCATAGTTCTATATGCGAAACGTATTGAAGATAGATGTGCCTGAAGGATTTTTGTAATGTCTAATATTGTCACCTGAAGGAATGAAGCAATGAATACTGTAAAATATTTTTTGGTTTGGCTTGTTGCCCCAATTTACACATCGCCGCAATTATTACGCTCTGCGGCTGGACGCAGTGCTACGCACCAATACGTTTACATTCTCTGTTATAAGCTTTTTTCCTCCATATATGCGTAACAACCCTATTTTAGTGCTTCCTCTAATTGCTTCTTTTACTTGTGGGTAATCTTCGGATTGACTCGGTCTAAGACTCTAAGGCATAGCCCTACGACCACGCCCCGTATCACGTGCCGTTGCAGGCCGTGAGATCGACATTGAGCTGTCACCTCCGGTGCCAGGAAATCGTCTTGTGCCCTGCCTTGTGGCTCACTATCTTACTAGTACATTGTCCGCCCTCTATTCGAGCTTCATTACCAAGAACAGTCAGGCATCGTAACGAGAAACCCAGCTTGCTTATTCACACGCATGGTAAATAAACAGCTATTGGAATGTGGTTTCCGGTAACTATAGTCGTTTCTATGTAGATCATCTTCAATACGTTTCGCATATATCTCTATAAGGCTGACAGGCCCCTGCGAATCTGTGTCACATCTTCCTACTAACGTATAACACTCATCATTGAGTCGGCATCTTTTTAAAACCTAGCAATTGTTGCAGGTTTACTAGTGGGAACACTACGAAATTTAACAAGTACAAAGAGCACATTTCTTTCAGTATTCCTTAATAAGATGAAATATTCAGGTAAAACCGTGAGTTATGTATAGTTTTGTAATTTCTAAATGGAAAAGAACAAATTGATACCAAATTCACATTCTGAACTAAATATACTTGTTATCTTAGAAACACGTGTGTGTGCTTATATTTTGCAACAATTTTCATCTTTCTCCACTTATAAGAGCTAGATAGATGGAGTAAACTACCCATATATATCTTAATGTGAACGACTGCAAAGCAAAAAAGATCAACAAAGCATTGACGAGTTCGTCTAATGTGCCTGCTTACTAATCCATCACGGACTGACATGAAGCTTCGTCTTATTGTCACTTTCTGATATATACATTACACCTCCACACTTGACCGTCTCGCATGACCTCGATGCTGACGGGACGTTAAACACTAATCTTCCTCACTTCCTTTCTGCTTTCCATCTTACACTTTTCTTTGGCGAGACTGACTTCAAGCTCCTACCTAGTCATGCTGGACTGCGTTTCCTGTTTATTTCTTAACCTCTTAGGAGCTGGCGCGAGTACTCCAGCTAAAAGTGTCAAAGCGCATTTCACTGTCAAACATTGCTCAGTTCGCAAGTTATTCCATATATGCGACGAAATCTGAAACTCTCTCCCCCAGCCTTATAGTAATAAGATCGGAACAGATAGCAAGAGATCGCAATCTATATTATAAAACTTTTACTGAGAGCATATTACTGAAGCATGAAATCTGCATTGTTATTATAGATCATCTCAGATATTTTACGACAGAAATGTAAATTCCTGTTAGTCTAATGATGCGTCGACAACGATATTAGTAAAGACGGTAATAAAGTTATGATATTACTAATCGACAGAAATCGGCTTGATTCATTTAAAAAAAAACTGTTGCAGGATTCGCCTTAAAGCATTTACACATAACCCAAATTAGAATTCCTGATATCACTTGAACAATATTCATTTTAATGGGTCTCCAGTACCTAAACGACTGTACTACATTCATCAGTGTAAATTTAACAAAATAATTCCGGTCTTACCTTGGGCTGAAACTATACCAGCAGAGGCGAAGAGTAGGAGAATCACCGTGGACACCGCGAGGACGGTGTCCAAAGACCGCTGTGGTTGTCCCATGTGTGCAGTTAACAGAACAGTAGTAACAGAACAGTCAGCAAGAGGCACTGAACTGCGAAGATAACTTTAAATTTCACTTCAAAACACTGTAGTCTTCACATTTCTACGATGGATGGTGAGAGTATTACTTGAATGCTGTCACAATGTTATGTACTTTATCTTGATTTTAGTTGTTAGAATTATTGAGTCTTACAGATGCTGTAGTGCGGTAAGGCAGAAAAGAGCTTTTGGGTAGACTGTCACATCTAAGAGACATGATGTAATTCATGTATGCTTCTTAGCGAGACAGTAAGGATTTCACACGTGCATCAACGCAATAACTTGCCGTTTAGCGGGTATGTCATGTTGCTCGTGGATAGTAAAGGACATAAAGAATAATTATGATGGAGCAGCGCTTAGCCCGCTAGCACAGGCGGGTCGCATTATTATTATTTTTTTTCGTACGAAAGATATATCCTAACACATCTTAAAAAACTCAGCAGATAAAAAGAGAAAAATGACGCTTCATATCCATGATGCACCACTGAATCGCAGGGCTATCGGACCAAAGTATTACACCGCGTCGACCCGTCCGTCGCAGTGGCTTACGATGTTACGCGAGAGCCGTGCGCACACCAACTGTCGCCCGTGGGTCCAGAGCGGACGCAGGTCCCCGCTTCCCAGCATGCTTCGCGCGCAGTGCCGCGAGAGCAACTGGCTCACGCACAGTAGGCGCTACAGAGGCCAGACGTGTCGTCCAGTGCGCATGCGCAGCTCGCTGGCTCTCGTGTGGACGTTAATTCGGATGTCGGCGCTCGGATCCCCCACCGATGCTCGACGAGACAAACGGCTGCATCGAATCCTCGCGTCCATCGAAACGTTGTTTTTTTCCCTTTTTTATCGCCAGTGGATTTCAGTCGTCATGTAATATCCAAATAGGGTGGGTAGTTACTCGTAAAAAGCCAGTTTACAACGCGGTCCAATTGGTGCAAGTTTCATTAGGTAAAATTTATAGCTTGTGAAGCATGGCTGAACTTCAGAAAATTTTCTTCACTTCATTCTGAAAAAAAGTGACAAAAATGAGTAAAATGCACATCACACACTCTTCCAATATAGGCAAGTTTCATTACATAAAATATGTTATGTTGGCAGAAGAGCCAACACCGTGTTACGAATGGAGGCCGAAATGCATGCGTTTTAACTCACGCAGGCTGGCGTAAGGAGGGAAGGACTATACGGACGTGAGGTCTGGAACATGACAAGGAATTAGAATTCAGAAGGCGGACGTAATTAGTTTGATACTTAACTTTAATCCATTAATGATGAACGTCGCTCTTGACGGTACATGATTCACAATACCATCTGTTCAGAATACATTCTTATAGTAACTTAATATGGCGCCTTGCTAGGTCGTAGCAAATGACGTAGCTGAAGGCTATGATAAACTGTCGTCTCTGCAATTGAGAGCGCCTGTAGACAGTGAACCATCGCTAGCAAAGTCGGCTGTACTACTGCGGCGAGTGGTAGGGAGTCTTGTTAGACTAGACCTGCCGTGCGCTCGGTCTGCAATCACTGATAGTGGCGACACGCGGGTCTGACGTATGCTAACGGACCGCGGCTGATTTAAAGGCTACCACCTAGCAAGTGTGGTGTCTGGCGGTGACACCACAAAATACACAGTTCAAAAGCTTGGTTAAAGTTGAGAAACTGTTCCTTACTTCAAATTTTAAAACTTCGATGCAAAACGTGTTTACCCTTTCACTATTTTACGTATTGAGCTGAAGTATTATGGCTACCTTAGAACCCCCGGACTGAGTAGAAAAACTAACTCTCAGGTGAAAAAATCATAGGGAATCTTCTAATATCCCGTCGGAACTTCTTTCGCCGGTTGTAGTGAAGCAACTCGACGTGGTATGGACTCAACAAGTCGTTAGAAATCCCCTGCAGAAATATTGAGACATTCTGCCTCCGTAGCAAACCATAACTGCGGGAGCTTTTCATTGCAGGATTTTGTGCACGAACAGACGTCTCGGTTATGTCCCCTAAATGTTCGATGGGATACATGTCGGGCGGCTTGGGTGGCCAAGTCATTGTCCGGAACGTTCTTCAAAGCAATCACGAACAATTGTGGCCCAATGACATTGCGCACTGTCATTCATTGAATTTCCATCGTTGTTTGGGAACATGAAGCCAATGAATGGCTGCAGTTGCCTCCAAGGAGACAAACATCATTATTTGCAGTTTGATCAGTTCAGTTGGACCAGAGGACCCAATCCATTCCATCTAAACACAGCCCAAATCAGTATGGAGCCATCACCAGCTTGCACAGTGCCTTGTTGACAACTTGGGTCCATGGCTTCGAATCCGACCATCGGCTCCTGCCACCTGAAATTGGGACCCGTCCGATCAGGCCACGTTTTTTCGATTGTCAGGATCAAGCCGATATGATCAAAAGACCAGGAGAGCCACTGTCCGAACGGATACTTTCGTCGTGGGTCCAATACTGATTCCCTCGAATGTGTCACCCAGTCAGCTCTGAACCCGCTGCTGTCGGTCGTTAAGTGAAGGGCATCGGCCGCTGCGTTATGTCTGATGAGAGATAATGCCTGAAATTCGTTACTCGCAGCAAACTCCTGATACCGTGGATCTCGGAATACTGAATTACCTGACGATTTCTGAAACAGAATGCCCCATGAATCTATCCCCAATTACCAATCCGTGTTCAAAATCTGTCAGTTCTCGTCGTGCGGAAACCTTTTCTCATCAGTCATCTGAACACAGATGACCGTGTATACCCGATTCTATGGCCATACATGTATGCTCATATCGCGACCCTCCGAGTTTTGTCACCCCGTGTATAGCTAAATAAATTATAAAGTACAACGCCATAGTTCCTATTTGTACGTTCAGGCCAATCTGAGGAACTATTGTAGGAATTTAGACACGCGTTTCACTAACGGATAGATTGATTCACGAGATAGGTTTGTGTACACACTTCATTTAATAGGCGTTTTCAATAACATCTCGTGCTAACGATAGGAACTCCAAGCTTTTCATACAGAAACGAGGCGGTATTTGGCGGGACGAGCAGTAATGTATCAGCCACCACAAATCAAGAGAGCAGCTTAACTTGACCACAATCTACATCTATTATAAATTGAAGTCTTTTGCAGTTATGTATGTTAATATTTGACTGAGTAACGAGGAAGGTTTATGTATACTCACCGTATCACTACGTACCATGAGTCGTGCGGCCATAGGTATTTAGTGCTCCTGTACGAATCTGAATTGGTCGATAGTCATTGATTTCCATGAAACAGTTTGCAAAACTTTCAGTGTCCTACCTGGTAAGGCTCCAATATTAATTCATAGAAATAATGAAATATTTTATTACTTCCTGGCCGTAGCTATGTTTATTTCTGAAAAGGTACACTGTACTGTTCCAGATTATTATTTTCATTCAACACTGGTAAGATTAGGTAATCTCTGTAAATTACTATTTGACTGCCTAGGGATCGTGTTTCAGGAATAAACTTGATCAGCGATCGTGTGATGGATAAGGTTAAACGCCTAGACAGATAGATACGGAGTACAATCTCCCCGCGGTTAAGGATGGAGCAATACGTTACGCCGTTTTCAGCATTCGCTTAAATCGATTTGGAGAAACGACAGAAGACCTACAGGACTTTGCTGCTCATGAAATGTCTTATATGTTATTTAATAAGAGGCTGACCTGTTGCAAGAGATTTTCTTTTCTTTGAAAGAATTTGCTTTGGTTTCTTCAATTGGAAAATTGTTGTTCCACCAGACTCCTTCTACTCATTATGAAACTTTCTGTTACTGTAGAAATCAGAGGCAGATGACTGTAAAGCAGTGTCTGAGCCGAACTGAAGGCTAGTGATAGTTTGTTTTTAACATCCTTAGTGAAGTACTGGTCAATTCGATTTCGTTAATATTTTATCGAAGAAGTTTTTTATTGGAGACAGTAGGATTTGTCCACTGAATTTGATATTTAAGTTTATCTACTCAATTAACACCCCCCCCCCCCCCCCCCCAACTTACATCTAACTCGCCTGTCTCTTACGCTATGTTCGATGAGCAATATGTTTCCTCAAATGAGATCTATAAGTTCTCCCTGCTTGTTGTGTCATAAGAAGCCTGGTTAAGGGAAATTAAGTTTGGAAACTATGATGCTGTAGATCCTACAGCGTAATGTTACTTCATTTTTCAACAAAATCCTTACATGCTAGTTTTCACATTTCTTCGTGCTTATCTCGAATACAGTTGAATACCAAAAGCGAATCTTTATCACTTCGCCACACCCCAAATCGGATTGCAATGCCATATGAAATCTATCAACCAAGTTTCACTATGGAGGCCCAGTTCAACAGTGTCTGTAGAATAGCTACTATAATCTCTTGTACAGATCCACACCATCCAAGATCCGGGAAAAATTATTTTCATCAACCGAACTGTAAGTATTCTGAAAAGTTGTTGCATGTCAGATAGGAACTGTTCACTCGTCAGTTGTAGGTAAGGAAGACTAGCATTTAGGTTCACGCTATGCTGAAGACGCACTGAAAATGCAAGCCTCCCATACTTTAAAAAGCTGAATGAGAAAGTAATTCACTACTGTATTGCCGGCTTTTGGTGTCAAAAAAGAACAATATTTCGGTCAATTCTATTATCATCATTCCGCACCTCTCCCACGGATTAAGACCAGATTCTCGGCGACGACTTGACTGGCGTAGTCACTCAGGTTCAGTCTGCGGTTCGACTCCCTTTGCCTGCGATGGAGAGGTGGAAACAGTGGTCTTTTCAATCCCTGGAGTTAATTACATATTTTTTTTCTAAAAATCTCATTCTTTGCCCGAATTAAACCAAATGTGAGGTCTCTCAACCTCTGGCGATGTTGTAGGTAGTTAGCCAGTGGTGTGGCTGATTGGTTATCTTTGGTCCGTACTTCAATAGTTTCCTTGTTGACGCAGTACCAACAACTTAAATCTTGGGAAAGAGCCACGTGACTAATGGATTGTGACAACAGTGATGAGACTCGCTGGGTGCGCAACAGCTCCTCCAAAATCAAGGAGTGGCGTGGATTGAGACAGTCGTACATAGGGCATGGTCCGTTTCCTGACCAACCACGAACCATACCCGTGCATCTCTAATGTCATGACCCTCGGCCAGCGACCTCGACACACATGAAGGGAATATGGCTCTAGAACCATTCTTTTCCACTGTTACGTCCTAGATCATGCAAGACGGCTGCTTTTGACGCTCGAAACCATCAGTCAATCACGACAAGACACTAGGAAGTTTGTCCAGCCCTGTGTTCATATGACATATTTCGCGTTTCATCGATGAGAACGCAGTAACATTTTTATCACAGACGGTGGTCATTCTCTGGACAGAACACGTTGAGCTACCTTGCCGTCAACCACTCAGCTAAAGAGGTATACGGAAAACTATCAGTGGGCATTAACATGGGATGTGTCCATCCCATGTCATGATGACGGCTTGGACTCTGCTTGGGACGCTGTAGGTGAGGTGTCTTAATGTCACTAGAGGATTTAAACCGTTCTGCTTTAAGAGCTGAAGTATTTTCCGCTACTTTTCAACATAGAAATAGAAAGAGAAATTGGAGGTATAAAATGAAAGCTCAAGAGGGGGTTAAAAATTTAGAGAGATGTCAATGATAAGATTCGTTGATACCGCTGCTATTTTAAGTGAAAGTGAAGAACATTTACAGAGCGTCTTAAATTAAATGAGCAGTCTAATTACAACAGAATGTGGATTGAGCGAATAAAGACATGAGGAGTAGCAGAACTGAAATTAGAGATATTTTAACATCAGACTTCGGGAGCAGTATGTAGAGCAAGTTAAAGAATGCTTCTGCCTCGAAAACACAGTAACAGATGGTGAACTTTGCAAGAAGGCCATTAAAATAGATGAGCACAGGGAAACATGAGATTCCCGGTCAAGAGAAGTCTGCTAATTCTCATGAGAAGGTACGTTTGGAGCACAGCATTGTATGGTAGTGAGTCGTGGGCTGTGGGAAAACAAGAAAAGAAGGAAGAAGCGTTTAAAATGTAGTACTACACTGAATTGCCAAAAATCTGATATAGGTATGCGTGTTCAAATACAGATGTATGTAAACTGGCAGAGTACGGCGCTACTGTCGCAGCGCCTACATAAGACAAGTGTCTGGCGCAGTTTTTAAATCGGTTACAGCTGCTTCAATGACAGGTTAGCAAGATAACAGTTTGAACGTGGTGTTATAGACGCTGCACGAGTGATGGGTCATAGCAGTTTCGAGGTAGCGATGAAGGGGGATTTTCCGGAACGACCATTTCACGAGTGTACCGTGAATATCAGGAATCCGGTAAAACATCATATTTCCGACATCGCTGCGGCCTGAAGAAAACCTGCAAGAACGGCATCAACGACGACAGAAGAGAATCGTTCAGCGCGATAGACGTGCAGCCCTTCCGCAAATTGGTGAAGATTTCAATGCTAGCCATCAACAAGTGTCAGCGTGCGAACCCTTCAACGAAACATCATCGATATGGCCTTTCGGAGCCGAAGGCCCGTTCCTGTGGCTTTGATGACTGCACGACACAAAGCCTTACGACTCGCCTGGGTCCGACAACACAGACACTGGACTGTTGATGACTGGAAACATTTTTCCTGGTCACACGAGTCTCGTTTCAAATGGTATCGAGTGGATGGACGTGTACGGGCACGGAGACAATCTCATGAATCCACGAACCCAGCGTGTCAGCAGGAGACTGTTCAAGCTGCTGGAGGTTCTGTAATGGTGTAGGGTGCGTGCAGCTGGAATGACATG
Organism: Schistocerca cancellata; assembly: GCF_023864275.1. NCBI lineage: Eukaryota > Metazoa > Arthropoda > Insecta > Orthoptera > Acrididae > Schistocerca > Schistocerca cancellata. The sequence goes on along the minus strand of NC_064630.1, from coordinate 684,402,745 downwards.
TCATCCCTGATACGTCTAGATACGGCTCTTACAGGTGACACATACGTAATCATCCGGTCTGATCACCTGCATCCATTCATGTCCATTGTGCATTCCGACGGACTTGGACAATTCCATGAGGACAATGCGACACCCCACACGTCCAGAATTACTACAGAGTGGTTCCAGGAACACTTTTCTGAGTTTAAACACTTCCGCTGGCACCATACCCCCCAGACATGAACATTATTGGGCATATCCTGGGTGCCTTGCAACGTGCTGTTCAGAAGAGATCTCAACCCCCCCTCGTACTCTTACTGCTTTAGGGACAGCCGTGCAGGATTGGTGTCAATTCCCTCCAGCACTACTTCAGATGCTAGTCGAGTCCATGCCACGACATGCTGCGGCACTTCTGTGTGCTTGCGGCGACCCTATACAATATTAGGCAGGTGTACCAATTTCTTTGGAACTTCACCGTATGAGAGGGCTTTTGACATTAGCTGAGCTAGGTACGTAAAGGGGTTCTCCACAAAATTAACAAAGGAAAGAACAGACAGAAAACAGTGACAAGCAGAGGGGACACTGTACTCCATTTTTTTTAACTCGATTCTCGCAGACATTGTGCTATCTGGACTGTTGCTAGGACGTTTCAACTCATGGGTGCCCGCCTCTCGTGGTCGTGCGGTAGCGTTCTCGCTTCCCACGCCCGGGTTCCCGGGTTCGATTCCCGGCGGGGTCAGGGATTTTCTCTGCCTCGTGATGGCTGGGTGTTGTGTGCTGTCCTTAGGTTAGTTAGGTTTAAGTAGTTCTAAGTTCTAGGGGACTGATGACCATAGCTGTTAAGTCCCATAGTGCTCAGAGCCATTTGAACCATTTTTTGAACTCATGGGTGATAAGATACGTGCTAAGACATCAGAGAATAATTTCTGTAGCACTAGAGGGAGCAGTAGAGGATTGAAAGGGAAAGCTGATACAGGAATACTTTCAACAATCAATTAAGGCTGTTTTGTGCTACTGAGGTATGAATGGAGTGGAACAAGAGAAGAATTCGTGGTTTGGAGACTGACGTCATCACTCGAAATCACATGTTTCCAGTTATCCACGTTCCTCAACCTCAAGCTTAGCATTGACTAAACAAATGTATTACATAAGAGTAGCTGCTTGATCACTGTACTCCATTATTTCTAGCTTGCCTCGCACAGACAATGTGCAATCAGGACTGCTAGTAGATCTTTTCAACTCACGAGTGATTCCATCCGCTGATTTCATGCGATTTTTGCAACCACCTCCCCAATGATCGACGATCCATGCCATTCGGTATATCTAGTCTGTCTGATGTTGGTCTGTTCATGACTGTTCATTCTCATTTCCAATTCACAACCGCATCACCAACAGTAGACCTGGGCAGCTTTACAACGGTTGGAATTACTTTGATGCGTAATTTTACACAAGTGACAATGACTATGTAGTCCATTGTTACTGCTTTCTACTATCAGACAGTACTCTCCGCCACATTTTATACTGGCAGGTTGGGCCCTTCCTGACAAGCAGTGGTTAGTTCCAAAAGATATGAGGATGTCAGGATTGTTTTGATCAGATAATGTTCATTAGTCAATTAAATGTGTAAAACTGCATTCCAGAATCTGCAAATGGAGTATCTTATGACATATACGTGATGCGTCTTAACTAGCAGGTACATTATTTGAAACAGTACGACTGTACGCTAAAAAGGTTACAGTATTTAAATCTTAAACTTTGTGAATAATATTATTAAAGGGATAAACAGTACGTACTCAGGGGCTTTTGTGATACAAATGATTCCGTTTCTGCCCAGCATACGCCTCCGACGTCCGGCGTCCCGCTCGACGGGCTCGTGTTCATTTTCCTGTTCACGGGGCACAGTTCCGTCCTCGCTTAGACCAAAGTCCAAGGTAATGAGCCACAAACGCCCCGATGATTTTCTGCAACTTCGCCCTGCTGCGCAGCCAAGCGACTGGCGTACAAAAACACTCTGCGAAACGAGTGCATAAACGGAGTGGTGACGTACTTTAAAAACGGTACTGAGGTCATATTTAGGAGGCTCTTGTGGTGCTACAAATTTAAGTAGGTTCAACTGGATTTGGCATACGTGAAGGATCTGTTACACTTTATCAAAGACAGCAAATTAGCACAACACAATTAATTTATACCACAATTGTGGTAACCGAAATTGTACACTAACTGGGTGTTGTGCTAAGTGAAACGGAGCACATCCTAACTGTCCTTTAAGATATGCGTACAATACAAAGGAAGCGTAGAGATGGACGAGTTGCAGGGGTAAATGTTAAAGCTGCGATAGGTAATCGTGAACATTTATACATTGAAGAGCCAGAGGAGCCCGTACAAGTGCCTCAAAAAGTCTAGTGCCCTCGCGAGCACAGAGAAGTGTCGCAACACGATATGTCATGGACTCTACTAGTATCTGAAGTAGTGCTGAAGGAAACTGATGCCATGAATCGTGCAGTGCTCTCCACAAATACGTAAGAGTACGAGGAGGAGGAGATCTGAAACATCCTGGCAGATTAAAACTGTGTGTCGCACCGAACCTCGAACTCGGGACCTTTGCCTTTCGCGGGCAAGTGATCTACCATTTGAGCTACCCAAGCACGACTCACGTCCCGTCCTCACAGCTTTACTTCTGCCAGTACCTCGCCTCCTACCATTCAAACTTTACAGAAGCTCTCTGCAATATCCATTCTTGCAGGAGTGCTAGTTCTGCAAGGTTCATAGGAGAACTTCTGTAAAAGTTTGAAAGGTAGGAGGCGAGGTACTCGCAGAAGTAAAGCTTTGAGGACCGGGCGTGAGTCGTGCTTGGATAGCTCAGATGGTGGAGCACTTGCCCGCGAAAGGGAAAGGTCACTAGTTCGAGTTTCGGTTCGGCAGGAAGTTTCATATCAGTGCACACTCCACTGCAGAGTGAAAGTCTCATTCTGGAGGAGGAGATCTCTTCTGAACAGTACGGTACGTTGGAAGGCATCCCAGATTTGTTCAACAATATTCATGTCTGGGGAGTTTGGTGGCAAGCAGAAGTGTTTACACTCAGGAGATTATTCCTGGAGCCACTCTTCCGCAATTCTGGACGTGTGGGCCCGTTTATATATCTCTGTATTTAAATAAGCATACCGATTCCAGTTTCTTTGGCGCCTCAACATATAACAGGGTTGTTCACTGCGCCATTTCGGAGTTATTTAGCATTGGAGTCAGCCAATCAGGTCGTTGCGCTCGCAGGTTCAAGCACTTGTACGTGCTAAAATGCGGCAAGCCTGGACATCAGTGAGTCTGTGAGTTACCACTTGAACGAATGCTCATTACCAGTTAAAATGTACTTTTTTCGGAAGTGATTAATTTAAGCTATTTGACCAAATGTTACGTTTGTTTGGTGTGGTGGGACGCAAATGAAGAATAATTTTGGCAACCGTGCCTCTGGCAGGCTGGTTGAATTTACACGGTCGTCGGTCTGCCTGGCTAACTCCGATGCTAAATAACTCGGATATGGGGCAGCTTATCAATTTTTTTTTAATTTACAGTAATTTCTCAATAGAACGTCCCCTGCGAGTGCCTTAAATACACACACACTCACTGGTCATACCAGACTCGAGAGACCATTACCGCAGCAACCTATTTTCGCCATCTGTCCCTGTCTTGGGCGATTTCCTTCCATTCTACTTCAATACCTGGGCTCCTCAAATCAGCCTTCACATTGTCCTCCCATCTACACCTGGGTCTCCCCACAGGACGTTTTCCCTCTAAGTGCGCTACCAATACTTTACGCGCTGCCCTGCTCTCATCCATTCGAGATACGTGACCCGCCCATTGCAGCCTACGTGATTTAATAATATCTACTGATTATGTCAGGGCTTGAATAAAGTTCGTGAACCTCTTCGTTATGCAGTTTCCGCCACTCTCCGCTAACGTCATCCCTTTTTGCTCCGAAAATTTTCCTCCAAATTTTGTTATCAAATACTCGGAACGGCTTTTCATTTTGCAGCCATACACCCATACAGTATAACTGGTAGAATAATAGTTTTGTATATCCGTAATGTTTCTGACCGCCCCACGTACAGGAGTTGGATAAAAATACGGAAACTCCGCGAGAAAAGCATGCCTGAATAGAAGAGGAGCGTTCAGTTAGTAATGCAACCCACTTTTTTTTTCTCGGCTAATTTCGGTTGAAAAAATTCCTCATTTGTTGTGGGACATTGTGCAACGTTCACACTTCAGCCACTATAGTTTCATGAAGTTCCGAAAGGGGGCGGCGCTATACGTAGCTTTCAAAGTGGCCTGCGTAATGGAGTTCGAAGCAAATAGCAGTCGTTGAGTTTCTTTTGGCGGAAAACCAAAGCCTGGGAGACATTCACAGGCGCTTGCAGAATGTTTACGGGGAACTGGCACTAAACAAAAGAACGGTGAGTCACTGGGCGACGCGTCTGTCATTATCGCAACAAGGTCACGCTGACCTGTCCGCTCTGCCGCGTGCGGGTCGGCTGCACCCAGCTGTGACTCCTGCAGTGTCGCAGTGTGCGCCACTCTCATTCGAGGCGATCCACGGATCACAATCAAACATTTCGCTGCACAACTGGAGGTCTCTGTTGGTAGTGCTGACACACTCTGCCACCAGTTGGGGTGCCCAAAGGTGTGCGCCCGCTCGGTTACTTGGCTCACAGACTGATATAAAGAGTAGCGAAGGACCACACGTGCGGAATTGCTTGCTCTTTACGAGGCTGATCTTTTGTCAAACACATCGTCACAGGTGATGAAATTTTGGTTTACACTGAAACTTCTTTATTTAAATGTGTGAATCTGTACTTAAATGGCTGAGAAGATAGAAATGAATGGAAATAAGCGTTTGGCGTCATTGGCCAGGAGGTCCCTTATGGGACAGGTCCGGCCGCTTCGGTGCAGTTCTTATTACATTCGATACCTCATTGGGCGACCTGCGCGCCGGATGGGGATAAAATGATGATGGAGACAACACAATACCCAGTCCATATCGGAGAAAATCCACGACCCATCCGGGAATCGAACACGGGCCCGCAGGACGGCAATCCGTCACGCTGACCGCTTAGTTTTTTTTTTTTATCTCATGTTTGTTCGCTTTCATTCGTTGCATCTGCTTGGGGTGGACGTCTCTAAGACAATCGTTTAAGTTCGTTGTTGATCGATGAACTCAATTTTTTTGTTACAGAGGGCAGGCGCTAAGGCGCTATCGGGGCGGACACTGAGAAGATGAATTATTTGATTCTGAAACAGTACGTAATGAGCTTACGTTCTCTTTACCTTTTCTTATCAAGCCGGCCGCTGTGGCCGAGCGATTCAAGGCGCTTCGGTCCGGAACCGCCCTGCTGCTACGGTCGCTGGTTGGACTCCTGCCTCGGGCATGGATGTGTGTGATGTCCTTAGGTTAGTTAGGTTTAAAAGGTTCTAAGTCTAGAGGACTGAAGACCTCAGATGGTAAGTCCCATAGTGCTTAGAGCCATTTGAACCCTATTTTTTCGCATCATGTCAACACTGACCCACAACATTCTAGCGCAACGCAATGTGACTGCTCAAAAATTACAACCTGACTTCATATAATTAATACAAAAGAAAGGTCCTGAATAAGAAGTAATCCTGACAGTAGCCTGTAGTTATTTAAAAGGGAGGATGGGCCCGAAGCTAAATCGGCTGTGATTGGCTGGCGCAGTGACGTCACTGTAGGAGCAAAGTGAGGCACCGGCTAGCGCAGCAAGCGACTCTTACTAAGGACAAGCAACTACTTATAACACCAATAAGTTCTCAGGAAATTATTGAAAACAGTTGATTTACCTGTTTAGATGTTTGCAGTACAAGGAAAGTGCCACTGTCTTGATTTCCGCTTCTGTGCTGCTGCTGCTTTCTGCATTTTATGCTTCGTATTGAGGAACCGCATATGAATGAAAAGTCGTGTTCTGACATACAGTTTTATAACGTGTGACGAAAATTCCGGATATTTAGTTTGGACAGCAGTGCATATTGCTTTCACTATATTTTTTTTCCTTGGAAATACTATCCAATCCATTAAATTCATTAAAAATAAGTTCAAACTGAGACACCTTTGGTAGCCACTCACCTGTTGGAACTGCAAGCCCACCGCGAGATAGAAATTCAATCCAACCATAATTTTCATTTGTTGGAGGACTTAAAATATCAGCAGACGGCGTTCCCAGTATCTTGTCACAGTTCTTTGCACGATATGCAATGTAGCCAGCCAGGTAACGGAATCCTTCTGCAGAGCAGTCACATCCCTCTTTGACAGCAGATTCTTCTGGTGGAGGTTGAACAGGAAAGTTAATATCTCGTAGCTCTTTTTCACCATATATCCTTTGCAGTGCTTCGATCATGTCAGGCAAAATTCCTGTGAACAGATGTGACGTCAAAAATCCGTCACACTCATCTGCCTCTACTGATGTATCACTTGATAGAGGAATGTCATGAGCATTGTGTCCCAGCAGTAACAGCCGTAATCGATATTTTACTTCTGTTGGAGAAGGTTTTAAATGGAAATGACCAATTCCTCTGATCTGCGAGAAAAAGTTTTCCAGTGCATCCTGGTTCAATCTTGCAGTTAAAATATATGTTATTTGTAGTGGCTGAAGATCTGAAAACAGTCCAAATAATGACCGAACAGTTGCCATAATGCCTTTCTGGAATGGGAGCAAGTGATTTTCATTGCCTACGCGCATTTTTTCGGCACACGTATACAGTTCTCTCAATATTCTTTCTTGAACATCCTTATGTATCCCATAACCACATGATAACACATTCTTATTGTACCTCCGAGCATTCAGAATGTCAAATGCGTCGTTTGCTAACTGGAAAAACATTAGGTACTTTATGCCTTTAGCTGTGGTACTCGAAAAAAGTTGCATTGCCAAATAAACCCTTTGACGCTCTCTCCCCTTGACACTGAGATGAAGCTGTGACAGTTTAGGACACAAATTCATTTCACTCCTATCTAATGCGAGCAGTCTTTCTACAATAGATTTATTAACAATTTTCCCACTTCGAAGCTTTAGTCCGTCATCCAGAAAGTGGTTCCTCATTAATTGAAACAAATTGTGGAACATCTGAAAACACCCAGATTCGTTTATTTTCATACTGCGGATTGGAAAGGCAGGAATTTGTTTCTGTCACATTAAAATCTTTCCACACAGATCGATTTTTGGTTCCAAGGTCGCACACTACCGCAACAACATCGTAACCAACGTCTTGTACAGAGCAGATAATACTGTTTAACCGATCAGCTTTTATTTGTGTGTCAAAATCATAGTAAATGGGTTGCTTCCATCTAGAAAACAAACCACGTACCATAACAAATAGCACGTTACTGTGTGGCCCTACAACACGATCTTAACAGGACCATAAATAATATTGCTGTCTACATTCATTTCGTCGAATGATAGCACACATACACGTTCAGTTTTTGTCAATACAGATGAGTGGACTTTCATTAGTTGTAAAACGTCTGTCAGCACACCAGGCAAGCATCTGAAAGAGCGTGACGTCCATCTCTTAAGTGAGACAACGACCTGATTTATTAAAAACAAATAACACTTCCTAGACACAGCACGAAGTGTAACCGATTTACAAATATCTTCCCTTTGCCATTTTGCTCGTTTCTTTCCACTCAACAAGCAGTTTATCTGTGTTTTCGAAAACAATTTGTCTAATATTTGAGTAACTTTCTCCTGTACTTGCTTCTTTTGACACTTTTGTTGATATTTTATTTTCTCATCACAAGCTTTCACTTTGAGTTTCAAACGCTTCTCACTACACCTGAGATTTGCACACGTAGCTGTCAGTCTGCGGTTCCTGTATTCTAATTCTTCTATACGTTTACAGAGTTCTCTGATCTGTTTACTATCAGTGTCACAGTCATCTGTCGCTGTTGACTGGTCTATTTTTCTTTTTTTCGGAGACACACTAACCAGGTGCTCAATTGCATTTTTCATTGTCTTTCTTGCCTGCAACCTGTCTGCCCTATTCGGAGAAACTGTGTCATCAGGGCCTGAATTTCCACTAACACTGGGAACACTTCCTGGTATATTCACACTCGGCACTGCGTCTGGTTTAAGTGTTTTCTTCGGCGGTAGATTGAGAAGTTCAGCTCGCAAGTCACGTAGATAATCATCGGATGTGAAATGCAATGAACAAACAGTTGACGTCGCAACATTGAAGCGATCTTTTCGGTGGCAGTTCATAATCAAGGCCTTCTGCACTTTAACGTCCTTTGGGAACGAATGATAAATTATATCCGTGCCTTTTGTCTTTCGGCTGTACGACAGACACCCTGTTACAGCACACCCAGGCATTTTAACGCAACAATTTTACAAATCACCGCAACAACACCATAAGCTAAAGCAAAACAACAACACCGGTAAAACAGCTCTTTTTGGCGCCTCCACACAACGTGCTCCTGTGCTGACGTCATGCGCAGAACGACGAAATATTCGCCGATCTGCGCAGGCCAATTAGGCCCCCCCCTGGTAGCCTATACATTTCATTAAGTACTTACCTCACAAGAATCTTCATTACGCGAGCTACTGCAATACAGCGAGCGTCAATAATGCCAGTTAAATAAAAGATTGTAAGTATTAAAGCCGCTAACTGCTAATAGGCATGTGGTTAGCAAAAGAAAGATTTTGTTGGAAACCAAATAATGTATTTTTTGCCTTAATAATGTGACATGCAGTTCAAACATGAATATAAATCGTCATTGACATGCGGTAGAAAGATATATAATCATGAATAATTTTCAGTCTCCAAGTCGGGTACTTCGAGATCGTTAGCCTGCGTTAACACTTCAGATCTCTACCCTGCATCAATGCTAATTTCTCACTTTTAACATCCATCAATGCTGACTGTTCACCTCCAACTGCCCAACAGTAACTCCATCACTGCTGGCGACTAACTTCCAACTGCCCAACACTACTGGCGATTAACTTGCAACGAGTCCAACCAGCCACAGAGTCTCTTACAAAGAAAGCGCAGTCAGAGATCCAATGCAAAACGCTACAGAGCGCTGCCAACACAGAAGCAGCTTACTTACAACCCTTCGAAATAGCAATCCGTGGAGAGGCGTCTCACCACCTTCAAAGATTAAGTTCACTCCAGGGCAACAGAACTATGTGAAAATTTAATTTTGAACGGAAAATATGTACAGCCCACGCTACACGATGCGGAATACATTCCAGCCGGTACATGAAACATTCGTCTGCGAAAATACAGACCGTTTTCAATGAAATTTACTTATGCCATCTGATTTCAGAACAAAATGATTCAAATTAAAAATGTTGGCCATAATATAGCTAATCTTTATCTCAGTCTTGTAAACAATCAGTATACCACAACTGTTATTGTAATTACAGAGCACATGAACATATGAAACTGACGTATCTTGCTTTCTGATAAAACTGGTTGAAAATTCACAAGACAGTACTTTACTGAGATGTCCTACTGCTATTAAGCTTCTGAACTGATATACCATTGTTTCCACTAATACACTCCGACAATCACGGTGCTCAATAGTGATGGTAATAGTGATGGTAATTAAACTTACTGGTATTTCTATGCGTACGGAACGCTCGTCTGCTCTGCAAACTGTCACTATTAGGATAGTGATGTAAATGCGTAAAATGAAATTTCCTTATCCGTTTGTTTTGTAAATAAAACTTACTTTTCCTGCTGCAACAGGAAAAGGCAGTTTTATTTACAGAACAAGTATTTATATACTTGCTGCGGAGGATGGCCACACAAACAAACTTGTTCCTTTACCGCACTTAAGATGTGCAATGCAAGACTTTATTATACCAGTTTTCATAGAAATATTTCTCAGTAAACAATCGCGATATGCAATGCAAGTATGCATACACAGTTATGAAAGTAACGAATGAAAAATGAGGAACTAAACTTAACGACTGATAAATGAGAACAAACACTCTAAGTATAGCTATGCTTCATTAAGCCGTAACAACAATACACCTTTTCATGAAGTTCTCACACCTAGACAAGTTAGCAAAAATAAATCTTAATAGGACCCTGGTGTATAATTACTTTGCTTGACACTCGTTTCACCTACCAGAGAAGTTAATGCTCTTCACTACAAAATTTCTTCAGCAGACTTTAACCATACAAAATGTTCTCACAATAATAAACTACGTAGTAACCTTATAAAAGGACTGGATTACCTTAAAAAAATTCTCACAACCCGCATAACTGTCATAGTACTTGCAGTGGATCCTGATGCAGTTTGCAATTCCTGTATGACGGTCTGGATAGATGTCTGCCTATTATACATTGTGACCCTCTTTAACTGTCGGTGGTCTCTGTCAGTCAACAGACGAGGTCGGCCTCTACACTTCCGTGCTGTACGTGTCCCTTCACATTTCTACTTCACTATCACATCGCAAGCAGTGGAACTTGGAACTTTCAGGAGTGCGGTAATTTGGCGCACAGACGTATGACACAATCACCTGAAGACGTTCGAACTCCGTAAACTCCGCGGAGTGTCCCATTCTGCTCTCTCAAAAGGTCTAATGACTACTAAGGGCGCTGATACGGAGTACGTGGCAGTAGGTGGCAGCACACAGCACCTAATATGAAAAACGTATGTTTTGGGAGCTGTCCGGATACTTTTGATCACATAGTGTATATCCGTAACAGGAAAACTTCGTGTCGATGCAAGAAAACGTGGACTATGGAGAGGTGGAACGATGCCATTTGGCAGGATTAGTCCCCTATCGCGCTATTTTCATCTTCTGGTAAAGTTTAAGTCCCAACAGTGACACATAAAAACAGGGGTTTGGCGATGTTATGGTCAGCCATATCGTGGTACTCACTATGCACCGTGGTCTCGGTATAAGGGTGCGTGACTGCCGTGGATTATGTGACTATTTTGGCTGATCAGGTCCAATACATGGGGCAACGTTTTTCCCCATCGATTCGTTATACTGCGTTCCATGTCGACAGGTTCCCTGTTCCTACACCTTACATCGTCCAGGAGTGGTTTTGTGAGCACGAGAATGAATTGTCGTATCTCTTCTGGCTACCACATTGATCAAGTGAGCATTTGTAGGCTACTTTGGAGACACTGGTGCGTTATTGCTATCCACATAGATCTTCCTTACCAGTATTTGCCGCTACTTTCCAGGAAGAATGGTACAAGGTTTCCTCGGAAACCGTACAGATCTATATCTATCCATTACGTGACGACTGAAAGGTGTTCTGAATTCCAACGGGTTTCCAACATCATATTAGACATGGTGAAATGTATCTTACTGTTTACACGTTTCTGTCATGTCCTTGTACATTTTGATACGTGGAAAATAGATGAATGTCATAGGGGCACGCAAGGCGTGGAAGCAAGGAGAGGCAAAAGGGTGTTTATAAGAAGTAGCGGGAAATGTCAAGGAATTTGAATATCTTGCCTAGTCTTGAATGCATCAAAATGAATCTGAAATTCTACAGAGAAACTCGTGAACAAAATGAAGTGAGTGCAAAGTGTCTAATGTTAAATATGCGGATGCGCTCGTTACAGTCTGAGCACTTTCTCTTCTGCTCTCATCTCCATGCATCGCCGCCTGTTGTATTTATGGCACTCTTGATTTATTGTGACCGACGATCTAATGGTTAACCGGTTATGTTCGGCCTACTGACGCCCATTCAGTGTTCATAGCACGCTGGAGCAACCGTTGACCCATGCTTTGCCCTTTCCTGACGAGTTGCTAATTGTTTCGTTTATTCACAGACAAAGACAGCTAAATCCCGTAGGTGTCGCAAGTTTAATTCATGATTTAACACATCTAATCCTGTTATGTGGCTCCTAAGCTACGAAACCTGTCACAAGAGCAGCCAATGGATTATTTCTCAGGAGTTCTACATAGGGGTGCGGTTGTACCTCAAACATGTTACTTTTGCATTGCACTGAGATTTTATTATTATATGTTTACAGTAACAACAGACGGCAGAGTACTTTGATTACATTTTCCTATTGACATCGAAAAAATCACCACCACGTTAGGTGATTGGGAAATAGGGAAGGAACGGCATTAAAAATATCAAGCACGTAATTTCTAACATACAATAATCTTTTACTATATGATAGCCACTTGGAGCAGTAGCATCGCGTCAGCTCTCGAAAGGTTGTATTCTTTGTACCCTCGTCTGTTTTTCGTATTTTCTGGTTAGACTGCAGGGGTAAGTGGCGGACGGCAGACGGGAGGCAAATTGAACGCGCCATGCAGTCGCGGTGTTTACATGCAGGTTCCAATATCTCATGCAGCGAGGTACAGGTGGTGCTTCAATGGTTAGCGCTGCTGCGGTAAGATAATGGGGTCCACGTTTGTATTCCCAGTTGAGTCGAATTTTATCCGCTCGGGTGCAGGATGCTGTGTTGTACTCATCATCATCCACGCGCAAGCCACCGAAGTGGCGACAAATGAATAGACTTGCACTAGGACGCCGCGCTACGCAAATGGTGTATCCTGGCTAATACCCATGCAATCGTTTCGTTTCATGACATATAGAATGAGGTGTCTGTCAAAAATATTAAAGCAGACACATTCTGCAAACTCGTAGTAGTCGTCTAACAACTGATCCGAGTCTTGTCGTTTAGCCGTATAAATCTGATATCTCCAGTTTGTCTAAATGTCTTCCTGTCTCTAACGACCACGATGTCTACGGGACGTGTTACCCTAACCACACTTCCTTCGAGAGTCTTCCTTTACAAATTCTGTGTCTGATTTTTGAGTTACAATTATTTTTAACTACTCCAAGTTTTCTTCAGTACTAATTTAAAGCACCGATTTCCACTTTTTGCTCTTTTAGATATGGTATTTTTAAAACTACTGATGAGCGATGAGTGACCAGATGGAAATACTAATAACAAAATCTGCCATGGCTACACGAATGTACATAAATCGGACGTACAACAAAAACGAGAATAAATCGTACACACACACTAATGTATAGCTAAAACATACCGTCCAGAGATAGAGTACTCAACACATTAAATGTATTTGCTGTGTAATGGAAAGACGACAGTGAAAATTTGAGCCGGATTGGAACACGGATGTCCCTCTCAGCGCGAGCGGCCACCTTGCCATTAGGCAATCCGAGCACGACTCACTTCGACCCAAACTTCCATACGTCGCCAACCATGTGTCTACAACCTGCACCTGTACAGTCGTTATGCATATTCCTGTACAGGAGAGACATTTTAATTGAAAGTCGTTTTGCCGGCCGCTGTGGCCGAGCGGTTGTAGGCACTTCAGTCCGGAACTACGCTGCTGCTACGGTCGCAGGTTTGAATCCTGCCTCAGGCATGGATGTGTGTGATGTCCTTAGTTAGTTAGGTTTAAGTAGTTCTAAGTCCAGGCGACTGATGACCTCAGATGTTAAGTCCCATAGATACTGCCAGTCCGAGCTTTGACGCATCCTGATTATGTGGTGGGCTGGATTGTTCTAGACACTCATTCTCAATAAAGCCTATTGCATTGTGCGGTTGTCGGGCGCCTGAATTTGACTGTGGATTTGGCGCACACCGGACATATGGTGGGATGGGTTGTTCTAGAGTTCTAGACCCTCATTCTTAATAGGGGCTGTTGTTTGACTTGGTGTGGGTTCTCCTGTCAGTGACGCCGGTTGTTGGGTTTATGTGTGGTTTTTTGATCTGGGCGTTTTTCTCAATAACGCCTGTTGTAGGGTTTCGGTATGGTTTTAAAGACAACTGAGTATGGCCCTAAATTTTGTGGAGTATATTAAATGTATCACGAAAAGTTTTTTTTTTCTAACTGCGATAGCACGCTAGGCGTTCTGTGACCGTAGAGTTACTCCTTGGAGAGCAAATGCTATTATTACAACAATATTAGAAATAATATAGATCCCTACTCACCGTAAAGATGACTCATAGAACTGAAGAGAGGAACAACAAAAATACTGTTGCGCACTACAGCTTTCCGCAAAAGCCTTCTTCAGCAACGAAACTATAAAGTGTAACGAACTTTTCGTTGTTCCTGTCTGCATCTCAACGAGTCATCTTTACTATGAGTACCACTCATTCTTCACCTAATATTGCTGCTATTCCAACCTGAAGTTTCCATTGTTTGATTTTTAATCTTAAAATGAACGTATCAAACGATTATGACCCAATTTTGTTTGTAAACTTAACACGTACTGGCGTGTATAATGATCAGTAGCAGTCTGTACTATTGTTGGACGCCATCATGACCTGTATTCCCTCAAAGTCAATTTCTCGGCTTAACTAGTGTCCGATTAATGTATCTGGATTTAAGAAGTGTAATATTTTAAAGAAAGTAGAACGTCAGATGTTTAAGGTACATAGCATTTTTTATTTATCCAGAAGCGGCTGATCTGAGTTGTGAACATTAAATATTGCCCTAGGATTTTCGGACATTGATTTCTGGATGTTTCCCAGCTATCCAGCAAGCACAGTCATTTCATCGAGAAAAATTAATAGCCCGTTGTTGTTTGGTGGAGATATATCCATCCAGGCACAACAGCTCAGCTCATAACATAAATGCACTAGTACAGACTCCGAAGATTTTATGTGTGGGAGGGAATACAAGATCCTGTTTCAGGAGACTATGTATTATTAAGCAGATTGAAGTTAACCGATTAGATCTTCGCAGACCAGGACAGCGGCTGCTGGTAATTCTCTGAAATTTTGTAAGCTATTCAAATTCGACTGAACACACGACATTACCAATTAATTAACTGAACAAGAGCAAAATTATAGAAGAACCTAATAAACTAGCACTAGCACTTGAGTAACTCAAAATAATAATTATAATAATACTAAATAAAGGCGTTTTAGCAGTAAACTTAAAATCAATTTCTTAAATAAAATTCACTGACGTGACGTAATTGTCATAATTCACATCCAAGACTTAGTTGGTCTTGAAGTGGTGTTCCGGAGGATCAGTCCTTATTCCCCAGTTAGGCCCCTGTATATGGCAAGGCTACGTTTCTGTTCATTCACTATATTTGAGGATAATGCTGCATAGTAGTGAAAATCAGTATAAAATCAGGGTTGCTGCTAAAGTAATATCTGATGTCTGATGCATAAGTGTACCGAATTCATTATGAAATATGTGGATACGTACGAGCCTTAAATAATCGCGACGGAATTACGGACTTTCTTTCATAACACGAGTAACACAACAAGGCTCTTCTGTTTCCTGGGTGGCAAGTGGCTGTAAGTACAGTCACAGTCCTCTTCTGTTATTGCACAGTTAGTACTTTGACCTCAGTTCTTCCTAACTGTGTCAAAAATTCCCTTCTGCGTTGATTTCGTTAGAGTTTGTAGTTCTTGCAGTGAAACTGTCGCCCCTCTTCTCGTATCGCCTTTTTCAGCTCACATACTGCTGCATACTGCCTTCCATTGCGATAAACACGCCTTGCAAATATTCCACAAAGCTTTTCAGATACAGGCTACTTACAAGCCACGGAAATCCATCAATACCTTTACCTTAAAACGGCCTTTTGTTTAGCAGAAACCTGGACAGATGCATTATCTTGTTGAATCATTAAAATTTCGCCCCCTAGGTCCTCATACATTATAATCCATTCTGCCTTCAGTATCTCGTTGTAAATATTAGAGTTCATTCTAGTGTTCCCGAAGAAATGCGTGATTTATCTTTAGTGGATAACGCTGCCCAAATCACAACACTTTCATCACGAAAATTTCTGCTCATTCCTACCTGCTGCTCTGTTCTCAGATGATGCTAACATTGAAATCCTCCCGGTCCATTTAAATTAAAATCCTTCACAATCTTGAAGATCACTTTATCCTATTCTCAAGTCCATGACACGTGTATATCCGAAAACTCCAATCTCCCTGTTAATATTAGGATGTTAGAACACGTTCTGCAGTCATTTTTTGAGTGCAAGACGTTTTCTTTTGACAAAATTTGTTCAAATGGCTCTGAGCACTATGGGACGTAACAGCTGAGCTCATCAGTCCCCTAGAACTTAGACCCACTTAAACCTAACTAAGAACATCACATACATCCATGCCCGAGGCAGGATTCGAATCAGCGACCGTAGCAGTTGCGCGCCTAGAACCGGTCGGCCACTCCGGTCGGCGACAATCGTTGTCTTAACACATATGGCAGATACGGGAAACTGTAAATCAACAATAAGTTGAAAATAAAAATGATTTGTTGCCATTGCTTTGCGCAAAAGTAACCGTTTCGACGCCTGTGATGGTTTTCTACTTTGCCTATATATTTCCTTCTTTCCATATCTTGCGTCAAGCATAACGAAATTATATATCACTGCACTGGAACTACTGTTAGTAATTTAACGATTAGAGCGTCTAATTTCCTTCCAAGCACCTTTGTTGTATTTTTACCATGTGGTAACTGTTTTCCACGTGGCTAGGTTACAATCGTGGTACAAAATACGCATTCTCGCTATCGTTGTCTGTTTCCTATCTGCATGAAAAGCACATGCGCACATTCTAACACTACACGGAGCCGATTGCTATTACATCGAGTTCCACACTCCACCAACTGAGGCGTTGATGTCTTGTTACATATTGTACTTTGTACTACTGACATCAAATGCGATACCATTTGACTGCATCTGTCAGTGTACTGGATCACATACTGCTGCACGAACACTGTACTCAAGTATTTCTACCGTCAACGTTAATCTTCCTACAAATTTCCTTCCCTTTATACTGAATTCAACTACTGTTGGTGGAAATGGCACCTAGCAAGTCGAATCTCTCTCTCAGTTTGGCAGGTTTTCTTCAAGAACTGCTCCATGTGTTCCTGTTCACGTTTTGAGAATCTCTGTGTCGGAGAGCGTACATGTCCTCTTTATTAAGGTTTTTAGAACTCTGTTTCTCTGCGCTAGTTGGTGGCAGCTTTTATTGTACATGCAAATTTCTGATAAAATGTAGAGCGAGAAGCTGCGACTGGAAGTTTCCAGGAGAAAAACAACATTTGCCTCCCACAAAAAAACTATTTATGTGAGTCGAGGTCATTTCTGAACGAAGAAGTACAATGCTAGGTGTATACGCACGACAGTCATTGGTCTGCCGCAAGCCCGACCCTTCAGTCAGCGGAATATTCAAGCTGAGGTCTCATCAGGTCCCGGATACAGACTATGCCTCCAGAAACCGCGCCTCAAGTTGATATAAGGCAGACAAAGGTATCAGGCTTCACATCCAACACAAAGAGAACGCTACCATGTCTCCATCGCAGAACTTGAATCACGGCGGCTAATTAGACTCAAACCCGCTAAACGAGGAATACACACAGCCACCGAGAGTGGGCGCTCAGAGCTCTGAAATAGGACAGGCGGTAGAAGCAGCGCTGTGTTGTGACGTGACAGCACTCGCTGCGAAGTTACAGCCGGCCGGAGTGACTGTGCGGTTCTAGGCGCTTTAGTCTGGAGCCGTGTGACCGCTACGGTAGCAGGTTCGAATCCTGCCTCGGGCATGGATGTGTGTGATGTCTTTAGGTTAGTTAGGTTTAAGTAGTTCAAAGTTCTAGGTGACTGATAACCACAGATGTTAAGTCCCATAGTGCTCAGAGCCATTTGAACCATTTAGTAAATACTTATAGGTCTGAACTGCAGTAGCTGTAAGACATTTAGATGTTTCCTCAGACCTAAGATGGCTACTATTTCTTTGTTGGCATTGTTTGTTTACTCGGTTTACTCAGATAATTCCTAAGCTCTTCCGGAGGTAAGTCCCACCTCATCTTGCTCCACTGTCCGTAACCGGAGCTGACTTGGGTGTTGGGCGTAAAGACGAGTCTCCTCTACTTGAGTAAAAGCAATTTCATGACAGTCTTGCAAGGAGACTTTTAACCTCTCTACTATATATATTTCTGTACGCCTAAATTTACCCCCTACTCTATAAAAAATCCACGTACGGCCAAAACTATGTACTCACAAACTGTTTTCCAACTGAGACTTGTATGATAACGTTTGGATAAACAGATCCCAATTTGAACCTAAGTGTAACTGAGCTCAATACATCTGGCCTTTATATTACATGCGCTACTGTAAAAAATAACAATTATCTGTCCCTAATCAAAATCTCCATTTACCTCACGGTTTGAAGACATCGTTTCAGATTTCTCGAAAGCATAACTGGAAACAGCAAGCAGTCGGCGGCTAAGCAACATTTCTACTTCTAAATAAAATTTCCAAATTATATTCAGGTTCATAACCCGTGACGCAATGTGGTAATGCGCAATGATAATCAATGGAATGGAGAAAGTAACTATTCCTATGAAATCATATTCCAAGACAACGATTTTAAAATGGGGTGTGCGCTTACAAAGACACAGTAAAACTTCGTGTGATCTTAGGTCTGAGCAATAGTATAATTAACAAAGTATGATTTGAGGCGGGTACAGTGTCAAACGATAATTACTATAAAAATCAGTTAATGCATAACTCAAGGAAGTGGGACGGCCTCTGTCTCAGCTCTGAGCAAGTGAACAAAGTTAACTAGCTGCCAACAATCATTACTGAAAATTACTGCAGAGTGCTGCTGTCGGGTGTCTCAAACTTCTTATCTTACAAAAATAAAAATAAATAAATAAAACATTATTCAAAATGTATATTCCTTCCACCTTTCAATGTGTACATCATGTTTGTACTTACTGTCCTTTCTTCCTCTAACCGACACCATCACAAGTAGACACAGCACTACTAAATATGTCCAACGCCTATCACAGTCCAACTAGAAATGTACCAGATTGTGCAAGGTCAAAGACTGTGCCACGACAAGACCAAAGTTCAACAGTAACGTAACTCAGACGTGCACATTGATAACACATAAAAATAAAAATGACATGGGCACCTTACAGGCTTCGTTGCTGATGCTAGAGCTGTTCATATTTCGATATTTGGTACCCTGTGACCCTCTCTGCAGAGTTAGGAGTTGCTCAGCTGACATCATTAGTCCAGTCCGAGGTCCAGGAATGAAACGGTTTCCTTAGCTGTCAACGCAAACTAAACAACTCCTTGGTGCTGGCATTTGAGCTTACGCGATTGAAGTGGGAATGTTGCTGGTCTGAATGTCGCACTTTCTGCCAGCTGTTATACAACGTTCGCTCTGTTCCATATGAACATTTACGCACGTAGTGTCTACCTGTATCCTTGACGTGTTTCCAAAGCACGCAGATGGCAGCACCAGTCCTTCTGACGATTGAGTGTAGCGATACTCATCCTCAGTATGCCTTTGGAGATTCATTATGCCGCGACTAAGCAGTTGCTTGAGTAGGTGTTCTCTCCTCAGGCAGGACCGAGTTCTTTAAGAATTGTGTAACGGTAACTGCTTACAGCCATCATATTGTCGAAATTAATCATTTTGAGCCTTCATTTGTACATGTGCAACTTCATTTCTTAACAGTTTTCGCTTACAAGGATTATCACTTGAGGAAAAGCTGTACAGTGAAAAATCAAAATGATGACATCATGAAATAGGGTGGCTTTTCTTTCAGTGATGATGAATTCGGTTTAGAAATATAGTTTAACATGTACAGCGGAAGGCTCAAGATGCCTTACTACTACCTTTCTCAGTTGTAAGGTAATCTTGTCCACGTCCTTGGTGGGTGGAATCAGCGCCAGTCTTCAGACACATGTTGTCCTCAAATAGGCTCCTCATACCCATTGTCCTTGCGGAAAAGGATCACTTTCTTAGATTTATCCTCAGATCCCGGTTGGCAACTCTTTCATTCGCGGTAAAGTCTGTGTATCGAATCTAAACTGTGTGGTCCCCAGCTGGTTTCTCGAAGAACTTCATATACCGATTCGGTAAGAAGCATCACGTCAAATTATTCTGTTGTCTGCAGCCGGAGCTGGTTATGTATTTGTCATAAAGTTGAATCCTGTCTCTTTGACTGAACCCATTCCGTCATCCAGTTGTCTAATGACGTTGATGACAGTCTTGCAAGGAGATTATGTTCTTGGTGCTCCTACAAGCTTTCGCACTTCGGTATGTGATGCCCCGTGACCTTCCTGTGTGCAGACTCAGTAGCGGCGCAGGAATTCAACCAGTGAGTTAGTTGTAAACGCTGAGTTGTCGACTCCTTAGTACAGTCATTTAATCTCCGGCGGCTGAAGTAGACACGGTGGTC
Source organism: Schistocerca cancellata (assembly GCF_023864275.1). Classification (NCBI taxonomy): domain Eukaryota; kingdom Metazoa; phylum Arthropoda; class Insecta; order Orthoptera; family Acrididae; genus Schistocerca; species Schistocerca cancellata. The sequence goes on along the minus strand of NC_064630.1, from coordinate 684,382,586 downwards.
AACCAAAGCCCGGTCATTTTTCATCTTCAAACCTGACGGTATGCGACAAGATCTATTGCGAACGACTTTTGGACAAGAACACCGTCCGCGGACGGCGGGTAGCTTCTTTCTCCAGAAACCAAACACCTCCTAATCCCCGTTTACCATCCCAGTCACTACTTACATTTAGATTAAAAATTATCAGTGCCAGTTCCGATGTAAGGGGTCACGCTAATTCTGACGGTGGCCTTGTCGACGAGGACTGAGGAGCTAACAGAGGTTTGAAGCACCTTCAAGCTGTAGGGGAGGGAAACTGGCCCCAAATATTTGAAAAAATGAGCAATGGGCATTGGCATGAAGAGGTAGAGGGTACTGGGAGCTGCTACGTTAAAGACAAATAATATGTATCGCACAAGACATGCTGTCTGTAATTCAAAAAGTGTACTTTTGATTTCTCCATTGGAAACTTATGGCAGATTGTATCTCCCTTCGGATCACAGGTGACGCTGGTCTCATACATATTGGTTAAGGTGAAAGAGACATAGCAGAAAGGCACACCAATTCCCTAAAACTAGAAATTCGCCTTCATTTTACTGGTTCATCGAAAATAGGCAGACAAGGCAAAAATAGCATTTCCACGTTGTCATCACTCATGGTCTAAGGGTCTCGGGTTTGAGACCCACCACGGGGAGCGTGCAAGGGATAAGCCCCAGCAGATGCACTATTGTCTGTGCCCTCGGTGGCTCAGATGGATAGAGTGTCTGCCATGTAAGCAGGATATCCCAGGTTCGAGTCCCGATCGGGGCTCACATTTTCAACATGTCCCCAACGAAGTATATAAAGGCCTGTTTGCAGCGAGGTTGTCCCTTTAATTATCATTTCATTCCAGCAAAGCTGCATGGTCATCAATGGTAACTGTCTAAGGTGCCAGGCAAATCCAACACCTTCCATGAAAACCCTGATATGATAAGCAAATCCAGTAGTATGTCACATAACTCCGAATAAATCGTGACATTAAATTAACCAAAGTAATACGAGTAACGAGTGAGAAAATGGAATACCACAGACTAACACAAGAATGCCTAAATGCATGTCATACCTTCCCACCGTGAGACAGACGCAGTTCTGAGGGGAGAAACGAGAACAGAAGCCGAGAGCAGAACCGTGTTAAGTTAGAAGGCCCTACGATAAGGGACGGACACCCACATGCCAGCTAACCGTTAGGACCACCCCCAGCCCATGTTAAAAGCTAGAGCCTTAGCATGAGACTTTTTCGCGTCCCTCTTACGTCAGGACCACCCCCCCCAGCCCATGTTAAAAGCTAGAGCCCTCCAGAAGAACATCATAGATCTTACGATAACACAAAAAGACCACACCAGCTGCAAGTTTTAGCGTGAGACTTTTTCGCGTCTCTGTTACGTTGAAAACTTTAAAAACATTGCCCCACCACGAAAAGTATAACGTATCTCATTGGATAGACAGAATTTTTGTAGGCGGAGCTTAAGGTTAACATTGACGCCCTGATTGGTCAGATGAAAACACAGCCAGATAGTTTTTTTAAACCAACTTCGGTAAATTGTAGTAAGGAGAAGTTAGGAGAGAGTTGCTTCCGAGACGGCGAGGTGAGCGGAGCTGTGCTGGCCACCGCCCCCTGACGAACACCGACAAGGTAATGAACGCACGCGATGCATAACAGCACATAAAGCTTCACTCAGAACTGCAGAAGTCTCATCTGTTACATCCCCATTTGCGTAATACTAGTATCGATCGTCAATTAAAGCTCATGGTGTTCACATTTGCCACTTGAAGTGAAAATCTGAAACGCGATGATTTTTCTGTTACATAGTAATTGAGAAGCCACATCCGCCACTGTAATTTACGACAAGTTAGATAAGTAATTAAAGATAATTGAGGGTCACTGTAGACCATTTTGATAGTTTTCTCTTTTGTGAAACTTAATTTGAACCTAGATTATAGATGTGATATGGCATAGGCCATCCTTCGATCCGTTGTAGAACTTGGAAAACCACTCAGGTAATATTCGTTCACATTTTTGTTGAACGCAGTTGGTATTTATCATCCTGTATTAAAACATTTCCTTTTATTAATAGTGCAAATTATAAACAATGTTTTGTGAGTAGAATAAAATTAGCAATGGTAAACTTAACTGCTTTTTCGACGTTATATTACCAGATAACAAAAAATAGGAAAGCCTTGAACCCCTTCCACTAAATTTAGTTAGTATTAAGATTCTTTTACAGGGAGTGTAGTGGAGCTGACGCTGAAATCATTAAGTATTTGGTTACATCATCGCTAGTCTCACTGAACTCTTCTGGATTCTACCTGCCATGTGTGGTCTGGAGTCTCCTTACCGGCAACAGGTCCCAGGTTCAAACTAGTTAATTCCCTAAAAGACACGCTCAGAGCGTCGTTGCGTGAAAGTGGTAGGGAGACACGATATAGAAGTCGCAGACACCACGCAGAATGTTAGAACTGTTCTTTCAGGAACAGTTACTACCGTCGTATATAGTTAAATATAGTGGGTTGTCAGTGGAGTGAAATGGAAAGAAGACAACGATTTCTGGTCAGATGAGTGTAGGGTAATGCCATCAGCTCCAGAAAACGGTATAACAGGAGTACGGCTCGTTACTATTAGAAAGCCAGTGCATAGAGGGTGAGTCACTGAACAGCGACAGGGTTGTTCTCATCAGGTTCAACAATAAGCAATCATAGAACGATGGTTTACGTCTACATGCCGACCCAGCAAGCAGAGGATGAAGAGATAGAGAAAAGTTACGAAGATATTGAATGGATAATTCAGAACTCGGAGGAAGACGAAAATGTGATAGTCAAGGGGGTTGAAATGCGGTTTGAGGGGAACGAGTAAAAGAAAGGGTTACGGGAGAATAAGGGCTTGGTAGTAGTATGGGCACCGAAGATATAATAATCTAGTTCTGTAATAATCTTCAGCTATCAGTAGCGAATACCCCGTTGAAGAATCATGAGAGAAGGAGGTGTACTTGGAAAAATCCGGGAGGTGCGGGAAGATTTCAGTCAGATTAGACCATCGTCAGGCACTTTCATAAATCAGAAATTGGATTTTAAAGCGTATCCAGGGGCAGATAAAGACTCATTTCACAATTTAGTAATGATGAAGAGTAGGCTGGTCAGGAAGAATAAAAACGCAAAAGAAATGGGGCACTGAAATACAGAGGAATACCACAGAAACTGCGGTAATGTATAGCTCCGTAGGCTCTTCAGTTGAAGAGGAACAAACATTTTTGAAAACAGTAATCATAGGAGATGGGAAGGTTAACATAGGTACACGGAAGGTAGCCCCGAGAAACCAACGGCTAACGGAAGAAATATTTAAACCGTCGACAAAAGAATGACGCACAATAAATTTCAGGGAAATTCAGGCATACAGAAATATAAGTCACTTAGGAAGTAAATAAGAAGTGCAGAGAAGCTAAGATGAAATGGCCGCATGGAAAATGTTAAGAGATTTAAAAAATAATTGACTGTGGGAAGGACTGTCTCAGTGTATAGAAAGATCAAAACAAACTTCGGTGATATTAAGAGCAAGGGCGAGAATATTAACATTGCAATGGGAATTCGACTGGTGAAACCAGAGAAGGTAGCGAATAAGTGGAATGAGTACACTGAAGGTCTCTATGGGGGAGAGGACGTGTCTGATGACGTACTAGAGGAAAGATGAGTGGAGAGCGAAGAAATAGTGGATACAGCCCTAGAATCAGAATTGAAAAGAGTGAATATCAATGAAGGAAGACAGAAGATATACAAAAAATTCCATTGGAATATCTAATACCATTTGGGGAAGTGGTAACAAAACAACAATTGATATTGGCGTATAAAATGTATGAGACCGGCGAAATATCATCTGGCTTCGAATAAACTTCATCCATACAATTTCCAAGATTTCGAGAGCCGAGAATCACAGCAGAGTCAGTTTAACTCCTCATGCATCCAAGTTGTTGACAGTAAAAATAACATATAGAAGAACTGACAAGCAAATTTAGGATTTGTTACTTGACGATCAGTTTGGCTTTAGGAAAAGTAAAGGGGACAGAGGCACAGTTCTCACGTTGCGGTTCATAATGGTACGTTACATGGAAAGGCGGGTGATATACAAGAGGTACAAGAACCAAGAGGGAACAATAAGAGTGGAAAACCCAGAACGAAGTGCTCGGATTAAAGAGGGTGTAAGAGAGGCATGTTGCTTTTCGCCATTACTGGTCAGTCTATACATCGAGGAAGCAATGACTGAAATAAAAGATGAGATTCAACAGTAGGATTATAACTGAACGTGAAAGGATGTAAGTTTCACTAGTGAAATTGCTATGGTCAGTGAAAGTAAAGAAGAATTTCTGTCTAATAAGTACAGAATATAGATTGAGAGTTAAATGAAGAAAGACGGAAGTAATGACAAGTAGCAGAAAAGAAAAACCTAGCAATTTAACATCAGAAATGATGAACACGAAATAGGTGAAATTAGGAATTCTGCTACCCAGACAGCAAAATTACCCATATCGTACAGAGCTAGGAGGACATAAAAAACGGAGTAGCAGTGGCAAAAATGGCATTCTTGGCCAAGAGAAGTCTACTAGTATCAAACATAGGCATTAAGTTGAAGAAGAAATTTCTGAAAATCAACTTTTCGAGCATAGAATTGTATAGCAGTGAAACATGGACTGTGGGAAAATTAGTACAGATGAACACGAAACATCTGAGATGTGATGTTGCAGAATAATGTTGAAGATTACGTGGATTGAGAAGGAAAGGAATGAGGAGGTTCTTCCCAAAATCGAAGTGGAGAAGACTGTATGGAAAACATTGACAAGAAGAATGGATATGATAATAGAACATCTGTAAGACATCAGACGGAGTTGTAGAGGGTAGAACTGTAGAGGAAGACAGATCCTGGAATACGCCCAACGAAAAACTGAGGGTGTAGGTTGAAAGTGCTACTCCGAGATGAAAACGTTGGCGCAGAAGAGAAATTATTGACGGGCAGCCCCAAACCCTGCGAAGATTGAAGGCTCACAAAAAGATGTATTAGTAGTACAAAAGAAACTTTGTTTTTGAATTGTTTGGGTGACTCAAAGGAGAAAGATGCTTCATTAAGCAATACTGTATTTTCCATTACGTCATGAGGACAGTGAGATATTCTGGACTGAATGCTGAATCGGGTAAGACTCCTTACCAACAACTGGCAATTGTCAGACAGCTAAGAAAGAGACACAGTACTTTTTAATGGGTCTACTTCAACTACTTCCTTTCGCGAATATCTTTTCGCTGTTTAGTGCGGTCAGACTTTTACTTTTGGAGGAAATCTGTAACAGAGAAATTTTAAAAGTAATCCTCAAAATTTGAACGTAAGCCTCAGAATCAAGAGTACAGTGTGATTAAAACTATTTGTAATCAGGACTTTGAAGAGAGTATGGTACAAATATGCGATGAATCCGTATAAATCGTTTAAGAGTTTTTGTGTAAGATATGACTAGTTGGATAGCAAAGGAAGTAGAGAGAAGGAACATGGCTTCCAGTGCTTTAATGAAATAAACTAAATGGATTTTTCAGTATAAAGCTTATGGTTTTTTACAGTTGGAAATCCTAAAACAAGAGTGTATGTTATATCTTAAACGAACTTTAAATGCGAAAACACACAGGAAAATTGGGTGTGACGTACCGAGCAAGGGAAAATTAATGCACACAGGAAAATGAATAGGTTGCGAGCGGTACAAGTAGTTAGGAGAATGGATAGTGTGTATCGTGTAAGTGGATACCACCATCCTTAAAATCAAAGTATATGTTAAAGTGGATCTTCTCTGCACTTCGCTGTGACAGAGAAACGAAATTCTAGTAGTAAACCACAGATAATATGAATATCTGATTTCATGAAGTAGAATCGCGTATAGAATTTAGATTCGATGTGACGTTCCGAAAAAATTTTGAGTTGGTGCTAATGGGATCATGTGCACCTCCTACGCTCAGTTGTCATCGTAGCTGATCGCTGCCAAGTGAGGAGCTACTTGCGAGGGTCCGAAGTCTGGCTAGCTGACAACGTCCGTGAGAGCGGTGTGCTGACGCCATGGCCTTCGACAGCGCACTGTCAGAGTACTTGGAGCTTCATCTTTAGTTAACTAATGGTATCACGAGGGAATGATATTCGTATTTGCCGGTATACAAATACATATAAGTAAGTGAAGTGTAAAAATGAATCTGTGTTTACTCATTTCAAATAAAACTGGGAGAATAAACTGTTTGCTTTGATACTAAACTGTTTGCTTTGGCAAGGCGTTATATTTATTGCTCAAATAAATGAGTGGTAATAATTGTATAATATAATTTTTATCACCTCGGAAGCTTTCCTTGAATGACGCTGTTCTGGGACACCTCTCTTCCTCTCTTTCTCTTTCTCTCTCGCTCTCTCTCTCTCTCTTTCGCTTTTGAAGCTCTTCCTGCAACTTAGTTGTGTGAAAACTCCCATGTTCTTGTCAGGAATATTGCAGTGGAATGTCAATGAGGTGATAATAATCTGATGAGGGAATAATTCTGGATTAAGTTTTCTGTTCCTATTAGTAGGAAACATTTCGAGATCGTGTGCTAATACCGGAGGTGACTGCGACTTCATATTTGTCTTTATGGCTGTTTTTAATGGCTGGGGTAATACTTTCGTGAGTCCAGAGGTTCAGGTCGTTTTTAACGGTGGGTTATCTCCAGATGAAGTAACTTCAGAAATGTTCCGAAGGAGTGTTGTCAAATGTCACACCTGACTGAAGTACGGTGTAAACTATTTGGCCAGATGACTTTGGTTCTTTAGTAATTATTATATGAAATATTAGGGGAGACCGGGAAGAACACTCTGTCCAACGTCTAGTGTAAATATCAAAAAGCCTCAATGATGGAAAAAAGTTACAAAAAACAGAAACCTTTTTTTTAAATTTTTGTAATACAATTACCAAATTAAGAATAAAAATTGTTTGTTTGTTATATCAATAAACTAAAAAAGTGTCTTTAAGTCCGTTCCACCCCTTACGCGGGACGGAATGTGTTGAATAGTACTTTTGATACAACCACCGAAGGAGATTATACTCATCGACACACTCAACTATTTATACAAAGTTAAGGGAAACACTATGAGGGGAGAAATAGGATAACACTGAAACAGTGATAGAGATTAGTGACAAGAACACAAAATGTACTGACAAATATTCAACTTAGTCCGAATAGGCTCAGGCAACCGTTCATGAAGTTCAACCACTTTTCCATGAGCTAAGGCTGATTAGTAAACATGTCTTGTCTGAATGAGATTTTCACTCTGCAGCGGCGTGTGCGCTGATATGAAACTTCCTGGCAGATTAAAACTGTGTGCCCGACCGAGACTTGAACTCGGGACCTTTGCCTTCCGCGGGCAAGTGCTCTTCCATCTGAGCTACCGAAGCACGACTCACGGCCGGTCCTCACAGCTTTACTTCAGCCAGTATATTGGCAAAAGTAAAGCTGTGAGGACCGGGCGTGAGTCGTGCTTCGGTAGCTCAGATGGTAGAGCAAAAGTAAAGCTGTGAGGACCTGGTGTAAGTCGTGCTTCGGTAGCTCAGATGGTAGAGCACTTGCCCGCGAAAGGCAAAGGTCCCGAGTTCGAGTCTCGGTCGGTTTTAATCTGCCTGGTAGTTTCATATCTTGTCTGGCTACAATGTTCACTGAAGGCGGGCTGATGTAAACTCGATAGAAGGAGACGATGCGGTGCGAAGTACACAAGCAGGAAGCGGTCTTCTTTGTAGTCGAACTGACTTGGAACTGTCCGCTCTGCTGTGGCGCCGTCGCAAGTCAGTTCTCTGGCCGAGCGGTTCTAGGCGCTACAGTCTGGAGCCGCGCGACCGCTACGGTCACAGTATCGAAACCTGCCTCGGGCATGGATGTGTGTGATGACCTTGGGTTAGTTAAGTTTAAGTAGTTTTAAGTCTCGGGGACTGATGACCTCAGATGTTAAGTCCCATAATGCTCAGGGCCATTTCAATCATTTTATTTGAACTTCTCTGGCGGCGCCATGCGCCACCACTGCGAGTTCTTGGTGTCGCAATCGCTGGGCTATACGCCGTCTTTGGACTGGGTCGTCAACCAGTCGACGCCTGTGGTGGTGCGTGCTATGCTTGCGACACCACAGAATGGACCCTTTTTTTCCTTCATTTCATTTCTTCTACGACAGATCTTACAAATAAGCTGGGCATCATCGTCCTCGGTGCCTATGCCAGTGTTCGATTTACAATCCCACCGCTTGCACTTCTGACTTACAGTCTAACCCTCAGTTGAAGCGCAGTACAATTTCTTCATATATATACATGCCACATTTTTCTCACCTTCAGATGCTTTATTTTTTGTAGAGCCACTTTCTTTTCTTTCGTCTTCCTATTCTTTGATTGAAGACCCTTCCCTTCCACATTCACAGTCTTCTTCCCTTTCCGAGGTAACAACCTGATCAGTGCAACATTCTTTTAGGTTCTTTAGTTTCCAGGAGTCTCTGCCCACATCTTACAGCTCATCCTTGTAGGGGGATGATCTAATAATAGCTTTGTCACTCATTTCTGCGCTGTTATAGCTCTGGGTATTTATGCAACATTTTCCGTGCTATAAGTAGGAAAGCTTAAACCATTGCAGTCACTGATGATGTATCAGGCCCACAGAACACTGAGATCTAGGTACCAACTTAGTAGTTTGTAATCTGGCACTAGGCGCATTAGTGACTAGATTTGGTGACCGATTTGCTGAGGGATTGTCGGTGGTAGTGGTTGCTTCTTCAATCAGAATGAGTCGTCGCAGCTGGCAGAAAGTCATCGCCTGAGAAGACACTGAAACTCTTTGGCCAAATACCTGCTTTCTCGAATCCTTTCATTGCAGTTCTCATATTCGCAGCATACAAAAGAGCTGTCGCAAACAAGGATGAGATTAGCCACCGAATGACAATTTTCTCTGGGTTGGATCTTATCCTACGTCTCACTTAGGTAATCATAATGAAACGTCCCCTTTGAAAAATTATACAAGACTGTGCTTAAACTGACACACAATATTTTTTAGCGCAACGCAATCTGACTTTCAAAATCCCTACAAAGGAATGGCCTTCACTAACATTAACCTGTACCTTTCACAAGTCACTTACCTCACCAAAAATCTTCGTTACTCGAACTACTGCAATACAGCGAGCGCCACTACTGTCAGCTAAATAAAAGATTCAAACTACTGAAGGCACTAACTACTGACAGGCATAGTTAGCAAATGAAAGATTTTAATAGAGAACAAACAATGTATTTACCTTAATAATCATAATATATATGCCATCCAGTCATACAAATTTCAAATCTCCGCCATTTCTCTCCCCACATCCACCATTGCTGGCGGCTCACCTCCAACTGCGCAACGCTACGCGCTGTTCACATCCAGCTGCACAACACTACAATGGTAGACAACAATGCAAACTAGCCACAGACTGCACACAGCACAGCCAGTGGTTTTCATACAGAGAGCGCTACGTGGCGGCGGCGTTACCAATATAAGAACCTAAACAGCCTACTTACGTAGCCCCCATGCTCCCCACAAGAAATTTTACAAATTGTTTTCGGCAGTGGCCAATAATGATTTGATAAAATTTTTCATAATTACAATAACAAATATATCAAATGCACATACTTATTGATACAATGTTGGTCAAAAGCTAAAATTCACAGTCCATAAAGACAGTCCTGATCATTCATCACAGTAAAATTGCAGTGTTTTTCTCAAAGTCTGAGCAGTAAAAGACAATGCACACGGAAGTAGTGGATTACCATGCAGTCTTGAAGAAGTAGTGTTGTCCTTCTAACGGAAAGACACTGCTGACATTCGACATGCAGACAGGTAATGGGCCACAACAGAGTAAACTCACAGCAGAGTCATTCGAAGTTTTGAAGAATATTGGTTGCTAGGTCATCACAGAGCAGAGCCACTGTAGTCCTGGTATTGGCGGGTCATCAAAGATGCAGACCCACTGCAGTCCTAGTAGAGAGTATGGTATTGGTGGGTCACCAGATGTGCAGACCCTCTGCAGTCCTTGTAGAAATAATGGTATTGGTGGGTCATCAAAGATGCAGACCCACTGTAGTACTTGTTGAGACAGCCAGCAGCCAACTGTTGCGACTGTGCAATGTGCACATTCACCATCGAAGAGTCTTGCGGAGAATATAGCAAGTCCATAACCACCACTTGTGCACTCACAAAGCTTTTGGAATTGTCCTTAGAACCAGCAATGCTGCTATCCAGTCCCTTGCTGAATTATCAACACATGTGCAAACACTAACACTCCCTACTTCTCACATATTGTCCATATACTATGACCAACAGAAACGTGTGCAGTGAAATGTAACTTACAAGTTACTTAATTTATGAACTGGTGTCTATACAATTATAAATTTACAACATAAGAATACAATTACAAAGGTACAAAATACATCATTAAAGAACATAACAGTACAAATAACATTTGTAGTACAGGCTTTACAAAAGAATCAAAATAACATATACATCAGTGTTACAGGAATTATGACATGAGTACATACATAAAAGATCAGAATAACTTTTGAAATATCAACTTTACACATGAGCATTACAACAAAACAGAATAAATTATGTCTAAACATCTTTACAAGGAAAATAACATATTATCAGAAAAATTCTACAACATATTTCTCATTAGCTAAACACATAAAGACAGGAAAAAGACAAATAAACAAGGGTACATAAACACATAGTGGGACAACACAAGGAAAGGACAGGTTTTGTTATATTGCAGTATTTTGCAAACAAAGCTTTCTTTGCTTCTTGGTGATCTCCCTTCATTCATCATTATTCCCAAAAAGTCCTATCTATACCTCTTTTCTGTATTCTATTATTATTTCTTTCAAAATAATTATTTCTGATTGTACAATACACATTTTGGCCCAAATCTTTTTCATATAACTTCGCAATGCATTCTTTACCTATTCTCCATAGTCAGTTTCTTATATAGTCTACCCCTCTTAAGCTAACTTAAATCTACTGAGCTCAGATGCTAAACTAAGGGACGAGGCAATGCAGCAGCACAAAACAATTAATGCAAACAGCAATGAAAAAAGTGCAGATTTGCGAAGCAAGCAGCATTATAGAAATTAGCAAAGCAATTGCAATATTACAACTAATATAAGGCAATGTGCAGCAAATAAGAAAAATAAATCAGTAGTAAACTGGCTTAGAAGAGTAACACAATGTCAAATTCAGTAACACTATGCCTGCCAAACAGCAGCAGCAAATGAAATAACTTATATCTAAACATGACATAGCTCAAGCAGAAAAAATATTACAGTAAAAATGGCCATGTAAATTCCTATGTCACATCTTAACACTAGAGTGATGCATCACAAAAACTTACTCTACCAAAAAAATTACCAAGTAGTTGAAAAGAAAATTATGTATGCAGTTCCTGTGAAGGGAAATGTCTTTGTGCTCCCCCATTTTTGGGAAATGTATTACAAAATTAGTATTGTACCTTTATAATTGTATTCTTATGTTATAAAATTGTAATTGACACCAGTTCATCATATTATTAACTTGTAAGTTCCATTTCACTGCACACGTTTCTGTTGGTCATAGTATATGGACAATATGTGAGAAGTAGGGACTGTTAGTGTTAGCACATGTGTTAATAATTCAGCAAGGGAATGGATAGCAGCATTGCTGGTCCTAAGGACAATTCCAAAAGCTTTGTGAGTGCACAAGTGGTGGTTATGGACTTGCTATATTCTGTGCAAGACCCTTCGATGGTGATTGAGCACCTGCACAGTCGCAACACATGGCTGCTTGTTGTCTCTACAAGGACTATAGTGGGTCGGCACCTTTGATGACCCACCAATAACATTATTTCTACAATGACTGCCGTGGGTCTGCACCTTTGATAACCACCCAATACCATTATTTCTACAAGGACTGCAGTGGGTCTGCACCTTTGGTGGCCCACCAATACCACAATCTCTACCAGGACTACAGTTGGTCTGCACCTCAGGTGGCCCACCAATACCGTAATCTCTACCAGGACTACAGTGGGTCTGCTCTGTGATGACCTAGCAACCAATATTCTTCAAAACGTCGAATGACTCTGCTGTGGGTTTTCTCTGTTGTGGCCCATTACCTGTCAGCATGTCAAGAGTCAGCACTGTCTTTCCGTTGGAAGGACAACACTACTTCTTCAAGACTGCATGGAAATCCACTGCTTCCGGGTGCATTGTCTTTTACTGCTCAGACTTTGAGAACAGGAATGGCAGTTTCACAATGTTGGATGATCAGGTCTGTCTTCATGGACTGTGAGAACATTTTAGTTTTTGACCAACATTGTATTAATAAGTGTGTGCATTTGATACTTTTCTTACTATAATTATGAAAAAATTTTCAAATCTGTATTGACCTTCGCCCAAACCAATTTGTAAAATTTTTTGTGGGGAGGATGGGGGCTATGTAAGTAGGAAGATTAGGTTTTCTTATTGGTAACGCCACGTAGAGCTCTGTATGAAAATCACTGGCTGTGCTGGGTACAGTCTGTGGTTAGTTTGCATTGTTGTCTGCCATTGTAGTGTTGGGCAGCTGGACGTGAACAGCGCATAGCGTTGCGCAGTTGGAGGTGAGCCGCCAGCAGTGGTGGATGTGGGGAGAGAAATTGCGGAGTTTTGAAATTTGTAAAAATGGATGTCATGAACTGCTATATATATTATGATTAATAAGGTAAATACATTGTTTGTTCTCTATTAAAATCTTTCATTTGCTAACTATGCCTATCAGTAGTTAGTGCCTTCAGTAGTTTGAATCGTTTATTTAGCTGGCAGTAGTGGCGTTCACTGTACTGCAGTAGTTCGAGTAACGAAGATTTTTGGTGGGGTAAGTGATTTGTGAAAGGTATAGGTTAATGTTAGTCAGGGCCATTCTTTTGTAGGGATTTCTGAGAGTCAGATTGCGTTGCGCTAAAAATATTGTGTGTCAGTTTAAGCACAGTCTTGTATAATTTTTCAAAGGGGGCGTTTCATTAAAAGATTCAAACTACTGAAGGCACTAACTACTGATAGGCATAGTTAGCAAATAAAAGATTTTAATAGACAACAAACAATGTATTTACCTTAATAATCATAATATATATGCCATCCAGTCTTACAAATTTCAAGTCTCCGCCATTTCTCTCCCCACATCCACCACTGCTGGCGGCTCACCTCCTACTGCGCAACGCTACGCTCTGTTCACATCCAGCTGCCCAACACTACAATGGCAGACAACAATGCAAACCAGCCACAGACTGCACACAGCACAGTCAGTGATTTTCACACAGAGAGCGTTACGTGGCGGCGACGTTACCAATATAAGAACCTAAACAGCCTACTTACATAGCCCCCATGCCACCCACAAAAAGTTTTACAAACTGTTTTGGGCAGTGGCCAATAATGATTTGATAAAATTTTTTTCATAATTACAGTAAGAAAAATGTCAAATGCACACACTTATTAATACAATGTAGGTCAAAAGCTAAAATTTTCTCACAGTCCATGAAGACAGTCCTGATCATTCATCACAGTGAAACTGCCGTTTCTTTTCTCAAAGTCTGAGCAGTAAAAGACAATGCACACGGAAGTAGTGGATTTCCATGCAGTCTTGAAGAAGTAGTGTTGTCCTTCCAACGAAAAGACCATGCTGACTTTTGACATGCAGACAGGTATTGTGCCACAACAGAGCAAACCCACCACAGAGTCAGTCGAAGTTTTGAAGAATATTGGTAGGTAGGTCATCACAGAGCAGACCACTGTAGTCCTGGTAGAGAGTATGGTATTGGTGGGCCACCTGAGGTGCAGACCCACTGCAGTCCTTGTAGAAATAATGGTATTGGTGAGTCATCAAAGGTTGAGATCCACTGTAGTCCTTGTAGAAATAATGGTATTGGTGAGTCAGCAAAGGTGTAGACCCACTGTAGTCCTTGTAGAAATAATGGTACTGGAGGGTCATCAAAGATGCAGACCCCCTGTAGTCCTTGCAGAGATGACCAGCAGCCATCTGTTGTGACTGTGCAGGTACACAATCACCATTGAAGAGTGTTGCGGATAATATAGCAAGTCCATAACCACCACTTGTGCACTCACAAAGTGTTTGGAATTGGCCTTAGGACCAGCAATGCTGTTATTTAGTCCCTTGCTGAATTAGTAAAACATGTGCAAACACTAACAGTCCCTACTTCTCACATATTGTCCGTATACTATGACCAACAGAAACGTGTGCAGTCAAATGGAACTTACAATTTAACAACATGATGAACTGGTGTCAATTACAATTTTATAACATAAGAATACAAGTACAAAGGTACAAAATGCATCATTAAAGAACATAACAATACAGATAACCTTTGTAGTAATACAGGCTTTACAAAAGAATAGAAATAACATATACATCAGTGTTACAGGAATTATGACATGAGTACATACATAAAAGATCAGAATAACTTGCGAAACATGAACTTCACACATGAGAATTAAAACAAAACAGAATAAATAATGTCTAAACATCTTTACAAAGTAATTAACATAGTATTAGAAAAGTTCTACAACATAATTCTCATCAGCTAAAGACATAATTACAGGAAAAACACAAATAAAAAAAGGGTACACAAACACATAGCATAATAACACAAAAGGAAAGGACAGGGTTTGTTTTAGTTCAGTATTTTGCAAACAAAACTTTCTTTACTTCTTGGAGATCTCCCTTCATTCATCATTATACCCAAAAAGTCCTATCTATACCTCCTTTCTGTATTCTACTCATATTTCTTTCAAAATAATTATTTCTCATTGTACAATACTCATTTTAGCCTAAATCTTTTTCATATAACTTCGCAATGCATTCTTTACCTATTCTCCATAGTCAGTTTCTTATATAGTCTACCCCTCTTAAGCTAACTTAAATCTACTGAGCTCAGATGCTAAACCAAGGGACCAGGCATTGCAGCAGCACAAAACAATTAACGCAAACAGCAATGAAAAAAAATGCAGATTTGCGAATATGAAACGTCCTCTTTGAACATTTATACAGGCCTGTGCTAAAACTGACACACAATATTTTTTAGCGCAACGCAATCTGACTTTCAGAAATCCCTACAAAGGAATGGCCCTGACTAACATTAACCTGTACCTTTCACAAATCACTTACCTCACCAAAAATCTACGTTACTCGAACTACTGCAATACAGCGAGCGTCACTACTGCCAGCTAAATAAAAGATTCAAACTACTGAAGGCACTAGCTACTGATAGGCATAGTTAGCAAATGAAAGATTTTAATAGAGAACAAACAATGTATTTACCTTAATAATCATAATATATATGCCATCCAGTCATAAAAAATTTCAAATCTCCGCCATTTTTCTCCCCACATCCACCACTGCTGGCGGCTCACCTCCAACTGCGCAACGCTACGCGCTGTTCACATCCAGCTGCCCAACACTACAATGGCAGACAACAATGCAAACTAGCAACAGACTGCACACAGCACAGCCAGTGATTTTCATACAGAGCGCTACGTAACGTTGCCAATAAGAAAACATAAACAGCCTACTTACATAGCCACCATGCTCCCCACAAAAAATTTTACAAATTGATTTGGGCACTGGCCAATACAGATTTGAAAATTTTTTCATAATTACAGTAAGAAAAATATCAAATGCAAACACTTATTAATACAATGTTGGTCAAAAGCTAAAATTTTCTCACAGTCCATAAAGACAGTCCTGATCATTCATCACAGTGAAACTGCTGTTTCTTTTCTCAAAGTCTGAGCAGTAAAAGACAATGCACACGGAAGTAGTGGATTTCCATGCAGTCTTGAAGAAGTAGTGTTGTTCCTCCAATGGAAAAACAGTGCTGACCCTTGACATGCTGACTGGTAATGGGCCTCAACAGAGCAAACCTACAGCAGAGTTATTCGACGTTTTGAAAAATATTGGTAGGTAGGTCATCACAGAGCAGACCCACTGTAGTCCTGGTAGAGATTACAGTATTGGTGGGCCACCAGAGTTACAGACCCACTGCAGTCCTTGTAGAAATAATGGTACTGGTGGGTCAGCAATGTGTAGACCCACTGTAGTCCTTGTAGAAATAATGGTATTGGTGGGTCATCAAAGATGCAGACCCACTGTAGTCCTTGTAGAGATGGCCAGCAGCCATCTGTTGTGACTGTGCAGGTTCACAATCACCATCGAAGAGTCTTGAAGAGAATATAGCAAGTCCATAAACCACCACTTGTACACTCACAAAGTTTTTGGAATTGTCCTTAGAACCAGCAATGCTGTTATCCAGTCCCTTGCTAAATTATCAACACATGTGCTAACACTAACAGTCCCTACTTCTCACATATTGTCCATATACTATGACCAACAGAAATGTGTGCAGTGAAACGTAACTTACAAGTTAGTAATATGATGAACTGGTGTCAATTACAATATTATAACATGAGAATACAATTACAAAGGACCAAAATACATCATTAAAGAAGATAACAATACAGATAAGATTCGTAGTACAAGCTTTACAAAAGAATCGAAATAACATATACATCAGTATTACAGGTATTATGACATGATTACACACATAAAAGATCAGAATAACTTTTGAAACATCAACTTTACACATGAGCATTAAAACAAAACAGAATAAATAATGTCTAAACATCTTTACAAAGAAAATAACATATTATCAGAAAAATTCTACAACATAAATCTTATTAGCTAAACACATAAAGACAGGAAAAAGACAAATACACAATGATACATAAACACATAGCGGAATAATACAAAAGGAAAGACAGGGTCCGTTTTCAGGGTAACATTTGGTACTGCAGTCCAACCCAAAACCTCATTCCATATATCTTTCATCTTATTTCAGCATTTGTTTCCACCAAAAAAAAATCCTATCCAAGCATGCATTCTGTATTTATATGTTCACATATTTCTTACCTCATTATTTATTTTCCAGTTTCTTACCTTATCATTTAATTCCAAGAAAGTCCTCCCTATACCTGCTTTATGTACTTTTTCCATATAACTTCTCAATGCATTTCTTCCAATTCATTGCACTCATTCTCTTAAATAGTCTACCCCCTCTTAAGCTAACTTAAATCTACTGAGCTCAGATGCTAAACTAAGGGACGAGGCAATGCAGCAGCACAAAACAATTAATACAGACAGCAATGACAAAAAATTCAAATTGGCAAAGCAATCAGCAATATTACAACTAATATAAGGCCATGAGCAGCAAACAAGATAAATAAATCAGTAGGAAAACTGGCTTAACAGAGTAATGTAAAGTGAAATTTAGTAGCACTATGCCTGGCAAACAGCAGCAGCAAATGAAATAACTTATATCTAAACATGACATAGCTCAAGCAGAAAAAAACATTACACTAAAGACAATAATGCAGACAAGAGAAATGTATATTTACATCTTAATGTCTATGTAATTAAAGTGGTGCACCACAAGAAGTTATTCTAGAAAAAAAATTACCAAGTAGTTGAAAAGTAAATTATGTATGCAGTTCCTGTGAAGGGAAATGTCTTTATGCTCCCCCATTTTTGGGAAATGTATTACAAAATTAGTATTTACTGGATCTGTAGACAGAAAATATTTATATTAGTACATCTATAAAATTCTATTTTAACCAATGCTGCAGTGCAGCTAGAAACTAGATATTAAAAAAATGAAAATATGTTCAAAGGAAGGCATGAAACATCATTCATTAGCCATATGGCATTTCATAAAGTAGTAAAAACATCTCTCAACTTTCGTAGAAAGATACTTGTCATAATCAGGTGTGCAGATGTAAGAATGTTTCCAAGTAATGAGCGTGTTGTATTTGCGATGCTTTCTACAAAGGAATGTAAATAGTGGGGATAATGGCTTCCCTTTTTCTTTTTCTACCTGTGCCTCTGAAAAGGCACACCCTAATGGCTTGTTCTCCCGGCGTCTGACACAGCTGGGTGCCCACGACGCATTACATGCAGGTGGTCACGTAACTTTCTTACGGAAATATTTACGACAGCAGTTTCCGCTACAGTGACAGTCTCATATACAAAATTTCATGGGTCTAGAATTTGCGTTGCAAATGTGTAGAAACCAAACCTTATGAATATAGCAGTGTCCAAAAAATTTTTGCCGACATTGTGATATATTCACACATTTACACACATTTCATAAATCTTAAAGTACGATTCTTGGTCTCCAACATCCTTTTTCACAAGTCAAAGTCCCTAACCACTGCTCATTATTCACTACCTTATTACACATATACATATTCGTCAACACTTCTTCAATATTTCATCATAATAAATACATAGCATAATCAAATTTCTTATATAGCATCATCTTATTGTTCATAAACATACCTCAGCAGCATAATACACATAGTCATCGTAATAATATCATAACACTTCAGTCAACTCTCAAAATCGTCGTAGCTTCCTCCAATAATTTCAAAACCTAAAAAACTTCTTTGCTCAAGTCAAAAGTGTCATCTGCCTCAAACGTACTTTAAAAATCGTGATCCCATATCAAATATATCATTCAAAACTCTCATAATATCACAATGGATCCGAAAAAATATGAACAGTTCACACAGTACAGACAAAATACAGTTTCATAAGTGTGAAGTTATCCAACTGTGTAATTGCGTAAACATGTGTCACTGATGTAGTAAAAAAGTTTGTCTCTCTCAGTTAAATGATCAGATAGCTGTGTAATTTGTGTGTTAGAGAAATATGGTACCGATGTGTAAAGTTGTATAAACAAATACCATATTAGCTAGGGCTCCTTGTGCTAGCCAAACACATGGTACACAAAGTAAGCGTGTACCCCCCTGAGGATTAATGTAATTATAGCCTCAGGTGTTGCAGATTACAGCAATGGAATGAAATGGATCCAATGACCAGTTGGGAGGAAAACAATGAGAGAATTGATGGAGCCACGCTTGTGGATGAATGTCGTTGGCAGAATTCTTAAACTTTTGAATTTACGTGTAGTAATGAACAGCTTATAGTCAAAATCATCGTGTCAGCGAGTAGCATATCGGTCATTGTTACGTCGTGTCGGCGGTTCCATCTCAAAATTCGGTGCACCTTGCCAATTTCTTTCATAATTTCCGAAATGCCCTGTGTTATTATTTTGTGGCTTTTCCGTATTTCTAAGTTCCTCTTCCCGTATTGGAGCGCGAGTGTCCTCTGAAATATGTAATTCTTGTATTGCCTGCGTCAACTGATCTTGTACTTCCCGGATTTCTCTTTTGTACTGTGTATTGATTTGATTTTGATTTTGTTTGAATTTTCTAATTTGTTCATACTCTTCTGTGTCAGTGAAGGCTACGGGTCTTGTGTCATTCAGATCATCATCTACCTTTGTAGATAAGTTAGTGACCCGATCCGAAAGTTCGGCTACTTTCTCCGATTGTGAACACATTTCCTCAGTGTGTTTTTGTGAACCAAGTTTGAGAGTGTCCAATTGTGTTGAAATCTAATCTACTGTGTCCTTTAAGTTTTCCTGAGTTTTTGCAAGTTGCGTAACCGAATCGGTAGATGCAACTGAGTCAATATTAGCCCACAAGGTCTCATGATTTTCATGAACAATGGTTTGCAGTTCTTTTATGGCTGCTTCGTGATTCTGTAATGCATTTTCATGCCGCGAAAAAATAGGTTGAAAATGCTCACAAATTTGTGTTTTTACATCATTACAGACTTTTTGACATTTCGATTCAATGTTATGTAACTCAGTAGTTAAATCTTCACGTATTTGTTCAAGCTTATGTTCCACTGTGTCTAACTTTTGAAGCTTTTGTTCCATTGTGTCTAACTTTTGAAGATTATGTTCCATTGTGTCTAACTTTTGAAGATTTTGTTCCATTATGTGTAACTGTTGCTGTGTTTGTCTCTGATTTTGTTCCATTTGTTGCATTAGCTGTAATAACAATGCATTAGTGTCTGGAATCTGTTCCTCTACACTTTTTGGCAGTGCATTTGCACCCGCAACATTCACATTTTAACAAGCAGAAAATGTGTCTTGACTTATTTGAGAAAACGATGAGGACGCAAAACCTGAAACTACAGTATTTGCAAAATTGCGTCCTGTCACTTCGGACTCCTGAGGCGAGCTGTTGCCAAGCGATCGATCGATAATGCTTCCCTGTTCACTAATTGTTTCACTGCCTACGCCATTGTTTGCCGCCCGCTCCATTTCCCTATGCACAATTACCAAATTACTACTTCGAATGTCTGTTAATTCACTACACAGTGGTGTTGATAAGCTACGCTCGTTGTCACTATTATTTCTCAGTTTACTTTGGAGCCTAGTGTTACGTTTTTCACACGCCATTATTGTCACAATATTTCACACGACAACACAGAAAAACACTATTTGAAGAGCAAAAATAGGGAAACATATTAACATAGCACTGAAAATAATATCTAGTTAATTGCAAGCGCAGCTGCGATATACTTGGTGCAAATCTACATGCATGCCACAACTGTTTTACTGTACAACAATGCAAGACTGCAACTACAAAGGAGATTCTCTCTACAATTACGCACTAGCAATAAACAAAATCTACACTAATTTCACAAACTACAAGAAAAAATCAGAAGATTCCAGTGAGGTATCCTCGGCCAAGGGTCGACATATGAAACGCCCCATTTGAAAAATTATACAAGACTGTGCTTAAACTGACACACAATATTTTTTAGCGCAACGCAATCTGACTTTCAGAAATCCCTACAAAGGAATGGCCCTGACTAACATTAACCTGTACCTTTCATAAATCACTTACCTCACCAAAAATCTTAGTTACTCGAACTACTGCAATACACCGAGCACCACTACTGCCAGCTAAATAAAAGATTCAAACTACTGATAGGCATAGTTAGCAAATGAAAGATTTTAATAGAGAACAAACAACGTATTTACCTTAATAATCATAATAGATATGCCATCCAGTCTTACAAATTTCATATCTCCTCCATTTCTCTCCCCACATCCACCACTGCTGGCGGCTCACCTCCTACTGCGCAACGCTACGCGCTGTTCACGTCCAGCTGCCCAACACTACAATGGCAGACAACAATGCAAACTAGCCACAGACTGCACACAGCACAGCCAGTGATTTTCATACAGATAAGAACCTAAACAGCCTACTTACAATAATACAAAAGAAAAAAAATGCCACATCTAGGGTTCAAATGGTTCAAATGGCTCTAAGCAATATGCGACTCAACTTCTGTGGTCATCAGTCCCCTACAACTCAGAACTACTTAAACCTAACTAACCTAAGGACATCACACACATCCATGCTCGAGGCAGGATTCGAACCTGCGACCGTAGCGGTCTCGCGGTTCCAGACTGTAGCGCCTAGAACCGCATGGCCACTCCTGCCGGCTACATCTAGGATCTGAAATTTATGCGAGCTATGTAGCGGAAATCACAGTAAAATAATACCATCTATCCGAGATAGTTCGATCATCTCCAAGTTTTTCCTATGTGAGGCATGCCCATCACAGAGCAGCAGAACAGAATTATTTGCCTTTGCATTAGCAAAGTCGATGACTTTGTGGAACCAGCGTGAGAATGCGTTGTCATCATACTGACTGCTTGGTATCCAGTGAGATATCTTCCAATAACAGCGTGAGCAGCATGTCTTAAGAACTTGAGACATTTGAATATATTAGTTTCTCATCAGTAAAACAGGAACAAATGATACGGGTCTTGAAATCCACGCAGCCCACGTTGACAGTGAAAGAGGCCTATTTTCATTCTCTTCTTCGAGCCACGGTGGATTTTCATCTGGCGATTAGTGAATAATGCGGAGGTTGACTTTCCCAGTGTTACTGAACGATGCTTCTTCCTTAGACAAAATTTCCCGTGTATATATGGCGCATCACATTGTACTTTTCGCAGATGACTTTTGAAGGGCTGTAATCAATTTGGTAAGTCATTGCCATGAAGCTGTAAATGCACCAACGTATGAGGAGGATAAGATACCTTGAATGTAGGGTTCGCAGAATAGTCGTTTGGTTGATCCCAATCATGCTATCGAGATACCTCGTAATGATATTTGTATTGTGTAGCTGGTCGTTGTGGTCGAGTAGTTCTAGGCGCTTCAGTCTGGAACCGCGCTGCTTCTACGGTCGCAGGTTCAAATCTTGCCTCGGGCATGGATGTGTGTGATGTTCTTAGGTTAGTTAGGTTTACGTAGTTCTAAGTCTAGGGGACTGACGACCTCAGATGTTAAGTCCCATAGTGATCAGAGTCATTTGAGCCATTTTTACTGCGTGTTACTGCTGCGAAAATGTTAGTTTCATATCTTTCTTCAGTTATTCTTCTTTTTCCTTGGCGTATTTTATTTTGTACAATTTCATTTTCTATAATTTTCTCCATATTGTCTGTAAAGAGACGTCTTAAATACTTGGTGCGATCTGAATACTATTCAGCATGCAACCGCACCAATGCTCTGGTAATTTGGCTACATTCGCGATTAGCAGTTGTCAGATTTTCGACTTTCGTATGCACTATGAAGGTGTCAGTAGTTTCAAGAGCAACAGCAGAACACACAGATATCGGCTTCAGGCGCAGAGGTAAACAGAAACAACATATCGCTTGCTTACATTTGGTATAACAGGGCTGACATTTGTGGAACCTCTTCTCCTGACGGCGGGATGATTTTCGGCGCTGTTATCGTGATGGTATTTGATCCAGTCCCATACATAATACGCCGTAGGAAGAAGTACGTACTTCTATTACAGAAAAACAGTCTCGATGTCGTAATGAGGCGACTATAAACATCATGAGCTTGGCTATATATTCCGCTATACGTTGCGCCCCGACATATTATTTGATTGTAGTGCCTCATCCTGTTTACATCCCCAGAGTGGTTGTAGAGCATCTCTTGTGGGACAAATCCAGGATAGGAATCCGTGTCTGGAAAGGACATTCAACGGCGCTACAGAAGTCGATGTTAATGGCACCAGTGCGTGCTACTATGTCTCCCCTTCGGTAACAAATGTGGATTTGTACGCCTACGGACCATAGGTGTAACATCTTAAATGTTTGTTGTTGAGTGATGGCGAACTGAGTGATCGCGATTGCCAGCCTCGATCACCAATGGAAAAATGGTTCACATGGCACTGAGCACTATGGGGCTTAACTTTTGATGTCATCAGTCCCCTATATCTTAGAACTACTTAAACCTAACTAACCTAAAGACACCACACACATCCATGCCGAAGGGAGGAGTCGGACCTTTGACCGTAGCGGTCGCTCGGTTCCAGACTGTAGCGCCTAGAACCGCTCGGCCACTCCGGCAGGCCGCCAATGGAAAAGATGGAGCTAGATGCTGCGTCTGGTCTCCTGTGAACACGACGCGCTGTCGCTGCAGTGAATGGCGATTTCGGATGCGGGTTTCCATCAGCAACTTATTTTCCTCCTGGAATCCTCTGAAGTCTCCAATGGTTTATGGTGTACAGGAGAAAAGTAGGATCCAAATAGAAACCCGTGTATGAAAACGCCGTCCAGCCGGGCAACAGAGCATTAATTTATAGGACACAAATCCTTTAAGCGCAATAACTGAGCTAGTTCTCCATTGCCGATTGTGGCCATCAGACACGACCCAATGAATAGCAGACAACACTGCGGGACGTTCGAACTATGGTCCGTCAGGGTAGAAAGTGACCTCTGCTACCACAGTTGTGGCCCAGTGGCAGGTGCTGGCAACTGTAACTTCGACATAGTGTAGTGTCATTGGATGACGTTTACCGGACACTGGTACCTGTCGTCGATTGCTTCCTCCTGACACCCACTACACCATTAGTATTTTGTAAACTCGCTCATCAAAAGTTATATCGTACTCTCCATTGACCTAGAGTCACGATATTAGGCGAGAAGCAAGGTTTCACAGTACCAATGAAGGAATACCTCCATAAACTGTTAAACTGTATTCATATCGCATAATTTTTCCATTGGAACTTGCATTAATCGCCCGTCAAAAGACTGACAAAAAATATAACTGCATGTCAACATAAAGCGTAAGTTGTAGTCATGTTTAGCGAAGAAGTAAATATCGACATGTATAAACTCAGGTGCCCTGCAATCTTCTTTTTGGTCGTCCAGCCTAGTCTCAGGGACTACCATAGAGATTTTGATATGGTCTCGCATTTTCGGGGACCGAGATGTTGCCAGCATCACTGTCGATAAGAAGCAGAAATCTTGGAGGTTCTCGATTCCCGGGATAGATGGCATACCTGAATACACAATTAAGCTTGGAGGGAGATGACTTGAGCTGATCAGCATGTATTATTAAGTGTGCGAGTGCTACTCACAGTTGGCCTATTGTTTTTTATGTTTAGAATAGACTGATTAGGGTTACTGTGGTAGTTTGTGATTTGTTTTATAGTTAACTTGGTATTGCTTGGCATGGCGTTGAAATATTCATATAGAGACTGAAATTGACACGTTTATCTGTGTTTGGTTACATATAAATTAGTTTTTGAATAGGATCCGTCTGGACCAAATACAGCTTTTTCTTCTATTTGTCGACACATTTTGTGGTGAAATTACAGAATGGTTATTGTTTTTTTATTTATGTTGAATATCAGTAAGCAGAGAAATTTCATTTTTAAAGAAATTTCTTTTTCAAGCATGTGTTGTAATCATAAGCTCCTGTTTTCGTGGTTTTCTTTATTTGCATTTCATCTATTCTTCTTTCACTCTTTGTCATCTTCATTCATAGGGCACATAATGAAGTTATTTAGATGGAATTTACGACTAGGGCGGGCATGGTTAATATTTTTTTATTCTACTGACTGTTACCCTAAGAACGTGCAAAAATTTAACAGGGCGAAGGTGATGCTCCACTGAACAAATTGAGGAAGGGAACCAGGAGATGGAGAAGCCAGTGTGTAGAGCTAATAGGAATAAAATCTCATTATTGTGTACTTTTTTATTTACATTAGTTACAGTTAACTGCAAATACCATCATTGACACAGTGAACGTAGCATTTGTGCTGTATCTTACATAATGTGCTCAAACTGACGGCCATCAACCTCATTGCAAGCATGATATCGGCGAACAAGATTCTGACGCGCCCTGACAAATATCTGTGGTGTGTTTCGAATCACATCACAGGCGTTACAATTCTGGCAAGTATTTCCATCTCCGTATACACTGGGTTCTCATACACAAGTGATTTTAGATAGTCCCATAGGAAACAAAAAAGGCGATTCACGTCAGGTGACCTCGCAGACCTTGTAGTATGACCTCCCTTCCAATCCAGCGTCCAGGAAATACAGCACTGAGACGCTTGCGGACATACACACTAAAGCGAGGTGGTGCACCGTCATGTTATTTCGTATTTACTTTGCCCCATGAGAGAACGTGCTATTAGTGAACGAGACAACAGAGCCATCTTACGGACAAGTAAAGTAAACAAAACCTGTATCAGGACGTCCTAGCAATCAGGCTCGTCTTCCTTGTTGCCTTGCAGGAAATAAAGAATTTACATGTAAATAAACAGCACAGTGCGTGTAAACTTGTACGCATGTTAGATGTAAATAAGCTGGAAAACAGTAATACTAGACAATGCGGTAGACAAGTTCACTTCTACATTTCCTTTATTTCATTAAGCTGGCTTCTCCAAGCGTAGATCCCCTACCTCAAACAACTTTATATGTACACAATCAGAGACACAAGAGTGAACTTCAGCAGTAAGATGAAGATTTGGTTTTGTCCAGAAACATGGCCGCCCATTACTCCGAGCCGAAGTGTGATAGTATTCCGGAAGAGGTTGTAAATCGAAGTGTAACTAGCCCATGCGATATATTAATCGATACGGATCTAGAGGTAAAAAAAAAATTAATCGTGATGAACAATTGCTCTCCTTAGTGTTTTAGCATGGTTTTGAGGACGCGTTACCATTCGGATTGCATAAAAGGAAAAAAATATTCTTTATATGACGACGTTTGGAAAGAGATGGCTTGGGCTGATCAGCTTATGCAACGACAGGGGAGATGTAAAGATGTTCCAGTAGCTCACTCTATGAACAGCTCTAAGCTCTAACGTCTCTACTAGTAAGGCAGAGTGTTGCTGGAGTGGCATGGCCGGGAAGGGGTAGGGGGAGGGTGCAGCGGGTAGCGAAGAGGGGGGGGAGGCAGTTTGCGAAGTGGATATCCTTACATTATGTGGGTGATGTCTCGATCATCCTCAGATGTACAATGACATCCCAATGAATATAGGTTTCTTTTAATGACTGATTAAAATTAATAGGTGCAGTTATAGATAAAAGTTCTATTCGCGTTGTTTTCATGATACAACAACGAGTTTTCGGAATCACAGGATGCATTTCTCATTTGGTATATAGCTCGACCTCGCCAGGAAATTAGCAAATGAACTTACTCGCATATGATTTTATTTATTTCCACTACTAATTTGAAATCCAATCCTTACTGATGACAAATGCTGACTCATTTCCAGGTAATTTAATTTCTTCACTTAGTTCAGTGGCTGCTAATCTGGCAGCCATCGCTTACCAGTCCTCATGGTGGACGGCAGGTGGCTGTGCTTCGGGAACCTCTACATTACGTTTTCACAACATTTTGAGATAAATATTCTTATATGCTGTAACTTGCTGTAGCTCTGCCTTATGAATTCTATAAAGTAACATTTCCTGCATAGTCTATAAAGCACCCTAATTGTGGACTCGGTAGGCGGCTGGAAAATTTCACTACTAACTGAGATGTAAAAGTGAATGGTGAGTAAAAAACATTGACTATCTCTCACTTAGATACATCGCACGCAAGGTTGAGCGAGTACAATGTACCTAGAACCAATGAGAAGCTGCAGAGCAATGAATCACATCAAAGCAAGGACAGCATGAAGACTTTTGCATAAGCAGAACAGAAGTATGGAATAGGAACGGTATAAACTGCAGAAGCGGGCAGCGTAGATTTTAAAATTCTCTCCACGATTTAGGGCGCGGAACAAGCAAAATTACTGGCGTAACAAGTAAGATAATATAAAACAGAATAGTATCAGCTTATGACGATTTTTAGTAAACTAAGTAAAATCAAATAGGAAACTGATCGGAGGGAATAGACCGATCATGTGAACACTATAGATAACTGGAAATCAACGGCGAAAACGTCAATGGAGCTAATAGGGTAAGTATGAGAGAGTTGGACCACTTTTTTTCAATGTGAAATATGTATGTTTCTCAACTCTTTCTGACTAGTGGCGGCATGTTAGCATACCGTGCCATATAAACTTAAGTACAACAAATTATTGAGGCACTGCCACTTTATAATACTAGGAATTTTACCAAATGAAAATATACATCAGTAGTCAATCTCACCCATAGGTGGTCCATCTCACCTTGGGTGGATGGGTGAGATGGACTAGTGTCATGGGAGAGAACGATCATATAAAATTCCTGTACATAAAAAAGTGAACCAAATTTTCATATATTTGTTTGCGACATGTTGTAGTGAATACTGAATTATACTATCAAATATTTTAATCCAAAACAATTTTATCAGTTGATTATAAATCTTGGTTGAACATCAGCACTTCTAATGAGTTGTTAGTTTTGTTCAAGATTAGCCAGTCTTCCTCTCACCACAACAATTAGAGTGGTTCCGATTGTTGACCATCATTAACTGGCAACAAACTGAATCCCATCTCAATTTTTATTTATTTCGTAACAGACTTTTGTAAAAGACTTTACCACAGTCAACACATTCATCCTCATCTCAATCAACAAAGATATTTTTGTAATATTTTAAAATGTCTGTACCTTGTGAACACGATAAGATATTTGTAATATCTTTGTTATTTAGCTTTTTCAGTCTGTGTTTCTATTCATTAATGTTTCCCTTTGGTGATTTTATGACCCTTTTGTGTTTCCTTTCTTACCCATTTTTTTTTACAGGTCCAATATTTTCACCAGAGTAAAGCACCTTGGATACAGTTGCTTGCTTCCTCCTAAACTCATGCTTTTATCATTAGAAAGAACAGATGACATTTATTCCTAAATTTTTGTCTGTGTTAGCTTATGAGTAGTCAGTTTTGAGGTAGAAACCTCTAAAGTTTTAGGTTTAGTAGGAGTGGAGTTCGACGTTGTCAGTGAAGAAATTTGACTTGTGCAGGTAACTCTAGTCTTTTCGTGTGCTTGGGATTAGCAGTCTTTTGGTGAGCTGATGGTTGGTTGATGGTTAGATGGCCTGTGTGAGGGATTCTGCCTTACCACTTGTTAACACAGACATATCTTCTGACAAATGAGCGCAGTCTGACGCTGTGGCCATCTTCAATGGGATTATCACTCAAGCCTTGAAGGAAATTTTTCTTATACTCCATCTCTCTCTCGCACGTAAAAACAAGTGGTCCATCTCCCCCAAAATAACAGTAGTGCATTTCTCATTATTGGCTGGGAGAGATGGCATAGCCCCATTTCCGTCTGTAAACCAGCGAACTCCTTGGCCGTTTTAGGTTAACCTCATTCGTACAAATTTCTCAAGCTCTCAATGAAAAACTTACATCAATTCTGTGCAAACCAAGAATTAGCAATAAAATTGTGTATACACAATAAAACTTTTGCCCTTACCAGAGCTTCCTTGCAAGTATCGGGAGCTGCTCTAAAGTTAGTTTTTGTGAAATACGACACTGGTTAGTCTCACCCAGTGCTCCAACTCTCCCGGACTTACCATGTGTGTTAAACTTTCTGTTATACCATTCCTCATGTAGTGACATCACATAAGCTTCCTTTAGGGGACAAAAAAGATGAATTTCGTACACCACATCGACTGAAATGGATATAAATAGGAAAATACTTCAATTTGTCATTTGATGAAAATATACCTGTAGAATGTGTGATAGAAGGGATTACGGTAGCTGTACTCGCCACAGATTATTTCGACAAATTCCAGGTATTGGAAGTCAGCCCTAATAAAGGCCATCTTTCCGATGCGTACAAAATGTCATCTGATCGGTGGATTTATGGAGCAGGAGTTCACTATCTAGCACATAGCGTACTTATTCGGACGCTAAACGAAAAATTGGTTATGTTTTCATTTATTGGGGAAAAGCGCGTAACTGAAAAATAAGCGTTGGAGTAACTAATACGTGTTGTAATGTCGGGAAGCGTGCGAGTTACATTGGAGAAATTGGAAGAGCAGGCGGGAATCCGTACCTGAAGCTACTGAGGATAAGATTGCAGAAGGCCGATAAGAGCAATAGGGTACAGGGCTCCGTATAGTTCTTATGAGGCATCATTGACTGCTGTAATTGATTATTTCCCTGCCTGTCGGAAGTACGATATAATAATTTTAAGTGAAAAGTATAAATTTTTGTACGTTCTACAGTTACAACGTATTTAATTAGCTGATTTTCAGCTTACCTGACCGTCTACAACTATGGTTATCATAAACACCACGGTACAGATGAACTACACAGAAAAATACACGTGGACAAAGAAGTGTAAAACAGAGAAAATATTCGTGTCCAGTATTCCGAAAAATGCTGTTTGGCTATATCAATGTTGATCCCACTGCTCCACGCCCACGGGGTTGTGCGGGGAGTAACTTTGATATCCTAAATGGGAACATCCCACTTTTATCGTAGATTCTTATCCTACCGTAAAAAGTATGTCAAATTTGTAAATAACATTTTTGTCGTTGCGCGATAGACGGCGTTAAAGTCGACCAATAACTCAATATAGAGTTCGAAAACAGTATTACCTTGTGAAAAATACATCGGGTCAGAAAATTTATAAAACAATTCAGCGTTTCTTAGTTTCTCCGTGTAGTTCTTTTGACATATTCATTTATTCGTTCATTATCAGACTTGATATCATTATGTTCACGTCGCCCCTCTTTTCTTAAATTCGTTTCTTAATAATCTGACTTTATTATTAATTAGAACGCACGCAATTACGATAGAAGAAGAAGTTGAAAATATTTACTTTTACCGAGAAAGTGGCGTGAATTCCGACAGTGGCGCATTTACATATAGGGCCACTGGGTTACGGACCTGGGGAGGGCACCTTAAGGGGGGCGGCATTATTTGCTCTGCACTTATTTTAACCTTTTACGTTTTAAAATAATTGCGCTTACAAACAACAAAAAATTTTAATGTTGCTAAACAACTTGCTAGTTTGAACAAGCCTTGAGAATTAAATTCGACGATACAAGCTTGCAAATATACATTGTTTACTTGGTGACTGAATGGGAGATTAACATTGGGTTTCTGTCTGGTATCACTTCATGATTGTTCAAAATACTTTGAAGTACGCTGTCAGAAGACAGTCTAGAATACAATGTATGTAAAGTTATTATTGCGAGACTGTTGTCAACTTCTAATTAATCCTACCATAATTTCCCCGTGAAAATACCGGGTCTGCTGAAAAGCTGTGATAAAGTAATCAGCAGTATCTTAAATGCAGTAATAAGTGTCGGTCTCAGTATGAAAAACCCTACTCTACTTAAATTGCTTGTAGAAATTACGAGCAAGTATCAAGTCAACCTTCTACGACTGTAATTAATGTGAAAGCTCTGTGGTCTTCAGTATTTAAGTCTTGATTGAAAGACACCCGTGTAACAAACCATACTGATAAAGGGACGGTTTCATATTTTTAAATACATGTTTATGCAAAAAAACAGAAGCAGAATATCTAATAAAGTGTGAAATACACTTCACAACAGTTTAGATTTTCTTCAATTTATTTACTTAGTTACTTTTTTGGCGAAAAAAGAAGAAGAAACCAACTTTCGTTTTTCTCATATATTGTGCTGCAGCCTGCACGACATCAAAGTTCCCAGTCTGTGCCATCGAATAGTGCGTGGCATTGCAAATTTTATATTAAACTTCTTAACTAACGTAAGCTCATTTTCTTCTAGGAAAGGTTATTTTTAATTTATACTGGAACAAAAGGTGCATTTGCGTGTAGACATAACAGCACACAAATGACAGCACATCACATGAACTGCCAACAGGTCTACTTAAACTTTATAGTCTCCCGCGTCCGGCCATCCTGATTTAGGTTTTCCGTGATTTCCCTCAATCACTCCAGGCAAATGCCGGGATGGTTCCTCTGAAAGGGTACGGCCGACTTCCTTCCCCCTCCTGCCCTAATCCGCTGAGGCCGATGACCTCGCTGTCTGGTCTCCTTCCCCAACCAACCCAACCCTTTATAGTCTGTCTTCTCGGGCCACAGAAACAGCTAAAATGTTATCAGAGTAAGTGGGATAAAGTGTCGATACAGCACACCTCACTGCCAGATATTGCAAGAAAATATTTGCTTTTTAAATTAGAAACACAGTGTCGAGAATATTCAGAATATATGTGCGACCCAGCTAAAACTGGCAACGCGGGAAACAGAATAGAAAAAAGGACTGTCCCGTTTTCCTTACGAGACGAATTCCAGCCGGCAGGGGTGCTTCTACTGTTTACTGACAATGCGAGAAACAGGTGACAGTGAAATTAAATTATTTTGCAATGTCTTTCTTTCATAGCACAGTTACGTCGAGTAATCCGAATTGGTCAGTTCATCGCTCCATGATTAAAGGAAACATCTTTGTGCTCGTATACCGCGTTTAAAGAAAAAAGCTTTGTGTTGGTGTGTGGTGTAGTACGATTGGAACTAGATGCAGTCTTTCTTTCCTTTCACAATTTTTTTTTCTTTTATTTTGACTGTTGGTTGACAAAGTGCCTTAACATGAATAACAGTGAAAAAAGCAAACGTGCAAAATTAAGTGGGGCGGCATCTCGGAAATTAGCAACGGAAAGGCGAGAACGTGACGCCTATGTGCTAAAAAGCTTGTCAGAGTAGATAAATTTTTCGCCAAAAATGTTGCTGGTTCGACTTCGAGTTCAAGTATTACAGATGATATTTCGGGCACTGCAGCTGCTGTAAAAGAAGCAAATCACAAGAAACACAAGTTAAAAATGAAGAAAATCTAATTGTTCCTGAATTCGAGTTTCACGAAAAACGAAGTGTCGAGTCAGAGGTTACAAAAAGAAAGAATCTCGTTAGTGATAATCCTACAGAATTTTGTGTCAATGAATCATCAATCAACATTCTCTTGCAACGTGGAATTTGTCAAAGTGTGTAACGGTGATTTTTATAATTCAAGAAGATCAAAAGGCAATAACACTAAATATTTGAAGAAAAATTTAATTTACCGTAAACTTTTCATGGTGACTCAACTTTGAGTGATTTTCTAGTATACTCCTGTAGCACCGGTGTTGTCTTTTGTGCACCATGTAAACTGTTCGGAGGTAAAGCCGCTATTGCTATTAATGGTACTGCAGATTGGAAAAATACTTCTAATATTTTATCTCATAATGAGAATTCACTAGAACACAGAAATTCTGAGTTATTACACTTAACAAGAAAAAAGTCACTTGGAACAACTGATAACCATTTCGAGTCATAAGTTGAGACATAAAAAATGTACTTGCGCAGTGTGTTGAAAAGAGTGTTTTCAATAGTGATGAAGCTAACAACTCGTGGACTTCCCCTACGTGGACACGTTGAAGGATTCCATTCATTAAATAATGGTCAATTTATGATATCTCTACAACTTATAGCCGAGGTTGACCCTTTTCTCGCAGAGCACAATGAACGATATGGAAATCCAGGGTAGGGACATACAAGTTATCTTTCTTCAACAATCTGTGATGAAATAATTGAGCTTCTTTCTGAACGAATAAAAAGATTTATCACAAGTAAAATAAAACAGGCCAAATATTTCTCTATAATAGTAGATTTACTGCGGGCATTCCACATACTCATCAATCATCTTTCATATTAAGATGAAATGAATAGTGAACCTGTTGAAAGTTTCCTTCTGTTTTTATTTAACAGGGGACACAAGTACGAAAACTTAGCTGAGGCCGCAATAAATTCCTGTCTACAAATTCATTGTTATTACTGACTGTAGAGGTCAGTCATATGACAACGCAAGCAGTATGTCAAGAACCTACACTGGTTAGCAGGCACGATTAAAGAACGGTATCCGAGAGCGGATTATGTGCCGTGTACAGCACATTCTTTGAATTTAGTCGGCACTAGTGCTGCAAAGTTGTCGGGAAACATGTACAATTTTCAATGTAGTGCAAAACAATTACAATTTTTTCTCAGCTTCTACACAAAGCTCGGATAAACTTCTTTCTTTCATGAAACCAAGAAGCAAAACGGTAAAATGTTCATCAATAACACATTGGTCAGCAAGAGAGGGAGCGTGTGTAAGTCTATATGAAAACCTGAAGGGCGATATCAATGCCCGCACACATATTTCCAATAATACGTTTCAAAAACCACTTGTGCGAAATGAGGCTTCAGCTGTATTGAATGAACTCAGCAGACTAGAACCAATATTAATGATGACAATTTGGAAGGACACACTCCAGAGAGTTAATAGTGTAAATGTGAAATTTCAAAGTGTAAATATTGATACTAAAATAGTGCATGAATTATATGAATCACTTGTAGGATTTTTCGCATGTGTTCTTGGCATGTTCGACTATTATTGAAATTAATCCATTGAGACTGTGACTGATATAGACTGTGAATAGACCTGTAAAAGGTCACGATAACGCAAACTTCATGTTTACGAAGAAGTGCACTGAGAAGTAGTTTTTCTCACAGGAAGGAAAAAATTTACTGTAGAATCATTTCTCCCAGTATTCGACAACTTGTACGTTGAATTAGTGAGGAGGAAGGAAAGCTATAGAACACTGTTGGACTCCTTCACAGTTTACAGTAACCTTAAGAACAGTTCACCTGACGATATTGCTGAATGTGCAGCAAAACTCCAAGCATCATATGACACATATTTACGGACTTCCTTCCCTAGTGAGTGAGTACATTTCGCGGAACTTTTGAAATCTTCTGAGATTAGCGACATACCATTCGAAATGAATAAATTCTTACAAAAAGAGAGATTACAGTCCGTGTTTGTGAATGTTGACATCGCTCCTCGAATATTTCTATGTATGGCACAAATTGTTCAGCAGAACGATCGTTTACTGCTCTTAAAAGACTGAAATTGTACCTACGTTATACGTTGTCTGAGGAAAGATTGAACGCCTTGTCCATTCTTCACATCCCAGGCAATCTCCTAACCGAAAACCGTCTGAGCAATGGAGATATGATCGACGCGTTTTCTTCCGTCAGAGCGAGAGGCAAACTTTTCCGGTAGGTGAGATTTTTTATTTATTCATATTAGTTTTTTATTATAACTTAGAATACATTCACTGGATTTACAAACTACGTATTACCCGTTTATTTTACAATCGCCGACGGCACAACGAGGAACTAATGGTCGTTTACGTGCAGGCGTAAAAGAAGGCGCGAGAGAATACTAAACAATACCCGATTGACCCAAGCCGCTCGGCTCTATACAGTCAAGTCATAATGATACTATAGTATATTACAACTGATGCGTATTCTTGGCGTCTGCTGAAATGTATAGTTATCCGGGAAATATATGTTGCCGCAGAGTACGCTCAGATGAAAAAGTGTTAATAAATGACGTAGTTCAGTTCTGTCGATAAATACATACAGGCTTTGCTAATACCGTTAGAAATAACTATGGTGAGAACAGTAGCTGCAGTAAAAAACTGTTCAGCCCTTACATGGATTAAAGGTATTGTGCACACTTATTATGCAGCATCTAACTACGCAGACCCGAATGCTTTACACGTTAACTATTAGATTATAAAACAAATTAAATTTATTCACACTAGTCTATAAATTACTTAATAAAAAATCCGGTTCTGTGTTTATTCGTCTGTATTTAGTTATTAATTCGTGCACCGAAGTCTCTATTTCATTTTCATTTGTTACGCTTTCCTACAGATTCACGTTTAATTTCAATTTTGAACTCAACTCTGTAAAAGTACGTAAAAGAACAGATTAAAAGTGAATGAATAACAAAAATCAGTGGTCTCCTACACGCTCTGCTGAATTTTTAGGCCATAAAAAAGTAGTTTTCCTTGTGTTCGTTTCTGTCATCTTTTGACAGAAGGATGTGTTAACACAATGCAGTTTTAAGTCTGTTGATCCACTGCCGTACACCAAGTACAGTTCACGAACCATATTACATCTTGGTTGAGTGCGACATGCATGAGGAACTTCGTGGCAATTACTTCGAAAACCGAGTAACACGTTCCCAGCGATCGGCTGTAAGTTATTACGTAAAAAATTATTTTTTTTTTTTTGGGGGGGGGGGCATATAATATGGTGTGCCTAGGGGTGCAAAAGTTTGAAATCCGCCACTGAATATGTTCTCGAAACCGAGTGCGGATAAGCGCGTCTTTTCGTCGCGTTATTCGACTGATTCCACAGAGGGAACTGAACAAGCACGAGAAAGGAACTGTCGAAGTACAGTTACTTGGGAGAATAATTGAAGAAGCTTCAGTGAATAATAAACCCCACAATGGCACTCCGCAATCAAATCGTAAATAACGAATTAGTCACACTATTGTTTGCATCATTTTTAAACGTACAACATATCATCCATTTCATGCTACCCTTCATGAGGAACTTCATGGCAATTAGTTCTTAAACCGAGTAACAATTTGCAGTGGTCGTTTCAACAAATAGAGACACGTAATTTCTTTGTTGGACTATAGTTCTCTAATGATTGGACGAACCATGGTACGATTAATTGATGCAACATTCGTTATTGGAATCTTGTAAACCCGCAATGATTACGCCAAGGCAAACATCAGCGTTCATCAGTTGTGAATGTTTCGTGTACATCAGTTGGTGACAAATTCATTCGTCCATTCTCTGTCGATGGGACCGATTGTGACAAATATCTTCCTCTCTTGCTTTCTGACATTGTCTAGACTTTCGGCAAACAACGTGGTGCCGGCCGGTGTGGCCGATCAGTTCTAGGCGCTTCAGTCTGGAACTGCGCGACCGCTACGTTCGCAGGTTCGAAACCTGCCTTGGGCGTGGATGTGTGTGATGTCCTTCGGTCAGTTAGGTTTAAGTAGTTCTAAGTTATATGACCTCAGATGTTAAGTCCCATAGTGCTGAGAGCCAACAACGTGGTGTCAACATCTACATCTACATCTACATCTATATCTACATAATTACTCTGCAATTCACATTTAAGTGCTTGGCAGAGGGTTCATCGAACCATAATCATACTATCTCTCTACCATTCCACTCCCGCGCGGGAAAAACGAACACCTAAACCTTTCTGTTCGAGCTCTGATTTCTCTTATTTTATTTTGGTGATCATTCCTACCTATGTAGGTTGAGCTCAACAAAATATTTTCGCATTCGAAAGTGAAAGTTGGTGACTGAAATTTCGTAAATAGCTCTCGCCGCGTCGAAAAACGTCTTTGCTTTAATGACTTCCATCCCAACTCGCGTCTCATATCTGCCACACTCTCTCCCCTATTACGTGATAATACAAAACGAGCCGCACTCCCTTGCACCCCCTTGACGACCTCCGTCAATCCCACCTGGTAAGGATCCCACACCGCGCTGCAATATTCTAACAGAGGACGAACGAGTGCAGTGTAAGCTGTCTCTTTAGTGGACTTGTTGCATCTTTTAAGCGTCCTGCCAATGGAACGCAACCTTTGGCTCACCTTCACCACAATATTATCTATGTTGTCTTTCTAACTGAAGTTGTTCGTAATTTTAACACCCAGGTACTTAGTTGAATTGACAGCCTTGAGAATTGTACTATTTATCGAGTAATCGAATTCCAACGGATTTCTTTAGAAACTCATGTAGATCATCTCACACTTTTCGTTATTTAGCATCAACTGCCACCTGCCACACCATACAGCAATCTTTTCTAAATCGCTTTGCAACTGATACTGGTCTTCGGACGGTAAATTACACCATCATCTGCGAACAACCTAAGTGAACTGCTCAGATTGTCACCCAGGTCATTTATATAGATCAGGAACAGCAGAGGTCCCAGGACGCTTCCCTAGGGAACACCTGATATCACTTCAGCTTTACTCGATGATTTGCCGTCTATTACCACGAACTGCGACCTTCCTGACAGGAAATCACGAATCCACTCGCACAACTGAGACGATACCCCATAGGCCCGCAGCTTGATTAGTAGTCGCTTGTGAGGAACGGTGCCAAAAGCTTTCCGGAAATCCAGAAATACGGAAGCAACCTGATATCCCCTGTCGATAGCGGCCATTACTTCGTGCGAATAAAGACCTAGCTGCGTTGCACATGAATGATGTCATCTAAAATCACGCTGATTACGTATCAATAGATCGTTCCCTTCGAGGTGCTTCATAATGTTTGAATACAGTATATGCTCCAAAACCCTACTGCAAACCGACGTCAATGATATAGGCCTGTAGTTCGATGGATTACTCCTACTACCCTTCTTAAACACTGGTGCGACCTGCGTAATTATCCAATCTGTAGGTACAGATCTATCGGTGAGCGAGCGGTTATATATGATTGCTAAGTAGGGAGCTATTGTATCAGCGTAATCTGAAAGGAACCTAATCGGTATACAATCTGGACCTGAAGACTTGCCCGTATCAAGCGATTTGAGTTGCTTCGCAACCCCTAAGGTATCTACTTCTAAGACACTCATGCTAGCAGTTGTTCGTGTTTCAAATTCTGGAATATTCCATTCGTCTTCCTTGGTGAAGGAATTTCGAAAAACTGCGTTCAATAACTCCGCTTTAGCGGCACAGTCGTCGGTAACAGTACCATCGGCACTGCGCAGCGAAGGTATTGACTGCGTATTGCCGCTTGTGTACTTTACATAGGACCAAAATGTCTTCGGATTTTCTACCAAATTTCGAGACAATGTTTCGTCGTGGAATCTATTAAAGGCATCTCGCATTGAAGTCCGCGCCAAATTTCGCGCGTCTGTAAATTTTAGCCAATCCTCGGGATTTCGTGTTGTTCTGAACTTCGCATGCTTTTTCCGTTGCCTCTGCAACAGCGTTCAGACCTGTTTTGTGTTCCATGGGGGATCAGTTCCATCTCTTACCAGTTTATGAGGTATGAATCTCTCAATTGCTGTTGCTACTATTTCTTTGAATTTGAGCCTCATTTCGTCTTCATTTGCATAGTCAGTTCGGAAGGAATGGAGATTGTCTCTTAGGAAGGCTTCTAGTGACACTTTATCCACTTTTTTAAATAAAATTATTTTGCGTTTGTTTCAGGTGGATTTGGAAGAAACGGTATTGAGCCTAGCTATAACGACGTTGTGATCACTAATCCCTGTATCAGTCATGATGCTCTCTATTAGCTCTGGATTGTTTGTGGCTAAGAGGTCAAGTGTCTTTTCGCAACCACTTACAATTCGCGTGGGTTCGTGGACTAACTGCTCGAAATAATTTTCGGAGAAAGCATTTAGGGCAATCTCGGAAGATGTTTTCTGCCTACCAACGGTTTTAAACAAGTGGTTTTGCCAACATATCGAGGGAAGGTTGAAGTTCCCACCAAATATAACCGTATGAGTGGGGTATTTATTTGTTACGAGACTCAAATTTTCTCTGAACTGTTCAGCAACTATATCATCGGAGTCTGGGGGGCGGTAGAAGGAGCCAATTATTAGCTTAGTTCGGCTGTTAAGTATAACCTCCACCCATACCAATTCGCACGGAGTGTCTACTTCCACTTCACTACAAGGTAAACCACTACTGACAGACACAAACACTCCACCACCAATTCTGCCTAATTTCCTGAACACCGTCTGAGACTTCGTAAAAATTTCTGCAGAACTTATTTCAGGCTTTAGCCAGCTTTCTGTACCTATAACGATTTCAGCTTCTGTGCTTTCAATTAGCGCTTGTAGATCAGGGACTTTCCCCAGCACAACTACAACAATTTACAACTACAATGCCGACTGTTCCTTGATCCAAGCACGTCCTGTATTTGCCATGCACCCTTTGCGATTGCAGCCCACCCCGTACTTTCCTGAGGCCTTCTAACCTAAAAAACCGGCCAGTCCACGCCACATAGCCTCCGCTACCCGTGTAGCCGCCAGCTGAGTGTAGTGAACTCCTGACCTATTCAGCGGAACCCGAAACCCCACCACCCTATGGCGCAAGTCAAGGAATCTGCAGCCAACACGGTCGCAAAACCGTCTGAGCCTCTGATTCAGACCCTCCACCCGGCTCTGCACCAAAGGTCCGCAGTCGGTTCTGTCAACGATGCTGCAAATGGTGAGCTCTGCCTTCATCTCGTAAGCAAGACCGGCAGCCTTCACCAAATCAGATAGCCGCTGGAATCTAGAGAGAAATCCTCAGATCCAAAGCGACACACGTCATTAGTGCCTACATGTGCCACCATCTGCAGCTGGCTGCACCCTGTGCTCTGCATGGCATTCGGAAAGACCCTTTCCACATTAGGAATGACTCCACCCGGAATGCACACGGAGTGCACACTGGATTTCTTCCCCTCCTTAGCCGCCATATCCCTAAGGGGCCTCATTACGCGCCTAACATTGGAGCTCCCAACTACCAATAAGCCCACCCTCTGCGATTGCCCGGACCTTGAAGGCTGAGAATCATCCTCTGAAACAGGAAAGGCAGCTGCATCTGGCTCAGCCAGAGACAGTGCCTGAAACCTGTTTGTCAGACGCACCGGGGAGGGTTTCTGATCAGCCTCCGGGGACGTCATTCGCTGCCTGCCACGCCTTGGAACGACCTCCCAATCAACCACAGGCGAGGGCTCAGCCCCACTGCGGGCAGCAACCGGGGCAACCACAGCGGCAGACCGATCTGGGGGAGACGGGACGAAGTTGACATCCCCGTGATACCCAAGTCCGGCTCCCCACAGTGGTGCCTATTGGCAACAGCCTCAAGCTGCGCGACCGAAGTCAGCGCCGCTTGCAGCTGTGAGCGAAGGGAAGCCAACTCAGCCCTCATCCGAACACAGCAATCACAGTCCCTGTCCATTCTAATCGATGTTGAACAACAGTTACTGAAACACGAGTCCGTGCCTAGATAACGCAAGGGAAACACGCAAAGATTGTATGCACCAACCTGTACAAATGCCTAACGACTGCGCTACAATCTGCCTGAAATTACGATTACAGTAACTAAAACTCGAAATTACACCTCCTATACAAAACACACGCGCAATTTAAGTAAGAATCTACGAAGTAAACACTAAAGTGCTATGCTACAACTCTCAAATACTATAATAAGTCTGACATTTATGATATAAATAATACAAGTACCCAAAAACGCGCAAAGAAATTAAGAATTAAACTATGTAACAAATAAGTAAGCTAAGAGTATGCGACTTGCTGCTGGCAGCTGCTTATGCAACGGCGGCAGGGAAGCTTTTTAACGAAGTGGCAACGTTCTGGAATAGCTGTGGGTCAGGAACTTCTGTTAATAAGTACAACGAAACATCAGTCCAAAGATGGAGGTTTCATTTACTCTTAATTTTTTTATTTTTTTTATTCACTCGATGACTAGTTGGGTTCCGGTACGAAACTAGTCATCGAGTGAAATAAAAAAGTGGAAATTGCAACTTAGGACTGGTGATTCGTTGCGCTGAACAAGTTGTCGAGCACGTTACTCTGCAGCAGCCCAGAAAGTATTAGTTCGCGAGTACAGTCGTCAAGGGATCGATTAAAGGCAGTCTTGTGTCTTGGATTGCCCGAGCGCCACGTCTTTTGACTGTGGAGTTACTTGGAGAGTGAAGTTTACAGTCAAAAACCAACAAAGTACAATAAATAACATGATAGAGCTTATCACCCATGCATACGGGAAGTGAAGGAGGGGGGGGGGGGATAGGAGCAGATAATCAGCAGTACAGTCATCTTACTCGTCAGCTCAATAAATTTAAAAATGTGTAAACACGAAAATAACATGGACATATTTATACACAAAAGCGCCAAAGAAACTGGTATACGCATGAGTATTCAAATACAGCGACGTAAACGTGCAGAATCCGTCGCTGCGGTCGGCAACGCCTATATAAGACAAGTGTCTGGCGCAGTTGATTGATCGGTTACTACTGCTGCAATGGCAAGTTAACAGAATTTAAGTCAGCTTGTACATGGTGTTAAAGACGGCCCACGTACGATGGGTCACAGCATCTCCGAGGTAGCGATGAAGTGATTTTCCCGAACAACCATTACACATGTGTACCGTGAATACACTCCTGGAAATGGGAAAAAGAACACATTGACACCGGCGTGTCAGACCCACCATACTTGCTCCGGACACTGCGAGAGGGCTGTACAAGCAATGATCACACGCACGGCACAGCGGACACACCAGGAACCGCGGTGTTGGCCGTCGAATGGCGCTAGCTGCGCAGCATTTGTGCACCGCCGCCGTCAGTGTCAGCCAGTTTGCCGTGGCATACGGAGCTCCATCGCAGTCTTTAACACTGGTAGCATGCCGCGACAGCGTGGACGTGAACCGTATGTGCAGTTGACGGACTTTGAGCGAGGGCGTATAGTGGGCATGCGGGAGGCCGGGTGGACGTAGCGCCAAATTGCTCAACACGTGGGGCGTGAGGTCTCCACAGTACATCGATGTTGTCGCCAGTGGTCGGCGGAAGGTGCACGTGCCCGTCGACCTGGGACCGGACCGCAGCGACGCACGGATGCACGCCAAGACCGTAGGATCCTACGCAGTGCCGTAGGGGACCGCACCGCCACTTCCCAGCAAATTAGTGACACTGTTGCTCCTGGGGTATCGGCGAGGACCATTCGCAACCGTCTCCATGAAGCTGGGCTACGGTCCCGCACACCGTTAGGCCGTCTTCCGCTCACGCCCCAACATCGTGCAGCCCGCCTCCAGTGGTGTCGCGACAGGCGTGAATGGAGGGACGAATGGAGACGTGTCGTCTTCAGCGATGAGAGTCGCTTCTGCCTTGGTGCCAATGATGGTCGTATGCGTGTTTGGCGCCGTGCAGGTGAGCGCCACAATCAGGACTGCATACGACCGAGGCACACAGGGCCAACACCCGGCATCATGGT
Organism: Schistocerca cancellata; assembly: GCF_023864275.1. Lineage (NCBI taxonomy): Eukaryota > Metazoa > Arthropoda > Insecta > Orthoptera > Acrididae > Schistocerca > Schistocerca cancellata. The sequence continues at coordinate 684,340,525 of NC_064630.1, read as the reverse complement.
GTGGGGAGCGATCTCCTACACTGGCCGTACACCACTGGTGATCGTCGAGGGGACACTGAATAGTGCACGGTACATCCAAACCGTCATCGAACCCATCGTTCTACCATTCCTAGACCGGCAAGGGAACTTGCTGTTCCAACAGGACAATGCACGTCCGCATGTATCCCGTGCCACCCAACGTGCTCTAGAAGGTGTAAGTCAACTACCCTGGCCAGCAAGATCTCCGGATCTGTCCCCCATTGAGCATGTTTGGGACTGGATGAAGCGTCGTCTCACGCGGTCTGCACGTCCAGCACGAACGCTGGTCCAACTGAGGCGCCAGGTGGAAATGGCATGGCAAGCCGTTCCAAAGGACTACATCCAGCATCTCTACGATCGTCTCCATGGGAGAATAGCAGCCTGCATTACTGCGAATGGTGGATATACACTGTATTAGTGCCGACATTGTGCATGCTCTGTTGTCTGTGTCTATGTGCTTGTGGTTCTGTCAGTGTGATCATGTGATGTATCTGACCCCAGGAATGTGTCAATAAAGTTTCCCCTTCCTGGGACAATGAATTCACGGTGTTCTTATTTCAATTTCCAGGAGTGTATAAGGGATACGGTAAGATCAAATGTCTGACATTCCTGTGGCCGGAGAAAGATCCAGCGAGAAGGGGACCAACGACGACTGAAAATAATCGTTCAGCGATACAGAAGTGCAACCCAGCTATGTAGGATATCTGATTTCTTACCGGGTTCCTCATATTCACGGTACACACGTGGATGGTCTTACGGGAAAATCCCCGCTTCATCGCTACCTCGGAGATGACCTGTCACATCGCTCGTGCGCCGACTATAACACTACTTTCAAACTCACTTAAGTCTTCAAAACTTGTCATTCTAGCAGCAGTAACCGATCTATCAACTGCGCCATACACTTGTCTTATATAGACGTTGCCGACCGCAGTGACGTACTCTGCCTGTTTACATATCTCTATATTTGAATAAGTATGCCTATACCAGATTGTTTGTCTCTTTTTTTATTTTCGATTTTACATATTTTTAAATTCATTGGGCTGACGAGCAGGATGACTGTACAGATGATTACCTGCTCCCCCCCCCCCCCCCCCTGTTATATGCGTTGGAGATAAGCTGAATCGTGTTATCGTACGTTGTTGGTTATTCATTGCGCATTGCGAACTTCACTCTCCATGTAACTCCACAAGCAAAAGTCAGGCGAAGTAAGATGTGACGATGGCTGGGTCTGAGCACTATGGGACTTAACATCTGAGGTCATCAGTTCCCTAGAACTTGGTACTACTTAAACCTAACTAACCTAAGGACATCACACACATCCATTCCCGAAGCAGGATTCGAACCTGCTACCGTAGCGGTCGCGCGGTTCCAGACTGTACCGCCTAGAACCACTAGACCATTCTGGCCGGAAAGATGTGACGATCTTGCAACGGATTTATAGACAGCCCTGCAGGATTCATGGTATCAGTTCTCTCCGGCACTACTTCAGACATTAATCGAGTCCATGCCACGTCGTGTTGCGGCACTTGTGCGTGCTCGCGGTGCCTACACAATATTAGGCAGGTATGCCAGTCTGTTTGGCTGTTCAGTGTATATAACGGACATGAGAGTTCGTCCGCTTTTAGTTGAAAACAGTACTGATAAATGGTAAAAGTAGAGCACAATAACATTACATTTAAGGTAAAATATGATGTAGAATGTAGATGTTATAAAGAAGCTCTTCACTTGCACTAAAACTGGAAGAACCTTCCTTGGGGTACGCAGTCATTTGTTGAAGAAGAAAAGTGGTGAGCATAGGAGAATGATGATATAAGGATGGTGCAATGATGTGTAGTATCGATGGGGTAGGAGTTGCTGTTGGGATACCAGAGAGTGAGGCTGAATAGAGTGTGGTATCGGCGAGACTAAAATCTGACTGAGGAACGAAAGAGAAGAAAGTGGAAATAAAGGGAAAGCAGGACGAGGGGAAGCAGATGGCACCCCGATGGGCTGCTTTTAAAGTTGGTAAGATGGGAAAATGAAGAGACGGAGATCATTATCTGGGAAGGAGAGTTGGTTGATGTTTCTTTGAGTGAGTGTCTGCAGTGTGTGTAGGTGTAGGTTTAGTTTTGGTGAGTAAGTAAAAGGTGTTTGGGTATAGGGTTTGTAGGGCGCAGGATTATACAAGGGTTGGAAGACAAAGGGGAAACCATACACTCATGGGAGTCGAGTTTGTGATGTTGTAGATAGCTCGGAAGCGTTCAGTGTGAGTCAGGAGGGGTGGGAATCCGATGGCCTGGTAAAGGATACTTGTAGGGTAGGTAGACGGGTGCGGTATGCGAGGCGGAGTGCATGACATTCAAGGATATGGAAAGACATATGAAACTTAGGGGGGGGGGGGGAGGCGGATATCCATGCAACTTTTGCACAGCAAAGGATGGATCGGATCAAGGTTTTGTAGATGTGGAAGACTGTAGAGGGATGAAATCGCCATTGTTGCCAGTTAGTACTTTCAGTAGCTTTATTTTATGTGGGCTTCCTGTCGGATTGTTAGTAGCTGAGGTTTCCACGTAAGGCGCTGGTCGATGGTTGGCGACAGACGTTTCAGTATGTTAGTTAACAGTTATAGATGGTAACGTAGATATCGTGGAGACAGAAGGTGTGGAGTGTGCGTCCTATATTTATTGTAATTATTGCCTGAGTTTGGAAGGGCTAATCGTGAGGAACTATTGGTTACACCAGAAGGAACACTGATTTAGGTTCATTTGGGGAAACCGTTGGGATCTCTGCAGTGTAGTGCAGAGGGCGAGTAAAGTGGTGTCTTCAGCATATCGAGCCAGGTAGACTGATGGAGCTAGCTAGTCCATATTAGCAGTGTAAAGAAGATAAAAGAGAGGAGTGAGGATAGAGCCTTGGGGCACATCAGCACTAGGATGTAAGGTATCAAGAACTGATGTAGTTAATGGTGGAAAAGGGTGGGCATTAGACAGGAAGGATGAAATACGGTGTTTTCTTCTCCTGGAGACAAGTTGTTGGTGTCGTCCTCATATTTCATCATCGTTCAGGAAAATTGTGGAGACTCGACAGTGAAAAGATTGGGAATTTGTACAGGCACTGATAACCATGCAGCTGAGCGCCCCACAAAGCAAATATCACCATCATCGTCCGTAAAGTTAGTCAACCCATGACGTACATGCTACGCTTACCTGCTTCTAACTACACGATTTCGTCTGTGTGAAGACTAAAGTAATGACTTTATCTTAAATGAGCAGACCGATCAGAAGCAAAAAATTTGTAGAAAATGTCATATTTATTCTTTAATGATCAGACATTTCTTAGCTCTTCTAACAGACATAAAACAGCTTAGATGAAGCATTATAAATATTCTAAGATATGTAACAAAAAATAATCTTAGCATGCAGACGGCAATTGCCAATGGCAGCTGTGTATATTTTCGTAACAGGTACCTTATGACGTTTGTGTACACTGAACTGACCGAAGACATGGGATAGCGATGTGCACACACAGAGAACGCGATAGTTTCGCATACAGAAGATACAAAAAGGCAGTGCACTGGCGTAGCTGTCATTTGATCTCAGGTGATTCATATAAAAATGTTCCCGACATGATCATGGCGGCACAGTGGGAATTAACCCTTTCAGACCTGGACTTTTTCTGGAGGGAGGAAAATTTTCCTTTATATGACAATGCTCTTAGGTGATTTTTTAATGAATTTTAGATGCAATATTACACAAAAATACATACCCGTAACAAAACATGCTTCCTTGACTTGACCTCATTTTCTGGAGTAAAATAACTAAAAATTAAATAATCTCTACTAGAATGAACAGAAAAATGATCATTCAAAATAACATCATGCAAAATATCAATGGCAGTATTCAGTTACACAGTGGAATGTAGCGAACCAACCATATCTCTGTATTGTGTTGGTCACTGCAACATTGACTTGCTAATCTTTTTATAGTGATGCCCAACAACTGGCACTGCTTGACCGTGACGAATAGGTTAAACGTTCGTTTCACTGGCAAAAAATACTTCTGTTGCAGCTAACGCACAGTAAAAGTTAATGAACAAAATTGTACCAAGAGGGCCCGAAAGGGTTAACGGAATTTGAATACGAAATTGTCGTTGAATTTCGGATACTATTAGGGAATTCAGTATTCCAAGAGCCACAGTGACAAGAGTGTTCCGAGAATACCAAATTTTACTCATTGCCTCTCACCACGGACAGTGCAGTGGGCAACGCTCTTTACTTAATGACCGAAGGCAAAGGTGTTCACACAGAGTTGTCAGTGCTAACACATAAGTAACACTGCGTAATATAACCGGAGAAATCAACGTGGGGCGTAGACGAAAGTATCCGTTAGGACAGTGTGGCGAAATCCGGCGTTAGTGGACTATCGTAGCAGACGCCTGACGCTAGTATCTTTGCCACAAGCACGACATCACCTGAAGTTTCTATCCTCGGGTCGTGACAATGTCAATTGACAGACAACTGGAAGTCTTTGGCCTCCTCAGATAAATCTATATTTCAATTCCAGGGACTTGATGGTAGGGTTCTAATGGGGCGCAGACTCCACGAAACGATTGACTGCCGGCCAGAGTGACCGAGCCGTTCTAGGAACCCCGAAACCGCTACGGTCGCAGGTTCGAATACTGCCTCGGGCATGGATGTGTGTGATGTCCTTAGCTTAGTTAGGTGTAAGTAGTTCTAAGTTCTAGGGGACTGATGACCTCAGAAGTTAAGTCCCATAGTGCTCAGAGCCATTTGAATTTTTTTTTTTTTTGAAACGATTGACTCAGGTGGTCAACAAGGCACTGTGCAGGGTAGTGGTGGATCTATAATGATGCAGGTAGTTTTTACATGGAATGGACTGGGTGTTTTGGTCCAACTGAACCGATCATTGAATCGAAATTGTTATTTTCGCCTACTTAGGGACCATTGACACCCATTCATGGACTGCGTGTTCCCATGACAATGTGCCATGTCACCAGGCCACAACTGTTCGCGATTGCCTTGAAGAACGTTCTGGACAATTCGAGTGAAAGATTGGCCACCCAGTACCTCGAAATTAGTCCCATCGAACATTTATGCGACATAATTCAAGTGTCAGGTCATGCACAAAATCCTGTGCCGTCAACACTTCCGCAGTAATCGATGGTTATATAGACGGCATTGCTCGGTACTTCTGTACGGGACTTCCAACTATTTCACGTGTCCATGCTAAGTCGAGTTGCTGTAATACACCGGGTGAAAGGAGGTCCGATCAGACGTTAAGAGATATCCTATGTCTTTGGCATTATATTGTATACATTAATCTTATAATCACACTATTACACCATTATTACGACATACTGCCTTACGCTAAACAAGGCATTGCATGTAAGTCAAGTCACATTACAGTAATACGAAAAGCACATACGCATAAAACACTGCTACATGTACTACAAGCGACATTTTGTAAGAAACCTGTCTTTGCCGCGACTGATAGCCGCCCAGCCAGAGCTGCCTTTCCACGGTTCCCGCAGCTCCCCCACTCGGGGTTGGAGTCATCCCTCGGACATGGGTGTGTGTGTTGTCCTTAACGTAAGTTAGTTTAAGTTAAATTAAGTAGTACGCAAGCCAAGGGACCGATGACCACAGCAGTTTGGTCCCATAGGAACTTAACACAAATTACCAAATTTTTTCCACGTGTCTTTTATGACACAGATACTGCTCGTGATAGGCAGCGCTCGGAATTGTTGTTGTTGTTCTTGTGGTCTTAAGTCCTGAGACTGGTCCGATGCAGCTCTCCATGCTACCCTATCCTGTGCAAGCTCCTTCATCTTTCAGTACCTACTGCAACCTACAACCTTCTGAATCTGCTTCGTGTATTCATCTCTTGGTCTCCCCCTACGATTTTTACTCTTCACGCTGCTTTCATATACTAAACTGGTGATCCCTTGATGCCTCAGATCATGCCATAACAGCCGATCCCTTTCATCTTGTCACGTTGTGCCACAAACTCCTCTTCTCCACAATTCTGTTCAATACTTCCTCATTACATATGTGATCTACCCATCCAATCTTCCGCATTCTTCTGTAGCACCACATTTCGAAAGCTTCTTGTCCAAACTATTTGTCGTCCACGTTTCACTACCATACATGGCTACACTCCATACAAATACTTTCAGACACGACTTCCTGACACTTAAATCTATACTCGATGTTAACAAATTTCTCGTCTACAGAAACGCTTGCCGTTGCCTGTTATATCCTCTCCACTTCGACCATCATCAGTTACTTTGCTCCCCAAATAGCAAAACTCCTTTACTATTTTAAGTGTCTCATTTCCTAATCTAATTCCCTCAGCATCGCCGTATTAAATCCTACTACATTCCATTATCATTGCTTCACTTTTGTTGATGTTCATCTTATATCCTGCTTTGAAGATACTGTACGTTCCTTTCAGCTGCTCTTCCAGGTACTTTACCGTCTCTGACAGAATTATAATGTCATCGGCGCACCTCAATGTTTTTATTTCTTCTCCATGGATTTTAATTCCTACTCCGAATTTTTCTTTTGTTTCCTTTACTGCTTGCTCAATATATAGACCGAATAACATCGGGGAGAGGCTACAACCCTGTCTCACTCGCTTCCCAACCACTGCTTCCCTTTCATGTGGGTATTTGTCCAGTAAAATGAACTACGATACGAACAACAAGCAACTAACGTCACACAATTATTAATTAGTATGACATATTTACAAAAGAATGACAACGAATTCCCTAGAATGTAAATGTTAATCCAGGATTCTAATAATTCCATCACACTGCTTGATCAACACCGTGCAAATTCTTATCGCCTGGATATCACATGTAGAGTAATTATAGCGTCTCAGAAACATTTCAGACTTATTACTGAAAGGACCGTATCGGTTAATCTGACCGGTGAGCGGTCTTTATTATTTAATAAAGAGCGTATGTTTAATTCGTGCATGTTATTTTTCATGACATTTAATGCACCTTGATGGTTTATATTTTCAGTAAAAGATAAATGCCAATTACAAAAAGTGAACGAATTATAACCATGTTTACTTTAAAAGACCGCAGCCGGTTACTCTGAACGGTTAGATACTTCTTACGTTTCATGTCTGTGTAGGAGCAACAATGAATTATTCCTTCTGCTTAGCTTGTTTTATCTCATAGTTGTGATCTAGTTCCCTCTTTCTCTTTACATTTTACGTTATTTGGTAGAAGAGTGGACATACTTGAGTTGCTGTTCTCTGTCAATACACTGTTGTGCTCAGTAGCAGTGTAGCGCTTTTCTTCATTGTTATGGCACGCCAGTGTTTTCGTACGGATGGAGGATAACCGAATTACATGAACAGTTTAATAGAAGAAGATACTCTAAGGAGAAGATATTTCTCAATGTGATGAGTTGGATGACAAAAATTACAAAGATGACACAGAATATAAGCCCCACAAAACAGAAGAAGGCGAATCATAAGAGTCGGAAGATGAGCGTTCACAACGTGTACAACAACATACGAATAATCCAGTGATTAGATGTTCGATTCCAGTGGCATCACAATTGCCGATTCGCAGTGGAGTAGAAAAACAAAAAAACAAAAAAAGAAGAAAATCGCATCCGTCTCGTTATCCAGAAGTTGGAAATGCAGTGACTGTAGCGGACGTAACAGAGGGCCTCGAATTGCATCAGTGCACGCACCTGAAAGAATAGGGCGTCACAACGGTAGAAACTCCTGGGCCAACGTGTAACGCTAAGAAACTTAGAGCAGCAGGCAGTCAGTTAAGTGCATGGCGACTTTCGATATACAGTAATGTTCTACAAAACATTAAATTTTTTACAGGAATTAGAGCAAGAGAACTTCTCCAGGATGACACATGGGTACTTGATATTGCCCAGTTACAAGCTGCCATTGTTATAATGCATTAAACTTGTGTGGTCTCAAATGTGGTGTCCGGCATTTTTTTTCCGCACCAAGGGAAGAAATAAGTTTAAAGAAGTCATGCGATTTTTACGAATTGATGACAAGCACACTCGTGCCGAAAGGTTCAAGACCGATGGCTTCTCAGCAGTTATCACTGTCTGGAATTTATTTGTAGCTAACTGAATACAGAACTATAAACCATGTTCATTTATAACCGTACATGAGGAGCTCTATCCGTTCAAAGCTCGGTGCCGCTATATACAATACGTGAGTAATAAATCAGACAAGTCTGATTTGAAGTTCTAGCTTGCAGCAGATGCTAGTAGTAAATATATAATGATTGGATTTCTTTACTTGGGTAAACAAAGTGAGAGAACCCACTATCACACCTGTCGCAGATCATGTTGTTACAGTTCTCATGCAACATGTAACATGTAACAATTTCTTCACAGCCAAACATCTTGCAGAGCACCTGAAGCGAGAGACCACAACCCTTGAGGGTAAACTGAAGAAAACCTGAAGAGAAGTTCCTCAATCAGCTAAGTCCACTGCAGGATCTATGTATGATAATATTTTACACAAATCTGGTGACACAACAGTTATCTCCTATCAGGGAAAGACCAAGACAAATGTTCTTCTATTGATCACACTGCACCAGTCACTTGCAGTGGGCGAACAAACACAGAAGAAACTCCCTGAAACTGTGAGCTGTTACAGTTCCACAAAATTTGGAGTTAATATTCTGGACCAGCTGTCTCGCCTGTACACTGTTAAGATTGGTTGCCGCAGATGTCCTATGCATGTGTTTTCCAACGTCCTATACCTTGCTGAAATCAATTCCTGTATCCTTTACAGAGAGACAACAGGAGAAAAAGTCATAGGGCGACAGTTTCTTTTCAAATTAGCAAAATAACTCTCCTGTACGTATGTACAATCAAGGAAAGGACCTGTTCACACATTCACTGCGACCCCTGAAATACGTAAGGTACCGGTATGAAAGCCTGCCTTATAGAGGGATGCAAAAGTTCGAACAAAACTAAAAATCAGCTTGTGCATAGCAAGAAATTCATATGCTGTCCACGGTCTGGAAGTCTTCAACACGTGTGTGAAAAGTGTTTTATCAAAGATGGTTGCTTTGATTAGAAGGATGACAGAGAGAGAAAAAAAAGTTAGTTTCCGTTATTGCTACAGTAATTTGTATCCATTTTTCTTTATTTTTCGCACTAAATATATTTCTGGTGTGTTTGGGTATTTGACTGAGTACAAGTCATACAGATAAAAATGTTATAGTATAATTATATGTTTACTTACGTTTATAAATGAAGTTTACATTGATTTTGTATTTACAATGTATTCTCTACCTCGATTGATTTATTAAATTAAATTTACTTTCTATAGAAATGTTTAAGCACAACGTATTTGTCCGATAAATATAATGCACTAATGACCTATAAGAAAACGTACTGAAGTAGCCTAAGATGTAAAACTGAAAACAAAGAAGGAAAAATTCAAGGGCCAAAATAACCAGTAGCGGTCCATCTAGGTAGTTCGCTAACGCCGGCCCTCCTAACGTTAAAAAGTTTGACTGATGATGACTGTAACAGATTTACTTTTGAAGCCAACCGTCCTTTGACTGAATCATTGCCTGACAATTTACATGAAATTCTATATCTCTCAATATTCTACATATATCTCGTAGACACGTATGTATTGCTCTTCTATGATACTATCTCCCTGTTTGGCATACCAAAATTTCACGATAACGTAGTATTTTAGAGAACTAGCATTGCATTTAATGCGTGAAAGACCTGAAGGGTGTTTAAGTATGTTACTTGTATTTGTCTGTCACTGGTTCAAAGTATTCGTATTCAGTAAACGGAAGTGGAGATTTGGTAACAGGATGACATATGAAGTTAACTCGAATACTATAATTCAATAGTCAGCAACAGATACGCCCAAAAAGTCACGCAGTCCACACTCCTGTTTTTTATCGCAATCGTCGTCATTTCCATTGTGTCTATTAGCATTATTACCTCAAAATTTTTACGTGTTGCGTTCACAAAAGATGTTCAGTTTCTCGATAATCTGGACTGACTAAATGTCGTCTTCCTTCTGTTTTACAGCAAAATGCTGCATAACGCTACGAACAAATAGGTGAACTTAGGATTACTTCATTGTTCACTGTGTTCCTCAGTATTTCTTTAGCCATAGTTTTCTTCATCTGTTTTCATTTCATGTTGAATAGTAGTAGTTAAATCTATATGCTATCGATGCTGAATTTATTAGCTTGACGAAGAGTTCAACATTCATATACATGTACCTCGTTTTTATTTCATATCGCATAACCTGATTTGTATTTATTTCGTCATTTGTTCACCAAGGATCCTTTTCAGTATTCCATGGAATTTATTGTGGTTTATTAATTGTTCAGTACGTTTGCTTGGTATCCAGATTTGTGAAATGTGGCTACCCGAATACATGAACACCGCAATTGTAACCGTTGTTACGACATTCACTGGAATTCTTACTTTTGAAAGATTTCCTCCAGTTACAGCCATTGACCTTTTCAAAATCTCTGGAAATTACTTGTACATTTAGTTCTTTGTGGGATTATTTTGAGTTTGTGTGCAGATTCTTGTAAATCATCTTCACATCTAGCCAATAATATTTTGTCATCTGCAAATAATGATGTTGGTAATGTGACACAAATTTTGGCACTGTATAGGATCTGTTCTTTCTTGTTCTGTATTGATCGTGGCACCACCACAGCAGTACAGCCATCACAACTGCACGGAATACCCTAGTCTCTAACACCAATTCACGTCTTCAGCTTATTTTCCCTTCCCCTTCCCTAGACCATCACTATGCCTGGGTCTCTCCGGTATTAGAATAGCACCCCAGTGCTAACTAAACGTAATGCGAAAATCCTGCCAGTACTCCAGCTTCCGTCAATATCGTAGGTCAAGATGAGACTCAAATGTCTTAAGAAAAATTTAACCATAAATTTTCTACAAAAAATGTAGATCTTGAATGGATACTTGTATAAGCTCTTTACTATATTGGTTTAAATATTCGGATTTTGGTAATTTCATGGTTTTTCCACAGCTGGCATTTGCTTGGAGTATAATGTACCTAGGAACACATCACGTTTTTTTTAATTGGTACTTCAGTGCAGTGACAGATTTTACGATCTCGTGAAGGAATGGGCACTAGCGACTGGCATAAACAATTACTTTCATGTTTTACAATTATTGTTGTTACTACACATAGAATTGTGTTTTGTGCAGCGTTTGTGAGTAGCACATAAAAAAAAGTTTTGCATCATGTCGTTTTCGGAACCTGTACAGAAAATTGGAATAGAGATCAACATAAAATATCATTTCCGCCCTCTTTATTGCTCATGAAAAACAAATACTGCATGCTGGACCACCATACAGCGAGACCTTAAGAGGTGCTGGTCCACATTGCTGTACACACCGCTACCTCTAATACCCAATAGCACATCCTTTTGCACTGAAGCATGGCTGTATTCGTCGAGACATACTATCCACAAGTTCTTCAAGACATTGGAGGTACATATTGTTCCACTCCTAAACGGCGGTTCGTCGTAGACCCCTCACACTGGTTGGTGGGTCACTTTGTCCATAAATAGCCGTTTTCACAATCTATCCCAAGCATGTTCGATAGGATTTATGTCTGGAGAACATGCTGGCCACTCTAGTCAAGCGATGTCGTTATCCTGGAGGAAGTCATTCACAAGATGTGCACGATGGGGGCGCGAATTGTCGTCCACGAAGACGAATGCGTCGCCGACATGCTGTCGATATGGTTGCACTATCGGTCGGAGGATGGCATTCACCTATCGTACAGCCGTTACATCGACTTCCATGAGCACCAGTGGCGTACGTCGGCCACACATAACGCCACCCCAAAACAGCAGGTCTCCTCCATCTTGCTGCACTCGCTGGACAGTTTGTCCAAGGCGTTCAGCCGAACCAGGGTTGCCTCCAAACATGTCTCCGACAATTGTCTGGTTGAAGGCATATGCGACACTCATCGGTGAAGAAAACATGATGCCAATCCTGACCGGCCCACTCGGCATGTTGTTGGCCCATCAGTACCGCGCTGCATAGTGTTTGGGTTGCAAAGATGGATTTCGGGAATGAAGTTGCGCTTCATGTAGCCTATTGCGCACAGATTTAATCGTAACATGATGTCCTGTGGCTGCACGAAAAGCATTATTCAGCAAGGTGGCGTTAATGTCAGGGTTCCTCCGAGCCATAATCCGTAGGTAGTGGTAATCCACTGCAGTGGTAGCACTTGGCAGGCCTGAGCGAGGCATGTCATCGACAGTTCCTGTCTCTTTGTATCTCCTCCATGTTCGAACAACATAGCTTTGGTTCGATCCAAGACGCCTGGACACTTTCCTTGTTGAGAGCACTTCCAGGACATAGTAACAATGCGGGCACGATCGAACCGCGATATTGACCGCCTAGGATTTGTTGAACTACAGATAACGCGAACCGTGTACCTCCTTCCTGGTAGAATGACTGGAAGTGATCGGCTGTCGGAACCCCTCCGTCTAGTACTCGCTGCTCACGCATGTTGGTTGTTTACATCTTTGGGCGGGTTTAGTGACATCTCTGAACAGTCAAAATGACTGTGTCTGTGATACGATATCAACAGTCAACGACTAACTTCAAGAGTTCTGGGAGCCGGGGTGATGCAAAACTTTTTTGATGTGTGGATTTTGAGTCCTACACATTTAAATGTTCTATAATACACTGAGGTGACAAAATTCATGCAATAGCATATACAGATGTCGGAAGTATTGCATACACAAGGTATAAAAAGGCAATGCACTGTCAATTGTACTCAGGTAATCCATGTGGAACAGCTTCCGACTTGCTTATGGAGGCACAATGGTAATTAACAGTCTCTGATCGTGGAAGATAGTTGCAGCTACATGCGTAGGACAGTCCTCTTCTGAAATAGAGAATTCAGTATTCCGAGATCCACAGTGTCAAGAGTGTGTTGAGAATACCAAATATTAGGCATGACATCTCACCACGGACAACGCAATGGCCGGTGGCCTTCACCTAACAGTAGCGTTGGTGTAGGGTTATCACTGCTAACACACTGCGTGAAATAACCGCAGAAATCAATGTGGCACGTGTGACGAAGGTATTCATGAGGACAATGCAGCGAAATTTTGCGTTAAGGGGCTATAACAGAAGATGACCAAAGCGAGTGCTTTGCTAAAGTACGACATGGCCTTCAGCGTCTCTCCTGCGCTCGTGACCATATCGGTTCGACACCAGACGACTGAAAAACCGTTGCCTGCTCAGGTGAGTCGGATTTCAGTCAGTAAGAGTTGATAGTAGGTCTTGAATGGGGTGCATACCTAACGAAGCCATGAACCCAATTGTCAACGAGGCACTATGCAGGGTGGTGGTGGCTGTGTGGGTTATGTTTATGTGGAAGTGATTGGGTCCTTTGGTCCAACTGAACCGGTTATTGACTAGAAATAGTTATGTTCGCATACTTAGAGACTACTAGCAGCCATTCATCGACTGCATACTCCCATGACAATGCGCCACGGCACCAGGCCACAATTGTTCGTGGCTGATTTGAAGAAAACTCTGGACAGTTGTAGTGAATGTTTTGGCCACCCAAATCTCCCGAAATGAGTCCCATCGAACATTTATGGGACGTAATCGTTTGCTCAGTTCATGCACAAGATCCTGCACCGGAAACTTCCTCGCTATTATGGATGGCTATAGAGGCAGCACGGCTCGATATTTCCGCAGGGGACTCCCAACGACTTAGTCCATTCTACACTCCTGGAAATGGAAAAAAGAACACATTGACACCGGTGTGTCAGACCCACCATACTTGCTCCGGACACTGCGAGAGGGCTGTACAAGCAATGATCACACGCACGGCATAGCGGACACACCAGGAACCGCGGTGTTGGCCGTCGAATGGCGCTAGCTGCGCAGCATTTGTGCACCGCCGCCGTCAGTGTCAGCCAGTTTGCCGTGGCATACGGAGCTCCATCGCAGTCTTTAACACTGGTAGCATGCCACGACAGCGTGGACGTGAACCGTATGTGCAGTTGACGGATTTTGAGCGAGGGCGTATAGTGGGCATGCGGGAGGCCGGGTGGACGTACCGCCGAATTGCTCAACACGTGGGGCGTGAGCTGTCCACAGTACATCGATGTTGTCGCCAGTGGTCGGCGGAAGGTGCACGTGCCCGTCGACCTGGGACCGGACCGCAGCGACGCACGGATGCACGCCAAGACCGTAGGATCCTACGCAGTGCCGTAGGGGACCGCACCGCCACTTCCCAGCAAATTAGGGACACTGTTGCTCCTGGGGTATCGGCGAGGATCATTCGCAACCGTCTCCATGAAGCTGGGCTACGGTCCCGCACACCGTTAGGCCGTCTTCCGCTCACGCCCCAACATCGTGCAGCCCGCCTCCAGTGGTGTCGCGACAGGCGTGAATGGAGGGACGAATGGAGACGTGTCGTCTTCAGCGATGAGTGTCGCTTCTGCCTTGGTGCCAATGATGGTCGTATGCGTGTTTGGCGCCGTGCAGGTGAGCGCCACAATCAGGACTGCATACGACCGAGGCACACAGGGCCAACACCCGGCATCATGGTGTGGGGAGCGATCTCCTACACTGGACGTACACCACTGGTGATCGTCGAGGGGACACTGAATAGTGCACGGTACATCCAAACCGTCATCGAACCCATCGTTCTACCATTCCTAGACCGGCAAGGGAACTTGCTGTTCCAACAGGACAATGCACGTCCGCATGTATCCCGTGCCACCCAACGTGCTCTAGAAGGTGTAAGTCAACTACCCTGGCCAGCAAGATCTCCGGATCTGTCCCCTTTGAGCATGTTTGGGACTGGATGAAGCGTCGTCTCACGCGGTCTGCACGTCCAGCACGAACGCTGGTCCAACTGAGGCGCCAGGTGGAAATGGCATGGCAAGCCGTTCCACAGGACTACATCCAGCATCTCTACGATCGTCTCCATGGGAGAATAGCAGCCTGCATTGCTGCGAAAGGTGGATATACACTGTACTAGTGCCGACATTGTGCATGCTCTGTTGCCTGTGTCTATGTGCCTGTGGTTCTGTCAGTGTGATCATGTGATGTATCTGACCCCAGGAATGTGTCGATAAAGTTTCCCCTTCCTGGGACAATGAATTCACGGTGTTCTTATTTCAATTTCCAGGAGTGTATGTCGAGTTGCTGCACTGCGCCAGGCAAAAGGCGGTCTCATCCGATATCAGCAGGTATCCCACGACTTTTATCACCTGAATGTATATTGACGCTTTTTGGAATATATAGGTTAATTCTTCAGTTACAGAATTTAATGCCGATTAAAATTGTAATTTTCTTAAAAATCTATTTATGTAGCGCGTAGACGGGAACCCATACTTCGTCGTTCATGTACCATCTTGTACCTTGAAACTGATGAAGGAATTTTACCATGTAACATTGGATATTTGCGAATTAACTGAGTTTGATTAATGTCATCATAATCTTATCCGTCTTGAAACTCGAAATGTGTTTCCATTTGAGAATAGTTTTGAAAATACCTCTACTTAATTTGACTGCGGTAGTATCACAGTATTAATACAACGGTTAGACTACTAAATAGAGTACTGATAAGATTATCTTGATTGTAAAACTTTTGAAAATTGAATAGAATATTTGTTCCTGACACATGACCGTGCTGTTCTTGGTAATGTGTTTTTAATTTTAGAAATACCTTTATTCCCGGATCAGTTTGTATAATTTCTTAGAAAAGCCTGCAGCACATAAAAAATGAATGCCCTATTTAAAAGTAAAATATGAAAATATATTGAACTTCTAATACAGAGATATGGGAAGAATGCATCTCAAGGTACAGCATTCTTTCCCGGGTATTCCTAGTCTCAGTCATCAGGGTTTCAAACATATGAAAGCAGCATACTGACTCCATAAAATCTTTTCTTTTTGTTATGAATCATTCAGCTATAAATGCGGTATCAGTAGGTAACTACCTTTCCCTAAATCGACGATTTTCTGCTACAATCTTCGCTTCCACTATCTTTTGTATTTTGCCTTTCACAATTGTTGCATTAATTTAATTTGCTGTTATTAGTAGTGAGATGACAACATTGATCGCTACTCGTGTTCATCGAACAGCAAAATGTCCGTGTACATTTCTCCCGTTTCCCAAAGTGCTCTTCAAGTTTCATGTCATCCGCTAATCTTCCTAACTAACGTCCATTATTGACTACGTGAGGGTTATGAGGCAATTGTGTCTCTTCCAGCCTACCCTGAAGTAAATAACTCTTGACATGTTTCGAGAACAAGTAGGTAGTCTACGACGTCCTTATTACCAAAAGTTGTATGATCAACAACAGAAAACTGAACAGCGCTCTGCTTCTGGGTGACAAGAAAACATGTTGAGATTGTTGTCCAATGCACTCTATCCACAGCAGAGAACATGCGATCCCCACAAAAGCCAATAATAAATTTCATTCATTTTCAACCCGATGTTCAGAAAGTTCATGGTTCATTACCGATTTGTATATATCAAACCACTGCACTTTGTCATTTCGTTACTGTTGTGATTTCATGATTCAGAGTTCTATAAATTCATCTTCTTCGCATTATTAAGTTGAGGTGGTCCCTCTTCAGAATTTAGGACGACTGGGAATGACTCTCAGACATAAACTGAAAAAAATTAAACATACCTAACCTACTCGAAGACAAGATCATCAGTTCCGTATTCGATGTTGTTCTTAGACGACGTAATGGATCGAATTTGTACCGTGCGGAAACATGATAATTTGCAGCAATCTGATTTTAAATAACACTTGAGTTGAGTAATTGTGTTGCTCACGCCGTTACATACATTAGGGACTTTTCATGGAGAAGAATTATGCTAATCGACAAAATTGTTTTCAACAGTGTGTCCTTGTTGCCTCATTTATGGTACATTTTAGGACCTAATTCCTTTTAAGGCAGCCGTTAACTATGTATTTGACGATCTATTTCATATTTTGAATCTTTTAATATTTTTTATCTTCCTTTGGACGTGGTACACGTGGTCTAGGGGTAGCATCTTTCATTCATAATCAAAACTTCTTCGGTCCCGGGTTCTATCCCCGCCACTGCCTAAATTTTGATAAATAATCAGCATTGGCGGCCGAAGACTTCCGGCATAAGAAGTCGGCCTCATTCTGCCAACGGCCTTGTCAAAGAGGGCGGAGAAGCGGATAGTGGTTCAGGGCACTCTCTTGTGCTAGTGGTGGGAAATTGCCCCTAAAGGCGGAAGAATCAGCAATGATCAACGACATGAAGATGCAGAAGGCAATGGAAACCACTGCATTAAAGACACGTAACGTGTATCCACAGGACATGTGGCCTGTATCTGAAGAAGTGTCATAATGATCTCTCCATTGGCAAAAGATTCCGGAATAGTCCCCCATTCGGTTCTCCGGGAGGGGACTGCCAAGGGGGAGGTTACCATGAGAAAAAGATTGAATAACCAACGAAAGGGTAACGTTCTACGAGCCAGGGGGTGGAATGTCAGAAGCTTGAACGCGGTGGGGAAACTAGAAAATCTGAAAAGGGAAATGCTAAGGCTCAATCTAGATATAGTAGGGGTCAGTGAAGTGAAGTGGAAGGAAGACAAGGATTTCTGGTCAGATGAGTATCGGGTAATATCAACAGCAGCAGAAAATGGTGTAAGAGGTGTAGGATTCATTATGAATAGGAAGGTAGGACAGAGGGTGTGTTACTGTGAACAGTTCAGAATCGACAGCAGACATCACCGACAACGATAGTTCAGGTATACATGCCGACGTCGTAAGCTGAAGATGAACAGATAGAGAAAGTGTATGAGGATATTGAAAGGGTAATGTAGTATGTAAAGGGGGACTGGAATACAGTTGTATGGGAAGGAGTAGGAGAAAAGATTACAGGTGGATATGGGCTTGGGACTAGGAATGAAAGAGGAGAAAGACTAATTGAGTTCTGTAACAAGTTTCACCTAGTAATAGCGAATACCCTGTTCAAGAATCACAAGAGGAGGAGGTATACTTGGAAAAGGCAGTGAGATACGGGAAGATTTCAATTAGATTTCATCATGGCCAGACAGAGATTCCGAAATCAGATACTGGATTGTAAGGTATACCCAGGAGCAGATATAGACTCAGATCACAATATAGTAGTGATGAAGAGTAGGCTGAGGTTCAAGACATTAGTCAGGAAGAATCAATACGCAAAGAAGTGGGATACGGAAGTACTAAGGAATGATGAGATACGTTTGAAGTTCTCTAACGCTATAGATACAGCAATAAAGAATAGCGCAGTAGACAGTACAGTTGAAGAGGAGTGGGCATCTCTAAAAAAAGCCATCACAGAAGTTGGGAAGGAAAATATAGGTACAAAGAAGGTAGCTGCGAAGAAACCATGGGTAACAGAAGAAATTCTTCAGTTGATTGATGAAAGGAGTACAAACATGTACCGGGAAAATCTGCAATACAGAAATACAAGTCGCTGAGGCATGAAATAAATAGGAAGTGCAGGGAAGCTAAGACGAAATGGCTGCAGGAAAAATGTGAAGACATCGAATAGATATGATTGTCGGAAGGACAGACTCAGCATACAGGAAAGTCAAAACAACCTTTGGTGACATTAATAGCAACGGTGGTAACATTAAGAGTGCAACGGGAATTCCACTGTTAAATGCAGAGGAGAGAGCAGATAGGTGGAAAGAATACATTGAAAGCCTCTATGAGGGTGGAGATTTGTCTGATGTGATAGAAGAAGAAACAGGAGTCGAGTTAGAAGAGATAGGGGATCCAGTATTAGAATCGTAATTTAAAAGAGCTTTGGAGGACTTACGGTCAAATAAGGCAGAAGGGATAGATAACATTCCATCAGAATTTCTAAAATCGTAGGGGTAAGTGGCAACCAAACGACTATTCACGTTGGTGTGTAGAATATATGAGTCTGGCTATATACCATCTGACTTTCCGAAAAGCATCATCCGCACAATTCCGAAGACGGCAAGAGCTGACAAGTGCGAGAATTATCGCACAATCAACTTAACAGCTCATGCATCGAAGCTGCTTACAAGAATAATATACAGAAGAATGGAAAAGAAAATTGAGAATGCGCTAGGTGACGATCAATTTGACTTTAAGAAAAGTAAAGGGACGAGAGGCAATTCTGACGTTACAGCTACTAATGGAAGCAACGCTAAAGAAAAATCAAGACACTTTCATAGGATTTGTCGACCTGGAAAAAGCGTTCAATAATATAAAATGGTGCAAGCTGTTGGAGATTCTGAAAAAAGTAGGGGTAAGCTATAGGGAGAGACGGGTCATATACAATATGTACAACAACCAAGAGGGGATAATAAGAGTGGACGATCAAGAACGAAGTGCTCGTATTAAGAAGGATGTAAGACAAGGCTGTAGCCTTTCGCCCCTACTCTTCAATCTGTACATCGAGGAAACAATGATGGAAATAAAAGGAAGGTTCAGGAGTGGAATTAAAATACAAAGTGAAAGGATATCAATGATACGGTTCGCTGATGACATTGCTATCCTGAGTGAATGTGAAGAAGAATTAAATGATCTGCTGAACGGAATGAACAGTCTAATGTGTACACAGTATGGTTTGAGAGTAAATCGGAGAAAGACGAAGGTAATGAGAAGTAGTAGAAATGAGAACAGCGAGAAACTTAACATCAGGATTGATGGTCACGAGGTCAATAAAGTTAAGGAATTCTGCTACCTAGGCAGTAAAATAACCAATGACGGACGGAGCAAGGAGGACTTCAAAAGCAGACTCGCCATGGCAAAAAAGGCATTTCTGGCCAAGAGAAGTCTACTAATATCAAATACCGGCCTTAATTTGAGGAAGAAATTTCTGAGGATGTACGTCTGGAGTACAGCATTGTATGGTAGAGAAACATGGACTGTAGGAAACCCGGAACAGAAGAGAATCGAAGCATTTGAGATGTGGTGCTATATACGAATGTTGAAAATTAGGTGGACTGATAAGGTAAGGAATGAGGAGATTCTACGCAGAATCGGAGAGGGGAGGAATATGTGGAAAACACTGATAAGGAAAAGGGACAGGATGATAGGACATCTGCTAAGACATGAGGGAATGACTTCCATGGTACTAGAGGGAGCTGTAGAGGGCAAAAACTGTAGAGGAAGACAGAGATCGGAATACGTCAAGCAAATAATTGAGGACGTAGGTAGCAAGTGCTACTCTGAGATGAAGAGGTTAGCACAGGGAAGGAATTCGTGGCGGGCCGCATCAAACCAGTCAGTAGACTGATGACAAAAAAAAAAAAAAAAAAAAAAAATCTTCATGTGACCAAAGCACACAGCATCGTCTCAATTCTAGTTTTAAATGCTAGTTTTGATCTGCCTGTGTTATTTTCCAACTCTCCTGATCATTCCATTACGTAGTAGCCAGCTGCTGATTATTTTTATTCTCTCCCGCCAACCTGTTCCTTCTCCTAGTAAGGAGAGATGACCTTTTCACCTCACCCCTTCGTATTAGCAACTAGTAAACTACAGCACTTGACAAGAACAAACTCCTTATGCATGCTGCACATTAATTTTTATTTTACTTACGCAGCCAGTCCGTTCTTGAAATATTACATGATTTTTTCGTTTTGACATATTGGTTAGAGATTTAAAATAATTCATGAAGATTTTTTTAACAAAAACAGAAGGTCACTTACAGTTCAGCATCTAAAACATTTTCTGTTATTCAAGTAGCTTTGAAACTGGTTGAAAGCTTGCAGTATTTTTTGTGGTCGCTTTGTTCCGAAATGTAGCACTTCAATTGTCGTTTTCTGCGTCTAGAGAGTCATTATTTTTTTTAAGTGTTGCCGAGTTTCTCTTATTTTGTTTCCGGTCATTTTTGACTGTATGTGATGATGTAAGCTTTGTATGTGTACTTTTTCCTTGTTAATAACTTAGAAGATCTGCGATCATCTGTTTGGATATCTGTCTATTATATGATCAGTCAGGGCGAACAGGCAGAGGTTTTATTCACTTCGTTATTTAGTAGTAGCTTCTTTTCTGCTTTTGTTTGTGTATGTGATATTTTCTTATAGAATTCCTTAGCGGGCTTAGATTCTGCAAAAGTTGAGTGGCTTGTCCCATATTTGAATGATACGATATACTGTCAGCCGAGATGTTTCGCTAGTTTGACCTACATACCTTCCATTACATGTGTTAGATTATAGTTGCTATATTCCTACCCCTCTAGTAGATTTGTGTGCATTTTGTTATTTCTGCAACGTTCTTTTGGACTGAATGCGAAGTTTATACCTTATCTTTGGAAATGTTTGCGATTTTACCAGTGACTTTGTGCTAGTATTTAATTGTGTATCATCGTTTAACTTCTTTCTTATTTTCATGTATTCTTTGCGTCACTGTTGTTCTCTCACTGTGTATACTTGCTTGCGTGTGATTTTTTTATGTTGGTTCAGAATGGCCTTGAGCACTATATGAAGTCTGAGGCCGTCAGTCTCCTAGAACTCAGAACTAGTTAAACCTAACTAACCTAAGGACATCACACACATCCATGTCCGAGGCAGAATTCGAACCAGCGACCGCAGCGGTCGCGCGGTTCGAGACTGCAGCGCCTAGAACCACTCGTTCGCTCCGGCCGGCTGTTATGTTTCTGTTGGGGCTGTCTGTGTGTATTGTGTTCACTGTCATATTTGTTAAATTTTTTGATGCGTTTTGTGGCTAGATTACAGTTGCACCCATTGCTTGTAGCTCTTGGTGTGATGCTCACTATTTCCTTCTGGCAGTTTTCTGTGTTTAGTGGTACTGTGTTGAATCTATAAAACATGTAACGGAGTGCCGCTTGTTTCCGTGAGTATGGGTAATTTGAAGTCTGATATATGATAGTCGTACATTTTTGGTAAATTTCAAAGCTATGTTAATTTTTATATTTTCAACTAATATTCTAAGAACCTTATGTGGTTCCCATGTTGTCTTTACAATTCTAGTTTTATCCTTTAGTGCATTGTGTTAATATTTGCATGCGAGCGGATAATTAGCGCTATGTTTCGAGAACAGTATGACGATGAGAAAAACTGCAAGCTTTTCCACTTGAGACAAAGCACTTGATTTAAAATTAATGATTTGGATACTTATCTGTAAGTAGCTTTCCATTTTATTATAAAATTTCCATGAACTGTTTTCATTGAATAAACTATACGTGAAAACGAAAAATATCATGTAATAATTCGTAATAAGAACTGAAGATGCCTTTTAAAAAAGGCGAAACGTCACTGGGTGCGTATTTTAAGTAAGAAATTAATGTGGAGCAGTTAAAAAGCGTTTGTGTTGCAAGCAACTGCAATTTATGAACAGTTGCTGCGAAAACGGCCACTGTAAGACACTTGTTATATTTATTGTTCGTTTTTCGTATTTTTCACTGTTCTACAGAACCACATCCTGATTTCTCCAGGTTTCTGGTGACCCACATTTCACTTACACACAATGATATGTTATGTGCCAGTTCAAATGGTTCAAATGGCTCTGAGCAAAATATGACTTTACATCTGAGGTCATCAGTCCCCTATAACTTAGAACTACTTAAACCTAACTAACCTAAGGACATCACACACATCCATGCCCGAGGCAGGATTCGAACCTGCGATCCTAGCGGTCGCACGGTTACAGACTGTAGCACCTAGAACCGCTCTGCCACTGCGGCCGGCGTGTCGCAATTCTTTCAAGAAACTATCAATACGTCTTACTAGACGCATATATTTTCTTTTGGGTAGAATCGCCATATATGGGTTACCTGGTACGCCATTGTTCTTCAGCTGTAAATGGATGGTCCATGTTTTGGGCCACAGACTTTACATGACACACATTCTGTTTTTTTGTCGTGGGACTGCTGCAGGTGAAACACCCTCGCTACCGTTCGTTGCTCTCACTGTTTGCTCTGACAGCCAATGTGTTACCTGCTGTGCGCAAATTGTTCGTTGCCACAGGGGTCCTCTGAAAATGGAGTGTGTGTGACAGCATGTAAGCAAGAGTGGTAGGGATGGAGGAATGGCTACATTTAGTACGTGCGCGACGCAGTTGTTGGGTGGCACTGTGGGAATGAGAGGGAAATGTGCGTAGATCACAAGATGGCAAATCATCTAATAAACCTTTCTGTTGCCTAGGTAACGTTGTAACCATTGTGCCTCACTAATAACGACAGTAATTTATATATATCCCACATTTTGTGGACTAACTAATGCTGAAATACAGTAGAGGTAAGATGACACGTTCTTTACTGAAATAGACGCTAAGCAATGATATCGTAATTATACATTGAAGAACCTACTTCATCAGCATTCCAGAACGGAATTAATAATACTCTGCAACAATATTTTTGTCAAAAGAATAGTTACAAATGGAACTCTAGCCTAAGACAGGATCCATTTTGATTGTCGGTGTCAGATTTCTAGGCATGCTGCTCTCTCTTTTATTAAGTGATTGTAAATGCTGCGCATTGCTTATTCGTCTGCGGCTTAACTTAATCAATCTGCAGGTCCAGCTGTTGACAACTAACCCGAACAGGTACAAAGAATCCCCATGTATGACCTTCACAGTGGAAATCTGTTTCTGTGAAATGTGGCATTCCAACACTGCCAACGAGTCACGCTGGAATACAATGCAATCGGGCTATGAGTCGTTCGCTGCCTTTTATGTATTAGTATCAGAAGCTGTGAGAACATTTTTTGGAACTTCTGGTCCTTGTCCTATGCTCCTAAATGTTCATGTTTCATATTAATTCAGTTGAAATATCTCATGGCGCTCCTAATGCTGAAAATTCCCTTTGTTTTGCCAGCGCACAGCCAACCCTGAAATATATTCTTTTGTAAAACAGTGCAATGAACTTTATTACGGAAGCGGGCAACCAGAAGAATAACTACCTTCTAACCCAGATATACACTGTTTTAATGTGTGTTACACTGCAGACAAGTTGTTGAAAAGTCGAACATGAACAGGGATGTCCTCAAATTGATGAGTTTTGTCACAATAAATAGAGGGCTGAGACGACGTCAGACAAACACTGAAGCATTACGAAGAGAC
Organism: Schistocerca cancellata; assembly: GCF_023864275.1. Classification (NCBI taxonomy): domain Eukaryota; kingdom Metazoa; phylum Arthropoda; class Insecta; order Orthoptera; family Acrididae; genus Schistocerca; species Schistocerca cancellata. The sequence continues at coordinate 684,316,411 of NC_064630.1, read as the reverse complement.
AAAGTTGAGGCCATATACCTCGGGATATTAGAAAATAAATAATATTAGGTAGATTTATTCACTCTTCTTTAGTTTTATGATGTTCAATTTGTTCTTTTTTCATGGCCTAACAACAATTTTCTTTTCGTTTGGATTTGGGATTCACGTAGCAACAGAGTTTAAATTAGCCTGACAATCATGACGTAAAAACTGCGTGTAATATCGCAGAGCAAACATTACATATGAATTGACTAGAGGATTTTATTCCAAGTATGTGTCCTACTTGCAACATTTGAAACATCTCTTTTCGTATTTTGTACTATTCTGATACACCTGTAATCAATTTCCAGCTTCAGATAGCCGAAATTCATATCTTTTATCATTAATCAACAGTTTCTTTATTTTGTCTATCCTCTAACCCGCCCCCCGCCCGATCCTCCACATAACGCATATATTCCATATACCACTCATTTAGTTAGGTGCAGGCTGCATTTGATGTACGTCATACGTCGGTAAAAACTAAAATGAACAAATTTTTTTTTCAACATCTGAGCAACTGATATACATGAACTCATCGAAAAGTCTCCCTCACAACTCATGTTCTTCGCACTACACATTTCCTATTTACTAATCACATTCTCGAACATAGGATATGGAGTACAGGAGCAAATATTCCACTTACCCGCTCATTTTCCGCTGCGAGTTCTAAATACACTTATTCCGTCACTCATTCACTCTTGCATAGCGTTATTTCCTACTTCTGCATCCGATTACCGAAAAGGTATTCAAATTTCGTAGCCTATACAGTCGAGAAAGCACCATTTTGTATGTTGTAAGTAGATTTCTTTCGATCCTTGATGATGGGACAATACGCTACAATTTCACAGTTTTCAAAGGTATGGAGATGTGATCACCACCACATTTACATTGAAATAAAGAGGCGATAAAATGATTTCATACATCTTACACCCTTTATGAAAAAAATCGTGGTGATCACCTTGAAGAGGTTACCCAGAACATTACAAAATAGGGAAAAGTATACTAGTTAAGGACTGTGTTGGCGGTATAATTGACGATATAGCTCAATAGCTTTGAATGTTATAAGACAGCTGATTTTTCAATCACCGCACTCTAACGTTTTGGATTTCATGGTCGCCTTTCGTAAGGCTTCTTAGTTTCCGAATGGGACGAGAATTTGTAAATGTGATGTGTATACAAAGAAAGACAAGTACTTACAGTTTCAGAATAATTGGATGTGAGCAACGCGATATCGCGTTGGTACATCTCTGGAACTTACGCAAGTAGAGATATGGCAGTGGACGGTCAGGCTGGTAACCTACCGCAGTCCGAAGTGTCTCCAGACATACCTTCTCTCGTCATCGGGGCTCAGTTCGAAGCGGGATTCATCGCTGTAAGCAATGATACTCCAGTCATTGAGATTCCAGACCGAGAAGGTTTCCCTTGAATAAATCTTCATAGTGTTCTGAAAAGGTATTCAACTGTTTGTCTGTATTTGTACATCACATCTAACGATTTCCGTCCCAATCGAACAACTCCTTCGTAACGCGTCATCTTTTTTTCCTAGACTGCGAGCATTTGTCGACAAACCACATCTGCCATTCCCCAAAGCCAGGCAAGTGCACAATGAAAGTGATACCGATTCAGTTAGGGGATCTACCAGAATTCTGGATGACAGAGTAGTGTTGAGGATCTGGATGGGTACTAAAAACATGGAGAACACAAGTGCCATAGCTCAGTGGAGGAGGGCTCAAAACAAGCGAACATGTGTCTCAGCTTACCCGCAGATACTCGACCGCTTCTGAGCAAATGACCGTCTAAGTATCCGACACAATTTGGATGCTTGCTATCGGGCGATAATTTCAGCTGCGCAGGTGCTAGCGATGCAGCTTCATATTTCTGCGCCTGTCTTCGAAATCTGATTATTATTTCTATTTTCTCTCTTTTCCATTACCGAGCGAGGTGGCGCAGTGGTTAGACACTGGACTCGCATTCGGGAGGACGATGGTTCAATCCCGCGTCCGGCCATCCTGATTTAGGTTTTCCGTGATTTCCATAAATCACTTCAGGCAAATGCCGGGATGGTTCCTTTAAAAGGGCACGGCCGACTTCCTTCCCCGTCCTTCCCTAATCCGATGAGACCGATGACCTCGCTGTCTGGTCTCCTTCCTCAAAACCAACCAACCAATCTTTTCCATTAGTCTACCCATATCTGTAAAATGTTACTACACGAGTGTTTATCATGTTAGGGGATACATGGACGTTATATTACTTTTAAAGCTACGACTGAGTTTCACAATAAGCGTCATACATTTATTATGTAACATATGTGTGTATGGTCCGTTGCTATCTGTTCTCTGTGAGACCTAGTTCGGGAACGATGTGTTTCCCGTACTGATTCCCTCAAGAGAATAAGGACAGCTAGGCAGGTCAGTATCGACTGAATACGAGAGCCACTTTGCAAGGTGCAGGAACAAAATACGCAACACCACCAGTATTACTGACAAATACAGGAATTTTGCTGAAAAAGACTTGAAATTTTTCTCATTCCATTATTGTATTACTAATTTGTGTAGGAATCTTCTCCGAGCATTGGTAGATAAATGAACAAAAACATAATAATAATCAGAAAATAAAAAATTATCCGGTTTCAAACACGGGTGGAAAGTGCGGCGCCTCGACCATAGCCGCTGTGCCACCAATTTCGACTGCGCTAGCTATGTGCTGAAAGGCACATGAAGTATCTTGAAAGATTTCACATCGTTTTTTGGGCAAGCCTTGAGCGCGTTCTTTTAATTTGACCGCTCTCCCACTGAGCGAATTTTCTAGAAAATTGGCCACTTGCTCGTGAAACAAATGCCGCTCATTCACGAAAATACACTGCTGGGAATTTAGTTTTTCCACGGTCTCTGAGATGTCAAAGTTATGGAGATATGATCACCACAAACTATATACCGCAATGGAGCTGATATGACACTTTGAAATAGAGAGACAAGCAAGGAAAAGAGTTTCCATGTTTTTAACCCTTTACGAAAAAAGTAATGGTGAACACCGTACGCAGGACATCTAGAAAATTACAAAGTACGGAAAAGTACAGTAGCTAATAATTATATTGGCGCTGTTGTGGACGTTATTACACTGTGGCTTCGAATGTTATTTGGCGGCTGACTTTTAGATCACCAAACTGTTACGTTTTAGATCCCAGCCTCAACATTCGCAAAGGTCTTTTGAGTACGTATATTCAATATACATGTCGGAATTAGCCAGCAAACCACATTTCCGTTCCGTAAACCAAGGCAAGTGCCCGATAAAATTTAATTCGTTGATCCATCTGAATTCTGGATGCCGAATTCGGAATACCGATACAGACAGTTAAGTTCACTTTCCCTCTCTACTTCTCTGATCAGCGTAGAGAAATGTATTTGACTTACCTTTTCCCTAAACTTGCTAGGAGAGTGACACAAGTGGAAACATCTGTCAATCTGTCTAACAGTTTAACTGTGCGCAGTTCATTCTTCGAACATACGCCGCACAGTGTACAGTTGATGATCTGTTAATGCATTGTAAGCAGGGTACACGACGATTCTATAAAGTGCTCTTGGCGATGTCAAACATTCCTACCGCTAAGTACAGTGACAGTCCGATAGACCTTTGACCAATCCATAACCGACGAGATACAACGTTCCTTGTTGTTAATCGCTGATGCCGATGGACCTCGTAGAAGGGCGGATAACGCAGTGGGAATTTCTGCAATAGCTCTGGTGTATGGGCGTGCGACGCATATTCATCAAGATTATGACGTCAGGCTGACGATCTTTTACCGTGACGTCAGTCACTACACAATGAGGTACCTAACTGAGGGCATCACTCACTCTAGATCATCCCCGGCTATCAATCATCCTTTCTCCTCCACAGGCACGACAATGGTCCCTTGTTTCCTGATTCGATTACCGAACTTTGAGAACGCCATAGAAGTAACGAATCTGTCGGGAATGAAACACCATAAATTATTCTCCGATCTTTAATTTACCAATCTCTCGTGATATCTTTTTCGTTTCCTTGACAAAGAAGCTATAAACTGGCAACTATCATTCTTGCTCACGATTAAATTTTTTGGGTTAACCAGTGGGGGAAAGGGGACAAAAATAAGTTGAGAGATTTCTGACCTGGTTTATGGCTGTGCGCCATGATTTCTTACCCTGGAACTTTCAATTATTGTATGAGCAACATTTATATCTAACGTCCTCAATAATTTGTTGTATGCATTCAACTCTATTTGTACAATTTTTGTCTTCTACGACTGCCACACAGGGTAGTTCCACGGATGTTGTTCTCTGTTGTTCTAATACAAGTTCCATTATATGTAGAGCTATGCTTGCAGTCTGTTGACAAACGCAAGGATTTCCAAACCCTCTGTCTTCTTTGCTGTCTTATCAATGAACATTGACCCTCATACCTCTCTTCAACTATAACGATCTTGTCTGAGCAACATAGGAGAAACACACGTTCTCGTCAGAGCAAAATTCTTTCTGTCCCTCTGGCCGCGGTGGCTGAGCGGTTCTAGGGGCTTCAGTCCGGAACCGCGCGACTGCTACGGTCGTAGGTTCGAATCCTGCCTCGGGCATGGATGAGTGTGATGTCCTTAGGTTACTTAGGTTTAAGTAGTTCTAAGTTCTAGGGGACTGATGACCTCAGATGTTGAGTCCCATACTGCTCAGAGCCATTTGAAACATTTTGTTAATTGCCTTAACCAAGCTAGTATGCCTAAACGCAAATTGACCGTTTCCTCCAACTTAAAGGAGAAATATTCTTTCCTCGAAGAGACGAAACTTAGGAATGAAGTTCACTGCAAAATTTGCAGCTCCAATTCAGCATGATAACTCAACCAAACAGAAACTGGCTTATTCTCCTGCACCTTACTCTAAAATTAACAATTCTTGCACAAAAAAGAGCAAGTTTGTTTCACACATCCTAAAGAATTCTAATTACTTAGTTTATTTGGAATAAACTTTCAGAGGTGTAAAATACTACAAGCATAAACGTGCTTTATTAAAAGTCTGTGATGAAATCAAGTCCTTGATTTTCAGGATCACAGAGCTTTTACATTAATTATGATAACGATACATACAAAATTATACATGAGTGTTCATCTGGTAGTTCACCATAATTCATACAAGACATGTAATTAAAGTCGGCCCATTATAGTTGGAGCTTCAGTTGGTGCCAAGGTAGTATGTGTAAACAGTAAATGCGTAATTTGTGAACTTCCAGGAAATGGAGAAGCTACATTCACTGCAGCTGAGGGAAGTTCCTCACAAGAGACTTCTAAACATATTGCGTACCTACGGAGTTGAACCACTGGATCCCGTGATTTCCTTTCAGAAAGTTAAGAAAGTATACAGTACGTAGTTATCGACGGAAAGTCATCGAGTAAAATAGAAGTGGTATCCTGCGTTCTCCTAGGAAGTGTCGTAGGCCCTCGGCTATTCCTAATCTATATTAACGATTTTGGAGATAATCTGAGCAGCCCTCTGAGATTGTTTGCAATTGATTCTGTCATTTACCGTCTAGTATAGTCTCCAAAGGATCAAAACCAACTGTAAAATGAATTAGACACGATATCTAAAGAGCACGAAAAGTGGCAGTTGTCTCTCAATAATAGAAAGTGTCACATGAGTTCAAAAAGAAATCCACTAAATTTCGATAACACGACAAATTTAACAAAGCTAAAGGTTGTCAGTTCGACTAAATACCTACAAATTAGAATTAAGAACACCTTGAAATGCAACGGTTAAATAGATACTGTTGTGGGGAAGACATAGAAAAGACTACGGTTTATTAGCAACAGATTACTAAAGAGAATGCCTACACTACGACTGTTCGTCCTCCTCTAGAGTACTGCTGTGCTATATGGGATCCTTACCAGATAATATTGACAGAGGACATCTAAAAGTTCCAAAAAAATGGGAGCTCTTTTTCTATTATCGCGAAATAGGGTAGAGAGTATCACGGATGTGATAAGGGAGTTGTGATCATTAAAACAAAAACTTATTTCGTTGTGCCAACATCTTTTCACGATATTTCAGTCACCAAATTTCTCATCTGAATGTGAAAATCGGTTATTGTCGCCAAAAAAATAAATCATCATCAAAATACAGTGAGAGAAATCAGAGTTCGTACAGAAAGATTTATGTCTCCATATTTTCCCACACACTTTTATTAGGTAGAACGGGAGTGAAATTGACTTCTTAAAGAAGATGTTGACTGCGTAAACTTTTCAACTTTGTCCATCGATGCTAGCAATCACAAATCAACAAATTATCCTGTGTTAGTTAAATGTAGTGGTAACTTCCCAGACACATTGCACATCGAAATGGCGGCGTGCCACCAATCGATATATATCTAACGCGCGAGTCTCGAGGAGGCAGATATGGATACTGTGTACAGCGTTGACAAGAGCGCCGACATTGACGAACGTTTTATATCAAAGTTATTTGCAAAACGAACTAGTAATTTTACTTACTTTACTCGTTAGCCAAATCTTCAGTGTAGACAATTTCGCGGGTGATGTAGGCAGCCCGGAGCAATCCTTTATTTCCATAGCTATGATATACTCTTAATATGTAGCTTAGATATATCGGCAGGTTCTCACAACTAATGGTTTGGCCAGACCACCAAAGACTGTAATAGTAGAAATACTGGAAAATATATAGTTTTTCGAGGCCTCCCGGTCGGCCCTCTCTGATAACTGAAAGTTTCAAAGATTTCCAGAACGGTTCAGTATTCCGTGTGTCGGCCGATGTGTCGTTGAAGACACCAATACAACGGATTGGTTCACAAGTTCGTGACCTATGCCTTCTCTCTTACAAGTTCTATAAGACTTTCAACCGTCAGTTTTAGTTAAGTATGGTGCTCGGCAAAATGAAGTTCTTTATAAGGAGCACTTCGTTCTTACACCTACAGTGCACTCTACGTATAACTTCCTATACTCCCTTTCATTACCTACGAAAATCAATATGAATACGCTTTATTTCATTTTATAGAGTACGTTCTCTCCCGTATGTCACTCATCAACTTATACAACCTTGATGGGATTTTCACTCTGCAGCGGAGTGTACGTTGATATGAAACTTCCTGGCAGATTAAAACTGTGTGCCGGACCGAGACACGAACTCGGGACCTTTGCTAAACTTTGTTTTTGCAGGAGAGCTTCTGTAAAGTTTGGAAGGTAGAACACGAGATACTGGCAGAAGTAAAGCTGTGAGGACGGGGCGTCAGTTGTGCTTGGGTAGCTCAGATGGTAGAGCACTTGTCCTCGAAAGGCGAAGGTCCCGAGTTCGAGTCTTGGCCCGACACACAGTTTTAATCTGCCGGGAGGTTTCTTCTACAACCTCGTTCATACCACCGGTAGGGACACTTTAACTCGCGACAATAACGTGGTACAACTCACGACAGACAGCGTAGTAGTCCCAAAAAGTATTCACTCTCATTTAAGTTCCCGACGCCTGGCTTGTGACGTGTGTTCTTTCACGCAGCACGACAATATAACGAGACGCCTTTCGATCATTCAGTTGGGAGCTTTCAAACCTTGTATTTTTTCCTGATGGAAGACATTTTCTTACATTTTGTGGAGTACAACTGGTAACTAAAATCTACAGTGACGGCCTTCTTAGAGAGTGTCACACATGTCTCTCCACTACAGCCGGCGCAATTCCTCAGATCGTGATTCAGCAACAAACCATACTCCCAACAAAAGTGTAAGCAATTATGTACTCTACACGATTGCGGTATTTACTTCCATCACGTAAGACTATTCGAACTGGATACTACAACAGATTCAGTGATCACTAACGCTCTATGACGTTCCGTTGTGAAACCGCAGAAAACGATGTCCTTATTTGCTGTTTCGTGTGTTGCGCGTCTGATATATATCGATCGAAATCAGGCCGTGACTTCGATATGCAAAGGGTCTTGTAAATTACCAATACTTCATTTCAGAAAGCGAAGCGCAACAAATAATACTGGAATCCATTTCTACTGAAAATGTAACTTCTAATCGAAAATATAAGAATGTAATGTTGTTTCTGCATGATCGCTGCTTAGAATCAAAGTTTGAGCCTATATCTGCTGACAATGCGAACGGTATTTTTGGCGGGCTAAGCAGAAATGGTAGCGAAAATGTTTTTGCAAAATTGCAGGCAATCCTTGGTGGAAATTATAGTTATGGCATGCGTGGCACAGATCATCTACAACACTGTGGATACAGCCGTTGGGAATCTGACAGATGATACAGTGTCTACATCTACATCGACATCTACATACATACTCCACAGTCCTCCATACGGTGCGTGGCGGAGGGTACCTCGTACCACAACTAGCATCTTCTATCCCTGTTCCACTCCCAAACAGAACGAGGGAAAAATGATTGCCTACATGCCTCTGCACGAGCCCTAATCTCTCTTATCTTATCTCTGTGGTCTTTCCGCGAAATGTAAGTTGGCGGCAGTAAAATTGTATTGCGGTCAACCTCAAATGCTGATTCTCTAAATTTCCTCAGTAGCGATTCACGAAAAGAACGCCTCCTTTCCTCTAGAGACTCCCACGCACGTTCCTGAAGCATTTCAGTAACACTCGCGTGGTGATCAAACCTACCAGTAACAAATCTAGCAGCCCGCCACTGAATTGCTTCTATGTCCTCCCTCAATCCTACCTGATAGGGAAACCAAACGCTCGGGCAGTACTCAAGAATAGGTCGTATTAGTGTTTTATAAGCGGTCTCCTTTACAGGTGAACCATATCCTCCCAAAATTCTACCAATGAACCGAAGACAACTATCCGCCTTCCCCACAACTGCCATTACATGCTTGTTCCACTTCATATCGCTCTGCAATGTTACGCCCAAATATTTAATCGACGTGACTGAGTCGAGCGCTACACTACAAATGGAGTATTCAAGCATTACAGGATTATTTTTCCTATTCATCTGCATTAATGTACATTTATCTATATTTAGAGTTAGCTGCCATTCTTTACACCAATCACAAATGCTGTCCAAGCCATCTTGTATCCTCCTACATCCACTCAACGACGACACCTTCCCGTACACCACAGCATCATCAGCACATTGCCGCACATGCTATCCGCCCTATCCAAATGATCATTTATGTAGATAGAAAACAACAGCGGAACTACCACACTTCCCTGGTGCACTCCAGATGATACTCTCACCTCCGATGAAGACTCACCATCGAGGACAACGTACTGGGTTCTATTACTTAAGAAGTCTTGGAACCACTCACATACTAGGGAACCAATCCCATATGCTCGTACCTTAGTTAGGAGTCTGCAGTGGGGCACCGGGTCAAACGCTTTCCGGAAGTCGAGGAATATGACATCAGTCTGATACCCTTCATCCATGGTTCGCAAGATATCATATGAAAAAAGGGCGAATTGCGTTTCGCAGGAGCGATGCTCTCTAAAGCCGTGCTGATGCATGGACAGCAACTTCTCTGTCTCAAGGAAATTCATTATATTCGAACTGAGAATATGTTCGAGAATCCTGCAACAAACTGATGTTAAGGATATTGGTCTGTAATTTTGAGGATCCGTCCTTCTACTCTTTTTATATACAGGCGTCACCTGCGCTTTTTTACAGTCGCTCTGGACTTTATGTTCAGCAAGAGATTCGCGAATCTCTACTAACGTTTGCCTGACCTCATTCTCCCGATCTCTCTTGCACCGCGAGTGCAACTGCCTTTGCTTCCTGAGCATTCTCCGAATAGCACTGTTAAACCACGGTGGGACTTTTCCGTCCGTAACCCACTTTTTCGGCACATACTTGTCCAATGCGTGATTTACAATGTGTTTGAAATTTGCCCATAATTCTTCCACGTCCATCGTACCGGAAGTAAATGATATCGATGCATTTACTAAGTTGGATGCTAACAACTGCTTATCTGCTCTTTCTAGTAAGAATACTCTCCTAGCCTTCTTGACCGACTTTTTAACTTTCGTAACCATAGTCGTAACGACAACATCATGATCACTAATCCCTGTCTCAACACTGACACCGTCGATAAGATCTGGTCTGTTCGTTGAAACCAGATCTAAAATATTTCCATTACGCGTTGGCTGTCAATTAGGTTGCTCAAGACAGTTTTCGGATAATGTGTTCAAAAGTAATTCACACGACGGCTTATCTGTACCACCTGTAATGAATCCATAGACATCCCAGTCTATACTAGATAGGTTGAAGTCACCTCCGATACCACTTGTCAACTTTACAAGTAGGCTTATTTTCGTAATTGTACCGTAAGGCTGGAAAAACACGTAGTTCTGTGACTTTTTAAATGTCAGTTACTGTAGATGCCCAGGCTATAGCGGTAAAAGTTGATTGGCATTGCTTCCTACTCTTAAAATAATTTTTAATTGATACCCTGCTCTAAAATTATATTTTCTCTCTGAATCTGGTTCTCCTTGGAAGCTGAGTTGTTTCCTCATAGTCAGATCAATTAATCTGAAAGAAACTTGCCTGCTGTTCTTGCGGAGAAGCTCTTTATCTTTAAAGTTAACTTAATTTTAATCGCCCTTTCGTTATAGCAACAACTCGAATGCTTCAGTTCTTGTCTCATTTGGTTTTATTTCCCGCTGCTGTAGTGTAATGAAATAAATTGAGTGGGAGGAGGAAAATAGCCTTTCGTGGCTGTCGTCTGACTGAATTACGATCCTTCTGGGTGTTACACTGCGTTGTTCTGTGAAGTAAATGTGCTGCTACCAGTCCATGAAATATTTATTTTACAGTATTACATAAATGGCTTTTTAGAGTACAATGAAGATACTTAAGTGAAAAACATTGTTGTGAGTAGTCTTCTACACTTCCACGGTTCAGCATCTCTTCGTATAACAAGCAGGTTTAACCCCAACTCATCCTTATTCCCTGAATCATGAGGTGATAAATAGATGTGGCTATGAACAAGTGATGCATTTTGTCTGTTTACAGGGATATTCTACAACGTGCAATTCCCAACAAATAACTCATTTCTCACGAGGAAGTATGGTTGACCGTGATTGTAGTGGAACAATGACTGTATTTGTACTACAAGAAAATTAAAATTATTGAAAATAGGTCTAATGTTACCAATTCCAGTAAATTTGTAGTTCATGAGCGTTTAAGCCAAAGGTATATGAGTAAATGGAGCTCTGCATTTAATGAACTTACAGAACAAACACCTTCATGAGAGTGACGTTGTGTGATAAACGCTAGAGATTTAATCTGATGTCTCATATAGACCTGAGGTAATTATCCGCTGAAGCAAAGCAAAATAAAATCTTACGTCTGGCAGTGTTTCAGCTGGCTGTGATCCAAGCGAGGGATTTACATAGTGTCAAGTATCCTTATCGACCAGTTTGCTGCGTGAAAATTTTTCCTCTGTAGCGTGTATGTTGTTGGGAGACTTCCAAATGGATTACTACTCGCTCATTCAAGAACCAGCAGGGGACCAGTATTCTAATTGATAGACTTCCTTAGTAGGCATAATCGGTAATTCACAGTATAAACAAATACTGTTTCAACACAAACAAGTGTTGTAAGATAATAACAATCAGTAGATCATGTTGTTGTTGTTGTGTATTACTACATCTAACATAGTGGTAAGGCGAGATGGTGAGAAATGTCATTGTGGGATAGCTGGATAGGAGCAAAACGTATTTTTTATTTCACAAAATGCATTTTAACAATTAGCTGCTCGTCTTGCTTCTCCAGTGATGTTTCTATGCTTGACATAAAATACGACCGTCAGTATTCTAAGACAAATTGGTTACACAATCGTAGATAATTTCGATACAGTTGAGCTTGAAAAGAATATGGGATGATTTAAACTAATCTGTTTAACGCTACATCCTGTAAAATGATTAATAACCGAAACTGGTAGATAACTAATGGGACTATAAATATTTGGTGGTTAAAATGCATTTCATAAAGTACTTTACGGCTAATGAACCTCACCTCATGGAAACATTAACAGAGCATAAATTATTAGTAAACAAATTAACACAGTAACCAGACGATTTCCTTAACATGTGTTTGTCAAAGTGAACGAAGACTGATTACAAATAATGCAGTAAGCGGTATAGTTCTCAGGGTCACCAAGGGAGAGGCAGTCTGTACTAAAGTACAAATGATGGTTCAAATGGTTCAAATGGCTCGGAACACTATGTGACTTAACATCGGAAGTTATCAGTCCCTTAGAACTTAGAACTATTTAAACCTAACTAATCTAAGGACGTCACACACATCCATACCCGAGGCAGGATTCGAACCTACGACCGTAGCAGTCGCGTTGTTCCGGGCTGAAGCGCCTAGAACCGCTCGGCCACCGAGACCGGCTACAAATGATGGATTTGTAGCCAAACCCAGATGGCGTCTGCATAACGTCACATAGTAAAGTGGTTCGGAGTGCGAGTGGGGCTTGTGGGTGGTGCCGGCTGTGCTGCACTGCAGTGGCAGAGGGCCCTCATAGTCCACTGCTGCTGGAGGTGTGGTACAGTGGGTGTGCACCGTAGGGTCTGCAAATAACACGTGACCGCTCTCAGCGTCTGACAGGAACTTGCAATTCTGTTGCCAACTATGACACCTGCGGTGTGGTATCGATGTACAATACGGCAGTTGAGGACTTCACCTTGCTACATTCCCATGAGTTATTTGAACATTATACAGGGTGGTCCATTGATCGTGAACGGGCCACATATCTCACGAAACAAGCGTCACACAAGAAAACTAGAAAAACTTGTCTAGCTTGAAGGGGGAAAACAGATGGCGCTATGGTTGGCCCACAAGATGGCGCTGCCATAGGTGAGACAGATATCAACAGCGTTTATTTAAATAGGAACTCCCATTTTTTATTAGATATTCGTGTAGTACGTAAAGAAATATGAATGTTTTAGTTGGACCACTTTTTTCGCTTTGTGTTAGATGGCGCTGTAATAGTCACAAATATATGGCTCACAATTTTAGACGAACAGTTGGTAACAGGATGATTTTTTAAATTAAAATACAGTACGTTTGAACATTTTATTTTGGTTTTTCAAATTTGATACATGTATCTTTGTGAACTTATTATTTCTGAGAACGCATGCTGTTACAGCGTGGTTACCTCTAAATACCACATTTATGCAATAAATGCTCAAAATGATGTCCGCCAACTTCAATGCATTTGGCATTACGTGTAACCACATTCCTCTCAACAGCGAGTAGTTCGCCTTCCGTAATGCCAGGCGTAGCCAGTGCATCACGATAGCAAATATCCGTCAACTTTCCCCACAGAAAGAAATCCGCGGACGTCAGATCCTGTGAACGTGTCGGCCATGGTATGGTGCTTCGACGACCAATCCACCTCTCATGAAATATGCTATTCAATACCTCTTCAACCGGACGCGAGCTATGTGCCGAACATCCATCATGTTGGAAGTACATCGCCATTCTGTCATGAAGTGAAACATCTTGTAGTAACAATGGTAGAACATTACGTTGGAAATCAGCATACATTGCACCATTTAGATTGCCATCGATAAAATGGGGGCCAATTATCCTTCCTCATTTAACCCACCAAGGTGACTGATGTTCCACTTGTCGTAGCCATCGTGGATTTTCCGTTGCCCGATAATGCATATTATGCAGGTTTACGTTACCGCTGTTGGTGAACGACGCTTCGTGCTCAACTATACACGACGTTCAAAGTCGTCGTCATGCAATTCCTCGTGCATAGAACTATGGTACGGGTGCAATCGATGTTGATGTAGCAATCTCAACACCGATGTTTTTGAGATTCCATATTGTCGCGCGATTTGTCTGCCACAGATGTGCGGATTAGCCGTGACAGCAACTGAAACTCCTACTTGGGCATCATCATTTGTTGCAGGTCGTGTATGACGTTTCTAATGTGGCTGAACACATCTTGTTTCCTTAAATAACGTAACTAACCGGCGAACGTTCCGGACAGTTGGATGATGTCGTCCAGGATACCGACCAGCATACATAGCAAACGCCCATTGGGCATTTTTGTCGCAATACCCGTGCATCAACACGATATCGACCTTTTCCGCAATTGATAAACGGTTCATTTTAACACGGGTAATATATCACGAACCAAGGACTACCAGAATCTGAAGCTGTTACGGTAGAGATTACCGACTGTCATCTTACACACGACTGGAGCAGTGGTTGACGACCATAGACTGCTTTCCGTTATTTTTGACCAAGTCTCGGTAGGCTGGACGTCGTTATCGTTGTCAACCATCTACATAAGTACTAATCCAGTAGTATTACAGTGCAAACGAAGTATCTTGCAAAACTAGCAAAAGAGCATTGAATTTGTGTTAGTGGATTATCATGTTTCACCATTATGTTTATACTGTATACTATTTCATTTTGTATGCAATAAAGGGTGAACCATTCCTAAGGTGCGTTAAATTAAATCCAGTCATTGATCTTGAATGGACTGCTGCTGAATGTGCTATTAAACGTCGTATATGTCGTGTTAATACCTCATAGAATTTGATTTATGGATCCACTTCTTGAATGCCTGTTTTTATGTCTTAGAGAAAAGGGTGTGTCAATTTAACCAAGGTCTTAAAACCGATTTTGTACTACTCTGCAAATTCCTCTTGCCCAAATCAGGCGAAGAAATATACGAAATAGAAAGAAAATGTAAGTTTAATACCATTTCAAATTAGTGGTGGTAGGTACTCAGTTATTGGAAGTGACAAACCGTTAAAATAACTATAGACTTTTGAGTAGAGAGATTGCTGTAGGGCACTGAAAGAAATAGTTCAGCTGTGTGTTAGTGTTGTTAAAAATTAAAGAGATTTTTGAGGAACTTTACACAAAATTACTCAATGTGATAAAAATTAAAATTGCCGTAATAATATGTTCACTTATATTGTAATGCCTGCTTCAAATGGCAGGTTGTAGCTGGAATGGAGCTTGTAAATAGAGGTGCAAAATGTGTGTAATTATTATCCAATCTCAGACAACTTAAAGTTGATAATTTACCATTCTGTAACATGTCGAAGCATACACACATGTTCTAAAACCAGAATGAAAAGTCTTCTGTTAGCATATTTGGCATTTGATTATGGGTGGATGACAGAGGATGAAAGTGAGAGTTTCGTGTTGAATCACAATAGACCAGCATTGTGGGAAACATGTAAATATAAGTGTTGCTGGTTCCTAATACAGATTCATAACACTCCAGTTACGTAAGGATTCCTTCAACGCTAGCACTTAGTACAACTACTCTTTCTCGTCATTATATTCTGGTATGTGAGCGCTGTTGTGTCATTTAAAGGAATGTTAGTTTCACATTTAGTTAACTGCATACAGTGTAAACCAGTCGGCAATATCACTTCTAGAGGAAAGAATGAGTAAATGAAATGTACCAAGTTTATCAACAAGTTAAAGCTGCTATTTATGAAGAAAGTGGGTGATGTAATCAATCGATACTAGGAATCATAGATCAGATTAAATGTACTTTCCGATGAAATGGGTCCACAGTGCGGAGATACTTCAGGGTATAGAATACGCCAGAAAAAAATTACAAAATAAGTATTTAGAAAGAACCACAGATATCCTAATGTACCTTCCACAGATGTGGGAGAATTGGTAATCAAGGATGTGGAATAAGCCAAGGAAATCGTAAATATATTTTTATAATTGAGTAAACAACTTGTCACAGACCGTAATAAACGTTCATTACACTGAGGTGCATATGATAAATACTAGGCTGTTGCAGACAAGCATCATCAAACAGAAAAATCATTTTAAATTATTTATAATAATCATATTACGGCACTGAATCTGTAGGGAAGTCAGATTGTTGTAATACTCACAATTTTTTGGTAATAAACATATAGTTCTGACAAATTCATAAATCGAATGGATGGAGCTGACCATTCATTAGATATCTAGGCACCTCTTAACATGGACATCATTGGTAGTTAAATTTTTTACGACTGCTGCCATCTCATTGAAATAATATTTTCTTGAATAGTGGAGAAAAGTACGTTGCTTTATATCTTTGTGAAGATTATTGTTCTTTTTAGTGATAAATCAATGAACTGAGCTGTTCGATTGAAAAAAATGTATGTATTTTTAATCGAAATCATTAAACAGGCCTGAGATCTAGAGTTTACGCCACAAATAATTCCTTGAGACGTTTTTGTACCCCGAGAACTTTACTTTGCCTCGCTGTGTTACCCCAGAAAGTAATCCTGTATGACATTATGGAATGAAAGTAATTACAGTGTGCCAGATTTTTATTTTTGTATGATCTAAGTCTGACAACACTCTCTTTATGAAAATTCCAGTTTCTCATTCGAATCAAGTACTTACATGCACTGTTCAGTACAGTGTATTACATATACTCTAACTGTGATCAGGGATGATCAGAATTTCAGTTGTACAGAGGCAGCAATCGCAAAAAATATTTAAATGAACAGCTGCATTTAACTGCTGATATTGTGAATATATTCTTGTAAAGTAAGAAGATGGTATTAAGTCGAAAAGAAGAATTAGGGTTTCTCTCAGCTTATGTCTATCGTATTTGCCTAGAACAGTTCTAGGAAAGTGAACAGTGTCATTCTAATGGTGCATATAGGGATGCTACACATGCCACCAGTAACTTGAATGATAGATGTCACTTCATGATCCCAGTCTTATCTCACAATGTGAGCAATTACTAAGTTATTTCTTGGTCACAAACATTTGTGAACAAACGATGCAGTGACAGATAGTAATCTAGAAGTATAAGTAAATCCATTTCACATTTATCTTATTTCATTGAATATGGCGAAATATATATCACTTAAGAATACTTTTGCAGTAATATTCCAAGAGAGGAGATGCAATATAAATTTCCAATTTACGAATTCACTTAATTGTGAACATAGTTCTTGAAATCAGAAAATTCTAGATAATGTGGACATATTTCCCTGACAATCTGATTATGCGTCCTTCCATATCTTTTTGTGTGCAGTGAATTATTTTCAATGGGATATTATTTACATAGATTTGAGAATTCTAAGTCAAACATCAGGTGAAACTACAGCAGAGGAGGATTAAAAACGAAGTCTGTGTGTGGAATATATTGATGCATAAGAAACTAGGAGAATATTCTAATTTATTTTTGAAAAAAGAAAGCTACTGTTTTCTGATGTGTTGTAAACCATCTGTAGCGTTTATCTTACTGAAAGTAACGGAATGAACCTCGTTCCTTACATTACTTCACTTGACCTCACAAAGGATGTGCTACTGAAAATGACTAGACAAAGACTGTGGTTTATTACTGACACTGCACAATTTCAGTTTGTCGAAAAAAGGTATTTAAGGCGGAATTGGTATTTGTTTATGGCAATATGACTTTCAAACCATTGGTTCATGAATCATTATGATAACAAAAAAAAGAGAATATACTGTATCTTCATTTGAACAGCCCTTACATCTAGGTAATTTTACATTATGATCTGGTGTCCAATTTAGTATTCCTCTCCTCAGAGAATGTTGAAACATTCGATTTGAAAAATGCCCCAGATGATTGTGACTTGAGACATATTTTGCAAGTAGATTTCGAATATCTTTACAATGTCGATAATTTTTCATACGGATTTACCTGACTCTTCGACAAATGGTCCCCACCATCTCAGAGTGACAAAGCTTGTAAATTAAATTCGACTTTATATGATAACAATAACTAAGTTACTCAGACAGAAAACATCTAAATCAACTTTTACATCACAAATACTGGTAAAAATTTTCATAGTGTTTTGTTATTTATACAAGTTCGTAGGATGAAGCCATAT
The DNA here is from genome assembly GCF_023864275.1 of Schistocerca cancellata. NCBI lineage: Eukaryota > Metazoa > Arthropoda > Insecta > Orthoptera > Acrididae > Schistocerca > Schistocerca cancellata. Next base: position 684,298,561 of record NC_064630.1, on the reverse strand, counting down.
AGTGAGGCTAATGCACTGAAATGTATGAGTGCAAGAAATGATTTTGAGAAGAATTATTTTTCCAATGGATGAATTACAGCGCATTTGATAAAGCTACACATAATTTATGATGTATGTGAGACATATAACTAACGATTTCTTCCGAGGGTACATACACAGAAGGTGCACTGATTGCAAAACATTAAAAACAGTGTTGTTTCAAGAATAATTCAGTTGGTATTGAATTAAAGAGTCTTAGCTAAATGTTTGATAAACCCATTGCAGCATAAATGGCCATCCCAGATACCTCAAAGGCGCGTCTAATAGATTGTCATCTTGTATATGTACTAAACAAGTTTCTGGATAACTGTTCAAAACTCTGTTTTTAGATACCTATAGATTAACTTATCACATTAAAACTTTAGCTATTTGCGACGATATCAGGAGTGATCTACATACATGTTTTGATACTTCAGGTTCCTCTGTAATTAACAAATATAAGACTCCACTTTAAATTAAAAAGATCGACGAATGAAAGATGTGATGAATGGTGAACCTGTTACTAAATTTGTGGGTGCACAAGCTAAAATGTACATCCAGGAGACTGAGTCAGGACGCTTAATTTACTGAGCAAAGAGTGTGAAACAGCATTTGGTTAGAGAATTTCCCATTCAGGGGTTTCCATACTATGTACTGAATTCTGAAGCTAAAACTATTGTACAGCTTGTTATTCAAATTCCACGTCTTCTGTTAAATAGAAAAATATAGGTTTATTACCTCTAAATGATAAGCGCTTTATAGCTCCAGATGAAGCGAATAGATTAACTTGCGGACACTATCATCTAAAAATGTTGTTGATGATGACTGATTTAATGTGTACTAGTGAAAATGTACAAATACTTAATATGAATTGTAACTGATGTGCATACGTTAGCTCTGGGTCACTATAGTGTGAAAAATGTAAAAAAGTTAAATGTTACTCGTAACTGATTGCAGTGGATATGTGGGAAACGTAACTGATGTGTATCATTACTGAGGTAAATTCCTTAACCTGAGGTAACCATAGCCTGAAAATGTGAAAACGTTAATTTATTTTAGTGTATGTGTGAGAACTGTAAATCATTGCAAAATTTAAACTATAAATACCCTTAACATGTGCAGTGCACGTAGCAGGGTATACTGAACATTGTGTGTAAACTTAATTTTTACAATATAAACAGAACTACCACTATGGCTGAAAGTAGCAATTGGTTGTACCATGCATTCCATTTTAGCATTAATTATGAATGGGTGGCCTTAGCTTATTGCTAAATACAGTAAATTTTTTATATTAACCCCTGCCACCATGCCTGACTCTGCTGACTAACGTAAACTGTATGCAGTAAAAAAAGTGTGTACCTATCATTTCTTTATTTTTCAAACCTTTTCAAATTAAAATTTACATCTCAAGTATATATTTTCTTCCATTTCCCATCTGTGCGTTATCAAGATGTTGATGTTTCATTCAAGTACTCATCAGGAAGGTATTGGATAGTTAACGTCTGTGGCGCAAGCTAATGACTGGATTTCAGCCAGACTACAAGACTACAGGTAGACTGCTGCCTTTTTATTCACCGTGACACTTGGTGATGTGACGGGGCTCTCGTTCTGGCCGCCTCTTACCCATTGAAAGGTCCCCACTACTCATTTTGACAGCAGAGTGAGATGACATGGTGTTATCCTGGAGTGAGAAGAACGAGAAAAAAGTCCTACTGATATCCAGTATTAAAAATAGACTTCCATACCGGAGACGGTGTTCGACGTGCTAAAATATGTGTGAATTCCTAAGCGACGAAACTGCTGAGGTCATAGGTCCCTACACTTACACACTACTTAAACTAATTTATGCTAAGAAGAACACACACTCCCATGCCCGAGGGATGACTCGAACCTCTGGCGGTAGGGGCTACGCAATCCGCGACATGGCGACTCAAACCACGCTGCCAGTCCGCAAGGCTTCAATGTGCTAGTCGACCATGGCCACGGCAATTGTGAAGATAGAAACAATTAACTGAAACAGTAAAGGATTTGACATAGAAATTTTGTTAGTGGTGTATAGATCAGGGAGAGATGAAACTTACTGATATTGATACAAAGATTAGTGGAATTTTGATACAGAAATTATTAGAGTGTAGAGAAGACACATGTTAAATTTACTGATGGCAGTGTAAAGCATTTTACATATACATTAGTGGAGGATAAAACAGAGACATATGAAAATTACCGATGAGCACATACAGTATTTGGTATTTTTTGTTGGAAAATAAAACAGAGAGACATGAAATTTACAAACGATGAGGTAGACATGGAAGTATTGTAAGTTACGCCATTTACGTAATGTTTGTTGCTGTGTGTGCACATATAATATGAATTTTAATGCTGGGACAGTACAGTATTTGGCATACACATTTTATCCAAAAAAAGAATAAAAACAGAGACACTTAGAGAAACATGAAATACAAAGAATGACTGTTACATAATGTGTGTGAGTGTGTGTGTGTGTGTGTGTGTGTGTGTGTGTGTGTGTGCGAGAGAGAGAGAGAGAGAGAGAGAGAGAGAGAGAGAGATAGATTGAGAGAGAGAGAGAGAAAGAGAAAATAAAAAGATGGAATGTTACATAAAGTATATATATATATATATATATATATATATATATATATATATATATATGTGTGTGTGTGTGTGTGTGTGTGTGTTTGTGTGTGTCTGTGTCTGTGAAAATACAAACATGGAATGTTAGAAAATGTGTGTGTGTGTGTGTCAGAGAGAGAGAGAGAGAGAGAGAGAGAGAGAGAGAGAGAGAGAGAGTGGGGGAGGGGGGGGGGAGAAAATCAGGGAAAGACAGAGAGATGTATTTACCGTTGAAACAAAATTTTCGCTGAATGCCTCCAGTTTACGCAATGCAGGTGAAATTTCCTAATTTTAAAAGTAATTCATTGTTTTCGTCGTACTTTTTGGATCATGGTGCCATTTTAAGTAATCCATCTGTTAGCTTGCGTAATGCTTTGACACATGTGAGGTAACAGGCATAGTACTTGGCTTGAACATTTGGAATATATCACCATATTCGTCTGTAACATCAGAGATGGGTTACCAAATAGCCTTCTCACACATCTCGTTGTAATGGTATTACTTAAGAAGAAATTGCTGCAATGAAAAACGATAACCAAGTGATAGGATATCAATACACTATCAGAAATTTTTACAACTATAAAGAAGCATAAATTTCACTTTAAGAACGAAGGATTTCCAAAGGAGAACGAAGTAGTTTAGCATTCAACAGCAAAACTGTACACTACTGGCCATTAAAATTGCTACACTAAGAAAAAATGCAGATGATAAACGGGTATTCTTTGGACAAATATATTATACTAGAATTGACATGCGATTACCTTTTTAGGCGATTTGGGAGCACAGATCCTGAGAAATAATTACCCAGAACAACCACCTCTGGCCATAATAACAGCCTTGATACGCCTGGGCATTGCGTCAAACAGTGCTTGGATGGCGTGTACAGATACAGCCGCCCATGCAGCTTCAACACGAAACCACAGGTCATCACGAATAGTGACTGGTGTATTGTAAAGAACCAGTTGCTCGGCCATCATTGACCAAACGTTTTCAATTGGTGAGAGATCTGGAGAACGTGCTGGCTAGGGCAGCAGTCGAACATTCACGAAGCCCGTACCTGCTTCCAATGAGCGTTGTCGCTAAACACGGATGCGACCATCATGATGGTGTAAACATAACCTGGATTCATCCGAAAAAATGACGTTTTGTCATTCGTGCACCCAGGTTCGTCGTTGGAATACACCATGGCCGGCGCTCCTGTCTGTGATGCAGCGTCAAGGGTAACCGCAGCCATGGTCTCCGAGCTGATAGTCATGTTGCTGCAGAGGCCTTCGAACTGTTCGTGCAGATGGTTGTTGTCTTGCAACGTCCCCATCTGTTGACTCAGGGATCGAGACGTGGCTGAAGGATACGTTACAGCCATGCGAATATGATGCCTGTCATCTCGACTGCTAGTGATACGAGTCCTTTGAGATCCAGCACGGCGTTCCGTATTACCCTCCTGAACCCACTGATTCCATATTCTGCTAACAATCATTGGATCTCGACGAACGCGAGCAGCAATGTCGCGATACGATAAACCGCAATCGCGATAGGCTACAATCCGACCTTTATCAAAATCATATACGTGATGTTATGCACTTCTCCACCTTACACGAGACATCACAACAACGTTTCACCAGGCAACGCTTATCAATTGTTTTTTGTGTATGAGAAATCGGTTTGAAACTTTCCTGATGTCAGCACGTTGTAGGTGTCGCCACCGGCACCAACCTTGGGTGAATGCTCTGAAAAACTAATCATTTGCATATCACAGCATCTTCTTCTGGTCTGTTAGATATCGCGTCTGTAGCACGTCATCTTTGTGGTGTAGCAATTTTAACGGCCAGAAGTGTATTTAGCTTTCGATATTTACTTTAGTGGTTTATTTCTCTTTTCGTCCTGTTTCAGTAAATGGAAAATATTTCTTTTCATGTAATTCGCAATAAACTTTAGATCCAAAAAATAAGGAGTGTATAACAGGTGATAAAAGAGAAGTTATTGCATAAAAAGAAATCTGCATGTCAGTTAATTTCTTCCATGTCCCTGTGTAATTATTACGCTTTAATACTGACGATAAAAGAATGACATCTTCTTACTTATCTTTCTTATAACAAAAAGACAAAGAAGTCGACCCCACAAGACCACAAAGGTGAAGTAGTGGAAGGTCTATAAGAGTAGGTAAACAGGCAAGAAACAAGAAAGTTGATCAGTCAGTAAAGCAGTTGCCCTCGACAGTCAAGGTGTCAGCTTCGAACACGGCCCACCACACAATTTTTAAATTTGCTACGAACTTTCAAATAAGCATACATCCTTCTGCAGACTGAAGATTGATTCTGGAAAAAGATAAATTGTTCTGAACATGTACTACTGTAAATCAAAAAAGAAAATTCTGTTCCAATAAGCTTTTATAGTAGTTAAAATGACAAATGCTGCTGAATCTGATAAAAACAGTCTCGCCCTCACTGCTAATTTATAAAGCACAATTCTTATTTTACTTAATGTGCCTTTCTTCCCTCGAGCGTTATGCAGACCATTTTTTTCTTTATTGATCATTAATTTTCCCTACCGCTATAAACAATTCAGATGGGATGTGGTAGGGGGCATGTGACACATAACTGTTCTGGAATCATGAATACAGCTGTACACTTGAAAACGACCATTGTAATAAATGTCTAAAACAATAACATAAGGCGTCTATTGTTGCGTTTCTGTATAAACCACAGGTAACGATGATGTGACTGACCTATCTAACGGAAAGCACTGCATGAATATTTCTTAGTTATCAGATCAAAATATGATTGACTCGGATGGAAGTGAATGGGGCAGCTTTTTCAAAAATGATAATGTTCAAATGTGTGTATGGAATCTTATGGGACTTAAGTGTTAAGGTCATCAGTCCCTAAGCTTACAAACTAAGTAACCTAAATTATCCTAAGAACAAACACACGCACCCATGCCCGAGGGATAACTCGAACCTTCGCCGGGATCTGCCGCACAGTCCATGACTGCTGCGCCCAAGACCGCTCGGCTAATCCCGCACGGTGGGTCAGCTTGTGTGGACGGGTTATTGGAGGTTTTATCTTGATTGAGGATACAGTGGTAAAATGTGTAAATATCAACATCGAGTTCTGGGTAAGTAATGAGTGAGCTTCCAATGGGATATAGAGTTTATGAAGAAGTTAGGCAAAGTCGGAGTGGGGCCCGCCCAAATCCTGTGCAACCTAGGCTTGAGGCATCAGCTGTGGTCTTCGCATTTACGAGGTGTGTAGAAATTTTCTGAAAAGTTCCAAGATACTGACGAAAGAAAGGAAAGTTGTCATCTAGTACAGAATGTGTGTAAAAGAAGGAAGACGATATGGTCGGCGAGAAAGGAACCTGGAATTCGTGGATCTGTAAGGTGTAGCAAAACGTCTCAGATTACTAATAAATATTACATATCCTACTTTGATAGTCATACGATTTTTCTTGAAGTTCAGGTAGATTACCTCTTAACCATGTTTCAGTGTTAATATTTAGTATGCTGCAGTGAAGGTGATATTGTTCTTTCCCCGAGTTGGTATGTGTTAATATATGTGTTATAGGCAGCTGGCTCTAGCACGCGACAACAGCAGTACACAACTACGTAAACACTAAAAAAACACTACTGATAATGATGCACTGATATACAGGCACATTCCATCTCTCTAACAAGTTGCGTAGACAGGAAAAGTGCAGAGACAGCCAATGCCATCCCATAATAACTTACCAGCCTCATCATAAACTACACGAAGTAAGAGACGTGGATATAGACAGTCTCATTACTTGTATATAGACAGTCTCATTACATTGAGGGTACTATCCTTTTTCTGCAATGAAGGATGTCTACTAGCAGAACAGCATGCGGATGACCGTTTGAATATACCGTACATCGAGACAGAAAATGTGGTGACGCTTATTTATTATTTGCAGTCAGTGACAAGCTGTCGAATCTAAAATTCACTGTCTCGTGACAAGAGAGCAACGAAATGTGCAGGGCCAGAACAACAGAAGTAATAAATCGTAAGCGCTGAAAACACATTGTAACAGCGTCTGTTATATAAAAATTTATTACATATATGACAGCGTCCAGATATTTCGATAATTTGCTGTACGTTATGATGATGTGGAACTGATACCAAAGTCTCTTCGTTGCCAGAAAAAAATTTATCTCGAGCTCTACGTCCGCAGTCGAGGCAAACGATGCAGCAGATAAAGCATACAAGTCACTATTATAGTCGCCGGCATCTGCAAATTCACCTTACCCATACGCGGTATTTGATATTCCCTCTTAACGACATGGTTTGTCACGAAATTTTGTCTTTAAATATTGCATCATACAAGAAACTTCTCACGTTCAACGAAACTGACGACGCGGTTTCTTAGGGATATTCACGTTTTATCCAGGAGAACGGACAGCCCTCCAGTAGCCGAACGTAGATTACAGAAAAAATACTAGTGATACAGTTTCTCTTTCTACGTCACGCTAGTTGCACATGCTGGAGACAAGTGTTCGATATTATTCGTTAATATATACCTAATGCTGCAAGCAACATCGTGAGTTTCCTTCCGCATTGAATAACCAGTCATCAATAATGGAAATCTAATTTCTGTAGCATATTAGGTTTTCAAATGATGGAATACACATTTCGTTTATAGCATACAACAAAGGCACTGAATTACATTAATAACTGAAGTAACATTTGATCGCTTTGTTGTGAGTTCCGGTGATGATCGAAATCTGTTGGAATAAAATGGTTCAAATGGCTCTGAGCACTATGGGACGTAACATCTGAGGTCATCAGTCCCCTAGAACTTAGAACTACTTAAACTTAACTAACCTAAGGACATCACACACATCCATGACCGAGGCACGTTTCGAACCTGCGACCGTAGCGGCCGCGCGGTTTCAGACTGAAGCGCCTAGATCCGCTCGGCCACACCGGTCTGCTCTGTTGGAATATTCGATTTCATCTCTCCATCACACTATTTTTCACGACATGTGTGTACTTTACACACTTGCTTGAGACATTTGGACTCATATATCTAACTCCTAATTAGGGTTGTCAATGAATTCATACAAACTCGAATTCTGTACTGCACGAGGCTTTCTTCACCTTCGAAGAGAACTAATTATATCTTGTTTGGAAGTTTATGGTACACAACAGTGGTCGCATTGAAAATAATGTCAGTGTTAGTCCCAACTCGTCCTACACGATTGTATATCGTGATGTTAAACGATCACTTCTTAACACCACATACCCGAAGGAAGTTTTCTTCACTCAAATCCTTACCTTATATCCATTGCCCCAGACAAGCTTAATTTTTTTAGGTATAAATGGTCTTATCAGAGATTGAAGGCCGAAGGAAAGAAAAGGAGTACAAAGTAACTTAGACGACCAGCTTCGAGTAAGGCGAACTAAAGTTTATTGTACGTCACGCCGTATTTCGGCATTTTTTTCCATATACAATTTATTGGCAGAGATCTGAGGTGAAAGAGGCGGCAAATTCCAAAAATACTCATGGGCTCAGCTTGGTATGGACACCAGACTTTTCAGTTTGTTGTGTGGCACACACATTTGTTTTAGATTTTCATTTGTTAATTCTGTCCTTTGCAAAGCGCAATAGCTTATTTTCATACAATTACATTCTTATAAGTAGATGTTTAAGCAATATTAAAAATAAGATTAAAAACTAAAAATATAAAATTCTGTGTTTGCTTCCAGTGAGTATTGTTACGTGGAGAGGAAAATTACGTCATTTATATAAAAAAGAATTATTATAATAATTAACAATGGAATTAAATTTAACTACTGTTAACTGGGAGCCGTCTTCTCCAATGCAATCTATCCTCTCTTACATGCACAGATTTCTCATCGTGAGGATATTCGCTTTCATTCCCCATACATGGTACATATACAGTAGGTGCTGACTGCAGATAATGTTATTTACAATGTTCTTTCCAAGAAGGTGTATAATCTTTCTTTCCTTCCTCTTCTGAATTCGCAGCCATGAGAAACGTAATGTATAAAATGCCTTTGTGGTTAACTTTCCAGAAACGTGGTTTATTATGCGTTGATACTGAGGACGTGTCAAATAAATATAAAGATTTGCCAAACTTGCTGCTTCAACCCACGACCCTGACATAAGGGGATTCAAGTAGTTCTCCCCACTTTTTCTGACGACATATCTCGTGGAGTTCAGGGAAATTCACTTATACGAATGCTGTCTAAAATTAATGAACACAGAGTATTTAACTGTTGTGATTGCAGGTTGTTGTCACATTCCATTTCCATGAAAAACTATTTGACCGTGTAAATAAATTAATATTCTCACACAGGAAAATCTTTTGGAAAAAAAAGTAGATTATTAGACTTCGTATCAAAATTCCAGGTGCGACTTTAACTAATAAAATGGCTAACAGTAGAGCGCTGATTGTTCTAGCTTCTTGCACCAACAAACGAACTGCCAGATAGTTATTTAAAATGGCCAAAAATTGTTTTTGTGATTCAATTAACGTGAAAAGAATAATAGGTTAATTAATTTGCTGTAATAATACAGTTTTGAATTAAACACAGCAATATTATTAATTGAAATCATACATTACAATGAACTTACATCTGCAGCATTCGGCGTCTAGAAAAAGAGAAAGGAATAATTACAAACAATGAAACAACATTTGCTCTTTTTATTTTAGAAAAATATTTATTACTTGAATAGACGGTTTACATAACATGTTGTATTACACGTAGCTTGTTATCTTACAGCTCTTTACAATTAGTAGCTATACGATAGTTTCTATAAAAAGAAGTCGCATTATGAATACTTTGAATAACAACCACTACACAGTAGCACACAAACAAGAATTTGTTCACTACTTCTGTTTCGTAACGTATCAACTTCTAGCATGTTTCGGGATAAAATGTACGCTACACTGACTGTCTGAACTACTTCTCCTCCACAAATCTCGTCCGTAAGAGGCTACACTTAAAACTGATATGTGCAAAAAAAGACTTCTTAAGGCTTAAATCTGTGTTAGAAGTTATAGGTTCCTCCTTTTCTAAATTGTAAGTCTTGCTGTGGCCAGTCTGCATTTCATATCCTCTCCCATATTCAGTTGTTTTTTGTTCCAAATCACCAAATCTCTACTACTGTTAGTGTTTCCTTTCCCAGTATAATTCCCACAACATCACCTGATTTATTTCGACGACATCCCAAAACCCGTTGTTCATCTTCGTCTTGTAACTTCTTGCAAGACGCTGTACGTTCGATTCAGCTGCTCTTCAAAGTCCTTTACTGTCTCTGACACGATTACAATATCATCATCGAACATCAAAGTTTTATTTCTTCTTCCTAAAAATTCAGTTCCATTTCCTATTTCTACTTGGTTTCCTTCAAATCATTCTCCATATAACACAGGATTCGGCTAAAACAATGTTTAACTACCTTCTGAACCATTGCTTTCCTTTCATGTCCTTCGACTCCTATAACTGCAGTCTGGTTTCTGTAGAAATTTTAAATAGCCTTTTCTACCTTATATTTTGTACCTTCTACGTTCAGAATTTGAAAAAGTATATTGCCCTGTACAGATCAAAACTTTTTTCTGAATCCACAAATGCTATAAAGGCACCGATGCCTGTTCTCTAAGAAAAGTCGTTGTGTCATTATTGCTTCATGTGTTACTACGTTTCTCCGGAACACAAAATTATCTTCCTCGAAGTCGGCTTCTACCAGTGTTTCCATTCCAGTGTGGCTCATTAAACTGATAGTTTCGTTATATTCACACATGACAGCATCTGGCTTCATTGGAGTTAGAAATACTATGTCCCTCTTAAAAGTTTCTGGGAACGCATGACGCAAAGTGGCATTACAACATTTTCTGCCTAAGAACGTTATCTGGTACCTGTATCGACACTAAGAGGAGAAGTTACTACTGTAACTAAAATGAAAAAGTCATACAGACAATATAAGACCATAACTTAGGAAAATTTCCCGTACACAAATCACGTCACTTCTGCTGATACATAAAATTATTTAATTATGAAAGTCAAGAAAATTGGCAAGGTAGACAATGATTTAACCACATAGGTGTTATCACCATATGCAAAAACAATTAACTGGACATATGTAACCAGGACATAATCTGAGTAATCAAAGAACTGGTAAACAACAAAGATAAAACCAAAAATATATCTGACCGACATTAAAAATATCACCCAAGGGTAGTTTTAGGATAAAACAACCATAATGACAACATTTACAGGAGATCAATTAGTAATATTTTTTTAAAGAAGGATAATAAGACACCAAATAAATCAAAGTTATCATTGTATCATAATTTTTATATTAATATTGTGTTAGATACTCTTTGTAATCTATTATCTGCCTAATAAAACACTAAGGTAAGCTGTGACAAATTAATCTGAAAATTAATAAAAGTGTAGCACATTTTCTGAGTACAATAGATAGTGCAATTCAGTACATCACATTTTCCCACTATGACCATGTACCAAGAAATATCTGAGTAAATGCCTAAAATTGAAGTTCCAAGTATATTATTAATAAGCTTCATGTTCTAGATACAGGAGAAACTAAACACATTTAAAACTAAGAGGTGCATAGCGTAGAAAACTCATTTAAATACTGATGAGAACACTAACAATAGTATGCAGAAGTACTATAAATGCAAATATTCACATTTTTGGTGAAATTTACAATAAACCAGCATATAACACCCAGTGTTATAGTCAATAAGAAGAAAAGGAAAATACGTTTCCAGAAAAGAACGCACACACAACATAAAAATGTGTCAGACACATATATGGACACATCAGGCTGAATGCGAATGAGCTTTTTATAGTCATTTAGAAACACAGGAGAATCAGGAAACTATGGCCTTTACAACTGAACACTTGACTAAATGGACGTGGAGTGTGTAACAAATAACTCATAAAAAATTACAATTAGGGAAGTATCTTTAAATGGAGCAAATAAGACACATTTACATTCTATAGATATTTATAAGTAATCTTAAATAAGAAATCCATTAGACTTGTAACGTACAGTAATAATGGGGAACATTATCAGAGCAGACACATAAATATACTCAACTCTGAAGACCCACAAAATCATCACGAGCTGGAATCACATTAAATATTACAACGCAGAACCTCACATTGTATAGTGTGGATCAGAGGGAATAATGTGAATTATCGCTTAAAACATGTCAAATGTATAATATACAGATAGAAAAATTAGAATAAAATATAGAAAGTACAGTACTCAAGTTTAATTAACAAAACACAGGGGCTATTATGAATCTTTATAAGAAAAGATAATCTGATATGTCCACATCTTTTGGTTTTCTAATCAGAAGACATAAATGATAACAACAAGCCAATACAAAAGCTTATAAAAACGCAGAGTTGTAATCTAATGAAATAAAGTCAAAATATCTTAACCAAGCCCAAGACCAGGTAAATGAAGCATATGAAGGCAATAGTCAAACTGACAAGTTTTATATTCACCATTTTTCTAAGTAATTAGTGTTATGACTGATTTGATGAAGCCGCCACGAATTTCTCTCCTGTGCCAACCTCTTCATCTCAGAGCAGAACTTGTAACCCACATGCTCAGTTACTTGCTGGATAATCTCCAATCTCTCTGTTTCCCTAAAGGTTTTCCTTCTACAGCTCCCTCAAGTACCATGGAAATCATTCCCAGACGTGTTAATAGATGTATTATCATATAGTCCCTTCTCCTTGTCAGTGTTTTCTACATTTACCCTTCTGTGCAGAATCTTCGCATTCCCTTACCTTGTCTGTCCACCTAATCTTTAACATTCGTCTGTAGCACCAAATCTCAAGTACATCTGCTCTCATCTGTTCCGGTTTTCCCACAGATCATATTTCACTACCATACGATGCTGTCCTCCAAAAGTACATTCTCAGAAACTTCTTCATCAAATTAAGGTCTGTGTTTGATACTAGAGGACTTCTACAGGCCAGGAATGCCCTTTTGCCCTGTGCTAGTCTGCTTTAGATGTCCCACTTCCTCAGTCCGCCATGGGCTATTATGCTGCCTAGGTAGTAGAATTCCTTGACGTCATCTACTTCGTGAGCATCAATCATGATGTTAAGTTTCTTACTGTTCTCATCCATGATGTTTCTCCTTACATTCTTCTTTCTTCCATTTACTCTCAGTCATTATTATATACTCGTTAGACTGTTCATTCCATTCCAGAGCTTATATAATTCGCTTCCACTGCCACTGAGAAGAGCAATGGCAACAGCGAAGCCTTTCACCTTGAATTTTAATTTCACTCCTGCACCTTGCTCTTGTATCTACCATTGCTTCTTCTGCGAACAGATTGAACACTAGGATTGACAGCGTACATCGCTGTCGTACACCCTTTTTAATCCGAGCACAGCGTTCTTGGCCTTCCACTCTTATAATTGCTTCTTGGCTCGTGTTCATGTACCCATCCCTCCCTATATCTTACCCCTATTTTCCTAAGAATTTCGAACATTTTACACCATTTGATAATGTCGAAAGCTTTCTCTTGATCGACAAATCCTATGAACATGTCATGATTTTCCTTTAGTTCTTCTTCCTTTATCATCAGCAACGTCTTAATAGCCGCTCTCATGCCTTTATCTTTCCTAAAGCTCAACTGCTCGTCATCTAACATATCCTCAAATGCATTTCCCATTCCTGTGTATACTGTTATGGTCAGCAACTTGGATGAATGAGCTGTTAAGCTGATAGTGTTATAATTCTATCACTTGTCACCTCTTGCAGTGTTTAGGTATTGATTCTTCCTGACTAATCGCTTATGCTTCAGCCTACTCTTCATCACTACTACTTCTCCGCTTGTGATTCTTAAAGATAGTAGTCGCTATTACTACCTGGTGTGTAATACAGAGCGGCCTGCGACGACGGCATGTATTCCTGAACCATCGTTGTCGATTCTGTTGCGAACAACCTTGTCACTGAACACTTCACATTAAAACACTCCCCGCTGTACATTCCTGTTTATAACGAATCCCACTCCCATTACTGAAGGTGTCTCATAAAACCTGGTTTCATGTTTTTCTGAGAAAAAAATGTGGTTTCATGGTTTCCTGAGAAAAAATTGGGGAATACCTTAATGTGCGTTATCTGCTTATGTCCAACATGTTTTAAAAACAGACATTACAAATTTGTCCTACTATTCTCATCTATAAAAGCTGAACCGTGGGTTGTTTTCGTAAAGCAGTATATGTTAGTGTTAACATTATAGACTCTGCTTTTGTGGTGACTCGGAACAGAGAATTTACTGTGTGTCTACTACAGCCCTATAGTGCCACTGCTCTCCTGAACGGAGACCTCACGAAGCCTACGTTTAACAGATGAAAATTACGGTGCTAGCTGCTGTGGAGCTAACACTGTCGTATTTGATGAGTTTCGACTGCTGTTGCGCTGCAGATAATAAGATAGCTCATATGGGATTACCTGTAACGAGACGCGAAGCAATTGTGTAACATCACGCTGAATTAAACAACAGAGAGTCTGCCGAGTCGTGTAAATTACGCCGAATAACTTCCTCTTGGGCCTCTTCACACAGACACACACACACACACACACACAAAACCACGTTTCTAGTGCAGTAATCGTTTTATATTGTATAAAGCCCATTACAAAGATGGCAAGATTCAATCGCCATATTAGGGCTGGCTCGTCGGAACATGTTCACTAATAATGGTTGATCGCTGCACGTCTAATGCGAAAATTTAACCTTGTTTCTCCTTGACTAAAACAGCGAAGAACATGTGCCAGTCTGTGATCATCCCAGCAGTAACTCCAAGGGTAAACTTGAAAGGGGAGGTGAAAGAAGGTTTCCACTCAGGTAATAGTCTCAAAGAGCACCGTTCATACTATATTTCATGAGCAAAAAACGATTTTAGTAACATTTTTCTGAAATTCACATCAAGCAGCTTCCTCACTAGTAATAAGGACACGTCTGCTTATTGGTCACATCACTAGTTCTTCGCCGCTGTACTCAAATTTCGGTCCATATCCGTTTCCTTCACGTACAGATTACTTCCCAATAAAACCAACCTAGCAATTGTAACATATAGAGTCCAGAAAAACGCAGAGGTAATAGTGCACTCATCTGTAAGTGTATGTGAATATGCATGTGAGATGCGAGAGAGTAGTGGGAGGGAGAGAGAGAGAGATAGAGGGAGCGAGAAAGAGAAAGAGAGAGCTACGAAGAGGGGGATGGTGGGAGGGAGGGAAGGAGAGAGAGAAATAGAAACATAAACAGGAATCGACAGAGGGAGGAAGAAAGGAAGAGAAGGAGGAAAGGAGGACAGGGAGAAAATACACACACACACGCACAGACAGACACACATACACACACACACACACACACACAGAGAGAGAGAGAGAGAGAAACAGCAAGAAAGGGAGAGAGGGACAGATACATAGAGAGAGAGAAGGGGGCGCGATAGACAGATGGAGGAAGGAGAGGCAGAAACAGAGTGAGTGAGATAGAATGAGAGGGTGCAGGATGGAGGGAGGGGGGAGGGACGGAGGGAAGAGGGAGAGAGAGATGGGGAGGCGCAGAGGAAATGAGAGAGAGGAACACAGACGAGAGAATCGGAGAGACAGCGCCAGAGCGAGAGAGAGACTGAGTGGAAGATGAACGTGTTGTGTATATAGTATGTTTGTGTGTGTGGCGAATGGTCTGTCGTCTATGTTTTACGAAATTGTAATAAATTCAATTTCGTTTTGCGCATATTTAACGTGCATACAGCGTTAACCTAAATTCCAGTGACCACATGTGGGAAGTTGTTCAGGGATACTTTTCGTGTATTTAGTTGACGGTGTGTCATTACAGAACAGTTCCATTTCCAATTATGTCTTACCCATACTTACCTTCGTTTCTTTTTCTTTCACTTTTTGTGTGATCAGTCTAGCGACTGGTTCGGTGCTGCCCACCACGAATTCTCTTCATTTCATACTGGCACGCCTGCAGTTATTTGTTACGTGTATTCCAGTCCTTTTCTCTCCAGACAGTTTTTACTTTCTGCAGTTCGCTCTACTAACATGGAAGCTATTGTCGTATGTAGTAATGCTTGTTCTATATTCCTATCTCTTCTTCTTTTCAGTGTTTTCCATATGTTTCTCTCTTCGGCGACTCTTCGGAGAATTTCATCACGGTTTAAACCCTTTTAATTCTTGGTTTACCAACATCAAGCAATGTGGATACTGTACTCACTATGTTTTTCTTACATGTAGAGTGTGGAAGGTACTTTTGGTACATAATCTTTTTGATAGGAGAAAGGATGTGTAAGAAATGTAGAAGAGACGAAATAGGAAACTGATAAATTGAAGCTAGCAGTACACGTTGCTTGAAATGAAATTATAATCGGGTATCTAAATAAAAAGGCAAGAAGATATACAGAAAACGAGTGAAATATGATCACAATAAAACTTTATACTGATTACAGGATTCAACGTAATATCACTAGTGTAAGTTGCAAAGATGTGCCTATGTCCTACATCCGTTATGGTTCAGGCAAGCAGACAGGCAGTATGCCGAAGGCTTACAAGATGACCAAACACTATAACGAAATGTAATAAAACAATGGGAGAAAGTTAATGGGGAGAAGCAGATGTGGTAATATTGTGGATAGTGAGACCTGTGTTTCTATAGTCAGACCTGTGGTTCTATAGTTGATGTTTTCCTCGCAAACGCTTGTGAATTTGGCCTCCTACAGGATATCTAATGTCTTGAAGGTAAGTGTAAGACATCTTTTTCAGTCAAAACATACGCTCCTTTAATAGTGTTACCGTTGCGCGAAAAAGAGGATTGAATACTCCATTCAGAGAGAATTTGTAGTTAATTTTTGCTATTCTATGAGGGACATTTCATAAATAATGTGCAGTTTAATGTTACTGTGGATTGTTTGATTCAAAAACAGTCAAAATTGCGTATGATGCAGTTGGGAGGTTGACGAGGAAGCACATGCTTTTGTTTTTTCGCTACGTACTCTAACATAAAATAGGTGACAGGTAGAAATGGACCCTGCAGGGGTCTTGGGTATTGTGACTGTTATACATCAAGATCGTACATCAAGATCGAAATTTTACGTGGCAGAAACCCGACAGAAATCTACATTCAGTTAGGTGAGATTTGTATCGAATTTACATTGCGCCGTAGTACAGTTTCAAGTTGAGTTAGTGGTTTTTGTAGTTGTCGTATAAGCATAGACGACAATCCAAGACTCGAAAAGTCAAAGATGTCAACAGATAAACAAAATGTGCAACTTATGGCAAATCCTTTTGAAGAAGATCTCAATGCTACTTGTGAGGACCGCTCTGAAACCACGGGAATTCTCCCAACATCAGTGTTCCGTATTCTGGCAAGTGATTTGAAGATGAGAAAAGCGATAGATCCCACACTGTTTGAGTACCGAATAGAAGCAGAAAAACCTGGACAATGTAACCTCGCTCAAGCAACGATTCGACTAAAAAAGGCAAATGAGTGGAGAGCTTCAGATTATCCACGTCCGAAAAAAATTCAAAGCACAAGTATATGATGATTTTTGCTCATGATTACTAGGGAATCATCATGACAAATAGAGTCTCTTTCGGAATACGTGAAACAGCAGTATGGTGCCCACACATAAGGCAGTGATCATAATTATCAATTTCTTTTCGCTGAAGAGCTATTTCCGTTTACACACGACTCCACGTGATTATTGTATTGAGATGTTCTGTCAATATCGATACAAAACTTCTATCTTCATAAATTTATGGCAAATCTGTTTACAAGGTGACCTATTTACAGCAGATAGTATATCGGTTTACTTGGTTTTCAACGAAAATCGTTCAGGTGTTTTGTTTATATGTGCCATAAACAAATGGATATAAATAAAATTAAATTGAGCAAAAGGATGAAGATAAATGAAAAATAGTTCAAATATTCCCTGAAGCAATTAATTATTAAATAGTTCGATGTTGAAGTAAAGGCTACTATATCTATTAACAGATGTTTTATCTCGTTTGGTGAGGCTGAGCTTTTAAAATCTATGTCTCTTAGATGTAGTATGTCTGTTATTCCTCACACGATCGTTAGTAAACAAAATTACGTAGTACAAGTAATTAATGATGAACGCAGTGTCAGAAATTAATTTCTGCCTGACTTCATGTTTCCGATTCGCATGACAAATAGTATTTAAAGGAAAAAACGGCAAATGTTCAGCAGAGAAAAGGGTAAACGTAACGAAGTTACTCATGTTCGATAACAGTCATTAAAAGCCACATATTGCTGTAGATTGTGTTAATGAGAGGCTTCAAGTACCAGGAATGTTTATAGCTTTTATCAAGATTACCACAGCAATGGTGTCCTAATCAGAATCATCCTCTCCCAGTATGCAGTTTGGTACTGGTTTTCATCACTGAGTGAATGATAATCCACTACTCATCAGACGCCATTCTCATGCTCCTCGTAAATTTCCAGAAGCTCCATAGAGACAAGAGTTATTGAATACTCTTGATAATGATACATCTGCTTCCCTCCCTGATCCTGTTATACCGAAACAGTAACCGAATTTGTCCCTCCTCCTACACTTAGTCTTTACACAGCCACCTCACACAGGCAGTAGAGCTACCACCAGTTGCTGCAATGACTATAGCTGAAGTAAACTAAAATAAAATACTTCATTTATCCCCAGATGATAATCAACCCAGTTATACGTTTCTAACAGTACAAAACCTCTCAAGACTTCTAGACGTGGTGTAAATGAACTCCAAGATTCTCTATATGTCTCTCTGAAATTCAACTTTAATATCCATTAAAATAATACTGTGAGTTTAAAAAAAAAGAAACGTCAAGTGTAACAAGTTTATATTTTCTGCGACAGTGAAAACGGAAGAAACTTGAGGTAAATTTTAACCTACGCATCGAGTAAAATTTTATCAAGTTTCCAGGTCTTGAGGATGCCTATGGCGGTCTCCAAATAGCGACTGACACGCTCGCTGAATTACTACGCGTCGAGTCAACATGGCGACAATACAGAGCAATACCGAGGTGATCCTTCGCCCCTGACAGAACGGTTAGAAGCTGCTCTCTCAGTTCCACACTCTACCCCCATGAAACAACGTTGCTGCAGTTTCTTCTACTTACCTGAATGGGCTATGTATGCTGGAATGCATTACGTACTACAAAGTAAGTGGATCATTGTAGCAAAGAAATTGAAAAAATTGCACCAAATTTGTAAAAGGAGATAACGGCATCTTATTGTTTATGACAACTACTGTATAGTGAATTTATTATGCTTCATAACAAATAGTTTATTTTATCCACTCCCGATAAATTCTTCAAACCGCATCAACAATTAACAAGAAGTAAAAGAAAAAGGGCTATAGTTGTGAAAAGGCAAAATATCTCTTTCCAGGAATTGTGTTTTTATTATAATTTTACTTTACTTTTCCGTGCTTCGAACGAAGCCCTTAGCGACTGTGACACTGAAGCCAAGTATAGTAGCTGTGTCGTATTCTATGGAGAAGTTAGCTGCAGTGGACAGTCTGCTGTAGACCACTCTCGACTTTAAGCTGTTTCTTGTGGTCTTCATTCTGCTGATACAAGATGCTGCAGTCACTGCTATTGTCACAAACTGCGCCACAAAACTGAACGATCACTTTTCCGAATCCCGTAATTGTCTCCCATTTCAAGCCATCAATGTGAAATTTGGGTCAAAGGTGCCTACAGCCTTCCTCTGTAATGTTGGAACAGCATGGTACCCTGCGATATCACCCTCGGGCTAAGCGACGCTTCAAACGGCAAGGTGTCCATAAATGCGTAAGGAAAATGCCACAACTCAGAAGTTCATTTGGGTTTTACAACAGGTTAATGACGGCAATTGACACAAAATTTCATCAGAACTGTGCCCAGCATCACCGTGGACATTGCCACGTCACAGGAAGGCTATCACATCTCCCCACCCACATTTCAGTCATTTTGCCGCCTCTGCTATGGATGTCTGAACCGCGACACCCAGCATTGAAATAACGCAGTTTTCTTCTGGGTGACCAAAGAAAAATATTTCAGGCACACGTCCGCGCTCAGGGGGTGGCATAAAGCGTGTCACTGAAACCACCCATTCCTTTGGGGCGTTGATTGTCACACATTTCGCTATCGAGAACGAAAGTACATAATGTGATGAGCAACAGATTGACATTCTTGGCACAGTTCGACAGCCGGCCGGTGTCGCCGTGCGGTTTTAGGCGCTTCAGTCTGGAACCGCTGACCGCTTCGGTCGCAGGTTCGAATCCTGCCTCGAGCATGGATGTGTGTGATGTCCTTATGTTAGTTAAGTTTAAGTAGTTCTAATTTCTAGGGGACTGATGACCTCAGATGTTAAGTCCCATAGTGCTCAGAGCCATTTGAACAATTTTTTGAACAGTTCGACACTTCCACCTCCTGGGCGTTCAACAAAATCGGCTGGCAACAACACTGTACGTGATCTGATCTCTTTGGAGTATAGTGCTAGGGTAATTTTTGGTTTGGTAAACACAGTGGAAAGACTAGGGACCATTCAAAACCGTTCGGCGAGCTTTGAACCTGATCAGTAAAATCGAATGCATTTTGTTCTTTTTCAGCTCTTCTATACTGGCAACTGAGGTTTACCTACGTATAGGCGCTAGTGCAGCCGCGATACTGAACGGTCTTGAAGTTTGTGACGGATGCATTTCTAAAAAGCTCAAGGAAGGCGAGTGGGTGGCGCCAATGGTGTTGCCTACGTAGGGGGAATCCTAGAGATCCATTTGCCCGTGTTCCCGGGTTCGATTCCCGGCGGGGTCTGGGATTTTCTCTGCCTCGTGATGACTGGGTGTTGTGTGCTGTCCTTAGGTTAGTTAGGTTTAAGTAGTTCTAAGTTCTACGGGACTGATGACCATAGATGTTATGTCCCATAGTGCTCAGAGCCATTTGAACCGTGACCTTACCTTCGTATTTGTTGACACTCTGCTGTTCGAAGCTTCACTAAGCCCAAGGGTGACGTCGCAGGGAACCACGCTTGTGTACCATCATGGACAAAGCTTGATCATACATTTGAACCAAATTTAACGTGGTGCGTGGGAATGGGAAACAATTTTGGTGTTTCGAAAAAGTGATCGTTAAATTTTTCAAAAGTATTTAAATCTTAATACAAGCGTCCCTTAAAAAAAAAAAAGCTTCAAAATATCTAAAAGGGATGCTACCTCAGTACCATCAGCTCTTTCCCTTGAAAATCAGAATAGCAGTCACTACGCAACGAAACAAATCGTATCACTGCAACTGGGTTGAAAGTAAGTTCTTTTTAGTAATTCATAAACGCTGGATACAGAACTGAGGTCGGATTTGCTGTGGCACGTCAGGAAAAAAAGTTATGTACTTATAAAAGTTTTCAATGACAATGCTATAAACTACGTGGAACTGCGAATGTGAAAGATGATAGGGAAATAAATGTGCGTAGTTTAGTATAGAACGGTAAATATTATAATTAAAAAGTGAATTATAAATGTTTATGTACCTCTGAAATTAGCCAGGGACACTTAGCTACACTAAGATTCACAGTGGCTTGGTTTAAAATTGTGTAGGGCTTCTTGCTTTCGGCTTGTGAACATCCGCTGTTGATCTCTGCAAAAACCATCAGTAATTCCACATCATATTCAGACTGAAGAGCTTCTTGGTGGACATCTCCTGGTGGAATCTTTCACTGCACTCGTCACTCACGGTTCCCACATTTGGCGGAAAGAAATTTATCTTTAGTGACATTCGGCAATCGAGGGCCTGGAAGGCTGTTACCATGTAGTCCACCATTTCTGCACAGTTGTCTGCTATGTGGCTCCCAAGAAAGTTGTGCAAAACAAGCACAAATGCGTCCCAAGCTGCTAATTCTCGTCCCGTGATCTCCCATATGAACTGTGAACCTCGAATAACCTTTCGTATTTATGGTGCAACGAAGACCCCTGCTTTCAGTTTTGCGCCACTTTTCTTCTTTCGCAGCTTGCCTTTTATCTACTGAAAATCACGATTTGTTTTATCCGTCGCTGCAACTATCTGTTTCATAAGACAAAGAATGATAATTAATGAAGGTAGGTAAATCTTATTACGATCCACAATACTTACACGTTGAACGTTGTGTTGTCCGACTATAGGTAAATTTCTGAGTGTCCAATTTTTCACTATGTAGTGATTCTTGTCATCCCGACTATTACACTTACAAGGAAAGCACATGAGCATTGTGTACCCAGTCTGCATTCCTAACAGAAGATATACAACTTTCAAATCACCGCAAATAGTCCTATTATCCTCAGAGTACTTAACAGCTTCAAGAGAGTTTTCATTGATTCGTAGGTTTCATTCATTTCCATGGCATGAACAACAGGAAGTGGTGGCTTGTCGTTGCTATTGTGTAGTAGTGCAGCTTTTAGACTGCTGAAACTAGACTCAATAACAAGTCTTCATTCTTGTGCTATGCACATCTTAACTAGTTCATTTATTAGTCTGTAACGTCGTGAGACAAGGAAACACCACGTTCAACAGCATCTCGAAAAGCGATCTCGAAAAGCCGTAACTGTAGCACCCTTCTGGAGTAAGTTCCATTCCTTCACTCTGCCACCCAACAGCTCAGACTTTTCTTTCGACAGGGAGAAATCGCGAACAGGTCTTCCAGTTCGGCTTGTCTGATAAAATGTTGCTTTTTAATGTTATTGTCGGTATTATTAGTGTATTCCATAGCTCGAGTGTCACTCTCATTACCTTCAGTACCATCAGCTTCCTTTGTTCCGGATGAAGGAGCCATTGGTACTACATAATCTGTACCATGAACCACAGGCATTAGACCACACTGACAATCCGAAAACAGGACGTTTTACTTGTTCTTCTTGCTCTACCCGGATATGTTGGTCAAGCAAAAATAATAGTCCTAGTGGTGATATTTCTGCTCCCGCTAAATCATGGGAACAGCACAAGACATTCGATTTCGCTTACCGTTTAAGCACTGGGTTAGGATGGAGTATGAGACGGTGGGTCAGATATGAGGAGCCCAGGATTTTGTATGATCTCCGATTTAATATCCGAAATAATCTTTGTAAGTTATACGTAGCTTTCTGATCATGTTCTTGCGATGGTCGGACGTGGTATACCTCCAACAAATGTAACAATAAGAAGTCCGGTCAATTCACACAACTGTGCCTATTGATTAGTTATAATTTGTCCCACTCCGCCTGTTTGTTTTCACTACTGCACGCTTAACTTTCCACAGACGTATAAAGCAGAGTAACCTTGAGAACACACACACATCCATATAAATTCACGCAATCGTACATCAAACATGGCTCGTTGATGCAACTACATATTAATGCATGTACAAGCTTTTAAGATCATATGACTTTCAGCTGTAACTTTAACTCCAGACGTCCTACAACACTTCCCATTGGAAAATCGGAATCAGCGCACATTACTACACTACACTCGCGTTATTTTACCACTATCAGACTCATTGGTTTGTAGTGCTTTTCGTCACCTAGTTACGCTGTATCGATAGCTCCACTATGTTCGGCGCCAAATTGAGATACACGCTGTTTTTAATCTAATGTAAAGCTTTTTCATTCGACGTGGTTTCTGGCGGGAAATTAAAGTCGGATGAATAGATACGGAACCCGTTTTGAATTTCACTTATTAATCTGTTAATTCTTTGAAGGATGCTAACTGAAACTGTTTCGCTTCAGCCCTCAGTCAGCATAAATCGACCAAAACCATATGCCATTCTGTAAAACAGCTCACATCTATTTCTACGTCTACAGACATACTCCGTAAGCCATCATAAGGTGCGTGGCAGAGTGTACGCTGAACCACTAATAGTTATGCTCTTTCCTGTTCCACCTGAAATTAGAACCAGGGTAAATGACTGTTTATGTGCCTCCGCGGAAGTCATAATTTCTCTCACCTTATCTTCGTGGTTCTTATGCGAGATGTACGCTGGCGGCAGTAGTATCGTTCTGCAGTCACCTTCAAATGCCGGGTCTCAAAATTTTCTCAATAGTGTTCTTCAAAAAGAACGTCGCCATTCGTCCAGGAATTCTTATTACAGTTTCCGACACATCTACGTAATTCTTGCATGTTCTAAACTAACAGTAACAAATATAGCAGCCCACCTCTGAGTTTCTTCGCTGTCTTCCTTCAATACGGCCTTGTAGGGATTCCAAAAAGTCGTGGAGTATTTAAGAATGGGTAACAGTAGGTCCTACGTGTGGTCTCCTATACACATGAACCACGATATTGGCTAAAATTTCTCCAGTAAACTGAAGTCCACAGCTCGCCTTTACCATGCTCGTTCCATTTCGAATTGCTTCGTGATCTTACGCCTAAATATTTAATCGACGCGACTGTTTCGAGCAACACACTGATGTTACTGTATTCGAAT
This sequence comes from Schistocerca cancellata, assembly GCF_023864275.1. Lineage (NCBI taxonomy): Eukaryota > Metazoa > Arthropoda > Insecta > Orthoptera > Acrididae > Schistocerca > Schistocerca cancellata. Next base: position 684,274,454 of record NC_064630.1, on the reverse strand, counting down.
ATTAAATGATTCTTTCTCCTACTATTCTGCATCAACTTAAATTTTTCTACATTTGGTGATAGCTACCATTCAACACACTAACTTGGAATTTTGTCTAAGACATCCTGTGTCTTCCTACAGTCAATCAACTGCAACTCCTTGCCGTACAACACCAGCATCATCAGCAGAAAGTCACATATTTTTGGTCAGTGTATTCGCCGCATTATTTATGCGCATATAGAAAATAATTGCAGTCATATCATTGTACCCTGAGGTACTCCAGATAATACCTTTGTCTGCGATCAACATATGCCGTCTGGGTCAATATAGTGGGTTCTGTTGCTTAAGGAGTCTTCGAGCCAATCAGATATCGCAGAGCCTATTCCATAGGTTCGTATATTCGTTAATATTCTTCCGTGTGACAATGACTCAAACGCTTTCTGGAAATCTACGAATATAGAATCAGTCTGTAACCATTCATCCATGGTTCGCAGTATATCTGAGATACTGGCAAGCTGACTTTCGCACTAGCGATGCCTTCTAGATCCGTACAGTTTGGCGGACAGAAGCTTCTCAGTCTCAAGGAAATTTATTGTATTCGAACTGGGAATAAGGTCAAGAATTTTTCAGGAAATTGATATTAAAGATACTGGTCTGCAATTTTGCGGGCTCGTTCTTCAATGAAAGCTAAGCAAGGGGCTAATGCTGTAGTGTATGCTTTGTAAAGGTGAACCGGAGTTTCATCAGGACACGGCGACTTTCTTGTTTTCAACTCTTTCAGTTGTTACTCTTTGCCATAGATGCCTACTCCCCATACGAGGGTCTGTGCGACAGGCAAATGACAGTGTGTTGGCGCGATTCCACTGTGCGAAAGATATTTTGAAAGCGAGATTTGAATTTTCGACTTCCCTTTTACTATATTCTACTGCCTCACCAATCTGGTCACAGAATGACTGGATAGAAGCCGCAGACCCACTTAGCAATTTCATGTAGGACCGGAATGTTCTCGTGTCCTCAGCAAGATATTTTGCTCAGATATTTTCAAAGATGCACGAATCTTTACTAACATTTGTCTGTCGTCGTTTGCCCCATCTCTTTTGAATCTAGAGAGCAACACGTCTTGCTTCCTCAGCATTTTCCGAATTTCGTTGTTAAACCACGGAATGTATTTTCCGCCATTTATCCACTTACTCGGCAGATACCTATTCAGAGCACAACTTGAAATTCCGTTTAAACTTTGGCCATTATTTGTCTGTGTCCTTAAGTTTTCTAATGGCTGGTTTGATGTGGTCTACCACGAATTCCTCCCCTGTGCCAACTTTTTCACCTAAGAGTAGCACTTGCAACCTACGTTCTCAGTTCAATGCTGGGCGTATCCCAATCTCTAGCTACCTGTACAAATTTTTACCCTCTACAGCTCCCTCCATCATACTGGTACTAAATGATTTACTTGAGCAGGCGCTCGCCCACCATCGAAATGCCTCAACTGTTGTCCACGAGCGGGCTTTACAGGCGGTAGTTGCGTTAACCGAGAGCATTGTTACCCGGTAAACCATACTGGCGATAGACACGTGTTAGGCGGTAATCTTTTCATTTCAGCGCCAACTGGACGAAATTACACTGCAGAAATGACACTCTATCCTGGTGAGTGCCTGCGCCCCAGGCAGGAGCCGTGCCCTCAGCTTGAGTGTTTTATGCCGTTTCGCGAGAAAATATTTATTACCCGTTCATTATTATTACCATTTTATTTTCTATTTATATTTTCTTTCGGAAAAGAGCCGGCTGCCGTGACCGAGCAGTACCAGGCGCTTCAGTCAAGAACCGCGCTGCTGCTACGGTCGCAGGTTGGAATCCTGCCTCGGGCATGGATATGTGTGATGTCTTTAGGTTACTTAGGTTCAAGTCGTTCTAAGTGTAGGGAACTGGTGACCTCAGATGTTAAGTCCCATAGTGCTTAGAGCCATTTGAACCATTTGAATTTTTCGGAAAAGAGGGCTTCAGATATCTTATACCTGGACAATTGGTTCACCTGAGTTTTTCCACAATTGTGAGAACATAGGATAAAACTGAATTGTTCAACACGACGGAGCCCCACCATATTGGCATGTAGGAACAATTCATAACATTTGAGCTGCCACATCGAAAGATCGCCCGTCAGAGCTTAAGGACTTACCATTGCTTCAGTGACACCTAAACTCACCTGATATCACAGAATATGATTTAATTTGGTGTGGGCTAGTGACATACTGTGTCTAAGTGCCTCCCATTAAACAACTCTTGAGGCAACTATAACAACTGCGACTGCAGTAAATGCAGAAAATCTCACAAAGATGTAAAGTGGATCTTAATATCGTCTGAATGTTTGACGAATGGAACATTAATCATTTGTGAAAGTTAGCAATTGCAAGGGCGTGCTGGAAAGCAATGATGTCGAATTTTTTACCTGGAAAATCTTAAAGCTTTTTAAATAAAGAGTACTCTACATCTTTAATCCGTATGTCTACGTATTTGATCCTCAACATAGTCACCCTGACGACGATGATGTTTCTCCTAATGAGAGACCAGGTTGTTGATACCGTCCCTGCACAATGTTTGAATTGTCGTCGATGTCACAATTTGACCACTGCTGGCACAGATTCATAACTGTCAATGTGACGCTCGGAGGTGTTCTATAATTCTGAAAGTTCTGGATAAAGGTGACGTCGGATGGTGCCACGTCCAGGACTGCATGTAGGATGAAGAATGACAGCGAACCCAAGGTATCCGTTTGTTGCAATGACGCAACTCTCGTATCTGGTGTGGCATTTTCATGCTTAAAGGCAGGATGTTCCAAGTTTGGACGGACTCCTCGAATTCAAAACTCGATTACAGCGCGCCGTTTCTCAAGCACCGACGTAGTTACTTTACACACCGCCATGTTACACGCTACATTTCGCAGTGGCAAAAAACTGCAGATATATGGACATTTCTTTATTATGCTTCAGGAGTTTTCATATACAAAATTAGGAGACATTAATTTTCAGTACCTTCAGTACCTTCGTAAAATGTGATGATTCTTTTGAAAACTCTGCTATGCCGAATTTGAAATTTACCATAACATTCTGTCAGCATTCATGAAAAAATTAGTCTTGCGAAACCGGATGCATCTATCTGAAACGCCCTAAATTCTCTCATTCTTCAAATAAATTGTGATTCTCTTTAATTAATAAACATGAGTAACGTGAAACAAAAGGATAAATAACGACAGATAAACGCGAAATTTCTGGTATCGTGATTTTGTAGGTTTTATTTTGTCATTCGTAACAGTTAATATGCGCCGGAGAGCTGTTGAGTTGGGTGGTTAGTTAATCGATGGGCTATTATGCGCAAAGGGATTTGTGCATTTAAATTTATATTCAGTTTTAATAAAATGGTTTGCTAGAATATTATATCTGCCGGAATTGTTTGTTTCCACCCATGGCACTTTGCCAAACTGTATCATAATGATATAATGAATTACAGATTTTACTATCATAGTCACATAAAAGTAAATCGGTAATTGGTACAAGATTATTGTCCCTCTGCAGAAAATTGTAACAGTGTGGGCTGTGTCATTTGCCTCACCCTCAAGCGTTCTACACCTCAGATAACGCCGGTCTTCTTGTGCTGTTGGCTATTTACGGGAATGAGAAGAGGACAGCTGTAATCGGAAGTTGTCATGTTTATCGCAAGCTTCACATGTAGAAAGTGTGCCATTAGCTGCTGTCCTCTATTACCCAACTGCCCCTCATACAGGGTGAATCAGGAGGAAAGATGCTTGCTTTGAGATGCGATAGTATTAGTGATTCAGAACAAAAATCTATTCTGGAAATATGCCCTATTGGCCCTACTGGGAATGGTTTCCGAGATAGAACAGGTTTAATATCACTTTTGTACGTTTCTCTTTAATAACTCGAAAATCGCACACTCGTTGTTATTAAACATCTCGAAAAGTACCATGTACCCGACTGATTGTCATCAAAGTTCTTTGCTGATTTAATTAAACTTTCTACTTTCATGCGAAACAACCAACAACCCTTCCAATTTATGCTGTACACATTTAGAACTGTGCCAAATTTCGTCAGGATCGTAGTAAAACCATGGATTTGTATGAATTACAGGCAAGCAAACGGACAGTATTGTTTGTTTATATAAGTCTTTGACTGGATCTTTCGCGGTAGTGGTACATACAATAAAACACACACATTGAGAGTAAGATAGAGGGTTATGAAATTTTGTATGTCCGTGTGAGTGTATGTGCATCCTACATTTTGATTTAGAGAAATTATGGAGTTTCAGAGAGGGAGACGCTGTTGTGCGAAAGAGCGTGACTCCGATTTATCAGGTCTGTATCGTGTGACAAAAAGTTCCCGACTGATTCGAGTTGTTTTACATACTCTGCCCATTTGTGCTATTAGAATGATTACTGCTCTGATTTAAACGGCTTCTGTCTAATAAATGGCAGTTACGTAGTTGCAGTGTTCTTGTTGCGCGAACCCGTTACTGAAGAAGTTCATTATTGCTCCCAACGAGCAAAGTTTTAATTAAACAGCAAGTAGTGAAGAGCGCTCTTTTTGCTGATACGCCCTCCACAGTCACGGTGTCCTAAACAATCGAGCAGGCTAAGATTAATCAACAGCGGCGAACATTAGCTCAACTGCATAATGCATCACTGGTCGCTACGTCCGTAGTTGGGCAGTTGCAGATACTAAATTGATTCTTTTTTCCTCCATGTATACAGTTATTTAATATTCTAATTATATTATATTCTAATTATATTATATTTAATTTAATATTCTAAGAAGTAATGCTGTTCGTTGATCATATTTAAAATCTAGTTGCAGGTTGTTTATTTACCAGCTTCCAGAGGTCAAAAACGTTTGTTTGTCAATATCATTTGATTAATGACCGAATTTTAAAATTCAAAATGGTAGTCTAATCTAGAGAGCCTAGTATAGCATATCCATTACGAGGTATAATCTTATGTTAAAGGTTTAACGTAATAAGGTGACTATTACAGTAAGTAAGTCTGTAACTTCGTGAGGCAGCTTAACTTTCGCCGCGTAATGCATTCATCTAGCGATTGAGAATGAGAGCAAATGTGTATCTCCTACAAACTTTACGTATAATTTCAAACCTTAACGAAAATGTTTCTCGCTAAAAAGCCATCGCATAATGAAGAAAGGAGAAATTGCTTTTCATCCATTGAAACTTCAGCATTTGCCGGACGTTTTAATTTATAACCTCTTTAGTAGGAAGTCTGTTCTCGACACGTATTGCAGGCACTCTTTACGTACACAACTAAAGGAACGCGCAAAATTATATCATTCTACGACACATAGCTTAACAGATATGACATCATGAACATTCAGATGATATGCTTAAAACGGAGAGAAAATTACCTATAATATAGTAAATCAGTGCTTATTAATGAGAGTTCGTAGAGGTTTCCAAGAAACTCCTTATATACTCGTAATTTGAAACCAAGTCTACACTTTTTCTTGCTTACACCCTACACGTGACAAATTTAAGACATTAATCTACACAACTGTTTCTTTCTTTTTTTCTACTGGTTTCCTATTCTCTACTTACATGTGTGTCTGCGTAGTTATCTGAACCTGAACAATGCAACAAATGTGATCGCATAAACGCTATCTGATAAAAAGTGTCACCAATTTCAATTGAAACTATCCAAAATGCTTTTGTAAAAATTGCCATACATCTTTACGTGACAGAACTGCCTAAATTCAATTCCGAATACCAAATGGTACACACGCTAAAACGTAACACTTCACTGTAAGAATAAGAATGAACGACAAAAGAAATGATATCTGGTCTGAACTTTACCTAAACTGAACCTGACAGTAATTTTGTAATGCAATGCTTAACCGTGAGCGATTTTACTCTGTCCTGACTGTAACGTCGAACTGGCTCTATCAAATTTCGGTGAATATCGTTGCCAAAATGGAAACTCAGTACTGCTTAATAGTGATGAATTTTAATATACAGCTAGTAGAAAACCAGCTAAAGAAAATAAGCCTTGCTGAAGTGCAATGCAAGGAAATGCAATTATACTAAACACATCATGCTTTACTTCGAATGACTGTGTTCTGCAAAGTGCAGTGTCCTGACACACAATGGCAAAACAAATATTTGTGAGGAGATGGGTGGAAGCAACTGACCTGGGTTTTGTAGAAGAGGCTCCAATTGAAAAACTGTATTGTGAAATTCTGTTCCCTTAAAAATAACAACCAGCTTCACAAAACTAACTTCTTATAAAGAAATATTACTATGTCCTCAAATACATTGTTGAAATAGTGAAGGAGTGGAGAATATATAATTTGAGTGCAAACCATGTGAGAAGATAATTTTGTTTAATGTCGTCTCGACAGTCGGGCTAATTGACCCAAACCAATATAGAAAAACCATGCTAAAATTTTCCTTCTTTCAAGATCATCATAAACTAATCGAGGAAGCATTGCAGCAACAGGCTTCTCAAATCAATCTTTAAAAAATCATCTTTCCAATCCTCTACATCTACAGCTCTTTGTTCTGCTAGATATTTACAGACTGGTTAGCAGTGTGGCCAAGTTAAAACAGTCACATTTTCTTCTTTCTGAATGCTCCACTGTCAACGACAATACTACAACAAGCAAAGATCACATGGCTTGAACTCAAAACTTCTGTTGCTTAACACATCGACTATTGAAGAATTCTGTTTGAAAAATATGCGTTGTACAAATATGAAATACGACACATCGTATAAAAAGAACACTCATATCGCTTCCACTGGACACCAAACGTAATCTAGAATCATTAAACAACCGTCCAACCAACAAGAATTTGAACTTTTCTAGCAAATAGCAAGGAACTTACAATAAATTGACACATAGAAATTCATAGGAAAGAGACGAAAAAGTTAATTTACTGTGAATTTCCGAACAAAATTATGAATAAATTACCTTGTTTTTAAAGTAACTTCTTCAAATAACTATGAAAATGACTTTGACAGAAAGCAGTAGGAATAAAACATCCGTCTTTATTAGGTACACAATAATCAATAAACATAGAGTGACGCAAAAGACGTAGTGTAACGTGAAACGAATTCTACAAGGAAAAGTAAAGACATTGTTCTGCTCAGGGAATTGTTACATACAAGTTACAGCGCTACAAATTATATTCTTCAGAATTTAAAATAGAGAACCGAGTCGGTACTAACTGATGAAACATTACACATGTAGGAACTGGTGGGCTGACTCAGGAAAGCTTTTATGTGACATGTCTTCCATTGACAACCTATCGAGCATCTTCTTCAAAACCTTAGTATATCATATAGAAGAATTAATATTGGTGCAGAAAACACAACGGCTATTTCCAATAATTGTAGACACACAAATTCATTAGACATAATAATGAAGCATATGCTGAAGGCACATGTGTACCACCAGACCAGTATTTCATTTTGCAATTACATTTCTGATGACGGCATATATCATCAAATTTGTATGCTAAATGTCACACTGTCAATTCCATTTGTCGTAGTAATGACAACAGCATCCTATTAGCAGAGTGAATGTTCATCTCTTTCAGAACAGATGTGCCTGTGCTTTGGTGACAATCATTATCTCCATGGCAAGACCAACAAAGCTAACATGAATTACAATCTGTAATTGAGTAAAGTATGTAAGGCAAAAAAAAGGTGGAACACGAGAAGTGACATGTATAATGAATGACGTATGTAGTGCCTAAATAGATATAACTAATTTTCCCTCAAGAACTTACTACAAATTCAAAAGTTTAGCATGCTAATCATCCATATAGTACTAAAGTAAAACTGTACATGCAGTGGAAAAATGAGCAAAAATGATGTCACCAGCAACTGAAAGGATAAAATTGGTCAAATGTTACAAAACATATGACACAATAAAATATGCACAACAGAAGGTGTCGAAACATACACGTTAATAATTAACGGCAAGAAAGAAAGAAAGAGAAATATTATTTGAGTGACGCACCTAAGATATTTCGCTATCTCTTTCTCAGTTACACACAGAAGACAAATCACTACTAATCAACTTCAAATACATATAAGGACAGGTAGCAACTTTGATTGGCTTAACTATAGGAGATGTTATTCAACACAGAGTATCAGCTGCAAGAGCAACCAGGTTAGAAAGTCACTAGTCACCAGCTAGGAGAAGATATCTTGATATACCATTCTACACTAAAGATAATTTTAAAACTGGAGCAACAACAGCTAAAATAGTTATATATGATAGCTTTTACTATTCATAGAGCGAACAGTATTTTTGCTAAAATAGGTTTTAAAACTATTAAAATGACTGAATGAAATGTCCAATGGTCCGCTGCAGCTGTATTGGTTCAGGCCGATTATAAATCCACGCAACTGGTTTCGCAGCTTTAAAGTGCATCTTCTGTTACAAATATCTGTAAAAAGTAGTTTTTTTTTAAATTTATGCTTTGATAATAAGGAATTACAGTTTTATCTTAAAATACTAAATTAGAAAACTGGTGTAGATCACATACACGCCTAAAAAACGGGCTTATATATATTTAATAAACTTAATTTGTAAGTTCATATCAAAAGAGAATTACTTACTAAATCTATGTCATAGGTTGCAGAGTGTCGTTGAGTAACAGTTGTCATACCTCGTCAAAGTTCTCACCCCTCCTCAAATCATAGAGAAAACCATCGTCAGTCTCTAGAAGATCGTTATCAGTGATGAATGTCATGTCTGAAACCGAAAGAATAGAATTAGGAAACAGAGCTGCTCCTTAGTTAAAAACAGTGGAACAGTAGTAGACAAAATCAACCAATGAAGCTCTTTGCCTTAGCTCCGTTTGGTTATTGAAGGTATTATCAGGGGACTGTCTTATTGACTTTATTATATATATCTTCTGAAGCACGTTTAAGACAGCGTCCGTTCTCTGTTTATCTAGTATATCTAAGTCGTTGTGGAGTTCTGAAATAGAAAGTTTATTATCCCCTCCCCTGCCGCGAGGAGTGGCCGCGTGGTTTCAGTCATCGTGTCACGGATTGCGCGGCCCTCCTGCCGCAGATATGCGTCCTCCCTCGGGCATGGGTGTGTGTGTTCTTCTCAACATAAGTTTCTTTAAGTCATTTTAAGTAGTGTGTAAGTCTAGGGACCGAAGACCTAAGCAGTTTGGTCCCTCAGGAATTCACTCACATTTGAACATTTGATTATCCCCATAGGATCAACTAACAAAACTGGACTTACATGTGTTAAGTCGCTAAATGTACACTTTCCGATTAAAGTTTGCTCTTGTCGGCCTATTTCAAGCAACTGAATGCCCCTCATAGATGTTATTCGGGGAAGTACAGAGCCCTTTAGTAAGTGAATGGTAAAAATGTTAGTACATCTAATGCAGGGCTTAACAACTGGCCGGTTTTGAGCGCGAGTACTCGCGTCTGCTCAGACACGTGCTCGCGAGCTGGTGCATGGTCGCGGAGTAGGGAGGGAGGGGAAGGAGGGGAATTGCGGGCGCACGTTTGGATAGGGCCGCAGCGTGCCTATTGAATTCGCGCCGACTGTGTAACGTTCAAAGTACTACCGATCAGCTCTAACAGTCACTTCGCTGGCTAAGAATCATGTCAAGTCGCCGTTGTGTAACCCCAACCATGCTTTCGCAGTTCAACTCCCATTGGGAGGAATTGCATCTGTTTACAGAAAAAGATGGTGTTTCAAAATGTTTAGTATGTCACAAAACGCTGAATTCTTTTAGGAAATTTAATTTGCAGCGACATTATATGTACGAAATCAACTGAGGCAGCTCTCAGAGTGAGTTACAAAATTGCTTTGCTTTTAGTAAAATCCCTGCTCCCCATCACTGTTGGCGATTTAATAAAAGAATGTTTGGTATTTGCCACGGAACATTTGTGTCCATCTCAAGTTGAACAGTTTCGGATTGTGCCATTATCTAACATCACCATTATGCGTCGCATACAGGACATGGCAGACGACGTCCAGAGCGAGCTTGCAAATATCCTTAAAGATTTTATGGCGTATCCTCTATCTTTGGAGGAAAGTGTTGATATCACAGGAACAGCGCAGCTTACCATATTTATTAGAGGTGTTAATAGAGATCTTCAGGTGAGGGATGAGCTCCTCGATGTAGTAGCCATGAAGAACACTACAACCGGAGGTGATATTTTAAGTAGTGTTGAAGAAAATGTAGGATTGTCGTGGAATTCTTTAGTTTCTGTGTCTACAGATGGTGCACCAGCGATGAAAGGGAAAAAATCAGGTTTCGTCGCGCTGTTAAAGGAGAAAATGCAAAAACTGACCGTGCCGAATGAAACAACGGGCGTTCACTGGCTGATCCACCAGGAAAACTTACGTGCAAAGAGTATCACTCTAAAAATTTGATGAGTGTTGTTTTTCGTACAACCAATTATATAAGGAAGCATGAGCTACAACACAGACAATTTAAAAGCTTTCTTGAGTATGTAGAAAGTCAGTTCGGTAGCCTGCCTCATTACAGCGAGGTCCGCTGGCTAAGTCGGGGCGAATTATTAAATCGATTTTTTTGCGTATTAGATGAGATAAATCTGTTAATGGAAATAAATAATATGCGTGTTCTTGAATTGAAGGAGTCTTCATGGAAATGTGATCTCGCGTTCTTAGCAGATTTAATTAGCCATCTGAATGCTCTGAACATTTCACTACAAGGTAAAGATCTGCTAATTAGTCATTTCATAGATCGAATACGAGCTTTTAAAATGAAATTGACTCTTTGGGTGAGTCAGCTGGAAACAGAAAATCTAGCTCATTTTCCTATATTATCATCCATGCAAGATGTTCACAAAGACTGTGGACGTTATTCACATGCCCTTAGGAAAGAATGTGATCAACACTTTCAAGATCTGACAGCATTAGACAGTGATTTTGATCTGTTCTCCTCTCCATATTCAGCGAATACTGAAGAGATTCGTCCTGAGCTGCAACTAGAAATTATTGACCTGCAGTGTGACAGAGAATACAGAGATAAATTTCAGAACAAGAAAAACATTTTCGAATTCTACAGAGGCTTCCCTCAGGATAGATTTCCTCGTTTGCACAAACCGCCAGCTACAATAATATCAATAATGGGTTCCACGTATGTTTGTGAACAACTGTTCTCTGCAATGAAATGTAACAAGACGAGCCTGAGAAACGCATTGTCTGATCGAAATTGAAACTGCACGCTGAGCCTACAATGCACAAGAACAATTACTCGTGTTTAGAAAAAGTGACAAAAAGCAGATTTCAGAGTACCTGTTGGCTCAACACAAAAGTTTTGTCTCAAGTACAGATAGTGTTGAGGATAAGAGGACAAAGTCCAAAACAATCGTACATTATGCGTTAGATGAGTAATAGCCAAGCAAGATCGTAAGAGATGGAAAAGAGCCACCGTGGTACTACAACCGAGTTAGAAAACTGCTGCGGAAGCAAAGGGAACTTCACAGCAAACAGAAACATAGCCAAAGCCTTGCAGACAAACAAAAATTACGCGAAGCGAAATGTAGTGTGAGGAGGGCTATGCGAGAGGCGTTCAATGAATTTGAAAGTAAAGTTCTATGTACTGACTTGGCAGAAAATCCTAAGAAATTTTGGTCTTATGTCAAAGCGGTAGGTGGATCAAAACAAAATGTCCAGACCCTCTGTGACCAAAATGGTACTGAAACAGGGGATGACAGACTAAACGCCGAAATTCTAAATGTATTTTTCCAAAGTTGTTTCACAGAGGAAGACTGCACTGTAGTTCCTTCTCTAGATTGTCGCACGGATGACAAAACGTTAGATATCGAAATATACGACAGAGGGATAGAGAAACAATTAAAATCGCTCAAAAGAGGAAAGGCCTCTGGACTTGATGGGATACCAGTTCGATTTTACACAGTGTACGCGAAGGAACTTGCCCCCCTTCTTGCAGTGGTGTACCGTAGGTCTCTAGAAGAGCGTAGCGTTCCAAAGGATTGGAAAAGGGCACAGGTCATCCCCGTTTTCAAGAAGGGACGTCGAACAGATGTGCAGAACTATAGAGCTATATCTCTAACGTCGATCAGTTGTAGTATTTTGGAACAGGTATTGTGTTCGAGCATAATGATTTTTCTGGAGACTAGAAATCTACTCTGTAGGAATCAGCATGGGTTTCGAAATAGACGGTCATGTGAAACCCAGCTCGCGCTATTCGTCCACGAGACTCAGAGGGCCATAGACACGGGTTCACAGGTAGATGCCGTGTTTCTTGACTTCCGCAAGGCGTTCGATACAGTTCCCCACAGTCGTTTAATGAACAAAGGAAGAGCATATGTACTATCAGACCAATTGTGTGATTGGATTTAAGAGTTTCTAGATAACAGAACGCAGCATGTCATTCTCAATGGAGAGAATTCTTCCGAAGTAAGAGTGATTGCAGGTGTGCCGCAGGGGAGTGTCATAGGACCGTTGCTATTAACAATATACATAAATGACCTGGTGGATGACATCGGAAGTTCACTGAGGCTTTTTGCAGATGATACTGTGGTGTATCGAGAGGTTGTAACAATGGAAAATTGTACTGAAATGCAGGAGGATCTGCAGCGAATTGACGCATGGTGCAGGGAATGACAATTGAATCTCAATGTAGATAAGTGTAATGTGCTGCGAATACACAGAAAGATAGATCCTTCATCATTTAGCTACATAATAGCAGGTCAGCAACTGGAAGCAGTTAATACCATAATTTATCTGGGAGTACGCATTAGGAGTGATTTAAAATGGAATGATCATATAATGTTGATCGTCGGTAAAGCAGATGCCAGACTGAGATTCATTGGAAGAATCCTAAGGAAATGCAATCCGAAAACAAAGGAAGTAGGTTACAGTACGCTTGTTCGCCCACTGCTTGAATACTGCTCTGCAGTGTGGGATCCGTACCAGATAGGGTTGATAGAAGATATAGAGAAGACTCAACGGAGAGCAGCGCGCTTCGTTACAGGATCATTTAGAAACCGCGAAAGCGTTACGGAGATGATAGACAAACTCCAGTGGAAGACTCTGCAGGAGAGACGCTCAGTAGCTCGGTACGGGCTTTTGTCAAAGTTTCGAGAACATACCTTCACCGAAGAGTCAAGCAGTATATTGCTCCCTCCTACGTATATCTCGCGAAGAGACCATGAGGATAAAAATCAGAGAGATTAGAGCCCACACAGAGGCATGCCGACAATCCTTCTTTCCACGAACAATACGAAACTGGAATAGAAGGGTGAACTGATAGAGGTACTCAAGGTACCCTCCGCCACAGACCGTCAGGTGTCTTGCGGAGTATACATGTAGATGTAGATGTAGATGTAGAACATAGACAATTGTTAAGGGCAAAAAGTACAAGATAACCGAGAACCCCGCACTTCAGTGACACCTTTTATTGTGTAACAGTTCACAAATTAATACGAATGTGGAGGCATACACTAGGCTAATAAAATTATGTGGCACGTGTACATTCTCCTATATTTGTTTCATTTATCGCAGTAATAATTCGTGAGTGATATCCCTGCAGGTGGCCGCGGATTTACATTGACTGGCGGCAGCTGTTGTGTGCCCCACGTGACTCTCCCCACTCTCCACTCTGGTCTGGTAGTGGGGGTAGCGTGCTCGCACTGCTCCGTGTTCGCGCCTTGCTGCTCACAGCTTGCTCCGCGAGCACGTATGTTGGGAAGCCCTGATCTAATGCATTGAAATCTACTCAAAATTACTTTTAGTTTTACTGGTGCGAGGGGGGGGGGGGGGGAGGGGGAAGATGGGGGCACCAACGATCGAAAGGAAGAAGCCTATGCTGCCGGTCAAACTTAACAAAATCCGATACGCTCATGTGTATTTTCCACCTAAATAGCTGTTGACAACTTAAACAACGAGCGTCCCATATTGTTGAAGCGTGTGCTGTGGGTGCTATCCGGATACTGAGATGTTGGCAGAAATTGAACTAAGACAGGCTACACGGAAGAAAATCGTGCTCTGCTGAGGACTTACAGTCACCATGCAAACTAAATTGGCCATTAACGATCGTTGCCTTAATTCTGTTTGGTATTTGAGGATATATTCAGAGACTGTCTTACGGACTTTATTACACAGAGTGATCAAAAAGTCAGTACAAATTTGGAAACTGAATAAATCACGGAATAAAGTACATAGAGAGGTACAAATTGACACATATGCTTGGAATGACATGGGGTTTTATGAGAACGAAAATAAAACAAAAGTTCAAAAAATGTCCGACATATGGCGCTTCATCTGATCAGAATAGCATTAATTAGCATAACAAAGTAAAACAAAGCAAAGATGATGTTCCTAACAGGAAATTCTCAATATGTCCATCATCATTCCTCAACAATAGCTGTGGTCGAGGAATGATGTTGTGAACAGCACTATAAAGCATGTCGGGAGTTATTGTGAGGCATTGGCGTCGGATGTTGTCTTTCAGCATCCCTAGAGACTTCGGTCGATCACGATCCACTTGCGACTTCAAGTAACCCCAAAGCCAATAATCGCACGGACTGAGGTCTTGGGACGTGGGAGGCCAAGCATGACGAAAGTGGTGGCTGAGCACACGACAATCACCAAACGACGCGCGCAAGAGATCTTTCACGCCTCTAGCAATATGGGGTAGTTCTAATAACACCCCTTGGTCTCAACCATGATTACGACAGCGCCCTTTCTCTGTTTTAGTATATCCAAGTTGTTGTGGAGATGTGATATAGGAGGTTGATCATCATGTAAGTGAAATGTTTGCGCGGATTTCGTTCTATTCAAGTTGAAATGTGCTTTAAAGCAAATTTCGAAACCCCTACACGTTTGCCCACTGTACTTTTGAGAACAGTGATTAAAGGAAATTTTGTAAAAATCTGTGTTCTTATATGGGTTGCTCACTGACTGTGGGGTGTGTCTGTACTTGGAACCTAATTCTGCGGAACGTTAGATTTATGTTAGTCTTTTTTAAATTTTTACTTGTTCTTGCAGGAAAGGAGCTATACTAAGGGACTCGGTGGTAGTTCTTGTTGTATTGGCTAACAGGTGATAAAGTGGTAGAATACGTGAAGTAGTTGTTGGCGGAACTTGTCTTAATCAGTACTACCTTATTAGCATTGTGAACAAAATTTTATCGTAACCTATACTTTGTAAAAACTGGTACTTTTGGTGGAAAGCCTTGGGGGATGGAGGCGGTAAAGAAGCATACGAAAGGCGGCCTTCTGGTACTGTATTTCACGGGCTGATTAGAAGAACAATGGAGACCGGTGTACTTGTGGGGCATATGTGGTCCACACCAGTTTTCTAGCCTGATGCGTAATGTTTTCTTCCATGTTAACGTCTAGTCAATCAGTATTTTAAGATACGTAAGTTAACTGCAATTCCTGATTATCAAAGCATAAAAAAACCTTTTGTACAGATATTTGGAACAGAAGATTAAACTTAAATATAGAGAAACCGTTTGTGAGGGTTTATGATAGACCTGAACAAATACAGCGATAGCGGGCCGTTGGACAGTTCACTCTTTTATTTCAATAGTTTTAACACATTTCTTTTAAAAAAAGAAACTGTTCACTGCGTGAATTGTCAAGCAATTCATGCATCATGCATTAACAAAGAAAATGGGAAAGACATGGATATTTAAATAGTACTCCAAACCAGAAACAACTTCATGACTAAATATTGTTATAAATGACCTTTCATGCTGCTTCATATTCAGAATTTAAGTTTGACTTCAACTAAAGTAAGTGATGAAAACGTGACTTGGCTAAGGCTAGCGGTAAAAAAACAGACACAACAGTAGTAACCAACAATCTTTATCAGTTCTCATTTTCTTCCCGAGTACTAATAACATTTTGCTGCATTATAAAATTATCATTATTATATTACATTTTACCGCCATTGCTCACCATCCTTTTACATTCATAGACCTATTCAGACCACCACAAAGTAATTTCTTTACATCGTTACGGCATTTCTCCTCTATCAGCATCCTGCAGTATCACACATAATTAATGAGCCTCTATATATTTCAGCATACCTCCTTAAAACGACCAACATTACAAATAAAGCAAGGAAACCTAAATACAAGTCACACCATCGCCTAAGAGAAAGATAAAGAACGCTAGTGGGTTGGGAAGTCACCTTTATTTAATATGACATTTGTCCAGCGTTAAAGACTCACTTAGGCAAATACCTTTGCTTACCTGATTCATTACGTCCCTCAATTTCCTTCCCATTAAATATGGATGGTTGCTAAAGTGAGAAGTTACATAACCTGAAAGAATATTATCAGAAGGTCATTATAAAATTAAAAGTTAATCGACAATGCCATGGCAGAAAAATTAAATTTGGAAGAAGAAATTAATGTAATCACTACATACAAGAAAAGAAAAGGATTCTGTACAGTCTTCTTTTCTATCTTCATTACTCATGTAAATGTTAAAATATTTCATCCATTACATCCATCAGCTCAGTAACAACTAATTCCTTCAGTGTTACATTCTTTAAAATAAATCTTTCACTGTAACTTTCTTTGTAGGTACATATCCCTTAAAGTTACATAACTGCAGTTATACAGATGAATAAGCATACTATTTATTCTTCAAGTTACAATGCAACATATGTGGTGGAAAATTCACCAGCAAAAATCACAGCAATGCATATTCGATAATCAAATGGTGGTCAGTTGGATGCAAGAATGTAGTTATGTACAAACATACGAAATCAAAAATGTTCATCAACTATTAAAAGGCACTTAAGTTTGCAAAAATTTTGAAACATTTTTAATTTTCTAACTATCAAGCAATGCTTGTGAGTGAAATTTTCATCGTTTATTGTACTTGTATCATCTTTGAAGAATCACAGTGACTGTCCACTACCTTGCCTGCGAGAGTAATTTTTTCCCGAGAATTGTCACCTACACGGTATAAATTTCAATGTTCATCTAACTTCTTCTATCTGTATGGGAATAACCAAAATCGTTAGCATTGCCACCTCCAATAATTTTCTTTAGGCTTATGTGAGTTGATCACACTCATATTTAGTTCCCACTTCTAGCGTTGGCTGACTTTCATCTGATCATTTATAAAAAGATTTAAAGCTTGGTATTATTCTGTTCTGAAAAATGAACCGGTAAAGTATTGTCCCAATACCTTTCTGCTTTGATTGACCATTTTGTCGCTTTCACAATAAGTTCAGCATTCTCAGCAACAGTACCTAGTTGTTTGTTCTCTGCTTCCGACCTCGTTCACCTGTTTCGCTATTACTAACATCGAGTAACTCATTTTGTTCCTTTAGTTGAGTGATCGCAGAACTCGGCCTTAAACTGTGTATTTTGGCTAATAATTCCTCTTTATCCAGAAGTTCGTATGTTTCAAAATATGAAATCATCTCATTTACCCTTTTATCTCTTGCTAAACGTGTGGTGTTACCCGTGGTCATGGGGTTAACATCTTTGATTAGTAATCAAAACGTCCACAGTTCGAATCTACCGCTGCTTAAATTTTGAATGAAAATCGTCAGCAATGATGGCTGAATACCTCCGGTGCAAGAAGTCACCCTCATCCTTTCAACGATCTTGTCAAAGAGGGTGGAGGGGCCGATGATGTTCAGGGCACTCTAACCATTGGGGACAGAAAGTGTCTCTGAAAGGCGGAAGAATCAGCAAGAATCTGCAAGTATGTAGAAGGCAACGGAAACCACTGGATTAAAGACACCTAATGTGGATCCACAGGACATGTGGCCCGTAAAGGTAATGTGTCATGATGATATCGTCACTGGCAACAGATTCCATACTAGTCTCTCACTGCATCTTCGGGAGGGGACTGCATAGAGAGAGGTAACCATAAGAAAACGATAGAGTAACCAACGACAGAACAACGTTCTACGAGTAGTGGCGTGGACTGTAAGTAGATGAGGATATTGAACATGTAATCAGTACGTATTGGGGGGGGGGCGAATGTCTATAGTTATTAGAAAATGGAAAGCGATTGCGATTATAGGAGAGGGAGTAGACGAAAGATTTTTCAGAAGAATATGGACTTAGAACTAGGAATGAGGCAGGAGCTGGACTGAGTTCTGCAATTAAATTCAAACGGCAATAGTGAATACTCTATTCAAAAATCACAAGAGGAGGACGCATACTTCGGAATGGCTAGGAGATAAGGGAAGATTCCTGATACTGCGATAATGAATAGCTTAGTGTGCAGTTCAGCTGAAGAGGAATGGACATCTCTAAAAATGGCGATCACAGAAGTCGGAAAGAAATCCATATGTACACGTTAGGTAACACCGAAGAAACCATGACTAACAGACAATATACTTCAGTTGATCGACGAAAGAAGAAAGTACAAAAGTGTGCAGAGACATTCAGGAACACAGAAACACGAGTCAGTTATGGGCGAAAAATATAGAAGGGCAGAGAAGCTAAAGCGAATTTGAAGAAATCAGAAAGAAAATGATTGTCGAAAGGACTGACTCAGCATATACACGTATAAAAGTCGGAACCACCTTGTGGCTACCACAGCGCAAGGGAATAACTCTCGCAGTCATAACTTTGTAATTTCAGTACAAATATTGAAACGCATGCGACTTCGTTAGCGGTGCTTCAGGTTGGATCCCTGAAAGTGTTATTAAATACGAGTGCGTTATCGTGTCGTATCGTTACAGTTTTACACCATGACTAACAGACAATATACTTCAGTTGATCGACGAAAGAAGAAAGTACAAAAGTGTGCAGAGACATTCAGGAACACAGAAACACGAGTCAGTTATGGGCGAAAAATATAGAAGGGCAGAGAAGCTAAAGCGAATTTGAAGAAATCAGAAAGAAAATGATTGTCGAAAGGACTGACTCAGCATATACACGTATAAAAGTCGGAACCACCTTGTGGCTACCACAGCGCAAGGGAATAACTCTCGCAGTCATAACTTTGTAATTTCAGTACAAATATTGAAACGCATGCGACTTCGTTAGCGGTGCTTCAGGTTGGATCCCTGAAAGTGTTATTAAATACGAGTGCGTTATCGTGTCGTATCGTTACAGTTTTACACCGCGTAACAGCGTTGGTATATAGATATTTCGGCGTTGGTGTCTTAGTACTTATTACCCCAGGATAGCTGGGAGATTTTTGGTGTGCGTAGTCCCCTCGTGCCGGGCCCCTGGCCATGTCAGGCGGACCCGAGTCCACTATGGAGAGGCTCGCGGAGCAGCCTTCGCGACCTTCCGACTCCTGCACCGCCGCCCTTCGGGGAGAACCGCGTCGGATACGCCGCTCGTCCCGGCCTCCCGTCGCGCACAATGCTCCGCCCACTTCACAACGGGCGAAGGATCGCTTGAATCGCGCCAATCGCCACAAATCGCCGGTTGATACCACCGGCACTGAAACCGATAACCATGAAGACTGTCTTCCGTCGCGTGTCAGGGTCCGTTCATCCGCGTCGTCGTCGTCGTCGTCCGACGATTCACCTGACCGCCTAGTAATTGACCTCTCTCGTAGTGAGGCGGCGAACACATCAGCTCTGTCTGACCACCACCCAGCTGTACCTGCACCTCGCTCTACGCCGTCCCGCCACCGTGGCGAGTCTTCTGGTCACCCCGACCCAGTCGGAAAGTCCTCTGGCCGTCGCTCCAGACGCCCCTCCGCCCACGCGGGCGGTGGTGGCAGCGGATCGTGTTCCGATACCCCCCTGCCGGGGGACGCCGCACCAGATGGTCCTGTGGATGAGGAAATGGCTCATGCTCCCGACCGTCCTTCTCAAGAGATCCCGTCAAGCCCTCTGAAGAAAGAGAAGATACCCCCCATTGTGGTATATAATGTCACTAATTATACGAAACTGAACACTGAGCTCCAGCGGCTCATTGCCGGCCAATTGAGAGCTGTTTACCAAAAAGATCATGTGAAATACCTGCTTGACAGTAGGGACGACTATCTTACCATTCTCGATTTCGTAAAATCAAAGGCGATGCCTTACTTTACCCACCAGACGTCGGGTAATCGCCGCACCAAAATCGTGATCAAGGACTTGCCACCAGAGGTTACGGCAGAGGAGGTCAAGGAGGAACTGCTTCGACTCGATTTCGAAGATCCTTTGGTCCACCAGTATAGCAAGAGGAATCCTGAGACCAGGGCATTGATCCCCTGCCCTACCCACGTCGTCTCCCTTTCCCGGAGGGAGGACATAGAGCGGATTTACCAAATCCGGTATCTTCTATACACGAAAGTCCGGATTGAATCGTACGAGGGCCGCAACGGGCCAGCCATCTGTCGCAAATGCCAACGTTTACGACATACTGGGAATTACTGCTCCCTGCCGTTGCGGTGTGTTAAGTGTGCTGGCCCACATTTAGTGGAGAACTGCACACTCCCTGCTTTGGAGAAACCTACCTGTGCCAGATGTTTGGGAACGACGCACGATCCCCACCACATGGCATCCTGGAGGGGGTGCCCTGTTTACCAGAAGGCACTAAGTCCTCTCGTCCGCCCAAAAAGAAACCGAGAACAAATCGACCTCCCCCACCGCTACGGGACATGACCAACTATCCTGTTTTGCGGGGTCAGCCTAGTGCACTGTCCTCAGCAGCCACTCTGGTACCAGCCACTCAGGCACCAGATGGCTCGGTGGCTCCTGTGCCGCTTCCTGCCCAGACTGCCACGACATCCTTTGCTGCTGCAGCCCGGTCTCCTCCTCATTGTCTGTCTTCCGTGACAGCTCCCACTACTCACCAACTACAGGAGCCAGCTGCAGCTCCCTCCAGTCCATCTGTGGCTCTATCTCAGCCCTCGGCCCCTACCTCCACTCTGCCTACTACTACACCTGCACCTGCGCGCCGTAGGGGCAAGCAGACCACCCGGGACCCTCCCCCAGTGGTGGAGACTGATGCGTCTTTTCGGGCGGACATGCGCGAAATCCTCCAGGTCATCTCCTTTTTCACGAAACCCCACATCCGGGCTGTTATTCGCGACACTGCACAAAAAATCCGTCAGTCGGAGGACGGGCTCTCCAAGGTAATCGCCCTAGTGGAAGGGCTTAGTCAAATATTGTTGTAATGGCGAATGGACCTCCACACCACCACCAGCCCCCTCGGGATCTTGTCACTTGCATTTTTAATGCCAATGGCATAAAACGTATGAAGACGGAATTGAACACCTTCCTCCATGACTATCGTGTGGATGTTTTACTGGTCACAGAAACACACCTGAAACCGGCAGACGATTTCCGCCTTCGCAACATGGTATGTTACCGCTCTGACCGCCACGACCGCCGTGGTGGAGGCACAGCTGTATTCCTCAACAAAGCTCTTGTCCATACCCAAGAGCCCCTCCAGCCAATGGAACACATAGAGGCCACAGCAGTTACCATCTCCACACGCCTTGGTGCCATTACCTTTGCAGCAGCGTATTTGAGCCCAAACAAGCCGCTGCTGGAAGCAGACCTCCGCACATTGTCATCCTTCGACAGGCTCATCATTGGGGCTCATTCTCGCGTGTCTAACCCCAAAGGCCGGCTCCTCCTTGACCTGGAGGATACTTTATCACTATCAGTCTATGGCCCCCACGAGCCTACCCATATCCCAGTCCGTACTAACTGCCAGCCAGACGTTCTGGATGTGGCCATCTTCAAAAACATCACCGCTCAGTTTTCACTGGAAGTTCTCCACGAACTGGCCTCTGACCATGAACCAGTACTCTTGCACCTCACCAATGCTGCCCTTTCATTTGATGTTCGTTCCACTACGACCCTCACCAATTGGGACAAGTTTGCCAGGGTACTAAATAACACCACTCGACACGACCTCAATTTGACAACACCGGCCAATATAGTCCGTGCTGTGGACTACCTTACTGCCAAAATACAGAAAGCAGTGAAACTCTCCACCTCCTCTGCACCTCGAAATTTAACACCCCTAGACGACTTGCCCCCTCTGTTACGAGAGCTGAAGGTGCAGATCGTGACCCTCACGACAAACGCCAAATGAGACGCCTCCAACGCGAATTCAGCCACCGGCTCGCCGAATGGAGGTCTGAACAGTGGGAGGACAGGATGTCCACTTTCCTACTCCACCAAAAATCTGACTGGGCTGTCATTCGCACCCTGCAGCGTTCTAAGCCAGCGACTGCCCATCCTATTCGCACAGCAGCGGGCTTGTCTTATGATACCCTGCAAATTGTGGAAACGCTGGCAGATGCGTTCGAGGCCCAAAACCGCCCTCTGGTCCAGGACCTTTCTCCGAACGAACTACAGGAAGAACATGAAGTCCTGACAGCTGTTGCTGCTTTCCGCAACCACCCACCCCAGTCTGCTCCCCGTCTTACGTCCATGGCAGAAATTCAGCGCATCCTTCGACGGAAACGTGGCCGGTCGGCCCCTGGATTAGACGGAATTTTAAATGAACATCTTTGCCACCTTCCCCGCACACCACTCATCTTGTTCACCAAGATTTTAAACTGTTGTCTCACATCTGGCCTTTTCCCCCCTCAGTGGAAACAAGCCAAGCTGATTGCGATCCCCAAGAGGTTCAAGGACCCTACAGTCCCCACCAACAACAGGCCCATCAGCCTCCTAAACACTATGGCGAAGGTCCTTGAATCTGTGATCCTTCACCGACTTTCCCAACCTCTTGCAGCAGCTGGGACGATCCGACCTGAACAGTTTGGATTCACTTCGCACCTCTCTGCTGAACTTCAGGTCCTACGGATCACTGAACATATCAGCAAAGGCTTCAACACTGCCAAGTCGACAGCTGCCGTTTTTCTGGACTTGCAAAACGCCTACGACAAAATCTGGCAAGACAACCTCGTACACAAGATGCTGACACAGACCCCTATACCGGATATTTATGTCAAGATCGTTGATGACTTCCTCCGTGGCAGGACTTTCCTAGTGGCTCAACGGGGAATGCGTTCTGGCGTTCGCCAATTGTCGGCAGGCACTCCGCAAGGATCGGTGCTATCTCCCATCCTTTTTAATATCTATGTCAATGATATGCCGGTCATCCCCGAGTGCCACCTTGCACAATACGCTGACGACACAGCACTATACACCACTGGCCGCATTACTGACGCCGTCGTCGCCCGCCTCCAGCGACAGGTGGACGCCACTATCACCTGGTGCCGGACAAACAAAATAGCTCTCAATGCCGCCAAAACTACGGCAGTTTACTTCACGAAACGGCGCCCAGGCCTCCGCCGCAATATCTCGATTGCAGGTGTGCAGGTGCCCTGGTCCCCGACAACCACCTATCTCGGGGTCCAGATGGACCACAAGTTGCTCTTCCACTGTCATGCAGAGTATGTCACCAACAAGGGGCAAAAGCTAACCAGGGCTTTGTACCCGCTCTTTCGCAGTAGGGAACTTAACCTGCATACCAAGCTCCGCATTTACCGAACAGTTATCCTGCCTGCCCTTACATATGGATCTGCTGCATGGGCCACGATTAGTGTCACCAGGATGCGGACATTGCAGCGCCTACAGAACAAGGTGCTCAGGTGGAGTCTGCACGCCCCGCCACTCACGAGAATTGTCACTCTCCACGAGGAACCTGATATCGTCCCCCTAAAGACGACCATACGCAACAACGCGCGGCGGCTCTATGAGAAAGTGGATGCCTTGCGGGACACTGTCCATGGGTTACGCCACGTTGGGACCACACTTCCACGCCGCTGGCATCGACATCCGGTTCCCCTAACCATCCTAGAGGAATCGGATTCCGACCATGGTTAACGTTAGGTCTGGCACGCCCACCACGGACGCATCATTTGGCGGGACTAGCCCCCATTCTACGTCCAATACTTTCCAATCATACCTGCCCACGTTAGGCTAAATTTTTCTGCCTGACTCATGTAGTACTGTCACCGTCAGAGGGTGGTACGGGACTACAAGTCCCACCGCCACACCTCCAAAGTGAATTGCAGTGACGCAGTCACTGCCCTGTGGATAATTTTACTGCCTCACCAACACAGTTAGTAGCACTATCACCGTCAGAAGGTGGTACGGGACTACAAGCCCCACCGCCACACCTCCAAAGTGAATTGCAGTGACGCAGTCACGTGGAAATTTACTGCCTCACCAACACAGTTAGACCGCAATAGACCGGTGATGCTGTATTGTAACATATCACCCCAATACAAGTCCTTAAAAAAAAAAAAAGACTTCCTTAGAGTTTTGAGTAATGTAGAGCCAATTACTGATTTGGAGACGGTTGTTGATGGGAATAGGTAAGACAGTGACACTGAGTGTTCATCAGGAACCACACTACCCTCGTTAAGTCAACAGTATCATGGGATTACGATAAAGCGGGTACCGTAGCTTTACGGAACGATTGTCAGTTATTAACTGAATCTCTGAAAATCCACCGACGGGAAGCATAATTATGTCGTTACGCAAAAGCTTGTTTCTTTTTTTTTTTTATTTGGTGCCCTGGACACATCGTAAATAAATATATACGCATGCTTCTGATCCATATTTCCTTAGTGTGCTACGAATTCCCAAATAAAAGGGTGAGGCAAAACATTTGTTGATATGTACATGTTGAAAGCACTTCGCTGTGTGCAGTGGGAACAAAATGCAATGCAAAGTTCGCTCATTTCACAGTAAATGCATAGGGATAGGCCGTGAATTAGATCCGAAAGCGTATTTGAAACAGCTGAATAATGCCCTACGAAAATAACGGTTGAACGTCACTAACTCAAATGAAATCATACCAAGACCTGTCCTGGAGAATAAGGACTCCCAGTACAATGTAAATAGCGTTGTCCAACGGCTATTTTCACGATCATGAATATTTTTATTCAGCTTGGTAGGGCCAAATCTCTAGCCAACTGCACGGATGAAAAGAACGGAAACGCTCGGAATAAAGGGGTAAATACATTGCCGGACATCTGTGAACGAACTCTGAAAATTTGGCACTACTCTACATAAGGGGAAAAAAATTATTTTGTCCCACACACGAGGTATTTGGTCACACATTCATTCACTCATTCTATCTTACTGATACTGTTTAGAACAATTTGAAGATAAAAAGAGGTTACATCTACGCCTACAGCTATGCTCCGCAAGCCACCTTGCGGTGTGTGGCGGAGCGTGCTTTGCCTCCAGTGTCACTTCCAGATTTTCCTGCACCAATCGCAAGTGGTTCGCTGGAGGAATTATAAGTGGACCCGAATGTTTGTGATTTTGCCTTCATGGGTTTTCACGGAATATAAGTAGGAGAAATCAGAGTATTTACTGAATCTTCAAGAAACGCACGCTTTCGGTACAGCCGACCACATCACGATGCAGTACGTCTGTCTTGCAGTGCCCTACACTGATGTTCGCTGAGCATCTCCGTTGCGCTTTCGCACTTACTGCACGAAACTGTAACGAGAAGTACTACTCTTCTTGGATCCTCTCTATTTCATCGATCAATGCTATATGATACTGGTCCCATAGTGACGAGCAATACCCAAGTATAGGCCTAACGTGTGTTTAGTGAGACACTTTCTTTTTTGATGGACTATATTTCCGGAGGATTCTTCTAGCGAATCTCAGTCTGGCATCTGTCTTACTCAGTATTAATTTTATTCGGACGTCCTACTTCGCATCACTCAGTACGCCCTCTCCTAGATATTTTATGAAAGTAAGTTCTTCAAGTAATTGTTCTGCATTCGAGTAATCGTACAATGGTCTTACTGTCTTCGTATTCGCAACAGTAACATTTGATTATGCTGTGTTTCAATTGCCACTCCCGCCACCAAGTGTCGATGTTCTGCAGGTCTTCCTGCATTTCGCTGCAGGTTTTTAGCGTTGTGCTATATACAATACCAAAATCCGCTAAATGCCTTATGCATACTCAAACTTTGTCTACTAGACTATTTTTACACGTATGTATCGTGAAAAGTAATGGTCCTATAACAATCCCTTGAGGCACGCCCGAAGTTACTTTTACGTCTTTCAAACATACTCGCTCGATACTTCTTCCCATTCATAGAACTTTATCAAATACTGCTATAAACGTCTATGTAACGCAATGATGGGAAAGAAAAAGGGAAAAAATTAAAGGGTTAAAATAGACCCACACAAATGAGGTGGTGATGTACAGCAACAAGATTTACTCTTCCGGTAACGTTTGTTGGGAAATTATGATTAAAATACAAATAGGTTAATCTATGGGTAGAAAAATATAAACTATTTCTTAATTTATTATCTCTCGGAATATGCTGATATAGCCTTGTCAACACTGGACATGTTATGCTACAGTTTGTTTCAACAATTCGGAGTATCCATTTGATTAAGTCGTACTCTGCTAAATGGGCTGGACGAACGACAGATTCCGACATAAAATTAATTTTGCATCCACAGAATAATGAAATAAATAAATATGACGAACATGTAACACAGGATACTTTGATATAGTATGCAGTATAAATGATTCGTTTAAATGAAAAAAGGAGCGCACTGCAGAAATATTGGGAATTCGTAGCACTAGCAGCGGCCTGCAGCCCTAGGCGGGCAACTAGGTACATCACACAAAAACAGATGGCAGCAGTTGTGGTGGATCGATGCTTCGTTTGATGTCCCGCTCTGTTCACAAATCCCTCTTTCATGGTTTCTCGCTTTTATAGCCCTCCTTGTACTTGTTCGGCGAAGGGTTTCTGCTAAGGATAAGAATCAGGATCAGGTGTACAACACATGAAATCCACTCATATTGAGACGTATCACACAAGAGCGCACACAGAGTCTGTGCCGTGGGAACGGTGGGGGGGGGGGGGGGGGGGGGTGTTTGGAGGACTTGGGGAGGCGGACGGAAACTTTATGAGTTTTCGTGAAAGGCGACGGTGTAAAGGTGCGTACATACGATGCTTCTTTTCCGCTCAACTTTGCGATGCGCATAAATTTCCGGCAGTGCAGCTACGCTGGGGCAGACGTGCATGAGTAATTTCTTGGAAATATAGGCCATGCGTAAAGTGCATTGCTTTCCACCTCAGTGGAAATTTCAACAGCTGGATCCCGTATGTGTTTCATTGTGTAGTGTATTGAGGTTATGCTGTGAAGCGATTTATGTGAAATAATGTCTGTTGACACAAGTGCATGATGGACGAACTGCGTGATTCGAGACCCTAAGTATAGAGCAGAAGCAATCTTTCTTTACAAGAAAGAGAAACCATACTTAAAAATTATCGACAACTACACGAGGAATATCACAGAAGCTATTATTTCCTAAGAACAAAATGGATATACATCAGGTCGTTCACGCACAGACAATGTGTCTGTAAATAAAAACATTGTCTTATAAAAACAAAGAATTAAATATTGAAATCAATATGGTCTTTATTGACCTTGAGAAGGTTTCTGACCGTGTGAGCTGTGATAGCCTGTGCCAGATTATGTTTGAAACTGGATATCCTTATCACTTAACAGATGTAGTGCAATGACATTATAAAAATACACGCTTTGTAAAAACATACAGCCACGCGGGATTGGCCGAGTGGTCTAGGGCGCTGCAGTCATGGACTGTGCGGCTGGACCCGGCGTAGGTTCGAGTCCTCCCTTGGGCATGTGTGTGTGTTTGTCCTTAGGATAATTTAGGTTAAGTGATGTGTAAGCTTAGGGACTGATGTCTTTAGCACTGAGTCCCATAAGATTTCACACACATTTGAACAAAAACTTACAGATGTAATAAACACAGGTCGTATCGATCAGAAGAACTAACTACTAACCTAGCTGTCAGAGTATCATCTACACTCGTAAGTATACACATTGAATTCATTGTTCGTAAACGGAAATACAAAGCAAACAAAGGAATCAATGAATGTCGAATATCTGAGTGCACTTTTGATTGCAGATGATATCGTTTTTATTAAAAAAAATGAAGATGGTCTCCAAACATCAGTGTACTAGTTCAACAAAATATGCAAGACATACAACATTAAAATTTCTATTAATAAAACGAAAATAATGACATTGCGTTTAAGATCTCCACACAGATCAGAAACTGTTTTAGGTAGTACAGTTTTAGAATAAGTCTCTCATATTTTGTACTTAGGTTGTACTACAAGATTTGACTTTGACTCTGGCACTAGCAAAAAATACACAGTTTCCAAGTCGTCTGTAACATCATTAGCGTAACATTTGCCATTAGGTACAAAAAGAGTCATTAATGAAATTCTATAAAGCTATTATGGTTTCTGTGCTACCCTGTGTATGCGAAAGCTGGGTGAAAAAGAAACTACCAAGGAAATAAAATTCAGATAGCAGAGATGAGGTTCCTAGGAAATACGAAGGGCTGCACAAGAAGAGACAAGATTAGAAATGGAGATATTAGAACACAATGAAATATTTTGAACATAAATGATCAAATTCAAGAATATGCTATAGATAAGAGACTACACCTCATGAGAATGTCAGGTCACAGAGTTCCCCAGCACGTTCTAAACTACAAGCCGAAAGGGTACATAGATATTGGAAGATATCGAAAAACTTCGAATGATAATGTCTCTGACTTCAAGGCAGGGAGCAGCCTAACAATAGGAGGGATGTTGATGATGAATTTCTGTTGAATTTAAAGGAAGTTTGTATAAATTAAGGGATGTTTGCAGATAAATAAAAGTCGTACAGAAAGGTGCTTTGAAATATTATTTGAATAAAAATTTGATATGCCCTGAGCGTCAAGTATTAGATAAATGTTCTCTGATCATATTACTGTAAAGAATAAGATAACGTTTCGAAACAGGAAAACAGAGAAGAATAAGCCATAAATTTCTGTAAAGTGTATATGAAATCTGAGGACGAATATTCATGCTCTGACGACTTAATAGCATAAGAACTGAGGAGCTTGATATTTGAACAGCAGATATGATGTGGTGTGTGGCTCCTCAACAAACTACTAGAAATAGAAGAGAAGGACATTAATAATGTAAAAAATACAGAGCTGTAAAGCACAGCCTCCGTTCTAGTGCACTCTGGCGTCTATGAGATTCCCAAATTTTTTGAGTCTGAGAATGTAATCTACATACTCGTAACTTTCACAATTGAAGTTGTGTAAAGAACTTTTTCTAATAAATAAGAATACAACTAACGTATTGGATATTGACTAACCTATAGATAACGAGTAGATAATTCTGTTTAGTATTTCTCAGTTTCAGGAAAAATCACCGGAATGCTATGGTCTGGAATACAACGTGAACATATGAGAATAGTATGGATATCGCTGGTTACAGCTAAGTAAATGTTTTGCCGGTCTTGGCATTGCAAGCAGAAGTCTAAGATGCCACTGTGACCTCCTGCTAATGTCTGCATGTAACGCTGTCGTCACTTCGTATTTCTTGCACCTCTGTTATTTGTATATTTCTTTGCCTACAGTCGCTTTTTGGTTTTATTTTTCTGCCGCTTTTCTATCAAAATAATCGCAGCACAAATTCCGATGGAAATATGGTGATACATTGCAGAGAGCTTCTACAACGTCGCAGTATGTGGTCACGATAACCCCATACGGACATCGTTTCTTTCTAGAAAGTTTTGTGCATTCCCTTTCATTTACGAGAGCCTGCGACTACGCAGGGGTAACAAGCATCATGTGGACATAGCTTAAGTGAAATGAAACACGATTTCCTACAATCTATAGCGCAGGGGGATTGAGAAACTCCCTTTATTGAACACCAGTCAGACGAGTGAGAACAGGTAGCCATCATACTTTGTTTTGTCGTCAGTCTCCCGACGGATTTGATGCAGTGTTGCCAGGAACTCCTCTTCTTTGCCATCTTCTTCATCTCAGAGTAACACTTGCAACGTATGTTCTCAATAATTTGCAGTATGTATGCCAATCTTTCCCTCTTCCTTTGTAAAGTGGTAAACTGAGAGAGCATATAGTCTATGAGCTTTGTACATAAGATTTTATCGTTATGCAGGTAAAATATTTAACTGACGGAGATTCATGATTACATTACATATGTTCTATCCGACGAAATCCTGTAGTGTGTCTGAGAAGAGATCTCTCCATTAGGTATAATTCATATCTCACGTCATATATCTGAAAAGAATCGAATGGGAAAGGGTGGGTGGTACATAATTAACATCAGCCAGTGTTCAGATGACGCATATCTGCTGTCCAAAGAGAAAGAGAAAAACACAAAGGCCAAAATCTTGACAATGCTCTTATATACAGTATTATTAGTAGAACCTTACACTGCTTCAGTGTACTCAATGTGTGAGACAAAATGTTATCCGTCTACAAGATTAGTTTACCAATCTGTATGTACGCTCTAGTTTACTTCTGCCTGTTTTGTGGGTGAGTTGGATTGGTTCTACAGTAAAGTTGTGCGTTAATGCGCACCACACAGTTATTAACTTCCGTGAGAGACCCTTAGCTTTCTTTCATACAACCTCTGATGATTTCCCCCCTGTACCAGCTCCTTCACCTCAAAGTAGCACTTACATCCAGTATCCCAAATTATTTATGCACTCTACAGCCCATTTTTTCTAATGCACTGGAAAACTACTACCGCTAAGTTGACCGAGGTACTACCGGAATAGCTAAGATAGTAATCGAGTGATGTCGAAGCAATATGAATAAATGTTGTTCACAGATCACTAGAAAAAATACAACAAATCTATTCGCAATGTAGAATATGGATGCCACCAGGTGTAGAATGGAATGAAGACAGTGAAATTTTGTGTGGGACCGCGACTGGAACCCAGACTGCCCGCTTATCGCGAACGGTCGCCTTACCCTTTAGCTATACGTGTGCGACTCAGATACTGACCGAAATTTTCGTATGTCTTCAACTATGCGTCAACTACCTGTACTCGTACATCCATTATGTGTATCCCCTTGCAGATCAGACGTTGTACTAACGTCGCTTGCCCGGTATCGGAAGATAAATACGATATTGCAGTGCCTGCTTTATTTTGATCACGATGCACAGTTCCTTTCACTGTAGCTACCACTGCTGTTCCGAATGCATTTACTAACGAACTCTGCGTCGTAATCAGAATAATACAGGCAGTGCAATACCCTCGTATTTATCTGCCGATATCGAGCAAGGAACTTTCAAGTACAACATCTGACCTGTACGGGAATGTACGTAATGGATGTACGAGAACGGGTTGTAGACGCATAGGTGACGACATATGCAAAGTTGGGTCTGGTCATCAGTGGTGCACGGATAGCCAAACGATAGGGCAACCGATTGCGACAAACAGGAAATGCGGATTCGAGTCGCGGTCCGGCGCAAATTTTCAATGTCGTTCTTCCATTCTACAGCTGATGGTAATCGTTATTCGCAAATGCGAATTCATTTGATATGTTTCGTAATGAGTGTGGTCGCCGCAATGCCTGTTTCTTCGGACTTGCATGCATGTCCAAAGGAACTTTGCAACGTTATCAAAATGACGCAGGCACTGCAGCATCGCATCCTAGAAAAAAAAAATACGCTTGTTTCAGAGCAGAGATGTGATAACGTAGAGGGGAACAATCTACCGAGGCTTTATTGATGAGAAATTATTTCCTAGATATGTGAAAGAAGAATAGACCACTGTGGACAATGGTGGCAAATGTTTACCTTTAGTTCATATCTGAACTCTGAGAAGACATTGGAGTGTAGGATTACCTAGAAGATTTTTTACAGTTTAAATAAACTCACTGTGTGTATCCAACTGTTATCCGTCTATATGATTAGTTCACTTTGTCAGAGCACTGGAAACAGTAGCAGCAAGAGTCAAGGGAAATTATAATAGACACAAAGATTTCTGGAACAGGTCGATTCTGTATGATATTCATCTATGGGATATGTATGTGATAAGAGAAAAATTACATTAACCGTATAGTAGTTCCTCCGCAGTACTCGACAAAACAGCTGTGTGTGAATTAATCAATGTGCTGTATCTAACAGACGACATGTGCTGCAGTCCTCCATCATTACAATCCAACAGTTAATCAGAAGCAGTAACTTTCACATGCAAACAGCAATTTTCCACCACATGTGAAAGAAATATTTAATTTGATGGCGTTTTATAGTCTCCTAAAATATCTTATTTTCCACATCATTATGGAAAATATTGACATTCAATTTTTTACTACAATAGCTCTGATAAACGCGTATAATTTTTATTAGTTATTTGAAATGATGCTTATTTAATTTGAGTCTAAGTCTGGAACGTCAATATTACAATCTAATAGTTTTCTGAGGACGACGACAGACTTATAAGCAGGATGTGTGCCCATAAATGAGTTAATTACAAAGAAAATTTTGTTCCATTTAAGATTTTTACTCCTTTAGTTTTTCTATTTGTTCGTTAGCGTTTCATTTTTTATGCTTTGATATTATCCCAAAATGTAGAGATTGGATAGAAACGCAAAATATTAAAGAGTTGAATTGTACTTCAGCTACATGTAGATTATACTACAATCGCAGTACGTGGCTTTTCAAATTTCCACATTTGGCAATAAATAAAAAGTAAAGAAATAAAAGTAAAATATCATTATCACAATCCAAACTCACTTCAGATTCTACACAGAGAGCTGCGTTAACTCGTATATTTCATAAAAGCCTGGCTACGTAACGAGTACCACCTGGTAATAAATGTAACCAAAGCATTCTGCAGCAAAACTATTTCACCGTCCGCCGCTATTCACCACATATCAGAATATGCCACATGGTTCTGGTGTCTAAATGCTACCACTAGCATCGAACCATTGCGCTACTAGCCAATAACGAAATCTCTGCAACTGTTTCCACAGAAAACTAACTTATATTTCACTTCCTTTGTACAGCATACATCGAAGAACCAAAGCCGACCGTTGTGGCCGACTGGTTCTAGGCGCTTCAGTCCGGAGTCGCGCTGCTGCTCCGGTCGCAGGTTCGAAACCTGCCTCGGGCATGCATGGTTGTGATGTCCATAGGTTAGTTAGGTTTACGTAGTTCTAAATCTATGGGATTGTGACCTCGGATGTCAAGTCCCGTAGTGCTTAGAGCCATTTGAACCATATTTTTGAAAAACCAATTAATTAAATTTTAAACAGTCATTATTCACATTACAGATATCTGAAAATGATAAACCACACACTACACTAACTAGGAACGACTGATACCTAATTTCACTTGATACGTGATGTTAGTAACACTGCTTGGCAGAATTAGAGATAAATGTATGGGAAAGCATATTTTTAATTGTTTTTTTCAGACTCATGTGTATAATTTCACCCAGAAACAGTTAGAAAAGGACTGATCGGTTGGTATTCAAGCAGATAAATCAACAGTATTTGTACAGCTTCCAAAATGACCTATGGTCACTGGCGTGGAAAACAACTCAAACCAGTCAGGAGAGTTACGCTACCATCCCACACAGTCTACATACCACTCCAGTCATATTAATGAGACCACAGTCTGTGTTCGACGCCGAAGTGCAATAACCATTCGCAGACGGTAGGTGGCAGCACTGGAAGTGGAGGGTAGGTACAGCGTGTCGGGGGAGAGATGGGGCCGACGTGGAAAATCAGCGCAGTCGATATCGTAATGCAGAAAGAGGAGCGTTTCAACCAGCGTCGAAAAGGGCATCACCAATGGCTTTCGCGCTCAGGGTGGAAGCATTTCCTAAACAGCTGAGTTTGTAAACTGTTCTCGTGTCGTTGTGGTTTAAGTACAGCGTGCTTGCCAAGATGACGCTATTCAAAAGCGGCCCAGAGGCATCCGTGGTACACTGTGGGTCATACGTGACGTGTCGCAGCGGTCCGCGTTGTGAAAGGTCGTATAGAGGCTTTTGAGACGTGGTCATGTTAATGTGACTGGACAGTGTACATTAAAATGGTCTGACGAGTGTGAGTGTGCGTGTGTGTTTGTTCAAAATGGTTCAAATGGCTCTGAGCACTATGCGACTTAACTTCTGAGGTCATCAGTCGCCTAGAACTTAGAACTAATTAAACATAACTAGCCTAAGGGCATCACACACATTCACGCCTGAGGCAGGATTCGAACCTGCGACCGTAGCGGTCGCTCGGCTCCAGACTGTAGCGCCTAGAACCGCACGGCCACACCGGCCGGCTGTGTGTTTGTGTATGAGAGAGAGAGTACATGGTGGGAGGTGGAAATGTGAGGATTTATCTGTGTGGAACGTCTGTAGGAATTTCAACCGTATCTGATACACATGAGACTTGGTACCAGCAGATAATTAATGCGAGGGTAACATATCCTGACAGGCTTATATGTTGGATGGCGGTGGCAAGTATTTACGTGATAGCATCAAGCAGAATACGGAAACCGTTGTTTGTATATTAATGACAGGGGATGGACATAAATATGGAAACATGAAAAAAGCAGATTACGAGGATTGCCCAGAATGGAATGCACCGCATTTTTTTCTTCAACGATTCTGTATTGAACATAACGAGAATTACGCAAACTAGTGTTTTATTTACGTACCATGTAATCTCCACCCCTTTCTATGGCCTTCCTCCAGCGCGAAACAAGGGCGTGTATGCCCTGTCGGTACCAGTCCTTGTCCTGGTGGCGGACCCAGTGTGTGAATCACCTCTTCATCCTCCTCAAAATGTCGTCCACGAATGACATCCTTTAATGGCCCAATCGGGTAACACTATCCAAACCCGTTTTGCGATGTTTTCAGAAGTCCTCAGACTTGTCTGGGGTCGATCTTAATCGTGTTGCAGCGTAACATCTCCTGGAAGCCCTGTGGCGCCAAAGTCACAGGAAGCGCGTCTCGAGATTGGTTAATGTGTTCACATATGCTTCTATTTTAATAGTACCGCCTCTTGGCATCACATCATTGAGAATAACGGTTTCACAGTCCCAGAAAACGGTCATCTTGACTTTATCGGGGGAAGCAGTTGCTTTGAATTATTTCTTCTGTGGGGAGTGGGAATGGCGCGATTCCATTGACTGTGGTTCTGTTTCGGGCTCAAAATCGTGAACCCAGGTTTCATTACATCACAATCCGAGACAAGAAAACCTCCCCCTCAGCTTCAAAACGTTGGCCGCTGCAAATCTTGGAAGTCCACTTAACCGCCTTCTGATGACCTCACCTTCCGTGACCAGCAACTAACAGTACATCTCTCGACATCAGATGCTGCATAGACTTTGCACAAGCGTTTGTGAATATTCTCCACAGTTTCTTTCTCTGCAGTGAGAAATTCAATGACGGAACGTTGCTTGTAACGTACAGCACCTACAGGTGCCATTTTGAAACTGTCCTGCAGCTACGCTGTCGGAAATGCTGGAAACTTGTCGCGCTCACTCAATACATACGTAACGTTTCGCATTCGTAGCATTGTTTTCAGCTGAGAAAAATTTGCAGTGCATTAGTTTCGGGGAAACACTTCTGTTACCAGGCCGAATACGGTATAAGAAAACTGTTGGCATCCAAAACAGCTTCAACTCGTCTCAGAGTAGACAAATAGTTCTGTATGTTTTTCAGGCGAATCTCTTGCCATTCTTTGTTGAACGTAGATGCCAGTTCATATATCGATAATGGGGGTGGATACGATCGCCCACACATCTCTCAAAAGCAGAACACAAGGCCTCAGGGATCTTGAAATCTGGGGGAGTGGAGATGTGACAAATCATCGCCGTCCTCATGAAACCAGCCTGCACGATACTTGGTGTGAGCAGGATCTTTGTCGTCCTGGTACATAGCGTATTCTTTGCAGGCCAAACATTGTACGATGGGTTGGAGTTGAGCAGCCAAAAGTGCCACTTAATAGTCGGCAGTATTGCGATTTTGCAGAGAATCCTTTCGGTCTACGGAATATCACGATATTCCTGCCAAAATCATCACGGAATCCCCGCCAAGTTTTATTTTAGAGGCTTAGAAACGTACCTAGTTTGAAACAAGACTCATCCGGCGAATTGACTGTGCAATTTTCTTGCTTCGGCACCATGTTTTACTGTGTTTCACTGACGTGTGGTGGTGGTAATTTGTGGTAAATGCCTATGGGATCAAACTGCTGACCACATCGGTCCCTTGCCTTACACATTACTTAATCCAACTTAAACTAACTTATAATAAGGACAACACACACACCTACGGTCGAGGGAGGACTCCAACCTCTGACGGAGGGAGCCGCGCGAACCGTGGCAAGCACCTCAGAGCCATCGGTTAACCCGCGTGGCTTTTATTGGCGTGTGGTTTCTGTGGTGTCACCGCCAGACACCACACTTGCTAGGTGGTAGCTTTTCAATCGGCCGCGATCCGCTAGTATACGACGGACCCGCGTGTAGCCACTCTCAGTAATTGCAGACCGAGCTCCACCACACGGCAGGTCTAGAGAGACGTACTAGCACTCGCCCCAGTTGTACAGCCGACGTTGCTAGCCATGGTTCACTGAGAATTACGCTCTCAT
This sequence comes from Schistocerca cancellata, assembly GCF_023864275.1. Taxonomy (NCBI): domain Eukaryota; kingdom Metazoa; phylum Arthropoda; class Insecta; order Orthoptera; family Acrididae; genus Schistocerca; species Schistocerca cancellata. The sequence goes on along the minus strand of NC_064630.1, from coordinate 684,238,103 downwards.
TTGCCGAGACGATAGTTAACATAGCCTTCAGCTACAGTTGCTACGACCTAGCAAGGCACCGTATTCAATTGCTATAATACTTCTGTATCATCAAGAGCAATGTTCTACAAATGTGGATTAAAGTTAAGTATTCCAGAAGCTACGTACTTTTCTTTATAGCATTCATTCCGTATCCTGTTTCAGACCTCACGCCAGCCTGCTTGAATGTAACGCGTGCATTTCGGCCTTCTCTAGCTATACAACAAGTGGCGACGAGGATGGGATTGGTGACGCGCTCACGTTGCATTCGTCTTGATATTGCTTTGCTCTGATTTATTTGTGTAATGGCTTCGCCACAATCTCCAGATGTACTGTCAGAATTTTATCGCTTGCAGAATCAGCAGACGCAGGCCTTATTGGATGCCCTTGGACAGCTCGTCCAGGGTCAACGTGCACTGCAAACCGATGCGGCCGCAGCCACTTCACCGCTACCGCCGCCACAACACGCAGTTGCACCACCATTCCGTAATTTTCAAGCAGAGTGTGGAAACATGGACGGAGTGGTCGCGCCAATTTGGATTCCATCTCGCCGCCTACTGAATTCAAGGTAACGAGCAGCAGCCTTTTTTGTTAGCATCCGTCGGGGTGCACACGTACCGTGTGATAGTGAAATTGTTTCCCTGACGCGACGTCGCAACTCTGTCCTAATAAAGAAATTTTGTCTGCTTTAGATGCCTATTTCAAAGAATCAGTCAATGTAGTTGCAAAAAGGTATACTTTCTTTCGTACAAAATGTACGGCCGGTCAGTCTAATCGGGAGTGGGTTGCAACATTGCAAGGCCTTACAAGGGATTGTGCTTTTGAGTGTGAATGTGGACTCCCTTATTCAGATACTATGGTGCGTGATGCAATTGCACAGAACGTTTCTGATGTTCGCGTAAGGGAACAGATTTTGAAACTAGTCAATCCCTCCCTTCAACAAGTGATAGACATATTGGATAGGCAAGACACACTTGACTTTGCTCAGGAATCCTTTGAAACTTCGCCAGCTGTGTGTCACATTAACCGGCCCGCCGGGCGAGCTGCACGGAACTGTAAACAGCCTTCGCGCACGTCCGCGCAGCCCCGTGTGCTGCATAAGCAAGCAAATACAGTGAAATCATGCCCGCGGTGTGCTACTAGACATTCGCGTGAGAATTGCCCGTCACGCGAGGCTATTTGCTTTTTCTGTAATAAGAAAGGTCATGTTCAAAGTGTTTGCCAGAAAAAGCTCAGATCGGACACTCACAATCATTCCAGGCCCTTTGCTTCGCGCTGGAATCGAACCAAGAATACACGGGCTCGTGAACCTTCGCCCATGGAAATTCATGTCGTTAATGCCACTCCATCCAGTGCTCATCTCTCTAACAGTGACTGTGTTCGTCCCACAAAAAGTGTGCATCGACGTCGATGGATATCCCGTCAGGTCGCAGGTGATTCTGTACCAGTGTCAGTTCACGTTGCACGAGACAGTCGCTCTTGTCGTCAGCAGGACAAACTTTTTGTAGACTTGGCAATTAATGGCAACGTGATACCATTCCTGCTCGATACCGAAGCTGCAGTTTCATTGCTCAATAAAGACACGTACAAACAACTGGGCGCACCTCCGTTGCATGCCGAAAATGTTACGTTACATAGTTACTCCGGACAGCATATCCCTGTGTTAGGACAGTGCAGCCTTCTTGCAACATACAAGGGACAAACAAAACTTGTGTCATTTTACGTCCTTCGTTCTTCTTCTGCAGTGAACTTGTTTGGTTTAGATTTATTTCAGTTGTTTAACTTGTCTATAGTCAATCAGGTCCTATCAGTGAACCAGACTGTGCCTTCAGCCAGTGTTTCTCGTCTATGTGAAGAATTTGCAGACATTTTTGCACCGGGCCTGGGTTGCGCTAAGAACTATGAAGCACATTTGGAACTGAAAGTCAACGCGCAACCGAAACTTTTCAGAGCGCGCAATGTTCCCCACGCATTGCGTGATGAGGTCGCAAGAACATTAAATGATTTAGAATCACAAGGTGTCATTGAGCGTGTGCAGGCTTCTCTCTGGGCTTAGTAATTTTGCAAAAACCTTCCGGAAAATTGAGACTTTGCGTGGACTTCAACGCAACAGTGAATCCTCAACTAGTGACTGCTACTTTTCCTATACCCCGCCCGGAAGATCTTTTTGACAAACTGTGCCCGGGAAAATATTTTTCAAAGTTGGACCTAGCAGATGCGTACTTGCAAATACCGGTGGACGAAGTACCCAGCACGTCTTGGTGGTTAACATGCATCTTGGTTTGTATCGCTTCAAAAGACTGCCATTCGGGTGTGCATCCGCCCCTGCATTTCGGGATCGGTGCTGTGCTTGCGCACAAAGATGGTTCGCATGATCGCCCTATTGCCTTTGCGTCTAAATTGCTCTCGTCAGTGCAAAGAAATTATTCACAGATAGAGAAAGAAGCTTTGGCTCTCGTATTTGGTGTTACCAAGTTTCATGATTTCTTGTATGGTCGTCACTTTACCATCATCACAGACCACAAACCTTTGACATCGCTTTTTCATCCAAACAAGCGCATCCAACAGCGCAGAAATTCATTCGCTGGTCTATTTTCCTCTCGCAGTACCGCTACGATATCTTGTATCGGTCCACTGCTAAGCAAGGAAACGCCGATGCGTTGTCCCGTTTGCCTGTTGCCGAGGATAAAGCATTTGATTCTTCCGAACTTGCTTGTATGTTCATTGATGCGGAAACTGATGACGGGGTCGAACCGTTTCCGATTGATTTTCGTCGTGGCTGCAGACCCTGTCCTTGCTACCGTTTTGCGTTTTGCTGCTACGCAATGGCCTTTGTCAAAGTCACGGATCGAGGATCCGATGGTTCGCAGATTTTTTGCTCACCTCCAACTGCGCAACGCTACGCGCTGTTCACGTCCAGCTGCCCAACACTACAATGGCAGACAACAATGCAAACTATTTTTTGTGGGGAGCATGGGTGCTATATAAGTAGACTGTTTATGTTTTCTTATCGGCAACGTTACGTAGCGCTCGGTATGAAAATCACTGGCTGTGCTGTGTGCAGTCTGTAGCTAGTTTCCATTGTTGTCTGCCATTGTAGTGTTGGGCAGCTGGACGTGAACAGCGCGTAGCGTTGCGCAGTTGGAGGTGAGCCGCCAGCAGTGGTGGATGTGGGGAGAGAAATGGCGCAGTTTTGTAAATTGGTAAAAATGGATGTCATGAACTGCTATATATATTATGATTATTAAGGTAAATACATTGTTTGTTCTCTATTAAAGTCTTTCATTTGCTAACTATGCCTATCAGTAGTTAGTGCCTTCAGTAGTTTGAATTTTTTATGTAGCTGGCAGTAGTGGCGCTCGCTGTATTGCAGTAGTTCGAGTAACGAAGATTTTTGTGAGGTAAGTGATTTGTGAAAGGTATAGGTTAATGTTAGTCAGGGCCATTGTTTTGATGGTGATGATGTTTGGTTTGTGGGGAGCTCAACTGCGTGGTTATCAGCGCCCGTACAATTTCCCAACCTTTGCTCAGTCCAATTTCGCCACTTTCCTGGATGATGATGAAATGATGAGGACAACACAAACACCCAGTCATCTCGAGGCAGGTGAAAATCCCTGACCCCGCCGGGAATCGAACCCGGGACCCCGTGCTCGGGAAGCGAGAACGCTACCGCGAGACCACGAGCGGCGGACAAGGCCATTGTTTTGTAGGGATTATTGAAAGTCAGATTGCGTTGCGCTAAAAATATTGTGTGACAGTTCAAGCACAGTCAAGTATAATTTTTCAAAGGGGACGTTTCAACTCCTGCTTTTGCTCCAGGCGACGTTTTATTCAATCGCAACTATCGCGGTTCACGGCCTTGGCTCGCAGGGCGCATTCTTCGCTGCCTCGGCCGCGCGATGTATTTGGTTTTGGGGGCCTCTGGTGAGGTCCGTAGGCATCTCAATCAGCTGCGCCTCTGTCGTCGCACGGGTTCTACCGCTCCCCGTCTGCTTTCAGCGACGTTGCCGTCCGGTCAGCGCCCTGGGGACCCATCTACTGGCTCGCCTCATCCCCAGGTGTTACCGACGATGCCTTCCATTTTGCCCCATGGCGTCGCGCCGCCGCCGCAGCCGCCGCCGGCGCCGCCCGCAGTGGACGCGTCGCTGCAGCCGCCGGGCGCCTCCCTGGGTCACGCGCCGCCGATCGCTTCCCGTGCCCAGCTGTCCTCCGCCAAGGAACTCTTGCCCGCTCCGGACCAGCTGTTGTCTTCGCCAGTCGGGTGCTCCGACTCAATGGAGGTCGACCCTTCGGCTCCTCTTGACTATCTACGGGCGCATACACCTCATGTTGGCGTGCACTCTGGACTAGGTTTTCAGGCGTTTCCTACCTCCCCTCGGACCGAATGGCCGGGTGCGGGTGGCACAGCCTCGCCTGTTGTTAGGCTCCCAACCTCGTCGCATACGTCAACATGGGGTCCTCCCCACGGCGGGCGGAAGCCTTATAACACACCCGTTCGCCGATTTGCGGGGGAGGAATGTGGTGTCACCGCCAGACACCACACTTGCTAGGTGGTAGCTTTTAAATCGGCCGCGGTCCGCTAGTATACGACGGACCCGCGTGTCGCCACTGTCAGTAATTGCAGACCGAGCGCCACCACACGGCAGGTCTAGAGAGACGTACTAGCACTCGCCCCAGTTGTACAGCCGACGTTGCTAGCCATGGTTCACTGAGAATTACGCTCTCATTTGCCGAGACGATAGTCAACATAGCCTTCAGCTACGGTTGCTACGACCTAGCAAGGCGCCGTATTCAATTGCTATAATACTTCTGTATCATCAAGTATTCCAAGTATTCCAGAAGCTACGTACTTTTCTTTATAGCATTCATTCCGTATCCTGTTTCAGACCTCACGCCAGCCTGCTTGAATTTAACGCGTGCATTTCGGCCTTCTCTAGCTATACAAGAGTTTCAGCTCGCCCTGTGAGTCCTTGATTTTGAAACTCCGTACGAATTGTTTTGGTGCTGACATGGTTCGCGAGAGTGACATTGAGTTCTACAGTGATTTTGCTGCTCTCGTCCTCTTACTTTTCGTCACAATCGTCTTCAATGAGTGTCTCGACCACTCAACAAACACTTTCTTTCACGCTAATACTTAGCGGATGATGTTTTTGCGTTTTCCCTGTACTTCGACTGCCTTGTTTACGGAAGGATCCACCATAATTCAAACATACAGAGCTTTACAGACGTACCAAGCTATAAAGACAAGTATGCCAAAGGTAACCAGCCATAACAATATTGTAAGAATAATCCTGGCATTTGACTGAAATAATTTAGGGAAACCACGTAAAACCTGAAACACGTTGGCTGGGTGAATATTGGAGCCTCCACCCTCACGAATACAAGACTACTCTGTTTAAAAAAAGTGCTACGTCATTCAGTTTACCCGTAGTGTACAATACTGTTTCACAAATAAATTATTTAATAATTAAAAAGCTGAAGGTACCCTTTTCATTAATATCTCGCCCCCAGTCACTGCACAAAACATTGGCACTATACACAAGTTTTGTACCGAAACTTCCCAGTTGCTAGCCTAAGAAACTGAGTCAGCATCCACCTATAATGAGCGGGAAGCTGAGCGCTGAAGCAGTATAAGGTGTTAGTACTATACATCCCGTAGCTTTTGAAGTTAGTGTGGAAAAAAATATGTTTAAGTGTTACGTAGAATGTAAAATTTTTTACTGTTCTTATAATTATATGTGTTACATTTTGTTACGAAATCCCCACTCTGTGTTATTTAAGTAATACTTCACTGTACAGAATGTCTGAATTAACACACACTTTCAACTGCCTTTTAGAATAAGTTTTTCTTAGCAATTTCTTTAATATCTTTTGGTAATTTACGGTACAATTTTGTTCGTTGACGAGAAAAGCTGATTTGAGTTTTATGTTTATGCTTTCTTGATGAATGTAAATTCAGTCTGCATCTTGTCCAACGGTTGTGGACAGCTAATGCAGCTACTACTATTGTTATTTCTGATCTGTAAAAGTATTTGATAAATCCTCAATGTTTTGAACACTTACTTACAGTAAGCGCGACTATTATTTCTGGTCGTTTCTTTTGCCGTATCAGGATTGTTTTCACATTTTGTGAATTCCGTTCCCAGAACAGAATGTCAGAGGTACGAGGTGAGAGTTATATGAATAGTATGTAGCTAAAAGACACTGGATCTTATACACTGATGATAAGACTTTATTCTCAGTGCTACTAAACTGTTTATTGAGCAATCACAAACTTCCTTGAGGATTTCATTTCTTTTCGCCGAAAGAAGTTCTCCGGTTTTCTCAATGACTAAAAATATTGCTATCAGTAGAAAAGAGATTTTTCCCTATGACGAACACTAGTGGTAAAGTCTTTGATGTGCACTACGTGATTAAACGAATTCGGACATATGGCTGAAAATGACTTACAAGTTCGTGGCGCCCTCCAAGGGTAATGCTGGAATTCAATATGATGTTGGCCCACCTTTAGTCTTGGTGACAGCTTCCATTCTCGCAGGCATGCATTCAGTATGGTGCTCGAAGGTTTCTAGGGGAACGGCAGCTCATTCCTCACGGAGTGCTGCACTCAGGAGACGTATCGATGTCGGTCGGTGAGGCCTGGCACGAAATCGGCGTTCCAAAACATTCCAGAGCTGCTCTATAGGATTCAGGTCAGCGCTCTGAGCAGACCAGTCGATTACAGGGATGTTATTGTCGTTCAACCACTTCACCACAGGCCGTGCATTATGAACAGATGCCCAATTCTGTTGAAAAATGCAATCACCATCCCTCAATTGATCTTCAACAGTGGGAAGCAAGAAGGCGCTTAAGACATCAACGTAGGCCTGTGCTATAATAGTGCCACGAAATACAACAAGAGGTGCAAGCCTCCTCCATGAAATACACGACCATACCATAACACCAATACCTTCGAATTTTAATTTTGGCACTACACACGCTGGCAGATGACGTTCACCGGACTTTCGCCACACCCACATCCTGCCATCGGATCGCCACATTTTGTACCGTGATTCGTCACTCGCACAAGATTTTCCCACTGTTCAATTGTCCAATGTCTACGCTGATTACATTAAGAGAGGCGTCGTTTGGCGTTTACCGGTGTGATGTGTGGCTTATGAGCAGCCGCTCGACCGTGAAATCCAAGTTTTCTCACCTCCCACCTATCTGTCATAGTACTTTCAGTGCATTCTGATGCAGTTTAATATTTCTGTGTGATGGTCTGGACAGATGTCTGCCTATTACACATTACGACCCTCTTCACTTGTCGGCGGTCTCTGTCAGTCAACAGACGAGGTCGGCCTGTACACTTTTGTCCTGTACGTGTTCTGTCACGTTTCAACTTCACTATCACATCCGAAACAGTGAACCTAGAAGTGTTTAGGAGTGTGGAAATCTCACGTATAGTCGCATGACTTAAATGACATCCAATCACCTGACCCCGTTCGAAGTGCGTGAGTTCCGCGGAACGCCCCATTCTGCTCTCTCACGATGTCTAGTGACTTCTGAGGTCGCTAATATGGAGTACCTAGCAGTAGATGGCAGCACAATGCAATTAATACGGAAAACGTATGTGTTTGGCGGCGTCCGGATATTTTTTATCATAGTGTATGTCAGGAAGAGATTAGCCCTGAAATGCTACCCCGAGGAACTCTTCTATTAATGTATTTTGGCTGTGATAAGTGTTTTAGTAAGACGTTAGAATTACTTGATGTATTTGTTACCTGAACACTTTGTATCGTATGTGCAGGGTATGATCAGGACCAGACAGTAGATTAACCACCCATAATTTATACTTCTACCTTGTTTAGTAAAATCGTATGGTCCACAGAATTAAATGACTTAGAAAGATGTAAAAAAAAAAAAGTCTCTGACACATTCATCTTTGACAAAGCCTAAAGTACCTCTAATTTGCATTTTATTAATGACACACCTTTACCACTTCGGGAGTCACACTATGATTCACTAAAAACTTTGTACTTATTCAAGTAACTCATTACTTTATGTTTCATAACTGATTCTGTTGTTTTTGAGAATGGACACTGTGGGGGAATTCGCCTGGTAATTTTCTGCGTCCTCTGAGCACCTTCCAGCCGAGGCACAACTAGTGCCTGTTTTAAACTCTCGAAATTTCCTTACATGAAGGATTCGCTTATTATATTTGTTAATGGAGTTTGTATACACTGTACGCATAGTTTCAGTACACACATTAGTTCTTCATGTAAACCCACTGAGTTATAAATTTTTTCGTACAGTTTTACTGTATTCATGATCTGCGGTCGGCAAGAATTGTACTTAATGATTAATAAATTACAGGTGTCATATTTCTTTTGGCAATCTGTATTGTATCTTCTCTGCAACATTCGAAAAATGTTTGTTCACTTAGTTTTCTAGGTGGTGTGGATCATTATTTATTTAATCCCTAGACATATCAGTATACTACTATGTCTTTGTATTCTCTCCGTCTTTCCTTTTTACGATGCTCAAGAATTTCCCCTGAGAGATAAAATTAAATTTTCTGAGGGCTACAAACCGAAGGGGCTTGACTGTGTAGACACTAAACTAAAATGTTATGTAGTATATGATTGCACTCGGGGTTAATAGTGTTAGAGAGGTTGGGTACCAGTGCTTTACACACTTCATCACAGCTCTGGTTTGGCAGTTCCTTCGTAAAATCCCACATTTTAATTTCTGATACATTTCATTGCAAGCTTGCAAGGATTCACAATGCCGACAACTGTTCCACCTAAATCACAAAATGTGTTCTGCTTATCAATAAACAACTCCCTCGACCGGTCTTCTGGTCACACCCCCACTGAAATATTGAGGATAGTCTCATCTTCGGAAATGTCCAAGCAGGGTTCCATAATTGCCGTATGCACACTATCAATATAATCCTCTAAAGACGTATCCAGCACCTGCACCCTATAAAAGTGCTTGCCAGTGATATCCTTTCATCTGCGAATTCCCACATTTTTTAAAGGGAATTTCCTTGCAGAGCCCACCTGGCAAAGCTCTGGCGATTATCCCAGTTAGTGGAACGATCGCTAATGGATAATTATCTTGGAACACATTATGCTGTTGAATTTCCAAGACCTCAGTCGATTTTTGCAGTCTATCAGTTAACGACAGTAATAAAAAATTTTTAATAGTATTTTCAAAAGGTGACCACTTAATGCTCTGAATGATTGCAGTCAGTGGGTTTGGTAGTTGTCTGAATTCTTTCCACAAAGCTGCACTCTTATTCGGCCCCCATTCCTATTTAGATTTTTTTCGCTGTCAGTTGTGTGGTAGTGAAACATGGACTGTGGGAAAACTGGAACAGAAGATAATCGAAGTATATGACATGTGGTGCTAGAGACGAATGTTGAAAATCATGTGGACAGATAAGGCGAGGAATGAGGAGGTTCTGCGCAGAATCGGAGACGAAAGGAATATCTGGAAAACACAGACAAGGGGAAGGGCCAGGATGATAGGACATCTGTTAAGACACCAGGGGATAACTTCCATGGTACTAAAGGGAGCTATAGAGGGCAAAAACTGTAGAGGAAGACAGAGATCGGAATACATCCAGCAAATAATTCAGGAAATAGGTTGCAGATGCTTCTATGAGATGAAGAGGTTGGCACAGGAGTGAAATTCGTGGAGAACCGTATCAAACCAGTCACAAGACCGATGACTGAAAAAAAAAACAGTTTTCTTCTTATCTTTCTTCCAATTGGGGTACGGAATTTTTTGTCCCACTAACAGAAAGCCTGTCAGGCAAAAGCTTGGGAACAATAATAACCACGCACATCATTAACCCTGAGTGACAAAATCTAAAGGTGCATGTAAACGAAAATTTAGCGTCTGAGACAGGGAGGCACCAGCTAAAAGTGGTTTTACACCACCAGAACATTTAATTCTTATACTACCATGTATGTGATAAAATATTAACCGCAAAAGATCTGTAATCTTCTTCCTAATAGCCCATTATATGGTATCTCTTACTCGTAATAAATAATAAAGCTATTACTTTTCTTAAATTTTTCAGGTAGATGATGTAACGATAAAACTTTACTATTTTTTTCCTCCTTACTGTTGGCGGACTATAACGGTCTCACTACTAACTGCAAGTTAGCTCTATCTGTATGGAGTATTAGAACTTATTTTAAAATACACATTAACAGTATCAACAATAGGTGGTCCAGTAACTACAGAAGAGAACAGAAAATTAGTAATTTACTATTTTATTCATAACTGAGATTACATGTATGCAGTAATATACACTCCTGGAAATTGAAATAAGAACACCGTGAATTCATTGTCCCAGGAAGTGGAAACTTTATTGACACATTCCTGGGGTCAGATACATCACATGATCACACTGACAGAACCACAGGCACATAGACACAGGCAACAGAGCATGCACAATGTCGGCACTAGTGCAGTGTATATCCACCTTTCGCAGCAATGCAAGCTGCTATTCTCCCATGGAGACGATCGTAGAGATGCTGGATGTAGTCCTGTGGAACGGCTTGCCATGCCATTTCCACCTGGCGCCTCAGTTGGACCAGCGTTCGTGCTAGACGTGCAGACCGCGTGAGACGACGCTTCATCCAGTCCCAAACATGCTCAATGGGGGACAGATCCGGAGATCTTGCTGGCCAGGGTAGTTGACTTACACCTTCTAGAGCACGTTGGGTGGCACGGGATACATGCGGACGTGCATTGTCCTGTTGGAACAGCAAGTTCCCTTGCCGGTCTAGGAATGGTAGAACAATGGGTTCGATGACGGTTTGGATGTACCGTGCACTATTCAGTGTCCCCTCGACGATCACCAGTGGTGTACGGCCAGTGTAGGAGATCGCTCCCCACACCATGATGCCGCGTGTTGGCCCTGTGTGCCTCGGTCGTATGCAGTCCTGATTGTGGCGCTCACCTGCACGGCGCCAAACACGCATACGACCACCATTGGCACCAAGGCAGAAGCGACTCTCATCGCTGAAGACGACACGTCTCCATTCGTCCCTCCATTCACGCCTGTCGCGACACCACTGGAGACGGGCTGCACGATGTTGGGGCGTGAGCGGAAGACGGCCTAACGTTGTGCGGGACCGTAGCCCAGCTTCATGGAGACGGTTGCGAATGGTCCTCGCCGATATCCCAGGAGCAACAGTGTCCCTAATTTGCTGGGAAGTGGCGGTGCGGTCCCCTACGGCACTGCGTAGGATCCTACGGTCTTGGCGTGCATCCGTGCGTCGCTGCGGTCCGGTCCCAGGTCGACGGGCACGTGCACCTTCCGCCGACCACTGGCGACAACATCGATGTACTGTGGAGACCTCACGCCCCACGTGTTGAGCAATTCGGTGGTACGTCCACCCGGCCTCCCGCATGCCCACTATACGCCCTCGCTCAAAGTCCGTCAACTGCACATACGGTTCACGTCCACGCTGTCGCGGCATGCTACCAGTGTTAAAGAATGCGATGGAGCTCCGTATGCCACGGCAAACTGGCTGACACTGACGGCGGCGGTGCACAAATGCTGCGCAGCTAGCGCCATTCGACGGCCAACACCGCGGTTCCTGGTGTGTCCGCTGTGCCGTGCAGGTGATCATTGCTTGTACAGCCCTCTCGCAGTGTCCGGAGCAAGTATGGTGGGTCTGACACACCGGTGTCAATGTGTTCTTTTTTCCATTTCCAGGAGTGTAGATTTCACGTCAAATTCATTCCTCAATATCTGTTTCATTTCCTTCTTCCTCTTCTTGTTCTTTTTCTTGTACCTTTCATGTTAGCTGATTTCGCATGTTTAGGTGAACAACGTCCAGCCAACTCCTTTGTTGTCTCCCCGTCTGTATTAATCCCTCGCGCTATGTAGTCGTGACTTTGTTTTCGGACTCTATTTTCAGGTCTTATGTCTACACGTTCTCATCATCTGTTTCTGTTTAGGACTATATTATTGTACATAGAGTCAGCTTGTAATTCGTTCCAAACACATTTATTTATGAAGCGATCTTCTCTGGTGCGCCATTTAAAACTACGGAGAAACCTCAGTTCCACACCGTGGTCCTTGCTCGTATTTATTTGTGTGGAAAAACAAGTTTTGAAACCATAAGCATATTGCCATGACTGCTATGATTTTGTCAGACTTCACCTGTTCCTCTTTTGTGGATTTTTTTTGTTGCGTATTTCTTGATTGTGTTAGGTTTGAAGATCTTGTTCTGAATTTCGTTGTCGAAATATCGTCCCTTTTCGAAGCAGAGATGGTGGAAGTGGAATATCTGTTCCAGTTTTACATTAGTCCATACATTTTCAGAGTTTATAGACGACTCTCCCTTGGTATCTTTTTTTTATAGGTCTGGATGTTCTTGTTATATTCCGAATCCTAAAACTAAGGTAATAAAAGGCGTTTCGAAGATTATCTTCATTTTCTCCACTATTATTTGATAATCTGCGTATAGCTGAGTATTAAAACACGTGTCTCTGTTAATCTTTGTGCCATTGGTGACAGTCTGTTTCCCATTCCAGACAAGGTCACCTATGTAAATGTTAAAAAACCAGAATGAGATTTTCACTCTGCAGCGGAGTGTGCGCTGATATGAAACTTCCTGACAATGAACTCGGGAACTTTGCATATCGTGGGCAAGTGCCCTACCATCTGAGCTACCCACGCAGGAGTCTCAAACTGTTCACACAGCTTCAATTCTGTCAATACCTCATCCCCTACCTTCCTAACTTCACAGAAGCTCTTCTATGTAGATGCTGAAAAGAATTCCAGACAGACCACATCCTTGATTACTTCCCTATGTTGTTGTTAAATACTTACTAAGGTTATCACCGACTTCGAATATATTCTTTGTCTGTTTGCCAATGGCATTTTCGGAATTAATTAGATATGTTAATAATCCTATTTTTTGTCCGAAATCTGCCAAGGCAGGTGTCTATTGATTTTGTCAGAAGCTTTTTTATAGCCTAGAAAACGCTATGTGCGTCTGTAAGTAATTTTTCTTCTTTTATCTCCTAGTCCTCTTATACTAGATGTAGATGTACTAAAAGTATCATCTGTGCAATATCGTCCTTTCGTAAAACCTGTTTGTTCGTCTAATAAAATTATATCAGAGATAGCTGCGCTGCCTATTGTTTAAGATAGTGCAGTAGATTTTATAGCTAGTGTTAACTAGGCTGATTCTTCCACACAATAGTGGAAATCGGTGTAACGACAGGCCTCCGTGAAAGTAACGGTATAATGTCTGATGCATTTACTATGGAAGTAATAGATACAAATGAGACATAAACAATGATGACGGAATTACAAAGTTTCTTTCATAACACGAGTAATAAAATAAAGCGTTTGGGTTTTAGGATGGAAACTGGAATAAAACGCACTCTCTGTCCTGTTTTGTTATTTTATTTTTAGTAATCTGTCCAGCTTCTGTTTTTCCTAATTACCTCAAAAATTGTCTTCGTCGTTTATTCCGTTAGGCTTTGTAGTTTTTTCACTGAAACTCTCGCCCACCCTTCCGGTATCCCTTTTTTCAGCTCACATACGGCCTCAGATTGCCTCCCATTGCGATATACACGTCTTCCAAGCACTCCCTAAAGATATTTCATCGGCATTAAATAAGGGCTACGTGCTGGACTAGGAAAGACATCGAACTCTATAATTAAAACCACTTTTTGGTCTTAGCAGAAAAGTACCGAGATGTATTATCTTAACATTACACATTCGTCCCCTAGGTCCTCATTTATTATAATCAATCCTCTCTCAAGCATGTCACTGTACATCCTGTACAGTTCATTATAGTGTTCAGCCAATTAACGCGTGACTCACCTTAAGCGCAGACGGCTGCTGAAATCATAACACTTCCGCCATGAAAATTTCTGCTCGTTCTTGCCTGCTTCTCTGTTCTCAGATGCCAATAATATGGAAATCCACCCGGCCCATCTAAATTAAACTTCTTCTTATCACTGAAGATCGTTTTATCCCATCCTGACGTCCATGACAGATATTTTTCAGCAAAATGATTTACGTTTTCTAGCAAACTCCAATCTAGCCTGTTTATGTTTAGGTGTTGAAGCGGGTTTCTACAGTCATTTCTTAGAAGTATGACGTTTGTCTCATGACAAAATTTGTCGTACACGTCTGGCAGCTATTGACAACTGTAAATCACCAGCAAATTGAGATGAATAACGGTTTGTAGCCCTTGCTTTGGGATAAAGTAATCCTTTCTATGCCTTAAATAATTTTCTATTTTTGACATATTTTCCGTTCTGTCCATTTCGTGCGCAGAAATGCAACTAATCACTGTACTTGAACAGTACAGCTTCTCGCCAATTTCATGATTAGGGAACCCATTTCCCGGGACGTACCGATTTTTCCTTTTGCGTCACATTGTTTTCCGCATGGCACTTTCACTATCGTGGCTTATGGACCCAACACGCACTGTCACTAATGGCGTCTGTTGCGTATCTGCAGTAAAGACACGTACTTACACGCTAACTACAGAGCTGACTGCCTTCATACCGAGTTGCTCCCTCTGCTATCTGAATCGCTGATGTCTTGTTGTGTAATGCACTACTAGCATCAATTGCGATAACATTTGACGCATTTGTCGGTATACTGGATTTCATACTACCGCGTATACGTTGTGCACAACTATTTCAATAGACAATGTCAATTTTCCTGACAACAGCCCTAACTTTATAATTACTGACACCATGAATCCTGCAGGGCTGTCCTCAAATCCGTAAGAGTACGAGGGGGGGGGGGGAGAGATCTCTTCTGAAGTACTATATATAATTACTACTGTGATTACCTGATTGCTTCTGTTGCCTTAGCCTACCACTTCGCATTACTCGACTCAAGTAAATACTACACGGAAGCGCCAAAGAAACGTATAGGCATGAGTATCTAAATACAAAAAAAAAAAAAGGTTCATATGGCTCTGAGCACTGTGGGACATAACATCTGTGGTCATCAGTCCCCTAGAACTTAGAACTACTTAAACCTAACTAACCTAAGGACATCACACACATCCTTGCCCGAGGCAGGATTCGAACCTGCGACCGTAGCAGTCGCGCGGTTCCGGACTGAGCGCCTAGAAGCGCGAGACCACCGCGGCCGGCTGTTCAAATACAGAGATATGCAAACAGAATACGGCGCTGCTATCGGCAAACCCTATATAAGACCACAAATGTCTGGCGCAGTAGTTAGATCTGTTATTGCTCCTGCAATGCCAGATTATCAAGAAAGTGAGTCTGAACGTGGTGTTACAGTAGGCGCACGAGCGATATGACATAGCATCTCCGAGGTAGCGATGAAGTCCCGTATGACTGTTTCACGAGTGTATCGTGAATATAAGGGATTCGGTAAAACATCAAATCCCCGACAACGCTGCTGTCGCAAAAAGACCCTGCAAGAACGGGAGCAACGACGATGGAAGAGAATCATTCAGTATGGCATAAATACATCCATTCCTCAAACTCCTGTACATTTCAATGCTGGGCCTGACAAGTGGCACCGTGCGAACCATTTAACGAAACGCCATCGGTATGGGCTTTCGGTGTCGAAGGGTCATTCGTCTACACTTGATGACTGCACGGCAGCTTTACGACTCACCTCTCCCGTCAGCACCGACAATGGACTGTTGATGACGTGAAACATGTTGCATGGTCGGACGAGTCTCGTTTGAAATTGCATCGAGTGAATGGACGTGTGCAGGTATGGTGACAACCTCATGAGTCCATGGACCCTAGATGTCAGCAATGGACTGTTAAAGCTAGTGGAGGCTCTGTAATGGTGTGGAGCGCGTGCAGTTGGGGTGAAATGGGGCGCCTTGTACCTGAAGATACGACTCTGACATGTTACTTGTACGTAAGCATCTTGTCTGATCGCCTGCATCCATTCATGTCCATCGTGCATTCCTACGGACTTGGGCAATTCAAGCAAGATAATGCGACACCGAACACGACCAAAATTGCTACAGAGTGGCTCCATGAACACTCTCCTCAGTTTAAACATTTCCGCTGACCACCATACTCCCCCGACATGAAGATCACGGAGGATATCTGGGATGCCTTGCAACGTGCCGTTCAGATGAGATCTCGCCCTCCGTACTCTTACGGATTTGTGGACAGCCCTGCAGGATTGATGGTGTCAGTTCCCTCCAACACTACTTCAGACATTAGTCGCATTCATGTGACGTCGTGTCGCGGCACTTTTGCGTGCAAGCAGGTGTCCTACACGATATTATGCATATGTAACAGTTTCTTTGGCTCTTCAGTGTACAATAATAAGAGATAATAAAAAAATGGCTTTGAGCACTATGGGACTTAACTGCTGAGGTCATCAGTCCACTAGAAGTTAAAACTACTTAAACCTAACTAACTTAAAGACATCACACATATCCGTGGGCGAGGCAGGATTCGAACCTGCGACCGTAGCGGTCGCAAGGCTCCAGACTGTAGCGCTTACAACCGCTCGGCCACTCCGGCCGGCAGAGATAATCAGTTTGACCATATGTTTAACTTGCAGAAACGCCAAAGGGAGAGTGGAAGAGGTTCTGTCTAGTGGAAATTAATAAAGCATGCTAACGCTGATGAGAAAAGAAAGACCAGTTATGTAAGCAGACACCACAGATAAAAAAGCGGTACTTATTTAGTAGAAATTAGGTAAAAAGTACGTCATTTGAACTTTCTGGTGAGTTGACAATACATTTAGTATAAGAATAAATGCGATTATTCACCTGTAAGCTCCCCTATCGACTTGGTGTATATAGTATTTTCCGTGCCCCGCCATCATACCTGGCCTAGTTTGTGAACAGCCGATCAGAAGGCAACCGTGGAGGCATAGCTCAGCGAAGCGCGCGCAGACGTTTCAATTGGGTCCGCATCGGGCAATTACTGCGGTCGGTTCCCGATGGCGCGGTGTAAGCGATATCGATAATTGCCGGGCAGGCCTCGCCGGGCGGCGCCGCCCTGCGGCAGAGCCACAGTGCCACGCTGCCAACGGGACGCACCTGCCGCCGCGCGCGCGCTCCGTGGAGCATCCGCGCGCCCCGGCCATTGTGCGTGAACCTCCACGCACCCCGTTAGCAATTACGCAAAGTGGTGTTTAGAATCGCACACCGCGTTTCGCGTGTTGGAGGCTGGCAAAATTACGATATATCTGCAACAGCTTGGAGCGTACTTCGTGCGTATAACCTGTCATTACGAGAGGAGCCTCAGTCACGACACAGTAACAAAATGTGTTTCGCGAAACCATAACGGTGTAATGGGTTGAAAACTCTTACTATTTACCCCTCGTGTGAAATCGTTTCACTGTATTTCATGATAAAACAATCACTCGCCTCTAAACCAAAGTTTTATTTTACAGTCAGTTTAGTTCATAGAAACTCTCCCTCACCAGATAACCTTCCAAGAAATGAAGTACACTAAGGTGACAATAGTCACAGGACAGTGGTATATACAAGGTTATTACAAATTATTGAAGCGATTTCACAGCTCTACAATAACTTTATTATTTGAGATATTTTCACAATGCTTTGCACACACATACAAAAACTCAAAAAGTTTTTTTAGGCATTCACAAATGTTCGATATGTGCCCCTTTAGTGATTTGGCAGACATCGAGCCGATAATCAAGTTCCTCCCACACTCGGCGCAGCATGTCCCCATCAATGAGTTCGAAAGCATCGTTGATGCGAGCTCACAGTTCTGGCACGTTTCTTGGTAGAGGAGGTTTAAACGCTGAATCTTTCACATAACCCCACAGAAATAAATCGCATGGGGTTAAGTCGAGAGAGCGTGGAGGCCATGACATGAATTGCTGATCATGATCTCCACCACGACAGATACATCGGTTTTCCAATCTCCTGTTTAAGAAATGCCGAACATCATGATAAAAGTGCGGTGGAGCACCATCCTGTTGAAAGATGAAGTCGGCGCTGTCGGTCTCCAGTTGTGGCATGAGCCAATTTTCCAGCATGTCCAGATACACGTGTCCTGTAACGTTTTTTTCCCAGAAGAAAAATGGGCCGTAAACTTTAAACCGTGAGATTGCACAAAACACGTTAACTTTTGGTGAATTGCGAATTATCCTGCACGAATGCGTGAGGATTCTCTACCGCCCAGATTCGCACATTGTGTCTGTTCACTTCACCATTAAGAAAAAATGTTGCTTCATCACTGAAAACAAGTTTCGCACTGAACGCATCCTCTTCCATGAGCTGTTTCAACCGCGCCGAAAATTCAAAGCGTTTGACTTTGTCATCGGGTGTCAGGGCTTGTAGCAATTGTAAACGGCAAGGCTTCTGCTTTAGCCTTTTCCGTAAGATTTTCCAAACCGTCGGCTGTGGTACGTTTAGCTCCCTGCTTGCTTTATTCGTCGACTTCAGCGGGCTACGCGTGAAACTTGACCGCACGCGTTCAACCGTTTCTTCGCTCACTGCAGGCCGACCCGTTGATTTCCCCTTACAGAGGCATCCAGAAGCTTTAAACTGCGCATACCATCGCCGAATGGAGTTAGCAGTTGGTGGATCTTTGTTGAACTTCGTCCTGATGTGTCGTTGCACTGTTATGACTGACTGATGTGAGTGAATTTCAAGCACGACATACGCTTTCTCGGCTCCTGTCGCCATTTTGGCTCACTGCGCTCTCGAGCGCTCTGGCGGCAGAAACCTGCAGTGCAGCTTCAGCCGAACAAAACTTTATGAGTTTTTCTACGTATCTGTAGTGTGTCGTGACCATATGTCAATGAATGGAGCTACAGTGAATTTATGAAATCGCTTCAATCATTTGTAATAGCCCTGTACATACAGAGATGGCAGTACTATTGCCTACACAGGTTGCAACAAGCAGTGCGTTGGCGGAGCTGTCATTTGTAGTCAGGCAATTCATGTGAAAGGTTTCCGACGTGATTATAACCGCACGAGTGAACTGACAGACTTTGGAAGCGGAATAGTAGTTGGAGTAAGACACATGGGACGTTCCATTTCGGAAATCGTTAGAGAATTCAATAATTCGTCATCTGCACTTTCAGGAGGATGTCCAGAGTACCAAATTTCAAGCAATACCTTTCACCGCGGACAACGCAGTGCCCGAAACCCCTCACTTAACGGCAGGGAGCAGCGGCGTTTGCTTAGATTTGTCAGTGCAAACAGACAAGAAACACTGTATGAGATAACCAGAGACATCAATATCCGTTAGGACAGTGCGGCGGAATTTGGCGTTAACGGGCTATGGCAGCAGACGACCGATGCCTGTGCCTTTGCTAACAGCAAGACATCGACTGCAGGGTTTCTCTTGGGGTCGTGACCATATTTGTTTGTCAGTAGATGACTGAGAAACCGTGACCTGGAGTCCGATTTCATTTGGTAATAACTGATAGTAGGGATCGAGACGAACCCATGGATCGCCGGCCTTTGTGGCCGAGCGGTTCTAGGCGCTTCAGTCTGGAACCCCGCGACCGCTACGATCGCAGGTTCGAATCCTGCCTCGGGCATGGATGTGTGTGATGTCCTTAGGTTATTTGGGTTCAAGTAGCTCTAAGTTCTAGGGGACTCATAACCTCAGATGTTAAGTCCCTTAGTGCTCAGAGCCATTTCGAACCCATGGATCCTAAAGTTGTCAACAAGGAACTGTGCAAACTGGTGATGGCTCCATAATGATCTGGGTTGTTTTTACTTGGAATGGGCTATGTTCTATGGATTTTCGGCTACTTGAAGACCAATTCCAACCATTCATGTACGTTACATAACCTAAAAAATTCGGAATTTTTACGGGTAAATGTAAATGTCGTGTCACTAGGACCTCCCGTCGGGTAGACCGTTCGCCGGGTGCAACTCTTTCCATTTGACGCCACTACGACGACTTGCGAGTCGATGGGGATGATTATGATTAGGACAACACAACACCCAGTGCCTAAGGGGAGAAAATATCCGACCCAGCCGGGAAGCGAACCCGGACCCTTACGATTGACATTCTGTCGCTCTGAACACTCTGCTTTCGGGGACGGACACTTTTACGGATGACAATGTGCCATATCACCAGGCCACAACTGTTAGCGATTCGTCTGAAGAACATTCTGGAAAATTCTAAAGACTGATTTGGCCACCCAGTTCAACGGAGATGCGCAGAATCGGAGAGGAAAGGAATATCTGGAAAACACTGGTAAGGAGAAGGGACAGGATGACAGGACATCTGTTAAGGGATGAGGGAATGACTTCCACGGTACTAGAGGGAGCTGTAGAGGGCAAAAATTGTGGAGGTAGACAGAGATTGGAATACAGCCAGGAAATAATTGAGGACAGAGGTTGCAAGTGCTACTCTGAGATTAAGAGGTTGGCATAGGAGAGTAATTCGTGGCGGAACGCATCAAACCGTTCAGAAGACTGACGACCAAAAAAATTATTATTCTGCCAACTTGTTCCCCTTTAAAGACTGATTTTTCTTTTTAATTGGCACGATCTCTGACTCTTCTTGTTCGGTCTTTGCCTAATTTAAAACTTTCGCCTCGAATGCGTACAGTCGTCTGTAATCCCTCACTGGCTATCCCTTTAGTAAAACATGCACTGCCTAGGGCATAAACTAATTCTACGGCACAATTTAACTGTTCTCTATCCGTTATTAGCGTCATGGCAGCACGATTTGGATAGCTCATCTATCCTATTTCCTAAGGAAGTAATTGATTCCCCAGAACATTGTCTTGCTTGAAGCATTATACAGACATAGATATTTTTGGTTCTTATCTTGGAATCTCTATTCTCTAAAAAGTTTCTCACTTCAGGCCAATTGTTTGTAATATCCCTCACCAACAATTTTCTCCCTGCGTACCCCGTTGTACTGAAATAATGATTTCCCATCCTCAGCCTTCATTTCTTCAAAAGTGGCGTTCACTCTCTCAATAAATTCTTGCATTGTCTTCGGAACTTGAAGGAACGCATCTTACACCAACGCAATCGCTACTGGGGGACGTCAGTATACGATAAACCAAGATACTGTAAGTTAATGTCTCTCCATATTACGATCAGTAATAAACTGTGCAGCGGTGACTGGGATAAAATTGATAGACTACTGCATGATACCATGTGGAAGCGTATGTTGACGACGTCTAGTAGACAGAAGAAGAAGTTTGATAATTTGCTACCTAATCAGACTGTTCGGCATTTAGACGTTTCCCGGACCGTTATCAATTTGTCCAAACGTTCGTTATCTGACGATGAGACATCTGTGCTTGCCAAGGGAGGAAATTTTGCTGTTAGTCCGCGTTTTGTGCCCACGGAAGAAATTATAGCCAATGTAGAAGCAGGTATTCGCAGTGTAGATTCTTTAACAGCTGAAGAAATCCGTATAGAAACAGTGAGAATATTAGCCAATGCAAAACCGCCGAAAAGTAATATAACTGTGGGTGAGAGAAGAGCTTTAAAACTCCTGAATGACGACGATAGTATTTTGGTTCTCCCAGCTGACAAAGGAAGCGCAACGGTGCTTATGGATGTGGCCGACTATCAGAGAAAAATTACGGATCTACTGGATCCGCAAGCATATAGGAAGCTGAATAAGGACCCCACTAACAACGTTCTCAGAACTGTGTCGCGGTTAATAAAAAAGTCCTCCGTTGAAGAGAGTGTACGGAAAGGTCTCTGCAGTTCGGTTGCGCTACCACCGAGGCTTTATGGATTGCCCAAAATTCATAAAGAAAATGTTCCGTTAAGACCGATACTAAGTGCCATTGGTTCGCCCACCTACTCGTTAGCCAAGTTTTTGACTACGCTGTTCAAACCACATGTGGGCCGTTCGGACTCTTATATAAAGAATTCGACACATTTCATCAGCAGATTGAATGGCATAGTGGTCCAGCCGGAGGACATATTGGTCAGCTTCGATGTGGTATCGCTGTTTACCATGGTTCCACTTAATGATGTATTGGAACAGCTGGATCGAATTTTTCCTGCCGATATTTTAGAGCTGTTTAAGTGTTGTTTGACGACCACATACTTCAAGTGGAATGAACAGTTTTATGAGCAAACGGATGGCGTGGCTATGGGAAGCCCCCTAAGTCCCGTAATTGCAAACTTCTTTATGGAGAAATTCGAAGAACAGGCCTTAGGTACTGCCAGCAAGAAACCAAATGTATGGTTCCGATACGTGGATGACACGTTTGTGTTGTGGAGACATGGTAGGGAGGAACTAAGCCGGTTCCACGAACATCTGAACAGTATAAACTCAAGAATTCAGTTTACAATGGAGGAGGAGGAGGTAGACGGCAAACTACATTTCCTCGATGTGCTTGTGTTTAGAAACGAAAATGGTAGTTTGGGCCACTCAGTGTACCGTAAACCCACGCACACGGACCGTTATTTGCACCGGGATTCGAACCACCACCCACAACAGAAGCGGGGTGTTATCAAGACGTTAGCGGACAGAGCTAGAAATATTTGTGAACCTGACTTGCTCGACGCTGAGATGGAACATCTCCACAATGCACTAACGAAGAACGGATATTCGTCCGCCGAAATAAAACGTGCGTTGAGGCAGCCACGCAGAAATCATACTGACGTACAGGCTACTGAAAAATCTAAGGTTTTCCTGCCGTTTGTTAAAAATGTAACGGAAAGAATAGGGAGGATCTTGACGAAGCGGAATATTACCGTAATTTACAAGCCCACCAGGAAGATACAGGAATACCTTAGGCCTGCCAAGGACGCTCGCAAACCATTGGAAAAATCTGGAGTGTATAGGATCCCATGCAGCTGTGGTGATGTTTATGTCGGTACCACCAAAAGAACTGTTTCTACACGTTTGGAAGAGCACAAGGGAAATTGTAGAAGAGGAGAAACGGAACGATCAGCTGTTGCGGAGCATGCTTTCCAGCCAGGGAACCACAATATTCGTTTCGAGGAGACGCAAGTACTAGCGGCCACGAGCGGATACTACGAAAGGCTCTACAGGGAGGCAATCGAAATCGCTAAACACCCAAATAATTTCAACCGAAAGGAGGAGGGCGTCAAATTAAACGGTATATGGATGCCGGTGTTAAAGAAGATGTGTACCACTCGTCCACTACTGGGTGATGACAACGGCGATCGACGGCGACGGACAGCGGCCAATTGCACTGACGTTTTCAAAACACGTGACGTCACGCCGCGGCGCGGGGGCGCGCGGACACGGAATTTAGCGGCAGTCAGTAGCGAGCCAGTGTGTGTGTTGGACCTTCCATCAAGCTACGGACCCCCTTGAAGATGTCTCCCGCAGTCGGAGACGAAACGTTGGGAATCACCACAGAATTCATCAACCGACCACGGCATAACAGCCCGGATAATTATAATGGCCAAGATACATTGTTCTTAATTCGTCGCGCTGCCTTGCGTGTTCTGGTGTTCTCGACGCCGTCGTTCTTTCGTGCACCTGGTGGGCTTTGCTGCTTCCACCATCTGCTCAGCTCTCCCGGATCTTGGACATCACTGCCCATTGTCTTTGGTGCTATTCCTCTTAAGGGCTTCTTCTTCCTGTGGTGAGAGGGACACAGTTTCTGTAATTGGTTCTTCTGCTTTGTACCCTTCGCTCATTACCGACCTCATTAGCCGCTGCACAGCAATTGGCTAACACCCCACCCACAGACCCCAACAAATTTTATACCACGTCTGGACACAGGCTCTCTACCCTATGTGACGCAGTCAGGATGTTCCTACTTTCTAGGCTTAGTTTGCCTTGTTATCAATCTACACAGAGGAGATGAGAGGGAGAAAATATGTTTGGTCTGAGAGGGTTGGGTTACAATAGATTGGTAACTATCGTAGAGGTGGCAGGAAGAGTTTGCTGAAGTAGCAATTTTAGTTTATTATTATTAGTGTTATTGTCGTTGTTGTTGTGGTTT
The DNA here is from genome assembly GCF_023864275.1 of Schistocerca cancellata. Taxonomy (NCBI): domain Eukaryota; kingdom Metazoa; phylum Arthropoda; class Insecta; order Orthoptera; family Acrididae; genus Schistocerca; species Schistocerca cancellata. The sequence goes on along the minus strand of NC_064630.1, from coordinate 684,214,192 downwards.
TCAGTCCTGACTCTGGTTTGATCCAGCTCTCCATGCCACTCTATCCTGTGCAAGCTTCTTGATCTCCTACTACTTACTGCAACATACATCCTTCTGAATCTGCTTAGTGTATTCATCTCTCGGTCTCCCTCTACAATTTTTACCCTCCACGCTGCCCTCCAATACTAAATTTGTGATCTCTTGATGCTCAGAACCCGTCCTATCAACCGGTCCCTTCTTCTTGTCAAGTTGTGCCCCAAACTCCTCTTCCCCCCAATTCTATTCAATACCTACTCATTAGTTATGTGATCTACCCATCTAATCTTCAGCATTCTTCTGTAGCACCACATTTCGAAAGCTTCTATTCTTTCCTTATCCAAACTATTTATCTTCCGTGTTTCACCTCTATAGATGGCTACACTACATACAAATACTTTCAGAAACAACTTCCTGACACTTAAATCTGTACTCGATGTTAACAAATTTCTCTTCTTCAGAAACGCTTTCCTTGCTATTGCCAGTCTACATGTTATATCCTCTCTACTTCGAACATCATCGGTTATTTTGCTCCCCAAATAGCAAAATTCCTTTACTACTTTAAGTGCCTCATTTCCTTATCCAATTCCCCTAACATCACCCGACCTAATTAGACTACATTCCATTATACTCGTTTTGATTTTGTTGATGTTCATCTTATATCCTCCTTTCAAGACACTGTCCATTACGTTAAGTTGCTCTTCCCAGTCCTTTGCTGTCTCTGACAGAATTACAGTGTCATCGGCGAAACTCAAAGATTTTACTTCTTCTCCATGCATTTTAATACCTACACCGAATTTTTATTTTGTTCCCTTCATTGCTTGCTCAAAATACAGATTGAATAACATCGGGGTAGACTAGAACCCTGTCTCACTCCCTTCCCCACCACTGCTTCCCTTTCATGCCCCTCGACTCTTATAACTGCCGTCTGGTCTCTATACAAATTGTAAATAGCCTTTCGCTCCCTGTAGTTTACCCCTGCCACCTTTAGAATTTGAACGAGAGTATTCCAGTCAACATTGTCAAAAGCTTTCTCTAAGTCTACAAATGCTATAAACTTAGGTTTGCCTTTGTTGTTTGTTGTTAGTTTTTAGCAATGACGCGGCATAGTACCCAGAAGAATTTTAATCACTATGACACCGGCCGCGGAAGCCTGCGTTCTTATAATTTAATACTTGTTTCCTCAATCAATGGATTGTTCTAATATAGACTTTTAGTTAGGTGTCGGACTTATCAGAATGACAGACGCTTCCAATAATTACTAGGAAACCGGCCGCTGTGGCTGATCGGTTCTTGGAGCTTCAGTCCGGAATCGCGCTGCTGCTTCAGCCGCTGGTTCGAATACTCCCTCGGGCATTGATGTGTGTGATATCCTTAGGTTAGGTAGGTTTAAGTAGTTCTAAGTCTAGGGGACTGATAACTTCAGATGTTAAGTCCCACAGTGCTCAGATCCATTTGAACCTATTATAAGGAAAATTCTTTGTCAGAGACGAGTGTGTGACTCTCACATGATCTGCTAACTACTGGTCACTTGACCTAAACAATCAGTCATCAGTACTGTGAACTACTTTGTCAGTATTCATCTACTGCTCAAGAAAGAAACACCAGGTAATAAGTTGTTCCTGCTGTTCACAGAAATTCCGCTACTTTGCCTAGTGTGCAAGAGACACGGTGCAGGCAGTAAATTGTTTATGCTGTCGCTGAAATTCCACTATTTTTTCACTCTGAGACAGAGGCAGACAATTGATATTGTAAAACGTTACTTAGCTTGAAGTAATTGGGAGTCCACCAGAATGTGCCACCGTCTTCTGGTAGCGGAAGTGTATACCGCGCCATCAGGTACTGCTGCGGAGTGTCACTGCCCTCTGGATACTCGGTAATAGAAATGAATACTCAACCTACTCGTTGCTACGTGACTCCTTTCTGTCGTTCTTAATATTCTCTGGCTGCACAAGGCCTATTTCAGTCTCTTTCTGGAACATTCCCCTGCACCCTTCCCTGGACGTGGTATCACCTCAATGTTTGATTATCTCTCTAAATCATACTCGGGATTCTTCCATTACGCGCATATGAAAGATTCCTCTTATTCCTTTAACCTCGAACCTCAGAGCCACTAATAGTGCGTAAAATGTACTAATTTCTGTCGTGTCTGACCAGCCTCGAAGAAACAAAAAGTGTCCAGCTGCTATCGGAAACGCTGTATGCATCCGATATTCTGTTTGTCTTCCCTCTTTAACGCACGTAGGCCGTCTTCCATGCGAAACCCAGCTCACTTCCCAAGCGATGATCTAACTTTTGTTGTTGAACTTTTCGAAGATCACGATAGGTTAATTCTCAGTAGTTATCACATGCGTTAGGCGGTTGAACTATCATAGATGAGGATTTTAGCTGGAGGATCTGAATGAGAAATCCCTTGATACGTGTTTGGGCTTATGATACGGAGAGAGACTAGTAGAATGGCATTGAATTAGAAATTGTGTAACTAGAGAGGGGAAAGATATAAAAACTACGGCTATTAGCTTTACTGAGAAACGTGGATAGGTCTGCGCAGTGTCAGATACCAAAAAGAGTAGTTAAATGAAGAGTGGAGACCGTATTCCTATGAAGGGACGACTAGGGCTTTATGTGGTCCACTATGTTAACTATTCATTCCAAAATGAGTACGGAGAATGGAGGAAGAACGTGGAAAAGGGAAACACTGTGTATAAAAGATTTAGGGTTACATGTACAAATATTGTGATCAGTGGTGTCTTAATATGTACTCACCTCAGGGTTTTAGTTTTTCCCACAAACAGGTCACATAATTTACTACCTCATGTTTTCTTCTCGGTCCTAACTGTTCAAAAATGTGCTCAAATGTGTATTAAATCTTATGGGACTTAACTGCTAAGGCCATCAGTCCCTAAGCTTACACACTACTTAACCTAAATTATCCTAAGGACAAACACACACACCTATGCCCGAGGGAGGACTTGAACCTCCGTCGGGACCTGCCGCACAGTCCATGACTGCAGCGCCCTAGACGGCTCGGCTACACTCGCGCGGCGGTCCTAACTGTGCCATAAGTGAAGTACACAAGTCACTATACACTTATCGTTTGCATCCATGTGCCTACACTTCTGTACCTGACCAGTTGCGCAGGGGAACATAAACACCATGGTACTTCCACATACCAAGCATCTAAAAATCATACTACTCTTAAGAGCTACGGTAATTAGTCTGCAAATGAAGTAAATACTTACGTAATGTTGTTAACTACACTGTCCTCAGTCACCAATAAAAATATCCGCATTTATTCCACTAACACCGTGTACAGTTGAAAGACCTAGGCTCCGCAGGTGTCTTCGTGTCAAATAAGAAGTACAAGACGAAGGAGGAAACTGATGCATACTACCGGATAAAATGGTTATTTAGGGGAGGAGGGGAAAGGTGAGAGCAATGATAACAGTTTTTTGATACTCTACTCCCTATTGTTAAAGTTTTTCTGTTATTTTGTGCGAAAACAGTAATATGCATCTAAAAAAAAAAGTCTGTAGACATCATCACAGTGACAAATCCAGTTATATTTTTAAAATGTCAGACGTATTTTCCGAATTTTATCTTTAATACCTGCCAGAAACTAGTATTACGTCAACACGGTTAACTAAATGGAAGTAGTTTACAAATTGCGTACTTTTATTACACGTTGTGTTTCAGAGGAATTCTGCAGCACTTCAATCAACTTGAGTGCACTATGTAGTCAAAAGCCATTGTAATTCACTGGAATTACTTAGCTGCGACAGCTTGTTCATCTAATGTGAGATCGTTCGTCAACCAAAGCCAACATGCAGATGCATATCTACTTGCAGATTAACAGTCATGTGCAAATGAGGGTCTAACCACATTCGTTATTTGCCACACGTAATAAAGATATTTTTGCTTGTTTCAGACAACTGGTCTGCCGCGTTTTATCAGTTTGTGTTAGAGTGCTTCCACGCTCTAAAATCGGTCTGCGATTGATTGTGGGAACACTTTTCTCGAGCTACTGTCTATTACAAGTGAGTTAGCCTCTACAACAACTAAAGGCACAATTAAACGAAGTTCTGCATCTAGAGCTACACGTGGTCGCTTTGGTATGTCATTGTAATGTTCAATTTTTTTAGATTTCTTACCTTTGAATTTGCTTCATTAGAATATTAACTTTACTTCATTATTCAAAGTAAAGGTTGCAGCCATTAAGCCATGTAAGTATATCTCAGTCTGCCTCCATCTTGTATCCGAGTAAAACTGTTGCCACGAAGGTTATTAACGGAAATTTACGTCTGGTACATTTAAAGGAGTATAAACTGAAACAAACTGCTGAAATTGCTCCTTCAGCGCTGGTGCCCAAAACAATCTTCGTAGTTATAGTTTTCTTTAAGTGAATCTGTCGTAAGGTTAGGCTCATACCTGCAAGTTGCTTGCTGCAGGCATACAGATAAAACCAAATCCAGGTCAGCCAAATAAATTGTTGTGTGTGTAATAACATGTGTGGCGTACCAATCCTGAAACCTGAACCCCATTGTCCACACCTCACTTTGGAGGTAAGTTTAAATAATAAAGAGGAGCCATGCTAATAATTCTATTCTGTTAGGTAACAAGCGTCAAAATTTGTGTTAAGAGATCGTTGTTAATGTTGGAAAAAACGATGTGATGTTGCGCAGTTTTAATGAAAATGCTGTACTCTGCGAACTAAAGGCTGTATTTTTCTGAGAAGCGACACGTAGTCAGTGCGAGAGGGACGAAGGTTCTTTTTTTGTAAGGCTGTCCCCGCATGTACCGATACACGCGCAGACTGCCTTAAACAGGACCACTCCATATTCTGGACGGTAAAGGTGTATTGACGTATTCTGAGAACCTCTATGGATTGTTTGTACAGTTAGATTTATAATGCTGGTGTAATTTTTTTATAATAAGTAAGTTCTCCTCATGAGGAGGTTTTTTGGAACACAACATGGACATTCTGTGTCGTCACTGCCTATGAAGATAGGACTGCGATGTTCTAGTACGTGTATGCCTCACACGATCTCGTGGAACTATAGCGGTTTCCGTGAGATGTAGACGTGGTTCAAAAGATGTGTGTTATTTCTAATGTTTTTCATGAATGGTTATTTGTGTCGTTTCTACCCCGTTATTTATAGTAATAAGCCCACTAAACCGACTTTCGCGACAGTTGTCTTATTCGTAGCAACAACAGTCTAGTTTTAGAGTACTTCAACATTTCTCGTGCTTAACGGCATTCTCGTGATCAGCGCACCATATGTCAAGGAGGCGACTGCAACCAATCTTTCAGGGACGTAACGTCACAGCAGGATTCTCGAACACTAATCCATAGAAATGAGCCACGTAGCTATTGCTTCGCGGCGCCGGAAGCCCAGCAGTTAGTCGTCGACCCCTGTCCATGGTCTAGAGGTGTTAAAAACGTTACCGAATAAAAATTGTACACCTGGGAAAGGACGAATTTGTTACGATGTTGGAATATGCCACCTGGGGGCAGTAGATGGACTGATAATCGCTTTAACGTCGCCCGCTAACAGGCAGCGTAGAAGCGTAGCTACCAGAACACCATCTACGTCTGCTCTTTAACGGGGAATGCTCTCAGCTGAAAGGCTAAGTGTGGTGCTAACGTGTGACGTTTATCAGGCAAATCAGAGACACACTCGTGCTTCCTACAGACAACTGAGCGAGTTTTAAATTGTGGCTTTCCGAATGGCGGAATGGACCTTTCGGAGATTTGCGTCAGGTGTGCAACGATGCTTGTGTCAGTGGTTACGTGGACATACTCACACCCGTAGACTAGCAGCACAGACGCCCGCCGGATAGTCGTATTTTTAATGCAGTAGGTCGTACAACTACCACAGCGTAGATACTGTTTTCTACAAAGACATCTGCTCTACACCACCACATTTATCTTAACCCAGAACTCGTTAACATAGTCTGTACGTATTATCTTCTTCAGTAACCTTTCAACCAGGGCATTTCTTACAGTCTTTCTCCATACGTTCGTCAACTTTGAAATGGATTTTTTATGACCTTGTACACATGGATATGTATGTAAAATCGTTTCTTTATTTTACAGTTTTATTGTATAAACTATCGCGTGTCTTCTTAATACACATCTTGTGCCAAAGTAGAGAATTATAAACTATTGTCTGACGTGTATATGTAGTCTCAGTTGTAACTGTAGCACGATTTTTAAAATGTTACTCTGTGTACAAAGTAATGCGATGGTGCAGTTGAGCACGTATTTTATCTATGTAAATTCGTGTTAGACTTACAAGATTATGTTGTAGAAACAAGAAAATACGAGTTGCCATCTCAGGAGGCGCATGCACTTGCTCGTGTTTTAGCTACGGTATGTGGACGTTTATAGGGTATTTGAGTTTGGACTGATAATAGTTTTGGAAGTGGTTATATAGAAATGCTTTTGGTTGTACTTGGCTAAATGAAGACAATACGGAGGCTGTTTATAATAGTTTTGTAAGCATCAATATTGTGCAAAAATCAGGTTACCGCCGTCTGAGATACCAGGATTATCAAAAAATTACACTCGTGAATTTGACCCCTGCGGGAGGTGAAAATTCAATAACTGACAATTTCTGATAAGAAATGTCAACTGTGTCAATGAACTGCTGAAGTGTTGTAACTCTGATGTGTCCTTCTGGTGTGTGTGAAGAAGGGACTAAGGTTTTAAAGAGGCGACTGATGTTTAAAAAGACAGAAGCTGACTCACTATATAGAGTATTCGTGAATTTTACGAGATGTGTATGTGGATTAAAATATAAGTGCCCTCACTGATAGAATAAACTTGAAAACGGCGTGCACTGTTTGCAGTATCAGACGTTTTTCCTAATAAGTGGAAATCGAATTCCCATCCGAGAATCCGTCCGTGATTCAAGAGACTTGTTAGCGCGTCGCGAAGTGTCTAATAGTGGACTCTCCGAACGAAAACACATCACGAATTTTAATCTGTTCCTTACGTAAAGGCAGGCTACAATTAAAGTTTCGCTACTTGAGAGGACCCCAACGGGAAACAAGTCGTCGTAGGACAACGATACGTCGTAGAAACATTCGTAAGAATATGCGCTTGAGGAAAAACGAATATATACTGAAAGAAGCAAGTCTTGATTTCCACATAAGAGTTAATTGCGAATCATGTTACAAATGTTGTTCAGCATTATGACCTTCTGCATTGACGACAGCATTGAAATACAATCGATATACAACTTCAACTACAACTGACATATCGTGGAAATCGGGTTTTCTGCCGGATATCAGCGTCTTCCAAACACGATATTTCGACGTCATTACTTGACGTCTTCATCAGGTGTTCCCTGAGACGTGTTTGGAACACGCTGATGTCCGGCAGAAAACCCGATTTCCACGAGATGTCATCAAATCGCCGGGAAAGTCTAAGAAATTACATCAACATCAACTGTTCGTAGCACTTTTGGAACGGTGGACCATGGGATGTTGAGCTGCTTGAAGCTGGCACATTACGTTAAGAATTCTCTGTAACTGTAACTTCTTCAATAATTCGTAATACAACTAACCGTTGGTCTGTCTCTGAAGCAATTCCAAAATCGGCAACTAATTCGCTCTTTCAAGTCACGTTCTTCATCCCCAGTGCCGACAAAAGACGTCTCCGTATTCCCATAATGCGTCATACTCGAAAAGACAAGCAGTGCTATTGCTGTTCTTTTGGTAAAACCTTTACGAATAAAGCCCTCTCCACCTACTTGCCTGCCTGAAGATGTAATGCACATTAATGCTTGTGTTTTAACCCTAAGTCGCCATACCAGTATCGGCGTCTAGCGGAAAGTCATTACACTAACATCGCAAATCCTGCAGCGTACAGTGTGAACTGAAAAGGTTCTCAACTTCGAGAAAAAGTCATTTGTAATTAAGCCGTAATAAACTGAAAATTAATGTGAAAAGTGACATAATGTGAAGAATCAACGATTCACAACGAAGTTTATGACAGACAAGTAGCCAACGACATTTGATAAACCAAATAGAGTAACACTGCAGTACATTTACTATTTTGTACGGTGGCATATAGCTAAGACAGAGAAGAAATCAATTAACCCATTTTATCCCACTGTTCCATTTTTTTATCAAAAGTTTCTAATTTTTTTTCACAGGGATTTTAGTTTTTGGTAAGTTCGTCACACTGTTGGCTTTCTACATGTTGCTTGATTTTACAAAAAACTGCCAGTTTTGCTGTGAGCATCTACATAGCTACATTTTTGATGCTGTAGTTATTGCTGTTTATGGAAAAGTGACTACAAGCAAAGGGTAAGTAAGTTTTACTATATTTAACACTGGATAACAATATTATAGTTTCTGAATGTGACGTATAAACAAAAGAATGATAGTGTGTGTGTGTTATTTGTTCGTATCTGTTCTCAACAATGGGTTACAACGCATTACTGCTGAATGTTTTTTTTTGGGACAGTGGGATTGAATGGGTGTATTGAAATAACAATAAAGCACTAGCATTTAAGCTGACTATCGATGAAATTACAACATTACTGGAAGAGGATATTCATTTTTATGATGCTGTTTTGTACATAAATCCGTCTGATGACCGATGACGGTCAGATGACGTTTCAGGTGACGAGTTTGAAAGTGATATAAAACATCTAATTGGCAACCAGCTAACATCTGTTGTAGAAGCAAAACTTACAAAATACTGTGATGGAGAAATTGTTACCCAGAAGTTAAAGGTTAGACAGTACTATGAACTGATGGTTTTGATTAAGAAATACGCTTATTCGAATTTTCTAAGTTATTTATCTGTAACTATATAAATAACGTTTATAGTTTCTAGATAGTTGATGATTTATATTACAGATAGGTCCTAGGGAGTCTAATGAGTCATCATGTTCAACTTCTGGTGCTGCCCTTATTGTCAGAGTTCACAGTCCCGAATGTTCTACATCAAATACTATTCCTGTTACTGGCAGAAGAAAGAGGGCTGATAGGAGATAGAATGATATAAATGAAGTGCAGATGAAGACACGGACACTTCGAGAAATTTTTACGGAAGAAATGTCACCAGTACAGATATTTGAATTGCTTTAGAATGACATTATTGTGGACATGCTACCCAATTGCACAAATATTTACACTCATAAGCAGGGAGATAGGAAATTCAATGCGTCAAGTGCAGGAATAAGAGTATTACTGGCCATATTTCTTCTGGCGGGTTACAACCCATTACCAAGATATAGAATGTACAGGGAAATGAACGAGGATTGCCATAATCTAGTTGTGTCAAAAGCAATGTCAAGGGTAAGGTTTGAAAAAATTGTGAATGAACCACGTACCCGTGATAACAACAGCTTATCCGAAGATGACAGATCTTCAAAAGTGAGACCTCTTGGGAAACTCTTGAATGGCAAGTGGCTAAGAGCTTTCAATAACGAAAGTTTCGTGAGACTATGATTCTGTATTATGGTAGACATGGAACAAAGCAACATATTGCAGGTAATCTGATTAGGTTTGTTTATAAAGTTTGGTGTCTTTGCACAAGACTAGGGTACCTAGTTCAAGCTGAACCATATCAGGCTGCTGCAGCAGGAAACACAAGACCTGAGCTTGTTGTAGGTGGTTCAGTTGTGTTAGATCTAGTGTCAAAACTTCAATTTGAGAATGAACAGACATATGATATCATCTTTGATAACTTTTTTACTTCATTGCCACTTTTGGATGCACTAAACGAAATGGGCTGCACTGGGACAGGAACAATTCGCTCAAACAGAACCGATGGTGCTCCTCTGCAAGACCTTCATAAAATGAAAAAAGTTCCAAGAGGAACATATGACCAAGTATCCGATAATATATCTGGATTGACTCTGATTCCCTACCGTGACAACAGCATTGTTACCATTGCCTGAAACAGAAATGGATTCCAACCAACTGGACAATCTAAACGATACAGTAAGAGTGAGAAAAAGTTTATTGATATAATTACTCCTGCTGCAGTTGTTAGCTCCAACACTTACATGGTAGGAGAGGACAGACTTGATGAAAATATTGGAAAATATAGGATTACTTTCAGAAAGAAGAAATGGTACGACCAACTTCTTGCTTTTCCACTAAATGCAGCAATAAACAATACTTGGTTGTTGTATAGACAAACAATACAGTATAAGGGCAATCCCATCGCTCTTCTTGGCTTCACAAGTATGTGGTCAACTGCCACTTTCAAGGGTACAGCTCACGACAGTCACCTGCCTATCCAGTGCGAAATTCAAAAGCCTTACACAAAATGGTCCTCAGTGATGTACATTACGATGGACAAGATCATTTGATGGTGCCATTAGGCAAATAATTATGATTTGGCCAGTGTAGGTAGAACATAACAAAACAATGTAAGAAATGTAAAATTCCTGTGCATGCAAATTGTTTTGCGCAGTTTCATACAAACTAAAGTTGAAACTGAACTCACTAAAACACAGTGTAATCCTGTTTATTTCTTATTTAGTTATATATTCACATTTTGTGTAATCTGTAAATGAGCTGTATAAAATACGTATTGAGAAAAATAAACGTAAACATGAAAAACTTACATTCATTTCTCACAGTATTACATGCACGGTACCTGTACCCTCCCGCTCTCACTGATCCATTTTGGAAACGTCCATTTTTTGTATTAAATATATTGTTACAATCATGAAAGTGGTGTTTATGGTTTATCTACACTCCAAACATCAGTTTTAAATAGGAATTCATAAAAGAGTTGAATGGCAAATCCTCTTGGGATCAGACGAGTTAATGTTTACTGTGACAGATACTGAATGTTATACAGCATTAATTCTCGTAGACGTCTGCTATCACTTCTGATTATTCAAGAAGGAAGAGTCGCAATTACACTTTAGTTCCTTAATTGCCTCCATTATCAATACACATATCAAAAAAAGTTTAGCATGACCCCGGTTTCCAGAATTGCTGAAGATATACGTTGACTGTGGATATTGTATCACAGACACAGTTCCTTTGACTGTTCAGAGATGTCACTAAACCCGCCCAGAGTTGGAAATAACCACGTACGAGCAGCGCCTATGAGACGGACAGAGTCCGACAGGCGATCAGTTCCAGTCATTCCACCAGGAAGGAGGTACACAGCTCGTGTTGTCTGTAGATCAACCTTGCCTAGACGGTCAATATCGCGGTTCGGTCGCGCCCGAATTGTTACTTTGTGCCAGGAAGGGCTCTCAACAAGGGAAGTGTCCAGGCGTCTCGGAGTCAACCAAAGCGATGTTGTTCGGACATGAAGGAGATACAGAGAGACAGAAACTGTCGATGACATGCCTCGCTCAGGCCGCCCAAGGGCTACTACTGCAGTGCGCGACCGCTACCTTCGAGTTTTGACTTGGAGGAACCCTGACAGCGACCCCACCAAGTTCAATAATGCTTTTCGTGCAGCCACAGAACATCGTGTTACGACTGAAACCGTGGGCAATAGGCTGCATGATGCGCAACTTCACTCCACACGTCCAAGGTGTGGACCAACTTCGGCACCACGACGCCATACAGTGCGGTACAGATGGGGCCAAGGACAAGCCGAATGGACCGATCAGGATGGCATCACGTTCTCTTCACCGATGAGTGTCGCATATGCCTTGAACTAGACAATCGTCGGAGACGTGTTTGGAGTCAACCCGGTCAGGCTCAAATCCTGAGACACACTTTTTGGCGAGTGCAGCAAGGTGGAGGTTCCGTGCTGTTTTGGGGTGGCATTAAGTGGGCCCAACGCGCGCAGCTGTTGGTCATGGAAGTCACGAGTAACGGCTGTACCATACGTGAATACCATCCTCCGACCGATAGTGCAACAATATCGGCAGTAAATTGGCGAGGCATTGGTCTTGAAGGACGACAACTCGCGCCCCCATTGTGCACATCTTATGAATAACTTCATTCAGAATAACGACACTGCTCGACTAGAGAGGCTAGCATGTTCTTCAGACATGAACCCTATCGAACATGGCTGGAATAGACTGAAAAGGGCTGTTTCCCGAAGACGTGATCCATCAGCAACTCTGAGGGATCTAGGCCGAATCGCCGTTGAGGAGTGGGACTATGTGGACCAACAGTGCCTCGATGTATTTGTGGATAATATGCCACGACGAATACGGGCAAGAGTCAGTGCAAGAGGACGTGCTACTGGATATCAGAGGTACCGCTGTACACAGCAATCTCGGACACCACCTCTGAAGATCACGCTGTATGGTGGTACAACACGCAATGTGTGGTTTTCATGAGCAATAAAAAGGGCGGAAATAATGTTTATGTTGATCTCAATTCCAACTTTCTGTAAAGGTTCCGGAACTCTCTGAACTGAGCTGATGCAAAACTCTATTGATGTGTGTATCTCTTGTGCTTCTCTGTGACAGTCAGCAAGGGAATCCAACATTTAGGTAGAATATCTATTTAGCGAGAGACAAAGGCGTTTCCGACAGTCAACACTATTTTTCCAAGGACAGGCGTTTTTGGAGTAAATCGCTTCAGTTCTCACGATAAAAACCAGACGTATAAAAGTACATCAAGTGTAGTGGACTAACTCACAGAGTAACAAGTTGGCAAGGTTTCCTGCTGCTACTGTTATTTCAGGAATGCTGTAGTTTTACTACCGACATCGTTATCATACGCTGGAGCCACATCAGCATCGTAAGCACCAGTCGCAGCCATGACGACGCCACGTCCAGAAAAGACACCACGTGGACCCAAGACAGCTACACCACGAACACTTGCACCATGTAGATGTAGTGACACAGATATTGCTCAAGGTCGCAGAGTACCTTAGCCGTCTGTTCGATGAATGGTAATATAAATAGTTAATTTTACGAGCTTATTACAGTAAGACTTTCGTTTACTGCAAACTGTGAAGTATTTTGCTTGTTTCCACTTGTTAAATTTACATCGCGGAGATATGGTGATAGTTGACGGCACGAGGTTATAACATCGCCGCATATGATACCACAACAATGACAACAAGCCTACCCTATACAGCTTGAAACTGATTTAAGATTACAAACTCTGATAGACTGCACGGGCCACAGAACAAATATTTTTCTCAACTGTTACAATTCCCTGTGAACATTGTTTAATATGGTAATAGGCGTATTCAATCTTCAGCTGTAATGACTGATTTGTTGTTATATGGTTCCTGCTGCACCGGTAGAGGACGTTCTTCATTCTTCAGTTGTACTACGAGTTTCACATTCACATTTAATTGTACGTCTTGATCCAGCCTAGTACTAGTTTACTAATGGAACGATTTACATGAGCTCATAATCGTGATGAGGTTGGTGGTTAGTATAACGCGATGGCGTCTTCTACATCCTCGGTTCACAAGTCTTATACACGTTCAATACACGTGCAGCCACTATTACAATTTTCTCGCCATAGCATGGCCAGAACTGTTTCAAGACAGCGTACATAGTGTCAGCGTGATGGGGCGTCGGCACATTTAAGGCGTCCTGGCCGTCGAATCTTGAACCAACAGTTTCCACACAAGTCTACCGGCCTGCTCTGGACTTCGTGTGGGAAGAGATGCCCTACCTTACTTACAGAACCCCTGTTTAATCAGAAGAGGATCTGGTTGCCCAGACAGCAGGAGCAAGAAGAGAAATTATGGACACTCCTGCAGTCGTTGACAGTGTTAAACAGAACAGGTCTGCCAACGTAAACATCATTTACATATCAATTGAGGCATTATTCGACCTCTGCTGTAAATAGAGTAATTGTGTAGTATTGAACTTGTTGTCTCTTGCTAACAAAGAATTTAAAAAATGTTATCTTACTATCGTCTACTGTAAGTAAGATTCGATGTAAACATAAATGGTGCCTCACATGCAAACAAATTAGAAAAAGTGTTTTCAATGCCCCATGCGACCTCCATGACTTTTTAGTTTAATTAGTTTTCTCCAGCGAAAACTCCTACAGGTTTAAAAAATTTTCACAGGAATTCATTACCTGTTAAGCTATGTGATAAATCATTATTTCTGATACAAGGAGTTTTGAGGCGTTAGAGTCATATCTTCAGAGATACACATTTATAATTATTTTAAACGATAAGAAGTAGGTGCCATAACATTTATCATCCAGTTGTGATAAAACTGTTTAACCATCAAGAGATCGGTAGCCCAAGCTTAAAGTGGAGCCGTATTTTAAATTACTGCCTGACAGGAAAATATAGCTTATAGAAAATATTTGTTCTGACGTCCCGTCCGACTTCCCAGACATTGTCGGTTTAAGTAATTTTCTCACTGCACACCAAAGAAGAAGCTTATCACAGTTGTGGGTATTATGGAATTTTCACCAACTTGTTTCATTCTGCTAAAAGTCAGATCTATATATTTTCGATGTTTCATGGATATGACAGATCTATGAACTGCACGTTCACGAAATGTATGCAGTAGTAATACCTGAAAAAAAATATCGTATGGCGCGCTAACGTTGGAAAATGTTAATTTGCCGCCAAAGCCGGAAAACCATTCGGCACAGTAAATACAGGAACATGGGTAGCGTAATTGAATAGCGTGATCTGAATGGAAGATCCACTGGCGAGAACAATTGAGAGTTGCCTTCAACTCTATCTATTTCAAATTAACGACAACGCTGATGTCTGAGAAAAAATCTTATAGATAAATGGAGACCTCTAAGGAGACACTACGAGTCCAACGCTGTTCTAAATCTACACAGGACATAGAGGAAGACTGAAATTCAGGAATGATCCTGTGTGCCTACGACGTGGTGACAGGATCAACAGACAGAGAGGGCGTACATAAGACATGAAAGCTGGATAACGCAAAATGACATAAAGTAAACCAAGAGATGACAGTTCAAATGACAGTCAATATGGGAGGTAAATCGTCATCCGAAGACAATATAGCTCTACACGATTAAACACTGCAAGGAGTAGGGAAATATAAATACCTGGGAATTACATTAAAGACAACAGTAATATCTTTGCGCATTCATATTCGGGAAAGAACAGCCCCATGCATGACAATTTCGTACAATATCCTGCAGTTATCACAGCTATGACACTATTAAAAGTGGCTATGGCGCATTCATACCGCATGGAGTACAGAGCTTACGGGGAAACTGCTGTTCGGCGATATGAAATGAACAGAAAAATCCAAGACGATATTCATGAAAGGAACACTTGAGTGGAAAAACCAGCACCTACCCGGTTTATGTATCAAGACACTTATTTCATAGAGGACATCGGCTTGTTACTGTGGCTAATTTCTATAGGAACATACCAGGAACTGAATCATCGTTGGTAACACATTACAACATGTGCGAAGAGAACAATACTATAAGTGACGATAGCAAGGACTAAAAATATTTGCTGAAAGTTGTATGAGTGTGTACATCAACGCTAAGTCTTTGCGTAGTTTTATCATTAACAGTAAAATAAAATTACGACGATTTTTAAAAGTAGTGTTAGAAAAGAATTTGCGGACCTATACTATATCAATCTTAAAATGAGGCGAACGCGAAGTTATTCATGAAAAAAGTACGCAGCCAAACTGCATCAAGTTCCACACTTAACTGTGGTGATGATCGACAGTACATTCTCGCAACATATGGAACTGGGACTCGTTTCACCACAACCAACACCAAACCTATAGCAGCTCAATCAATATTATGATACCATCTGACTGACCGTACTCCCTGTGAATCGTCACGCCGTTACAAATCAAAACCCTATTATTAACCTTCATCCTCAGTAAACATACTCATTAAAAATCCCGTTGTAAGATTTAGCATTGACAGCCCTCCCATCCAAGAATCCTAGCTACAACCAACCGATACCATGAGCCATAAATCCACAACCCCTCAAACCTTTCATTATATTCAAACCTTTTTATGATTCTACCTGGTCGAAATTTCCCAAACCAGAAGCCCTATTGTTCGAAGCCAAAATATACTCTCCTAGCCAAAATACAACGCATTCCAGTGAAGAAAGTTAATAAAACCTTTAAATCCATATAATTTCTCTTATTTACTAAATTTCCTGTTGAAATACATTGTGTCAAATCATCCACGCTCCCAGCCTGTCTCTTATGTCCAAAATAATCCTAACCTCCAAGGGTAATAAATACCGTTGACTGTGATATTTTAAAGGTAATAATCCTCATTATGGTTTTATCATTTTGTATAGTGAATTTTGTCCTCATTTTGTAAATAAACAACGGAAATAGTTTTTTTTATTTTTATCAAAGTTCCTTCGGTAGTTTTCCGGGTGCTCGCTTGCAGTATGGCCGTCTTTTTCTTCTCTTTCTTAACATGCAGCATCTTCACTGCCATCGTCTTCTCTGCTTCACTGTCCTGTGGTGTCTCTGTCATCAGATATTTCTCTAAAGCCACTTCTGGTTTTTCTCTACGTAGAATGTAATGTCAAGAACACGGATTCTTGCACCCTGCCCAGTTTCCATGAATCGCTCCTCATAGCTGTCAGAGGCAATGTGTATGGTAAAAATACATTAAGAGAAATACATTAACTTCATTTCTTTTCCTGCAAAGCCGTAGGCTTACTTATCCACCAGCAACATCCAGCCAGACAAAACTGCAATAGCCGCATACTTATTTTTAACTCTTCTTTTTTTCCTACCTCACATTTTTATTAGCTCAGGTGATGAGATGCAGTTTCAATACTTGTACCATATTTAGTTTGATTACATTCTCTGCATTTGTCAGTTTCCGACAAATGTATTCTGCGAAGTTTTTCTTTCAGTTTCATCCACAACTTTGTACCAGATCAGTCTCATAGTGGTTTCTTACATTTCCATGTAGAAGTTCTTCCACGTTATGCTCCAGCGATACTTTAAATCCATACAGCTGACACTTCCACGCTTATTAACAGCAAGCCGATATAGTTGCCCGATGGATCGATCTCGAAAAGTGCTTGTTTCCAATGGAGGTAGCTAGTTTCCAGAATAAACTTCATTATCTTGTTCACTTTGTGCTATATTTCTTGAAAATTTGTTGTGATTTAGATATTATCAGGCTTATATACTTTTGTAGCCCACGCTTTGTTTTCCGGGTTTATTTGGCACAGCGGCACCATTCCTCAACTCAACAGTAACTTGCATGTTACTTCGTCAACTGGTAGCACCACCACCCTATAACATTTGTTTCTAATATTCTGGTACGTATTCCCTTAATTCAGCCTGGGTGTCCACAAAGCTACCGTCTTTCTTTCTTAAATCGTTAGTAATTTTTTTTAGTGGGCTTCTCTCTTTCCTAACATGGCAATGACTGAATTTCCTCAGGAGTATTGTTACTATTACGAGACAGATTTTCATTCCTTACACTTGTCTTCGGTTAAGAAGTGACAACTTTGGTTTAATCCTCTTCATTTTTATGAAAGTTTCCTGTGATGTAGGTGTTTCGGAATACAGTCCGCTGAGGCATCGACTACAAAATTTACTTGTGCCACGAGTTTCTTTCGTACCTATAAGTCTTCCTGCAGCTGATTTTTCGAGTTTTGATTACATGCGCCACCACAACTTAATGAGTGGATGGGTAAGATGTCGGCGACAATTTCTCTCCCATACTTCTTGCACTCGTTGGCGTAAATCTAGCGCCTAAAGAACTCTTCCGCTTAATTTCCACCCAGTTCTGCCACGCAACGTTTTCTATCTTGCCATTCGATTGGTGGAATGATACGCCAACTGGTCTAAGAAATGTTCTGGCCACGTTTCAATTGCAGTTACTTTGTCGTGCAGGTTCTTCCCCACATAGAATCTACCAAAGCGGCTAGTCATTGCAGCTGTGTCATACGTAAATCATTTTGTTCCATCTTCTTTGTTTCTTAAGTGTCCTCCAATTCTAAGTGGCTTACATTTTTTTAGGACAGTACATTTGTCAAAGTTCCGCCATTGTCCCTCTCGCTTTACGACGCAGTAAAAATTGCCTCCGACAACCGCTCCCCCCAAATTTTCTCGCAGAACATACAACATCTCATTTGAAAGGAACTGGAGTCATTTCCCAGAAGGCGGCGTCGATGTTAATAAATCTAATACTGTTAATGACGCACGACGATCCTTTGCCATTTTCCAGTCGTCCCACATCCGATGCGATTATTCCCTCTTTTGTTACGAGCTCACTGCCCGTGGAGCTATATGAGACGGTGTTTTTAAGCACTTCGTATACGCAGATGTCAGGATGAAATTTATGGTCCACTTTGTTGTGGATCACGAAGACTATGTAGTTTCTAGTCACAAGTGATTCTATTCAAGGTTAGGGTCATTGTCTCGTAATCCTGAAAAGGAGGCATTAGCTTTTAACCATTAAAGTCGCATACCTGTATGCAGCAGCTGTGTCAGAAATGTATTCATATTCTTCGAGGGGTTTGGGGAGACAGTTTGGGAAAATATTTCTTAATCTATATAACACTTTTCCTCTTGTGCTTGGTGTAGTTCCTTTAGTTTCTTCGACTAATCAGTAATTTATTCGTCCATAACCATGTAGTCAAATTCATCCATCCACTTGCCTACCCAAGCTGCGTCCCTCTTATTGGGTCAGTGTGTTTATGGTGCACATTGAGTTTCCTTCCTTCTTCCATGGCCTGTTCAGTTCTCTGTGTTCACCAATGGATTGCTCTGCTACCACTGGTCTAGGATGTGGTCATCAAATTCAGTTATTTTTTGTACTTTTGTGAATCAAATCTGGGTTCTCAAGAGATTCTTCAATTAGATTCCGTGCTGTTTGTAATCCTTAGTCGCACAGTACTGGCACTGTCTTGTCAGCTTTCAGGTGGGTTTCCTCCGTTTTTCTTTCTCTTTGAAGAGTTCCAGCTCTTATAATTTTCTGCACTCATTAAGAGCGAGCAAATTTCCTGTACATGTGTTCCCCGTTTTGTTTCTCAAAAATGGTTCAAATGGCTCAGAGAACTATGGGACTTAACATCTGAGGTCATCAGTCCCCTAGAACCTAGAACTACTTAAACGTAACTAACCTAAGGACACCACATACATCCATGCCCGAGGCAGGATTCGAACCTGCGACCGTAGCAGTCGCGCGGTTCCGGAATGAAGCGCCTAGAACCGGTCGGTCACCGCGGCTGGCTTCTTGTTTTTCGTTTGATTCAACTATGCTAGTGTTTTGATCACTTTCTCCAACTTTTCCCTCATCTTTGATTTTCGCTGCAGGTTTTGATTGGGTGTATTGGCGAAATTTGTGCCCCCTAATGTTCAAAATGGTTCAAATGGTTCTGAGCACTATCTGACTTAACATCTGAGGTCATCAGTCACCTAGAACTTAACACTACTTACACCTAACTAACCTAAGGACATCACACACATCCATGCCCGAGGCAGAATTCGAACCTGCGACCGTAGCGGTCGCGCGGTTCCAGACTGAAGCGCCTACAACCGCTCGGCCACAAGCGGCCGGCCCCCCTAATCTGTTCGCTGCCATTGGCACGACTTGAACGATATACGTGATACGTTCTGGGTTGGAGGTTTCCACATGCATGTCCGTGGTGCTGCCCCTTGTTAACCTACAAGGTCCTGACGATGTGAGCTGTTTGCACAGACTGCCGTCACATACGTTGACATTCTACTAGTGGTGGTGTTTCGCCAGCTCGTAACTGCGCCATATTCCTTTGTACACACTTAGCATGATACATTGCGCGGCACGTCACGCAGGTAGGCAGTTTACCTTCATACAAACAGTGCCCCTATATGTCTGGCAGACACTGGCTACTGAATCTTTCATTAGTCACACTGGGAAACCTCAAGAAGAAGGTTGCCGGAAAGAATTTGATGGAGGCGAAATAATGGAGTCTGGCACCAACATCCAGCGACTCCATCTCTGAAAACAGTAGTAGTGAAACATATGAATAAATAGGTATCTAAGTAAAACGCAAATTTATTTTCTAATTTTCACGGTACGTTTACTTTCTTATCACGCTGTCTGTCCAGTAGAAAGTAGTATAGAGCATAATCTGCTCTGTTACAGATATCTTGTTTTACTTATCTCTGTATTGTGCCTACAGTATAACGTAGTTCAAAGTGCTGTTAATCCTGCTGTGGATATTTTAGAACTGATTCCTTCCTCAATTTGCTAACAGCGTAATATACAACAGAGGGTGTAAACCGTTCTTTAAGATGCAGTTTATTATACGATATATTCCGCATTGTGAGAATCTTTATCAGTGGTTTTTCTTGCTGTCCTTATGGATCGAAAACAATGAATACTGTGTATCTCACACTTTTACTGTGTATCTCACACTTCTTATTTACTCTTAATTAAATTTATGATGAAACGGTTTGCAGTGCACAATGAAGCAGCTCTTATAGAGGTAGGTTAACCTGCAACTCACGAGGTGACTTTTCCGTAACTGTGTCTGGGATCACTATGTTTCACTCGAGCATTGCGGCACAAATCATTTTATATGTTTCATTATGTTACCCACTCAAACACCAAAGTAACTCGTATAGGTGAGCGTATTCAAATACAGAGATATACAAACAGGCAGAATACGGCGCTGCGATCAGCAACGCATATACACTCCTGGAAATGGAAAAAAGAACACATTGACACCGGTGTGTCAGACCCACCATACTTGCTCCGGACACTGCGAGAGGGCTGTACAAGCAATGATCACACGCACGGCACAGCGGACACACCAGGAACCGCGGTGTTGGCCGTCGAATGGCGCTAGCTGCGCAGCATTTGTGCACCGCCGCCGTCAGTGTCAGCCAGTTTGCCGTGGCATACGGAGCTCCATCGCAGTCTTTAACACTGGTAGCATGCCGCGACAGCGTGGACTTGAACCGTATGTGCAGTTGACGGACTTTGAGCGAGGGCGTATAGTGGGCATGCGGGAGGCCGGGTGGACGTACCGCCGAATTGCTCAACACGTGGGGCGTGAGGTCTCCACAGTACATCGATGTTGTCGCCAGTGGTCGGCGGAAGGTGCACGTGCCCGTCGACCTGGGACTGGACCGCAGCGACGCACGGATGCGCGCCAAGACCGTAGGATCCTACGCTGTGCCGTAGGGGACCGCACCGCCACTTCCCAGCAAATTAGGGACACTGTTGCTCCTGGGGTATCGGCGAGGACCATTCGCAACCGTCTTCATGAAGCTGGGCTACGGTCCCGCACACCGTTAGGCCATCTTCCGCTCACGCCCCAACATCGTGCAGCCCGCCTCCAGTGGTGTCGCGACAGGCGTGAATGGAGGGACGAATGGAGACGTGTCGTCTTCAGCGATGAGAGTCGCTTCTGCCTTGGTGCCAATGATGGTCGTATGCGTGTTTGGCGCCGTGCAGGTGAGCGCCACAATCAGGACTGCATACGACCGAGGCACACAGGGCCAACACCCGGCATCATGGTGTGGGGAGCGATCTCCTACACTGGCCGTACACCACTGGTGATCGTCGAGGGGACACTGAATAGTGCACGGTACATCCAAACCGTCATCGAACCCATCGTTCTACCATTCCTAGACCGGCAAGGGAACTTGCTGTTCCAACAGGACAATGCACGTCCGCATGTATCCCGTGCCACCCAACGTGCTCTAGAAGATGTAAGTCAACTACCCTGGCCAGCAAGATCTCCGGATCTGTCCCCCATTGAGCATGTTTGGGACTGGATGAAGCGTCGTCTCACGCGGTCTGCACGTCCAGCACGAACGCTGGTCCAACTGAGGCGCCAGGGGGAAATGGCATGGCAAGCCGTTCCACAGGACTACATCCAGCATCTCTACAATCGTCTCCATGGGACAATAGCAGCCTGCATTGCTGCGAAAGGTGGATATACACTGTACTAGTGCCGACATTGTGCATGCTCTGTTGCCTGTGTCTATGTGCCTGTGGTTCTGTCAGTTTGATCATGTGATGTATCTGACCCCAGGAATGTGTCAATAAAGTTTCCCCTTCCTGGGACAATGAATTCACGGTGTTCTTATTTCAATTTCCAGGAGTGTATATGACAACAAGTTTCTGGCGCAGTTGTTACATCGGTTACTGCTGCTTCAGTCGCAGGTTTAAGTGAGTTTCAACTTGGTTTTATAGTCGGGGCAAGAATTATGGGACACGGTATTTCCGAGGTAGCGATGAGGTGGGTATTTTCTAATACGACCGTTCCACGAGTGTACCGTAAATGTCAGGAATCCTGTAAAACATGAAATCTCAGGTATAACTGCATATGGAAAAAGATCCTGGAAGAACGGAACCAACGACGACTGAAGAGAATCGTTGAAGGTGACAGAAGTGCAACCCTTTCGCAAACTGCTGCAGATTTCAATGGTGAGCCATTAACAAGTGTCAGCGTAAGAAGCATTCAGCAAAACGTCATCGATTTGGGCTTTCAGAGCCGAAGGCACACTCGTATACCCTTGACGACTGCAAGACACAAAGCTTTACGGTTCGCCTGGGACCGTGAAGACCGACATGGACTGTTGATGATTGGAAACACGTTGCCTGTTCGGACGAGTCTCATTGCAAATTGTATCGACAGTCTTGGGCAATTACACCAGGACAAAGCGACATCGCGCACAACCAGAATTGTTACAGAGTAGATCCTGGAAGACTCTTATGAGTTTTAACACTTCCGCTGACCACTAAACTCCCTACACATGAACATTATTGAACACATCTGCGATGCCTTGCAACTGCTGTTCAGAAGAGATCTCAATCCCCTAGAGCTCTTACAGATTTATGGACAGCCCTGCGGGATTCATGGTGTCAGATCCCTCCAACACCACTTCAGACATTAGTCGAGTTCATGCCACGTCATGTTGCAGAACTTCTACGTGCTCGCGGGGGCGCTTCACTATATTAGGCAGGTGTACCAGTTTCTTTGGCACTTGAGTGAAGAAAAATTTTTTTTGCAGTTATTTAAGTTTTGTTAGACAATCCTTGTTGGTTTTCTTGCACTAAATAATTACAGAAATGGTGTATTTGTTATCACCCAAACTCACATACTTCTGTCGTTTTATTGAAAAAACAGCGAACAGAAGCGAACTGTTGCAGAAATGAATTTCACATTCTGAACTATTGCAGTAGCTCTGTAGCAAGTACATGTTCAGATAAAACTAAATATTAGGGCTTAAACTTGCACGTATAGACTGCCCTCGACAGTTACAAAAAGAAAGTCCTCACAATTTTCATTCAGCTCTGGGACTTACATCTTTCTGTATCACCAATCAAAATAATTTGATTTTAAGTAACATTCTGAGTAAATAATTAGAGAAACAGCGACGTCCCCATCACAGTTGTCCTGAACTTCTTCCTCTGAATCATCGTCCTGTTTACTATCAAAACTGTGATCACAGGGTATTGTAAAATTTTCACTTTTTTCTTGACCTATACCACTAACATCTTCATCCGTCCACAGATTAAAAGTTTAATCAAGCGCCGGATCATTAAAACTGACAAATTCCTGCTAACACATTTTGCGCTATACTGAAGAAAAAGGTGTAGGTAATTCGCAAAGTGTTCTCTAGGAGACGACAGCACGTGTCGATAAAGCATGTCACGACAAACATAGAAGCCGATGATGAAAACAACAACAAAAAATTGCAGTCTTGGCTGTATGAGGAAGCAAGGGGGAGTGTGCAAATATTCCGCTACAACTAACGGTCTTGGAGAGCGAGTCTGAAAATATTCGCGCTGTCAGAGAGGCAAAACCTCATGAGTTTACAGTTTAACTTTCGCTACTTAAGCTGTTCGTAACATAAATGCTGTTTCTGCACTTTCAGCCGAGTGGACAATGCAGCATTTCTTCTGAGCAGCGCGGCCAGAGGCCTTTGACGCTGTCGCCGTTCTTAGGCGTCTGCATAACACGCATTCTGTTCGATACCCCGAAATTTTGGATGCGACCAGCAGTAACGACTTCAGTGACATGGGGTCACTTATCTCTGGGCTCACTGACTGTCAACGTACAGCTACATTTATAAAATGCTCAATAAATGTGTGCAGAAGCACCGCAAGTGTTACTGAACTTGGGGTCTTCGCGGTTCTGTACAGGCATGTGTGACAATATCACAACCCCTTGGCCACTCACCCCACGTCACCATGCCATTGGGTGCAGGAAAACACGAGGGCTGGGAAAGCATAAACACACATTCCTGCTTCGTATCACGTTAAAATTTCGTCGAACAATTTTGTAGGGCCCATAGTGGTTCCAACATGTGTTCCGGGGAAAACTGCAATCGCCCTACGCTCCAAAGAAAAGAAATCACATTCAGTGGAGTTTAAAACCACGACGTCCTTAAAGAAGAGTTCAATCCTTGGGGAAGTGTCAGCAGTGTCAAAGGTTACCAAGGACGTCGTCCTGTCGCTAATCACAGTGCTAACCGTCGTACGCGACTGCGAAATATGTAGGAATATCACAAGCTGCGACATGGTTGCGAAATGAATAGTAGCCCGAAAATAGAAAAAAAACGGTTCAAACGGCTCTGAGCACTATGGGACACAACATCTTAGGTCATAAGTCCCCTAGAACTTAGAACTACTTAAACCTAACTAACCTAAGAACATCACACACACCCATGCCCGAGGCAGGATTCGAACCTGCGACCGTAGCAGTTCCGCGGTTCCGGACTGCAGCGCCAGAGCCGCTGGACCACCGCGGCCGGCCGAAAATACACTCCTGGAAATGGAAAAAGAACACATTGACACCGGTGTGTCAGACCCACCATACTTGCTCCGGACACTGCGAGAGGGCTGTACAAGCAATGATCACACGCACGGCACAGCGGACACACCAGGAACCGCGGTGTTGGCCGTCGAATGGCGCTAGCTGCGCTGCATTTGTGCACCACCGCCGTCAGTGTCAGCCAGTTTGCCGTGGCATACGGAGCTCCATCGCAGTCTTTAACACTGGTAGCATGCCGCGACAGCGTGGACGTGAACCGTATGTGCTGTTGACGGACTTTGAGCGAGGGCGTATAGTGGGCATGCGGGAGGCCGGGTGGACGTACCGCCGAATTGCTCAACACGTGGGGCGTGAGGTCTCCACAGTACATCGATGTTGTCGCCAGTGGTCGGCGGAAGGTGCACGTGCCCGTCGACCTGGGACCGGACCGCAGCGACGCACGGATGCACGCCAAGACCGTAGGATCCTACGCAGTGCCGTAGGGGACCGCACCGCCACTTCCCAGCAAATTAGGGACACTGTTGCTCCTGGGGTATCGGCGAGGACCATTCGCAACCGTCTCCATGAAGCTGGGCTACGGTCCCGCACACCGTTAGGCTGCCTTCCGCTCACGCCCCAACATCGTGCAGCCCGCCTGCAGTGGTGTCGCGACAGGCGTGAATGGAGGGACGAATGGAGACGTGTCGTCTTCAGCGATGAGAGTCGCTTCTGCCTTGGTGCCAATGATAGTCGTATGCGTGTTTGGCGCCGTGCAGGTGAGCGCCACAATCAGGACTGCATACGACCGAGGCACACAGGGCCAACACCCGGCATCATGGTGTGGGGAGCGATCTCCTACATTGGCCGTACACCACTGGTGATCGTCGAGGGGACACTGAATAGTGCACGGTACATCCAAACCGTCATCGAACCCATCATTCTACCATTCCTAGACCGGCAAGGGAACTTGCTGTTCCAACAGGACAATGCACGTCCGCATGTATCCCGTGCCACCCAACGTGCTCTAGAAGGTGTAAGGCAACTACCCTGGCCAGCAAGATCTCCGGATCTGTCCCCCATTGAGCATGTTTGGGACTGGATGAAGCGTCGTCTCACGCGGTCTGCACGTCCAGCACGAACGCTGGTCCAACTGAGGCGCCAGGTGGAAATGGCATGGCAAGCCGTTCCACAGGACTACATCCAGCATCTCTACGATCGTCTCCATGGGAGAATAGCAGCCTGCATTGCTGCGAAAGGTGGATATACACTGTACTAGTGCCGACATTGTGCATGCTCTGTTGCCTGTGTCTATGTGCCTGTGGTTCTGTCAGTGTGATCATGTGATGTATCTGACCCCAGGAATGTGTCAATAAAGTTTCCCCTTCCTGGGACAATGAATTCACGGTGTTCTTATTTCAATTTCCAGGAGTGTAGAATAAGTTTCCTTTACTGGAAGTGTATGTGAGCCGTGTGTGGCTCGCGTTGACGCCGTTCGTAGCTTTTCTTCTAGTAATAGGCATAGTGGCGTCTCGTTTTCTTCGTGTGTTCACTGGCGCCACTACGTTTGCTCTCCTTGTCTGTCCGTGAGTGGCGGCAGTAGCGCTTGTCGACAACGCGTACTGTGGTAGCATCTTTGGAGCGGCCTTGAGTATCTCCAGGGCTTCGTGTGTCGACCTAGTTGAGTTGGGACCGGGAAGCTGTGAGTTCCGGACAGACAGTACTCGCCCGACCGCTGGGGACATACCTGCACTGTCCGACAGGAGGATGTGGTCACGAGAGTGCACGACCACGTCAGGGACCTGATTCAGCGAGCTTAGTTGAACTGACCGTGATATTCGAGTAGTGCAACTTCCACTTGTATATGTGTGTGATCGGCCGTCGAAGTGGCCTCGTGGCAATAAGTTGTCAGTCGACTATTAATACTGCGAACTTTCCCGTGCCTGACTTGAGTGAGGACGACGTTGATTGGTCGTTCGCACGGTCGTGGCAGCGGACGACGTGCATTTGTTCTTCCGACTGCTTCTGGCTTCTTTGTGTTTGTGCCGACCTATAATTCGTTCACAGTGACCGGTTTTAGGATTGTGAGTGGGAGGTTGAATCGTTTTCCCGGATCAATGTGTGTCTTGTGGCTTTGAATGAGCAGTTATTTTAATGCCGTCTGCGTACTGGATTTGGTGGGGAGTTGCGAATGGACATCAGTTCGGTTTGGGGCGGAGCAGCGAGAAGGTCCACAGCGCGAGGGCAGACCGGAACCGCTGGCTGCGTGCAGGCACTGTCGGTGCTGTAGCCGACGACCGAACCCGGGACGTTTGAAGTTGAGTGAACCGTGTCCACTACTGAAACTTCCACTGTTTGAGATCTCGCTGTCTGCGTGTTGCTGCTCCCAGGGTCATTGAGACCAACTGCAGCAAGTGGAGTCTGTCATGTTGGTGGAAGCTATTAGCCGCCTTCTACTCCTTGATGTTAGTTTTAGATTTAGTACTATTCTTATTACAGAAGTGCAACCAGCGGTATTTTCTGCCTTGTGGCCGTTAACCCCCCCCCCCCAGTTACCTGCCCTTGAGGTTAACATACTTTTCCGGCAGCTTACCTTCCTTCGTCGTGTTGATGATGTCCGACACGGCGTGTACTTCGACAGCCTCTTGAATTGTATTGTGCGTATGTATTTGGGATGTCTACCTTGGTTCTAGTGTTTCCTTCGGCCTAGAGCGTGTTTCTGAAGATATGGTGCTGTCCGTCTCTTCGCCATTGCCTAAAACTATTCCATCGTAGTACCGGTGATAGGACGCTAGGCGAATTGGTTAGTCGGTCGGTCGGCGCTTAAGCAACCGCTGGTGTCAGTTGCCATCCTGTTACGCGAGTACAACTCTTGGCTGCCTGTCTCACTGCTTACACAGCTGTAGTCACGTTCCTCAGGTCGATCCACGGAGCACTGTCTGTGGACCACTCCATCTTATTTGGACAAGCTGTCATAATTGTTTAATATTTACCCTAATGTTTTAACATGTTATCGCATTCCCCAGTTGTAATTCCGGCCTTCAGCCATTAATTGTTTGTAACACTGCTTGTCGCCTTCAGCCGTCATTTTACTTTCAATTTTCTCTTAATAAGGCCTGCAGCCGTCACTATAGCCTGTTACAGTTCGTTAAGATTGTTTTAAAAATGTTTTAGTATTTTAACATGCAACTGCCTTCCTTACTTGTAATTCAGGCCTTCAGCCGTTGATTAGTTTGAAAATTGCTTGTGGCCTTCCGCCCCCAATAATTTTTTATCCTTTCTTAATCAGGCCTTCAGCCATTGATTGCGAGTAACATTGCTTGTGGCCTTCGGCAGACAATAACTTGCATTTCTTCTAATAAGGCTCTCAGCCGCCAATGTAGTAACAACTTTTAAATATGTTTGTTGAGAGTTTTGTTTTAAAAAATAAAGGGTATGGGTTTTCTGAGCAACAAACGGTAACTTATTAGGTCCCGTCCACACCTTTCCTACTTACCCTAAGTCCCACATCTCAGTATGGTCACAAATTTTTTGTCATCAGACTACGGGTTTCGGTCTATAATGACCATCTTCAGATTATGTGTTGAAATAAACGCACGAAGCAATGAGGTTGTTTCATTGACTTAATTTGTGCCACTGACCGATGTCATTTCGTGTCGATGGTGAGTGGTGATGCGTTTGAAGTATGTTCCTGTTTGCCCATGTGAAAAAACGTCTTTCTTGTCATGTAACACGTCCACTATGGCATTGGGCAGAACAGTGGTGAAACCTGGGGCGAATATGACGCGTTTCTTTCGCTTGAGTCGACACTTTTACGTTTGAAGCGATGCTGTGCCCGATGGTGACGTTGCAGGGCGCCACGCTGTCACGATATTGTACCATTACAGAGGAAGGTTGTAGTTGCCTTTAGACCAGATTTATATGCTGCGTCGCAATGGAATTACGGGGTTTCGGAAAGTGACTGTTTAATTGTGTTACGAAGCTATCTCTTACACGCTCCACACTCTCCCAGTACTCCCTAAAATAAATCGCACAAAACTAAGGGCTGTCAGTTCGACTAAATACCCAGGAATTAGAACCAGGAGCAACTTGAATTGGAAAGACCACATAGATAATATTATAGGGAAGGCGAAAAAAAGACTTCGCTTTGTTGGCAGAACACTTAGAAGATGCGACAAACCCACTAAAGAGGCAGCCTACATTACACTTGTCCGTCCTCTGCTGGAATATTGCTGCGCGGTGTGGCATCCTTCCCAGGTACGATAGACGGAGGACATCGAAAATGTGCAAAGAAGGGCAGCTCGTTTCGTGTTATCATGCCATAAGGGTGAGTGTGTCACTGATATGATACGCTAATTGGGGTGGCAGTCACTGAAACAAAGACGGTTTTCTTTGCGACGAGATCTATTTACGAGATTTCGATCACCAACTTTCCCTTCCGAATGCGAAAATACTTTGTTGACACCCACCTACGTAGGTAGAAATGATCATCGTAAGAAAATAAGAGAAATCAGAGCTCGAACGGAAGATTTAGAAGTTCCTAATTCTCACGCGCCATTCGAGAGTGGAATGGTGGAGAAGTTTAGGTCGAAAATATTACCAGAATTTTATGGTCGAGTGGTATAAGTTAAGCCTCGATCTATGTATGAACCATGTGGTGATTTCAAGGTACTGATTTTCATCTCTCCTTCGTCAAGAAACTAATTCGTCTAACGAAAACAGTAATTAAGACATGTTTGATATTGACGTAACCTGAGTGGCACACCTCCACACCATTGTGGAACATAAATTTTGCTTCGCCATCCGCATTTGCCTACATTCTTCAACTCTCATCTCATCGAACTCCTGAGCTTATTTAAAACTCTGTATATAAATTGGGAAAAGCTTTCCCAAACTCCCATACAACACCGTCTTATTTCCAGAGCAGGTACAATGAAGTTCCATTACATCCAGATTTCACCTTCCATGTCCTTTTATGCTATGTCGGTGGCTTCCCGCCTGAACTTAACTAAACGCAGCTAAGAAATCCGTAGCGACAAATACACGAAGCTATGAACGATAGGTTACAACGTTCCGTCGCAGCCATTTCTCACGGTATCCTAAATGTATCCCTGAAGTCTTTCGCGGTGGCATGCTTCAATATCTTCTCGGTTAACGAGGCGCGTCACTTCGAATAAGACATACCACCTTCTCTCCACTATCGTCATCAGGAGTTTATATCACTGACTGTTGGGGCTGGCACGCTGTTGTGCTCGTACAGAAACATAATAGCAGCGTCTGCAATCTTCCAGAGACTGCCGGAGTGACACATGCGCGAAGGCAACTTGGACAACTACTAGCAGCTACGTCCAGCATCGGGAAGGTTGCCCACGAGGAAGAGTCCGTGAGGCATACGTCATAGCACGTAACATTGCAAGTCTTCCAAGTGCCACCTCCGGAGGCGAGAGAGTAACGATTTCAGACGAGTTTAATAATTCTTAGCTGCATGTTTTAATGCACACTATTAACACCGTTAGTGGGTCCCTTTTCAACTACATCTTAATTTCTGTTGGGACCAGCATTGAGCCGAGCTTTCGGGAAGTGTGACAGACAAGCCGATTAGTGTGACGTCGCAAGTTCGTTACAGGGCCGGTACATTTCGTTGGCCCCGCACAGAACCGAGTGACGTTACAAGGCGTAAGAGGCCGCGCCAGGTGTGAAAATGCCTTTCCCGCATCCCTAAAGGCGTTCAGGTTATGCCTTTGCCTTCGTTCAGCGTCCAACGCACGCCTTTCACGCTCTACTAACTGTGTACCCCTGGTCGCTGTTAAAGTTGTTGCTGTTTATTGTAATTTAGGCTGTTTCTCTGAGCACAGAATCCCTGGCTCATAGTGTTTGAGCCAAAGTTCTCATATTTTCCAGCAGTATTTTATGCCCGTTTTCTAGGCAGTATTCAGCAGCGGTCGATATCTCAACATATCTTTGGATGACAAGTTTCCAGTGGTCTGCAGAACGCTCAGCAGCAGCAAATAGCGAATACTATGACCTATGCAAATGCTACCACACTCACAAGGGACACCAGACACTCCCGGAACTCGAATGTCTACGTTGCCATTAAGGGGCGTAGTGCATTTCTTATCCTGAAAGCGAGTGGGAACACTGGTCTCAGTCCATGTCTCTTGAGGAAGCGTCGTACCTTGCTAGTAATTGCTCCACAGTATGGAAGCAATGTATCTGGCTTGGCCTCTCCGACCGAATCACGAGGCGCTTTTCGTTGGTGGCACTTGAAAGCTTTTGCAATGCCTCCCTCGCGGTAACGATTGTCCCTGAACTTGTGCTTCATACGCCGAAATTCATACTCCAGACGGTCGCCGTCAGAAA
The DNA here is from genome assembly GCF_023864275.1 of Schistocerca cancellata. NCBI lineage: Eukaryota > Metazoa > Arthropoda > Insecta > Orthoptera > Acrididae > Schistocerca > Schistocerca cancellata. Next base: position 684,183,189 of record NC_064630.1, on the reverse strand, counting down.
TAATATCTGTTCAATATGCACATACGTACCGTACACTGAATGACCAAGCTGGGCAACTGCATTTCGTTCAGGTAAATCCATCAAGAATGGAAGATTGCCATTCCTCTCCATCCTGACAGTAAATTTATTTTAGACATGGACACCGTTCATGAATTCGACAAACTACTGTGTATTATCATTGTGAGGCCATATCAAGACGATGTCGTCAACGCACCTTAGGACACAAGACGGACGCAACCTCGAGGAGTTCAGAGCTTGCTCCTCATATTGTTCTATGAAAAAGTTCGTGACAGCCTGAGGCAGTGGAGATCGTATTGCTCTGCCATCCGTCACCTGATTGTATTCCTTCTGGTACGGAAAATATCGTTAAGGCATGGCGGAACAGCTAGACGATCTCAGGTGGAATCAGTTTGGCCTAGAGTTCCAGTGTGTCTTGTACCAGCACTCTCGTGAAAAGTGACACAATGTCCTGACTAATCATTATGTTATTTTGGCCTAGGTCTCAACGAATGACTGCAGGTTGACGACGTTATGGTCGCGATGTCCCAGTTTGGGTGCTAACAACATTGCCAATTGTTTCGCTCAATTGTAGTTGTGTGAACTGATTGCACCAACTAGAAGCCCCAGAGGAAAATTTTCCTCGTGTATCTTCTGCAGTCCAAAGCCTGGGAGGACTGGCAGCACGTGGTATTAACTTCCGTGTCATTTATTTTGGAATCGTGATTTGTTTCTCAACTTCCTCGTTTTTGTGACGATCTTCTTTATTGGATCGCGACTAAGTATCCCATATGTATCATCCTCTAAATAATGCAGCACCTTCTGGTGGTAGTCTTCAGTGTTCATGACCACAGTGCATTTTCTTTATCGGCTGAGAAGACACCCAAGTCCTAATTCTCAAGTAATAGGCGTGAACCATGTCGTTCTTCCCGGCTAATAAGGGATTTCCGTAGCTTCGCCTTCGTTATGATACGGCAACTTGCTAGTCTGATGTCCTCAGCTACGTCGCGCGAGAGATGCCTAATGCATTGTTTTTATTCCACTAACAGAATTCGTTGTTGGTAAACGTCGCTGTGATGGAGCCTTTACTCAACGCTACAACAGAGTCATCACCCAATTTTTGGTTGTAAAGATTCACAACTGTCCTGTGGGCCTTATTGGACTGCATATCAGCACATCAGCGAGTTATGTGGTCACACTTCGAACATTGCTTAGACGTCGTTTTGCACAAATGCGAACGCTATTGCGTTGCCGTCGCTACTTCTACCCACTTCCAATCGCACGGCGACAGGGTTGATACCAGATGTAAATGGCAATCCAGCATGAAAAGCAAGCTCGTATTTTCTGTATCGTATACGCTGTCTCACTGTGCCATGTCTAGTCTTCTTCAATATCCTTTCCACAGTTCGAACGTGGTGCTTGACTGCAGCAAAGCGAGGAATTACCTCCTTGTCCCGGCAGCACTGAAAAATGCTAAAGAACTCATCAGTTGCAATTTCTTCTTCCGCGGTTTTTCTAACAGTGGCACACTACGCGTTATGTCGTCACTGTAGAGGAGACATTGCCATTGCAAGCACATCGGCAGCAACCAGCGATCGCAGCTCCTGGTGAGGATAACGGAGACAGCAATCGAAAGCCCGAGTGTATAATTCGGAGTGACACGGCTTGTAAACCAAGAAGATTTTATTGATAGTATCCCAGATATGCGTTTTTATTTCCCCAGCCCCTGTATTTCGTTGCGACCTCATTGCTGCTTCATCGTTAGTATCATAGCTATTTTGTTACATCAGAGCAGGAGATTTATCGTTATCTCTATGCGTTTTAACCGTTATGTGAATCGCATGTCTGTAATGACAATGCACCTCATTGTCTTTTATGTATCGTCTTAAAACAATAATTACGGCATTTCTGATTTTATTTATATATCTTTGTAAAACATGTAATAACCCATAAAGAGGTCTTACGAGTTAGTCGCTCTTACTCGTTAGCCCCACCCCTCGAAGGGACTTAATACGACAATAACGAATGGACGTTCAATGCGGGCAAGGTCATCTTGTTTCTTTCGCAATTAACGCCGTGTCGCACATCCAGATAGTGGCTAGCAGGAGCTAACTTTTGACTTAGTGACATACGTTCATCGCATCTGTCTTTAACAATACGACACTTCTCCACTGTATGATTTCCCACGATGTGAAGGTATCATGTATTCTCTTAGCCTATTAAATCCAGCATAGGTTGCAGCTGCAACTACAGGGTAGAAGACACTCTTTGACTCTTCCACATGTTTCCCACGGGAATATTCGACGTTATGCGCAGTAACCGTTTTAGCTGTTATTACACCATGTAACCCTTGAAGCGCCACTTATTTGACATTTTTGTGTCACTAATACAGGTCTTCATCCACTTACGTTTGATGCACTGTTTTTAATGTACCCTGTTGAATCGTTTAATGCGTCCTGATACTAGATACTAGAGTTCTAGATACTAAAAGCTGATGTGCGTAAGGCAACAACCCATACCCTTAGTAAGGCCGTACGCTCCGATGTGGCGACGGATTAACGCGAATAAACATCCATACATCCATAGAGACTAACTAACGCTTCCAGAGATTTTGTAAGACTTTCCATGACCACGTTTCAAAGTTTTCTTAGAGGGTGACAGTTGCAGGCGGGTAACTCAATGACAGGCTGTTTATATTGCGTGTTCGTAATATCGGTAGGCATGCAACAGCATGTGCTACCTAATAAGTTACTAAAAGCCACACAAAAAACTTGATTTCTACGGGACTCATACCTCGTGTTACACTGATGATAGGAAGACACTGGCGAGTGTTTTCGGTATCTCATGGGCTATGGACCAACTGTATAATCATCAGATGGATCGTCTAACTGTTAATATGTATCTTACGGAGTAGGGTTAAAATTAGTATATTACATACTTTCTCCAGCTTAGGTAGATGAAGCAAATACGTTGGTTCTGTTTGAATTAGGTGTGGTCAACGATGTACCCTAGGGACTTTTGGAGGCAACATTTAGTTCATGTGCGGTTCCCAATAAAAACCTACAAACATGATTTTTAGGTATCAAAACCGAGCCGCTGATTTCAAGACAGCTACGTACAGCAGACTGCTGAAATTCTTACAATATATTCGTAAGATCGCTTTCTCTAACGACTTTTAACGCTTTCTTGGTATTCTTACCCGTTTCCGAGATAAAGAGCTTCAAACTTTTCCTGTTTATAAAAATACAGACGTGTTTGAGTAAGGCGAAGACGTAGATAAAAATGACACAGCTTAGAAAAATATACTGTAAAGTGTCTCTGTTATCATCAGAAGGATTCTGGTAACCTCATGTTATTGTAGTACTGAAGCACATGTAAAACTTTCGCCTGAGGTGTGATGTTATGCAATTCCACTTTATTTCAGTTTCATGTAAGAAAATTATTCAGATTTCACTGACCCATAACGTTCTTTTCATGTTATTGGCTGCTGTAGCATGGAAAGGAAAGGAAAGGAAATAGCGGATAATGTTCCCATCGGAGCTCAGAGAAAGAGAATATGGTCCAGTTTATTAAAAGACTGACTGAAAAGTGGGGTACCAGCTACCTCATACTCTCTTCCTCAGAAATTTTAGGGATTTTCCCAAAGATTTTGGCATACGAAGATATTCGTGCTGTTTTATGCTCAGAGAGGAGACAGTGACATTGGAAAAGGCGAAAAAGTAAGTAATACAGGAAGATAGCAGACAGTGTTTGTGGTGCAGGGGGAGGGAAGAAGACAATGGCAGTCAGAGAGACTGAGGACACAGTGGTAGTGGAATGTAGCTGACAGGAATAAGTTGGTGCCATTGGAAGAGGAATAAAAGAGAAGGAGAAGAAGGTGCAACTGGGTGAGAGTGATAACGAGAGACAGAGAGAGAGAGGGAGGGAGATATAGTGACAGAGAGAAGACACAGCAGAAGTGGGAATGAATGAATGAATGAGATAGTAGACAGCGACAGTGCCAGAGAGAAGAAACAGTAGCAGTAGTGGGACAGAACGAAGGGGACTGTGAGATACGAGACAGTGACAAAGAGACACAACGAGATAATGACAGTAGGCTGGGCTGAATGAGTGAGTGTGAAAGGGGAAGTGGGAGTGGATGGTATGGGCGACTTGCAGCGATGGGTTGGTTAATCTGAGTGAGCTGCAGAGTGAAAATATTTTCGCATGTCAAAATATCTGGGAAAAGATGCTGAAGACAGTAGCGTGGGGCAGCTGGTTTTCCACTTTTCAATCGTTATTTTTAATAAACTGGATACTGCTCGCCTCTTCTGTGCTCCGATAGCAGCGGTTTTCCACTCCTCCGTCATAACGCTGCACTTTTTCTGTAATCGTGTTGGGGCAAGCGTGGACACTGGACGTAAGTGAGAATTGAGAGTGTGTTGCTGCTGATGCAGCGCTAATTATGTCTCCGCGGAGTGCGGATATATCCATCACCCGCTGTGTCATATATCTGACGACACGTAATTAAAACAAAATAGGGCGTTCGGATAATGAGTACAGTCACGTACAGAGCTTGTTATACGTGAACACACCTCCGGAATAGAGAGACTGTTGTATTAACACAATGTTTAATTCAACGAAACGTAGTTGCCCTTGTTACTCCTAATTGTATATAAGTATTCAGCTCTGCCGTTTCATTATGAAGTCTACATTCCTATATGTAATGAATTATCTTTTCTTAAAAATTATCAAATTGTCCTACTGACAGATACCTAAAGTGGCAGTCGACATTTTTAACACTACCTTTGCTATTGCTACTCTGTTGTATAACATATGCAGTTTTCTACATCAACTGTAGAGCATGCTCTAAAACCTCTAAAATTAAAGTAATACAAGTAGTAGAGGATTATAAGTACAGTACTTTCAGATAAGAAACAAATGATCACTGAACGAATCCAAAGCAGCCAACCAGTGCAACAGAAGGTGGTTCTATTCAGCCTTTGACCGTATTTTCGTCAGACGTACACCCATTTCCTTCAGAAATACATGTAATCTAAAGAGCATGAAACGGTAATAAATACGGATCCGGAAACTTCCATGTCAAAAATAAGCGTGTTACAGAGATTAGGTTTTTCCTAAGGAGTGGGAATATCGCATACCCCATAAAGCATAACCAAAAGAATAAAAAGTAGTACTTACTGACATTTAACGTTGTGGGAACACGAAATAGTGAAGCGGTCTGACGTTTGCTCAATGAAAATATGCTGTAAGCGCACATCGTCGTATACGTTATGAAATATGCTGGCTCCTTTCAGCAGGGCTTGTCAAATAAGAATAGTTAAAATACAGGAGTTTTGCTAAGTAATACTTTTTATTCCTTTGGTTATGGTTAATGATATTCCCAACCCTTTGTGCGGATCTAGTCTCCTAAGACGCGTAATTTTGATATATATGTTTCAGGGTCTTGTGCATACTGCTGATACATTGTCTTCAGGGTGCACGTATTTCTGAAGAAGACGTGTTTACATCCGTCGAGCCTGTGCTTAAATGTTGAATAAAACCACTTTTTGTTGAAACTGGTTATCTGATTTGGATTCGTTTGTTGATCTCTAGCCGTTGCTGAAGCGCAGCCAAATTCAAAATACAAATGATCGCACCTTTTCTTTATTGGCAGTAGTAACTAGAGATGGGCAGTCCGCTGCCGAATTGATTCGAAGAGCCCAATCTTTCTAAGCAGTGGATGATGTATGAATGGTAGCTCATCTGATTTCAAAATGCGTCTCTGATGGCTGTAATGAGCAGGATGAAAATTCTGCGCTAAGCTGGTGGAATGGAAGTAATGTGTTATAGACCATGTGCAGATGTTGGTTGGGTGGTTGGTTGGTTTGGGGAAGGAGACCAGACAGCGTGGTCATCGGTCTCATCGGATTAGGGAAGGATTGGGAAGGAAGTCGGCCGTGCCCTTTCAGAGGAACCATCCCGGCATTTGCCCACAGTGATTTAGGGAAATCACGGAAAACCTAAATCAGGATGGCCGGACGCGGGATTGAACCGTCGTCCTCCCGAATGTGAGTTCAGTGTCTAACCACTGCGCCACCCCGCTCGGTCATGGGAAGATGTGAATTTGTATATCTTATTAGTACACGAAGTTTTGCTCATCCATGAAAAGAGAATACAAAGAAAGCTCCATTTCATTATTTTTTTCCAATTTATTGGCTCTCGGGCAGTACGCACTCAAGTACAGAAAGTGAGCATAAGAGAGCACTCAGACTCCGAGTGAAAAAAATACCTGACCCAATCCGGAATGGAACCTGAGTCCCTTGACTTCGCAGTCCGCTGCTTTGAGTTCGCAGTTACCGAGGCAGACAATCAACGATGCTTCCGCGCAACACATTAAGGCTGAAAACACTTGCACCATCATGTTCCCGCTCTTGATTTCAAATGAATGTCTCAAATTTCAGAAGCACAATAAACGTTTACATACTTTTGAGTGAGTTGTTACTTCTCATCCTTTGACTATGCATCGCACTCTAAATGTTTGAGCAGCGAGCGTCGTGAAAGCTGCTGTCTGAGCGTATCGCAAAGCGACCCAGGCATCACTCTGCTCCCAACAGCTCAGCGCGCCCAACCACTCTCACCGATCGAACCGTAAGCCGTCTCTCTATCTCACTGCTCCCCACCATTCTCAGGGACTGGATTCCAAAGTACCTCATTGGCTCATTGCTCCCCCACCATTCTTGCTGATCGGATGCAAGGCAGCTCACTGCTCCCCTCACTCTCAAGGACAATATTGCACGGAACAGACAACATGGAGACTTGAGAAGTCCCTCTGTTCGCTGTGATTCTGGCACAGTGATACAGCTTGCAACTCTCTTTCTTGATAGAGCATCACTCCATCAAACTTCACCTGTTTATTCTTCGTATCTTTACTTGGTTTCTTCTACTCGTTGTCTTCTCATTTTGTTGCTCTTCTGTATTCTTGTTGTGTGACTGTTCGTGTTAGATGTACTATCATTTCGTCTTCTATAGCTGTTGCATTTATAGTTGCTTGTTGCTGTTGTCGGTGTGTTGGTAACCTTTATGCAGGTTTTAGTTACAATGGGTGGATAAGATACTAAATACGCTACTGGCCATTAAAATTGCTACACCTCGAAGATGACGTGCTACACACGCGAAATTTAAACGACAGAAGGAAGATGCTGTGATATGCAAATGATTAGCTTTTCAGAGCATTCACACAAGGCTGGCGCCGGTGGTGACGCCTACAACGTGCTGACATGCGTAAAGTTTCCAACCGATTTCTCATACACAAACAGCAGTTTACCGGCGTTGCCTGGTGAGATGTTGTTGTGATGCCTCGTGTAAGGAGGAGAAATGCGTACCATCACGTTCTCGACTTTGTTAAAGGTCGGATTGGAGCCTATCACGATTGCGGTTAATCGCATCGCGACATTGCTGCTCGCGTTGGTCGAGATCCAATGACTGTCAGCAGAATATGGAATCGGTGGGTTCAGGAGAGTAATACGGAACGCCGTGCTGGATCCCAACAGCTTCTTATCACTAGCAGTGGAGATGACAGGCATCTTATCCGCATGGCTGTAACGGATCGTGCAGCAACGTCTCGATCCCTGAGTCAACAGATGGGGGCGTTTGCAAGACAACAACTATCTGCACGAACAGTTCGGCGACTTTTGCAGCAGCATGGACTATCAGCTTGAAGACCATGGCTGCGGTTACCCTTGACGCTGCATCACAGACAGGAGCTCGTGTGATGGTGTATTCAATGACGAACCTGGGTGCACGAACGGCTCAACGTCACTTTTTCGTATGAATGCAGGTTCTGTTTACAGCATCATGATGGTCGCATCCGTGTTTGGCGACGTCGCGGTGAACGCACTGGGAAGCGTGTATTCGTCATCGCCATACTGGCGTATCACCCGGCGTGATGGTATGGCGTGCCATTCGTTACACGTCTCGATCACCTCTTCTTCGCATTTATGGCACTTTGAACAGTCGACGTTACATTTCAGATGTGTTACGACCCGTGGCTCTACCCTTCATTCTATCCCTGCGAAACGCTACATTTCAGCAGGATAATGCACGACCGCATGTTGCAGGTCGTGTACGGGCCTTTCGGGATACAGAAAATGTTCGACTGCTGGCCTGGCCAGCACATTCTCCAGATCTCTCACCGATTGAAAACTTCTGGTCAATGGTGGCCGAGCAACTGGCTCTTCACAATACGCCAGTCGCTACTCTTGATGAACTGTGGTATCGTGTTGAAGCTGCATGGGCCGCGGTACCTGCACACGCCATCCAAGCTCTGTTTGACTCAATGCCCAGGCGTATCAAGGCCATTATTAAGGCCAGAGATGTTTGTTCCAGGTATTCATTTCTCAGGATCAATGCACCAAAATCGCGTGAAAATATAATCACATGTCAGTTCTAGTATAATATATCTGTCCAATGAGTACCCGTTTATCATCTGCATTTCTTCTTGGTGTAGCAATTTTAATAGCCGGTAGTGAACAACAGTATTTGTAACACATAATTACCTTTAACATACGGGGTAGTCCATGTATAAACGTTATCTGAGGAGAAATGGTCAATATGCAGAAACAAGACTGGAACGATGATTTCAAGCAAAAAACTACATATGGACATGGGGCCTACTGCAAATGGCTTCTGAGGTGGAATATATGTAAAGTTACTTCTGTACGTTTTTCTTGGATAACACGAAGTCCGCGGCCTCTAGCGAAAATGTCACAGTACAATATTAAACTACGTTAACTTTCCTTTTAAGGGTGTCACTCATTTATTCACGAGGAGTTACAAGTTGTGTAAAGAGAGCGGGAGAATACAGAAAATCTTGCGTAACGTGCATGTGTGGACGTGTAGGTAAGCCAGTTTGCGGTAGTTTCCCGATTTGATAGACCACGTGTCCTATATCAAATTATTCGTCTCGACTTCTTCAATGCTACTACGCTATATTGTAAACAATGACAGTGTGCTGAACAATAAAGAAAATAAAGAACAATGTACATTAAATATGTACTATCTCGGAAACCATTCACAATAGTTCACATGTCAACACGAAATTTTATGCTTCAAATATTCGTTCCTGTCATGTCCATGAATATTGACCATTCATCCTGGGGCATCCTACATATTAGGCATAATTATTTATATATTCCTTTAACCTGAACGAAGTAACGCCGTGAGTTTTCCTCTGACAACAGACCAGAGTTTTATATGTAATTACAAAATTTATTACAATCACAGTTACTTAAAAACTCATAATGTTTTGAACATTATTCTCTTCTTCTTTCTCAGGATGTATTAGTCATTTACCTCTTGGTTGAAATTGTTGATTTTTTCGGTCTTCCGAAATGGTTCAAATGGCTCTGAGCACTATGGGACTTAACATCTGAGGTCATCAGTCCCTTAGAACTTAGAACTACATAAGCCTAACTAACCTAAGGACATCAAAGACATCCATGCCCGAGGCAGGATTCAAACCTGCGGCCGCAGTGGCCGCGCGATTCCAGACTGAAGTGCCTAGAACCGCTAGGTCACAGCGGCCGGCCTTGCTAAATGTCTTCTGCCCATTCGGTAATAATTATCATCCATTTTGGTAATCTGCCGCCTTACATTCTCGTAACATAATCCATCCAGTTGTTTCTGTATTATTTAATCTGCTCACTGACGTTTTCCACTCTGGGTTGTTTTCTAATGTATACATTCAATCTCCCATCAGACAGAATATACCCAGGCACCGTTCTAAGCAACCGGATCTCTACTGATTGTATTCTGATGGGAACGATTCCTTTCGCTGTGTTGTCTACGCAAGAGCTTCAAGGACTACGGAGCAGTAATTACTATGAGCAGTAGTTGATCAACAGTAAGCCTGACCATTGGAACTGCAACGCCACCCTATACAGTAAATACTAAGCTGAAGTATTTTTTGACGGCATTGTGAGCTGAAGAAAGAATTTTTCGTGACTAAAATCATTCACCTCCGTGAAACAACCGGTAAGTTTGTTTTGTTTGCTGTTCAGTGATGGTTATCACTAAAATCAAGTACTGGTTCAGTTATTTGGTTGCAGCTTCTACTTTGCCTATACATCCCTAGATCACACAAGCATGTCCATAGAACATCTGGTCTCTATGTTTAGGATTAGTGTACTGGCATTTCTTAGTTATTGTTTTTCTTATCTTGATTGACTCTGCTTTCTGCTTGTAATCAATTTTATTTTCAAGGATAGGAGGTCGTTTGTAAGTCCAATGTGCAGTGTCTCCGAGATTCATTAACGTCTTAACCCTTCTACTAGCCGAAGTGCAGGATTTCCCTTCACGTTTCCGATATTTGGGGGAGCACATTTATTGTGCAATAGAGATAGTTTTGTAATAAATCCATTTAGCTGTTCTTTCACGTCCACGAATGATATGGAAGTCGTCTCTCAAATTATCTCTTGTGCCTCCGCTGCAAGATCAGATACAATGGTACACTTAAAGTCTCTGTATGTTGGCACAGTTTATTCCTTGTAAGTCATGAGTATAATGTTGTGAGCTGATATTCCAGTTCCGAATTTCTTTGCTTTTGGATCTCGAGGCCTGACTAAAGGCTGCATATGGGTAGGTGCAAGCTGAAATTCTGTTACATTTGAAGAAGAAATTACGCACCTAAATTTCACAGTGAAGGGGCAGAAGATTTATGTTAGTGTTCTAGTCCGCAGCTCGTGGTCGTCCGGTAGCGTTTTCGCTTCCCACACCCGGGTTCCCGGGTTCGATTCCCGGCGGGCTCAGGGATTTTCTCTGCCTCGTGATGACTGGGTGTTGTGTGATGTCCTTAGGTTAGTTTGGTTTAAGTAGTTCTAAGTTCTATGGGACTGATGACCATTGATGTTAAGTCCCATAGTGCTCAGAGCCATTTTGTTAGTTGTTATTTTGTTATTTGTATGTTTCGAAGTCGAATTGAATTTTGAAAGATCAATTTTGAAACAGGCTATCCCTGCTTCTTCCGGAGATCTGTAGAGGACACACATTAGCCACATTTTCTTAATGGATTTGATGTTTACGAACATATATTTCACTTGTTTGTCTTTATTACATGTGATGTTAGTAGCACAGTCAGTAATAAGTCAAAGCGTAGGTATGCCACTGCTCCACCTGCTCATCTGTTACTTGTGTGGTGTCTTAGGAAGTCGAGTCTGTATTTAGGAAACTGGAGAGCATGCTTGGCTTTTGCCAGGTGTCAATGTTCGTTAGAGGTAAGATGTCGATGTCGTTATTCTGAAATATAAGGCGAAGTTCATTGCAATAAGTTGAAAGCGATGGCCAACTATGTTCTACAGTAACAATACAGGCACACTGGTAGAATTAGTTGCTACATGAGCGGACAAGTTCATAGCTCCTAAAGCGCAGGCTTTAAAGTTCATTTGCACCGCTTTTCTGCAGCCTTTATTCGCACCGTTATCCTGCCATTTCTAGTTCACGCGCTATGTAGCCCAAATTCGAATATCACATTATTCAAAATTTTCTCTTTCAACAGTAAAATCCTCGCGTATTATCAGGCTTGTTTTCGCGAGTTTCTTAATCACTATCACTATTTCGGACTTTTGTGTATATGATACAAACTTCACGACTGTGGGTCTACGTTTCTTAGATCATAAAGTTCTGCGCCCTACTCCATAACTTCTGATTACACAATGTGCTGCATGTATATTTGTTCTCGCTTTAAGATTTTACAATTTAAAATGGCTATGTTAACAGGAAATATTTTAATTTTACCCGTTTACATTTCAGCGCCGCACAACAATATGTCGTCCATACTGCCATCGCCTAGATGAATTACGAGAAGTTTTCGGTACCATTTCGCCAAAATGAAAGAAAAGAAAATGTCGCTACTGTCAGCTACTAATTGCCATGCCTTTTGACTTATCATCAAACCTGAGAAACATCTAAAATCGAAGCATCCGTTCCACTGGAACGGTGTGTAAGGAAGCCGATAATGCCATCAATCGATGCAGAAATTCGATAAATTATTTCTCAAGAACCGTCGTCACTGAGGTTTGCTTCTGTCTCATGTGAAGGCATCGTCACTAAAAAACAAACTGAGTCGCAAGCTGTATCCAGCCAACGAGTGTCGTTAGTCTCTGTATCAAGACCTGACTTACATCCTTTTGTGATGCCTTTACCCCAACTGCTTACAACAACCTATAAGTCATTTTATAATACTGTTCATCCACTCACATTAAATAAAAGTATGGCATTAGATGTAGAGGTTTTAAGAGTTATTTGGACAGAATACCATCCTTTCCCAACGTTTTTCGGTTTGGTTAATTATAGTTTGGACAAAGCCCAATCTGCATCTTGAATTATTTGAAAAAATTAAAAATCATTTGACCACCGTAAAGGCAGTCTGTCTTTCATCTGACGCTTGGACGATTGTTTACAACATTAGTTTCTGTGCACTCGCTGCACATTTCGTAGAGTAACGTAGAAGTAAATATCCTCGGAGTAGTGAAGCAACTTCGATCACTTAATGAAAGTAAGTCTCCTGGTCCAGACTGTATACTAATTTGGTTCCTTTCGGAGTGTGCTGATGCATTAACTCCATTCTTATTCAACCGTTCGCTCGACGAAAGATCCGTCCCCAAAGACTGGAAAGTTGCACAGGTCACACCAATATTCAAGAAAGGTAGTAAGAGTAATCCACTAAATTACAGGCCCATATCGTTAACGTCGATATGCAGTAGGATTCGAACATTGCAGTGTTCGAACATTATGAATTACCTCGAAAAAATCCGCCTATTGATACACAGTCAACATGGGTTTAGAAAACATCGTTCCTGTGAAACACAACTAGCTATTTATTCAGATGAAGTGTTGGGTGCTATTGACAGGGGATTTCAGATCGATTCCGTATTTCTGGATTTCCGGAAGACTTTTGACACAGTACCACAAAAGCGGCTCGTAGTGAAATTGCGTGCTTATGGAATATCGTGTCAGTTATATGACTGGATTTGTGACTTCCTGTCAGAGAGGTCACAGTTCGTAGTAATTGACGGAAAGTCATCGAGTAAACCAAAACTGATTTCTGACGTTCCCCGAGGTAGTGTTATAGGCCCTTTGCTGTTCCGTATCTATATAAACGATTTGGAAGACAATCTTAGAGGTCGTATTGGGCTTTTTGCAGATGACGCTGTCGCTTGTCGACTAATAAAGTCATCTGAAGATCAAAACTGAATGCAAAACGTTGTATAAAGGGTATGTGAATGGTGAGAAAAGTGACAGTTGACCCTAAATAACGAATAGTTTGATGTCATCCACATGAGTCCTTAAAGGAACTCGTTCAGTTACACGATAAATTAGTCTCGTTGAAAAGCCGTAAATTCAACTAAATATCTAGGTATAACAATTACCAACAACTTAAATTGGAAGGAACACATAGAAAATGTCGTGGGGAAGGCTACCCAAAGTCTGCGTTTTATTGGCAGGACACTAGGAAAATATAACAGACCTACTAGGGAGACTGCCTACACTACCCTTGTCCGTCCTCTTTTAGAATACTGCTGCACGGTGTGGGATCCTTACCAGACAGGACTGACGGAGTACATCGAAAAAGTTCAAAGAAAGGCGGCACGTTTTGTATTACCGTGAAATATGTAAGAGAGTATCATTGAAATGATACAGGATTTGGGCTGGACATCATTAAAAGAAAGGCGTTTTTCGTTGTGACAAAATCTTTTCAGGAAATTCCAATCATCAGCTTTCTCCTCCGAACGCGAAAATATTTTTTTGACATCGACCTACGTAGGGTGAAACGATCACCATGGTAAAATAAGGGAAATCAGGGCTCGTACGGAAAGGTATAGGTGTTCATTCTTTCCGCGCGCTATACGAGATTGGTATAACACCCTCTGCCGTCCAATTAGATGTGATATACAGAGTATCCATGTGGATGTATATGTAGATGACGATGAGAAGAGAGAACCTATTAGATGCTCACAATTCGAAGACAGACACTCAGCAGAAAACATCTCAGATTTGGTAAAACCTTACATCACAAATACAGTATCATTGCTTCTGAAACTTACACATATCCCATGCTTTCTACATTCTTGAAACCTCACTGCGCAACATGCAGTTCAGACGTCCTTATAGAAAACTATTAACGATGTCAAATGAGTTGTTATCTTTCTTAAGGAGATTCCCTTTGCTTTAAGCAAACTCACTGAAATGCCAAAAAATTAAAAACCGACCAACTGAAACCGAAACAAGATGGTCCAACCAGTTGGAACTCTACTTAAGAAGCACTTCAAAGATTTACTTTAAGTAAAGATGCCATAATTTCTGCCTAGTTGTTTTAGGTGGAACGTCGATCACCTTAAACTTAAAAGGTACAGACTGGGAGATAACGCAACAGGCTTTACTGATTTTGAAAGTTTTCTATGAGGTAACAGACGAAGTGTCCTCAGAGGAAAGTCTCATTTTTGAAAATGGAAATCTTGCCAAGATTAATGGAATGGCAACTAAAATCTTTTAAAGACGAAAATAAAGAATTACTTCAAGAAACAGTCATTGGTTGATAATTGGCTTAAAGGGTTAGTAGAGTGGTCTCGGACTACTCCAGCAGCGAACTGATTAGTCAGGCAACATTACTGGACCCCCAATCCAGAGCCAAGGATTTTAAGACGACAAAACATTTCAGGAATGCTACATGAAGGCTATTGAAGAAATGTAAGCTTCGGTTGTTCAATACATAGCTCATTTCTCAACCAGTTACCACTGCAGCACATGAGACTTCTTCAATCTGGGAGGAGTTCAGTGAAACTATTAGTCAGCTTAAGGAAGTCATGATCCTGAAAGTGCAGGAATTGTCGAACCGAACAATTTTTTTGTGGAGGGATGTTTGCCTTGAAACAGAAATTCTTTAGACTGATGCGAAACAGGAAAATTGCTGTAACCAGCGCTGTATCAAGTGGTTCTGAAAGTATTATGTATCACAGCAGTATCAGTGTCCTGTGAACGAATATTTTCAAAAGCAGGACAAATGTGTACTAAGAAGAGAAAGAGACTCACATCAAGTAAATTGAGTCAAATTTTATTTATGAATGACAATAGTGATTAATTTTTCCTTTATGGAAACATACATAGTAATACTGACTGTAAATGATGACTGCAGATACACTTAAACTACAGGTTTAAGAATTTTTATATTGTTTTTTGAGTAAATGCATCAAAATATAACAAGAACCTGTCTCCATTGTTAAATTTTTTCTACTTGATAAGCAATATTTAGGATTTTGTTTTAACATTTACAATTTTTACAGCAAACGAAATTTAAAACTTTCGCATTTGAAAATTACTAGGGACATAACACAATATTTTTCCTCCTCTTTATATGTTGATTCCAAGTACGACCAAATTACATAAAATTATTTGTTTAGGGAGTTGAATTAAAAAGTTAATGTATCTTCCTGCAGGTCGGTGTGGCCAAGCGATTCTAGGCACTACAGTCTGGAACCGCGCAACCGCTACGGTCGCACGTTCGAATCCTGCCTCGGGCATGGATGTGCGTAATGTCCTTAGGTTGGATACGTTTAAGTAGTTCTAAGTTCTAGGGGACTGATGCCCTCAGACGTTAAGTCCTATAGTGCTCAGAGCAATTTGAATCTGTTTCTGTATCTTCATTTTACTTGTTTTCGTGAGTGAATGGTGGGTGTTGAGTCATGAAAAAGTACTAGTTCGTTCCAGTGAATGACTAGGTCTGAAGCGATCTCTGAAATGAACAGTTTTGCCCACCTCCAGTAATAACACACTTCATATAGCTACAACTTAAGCTCGCAGTAACAGGTCTAAGATGGAGCCAGTATACATAACACATGCACTACAACGTCACACAAATTTTTACCGCACTCTCACAAACATCGGTGTTCTCTGTCGTACACGGGGCGATGAAATAAATTGTTTGTAGTATTAGGAATTTCAAAACTTTTGTTGTATTGCACTTCCTCGTGAAAACCCCGTAACTTGCAATATATTTTATTTTACTCAAGCACAATCGTATAACACCTATACGTCACCTCTGCGGCTTGTCGCACGAGGGATACACCCAACACGCTGCATAGACCACGTGAAACATCAGTGTGAACTAATAAAAACGACACGGTCACCACTGGGTTCTTAAACCGGTATAAAAAAAGCTGTTAGAATTAGACCGTTCTTATTGCAGTTTAAGGGGTCGCTGTAAGAAAATATGAACCCACAAGTGCGTATTTGAGTTACTGCTTAGTACAAGATGAATTCAACGACAATCATGATGAAAATCAACAAGACAATTTGACGAGTATATACCCTGGTCTCAAAACTTAATGAGGAAATAGGTAAAGTAAAATAACATATTAAGTACTCGGTAAAAATGAACGACATTGCGAGACAAAATTATCAGAGGTGTCCCAGTTGTGCACAGAATGCTGGACGCGACATTACGTGACGTCTGCGTGACTATAGCACCAGATAGGGACGGTCCCGCGAAACAAGTTCTTCGGATGAACTCACATAGGGAAGAATAACCGGGAAACTGCGAGGATGACGATGCGTAACAAATGTAGTCCAGGTGTTTGGTGTAGCTCACAGAATTGTTTCATGTGTAGACGGAGAGTACCGAACCACTGCCGACGACGGCCAACTACAGCATCACATGACCGCTACATTGTGCAACAGGCAACAAGGGAACAACGTCAAACAACCGGTGAAATTGCAGACAAATTTTGCAGGATTGAAAGGCAAGTAATTTCACGTTCCAGAGTGACACGTTGACTTCATGGTGGTGATCTACGTTGCCCGAGGAGACGTACGTTGAGTTCCTTTGACACTCGCTCATAGGCGGCCCATTTTCAATGGTGCTAAGAGGACAGAAACTAGACAGACGATGAATGAGGTGCTTCTCTCGAATGAGTGCCAATTCACTGTGGTGATTCTGGATGTACCCTCATATGGCGAGAGATAGGAACAAATAATGCTTCTAGGACCATAGTCGAACATGATCCACTCGGTGACTATCAGTCAGACTGGTTTGATGCAGCCCGTCATGAATTCCTCTCTTGCGCCAAGGTTTCTGTCTTAGAGTAGCTTCTGCTACGTACGGCGTCCATTATTTCCTGGATGTGTTCCAATCTCTGTCTTCGTCCACAGTTTTTATCCTCTATAGCTCCCTCTAGTACCATGGAAGTTATATCCTGATGTCTTAACAAATATCTTGTCATTGTCTTCTAGTCGGTGTTTCCATATATTACTTTCTTTCTCAATTCTACTCAGAAACTATCCCTCCTTACTTTATTAGACCAAAAAATTTTCAGCCTTCTTCTCTAGCACCACATCTGAAACACTTCGATTCTCTTCTGTTCCGGTGTTCCCACTGCCCACGTTGCACCACCATAAAATGCTGTACCCCAAATGTATATTTACAGATATATTCTCTTCAAAAACTAATGACTATATTTGATACTAATAGACTTCTCTTTGCCAGAAATTCCCCTTTCGCCAGTGCTAGTTTGCTTTTTGAAGTTCTCCATGCTCTGTCCGTCATGGGTTATTTTGTTGTCTAGGTAGCAGAATTTCTTACTTCATGTACGACGTAATTACCAATTCTGATGCTAAGTTTCTTACTGTTCTCATTTTGCTACGTCTGTGACTTTCGTCTTTCTTCGATGTAGTCTCAATTCACATTCTGTACTCATTATACTGTTCATTCCACTCAACAGGTCTTGTCATATTCTTCATCTTCACTGAGGACAGCAGTGTAATCAACGAATCTTCACATTGATATCCTTTCGCCTTGGATTTTAATTCCACTCTTGAAACTTTCTTTTTTTCCGTCATTTCTTCTTCGATGTATAGACTGAACAGAAGGGGTTAACGAATATATCCCAGTCTTACACAATACTATTCCGTTAACTTAATTCATAGTCTTCCTCTTCGTTCTTGTGCATATCATATATTACTCTTCCTCCCTATAGCTTACGAATTCTTTTCTCATAATTCCGATAAATTTTCCACCATGTTACATTGTCGAAAGTTTTCCCGATCGACAAATCCCGTGACCACGACTTGATTTTACTTCAGACTTGGGTCGATTATCAAGTGCAACGTCAGAGCCGCCTCCCCTGTGCCTTTACCTTTTCTAAAGCAAAACAGATCGTTATCTAACAGATTTTCAATTTCTTTCCTTTCTTCTGCATATTGTTCTTGTCAGCATCTTGAATTCATGAGCTAATAAGGTGATTGTGCGATAATTCTCCCATTTTCAAGCCCTCGCAATCTTGGGAACTGCATGGACGACTTATTTTCGAATTTCTATCGGTAAATCACGACTCTCATTCATTGTACACACCAACATGAACAATCTTTCTCTTGCAAATTCTTGCAATGGTTTTAGAAATTCCGATGGAATGTTGACTATCCCTTTTATGTTATGTGATTTTAAGGCTCCTAAATTTTAATATATAAGCCTTGTTTCTTCCGTTTCTGATCCTGTTTATTTTGTCACGTCATCAGTTAAATCATTCAGTACCTTATGGTCTTTTGCAAGTATACCTCCTCGTTTTGCGATTCATGAACAGGATATTAGCTATTACTTGGTGAAATTTATTGCAAAAGTCAACTAGTAGTTCTCATCTCTCAATCCTACTATCAAATCCATGTTGTCCCGTAACCCTTTCTTCTACTCCTTCTCTTATAACCGCCTTACAGTCCCCTATGATTATGACACTTTCATCTTCCTTTTATGTACTGAATTAGCCTTTCAGTATCCTCATATAACTTCTCTATTTCTTCATCACTGACATGGGTATGTGCAGATGAACTATTGTTTTCGATGTTAACTTGTTGTCGATTCTGGTGAGAACAATCCTATCCCGGAACTGCTCACAGTGAATGTCCTGTTCTGCTGCTCGTAACGAATCCTGCTCCCGTCATAACTTTTTCTGTTGCTGTTGATATTAGCCTATGCTAATCTGACCAGAAGTCCTTGTTTTCTTTGCATTTCATTTTACTGACTCCCATTACATGTAGACTGATCGTTAGCATTTCGCTTTTCAGAATTTTTAGCTTCCATACCACTTTCAAAACTCTGACATTCAACGTTCGAACTCGTAGAACGTTATCCTTCGGTGTTTGTTCTCATGATGAACTTGGCAGTCACCTCCCGCAAACCCGAATGGGGGCTATTCCGGAATTTTTAGCCAATGTAGAGATCGTTATGACAATTCATCAGTTATGGGCTACATATCCTGTGGATACACGTTATGTGCCTTAATTTCAGTGGTTTCCATTGCCTTCTGCATACTCATGTACTTGATCACTACTGATTCTCTCGCCTATTAGGGGTAGTTTCCCACCCGATGCGAAGAGTGTTCCCTGAAACTGTGTTTCCAAAACTTTAAGACCAGCTTTGAAGACAACGAAGAAGCGGTTCAAGCAGAGCAAAGATTGTGGCTCTATCAACAAACATACAGCAGTTACGTTGTCACCAAACTCGTCCCTCATTGGGAGAAATGTGTTCTTTGCCAGAGTAACTATGTTGAGGAATAAATATGTAGATATAAAAAATAAAGGTGTAGAACGTTAGTAACGTATGTTGTATTTGCAAAGCTACAAGAGCTTTTACATAATACGTTCTGAGTGTTTACGTTTCAGCACGTCCTCTTATATACCTGGATATTCTTTCGATTTAAAGAATTTAATGTATGTCGTCGTATAAAAAATAATGACAGAAATATGTACTTCGAAAACGATATTTGTGACACATATCTTCATATGATAAAATATGTCACCCACTCGGAAGTGTATGTTGACCCATACAGTAGCGACTATTGTAATCACGTCGTTTCGAGGCGATGAACTCGTCAATCCGTTTTCGGGAACATCTTCATCCGGAATGGAAGTTTCTCGAAAGTAGTTCGATAGAGAGCGCAGAGGGTGAAAATCTGAGTTCGCAAGATCAGGAGAATAAGATGGGTGCGCTATTACTTCCACATCCTAAATCTGTACAGTGTTTTTGTCAGTTTTGCGGAATGCGAGCGAGCGTTATCGTGGGGGAGCACCACTTCACACAGTCTTCCTGGTTGTAGTTCTTGCACTGAGTCTGCAAGATGTCTCAGTTGTCGTCAGTGAACGTCAGCAGTGATGTTTACACCTCAGGGAATTCGTAGTGCACCACATCGTCGCTGTAGCCGCAGGTGAACGACATTACCTCTTCGGGATGCGTGCAAGTCTTTGTATACGGAATTACTGATTTGTTTGGACTCAGTCATTCCTTTCTTTTCCTTGTGTCAGCATAAAGATACCATTTCTTGAGACCAGTAACGGTACAAAATAGGAATCATCTGTGTTGTGCACGACAAGTGGAGGACGAAGAAGCAGAGACACACATAAACACAACACGATGGTTGAATGATCGTGGAACAGCACATTCATCAATTCTTGAGTGCATTGACGTGGATTATTGTGGATTAATTCGTTTAATTCATCCTCTTAGAAGCCAAAAATCTTCGTGGACGTGCAGTCACTATCTTCAAAATATTCCTCCTTAAAACGAGAAAACCATTTTCTTGCCGTGCTCTCTTCAATCACATTAACTTCATACATGGCGCAAATATTTCTGGCTTCCTCTGCTGTCGCCACTATACTGAACTCAGACAGAAGAATATGCCGGATATGCACTAATTTCTCCATCTGGCACTCCATTTCTTAACCCACACACACTCTCCAAAGGACAAAATGACAACAAGTAAAGGGAAATAGAAAACGACAATCGACAAATAAACTCATAACAACTGGAATACCAACATGCAGGAAACGCTACTAACTTATGCACCAGGGTAATACTTTCAGCTATTCATGCGAAGCTGGGCGGGTCAGTAGTATTTTATGAATAGAATATTATTTAAAAAGCTTTAAGTGTGTTCACATACAAAATCAGGACTGATTATTTTTCAGAGCGCCCTCGGACACAAATAGCTATTCTTGTGATTTAAAACTATTAACGTATGCCGTTAGAAATACATATAAGATACGTGAAACATGTTCGCTTTTAGGAGTATAGCCAAGGAATAGTTATATAGTGGAATGGCGATAGTGAAAATTTGTGCTGAGCTGAGACTCGAACCCTGCTTTCCGGCTTATCGAAGGCGGTCGCCTTACCATTAGGCTACGCGAGCACGATTAGAGGCGAAGCTCAAACTTCTATATTCCGTCAACCATGCGTCAACTACCTACACTCGTAATCCATTACGTATATTCCCGTGCAAGTGAGAATTTAGTTTCTTCCTCTTGTCTTCCCTATTTTTTTTAACTGATAGGTGCTTGTTCGGTATCGTTGGATAAATATAATATTTCAGTGCATGTGCTGTTCGGAACTACTATGCAAAGCTCCTTTGGACATACACGCAGGTCCGAAGGAAGTTCGCATCATACTTCTGAACAAAACAGGCCCTGCAATATCTAAATATCCTACATAATTATTATAGAAATATATGCTTATAAAACTAAGTATCTCACACATATTTTCATATGGTAAAACATGTCCTCTACCCATACAGTTCACTTCTTCTGCCTGAATAATACCTTTGAATATACACTGAACCACCAAAGGGACTGGTATAGGCCTGCGTAGTTCAAATACAGATATATGTAAAAAGACACAATATGGTGCTGCGTTCGGCAACGCCTCTATAAGACCACGACGTCTGGCGAGGTTATTAGATCGGTTGCTGCTGCTACAGTGGGAGGTTTTCAAGATTTAAGTGTGTATGAACGTGGTGTGACGGTCAGCGCACGAACGATGGGACACACATCTCCGGGATAGCCGTGAAGTGGGGATTTTCCGTAGAGTGTTTCGCGAATAACAGGAATCCGGTAAAACATCAAATCCCCAACATAGCTGTTGCCGGAAGAACGGCACCAATGACGACTGAGAAGAATCATTCATCGTGACAGAGGAGCAACCCTTTGGCAAGTTGCTGCAGATTTCAATGCTGGGCCATCGACAAGTGGCAGCGTGTGAACCATTCAACGAAACATAATCGAAGTGTCCATCGGAGCCGAATGCCCAATCGTGTGCTCTTGATGACAGCACACATCGCCTCGGCCCGTGAGCACCGAGGTTGGAATATTGATGACGTGAAACCTGTTGCCTGGTCGGACTAGTGTTGTTTGAAATTTTAGCGAGCAGATGGACGTATACAGGTATGGAGACAACCTAATAAATCCATATATCAGGAGGGGACTCCTCAAGCTGGTGGAGGCTCTTTAATGTTGTAGGGCGCGTGCTATAGGAGTGATGTGGGACCCCTGAACGTCTAGATACGACTCTGACAGGTGACATGTACATAAGCATTCTTTCTAATCACCTGCATCCAATCACGTCCATTGCGCTTTCCAAAGGACTCGGACAATTCCAGCAGGACAATGGAACACCTCACACTTACAGAATTGTTCAAAATGTTCAAATGTGTGTGAAATCTTATGGGACTTAACTGCTAAGGTCATCAGTCCCTAAGCTTACACACTACTTAACCTAAATTATCCTAAGGAGAAACAGACACACCCATGCCCTAGGGAGGACTCGAACCTCCGCCGGGACCAGCCGCACAGTCCATGACTGCAGCGCCTCAGACCGCTCGGCTTATCCCACGCGGCGTACAGAATTGCTACGGAGTGTCTTCCGGAACACTCTTCTGAGTTAAAACACTTCCACTTGCCCCCAAACTACCCAGTCATGAACATTGTTGAGTATATCTGGGAGGCCTAGCAACGGGGTGTTCAGATGAGATCTCCGCCTCCTGGTACTCTTACATCTTTATGGACAGTCCTGCAGGAATAATAGTGTCACTTCCCTCCAGCACTACTTCAGATATTAGTCGAGTCCATTCAACGTCCGTTGCGGCACTTCTGTGTGCTTGCGGAGACCCTAGACGAAAATGGCTCTGATCACTATGGGACTTCGGAGGTCATCAGTCCCCAAGAACTTAGAAGTACTTAAGCCTAACTAACCTAAGGAAATCACAAACATCCATGCCCGACGCAGGATTCAAACCTGCGACCGTAGCGGTCGCGTTGTTCCAGACTGTAGCGCCTAGAACCGCTCGGCCACTCCGGCCGACTAGACCCTAGACGATATTATGCATGTGTAACAGTTTGTTTGGCTCTTCGGTGTAATAGCCCTGCATGTAGCTTGGGGGTTTCCTTGCACTTTATTATAGATCACAATTAGCGCGAGCTTAAGTGCAAGCCGGAAGTACGTATAGATACAGCACCGCACAACTGGTTGCCAAAGGTTTCCAGCAGGCTACAGGCTTACTGAGTGCTGACCGCTCTGAACGTGACCAGGTGCCAGCAGAAATGGTGCCCGATTTGTCGCAGAACAGAGATCAATGCATTCGAAGAAACGGAGGGAAAAGAATAGCGGCAAACGGTGTAGTTTACAAAATCAAAAAGGAATGCCAAGCAGAGCGCAGGGCGTCCGCACGTGGCTGCTGCGCTAGTGTGCACGTGGACAGGCCGGCGCCTTGGAGAGTCGCCACCGCCTCCGCCACCGCCACCCCCGCAGCGCAGCTCAGCCGTGGCCGCCTCCGCAGCGCCGCACCGCGGCGCCCCCATGCACTAAATCACGCGGGTGGACGTGTGGCGTCGGGGCCGCAGGCGCCCACATCCGGAACCTGTGGCCGCCCGATAAATCTTCCTACGTCGTCCTCTTTTTTTTCCTAGACCTCGGTGACATAAAACTGCTGCGAAATCTTGTTGGCAATTTATTGTCGCATTGCCTTAATTATTCACCGTACTCCACCGCCTCTTATTAACACGCCATTGTCGAATGTGCGTCGAGGCAATGTGTTGTCACCTCAGAAACACTTCCGCCAGCTCTCTGTCGACATCGCAATGCGTATAATATTCTATCGTTATTCTTGACACAGCTATAGCTACAATTACTTCTACGAGGGCTGTCCAGAAAGTAAGTTCCGATTGATCGCGAAATTGAAACCAAAGTGAAAATCAGAAATGTTTTATTTGTAACAGTTAGCTACACCTTCCAGATACTCCTCTATGTAGTCGTCGTTCTGACTTAGACATCTGTCGTAGCGTTGTACCAACTTACCAATACTCTCACCATAGAAGGCAGCCGCCAATGCTTCCCGCCACTTCTATACGCTGGCCTACAGCTCGTTGTCTGTGCCAAAATGTTGTATTCATAGCCAGCGGTTCATGTGAGCAGCGATGGAACTCAGAGGGAGACAATTATGGGCTATATTGTGGGTAACCAAACTTTTCCAATTGAAAACGTTGCAGGAGCATCTTCATCGCCCCTGCAGAATGTGGCTGAGAATGGTCTTGAAGAAGAAACCGCACGACAGGTATGCAATGTTGGCGGCATAGCTTCAGGCGAAATTTCTCACCAGGCCCTTGTACTTGGCGGGATACACTATTTTCTAGACATCTTTACGCGCTCACTGTGAGCTCAGGAATGAGAAGAGCGACGTGATGTTGTCTAGCGTCATACTAGAGACACTGCCCAACACATCTGTGCAAAGCTTTATCAGATTTACATAGTCGTTTCCATTTCATGACCGAGCGGAACTTACCTTCTGGTCACCCCTCGTATAGTCAACGGCACTGGCTTAGAAACGCATTTAGCAATAATTTAGTATGACAAAACCTTTGATATAGTAAAAAGACCCCTTCCATCGGAAATGTTGGAAGTAAAACGTTTTTCTAAATACCCTATTAATATCAAAAAGTATGTACATGAAAATACAAAAACAGTTGTATGTTCTGATTCGAAAACCTCAGATGAAATTTTAGTAAATCAAGGTGTTCGAAAAGGATGCAGTCTGCCACACGCTTTATTTTATTTACTTATCGCCGACCTAGTTGTGAGGTCGGACGCTGAAACACAGTTAGGAATTAAAATAGGATCTACCATAGCATTAAATACACTGTTATATGCTGACGACCAGATAAAGGAAACAGAAGATAATTTACAAAGACCATTTTATAGATTGAGCCAAAATCGACATGGTACAAGTCACCTATAGCTGCATTTAAGACAAAGGTAATGGATTTCAAAGGAATGAATGCAATCAGATCGAAAATAAGAGTAACAAATCCTTAATTTTAGAACAAGTATCCGACGTCAGCTATCTCAGATTTCATATTTTTTTTTTACTATGACAAACAAATCGAGAAGTAGATCTGCAGAACAATCTGAAGAACACTGGGATAGAGAAGAAGGAAGGAACACAGATCAGATTCAATATAATTTTTTCTTCTAATAATTTCCGGGTATGCAGCCGGATCCCGTCGACATTCTGCCACGATATTTCGGCCCAGAGACGTCCGGCCATCATCAGGTGAGTACACAACTACTGAAGAGCCCAGGTGCAGTCGCGGTATTTATGCCGAATCTCGCGCATGTGAAATGTACTGGCATCCTACAGCGCATGCGTCAGGTGTTGCCATGCGCAGCATAGCCGAGTTGTACGTGCTGCCCTCGGTGGTGGAAATAAAGGTTCATCTAATCATTGAGTATCGTGGCAGAATGTCGACGGGATCCGGCTGCATACCCGGAAATTATTAGAAGAAGAAATACGCCGGGGAAATTTCAGAAGTCACAATATAATTTTTGTTGTACATACTCTTGTTTATGATACTTAATTATGGACAGGAGCGAAAAAGGAAAAGGAACATATGTACAGCGAGAAGAGATGAAGTTCATGAGACATTTAAGGGGTTGAGATGTATTTACAAGGAATGAAACGGTGACATCGGATTTAAAAATCGTGTTAGTCAATGACCAAGTAGAAGACAACAGAATAAAATGGACGGCTCATGTTGCCAGAATGATGGGAAATAGATTTCCAGAAAAGTAATATATTATCGGCTGATGGGTAAGAAAGAAATAGGTAGATTTCCGGAGAGATGGATAGATGGAAGGTAGAGACTTTAACAGGTGACTACTACACCTAATCTTTGCAAGGAGATGATCATGATAATCTTAATATATCGAACTTCTGTCACTGTCAAACTGGTTCAAATGGTTCAAATGGATCTGAGCACTATGGGACTTAACATCTGAGGTTATCAGTCCTCTAGAACTTAGCACTACTTAAATCTAACTAACCTAAGGACATCACACATATCCATCCCCGAGGTAGAATTTGAACCTGCGACCGTAGCGGTCGTGCCGTTCCAGACTGAAGCACCTAGAACCGCTCGGTCACACCTGTCAAAGTCGACCACGTGATATATTTTGTAGACACACTCCTTTAGTCATTAACATAATTATCTCATATGGTACATACGCTATTCAGACAGAACATAATGACCACCTAACTGATAAACGGTATGTCCTACTTGGCGCGTATAACAATGAAGCCTTGGTAGGTCGCTGGAGGGAACTGACACCCCATCTGCCACACACATTAGTCTCGTAAATTCGGAGAAGGGAGCGATGAGCTCTGAGGCCACGTTGAGTCGCATCCCAGATGTGTTGGATTCGGTTCAAGTCTGGCGAGTTCAGGGGCCAGTACATGAATTGGAACTCTCCACTGTGTTCCTAGAACCACTCCATTACACTCATAGCCTTAGTACATGGCGCATTGTCTTGTTGAAAAGTGAAACTGCCGTTGGGAGCACGATCGTTTTGAAAGGGTGTGCGTGGTCTGCAATCAGTGTCCGATACTCCTTGGCCATCATGTTGCCTTGCACGAGATCCACTGGACCCATAGATACCCACATTAGCGTTCATCAGATCATAATGGGGCCGCCGCCATATTGTCTCTGCTCCTCAGTACAGGAGTCAAGCAGTTATTCCCGTGGAAGACGACGGTTTT
This sequence comes from Schistocerca cancellata, assembly GCF_023864275.1. Classification (NCBI taxonomy): domain Eukaryota; kingdom Metazoa; phylum Arthropoda; class Insecta; order Orthoptera; family Acrididae; genus Schistocerca; species Schistocerca cancellata. The sequence continues at coordinate 684,156,316 of NC_064630.1, read as the reverse complement.
GCGCCCTCCGATCGGGATGATGTAGATGGTATAGGGATTCATGAGCCTATACACAGCTCCGCCACTGCACCAATGTACAGTGCCGACGGCCACGTTCCCATTTCAGTTGTAATTCCAGATGTGGGTGTTAAGGTTGGCACATGCAGGGGTCGTCGGCTGCTGAGGCCCATCGTTTGCAGTGTTCGATGAACTGCAGATTCAGCCACAAATGTGCTCCGCCCAGCTTTAAAGTTAGATGTCAGTTTCACCACAGTTCGCTGCGTGTCCTGTTTTACCAGTCACCAGCATACGCCGTCTTACATTTGTAATGAGATGTGGCAGCACAATCCCTCATTTAGCCGTGGATTCGCATCGGTTTTGCCACTTGTTGGAGACGCTGACCACAGCACACCTCGAACACCTGGAAAGTCGTGCAGTTTCCGAAATGCTCGTACCGAACCTCCGGACCATCGTAATCTGCCCTCGGTCAGACTCAGATAGATCACGCATCTTCCCCAGTCTACACACAGACAACACTGATGCTACGTGGGCCAAGCATGCGTCTGACTAGTAGCCATTCCTCATCAGGTGACCCTGCTATCGCCTGGACTGGTTTATATCGTCATTAGATCGCTTGTCATAATATTTTGGTTGACCAGTGCATGTCATACTGGATGGGCCATATACACTGCGCAACACAGTTATGGGATCGTGTCTTCGAAACCCAGCAACTCCTTCCCATTTGGCTCACAGGGTCTATAACCTTCCTCTCTAACGACAGAAAAGCGTGACACACTGCGACGGCAACCTAGGACTCGGCGTCGCTTGGAACAGCAAGATGACGACGCACGCTGAAAGAAAAGAAGACCAGAGCTCAGAAAGTTCATGTGAGGTGTAAAGTGGGTTAATAATATAATATTTGCACCATATACCACTCCGTTTGTGTCCAATAATACCGTAAAAATGTCGAACGACTGGAAGCTCGTCGCGTCCCCTGTTACCCAGTGTCACCACTTCCTGTGACGTCTCCGCGATGTATGTTCAGATACGCGATGCCCACCACAGATATCACGCGGTTTTCTGAGGAGTGGCAGAGGGAATCTTTTCAGACACACTAATGCTCAGAATCGACCCGAGAAGGCCTCATGGTATACCACAAAAGGCTTCAATCGAACCACCCCCTCAGATGGGGTTATGATTCCCACACGTGTCCCGGTCGGAAACGACAGTTAGCAATGCGATGAGCAACACGACGATGTTCTTCTCAACCTTTCACACTGCTGACATCCCCCTGGACGATTGAAACCTTCTCTAAGGACATAAGGGGGGAGCAACCACAATGGATGTGACCGTACCCCTATGGAGTGCTGCCTGTTTATTCTGGAGTACATTGTGAAACCACTAGAGACCGTTTAAACCCATTCGACATAATATGAACGCGATGTGAAGCAGCGAAGGTTTCTTTAGTTTCTCAGAACTCTCGGTTCTCTACCCCTTGTGACATGATTACGGTGAGTACCGACATCCAAACATACCTGTTCGGCAACATCCTCATTGTCACCTGCCCAAGGATTGTGGCCACTAAGAAAGGCACTGAAACGTCCCCTTAGAAAATTATACATGACTGTGCTTAAACTGACACACAATATTTTTTAGCGCAACGCAATCTGACTTTCAATAATCCGTACAGGAGAATGGCCCTGACTAAATTAACCTATACGTTTCGCAAATCACTTACCTCACAAAAATCTTCGTTAGTCGAACTACTCAATACAGCGAGCGCCACTACTGCAAGCTAAATAAAAGATTCAAACTACTGATAGGCATAGTTAGCAAAAGAAAAATTTTGATACAGAACAAACAATGTATTTACCTTAATAGTGTTCAAAAGTCAAAATATATGCATCAGTCCATGATATCCAATATTACAAATTTACTCTTTCTGATGGATACACGTCCAGGTCGTCCGCTCTCAAAATTCCGCCATCTCTCTCCCCCACATCCACCACTGCTAGCGGCTCTCCTCCAACTGCGCAACGCTACGCGCTGTTAACATCCAGCTGCCCAACACTACAATAGCCAACAACAACGCAAACCAGCCACAGACTGCACACAGCACAGCCAGTGATTTTCATGCACAGCGCTACGTGGCGTTACCAATAAAAAAACCTAAACAGCCTACTGGAGTGCTACGTGGCGGTGGCGTTACCAATATAAGAACCTAAACAGCCTACTTACAGCACGTGTACAGAGAAAAGCAGTGACGAGTCTTAGGTGCCAGCAGGCAGGTTCTAGCGCGTGCTACTAGGCATGCTGAATCGGAGGGGGTCTAGGGCTCAACAGTCTTCAGTTGTCTGTAACTCAGTTATGAATTTTTTTCTAACAAGTACAGTTTTAAATTTTATCTAATTTTTTCTTGGTGTTATGTCATTTAGAAAATGTATCAAGAACTCTTCCTTTGTTTTGTCTTATACAATCACTCTGATAATTAAATGGTCGATAGTTAGTAAAATTAAATTTTAATTGGTTAGGAGCTCACGCATCCAAAAATTGTATCACGCTTATCAGGATGTTCTGGAAAACAACTGCATATACACGTCTGGGACCTGTTTTATTAGATTCACCAGGTCAATAACAATGAGATAAATCGAAATAGTGCTGTACTTTAACCTCGTACAATTTTGTGATGGCTTCATATTAGCGGCGTTGCTTAATTTCATGCAAAATCTTTTAGTAACCCTAACTCCGTAACGAAACATTTGTGGACCCATGTTTATAAGAATTTTTTTCTTTAGTTTTACTTGTAAAAGAACTTACTAAACTATTTGCATTTCTTCGTGTACCACACTGTATTTATATTTTCTGATTTCTAGTAAAATGATGACCTGTTGATAACGTATAGACCCTCAAAGTGTTTAGGCAGGTAAACGTGTGATTGGAAAATTTATATTTTGCGAAGCAGGCATATCCGATTCTTGAATTCAAGTGAATTCCGTTATGGTACTCAAGAAAGTTATCATCGGATAGAAAGCATTTTGTGTTTCATATTTTGGAAACAGTTGTGTGTTACGTGTTATCGAAGTGAGATCTGGCCTTACAACTGTGTGTTATGTTAAGTTTTATTTTGTTCTGAAATTCATTTGATAGCTATTTTTAAGAACGTGCTCTACGTTCTTGACCATGTTTGCGCACCAAGCGAGTTGGTATATTGTTTAGCACACTGGACTCGCATTCGGGCGGACGACGGTTCAAATTCGCGTCCGGCCGTCCTGATTTAGGTTTACCGTGATTTCTCTTCATCGCTTCAGGCAAATGTCGTGGTGGTTCCTTTGAAAGGGCACTGCCTTCCATAGTCCGAGTTTGTGCTCCGTCTCTAATGACCTCTTTGTCGACGGCACGTTAAACACTAATCTCCTCCTCCACCTCATGTTTGCTTCTGGAACAATAGTACATCATCATTGCCCCCAATTTAAAAGTCTCTTAAGTCAAACTGTCTGATATTTGCCCTGTTTATATGGTTTCATTACCATATATATACAAATGGTTTCATTGGAAACGTAAGTGAAGGTCTTATGAAAAAAAAAATTAACTTTCAAGTAATTCAGAATAGCGGTTCGTGTTATTTGATTAACTATGTAGCTCACTTAGATATTATGGTACGAAACTCATGCGTTATTGTCGGTACTCCTGAAGGAACACTTTTTACTTCTTTAGATGCAACGAACAGTGCAGATACAGCCGAGACTCTGCTGAATGAGGGCCGTCCTTTTAATCACTGCCTTCTATTGTCAGGCCCTTTCCGCATGGGCTGGACCTTCATCGTGGCAGAGCCTTTCTTGTCGTCCCATTGTCACTCCAGTCAAAGGCTTCGTCTTAAGCCCATCTTCCCTCATCCCTCGGACATCCTTGTTTTAAAGCGGCAGCCGTCCCAATTAAGATGTAATTGGTTTAATTATCCTTTTCAAGGAACAATTCATTAGCACAGTAAAGAAGCACTACAAAACAAATAAGACTACTAAGTATGCAAACTGAAGTAGTTAAGCAGAGTTCGTCAACCTCAATACTTTTCATAATGAGTTTAATGTTGTGAAGCCACAGTTGGGCAAGTATCGGCAGCGTCACACATGTTATGTGGTAGGAGACGAGATGTTGGCTGAACTAAAGCTGTGAGGACGGGGCGTGAGTCGTACCTGGGTAGCTCAGATGGTACAGCACTTGTCCGCGAAAGACAAAGGTCCTGAGTTCGTGTCTCGGTCCGGCACACAGCTTTAATCTGCCAGAAAGTTTCGCATGTGTTACGGGTTTAACGGTTTAATAGGGGGTCTAGTGAAATAACCATCAAAGTATGTAACACAAACGCCATTCCTAACTATAGGGTATTCCCTCGTATGAAACATGAATATTACACCACGAGCCATAGATCCATATTTCATGAAGGGCAGAAAGAATTTAAACTATCTTAATTAATATATTTACTGTTCGATCACAGTCACGCAGAATTTTTTATAGCAGCATCATATTCCTTACTGACAGTAGTAATTGCTACAGCTTCCACGGTTGTATCTTAATGTAACTGAAAAGGACCTAAGGTCGACACTACAATCGTGAAAGCAGTAATAATATATATTAGATCTCGTAATACGTTCGTGCTACAACTTTCGTTCCCTCAAATTAGCCAAGTAGTTACTCAGAATCAGCTGTAACTCCATTTGCTGGTGATCTGCTAGTTGTATACCAAATGCGGATGTGATATCATTTAGAAATTATGTTAATTACGTTAACGTTATCTTGAAGTAAGGTAAGATATATATGACTGACGCAGCATTGTATTTCGGCGGTTTGGACGGTGAGGCTCGTTGTATCAATATATTTTAACATACAATATACTCGTATTTTTGTATAGTACTATAAAAAGAGACATAAGCGTTTATATTACGATGTAACTTATTCAGGGCCAAGTAGGACTCTACCGACCAACATTTAGAACTGGTACTAGCGACCTAAATAAGAAAAAAAGTCTATTAAACATGCGTACCTTAAGAACCATGAGCACTTGTTCGTCTTAGATACTTGCGAGGTGCCGGGGCTAGCAGTGTATTTAACACTCAATTCTTCTAGAATCTACATATGTACATGATGCTCTAAGCCCCCCCTATTCTAACTCCAACTTTTGCTGTTGCACAAGGATAAAAAAATACGCGAACTGACTCTAATCAACCCTGCCAGTGGAGTAGAAGAGAGCTTGGCACCTGCAATAATTTAATTTGATAAATAAGTTAAATAAACGAAGGTTTCATTAACATAGTGAGGAATGATGGGGTTGCTCTACCGATTAACAGAATGAAAGTTCTGTCCAAAATAACAATATGATTTATTAAGACTAAACACAAAATAATAAACAAAAACACATGAAACATTTATAGTACAACAGATTGGCTCAAATTGGAGACTCAAACAAACGCTGTGAATGTGAAGTTGTCCCTAAACTAGATTGTGAGGATTATGACGAAGTGGTATGTGCAGCCAATTCCTTGCAACTCAAATCTTAGAGAAAACACATAGCCAACCCAACATTAATTGCTGCTACCCAAGACAGAACAAAGTTAGAAAAAGACGAACAGGCGCGCTCTGTTGAGCTCTAATTATCACCTAGGAAAATCCCTGTCTGCCGGTGCTGCGGACATACCTTACCAAACTGTCTTCTTAACTGCCAGAACACGATCTGGCGTACCGGAGCCGATGGCTGGTTACTTCGACGTCCTCGACCGAAAGGCGAGAGCCGACTACCAAGAGCACCCGTACAGGCCGAACACACCACATTCCCGCCCCCACGACAGTGGCCGTGGTTAAACGTTCCAATCAGCAACTCGAAAACCGGCGGAAAATTCCACTCCATTGCCGGAACACTACCATTTCACCAATGGAGTTTCTTTGCGCCAATTTCTGCGCCGATCTTGCTACGTCACGGAGCTATGCCCTGAGCAAGCCAATCACAGTTACTATTTTGCACAAAGCGCGGGAATTTTCCCGCCACAGCTGCCTGGGTGCACAAGTCATTCCCACGCCTCGCTGGTAGCCCGCCAGAAATTGTTTTCGCTAAGTTTCTGCAAAGTAACGGAACCTCTAGCCCAGCCGCTACTTCAGGCCCTGTGGGCGTGCCTCTTGACAATGTCGGCGTCTGGAAAGCATTCACTCGACTCCCTCACACCTGTCGGCTTACCCTTTCAAAGTCAGAGCCCGCCTGTCACTGGACCATCCGGGTGATGAGAGACGCTGCGTGTGAAGTCTGCGTGTGAAGGAATAGCAACTTTCCACTGCATGCAATTAGAGAGGAGAATCGTAAGATAGAAATATGAGAGGGGGCTCATGCCACCTCTCATACTGTGAAACACATCACTTATGCTGCAGGCTATTTGCTTTCCATATTCTGGGAGTGCTTTTCATATTCTGGTAGGAGGTACTATGTACCAATATAAGAACAAAAATCCAGTAAGCAGGGGTAGTAAAATGAATACTTTAAGAACTAGAAGCACTTAATCAAAACATCCACGGGTGTACTGCCAGTCTACAGTGTCCAACGGGCACAATATTTCGGCGATCATACATGTCGCCATCATCAGGTGAACTGACGGACTGAGCTCCTGCGAACGTGCCGGTAGGGAGATCCGTACGCTATGGCTACTCAGGGGGAACTGAGTTCGGTCACGGCGGCAGCCGATTTAAAGATTTAAATACCCTCCGCCCGCGGAGTACTCCCTCAGCCGTCCGCGCCCCGCCACAGTCACGGTTTATGAGGTCGTCATTGGTGTGAATTTCGATGGCCTCTCTAACAACGCTGTCCCAGTATCTCGACGTCTGTACCAGAATCCTCGTGCGTTCATACTCCATAGCGTGATTTTCCGACAAACAATGTTCAGCGATCGCCGACTTGCTCGGATACTTCAGTCGAGAGTGCCTCTGGTGTTCACGGCATCGATCCTCGACGGTACGCATCGTCTGACCAATATACGACTTGCCACATTGACACGGAATCTCGTACACGCCAGCCTTCCTCAGACCGAGGTCATCTTTGGCGCTCCCCACCAGTGCACGAATTTTATTCAGAGGACAAAGCACAGTTCCGACCCGGTGTTACTTCCAAATGCGGGCGATTTTCCCCGATAGAGCGCCTGTATATGGAATAAACGCGGTGCCTACCTCCTCCCTCGTGATTCCATCCATTTACACAGGTTGTGCACTAGTGGTTGGGCGGAGAGCACGTTGAACCTGCCACTCTGAGTACCCATTTTTTCGAAATATAGTTCTCAGATGTTCCAATTCCTGGGGCGGACTCTGCGTCAGAGATAGTGCGCGCCCTATGTACTAGAGTTTTAAGTATCCCATTTCTCTGTGAAGAGTGGTGGCAGCTGTCTGCGTGCAAATACAGATCAGTGTGCGTTGTCTTCCGGTACACCCCGTGACCTAGGGTGCCGTCAGCCCTTCTCTTCACCAAGACGTCGAGGAAAGGTAATTTACCATCCGTTTCAGTCTCCATAGTGAATTTCATGTTGGGGTGTTTGGAGTTTAGATGTGTAAGGAAGTCAAGGAGTTTATCCATACAATGTGGCCAGATGACGAACGTGTCGTCCACGTAACGGAAAAAGCAAGTAGGTTTCCATTCGGATGACGACAGGGCTTCCTCCTCGAAGTTCTCCATGTACAAATTCGCCACCACCGGTGAGAGTGGGCTACCCAAGGCGACTCCCTCCGTTTGTTCGTAGTAATCTCCATTAAAAAGAAAATACGTGGAGGTCAAGACATCCCTAAAAAGTTCAGTGATCTTCTCGTCAAACTTCTGACTAATCAATTCTAGTGACTCTCACAGGGGAACCCTCGTAAACGAGGAAACGACCTCAAATCTCACCATGATATCTGACTCATCCAATCTGAAGCTATCAAGGCGTTTACAAAATCCACGGAATTACGGATGTGATGAGGGCATTTACCCACATAAGGACTTAATATTCCCGTCAGGTATTTGGCCAACAAATATGTAGATGCCCTGATGTTGCTGACAATGGGGCATAATGGTACCCCCTCTTTGTAAACCTTCGGGAGCCCGTATAGTCTAGGCGGTTCCGGACGTTGCGGTAAGAATTTCTTAACGTCAACATCCGGTAAATCTGCGTCCTTGAGAAGCGACCTCGTCTTGTTCTCCACCTTCTTTGTAGGGTCAACGCTGATCTTCCGGTAGGAATCTTCATTTAGCAGGCTCTGCATCTTATCAGTGTAGTCCTTATGGGAGACAACAACTGTAGCATTGCCTTTGTCAGCCGGTAAGACAACAATTTCGGAGCGCTCCCTCAGATCACGAATGGCCGCCCTCTCTTTACTGGTGATATTTGACTTCATCGGCTTGGATTTCGTCAATGCACGACAAGTTTCACGACGTAATTCCTCAGCTGATTCAGGCGGAAGTCGAGCTGCAACCTGTTCAACAGCATTAACAATTTCTGCGACCGGAGTGAACTTAGGGGTGGGAGAGAAGTTGAGACCTTTCTGCAAAACCGAGACCGCATCATCACTCAACACCATGCCACATAAATTGATGACTGTCTTGCACGGAACCTGCAGAGACGGTCTGTCAGGAGACGTGAGAACGTAGCTGTTTGACGTCCCGTTGCCTTCTTATGGGCGGAATCAGCTGCAACCCAGGTGACACCATCAATCCAATCTCATGACCCATCTTGTTCTGCAGAAAAGATGTGTTTAATAGTTTCACATCAGCGAAGATAAGCAACAGCTCTTGAGGTACTTCCTTTAGTGCACTGTTGCCTCATTTTTTTATCTTGTTTTGGTCTCTACTTTCACCTCTCGAAATGTAATAAGCAAAAAGTTTTTAGTGGAAGTACCTCACATTGGAGAAGATAAAGAAACACTCCTATTTCTTAAGGTATGTATTTTAGAGCCCATGTTTACTAGACTTTTTTCTTGCATTGGTTAATACTACCATCTCTCAAAATCTTTCAGATGATGATCTTTCAGTAGAAGGGATGCCGAGCGGTCCTAGGCACTTCAGTCTGGAATCGCGCGACCGCTACGGTCGCAGGTTCGAATCCTGCCTCGGGCATGGATGTGTGTGATGTCCTTAGGTTAGTTAGGTTTAAGTAGTTCTAAGTTCTAGGGGATAGATGACCTCAGATGTTAAGTCCCATAGTGCTCAGACCCATAGAAGGGATGTCTCTCACAAAAGTGAAAATGGACAATTGCTCATAGTTCTTAAGATACGCATTTTAGAGCGCACGCTAGTACACATACTTTACTTCTTTTGATTCATGCTACCATCTCTCAAATTACGCTAAAGAATGAGAGTGAAGATTACCAAATGTTCACAATTCTTAAGGCCGGCATTTTAGAGCCCAGTTTACCACACTTTTTTTTTTTTTTTTGTTTGAGTTCTGGGTTACCTTGTATTTACTTCTGCAAGGATGGAGTTCACAAATTGTGACACGTTAACACAAGCGGCTTTTAATTCATTGTTTATTATTATATGTCAGGACGGAGTCTATACTACCTCCAACTGTTACAGGTTGGTTACAAGAGGAATTTAGTTTATCGTGTAGTGTTGAGTCGCTAGGCTGATGTTAACTTCAGAGTGAAATTTTGTTTGGGATTTCACTGTCAGTTCCCACTTCACCAGTTTGGGTACTGTAGCACTAATGCTAGCGATTTTGTCATCAGGAACAACTCATAAAGTAACATCTCAATATGTATTCGTTTCTTTCCTTCAGGTTAGCCACACAGATGCTCAAATTCACCTATGATTCCATTTGCTGCTGATGTAATTGTAGTTTGCCAGATGAGCTTCATGACGCCCCATTATCAGTCGTTATCTATCGAACTGATGCTGTTAACTAATTTCATTGGTTTGTAGGTCCCAAGTGTACTCAGTTCATTATTTTAAAGGTAGCACTTTTTGATCAAAAACTCATTAAGTAATATATTGCAATCATCTGGAAGTTATCTGAACCGAAAGAAACGCCAAAAGAAGTAATAACAGACCAAAGCGTCTTGAAACCCACAATTTATTTCAGCCAATGTGTTACAAATAGGTAAGTGCTTTTCTTTTTTGGATCACTACGTTCAATATGAACGTGTTATCTTAAGTAAGCTTATTTTTAATAACACATACTAATCAAATCACTTTACCATATTTCAGCCACGTAAGATTTCCACTGCCTAGTGCCACTCATTCCTCTACAGGGTTAACAAAGCAAAAGTGTTCGCCAAAATAATGACGTGGGATTGATCCTTGTTAATGAACAGTAGAACTGACGACTGAAGAAAATCCTGAATCCCGTGATTTTGATGCACAAATCGGTAGCTATCACGTGTTTGCGTATGTGCATCTATTTCCCGCATGCTCTGTCCCCAGGACTTCGCTGTCAGCACATTTAAGAGAGTGAGAAGAACAGTCGTGTCTGGTGAGAATTTGAAGTAACACGAAATGGTGCTGACGACAAAACAGTGGGTGTTGACTTTCGAGTATTATGCGAAGCGCAATTCACGGAAAAGCGTATGCAGAACTGTTTGCGCAAGAGTTTTCGACCAAAAGCGTTTTGAAAATATTAGTGGAGAAATGGCCCGTAAAGTGCTCTGTAGAGAATAAACACCAAAAATAACCGGAAAAAGTCGGACACTAATAAACATCGCTCGAGTGAAGGCACACCTGGAATAAAGTCCAACGAAATCTCGACGCGGCTAATCTGTGCAGGAGGGAATTATACTGAAGCGCCAAAGAAACTCTTATGGGCATGCATATTTAAATAAAGAGTTTTGTAAACAGACAGAATACGGCGCTGCGGTCGGCAACGCCTATATAAGACAACTGTCTGGTGCAGTTGTTAGATTGGTTACTGCTACTACAGTGGCAGGTTTTCAATATTTAAGTGAGTATGACGGTATTGTTACAGTGGGTGCAAGAGCGATGGGACCCAGCATCTCCGAGGTAGCGATGAAGTAGGGATTTTCCCATACGACCATTTCACGGGTGTACCGCGAATATCAGGAATCCGGGAAGACGTCAAATCTCCGACATCGCTGCTGCTGGAAACATATCCTGCAAGAACGGGACCAACGACGACTGAAGAGAATCGTTCAATGACGGAAGGGCAATCCTTTCGCAAGTTTCTGCAGATTTCAGTGCTGAGCCATGACAAAGTGAAAGTGTGCGAACCATTCAATGAAACATCGTCGATATGGGCTTTCGGAGCCGAAGGCCCTCTCGTGTACTCTTGATGACTGCCCGACACAAAGCTTTACGACCCGCCTTGGCTCGTGAACACTGACAGTGGACTGCTGATGACTGAAGACATGTGGCCTGTTTAGACGAGTCTCATTTCAAATAGAATAGAGCGAAAGGTCGTGTGCGGGTATGGAAGCAAGATCATGAAACTATGGATCCTGCTTGTCAGCATGGGACTCTTCAGCTGGTGGACGATCTGTATTGGTATGAGGCATTCGCAGCTGGACCCCTGATACGTCTACATACGACTCAGACAAGTGACACCTACGTAAGCATCCTGTCTGATCACCTGCATCCATTTATGTCCATTGTGCATTACGACGGACTTGGCCAATTACAACAGGACGATACGACACCCCACGTGTCGAGAATTCCTATAGAGCAGCTACAGGATCACTCTTCTGAGTTTAAACACTTCTGCTGGCCACCAAAATCCCCAGACAAGAACATTATGGAGTGCACCTGGGATGCCTTGCAACGTTCTGTTCAGAAGAGTTCTCCACCCCCTTGTATTCTTACGGATTTATGGGCGGCCCTGGAGGATTCATGCTGTCAATTGCCCCCAGCGCTACTTCAGACATTAGACCAATCCATGCCAGGTCGTGTTGCGGTACTTCTGCGTGCTCGCGGGGGCCTACACGATATTAAAAAGTTGTAACATCGAAAATGCAGTTGAAATACTTTCTGCACCATCCAAAAATTTTCAGCGTTTTGATATTCATTGATAGCTTGTGCTGTACTTCTGATTCTGAACCTGCAAGCTGCTTTACAGAATCTATATATAGTAAGTAATCGATGTAATAGGGTATTTATATCTGACTGTATATAACTGATTGTAATTATGGTGACAATATTGTAAATTGCTGGGTAAAAGCCAAGGGAATATTATTTAATATATCGATAGCAACGACGAATTGGCAGTAGCTACGCCGTTGTTTATCTTTGCGTATGGTAAGACGCTGCCACATTACGAGCAGATAGGAAACAGAGAGTTTGAGAGAAGAAGGAGTGAGGAAGCGTTTGTTGGGCGCCCTCGCCGACGCGGTGTGCAGATATGCTAGCGGCAGTGTAGACGCTCCTGATTCGTTAACCCGCGAGTATTGAGAGAAGGTAGGAGTGAACAGGTGTAACAAGCTACAATTCTTACTATTGCCTGTCCCGTAACTATCCGTGGTTTCTGGAGACGAGTCGAGGTTCTCAAACAGCAGCAGCAGCTACAACGTCAGCTCAGCACTGTCGTCGTCTACACTGCATCATCCGCACGCTACAACATCGTAAGACTGTTAACTGACATACATAGGAATGTAGACGCTTTACCCAGTTACATTTATTTCACAAAGTATGACTAACTTTAATAATAACTTGCAATAGTCAAAACTTGTAGGCCACCTGTGCTGTCATTGTCCTCAACTGGTTGAAATGGCTCTGAGCACAATGGGACTTAACTTCTGAGGTCATCTGACGCCTAGAACTTAGAACTAATTAAACCTAACTAACCTAAGGACATCACACACATCCATGCCCGAGGCAGGATTCGAACCTGCGACCGTAGCGGTCGCTCGGCTCCAGACTGTAGCGCCTAGAACCGCACGGCCACACCGGCCGACCCATTGTCCTCAGACATTATTACCAGACAGGGTCCGTTTTCCTTTTCATGCAATCACAGTGTGTAGTAAGAATATGAAAACTGATTAACTATTTACTGTCAGATTTGTGTGTTTGCTGATTGCAATCTGAGTCTCAATTTTAAGCCTCACGAGGGAACCTCTCCATCGCACCCCCCTCAGATTTAGTTATACGTTGGCACAGTGGGTAGGCCTTGAAAAACTGAACACAGTTCAATCGAGAAAACAGGAAGAAGTTTCGTCGAACTATGAAAAGAATAAGCAAAATATACAAACTGAGTAGTGTATGCGCAATGATAGGCAACATCAAGGATACTGTGAGCTCAGAAGCGCCGTGGTCCCGTGGTTAGCGTGGGCAGCTGCGGAACCAGAGGTCCTTGGTTCAACCCTTCCCTCGAATGAAAACTTTAATTTTTTATTTTCAGACCATTATCAAAGTTCAGGCACTCACACATAAGCAACTTCGCTCTCCAAAATTCCAGGACATGTTCAGATTTGCTTGGAGATATGCAGGATTTGACGGTCTACATACGGAAAAATTTGAAAACTTTAAAAACATATGTTTTGACAGAGCACAGGCAAAACTGTGCGACTGTGAAACTGTTGCATTCATTTGTTGCAGTTTATGTGACAAACTCTTATGTTTTCATAACTTTTTGGGAGTGATTATCACATCCACAAGAAAACCTAAATCAGGCAAGGTAGAAGAATCTTTTTACCCATTCGCCAAGTGTACAAGTTAGGTGGGTCGACAACATATTCCTGTCACGAGACGCACATGCCATCACCAGTGTCGTATAGACTATATCAGACGTGTTTTCCTGTGGAGGAATCGGTTGACCTATGACCTTGCGATCAAATATATTCTGTTCCCATTGGAGAGGCACGTCCTTTCGTCTACTAATCGCACGGTTTTGCGGTGCGGTCGCAAAACATAGACACTAAACTTATTACAGTGAACAGAGACGTCAATGAACGAACGGACAGATCATAACTTTGCGAAAGTAAAAAAAGTAAAAATTTTCACTCAAGGGAAGACCTGGACCTAGGACCTCTCGTTCCGCAGCTGCTCAGGCTAACCACGGGACCACGGCACTCCCAAGAACACAGTCTCCTTGATGTTGCCTATCTTGCACAAGGACTACTCTGTTTGTATATTTTGCTTATTTTTTTCATAGTTCGTCAGAACTCCTTCCTGTTTTCTCGATTGATCTGTGTTCAGTTTTTCAAGGCCTATCCACTGTGCCAACTTATAACTAAATCTGAGGGGGGTGCGATGGGGAGGTTCCCTTGTCAGTAACTAATCATTCTTGTGTTGCACAATATAGGTTAACTAATTTGCAAATTTTAGTATTAACATAATTTACGTAAAAAGTTACTGCCAAAACTAATTACTAAACATACAGCAATACAGCAGACATTAAGAGTGGGCAATTTCATTTATTCTGTATTTGTCTTAGCGAGTGACATCTGCTGGCTTGGTATGTATTTTATTGTTGTTATTTTATAAAAGCAAAGTCAGTGCTCAGTTGCTTAAAGTAAATTCAGTTCAATATTTCAATAATAAAATGCAAACTGCTTGCCTTTTTCTAATTTTTGCATAACTTTACACTGATATTACTGAAAGTCATTCGTTAATCACAAATTTAATTTTACCAATCACTCCATTTCACTTTACTTTGAAAATTAAATTTTTGGCAATAAGTAACAGCAAACTCAGGCTTACTGATTCATTTATTTTCTCTTGAACTGTTGTGCTGTGGAAAAGTGAGACAATCTTCTGCTGCCACGCCAGTGATTATTTGCTTGAATTTCTTTTGCCATTGCCTTTCTTAAGATCCTGGAAATTCCTTGCCCTAGTGGGCTGGCGACTGTTTAGTTATCCCCTGTTTTACCAATCAGTGTATTTGAATAATCAGTCACTTTTCTCGTAAATATTACGTGGTACCCTTTTTCCTCTACTGTGTGGTTCGTGAGTGATGTATTTTCCACCCATTTCAAAATTATCATCAGGAATTACCTTTAATTTTCAATAGATTCTTCCTTCACAAGAGTCTGTTGTACACTTTCCTTCAACTAACTGGCGTTATTTTCCTTCGGTAACGATAGCCTTACTAATTGTAAAATTTCATTAGCCGTATGCGATCACGGTTAACCCCTCCAAGGTAGCCTAGAGCGGTAATGCGCTTCTTCTTGGACAAGGGTAGGCGCGCCGGCCCTGGATCGAATCCGCCCAGCGGATTAAAGACGAGGTCCGATATGTCGGCCAGCCTGCATGTGGGTTTTAGGCGGTTTTCCTCATCGCGTTAGGTGAATACCATGTTGGTTCCCACGTTATGCTTCAGTTACACGAGTCGCAGACATTAGAAAACGTTCGCACTATTCCATGGCTTACACTAGATGCAGACAGCTGGGGTACATTAATTCCGTCTTTGGGGATTCGGGGTGACGACAGAAAGGGCATCCGGCCACCCTCTGCAGCTAACTCTGCCAAATCGATAGTAACACGGCCGACCTCGTGTGACGCGGGTTAAAGGCCCCAAGAAAGAAAGAAAATGTGAGCTGTATCGCAGTCCAGTAGGCCGATTACGAAGAAGGAGGTTACAGGCTGTACCAATTTATTTGGCTCTTGAGTGTAAGAGATAGTCGTGTCGATACAATACCAAACAGAACCTGTATCTATATCCTTAAAAGTTTACTGTTGTACATATGCAGAGCACCCAGCAAAACTTTCGCGTTTTGAATTCTGCAGTTGGTTTCTGAGTGACGTGGACTTCCCGATCCTCAGTTCCTCATTTCTTCAGATGAAGCTTGGTTCAGCCTGTCAGGGTACATGAACTCAAAGAACATTCACCATTGTGCATCATAAAATCCCCGTTAATACTCTGATGAACCATGGTATAATATTGAGATTAGTGTTTAATCCAAAATGTTTGGTGTCTCTATCCTAACACGTTCCTTTTACCAAACGGTAAATGCTAACGAACAAGTCCGGAAATTGTTTAATCCGCATACGGATGAACTGACAGAAGTCGAGCGTCTACATGGATTTTATCAGCAGGACAGAGCTGCAACGTACATGGCCTTGTCACGAATCCTGTATATGTGGTGTCCATTGAGAAGTGGACAGTCAGCATAGGTAGCGGAAACTTCCGGTCGCCTCCATCATCCAATACCTCTTCCCGTTATTTTTACCAGTGGGGCCAATTTAAGGGGCGAGTATACTCAAAAAATCAGGCTCACTTACTGGAAGAGTTGTAGCAGTACGTTGAAAATGCAATTACTCTTATGCTTCAGGCAGAACTGCTACGCGTATCTCACTGTTCGATAAATCGATCACAGTGCCGCATCGACATCAACGGTGGCCATGTCCAGCATCTTATGAGATCACTAACAAGGATAAATGCCTCTAAGCTTAATTTTTATTTGCTTTTTTATTTTGTAGTTAATATTCCTCTGACTGCTTTGATGGTGCCCGCCACGATTTTCCCTCCTGTGCGATGCTTTCCATCTCCTAGCAGCAATTACAACGTACGTCCTCAATTATTTTCTGGATGTATTCCAATCTCTGTCTTTGTGTACAGTTTTTACCGTATGCAGCTCCCTCCAGCAACATAGAAGATATTTGCTGATGTCTTAGCAGATGCCCAATCATCCTCTCCCTTCTTCTTCCAATTGTTTTTCATATATTCCCTTCCCCACCGATTCTGCGGAGAATCTCCTCATTCCTTACCTTAATAGTCCACCTAATTTCAACATTCTTCGATATCACCACATAGCAAGTGCTTCTGTCATATTCAGTTTCACTTTTCCCACAGTCCATGTTTAACCACCATACAATGCTGTGCTCCAAATGACGTTTTCGGAAATTTCTTCGGTATATTAATGCCCATGTTTGATACTAGTCGGTTTCATTTTGCTAGGAATGTCCTCTTTGGCTTTCCTAGTTTGGATTTTATGTGCTCTTTGCTTCGTTCATATGGGTATTTTGGCATCCATGGTAGCAGAATACCTTAACTTCGTGATGACCGATGTTAATGTCGAATTTCTCCCTACTCGTATTTCTACTGCTTCTCCTTACTTTGGCCTTTTTCCGGTGTACTCTCAATCTCTACTCTGTACTCAAGAAACTGACCACTCCACATAACAGATCCTGCAGGTCTTCTGCACTTTCACTGAGGATACCATACCGAGCGGGGTGGCGCAGTGGTTAGCACACTGGACTCGCATTCGGGAGGACGACGGTTCAATCCCGTCTCCGGCCATCCTGATTTAGGTTTTCCGTGATTTCCCTAACTCGCTTCAGGCGAATGCCGGGATGGATCCTTTGAAAGGGCACGGCCGATTTCCTTCCCCATCCTTCCCTCCCCCGAGCTTGCGCTCCGTCTCTAATGACCTCGTTGTCGACGGGACGTTAAACACTAGTCTCCTCCCCCCCACTGAGGATACCAATGTCATCGACGAATCTCATTATTGATATCCCTTCACCATGAAATTTAATCACACCCTTGAACTTTTATTTCCTTCATTGCTTCTTCCAAGTATACATTGAACATAGAGGTGAAAGACTGCGTCTCTGCCTTTCAACTGTTTGAATCGAGAAGTTCGTTCTTAGTGATCGAATTTAATTATTCCCACTTGGTTCTTGTACATGCTGCACATTACCCGAGTTCCCATGCAGCTTACTCTTATTTTTCGAAAATTTAGAAAAGCTATCATTACTCTTGTCTTAGCAGATGTCCTATCATCCTGTACTTCTTTGTTATCTGCGTTTTCCTTGCATTCCCTTCGTTCCCAGTCTCATTGTAAATATCTTCCGGGCCACATTTATTTCGCCCACATTGTAGAAGATGACTTTAGGTGCGATTAACTCATACTGCTAGTCTCTGATTCAACCATCGAAAAATAACTGGTGCCGTATTATGTTTTATTAACGTAGTGCAAAAACTGGTTCAAATTGCTGTGAGCACTATGGGATTTAACATCAGAGGTCATCAGTCCCCTGTATCTTAGAACTACTTACACCTAACTAACCTAAGGACATCAGACACATCCATGCCCGAGGCAGGATTCGAAACTATGACTGTAGCAGTCACGCGGTTCCGGAATGATGCTACTAGAACCACTCGGCCACCGCAGCCGGCTTAACGAAGTGCAGTTACGTGCTCATTTAACATGTTAAAGTAGCATTGGCAGGTGTATTTTGGCCTTTGTTTCATAGGAATAATGAAAATCAAGTGGGTTTAGCTTAACCGAGTAAGCTCACGTACGTTGTATGTCAACAACATGGAAAATATAAAAGAATCACGTGTCTCCCCCAGTGTGCTATCTCTCTCTCTCTCTCTGATCACTGGTACGTAGTCAGGGGCAAAAGTGTTATACGTCTACACGCTACATGTATAATGCGTGAACGGTATCAGTGGCCCACTCCTCGCACGCTCGTGCACAGCTTTACCGTTTTCGTCCGTTCCTAGTTTCTCGTTTCGAGAGGACGGGACTGCCTACAACTGGAAGTCCAGCACTGGTGGCAGAGGCCGGCCGACTTCCCTTTGGCGACCGCTCCCTTGGGGCCGCGCCTGCTGATCCACTTTGCTGGCCGCGTCCTTCCACTTCCGCAGTCAGAGGCATCCGGTAGAACTACGCCGTCTGCCGTGTCCTCCGCATCAGTTTCCTCAGTCCGTCCCTATTCGATAATGTCTTCGCAGTAGCTGCGTCCCGCATTGAACCTGTATATTAAACTGTGTGTATCATACATGATGAACCAGAAATACACCGACAATGGTTAGTGTGATGTGCGTGACAGAAAAGAGGTCGTTGTACAAGAGGGAACCCATGTACGGAATTAAAAGAATCGAGCATTATGGACTGTGGAGGCTCTAACTTCGACAATCGTGGCGTCAATATGTCTTCGGATTGTATTTGATAGACTAGTTATGCATTCTACCAACCAACAACGAGCGACGTCGTGGTGATAAATAGCTCTCTGCCCAGAAACACTACCGGTTGCAATATTGTGTAATTACGGAAGTTCCGTTAAATGATAAATAATTGTTTACTTAGCTTCATAAAGAGCTGGTTCTATTTCGCGGTTGCAAAATTTATATTCCATTTATGTGCAGTTCCGAAGACAGCGAATAAGCTAAATTTATAGATGAAGAAGCTAGCCATGTTTTCTACAGTTCCGAAGAGTGCGAAGGGAAACGAAGTGGCAAGAAGCGGCGACACTCTTGTGTATGGAAGCTGTTTCACAAGAATATGCCAACGCCGCTTCCTGAATCTTCTAAAGGGTTGGCATATAGATAGATTTCCGATAGAAACAATTATGTTGAAGGAGTACTCGTTGGTCCACAGGAATGGGCTCTTCCATGCCGGTGGATGAGAGGAAGGCAAAAGAACGCGTCAGTAACTGTACCATCTAGACCCTTGCGGGTTTGGACGGTCGTCCCTTTTTACAAACGTCGGACGTAATAGGTCTGGGCAGACTCATAACACAGGAAAGACGGCGAACTGTGGCGGAACTAATGACAGACTTTAATGCCGGGCAAAGTACGTAACACACACAATAAACTCATGAAATACAGGAAATTATTATTGTGAGCGATATACAAAATGTATGGAACTACATCTCTCCGGAACACAAACGGAAGTGTGATGGACGCTCAAAAGTAATCGAAAGAATACACTGATCAGTCAGAACTTTATTACCACAGAAATAGTAACGATATAAACCCGTCCAAGGGATAGCAGCGTCATTTGGTGTGGAATGACTGATAGTCAGACACACGCTGGGCGCATGTAGTAATAGTGTGAGTTCTGTCCGTATATAGAATGGGGATGACACGCATCTATCTGATTTTCATAGCGCAAATTGTGATGGCCCGGAGGCTCGGAACGAGCATTTCGGAAACTGCACGACTTGTCGGGTGTTCGAGAAGTGCTGTGGTGAGTGTCTTCAAGACGTGACGAAAGAAAGGTGAAACGGCGTCCAGACATCGTGAACTGTAACTGTTGTTGTGGTATCTTTTCATTTAGTGCGCTGTTAGAAACTTACAACTGAAAGGTTTAAGGTATTTTGAAATTTTGGAAAATCAATTTTTGGAAAATCAACTGTGGTCTTTCAGCCGCCTAAAGCCTTATTCATAAGATTTCTCCTTAAGCAAGAACATTACGGCCCTCTGCCTTAAAATATTGTGGTAATATACTCGTATTTCAACATTTTGAAATTTAATAATGGCCTTCAGCCGTTTCTATTGCACCTTGTTTATGTTGGTTCTATCCACTTTTGCATCGAAGTTTTCAGCCTAGCTGTGACGTATATACATATTAATTTTAATTATTTTATTTGAAATTTTAACTACGTGTCTTCAGTCACTCGAAATTTATTTTATTGATTTTTAAGAATTCTCGTTGGAGGCCTTCTGCCGAGAAACAATTGAACTCGTAGTTGTAAAGGTTCGGCTAAGTGCCGTTTTGGTTTAAATGTGTTATTAAATTACAATAAATTACAATATTGAAATGAAACTGACCGCCACCTTACTTGGCCCTATCCACTATCCTACTCACCTGTTCTGCCCTCCGGGCTTTGCGGGCATTTCAGTATTAAATCAACACATTGGTACTTTATACAACCTTTTGAGAAGGAAGGCGTGATCCAACTGTTATCATCAGTAATTATGGACAGAATATGAAATGATACAGATATAACGAAAGAGGTGCAAGGCTTTAGAAGAAATAGGTGCTATTTTCGCTCTAAACCAGTTTATAGAGTAATCCATAGTTTAGTGCCGCGACCCAGTCTTTGGTCGGAAAATTATTAGTCTTTACCAGAAGTATGGAAAAGACGTTAAAGACACATAATGTACATGCACAGTTCATGTGACCCGTAACTGAAAAAAAATTAATGATGACCTTCCCATCAGCAAAAGATTTAGGAACAGTCGCCACTAGATCTCTGGAAAGGGACTGCCAAGGGGGTATGTGACCCCGAGGAAGGTTGAATAATCAACGCAAGTGTAACTTTCGACGACTGAGATCGTGGAATGTCAGAAGTTTGAACGTCGCGGGGAAGCTAGAAAATCTGAAAAGCGATATGCTAAGGCTCAGTCTAGATAGGCAGGGATTTCTGGTCGGACAAGTATAAGAGGATAAAATAGTATAATGGGAGTACGATTCGTTGCGAATAGGAAGATAGTGGAGGAAGCGTGTTACTGAATAGTTCATTGTTATTGTTGTTATCTTCATAATCAACAGAAAACCCACGCTGACAACGGAAGATCAGATGTATGGGATTTTTCCATAAGAGCGTGTAAAAATTTAACAGGTATTAGAGGATGCTGAACAATTTGATGTAGGGATCCTGGTGTCGGAGAAGCCACCTTAGGGAGGTAATATTACTAAAACCACATTACTGTGTACTTTTATATTTAAATTAGTCGCAGTTAACTGCAAATAGTGTCACTGATAGAATGAACAAACCATTTGTACTGTATCTTACTAAATGTGCTGAAACTCACGGCCATTAACGTCAATGCAGGTATGACATCGGAGAACAAAATTCTGACGTAACCTGACAATAATCCCTGGTGAGTTTCGAATCACATCACAGGCTCGTACAATTCTGGCAACTAATTCGTTCTGTATCCACCGGGGTGTCATACACAAGCGACTTTAGATATGCCCAAACGAAATCATCAACGGTGAACTCGCTGGGATTGGAACAACACCTCCGCTTCCATTCCAGCGACCACGAAATACAGCACTGAGATGGTTGCAGACATCCACACTGAAGTGAGGCGGAGCATCGTCATGTTGTATCCACATCCTCTTACGAACAACCAAGGGTATGTTCTCCAATAATTCAGGTAGAACCCTTTGTACGATTCTTAAGTACAGGTGTGCCATTCAGACGTCCAGGTAGAAGATACGACACTGTGAAATCGTCTCCTACAATGCCGTGACAGATATTCACAACAAAATGAACGTAATGGTGTGATTCTACTACAGCGTTAGGGTCTTCGTCATTCTACACATGGCTATTCCTGCTGTTCGAAATACAATCACGTCCAAATGAGGCCTAGTCGGTAAACAGCAAGATCTGGAGGAAATCTAGATCAATCCATTGTTGGAGCGACCACTGATAGAACGTGACCATGAGTGCAAAGTTTCTTGGACTCTTTGTGGGTGTTATGGGTGTAATTTTTGTTCGTGGAGTACACGCTCGTACGTGCAGTGCCCATTTCATTACTTGTAGTGGGGACCGCTGCGAAATGTTCCAGAACCCCCTCTTCAAAATCGAGTGTGCGGGAGGTCTTAACGTTGCCAGGCCCCTCGTTTCTTTCCAATGAACATGTCACTCGTCGCGGCGGATGATGCCTGTTACGAATCGTTTCCTGTAGAGCCTTTCAGCAGCGAGAGCACTGTGACGTATTTCACCATGCACAAGGTGCATGTCAGTGAGTTCTGTGAAACTGTACCGGTACTGCTCCATCGTATTGTACTGTATGTATCGGAATAGCACTGAGTATTGATGGTGTCCGTCGTTGATTCATAGCACTTTCCGTCTTGGGAGATTGTAAGTACGATACCACAGAGCGACGTTACGGACAAGTAGGCAAAACATAACCTGTACGTGACTTACTAGTAAACAGGCTCGAACTCCAGGTTTCCTTGCAGGAAATAAAGAATGTATATGCAAACACACAGCACAGCACTTTTAAGCTTGTGTGCAAGTTAGTTGTAAATAATCTTGAAAACTCTAAAATGCTGGACAAGGCGGTAGACAGGTTTACTTTCATGTCTCCTTAAGCTGGCTTCTCCGACCCCAAGTTCCCTACCTCAAATTGTTGAACGGTGCATTCACAATGTCCTGTAAAATTTTTCACGCTCTTATAGAAACATTCTGTACATACCGACCTCGCAAGCAGAAGACGAAGAGATAGAGTTAGTATATGAGGAAATTCAACGGGTAATTCAGAACGTAAAGAGAGGTGAAAATGTAATACCCATGAGCAATTGGAAACCAGTTGTAGCTGAGGGAGTAGAAGAAAGGGTTAGGGGAAAAAATGTGCTTTGTAGAAGGAACGAGGGAGCTGAAACACTAATTGAGCTCTGCAGTACACATTTCGCCTCACAACAAAGAGTAATCTGTTGAACAATCACAACGTGAGGAGGTACGGAAAGGTTTCACTTGTATTACATCATGCTCAGGTAAAGATTATGAAATCAGATATTAGATTGCGAGGGGTAACCACGGGCAAATATAGATTCAGATCACAATTTAGTAACTAGTAGAATGAAGTTTACCAGACAAGTCAGGAAGAGTCAATGTGCAGAGAATTCGGATACGAAAGTACAAAGGCGTGAAGAGAGAAACTTTAAGTTCACTGAAGCTATAGATAGTGTGATAATGAATAGCTCATCAGACAGTTCTGTTGAAGAGGAATGGATATCCCTACAAAATGGCAATGACAGGAATTGTACTGAAAAAGTACAATCAAGGTAACATCGAACAAATCATGGCAACGAAAGAATCGATGGAAGTAGGAAGTACAAGAATGTCCAGGTGAATTCAGGAATGCCGAAATAGAAGTAACTTGCGATTGAGATAAGTAGGAAGTCCAGGAAAGTTAAGGCTAAATGGTTGCATGAAGGTTGAACATAAATAGAATAAGAACCGATTGCCGGAAAGACTGGCTCAACACATACAAGAGCCAAAACAGCCTTTGGCGAAATTAAAAGTAACCGTGGTAACATTAAAAGTTCAGTGTCAATTCCCCTGTTAAATGCAAAGGACAGAGCGGATATGTGGAAAGAGGACAATGAAGGCCTCTGTGATGAAGCAGACTTTTTCGATGACGTGATGGAAGAAGAAACAGGGGTTGACGGGGATGATATAGAGAATCCAGTGTTACAATCAGAATTTTAAAGAGCTTTGAACGTCCTAAGGTCAAATGAGGCAGAAGGAATATACAACATTCCATCGCAATTTCTAAAACCGTTGGGTAAAGGCGCAACTATACGACTATTCACGTAGGTGTGTTTAATCTGACTGACGACATACCATCAAACCTTCAGAAAAACATCATCCAAAGATAACAGAGCCCACAAGTGCGAGAATTATCGCACTATGAGCATCCAAGCTGCTGACAAGAGTAATATATAGGAAGATCTGTTAAATGATTTTTTTTTACCTTTCGGAAAGGTAAATGCAACAGAGAGGCAGTTCTAACGTTGCGGCCTATAATGGATGCGAGACTGAAGAAAAATCGAGTCACGTTCGTAGGATTTGTCGTTCTTGAAAAAAACTTTCCACTATGTTATGTGGGGAAGGTGTTCGAAACTCTGGGAAAAATAGGGGTAAGGTGCATGGAACGACAGGTAATACACAACGAGTATAAGAACCAAGAGGGAACAACAGGATTGGCTGAACAAGAAAGAAGTGCTCGGATTGAAAGGGGTTTAAGACAGGGATGTAGTCTTTCGCTCCTACTGTACAATCTGGACATGGCATAAGCAATGACGGACATAAAAGAAACGCTCAAGACTGGATTATAATTCAATGTGAAAGTATGATGAGGTTCGCTGATCGCAGTGCTTTCCTTAGTGAGAGTGAAGAAGAATTACAGAATCTTTTGAATGGAACGAACACTCACATGAGTATAGAGTATTAACTGAGAGTAAATCGAAGAAAGACTGGAGTAATGACAAGTGGCAGAAATGAGAACAGCGAGAAAATAACACCATAAATGGCGATCAAGAAGTAGATGAAGTTAAGGAATTTTACTACCTTATCAACAAAATAAGCGATGGCGGACGGAGCAAGTAGGACGTAAAAAGCAGATTAGCACTGACAGAAACGGCATTCCTGGCTAAGAGATATCTACTAGTGTCATAGATAGGTTTTAATGCGAAGAAGAATTTCTAAGAACATGCATTTGGAGCACAACAGTGAATGGAAGTTTGAGATTAACTGAGGGGAAAGTGGAACAGAAGAGAATAGATGATTTGAGATGTAGTGCTACAGAAAAATGTTGAAAATTAGGCGGATTGCTAGGGTAAAGAATGAGGTTTCCGGCAGAATCGGTGACGAAAGGACTAACTGAAAATAATGAGTAACAGAGGAGAAGGAATTCGTGGCGACTCGCATCAAACCAGTGCGAAAGTTGATAATCATCATCTGGGGTGTGGAACAGTCACATGGTTGGAGGATAGGTACGTAATTACACGAGGATTACCTCTAACACCGAAGGAGCTGGCTGACTTGTCGGATTTTAAGGGAATTCTAGACGTTAGTGTTAGGTACCTGTACGATGAACAGCATGTAATTTGCTTGGGCACTCTGCCCCTGCGCCGTGTGTGTAGCAGTGAATGAGTTGATTGAGTACTCCACGACTACCTGTTCTGTCTATATTAGCTTTTTATTTCACTGAACTGTTCTGAGTCGCGAAAATGAGGTGCAGGTAGAGACAAAGTCAGAGACACATGGTGCCTCCGTTGAGGAGGCTTTGTAATCCTTAGCGCATCAGGTAGTACAGAAGAGAGCGGATATTTACAACCACATAAAGAATTAGCGGATAATGATCACGACATAGAATTGTGGAAATCTCTGGTTGTAGGAGTCCATCTCGCCATTCCTCGTCTTACTTCTCCTTTCTCTGGCAAGTGGTTTGAGGATGTGGTAGAATTTGTAGCAGATTTTAAACAGGGAGTGGTCGGACAAGCAGTTATTGCAGATTTCGAGGTCACGTTTGAGGGGGAGGAACGAAGCTGCTCGTAAAATGCACAGCAGCCTTACCTAATCCAGGCAGGGGTTGGAACAACGGTATAGGAAGGAGAACGGCTGTCTCTTCGTGAGCAGTTGGGTACTGTATCCACAATGTGTAATGAAGCAGCGGCGTACTTCATAGATTAGAGATCAGAATGTTGACGCTTATTGGTTATTGCAGAATAAAGAAGTGGACAAGATGATGCTGGAGAAGGCCGAGCAGTGGGCACTCGATACTTTCTTGAGTGATTTGGCACCAGAGATATCTAGAAGGTTATGTTCAGAGGCCCGTAAGGATCACCATGCTGGGGTTAAGTTAGCACTGGAAACGAGGAAGCTAATAGAACGACAGGGGTGATGGATCGAAGATACGTATTTGCACCTAATGGGAGGCGTTAATTGTGGACGAATAGGTCATATGGAATGGCAGTGCTGCCAGCCACGAAGGAGTGATGGAGTTAACAGAGGTTGCCAGCAACTTTGTGGGAATGGTTTTATCGGGGTTTTAGGCCACTGGCATGGATATGTTTGGTTGTTGTAGGACTTATATGCAAAAGTACAGCATGAACATCTTTGCAGAAGGCAATGGCGCTTCTTTTATCGATGGCATTATGAAGGGATTCCATCATGCAGGTTGGTCATGCAAACAATATAGTTTCGGGTAACTGTCCCTAGTTCAAATTGGAACAGTGTAAGCCTATTTTTATTTTACTGTACCACACATACAGAATATACTGCGGCATCAATATACCACATGAGATGTAGTTCTGAAGGATTTCCAAGGTGCAATAATGATATTACACACAATATCTCATTGCTAACCACAGAGTCTTGCGGCAAAGTAAGTGAAGTAGTAGATTTTCCATCAATGAAGAGACATCAGCATAAAGGACTGGTCGATGAGACATTGTACAAATGAAAGACGGAGGACGCAACGGAAAGGAATGTCCTAACAGAAAGGCTAGGTTGTGAAGGTATCACGTGGGTCAGAAGGTGCTAGTAAGACTGTCAGACAGGTTGTAGGGGCTTTGTCACAAATTCTTTTTTTACGTATGCAAATGCACTTGAGTTGGAAACTATTAGGTTAAACTATCTGGTTAATTAGCCACATAGAAGCCTTCTTTGTATAATTACCAGCTATCGAGACGGGGAACAGTGTATACGAATGAAGATGTTACTCAGACGGAAATGCAGTGTGCAGAAAGGGAAAGTGAACAAGTGACTGTGCACAGCGTCCTTGGAAGTCGCACGGTTATGTTTGGTTCTCTGCATGTGAGGAGTGGTGTTTTGTCTTGGATTATAGTTAATCAGAGAGAAGAAGAAAGAACAATATTTCCAAATGCTAATGTTTTTATTGGATGAGTATTTCCCTGTCATGAGCAAGATATGTGAGCACTGGAACTTACTAAAATCAGCTAAAAGCATTGATGAAACCGAGGCATCATAGATAAATGAATATCTTAATATACTAATCCTAAGAATAAGTTGAGAATCTAGCAACTTGCTTTGTATTGGGTTGACTGTTGTGTAGGAGATTGCATACTGCTACATGGTAGATAGTAGTAATATTTCATGAGTTGTTATGTTTCCCTTTAGTTAGTCGGTAGTTTTGTATAGGAGGTGACGTGTGTTTTCGCCTATGCCAGTGTATCGTCTTGAAACTACCTCATACAGAGATGTTAGACTGTGATCCTCAACAGTTACAGTTGGACAGGATGTGTGAGGAAGTCAAGTATGTAGAGAAGTTGATATTTAGGGTACATTTGAACATGATGATAACTTGAAGGGCACATTTTTTTTAATTTTTACTATGAGAGCACAAAAGTATGGGTTATTGGGAGATATGCAAGGTTTCTTGTCTTACGAGGAATGCATAGCGTAACATGACATCAGAATAAATCAAATGAATAAAATGAATCCAGACGAAGAGACATCGACACAACCTGACCATCAGAAATATAATATTAAATCTGATAAAGAGATTATTGCATCAAATAATATTCTGTCTTTGTTTTGTTTAGAATACACCAGACTGATGGTGAACGATAGAAGTGAGACCATGCGAGACAATATGATCAAAGAAACAAAAGTAACAGACAAACGTTGATATGAATGAAACGGAGATCATAAAGAAATATCTAAGTACACTAACAAAACAGTATGTACTACTATAAACCAGCTAAAGAGTTTGAGCACTACTGAGTAAAGTGGACAGCAATTTGCTTGTGCACTCAACAAATTTTAATGTCATACCGGTACTTCTACTGCGTTTTGTGAAATTATTGTTCACAGCTGCAGACCACGAGGCAGGAAGCATTAAGAATGGCAACCGTGATGAAAATAAGAATACAAGGTAAATATACGAGTCATGGTCTTCATCAACTGAGGAGTGTGGATACATAATAAAAAATACCAAAGAACAGGAACCATACCCACTGTATATAAGTCATTGGTGAAGGTATTTTTGTACTTCATCACAAGCTTTATTTGTTGACGGTTGAGGATAAATAGCCGGAACACAGCGCGCATGCTGACAATTTACATTATTTTGATCTTATAACATAGCATGAGTAAACGGGAAGAGTATAATAGTAACCGAGGAACAATAACAGAGGCACATAAGAAAAACCATAAATGTGTGTCCATAATGGACAATCTACATAAACATAGAAAACTGAAGTGCCACTAAGGCGAAATTATAACAGGTGCTATAGCAATTTTGTAATTGATTACTGATGTTGGTTTGCGTTGTTGGTTAATTCAGAGGAAGATTAGTACTATTCAAGGGAAATTAAATTCATAATTTGCGTTCTTGGATAGGGAGCACATGAAAGAGACAAAATTCGAACATTATAATTGGACACATAAAATAAGTAAAGTAAGCACGGAATTTAATAGTTGTTATTATGATCATTGCATTAGGACAGTATTGTCACGTATCAATTATGAGAAATGTAGAGAATCACGAACATTGACACGGACAGAAAAGGTGGCTTGGACAGCATGCACGCCACGTGGGATTAGTCGAGCGGTCTGACGCGCTGAAGTCACGTACTGTGTGGCTGGTCTCGGCAGAGGTTCGAGTCCTCCCTCGGTCATGGGTGTGTATGTTTCTCCTTAGGATAATTTAGGTTAAGTAGTGTGTAAGCTTAGGGACTGATGACGTTAGCAGTTAAGTACCATAAGGTTTCACACACAATTTCCCACAGTATGCTCACAGAGATGGTCCAAAGTGCTACCAGCATGTCAAGAGGGAATAAGTTGGAGTGGGTCATTGACTTCCGCTGCCGACAGGCTAGTGGAAGGAGAAATAATGGGACACTGGTTCACGGAGTAGACTAGTCCCATGCAGCTGAAATTGGAGAATAAGAACGAAGGAGGGTCTCTCCATCGAAATGCGGTAGTGCCCTAGCTCGAGATACCACAGGTGGGGATGTTTACAATGGAAACCTGTTACGCAAAGAGCAATTGGGTACATGTGTTGATGATTTTTGGAGAGTAAGAAAAGATTTTTTCCCATAGCAGTGCATACGCAGAAAAACTGTGTAATACATGACGAGTTCTTACATTTTCGCTCTTTGTGAGAGATTTAGATTAGCCAGTAGATACCGATATACAGTATCTTGCTGCCTAGCCGGTATTTGAGCACAGTATTCGTTCTCCAAAGGGGAACGTCGAAGCAAGCAACTACCTGTTCATGCTACTTCACAACAGAAACCCATTACACTCTTCGTGGAGAACATTACCGTCTCACCGGCACAGTACAGTCCAGCTAACTTACACAAAATAATATACACTCCTGGAAATTGAAATAAGAACACCGTGAATTCGTTGTCCCAGGAAGGGGAAACTTTATTGACACATTCCTGGGGTCAGAATCATCACATGATCACATTGACAGAACCACAGGCACATAGACACAGGCAACAGAGCATGCACAATGTCGGCACCAGTACAGTGTATATCCACCTTTCGCAGCAATGCAGGCTGCTATTCTCCCATGGAGACGATCGTAGAGATGCTGGATGTAGTCCTGTGGAACGGCTTGCCATGTCATTTCCACCTGGCGCCTCAGTTGGACCAGCGTTCGTGCTGGACGTGCAGACCGCGTGAGACGACGCTTCATCCAGTCCCAAACATGCTCAATGGGGGACAGATCCGGAGATCTTGCTGGCCAGGGTAGTTGACTTACACCTTCTAGAGCACGTTGGGTGGCACGGGATACATGCGCACGTGCATT
This sequence comes from Schistocerca cancellata, assembly GCF_023864275.1. Taxonomy (NCBI): domain Eukaryota; kingdom Metazoa; phylum Arthropoda; class Insecta; order Orthoptera; family Acrididae; genus Schistocerca; species Schistocerca cancellata. The sequence goes on along the minus strand of NC_064630.1, from coordinate 684,126,425 downwards.
GTCCTGTTGGAACAGCAAGTTCCCTTGCCGGTCTAGGAATGGTAGAACGATGGGTTCGATGACGGTTTGGATGTACCGTGCACTATTCAGTGTCCCCTCGACGATCACCAGTGGTGTACGGCCAGTGTAGGAGATCACTCCCCACACCATGATGCCGGGTGTTGGCCCTGTGTGCCTCGGTCGTATGCAGTCCTGATTGTGGCGTTCACCTGCACGGCGCCAAACACGCATACGACCATCATTGGCACCAAGGCAGAAGCGACTCTCATCGTCCCTCCATTCACGCCTGTCGCGACACCACTGGAGGCGGGCTGCACGATGTTGGGGCGTGAGCGGAAGACGGCCTAACGGTGTGCGGGACCGTAGCCCAGCTTCATGGAGACGGTTGCGAATGGTCCTCGCCGATACCCCAGGAGCAACAGTGTCCCTAATTTGCTGGGAAGTGGCGGTGCGGTCCCCTACGGCACTGCATAGGATCCTACGGTCTTGGCGTGCATCCGTGCGTCGCTGCGGTCCGGTCCCAGGTCGACGGGCACGTGCACCTTCCGCCGACCACTGGCGACAACATCGATGTACTGTGGAGACCTCACGCCCCACGTGTTGAGCAATTCGGCGGTACGTCCACCCGGCCTCCTGCATGCCCACTATACGCCCTCGCTCAAAGTCCGTCAACTGCACATACGGTTCACGTCCACGCTGTCGCGGCATGCTACCAGCGTTAAAGACTGCGATGGAGCTCCGTATGCCACGGCAAACTGGCTGCCACTGACGGCGGCAGTGCACAAATGCTGCGCAGCTAGCGCCATTCGACGGCCAACATCGCGGTTCCTGGTGTGTCCGCTGTGCCGTGCGTGTGATCATTGCTTGTACAGCCCTCTCGCAGTGTCCGGGGCAAGTATGGTGGGTCTGACACACCGGTGTCAATGTGTTCTTTTTTCCATTTCCAGGAGTGTATATATATATATATATATATATATATATATATATATATATATATATATGTGTTATTGGCTGAATTATGAGGAGAGACTGCAGAAAGTAAGTTTATGTTTCCAAAAGCTAAAGTTAGCTTCACACCGATACTGAAGAGACAAAAATCCTTATCTGAGCACCTGCTGCCACACCAATGACAGGCCCGCTGTCACCACGTACCACAATATGCCTGCTCTAAGGGTGAATGGGAAAGATCGGTTGTGTTTCGATAAATACGTTTTCATTTTAATTTGTTGTAAGATACGAGGAAAGTCAGCATCAGACGTAAATGTTTAATCTGTTTAGTGCAGATCGATTTCAGTTAATGTGTAGCTATTTTCAGTGCAATTATAACCAAACCATGATGAATCACCGTGGATAAAATCGCACATAGTACCATGTCGCCATAACAGATAATAAACGTTTTGAGCTTTTGAGCTTTATGGGCTAGCTTTAGGAGTGAGTCGTGCTGTGAATATCAAATTGGTGATTTATAGCAAGGCCCAGCAAAACGGGTTACAGTGAGCTGTGGGAACGTTGACCTTTGCAGGACAATATGTAGGCGAAGAGTATATAGTGTGACCTCACAATGTCCGGGGTGAAAGTCACTTTGCTGATTGATGAGCAGCCAGAGGGGCTATTTTCCGGTTTATAGCTTTGTCTGGCCATTGAGATCGAAGCTTTTATTCCTTAAGATGGACCTCTGTCACCGGGTGGTAGGCGTTAAGAGTTTGTTAAAAGAAATGCATGAGCAGAGAAGAGTCTCCTGGCTTTACTGAAAACGTGGGAAAATAGCTGACCTACTTAATGATCAGAAGTTGCAGAAAAGATGACGACCAGCCACATGGATAGTTTTTTTCACAATTTCATAGGACCTGTAATGCGAAGAAAGCTGGTAGCTAAATGAGCACCAATTGCTTTTTTAGAATTGACATCAGTAGGATGTGACATTAGTGGGAAGTTGTTTAGAAAGTGGGTAAGAAATTAAATTAACTCTCTTGATGACATGTCGTCCATTCTAGAAGAAAAGTTTTCTCAAAGAAGCGATTAAGCCAATGACTGCTTTTGAGATACTTGTATAATATCAGCTGTGGAATTGTCTGGGGTCCAGTATTTGAGTCCTGTGCTGCCCCATCGTATTGCTGAACTTCAGAGCTGATAAACGGGGTGTCTTCACTCTCCTCACATTACACTGAAGATTACAGTGAGAATCGCTTATTCCTTCAGGGTGTTAAGACAAGCAAGAGTAATATAGTTCGAATTCAAGAAAGGTTTTCCTGTCTAATAATGGACAGTGGTTGCTGGATATTCTGGATTCTTAGGTTTTTGTTACATTTAATACGTCACTGTGATCGTCATAGTGAGGCTGCAAAACATTTCATATAGCCAGATGTAAGATTCGTAAGCAACTCCACTTCCTTTAATAACTTTGTCAGCTCGGTGCTTTAATTTGCAATTTTCATCAGAAACGACGTCATTGTAAATATTATACTCACATCATTGTTTGTTAATGCTTTATAACTAATACCGTCGTTTGTAATAAACCATAAAGTGCATTTAAATTTGAGTTTATTATTACATTTAATCCGTTTAAATGATAAGTATTATGACAATTTCCCCACCAAGCGATTCGCTGCTAGAACCTAAATAGGTGACAGCGTTAGTAAATCTGTTATCGGCACTGAGTCTCAAGCGTGCGCCTGATTCATAATTAATTCAGAGTCAGTAAAATTTCACTTTCATGCGTGCGGGATTTTGCATGCGTAATGAACAGCGTAATGAATGGATTATCAATTTTCATTCAGCACAAATCCAGGACAACGGCATCAACACTGGAGCAGGTATTTATACCTACTAGTAGATTAGAGATTGAATAAACTGAAAAATTTAATTAAATAAAAGGTGGTACGTGATGCGTTAAGGGAACGAAAAGTTTATTTTGTTGGGAGACTGGAGCCCGTTAGATGTTAGGTGTCAATGTACCGGACAAAGAAATGACAGGGAGGTAGGCAGGGAGATTAATTTGTACAGCACAATCTAATCACTGCTAAAAGTAGGTGTAAGAGTCATAAATGATGGTGTATATGTGGACAGTAGGTTTCACGTAGGTTTAACGAAGCATATATCGAAATAATCAACAACCATAAAAGAATTTTAATTCATCGAGTGCTTTCAGGTGTTGATTTGAAATTAAATTTCTTTTATGCATCTGTTTGTTGGTTATTTCAATATATGCACCTACAGCTTCTGAAAATGGATAAAGTACTCGAGTTTTACGAAGTGCCAGTTAGGCTGAAAAGGGGCGGTTCTTCACTCATTTGGTTTTAAATGTGCTACATCAGAACGCCACATAGCGAAATCGATGTATTCGTAGCTAGGAAGGTAGATTCCAAACAGGATTTTAAAATGAATACGTAACCAGGACACTTTAAATGTGCTTTTAACATGGTGTGTATGTTATAAAATGAGGATTAAAAAAGAAGAAATTGTATAAAGGGAGTAAATTGATGAGGTGGAATCGGGTCGACTTGAAGTAACCAATCGAATTATGCGAAGAAATACAGCGGATTAAAGTAGTTAGCCGGGAGATGTGAAATAGTGAATGCAGCAGAAGAAAATTGTGGCAAGGACAGGTACATAATGTATAATACACTCCTGGAAATGGAAAAAAGAACACATTGACACCGGTGTGTCAGACCCACCATACTTGCCCCGGACACTGCGAGAGGGCTGTACAAGCAATGATCACACGCACGGCACAGCGGACACACCAGGAACCGCGGTGTTGGCCGTCGAATGGCGCTAGCTGCGCAGCATTTGTGCACCGCCGCCGTCAGTGTCAGCCAGTTTGCCGTGGCATACGGAGTTCCATCGCAGTCTTTAACACTGGTAGCATGCCGCGACAGCGTGGACGTGAACCGTATGTGCAGTTGACGGACTTTGAGCGAGGGCGTATGGTGGGCATGCGGGAGGCCGGGTGGACGTACTGCCGAATTGCTCAACACGTGGGGCGTGAGGTCTCCACAGTACATCAATGTTGTCGCCAGTGGTCGGCGGAAGGTGCACGTGCCTGTCGACCTGGGACCGGACCGCAGCGACGCACGGATGCACGCCAAGACCGTAGGATCCTACGCAGTGCCGTAGGGGACCGCACCGCTACTTCCCAGCAAATTAGGGACACTGTTGCTCCTGGGGTATCGGCGAGGACCATTCGCAACCGTCTCCATGAAGCTGGGCTACGGTTCCGCACGCCGTTAGGCCGTCTTCCGCTCACGCCCCAACACCGTGCAGCCCGCCTCCAGTGGTGTCGCGACAGGCGTGAATGGAGGGACGAATGGGGACGTGTCGTCTTCAGCGATGAGAGTCGCTTCTGCCTTGGTGCCAATGATGGTCGTATGCGTGTTTGGCGCCGTGCAGGTGAGCGCCACAATCAGGACTGCATACGACCGAGGCACACAGGGCCAACACCCGGCATCATGGTGTGGGGAGCGATCTCCTACACTGGCCGTACACCACTGGTGATCGTCGAGGGGACACTGAATAGTGCTGTTCCAACAGGACAATGCACGTCCGCATGTATCCCGTGCCACCCAACGTGCTCTAGAAGGTGTAAGTCAACTACCCTGGCCAGCAAGATCTCCGGATCTGTCACCCATTGAGCATGTTTGGGACTGGATGAAGCGTCGTCTCACGCGGTCTGCACGTCCAGCACGAACGCTGGTCCAACTGAGGTGGAAATGGCATGGCAAGCCGTTCCACAGGACTACATCCAGAATCTCTACGATCGTCTCCATTGGAGAATAGCAGCCTGCATTGCTGCGAAAGGTGGATATACACTGTACTGGTGCCGACATTGTGCATGCTCTGTTGCCTGTGTCTATGTGCCTGTGGTTCTGTCAGTGTGATCATGTGATGTATCTGACCCCAGGAATGTGTCAATAAAGTTTCCCCTTCCTGGGACAATGAATTCACGGGGTTCTTATTTCAATTTCCAGGAGTGTATATTTGATTAATGGATTAATGGAAATGGAAAAAAAATGCAGCAAACGATGGAGACAAAAGAGTATATAGATATATAAATAAACGTATCCGAAAGAAAGTGCCAAATATCTAAACAGAAATAACAGGAACAAAATGTAAGCTTCAGAAGCATACGAGTCTACAGAAACAATGAAAGCCACATATTGGAAAATGAAAGAAATATATGGAGAATAAAGAAGAAGCTGTATGATTAATATTATGTGGTATTACGGTATTAAGAAGGGCTGCGCGACCGAAAACACTTGAAATCAGTATGATTTAGCAGGAAAGGGTGCTACAATGTGAGACGCATCTGACAGTGCACTGAAAGTCCTGAGTAGCAAGAAGCCATTTGACGTACTTTCACATTTATTGACGGTCTTGCGCGAAGGATCAAGAATGACCCGTTACGCACGAAGTACGACAAAAGTGCAATGCCAGCTGGCGTATAGAGGAATGTAGTATCCTTAATGGCAAAGACATTTTTTGGTATGTGCGAGTACTACTGAACTATCTGTCTGATAAGTTATGTTTAGAAAATACTAACGAGAATTATAGACTCAAGAAAGCAACGAGTCTCTTACACACCTAATTGACTTGTGTATTATACTGTAGATTACATAATATCACTTGATGATATGTACTTGTTAGTAAGCTTATTATGAGAAATATTACAGGATTTGTAATTAAAAATAGAAGCATACTACCTGAGATGTATCATATACACGAAGACCATTTAACTTACGGCCCATAGGACGAAAAGTTAATGTATGCACATGAATTTTTGTGTGCAACCAGTTCTCGTTTTAAGTACTGCGTTTTCGTGATATGTTCCACTTACTTGGCAAAATCTACACATTCTGTCTATGAGACAAAAAATATATTTAACGTCGAGTGGCCCATAATGAACACCGAAATTTAACCAGTTTCTGATAATTTGAATATCTTTACGTATGTCTTGAATACTGGATGGTTTGCAGCTTTGGTGTGTGTCATGAAAATTCTTTATAATGCGTATGTGTAGACCAAATGTGTTGTATTTTTTTTATATTTATTCAGTCTTATCTTTCCGGCACAACTTTCGATGAGAACAGCTCCATACCTGCGGCTAAGTAACAAAAGACCGTCAAATTTTGTAGCATTACCTCTCAACACATTAATAAAAAAATTAGGTGAGTATACTTTAGCAGGTCACCAAAATATTTATTGCATATACAGTCATTGTATATTAAAATGGATCATCTACGGAGTCCCTTATCACATCGCAAAAGGAACATGGCAAGACTACGAAGCGTTACGTAATATTAAAATGGATCATCTACGGAGTCCCTTTTCACGTCGCAAAAGGAAAATGCAAAATGAGCTAGTAAGACAAATTAAACCCATGAAGAACAGTCACAACAGATAATCCAGTCAAGGTATCTGACATCTTAAGGTATGCCCTGAAACTTGTTGTTACGTATGGAAAGCAAATTACAGATTTTGTAGGTGTTGCACGCAGAAAGAAGTGTGATTATATGACGTAAGCGTCTTTGTTATTTGAACAGGCAAATTTAAGTTTCAGAAAAATTTGGATAAGGTTAACTATCAATCTATCTGAATACTGGACAGTCATTTACCCCTCAGTTACAAGTTCTTGTATGTTGGCACAGGATATGACATGCTCATGGTGATCGTTCAGTGCATGTTATATGTTGCAAGTAGAAAGTAAACATCGTCGTATGAATGGTAGACGGGGCCACTACCCTGTGAATGCGAGCATAGTCAGCCCTCCAACACCACATGAAAAGTAGTAGCTTGGTAATGCATAGAAACCATCACTCCTGTTTTAATAATTAAAACATGGCAGCACTACGACGCGTTACGTAATGTAACTCTCATAACACTATGTGATCAAAAGTTTCCAGCCATTTACGCTGGTATTAGTAGACATTAAAATGATATACATCCACTCTTCGTCCTTATGATGGCTTGAATTGTGTGAAAACTTTCAGCTAGGTGCATGAATGTCTGTAAACAAACAGCAGCCCATTCTTCATCAACAGCCGAAACCTGAGAAAGCAGTGATGCATGACACTGGGATCTGGAGTGCAGTCGCCGATATGAGTCACCCCACAGGTTTTTCATTGAGTTCAGGTCGGGACTGTGTGTAGGCCGCCCTAATTCAGGAATGATATTTCCCTCAGATAACTGCCTCGCAGATGCTGCTTTACGACAGGGTGCAATGTCTTGCTCATCCAATCTTCGTCTCCAAACTGTTCCTTTGCTGTATGCAGTACATAATGTGTAAAATGTGTTAATGTCATTACACATTTGGCCTTTCCTTAAGGAGAATTGGAGGACCCCAGCTTAATCACGATAAATATCCCCATACTGTATCACATCCTCGTCTGTACATCACTTTTGACAGCACACATGATCGTGGTTAACGTTCTCCAAACATTCACCATGCCCAAAAACCTACGGTCGGATTTTCATAGGGCACAGCGTGATTCTTCACTCCATTTTTCTCGTTTCAAGTCATTCGTTATCCAGTGGTGTTGCTCTTTACCCGATTCGTTAATTTATCCTCCAGTACGGACTATATTGCTAGCTGGTGTGCTGGCAGTACATTCTAACTTACGTGTGATTCCTTCCGCTAATTTCATGTGATTTTCAATACCAACCTTCGCTACCTAAATGGCCTCTATAGAGAGTACATTAGATCTGGCTGGTCTTCTGATTATGTGTTGTTGTTGATTCGCGCTTCCTCTTCACTTGGGCAGCTCAGAAAAGCTGAAATGTCCTTGATGGATTCGTTACTCACCTGACATCCAATGAAGAGTCACGTTCTAGGTGAATCTGCTCTCCAGACTGACCACTTCTAGTCTTACTGTTTTTGTAATGACAGCACAATACTCATCACCTCCTTTTATGTCGTGTGTCCGACTCTCTTATACTCTAGAAGTAGGTTCGGAATTAGATAGTGGTCTCTTGATGTGTCTGATCAGACAGTGTCTTTAAGTACTGTTGACAGCAAATCTCATATCCACACAGGAATAATTATTGACTAGTAAGGTACAGGATAGGTAAACAGGGCACGTTGGCTGCCGGACTGGAATGCTGACCCCCATCTGAGGACACAAAAATCTAATTTTAAAACGTTAATTAAAACAGATCACTAGTAAAAACACAATGATTAATTAGCATTGGAAAATTTTGGTGATCTACACCGATTATTCAGTTGTGTAAAGGAATGAGAATAATTCAAAAAAACTTCAAAAGAAAAACAGTCTTATGGCCCCAACTTTTAATTAATAAAAATTAATTTACACAGATATAACATTATCATTGCTGCAGGTCTGAATTCCCTAAATGTAAAATTAAGTAAATTATCAAACTTTGTGAATATGAAAATAACAAAGTGTAAACGATAATAGGTTTCACAAACACTGAAATTATCAACATCTCACAAATACGTGAATTAACTGTTATGTTATGATAGCCTGAAAGATCGACAAAGCAATTAGCACATTTTCGACTTTTGGCGTTTACATCGGCCGCGTGTCTGAAATCCGTGCATGAGAGCTCAAGTGACAACAACTGGCAGGAGGGCCTGCGCACACAAGTAACGGCTTCTAGAACACAAAAAACCGATTAGTAATAAGTAATTCACTAAAACACTACAATCAACAGCCAAGCACTGGGTAGCGCCATATGCAGGAAGAGTTCATTCAACAATCACCAATTACGTAAATTTTCACTTGATAAATTTATAAACTACAACAAGCTCAATGTGGTGATGTCCAGACAATCCGCACACGGCCGCTGTTGTCGAGCGGTTCTAGGCGCTTCAGTCGGGAACCGCACTACTGCTGCGGTCGCAGGTTCAAATTCTGTCTCTGACATGGATGTGTGTGATGTCCTTAGGTTAGTTAGGTTTAACTAGTTCTAAGTCTAGAGGACTGATGACCTCAGATGTTAAGTTCTATAGTGCTTAGAGTCATATTAACCATTTCAATCCGCACGCAACCTTAAATACCAAAGCACCATTCGACGGCGCAAAATTACTACTATTGTAGTTGCCAACAAGGAAGAACTTTGCAGTTCCAGTTTAAATTAGCGGCTGATGTTTTATACAGAGAATAAAATTTGATCCACAAAACTAACCACTGAACATATTTACAATAATAATCAAAAAATAATCGCCGAATATCGGCCACATTTCTAATTCAAGATAAATACCGCGGTACAGCGGTACCACTTATCTGGAATTGCAATACCAGCTATCCCGGACCCACGTCCAAGTGGTTTAAGAAATAACTGGTGGGAATCAAAGTGGCTACACGGAGCAATCCCATTTAAAAGTTCCACCACGAAATGGCTCACCATTTAAAGATAGTCCTGGAACTCGCTGTTAACATACACGCCAGGGTAAACCACTTCGCTCTCCTTAGGTTTCGAGATAGACACGACTGAAATTAAGTCGGAACTCATCAAATACAGTGGAATGTCAGGTCTTAAATGGCTACACAGGATAATTGAAATGGCCTGGGAGTCGGGACAGGTTCCATCAGACTGGACAAAAGCAGTAATCACACCAATCTTTAAACATGGAAACAGAAAAGATTGTAACAACTACAGAGGTATCTCTTTAATCAGCGTTGTGGGTAAAATCTTCTCATGTATTGTTGAAAGGAAAGTGCGAGTATTAGTTGAGGACCAATTGGATGAAAATCAGTGTGGGTTCAGGCCTCTTACAGGTAGTCAGGACCAGATCTTTAGCTTACGGCAAATAATGGAGAAGTGCTATGAGTGGAACAGGGAATTGTATCTATGCTTTATAGATCTAGAAAAGGCATATGACCGGGTTCCTAGGAGGAATTTATTGTCTGTTCTACAAGATTATGGAATAGGAGGCAAACTTTTGCAAGCAATTAAAGGTCTTTACATGGATAGTCAGGCAGCAGTTAGAGTTGACGGTAAATTGAGTTCATGGTTCAGAGTAGTTTCAGGGGTAAGACAAGGCTGCAACCTGTCTCCACTGTTGTTCATGTTATTTATGGATCATATGTTGAAAACAATAGACTGGCTGGGTGAAATTAAGATATGTGAACACAAAAAAAGCAGTCTTGCATATGCGGATGACTCAGTTGTGATGGCAGATTCGATTGAAAGTTTGCAAAGTAATATTTCAGAGCTAGATCAGAAATGTAAGGACTATGGTATGAAGATTAGCATCTCCAAAACGAAAGTAATGTCAGTGGGAAAGAAATATAAACGGATTGAGTGCCAAATAGGAGGAACAAAGTTAGAACAGGTGGACGGTTTCAAGTACTTAGGATGCATGTTCTCACAGGATGGCAACATAGTGAAAGAACTGGAAGCGATCTACTCTCTTCTGCAAGAAGGAAGTCAGTACCAAGACTAAGTTATCTGTGCACCGTTCAATCTTTCGACCAACTTTGTTGTATGGGAGCGAAAGCTGGGTGGATTCAGGTTACCTTATCAACAAGGTTGAGGTTACGGATATGAAAGTAGCTAGGATGATTGCAGGTACTAGTAGATGGGAACAATGACAGGAGGGTGTCCACAATGAGGAAATCAAAGAAAAACTGGGAATGAACTCTATAGATGTAGCAGTCAGGGCGAACAGGCTTAGATGGTGGGGTCATGTAACACGCATGGGAGAAGCAAGGTTACCCAAGAGACTCATGGATTCAGCAGTAGAGGGTAGGAGGAGTCGGGGCAGACCGAGGAGAAGGTACCTGGATTCGGTTACGAACGATTTTGAAGTAATAGGTTTAACATCAGAAGAGGCAGCAATGTTAGCACTGAATAGGGGTTCATGGAGGAACTGTATAAGGGGGGCTATGCTCCAGACTGAACGCTGAAAGGCATAATCAGTCTTAAATGATGATGATGATGATGATGATGATTCTCTTCTTTCATTTACGCCAGTTATATGACATAACGGTACCCTTATATCTATATATGTAGCAGATATTTTCAGTTTCGTTTTTGCAATGTGTAGCTAGAGCCCCGTCCTAAATTTGTTGTCTATTCCGATTCACTAAGTGCCCTTCACTCATTGAAACGTGTGTATCCAGCAGATAAAATAGTTCAGAACATCCAGGATGCCCTCCTCCAACTACAACGACTCCGGAAGGAGGTGGTTTTCTTCTGGGTTCCAGGGCACGTCTGCATTGCTGGGAATGAAAGGGCACATCTCGCAGCCAAGGAGGAGTCTCTCGATCCGCAAGTATTTCAGTGTGCCATCCCCCTTCACGCACTCGCCTCGCTATTGAGCTCAGTCATGCGTCGGTGGGAGGATGATTGGATGGAAATAATTGACAATAAACCTTGTTTTGTCAGGCCCACATAGCGTGTGTGGTGTACTTCTTTCCCGCCACGTAGACGGGACGAGGTCCTCCTCACTCGACTTCGGGCAGGCCACGGTCCTGTAACGCATTGTTTCCTGCTCTGGCGAGAGGACACTCTAATGTGTGATACATGTGGCGTCCAGGTCACTGTGCGCCACGTTTCATTGGATTGTGTTTAATTTTCTGACCAGCGGACAGCGGCTGATTTGCCGGGGGATCTACCATCTCTTTTGCGACATACTCGAACGAATGTGGTTAAAGTTATAAAGCCTTAATTTGACAATTTCCTGTGGCCTCCTTGACGCTCCTTTCTCGATTTCCTTACGTTTTATTTTCTTATATAGGATTTTGCATCTTTTCCCGCTTTCTGTGCTTCTATGCTTCCATTTTACTAAATTTGTCCACATTCGTTTCTTTTAATGTGTGTCAGGGCGCTGATGATCTCGACGGTGAGCATCCGTAAGCCCCAACACACATGTACACACACACAAACACACACACACACACACACACACACACACACACACCGCTGTAGTCAGCCTAAACACATATGGCTCGTCACTTATTTTATACGACGTCGTTTATATGATGGCCAGTAGCGACAGAAGGTATCGGTTTGTTAAACGTTAAAATCAAAATGATTCTTAAAGCTGAATTGTACGTGCTCATTCGACAGATCCGTCCCGCATTACTCAATCTCGACACATTTTTTGTCGATAAGAATTAACAGGTACAATAAAACACGGAGAATAACCAATACTCCAAGAGCGACTAAGCACCAGCGCTCCTCCGTGGCGACAGCAGTCACTGCGGGCCAGGGCGGTGCTGTCGCTGACCGTGTAGTGATTATACCGATTATACTTCCTATTTTACTGATCCTGTTAATGGCACCACTCAAGGAAATGAGCACCTAGAATAGCGCTTTAAAAGTCATTTTATTGGTTCAGGGAACAAATTGAATCTTTCGTATGGCCCGGCACGTCGCATGAAGAACGTGGTGAGCAGAATTTGTTTGCGCTTCTGCAGCTACACTGCCCAAAACCGAAACAGCAAATATCTGCCAAAACATCACAGAACACGCACTTGATGACTCTCTGGAGAGACATACCGTGTATATATGGAGCCCAAGAATATGGGAAATTACAGGCCACTCAGAACCTAAGACTATGGTACACTACTTTGCTTCTTATCTTCCCAGATCTCATTTAGGCACTGGCCGATGGCCTGTCTCTGTTCATTTGACATGACGCTCCTAGGTTGTTGGATAGGAAATTTTACTGTGTTAATCAATAGCCTGAAAATGTCCCTGTCCTGTATGGTGCCATCTGTGACGCTAGGTGTTCCAAAATCACTTCTTATCTGCTCTTCCGGCCACCCCGAAGTGATTTCTGATTTGGAAATTACACTATGAATTTTCATTTTTAGCCTGTTGTCACCCATTCTGTATATACTATCGTAAAAGTTTAAACTTCTCTGATTTATTTTAGCTATGCTAGTTTCTATGTTTCTGTATATGTCTTCTTTTATCCTCTTCGTCCAGTTGTTATCTTTATTCTTTTGTGGTTCTAAATTCCTTTCATTCTCTTCCAGTACTTCTAGTTCGCATGTTCTATTCAGTGCTGGGCATTCAGATCCCTTTAATGGCTCCAGTTTAATTACTTTCGTGTAGTTTTTAATTTTTACCCCGAACGATAGTGATCTTTTATTATATCGTTTTTGGATGAATTGATATCGTATTTCCATCTTCTTCGTTCTTTCTATACTTGTAGTGTTGTCTAATCCATTTCATCGTATCCATTCTTCCAAGTACTTGAACTTATAAACTGTTTTGATGTTTCTGTGTTGAGGTTGGATATATTATTCTTTGTGGTGTTTATGATAAAAGTATTCCATTCTCGCACAAGATACAGGTAATTCTGTTGCAGCTGCAATATCGCCTAGTATTTCTATAATTACCTTTGCGTCTATTTTGTTCTTAGAAATTATTGCAATATCGTCAGCAAAACCGACAGATCTCACCTAAAATCATTCTCTTCTTTGCTAGATGTAGTCCTTCGATATTTTTTTCTTGTAGCTCTTTACCCCCCCCCCCCCCCTCAGGCCTTGTATAAGGCCAGCTTGAAGAGAATCGGTATTGGCCCATCAACCTGACGAATACGTGTGTTACTTTCGTGCCCATAAAGAAACCAGGCGTTGCCTAGGTATTTATTTATTTAAATCTTCTATTAGTCCACCTCCTTCCCCCCCCCCCCCATGATTCACTCCCACCTCTCTTTAATCACCTCCTTCTTCCCAGTCTCAATGCTTCCCCTCCTCTTTATTATGCTATCCTCCCTCCTCTCTCTATTCATACCCCTCTCCCTGTCTGTCACAATTAACCCATCAACTCTCACTGCCAATTTCTCCCACCTCCTTTCTCTGTCCACCTCATTTCCTTTCCCTGTCCATTTCCTTTTATCATCTGCCTGTTCACCTCCTCCTCCCCCAATCTGTATCTCTTCCTACCCCTACCTCGGTCCATCTCCCCCCTCTCTCCATTCTCTATCCATCTTCCCCTCACTCATCTGTATTTTCTTTCCACCTCACCTTCCCCTATCTCTGCCTATCTTCTTCTTGTACCTGTGCCTACTCTCTCCTTCCCTCTCACTGTCTATCCATCTTCTCATGCTCCCTCCTCTCTCCTCGCTATCACCCCAACAGGAGGGTGGTGGTCTTTACCCCTACAATAATCTACACGTATTTAACATTCCGCGCGTATTTGTGCACATATTTCACTTGCACGTCTAGCGAGTTTCGCTATGCAGGTTCATTTTCACGCATTTCAATGTTTACGTTGTATCTCGTGAACTACGTGCTCTAAACCGATGTAATTTTGCATGGACATCCGCGGATATACGTGGCTTCCGTCTGCGAAACATGTGAAGGTAGTTAGTAGTAGCAATAAATTAAAAGGTCATGGAAGATGCTGCAGATTCTCACGCTTCTCATTGTTTATGACGTCATTCTCTTGAACTATGTGTCATATTTTTGTGGGCCCATTCAGCGTCAAATGAAGATACTGTCTGCAGAAAGTGTTGAGAATAGAGTTCATAGCAACGGAGTAATAATTTTAAATGTCTTGCACGGTGCGGTAGTTTTTCACGCCTTCAAGTTTTATGACATAGTGTCTCCAGAAATAAGTGTGGTACGATGAATTATTCAAAATTACAGTCACACTCGCATTATTTATTTTGTTGCCAACCGGTTTCAACCGGGACAGACAGGGCGACGACTCCAGCGAGCTACCAAATGGTGTAAATTGCCCTGAAGATGACCCCATCGGGAGCTGAAACCAGTTGGCGACGAAATAAATAATGCGATTGTGACTGTCATTTTGAATAATTGATTATAAGTAAACCAATCGCTGTTATCTCCACGCAACAATGTTGTCTAAAAATTTGTGGTACAATGGTGTAATTTTTCTGGTACATTCAGCTGTACATCTGAATATCGTCTGCAAAACGTCTCACCAATGCATTTGCCAGTAAAGGGTAATAAATGAAAACGCCGTGCATCATGTGGATGTTTTGATGCATAAAGTGTAGTAAATGGCAACCTTTTACTCTTAAACGATTTTCTGGGTGTCGTCAAGTAGAAAAATTTTCGTTAATGTTTCGAATTATGTGTAGAGTTTGTTGCATTTCTCTAAGTGATCTCATTCTCATATACTTGATAAGTAAAATATGGGTATCCTCGATTGTGGCCTATACTGCTTTTCCAGCCCCTCCCCCAACCTCTTTGACAGGTGGGAGGTTGTTACTGTCACTATGATAATTTGCAGACTGTAAATGAGAAGTGTACCAAGTTCGGCTGAAATCAGACCTATGCTTTAGGAGATCATGCATACGTAAATACACAAGTACATCGCTTTTTATAATTTGTACGGATTCTAAGCCGAGGAAAATAGATATAAATTTTTTGTTAATGTCAAATGATAGGCACTGAGAACGGAGACACACAGACAGTGAGCGGTAGACCGCAATGAAGTTTTCTGGCGTGGTTGGCGTCAGGATGTGCCAGGGGCATGTAAGTCATAGTAAATAATTAATTACCAGTGTGGAGAGAGATGGAAACTAAGCAAGGACTGATGGTGATCGAGATGACATACTTAAGAAATAGACGATTGCTGTATAGGTGACGTGTTGGAGCTAGAGAAAGAATTCAACCGTTTGGAATGTATCTAAATTGTGCTGTGGAATGACAAGTATGTAAAAAAAGAGCCTTTGGTTAGTCGTTAACTGAGAATAAACGATCACAAATTCGCTTAAACACCAACTGAGTGTGCGATCTAATATGAAAGACGCCATTGTCTGTGAGCTTTTAACCTCCACCCTGACTGAATATCTCATCTAACCTATTCTACATAAACTGGATTTCTAGAAACTGCTACATTATTACGGTCCATCAGTTATTTGTATCCCTCAATAATTTTAACGACAAACTGCATAATATTCAAGAAGGAGTATACGGTCTAGTGGATACGTCTTCAGAGACCACAGGGACAATCGCCGACTCCGAATGACATGAGATAGGCGCCACTTACTTCCATAAATCAAGAACACGAAGAGTAGAAGGGAACCAAACATAAACTGAACCACATGCTAGTACTAAGTGTAATACAAATTTACGTTTTAAACCTATATGCAGATTAAATGCTTGTGTTTCATCGTAACGAAACATATCATTTTAAATGTTTTCTTACAGGCGATATTGCTCGAATGGTTGATATATATGCTTAGCAGTGTCCCCAAGTATACCACACCTTCACCTGCCCATGTTAGGCAAAATTTTCTGCCTGACTCATGTAGTACTATCACCGTCAGAGGGTGGTACGGGACTACAAGGCCCACCGCCACACCTCCAAAGTGAATTGCAGTGACGCAGTCATTGCCTTGTGGAAATTTACTGCCTCACCAACACAGTTAGACCGCAATAGACCGGTGATGCTGTATTGTAACATATCACCCCGGACTACAAGCCCTTTAAAAAAAAAAAAAAGAAAAAGAAAACCCCAAGTATGTGTTTTCAAAACGTTAGGTTAAGTGTCATTTTACACGGTTCAAAGTAATTATTAGCAATTTATCGCCAGTAACTCATTTACTACAAATAGCACAATTCCCACTGATAGAAACTATGTAGTACTTCTCATAACTGGGATTCACACTCATGTAAAATTTTTTGAATGACATTATGTTTACGCCATGTAACAGCAAATGACAACGACACGTAAATGTGTCAGCGTGTATAAAGTTGACATGGCTTAAAGCCAAAGCATCTGCACTTGATAATGGCCTAAGGCCGAAAGTGCAATAGTGTAAATAAAAAGTTTAACAGTCTATGGCGTAAACATGATGTCTTTCAAAATACTATATAGTAATTACGAAAAATCTTCAGGTGTCCAACGTTAGGCATAAGCATGAAATTATCTGTGTGACAGCATTTTTGCCACCGTAGTAGGTTTACGTATTTCCGATAAACTGCCGGTAGCAAGAATGGCCAACAGAAGCAACAAAAAGATTTGTTCTGATCTACAGCCGATATTTTTTATTCTTCCTACTAGCTACCGTTTCCTCTCTATAACAGCAAAAGCATGGTGTAGAATACAATTTGATATAAAATGACTATCTGGAGAGCCATTATATGATGCGCATAATTTTTTATTTAATTGCCTTGGCCACGGGGTTTATTGAACAGAATTATTGGATTCGCCTACGTAACAGCCATCTTCAGAATTTACAACAGATTTCGATGAAGAGAGCATTACGAGCTACTACCTTAACACATTCAAAAACAAAGCATATTGTAACATAAATGTAACATACAATTATGGATAAGGGGATGTAAGCCGAAAGGTTAGGGTCCATGTACCATCTTGTGCCATTTCCTATTACTACCTTATTGGTATACATACCTCTGAGGGTAAACCTTTGGCTATCACAATTTTACTTAATTACAACACAGATTTAGCCAGATATCAGATGTCAATAATTGGGCAATAAAAACGTGCACGAATTGAATAATAAGATGGTGAACTCGCTCATAATTTAATTAACAGGCAACAGTCAGATCTTCTATAACAACAGCTTCAGTTAAGTAAAATTAGCAAATGCAAAAAAGGCAGGCCTTCAAAAACAACAGCTTCGGTTTAGTAAAATTATAAAAGGGGAAACAGCTGAGCCTTCCTTAGTAACAGCTTCAGTTAAGTAAAAGGACAAAATAAAAAACAGACAGGCCTTCTTCGATAACAGCGTCAGCTACGTAAAATTACCAAATAGAAAACAGGTAGGCCTTAAATAATAACAGCTTCAGTTAAGTAAAATTAAGAAATACCAGCAGGCAGGCCTTTAATGAGAGCTTCAGTTAAGTGAAATCACCAACTGGCAAACAAGCAGCCCTTCTTTAGTAAAGTCTTCAGAAGACAGGCACACAGTCTATAATAACAGCTTCCGTTAAGTAAAATAACCAAATAGGAAACAGACAAGCCTTCATTAATAACAAGTCCACTTAAGCAAAATTACCAAACAGAAAACAGGCAGGTCAAGTGATATTCGCTATTTTTGGCTTCATTAAAACAGCAAACTTACGGTCAGAAGGCGAATAGTTGTTTATAAAGAATGATTAATGTATAATAAGGCGTTGCATAGCGACGGTGGAGTTCCCTAAGTAATGTAATTCGTCGTCTTTGAGCGGCAATATAAACTGAGAAGAATACGGATCGATATGCAATCCTTCACTATTTTGTTCACTGGAGAACAAATGAAGCCTTGAACGCTAAACACTTGTACTGTTTTTCTTAAGTAAGACGGGCGCAGATTTGTGGTGGTCCGAACTAATTTTTACTAAATGTATAAAAACGCGTTCCGTCTGAGTGAAGTGTAAAAATAGGAACTGTTATAACTTATCGTGACGACACACGGGTGAAAAAAAAATGGTTCAAATGGCTCTGAGCACTATGGGACTCAACATCTTAGGTCATAAGTCCCCTAGAACTTAGAACTACTTAAACCTAACTAACCTAAGGACATCACACGCACCCAAGCCCGAGGCAGGATTCGAACCTGCGACCGTAGCAGTCCCGCGGTTCCGGACTGCAGCGCCAGAACCGCTAGACCACCGCGGCCGGCCACACGGGTGACGCAAGAGGACAATGGCTATATAAATAAGCGCTCAATGGGCATGTAATGGACGTAAAAATCTACCTTCATTGTTTTACTAAGCATAACGTACGATACATGTTTTAGTTATAATAAATATTTGTTCTGGAAATACTGAATCATTTAGCAGTGCTCATTCCTACCATTTCCTCAGTATTATTTTCATTTTAATTATGCTTTTTTTCTAAAATTACATACACCAAGGTCAGCAGTTCATTTAGCATGTTACATTAAAAAACTGTTTTAACGTCTTCTTGCATCAGCTCTAATATTGAATTCCCTTTTTGTATGATGTTACAGTTGTTTTTGCGCCCTTAAGAATTTTCTCGTCCCTTAGGTAGTTGTGTTGTCATAACGATAGCTTCACAACCGGGTATGATCGTATCTACGATCATGAATTATTAAGAAACACGATAATGCAATTTCTTAATCTTTAGCACGCTAGCTATGACTGCCTCAAGCCACACCAAACTGTAAGTAATGACTATTCACATTTCATAGTGCAACATCTTATGACAACGGTCAATCCATGATTCTCACCCCAATTGTGATTGATAAAGCAGTAAAAGAAATCTCAGATCCCAACAGTTCCATTGAATAACCACACCACTTTTATTTTATAACTGCACATTTGGCCCCAAACAGGGACTTGACCAAAAATTATTTCTAATACTTGTAAAATTTTCTACGTGCCTATGTTAACAAATGATGTTTCGTTTCTTCTTCTTCTTCTTGTGTTACGTCCTTTGTAGGACCACGGGTAGCCCCTTCGTGGACTGTATTCTCCTCTGCTTCTCCCAGAACCTCTTCATTCCTTCTCTTCGTCTCTCCCGCTCTTCTTCCGAGATCTTCAGTGTCAGTTCCTCCTGTCAGCTCCACTGGTGACATTCTAATCTTTTTCTGTATTCTTCTCTGTCATTCAACTCAGGCTTATTGGTCGGTGTATAATTTATTCCTGCAATTTTCCTTTCACTCGACCTTGATCCCCAATTCCAACCAGTCCTTCCGAAGTTCAACAACACACTTGGTTCCTGTCTTTCCCCTTGTCTTCCCTGTTGTTTCTCACACTCTCTTCGTAATTCTGTACATACTCATCCTAACTACATGTCCGGCAAACCTTGCCCTTTTGAGTCTGATTTCTCCGGATATTGTTATAATGTTCCGGTAAAGTTCTTCCCTAGGTCTTCGCATCCACCTCTCTCCACCTCTTTTGGGACCTAGTAATTTTCTCAGTATTTTTTTCCCTAGTTGTTCTGCCCAATTTCTTCCTAGTGTCATCGTCTCAGAAGCATATAATACTGCACTCCTAACCGTTGCCTTGTAGTGGCTTATCTTTGCCTCTGTGGAAATATTCTTTTTATTTTATACCTCTCTCGTCATTCAGAAGGCTGACAAATGGTTCAAACGGCTCTGAGGACTATGGGACTTAACTTCTGAGGTCATCAGCCCCCTAGAACTTGGAACTACTTAAACCTAACTAACCTAAGGACATCGCACTGTGGCGTTCGTTCTGTTATTCAGTGGTTTGGTATTTTATTAATTTGTAAATGAAAATGATAATCTTATTTTATTACACTGAGTAATTACTAAATAATTTTTCTCCCGGCTAATGATTTGGTCCAGTTGCTAAAGAACTCCAAGTTAACGTTGTGCTAATGTGTTGTCTGTAAGTTGTGTAAGTGTCACTAAATCACAGTTCATACAACAGATTCAATATAACTATTGATTATGATGGAAACAGTTATCTTCAGCAAAATGATCATGAAAACCAACCACTGAATATCAGCCGCGCACAACACTGACGTATGTTACCTGAAACAATATTCTTCGCAACTCGTGCGTAATTAATTTCGGCTCCATACATCAGCTAGAAAAGTTTGTTATAAGGATCGTGCTATGAGCATTGTTTTTAAAGAACCAATCTGATTTGAATTATTTTCATTTAAATGAGTTCGTGACCACCGGTGCACGTTTATTTTTACACGTTTGTATTACCTTCGGCATTTATGTCTGCTGAGTTGCGTAACTTAAATTTGCCGCTGAGATAATAGTTAAGATTGCGGCAGACAATTGATAGAGACTTTCAGTTCTTAGAGCAAATAGGATAAGTATTTGAAACGCTTATTAAACTTTACTTTCGTATTGTGCATTATTTAGACTTCATCAAGCAAACATTTGATTTTTTTTCTAAGGAAAACACAGACAAAAATGGCTACGCTCCTTGCAGCGGAAATAAATAATTCGCACAGATAATGCTTACTGAGAGAGGAATTAAAGTTACAAATAATTATTCACTCATATTTATAATAATAATGAACTCTATTCTCAGGTAATACAGTTCCTTAACAGACCTGAGTTTGATATGCGTCCGCAACCTACAAAAGCCAACCAACAAAAGGTAAAAACAAAGGAAGACAAACGCAGATCATGAAAGGAATTTACAATTATCATTGTGTTTGTATGATGCACATCGATATATCCAACTACATCATAAAATATTATATACATAATTAATATTTATCATCGTTTTCACTGTTTTTTATGTGTCGAATAGATAATGTTTATAGCTATTAGAGGCATAATTTCTGCTCGTCGCACTGTAGCTAAAATGTATCTCTTGGATGTTACAATGCCGCTTGGGCTGAGAAAATGAATTGGTTTCTCTATTGTATTTTCTTTTTATCAGTCCACGTAATCCACTTAGATATGCTACTCTCAAGATGCAAATGTTTAGTTTCAATGTTGTTTTAGACATGATAAAATTATAGTTGAATCGAGTACTTTAAATGACTTCAGTTACTGTAATTATCTCGGAAATTGCAGTGGATAGTGGATACTTCCCGGATTAACTTATACCCTCCCCCCCCCCCCCCCATTAGGGTTCACTGGACTCGGAAAACCGGTAATAAAACCGTCCAAAGGGCTTAAAGAAAGTACAGCAACCTACTTTTAACAGTCAGGCTTGACAGGAATGTAATAAAATATACTAGAAAATGCAAATTTATGACTCTGTTGTAAGCATCTGAGATAATGAATGTTTCTTCGTGGTGGTATGTCATAACAATTTCCAAAGTCACTCACTTATCGAATGTCATAAGAATTTGCTGCTGACGTCGTAAGACCGCTCCCGTGTCGAGCATGGAACGCAGGCATGTAGTGGCCACTGCTGGACCGCCCCCGGCCGAGTCGGTGGGGCGTCGGTTGCCGTTGGCTGTATCGTGGTTAGGATCTGCTGCTGGCTAGAAGTCGTGCTGCAGCAGGTCTTGTTTCTCCTTTCCCACGTCCCTCAGTTTAAGACGGGTACATTAAATGTCAAAATATAAGCATCAGTGACAAGATAATTACTATTCTCATCCGGTGGAAAAGTTTATTAGTGTCCATTTCGCTCGCATTCACACGGATGGAAGTAAACTGTTTTTGGAGTATGTTCTGTATTTTGACACTGCAGTGATTCACATGTAAGTTTATCACAATATGCACAATTTGAACACTGCACCGTAAATCATACAAGTGTCCGAAGTGTGCTTCATTTACTTACGGGGAATGTAAATATTTTCGTGACGCGCTGCGTAGCCAACGTTGCATTACTGTTTTGCCGCGCGGCTGGCTGTACAGGCTGTCACATTATATTTGGCACGCGAAGACGCTTCGTATCAAACTACTTCAGGTCATCAGTTCAAGTTAATTATTAATACAGTCAACAGTACTCAACGTTCAAAGCGTTGCTGCTAACTTTGACACTCCAAGACCGTTCATAAGGTTATGTGATCACAGTTTTTATCACTGTTCATCATTATTCACAATGTAAATCACAGTTCTTCACGCGTCCACTAGTTCGTGCGAAACACGTTTCACTGTTCAGATTGCTGTCAGTAGTTTTCCGCAGTACTTAACAGACAATCTATATGCAAATGACACTTTTAAGTAACGAAGTCTTGTACACTTGCACATAAGTTCATATTACCATGACTGTACAACAAAATTTAAAATTTAACACTGTCACTTAAATATTAGACAATATAAAACTTTCAGAATCTGCTACATTATGTTGACCATGAGATCATTAATGAAGTGTCCAGATTACAGTACATTTCCAGTTTTATTACAGATACATATATTTATATATTTCTATTTTTAATTTTTTTATTGGGATTGTTATTTCTCATGATCTTGGGACAGATGTCCATGTTCGGTTTATCTAACCGGAATGTTGCTCATAAGAGCATTTTAAAGGACTTCGTAATGAAACCGTGTACGTAAAGCAGTGCACATTCAGATTTCGCTTCACTAGTGGTGAAAGAAGTTTATTTTTTTTTTCCTCAGTCACACAGCTCACACACCACCAACACTCGCTACGTGTGTGGGACTACATGACTCAGTCTTATGAAAATACTTTTGTTATGTCCATTCTTACACACGAACAAATATATTATTTAAGCATTTGAATCATTTCTATGCTACGTATAGAAAGGTAAAATTCCTCACATTAAATCAATATCACTCAAGTGTTTATCAAGTTATTGATCCCTTTTAGAGTAAAAATACATTTATAATGGAGATTCTCTACTCCTTGTTCAAATAATTCAAGAACATTACAGTGTAACACTTGACATAAAAGCTTATAAACTAATACATACATAATATTATCACATTATTACTGCTAATTATTTTACCATAAACATTATATTTTCAGTTATGGGATAGCGCACTTGCACTTCTGATTGGTTCTTTATACATTCACTTCGTTTTTCTTAGTCCAGGGGACCGAGTAAGATGCTCTGCAATAGGTCTTGTGCGGATATACTTTCATATTATACTGGTAATCTTTTATGATTCCAGGACGTTCAGTGAATACTTCGAGGTATCCGGATAATAATTCTGTTAATCGTCTAGCCTCTGAAGCATTAATGCAAGTTGCCTCCTGTACTTTCCCTTCTTTTGGTATGACGATGTCACTCACGTTTCTGGGTGTATCGTTATTTCGACTTTTTGTGACACATCTGTGGGTGCTTATGATCCAACACTAACAACTACTATTTGCTGACAGAAAGATTCATTTTTCTCATCAGCTGAAAGTTTCGCACCGAACTCCTTCCCGATTCGGCATTAATGTTATGGGTCTGTATTGGTATTTAAGTGCACATGTCCCACGGGCGAGATCAATTACAGCTTCCCTTTCCCGTAGGAACTCAAGGCCCAGAAGCACCGGTACTGACAAGTTATCCATTAGTAGGAACGTGCCTAATAAGCGATCCTTTCCAAAGGAAACTTCCACCTGTGTCTGGTATTTTATACTCTGTGCCTTTTTTTACCAATACTCCTATAACGTTGCAGTTTGCAACCGACAAAATCGGCAATCTTCTTATCTCCTATAATATTTAGAAAAACTGCGTGTTCATAACTGATACACTCGCACCTGTGTCAAGCAGAATAGTAGTTGTTATGCCACTTACAGCTCCGGTGACACTTGCTTGGACATTTTCCCTTTCAGAGACAGCAGGTTCATGACATAGCTCAACTTCGATCCTGTTGCCATCCTGATACCCTATCATGTTTATGTTTTGTTCCGTCGACCTATTGCCTTCATTGTTGGCCTCGGTCACCTGGCGAAGGCCTACATGGACCGATATTAGTTTGTTGGCTTCCGTGTGTTTTGTTTTGCTTCCGAAGGTACCTCCACTATTCTATTATTTTGTGAGTTTTCAGTCGGAGGAGGCCTGCTTCGATCCCACCACGGTGGATATTGATTGCTTGGTATAGGTATAGCCTGTACATAATTTATTGGCTGACCTGAATTGATAGAATTTTGCTGCGGCTGCCAATGACTTGGCCCTGGCTGTCGCCAATATTCACTGTCATCCCGCATATTTTTAGGCTTGTCTTTATATGGACTGTCTGACCTGTTGTCATTTCGTCTCTATCGGTTGCTATGGTTATTGTTTGGGTTTTCATTGTGGTGCTGCCTCTGATTACCATTCGGTTGTTGGTGTTCTTCGACCTTTTGATAATTACTGTTATTATTATAAGGATAACCGAAGTTTTGGTTGTATGGATTCCTACTACTATTATTATTATTGTATTTTCCGTTACTATAAGCTTTACTTTTATTTTTCTTTGGAATACCTTCGCCCCTATTTCCATTCTTTCCATCCCATGAATTTTTTCTATTAGGACTATTGATATTGCTGATCACGTCAGAATTTTTTATTGCGACTCCTTGCACTAGATCCAGAGAATCGATTACAGACAGAAATTCTTTCAGATCGGTGTCTGTAACATTAAATAATTTTTCTCTCATATGTATGGGTAATCTAGCTTTTAACACTCGCAATAAGTCTGTGGTGGCTACTGGGTCATCCCAGTACCAGGTCTTGTTAATATATTTTTGAAAGTACTTCCTTAAGAAACCTGACTTCGGAATGTACATTTCTGCATTGTAAACAACTTTACGGAGTCGCTCTTGAGTAGACGCTGACCAGAATTGATCAAGGAACGTCTTCTCCAAGTATGGAAAGTCTTGTAAGTTTCAGCTGCATTTAATGCCCAGAGCGACGCATCACCAGAAATGTGTGAAACCACAAACTTTTTTTTCCGTTCTTCCGACCATGATTTTGGAAGAACACTTTTGAAGTTTCGAATGGAGACTACTGGATGTATGTTTTCCTTGCTTTGTTCGTTAAATATTAGAAACTGTCTATTCTTAATCAGGCTTTCTTCTTGCATCAAAGTAGTTAAGTGCATGGAATTGCTATCATTCGCAGGTGGTGTGGTTACTTTATTACAAGTGTATTCTATTCCACTATTATTGTTCCTCAGTGTCACATATTGCTCTGGTAATATCGATTGATTACCAAAATTTGGTCTTCCTTGTGGTGCATTAAAATTCGCCGTTAGATTATCTGCGAACTTTTGCCTGTCAGTATCAGTGTTGTCATAACTGCATTCTGTCAGATTTTCAAAGTTTGCTTTCGGATTTCCGAGGGAATGTCCTCCTGCATTGTTTCCACAGCGGTAGCCAAGGCTTTGAATAGGTTCTCTAGTCTATCTACTTCGGTTTGAAGACTGTCGACCTGAACTGGAATGTTTGCTAATGGTTCAATAGTGGTTTTTACTGTATCGATATCTTGCTTAAAATGGGTAGTAAAAGCATTATCACGATCGACCAACACTTGATTTATCCTACGGACATTTTCTTTATCTCTTACCAGAAAAATATTGTTTGTATTTTCCATAAATTTCTTTTCATTTTCTTTGTCCCTGAGCACCTGTTGCTGTTTTTGTATAAGCTTTTCCTGTCTACGTTTTCCTTTCCTTGCTGACGTGGTCTTTCTCGCTTCTGCTCTTCAAGCTCACGTTGATTTTCACGCTCCTGCTCTTTAATAGTAAACTTTTCAAATAATGCTGTTAGCATATCCTGTATGGACATAGCTTGAGCATTGATAACTTCTGCATCTTGCCCAGAGGAAATGTCATTAATTCCTAACTGGTTGAATGCAGGAGTGTCAGTTTGTTTTGGCTACTCCTCAGTTTTACTATCACTCCGGACAACAGTTACTAAATTATCATTCATAATTAAATTTTCTAATAATTCGACAGAAATATGGGTAGATTGTTGTACCTGAGACTCTGATGTCATCTCTGCATCAATATGCTCATTCGGTTTATTTTATTTCTTTTGTTTAACAAAGTATCACCAATAAAACATAACAAATATATAAATCACTGACAAGCACCAGTTGACACAAAATGATCTTATAACTAACACATATACACCAATAACACTTAAAATATTATTTTCGCAGCCAGAATATTTCATTGTGTGCTGCTATGTAATTACTGCACGTGAACATCTTATCTGTGTTCATTGAGAGTGGGGGACTGCACTGCTTATATGAAGTTACTGTTGCACTGGCGCAGATACAGATTCGTACAGTAGTTCGGTTGGAAGATGTCAATGCTCATGAAACAAGTAAATAAACAATGATTAATAGTGTATTTTTGCACCCCGTACCTGTAACAGATCACAATTTCAATTACTAAAATGAAAAAATGTACATTGGTGGCCCCACGTTGGGCGCCAGTGTGGCGTTCGCTGTGTTATTCAGTGGTTTGGTATTTAATTAATTTGTAAATGAAAATGATAATCTTATTTTATTACATTGAGTAATTACTAAATAATTTTTCTCCCGGCTAAAGATTGGGTCAAGTTGCTAAAGAACTCCAAGTTAACGTTGTGCTAATGTGTTGTCTGTAAGTTATGTAAGTGTCACTAAATCACAGTTCATACAACAGATTCAGTATAACTATTGATTATGATGGAAACAGTTATCTTCAGCAAAATGATCATGAAAACCAACCACTGAATATCAGCCGCTCACAACACTGACGTATGTTACCTGAAACAATATTCTTCGCAACTCGTGCGTAATTAATTTCGGCTCCATACATCAGCTAGAAAAGTTTGTTATAAGGATCGTGCTATGAGCATTGTTTTTAAAGAACCAATCTGATTTGAATTATTTTCATTTAAATGAGTTCGTGACCACCGGTGCACGTTTATTTTTACACGTTTGTATTACCTTCGGCATTTATGTCTGCTGAGTTGCGTAACTTAAATTTGCCGCTGAGATAATAGTTAAGATTGCGGCAGACAATTGATAGAGACTTTCAGTTCTTAGAGCAAATAGGATAAGTATTTGAAACGCTTATTAAACTTTACTTTCGTATTGTGCATTATTTAGACTTCATCAAGCAAACATTTGATTTTTTTTCTAAGGAAAACACAGACAAAAATGGCTACGCTCCTTGCAGCGGAAATAAATAATTCGCACAGATAATGCTTACTGAGAGAGGAATTAAAGTTACAAATAATTATTCACTCATATTTATAATAATAATGAACTCTATTCTCAGGTAATACAGTTCCTTAACAGACCTGAGTTTGATATGCGTCCGCAACCTACAAAAGCCAACCAACAAAAGGTAAAAACAAAGGAAGACAAACGCAGATCATGAAAGGAATTTACAATTATCATTGTGTTTGTATGATGCACATCGATATATCCAACTACATCATAAAATATTATAGACATAATTAATATTTATCATCGTTTTCACTGTTTTTTATGTGTCGAATAGATAATGTTTATAGCTATTAGAGGCATAATTTCTGATCGTCGCACTGTAGCTAAAATGTATCTCTTGGATGTTACAATGCCGCTTGGGCTGAGAAAATGAATTGGTTTCTCTATTGTATTTTCTTTTTATCAGTCCACGTAATCCACTTAGATATGCTACTCTCAAGATGCAAATGTTTAGTTTCAATGTTGTTTTAGACATGATAAAATTATAGTTGAATCGAGTACTTTAAATGACTTCAGTTACTGTAATTATCTCGGAAATTGCTGTGGATACTTCCCGGATTAACTTATACCCTCCCCCCCCCCCCCCCCCCATCAGGGTTCACTGGACTCGGAAAACCGGTAATAAAACCGTCCAAAGGGCTTAAAGAAAGTACAGCAACCTACTTTTAACAGTCAGGCTTGACAGGAATGTAATAAAATATGCTAGAAAATGCAAATTTATGACTCTGTTGTAAGCATCTGAGATAATGAATGTTTCTTCGTGGTGGTATGTCATAACAATTTCCAAAGTCACTCACTTATCGAATGTCATAAGAATTTGCTGCTGACGTCGTAAGACCGCTCCCGTGTCGAGCATGGAACGCAGGCATGTAGTGGCCACTGCTGGACCGCCCCCGGCCGAGTCGGTGGGGCGTCGGTTGCCGTTGGCTGTATCGTGGTTAGGATCTGCTGCTGGCTAGAAGTCGCGCTGCAGCAGGTCTTGTTTCTCCTTTCCCACGTCCCTCAGTTTAAGACGGGTACATTAAATGTCAAAATATAAGCATCAGTGACAAGATAATTACTATTCTCATCCGGTGGAAAAGTTTATCAGTGTCCATTTCGCTCGCATTCACACGGATGGAAGTAAACTGTTTTTGGAGTATGTTCTGTATTTTGACACTGCAGTGATTCACATGTAAGTTTATCACAATATGCACAATTTGAACACTGCACCGTAAATCATACAAGTGTCCGAAGTGTGCTTCATTTACTTACGGGGAATGTAAATATTTTCGTGACGCGCTGCGTTGCCAACGTTGCATTACTGTTTTCCCGCGCGGCTGGCTGTACAGGCTGTCACATTATATTTGGCACGCGAAGACGCTTCGTATCAAACTACTTCAGGTCATCAGTTCAAGTTAATTATTAATACAGTCAAAAGTACTCAACGTTCAAAGCGTTGCTGCTACCTTTGACACTCCAAGACCGTTCATAAGGTTATGTGATCACAGTTTTTATCACTGTTCATCATTATTCACAATGTAAATCACAGTTCTTCACGCGTCCACTAGTTCGTGCGAAACACGTTTCACTGTTCAGATTGCTGTCAGTAGTTTTCCGCAGTACTTAACAGACAATCTATATGCAAATGACACTTTCAAGTAACGAAGTCTGGTACACTTGCACATAAGTTCATATTACCATGACTGTACAACAAAATTTAAAATTTAACACTGTCACTTAAATATTAGACAATATAAAACTTTCAGAATCTGCTACATTATGTTGACCATGAGATCATTAATGAAGTGTCCAGATTACAGTACATTTCCAGTTTTATTACAGATACATATATTTATATATTTCTATTTTTAATTTTTTTATTGGGATTGTTATTTCTCATGATCTTGGGACAGATGTCCATGTTCGGTTTATCTAACCGGAATGTTGCTCATAAGAGCATTTTAAAGGACTTCGTAATGAAACCGTGTACGTAAAGCAGTGCACATTCAGATTTCGCTTCACTAGTGGTGAAAGAAGTTTATTTTTTTTTCCTCAGTCACACAGCTCACACACCACCAACACTCGCTACGTGTGTGGGGACTACATGACTCAGTCTTATGAAAATACTTTTGTTATGTCCATTCTTACACACGAACAAATATATTATTTAAGCATTTTAATCATTTCTATGCTACGTATAGAAAGGTAAAATTCCTCACATTTAATACAATAACACTCACGTGTTTATCAAGTTATTGATCCCTTTTAGAGTAAAAATACATTTATAATGAAGATTCTCTACTCCTTGTTCAAATAATTCAAGAACATTACAGTGTAATACTTGACATAAAAGCTTATAAACTAATACATACATAATATTATCACATTATTACTGCTAATTATTTTACCATAAACATTATATTTTCAGTTATGGGATAGCGCACTTGCACTTCTGATTGGTCCTTATATATTCACCTCGTTTTTCTTAGACCAGGGGACCGAGTAAGATGCTCTGCAATAGGTCTTGTGCGGATATACTTTCAAATTATACTGGTAATCTTTTATGATTCCAGGACGTTCAGTGAATACTTCGAGGCATCCGGATAATAATTCTATTAATTGTCTAGCTTCTGAAGCATTAATGCAAGCTGCCTCCTGTACTTTCTCTTCTATTGGTGTGACGATGTCACTCACGTTTCTGGGTGCATCGTTATTTCGATTTTTGTGACACATCTGTGGGTGCTTATGATCCAACACTAACAACTACTATTTGGTGACAGAAAGATTCATTTTTCTCATCAGCTGAACGTTCGCACCGAACTCCTTTCCGATTCGGCATTAATGTTATGGGTCTGTATTGGTACTTAAGTGCACATATCCCACGGGCGAGATCAATTACAGCTTCCCTTTCCCGTAGGAACTCAAGACCCAGAAGCACCGGTACTGACAAGTTATCCATTAGTAGGAACGTGCATAATAAGCGATCATTTCCCAAGGAAACTTCCACCTGTGTCTGTTATTTTATACTCTGTGCCTTTTTTTCCAATGCCCCTATAACCTTACAATTTGCAACCGGCAAAATCGGCAATCTTCTTATCTCCTATACCTTCTAGAAAAACTGGGTGTTCATAACTGATACACTCGCACCTGTGTCAAGCAGAATAGTAGTTGTTACACCATTTACAGCTCCGGTGACTCTTGCTTGGACATTTTCCTTTTTTGGCTTATCAGAGACAGCAGGTTCCTGACATAGCTCAACTTCGATCTTGTTGCCATCCTGATACCGTATCATGTTTATTTTTTGTTCCGTCGACCTGTTGCCTTCATTGTTGGCCTCGGTCACCTGGCGAAGGCCTACAGGGACTGAAATTAGTTTGTTGGCTTCTGAGTGTTTTGTTTTGCTACCGAAGGTACCTCCACTATTCTAACATTTTGTGAGTTTTCAGTCGGAGGAGGCCTGCTTCGATCCCACCACGCTGGATATTGATTGCTTGGTGTAGTGTATAGCCTGTACATAATTTATTGGCTGACCTCAATTGATAGAATTTTGCTGCGGCTGCCAATGACTTGGCCCTGGCTGTCGCCAATATTCACTGTCACCCCGCATATTTTTAGGCTTGTAAATATGGACTGTCTGACCTGTTGACATTTCGTCTCTTTCGGTTGCTATAGTTATTGTTTGGGTTTTCATTGTGGTGCTGCCTCTGATTACCATTTGGTTGTTGGTGTTCTTCGGCCTTTTGATAATTACTGTTATTATTATTAGGATAACCAAAGTTTTGGTTGTATGGATTCCTACTACTATTATTATTATTGTATTTTCCATTACTATAAGCTTTACTTTTATTTTTCTTTGGACTGCCTTCGCACCTATTTGCATTCTTTAAATCCCATGAATTTTTTCTATTAGGACTATTGGTATTGCTGATCACGTCAGAATTTTTTCTTGCGTCTCCTTGCACTAGATCCAGAGAATCAATTAGAGACAGAAATTCTTTCAGATCGGTATCTGTAACGTTAAATAATTTTTCTCTCATATGTATGGGTAATCTAGCTTTTAACACTCGCAATAAGTCTCTGGCGGTTACTGGCTCATCCCAGTACTATGTCTTGTTAATATATTTTTCAAAGTACTTACTTAAGAAACCTGACTTCGGAATGTACATTTCTGCATTGTAAACCACTTTACGGAGTCGCTCTTGAGTAGACGCTGACCAGAATTGATCAAGGAACGCCTTCTCAAAGTCATGGAAAGTCTTGTAAGTTTCTGCAGCATTTAATGCCCAGAGCGACGCATCACCAGAAATATGTGAAACCACAAACTTTTTTTGCCGTTCTTCCGACCATGATTTAGGAAGAACACTTTAGAAGTTTCGAATGGAAAATACTGGATGTATGTTTTCCTTGCTTTCTTCGTTAAATATTTGAAACTGTCTATTCTTAATCAGGCTTTCTTCATGCATCAAAGTAGTTAAGTGCATGGAATTGCTATCATTCGCAGGTGGGGTGGTTACTTTATTACAAGTACATTCTATTCCACTATTATAGTTCCTTAGTGCCACATATTGCTCTGGTAATATCGGTTGATTACCAAAATTTGGTCTTCCCTGTGGTGCATTAAAATTCGCCGTTAGATTATCTGCGATCTTTTGCCTGTCAGTATCAGTGTTGTCATTACTGCATACTGTCAGATTTTAAAAGTTTGCTTTCTGATTTCCGAGGGAATGTCCTCCTGCATTGTTTCCACAGCGGTAGCCAAGGCTTTGAATTGGTTCTCTAGTCTATCTACTTCGGTTTGAAGACTGTTGACCTGAACTGGAATGTTTGTTAACGGTTCAATAGTGGTTTTTACTGTATCGATATCTTGCTTAAAATGGGTAGTAATAGCAATATCACGATCGACCAACACTTGATTTTCCTACGGACAATTTCTTTTTCTCTTACCAGAAAAATATTGTTTATATTTTCCAGAAATATCTTTTCATTTTCTTGGTCCCTGAGCTCCTGTTGCTGTTTTTGTAAAAGCTTTTCCTGTCTACGTTTTCCTTTTCCTGCTGACGTTGTCTTTCTCGCTTCTGCTCTTTAAGCTCACGTTGTTTTTCACTCTCCCGCTCTTTAATAGTAAACTTTTCAAATAATGCTGTTAGCATATCCGGTATGGACATAGCTTGAGCATTGCTAACTTCTGCATCTTGCCCAGAGGAAATATTGTCATTAATTCCTAACTGGTTGAATGCAGGAGTGTCAGTTTGTTTTGGCAACTCCTCAGTTTTACTATCACTCCGGACATCAGTTACTAAATTATCATTCTTAATTAAACTTTCTAATGATTCGACAGAAATATAGGTATATTGTTCTACCTGAGACTCTGATGTCATCTCTGCATCAGTATGCTCATTCGGTTTATTTTATTTCTTTTGTTTAACAAACTATCACCAACAAAACACAACAAATATATAAATCACTGACAAGCACCAATTGACAGAAAATTGTCTTATAACTAACACATATACACAAATAACACTTAAAATATTATTCTAACAGCCAGAATATTTGATTGTGTGCGGCTATGTAATTACTGAACGTGAAAATCTGTTGTTATCTGTGTTCATTGAGAGTGGGGGACTGCACTGCTTATACGAAGTTACTGTTGCACCGGCGCAGATACAGATTCGTACAGCAGTTCGGTAGGAAGATGTCAATGCTCATGAAACAAGTAAATAAACAATGATTAATAGTTTATTTTGGCACCCCGTAACTGTAACAGATCACAATTTCAATTACTAAAATGAAAAAAATGTGCAGTGGTGGCCCCACGTTGGGCGCCAGTGTGGCGTTCGCTGTGTTATTCAGTGGTTTGGTATTTTATTAATTTGTAAATTAAAATGATAATATTATTTTATTACATTGAGTAATTACTAAATAATTTTTCTCCCGGCTAAAGATTTGGTCAAGTTGCTAAAGAACTCCAATTTAACGTTGTGTTAATGTATTGTCTTAAGTTGTGTAAGTGTCACTAAATCACAGTTCCTACAACAGATTCTATACAACTATTGATTATGATGTAAACAGTTATCTTCAGCAAAATGATCATTAAAACCACCGAATATCAGCCGCGCACAACACTGACGTATGTTACCTCAAACAATATTCTTCGCAACTCGTGCGTAATTAATTTCGGCTCCATACATCAGCTAGAAACGTTTGTTATAAGGATCGTGCAATGAGCATTGTTTTTAATGAACCAATCTAATTCGAATTATTATCATTTAAATGAGTTCGTGACCACCGGTGCACGTTTATTTTTACAGATTTGTGTTACCTTCGGCATTTATGTCTGCAGAGTTGCGTAATTTGAATTTGCCGCTGAGATAATTGTTAAGATGGCGGCAGACCATTGATAGAGACTTTCAGTTGTTAGAGCAAATAGGATAAGTATTGGAAACGCTTATTAAACTTTACTTTCGTATTGTACATTATTTAGACTTCATCAAGCAAACATTTGATTTTTTTTCTAAGGAAAACACAGACAAAAAAACGCGATACAAATCGCTGCCATCAATGTCTGCAGTCCTTGCAGCGGAAAGAAATAATTAGCACAGATAATGCTTACTGAGAGAGGAATTAAAGTTACAAATAATTATTCACTCATAATTATAATAATAATGAACTCTATTCTCAAGTAATAATTAACAAATAATTACAATTTCTTAACAGACCTCAGTTTGGTAGGCGTTCGCAACCTACAAAAGCCAACCAGCAAAAGGTAAAAACAAACAACGACAAACGCAGATAATAAAAGAAATTTACAATTATCATTGTCTTTGTATGATGCACATCGATATTTCCAATTAAATCGTAAAATGTTATATAAATAATTAATATTTATCTTTGTTTTCACTGTTATTTTATGTGTCGAATAGATAATGTTTATCACTGTTAGAGGCATAGTTTCCTCTCGTCGCACTGTAGCTAAAATTTATCTCGTGGATGTTACAACACACACCCAAGACTGAGGGAAGATTCGAACCTGCGACCGTAGCGGTCGCGTGGTTCGAGACTGTAGCGCCTAGAGCCGCTCTGCCACACCGGCCGGCAGAAGGATGACATCATCTTCTTTATCCTCTCTGTTACTCCCTCCTTGCAGCTGTTCCTTCCTTTTATGAGCTCTCCCAGGTATTTAAATTAGTCCACCATTTGAACAGTGTCTTCCGGTGTTTCCCAGTCTGCAGTGGTATTTTATTTCTTTGTCTTGTTATAGGCTATCCTCAGTCCCACCTTTCTGGCTACCTTACTAAAGTTGTCGAGTTGTGTCTTTGCGTCTTCTTCCGTCTTACTTACTAGTGCTATGTCGTCTGCAAAGGCTAGGCGGTCCACTTGAGCCTTGTTGTCCATTTTGTCGCCCACATGGGCCTTTGGTATTATCATTTCCTCGTTTATTGCTCTCCACTGCCTGATCACTTCGTCCAGTGATATATTGAATAACAATGGTGACAATCCATCTCCCTGTTTAACACCAGTCTTGATCTCAAATTGACGGCACTTATGGCCGGGCGGTTCTAGGCGCTTCAGTCCGGAACCACGCTGCTGCTACGGTCGCAGGTTCGAATCTCACCACGGGCATGGATGTGTGTGATGTTCTTAGGTTACTTAGGTTTAAGTAGTTCTAAGTCGAGGGGACTGATGACCTCATATGTTAAGTCCCGTAGTGCTTAGAGCCATTCGAAATTCTTCTGACAGTGCTCCTCCTAATCTATCCCTTGCTTTTGTGCATGCCAGAATTTCTTTCATGAGTTCTTGTGTAGTTCTATCAAGTCCTCTATTCTTCAGGATCCGAACAATAGTCTGTCTGTCGATGGAGTCGTATGCCTTTCTGAAGTCCACGAAGGTTGTTACTATCTTTTTAATTTTTAATGCCCTGTGTTCTATCAGTTGCTTCAGGATAAATATCTGTTCTACACAACCTCTTCCCTTCCTGAATCCCTCTTGGTAGTCGCCAACTGTACTTCCTACCTGTTCTTCTACTCTGTTGAGCAATAGTTTTGACAGCACCTTGTATCCGACCTCTAGTAGCGATATTCCTCTGTAGTTGTTTGCATCTCTCTCGTCCCCCTTCTTATGTATTGGTACTACAATTGCATTCTTGCATCCTTCTGGCAACTTCCTCGGAGAGGAAGACGGAAATTATGCTAGTCGATAACGTAGTTTAATTACCGAGAGGAAGGAAAAGAAAAGAGACCCGAATATTCTGAGACAACATAGCGGTAATCAAGCCATCAAAAAATAAGTGAGAATTTTGCATGCGCACTGTAGTGCTTCAGTAGCGACGTTGCTTTTCAAAGTCGATCCACATTCTTTCTGTCTCCTTCCCGCTACAGAAAATCAGCTTTATTTTATCTTTCAAAGTAAAATTCTTGGTATTCTGGTAATAGAACCTTTCTCCATTGTTAGAATAGCTGTATCACATTTTCTATATAGTGGATATTTTGTGCAATTTGCAGTGAAGAACACCTTCATTCATTTGTCTGAAACGTTTAGGTTCCATTTCCCTCCTTGCCGGATAGAATTTCATTTGTTGCTCACGCGAGAGCGGTGCTCTTAGCGGACTCCCAGCAACCAGTGCACCACGTCACTGACAAACGACGAAAGCCTTGCGTTGTGGATCAGTAGCACGTAACGTACTGACGAAAATGGCACATAGTAAACAGAGACAGATGACAACAGGAGACCGGAGTGAAGACGTTAACAGTATTCCATACCCTTTACGATCGCGAGCGGCAGGTTCCCGTGTGGAAACTGAGCCATCTCTGTAACAGAGGAAAGTGACCTTAAGGTCCAAACTCTTTCCGTTGCAGCTAAAATAACTTCGGTGCGTTAATGGAATTACTGAAACAGTAGTTTGACGCAGTAAATGAGACTATAAAAACACAAAATGAGACTGTTAATACCCTATTAGATGCTGTAAGCGAATCAGTAAAAACACAGCTAGGCACAATCAAACCAGATCTGCATAAATAAATTACGGCTGAATTAAATATCCAGTTGGGTGAGGCGCAAACTAAGATCAGCGATAAAATTCAGAAAATTCAGAAACGGGTGAAAGGTGAAATACCTGAAGTATCTGGTACATTGAACACAAAAATTCAAGCAGATACCAAAGAAATAAATTCAGTTAGAAATACGGTAACTGACATTGAAAGTATAGTAGAGGATCTGTCGAGGCAGATAGAATCAATCTATATCGAAGAACAGGTTAAGAACATCGTGAAAGCACACGCGGAGGTATTATCGGAACACTACGGTGAATGGACAAAGTTTAAAGACATTTTTATCGAAAAGAAGGTCAGGGAGGAGCTTAGAGAGACTGTCAAGGACGTAAGTTACGAAATCTTAGCTGCTCCTGGTATGTCGGGAGACGAGGACCCTTAGACGGGATCTTCCTCAGTGGAAGCAGCAAGTAGTGGACGAAGTCACAATGGTGAGAAACTGGGTAGAAAGTCGGCACGCGCATGCGCAAACTATAGGGAACAACTCTTTAGACGGTGACGAATGTCAGTCAACTCCTTATGGTTCACCGCCTGATTACATGAAAAATAACAATCCTGTTCAGCCCCGAGTGGGGAAAATAAATGATCCTCCCACAACTAAGGGTTTAATGCAAGAGGAAAATGTGATTAATCATCGCGCATTTCCGGGTTTTCATCCTTAAAAATCAGAAATACACCCGATCGTGTTCCTAAAGTTTTTTTCCGGAATATTTCCCAGGAGCTGGACAGACAGACAGCGTATTCAGTTCGTCACTGGACTTATTTCCGGTGATGCAGCATTATACGGAACGGAAATGGTAGACACGTGTAGGAATTACAAAGGGTTTGAGAAAATGTCCTTGGCAAAAGTTTGGAATAATGAGGTACAGCAGAGATTAAGGAAGGAGGCCGGAAATTTTCAATGCGAAGCTTGGAAGTCTTTGAGAAGTATGTAACAAAAATTAAATTCTGGGATTCTCCAATTACTTCCAAGAACGTAATTATTATTCTCAAAAGCAAACTCCCAGTGTCTATCAGAGAGAAACTTGTAAATGTGGCCGAAGAAGACACAGATGCATTCCTTTCTGTGCTGGATTCCTTAGATTTAATTAGCGAAGATGTGCCCTGCAAGGTTGTAAGCGGCAAATTCTTCCCTGACTGCCAGCAGAATGAATCGCACGCGGACAACAATGCGCCGAAGGAGAGAGCGCGTTACCGCGATCGCTGGTACCAACCTGCAGGTCGTTAGGAAAACACAACGTCTATACCTTTAAACGGGAGCAGAAAACCAATTACAGTAATCAGCAGAGATACCACCCAATTTATAACCACCGGGTACAACATTAGAATGGAAACCGGCCATTTAATTTTGTGCCTTAGCAGTATGGAAATTCTCCACAAACGCGTGGTAATTTTTCAAATTGGCCAGCGTACAATCAAAGTTATAGATGGAAAAATAGCAAGTGGCATGGGCAAGGCGGAGGCAACCCAGCACAACATCAGAACAACTTTTCACAGGATAGAGGACCGCGGAACAATATTAAAACTGCACCAAATGCGAACTTCCCTTCACAAGGAAACGGTTTTGCCGGCAACCAAAAGATGGGGCGACAGCAGCCGTCTCAAGTATTCTACTTACAAGTGAACGCACCCGGTGAATTTGCCCCCGTTACATCGGTATTTGTACCACATAACTAGCACCAATATGAAACGGAACAAACGCTTAAGGCCATGAACGACAAACAGGCTAAATTTCCTGCGGAAAATTAGAGGCAGCGCCTTTCAGCCTCCTGGAGGTCGCTGCAGGTTTGAGTGGGGGCACTAACGAATCCTCTGGTTCTGAATATATTAATGCGATTCGGTACAACCATGAGACTGACCTACGAGATGACCTTGCACCTGACAAAGCCGCTCAAGGCATTAATGAAATTTATGATGAACGGGTTAAGGCTTCGATTAAGATTTCTATTGGCAACATTCCTGTCACAGCCATTGTTGATACAGGAGCAAATGTCAGTGTCATGTCATCATGTCTCTTCAAACAGGTGTCTTCTGTTTCAAAAGTTTTATCATTGCCGATTCAGGGTTGCTCCATATCGGGAGCGATTGGACCATAGAAACAGAAAGTTAGTTTACAGACGCCGCTTGAACTGCAGATAGAATCTGTTTTGGTGTCTTGCCACTTTGTAATAGTAAAGAACTGGTCAGTTCCATGTCTCTTGGGCATGCAGCTTCTTCGACAAACAAAAGCAGTGATAGATATTGAATCAGGAATGTGTACCTCAATCGCAAATCAACAACCAGTTGTTGTTAACTTGTTAAGGAGTAAAGTAAAGGCGGTGTTGACATTGAAGATCAGATTTGAAGACGACACAGGACAGACAAACCGTGGTTTGTTCAGCAAAATGACCTGACTACATGGAATGACATTGATGAAAGTGAGTATGAAGACTTACTTCCCGACAAAGATAAAATCGATGCTAAATCCAAGGAATCGACTAAACTCAGGGAGGAGCAGAAAGATAAGTTGTTCCATTTATTATTTACATGAAAATCTTTTAAGGAAACCAGGAATAATAAAAGGTTTCGAGTATCAAATGGAAGTGATTATCCACTCAACTTTCTGCAAAGCAAGCTATTCAGTACCCTACGCCCGACGACGACCTGCAAAGCATGAGATTAGGAAGATGCTGTTTTAGGATGTTATCGAGTTTTGGAATTCGCCCTTGTTGTCCGTGCTTAAACAGTAGTGTCAGACTAGTATTGCATGCCAGATCAATATACAAAATAAATGAACCGAAATGGACTCGGCCTGAAGCGCTAGAGGAGCATTTACAGAAATTTCATGTCATTTGATATTTGAGTGCGCTTGATATAAGAAGTAGCAACTGGTAGAAATTGGCCAAGGAACCCAGGGAATATACTGCTTTTTGTATTTGCCGACCGCTCATATCAGTTTAAGGTCATGCCCTTTGTTTTAAATGTAAGCTCGGAATTTTTTTTTCCTGCTCTCGATTTTGTGTTAGGACTTGAACTTATGGATGAGGTAACTTTTTATGTAGATGACGTGTTGATAGTCACAAAGAACTGGGAAGATCATTTAGCTGTTCTACGGAAAGTGTTTCAGAGATATCAAGAACATAGTGTCAATATTTGGAAAAGGTGAGGTATAGTTTTTAGCTCATGTGATTACACCTGAAGGGATTAAACCTGACCCAGGAAAGTTGTCTGCGATTAAGAATTTTCCTGCACCGTGTAACATCATAGATTAAGGGTCGACCTGCGACAGCAATCGCACAGCTTGCGTACGGGCCGCTAGACACCGCCGCGAGCGCTAAGAGTGCATTGCGATCGCAGGCGCGCGTGTTGCGTACGGGCCGCGAGGTGCCGCCACGAGCGCAACCGTATATAAGCGCCGACGGAGTTCGGCCAACCCTCATTTTGTTGGCATCTCATTTTTGCCTATTGTCTTAGTTGCTTAGCTCTTATTCGTTTATGGCTCATGTCATTGTGCTTTCTTTCAGCCATTCTGATTATTTTAATTTCCTCCCAATCGAGAAGTGCTCATTTTGGCATTTCACTTTTGCATATTTCTCATTTTGCTAATAATTTGCTCCTTAGCTTTTTATAGTTGAATTGATTAACATAGTCTCAAGTACTGTTTGTTCTTTTCAGCCTGTTCATATTTTGATGTTCTTTAAGTACTGTAATGATTATCGGAAGCATTTCTTCCCTTAAAATTGTGTAAAGTATTCTCGATGTAGGATTTGTTCTGTGACACAGGTGTAAGGTTTTGAATATAAATTATATACGAAACTGTGCTTTAAAAGAAATTTATTTTTTCCGTTTATATTGCATCAGACGACAATTTCGTGAAATGAGGGAGAAATTTGTGGGGCGAACCCATGGAAATAGTCTTAACTGATACCCTTTAAAAATAAAAATTTCTGTGTCACTGAAAGACGTGACACTGTAGGCAACGAATATATAAAGTATACGTCACAACCGCTAACTAAGAGGCCACTAGGTGGATTTCTCGGTCTTCCGTCTTTCTTTCGACGATTTCTGTCTGGTCAAGTAACGAATAATCCTGTTTTGCATTATCTTCTGAAGAAAAGTACGCCGCGCGGGATTAGCCGAGCGGTCTGTGGCACTGCAGTCATGGACTGTGCGGCTGATCTCGGCGGAGGTTCGAGTCCTCCCTCGGGCATGGGTGTGTGTGTGTTTGTCCTTAGGATAATTTAGGATAAGTAGTGTGTAAGCTTAGCGACTGATGACCTTAGCAGTTCCAACAGGATTTCATACACATTTGCAAATTTTTTTGAAGAAAAGTACGCATTGGAATTGGATATCAGAGTGTCAGAAATCTTTTCAGGCAATTACAAATGGTCTTTTAAACAGTAACATTCTCTGCCATCCATAAATGGATAAAGAATTTTGAATCATCTCAGACGCTTCGTTTGTGGGAATTGGGTCGTATTTAATGCAGATTGAATTAGTAGACGAAACAGAGAAAATCAGAGTGATTAATTTTGCGAGTAGGATCTTACCAGAAAGTGAAAATTGCTATTTAGTTACAGAGCTGGAGGCACTTGCAGTAATCTGAGCCTTCAAGACGTTTAATTATTACATGTTTGGTAGAGAGGTAAAATTATTTACGGTCCATCAAGCACTTTCGTATCTTCTGACCTGTAAGTTACAACATCCGCCACTGACCGGGTGGTGTATATTTTTGCAAGAATACGACTTTGATATTGTGTATTTAAAGGGCAAGGATAATACACTCCTGGAAATGGAAAAAAGAACACATTGACACCGGTGTGTCAGACCCACCATACTTGCTCCGGACACTGCGAGAGGGCTGTACAAGCAATGATCACACGCACGGCACAGCGGACACACCAGGAACCGCGGTGTTGGCCGTCGAATGGCGCTAGCTGCGCAGCATTTGTGCACCGCCGCCGTCAGTGTCAGCCAGTTTCCCGTGGCATACGGAGCTCCATTGCAGTCTTTAACACTGGTAGCATGCCGCGACAGCGTGGACGTGAACCGTATGTGCAGTTGACGGACTTTGAGCGAGGGCGTATAGTGGGCATGCGGGAGGCCGGGTGGACGTACCGCCGAATTGCTCAACACGTGGGGCGTGAGGTCTCCACAGTACATCGATGTTGTCGCCAGTGGTCGGCGGAAGGTGCACGTGCCCGTCGACCTGGGACCGGACCGCAGCGACGCACGGATGCACGCCAAGACCGTAGGATCCTACGCAGTGCCGTAGGGGACCGCACCGCCACTTCCCAGCAAATTAGGGACACTGTTGCTCCGGGGGTATCGGCGAGGACCATTCGCAACCGTCTCCATGAAGCTGGGCTACGGTCCCGCACACCGTTAGGCCGTCTTCCGCTCACGCCCCAACATCGTGCAGCCCGCCTCCAGTGGTGTCGCGACAGGCGTGAATGGAGGGACGAATGGAGACGTGTCGTCTTCAGCGATGAGAGTCGCTTCTGCCTTGGTGCCTATGATGGTCGTATGCGTGTTGGGCGCCGTGCAGGTGAGCGCCACAATCAGGACTGCATACGACCGAGGCACACAGGGCCAACACCCGGCATCATGGTGTGGGGAGCGATCTCCTACACTGGCCGTGCACCACTGGTGATCGTCGAGGGGACACTGAATAGTGCACGGTACATCCAAACCGTCATCGAACCCATCGTTCTACCATTCCTAGACCGGCAAGGG
The DNA here is from genome assembly GCF_023864275.1 of Schistocerca cancellata. Classification (NCBI taxonomy): domain Eukaryota; kingdom Metazoa; phylum Arthropoda; class Insecta; order Orthoptera; family Acrididae; genus Schistocerca; species Schistocerca cancellata. The sequence goes on along the minus strand of NC_064630.1, from coordinate 684,084,270 downwards.
AACTTGCTGTTCCAACAGGACAATGCACGTCCGCATGTATCCTCTGCCACCCAACGTGCTCTAGAAGGTGTAAGTCAACTACCCTGGCCAGCAAGATCTCCGGATCGGTCCCCCATTGAGCATGTTTGGGGCTGGATGAAGCGTCGTCTCACGCGGTCTGCACGTCCAGCACGAACGCTGGTCCAACTGAGGCCCCAGGTGGAAATGGCATGGCAAGCCATTCCACAGGACTACATCCAGCATCTCTACGATCGTCTCCATGGGAGAATAGCAGCCTGCATTGCTGCGAAAGGTGGATATACACTGTACTAGTGCCGACATTGTGCATGCTCTGTTGCCTGTGTCTATGTGCCTGTGGTTCTGTCAGTGTGATCATGTGATGTATCTGACCCCAGGAATGTGTCAATAAAGTCTCCCCTTCCTGGGACAATGAATTCACGGTGTTCTTATTTCAATTTCCAGGAGTGTATTATGTCAGACGCACTTTCTCGTTCAGCAGAAGGTCTTCCAGAGAGAAGTGATTTGGTAGAAGAAATGTCGAATTAAAAAGTTCTTCTTATGCTGGATCCCATTGATAGGAAATATTTCTTGCAACTGTGCAAGCAAATCTAGACTCTATAGAGCACAGATCCTAAGTGGAGAAAAGTAATAAGGCTTCTTCAAGAAAATCCGAACGATAAGTTGTCTAAATTCTTCAAGATTCATAATCAGGTATTATTTCATCGCACCTCTGTGTCCTCAGATAATAGGTTTGTTTGTATACCTAGCAGTTTTGTCGAACTCCTTTTGAGGAGTACCCACATTTCTTGGTGCCACTATGGTCCAGAGAAGTGTAAAAAGAGGATGACTACTTACTGTTAAGTTCCCAGCCTACATAGCCGGATACACAAGTTGTTAAACTACTGTCATCTGCCAAAAGGCGAACCTCTGAATATTCCTACTTTAATTCCATCGAATCCGATCATCGTACAAAGACTTAATCAGCTCATTGGCATTGACCTGGCTGGCCCTCTACCGATGGGTAGTGCAGGTGTCAAATACGAGTACCTCGTTGCTGTTCTCGACAACTTCACAAGATGTGTTCGATTGTATGTCATGAAAACATTGTCCTCCACCTACAATACGCCGCTTTGAAAATCACTATTTCCCTAGATTCGAAGTCCCTGAATCTATACTTTCAAATAATGCATCCAACTTTACTTTCCGCAAATGGCGTGAATTTTTGGCCCATCACAATGTCAAGCGTATCTTAATACCACGTTTTAGGCCTCAGTCGAATGCGACTAGGCGGAGCTTCAAAGAGTTTAACAGATTTGTTCGCACGTACATTCACGACAAGCAAACAAGTTGGGTTGATTTCGTGGCGCCTTTTGAGGAGCTAGTCAATAATTTGCCACACACTTTTTAGTCAATAATTTGCCACACACTTCCACAGGTTGTACTGCACAGGAGTTGATATATCGAAGGAAGGAACAGAATGAGTCGATTGATCCTCTTCCTAAAATACCTAACCCTGAGGTAGTCTAGATGTCAAAATTCGAGAAGTTTTAAGTTCCATTACAACCAATGCTCAATTGAGGAAGAAAGTGTATGATAAAAAAGTAAACAAAGTTGTAAATTACCATGTAGGTGAAAAGATATTACTTAAGACTCATTTCAAGCCATCCTTAATAGGTAAGAAAAATCGCAAGTGGCAACATATGCAGCAAGGTCCTCACCTTATATTAAGGAAACCGCATATAGGGAATCATCCCATGTAGGCTTTCACGGCCGGCGTCTTCATCAGTAAACACTTCCGGGCTAAGTTGCCGTGGTCGATCTGTAGAACTTCTTCTCCCTGACGTTTCGTTCTCAACTACGGAGAACATCTTCCGAGGTGAGTCAACGTCTGGCTGCTAGGAGCTGGGGCCGCTTCTTATATGGATATAGTAGAGGGCGCCACCGCACGTGACGTGGCGTCTCTCTCGATTGCAGGCAATCGATTGTCACGTGATTGATGCAACGTCGACCGCCAAATCTTATCCAATTTTAATCCTTCTTCTTTACGATTAAAATTGTATTGATGTTTGTGGATTTCAATTGCCTCTCTATACATACGTGTATAATAATGCGACGTCCTCGCTAGCACGCTTGTTTCACTAAATTTTATTTCGTGATCTCCATCCTTAAAAACATGTTCCGCTCCTGCCGATTTGTCGATATGTCCCAAGCGACAGTTTCTTTTGTGCTCCGTCAACCGTATATTGATGCTTCTTTTTGTATTCCTATGTAAACCCTGCTGCAACTGCACGGAATTTTATATACCCCTGCAGAGAAATTTGACGGTGCTCTGTTGGACCTGTTCAGTCATACACTGACATCCACGTATTTCCTGTATAGAAACCAATATTACGAGCAAACTGAAGGTGTAGCTATGGGCAGCCCACTGTCCCCTGTGGTTGCCAACATGTTTATGGAGAGTTTTGAGGAGAGGGCATTGGAGACAGCCACATTAAATTCCACATGCTTCTTTAGGTATGTGGATGACATCTTCGTGATCTGGCCACATGGGATGGACAGGCTCAATGAGTTTCTTGAACATCTTAACTCGTGCCACCCTAATATCAAGTTCACCAAGGAACTGGAGAAGAATGGCCAGCTGCCATTTATGGATGTACTAGTCCAGAGGAAAGCAGATGGATCAATTTGCCACAGTGTGTACCGAAAACCAACATACACTGATTTATATCTGCAGGCCAGCAGTTGTCACCACCCTGCACAGAAGAATGGGGTTCTGAAGACTTTGGTCCACAGAGCACGTGCCCTGTCAGACCAAGAGAATCTACCCATTGAGATAGAACGACTCAAAACAGTTTTCTCCAAGAATGGATACACGGACAGACAAATTGAGAGGGCACTCCGACCAGCCACTATACCACAGGTTCCTGAAGAAGACCAAGATGAAGCAAAGAAGGAGGCATATCTGTCCTATGCTGGCTCTATTTCTGCCAGAATCAGTAGGATCCTCCGTAAACACAATATCAAGTGTGTTCTCTGTCCATCCAACAAGATCGGGGGACTGATGGGGAGTGTCAAAGACGACCTGGGGTTACGAAAACCAGGGATTTACAATATACCTTGTCACTGTGGCATGTCCTACATTGGCCAGACGACAAGAACTGTGGAGATCAGGTGCAAAGAACATCAGAGGCACACTAGATTAAGACAGGTGACTAAGTCAGCCATTGCTGAACACTGCCTAGAACTAGATCACGCCATGAAGTATGAGGATACCAAGATTCTAGCACAAACACCCAGATTTTGGGACTGTGTTATAAGAGAATCGATAGAGATTAAAATGGCTGACGATCTTATGAATCGTGACACAGGGTACCAGCTAAGCAGAGCCTGGGATCCGGCTCTGGAATTGTTAAAGGAGCAACGGGGCCAGCTGAAACACTACACAAACAGAAGAACCAGAGACATGGAGATGGTAAACGAGCCCCTGACGGACTGCCAGGTGCACCAGACCGAAGATGGAACACCCAGAAGTGGGACAGGTGGGCGCGGACCGCAGAGGGAACATCCAGAGCCGCAGTGGACGAAAAACGGAGTGGCAACGCTCCAACAGGTCGTGGTGAGCGGGCGCGGACCGCAGGGGGAACGCTTGGTACCCCAGACCGTAGATGAAACCCCCAGGAGCGGGTTTAGTGGGCGCGGACCGCAGAGGGAACACCTAGAACTGCAGCGGACGGAAAACGGAGCAGCAACGCTCCAGCAGGTCGCAGGGAATGGGCGCGGACCAAAGAGGAAGCGCCTGCAGCCGTTGGTGGAGGGGGAAGGCCATAGGCATAAATACTGGACCAGGTCCACTCGAGGAGCAGTCTCAGGTCGCACCTGACGAAGGTCTCGAGCTACGTGATCGAAATATCGTGCAAGTACGACGCTGATATCCGGCAGAACACCCGACAACCCAAGATGTCATTAGATCGCCGGGAAAGCCTGAAGAGTTACATAAATATTTTTACCTGGCCGACTAAGTCGAAAAATCGATGAAAAACCCAATTTTTTTAATGGCTGAGAATTCTTTTCCTATGGTGCAAATAACTTAAGTGAGGTGCAATTCCTAAAGATCCTTATATACTTCGCTAACGTGAACTGAATTTTGGTTTCAGACGATCCGGCTGACCTGTGACATATCGCGCGTGGAGGTCTACATCGAAATTTTGTTTCGTTACGACGGCACTTCGGCCTTTGCTCTTCGTCAGTTCTGGTCGAAAAAAATCCAATTTGTACAGGAAATATCAATAAACTTTATGACCAAATTTGACACGGATATCTATAACACATCACGAGAAAAAAATTGTGAAAGAGCATGCTTTTCTCCGGGCCAAAAATAGTAAACCTCGCCTTAACGAATGTATCCAATAGGTTGTAAGTTACACTAATAATTTTCCACTTCTTCTGTTTCATATTGTGAATAAAAACCCGGGAAGCCAGTGGAATTGTTGGCACCACAATGGAGAGAACAGATGTACTGCGTGATGAACGCCGTAGACAACTAATACAGAAAGTGAAAGCATCACCAAGTGTATTACTACGTTATTAAATTGTAATTGAACTACAATGAGTCAACAGAGGCTCGAACATTGTCCACTCTGGTTTAGTGAAAATAAACAATCACTGTACTCATGTATTAGTTGTTAATCTCAATATAATGTACATACTGAATTCTATCCCCCGAAGTGAGAAATGAACAGTCACTTATTGTTATAAGGAAATATGGTCCAGTCTTGAATATGCACATCGATGTGGATCTTAGTACGAGTATTAAGGAATGAAGTGAATGATGGACAAATAATGAGAAACATTAGTTTGAAAAATGATAAATGTCTGATATAAGTTTACAAATGTAATTTCAATTTATGCACATAGTACGCCAGTAGGTTCCGTAGGAATATTGTGTAAGTGTCATACCAAAACTCACGAATAGCTCATGATAACATGGAGATCGAGGTAATCCTTCAGCACTCCCTCTCTCCTCATGGGAGGCGGTGTGATATTCGCTATTTTTGGCTTCATTAAAACAGCAAATATTTAACACTTTCAGCCAGAAGGCGAATACTTGTTTATAAAGAATGATTAATATAAAACAGACATCGCATAGCGACGGCGGAGTTTCCTAAATGTAATTCGTCGTCTTTGAGCGGCAATATAAACTGAGAAGAATATGGATCGATATGCGATCCTTCACTGTTTTGTTCGCTGGAGAACAAATGAAACCTTGAGCGCTAAACACTTGTACTGTTTTCCTTAAGTAAGACGGACGCAGATTTGTGGCGGTCCGATCTAATTTTTACTAAATGCATAAAAATGTGCTCCATCTAAGTTTGAGTGAAGTGTAAAAAGAAGAACTAATATAACTTATCGTGACGGGCCACGGGCTGCTCAAGAGGGCAATGGTTACATAAGAGAGTGCTCAATGGACATGAAACGGACGTAAAAATCTACCGTCAATGTTGTACTAAGCATAAGGTACGACATATGTTATAGTTACAATAAATATCTGTTCTGGAAATAATGAAACATTGAGCAGTGCTCATTCCTACCATCTCCTCAGTATTATTTTCATTTTATTATGCATTTTGCTAAGATTACAGACACTAAGATCAGCAGTCAAATGCGCGTGTTACATTCAATAAAAACTGTTTTATCATCTTCTTGCATCAGTTTTAATACTGAATTCCCTTTTTGTGTGATGCTACAGTAATTTTTGCGCCCTTAAGAACTTTCTGGTTCCTTAAGAAGTTGTTTTGTCGTATCTACGATCATGAAGTAATAAGAAACACGATGATGCAATTTCTTAATCTTTAGCACGTTAGCTGTGACTGCCTCAAGCCACGCTAAACTACAAGTAAACACTATTCACATTTCATAATGCAACATCTTATGACAGTGATTCTTACCCCAACTGTATTGATAAAACAGTGAACGAAATCTCAAAGTCCAGCATTTTCATTGAGTAAGAACATCACTTTTATTTTATTACATCGCAGTCTTCAATGACAACAGCCCGAGTTAAGTGAAATTAGCAAATAGAAAACAAGGAGGCCTTCTTTAATAAAAACTTCAGTTAAGTAAGACTATCAAATCGAAAGCAGGTAGCCCTTCATAAATAACTGCTTCAGTTAAGTAACCAACAGTTTGAATTACCTCCTGACAAGTGGTGCACCACAAAGATTGTACAACAGGAGCAAGAGACTGCAACAAGTAGGAAGGCCAAGAAAGGAAACAACATTAGGACCGGCCATCCAAAGCCCTTTTCGTTTGGTACAGGCAGGCAAAAGGAATATTAACACAGAAACGTTAATTACGTGAAAGTAAAAATAACTAGCCAAACGGTTTACCCACGTTACAGTAAGATATCGCCTCTATAACTACGGCGAAAAGCCCAAAAGGAATCTAGGCTGCCAGGCCCAGCAATTGAAAATTTTGAGACTCGAGCACCTCCTAAGCCAGTATAATGAACAGAGCGATGACGTCCGCAATGCCCGAAGGTATTACAAGAGAAAGATTCTTATAAGGCGTTCTAAGACGTTCAGCAGAGAGGTCGGCTAAAGCCTAACCATCTACGTACTGCATGACGACGGATAGATAGGGGGGAGGGAGTCTGGCGGACGGTTCCAGCTACAGCATAAAAGACACACATTATCGCTCCAGCTCAGGAACTTCATAGGCTCACACACGTTAACAAACAACCAAGGCCAGTATCGACTCAGGAAAACCAAACAAGAGCCACAATTCAAGGAACCAACTGGCAGTGAAATATGTCACCCAAGAAATCGCAATGATTTGCTACAGACCTATAGGTACCGATAAGAAAATAACAGTTAAGACTTCAAAAACCAAAACTCAACTGAAGTTCACGAATCGAAGATGAAGCTCGCCATTTACAAGGCGGGCTCCGAATTCAGCACAGCGAAACTGACTTCCACTCTCTTTTCTCTGTGGCACGTCCCAGAGCTAGCTGGCCAGGCTACATAGGAATACGGCACTCGAAGTCAGCTACGAGTTCAAATCAGCCCACAAATATGCCCAGCAACCACTCACCGGACCTCGTACCCAAGACGCTTGCCCAAGTGCTGGCCTTACTCTCCCAGCGAAACTTTCACACCGTCCTCCTTGCTCCGTTACCACTACTAACTCCCCACGCCACAAAACGCCTCGTACCCATCAACAGCCTAGAACAAAGATCTTTGTGGCTTCAAACCAGATGGACACCACACGAAAGATGGAGCTAGTGGCGCCATGAGTTCGAAAGGCGACGCCAGAAACACCGCCAAGGCTCAATAAACACACCATGCTTCTCAATACGCTGCATGGCAACAAGTCAAGACCATGTGAGAATAACTCAAGTTGCCACGCATGCTTCAACCAGTATATGGGAGGTACAAATACTGTCATATAGGTCGTTACATAACATACAGGTAATTGAACAAAGTAATTAAAGGTTCTTTTGTAGGTATAGTTCTTGAAAGTATTCTCAATTGTAGTTAAATTTTAAAAAAATATATTGTCTATATCTAGCAATATAGAAATGAAAATTAGTAATGTGACATTTTACAACTAAACAGAATTTAACAAAGTGTTCAAAAATAAAATTTGATTACGAAAAATCACGCTAAAATCCAGCGTTGTGATGGTTTGCTTTTCTTTATTGTTACTTCAATTCCCCACTATGGGAAGGGGCTGGATTTGGATAAAAATGGCTCTTCTGCCAAAGTTACACTAATTTTGAAGATGTTTACAATGTATAGAAAATGTGACAGTAACAGATGATTTTAATAAAAAATCCTTTTCTAGATAGTATAATGTTGTATACATGAAAAATGATGACGTTAAAAGAAAGTCTTGTAAAAAACACACTGAGGAAAAATACTGGTGGTTTTTAAAATCAGTTTGACTAATTTATATTGCAGTTAAAGGTAATCACTGATGTATTGTAAGTTATGCCATGGTGTTATGGTGATGTTGTTGACACATGAAAATAACTATCATGTTGAAGATTAATTGTGAATTTAACTATGCGGCCCTGCAGAACCGCAGGTAGAGACTAATAGGCAGCAACTCGGAAGAAGGGGGACAGAAAAAAATGTAGGGATGTTGTGAAGCGGAGAATTGTGATTTTGTTTCGAAAAAGGAGTGTTAATCTTGGGAAGGATCTCGTTTTTGGGGAGTAGGAATTGGTTGAAACTAAGGTAAGAGTGGATGGATAATGCATGTAGGTGCAGGGAAGGTGGAATATGGATTTAGGGATTTAGGGTGCCTGGATTGGTTATCAGTCGGTGGGAAATTGGGTGCTGGGAGTGGCTTTTGAGATTAATATATCAGATCGGAGTGAGCTCTAGGAAACATTGTTATCAATCTAATATTTGTATTTATAAGAGAAGGAGATGGAACAAACTTCGACGATATGTATATTGGTATGTTTTTCACATTTCAGTTCATACTATGGTTAGAAAAATAAGTAATAAACATGAAAATGGAAAGCAATTCGGACATGAAGTGACAGAAGAAAGTAAAGTACAGTTCAGTTTCGATAAAATAAGTGAGAAATTGCATAAATTATAGTGGGATGGAAGCGAAGACATGATTAGGTAGCACATGCTACTTGTCGCTGCATCTTTATCTATTGTGGCTTCAGTTATTGTTGAGCTATTCAATGTAGCGGATGTTCCTGCAGCGAGCGATGCGTTGCCCCGTGTGCAGTACATCCACACAAAGCTGTAGTAGACGGTGGTAGTGTTGATCTCAGCAAGCATTCGAATGCAGGCGATGGAACTTTATACTAGGAACTCAAACGTACAGGAACAAGTGTTTCGATGACTTCAAAATAAATTTTTTGGGTGAAATCAGTTTACACGTTAAGGAGACGATCAGAATTCTGTCTCTGACGGCCAAAAAATTTTATTTCGTCCATAATTCAGAGATATCTACGTTTTGGAGCTGTGTGGAAAATTTTTATATCATGTGCTAAGTCCCCTACTTTATGTTTTTCCTTGTTGAGTGATAACCAGCTGCTCTTTCATTCCAGGTATACGTGTGCTCTTTAAACCTTGACATCCCATCTGCATAATACAAAAGCAACTGAAACCGACATGAGTGATTTTATAAACTCCTGAAATAAAACATTTCCTGCACTTCGGGATAATTCTATAGCGAAGACGCAATTGAAAAGTGTTGTTAGTTTGAAAGCCTACTTTAACATTGAATTTACGAAAGTAATTTTCGTTTTTTTGAAACACTTTTCTTCAGTATTTCATCTCGATACATTCTGTTCGCCTGCTGTCGTCGTTCTGACGTTTGTTTTCATACGTTGTCATTCTCTTTATAGTTTCGTAACATATGTTCAATACCTGTTTTCGTATCCAGTAGCCAAGGATATTTGTTTAAGGATGTTGAGTTCTTTATTTATCTCTTATTGTGACAAAGAAAGCTGCAGCATAGGATGGGTCATCGAATTAAAGAAGGCTTTTTTTTGTAGGGTTGAGAATGGCATGATCTGCCATGGATTATGCCATCTCTGGTGGTAGGTTTTCTATAAATATCAAAAGAAAACTTTTTGCCTCTTTCTGTTATTGTCAGGTCTAGGAAATTTATAGTATTAACTTTTTCCTTTTTGACTGTGAAATTAATCGTGGAACATATGGAACTTACCATTTAGCCAAAATTGTTCATGTGTTTCTCCTATCCTTTACACAAAACAAATTGCATGGCATTCACGCTTTTTTTAATTGATAGTGTTTTATTTAAAAGTAGCAATATAAAGTGATTAATAAAAATTTCATGCCTTGGTGCCTGCCACGCTGTTTCTCATGCCTAAGCCTTCTTACTGTAGGTACATTTTTTTATGGTTTCGCTTTTGCTTTTTTATACCTTCTAATGCGGTATACTGCATTGATATCTTCTTTGACTTCCATTTTAGATTCTGAAGAAAGCTATTGCATAGGAGAAACCGCTAATCCGGCTCGAACAACGTACAGTTCGTGCGAGATTGATCTTAAAATAAATTTTTACGTTAATCATTTGGTTCATAATAAGCAGTGGTGCATGTAAGACTAGATACTATATATTTACTTACAAGAGTCGAGGGGCATCAAAGGGAAGCAGTGGTTGGGAAGGGAGTGAGACAGGACTGTAGTCTATCCCCGATGTTATTCAATCTGTATATTGAGCAAGCAGTGAAGGAAACAAAAGAAAAATTCGGAGTAGGAATTAAAATCCATGGAGAAGAAATAAGAACTTTGAGGTTCACCGATGACATTGTAATTTTGTCAGACACAGCAAAGGACCTGCAAGAGCAGCTGAACGGAATGGACAGTGTCTTGAAAGGAGGATACAAGATGAACATCAACAAAAGCAAAACGAAGAGAATGGAATGTACTCGAATTAGATCAGGTGATTCTGCGAGAATTAGATTAGGAAACGAGACGCTTAAAATAGTAAATGAGTTTTGCTTTTTGGAGAGCAAAGTAACTGATTAAGGTGGAAGTAGAGAGGATGTAAAATGTAGACTGGCAATGGCAAGGAAAGCGTTTCTGATGAAGAGAAATTTTTTAACATCGAGTATAGATATAAATGTCAGGAAGATGTTTCTGAAAGTATTTGCATGGGGTGTAGCCTTGTCTGGAAGTTAAACGTGGTCGATAAATTGTTTGGACAAGAAGAGAATAGAAGCTTTCGAAATGTGGTGTTACAGAAGAATGCTGAAGATTAGATGGGTGGATCAGATAACTAATGAGGAGGTATTGAACAGAATTGGAGAGAAGAGGAGTTTGTGGCCCAACTTGACTAGAGGAAGGTATCGGTTGGTAGGGCATATTCTGAGGCACCAAGGAATGACCAATTTAGCATTGGAGGGAAGCGTGGAGGATACAAATCGTAGAGGGAGACCAAGAGATGAATACATTAAACAGATTCAGAAGGATGTAGGTTACAGTAGGTACTGGGAGATGAAGAAGCTTGCACAGGATAAATTAGCATGGACTGAAGACCACAACAACAAGAAGACTGTATAGATCAAGGCAAGGCGGGGGTGGCATTGAGGAAGGGGGGTGGGGAGGAAGAAATGGGATGGCAAAAAGGTTTTCAGGTAGTGGTAGACATATCAGTAGTAATTAAAGGAACGTCGAAGAATACCGTAACACATTACAGCCTGGAAGGCTGACTCAGTAACACGTCCTAGAGTTAACCAATAAACTGCACAACTTCTAAATTATCGCTGAAATTTCATGTATAATATTAGCAAAATAAGCAAAAATATTCACTTTGTCAGCGGTTTTTTATCTGCACAATTTGAAGGTTTTCCAGAGAGACCTTTCCCTCAGGGGGAAGGGAAGGTGGAAGAAGACAGGCGTGGACCCGAAGATGTATGCCGGCCATTTCGCTTTCGCCTTTTTGGCGCCCTCGTTGTCTCCGAATTCTGGCGATTGCGACAGCAGGTCAGAAAGCCCCGCGCTGCTTCAGGGGCGGTTCGGAGCTGCCGCGGGCCCGCGGGTCATTCGTCAGGCTTCTGCCGCCTGATGCGCATACATCGCTGCATCGCATTCAATATTTGTTCGCCCTCCGGAGAGCCGTAAGGCGAAACTGTTTCTGGATGGGTTCGCTGCCCTGCGAGAATAGCACACAGCCCTGCGGCAGCGATGACGTCTTCCAGCCGTTCCCGTATTCAATGGCGAGGGGGCGGCGCTGCCTTGTAGTTTCTTATCACCTCGCCCTTGTGTTCCCTCGCAACTCGTTTTGCTGTCGCTGCCGAGGTAGTCAACCAGCGCCTTCCTTCACAACGGATACGAGAAAGAAAAAGGAAATCGGAGCCGTTTTTTTAACCTTATCCGCAGCGGGAACAGAACAGCAACACTTCGAAAGAGATTGATTTTGTTCGTTGTATTTACACGATCTATTAATTTTACTAGTACATGAAAAGGAGGAAGTAGTCAGGAAGTGTGTGTGGCACTGTTCTAACTTAACTCCAGAAGTGTTTACTTTGTAAGAGATTGAAAGTGGTTTAGTTAATCTATATGTAGAACAAGCAAACATTACCAAAAATCAAATGAAAATTTCGAGAAATAGTCAACGTTCAGGAAGAAAAAATGTAACCTAGGTGCTTCGATGACATATTTCTCTCTGACAGGGCAAAGGACTTGGAAATTCAATTGCACGGAAAGGACAGTTATACAACGATAATGAAATGCATCATGAAACTAGTGATGCCAAGGCATTTATATGGAGAAATGAGACACAAAAGCAAATTTATAGGTTTTCCTGTTTGGGCATCAGACTAAGGGAGGATGGTCAAAGTAGTGAGGATGTGAACGGGCGACTGTCAACGTACAAACGTTTGGAAGACATTTCTAGAGATATCTGTTACGAACTGCAAGGTCGTCGGTAAACAGTTCGTACAAGAAGCGAATATAAGCTTTACAAATGTAATGATAAAGGAGAATGCCGTATATTATATTGGTACATCAGATAAATAACGAAGAAGTGTCGAATAGAACAGGGGAGAACATTAATTTGGGGTACAACTTGACTAAAAGAAAGTATCGGATAATTAAATAGTCCAGTAGAAGAAAAATCTAGATTACCTAAGAAACACAAATTGGGGAGATCTTGAAATTGGTGTGGATAATGTTGTAAGATAACGTCACTGATTTTCACTGCTGTTATTTGTATGGAACAGAACCAGTACAACGAGAAATAACAGGAGAGGTCTTACAGTACAAGAGGAGATGATAGACTCCTTCGATGCACTGCCCTTCTGATTTGGAATACGGCAGACCGGGAAGAACTCGCGAATGAGATGACAGCATTTTTAATAACGGTTGTTCAAGGCTGAGGAAAGATGGAAATGTAATAGAAATTAGGTATACTCTCCTCTTCATTCCCATATAGGCTACACACTAGTTTATTACGCGTTACTACCAGGAATGCAGTAAACACTGTTAAAAATCTTAGTGGGTACAGAACATTTTGATCAAAATACTCACGACTTACATTCATATAAAAGGAATGTTATTGATTTAGCTCTGGAGATCTGACTGCAAATCATGTTTACCGGAGAACGTCACAAGGTATACTACAGTATAATAACAAGTCGTTGTTTAACATTGTCACCAAAATAGCAAAATATTAATTAACTTCCCGTTTTCACACGGTACTGTAATGAACGTCTGGACGGACAAAGGCTACACATTTTAATATAAATGGCATATAAATATATATTACACAAATTTGAAAGGTTGTTAGCAAGAATCTCCACAAATACATGACCGATTTACTTAAGACTTTTACTTGCTGCTCTGATAAACCTCCAGGCACACAAAGACGACATTTTTTTAAATATATGTAGTATATAAATAAATAATTAAAATATACAGCACTGTATAAAGGTAAGTCGTTGTTTAACTTTGTTACAAAAACTCTCGAAAAGTTCTAGACCGACTTACTTCAGACGTTCAGAGTAACATTGCCAGTAGAAAAAGAACAAAGTGTATGAGGATATTGCGCGTTTAATGGAGTACGTAAAAGGAAATGAAAATCTAGAATTCAAGCGGGTTTGGAATTCGGTTGTAGGCGATGGAGCAGAAGGAAGTGTTGCGGAAGAACGTGGGATTGGTAGTAGGAAGAAAGACTAATTGGGTTCTGCATAAATTTCGGCTACTAACAGCGAGTGCTCTGCTCAAGATGCACAAGAGGAAGAGGTATGTTTGGAAAAGGCCAGGAGATACTGAAAGATTGGAAGATTCCAGCTAGATTACATCCTGGTTGGGCATAGATTCCAAAATCATATATAGGATTGTAAGGCGTACTAGGAGCAGATATAGACTCGGATCACCATGTAATAGTGACGAAGAGTAGGCTGAAGTTTAAGAGACTGATCCAGAAGGATCACTGCGCAATGATGTGCGATATGGAGGGACTACTGAACCAAGAGATACGCTTGAAGTTTTCTGAGGCTATAGACACAGCAATAAGGAACAACTCAGCAGGCATTTCGGTTGAAGAGGAACAGACATCTCTAAAAAGACCAATAACAGAAGTTGGAAAGAGAAGTATAGGTACAAAGAAGGTAACCATGGATAACAGAAAAGATACTTTAGTTACTCGATGAAAGAAGTACAGAAATGTGCAGGGAAATTCCGAAATACAGAAATACAAGTCTTTGGGAATGAAATAAACAGGGAGTAATGGAAAGATAATTCGAAACGGCTGTACGAAAAATGCGGAGAAATTGAAAATGAAATAACTGCCAGAAGGGCTGAATCAGAATGTAGAAAAGTCAAAACACCCTTCTGTGTAGTAAAAAAGAAAGGGTGGTAACATTATGAGTGCAATGGGAGTTCCAATGCTAGATGCAGAGAAGAGAGCGGATAGGTGGAAAGGGTAGATTGAAGGCGTCTATGATTGGGATGATTTTTCTAATGGAAGAAGAAGCAGGATTCGACAGGGAAGACATAATGGATCCAGTACTATAATCTGAATTTAAAAGACCTTACGATCATATAAGTCAGAAGACAGCATTCCATTGGTAAATCTAAATAATTGCGAGAACCGGAAACAAAACGTCTTTCCACCTTGATGTCTTGATTCTGCGAGACGGGAGAGATATCACCAGACTTCCGGAAGAAGTTTATACACGGCTACGAAAATAGCAGCAGCCGACAAGTGTGAGAATTATTGCACAGTCAGATGACCAACTCATTTATTCAATCTGCTGACAACAATAATACACACATGACTGGAAAAGAGAATATCTGTTAGAAGGCCTTCAGTCTGACTGTAGGAAGGATAAAGGCACTAGAGAGGCATATCTGAGTTTGCGGTTGACAATGGAACCAAACATTTAAAAAAATCAAGAGATGTTCACTACATTTCTCGAGCTGATAAAATCGTTGGACATTGTGACATAATGCAAAATGTGCGATATTCTCAGGAAAATTGGAGTAAGCTATAGGGGAAGATGGGTAATACACGGGAACCAAATGGTAACAGTAAGACTGGAAGACCAAGAGCTAAGTGCTGGGTATAAAGAAGGTTTATGACAGGGATGTAGTCTTTCGTCGCTACTATTCAGTCTCTACATCGAAGAGGCAATTATGGAAATAAAGTGGGATTAAAATTCATGTTGAAAAGATATAAGGTACAAGATTTCCTGGTAGTGCTATGGTCATTCAAAAAGAAGAGGAATGACAGGATCTGCTGAATGGAATGCACAGGCTAATGAGTACTGACTATGGACTGAGAGTAAAACGAAGAAAGACGAAAGTAATGAGAAGTAGCAGAAGTTAGAGCTGCGAGACACTTAGCTCGAAGTAGATGAAGTTAAGGAACTTTGTTATGTAGGCAACAAAACAACCTCTGACATACGGAGGAAGGAGGACATGAAAAGTAGATTAGCACTGGCAAAAAAAGGCATTCCTTGCCAGGTGAATTCTACTGGAATCTAACACAGGAATCGGTTTGAGAAGGAAACTTCTGAGAACATGAGTTTGGAGCATAGCATTCTATGGTAGTTAAAAACGGATTGTGACCATGCGAGGTGGTGCAGTGGTTAGCACAGTAGACCCGCTTTCAGGAGATTTAGATTTTTAGTCATTTCCCTACATCGCTTCAAGCAAATGCCGGGATGGTTCCTTTGAAAGGCCACAGCCGACTTCCTTCCCCATCCTTCTTTAATCCAATGGTGCCAGGGACCTCGCTGTTTGGTTCCCTCCGCAAAATCAATCAACCAATCATAGACTCTGGCAAAACCAGAGCATAAGAGAATCGAAGATTTTGACATTGGAGAACACCGACAGTAAGAAGGGGTAGGATGACAGGACGTTTGCTATAAAAACAGGTAATAATTTCCGCAGTACCGGAGGAAGATGTACAGCACGGTTCCAGACTGAAACGCGTATAACCACTCGGCCACTGTGACTTCTGCGTCAGTGCGAATTAATTCACAGTAAAATTTGGCCCCTTAGGAATACTCCTACGCGACGCTGGATACGTGGAATACTTCCCAAGTCAACCACAGAGACTGAAGATAAGTAACATTATTTGTGCAGCAGCTCTCCTTACAGCTTGCAGTCCACTGAACAAAATTTTTGAACACTAAATTTAAGGTTTTGTGAAATGAAAGTAGGTGAGAAGAGGTATCTTGTTAGTTACAGCAAGAGACAGAAATTTCTCATAACACGGAGTTATGAAATGTTTCATATAAAAAGGAGTTTAATACGTTTCGTACCACAACTCTGTCACCATGACAACAGGATAGATTTATATCAGTCCCTCCTTTGGTCTACGTCTAAGTTTTCTCTAGATATCAATGCGTCACTTGTAGTGACACTATAATGTGACGCATCTCATTTAGAATTTGATGTTTCGACTAAGGTTTACCAACACACGTTTTCAAGAACTGCAGTGCCGTTTGACTTTATTCTTAGATTTTAAGCTATATAAGTCATGCATTAAGGTGCACAGTTGTGACGTTTGTAAACGTGATGGAAATTATTTAGCTTGGTTTCATGTTTCGTGTTGAGACTGCAGTTATAATAAGTGCAGTCGAATTACACTGTACCGTATGTTTCCATGCCAACGGCCTTGGCGCAGTGGTAATACCGATTTCCATCATATCACCGAAGTTAAGCGCTGTTTGGTTGGTCTAGCACTTGAGTGGGTGACCATCAGGTCTGCCGAGAGCTGTTGGCAAGCGGGGTGCACTCAGCCCTTGTGAGCCAAACTGAGTAGCTACTTGAATGAGAAGCAGCGGGGAGAGTGGTGTGCTAACCGCATGCCTCTCCGTATCCGCATCCGGTGACGCCTGTGAGCTGAGGATGACACGGCGGCTGGTAGGTACCACTGGGCATTCCGAGGCCTATTTCGACAGAGTATGTCACCATTGTGAAAATCGTACCTGAGTATGGTTAACAAGTTTTGACTTAAGAAGTTCTGCTGAAGATGTTTCATTGAGTAAGAGGATTCAAGTGCTCCTTTTCTAAACAGACTGTTGAAAATAGAAACGAAGGATCCTCAGGTGGGTGTCCACTAAAGATGATATTAACTATGATGTACCGACAGAGGGAAGGCGACTGGAGCTGGTAGAGTAGCACCGCAACTCTACACTGCGTGAAAGAGATGTGAGGTACCGCGAAAGCTTGGTCTATTGTTAGTGTAATTTCGTACACCTGCACACCATCAGCAGATATGTAAATGATCAGAGTTACAATTATCTGTGACAGATAGTACGACCACCAAAGTGAAATATTGTTGATTGTGTTTAGTGTTACTACCACGCCTGGTAGTGTATATAAGAAATGAGAACAGCATCAGATATTGGGTGAAGCACACGGAAAGAACGCATATCTGTTTGAGACAAGGTTATCAGTACCTGACAGAGTTTATAACTAGCCTCATTTTGGGTGTCTATTGGGTGTGCGAGTCAAATACTGCAATATCCCTATTTTTGCGTCATTCTAATGTGACAGTAATGCTATGTTTAACTGCATGGCAACGTGACTACAGGGATATCGTTGTCAAGACTCCAGTCGAGTACGTCAGACCACTACAAGGGAGTCCAATGTTGTACACCAAGTAAATCGTAACCTTTCACATTTGGATCTGTCACCTGTCATCATGTACAAGGTGCGCCGAAGTAACGACTCATTCTGATGAGAAACAGGTTTAATGTGGAAAACACCTATCTGCAAAAATAAATGGTACAGGATGTTACACTATGTCTTGACGCACGCTAAAAACAAGATTGGACGATGATGGCGCCGTCTGTTAGTAGTGCGAAATGTCAGATTTCATTCTATGTACAGGTCAGTGATCATATGTCACTGGTCGAAGCAACATCGTGTGTTGGCGGTGAAGTGCCATTTTCGCTATGGCGAGTCTGCCTTCACGTACAACGTGCCTTTCGTAGGCATTTCAAGTCTTAGCCACGATATGCAATTCCTGCTCTTGGAAAAATACTGCATTGGCTAAGGAACTCTTGTGCAACTGCCAGTGCATCGAATCGAAAGTCATGAGGCCGTCGGAAAACCGTCCGAACTCTGTATCAGACCTGTGTCGTTATTTGAGTACGGGACTGTACTGCAACCGGCCAGAAGGCTTCCGACAGTCAAAAGACCGAATTCACGATAAAATTCCCGCAGTTCCTCCAGCAATTAAGAAACTGTCGAGTAAAATGGTTGTCGTTTGTTTGGTGCAGTAATTCGTTACTCAACAAGAATAAATATTGTACCTCGCGTAAAATTCGCGATTAGTGTTATTCAAATTTGAAATCGTCATAGCGTTATGAAAAACCCTGTAAATATGAGGCATTAGAAATCATTAAAATTCAATTTGGCTACTGTGCCTGTCACCCCAGGAGATCTTGACTCCACAGTACCAGGACCAGTGCTTCTAACCGCTGTAGCGGCACCACCCTTTATGATATTGAAAGCTAGTTTTGTGCGATTTTCTGAGCACAAGTTACAGTCAGATGCGGACCAGATTGCAGTAAGTTACGCTGACCAGCGGTTGCGAAGTGGAATGGAGGTAACAGGGCCGTCGAACTGCTGAAAAGAGTAAACGCAGTGGTATGCATGGCACAAGTTTCAGGCAGAAGGGCCCACTGGCGCAACGCAGGTGTTGTGTGTACATTACTCAGAGCGGCGCATTAGCAAAACAGGGGAGCACAGCAGAGTATAAATAGGTGCTGTTTTCTAATGAGAGTCATTCATTTGTGGCAGCTCTCCTGAGAAGCAGGGCATGTCACACCACTGGCTACACACAGCAACAGATGGGGCACCAGTGTTCCAGTCCACAGCGGTTCGTTGGTTCGACCCTGTGGCCGACGCAGGGTTTGTAGCCAGCCAGCTAGTGGCGGGCCACTTCATGGCTCGCAACTGCCAGCTACGCCAGCGAGGAAGGACGCTGTAGGTCGCTTGGTGGCTCTAAGCGGAGCAGCGCTGAGTCAGTGGGGAAGATGACCGCTAGACTGGCTGCTGGCGCAGCCCTGACAATGCGACCCTGCAAGGCCGACACAAAGCAGCGTGTTGCACTGGGTCGCTGGGGCGGTGGCCTCAGCATTGCGGGACCCTTTGATGCGGACCGAGGTGAATGGGGCACTGTAGTGGAAACAAATTAATCATTTGGAAAGCTCGGAAAAGTGTTAATACAGTACCTTCTATATCTTCCCACTACATTTGGTCATCCTTATACACTGCATCAAAATTCCAGTCAAGCAGCAGACACAGGGTGCTATTGATGTCAGACTTCTAAAAGGAGACTTTATGTAACTCCATATGATATAGTCTAAACGGCTAAGATTGGGTGATTTCGAAGTCTACCTATGGCTTTACTGATTTATCTCCCAGCGAGCACGAGGCTGGGCTAGTCTCGATCGTAGAGAGCAAAATGGAGCAAAGCCCTGTTATAGTGGTACAAAGAGGAATGTAGTTCTAGTAAAAACGAAGCATATCAAGGTAATTAGTAACTGAAATCGTTTGCTCTGAATAAAAGAATGGTAGTTCGTACTCTGTTCCAGGATTTGCTCTCTCATTCTTCCAACTCATGGGGATTGTGTCGACCCATATTAGGCAATTGTGACGTCTCACTCATATATACGGAGGTAGGTTATTTACCAGGGTTTCATTTTTCATGGCCTCCAAAGGGTGAGCACACAAATCCATATAGGCGGTATAATCTTCGTCCTGCATATGATGCATTAGATGCATGCGGTATGCTGTCTTCTCCAGCGTAAAGTGAAGAGCAGTGGATCGCGAAATGTTCAGCTCACCTCATTCGACGACCCAGGTGTGTGTGGGCGCCTCGCAAAGGCGTCATCAATGCTCCTGTCACGTCGTCAGATATGCGCTCAGATATGTTGGACATTAAGTACACTTCCTCTTCATCCGATTTACCTGACAAGATGTCTGATTTTGGTGCTCGTTTGTGACTTTTCCACACCTTCGACGGTACAGCTCAAGCACCGTTTCGAATATTTTACTAACAATTTTGCAGGAAACGACAGCTATTCTTTGACTGATGGAGAGTTTCTCCAGAATTTGTGAAAGAAGAGATGATTACATTAAGTTTTTCATGGAAATGAATTTTTGCTTTCGGGACATACCGTAATTGGCTTCCTTGCAACAATCTGTGTTATATCTCACACTAGCTGAGGACTAGCAGCAGCTGTAATAAGAAATTACTGTCCCATGCTTAGACTGTCGTTAACACTACACAAATGGCTGCATTTGGAGGGGTGTCGTGACTGAGAAACACGGACTGTTGATGAACGACGTAGCATTGTGTTCAGCGTTGAACGGCTCTACCTCGGATTTCGTTGGTCGGCTACTACGCCGGCGACATGAGCGAGAGTCCATTCTTCCAAGTGCTGTTACTCCTGGAGTTATACTAAGAGCAGGCATCGCGTATAACTTCAGTTCACAGTTGGTAGTAGCTGAGGCAACTCTGATGCCTAAACGGTTGTTCATGGACATCTTACATTCTCCTGTGTTACCTCTGATGTGAAAGTATTGTGGAGCCTTTTCTCAACATAACAATGATCGTCCACACATGGCATGTGTCTTTGTGAACTGACAATGTAATAAGAGATGTTTTTCTCTGCATAGGGGTATGCACTGTTATGATACCTGTTGGCAAATGAGAACTGTGTGCCAGACCGGGACTCGACTCCGGGACCTTTGCTTTTTGCGGTGAAGTGCCCTACCGACAGAGCTACTGAAGCGCACGACCCACTACCCATTATCACCCCTTTAGCCAGTACTTCATCTCCTACTATCCGTACTTCTGTTTCAACTTGAGGTACAACTGTGCCCAGAAAGACCCCTGGATCAGTCCCATATAAAGTGTGTGTGTGTTAAGAACTCTGACGTTAACACCGTCCCAGTGTCAGCATACAGGACATCAAGGACCAAATACTACAGCTGTGGGTCATTTGGACTCAGGAGAAGTTACAACAGCTTCATGACACCCTTATCAGCAAATATCCAGGACAGAGGGGGAGCGAGGGAGAGAGAGAGAGAGAGAGACGAGTGCGGTAGGTAATCCTGACACATTGATTCATAATGCCAAGTTATTTATAAATTTGACCCCATTTATTAGTAACTGAAATAGAACCACATTCTCTCGCAACCGTTAAGCTTCTTTTTGTTTCCTGCTCCCTGCACCCCTTCTGGGTGCTTAAATTTTTTGTCAGGCAGTACATATAGACCAGTCAGATGAAGGTTCACTACTTTTGGGAGTGGTCAATCGTAGACAGCTGGAGCACTGAAACATTCCAAGCATTTGGGAATAAGCGAAATTCATTATCATTTTCCCAGGTAGACAACGAGCAGATACCATACACTTAAATCGATGACGCCAGTTTGTCGCATAATTTGGAGGTTATGTATTACCGTTTTCGTATGAAATCAACGAAATGCACGAAAATCGACACTTCGTTGAACAACCGACAATAGACTCTCAATGCAGACGAATGCTACATTTTATGCATAAAAAGGTCTAAAGGCATATATTTCTTTATTAAAACTAAACTTCGTCCGAACAGGTCTCGGGTGATCGTAACGGTACTGGCCGACAGCCGTGTCATCCTCATGCTTTAGGCGTCACTGGATGCAGGTATGGAGGTGGCGTGTGGTAAGCACACCGCTTTTCCAACGTTGTTAGTTTTAGTGACCGGAGCCGCTACTTCTCAATCAAGTAGCTCACAAGTGCACCCCGCTTCCTAAAAGCACTCGGCGGACCGAACGGTCGCCCATTTAAGTGCTAGCCAAGGCCGACAGCGCTTAAAATCGGCGATTTGACGGGAACCGGTATAATCACTGCAGTAAGGTCGTTGGTATAATTCATTGTTACATTTTTGATACACAAGAAACAGCCACAACAATCATATGTCTTGAGATATGCAGTGGAGCTGCTTTCGTCCAAAGACATCTGAAAGTATTTGTACAGATACACGCCACTCTGACCTTCATCAAAAGAATCTTAAGGAAATTTAGTTCACCTAGCGAGTCAGCTTCCACAATAATTTTTTCGTCAGTTCTGTAGTACTGTTGGTAAGTCACCAGTTCAGATTGATAGATGAAACATAGCATGCGTCAGAGGGTCCATAGAGCTGCCAGTCAATCTCTAGTGGCAGACGCTAAAAGAATTGCATTATGGATCACCTATTGTTGAAATTACGACGGGAAACTTTTCAAAATGAGTTACTCAACATATTGCTTCCACTGTCATATATCTCCGGAAACGATTAAAGTGGGAAAATCTAGCTTATAAATGGTGTCGTTCCTCTTGCGTTGCTTTTGCATTAAGAGTAGGAAAATGGGCAGAGAAGTAGGAGGAAATCCCTATACCACACATGGAAAGGGGATTTGTGGAACGCCAAGCTACACGTAGAGGTAGACTACAGCTCATTTACCACCGCACACCGCTGTTTATGGGATAGAGTCCGCCGTGTAACTTGTAGATTCAGGAAGTCGAACCACATTTTCTAATTTATGATGTGAGCTACAGGAAGCCACGTAGTTCATCCTGTTACTCGTTAAATAGGCCTACCTTCTCATTTAAACCTTCCTTCCCGACATGACTACCATGTCGCTGGAAGAATATATTAGCTTTTCTCTTTCCCTGTTGCTCCCGACTTTTTTATTGCTATTTAGCTATTTCTCATAGGAATCATCAGAATTTTTGACAGCTGAGCTGTGTTCGTTGATCAGTGACGAAAAACATACAAATTACTGGCAGAAATCATGTGGACCGATTCATGTTACAGCATACTCCGTTGCATTGTCAGCCACTGTACTGTACTGAATATAAAGCAGAGGTGTTGCATTCCTTACACAGGATTAGCGTTTCAAATCGTTTTAAGTGCAAAAACCAAATTTCGAAGAAGAAGCACAACACCAATCAGTGTTTTGCTGGGAAATCTTTCAAAAATCTTAAGAACTGAGGTCGTGTTTAAAACGTACTCCTAGAAATATAAAAAGTGAAATCGGTTTGCAAGTGTGTCTTTGTAAATTAAGGGAAAGGTGTTGGTCTTAATATGCTTTGATCCAGTACTTCGTAAGATACACAAATAAAAAAATATTAATAACGGCCTTACATTCCTAATCTTTTATATTTGCTATTATTATGGAATAAAATTACCTCCTAATAGAAAAATAAAGTTTTGACAAAAAAATCTGATGTATATTATGTCACAAGCTGATGTATAGTCTGTCACAACTAACAATAAAAACCATTGGACTAGACGATAAATATATTCAAATTAATCATTTACATCTAATACACAATGTGTTTCTGGTAAAATCTTCGATTTATAGAGCCTTCAGTATGGCCACAGCGTTTTTTTTTCTTCAAATTTGATACAGTCCTCCTCCTTATTTCAAGCAACCGCAAGCTGACATAAAAACTCCTTTGTCATTGTTAGTCACAACGGGAATGGCATTAAAGACGTTAGCACAAACATTTAAATCTCCTACGTTCTTCCAGACATCCACAAAACGTTTGGAACATGACTCGTCTTTGATTCACTCACTCTACTATGTTGTAATTACTGATGATTGAGAAACACGGCACATTGTTTTCACTTTTTTAGAATGGGGCTGAACATCTTAGACGGATGATTACAGCGGTACGTTGGCCCCATTTTTTTTTTCTGACCTTCTCATTGTCATCTTTCGTTAACTTCCGTAACATAATTCGGTTGATGTCGCTGATACTACCCATCTTTTTAAAATGTTCACAGAATGCTTTGTAATGCTCCACACTCCAATATCCATATAAATCGTCAACTGAACCTACAAATTTATAAGTACTATGGTAATTTATTGCGCGTCAGAATCTCAGATTTTTTTCGAAGACATTTTCTAAAACTCCAAAGACGCTGACAGCAGGAAAAAATGAGAGGCCTCCTACTGGAAGAAACAGATATGTTCTTAAGCCACTGAGGACCTCTTTTTTAATTAGAAAGAAAGTCAAAGCATGCGCCGTTAGGAAGTCCTATTTTGCTCTCCACAGCAACTTGCAAAAATTCTCAAGATATCAATCTCAAAAGACTAGTCACATCTTTACAGAAAATCTCACAGACCTGAAGCAACCTCAACAGAACCTCTGTCAGATTAATTTTTTTTCGAGACAGGTAAGTATGGATTTATGTTGTCCCTGTCTTTTACACAGAGAGTGCGATAGTTTCTTTGACGTGAATAATATGCCTCAATGACTGATTGATTTGGAAGGATATCAAAGCATGTGTAGTTGTTGTTGTGGTCTTCAGTCCTGAGAATGGTTTGATGCAGCTCTCCATGCTACTCTATCCTGTGCAAGCTTCTTCATCTCCCAGTACCTCCTGCAGCCTACATCCTTATGAATCTGCTTAGTGTATTCATCTCTTGGTCTCCTTCTACGATTTTTACCCTCCACGCTACCCTCCATTACTAAATTGGTGATCCCTATGCCTCAGAATACGTCCTACCAACCGATCCCTTCTTCTAGTCAAGTTGTGCCACAAACTCCTCTTCTCCCCAATCAAAGCGTAAGGTTGTTGAATTACGGGGCTTCTCTTTCGTAAGTTGATGAAAAGTTTTTGCCCTTAACCGGTGAGCACCGAAGTCAGAATCTGTCCAGATGTAGCCAATCTGAATTTTAAAGCAGGAGCTAGATGTACATAAGGCAGGAGTTCCGATACCTCAGTTACAATTTCAGCTGAATATTTTCTGAACGAACAACGTTTTTACTTTTACTTCACTAGATACACTTGGATTGTACATTTTGAGTAGCTTACTGATTCTCAGTTCTGAAGAAAGGTATTCTTCCTAAAATAAAGGCTTTCCCTACCATTTAGGCTCAACATAAAACTAATAACTTTATATCTCTTTGCTAAAAATTTCTCTTTCCTGTGATCACACCCTCTGCATTCTTTACATCCTTCACAACCCATAACTGATTTAGCTATAGTATTTAGACGACTGTACCTGAATCCAAACCGATTTGCAAAAAAAAATTGTACACGCTGTGGGATTAAGTGTGTGGAATTTGCAGTGAGTGAGTAGTGACGACTCATTTGCGTATTATAGTAGAGGCCTGCATTATGTATTGTGGTTGCGGAGCTATAGATTCATAGTATAGCATAACTGGTCGGAGAATATGTCAAAATGTTTAGCTTTCTTCTAGCATTGTTTGGATTAGGAAAGGATCCATAAAGGTTGGACACGAATAACACTATTAACCACCTAAAAGAAAAAATCCGAATCGAGTGTCCGAAATGTTGAACGGGTCCTGGGATAACGGGTTAGTAGGGACCCTAAGCCTGATGAGACTGACATTAAATCCGAATCGAGTGTCCGAAATGTTGAACGGGTCCTAGGATAACGGCTTAGTGAGGACCCAAAGCCTGATGAGACTGACATTCTACTTACCAAGGTTAGATACACTGACGCTTTGAAGAAAGTTATACAGGCATATGTATTCAAATACGGAGATATGTTAAGAGGCAGAATATCCAGCTGCGAGTGGTAACGCCAATGGAAGACAACAAGTGTCCGGCTCAGTTGTTAGATCGCTTACTGCTGCTACAATGGCACGTTATCAAGATTTAAGTGAGTTTAAACGTGGTGCTATAGTCGGCGCACGAGCGATGGGACACATGATCTCCAAGGTAGCGATAAAGTGGGGACTTTCAAAATGATTCCAATGGCTCTGAGCACTATGAGACTTAGCATCTGAGGTCATCAGTTCCCTAGAACTTAGAATTACTTAAACCTAACTAACCTGAGGACATCACAAACATCTATGCCCGTGGCAGGATTCGAACCTGCGACAGTAGCAGTTGCGCCCTTCCGGACTGAAGCGCCTAGAACCGCTCGGCCACCACAGCCAGCTATGGGGACTTTCCCGTACGATTATTCCACGAGTGTTCCTAGAATATCAGGAATCCTGTAGAAGATCAAATCTCCGACATCGCTGCCGCCGGAAAAAGGTACCACAAGAACAGGACCAACAGTTAACCGTTCAACGCAACAGAAGTGCATCTCTTCCCAAACTGCTGCAGTTTTCAATTCTGGGCTATCAGCTAGTGGCAGCATGCGAGCCATTCAACGAAACATCATCGCGGTGGGCTTTCAGAGCCGAAGGCCCACTCGTGTAACCGTGGTAACTGCACGACACAAAGCTTTGCACCTCGCCTGCTCCCGTCAACATTGAAATTGGACTTTTGATGACTGGAAACATGTTGTCCGTAGAACGAGTCTCGTTTCAAATTGTATCGAGAACATGCACGTGTACGGGAGTGGAGGCAATTTCATGAATCGAATGAACCTGCGTGTCAGCAGGGAACTTTTCAAGCTGGTGGAGGCTCTGTAATGGTGTGGGACGTGTGCAGTTGAAGTTATATGAAACCCGTGATACGTCTAGATACAGCTCTCACAGGTCATACGTACGAAAGCATCCTGTCTGTTCACTATCACCGATTTAGGTCTACTGTGCATTCAGACGGACTTGGACAATTTCAGGAGAACAATGTGACACCCCACACGTCCAGAATTTCTGCAGAATGGCTCCAGGAATACGCTTCTGTGTATAAGCACTTCCCCTGGCCACCACATTCCCCAGACATGAACAACATTGAGCATATCTGGGATGCCTCGCATCATGATGTTTTATAAGAAAGTGATGTTTGTGGTTTGAAGTGGAGCCGGGTATAGGGTATTGAAAATTGATTTAAGAGGTTCTAGGACACAGGATCTTGCGGACGTGGAAGAAGGAAAGAAAGATCAGGAAGAATTAAACAATAATAATAAGGAAGTGAATATGAGAGAGAAAATATTGATAAAGATAAAAAGACGGTAAGGGGAGATTTAAATATTGAGCTAAACAAGGGACACGAAGAGGCGAAAACTGTGGAGAAGTTTAATAGTAAATATGACGAAGTTAATAGTAAAATTTAGCAGTAGAAGGAACAGTGGGTGAATTGTGGGCACTTTCTGATCAAATGAAAAGGATGTAAGGGTCTCAAGATATGTCCGTTAACGTAATGCTGCAAGACATTAAAATATTATCGTTTAATGATTGTAATAAGCAAATTAAAATACAATCAACTACTTAGGGAATGTTCTAGGATCACGAGTAGATAAGACCCAACCTCGGGTCGTAAAGAAAATGAAACAAGGTAATCTCCGTGGTTCTAAGGTTAGTTTCTCAGAAAAGAAAAGTAGTTATCAGTGTGAGAATAGTTCGTGTAATGGAACTAATGTGACTTGAAGTCTATGTAGTAAGGAAATGCTCGCGACAGTGGTGTAAACAATTCACCCAAGGGATAGATATTATAATGAGAGAGTAGGTGTTAATTCTTCTGAAGTCTATACGGAAAACGTAACGCTGAAATCGATTGAGAAATTCTGAGAGTTACACAAACATATATAAACATTCAGTTGTCAAGGTGTTACTCAAAATTAGATGGTAAAGAGGTAATAATGAGTAAATAACAACCAAAGGGCCTTACGTGTATTATGGATGTCTGAATATAATAGCAGATCCGCAAAAGCTATGCATTGGTAGAGAGTTTAGAGAAGGAGGAGTAGTTGTATGTTCAGTGAAGTGTAAAGCTAGGAAATATTTGAGCAATGGTATAACAGAACCCTCGTAGAAAATTCATGGTTGGCAGCAAAGTAAAGAGCCAGAGCAAAAGTCTTAGGTGCAGGGGTAATCAATTGTGGTTCGACGAAGAAACTAGCAACTGGTTTTACGATCTTCGTCAAAGACACGTGACTCAGGGGAAGAGAATCGTGCCAAATCTTGGTTAAATAAATTAATATACTATTTAGGATCGTTATGTTGTAGGATTGTGCACTGTATGAAAATTATGTAAACCTTTAAGCGACATTATTATACTTGACACAGTATGAATAAATAGTGTAATGAAGTCTGTAGTTAGATCTTACGATGCCAGAATGAGATTTTCACTCTGCAGCGGAGTGCGCGCTGATATGAAACGTCCTGGCAGATTAAAACTGTGTGCCGGTCCGAGACTCGAACTCGGTACCTTTGCCTTTCGCGGGCAAGTGCTATACCAAGCCATGTCTCCGCAATATCCTTTTTCAGGAGTGCTAGTTCTGCATGGGTAGCAGGAGAGCTTCTGTAAAGTTTGGAACGTAGGAGATGAGGTACTCGCAGAAGTAAAGCTGTGAGGACAGGCCGTGATTCGTGCTTGGGTAGTTCAGTTAGTAGAGCACTTGCCCGCGAAATGCAAAAGTATCGTGTTAGAGTCTCGGTCCGGCACACAGTTTTAATCTTCCAGGAAGTTTCAGGTATTATGATGCTTTCCTTTGTGGGCTTATAGTTTTCATTTGAGTGTCTGTCTGAAATACGTAGTAGTGTCAGTCAAAATGGGCTTGATACGAAAATATTAGTGGGAAACTTAATTAATCTAAATACCATAATAGGTTTGTTACCTTTTGAAGTGTGAGACTGAATAGTTCATGATCACTAATAGAATTTACGTTTTTAGTCAGTTCAAAAGGAACAAATAACGGTAATTAGTTAATGCATTTCAGCTACTTTAGAGGAGGCTTAGTAACTTACCCCAGGCCGGCCTATCCCATTGATCATTTACAGTAAATTAAATTCGAGATGGCAGAGAAGGGAGCCTGCTTTTCTTATAGGGAGTGTTAGTGAGAGACAACGGATTTAGGAATTCACACAATGAAACGTCGAGTGGCTTTTGAAAGTTGCATGATGGCTACAAAGAGTTGAACAATTAAAAATAAAATATCGAATCCACGATGTATTTCAACTGAAAAACCGAGCTATATAAAGTCTAGAATTTTCTCAACAGATAATGCTTGAATTTTAGGAATTATGCAAACCTTTATTGATGATGATATACGAAGGTTATCTTCTTCTGCTGCTAAGTCTGAGGGAAAGAGAAATTAAATTGTCTCACTCCTTTCTTAAATTAGTTCGTCGAAAATAAAAGTCATCCTCTACAAACTTTTAAAAGAAAACTGATTTTAAACTAATATGGAGTAATAGCCGATCCGTAATAATTTACGGCGAGGATGAGGCTCTGTAATGTGACAAAATTACGTCATAGACATTACGGATAAACTTGTCGCCTCAGTTTATTACGCAAATAATTTGCAGATAGATTTATGGATAAAAATTTTGTTCTTCCAAATTATTCCGTTACGGTTAAAAGTTGTTTTCTATGTACTATTGCAAAAAAGTACGAGAAGCTAAAAGGACGCCGCTAATTCTGTTGCGGCGAGTGTACTAATCAAACTCCATCCCCAGTTCCTGAAAACATATCTAACGCCGCTATCTGAAATTGCGACGGCTAATCACAATTTTAATTTGTTAAAAGTACTAAGAAAGCTGTCCATTTACTCTTTTTAATGGTTCCAAATTAGTTTTGAAGGGTTTAATAGTTAGCCCAGTCTTTTACGGATAAGGGCTTGCGTCAGTTCTGACCATACCTGAATACGAAATGCAGAGGGAAAGTCAGCGAAGATGCTGCACGTTCATCGAAAGTCGTGGTGGTAGAGATATTGCGTGCTAATCTTGTAAAGGTTAGCCGGAGTTCCAAAGTGTTGGGTGCATTGTTGAGATTCGATTAAAAATAGGTATTAAACAGTAGGTGAGATCTTGCTCAGCACATTAATAATTGGTGGGCGTAGATAAATGACTTAATTTCTTCGGGATTTCGTCGAGACCTTACTGTTTGTTGAGGTATTAAATGTCATTTGTGGATTTGTATTGGTGGAATTATTAATGGTCGTGAAGTCCAATTTAGTGTTCTGATACATTGGAAATGTGGTCTGGCCCAGGACTATCTCATCGCGAAAAGTGGTATCTGATTGAACGGTGGAACTGGTTGTGTGTAAATTGCAGTGAGTGCGTAATGACGAATGATTTAGGTATTATAGGAAAGGTTTACAGTATTCACTGCGCTTGCGGAACTACAATCGTAATAACGCGTAAATGGTCCCAGAATTTTTCAAGATTTTCAACGGTTTTTTTCCATTGTTAGGATTAGGTAAAAACCATTAATGCGAGCAACGAGCAGTCTATTAACCGCTTAAAAGAAAAATATCCGTAGAAAACCTCGGAAGTGTTTAACAGTTCCTGGGAGAACGAGTCAGGCAGGAGTCAACGCCTGAAGAGGCTGAGACAGCCTGCCAAGGTTAAATTTAAGGTCAACGTGGCCGGGTGTCGTTAGTTCTTCTTGGGCGAACGGAGACTGGTGCTCATCGCACTGTTGTACTGGTACTTTCAGAAATAAAATAAAACCAAAGGATACCGATTTAGTCATTTTACTCCGCAAAATATTAAAAATCTTGCAATCTACTTTCTTTAATGAAAAGTGGTTACGAAAAAATAAAAATAAAAATAAGAACTATACATTTAGTGTTCTCAGCTGCAGTTAATAGGTAACTGCAGTAATAGGAAATAACTATTACTATTTTTACAGTGAGAATAATTTCAAAATAACAACAAAACAGTATTGCAGAGATGGTTCTTGATCTCCACTGTTGAGTAATGGGCTTTACGTAAATAATATCAGCGGAAAGAGATCAATAGGGTAGCATATGTACTATTCCAGTTACGAGAGATAAGAATATGTGATATACTAGGTACCAACCAGACGAAGAATATCATAAGAAATATAAATCTTAGTTCACAAATTACTTTAACAAATGTCAAGAGTTGCGTACGTGATATATCGCTGACTGAGGTAAAACATATCTTTGATTCACGTTGAGAACGTTATGGAGGAAAATGCAGATTAAATAGCCCTGTTTTGGCGGAAAAGGAAATACTCAAGTAAGTCGCGAAGTTTAAAATATGGTAATTGTTTTGTGTATTACCTTACGTTAAAGATTCAATGAGGAATGTTTGTGTGTGGTTTGTATACACAATCAGAGGTATTAGTTCACAGTTCGTGAAGTGTATGCACTATCTGCCAAAGCTGTTAAGAAAATTCGATTTCCGCTGCAGGCATTTTATGTGCTCCTGAGAAAGACTGACGAGCATAAATAAATGATGAATAGTGTGAATTGCTAAGGAGAGAATAGTTGAGTTTCCAGTTCATTTTAAAGTCTGTATTTTTTCGGCTCATAGCTTTATGAAGTTGAAATTACGTAGCTGCTTCAGTTAACCGAATAGTATTAAATCAGTGGTTAATGTTGACTGCGTGAACTCACTCACAACAGAAAGTATTAAAACCTTCTTAAATTGTGTGTTATCTAGAAATTATAGCGGGTGGCTATAGTAATTTTCCGTAGTTAACACGTTATAACACTAAACCAATTACCGTACGAGTACAGAACTTGGTAGCATTAATATCAAGGACATGGTGAAGAGAAACAATGCAGAATCGATTGAAATGAAACACTTTTAATATGCTGCTACGGTACATCATACCAATACATACCAGTACCATTACTGTTACAAAAGGGGTCCTCAGCGTCCACAAGAGCCTGAAAGCGCAGGATTGCATTCTGCACAGCAGAACAAAGCATGTCCATAGGTATGTTGACTACCTCTCTTGATATGCCGCGCTTCAGATCAGCACATGTGTGGAAGTTCTCCTGGTAAACCCAGTCCTTCAGGTAGCGCCACAACTAGAAATCACATGGAGTAGATCAGGTGATCCTGCCGGTCAAGCATTTGGAAACGATTGGCTAATAATTCGATCGTTTCCAACAATCGGCTAATAATTCGATCGTTTCCAAATGTGTTTCGGAGAAGCAGATGAACTTTACGAGCGGTGTGCTGTGGGGCCTCATCTTGCGTGAGGAGGGATGAGTTCAATGTGTTCTCTCTTCCGTTGGGCGGGTATTACATGCAGGCGAAGCATATTGCAGTAACGATGGCCAGACACACTGCACCTCCTTGGGCACCATCCTGTTCAAATAGAATTGGCCGATGATGAACATAGCAGTGAAACCACACCATACGGTGACAGGATTATTATAAAGAGGAATGTTATGCATAGTGACTGAAGGTGAAGATTACCGCACTCGGCAGTTTTGTGTGTTCACCTCACCCGTCAGAGGAAAATGAGCTTCATCTGTCCATAGGGTGGTCCAGGGGTAGCCGTCGTCACCTTCAATCCTTGCAAGAAAGTGGAGATCGAAATCGACACGTCGTTGAGTGTCCTTTGGTGCAAGCTGCTGTACGATATGGATGTTGTTCGGATAACATTTAAGGATAGTTCTTAGCACCTTTCGCATTGTGAACCACTGGACGTTCAACTGTCGCGATCGGGAATTGTGCACAGCGTTGTCTGCCATGGGAACAGCGATTTCATCAACCACCTGTGCTGCAGCTGGTCGTCGGGTTCTTCCTGGAGCGACGCCCTGTTCTCCAGCTGATTCGAACTGCTTAATCTTGCTCTGCTCAGCAGGTGGAGAATGAGGACCCCTCCGTAATCCTTTCAGCTGCTCCGTTCGTCCTAGCTGGTGTTGACACGCAGCAAGTGCACTGTGTGAGACTACGAATCACCATGACTGATCACGGCAACTGGTGGCCATAGTTGGAACTTTGCGGTGGCACTTTGACGCATGGAAATCATGGAGCCCATACTCTGGACATTAATGGTACCAAGTTTGGTACTCGAACGGTAATTATTTTCCGTGTCAAATAGTGAAACTTTAGTTGAAACCACTTGTCTACAGGGCGTTTCCGTAAGAGAGTGCAAAAATCTAACAGGACATACAAGATCTCCACTGAAAAATTAGAGGTAACGAACCTGGGATCACAGAAGCAGATAATAAGAATGAAATCACACTATTGTGTACGATTTGATTTACATTACAGTTAACTGCAATTACTATCACTGACACAACGAACGTACTATTTGTACTGTATCTTACAAAATAGAGCGCCCATCAACCTCAATGCAAGAATGAAATTGGCGAAGATCCTCGAAATAGGGTGAGCGAGTGGTCGTCATGTTGCCAGGTCCCTCGTTTCTCCTTTCTTATGAGCCTGTCTCCCATATTCGTAGAAATAAACACTCCTCGTGACGGATGATGCCTGTTAGGAAATCGTTTCCTATGCAGCGCTTCAGCAGCAGGAGCGTTGCAACGTACTTCCTCACACACAAGGTGCATGTCTGTGAGTTTAGCGAAACCGTACCACTTCTCTGAATAGCACTGAGTAATAAATGGGTTTGTTGTTGATTCATAGCACGTTCTGTCATTGGACAATGTATATAAGATAAAACAAAGCCGCCGTAAAGTGAAGTAAAATAACCAAAACTGGCATCGTGACTTCCTAGTGATCACGCTCATTCTCCTTGTTTCCTTACAGGAAATAAGGAATGTACACATGAGTAAATAAACTTGTACTAATGTTAGTTCTAAATAAGCTGGTAAACAGTTATGCTAAACGAAGTGGTAGACTAGTTTACTTCCATATCTCCTTAAGCTGCCTTCTCCAACCCCAGGTTCCCTAGCACAAATCGTTGTTCAAATGGTTCAAATGGCTCTGAGCACTATGGGACTCAACTGCTGAGGTCATTAGTCCCCTAGAACTTAGAACTACTTAAACCTAATTAACCTAAGGACATCACAAACATCCATTCCCGAGGCAGGATTCGAACCTGCGACCGTAGTGGTCTTGCGGCTCCAGACTGCAGCGCCTTTAACCGCACGGCCACTTCGGCCGGCCAAATTGTTGTGTGGCACATTCTCTATGTCCTGTTACATTTCTGCACGCTCTTACGGAAACGCCCTGTATATTATGTTATGCTGATTCTGTAGGATGATTACAAGTTATAATTTATAGCCATCGTTATAGTAAGCTTTGGACTAACATTCAGTAGTGTATTTGATATGAAAGAAAACCAAGGGTATAATCATCACGTAATGACAATATTTAAAATATTAGAACTGCAATCATTATATTACCACATCAGACGCGTTGTGGCGAGAATGTTTGTGCGGGTGTTTAGAAATAATCTGTAGTCGGAAGAGGGGACATACATTTCATATTTCGTGTTTTATATAATGTCTCGATCCATGATTGCCTATCGTCGCATTGTTTGTTGAGAAACTACAAAGTAACTCTTCGTATACCACTATAGTTAAATGTAGGACTGTGGAGAGGGCACTACTGTAGCTAGGCTCGAAGATGGGAAAGAAACGACAATTAAATTTGTGAGGATGGATGGACCTAA
The DNA here is from genome assembly GCF_023864275.1 of Schistocerca cancellata. Lineage (NCBI taxonomy): Eukaryota > Metazoa > Arthropoda > Insecta > Orthoptera > Acrididae > Schistocerca > Schistocerca cancellata. Next base: position 684,050,060 of record NC_064630.1, on the reverse strand, counting down.
ATGATCAGGAATTATTTCATGATCTTAGCGAACATATGTTGTTTAAACTGCGAAGACGAATTGTGCGGAGAATATGGAGATGAAAGGAAGTTTTCACAGGCTGATAAACTCACGGAAGACTTCACAAAGGAGGAGATTCAGTGAGATGCAGGAACTCAGAAGAAGATGAAGAAATGTTTCTCTTAGAAACGAAAACAAAAAATTTACTATGTTTGTAGTGTAAAATGAACTACGACTGTAGTTGATACTAAAAAAATTTCATTTGCATGTATTAGTGATTACACATTTGAAATTATGAAATAGTCTTACAAAGAAATAGCCATGTTGTATAAATGTACAAGTAAGCTGTATCGCGTGTCTACTGTCAGTTTGTTAAACGCTTCTGTGGAAAAGCCTCTCCTTAACCCTATACATGGCTCCTGCTTTCGCTTATAGCCGTTCGCGCTTCGCAGTTGAAATCTGTCTATTGCGCCGCTAGGTGTACAGTTTTCCTTACTTCTACTAGACTATACGACTGTCTTAGTAGTAAAGAATGAATCTATTAAGACTTGAAGCGTTATTCGGCAGATTTTTCAGATATCGAAGTTCTTAAGACATCTGGTCTCCTGATGTTTGTATTATACAGTGATATAATTTTTTGGTACATTCAGCTTCATATATGAATATTGTCTGTATAATGTGTTGCGAATAGGTATAGTAGCACAGGAGTAATATATTTAAACGTCGTGGTTGACGCTGCAGTATTTCACGTATGTCACTGCATTTGACGTCATATCTCCTGAACTGTGAAAGGAGGCTCTTATATCCACAGTGATTGTTGCTTGACAGAAAGGGATATGTGTGACACGTTCGGTTGAAATCTGTCCAATGGATTAGGAATAGATGTGGAACATACACACATGAATACAAACATCCATTTTTATAATATGTATGGATACGAAGCCCTACTCTCACTAAGCGTCGTAAAAGAGCTTGTAAGGCACTGCAGCCAAATTCTACGGCCATTTATATCACACATTTTGACAATGATAAACTCACTCACCAAAACCTTTAGATGAACCGTTAAGTTTGTACGGAACACTTAGAGCTTCTCTCACTTGTCAGGTTTTTTAAGCATATTCATAACGACCATGGTAGCACCAAATGAAAATTTTCGCATAACATTTATGTTGCAGTGACTCTTACGGTGTCCTGTAATCTGTTTGCCATTATCTTCTGGAAGTACGTCTTGAGTCTTTGATTACGATTCGATTTTCGACGTGTGGAATTTTATAATTCGCCTTGATGTTATCGATAACTGCTTTCTGTTATTATAGCGAGATCTGACCTGCTTTTCTTGGTCAGTCGTTTCGTTTACTCCCGCACCTTAGCGCACTATTGGTGTGGATACGAAACAGGTTTTCTGTTTACTTCGTTGTTGTCATCAGAGATTTTTCCTTAATGTTGCTTCTTACATTATATTAACTGAGAGTTAAGACATAACTAAACCCTCAACACTGTTTTATCGATTTATTTTTCTACTTGTTTTCTATGATTACCGATAATCGAAATCCTGCATTTACGACGAGTACAACTTCATTTGACGTCATCGTGGAACTATGGTATATTGAAGGTTTCTAATCAGAGACCACACTTTCCTTGTCACTCGTGACACGGTCTTCCTTTCTCGGAAGACGTTGTACCTACTACGTTTGTTACCTCCCTGCGCCAGTGAGGTTTTACGTGAGGCGAGACATCTCAAAAACTTCTTTATATACTTTGACAGCTAGCGAATGCGGAACGACATGCTTCTTACTTTGTTTTATCTCACCATCAGCGGTTTGTTTGACGTTTCTGTACGTCGGTGGCACGTGTAAACACTTCCACAGGTGCACTTCGCTGAACACCTCCTCTTTTCTCTTAATCTGACACAGTATTTATTGATACAACGGTTGCAATATGTTTTCCCAATTTAAACCGATCTTACTTATGGCTTCCGCTGCGTCTGCTAATAAATAAGCCAAAACAGACTTTTGTATCGTGCAGGCTAAACAAACACGCCCCTGCGGGAGTCTCAGCTGCACTGACGAAAATAGATTGTGCGGTCAGTGTAAGCAAAATGCGGATGCAGTTCCTTGGAAACAGGCGCTCCGCTGGTGCTTAATCAGAACACGTTTCGTTAAGTAATTTCTCAGCATAATGAGCGCTGATTAATTATTTTGTAAAATGGAGATTATTACTGACTCAAACCGACGGTGTAGCTGTACCTGAGATCTATGACATGAGAAGGTGTGTGTGCCTTTTTTTTCAGAGCAGACATTTTAAAGTTGGTAGTGTAAATCCTTGGCCCAACATGTGCACCGTATACTGTGTACTGTGATCACTGTTGGTGACTAGAAGCTGAAAAGATACACTATTGAGTGAGGCAAAATGTGGTGACAGATGTGCACAATTACTAGAGGGTAATGAGTGACGAGGGGGTGGGGTTCGGTTTCAGCAGGGTAAAAATGTTGCTATTCTAACTATGACAGTAATAAGACTGATACTGACATGACACTAAAAGTCAGTGAGGTGGTGGTTTACGATACGCTGAAGTAAACAAAAGAGAAAATGTAATGTTTGGAACGAAGTCGTATCACTGTTGGACATTATGCATCTCCAAATAAATTCTGCAGGTACTCTTTAAAGCAGTTGAAAACAATCACTGTAACAACAAATCCGGTACTAACCATTGGTTACCCTTCATAAACCCTGCTAGAATCCTGACAATAATTACAAGAAATACGACCCATTCATCCTGTCCCCGAGGTCGCTAACTGCTAAATTACATTCGTTCAGCTCGCCTAGCATCATAGTTCCTCGGACTTAACACACGTTCAGAAATGAATTAGGAAATCCAAATACGGATATCCTAAATGGAGACGCACAGCATAATAAAACCTGTAATATATCCAGAATGCCAAACGTAAAGTGTACGTCACACAAGAATGTAGTCCATAAATAAAAGGCACAAATGGGTTCCCTCCAGCAAAACGAAAACCCTGGAATGCCGGGTTTATCAGCAAGTCTGGCATAAATTTTAACTTCACACCTGTACGTGTTCCTGAGACGAAGGCGCCTTAACAGACAAGAAAAGAGAGACACGGACAACAAATGGCAAAAACATATAACATAATAGGAAACTGGCAGTTTCTGCATGTCTTTCCTTTACTTGTATTGTGAAACCTTGCTTCGTGCCAAATTTCATGATTGCTTTTGACGCGAGTATCAGAGTACTTACATGGCTATATCTTCCGATCGCGCAGACTTATTAGCTTACACTCGTCACACAGCCAACGGACAGCCAAACTTAATGTTTAACTTATATTTCAACCTGGTACTTCAAGACGTTCATAAGAAAAAAGTTCTTAACAGTGATACTTTACTAGTTTTATTTTTACCTACTGACGTTTAAAACCCAATAAATAGTTTACTGTAACTAGTCATATTTATAATTCTTCCCACTATCTGTATTTCAGGATTAAAACTCTATCAGCGGATGATTTTGTGTCAGTTTATACGATGTGGAAGGTTAGTACGTTCGAAATTTCGGATAATCTGTGGCAATTTATGGATATTTATAAAACATTTGATGCTATGTGGCTGCTTCACCTCAACTGATGAACAGCAATATAAATTTAGACTGCCTTCAATGGGCCTCATCTGATAAACAGTAATATAAATTAGATAACTCTCGGTGGTCATAAAATGCTTTTTAGGCGTATTTACATTAGGTGAACTATCGTATTTACATCACATACACTTTCTACAGGCACAACAAAGCAAGATAAAGTACTAAAAACAAAGATTGAAAAGAACATATTAATGATTATTTTTGTAATTATATTATATTGGTGCGGTTGTAAGTGTAAGAGAGACAGAAAAAAGACAAAAAGACAGACAGACAGAGTGAAAGAGAGAGAGAGAGAGGGAAGGAGGGAGGGAGGGAGGGAGGGAGGGAGCAAGGGAGGAACAGAAAACACACCGGGCTATTAAGCATCACATCCCAGATGAAGCTTTATTGTTACTATGGGTATATCACCATTTAACTCTCACTTAAATGGTACTGTCTGTTTGACCCCCTGATGTGAAGGAAGTGAAGGCCTGGTGGCCGTGATCAGATGTGGCTAAATGAATAATTTAATAAATGAAACATATATTTCATTTCTTACAGTTACCCTACCGGCCACTAAAATTGCTACACCAAGAAGAAATGAAGATGATAAACAGGTATTCATTGGACAAATATATTATACTAGAACTGACATGTGATTACATTTTCACGCAATTTGGGTGCATAGATCCAACTCTAGCCGTAATAACGGCCTTGATACGCCTGTGCATTGAGTCAACAGAGCTTGGATGGCGTGTACAGGTACATCTGCCCATGCAGTTTCAACACGATACCACAGTTCGTCAAGAGACTGGCATATTGCGACGAGCCAGTTTCTTGGCCACCATTAACCAGACGTTTTCAATTGGTGAGATATTTCTAGAATCTGCTGGGGGCAGCAGTCGAACATTTTCTGTATCCAGAAAGGCCCGTGCAGGACCTGCATCATGCGGTCGTGCATTATCCTGCTGAAATGTAGGGTTTCGCAGGGATCGAATGAAGGGTAGAGCCACGGGTGGTAACAAATTTGAAATGTAACGTCCACTGTTCACAGTGCCTTCAATGCGAACAAGAGGTCACCGAGACGTGTAACCAATGGCACCCCATACCATCACGCTACGTGATACGCCAGTAAGGCGATGACGAATACACGCTTCTAATGTGCGTTCACCGCGATGTCACCAAACACGAATGTGACCATCATTATGCTGTAAACAGAACCTGGATTCAGCCGAAAAAATGACGTTTTGCCATTCGTGCACCCAGGTTCGTCGTTGAGTACACCATCGCCGGTGCTCCTGTCTGTGATGCAGCGTCAAGGGTAACCGCAGCCATGGTCTCTGAGGTGATAGTCAATGCAGCTGCAAATGTCGAACTGTTCGTGCAGATGCTTGTTGCCTTGCAAACGTCCACATCTGTTCAGTCAGGGATCGAGACGTGGCTGCACGATCCGATACAGCCATGAGGATAAGATGCCTGTCATCTAGACTGCTAGTGACACGAGGCCGTTGGGATCCAGCACGGCAGTCCGTATTATCCTCCTGATCCCACCGATTCCATATTGTGCTAACAGTCAGTGGATCTCGACCAAACCGCAATCGCGATAGGCTATAATCCGACCTTTATCAAAGTCGGAAACGTGATGTTACGCAATTCTCCTCCTTACAAGAGGCATCACAACAACGTTTCACCAGGCAACGCCGATCTACTGCTGTTTGTGTATGATAAATAGGCTGGAAACTTTCCTCATGTCAGCAAGTTGCAGGTGTTGCCACCGGCGCCAAACTTGCGTGAATGCTCTGGAAAGCTAATCATTTGCATATCCCAGCATCGTCTTCCCGTCGGTTAGATTTCGCGTCTGTAGCACGTTATCTTCATGGTGTAGCAATTTTAATGACCAGTAGTGTTTATACTGATGAGGGGATCCTGGTCGAGAGAATCCTGATCTAATGTGTGTGCGTGTTGTGTGTGTGTGTGTGTGTGTGTGTGTGTGTGTGTGTGTGTGTGTGTGTGTTTTCAGTAGTATAGTTCGAAGGTAATAAGATAATCAAAGGCTCGTGCATAGGATCCGTGGATCTAGAAAACTAGTTTGACAATGTACAGTGACGTACGATGTAAGAAATTCGAAGAATAATAGGAGTCATCTTAACTGAGAGGCATGTATTATGCAATACGTAAAGAATCCAGGAGCGAATAATACGAATAAAGAAGGTCAAGGACTAAGTGCGAGCATTAATAAGGATGTAAGACGGAAATGCCATCTTTCCCCCAGCCTCCTCCCCCCCCCCCCCACCCCACAGTCCCGTCCCCCAATTGTTCAGCCCACAAGTCGAAAAGGCAATGACGGAAATAGAAGAAAAATGCAAGAGTAGGGATAAAATTAAGGGTGAAAGGATGTCATATTATAAGATTTGTTGATGTCATTCATATCCTCAGTGAAAGTGAACGAGAATTAAGGACTTTCTAAATCAAATGAATGATCTAATTAGTACAGAATATCGATTCAGAGTAAACTGTAGAAAGACGAATAAATAGAGTATTAGCGGAAATGAGATCACCGGTAAACTTATCATCAATATTGAAGTCCACGAAATACATAAAGTTAAGGAGTTCAACTTGGAAGCGAATTAATACATTATTTACGAAGCAATGAGATGAAAAGCACAGTATCACAGGGAAAGAGGGCATTCACGCCAGAAATAAATCTCCTCTTGTCAAACTCGGGCCTTTATTTAGGGAACTAAATATTGACAATGTACGTTAGAAGTACAACACTGTACGCACGGACTTTTTGAAAAGCGGACAATTTGAGAATCAGAGTTCCTGATACGTGCTGCCACAGAAGCATATTGAAAATTAGGTGGACTGACAAGCCTTTAGTAGCTGCTAGGGCCGAGTGCCGTGCCAGTCGGGCCGGCTAACGGAGGCGAACCAATTGCGCTCCTGGCTAGCAGACGGCTGAAAAAGCCTGATGACCGCTCTTGGCTACGGTAAGTGTACGCCATTCGCACGTCCTTGCGCACGTAAAACCACTCTTCAATTATATTATTTTTAAAATCGGTAGCACACTGTACAGTCACAGTGGTTACAGCTTATACTAACCTCGAAAGAGAACATCGAAAGTAACGTCGTTGTTCTAATGTGGATAGGGAACGATATATCTGACGTCCAAGAGGGTGTGATCACTGGTTTTCCGGCCAAGGTGGAAGCATTCCCGAAACGGCTAAGTCTGTAAACTATTGGTGTGCCATCGTGGTTAAAGTATACCGGGCATGGCAAAATGGTGCTATCCATGACTGGCAACGTGTAACTGTGGTGCGCACAGGCGATAAGTAAATTGTATACGGGCCGACAGACGTGCAAATATGCTGCAGCTGACTTCTCCGATGAAACAAGGAGCTACCAACGCCCTCTACACGACGACCGTCAGCGTACGACGATACTTATGCCCTTCCGCAGAAGGCGCCTGACTCATGCACTCATGTTGACTGTTGTTCGTTGGTTCCAAAGGCTCAAATTTGCGCTCCAGTAATGCAACTAGATGCCCACTTCAGTGGTGACAGACGGTCTTTTCGGATGACAGATGACCGTTGGCGACTACTGCAAGAAATGACTGGAAGCAGACGCCCTGCAACAATCGTCAGATGGTTCGAGGCTGGGGGAAGGGAGCATTGTTGTGTACGGTATGCTTTCGTGGCGTTCGCTGCGTGATCTCGTCATTCAAACAGGTGTACTGGATCAACCCAGCAATGCATCTATGCTTTGGGACCATGCTCACCAGTACATGTAGTTTATTTTTCCTAGGCACGATGACATCGACTAGCAGGAGAATCTAAGGTGCCACACAGCTTGCAGTGTACAAGCGTGTTTCGGAGAGCACAAGGATGGCTTTATCGTGTTCGTCTGGCCATCAAACCCCACAGATTGAAACCCAATCGAGAATCTATGGGACCTATGGGACCATACCGATCGGGATGTACCCACCATTGATCCTCCACCGAGAAATTTATCGCGGCTGGCCACGGCACTGGAGGCAACATGGCTCCTCATCCCTCTGGGTTCCTCCAGGAATCTCGCTGACTCTCTTCCACCATGTCTTTCAGGAGTGTGCCCTGCAAAACGTAGATATTCGGTCTTATGGCTGGTGGTCACATTAATGTGACTGGACAGTGCATTTTACCGCATAGTTCATCTTTTGCGACAGTGAATATGTCAGTTCATTACGATATATCATGGCTCTCAGATTACATGTGATGGAGTTTCACGTAGGGTAAGAAATCATATTACGACCAATAGATCGACTCTAAGTTGGTAGTAACCAGGAGAAGCAGCCTTGGTGGGAAAGTTGAAATGCGGACCACGTCGACCGAGCGAGGTGGCGCAGTGATTAACTACTGGACACGCATTCGGGGGTTCGATGGCTCAAACCCGCGCCCGGACATCCTGATTTAGCGTTCCCGTGATTTCACTAAATCGCTTCAGGAATGTGCTAGGACGGATCCTTTGCAAGGGCACTTCCGATTTCTTTCTCCATCCTTCCCTAATCCTTTGGGACCAATGACCCTGGTGTTTGGTTCTCTCCCCCAAATCAATCACCCAACCAACAACAGCGAGTCCCCATAATATAGAGCAAATTTTCCTACTATCTCGCCCAGGTGTACATGAATGTCCTTAGTCGTAGACTCTTCCTACCCGCTAAGCATAAAGAGATTCGTGTAACCGTGTGGCTGCTCCACCCGATGGAGATACATATACACTGGTAGCTATGTGGGAACTCTATCTGCAGAGCATACACGTATACAAAAGAGAAGTAGAATGAGACTACCGATAAACTCAACGTCAGTATTAATGACTACGTAATAGATGAATTTGAAAGAATTGAACTACCTTGGAAGCAAAGCATTACACGGCAGATGAAGTAAGAAGATAACAAAAAGCAGACTGGCACAGGGAGAGAGCGCATTCCTGGAAGAAAGCGTTTAATGTTATCAAACATGGATCTTAATTTGTGGAACCAGTCACTGAGACTATACGTTTTGAGCACTTCACTTTATCGTAGTGACTGTTCAAATGTGTGGGAATTTCTAAGGGACCAACTGCTGAGGTCATCGGTCCCTAGACTCACACACTACTTAAACTAAGTTATACTAAGAACAACACACACACTAATGCCCGAGGGAGGATTCGAACCTTCGACGGGAGTAATCGTAATGACTCATGGCCTTCATTAGAAATAGGTAAGTTGAGAATCGAAGTGCTTGACATTTTGTCATATACAGGGATGTTCAAAATTAAGTGGACTGACTGGGTAAGAGAGATATTCCACAGGTTCGCCGAGGAAAATAATGTATGGGAAGAGAACATACATGGAATTTCTTCTAGCTTAGTAGAAGGGGGTATAGAGGGTGAAATCTGTAGTGGAAGACAGAGATCGCAACTTAGCTAACAAGTACTGAGGACGTCCGATGTAAGTACCATTCTGAGAAGAAGATGTAGACACAAGAAACGCACTCTTGGTGAACGGCATCACACTAATTGTAATTCTGAGTACCCACACTACACCAAAAAATCGTCTATTTGAGTAGCTTTAACTATGTCTAACGTGTTCCCCTTAGGCAACCTCTGTGTAACACCTGTGTTGTTAACGTAGTGTTTTGTTCCATACAGATGGGTGCCTGCTACTGCTGTCATGTGTTCATTGAATTTGATGTCGAATTATCAACCTGTCCGACCAATGTTGTGCGCATCTGTGTAGTGTCACTTGTTTACGCAACCTGATGTTTACCTGGCGTATTTATGTTCTGTAGAATTCTCAGGTTTCCCCCCGGATCACGTCGTTAGGACAGACAGATACCTTGCCGTCTTCAGGTCATTCTTGATGATTGCTGCACTGCTCATGTCGGCGTCCTATACGGGTTTATTCCGTGATGATGCTACAGAATTTCAGAGGTTACAGGGACAGGTACAGGACCATGGTGCAGAAACAGCTGAGCTTAAAATTATAGGCGAGAAATGTTCTTACAACGACGACAGTTGAATACATGTACATGTACTGATGGTGCTAAGATCGTGGTCTAGGCACTTCTGACGAGCAGTTAGGGGCGGAGGTTAGAAAAAAACTCAAGTAATTCAATGCACATAATGTACAGTGTACTGATATGGACAGTCCTAGTGTACGCTGTGTGTACTGTAGTCGACTGCAATATGTGTTTACAAGTACTAACATTGATCAGCCCAAGCCAAAAGGTTTTGTACCCAGTGATGGAACTTGCAGAACTGAGTTTTATGTATGGACACACTAATGGAAGAAGCGGAAAAGCAGAAGGGTAGTATCGAACTATGTATCTGGGTTACATACAGTAGAATCAGATTGGACATTCAGCCGCTCCGAAAAGTCACATCCTAATTACTCTGATCTACTTCCTCCTTTAAGCAGTTGCCTTTTGCTGTCATGTTGTCTAATAGTTCAAACGAGCTACGATTGCCTAAGGCCATATGATGTCACAGACTATTTCATCACAACAACTAAGCTCTGGCATCAAAAAGTTCAGAGTTTGACCCCAAGTATATGCAAATATTACAACTTTCTAGAAATTAAATCAAAATTTCACAACAAGACTTTATGTTAGTAATTGCGTGAAGCTCTCTAAGCTTCACAGCTCCCAGGCCTTAGGTTCGAGAATCCTACTCCCCATGTGTCTGCCCAATATCCCCTCCCCTCCCCCAACACCCCCTGACCCACAGATTCGTGTCCCTAAGGCCTTAGGTCAAGCCTCCATCCCAAGGCCCCTGCCATCCAGACTTTAGGTTCGATCGCAGGTGTACGTAACTAGCTAAAGTTTGACAATTACTAAGCGTCTGAGCCTCAAAGCTACAAAATTCTAAATTTGTGGTAAGATCTTATGGGACCAAACTGCTAGGGTCATCGGCCCTAAGCTTACACACAACTTAATCTAACTTAAACTATCTTACGCTGTGGACAATAGGCACACCTATGCCCGAGGGAGGACTCGAACCTCCGACAGGGGTAGCCGCGCGGCCCGTGACAAGACGCCCTTTGAGTTGAACACCAAGCATTTGTAAATAGATTTGCTTCCAAGAAATTGAATAAAAAATTTACGACATCTAGTACAGAGTTTTATGCAGTTGTGCTAAGTATTCGAAGCTTCAGATCCCCATCATCTTGAGTACAAGCCCCTTTATGTGTAAACTCCTTAAGCTGCATATATTTTCAGAACAGTGCTTAATCTCTTGGATACTATACTTGTAATTTCACATCATTAATTTTCATGTGAAATGTCGCTACGTTGAGGTATATGCAATTGTGCTAAGTACTAAACGCTTCAGCGCCTGGAGATCTCAAGCAGCTTAGTAGCTATGTGTATTGCATTAAGCTCCAGGACTTGAAGGCTTAGAGAGCTGTAATTAAATCCATGTATTTCACGTATAAGACGTTTGTAATACAGGTATTAAAATTTTTCACACTTCTTCAATATACTTATTAAATCTAATCCTGTCATATGCTATTTGTTCCCATGGATCGACATGTGCAGCACCATGTCCACGCTCCCATTTAATCAATTTAAGAATAACCACACAACGTTAAACAAACTACAGTTCTTTAATAGGAAGTGAAGCCAAGATTTTTGTATGAAACACAATACCATGTAGAGATACAAAGCGTGAATATTAATTGCTATGCATTAGTAACATACTTCCAACTGTCAATATCCCGTAGAAACCATCATTCAGAAATAAATAGCAGGAATATCATTTCCCATTTGTACATAACACACTCTGAGTTTTTCACGAAGCTGTGTACCAGCACAACCAAAATAATTGACGAACTTTGCAACAACACAGAGATGTATACAGTTGTGCTAATTACTTCAAGCTACAGTGCCTTGCGGTTTCAGACATGTGTATAACGATGTGTAAGTTCTATTCTAACTCCAGGACCTTAATGCCTTAAGATTGACCCCTAGATGTGTAAATAGCTTAATTTTCAGACAAAAATTTCGAACAAGGCCATGTGTTCAACCTGGCATACATATCGTAATTTTCCTAATCCTTTAACAAATCAGTATAATTCTCTAAGTCTCACAACGAAACATAATTTCTGGATTATCAAGATTTTGGGTTCGATCCCCAGCATATGTAAATAGCTTAACATTTCTCAACAATACCTGGTGTACGGCTTGGGAATACCTAGGAACTCCAAGCTTTAGTTTATGAGACCATAGATTCAACCGTCGGCGTGTGTAAATAGCGTACTTTTCGCAACAACGTCTACTTTAGAACCCTACGTTAAGTACCCTAAGCGTCAGAGCCCATGGCCAAACGATGATTAAGCTCCTAGTCCTGTATTCAACCACTGCCATGCAATTTTGGATCAGTGGTTGCTTAATGATGTTTGCTATGTGGGGCGCTCAACTGCACAGTCATCAGCGCCCATACAAAGTCCAATTTTTTTACACAGTCCAATTTACCCACAGTCATGAATGATGATGGTGATGAAATTATGAGGATAAAACAAACACCCAGTGCCTGGGCAGAGAATATCCACAGCCTGGCCTGGAATCAAATCTGGGACCCCGTGATGCAGAGGCAGCCATGCTAGTCACTAGGGCACGAGCTGCAGACAGATCAGTGCTTAAGCTTAGTAGTTAAAGACCCAAGTCTTAATAGCAGCATTTCCTTAGGAAAGACCATTTCACAACAGCAAAAGCTGCACTGTCATCTCTGGAACAATGCATTTTATACTATGCGATAGTATGTCTTTCTTTAAGCTTTTAAAGTACTTAAATAATCTTGTCAGTATTCCCAGTGCTTTCCGAAGATCACAATAGTCATAAACGATCTACAATCTCATTTAGATCGTTTTGTTATGTCTATTCCATAAATTGGCTGTTCATTTAATATGGCGAATGTTGATATTGTTGCTCCAATCAGGTCCACAACTAGGCACAAGTGGATTAGAGGTATCAATAATTTTTCATTCTTCGAGAGAATCGCTATAGTGTAATGAAATTCTTAAATTTCCAGAATGAGATTTTCACTCTGCAGTGGAGCGTGCGCTGATATGAAACTTCGTGGCAGATTAAAACTGTGTGCCGGACCGAGACTCGAACTCGGGACCTTTGCCTTTCGCGGTCAAGTGCTCTACCATCTAAGCTAACCTAGCCCAAAACTGTAACAAATTGCCCCATGTTATACCAATATCGTATGAAAATATGAATCTGTAATGGATTAAGCATATCTATCTCCTACCATAACATTAACTCTATACTAGTTCAAGGTGTCAACATGTCTTGACTCAAATACTGCGAGTACCTCGAAGGTGAGAGGAAACAATAATGTTTGACCTTGTAGCCAATGGAATTAAAGTATTGGTATCTTTATAATCCTTTCATAATGACGACAGCGTTCATAGACCTGCAGAAAATTTTAAAGATGGTATAAGAAGTTTGGATTTAAAACAAGCAGCTGCTATCCTTGTTGATGACAAGCAAGCTATCACTCAAGTCTGGCTCATAATAGCACAGGATACATCATTCAGCAATGTGCTAGATAAAATGTAGAAGATGAACTCTTGGCAGTCACGTCACCGAAATCATTAGCAGCGAAGGATGGAAGCAGAGCGCATAGTTACTGCAGAAACACGCTGTGGCAGTTGTGTAGATTTCATTATGTTAGCAGGTGATAAGAAATCAAAGCGGCTATAATTTCTATTGCCTGTGAATCCTGCGAAGTATTTAACATACAACTTCAGGATTGCCACTTATTGAAAAAAAATGAAGAAGTGTTTCGATCTTTTGAAGATAATGTTTAGCAATAAATAATGTGAGTAAAGCGATGATACGGTATTTGGAGAATAAATATATCCTATAAAGTGCTATGACACTTCGTTAACTTTGTCATACACACACACACACACACATACGTATATATATATATATATATATATATATATATATATATATATATATATATATATATATATATATGCTAAATATTGATATTGAAATTTAACTTTTGACTCTATCTCTGCACAGTAGGTGTAAGTATCTCGCATCGTTGTAGCAGTACCTGTCAAATCTGTACATTGTTATACTTGTTTGTGATTGATCACATGTATTAGTGTCACGATAGATCATAGAAATGGGAAGACTCTGTGAAAAAAATATAAGCAGAGCCAAAAATAGTTTAGCAACATATTCAGTCCTTTGTTTCATATGACAACTATGAACACATCATACATTATAAAACATATTTATGATATTTATGTATATTATGAAACAATAATCACATCTTTACTTTACACAGTATGAAATGGTAGTTGACTCATAATTATGAACACACACTAGATAAAAAGTTTCCATGTAACAGGTCCTTTACTATTAGAGGATAATTCTTATAATGTACGTAAAGAGGTGGTCAGTGTTGCATCTGAAGCAGAGGAAATACGAATGTGCTCGGTATTGCAAAGTAAATTATCAGGTATAAGACGACAGTAAAATTAACAGTGTATACTGCTGTGTCGTCTGAACAAGACACAGCCAGGACACAATGAAAGGCCTCTGTTGGATTCCTTTCATGTTAATTTCTTAAGTCTGTTGTCATTTACGGCATAAATTCCTCTTCAAAATTTACTGTGGCGTTTCTGACTATCTGGGAGGAGACTGATTAGTGGAATGTGTTACTTTTACACACAAACAAGAACGATCTGTCACACTACTACACTTTAAAACACAGTTTATATGTAATTCATGTCACACAGTCTCATACGGAACCTACATCCGCTTTCTTTTATATACTGTATATGGTAAGATACTGTCATCCCCCTTCCCTTCTGTGTGAGAGGATGAATGAGCAAATGTATTTCTAGTCGCATGCTTGAGGGTAGCAGACAAGCCTGTCTGCTAGAGAACAGTAGGACCAACATCGGAACAGGTAGCTACGCCTTCTAAAAGCAGGGAGGTTTCTATTCTTAGTATGGTCCTGTCCGTCCCTTGTCATGTTAGTATAGGAAGCTGCCCCTCTGGCCACTTCCGTTTGTATTCGTGAACCACTCTCAGGAAGGGACCAGGCAGTCTGTCCGTGGCGAGCGTCTGAAGTGATAAGATCTCCGGCTAAGCGCGTGTCTGCTAAGTCCGTAGGACAATGGATTTCTTAAGTTCAGCCTAACTGAAAATTTAATCACCTTTATTTCAGGTTTAGCTCTAAAATATCTAATGTTATCTTAAATTGCAATGCAGTGTAATTTGCGTGTGAAGTTCAGAATATCTTCTGGTAGTTGCTTTGCCACTACTTTGTGAGTAAAGTGGAACCACGTGTTGATCAGTAACTCTAACTAAGATCATCAATCTTAAATGCGAAAGTACGTGAGATTATAACGTCTCGTCTTGACAATATTTTTCAATACAGCAAATTTTCTTTATGTTCAACCCACGTGGGGTGTACTTTGTGAGACCAGTACCACGAGCTTATACAGTTGTTTGACCCATCAGGTTAATGGTAAGACGATAGTAACCATTTCGAGGTTTTTATTTAGTAAAACGCGTTTCGATGTAATTTATTTTAATTATCAAAATTATTGTGGAGTTACACTCTTTGTGTAAACCAAGTTGACCACGTGAAGCATGTGGTGTAAGCATCAAATCGCTCTCAGATATTCCTTTGGGGAAGATTTCACAGAAAGTTAGTATGAATTTAGTAACCAGTGTGTGGTAATTTCATGACGGACAAGATTGCGCTACGAACGTAACTTCTTTGGGTGAAAATTGAATCGGTTGGTTGTGGTTAATTTCCTCTTGCATATGTTTCAACGTTCTTCGTGTGTTATTTTATGAATGCAGTGTTGTATGCAGTCTCCCAATCTTGGCTCCATATTTGATGTGTTCCGTAAGATTACAAACTCACATTTTCACAGTCCTAAATAACGCACCAGCTTAGTTATGACTCACATTTAATATGCTGAAATTTCAATGATCAATGTTAAAATAAATTTCCAAATATAAAATGATTTATTTCTTTTTATTTAAATTCTCTTTTATATATATATATATATATATATATATATATATATATATATATATATATATATATATATATATCACTGGATGTCGTATGACTATTAAAAGATTATAATTAATGTTAGTCTGGTTGGGAATTTGGTAAGCTGGACTGGATACCTGGTGAAACAGTTGCTCAGTAATGCAAGTTTAACTTCCCCAGACAGCTCACAGTTTTTAACACGCTTTTATAGGCAATCAGCAACGCTTTCATAGCAAATTAAAGCAACAACGTTACAACAAGAACCACAGGCGCAAAGATGCGAGCTGGTGCCAGAACTATAGAGACTCGCCACTTGCGCGAGTTCCGCCAGCGCCATGGGAGACGATGAGGATGAGGATATCGACTTCGCCTCGGGCAATTTCCGGCCGAGCACTAACCGCCAATGACCGGACGACAACGGGAAGAAGCATACTGAGAGGACAGAAGTGCAGCTCTCGCCCACTTGACTGCAGATCGTCGTCCAGGGCTGACTTACACAGGGAATGTCACATAGCGAACTCTTCGACCTGAACAGACAGTTGTTACAACTGCATTTGCTATGGACTTTGTAATTTAGTTACGATCATTTGAACTTAACCCTTGAAGGCCTTTCTTGTGTTATATTACAAGCATGTTGCAGACTTTGTATTTCAACTAGTCAGAAAGATAAGTAAACATTTTCACTCATTTGTGTGACTTTGTTACTAATTTGTTACAGCGTTGTAGAACCATCTGTCTCCAACCTGTTACCTGACCTGGGATATAGCTGTATAATAGTGGCAGGGAGAAATTATCTTAGGGGTGTACTGCACCAGAAGCCGTTTCACGCACTCACAAACTCGGTTTGCACAGCAGTAGCGACGAGGCTCTTACAAACTGCCGCCGAGGGTTTACAAAATATATATAGATGAACAAACTCCATTGTGAGTTCGAGTCACACCTGTTGTCATTCAAGTGCTGTAAAAAGAAAACATTTTCCTTACACACTGCAGGGATCTGTAACAGTAAACCTTTTATTATGTACAACTAGATACTGAGGGTGAACTTCAATAAAACCAACAAACCGGACGGAAGATTCCTGACTGGAAATGGAGAAGAAACAGTCCTATGAACATGTGTCAAGAAATGCATTACCACACTACACGGCGCTGACGAATGGAAGTTTCTCTCACCGTGTGCCGTATGTTTCTTGTATACTGCAGTCTGTGTGATTGACGCAGGATACTGAAAGGAGCAGAATGGCCCGGTATTCATGTCGGAAACATTACAAAATGACCATCTTGTTCTGTTGCATTACTTCTTGTTATGTTCGTGCTTGCTCCGAAATAGGACGAGGAATTCCGCCTTACGCAAAACACCTTTCTTTTCTGTTTTGTTTCACCCATACATGTTTCAGCACTTTTTGTGGTATCTTCAGTGGGTTATTTTTTATTTTCTAACAGTAAAATTGTTGTTACATACTAATATTTAGCGAAACTTTTGGCACATAATATTTACAGTTGTGAATGAATAATTGTTGTAAAATATTACACGTCGTTTGTTCAAAGTTCACGGTTGAGATATGTGTTAATGACATGATACATGGTGTATTGTTTTTAACATTATGTAAAAGTTCTATTTATAGCTTAATTGGCAAAAAGAGTGGATGTAAGCATTAGTTCACATACATTACATGATGCTATTGGACATTGATTTTGGTAGCTATTTTGGTACACAGTCTACAACTTCTCATCTGCAAACAGCAAAACGTAATTTTTATTTTACTGTTTATTATGCGTTTACAAACAGAAATGAGTATATATCAGGTTTTTTGTATATAACTTACGGTTTTGTAATCGTGGTGCTTTCTCATATATTGTTGGCGAAGTGAATAGGCTGATTTCATGACCTATGGTCTCTTGACACGGCAATTTCTCCAATTTTTCAAAACATAGCTAGAGTTTTCGCCGCCATTACGTGTTGCTGTGGATGTGTAGTAATCATTTGTTTCGTAGCGTTTTTGCTGGGTGGGGCGTCCGTAGAACAGGCCAATCCCCCTCAGTCAGTTCTCTCTCACTTCCGAAACCACGCTTTGCAGGAATAGCGCTTGCCACACACCCTGCCCACTCACGAGCTGTAGTGTAGTGCAGTGCAGTGCAGACTGACCATTCCAGCAGAACCACTTGATGATGGCGGAAAGGTTATTCGTCGAATGATCGTATACGGCTGGACACACGAGAGCCGTGGAAACAAAATGAAATCTGTATCTGAAAGCACTAAGTGCGTTTCAAAAGTAGTTGTTAATGTAGAAAGTGGTCAAGGGGATCATGATTTGATCGAAGGATATATTAAACAACACAAAAGATAGGATTGGTACAATTTCGATAAAATGAAGGAAGACTGTAATACTACTGGAGACAAAGAATTTATCTTAATATCTTGTTTAAAAAAGCTATTATTCTTACAAAAAAATCATCATAAGTCCACAGTTACATAGAAAGACGTTGATGGAAATACTACACATAATAAAAGAATAAGAGAAAAACAACGTTAAAATACCATAAAAATAATTAGACATCCACTGAATGGTACGTACGATGGTAGTGCGGGTACAGTTATCTACATTCAGCGTAGGAAACTGCGCACTTTACTTACGCAGTTCACATATTACAACAATCCCAATGAGCTCGTTCAAAATTTGAGACATTTGATAAGTTGAACAACTACGGTAATACAACAGAATGAAATCGTCTCAAATGTTTCATAACTGTGAGAATATGTACTATCAAATAAGTATTGGAAGAGTAATTAACAGTCTTGAAAATTCACCACAGAAAATTTTTTCCACAGAGATGTGATTTAATATGAGGTTCAGTACGTAAAATAGAACAGTGGTTTGAATATATTCTAATGATGTCTGACATGTACTGTAAATGTGGAACAGATGTACCTATGAAATGAAAGACATGATAGGTAATTGCACAGACGACAGAACAGCTACTGCAACCTGGAACCAACGGCATTCCACTCAGTGTACTGATAGATCACAGACAATTTTGCAATAACAAACTGAGTTTTTCCCAATATTTCTGTAAGATGCTCCGGTATTGTGAAGAATAAACATTCTCCGAAGAAGGTGAAAATGTGAGCGTGTACAACTGTTTCATAGATTTCCTGTTCAATTTCCCACAAGCCCACTAGCAGTCATTTTCAGTCATTCGAAGACAGAAGTGCCTAACAGCTTTCATCAGAAACCGTAGTTTCCTAACCACCTACTGGTCTCAGCATACGAACGCGTGTCAATAAATGTTTCCTTGGACATTTAGAAGCGAAAGTATGAAACAGGGAGCGACTGGCAACGTTTTAGGTTATTTATTTTTTAATTATAGACTTAGGCACTGTGCAAGTATTCGAATTTCTTGAATTATACATTTCAGACGAAAATCGAAAGGCATTACCGAATCCTACATAAAATAGGTGCTCTATATCGACTCTGGTGTCATGTGTACTATATCTAAATTATTTGACACGGTTAAATTTAGAAATTAGTGATAAGAGCCGATGGTACCAAACTGTTGAGGTCATCGGTCCATAAGCTTACACATTACTTAATCTAACTTAAACTAAATTACGCTAAGGACAACACGCACCCCCATGCCCGAGAGAGGACTTAAACCTATGACGGTGAGAGCCGCGCGGATCGTGACAAGGCGCCCTAGACCGCTCGGCTACCCCGTGTGGCGAAATCGGTTAACTTACTAACGCTTGCCGAACAATAGATCTATGTAACACCATATACAAAAAATCACAGCCACGCTAAGAGACAATAGTGCAAGTTAGTGGTTTCTTGAGACACAATTGAGGGCCTAAGTGAGCGTGCACTACTTATTTCAACAAGTTTTACGGAATGCTCTTGCATGTGAGTACCTCACTTACACAGATGCTGCTAAGCACTTTGATGGGTAGCAGTGAAGGCAGTGGCAACGACCTCTACAGACAGGTGTTCTTAAGTGTACCACTCATTGGTTTGACGGAGGAGTAGTATTCACAAAGCTATTTAATGTGTACCACGAGAGGCAAATTTTGGCACTACGTGTAGGAATGCTAAGGAGGAGAGAAAACCAACCAAGATTAACATTCGCTTTCCGTTTACAACAGCATGTAGAATGACCAGATTAAGTCAAAATGGTACGATGTTTATTCTGAAATTACGTGACTGTTATAGCAAAATCCAGTGGAACGCCCATAAAGACTCCTCTTCTCTAATGATGACAGTTGATGCGCTACCTATGACGTTTCCAATTACCTATGACAAACAATTCGTTAACGAATATACAATACGGTAATAATATCTCATTACTGTAAACATTTACTCTTTATTTAATGGAGATTGCAACTAACAACAAATAAAGAGACAATTATAGCCTTTACTACAAGCACAGCATGTCTGTTCAAAATAACACACAGATATTACCGTCGGTGTAAACACTGCTAACGCTCAGTTCATATTGTTAACATGTTACAGAGTTATTAGTTTGAATACTAATCACATCACTGCGTCCAGGCATACACGCGGAGAGGCGGATAATGAGAAATACGGAGTAAACAAAGCGGAAATGAATTACAGTAAAACTTACTCACCATACAGCAGTAAAGCACTTGCCACTGTGTGAAACAGTTCTGACATTAGCTGTAGAGTGGAATCGGAACCGAACTGGGTGCTCATTACACAGCAAGGTTGTGAAGGGCGTTGAGAAGTAAATCTTTGGTGTATGATGCTTTATTAATAATCAATTAAAGATTCATGGAACATTTCAGTACTCAGTATTAGATACAAGGCTTTATAGCCTTTTCCTTCCGTTTTAGTATAAGGAACGCCTCATTTTACAACAAGAGTCGCATCATTTCAATTTTGCTCAATCATTCCTGCTTGTATTAAGAAAGATATGTAATTTTGCAGCATTTAGGCAGGAATACATCGAACAGTACACGTTTTACGCTAGGCATCAACTTGCAGAAGGAGTCTCCCACTTACAAGTAGGCAGAGTTCTGAAGGAAAAACTCAGCACAAAGTATGCCACTTTCACGTCAAAATGTATCCCTTCGGACTTGAGCACTCATTCAGAAGTACGCTAAATGTAACGCGGCTGCTATCTAAAGCCATGGCTAGGGATAATTCTCGGTTTCGTCAGACAAGAGCAGCTCGGCTTCAGCTAATTTAATGTACCATCACATTATGTAACAGTGCCCACTCTTTCTGAAGAAGATATTTTTAGAAGTATCGAAACTTAGCTCATGGGCTAATAATCCTTTGTTCTGCTACTGGTTGGATGATTATTTTCAACACCTTCAGATTTACACAGCTGCTGTTTTGCAGCCATTTTTAGGTCTATATAAATAAATGTAGCTGAATACAGCTACGGAATCCTCGAACAAGGACATACGTACCATCTCGCCAACTCTTGTGGAATAACAGCACTGTCTTCACGTATAATGAATACATGTGTCAATACTGTCACGCATAAGTAAGCATCTAATAGATGCAACATGTGAGAATTGCACTCAGATCTCGTCCTGGAAAAATACAAGTATTTTACGCCTTCGAGCCTTCCCAATCACATACCCTTCAGACGGCAGTGCACTTGATGAATTAGGGATATACCAACTCTGAATATGTGACAGTAGTTAAATGCTGCTTACATCGTTTGCCTTCACGTTCACAAGAATCACAGACTTTGTGTACAGTCAAAATGAAAATTGACACGCCATATAGACCGGCAGTATCCATAGAACTGGTAGCATAATAAAAATTCTAGCCTCTCACTACTCCTAAATGGTCGATGAAGCCTTACGGTTCATGAGCAACTGAGAAGTGTTCATGTTTTTTCTCCACTAACCAAAGTGAACGCTTACAGCACTTTAATAGTAAACGTCTGAAAAGAATTTGCTGAATCACATAAACTCAGTAAAAATTGTCATGTTACAAGCAGTGTGACATCCACTGACAATATTTACGAAAATAAAAAAAGAGAAATATTTAAATCATAGATAACTCGGTGAATAGTAATTATGTGCAAGTTGTTTATTGTAAACCGTTGCCAATACTTTTGCTTAAGAATAATTCACTCTACTAACTGAACTACAATGAGCTCTCATCCTTATAAACTCTAACTGTGATTGTGTTATCGCTGTTCGCAAGCAGTTCTCAAAGCTGAAAGAGTAAATATTTTTACTCAACGCTCATATCGTCCATTGTCCGACATCATACTAGTAGCGACGGGCTATTATGACGACTTCCCCAAGCGCGGTGCCTAACCTTCGGTACAGTCCATAACGTGCTAATGTGTACTACCACAGCACTTTCAACTCCCCTCCGAGCAGTAACATTCAACAATTTTTTTACTGTATCGGTATAAGTCGATTCATTGGAAAGGTAGTTATCGGCAATCCCCATCTACGCGAAAGCGTCTATCTAAAGAGGAAAATAAAATGCAGGAAATTATACCACTTTTTGAAGCCAACAGTCACTTAATACGTTTTAAAAGAAAGTTGGGCCATTTGACAGGGCAGATCGCGCAGTCATCATTTTGGTCTTTGGCCATTTTCAGCTACAACAATGTTGGGCTTGGTCAATCCAAAATAGTAAAATATGAATAAATAAAATTGTTTTCAAATATAGTTGAATGTGAACTTTACAGTTCCTTCACCTGCATTGGATTAAATGGCCCAGTGCCTGAATGAGCCCACTCTGAGACCGTTAGGTCTCTAGATAGAAATTACCAACTACTGACGAAAACAGTATCTGAGAAATGGGATTCCCATCTATTCGTGCAACTGGGCAGTCGGGTAACGCCATGGCATTCGAAGGGGTCAGCCGAAGTGTTCTTTTCTGCGCCGTCTGGAGCTCTGCTACGTGTGTGTTTGCAGCATCCCCACACACTATGGCAGCATACTCCAACACTGGACGAACCAGTGCTAGGTACATGCTGGTGCTGTGGCGAAGGTTGAGGAAAAGGTACAGAACACGAAGACTCCCAGTAGCTCTACCCTTTACACCCTGAATGTGGGGACGCCACATTAGCCTCTGGTAGACAGTGAGTCCGAGGTATTTGGAGGGTCTGCTGCACGGAACGGGGCCTCCCGCGATCGTGACCTGCTCTAAATCTGGTGGTAGCAGTCTTTTCGTGGAGGCTACAGCTTGGCTCTTAGCAGCATTAAATTTGAGTCGCCACTTCGTGGACTACGTCCCTAATGCTTCGCACCCCAACTGTAGACGGCGTCACATTTAGTTCACGTTCATGCTCCGAACAAGCAGCACAGTGTCGCCCGCATAAAGCGACACCCGCGCCTCCCGCGGAGAACCCACAGTGTAAAGGACGTACAGCAGGGGACCTAATACTGCCCCCTGTGGCACCCCATCCTGAATCGGTCGTTGGGTAGAGACTCCATCATCCTGGTGCATGTGGAAATTTCGGCTTTCGAGGCATTACTTTAGTAGCACCCTGTGTCACGACGGGACCCAGTGTACAAAAAGTTTGACATGAGGCCATCATGCCAAACCGAGTCAGAGGCGCTAGAAACAGCCAGAAACAGCGCCCCAACGTAGTCCCGGGTCTCCAGGGCTCACTTTTACTCCTCCACAAGTATCATGAGCTGATGCACCGTGGAGTGACCCTTGCGAAATCCGAACAGCTCATTGGGAAGCAAACGTGTGGTTTCCACGTGCCTGAGGAACCGTTTAGCGTACAAACGGCCAAACACTTTCGAGAGCGTCGTGAGAAGACTGACAGGGTGGTGATTTACCACCAGACGAGGGTACTTATTGACCTTGGGGATAGCTACCATTTCCGTGTGTTTCCACACGGGAGGATAGATTCCCGTGCACAGAATTGCGTTAAAAATTTGTCGAGGTCTGGTAGGGTGAACTCCTTCTTCGTCGAGAAGACTGCGAGGGTGCTTATAGGCAGCTATAAAGGTAATCTGCCCTATAGGGATGAACACGCTGGCCGTCGCTTCCAGGGCTACTAGATCAGGCTGTTCCAGCTCGTCGGCTCTGTTGTGAGCCGCGGAGCGCTCCCTGCTCCAGGGAGCGGTGTCGCTCGCTGTGACCATTCAAGTGGGCCCGCACGCCGGTAGGTGGCACGGCAGGCTGAGGCAGGCGGCAAGGCAAGCGTTTTGATGTGCCAGTTGCGTCTTACAAGATCGACAACCTCATACTTTTAGCTCCTAAGACGTGGTGACATGCTACACCAGGAAATACGATGTTCAGGAAATAAATAAGAAACAACTGTTTTATAAGAAATTGCATACTAAATTTATTGGGCCTCTGTAGCTTGACTTTTCTTTTCATTACAAGATCGAAAATATCAGGCGTCAAAGTGTTCACAGCGGTAATGTGGAGGATGGCCTTCATTGTTGCATCCTGAAGAAACGATCGTTCCTTACTTTTTACTCTTTTCATTGCTGAGAAAAGCTGCTCACAACAATACATAGATCCAAATATGCCCATGATCTGAGCAGCATTGTTGTGAAGCTTGGGAAATGTTTTTTGCTGCAATGAACGATACCATCATGACAAATCCAACGTGTTGTAGCACCTGTATTTCAACAAAGTTGAATTTTGCTAATCAATAATCTCCAAATGAAGTGATGATGACAAGTCATCGGGGGAAACTGAAAAAGGAATGCTGAACACCTTAAGTTCCATTTCCAAACTAGTGAGGTCTCGGAATCGTGTTTCAAACGACGTGATGAGCAGCTTTAACTTTGCTTGGTAATCGCCGAAAGTAGTACCTTCAGGTAGTTTTAAAGAAGCAAGACGACTGAAGAACGTTAAATGTCCATTATTCATATGCCTCTCAAATAAACGTAACTTTTGCATGAACGCTTTGATCTGGTCGTGCATGTCAACTATTAGCTGCCCTTTGCCCTGCAATGACAGATTTACATTATTTAGATCCATAGTTATGTCAGCTAGGAACGCCAGCTCTGATATCCATTTTATATCTTTCAGAAAACGCATTTCTTCCCCTTTCATTTCGAGAAAAAGGGTTATTTCCTCACGAATGGAAAAGAAAACATCAAGAAAATTTCCCCGACTCAGCCAACGAGCTGTACTGTGGTAAGGTATATCCTCATACTCCGCTTCCATATCTTTCAGGAATCCTTTGAATTGGCGATGATTCGGACCGTGACGCCACACAAAATTCACACACTTCGCGACATCTTTCATTACGCCACCTAGCTCTATTGTTTCAGCGCACAGTGCCTCTTGGTGAATAAAACAATGAAGAGTCAAAATATCTTTCCCGAATTCGTCCCTGAGTTTATTTTTCAAACGAGAAGCATAACCTTGGTGACACCCGATCGTTTGTGGTGCACCGTCTGTCGCTACAGAATGGAGCTTATCCCACGGCAAATTCATATTGTCCACTGATTCACAAACAGCTTCAAAAATGTCACGTCCTGTTGCGGTGTAATCGAGTGGTACCACATCCAAGAGTTCTTCAGTTACTTGCAGCTCCACGCACAAAAACTGCAAGCTGAGCACAGTCCGATATGTCGGTGCTTTCGTCAAGCACTAGCGAAAATGCAACAAAGCTCTCCGCCTTTATCCTGAGCTGTGCCTCTAAATCCGCTGCCATGTCTAGGATTCGACGAGACATTGTCTGCTTCGACAGGCAAACCCCTTCAATTGCCTGCACCTCCCTTGGAAACAAACATTCTGCAACGGCTACCATGCACGATTTTACGAGTGGTCCCACCGAAAACGGCTTGCCACACGTCGCAATGATGTGAGCCACCCTGCAGCTTGCTCGATTTGCAGACTCAGTAGTGTTTTCTCCGCTCTCATTCACCTGAAAATTATAAACGCATTACAGATCACGAACTACACTCCAGGAAATTGAAAAAAGAACACATTGACACCGGTGTGTCAGACCCACCATACTTGCTCCGGACACTGCGAGACGGCTGTACAAGCAATGATCACACGCACGGCACAGCGGACACACCAGGAACCGCGGTGTTGGCCGTCGAATGGCGCTAGCTGCGCAGCATTTGTGCACCGCCGCCGTCAGTGTCAGCCAGTTTGCCGTGGCATACGGAGCTCCATCGCAGTCTTTAACACTGGTAGCATGCCGCGACAGCGTGGACGTGAACCGTATGTGCAGTTGACGGACTTTGAGCGAGGGCGTATAGTGGGCATGCGGGAGACCGGGTGGACGTACCGCCGAATTGCTCAACACGTGGGGCGTGAGGTCTCCACAGTACATCGATGTTGTCGCCAGTGGTCGGCGAAAGGTGCACGTGCCCGTAGACCTGGGACCGGACCGCAGCGACGCACGGATGCACGCCAAGACCGTAGGATCCTACGCAGTGCCGTAGGGGACCGCACCGCCACTTCCCACCAAATTAGGGACACTGTTGCTCCTGGGGTATCGGCGAGGACCATTCGCAACCGTCTCCATGAAGCTGGGCTACGGTCCTGCACACCGTTAGGCCGTCTTCCGCTCACGCCCCAACATCGTGCAGCCCGCCTCCAGTGGTGTCGCGACAGGCGTGAATGGAGGGACGAATGGAGACGTGTCGTCTTCAGCGATGAGAGTTGCTTCTGCCTTGGTGCCAATGATGGTCGTATGCGTGTTTGGCGCCGTGCAGGTTAGCGCCACAATCAGGACTACATACGACCGAGGCACACAGGGCCAACACCCGGCATCATGGTGTGGGGAGCGATCTCCTACACTGGCCATACACCACTGGTGATCGTCGAGGGGACACTGAATAGTGCACGGTACATCCAAACAGTTATCGAACCCATCGTTCTACCATTCCTAGACCGGCAAGGGAACTTGCTGTTCCAACAGGACAATGCACGTCCGCATGTATCCCGTGCCACCCAATGTGCTCTAGAAGGTGTAAGTCAACTACCCTGGCCAGCAAGATCTCCGGATCTGTCCCCCATTGAGCATGTTTGGGACTGGATGAAGCGTCGTCTCACGCGGTCTGCACGTCCAGCACGAACGCTGGTCCAACTGAGGCGCCAGGTGGAAATGGCATGGCAAGCCGTTCCACAGGACTACATCCAGCATCCCTACGATCGTCTCCATGGGAGAATAGCAGCCTGCATTGCTGCGAAAGGTGGATATACACTGTACTAATGCCGACATTGTGCATGCTCTGTTGCCTGTGTCTATGTGCCTGTGGTTCTGTCATTGTGATCATGTGATGTATCTGACCCCAGGAATGTGTCAATAAAGTTTCCCCTTCCTGGGACAATGAATTCACGGTGTTCTTATTTCAATTTCCAGGAGTGTATGTTGCATGTTTTGATACCCTCCGTATTACGAAACCGTTTTTAAACTTAACGTCTCCTGGTATGTCGTTCTTAAGCCTGGCCACCAGTTCTCTGCGTACAATGCCTTCTACCTGACCGTAGTGCGCTGCGTGAAGACGTGTATAATGTCGTTGTATATTGTACCTCTTCGCAGAATTAATTACTTTATGACATACAAGACACTGCGGACGACCATCCCTCTCAATGAATAGAAAGGTATCCTCCAATAGAGGTACAGGGCTCCCGCAGCTAATCATAGCTGTCACTGAACACGGATTATTGCGTCAGTTGCGGCTGCATGCGGCCAGGGGGCAGTGAGTTCGCTTTCCCCCTCCACGCGGGCTCCGAGCTGCCGCAGTGAGCGCTCCGGAGCGCTCCGACTCCCTGGAGCTCGGTTGGAACAGCCTGTACTAGATCATGGAGGTGAATGGGGTGGGGCCGCAAGGAGCGCCGTGCATAGACAGTCGTCCCGCCATCGGCGGTCGGCCTGTCATACCGTTAACAGGCGTACTTCGATACTCGAACTTGAACGCCAGACTTGAGGTGACTCACAAAAGTGGGATGACTCCTTGACGGAGCTAAGTAATGGTGTCCATGCACTGCTGAGTTGAAAACCAGTGTGTCGGTTAATGAGATTGTCCGTTACGTGAATTTCAATGGCCTCCTTGAAGATGCTGTCCCAATGGAAGTTGGTGGGGAAAAGAATTTTGGTCTCTTAGTATTTTGCGTTGTATCCAGTTTCCAAGCAGTGTTCTCCCAGTGCGAATTGTTGGGCTGGTCTAGGCGCGTGTCGAGTTGGTGTTCTTTGCAGTGGTCTTCGACTGTCCAGATTGTTTGACCGATGTAGGATTTTCTGCAACCACATGGAATATTATACACGCCTGCTATCTTGAGGCCTAATCCGTCTTTCACTATTCCCTGTAAGGCGCGTATCTTAGATGGTGCTCATGTCAATTTTGTGTTGCTTCAGCAGTCTCCCAATTTTTTATGTCACGTTGACTGCATACTGTAGAAAGCCAAGGCGTGATTCCTCATTTTAGACTGCTCTTCATCTGGGTTTCTGCTGTGTTTCCGTCGTCTGAGGGCTGTCTGGAGCTGGCGATTGCTGTACCGGTTCTTGTGGAACAAATTTTGTATGTGTCTGTGTTCCTTGTCTGTGTTCTTTTCGTCCGATATGAAGCAGATAAATTACTTGAATCAGCTGTAAAAGAAAGAATGCATTCTTCTGATGCATCAATCGGATCAAAATTACCTGCTACAGTGGTTAGAGGAATAATGTACAGGTTTTGATGTTGTGATAATGGTTGGGGATAATATGAAATAATAATGTTTATAAAGTTTTTATGTACATAAATGAATAACTTCAGCATTAATTGTACTTGCTACCTAAATGCGAGACTAAAACAAAAGCAATAAAAATCAAGCCTGACAATGACCATTTACATATAGGAAGATCAGATGGAAGTAGTTACAAGGTTAGGTATCCCTTTTATGAAAAAATTATCACACATCTAACAGAAATGAGAGACGGCTCTGGATTAACAAAACATGAAGGAGGATTACTGCCATTACTTTTGGCAGCTTAACCATACCTAGTTTCTCTTGATTCATTATATGGTGGAACAACTGGCATTATAAAAGCAGTAATGGACAAGAAAAAGGCGATAAGAAATTAGAAGAACAAAGAAGGCATAACATAGCAGTGGAGAGGAATATAAACTGGAATATAAAAAAATGCAAAAAAATTATTTGCACACATCCTAATGTATTAACTAATTTTGATACAGAAAATCTTCCTAAACAACAAAAAATCAGACCATTAAGAGGTGTGTCTATGATTGAAGACTTACCTAATTAAACAAAAACATTGATTCTGGAATTGTAAATTTAGGTATTTCTGATATCTACATCTACATTCTCCATTTATACTCCGCAATCCACCCAATGGTGTGTGGCGGAGGGCACATCACGTGCCACTGTCATTACCTCCCTTCCCTGTTCCAGTCGCATATGGTTCGCGGGAAGAACGACTGTCTGAAAGCCTCCATGCGTGCTCTAATCTCTCTAATTTTACATTCGTGATCTCCTAGGGAGGTATAAGTAGGGGGAAACAATATATTCGATACCTCATCCAGAAATGCACCCTCACGAAACCTGGCGAGCAAGCTACACCGCAATGCGGAGCGCCTCTCTTGCAGAGTCTGCCACTTGAGTTTGTTAAACACCTCCGTAACGCTATCACGGTTACCAAATAACCCTGTGACGAAACGCGCCGCTCTTCTTTGGATCTTCTCTATCTCCTCCGTCAACCCGATCTGGTACGGATCCCACACTGATGAGCAATACTCAAGTATAGGTCGAACGAGTGTTTTGTAAGCCACCCCCTTTGTTGATGGACTACATTTTCTAAGGACTCTCCCAATGAATCTCAACCTGGTACCTGCCTTACCAACAATTAAGTTTATATGATCATTCCACTTCACATCGTTCCGCACGCATACTCCCAGATATTTTACAGAAGTAACTGCTACCAGTGTTTGTTCCGCTATCATATAATCATACAATAAAGGATCCTTCTCTCTATGTATTCGCAATACATTACATTTGTCCATGTTAAGGGTCAGTTGCCACTCCCTGCACCAAGTGCCTATCCGCTGCAGATCTTCCTGCATTTCACTACAATTTTCTAATGCTGCAACTTCTCTGTATACTACAGCATCATCCGCGAAAAGCCGTATGGAACTTCCGACACTATCTACTAGGTCATTTATATATATTGTGAAAAGCAATGGTCCCATAACACTCCCCTGTGGCACGCCAGAGGTCACTTTAACGTCTGTAGACGTATCTCCATTGATAACAACATGCTGCATTCTGTTTGCTAAAAACTCTTCAATCCAGCCAAACAGCTGGTCTGATATTCCGTAGGCTCTTACTTTGTTTATCAGGCGACAGTACAGAACTGTATCGAACGCCTTCCGGAAGTCAAGAAAAATGGCATCTACCTGGGAGCCTGTATCTAATATTTTCTGGGTCTCATGAACAAATAAAGCGAGTTGGGACTCACACGATCTCTTCCTACGTAGTAGATTCTGGGTTTCCAAAAACGACATGATACTCGAGCAAAAAACATGTTCTAAAATTCTACAACAGATCGACGTCAGAGATATAGGTCTATAGCTTTGCGCTTCAGCTCGACGACCCTTCTTGAAGACTGGGACTACCTGTGCTCTTTTCCAATCATTTGGAACCTTCCGTTCCTCTAGAGACTTGCGGTACACGGCTGTTAGATGGGGGGCAAGTTCTTTCGCGTACTCTGTGTAGCATCGTATTGGTATCCCGTCAGGTCCAGTGGACTTTCCTCTGTTGAGTGATTCCAGTTGCTTTTCAATTCCTTGGATACTTATTTCGATGTCAGCCATTTTATCGTTTGTGTGAGGATTTAGAGAAGGAACTGCTGGGCGGGCTCCCTCTGTGAAACAGCTTTGGAAAAAGGTGTTTAGTATTTCAGCTTTATGCGTGTCATCCTCTGTTTCAATGCCTTCATCATCCCAGAGTGTCTGGATATGCTGTTTCGAGCCACTTACTGATTTAACATAAGACCAGAACTTCCTAGGATTTTCTGTCAAGTCGGTACATAAAATTGGTCTTTGATTCATAAGGAGTAAATATTCCCTAAGAATTGGTTAAACATTTTCGTTAAAGCCAGTTGTTTTATAATATGCAGTGAATACGAAGTTTTAATGAAATCATTTGTGGTCATTTTTGTATATTTGTGCTACAGCTACTGTCAGATATTTATATGTTTAATGGCATTTTCAATATGGTATATGGTACTTTTTGGAAATAATTCATGACCTAAAGGTCTCGAAGAAAATTTGTAAGATTTAGAAACAGTAAAACTGGCTATACAATCATTGGATTCAAAAACAGAATATATGACTAAACAGTTTCGGAAGGAATTAAGCAAAAATTTTCAATGACCAAGACCTACATTAGTTTTAAGGGAGAGGAATTGTCAAATAAAAGATCCTAAACAATATTTAAGAAATAATTAAAAGATCTTTGCACAGAGGGTGGGTAGAGTAGTATTCCCACAGTATTCGATAATTAAGTTGCCAAAGAAGAATTGGTATCAGATAAAACCGACTTTGCATCAGTTGTCACTGTCTTCAGCCTGTGACTAAATGACTTTACAAAAAAATAAACAGAAAAGGCATTAACAGATTAAAATTTACACATTACATCAATTGAATGCAAAAAAATACATGATGAAGAAACATTCATATTTATTAAAGCAGATAAACAAAAAAATTAAATTAGTGTATGATTTTATTTTTAATAAAGTTCTTGTTATTGGTCAAAATAGAAATAAAAATCTATCTTTAACCGATTGTGATGTTAAAATTTTTGTCATAAAGCTTACCAAGTGACTACTGAAGTTTTATCAATAAATATCGAACATAAATCAAGCTATCTCACAATAAAATTAAAACATCATGCTAAATATTTCCCAGTAGATGAACTACTAATTACATTTCCTAAAATATTTTAAAAACTAATATTTAATACATTTTTAATGTATATAAATGGCGAAACACATCTGATGCAAGAACTGCTTTAAATTTACTAGAGTAAAACAGTCACCATTGAAAGTGGAAGACAGAGGGTTGAAGGTGTCTGCACAGTATGGAAGAATAGAAAGAGTAAATTTGTTAAAAACCATTTTGTAGGTAATGGTCTGATTATGCATCATTATTAAGGATTTACACAAACTCATAAGAAGAAATTTTAAAGAAGGGATGTTATTTATTTTGGTGTAGATGATGTGTGCAAGCCAACCTACCACAAATGTAAATGCAGATGTTATCATCATGTAACAGCTTACAGGTCTTCCTAGTCATTACACACAATGGGTTATTAATAAAAAAAATTGTAGACATTTCTCCAACACCATGAACTTGAGACATAGTTATCATGAATGTCTGATAACCCAGTAAATCACGAGGAAGTACGTGCTCCAAAGACGTAGCAGTTGACTTAGTAGTAGTGTCAATGCGAATTATTGCAACAGTTAACCAACACTGACCAACTGGATTACAGTAACAGACAAAGTAAAATCAAAACGACCTCCTCAAAATGCAGTCTGTCCCTTTAGTACATCAACTAAAACGGATGAACTGACATTCTTGTTATATTCAGTTTAAACATCTAAATTTGATTTATAAATCGTTGGCCTCCAACGGAACACACGGTGCACTTGGTGTCTTGGCATCTTGCCAACTGTGCGATAGAGAGCACAACCAGGCTATTTATAGCTCACGCATCCCTCGAAGACAGGTGACATCATCTTGATCTTTCTCAACAGCTGCCATAAGAAAGCATGCAATCTTGAATTTCGCACCGCGGCTCGCGTCTAGTAAGCATAGAGACGCGAGCCCGAGTCCCCCACGTCCCTGCGCCCACCCGCTAACAGAGCGCGTGAGGCCCAGGGAGCATCCCAGAGAGCTACTACACTAAGAAGAATCGCTTCTCGGCTTTTGGCAAGATCAATGTGTAGTATTTATTAAAATGAATAGAAATATCAAAAATAAAAATGGAAGTCATTAGGTAGAGGGTCACTGCACAGTATGGAAGACTAAAAAGAGCAAATTTGTTAAAAAGAGATTTGTAGGTAATGGTCTGAATATATATGATTATTAATGATTTACACAAAGTCATGAGAAGAATTTCTAAAGAAGGTATGTTATTTCTTTTGGTATAAATGGTGTGGGGCAAGCCAACCTAGTAAGAATGGAGTCTCAAAAATCAAAGGCAGTATCAAAAATAAGTAAAGGATGTAAATCAATGTTAACTGTAATTGAATCTTCTTAAAATTAGCTTGCGCTAGTGCAGTTAAAGATAAAATAGGGAGAAACATGGTTGACACTTTTCAAAAAAATATTTAGATGGATAATTCACAAATATGCAATAGAAAAGAATTTTAAAATAAAGATTCCCAATGACTAATGAACAAATATAGCAGTAGTGAGTATTCTACTTTAATGTAATTTAAAGAATCAGTTGCAGTAAGATGTAGTACAACACTAAAATTGAAAATGTGGAAAAAAATTGTTCTTCATGGTAAGTACAAGTGGACAAATACAGGTTCTAAATTAGTTAGTGAATACAACAATACAAAGCTTTCAAGAATGGTAATGAAGCCAAAAAGTTAATGAAAATAAATGTAAGCCAGTTGTCTTTATCAACTTAAAGGAATTGTTGAAAAAGTTATACAACTAATTGCACAACAGAAATTTTTGAAATAGAATTTGTTATGTAGTCTAATCCAATCCATATAAATTAAAGGCATTTGATAGAGAAAAACTAAAATGAAAATATAAATGAGTGTTAACTACAGAAGACTAAATATACAGATGTACAGTATACCTTGTAGAAAGGATTTTAAAATGAAAGATATTGTTTTGTTTTTAAATACCTACAATTTGATAATTCTCTTAATTGGTGGGTATTAAAAATAGTGTTACAATACGAAAATATATCTAAAATTAATTTTTCATTTTTACTATTTAATCAATTTTTTATTCAATAAAGGGAAAAATTTTTGGTAGAAAAATCAACAAAATTAAATATATTAACAAAGAGATTTGCATGATTATTAATTAAAACTAAGATGTAGATTAAAGCTAAAAATACTGCTGAAATTTTAGAATATAAAGATAATGTGGGCCTCACATATGCAACTCACATATAATGAAAACATGCAGATTTCACAAGTGAAACTGGTTTATATTCTTTAACTTTATTGTATAATAAAGAAATGATACAAAATTAATAATATAAAATACAAAAGATGTTTTTCCATCAATTAAAATACAGAATATGAAATTAAAGAAGAAGTGGCAAATGTGACAGAAAATGATAAATATGACTTACATCAGTTAGAAAATATGAATTGAATTGGTAATATGTATATTGACTGTTTAGATAATACTATTAATTTCCAAGAGAGAATTTAAATTTTATGAGACAGAATGTTGTTCCAAAACTCAAAATTTTTTTCTTTTGAAATTAGTAACTAAGAACTCCATTTATAAGCAACTTGTTATTTGATAACAATAAAAATTAGCGAATATGGGCATCTTAATTGCAAAACATTTCTAACTTTATGTAATGAACCAAATTCAATTAATATATATCGCAGGACAATTGAAGAACTGAGTAATAATATTTAATTTTGTAGAAATTAATTTAATGTTAGGACGTATTATACATAAAAACAATTACATAATTATGTTAATGAATTACATGAAACATAATTTTGTAAATTTTTTTCCTTAATTTTCTAATAAATTATTTTGTAACTGTATGGAAGGTGACAAATCTAAGATTTATTAAAAAAGTGGGTTGGACAATCATTTAAAATTTTGTCTTCACTGAAGTCTTTGGAATAGTTATACTGAATAACAAATTATTAATAAATTACATCAAAGATAATTTTTTTAATTTTATTTTTGATTTTGTACTGATTTTTTTCTGATTAAATCGAAGGTGACCAATGTAAGGTTTGTAAAAAATGTGGGGTTGAGAAATGATTTAATAATTTTTCTTCACACAAATTACAAAATAATAGATACAGTACTATGTGTAGACATTCTGTCAATGCATATGAGAAAACTATATAACAGAATTCAAATTCTTTGTATTTGTGGAAAATATTCTAAACATTATTACAAAGACATTTGAAACTTATTCCTAGCTGATTTTATTCCATAGCAACCATAAAAACGATAATATGCTTGACACTAATTGGAAAAATATGAAAATTGTCAACAAATTAAATATTTAAATTCTTTTATAACAATCTTTCTTTTAATGACAAATATTAAAAATAAATGTGAAAAACAAATTCTGGAATATAATGGCTAGTCTCAACAGCAACTGCTGCAGCAGTCTGAAGATCTTTTGACATTTGCCAGATTTATTTTTTTAACACAAAACATAAATACAATAAATGTTAGACCTATGAATATAATAGAGGGAAACACTCCACGCAGAAAAAATATATCTCAAAACAAAGATGCTGTAACTTACCAAACGAAACCATTGGTATGTTCATAGAGACAAAAAACACACAAAAACACACACAAATATCAAGCTTTCACAACTCACGGTTGCTTCATCATGAAAGAGGGAAGGACAGGGAAAGACCAAAGGATGTGGGTTTTAAGGGAGAGGGTAAGGAGTCATTCCAATCCCGGGAGTGGAAGGACATACCTTAGGGGGAAAAAGGACAGGTAAACACTCGCACACACACACACATATACATCCACACATATACAGACAAAGGCAGACATATCTTAAGACAAAGAGGTTGGGCAAAGATGTCAGTCGAGGCAGAAGTACAGAGGGAAAGATGCTGTTGACTGACAAGTGATGTACAAGAGGCAGCAACTTGAGTAGGTGGTGGTGGGAGGGTGCATGGGACAGGTTTTACACCGAGGGCTGTTACAAGGGTAGGTTACAAGGGTTAGGTGGAGGGATGAACCTATGAAATCCCCAAACCACCTTCCCTACCCTCTGGCTCCTACCCTTGTAATCCCCCACAGTCTAAAACCTTTCCCATGCACCCTCCCACCATTCTAACTATATCGAGTGTAACAGTTTTTCGTGTTAACTGTTTGCAGTGTAACCATTTTGCATTGAAACCATGTCCAGTGCAAATGCATTCAAGTGTAAACATTCTCCAGCACTGCCATTCTGCAGTGAGTCTGCTGTAAACATTTGCCTGTCTCATTATGTCTGATTTCATCTTTTCCCCTTGCCTCCATTTCCCGTTGAAATGAAGCTTTTTTGAATAATTAATAGGATACAACCAAATCTTTTAATAAAGACTAAAATACATTATCAATAAATTTTCTCTGTGTAACTGAAATGATCGGATGGTATTGCTGGCCGCGCGGCCCCATCCGGGGAAGTTTGGCCACAGAGTACGATCCTTATTGCAGACGACGCCACATTGGCCAACTCACGTGCCGTTGATGAGGATGAAATAATGATGATGACAACACAACACTGGTTTAGGAACAATAGCATCCGAAATTACCAGCCTAAAGGAGGTATATAAGATTTTACCAGAAACGGTTTTCAAACTATCAAAAGCTGTGGAAACAATAAAATCAGCAGAAAAGACGATGAAAGATACGACGCGTGAATTTACACGTGTCCACAGCCTGTCCATATAAACGGAAGAAGAAGTGTTAAAAACCATGCTACATAAGCAGAGTGAAAAATTAAACACCGAATTTGCCAAATGGGTAGAGCAGAAAGACAAAATACTTACCGATAAATTAGATTCAGATTGAAAGGCGCAATACAACGCGCTGAGAGCGAAGTGATGGCCGAACTCGGCACCGCAAAACAAACGTTCCGCTCGGAAACAGAGCACATAAAGCACATGATACGTCACGACCTTCCACAGCGGCGAGACGAAATTTCGTCACAGGTGAGAGAAGTGCGACGTGCGCTGGAAACAATATCACAGCCGTCACAAGAAGCTCTCGCTATCGTTACGCAAATGCAGGACGCGTACATTGCAGGTCCACGAAGTTCACGGACATACTTTGAAGCGTATCAGCCTGTAAACCCCACTGTACCACAATCGCGTGATGAAATGGGGGCAGGTGTAACCTTGACAGAGATCTTTCAGGAAGAAAACCTCTTGAAACAAAGACAATTTTAGGTCTTAATCGTAGAAAAAAGACAAGTCCATCCCGTAGTTTTTATACGTTCATCCCGCAACGTAATGCCCAGGTCATGGAATGAGAGGCATAGAATACAATTCGTTGCCTCAACATATACAAGGAGACGATGCTTTATGGGCTACTGAAGCAGCAGAGAACTGTATATATTATGAACAATTTAAAAAGGCTTTTCTGGCTTGGTCAGTGGGCACACAAGAATGTCTTAGAAAACAGGTCTTCAGCCCAGAAATTTACAACCCAAAGCAGGGTGGACTTAGGAAGTATATCGAAGAATTCGTTAATTTAACGAGGTAATGTGACGAGCTGGTCGCGCAGAAAGATGTATTGCGCATCTTAAAGGCAAAGTTTCCTCTGCACATAAGGGAAAAGTTAGTAAGAGTCTCTGATTTTGACCGTGAGTACTTTTTGCCAGTGCTTGAGACCATGGACCTAATACAAGAAGATGTGAAAACCAGCACTGCCAACAATGGCTTGCAGTCCGCGAATAGAACGGGCACAGCCACAATAATAGCCGTAACGGTGGGTCGCGAAGTAACGGCGGCACGTCGCAAACCGGACAAGCACATCAGAACGGCAACAATGGTGGTCCACAAAGCGGACAGGCATTCATTCAAAGGCAGAGACGAAATAGGAATCGGTACCAACCCGGTTATCAAATTAATCGAAGCGGGAACGGACAAAATAATAATAGGAATCAAG
This sequence comes from Schistocerca cancellata, assembly GCF_023864275.1. Lineage (NCBI taxonomy): Eukaryota > Metazoa > Arthropoda > Insecta > Orthoptera > Acrididae > Schistocerca > Schistocerca cancellata. Next base: position 684,012,595 of record NC_064630.1, on the reverse strand, counting down.
ACCACAATAATCAGTGGTCGCAAAATAATCAAGAGCATATGCCGGTAAATCAAAGTGGGAATAACTACAGTCAGGAAGTCCGGATAGTTGAGGTGGCTGAAGCGCCACCGACAACGTCCGGGGTGTCAAACTAAACGTTACTGTATCAAGCTTCGTGATTCCAGCCGCGGGACGGAATGGGGGCAATAGTTTGAATGAACAGATAAACATGCTCCCATACAACGATGAGACTGACATCTGTCAAGAGTTATTTAATGAGGTAGACAATGATATTGAAGGTCCCTCGTAGTACGTAAAAGCCGTTGTTCAAGCAGTTGTGGGAGTTATTCCCACAACATTGATTTTAGATACCGGTGCAAGCGTAAACGTGATAGAAGCTAATTTCTTTAAGAAAATAGCGCAGTGTTTAAAGATTCCGACTTTGCGAGTTCAAAACTGCGCGGTATCTGTTACGCTGCAGGCACGGATAGGTATAGAATTCGAGAAATGAACTGATCAATGCACGTTTCTCTTCGTGAAAAATTGAACCGTGTCCTGTCTCTTGGACATGGAATTAATGCGGGAACTGGACGTAATGATCTACCTCCCACGCGGGAACTGCCATATAAGGTGAGGAGTTTGTTCTGAATCTGAGAAAGACAAAAGCGAAATACAGCAAACTTTGTCAAGGAATGCAAGTTAAAATTATCAAGAAGACAATGCTGTGGGTGCAAGACTATTCGCAGTATACGAAGCTTGCGCCTGAACTAAAGAACCGTGGATAAAACGAAATAATTCTTCGCTCATACGATGCAAATACGATGAAGCTAAAACCTTATCGGATGAACATAAAATGGAATTATGTATGTTACTCGAGAAATACGTCGAGGTATTTTTATTAAAGCCTGGCGTGATTAAGAATTATGTTTACCGGATGGAAGTACTACCACATAAAACTTGCTGCCAAGTAACTTATCCGTCCCGTGGTCCGAAAGGGAGGCTGTCAAACTGGAGCTTTAGTAGATGATACCGTCGCGTGTTACGGAGCCTTCCCTTTCGCCATTCAGCAGCCCATTATTAGCTGTCGGCAAGGCTGTCGGAGGGGTTCGCCTTGTTCATGATGCACAGTCTATCAACAAAATAATTATTCCCGTAAGAACCAGACCAGAAGTTTTATTGTCTCCAGACGGATCTGAAGAAATATGTTCAATAAGGATACTTGCACAGATGCCAAAGTGTTTTGTCTTTTACATTTTAGCTACCACTCTGTATTGTGAATATATACACTCTTTGAAATTTTATGCTGAACCTGTCATACCAAGGTAGCTAGACATATAAGGTAGGCCATTCCGGCAGTCTCCGCGAACAATTTGCCCACAGTACCCCTCGCGCTTCACCGGGCAGAAAGCATTGAGTACGGCAGCAGTGGCGCGTATTGCGAGCAGACCGAATTATGAATAGAAATACGAGTAATTTTGCAGTTGCAAACTGTAAAAATTATGGAACTAAGACTAGTGGTATAGTGTATCGTCGTTTTCCCAAGAATTCCCTACAAGGTGAATGGATATCTCGGTGCAAGCGAGCTGACGAAATTAATGTTATTAATGCCCGTATTTGCTCCATTCATTTGTTTCCTGAGGATTACGAGAGGCATTTAAAGAACGTACTCCTGGGGTTGCCCGGAAAGAAGAAACATAAAGCAGATGCAGTTCCATCTCAACATTTTCCCAACTGGCACGGAGGTTCACGTACAGCTGGAAACAGCACTGAACCAGACAATGAGGTAAGTAAGCTGCTGTGTTACACTGATAAATTAGATTAAGGTACTAATTCGTTAAGTATCTTCTCAAATGAGTTATTCTTTAGTGAAAAAGTATCATTTTAGTACTAATTATTAATCATAAACGAAACAATTAACAGGCTTTTTTGTTCCTGTAGGATGTTCGTCAGCGAGCTCTACGTTATCAGAAGAGAGATGTTTGCAAGAGAGCAATTGATACCTTGCAGTCCGTGTCCCCAAGGAAAAGGAAACTCGGCCAAGACACAAATACAGTACCCACTTGTGAACTCTCTGATTTGAAAGTGAAAGACGAAGAAATAAAAAGACTGAAATCTGAAACAGAAGTTCCTTGTACGAAAAGTGCCGTGCTTGAAAAAAGCCCTAAAAAGTATGAAGCAGCCCTGAAGAAAGCCAATATTGTTACCTGAAGAAAACCAATACTGTTAGATGCGTCTTATTAAAGAAGACAAAATTAAGTGCTACATGAAGGCAAGTGTCGTAAAGACAAAAGTACAAAATATCGAAGTGTTTCACTCCAGGACAAATTAGCTGTTTGTTGTAAGGCAACAGGAGTGTCAAATGGAGTGCTCAGGATATTAACAATGCCGTAACTCTAAAAGCTCTTTCTCAAAAAGCTTATACATATTTGAGGAAGCGAAATATTGTTTTGCCATGTCGAGCAACACTTCAAAAATGGACTACGAATTTTAAGTGTAATCCAGGTATTTCAGAAGAAGTTTTGACAATTTTGAGAGCAAAGAGTAGTACATTTACTCCCCTACAGAAGACAACTGTATCGTGTTTCGATGAAATGAACACTGATGGTAGAATCTGCTATGCTGCTTTGGCAGACGGGGTTTTAGGACCTCACACAAATGTTCTAGTTGCAATGATTCGTGGTTTGTGTTCATCTTGGAAGCAGCCGATTTATTACAATTTTGATGTGACAATGAACTGTGGCCTGCTACTAGATATAATATTAAAAACTGAAAATTCGGGACTACATGTCGTGGCTGTAACGTGTGATATGGGTGCAAAAACTCTAAAGCGTGGAATGAACTTTGTGTCAATATCTCAAAAACCTTTTTAAAAAATCCAACGCACAATGAAAGGAGAATCTGGGTTTTTTACGATATGCCACATTTATTCAAGCTCCTTAGGAACCACTTATTGGATGAAGGGTTATCTCTTCCTGATGAAAGTTTCATAACCAAGAACTTAATTGAGAATTTGTTAGACAGCCAGAAAGGCTGTCACATTTCAGAAGCGCAATACACTGTTACAGAACGTGCTCGACAAAATGTTAGGATGGCAGCCCGCTTATTTTCACATCGCACGGCTGAAGCTCTCTTGTATGTTTTGGGAAAAGAACGGGAAATCATGTTCTTTGATTTAGTAAACGATATTTTCGACGTTTTTAATTCTAGAACTCCCAATGATGATGTCATGCCTTTACGTTGCGAATTTAGTCTGAATTTTAAACGTCAAGAGAACATTTGAAAAAGGTTTCACGATGTTTTCCATGACACGCACTGCGGAAACAGGAAGGGTTTGTTGCCATTTCAGAAGGGGTTTATAGTCTCAATCGCATCCCTTCTAGGGTGACTCGAAGAGGTAAAGAAAGATAAAGTGAAGTTTATCTTAACATCACATCTAAATCAGGACTGCTTGAAAAATTATTTTTCTAGAATTCGAGGACTTGGTGCGTTCTACAATAATTCCACAGCTGTAGAGGTCAAACACAGAATTCGACTTCTTCTTTCAATGGGAAATGCAGTCGACGTACCTTTATCAGGCCGTGCAGCAGTTGCTGTAGAAAGAGTCACTGCCGTTTCTGCAGGTACTGGTTCTGAAACACACGATGACGACATCTTGAAGTTCATCACAGATGAACTCTGTATTGAGATAACAGACGAAGGACAAGTGAAACGTGCAAATAGTTGTGAAAAAAATGGTTCAAATGGCTCTGAGCCCTGCCCTATAAAATTTGCATTAATCATTCACATATATAGCTTCATGAATATAGGAGTAGTTACAGAAAAAAATATTACTGACACTTGTAAGTAATATTTGATTATGTTTAGTCTATATATTACAAGAAACATACACGTTTTCATGCCTCATCACAAAATGGCTGCCGGCAGGAGTGGCCGAGCGGTTCTAAGCACTGCAGTCTGGAACCGCGCGACCACTACGGTCGCAGGTTCGAATCCTGTCTCGGGCATGGATGTGTGTGATGTCCTTAGGTTAGTTAGGGTTAAGTAGTTCTAAGTTCCAGGGGACTGATGACCACGGCAGAGGTTTAAGTAGTTCTAAGTTCCAGGGGACTGATGACCACAGCAGTTAAGTCCCATAGTGCTCAGAGCCATTTGAACATTTTTGAACAAAATGGGTTCTTACACTACCAAGAAACAAAAGGGAAGAGAGTCGAAACTTTTTCGGAAGGAACAGAGAACACAGTAACAATTGCAGATCATGTTAATTGATTATAGTCTTCGTTATTTTTCTGTTCGTTACGATGTCAGTTTTGATAAATTTGCGAAATACTCAAATATTATTCTTTCACGATACGTCTTGTACCGCCATATAGTGCCACCACGATACTTTTTCATTACATAATGACTTTTGAGAACATAAACATACTTTCATGAAAACACACAGGAAAACTTACTAACTACTACGGTACTTAGATTCAGCAAATACTTAAAACTAAAAGATCATTATCGCTTCAATGTCAAACAAACTCAGTTTCATCACTTTCTAATGCTATCTTCATATAACTGATAATATTTATGTGAATTAGTTGTGGTACATTAGTTCACGTTCTTCTTAGTGCAATGGACTTTCAAAGTATGACGCAGCGAGAGCTATCCCGAGAATGGTATTGCGATTGGCTAAGCTCGCATTACGTCACCCGGGAAAAAAACCACTCCTGCGTCAGACAGCGCGCGTTACAAAAGCAATGTTGTCGTTTTGTAAGTGAATTACCAACTTTTGAGGCACGTTAGAGATACATATACATACACATACACTCAAAACTAAACCTAAAACAATACGTGTCTAACATAGTTCGACATAGGAGGTAATAAAGAATGCGTAAAACAAGCTTACCACCATTCCGTAATTTTCAAGTACATCGATCGGCTGTAGTTACTGACGACAAGCGGCTCTTTATTTCTTACAAGGTTTAGATGCCAACGACATGAGACTCTTCCTTGTGTCACTCTTCTTTCTTCCTTCTACTAGTATTTCTTTATTTAAATGCCCGATACGTATAATAGTTCGCATTCTAACATACAAACTAATTATGTTTTCGTGTACATGCGGAAACTTTGTTTTGATAATGGAAGTAAAACTTTTAATTACGTTGTTACATTTCGAAATTGTTTGTCCATGGAAACCTGAAAATATAACTTCGAACTGTTTCACGGTATTGACCCAGTCTGTTGTTGGTGTATGAAGACCCCCACGAGAAACAGTATTTATCCATGATTGAGAACTTATTCCGGGAATCGAGCTCATTTCAGTGCGTGATCCCAAGGTTTTATCGATAGAACGACTTTTAAATGCGAGATAGCCAGTCAAATATTGAACAGTCAGGAGTAGCATCTTCTATATCAGCACTATTTTGATCTATTCCGTGGACAGATCTCAGGAATGCTTCTTCCCCTTCGACAATACCTAAGATGTCACAACTATTGGCCGGCCGGTGTGGCCAAGCGGTTAAAGGCGCTACAGTCTGGAACCGCGTGACCGCTACGGTCGCAGGTTCGAATCCTGCCTCGGGCATGGATGTGTGTAATGCCCTTAGGTTAGTTAGGTTTAAGTAGTTCTAAGTTCTAGGGGACTGATGACCTTAGAAGTAAGAGATTTCTGTTGATTAGTGGTTTTTCCTTTGAAGCAATAATAGTAGTCATTTTTCCCAAATTGAGACATATATATGTAATGTGATTTCAGTAAAATTTTTGATCCATGCTTAACGGAAATTGTGAGAACCTACTCAGCAATGGAATTTCACAAAAATAAAAAAACTAATTAATTACAGAGCTGTATATAAGGAATATTGTGTGTTGGTGGTGTCTTTTAATACAAAAACAGTGTGTCAGGCAAACGAACTGTGAGAAGTACCATAACTGAGTCACTGACATAAAAAATTTTCAACTTGTGAAGCAGGCAGAATAATACCTAACTGCAACTATTCATAACATAACAAATACCAACAATACACATACGTAAAAAGAACCACTGCAACTAAAACTGTGAAATGTGGAAATGAGGACTGATTATTTTGTCTGTAAAAAAATATATTTTCAGCATTAGTTATATGAAGTGCAGGAGTTTGAAAATTTTTTTTATGGACGATACTTCTGTATAGATCATTTAATGTATAGTATAAGGGAAAGTGATTAAAAAGGGCCAAATGAGAACGAAAGCTGGTTTCATTATTTGCTGCCTAGTATAATCATAGACAGATGAACTGTTACCTGCAAGTAAGTGTATACAGAGCAAGAGAGAGTAATATTCAGTGTAACTAGTAATCTTGTGGTAAACGTCTTTTCAAGATTAATTTCTATGGAATAAATATGTGGTGCCCTTATACATTGAATACTAACAAGTAAGGGACAATTGGTTAAAACTTACAGTGAACTGTATGTAAACAGAGTGCGTTCTCTGGTCATACTTGTGCTATATACGGTGACACTAAACTAAGCTGATCATTTACTGAAAGAAAGATGTACAGGCTATGTTATAACTATACTCAAACTGTAAATATTAGTATGTAAGCAGCATGAAAGATATCATTTCCAGTATATAAGTCAAGCAGAAGCTAGTACGAGATGCTATTGGACTGATATTTTATTTTGTATGTGAATATTTATATGTATGCTAATATCTTGCTTATGTTTCATGTGAGTTGATATGAATTCTATTTTGAATTAGGCAATTGCTTATGCAAAGGTGTACTGTCAAAGTTTCATCAGCATGATCCATTATATGTTAAATGATGGGAGACCATGAGTTATGTGAGTTAGTTCAGATTTTGGCCATATGCAATTTCGGAGGCATTTGTTAATTTCGTGATCGCGGTCTGTATTGTTTGGATTTTGTTTGTGCTTTGCTCGTTGCCGAACCGTATTCAGAACGGGATTATTTCATGACTACATGGTAACATGACGAACATGGATAACATTAAAATAACTACACAAGCGACACATTATTCAAGTAAAGTACGCCACTTGTAAGAAAGACAAATGCAAACACTATATCTGTAGTTTGCACAAGAAGTAGATGCGACCCGGGGAAAGAACAGACTGGTGTGGATAAGAAAAAGGGACTCATTTATTTGTGAGTGTTTTTATGAATGAAGGTTGAGACGTGAATTGGTGGACAGTGGTCGCAATAGGACACTCAAGCGAGTGACGTTGTGAATCCAAAATGTGTAAAGTAAGTAAGTGTTACGCGAAGTGAACAGTTCATATGTCAAACTCACCGTTGTGAACTGCACGCCAGCCAACGCAGTGAGAAGTCCGATGCACGTGACTTTTCTTCGATGTGTACACACACGTTGACGCACATATCCGCACACAAAAGTGACGTAGTGAACTCATAAAAGATATTATAGCACTGGCGAAATAATGAAAAAATAATAAGCTTCCTCGTCAACAAACAAACGCGTGTGAAAGCGTGCCTAATTGTCGCTGCACACAAACTTCGCAGTTATACACTGAATGATATTTTTTTGTGACAATTGTAATCAGTGACTCTGCAGAGACGTTCTTGAAATGCCTGTCGTGAACACTACAAAGCCTAGACGAGTACTGCTTGTTAAGCCAGCAGTCAAGAACTCAACACACTTAGTTCGAAAATACTCCATGATCTGTAGACAGTGGTGACAACTACAAACTAGTGATAAATAAAGTTCCCTAAAGATAAACCTGAAACCTGGATCGCAAGAACAATACAAATGCTAGACAATAATGAAAGTGAAACCCATTGTACTAATCAAATTTTTCTGTAGTGCAGATCTGCGATACAGTACTTATTTTTTGTACAGCTGATACTGCTTTGACTTGATCTCCACATATCAACGGCCGCAGCCGGTCGTCACATTTCCACGCGTTCCAGCTATGATGGGCATTTGCTGGCCAGCGGGTTTTCTGGAATCGTCACCAGAGGTCACCACACAAACCGACGGTCCCGCCTCCTCAACAGAGCGCGCCAGATCGAGAAAGTGTGTTGTGTCAATCGGATGCGCCGCGCATGTTTCGTAGTTACAGACAACTGCGTATAGATTATTTATTCAAAAAAACTCAGTAAGTAAGAAAAGGAGATAACAAACTCAGACAGAACTTATGACTGTAGTACTGAATTTCTGTATATTGACTAAATCTTTATGAAGATTTTCTGAAGGACAAATGAATTTGAATAAACTTAAAAAACATGTACACAAAGACTATAAAGTGCAAAGTGTATGAACCAAACATTTTCCCTAAAAGAACTGCCAAATGGACAGTGTATTTTATTAGTGATTCTGTTGGAATAAGATATTTATTTACACCTCTGTAACACAATGCATACTAATCCTACTCCAGTTGAACCCTCGTTTTGTTTTTTTAAGGACAAAATGGGAAACAAATGTTCAAGGAGTCAATGACATGTCACTTTCTTGAATAATTAATAGAATAACGCAAAATCTTTTAATGAAGGCTAAAATATATTACCAATATATTTTCTCTGTGTAATTAAATCTGTCAAGTAAGGCGAAATGGTCACAATTAATGGAAGAAAGGTACTTTTTTGGTGTTTTGGTAAAGAATGTTACAGAGAAATATATTTGTATCGATACTGTAACGCAAGTGGAAGGCAGTCGAAGCAATTTGTTTTTGGATTGTATTAAAAGCAGGAGCAATGAGCTCTCAGTCTCTCGCGTTTGTTTTCCCTGGGTGTTACACAAAATGTAAGAATCGGTATCAGGTCTATAATATTTGATTGAATAGTTACGTTAATTTAATTACAATAACCATATTTAAATTAACAATCTACTTTCCTTTTTCATTAATTCCCACATATCAAATTATTATACTGTATTTTAGAACTTTTTCAGGCTGCAGCGAAGGAGAGTTGTCGTGGTCACAGCTGAACGCTACTAGTATTCGTTCGGCTGTTACTTTACCAGACTATTATTTCAGAGTCCCTGAGATCTCTTTCACCGGTCGTCATTATCAGTTTCCTCGCAATGTAATTACGCAAACTGCGTAAATTTGAGACCTGTCACTGGCCTCTAAGCATTGCGGTCAGTCAACGTTCTCGTCGGTCTGACGGGAATCTGATGCTGGTCGGCGGAATATATAATTTCATTATCCACAAGTAAAAATTTTCTATGCACCATTTTACCATTTCAGAAGCTTTGCCACCAACAAAACCGATAAATATAATATTACACTAATTTTTTAAAAAATACCAATAATATTATACAGTGTAACCTTCTTCCAGTGTAACCTCTTCTGGAGCTACAACTTTCTGCTGTAATCAATTTCCAGTATAAAAATTTTCCATTACAATTATTTTCAGTGTAAACCTTTCTACAGTCTAACCAGTTCCAGAGTAACCAGTCTTCCCTGAAGCAGTTTCTACACTAATATTTTTCCACTGTGTTCTCTTCCAGTGTAACCATTTCCAATGCAGCTATTTTCCATTGTAACTGTATATCAATGTTACTGTTTTCCAATGAATCGTTCTCCAGTGTAACGATTTTTAATGTAACTTTTTCCTAGTCAAACCATTTGCCAGAGTAATTAATTCACGGTGTAAGCATTTTCAGTGTAACTGTTTTACAGTGTAAATGAGTACTGAGGTAGATTTTTCCCGCCATTTGCTGTATATGTGTTACAGTGTAATGGTTTTCCAGCCCGACTTTTTCTAAAACGTCATATTTCCAAATGTACCCCTTTCCAGTGTAACCCTTTTCCAGTCTAAATTTCTTCCGCTGTACCGTTTCTAGTGTAATAATTTTCCTCATTTTCAAATTTGCCTTTAGTCTGGTAAACCTCTTCCACTTTAACTATTTTCCAGTGTAAATGTCCTCCAGGGAAACTGTATTCCAGTGCAAAATGTTCAAATGAATGTGAAATCTTATGGGACTTAACTGCTAACGTCATCAGTCCCTAAGGTTACACACTACTTAACCTAAATTATCCTAAGGACAAACACACACCTATGCCCGAGGGAAGACTCGAACCTCTGCTGGGACCAGCCCCTCAGTCCACGACTGCAGCGCCTTACAACGCTTGACTACTCCCGCGCGGTTGTATCCCAGTATAACAGTAATCTAGTATAGGTATTTTCCAGTATAAATACTTTCCATTATAACTATTTCGTGCGCACATTTTCAGTGTAACCATTTCCAGTGGAATCAATCTCCAGTGCAACCATTTTCCATTGCAATCATTTTCCAGTGCAATCATTTTCCAGTGCAACCATTTTGTAGTGTAACTGTTTCCCAGTGCATCTGTATTCAGTGTAAAATTTTCCATTATACCCATTTTTCCACATAAACATCTTCCAGAGTAAAGCCTCTATCAGTGTAAACATTTTCCAGCATAGCCATTTTCCAGTGTAACTGTTCCCACTGTAATCATTTTACAGGGTAACCATTGACAGTGTAACTGGTTTACATTGTAACCATTTCTGGTGATACATTTTTCAAGTGTAACCTTTTGCATTGTTACTATTTTATAGTGTCACTGCTATGTAGTGCAACAATTTTCAGGTGCAAGATTCATCTAGTAAAACCATTTTCCAGTGTACGATTTTCCAGTGTAACCATTAAATAGTGTGCTGTTTCCAGTGGTGCTGTTTTGGAGGGTATTCGTTTGCCAGTGTAAGTGTTTTCAAGAGTTACTAAGTCTGGTGTAAACATTTGTAGTGTAACCGTTTCCTCAAGACTTGTTCCGATAAGCAAAACGTACAGATTCCTGATGTCACATCCTCAGGTCAGCACGCTTATCTGGTGAACACTAACCATGAAGCCCTTAAGTGTGTTGCCTTACTATCAGGGACGTTTCACTGACTTTAACTTCGTGTGGTAGCATCATTAGCAGATATTTACACTGGAAAACACTAACACATGAAAATGTTTATACTGCGAAATAATTACCCTGCGAGCTTTTACACAGGACAGTGGTTCCACTGTAAAGCAGTTACACGGGAAACTGTTACGCTTTATAAAACTTTCTTTTAAAATGTGTAAGTTTGACATGTATATCTATGGTTAAGGTTTGGCATTATCAAGAGGCAGTTTGTTTGCTATAACATAGGCTGTGACATAGGTTCTAGTATTTTTTGTGGTAACTTTCATTGTTACAATTTTCACTATAAACATAGGCTGTTACAATTTTTGCTGTGACATAGCTTCTAGCAATTTTTGCGGTAACATGCATTGTTACAATTTTTACTACAATTTTGGTTGTTTAATGATTTTCTTTATCACGCGGCATAAATCAAGCGTGTCATCAGGGGAACAGTAGTCACTCATTACACCCACACACTGACAGCTGTCTTGAGACCAAGTAACTAACACTGCCAGGTAATGGCACATACACTATCACATTTTGGGAGTTAAAATGTCAGTTTCTGGTGACACAAATCTATTTCAGTTACGCATCCCCTTTTGTTTGTGTAAAATGTCAATATCTTGCATGCACATGGTTGTGCTCAACAGACATTAGGTTCTATGTTTTTGTGTGTCACATAATGATTTCTTTGATGTGCTGTGTGGCAGCTGACATTATGCTATGATGACTAATGGGAGATAGCCGGTTGTTTTTCCAGATTTCATCAATGATTCGTGTTAAACAATTATAATGTAGCAATGACCATTAGCTGTCCTGAGGATGCTTACAGGCCTGCATTTCCTGGATCGTATTTTTTTGGAGATTTTCTACGGCAATGAACACGAGGCCGTTGTGTACTTTGTCCTTCAAGCACAACACCCAGAAAGATCCTATAGTGGTCACAAGCATCAATACCAAAATCCAGGAAATGCGTTAAACACTTGAAAAATGCATAATGAATTGAATGAATAAATAATATGTAAAAGACGGTAATAAATACACAGCACACTTTATTAAACAGTAAGGCAGTCCCCACCCCCCCCCCCTTCATACATCTTCTCCCATCAACACCAGATTGTATAGTTATTAGAACATAAGGCGCAAAAACAGGCCGTAATGGCGGCGACTTCTGAGCTGAGCTGCCACGTGTGCTGTTCGCTTCCGCACGAAGCGCCGTTGACGACGAGAACGTCGACGCCCGCGCAGATGTATCGGGCGTGTCGGTGGCTCAGAAGTGCCGGACGCTTCGATGGGGAGAACCGCAGCGGTGGGTGGTAGGGGCTCTCCAGCGTCCTGTAGTCGGAATTTAGAAGCTTGAGAATTTTGCCACCAAACAGCAGTCTACGTACTTCAATGGATTGTTTCAAAGTAAATGACAGAAAATTGCGTTAATTCCAACGATTGTCACTTAGCGTGAATGTCGTAACCTTGCTGTTCTAATTTTCAATAATCGGAAGCACGGGTTGGTCGACTTCGCAGTTCACAGACATTCGTGCGGTCTGTTCACTGGCGCTCGTGGCTGTTAGACACTGTTCTACACGTGTGACTATCAAGACAGTAATTCGGAGTGTTTTGCAGACACGTGTTTCACTCGCAAAATAGTTCACTACTGGAACCTGGTACTTCTTACAGTGCGGATCATGTTGCACAGAAACTAAACTGACATAGGTTGTTAATCAAGCAGACGTAATAGCACCTGTAATGTTGTCAATATACCTAACCGAATTATTGCCTGGTATCAACAGCATCAGGTGTGTACAAGCCACCATCACCGTATGGTGAATCTAAGGAAATGCAAAGAGAATTACAAAAAATTTCCACTAGGTGTACTAATGGCAGCACTCTCTAACTAAACGTAAATACAAGATAATGTCTATAAACTAGATAAGTATCCGTAATTCTGCCCGACTTGACAAGAGGTAATTATAAGAACCAATACAGAGTGGGACAACTACTTCAATCAGTATTAACCAACGAAAATGGAGGTCAAAGCCCTCTTGCAACTGTTCTGCGAAAATACACTGCATACATAAGGAGCATTGCAAGAAAGGCACTAGATATAACAATTCCGGGGTATTGTTCTTGCGTTAATGGTGTTCTCATGAAATAGGAAGCACTGCTCGCATACTACGAATTCAAAAGCGTACTCCTACGATGCGAAGAGGTCGGTTTAGCCAATACGAAAAGAGTAACAGAGATGCACGCCTAAATTTAATGAGACTCTTTGGACGAAAGAATATCCACTTCTCCTGGAACTTTGTTGGATAATTTAGAGATCCTGTATCTGAATAGAAATGTACGAGATTATACTGCCGTCGTCTGCATCACAAAGAGAACATTAGAACAAGAGGCTAGGAGGGGTCAGAGGTGGCTACACAGTCAGGCTTCATCGCTCAACACGAGAATGAATTTTCACAGATATTCGATAACATTGTTAGGAAGAACACTCCACCACGCACCACTCTCTGGGTTCTGTTGTATACTGATAGACGTAGATTTACCACTCCTGATTGTCAGCAGTGAATGTAAACTAAAAACTTATGAACAATATGCACATTAACTCTCTAACTACTAAGTAAGAGCTTCATCTTATGGAATTGCGTCTAAATAGACGGTGCTACTATTTTTTGCTGCGAAATTAATAATCTCTTTGACGGTGGACGAAATGAGAATGGCGAGAAAGTCGTCGAATATATAACTGATTTAGTGGTTAACGGACCTTTACTCCATCCACACTACATTCGCAAAGCGGTACAGAAATTAATGAAGTGATAATGGTACCAGGAGTGGTCTCTGCCACACACAAAGCAAGACTAAAGAGTTTCAGGACACAAACGCAAATTAGAGTTTTGAGTTAGTTGATAGATACTTACACCCAACATTACATATGTGAATACAAAATGGTGCATTAAGAACACTTTGGAGGAGAGGTGCCACTGCAGCCTTATTATGTGTAAAGCCAAGCGGAATAATTATTTTAGCAAAGCCTTATTGGAGTTCCATGAAAACGTGATAGAGTTTAGTAACTAGTGGATGAATTAAATGCAATCAGGTTGCCACTGTTTCGTTTGCCCTGTCATTAGCTACGTAACAAGGGATGCCCCACCTGCAGTGTGTCTGGGACCGCAGCTCGGCTCTGCTCCTCCGCTTCCACGTCCTCCTCCATCTCCTGATATCCGGCGCCCAGGCAGCATAGGTTCCTGATGCGTTGGAAAATCTGCATACACAAAACAAGATGTGAGACAGTGGGCAGAGCAAGCGAAATACTATGAAATTTAAAATATTCTAATGGTGCTCTACGGTACAGGTAATGCAAGAATCACGAGCTTCGTCCTCTTTGCTGAAAACCACCTGACTGATTGTCAAAGTGTGTGGAACTATAGTTTGGCAGCCGTCAGAACAAACAAACGTTGAAGTTTCAGATACTGCATCTACGATACCAGCAAGCAGCAATTACCTTGAGTTATGAAAATTCTATATATTCTGCGTCTTCGAATCGGTAGACTCAACAAACACTAGACATCTCCCGCCCTACAATGCCGTTACTACTGTTTATCTTTCCCTTCATCGTACCAACTGATAAGGGAGTACAAGCCATCGTCTCAGTCTACGTCTATACTGCAACCGGAATTCTGTATTCGAATAGTAATGGCGGCTGATTGGGGACGTACCGTGTGGCGTCCAGATCGTTTTCCCTCTCCAATGGGATGAGGCCGCGAACGCCACAGGCGCGATGTGTGGTGTGGCATCTCTGAAGAGCGGGACGGCTCGGTGTCCACACTACTCCAGCAGGTAGACCAGGCGCCACCAGTGTCCTGGAGAAAAAAATTAAGAAGTTTGAAATAGCGCCGTCTTGCAATGGTGTGCTCGACTGGTGTGTATGGCTAGGATATAAGAATTAGTGGTAATCTAAAGTTGTTGCCTTAGTATTGAAAGGTACGTGTTACGGACTATATGAATGTAAACGAGGAACTTGGCGTCAGTTTTTTTTTCTGTCGTGGACTAACTTCAAGTCAAAGTTATTAGGGAGTAATTTTGTTGGATAACACTGTGATTTTTATTAGCTTCAGTTTACTTGTGAGTGATCGGCTATGGAATGCAATGGGGTATTGTCGTTGTTATTATTGTTTCTGTTGTCGATGCAACTTTCAAAGCTAGACAGAAATGTGCAAGCCTCTCATGATTAACCCTATTTGCTTTAACCTGCTTTTAGTTACATCTTGCTCTCCTTGTACAATGGGTAGCTATTTTCCCCCTCCACACATGCTTTTTTCTGCATGACTACATTCATAATACCTCAATAATGTGCAATTAGTTCCACCTTGAAACTGTATTGTAAGTGTCTTCCTGATTCGTTGCAATACCTCCTAATTAGCTGACCAGCTTACCCATCCATTCTTCAGCTTCCTTCTGTAGATGGCGCTAGGCAATCGGGATTATGACCTTACTGAGTCGTAAAGTAAATTCCAACACTATCTGCACAAAGACTGCAAACTAAGCGTGTGTTTCTCAGACACTTAATAAAAGTGACAAGGGCGCATTCAGTTTACTCTCCAAATTAATAGGCCGGGAAAAAAACGTTGTATAGGTGCAAGACGCCATCTGCACTGCTAATATGTAATGACTGGCGGAAATATCCAGTAGCTGCCTCCATACCACTCCTATAACGGAAGAGTACGGAATCTGTGGTACTCACCCCTCCAGCACCACGCTCTTCCTCTCCATGCAGGCGGTTTCCAAGCAACAGAAGAAAGAACTCGTCCCGCGTCACAGCTCGCACCTATTGGGGAAGAGAATACGAGTGTAGACAACGAAGATTTAGTTGAAGTGTTGGGATGGTGTAATATTCAACATATCTCGACTGTTCGCTGCTGTATCAGTAATCACATTTTCTACACACTCGATAAATATTTACATTTGTGTTGTCCGATTACAAAAGAAAATAGAAATATTCGAGCCATCGTGCTATCGTCCGAATCTTATCGTCCGGATCTTATCGTTGACGCTGTTGAGTCTTTTTTGCATGTGGAATTACATGAAAACTTTCGTAAAAGACTGGTAATACACAATATTTGCAAGAACCAAGAGGTAAGAGTTGGAATGGAAAAGTAGGAGACAGGTGTTCTGATAAAAAGTGTAGTAAAACCTGGATGCAGTCCTCCTTCCCTAGTTTCATTTCTGTACATCATAGAAGCAATGATGAAAATAAGACAAAGTTTCAGGAGTGCAATTAAAATTCGGTATGAATGAATATCAGTGGTAAAATTCGCAAATGAGATTGCAATCCTCTGTGATCGGGAGAAGGGTTTACTAAACATGTAGAGTGAACTAAGCATTGTAATGAGCAGACAATGTGCCCTCTGAGGAAAACAATGAAGAAACAAAAGTGAGTGGGCGGGGGGGGGGCGGAGGAATTCTGCTACGTTGCAGACTCCCGATGAAAGCAGCCTGCTAATATCAAACACTGGTCTTCATTCGGGGATTAAATGTCTGTGAAAGTAAGTCTATACGTCTGCAACACATTATGGGCGGTGGGAAAATCTGAAACAAAGAGAATAGTAGCGTTTTGTAAGTGTTGTCAGTGACTTCCCATAATATTAACAGGACTGGTGAGAAAGAAGGAATATATGAAAAACCACGGACTTGAATATTTATCTTCATTAAATGAAATCTATCACGATATCAGAGAATACATTCCATTTTACCAAAGCGAGCAGCAAGAAGCCAAATCTTTAGCTGAAAGCGCAATTTGTAATGTGTTCAACAAATAATTCAGGAAGATGATTGTAAAAGGTATTCTAAGACGAAGAGGTGGGCACAGTCTTTTTCTATTCTTGGTGGCCGCATCAAACTAGTCGGAGGGCTGATTACGTTTCCTTTACTTCTCATAAAAAATTCTCTTCCCAACACAAGGACATTCAGTGCATCCTCAACGCCTGGGAGACTCATTCGATACATCACCAGAGCGGGTGACATGCCGTTAATCAACCACACGAGCTTGAATGGTGTCATCCGCCGCCAGGTCATGCAGCAGGTCTTTTACATGAGATTCCTGAGTCACAAAACGCTGCAACATCACTAACTGCTGCCCTACTCTGATGTTCCCTGTAATCAGCTTCCTTCGTGTCGGTCTTGTTACTCGCAGCTAAGGCCGTAAGTAAATTGTTGTTGTTGAGCCCTTTTGGACACTTCAATTCTTTCAGTTACATTAAACCGTTTGCATCCCGGCAGAGTCTAACTGAATCGAAAGAAAAACGAGTCAACAATCGTCATCCCTTACAATTTAACTTTTGTTCCCGCAAGCAGTGTGGCAGGACGAGACTCACCTGCAAGGTGTCTTCTTCTGGAGTGACGTCGTCCCACACTCGCGTCTCCTCCGTCTCTCCTGGCGCTGCTGACCAGCAGCAGAACCACTCCCTCACACGAGAAAACATCTGTGCAGGGGAGACACCACGTGAGATGTAGTCCAGGCAATACACGGGGACAAACAGTACAGCTGGTGAAATTTCATTTTCAGGAACAATTTCGCCGCAAGTCTTGTAATATTTAATTAGAGAAGTTTAAAATATACTTGGGATCTGTTAGAAGAATTCATTAAAAACAAAACATTTTTTTTACGAATCAAAATATAATGTAACTGACTAGATTTATTTTCTAAAGATGAGTAACAGGTACTTGCGCCCCCCCCCCCTTTCCTTCCCGCCCACGATTGGCATTGTTTGGGTTCAGCGATGAATAAAATTCTCTTTCTACTCTGTCTGTCTGTTGTCCAGCACGCACAATGGAAAGGTAAGTCTGATATCGGATGGGGAACAATGGCAGTTTCTGGCACAGGATTTGCAGTACACAAATCAGTCACAGACAATATCCTGCTTTTCATTTCAAAATCAGAAAGTTTCTTGACAAACACCTTGAAACCAGTAAACAAAAGATACACTATCATCAACGCATATGCATCGGTCATGTTTCACCGCCGTACATGACTACGTTCCATACATATACTTTCAGAAAAGACTTCCTGATACTTAAATTTACACTTGATGGCTCTGAGCACCATGGGACTCAACATCTTAGGTCATAAGACCCATTTACACTTGATGCTAGCAAAGTTCTCTTCCTCAGAAGAGCTTTTCTTGCCATTGCCAGTCTCCCTAGTTCGATCATCATCTATTTTGCTTCCCAAATAGCAAAGCTCTTCTACTACTTTAAGTGTCTCATTTCCCAAACTAATTCCTTCAGCGTCACCCGATTCAATTCGACTACATTCCACTATCCTCATCTTATATCCTTTTATATCCTCATCTTACATCATAATATCTTATATCCTTATATTATATCCTTTTTTCAAGAAGCTGCTAAATATGTTCAATTGCTCTTCCAAGTCCCTTACTCTCTCTGGCAGAATTACATTGTCATCGACAAACCTCTAAGTTTTTAATTATTCTTTGTGGAAGTTATTTCCTGCTGCAATTATTTCTTTTTTTTTCTTCTACTCCTTGCCCAATATACTGGCTGAAAAACGTAGGATGTGGGCTACAACCCTGTCTCACTCCCTTTTCATCCACTGCTTCACTTACATGCCCCTCACGACAAGGCAAAGAAAAAAGTACAATGAGGGCGCTGATCCAATCATAGTACCCAGACATACGAAGAAAATGGGGATCTTCTTATGCATTAATGTCAAAATTTTAACATAAAAATTATGTCTCAGCAGTATAGGGACACGCTCCGCTGTACAGTGAAAATTACATTGTTTTAACATCCTCCTGACTGTAGAAAGGCAGTTTTCTGCAACATCATTTCTTCCATGAGTGTTAGTCTTGCATGTTTCGTAGGAAAACATCTGTGAAGTTGGAAAGGTTGGAAACGAGGTGCGGGCGGGAGCAAAGCTGTGAGGACGAATCATGCGTCATGCTTGAGTAGCTAAGTACAGCACGAAAGGCAAAGGTCTCGAATTAGCGTCTCTGTCTGACGTATAGTCTTCATCTGCCAGGAAGTTCCAAGTAAAAGATTCCTCGAGTCAGACCATCACTGCTTACAGTTGAAAATTAGGCCAGTCACAAGAAACAGAAAGACAATACAGAATAAAGATGTAAGACTGCACCCAGAATACGTGTATTTATGCAGTGACAAAATTATTGAAGAATTTAATCAAAACACAACAGAAAAATCGATAGACCTCACGTAGAAAGTTCACAAGAAGTGAGTAGGGATCACTCTCTCTGGATATGCAAACGTAAATGGTGGAACACAACTTGTGACCACATCACTGACCGAAGAATCCTGGTGTGGAATAACTACAGTAGCAGAACAACAGAAACAAGTAAGGATTTCCAAAAAAGTCCAGAGGATCTTCACAAGATACTGCAAGATTGAAAACCGCAAACGTCGATTAGATTAAGTGAAATCCAGAAAGGTATCAGGAAAAAATAATGTCGGAAATCCTGCAGAATATTCAGCAAAATTTAAAGGGTTATCGCCCTTCAAATATCTAGATCAAAGCATCAGACAGAGCTCTAGAAACAAATACTGAAGAAAACTAATAAACCCCCAATACTTTGATAAACTCTTCAAATTAAACTTCACGAAAATAGTACCAAATTTAGATTAGAAACATCTCACAGCGACAGAAATGAAGAGGATTATAAACAACTAACAGGCAACAGAACCAATGGAGAAGTGGCACTATAACCGATAAGTGGATAATCAAACAGCAGAACATCAATTAGAACAGTCATTATATTCGAGCATGAATATGGATTACAGATAAAATCCTACTGGAATGTAAATGCACGTTGATTCACAATGAGTCCGTCAAGATAGACTCTAATAGGTACAGAGTTATCTCATTTATAACCGGTCACTTACGAAACTACCCTCAAGACTTTACTGTAAATACTGAAACAACAAGCTGATAGGAAGATTACACATTGAACAGACTTGGAGCCCCTGAACCCTTCTGAAGGTCGAAGAGGCGAACAGAATTGTTATCACATTTGTGGACTTTAAGAAAGCCCACGACTCCATAGAGTGACACATTCTCTTTGACACACTAGACGAATAGACGGAGAAAGTAGGACACCCATACGAGAGAAAGTCAAGGATAAAATATCCAGAATATAGTTTGTGAAATTTCTCAGTACCATTTGAGGTAGGTACAGGGGTCAGAGAAGGAGACGGACTCATTTATGTGTATTGCATACTGTAACCGAAACAGCTCTGCACCTAAATATCAGTTTGTGCAAAGCTGCCTTTGACTTGAACTGGAGGAAGTGAAACATTCTCACCACAGAAATACCCATTAATTACACCATTGCAGTTCCATTCATACATTCACTTAAGATGATACTTCAAAACGAATATTGGAATTATATTTTGAAATAAAATATATTTCAATACTTGTACACTTCTCGACACACGCTTACGTTATTTGTAGCCAATAATGTCGTTTTCCTTGTAGGTCGCTTACACCCTAAGTTAACTAATTTTTATGGGAAAGGACCAGTCTTTGCAACAAAACGTGGCACAAACCATGTCTTCTTCTTGCCCTTAACAACCTGTTTTTACATCAGGCACGCCTAGGCATACGAGCTGATTACAATTTAAGCGTCATTAAATATTTTGTAGAACAACCGTTGCTGATGAAATGCATGTGTAATAATAGACTTGTAGTGTTTTCCATGGCAAAAAGTAAGATTTATCCAGTTTCCAGCTAAGCTACCATTCTGCCGGTACCTACTGCTTCACACCGAACATAAAATAAAGAGCAAGTATTTTGATGGTGAAATGCAGTTAGTGGAAAGATGGCGCACACTTTATTCTACTTGGTGTAGGACAAGATTATCAAACAATATGAACGTACAAGGAAAACACTCATAAAAAGTCTGGAATTCACAGATTACACGGCAGACACAGGTATAATAGACACGAAGCACAAGGAGCTCAGGGATATTTGCAGAGACTCTACGCCAAAACTGGGCTACACATAATGTATGAGTAAACGCAATACTTGGAAGAAAAAGCAACACACAAGTAATGCACACAAAACACCTTAAGGTTAGCAGACTGAAAAAATTCAAATGTCTAGGGGAACATATACATAAAAGAGGATCAAGCAAGCCATCCAACATAGAAGAAACCCAAAGATTTCAGAAAGCGGACAAACTGACAAGGACTCACTAGATTACAAGTAACATTCCAAGACATGCCAAATTCAGGAACTGCAACACACTTTCCAGAAGCACTCTAAACATTATAAACGTTCACTGTCTGATCAGAAAGACTGAGAGATAGAATATAAAATTCTCCGAAATATTTTTGAAGCAATACACTTTATTTTGATAAAGAAAGCGACCAAGGAATTGTAAGAACATACAGACAGACTCATAGTCACAATCGTAAAACGCCTACTGACATTACACGGACACACACATTAATCAGCAACAACGTACTCAAGAAGAGGGTTTTTGATGCAGTAAACATCTCCACCGCAAACGCAGTTGCTTTCAACAAGTAGAAGAAGACCGAAATCAAAAAGGAATCAATGGGGAAAGTATAAATGAAAGAGTCAAAATCAGAAACGAAATTATGAACTCTTAATTTTATATAAAATAAACGAAAAAATAGGGGGAAATGTGGACGAAACAATGAAAACAATAACACAGTCAAAGAATGAAGAAACTTTTGGACGAGAAAAAAGGAATAAGAAAATATTGGAAAATCTAGTAACAACGTAGTTAAAACAGTTTGTTAGAGGAAAAAAATGCATAGTAATTACAATTAATGGAACATTCATGTTGGCAAATGGGTTTATTACTTCAAAATAAATTCAAACTGTAAAATGTTCATCATGAATATTCCAGTTTTGGTATACGAAGACTAATGTTTGCCAGTGGAGTGAGACTTTGTTTAGTACACACTAATCGCGATATCAATTTACACATTTTACGTTTCTAATTGTTAACGCGTGGTTCATGTGTATCCGAAACGAAAAGCTGTGTAGTAGTAGCAGCTTATCGCAGTCAGGCAAACATGTGAAACATGTGTTAAGTCAGTTATTTGAAAAATAAGTATTTAGACTCAACACTGACTGTAAAATTTGGTATTCTACCGGAAGTAGGTGTTTCAGATTGCGTATGAACATAAGGGCAGCAAAAAGGAAGAAATTGATGATTTCAAAGAAATTAGGGATCAAATTGTGACTCAGTTTTTTTGAAGTGTATTGCTGTGCATCTCGTGAATTAGTGAATTTTAACCACTGTTGTATAAATACACACAGATCCACTGTAATGTTCGGAAAACGTCACCACTGACTAGACATTTCGTAGTGAATTTCGGAGCTACATATTTGGCGCTGTATTTTTTGATATATTCCTCGTTACAGGCATGCATACGAAAGAGCATGTGAGGTATGAATATGACACTTATATATGAGTAATAAAAGATTTGTAGTCATTTCCACTGCAGACAGTAAGATTTTGCCAGTCTCAAGCTGAGTGATCATACCTACTCTGTCTTCAAGTGCAAAATGAAATAATGGGTAAATAATGGAAAGCATTCCACGAAAAGATACCCCATAATTTCTGTCTGGAAAATTAATATCTGCTTTTAAACGGTTTCTAGCTATTCTTTTTTTATCACCTGTTATTTTTCGAGTCTCTTTCAAAATTTTGTATCCATTGGCATGATTTTATCATTAGGAATTTGCAACATATTTTATTGGATCAGGTACATTGACGATATCCACCATCAAAATTCAGTCTGCTGGATGAAGCTATAAACACAACACACAAACAGATAAAATTCACAGTAGAGAAAGAAAATTACATCGAAACAAAATTTTTAGTTTATAACCATAAACAAAAAAAGAAAAGAAAAAACAGCAAAGCTTTGAAATTTAACGTAAACCTACATCTACCATAAAGTACGTCTATACCAACTACAATGTAACACATGCGATGAAAGGTACACTATGTGACCAAATGTATCTGGACGCCCACAAAAACATACGTTTTTCACAGTATGTGCAGTGCTGCCACATACTGCCAAGTACTCCATATCAGCGACCTCTGTAGTCAATAGACATCGTGAGAGAGAAGAATGGGCGCTCCGCGCAACTCGCGGACTTCGAACGTGGCCAGGTGATTGGGTGTCACTTGTATTATACGTCTGTACGCGAGATTTCCAAAGTCCTAAACATCCCTATGTGCACTGTTTTCGATGTGGTAGTGAAGTGGAAACATGAAGGGACACTTCAGCACAAAAGCGTAGAGGCCGACCACGTCTGTTGACTGACAGTGACCGCCAACAAATGAAGAGGGACGTAATGTGTAATAGGCAGACATCTATCCAGACCATCACACAGGAATTCCAAACTGCATCACGATCCACTGAAAGCACTATGACAGTTCGTCGGAAGGTGGGAAACGCCTCCCTTGGTGCAAAGAGTGTAAGCGTTGGATGATAGAACAGTGCTAAAACGTTGTGTGGAGTGACGAATCACGGTATACAATGTGGCGATCCGATGGCAGGGTGTGGATATAGCGAATGCCTGGTGAACATCTTCTGCCAACGTGTGCAGTGCCAGCAGTAAAATTCTGAGGCGGTGGTGTTATGGTGTGGTCGTGTTTTTCGTTCGAGGAGGCTTGCACCCCCTTGTTGTTTTGCGTGGAGCTATCGCAGCAAAGGCCTACATTGATGCTTTAACCACCTTCTTGCTTCTTACTGTTGAAGAGCAATTCGGGGATGGCGACTGCATCTTTCAACACGATCAAGAACGTGTTCATAATTGACGGCATGTAGTAGAGTGGTTACACAACAATAACCTCCCTGTGATGGCCTGGCCTGCACAGAATCCTCACCTGAATCCTATAGAACACTTGTGGAATGTTTTGGAATGCCAACTTCGTGCCAGGCCCCACCGACCGACTCAGTGCAACACTCCGTGAAGAATGGGGTGCCATTCCCCAAGAGACCTTGCAGCACCGGATTGAACGTATGCCTACGAGAGTGGAAGCTTTCATCAAGGCTAAGGGTGGCCCAACACCATACTGAATTCCAGGATTGCCACGAACTTGCAAGTATTTGTCAGCCAGGAGGCCGGATACTTTTGATTACACAGTGTATGAGGGCAAACCAGCAGAACATTTCACACTTGGTACAAAGAACATATCAGAGCATGGAAATATCGGTCGAATCTTTCAGGTTTTGCAGAACATTTAAGAGAAAATAGTCACAAATATACTACAAGAGAGAAATACATGAAAAAAGTCAGAATAAATAATGAATGACGTGCTAAACGTTAGAAGATAATTATCACATACACAAAACAAAGACTGAAACGAAGCCACCACTAAATTACCGTGAGGATATGACAAACCACTCACTGTTTAGACTGACTCATCATATAATAGACAGAAATTTCCAATGAATGATCACAAGTTCCACTCCCCTACTATGATATGGTAAAATTAAAAAGAAAAAGAAAAACAAAAAATTAAAATAAAGAAAAATATAAATATTAAAAATACAAATATTAACTAATTGAGAAAATTGGTAAATAAGAGGATAAGAATAAAATGAGTAGAAATACATATACACACAAACACAGATGAGCCACATCAACATATATACAGTCAAATAAAAAGAATGGAAACAATAAATATTGGGAAATTTGGCCATGCTTAAGGAAAACAGTTACACTCTAGACATGGATATTGGCAGTTACAAGGCTGTAAGTCGAAAACAGGGTGACCGCTAGGAAAACCGCAAAAATATCTACCAGTTTTTCGCCTGAGAGAAAGCTGTTTCGTCTGCAAACAATGATTTGGACGTTGAAATATAAGTGCCTTTCCTTTTTACTGCAAAAATTACAATGAACTGTTTTAAATTTGTGCAAACGAAAAAATCGTTCCTGTAATATTTCATGACACCCGCTGAAGATGCATTGTAAATAAGGCGAAACGTCTCTGGGTGCATAAGATACGTAAAAAACTTAACGTGCTGCAAGCTATAGGCGTTTTTCTTCCAGACGACTGTAATTCCTATCGAAATGTGCATAAATGGCCTCCACAAGAAAACTGATTTTGTCATTGCTTAGAGAGGGTCTCTGGCAGCGTCAGGCAGGGCGCGAGTTCGCCGACAAAACGATTGTGCTTTCCCGTTCCCGTTCCTCATTTCTAAGAGTTTTAATTGTGAAGCCAATTCCGATGTCGTTGTTAATAGGAGTCCTACAGTAGTTTTTACAGCCCAGCCGGCAACGTTTTAATATCTGCATAAACTTAACCTTTTGTTCCTTCGTGTTTCGAAACATTCGTGTAAAACTTTCTAAGGTGCCTCCGGCATTACGTTTATAAATGATGTCATTTTAGTCATCAGATTTCAACGCCATTGTACAGTCTTCAGAGATGGAAGAGTCTGTTCAAAAATTTACATGGTAACAGCAGAAATCTCACACCTGTATGGATCCTTCAGTATATCGTTAATCTGTACACAATCTTGAACTTCTGGGCGGAAGGACTTGAAACTTAAGCCAGGTAGGCACAAAGGACGTTCCATTGATTTTACAGCCGCGTTCACTTGGATCAGTTTAGTTCTCCCGTGCAAACGTGCCACTTCATCGGCTTCCGAGACTAATTTGGGCTTGGTGTAGCAGCGATAAATACGGCCTTAATTGAAATAGCCTATCATCAACCATCGTCACAGCGAGTGGATTCAAGACTTCCTTGCAGACAGAGCTCAATATGTCGCTCTTGACGGGACAATATTGACCGTTTTAAAAGCAATTTCTGAGGTATCCCAAGCAAGCGTGATGAAAAAGTTACTGTTTACAGCGTGTATAAAATATCTAGCAGAAAACTTTGGAAGCTCTTAAGACTGTTCGCAGATGATGAGGTTGTCTATAAGAAAGTAACAATACCAGAAGATAGTGTCGATTTACAAAATGACCTGCAGAGCATTGATGAATTTTGCAGGCTCTAGCAGTTGACCCTATACGTAAATAAATGTAGGATGTTGCGCTCACGGAGGAAAAGATATCTTCTACTGCACTATTCACCAAATGTAACTCACGGGGGTAGGAACTGGCTTGCAAGGCACTTCTTGGACAAACCTACGAGTATCATTCATCAATGTGAGATACTTACCAGGCAGGACTGATAGAAGAGGTGAGATCCAACGAAGAGCGGCGCGCTTTGCCACGGATTCGTTTTCTCGGCGCGAAAGAATTACAGAGATACTCAACAAACCCCATTGGCAGTCGCTACAAGACAAGAGTTGGGCATCAAGGAGAGGACTGCTATTGAAATTTCGTGAGAGCATTTTTGGAAAAAGTCGGACAACACATGATTCCCCCTACATATAACTCACGAAAGGATAAATTACAACTAATACCGAAGCTTAACGACATTCGTTCTTCCCACGATCCATTCGCGAGTGGAAAAAGGAAGGGGAGAATCAGTTAATATTGCCAGAAGTACCCTCCGCCGCACAAGGTTACGTGATTTGCGGGCTGATGGAAATTGTTATTAGTGTTCTACTTACAGCTGCCTACTACATCTACATCTATATGCATACTCCGCAAGCCACCTTACGGTGTGTGGTCAAGGGTACACTGTCTATCATTGTGATTTCCCCCTTCTTCTGTTCCAGTCGCGAACGGTTCGTGGGAAGAATGATAGCTGGTAACACTCTCTGCATGGGCTTGAATGCATCTAATTTTACCTTCGTGGTCTTTTGGCAAACACGTAGCAGGTAACAATATCTCGTAGGTCGACTCTTTCAGGGGCATACGTACCTGGAACTTTAAAATTAAAGCACGCGGTTTTCCAGGACGCTTTTCTTGCAATCTTCGTACATCCACAGTTGAGATGGAGGACAGTGCGACTTCAGGTGCTATAAATTTATATTAAAATGGAGACATTCCTCCAGCTGTATTTAAGGTATCGATTTTATTTTGCAACTTCTTTCAACGTTGTAACAACGTCATCTTCAGGCCCATACACTTGTTGACGTCAACAGCGTGCGGCTACCACTGGCGTTGGCTGATTATTTCTGGTAGTCTTTCGTGCTAACTAGGTGAACCCTTCAGGAAATAAGCTGCTCTTCTTTCCATTGCTCGAACGAGTGTTTTGCAAGCTACTTTCTTAGCTGACGGACTAAAGTTCTTGGCTGTTCACACAATGAATGATTATATGAAACCAGCCTTACCCGCTTCTGGTTTTAGACGTCTTTCCAAAATAAATGGCTCCCTTACTAGTACTCCTAGATATTTATCGATGTTACTCCTTCCAGCGATCGTCCTCCAATAGCAGACAATAATGGGTCTTTCTGCATGTTTATGCACTCTCCGCTCCAAGTGTCAATTCTCTGCAAGTCTTTCTGAATTTCGCTGCAGTTTTCTACTTATCTTGGTTCTATTATAACAGCATCATAAGCGAAAAGCCATATGGAACTTCCGACATCATCCGATAGGTCGTTTATAACGAAGAGTCCCAAATTTTAAAACGAAATTATCTTTTGCGTTATGATTCACTGTAAATCAATATTTTCAATGAAACCTGGACCGTCCGTAGAAGGAAACATACAGTACAGCGAAATGAAATTACACCTTTATTCAAAGTCAATAGTTACACTCAAGTCATCGCGATGTATGATGGTCCCTTGGACATTACAGAGGGAGGTACATGGTTATTAATAGGTCGTGTGATCAGGATGGAGGGCAATGCACACTGTGCAAAGTACTCCCACCCGGCCACAACGTTGGTAAGAAGCCTCTGTGGTATGGTGCTTCATTCGTAACCCAGCGCGGATGACAAGTGCTGGATGGTCGTTGTTTGATGTAGTTGTACCTCAGTACGTCTGCCCACGCATCGGAAACGTGTTCGATGGGATTTCAGTATAGGGAATGGTAACTAAACCAGTCCATTCATCGAATAACCTCTGGCTCCGAGAGTTCCTCCACCTGCACTGTTCGATACAGTCGGCGTTGTCATCCACTAAAAAGGGAAAGGACCGAGTGTTTCCCAGAAAAGACAGACATGGGGAAAGAGTACATTGTCAAGGTAACGTTGACCGTTGAGTGTACGTGTTAAAAGATTTGCGATGGTGCCAGAAGACCAGGGACTGCTCCAACTACGAATAGGGCCGCTTGCTCTTCTCGGATGCTAGCAGAGTCAGTGATTCTGGACGTCCCCTCATATGGCGAGAGATGGCATCACGTAATTCATACAGGAACACTGTCGAACATGAACGTTTTGGAGGTCCAGATGATGTGGTGTGAGGAGTCATAATGACGCAGGGACCGAAAAGAGAGACCTCGAAACCTTTGAAAACGGTACAGTCCCTGCTCAACGCAATTGTGGCACCGTACTTCATTCCTATATACGTATTTTTGGGGTGCATTGCGCTCTCACTTCATATCTAGGGTTGCGTATCACAATCGATATCAATGTATTCCTTATAGGATCACTTTATAGTGCGTTGCCTGTGTGTCTGCCTGTCCAACAATTAAAACCCCTTTCTCCCAGGAACGGGTAGTGGTATGAAGTTAAAATTTATGTCAGATACCTAAGTCTGCAGTTCCTTTGCGGTGTAAGTAATATAAGCTTCTAAGTCAATGTGATCAAAACGTACGGCCGTATATGACACATATTTGGATTGTCACAAACTCTTTCATCAAAGGCCGGCCGCGGTGGTCTAGCGGTTCTAGGTGCTCAGTCCGGAACTGCGTGACTGTTACGGTCTCAGGTTCGAATCCTTCCTCGGGCATGGATGTGTGTGATGTCCTTAGGTTAGTTAGGTTTAAGTAGTTCTAGGTTCTGGGGGACTGATGACCACATATCCCATAGTGCTCAGAGCCATTTGAACCATTTGAGACTTTCATCAAAAACTATGGTGAACTATCTACATTCTGTTGACCCTGGACGTTTAGCGGTAAAAGGCATGCTTGGAAACAAAGAGCTATTGGGAAGGAAACTCGTAGCGATCACGGATTTTTCAGTTTTCGTTTTAACCTAATTTCATCTCTCAACAGTGTGTGGTGTCGCCAGAAACAACACGTGGTTCTGGTTACATGTTAGACTGAACGATCCATTCCTCGGCT
Organism: Schistocerca cancellata; assembly: GCF_023864275.1. Classification (NCBI taxonomy): domain Eukaryota; kingdom Metazoa; phylum Arthropoda; class Insecta; order Orthoptera; family Acrididae; genus Schistocerca; species Schistocerca cancellata. The sequence goes on along the minus strand of NC_064630.1, from coordinate 683,983,623 downwards.
TTATAACTGTGATCGGTTGAGGACATGCAACTCGCCCAATAGAACGACTTGCACCAGGCCAATGAGCAACACGAAATTATTATTATTATTATTATTATTATTATTATCGTCCGTATACATAATTAAGTCTGTACGAAACGCTCAGCGCTCGAGTCTTAATTTCACTTGCCTACGTTTTTATTTTATAATTCTATTCTGTAGGTATTGAAGAAATCACACGACCAACGAGAGTACCTTTGCTAACAGCAAAACATCGCTTGCAGCGCCTCTCCTGGGTTCGCGACCAAACTTATTGAACCCTACAAGACTGGAAAATCCATAGCATGCTCACATGAGTCGCGATTTCACTGAGTATGAGCTTACTGTAGGCATCGATTGTGGCGGAGAACCCACAAAGCCATGGGCCCAAGTTGCAACATCATACTGTGCAAGCTTATTGTGCCTCCGTAATGGTGTGAGCAATGTTCTCATAGAATAGACTGGGTCTTTTGATCAAACTGAACTGATCATTGACTGGAAGTGGTCATGCTCGTCTATCTGGAGACCATCTGGAGCTATTCATAGATTTAATTGCTATGGATGACACCGCGCCTTGTCACTGGGCTACAATTCTTAACGATTGGTTTGCAGAAAATTCTTGAAAATTCGAGTGCATGATTTGGCCACCCAGATCACCCGACATGTATTCCATCGAACACTTATGGGGCATAATCGATAGGTCAGTTCATGCACAAAATCCTACTTTAGTAACACTTTCGCAATTATGGACGGCTGTAGAGGCAGCAGGGAGCACCCAACGACTTGCTGAATCTATTCGAACCGAGTTGTTGCAGCACCCCGTGCAAAAGGAGGTCAGACACGATATTAGGAGGAATCCCTTGGCTTTCGTCACTTCAGTGTACAATTCGCGTGATGAAAGGTTCCTCTTCGTTAAGAGCTCACAATATTGCCAGAAATGTGATTTAGCGTTCAGTACCTAGTGTGACACACAGTCGCCTTGCCCATTACAGCGCTGGTCGACAAAATTATAATTCCCACATTACAATATTAAACGTCTACCTCACTCTGCGAATACTCGAATGCGTTGGATGTATTGCGTGACATATTCAGTAAGATCATCACAAACATTAAAGAAACAAAATTTCGGCTTTTTGGAAGTTACCCAGAAGTGCTACAATGTAAACACCTAACCACAGTTTCATCTATCATGGGGAATTCAGTTACCAACCAGGTATCTGGAACATGCTTCAGCATCCCCAAACAAAATTTAATACGCCAGTACTAATTTTGTATAAAGATAGTGAGCCAGAATAATCTACGCTACGCTGAGTGTAATAACGTATCTCCTGCTACAAGAGGAATACGGAGTGACAGCAAGCCGCTGGATCATACCTGTTATCACTGATGCGTCTCGTGCCCCCAAAGCTGAAGCTAAGACTTCTTGCGAAGCTCACAAGCTCCGAATGAGGTTTTATCAGCGGCTGTTGTGCTGTAAGAAAAGCTCTATCACTTCAAAAAAGGATATCGACAGCTTCTTCTCGGTTTAAATAAGCGCACGATTTCGTAACGATGCTACGATAGCTTCGGCAGAAATCGCAGTAATGCTAGGCAACGACGCAGCAGATTTTCCACCGACCATGCATTGTTGCGAACGTTCCCAGGTATCGTCAATGAACAAACACTCCGTTTATTACACAGAGCATTCCGCAGAGTTTTATCGGAGACGTTATGCGGGTATGTTGTATTCAGTACTGTCTAGAAAGGTAAAACATATAAGAAGCTGGATACAATTACGGATGGATGCTGTGACGTTGGTCATTAAACTATGTGCTATAGACAGACCACGCTTCGTTAAGGGGTATGTGTATATGGATTAAAATGAGTTAAAAGTGAATAAAGAAATTATTCAACTAACGTGCTACTGGGAATATTTCAATGACATCAAAATTTTCTCTCATATAGAACAGAGAGGCAGAAGTTACTAGAAGTTCGAGTGGCTGTAAATATGTTGATACAGAGGCATACAACTATCATCACACCTCAGCAAAAGATCTTGACGATACGCCGAGCATAATCTGGACATACCCAAAATTGCCATGTGTCTCTTATGCATCTATCCAGTCCCTCGGTCACCACTCTAGTGTGACAACAGAAGTTAACAAAAGGAAAGCCAAAACTTTATATTTCGCATTTAAGAAACCCTTTACGCGCAAGAATCGTGCAAACATCCTGTAGTTCTACAACCCCACAGACTCACGTATGGAGGATACAATAACACGCATCCCTGTCGCAGGCAAGCAGGTGAAACAACTGAAAGTAATTACTTCGCCATGTCCGCATGGAATACCGATTTCGTATTACAAACAATACTCTACGGCATTGTCTTCAGTCTTTATTGCGAACCTTTGCCCAGTGTAGCGTCAAGGAACGGAAAAAAAATGTTTCTGAAAAGCAAAAGAACCGATAAGCAAAAGTACAGGCCAATATCCTTAATATCTGTTTTCTACAGAATTCTTGAACTTATTCTCATTTCGAATACAGCAAATTCCGTTGAGAACGGACGGCTTCTGTCCACGAATCGTATTGTTTTGGAAATCATCGCCCGTGCGAAACTCAGCTTGCCCTTTTCTCACATGATATCGTTCTAACCATGGATGAAGAGCAACACGCAAATTCCATATTGATAGCTATCTGAAAATCATTTGACACAATGCCCCACGGCAGATTCTTAAGGATGGTACAAGCACACGGATTACGTTGCCAACTACACAAGTCTCTCGAATATCCTAAAGTAACAGAACCCAGTACGTTGTCCGAGGGCGAGTATTCATCAGAGCAAGGGCTCCATCAGGTGTCCTCCAGGAAGTATGATAGCACAGTTGTTGTTTTCGATATACTTAAGTTATCTGGCGGACAGAGTAAGCGCAATCTGCGACTGGTTGCTGATGATGCTGTTATGTAAGGAAAGATGGCTTCGTTGAGTGACTGTGCGTGGATACAATATCAGTTAGATAAAATTTCTAGTTGATATGGTGAATGGTAACTAGGTGTCAATGAAGAAAACTGTCAGTTAATACAGATCAGTAGGAAAAGCAAACCGATAATATCCGAATACAGTGTTGGTAGTGTACTACTTGGCATAGTAACGTCGAATGAATATCTGGGCATAACGTTGCAGAGCGATATGAAATGGCGTAAGCATGTAAGTGTGGTAGTAGGAAGGACGTAGGATTGACGCGTGTAGCGACTGGGAGTGGCAGTTTCAAACGTAGCGCCGGCCACTCGCTCCATGTGACGTCACTCCGTTCCGTGGATGGACGTAACCTCTAGTAGCTGTCCAGCTTGCCTGCCGCGCATGCACAGCTCCAGCCCTCTCTGGAAGGCTCCACAAGCTATCGTTACATCTATATAAGCAGAACACCGTGCCAACCCATGTAGTCAGTGATTTCGACTCCTGATGACGATGTGCAAGGAAACTCGAGTGTGTTAATCGAAATGGCACGACTTGTAAACGGATTAGATTTTATAGAAGCATGCTACAGGGAGAGACCGCGAGGTCACATCTTGTAAAGCTCATTGTGAGTCGAAAAATATGTAAGGCACATTGGTATGACCAAAATTCACTCAAAAGTTCTCCACTAGCCTTGGGTAAACCAGCTATTATTAGTAGATCAAAGTATTCCTGTAAATCTGTGAAGTTAAATTCAACCCAGCTCCCAGGATATGGCTATCGAAATTTGCTGTCTTCTGCATGATTATTGGTATGCGTCACTATTACACTTTGCATGTGATTGATGATAAAGCGTCTGAGACAATTTGCCCTAGTCTACTGTTGTGGTCTAAGATGACGCGGAGTAATTACATTTGCAGTTATATTCCTGGAAGAGTGTATCAGGTGGTACTGTATTATGTTACCTGTCCACTTAAACACACAAGAGTAGGTGCCATAGTTTCCTGAATATTGTACCATTTTCATCTTCTTCATATGAATTCACATCCACCTTGACTTCGAGCTGTATACCTTTCTCTGTCATATCTTCATAATCAACACTCTCATCTACATATCCCAAAACTGATTAATCATCACTGTTACTCCTACGCATATCTGCTAAAGACTGTTCGAGCTCTTAGCCCCTTTTGAACCGTATATCAGCATCGATTATGAGAAAATATGATGTCACCCCTTACTTCAAAAAACACAATTTCTTTTTGTGAATGTATTGCAGCAAAGTACGTTTTTGTATTTTCTACGGAAACACTGCAAAAATTCCAAATTATTGTTCTGCACCCTGATACAACCATAAATATTAACGTTGAAACTGTTTCTTTGTACTTAAAATAACCTTGGACTCTAAAAGTACACCAGCCACACAGCAAGGGTTTACAGGGAGCCGACATGAACGGGGCTGAGCTTGTGGTCCCCCTTGCACCGACTCCCATTGCTGACTGTACACCCACAAATCTTTTTGCAACAATGTCGGGGGTATTCTGCCTGGAATCTCACCGACTGTTGCAGAGTTGTCTTCGTTGATGAACTCCGATGACCAGCAAAGACCTGTCTGGGACGCCTCGGACAGCGGTGGGATATCAACCCGACAGTCGCCCACCATACGGCATGACAAACTAGAGTGGTGCTCTGGGATGCCATTTTATTTCAACCAGGACCACTTTGGTTATCATACGCAGCAACCTTACTGTACGGCGGCACTTCATCGATATTCTATGCCCAAATTTGTTGCCCTTCGTGGCAAACCACCCAGGCTACCTTTTCAGCAAAATTAGGTCCATCCAAACGATATGAGACTTTCTACTACTTGTCCCCGTGCTTGCCAAAACCTACCTTGACCACCAAGGTTGCTGGACCTCTCCCTTGTTGAGAACTTTTGGAGCAGTGTAGACAGAGCTCTCAAACCAGCTAGCGATTCTGACGAAATAACGCTCCAATTGGTCAGAATTTGGCAACACATTCCTCAGGAGGACATCCGAAAACTCTATGATCAATGCCAAGTCGAATAACTGCTTGTATAATGGCCAGAGGTGGATCAACACGTTCTTCATTTCTCTATTTGTGAAGGTCAATCTCTTGAATAAATCACCCAATTTTTCTGAAAGTGTAATCATTTTTTGTGTCTGTATATATAAATCACTTCTACCGATATCTGTCCCATACGGATAATTCCTTTCGTGGTGCGGTGGTTTTCGTTCTTTCTTTCTCTTTTATTTCATTTTTGTTCTCGACTTAGAATATATATGCTTTTGTTGAACAAGGAAATTACAGGTGGTCGGCCGTAAACCCGTTTAAGGAGTGAGATCGGGATTTGCCTGAAGTGAAAATCACGGAAATCTTTCATCAGCATGTCCCTAGATCTTTCCCAATCTGCCTTCGGTGTCTTTACAATGCACTGTCTCAGTCGTTTATACCTGGCATGCAATGGCCTAATGATTGTACATAACTGGAACAAGTTAGCCTGATAGTGTCAAAAATTATATCAAAGTGTTTGGTCTCTTCGTGGTTTTCGCGTTTCATGTCCGAAAATGGCGAAATAAATCTGCATCGAAAAGAACACGTTGGTTTAAAAATTCGGTGCTTGTCATAAATTCGGCTAAGAAGCTACAGATGTTGCAAATGGACAGGGTACGAAGCAATAATAAAACGAATAACAACTTTAAGAGGTGCAACCATAAAGAAAACGCAAGAACGCAAGAGATATCGTAGACTATGTTGAGAGATCCGATATTTCCGATTTAGAGCTGAAGAATGTATTTTGCCGAAGCGAAGTGAATGATGAAGTGAATGTATGTTTGATGCAAAATTCTTTTCAAAAGAGACGCTGACGGGGATCCTAATGTAGAGGAGGTGGAAACTGTGAAGAATTATACTGAGGCACTAGTCAGTGGCAAGAATTATATCAATGTAGGTGACTGTGTATCGGCGGGAATGAGTGAAGTTATCTGTGAAGGCAGCGTAGTTGCCTCGTCAACTAGAAATGAATTTTATGGAGTATCGACGGAAGTAGATGAAGATATTTGAAATGATGGCGTAGCAATGGTCTCATCAGTTGGTGAGGAATTTTATTATGTATCGACGGAAGTCGGTGGTTTATTGTTACATGATGTTTTAGATGATCAAGTTTCGAAAGTTGGGGCTATTGATTTAGATATCTCGAAGAAAGGTATTTGTGCATTTATTTCTTCCAGTGGAAGAGAAACCGATGGCTCTTAATCAAATCATAAACTATGTGGGGATTTGGATGAACGAATGTGAATGCACTCTGTCAGGTGATAGATCAGAATGCAAAGTGTCGGAGGAATCTGAGAGCAGGAAAATGTAACATAGAATATAACGGAATTCGTGAGAACCGTGAATTGTAATGTAGAACGATGCAGTAGCGACAGTTTATGTGGTGTATCCTCCGAGGTCGACCGAGTTATTGGTGGTGATTTCTACAATGTACGGCGGATGCGGTCAATCATTTAAGTAACGAAATTTATGAGTTATCGGAAAAAGTTAACAGAGCTATTTGTGATAAAGTTCGTGATGATTTGGTAAAAATAAGAGAGGTTTTGTTTAAGAGAAAGCAAGTTTTAAGTTGTGTGTTAATTGTGACTGTGTGGCAGCTATTGATATCGTTAATTCGCAAGATGGAGACAGTATGTTTGATTTTGTTAGACGACGTTAAAACTACGGATTTTGCGAACGATTTAGATGTCACAGATGATTTAGAGATAATTTAGAAGAGCCTAGAAGTAGATAATGATATTGAGGGTATGTCTCAAACTACAATAAGGAAGAACGGAAGGGACACTGAAACGGATTTTTTGAGGGAGCAACGTTATGAGAGGAGTGAAATTAATAATTCTCAGTCTGTAAATTAAAGTTCTTTTATATGACACTACATTCACAGTGGAATGGAGATGTTTTTCATTTCACAACTGCAGCTGCGACCATTGGGCCACTTTCAAGTCACACGTCAAAAGTTTTTGCTACAGCTTGTGTCAGGCTTCAAAATTCCAGGACTTGTATATATGTCAGAGAATTATAAAGTCTAACATGCGCCGAAGCTATATCTTTTGCAGTACCACTTGAAAATGGACCAAAGACCGAAACTGCAATTCTGGGATAAATGATTTCTACAATCAAAGGCGGATAATATTTCTTTTAAAAAAATCGATACGCCTGTGAATCTGACCGTGAGAAGTTTATGTAAGGAAATGATAAATTTTGATGAAGAAAGAAAGAGTGTGTCTCTCGAAAATAAAAATAATGATTATTATTAGTGTTTTAGGGCGCACAACAGCGAGGTTATCAGCGCCCATTCCCAAAAGTTCAATTCAGAGCCGAATTGTGAGAGAATGGGTATTGTTCAAATTTCAAGATTGGACACAGCACATCAAATCAGGGAGATAAAACTAAAAATGAAATAGCAGTACAAACAGGTATAAATAATTAACGGTGGCTGAGTGACCACTTACAAATAATGGGTGACCAAACCACGGGCAGCACATTAAGACTTCAATCCCAATATTTTGGGAAGAAGGCCAGACATCACACAAAAACGTAAAACTCTAGCGACACTTGCCTCATTATTAGTTAAAATAGAGGGCAGGTCTGGTGGTAAATTTAATTCTTCCCTCAAACCTACATATAAAACACACTCAGTTAAAATATGTCGTATCGACAGCTGTCCCACATGTCTGACACGTTGGTGGCTCCTCACGACGTAACAGAAAACAATGTGTCAAAGGACAATGTCCTATTCTAAGCCATGTAAGGGCCACTTCTTCAGCGCGTCGTTGTCGGAAGGAGGTGAGCCACGGTCGGACAGAATCCTTCACCGCTCGCAACTTATTATCCCTCACGTCCAGCCACTGAACCTCCCACCAATGCATGACCTTCCGAGTCACGAAAGACGTAATGGCCTGCAGGGGGACGGAACAGCGAGCAGGAGGTGGGATGGTGCAAGCCTCCTTGGCAGCCGCATCTGCAAGTTCATTTCCAGGAATCCCTATGTGCCCTGGAACCCAGCAGAAAATTACATCCTTACCCTGCTGTTGCAAGATCAGGAGTGCGTCCTGCACCTCTTGCACCATCCGATCTGCTGGGTACATCTGTTCAAGAGCGTGTAGAGCACTTTGGGAATCGGAGCAAATGATGAATTTCGTGCCACGATGTCGGCGCATATGCTCTAATGCTTGCAGAATGGCCAACAGTTCTGAATAGTAAACTGAGAACTGCTGTGGTAGCCCTATCCGATGGACAGTATCGGGAAACACAGCAGAGCAGCCCATAAAATCCCCCTGTTTAGACCCATCCGTGTAAACAGTAATAAAATCGGAATGGCGTTCTAAAATCTCAGTAAGTTTAACTTTAAGAAGGTGGTCCGGGGTGCAATACTTCCTATAAGCAGCCATAGCAAGAAGTAATCTTGGCCTTTGTAGTCGGCAGGGAGATCCCCTACTCCATCCCTGGTGGAGTACCTTAATGCCCTCAAGGTGTACTGACTAGAGACTCTCCCTTGCACGGATGCCAAACGGCTTTGTTGCCGCCGGTCGGTGGCGGAAGAGACGTGCCAGTGCCGGCTGGGAAAAAGTGACGCCAATGAAAGAGGAGTGGACTTGGCTCTGTACGCGTGCCGTACCACGAGGAGAAGACGCCGAATGGACAGCGGAGGCTCTCCTGCCTCGACACACTGACTAGCAACGGGACTCGTGCGATAAGCCCCCGTTGAAAGCCTAATACCCTCATGGTGAATCACATCCAACATTTTGAGGTAGGAAGGTCTTGCAGAGCCATAAGCTTGACATCCGTATTCCAGTCGAGGTCGCACAAAGGCCTTATAAAGTTGGAGCAGACGTGCCCTGTCAGCGCCCCGGGATCTATGACTGACGCATTTAAGGACGTTTAAAGCCTTGAAACAGCGGACTTTTAGATCCCTTAAGTGTGGCAACCATGTGAGCTTCGCATCAAAAATAAGCCCGAGATATTTCACTTGTTCCATAAAGGGGAGAACAGCGTCTCCTAGTTTTAAAACAGGGAGATTAATAAGAGAACGGGAACGGTTAAAATCTACACAAACGGTCTTCTCCAAAGAGAATTTAAAGCCCGTGGTCTTAGATCATTCCTCCAATCGCACGATTGTCAGCTGTAATTGGCGTGTAGCAGCTATGAGGGAGGAAGACTCACAGAAAATGGAGAAATCGTCCACAAACAAGGAGCACTGCATGGGCCGTCGTACTGTGGACGCAATACTATTGATGGCAATTGCGAAAGTTGTCACACTGAGGACACTTCCTTGAGGGACACCGTTCTCCTGCTTAAAACGGTCAGACAGGACATTCCCAACCTTATACTTAAAATAACTGTCCGACAGAAAGGATCTGATGAGTGTGGGTAAACGCCCACGGAAACCCCACTCATAAAGCAGCCGCAAAATGGTATGCCTCCAGGTAGTATCGTACGCCTTCTCCAGGTCGAAGAAAACCCCGATAAGGTGTTGCTTACGTAGGAAAGCATCTTGTATCGCGGTTTCGAGTAAGATCAGGTTATCTAGGGTGGCAGCGGGTAAGTAAGGATCTGGATTCGAGAACCCACACCAGGCGCCTATTGACCATACGCTCAAAAGTCTTTCCGACGCAGCTCGTGAGACTAATGCTACGGTATCTACTGGGTTCGGTCCGATCCTTCCCTGGTTTTAAAAGGGGAATTAAAATCGATTCTTTCCACGAACTAGGAAAGTCGCCTGTCTTCCAAATTTCATTAAAAAGTTGAAGGATGACCTCCTTTGACCGCAGATCCAACTGCTGCAGCATGCTACACGATATCAGGTCTGGACCAGGTGCGGTATCCCGAGATACGGACAGTGCAGAGTCCAACTCCCACAAAGGGAAAGGCTGGTTGTATTCCTCAGCGTTCTTTGAATGGAAATCAAAACCAGCCCTCTCCTGTGTACCCCGATAGCGCAGAAATTCTGGGTCCTGGCTAGAATCGGCCGTAATAGTTTGAAAAGATTCTGCCAACGCCCGGGCGATGTCTCTTGGAGATGTTAGGAGAAACCCCCGCTCACGTACAGCTGCTATTGGCGGTCGAGAGTATCGCCTTGAGATCCTCCTAATGGCTTCCCATACTTTGCTTGAAGATGTGGACCTATTGATGGAGTTCAGGAACTCACGCCAAGACCTCCGTTTACTCTCCCTAACGATTTTTCTCGCCCGCGCCCGTGCTATTCGCAATGTTGTCAGATGCGCAGCAGTGGGGCACCGGCGGAATCTTCTCAAAGCCGCCCGTCTGTCTCTGATGGCGGTACGACAGTCGTCATTCCACCAAGGGACAGGCTGCCCCACAGGTGTTCCCTTAGACTTTGGTATGGATACATCAGCGGCATGATGCATCACCGCCGTAATGTGGTCCACCCAATCCTGGACGCCTTCACACTGTTCAAAAACAGCCAACTGCCGGTAGAGCGTCCAGTTTCCCTTCCGGAACAACCATTTCGGTGGCTGTACGACACGACCCATTTCAACTGGCAGAAGGAGCCAGATAGGATAATGGTCGCTGCCATGAAGGTCGTCGTCTACGACCCACTGAGCAATGTCCGCAAGCACAGGCGAACAAAGAGAGAGGTCTATGGCAGAAGACGAACCTGAAGCGGTGCTGAAATGCGTGGCCTGACCTGTGTTCAGCAGTATGATGTCGGAAGTCCTGATCAACTGCTGAATCATCTGGCCTCTGGGGCAGGTTTTGTTGGAACCCCATCATGCATTATGAGCATTAAAGTCTCCTAAAATGAGAAAGGGACGGGGTAGCTGATCAATGAGCCGTGCGAGGGCTTCACTGTCAATGAGCTCAGCGGGTGGTAAATACAAGGAGCACACTGTGACATTAACCTGGGCTAGGATCCGAGCTGCAACCGCTTGTAGCGTTGTGGTTAAGGTCACTGGTGAGGAGTGGAATGTGTCCTTAATGAACACTGCCACCCCACCTTGAGCCCTATTACCAGTCAGGTCGTCTTTTCTGTACATGTGATATCCTGTAAGTACAGGCGTGTCAGTCTCTTTAAAATGTGTCTCTTGCAAAGAGATGCAAAAGGGGTTTTCCTGTACTAACAGCCGCAATTCTGCAAAGTGAGGTCTGACGCCATTCAGATTCCACTGAAGTATGGGAGCCATATCAGCGTTTCGGTTTAGAATTCCCCCTGTCTTTGCGCCGCGCTGGTGAGGCACTTGTAGAGCGAGTGGCAGCGGAGGGACTGCCAGGTTCTGGGGAAGAGGTATCAAAATCCATGACGATTTCCTCCTCATCAGTCAGGGATGCCATGACGACATCCGATGGTGCCTTTGGCTGGTTTGACGGCAAACGCCGTGCCCCTTTCCCAGGTCCCGTTTTCTTTGTGGAAGTGGAAGGAGAAAGTGGAGAGGCACTCTGTTTCTGGAGGGCCTTCGAAGGCTTCACTGTAGCTTTCTCTGCAATAGCGGTTGGTGCAGGCGGAGCAGCCTGAATAGCTATATCGTTAGTGGGAGTGCTCTGGCAGGTACAAACGCAGGTACAGGTATTGGTGGAGGGTACTGCTACACTGGACATGGTCTGCGTCGAAGCGTCTACTTGCGACGCACGGTTGTGCACCAAGGAGGCATAGGATGTGGCAAAGACAGGGGGTTTTGTAGCCCTATACCCTTTTTTGGCTTCCACATAAGGTAGCCTCTTTGTCACCTTGATCTCCTGAATTTTTCGTTCTTCCGCAAAGACGGGGCAGTCTCTGCTCCAGACGGGATGGCTCCCAGAGCAGTTGATACACAGCGCTGGAGATGTGCAGTTGGTCCCAGCTTCATGAGCTGCCTTGCCACATATACCGCAGGTTGGGTCACCCCCACAACTCATTGTCGTATGGCCAAATCGCTGACATTTGAAACAGCGCATAGGGTTAGGTATATAAGGCCGAACCCTAAGTCGGAGGAAACCAGCCAGAACGTATTCAGGTAAGACAGGCGAATTGAAAGTCACAATGAAGGTGGAAGATATCTCAATAACTCCATTATTCCTACGTGTCCTTTGTTCCACGTCTACAATCCCCTGTGTTGCCAATTCTTGCTTCAACTCGTCGACATCGAGATCCATTAAATGACGGCAAGTGACAACGCCTTTACTGGAGTTGAGGGAATTGTGCAACTCGACAGTAATATCATACTCGCCTAACTTGGTTGACTTTCCAAGCAGCTCCACTTGCTTTGCCCTAGTAGTCTCAACTAACAGGGTACCATTCCTCAGGCGTTTGATAGATTTCAGTGTACCTGCGAGTCCTTCTAAACCTTTATGTATGTAGAGACACTTTTTCAAATGAGCCCTCCTTCCTCTTAATCACGATGAAAACATTGTCATTTACGACTCCATGAGCCCCGTTACTCTTTTCCATCTGCATATCTGGAGGACTAGCCTCCCTCATGCGCTTGACTGATTGCGAAGATGGTGAAGGGAAATACGTGGTTGCCATGTGCGTCCCACGAGCAGCTAGGGAACTAAAGGTCCGCTCAGACAGAGCCCCGCGTGCCTGAGTAAGCCCTATACAACTGGGGTGCGGCAGGTGCCCCAGAGGTTGCCCGCTTGCGACTGTTCCACCCCAACAGCCATACATCTCATAGGCGCGGAGCACACCGGAAGATTGAGGGGTTTTTATAGAGGTTTACCTTCCTCGCAATCCACGTGGTCAAGCCAAGATTACGATTCCCCGCAGCACACAACATTCCACCGCCGCGCCATGCGGTGGTCGCTGAAGCATGTCCAGGGGTTACGGTGACAGGAGACTGGCAGCGCTGACCAGTCCCCAGCTCAGGACCCCGGGGTCGCCAAACCCGTACTCAGCAAATGAACAGGTCAACATGCTGAATTACTTATTAACCACAGAGTCGTCAGGTGTTCGAAGAGTTAAGAAAAGAAATGAAGGAACAGTGTTGAGAGTTTCTTATTTTTATGGCTTGTTGTTACATGATGTGGAGACTGTTTATATACCCGTATACATGTTCCACATACTTTTTAATAATGATACAGCTGTTACCCTATCTTCAATTAGTTATTTCTTATCCAAGCACGTTGTATGTGAAAAAGTTACATTAATGCGTACTCCTTCAAATACCGCCAAACTGTTACTTATAATTAAAACCAGAATTTATCAAGAAATAACCACAACGGACGATCATATCTTGTTACAGATCTACATCTACATCTACATTTATACTCCGCAAGCCACCCAACGGTGTGTGGCGGAGGGCACTTTACGTGCCACTGTCATTACCTCCCTTTCCTGTTCCAGTCGCGTATGGTTCGCGGGAAGAACGACTGTCTGAAAGCCTCTGTGCGCGCTCTAATCTCTCTAATTTTACGTTCGTGATCTCCTCGGGAGGTATAAGTAGGGGGAAGCAATACATTCGATACCTCATCCAGAAACGCACCCTCTCGAAACCTGGCGAGGAAGCTACACCGCAATGCAGAGCGCCTCTCTTGCAGAGTCTGCCACTTAAGTTTGTTAAACATCTCCGTAACGCTATCACGGTTACCAAATAACCCTGTGACGAAACGCGCCGCTCTTCTTTGGATCTTCTCTATCTCCTCCGTCAACCCGATCTGGTGCGGATCCCACACTGATGAGCAATACTCAAGTATAGGTCGAACGAGTGTTTTGTAAGCCACCTCCTTTGTTGATGGACTACATTTTCTAAGGACTCTCCCAATGAATCTCAACCTGGTACCCGCCTTACCAACAATTAATTTTATATGATCATTCCACTTCAAATCGTTCCGCAAGCATACTCCCAGATATTTTACAGAAGTAACTGCTACCAGTGTTTGTTCCGCTATCATATAATCATACAATAAAGGATCCTTCTTTCTATGTATTCTCAATACATTACATTTGTCTATGTTAAGGGTCAGTTACCACTCCCTGCACCATGTGCCTATCCGCTGCAGATCTTCCTGCATTTCGCTACAATTTTCTAATGCTGCAACTTCTCTGTATACTACAGCATCATCCGCGGAAAGGCGCATGGAACTTCCGACACTATCTACTAGGTCATTTATATATATTGTGGAAAGCAATGGTCCCATAACACTCCCCTGTGGCACGCCAGAGGTTACTTTAACGTCTGTAGAGGTCTCTCCGTTGATAACAACATGCTGTGTTCTGTTTGCTAAAAACTCTTCAAACCAGCGACACAGCTGGTCTGATATTCCGTAGGCTCTTACTTTGCTTATCAGGCGACAGTGCGGAACTGTATCGAACGCCTTCCGGAAGTCAGGAAAAATAGCATGTACCTGGGAGCCTGTATCTAATATTTTCTGGGTCTCGTGAACAAATAGAGCGAGTTGGGTCTCACACGATCGCTGTTTCCGGAATCCATGTTGATTCCTACATAGTAGATTCTGAGTTTCCAAAAACGACATGATACTCGAGCAAAAAACATGTTCTAAAATTCTACAACAGATCGACGTCAGAGATATAGGTCTATAGTTTTGCGCATCTGCTCGACGACCCTTCTTGAAGACTGGGACTACCTGTGCTCTTTTCCAATCATTTGGAACCTTCCGTTCCTCTAGAGACTTGCGGTACACGGCTGTTCGCGTACTCTGTGTAGAATCGAACTGGTATCCCGTCAGGTCCAGTGGACTTTCCTCTGTTGAGTGATTCCAGTTGCTTTTCTATTCCTTGGACACTTATTTCGATGTCAGCCATGTTTTCGTTTGTGCGAGGATTTAGAGAAGGAACAGCAGTGCGGTCTTCCTCTGTGAAACAGCTTTGGAAAAAGGTGTTTAGTATTTTAGCTTTACGCTTGTCATCCTCTGTTTCAATGCCATCATCATCCCGGAGTGTCTGGACATGCTGTTTCGAGCCACTTACTGATTTAACGTAAGACCAGAATTTCCTAGGATTTTCTGTCAAGTCGGTACCTAGTATTTTACTTTCGAATTCACTAAACGCTTCACGCATAGCCCTCCTTACGCTAACTTTGACATCGTTTAGCTTCTGTTTGTCTGAGAGGTTTTGGCTGCGTTTAAATTTGGAGTGAAGCTCTCTTTGCTTTCGCAGTAATTTCCTAGCTTTGTTGTTGTACCACGATGGGTTTTTCCCGTCCCTCACTGTTTTACTCGGCACGTACCTGTCTAAAACGCATTTTACGATTGAATTGAACTTTTTCCATAAACACTCAACATTGTCAGTGTCGGAACAGAAATTTTCGTTTTGATCTGTTAGGTAGCCTGAAATCTGCCTTCTATTACTCTTGCTAAACAGATAAACCTTCGTCCCTTTTTTTATATTCCTATTAACTTCTATATTCAGGGATGCTGCTACGGCCTTATGATCACTGATTCCATGTTCTGCGCTTACAGAGTCGAAAAGTTCGGGTCTGTTTGTTATCAGTAGGTCCAAGATGTTATCTCCACGAGTCGGTTCTCTGTTTAATTGCTCGAGGTAATTTTCGGATAGTGCACTCAGTATAATGTCACTCGATGCTCTGTCCCTACCACCCGTCCTAAACATCTGAGTGTCCCTGTCTATATCTGGTAAATTGAAATCTCCACCTAAGACTATAACATGCTGAGAAAATTTATGTGAAATGTTTTCTCTCAGCTGTTCTGCCACTAATGCTGCTGAGTCGGGGGGTCGGTAAAAGGAGCCAATTATTAACCTAGCTCGGTTGTTGAGTGTAACCTCCACCCATAATAATTCACAGGAACTATCCACTTCTACGTCACTACAGGATAAACTACTACTAACAGCAACGAACACTCCACCACCAGTTGCATGCAATCTATCCTTTCTAAACACCGTCTGTACGTTTGTAAAAATTTCGGCAGAATTTATCTCTGGCTTCAGCCAGCTTTCTGTACCTATAACGATTTCAGCTTCGGTGCTTTCTATCAGCGCTTGAAGTTCCGGTACTTTACCAACGCAGCTTCGACAGTTTACAATTACAATACCGATTGCTGATTGGTCCCCGCATGTCCTGACTTTGCCCCGCACCCGTTGAGGCTGTTGCCCTTTCTGTACTTGCCCGAGGCCATCTAACCTAAAAAAACCGCCCAGCCCACGCCACACAACCCCTGCTACCCGTGTAGCCGCTTGTTGCGTGTAGTGGACTCCTGACCTATCCAGCGGAATCCGAAAGCCCACCACCCTATGGCGCAAGTCGAGGAATCTGCAGCCCACACGGTCGCAAAACCGTCTCAGCCTCTGATTCAGACCCTCCACTCGGCTCTGTACCAAAGGTCCGCAGTCAGTCCTGTCGACGATGCTGCAGATGGTGAGCTCTGTTTTCATCCCGCTAGCGAGACTGGCAGTCTTCACCAAATCAGATAGCCGCTGGAAGCCAGAGAGGATTTCCTCCGATCCATAGCGACACACATCACTGGTGCCGACATGAGCGACCACCTGCAGATGGGTGCACCCTGTACCCTTCATGGCATCCTGAAGGACCCTTTCCACATCTGGAATGACTCCCCCCGGTATGCACATGGAGTGCACTTTGGTTTTCTTCCCCTTCCTTGCTGCCATATCCCTAAGGGCCCCCATTACGCGCCTGACGTTGGAGCTCCCAACTACCAGTAAGCCCACCCTCTGCGACTGCCCGGATCTTGCAGACTGAGGGGAAACCTCTGGAACAGGACAAGCAGCCATGTCAGGCCGAAGATCAGTAACAGCCTGAGACAGAGCCTGAAACCGGTTCGTCAGACAAACTGGAGAGGCCTTCCGCTCAGCCCTTCGGAATGTCTTTCGCCCCCTGCCACACCTTGAGACGACCTCCCACTCTATCACAGGTAAGGGATCAGCCTCAATGCGGGCAGTATCCCGGGCTACCACAGTCGTAGTCCCATCGGGGGATGCGTGGGACGAGCTGGCTGTCCCCGACAAACCCCAATCCGGACCCCCACAGTGATGACCATTGGCAACAGCTTCAAGCTGTGTGACCGAAGCCAACACTGCCTGAAGCTGGGAGCGAAGGGATGCCAACTCAGCCTGCATCCGAACACAGCAGTTGCAGTCCCTATCCATGCTAAAAACTGTTGTGCAAAGAACGTCTGAACTAATCTACAGAGAGCGCAAACAAATCGACACAAAATTTAAACGGTTATTAAAATACAAGATTGCCTAGTAAATGCAGTAATGCTGCCACTTGTGCACTGCTGACACACTGCTCGGCGGCGGAAGGAGACTACGCGATTTTACACTATTCCGGTACTAAAACGCGATGCTACAACTCTCAAATACTATAATACGCCCGAAATTTATGATTTAAACAATGCAAGTACCAAAAACACGCAAAGAAATTAAGAATTAAACTATGTAACAAATGAGTGAGCTAGGAGTATACGACTTGCTGCTGCAGCTGCTTATCCAACGGCGGCAGGGAAGTAACCTAACGCCGTGGAGACAATGAAGAACTGTAATACTCTCTCTCATGTACAGTACTAATGTCATGTAAAAGGTTCATTAGAAACCATCGTCACTGTTCCAAAGTGACGCTATTATAAACATGTAATTCCATTCCTAGATAAGTACAGGAATCTGTAGAATTCTTGAGACTACTTCCTAACCAATTACTCATTTAAAGCTGTTAAATGTGTCTAATTACTCACTAATGAAAGAAGAGCGCGATCTATCCTTTTCGGGGAATTCCTGGATGCCTTAACAACACTTGACCATTAACGGATTCCTATTTACATACGATGAACGTGTGTTATTAACATTACGCTAAATAATTTATCTGCCTGAGGATACCCTCGAAGTGACATAAATTTTCTCAATACAATAAAGGAATACATACATACAAATAAAAGAGTATCATTATATACACATGTATTTAAATATGAGAGGGCAGGAGGTCGGCCGTATACTTGTTCAAAGAATGCTTTCGGTAATTTCCTAAACTGAAAAACTTGGAATACTTTAATCAGGATGAAAATCCATCCTTCTCAATCTAGCACCAGTGAATATACAAATGCACCGTCTCAACCGGCTACACCCAAAATGCAGTGCTCTTACGATTGTAGATACTTGGAACAATTAAGTTTCATGACACAAAAAAATAATAACATACCGTTCATTGTCTCCATTCTTCTCGCTGCCCACACCGACACACACTTCCAGAAGACGTCAAGACCACGGCTACGCTGATGCTCCGCTGCTACATCTTCAAGTCCTCCCTACTGCCTCTCTGAAGTGCAGGGTCAGCGTTCTGCCACGATGAGTGAGACATCGAGCTGAGGCAGACGGCGAGGCATTAGTATTACGCTCCTTGGGTGTATGACTTTTCTCCAAATATCGCTACATTGCCGACGTATATTATTAAGTCATCGTTTGTATTAGTTATAACTTATTTTATCAAACGACAGTGGGAGTAACTTACCTAATCAGTAATTATATGATATGCATTACTTATGATCTAGACTTTGGTGCATTTGTGATAAATGTATTCTATATTTCTCTGCCTACTTTTTTCTAATGTGCAGAAAACAATGGTAGATGAATTCATTTGGCTCCGTTAAGGCGCTAATCTTTTTTAACTATTTCCTCACAATGGTCTCGTGGTACTTTCGTTAATATTATAACTGCCCTTGTCTGCAGTTCTAAAACTATGTTGGTGTTTCCTGTATTTAATCCTCTGAAAACAATATCATAGCTATAAACTGTGTATTAATATCACTAGTATTAATAACAGGCCACTGGCTGTTACACATTCATGGCAAGTGAGTTATTCTCTTTGCTAGATTTTCCTTTGTTTATTCCATGTCAACAGTCAGCCACTATTCATCCTTAAAAATTTTCTGTTTGATACACAACCTTATCATTTACCTTAAATGTGTGAGAGTTATTTTCTGTCTTTAATTTGAAGTGAACACTTCTGATATCTTGGTGTTCACTGTCAGCATGTTATATATTGCCAACTGTAAACATCGCTGACAGATAAACCAAAGTGTTCGATGCAGTCCGTCGATCTGACAAAACCGGTCATAACAACTCCTAAAATTGAACACAAATAAAATATAAAATCGTCTAACAACTAGACAGCCCATTCTAATGTCGCAATAATGTAAACCAATACTGAGTCATATAATAATAAAAAAATGTAGATGGTGATGGGACGGAAGTGGTAAATTAGGTTTTTGAGGTGGACAAAATATGCAGTGCAAAAGAACGAAAATAATAAAATACGGGAATCGAAAAAGCCAGAGAAACACGAAAAGTTGCGACTCTGCTCTCCAGAACGCATAAAAATAGGGAATTTAGCAAGTCGACTGCAGTTCACAGTATTTTCGGAGTACATGAAACCTCTAAAAAAAAAAAACTGAATATCTGACTCCTGAATCACGGCCTCCTGCCAAAAGAAAACGATATTAGAATCTAACGGGTGTATCTGTGCAGCAAAAAACATAACGCGAGGAACAAATAAATGAAACGACTAAAACAAGCGTATAGATCAAAGACATGAAACTATAGGTTCATATGTTAAACTGACAATAACACAGAAACGGAGCCTCTATCTATCAAATCAAGTAGTACGGCGAATAAGAATTATATATTGCAAAGAAAATATATTAATCAATAATTCCAGGATCATGTAAAATGTAATCACTGTTTCGCTCGTTACTACGATAACCAAAGGTATTGTTTAATATCTGAATTATGGGCAGCCACAGGAATACGATATTACACTGGCAACATTATCGTTGGTGTCACTTGGAGCTCGCCACTATGTTACGATTTTATAACACAGTCGTAAGAAATTAGATAAATCGATATAACTATATTCCCTTTAAAGTTTTGACATAGTGATCAACGCAGGTGTCGTGTTTGCTAGTATTTTTTCGTGTAGAAGATGAAATATGCAGCGACAGGAAAACATCTCAATGCATGAACACATAGAAACATCTTACGCATTTTTGCTTTTGCACTGTATGTAAGCCTAATAATTACATTAAAATTTGCGTCAACTGACATACCACCACTGCTAAGTAGTTTATCCATACAGTATGGGTCTGAACAGAAACAGTATTAACCTGACGTAGCCTAACGATATGTTCTTCAACAATGGCACTGTTATTGTGCCAAAGGTTGGTACCACCGTTCAATAGCATCGGTGAAGCATGGATGCGGAGCGGGTCATGTGAATGGCGGCGTTCGTGTGTGGAGTGAAGAGGGAAGTTAGTTACTTCTGAACAGTGACATGGTACAGTTGAGTTCATCACCAAGTTGAGATGAGTGTTGCTTAGCGAACCTGTCACAACGAAAATGAAAGCCAATGGAGAAGTTGAGAGAAAAAAAAGAGTTAATGAGCGCAAAGGAAAAACCTAATGTTCTATAGCAGCAGTTTAGGCGAAATGAGAAGAGAATACAGACTGACAGGGATGCAGTTATTTACCTCTCAAAGGAAAGGTCAGTAATGACGTGGCAAAATTAAATGTAACTACAAAAGCCTTGTCTCATTTTTTTTATTATTCTACATTTTCTGATACGTACATTAACTAATCACGCTGCTTTAGTGGTGCTACTGCATTTATTAATGATTTAGTAATATTGAACAACTTCGACCTATCTTCAAGTATTCTGTTCGTTATAAAACTGCTCCCAGAAGCAGAACGTGCTATTTGTCCAGTAAAAAATATCTCGATTCCTTTGCGTGTTCTTATAAAATGTATGGTCTACTTTAAACCTACACATAACTTGCAGTTGTTCTCATAATACGGTACTATAATTTATGTGCTGAACACAATTAGTATTATAATATTGGCTCAAGTGCAGAAATTGTTCAGACCACCTTGTAAAGATCACAACTTTTTTTTTAAAAAAAATCGCTGTAGTAGCATTCATAAAGTTCTGGACGTTAGGTGAGGTCAAATGGCGGCTTTAGGCTTGAGGAACAGATACGCCTCAACCAGTGTAGTAATGTACGAGTATGTCAGTGTTAGCTTCGTACGCTAGTTAACGAATGACAGCATCGGACGCAATGGTACAGCATCATAACTTAAAACAGTTACAGGGTATCGAACTCTTGAATTCAGATCCTTTCTCGATATAGTGTGCTTTCTCAGCTAGGAGTTCTGGTGTTTACCAATGAATAGAGTATTGGTGTCATCATCAAACAGAATTTTCACTCCATGTGTTCAACTGTCTGGGAAGTCATTGATACATATTACGAACAGAACAGATCATAATATACGTCCGTGAATACTGCCCATGTTAATGTTTTCAGGCTGATATTTGTTTCACTAACAATTAAACATCATCTGAAATGTGGATCATTGTATCACTCTGGGCGTGGCTTTACTGTTTGTTAGCTGTTGTACATATTTCTAATGCTATCAGTTTGTTTAGCAGTTGTTTATTGTTAAGAGTGGCCAACACGTACATCACAAAAATTATGTCGTAAATAAAAGAAATAGTTAGGATTGGGAATAAATGATAAGTTTACCTAGCTTTACCCAGTGATAGCAGCAACGACACAAGTGGTTGTTCAGAATTTGAAACATATTTTGGAATTTTTGGAGCACCTCAATACACTGTTGTTATTAATGTTATTAGTAGCTCATTTCTCGTGATTATTACGATATTTCAGATTTTCAAAAAGGAGCGGTGTAAGTCACGCCTGGGTAAAAGTAGTTGGCAAGGAGAACTTGCGTCCTACTAAAGCTCATTCACAGCAGTTTCATGAAGATGACATGGAATTCACTGGTCAGACTAAGAGACATCAGGAAGCACCTGTTCCCTCTGTATTCCTTTCCCATCGATGCATTTTTAGAAAATAGTGGCTTCAAGGACGCCTCATGTTCGTGGAAGTGTTGGTGACAGAATTCGAAAGGGTGTTTATCACCATATTGAGATGAGATTTGTATAGAAAATCAGTCATTAAGAAGAAGAAAGTGATCGAAGAACTGAGAGAAAAAGATACAGTTAATCAGCGCAAAGCAAAGAAAAAAGAAAGTCCTACAGCAGCAGAGTAGGTGAAATGAGAAGAGAATACAGACTGACAAGGATATTGTTGATGTACTTCTCAAAGAGGAGGTGTTTAACGAATATGATTGTGAAAGAGTAAATAAAATGTAACCGCAAAAAACTTATTTTATTCTTTATTATTCATCATGTTCTGATACATACAGTAATTACTTGTGTTGCAATACTAGTGTTTATGTATTTGTTACTCTTTTACTAGTTTTGATCAACTTCGACCTTTCAAAGAAGTTATCCTGGTTATAAAAGTACTTCTGGATTGAGAACGCACTGTTTGTCTTTGATAAAAAGTGTTTTTTACTCCTTTGCGTGTTGTTACCTCTTAGCCAGAACGTATTCAAACTACCTCGTACTTTTGGACGGCGAACGCACTGTTTGTCTTTGCCAAAAAGTGTTTTTTACTCCTTTTCGTTGTTATCTCATATTCAGAACGTATTCAAACTACCTCGTAAAATTTACAACGTTCGTTCGTATCAAAAAAATCGTAACTGTACTATTCATTAAGTTCTTGACTTTTGATGAGGTTGGATGGCAGTATCAAGCTTCGGTAACAAGATGCGCTTCACCAATGTAGTAATGTTCGTGTACGTCTGTGTTAGTAGCGTATGCTTGGCAACAAATGATTGCACCAAAAGCAACGATATAATACCACGACTCAAAAACGCTAGGCGGTATCAAAGTCTCAAATTCTGCTCCCTTGACGATTCGTGTGCCTTTTCATCCAGGAGGTCTAGTGTGATTAAAACGTTGATGTCATCTTCAAGCAGCGATGTTGGAAATAAAAGAAACAGTCAGGATCGGGATTAAAATTCAGAGCTGAAGAGCATCAGTGATATCACTGACTGATGACATTAACATCTTCAGTGAACGTAAGTGAGAGTCACAGAACCTACTGAGCCGTACAACAAGTCCCTTACCCCCAGAATGGAACATGAGTACTCCAGCTGTCTAATAGTACTTTTATTCATGTGAAGGTAAATGTAAATGTCGTGAGAGTAGGGCCTCCCATCGGGTAGATCGTCCGCTGGGTGCTAGTCTTTCGGTTTAACGCCACTTCGGCGAATTGCGCGTCGATGGGGATGAAATGATGATGGTCAGGACAACACATCATCCAGTTCCCGAGCGGAGAAAATCTCCGACCCAGCCGGGAATCGAAGCTGGGTCCTTAGGAGTGGCATTCTGACGCGCTGATCACTCAGCTACCGGGGGTGGACCATGTGAAATTGAACGGAAAGTTTGAACTGCTTTGCGGTTCGTGCGCCTGACGGAGGGGGGGGGGGGATGTGGATATCAGCTATGTATTCACCTATTGGGATGTGGGAATCCGCCTAAAAACCACATACAGGAGAACATTCACACACACTGTCGCATTTATCCGTCCTGGAAGTGGCGCTTCAACACGCAAGCCTATATTGGCGGATGAAAACTGTGGGGTCTTGCCCACTCGTCTTGTATAGGGTGCCTAAAGGATGCTGCAATCTCGGAATGCTATACAACAATTCAAGCATAATCACATTAGCAGTTTTTATTACAAATAAAAAGATTGACAATACTAAACTTGAATTTACATCGTATTGACGAAACAGCTAAGATAAATTGGAGTCCTTTACTATGTACAGTGTTCATGAAAGTTTGTCACACAGTCACTAATAACTGCTACTGTAGCCCTCCATGCAAGGCCTGTCCGTATCCTTTCCGAATAGTGAGCCGATACTCAGCGGACGCGGCTGGCTCGAGCTGCGCTTACATTCTTCCCTTGTAGAGGCCGCTCCTATTGTGATGCGCTCCTAATGAACGCACCGTTGGCCGACGCCGTTTCATCGCCTTCTCTTCTCTTCCGTTCTTTATCTACGTTCCGGCGCTTGTGGTTACGTGAGAACAAAAACAAAATTATAATACTGAAAACGAATAACTGGGGACGTTGGATGCAGCTGCTAGTCTTAGGTGAAGTGTTTTTACACAGTGGAGGAAGTCGTGGAGTACCATATCAAAGATGTCAGGAAACTAATGATTCAACAGACATCTCAAAAACCTTGGACATTTATAAAGATATTGCTGTAACACTGTCGTCCAAATCCAGAGGCTTCCTTTAAATTTGAGACATTGACCATACAGTTAGCGTCAGAATACATTTTTTAATATGGAAATATATCATAGCCTCAAACCACTTATATGAAACATGCTATAACTTCAAATTAATCCAATGATGTAAGGAAATCAAAACGCATTCATTAATAAAAAATGACGATTCTTATAATTAATCATAGATATTTATTACATATTTACCACATCAAAACGCTTTCATTAATAAAGAAATGGGAGTTCATATAACTAATCTTACTTACTTATTACTTATTTACTACATTATAGTGCAAAAAATCCTCGTGGTCTTGCGCTAGCATTCTCGCTTCGCGTGCATAGGGTCCCAGAATCGATTCCCGGCGAGGTCAGGGATTTTTCCTGCCTCGTGATGACTGGATGTTGTTGTGTCATCTTCATCATCATCATCATCATTCATCCCCTGTACCGTCGGAGGAAGGCAATGGCAAACCACCCCCGCTTGGACCTTGCCTAGCGCGGCAGTGCGGGTCTCCCGCATCGTCCCCTACGCTCCCCGGTGTATGTGACATCATCATCATCATCATCATCAGGGCAAAAATTCGCTGTTCCTTCATTCGTATTTCCGCTTCTACTATAGAATCTCATAACAGATGAATACTTTCGGTTCTTCTGTCTCTAAAAAAGCTTGAATGTTCGTTGGTAATGCCAGAAGCCATTCGCTGCCATACTTTCGAGGTTTCTTAACATCTTGTGTCGTGGTCGATAGCGATAATTAGGTTAACTCCTTCCTCACTGTGGTATTCACATGAAGAAAACGCGGGATGATGTTGAGACCAAGGAGATGTAGTCGAGTCTCCTAAAACGTGGCGTTCTCACTATAATGTCTGTACTGTAACCGGAATTTAGGTAGCAAGGACGTGATGGTAGATTAGGTACCACAACGGCACAATAGTAACTGACTTTCATTTCATAAGAGTGGTGCAGGTCATTGCTTTGACGATCACTGATTCTTGCCCGTATGGCATGTTGGAGATACTCAGGAACGACCTTATTATGTATCACTATAGCAGTACAGAGCACTTGTCTGGCCACAGTATTTACCTTGTCAGAAGTGTATACTAGTAGATTTGTAGACTCTGTTATGACCGATGCTCACATTCAGTTATGTTGACTCTGCTTGGTTAGCAAATAAGTGTTAACAGAAATCGCATAAGCTATGGCACTACAAGACTGTTGTGTGATCACGTTTGAAATGCTAAATTTTATTCTGTATCATTTGTCATGATGTAGGCATGACACAAGATGGCGAGCAAATAAAAGGTTTGCAGCAACAGTAATAATAAGGCTGAAAACCTAATTGATACCTTTAATATTAAATACTATTTATATTCAGCCATGTACATGCATGTCAGAGTACTGCCACTATTTATTTAGTGCCACATAAAATATTATCAACGTTGGTGGAGCACAGCATGTTCATCTCATATCGCACTTACCTTCAGCGTCCAATAAAGATTTAAGAAGCATCTGAGACACGCACCACAACACAGACCTTAGACTTGCCGAGTGATGTTACAGATTCGTAAGCTTCTTCTATAGTCTGTCAATTGGCGCAACTCCTTGGGTGAGCTACCGACCACATACTGTTGTGAAGCCATATCTTTCCATTATCCACTAAAGAATCATTTTCCATAAATCTACTCAACATGGAGAAGCGTGACCCAGGACTCAATAATCGAGACCCTAGGAAAGTAAAATCACGCCCCGCTAGCGACTTCATTTTACTTAACCACTGTTTAGCTTTATCGTTCGTTACAAATATTTCTCGTAATGTCTGAAATCAGTCATCATCAGTTGACTTAGTATTTCACTCAGCAGTGTCTCGAGAAGAAATGAAAAACGTTGGTTTTAATTTTCTCTATGTGCACCAATTCTTCAAAATATTCATTATAGACTGTATTTTTTAGCTTGGTGTAAAACCGCACCACACAGCATCTCTAAGCAAGATTGATGGATTAACCGTAGGCAAGATACACATTCAGTCGGCCGATTGGATGACTGTGGAAGAGGGAACTCCAAATGGGTATTTCAACAGGGACCAAGCTACTAATGTAATAACACCCATCCGTTCTGCAAGCTTACTGACACTCTAATGTGATCTCGAACAACTTCATGTTAGTGTTACTGTAATTGGTCCACATTTCCTACCATATTTCTATATAATCAGAATCGGTTTCACCTGATTATGCAGACAACTGTTGTTAATATTTTCCAAACGTATTTGAGCACATGTGTGCGATCATCAGTGATTCATTTTTTATACCTTAGTGGTTAAACTGCTTTCCATTGAAAAGAGTTTTCTAAAGTAAAAGTTTATCTGCGTAACTATTTTACAGTGAAAGAGTTTTGCAGGTTGGCAATTTCCCAGTATAACTGGTTGCGGCGTAACCATTTCCAGTGTTAGTATTATTCAGTTGAATCATTCTCCAGAATACCAATTTTGAAGTGTATCTGTTTCAACGCAATCATTTTCCAATGCAACTGATTCTAATGCCACCTTTCACCTTGTAACTACATCCAGTGTAAACTGTTTCTAGTGTAACCACCTCCTGATCAACCATTTTCCGTTGTAACCATTTCCCAGGATAACGATATCTGGTGGAATCATCTTCCAATCGAACCATTTCCACTGTAACCAGTCTCCTTTGTAAGCATTCCCAGTGTAACTGTTTTCCATTATTACAATTTCCAGTGTAACCATTTTCCTTTCTGTTTTCTAGTGTAACTATTTCCAGTGTAACTGGTTTCCGTGTTAACTGTTTGCAGTGTAACCATTTTGCATTGAAACCATTTTCCGGTGCAAATGCATTCCAGTGTAAACATTCTCCACCGTTGCCATTCTGCTGTGTGTCTGTTTCCATGTAAGCATTTGCGTGTCTCATTATGTCTGATTTCACCATTTACCCTTGTCTCCATTACCAGTTGAAATGATGCTTCTTTGAATAATTAATAGAATATGCCCCAACCTTTTAATTAAAATTAAATACATTAAGAATAAATTTTCTCTGTGCAAATGAAATGATAGTATGGCATTGCTGTCCGGTAGGCCTCATCTGGGGAAGTTCGGCTGCCGAGTGCGACTCTAATTGCAGTCGACGCCACATTGGGTGACTCGCGTGCCGTTGATGAGGATGAAATAATTGTGAGGACAACACAACACCCAGTCCACGAGCGGAGAAAATCTCCAGCCCGACCGTGAATCGTACCCGGGCTATGGGAGTTAGCACGTTAGCAGTCAGCTAAGCAGGCGGACTTGTGTGTGTACATAGATCTGTGAAGTAAGGAGACTAGGTCACGATTAAATGTAAGGAATGTATTTTTTTGCTGTTCCGGTGCCGAATCTTCCAGAGAAATGTTTTTCAATCGAAATTGTAACGCAAGCTGAAGGCAGTTGCCGTAATTTGTTTTTGGATTATATAAAAGCAGGAGCTGTGAGCTCTCTCTCTCGTTTTTTTCGATGGCTGTTTCACAAGATGTAAGAGACGCTATCGTATCTATAACTTTTGGTTCAATAATTACACTAACTTAATTAAAATAGCCGTGATTAAATTAACAATCTACTTTTCTTTTTCATTAATTCCACATATCAAGTTATTATGCTGCATTTTAGAACTTTTTCAGGCTGCAATGAAGGATCGATCTTTGCCGACGAATTGTCTGGGTTCCACAGCCGAACGCTGCAAGTGTTCAATCGCCTATTACTTTACCAAACTTTTATTTCAGCGTCCCTGAGATCTTTTTCACTGGTCGTCTCTATCAGTATCTGGACAGTGTAATTACGCAAACTGCGTAATTTTGAGATCGGTCACTGGCCTCTAAAAATTGCCGCCGGTCAACGTCTCATCGGTATAATGGGAATCTGATGATGGTTGGCGGAATATATAATTTCATTATCCACAAGTAAAAATTTTCAGTGTACTATTTTACCATTTCAGAAGCTACGGCAACCAGCAAAAGCGATAAATATAATATTACACTATTTTTTTAAAAAAATACTAGAAATATTATACTGGCGCAACCAATGCGGGGTTCGAATAAAAAACTGTATGACGTTAATTGATGCTTGTTTGTTCTGTTTTTCATGAATCAACTGTATTGTTGGAGTCAAGAAGAAAATGACGGCTACACGAAAAATAATTGAAATTAACTCATGTAACGGGAATTAGGGCAGACTCCAAGTAACAACACGAAAAAAAGGCATGGTTATCAACATCTTACAGGTGCCTCTGGTTTTGTAGTCTGCAACGTGTAGCTCATTTAATTCATGGTCAGTTTTTGGATTTCTGCCTTTCAATAGTTTGTAACTGCAGTAGGCGTTGTTGCTAAATGGTTCAAATTTCTTTGAACACTGTGGGACTGAGGTCATCAGTCCCCTAGAACTTAGAACTACTTAAACGTAACTAACCTAAGGACATCTCACATATCCATGTCCGAGGTAGGATTCGAACCTGCGACCTTAGCGGTCGCGCGGTTTCAAACTAAACATTGTTGCTAAGCGCTATACTAAGATGGCTAGTGTTCCGCTGTGCGCAAGTGAAATGAAAACGAGTGACAGTGGATTGATTTTGTTTGAAGCATCCATATTGCCATTTTGAAAATACAACGATTAGTTTCTGGTTAATTTACGCTAATTCTTCAATGTTTTGTCAAGAGATATTATTTCAAAGTATATTTTTAATTTGTGTTTCGACGAAGATAGGTAAACCTGAAAAAAAGGATTCCGCAAATGATAGTGTTTCTGAAAATAGCGTCGATGGCGGTAACAACAGTACGAATGCGACGGCGGCAGAATCAGATGCTGAAAATGTGGAGGCAGATGCTACTACGGAGGCACAAGCAATTGAAAGTTCCGAGAAAATACCTCCTGCCGCTGTAGATCTCTTTTCTCTGTTATTCAATAAAATTGCTGAGATGGTGAATGCTCACGATAAGGAACTGTTAAAGACAGTTAACGCACGCGATTAAGCGCTTGCTTCACACATAAATACTACTTTTGTTGAGAGAGATGGAGTGCTGACATCTCAAATCACTCCCTCAAATGACGAATTAGTAAAAGAGTTAAACACTGGATTAGGAGAAATAGCATCCGAAATTACCACCTTAAAGGAGGCATACAAGAATTTACTAGCAGCGGTTGCCAAATTATTAAAAATTGTGGAAACAATGCGATCAGCAGAGAAGATGATGGAAGATAGGATTAACACAACGTGTCGACAGCCTGTTTGTAGAAACAAAAGAAGAAGTGTTAAAAACCAGGTTACATGAGCAGAGTGAAAAATTAAATACCAAATTCGCCGAGTGGGTTGAGGAGAATGACAAAATACACAGCATAAAATAATTCAGAGTGGAAACGCGCAATACAAAGCGCTGGGAGCGAAGCGAAGGCCGAACTCGGCACCTCAAAACAAACGCTCCGATCGGAAACAGAGCACATAAAGCACATGATACATCACGACGTTCCACAGTGGCGAGACGAAGTTTTGTCACAGGTGACAGAAGTGCGGCGTGTGGTGGAAACAATATCACATCCGTCACGAGAAGCACCGACTATGATACGCATAAGCAGGACCCGTACATTGCAGTTCACGGACATACTTTGAAGCTTATCAGCCTGTAAACCCCACTGTACAACAATCGTGTGATGAGATGGCGGCCTATGCAACCTTAACAGAGATCTTTAAGGAAGAAAGCATGTTGAAACACAGACAATTTCAGGTCTCTATCCCAGAAAAAAGACATGTCTATCCCATAATTTTTATACGTTCATTCCGCAACGTATTGCCCAGGTCATGTAATGAGAGGAATAGAAGACAATTCGTTGCCTCACATATACATCGGGACGGTGCTTTATGGGCTGCCGAAGCCACATAGAACTGTATATATTATGAAGAATTTGAAAAGACATTCCTGGCTAGAGTAATGGTCAGTGGGCATACAGGAACGCGTTAGAAAACAGGTCTTCAGACCAGAAATTAACAACCCAAAGCAGGGAGCACTTAGGAAGTATTTCGAAAAATACTATCATTTAACGAGATACTGGGATGAGCTAATCGCTCACAAAGATGTATTGCGTATCTTGAAGGCCAAGTTTGCTCTGCACATATGGGGAAAGTTAATGACAGTCCCTGCTTTTGACCGTTAGTACTTTTTGCATGGACGTAATAAAAGAAGATGTGAAAACCAGCACTGCTAAAAATGGCTTGTAGTCCGCTAATAGGAACGGGCACGGCTGCAATAATAGAAGTAATGTTGGGTCGCGAAGTAACGGCGGCACGTCGCAAACCGGACAAGCACATCAGAACGGCAACAATGGTGGTCCACAAAGCGGACAGGCATTTTTTCAAAGGCAGACACGAAATAGAAATCGGTACCATCCCGGTTATCAAGATACTCGAAGCGGGAACCGACAAAATAATAATAGGAATCAAGACCACAATAATCAGTGGTCGCAAAATAATCAAGAGCATATGCCGGTAAATCAAAGTGGGAATAACTACAGTCAGGCTGAAGCGCCACCGACAACGTCCAGGGTGTCAAACTAAACGCGACTGTATCGAGCTTCGTGATTCCAGCCGCGGGACGGAATGGGGGCAATAGTTTGAATGAACAGATAAACATGCTCCGATACAACGATGAGACTGACATCTTTCAAGAGTTATGTAATGAGATAGACATTAATATTGAAGGTCCCTCGGAGTACGTACAAGCCGCCATTCAAGCAGTTGTGGGAGGTATTCCCACGACATTGATTTTAGATACCGTTGCAAGTGTAAACGTGATAGAAGCCAATTTCCCTATGAAAATAGCTCAGTCTGTGAAGATTCCGACTTTGCCAGTTCAAAACTGCGTGGTATCTGGTGCTATTGGTGCCAGACTGTTAAGCTGCAGGCACGGATGGGTATAGAATTCGGGAACGGAGTGGATCAATGCACGTTTCTCGTCGTGAAAATTTAACTGTGTCCTGTCTCGTCGGCATGGAACTCATGCTGGAACGGGACGTAATGATCGATCTCCCACGCGGGAAATGCCATATAAGGTGAGGAGTTTGTTCTGAATCTTAGAAAGACAAAAGCGAAATACAGCAGACTTTGTCAAGGAATGCAAGTTAAAATTATCAAGAACACAATGCTGTGGGTGCAAGACTATTCACAGTATACAAAGCTTGCGCCTGAACTAAAGAACAGTGGGCAATATGAAATAATTCTTCGGTCATACGATGCAAATACGATGAAGCAGAAACCTTATGGGATGAACAGAAAATGGAATTATTTATATTACTCGAGAAATACGTCGAGGTATTTTAATTAAAGCCTGCCGTGACTAAGGATTATGTTCACCGGATGGAAATACTATCGCATAAAACTTGCTGCAAAGCAACCTATTCTGTGCTGTGGTCCAAAAGGGAGGCTGTCACACAGGAGCTTCAGATGATGATACAGTGGCGTGGTATAGAGCCTTCCGTTTTTCATACAGCAGCCCATTATTAGCTGTGGGCAAAGCTGGCGGAGGGGTGCTCCATGTTCTTGATGCACAATCTATCAACAAAATAATTGTTCCCGTAAGAACCAGACGAGAAGTTTTATCATATCCAAACGGATCTGAAGCAATATGCTCAATAAGGATACTTGCACAGATGCCAAAGTATTTTCTATATTACATTTTATCTACCACTCTGCACTGTGAATATATACACTATTTGAAATTTTAGGCTGAACCTGTCATAATATGAAAGCACATTGCACCGTCAACAACGTGTACTAATGTACCATAACTAATTGACATAAATATTACCATTGATATGAAGATAGCATTAGAAGGCGATGTCACTGGAGGCGTTTGTGTGACATTAGAAGCAATAATGATCTTTTATTTTTAAGTATTTGCTGAATTTAAATAGTAATTAGGAAATTTTCCTGTGTGTTTTCATGAAAGTATGTTTATGTTGTCAAAAGTGACTGTATAATGAGAAAGTGTCACTACGTCACTACATGGGAGTACGCTATATAACGTGAAAAAATTATAGTGAAGTACTTCACCAATTTAACCAAACTGACCTGTATCAGTTAATATGATCTGCAAATATTATTGTAATCTCTGTTCGTTCTGAAAAAGGGTCGATTCTCTTCCCTTTTGTTTCTTGGTAGTGAAAGAAGCCGTTATGTGGCAAGGCACGAAAAGTGTAAGTTTATTGCAATACTTCGACTAAATATAATCACATATTACTTAAAAGTGTTGCTAATATTTTACTGTTAACAACTCCTATATTCATGAAGCTATATATGTGAATGATTTATTCAACATTCGCACAGAGGTCAAAGCCATTATTTTAAATGATAACGGCACTAACCCGTAATAAATATTTTACTATTTGCGAACTTTGACAAAGAAAAATAAATGTAAATGTAGGATATTTCTGTTGATTAGCGGTTCTTCCTTTGAAGCAACAATAGTAGACAGTTTTTCCAATATTAAATCACATTCATGAAACATGGTTTCAGTAATTCTTTGATCCCCACTTTACGGAAATTTCGAGAATCTCCTCAGCATTGAAATTGTTTAAAAATAAAACAAGTAATTAATTGCGCGGCTGTGTATATGGGATATTGTTTGTTGGTGGTGTCTTTTAATACAAAAACAACGTGCGAGAAGTACCATAACTGTGTCACTGACGTAAATAATTTTCAACTTGTGAAGCAAGCAGAATAATACCTAACTGCAACTATTCATAACATAACAAATACCACCAACACACATAGGCCTACACGAAAAGAACCACCACATTCAAAACTGTGAAATGTGGAATTGAAAACCGAGTATTTTGACAGGAAAAAAAATCCATTTTCAGCATTAGTTAAATGAAGTCTAGATGTTTGACAAGTTTATTATGGTAGATACTTCTGTATAGATCATTTAATGTACAGGATAAGGGAAAGTTATTAAAAAGGGCCAAATGAGAACTAAAGCTGTTTTCAGTATTTGTTGCCTAGTATAAACAAGTCCGCAGCTCGTCGTAGCATTCTCGTTTCCTGAGCATGGGGTCCTGGGTTCGATTCCTGGCGGGGTCAGGGATTTTCACGTGCCTCGAGATGAAGAGGTACTGTTGTGTCTTCTTCAGATCATTCATCCCCATTACGGTCGGAGGAAGGCAATGGCAAACCACCTCCACTAGGACCTTGCCTAGTAAGCGGTTTGGGTGTCCCGCATCGTCCCCTACGCTCTATTACGGGGTATGGGACTTCATCATCATCATCATTATCATCATCATCACTATAAGCATAAACAGATGAACTGTTACCTGCAACTAAGTGTATACAGAGTAAGAGACACTAATATTCAGTGTAACTAGTAATCTCGTGGTAAACATCTTTTTTTTCAACTTTAATTTCCATAGAATAAATATGTGATGCACTTATACATTGAATACTACCAACGGCCGCTGTGGGCGAGCCGTTTTAGGCGCTTCAGTCCGGAATAGCGCAGCTGCTACGGTTGCAGGTTCGAATCCTGCTCGTGCATGGATGTATGTGACGTCCTTAGGTTAGTTAGGTTTAAGTAGTTTGTAACGTCTCTTAGCAAAAGTCATATTATGTAATAAAGAGAAAACATTGTGTGTCATGTTTTGTTCTTGTATAAAATTATGTACTGTTTTTTTTATTTATTTTAGATAATATCTGTGTCGGCGAGTACTGAAACCGCCACAGACGATACTTATTAAATATAAAACAAAGATGAGAATATGTGACTAGTATAAATAATACAGAACGAACATTAATTTCTCTTTCGTCTTCTTGGAGTTACGGGAGTAGGATAGCCTGTGACGTGATAGTGTACGCTAGGGTAGCGTTCTTTTGTCAAGATCGAGAGATGTACGCCATTACGTACTCATTGTAAAGGTGTGTAATAATTAATGTATTGAATAGAGTTACTTAGTGAAACCTTGCATTATGATTTATGATAAGCTTGCCTGGTATTTTATCCCATCCCCTTAAGACATTTTCAGTTAGTTAAATATTATTCGTGGTGCAGAGCTGCGCTACGAACGAACGAGCCGTTGCCACGGCGCATTCAAATTTCATTAAATGAAATCTATCATACCGCAAAGAAGCGGGCAGGTAACAGTGAAGTATAAATTATTTCTTTCAGCTTTCGAAGTTACAGAGCAGAGTAGCAGATTTTATGATGTATTTTACAGGTTGACGCGGGCTGCTGATAATATATCACTAACAGTGCAAAAAGATAATTTACTTTCATCACATAAAAGATATCTTGCTGTGCGTAGTTCTGTTCTGGCAACCTTATAGTATAAACATCTTTTTTCTCCGATAACAGTCTCATGTTCTCGTGTAAGTCGTGGTACTTATTGTTGTTTTACTGTTAACAAAAATCCACTGCAAAATTATGATGTTGAACAATCATTGAGTACTGTAACATCAGTATCGATAACGAAGTAATTTTCATTAACCTTTTCAATAACTATAAAGTAAGGAAGATAAGTTGAACTTTATGGCGAGTTACAGTAACGAAAAAATGTTGCTTTAATAGAAATCCAGATCCAGAACAACAAGAACATAATATATTTTGTTTTGTTGAAAGTTAATGATCCAAAGAAAGGCATAGCACAGCATCACTAAAAGGTATTTCGGGTCTCTTTTCTTAGTAACATATTCTATCTCATACATTAGTTGTCACGCGAATAATAATAATAAAACAAAACAAATAGAAAGAGAGAACCGAAGCGAAAAGTTCTACATCTAGGAGACTGATGACCTCAGAAGTCCCATAGTGCTTATATCCATTTGATCAATTTTTTTAATACTACCAACTAAAGGACAATCAGTTAAAACTGATAGTGAACAATATGTAAACAGAGTGCATTCTCTGGTCAGACTTGTGCTATATAGGGTGACACTAAACTGAGCTGATCATACACCAAAAGAAAGATGTACGGGCCATGTAATAACTATACTCATACTGTAAATATTAGTATGTAAGCAGCATGAAAGACAGAATTTCTCGTATATAAGTCAAGCAGAAGCTAGTACAAGGTGCTATTTTCCTTTGTTTGTGAACATTTATATGAATGACAATTTCATGCTTATCTATTTCACGTGAGTAGATATGAATTGTATTTTGAATTAGAGAATTTCTTATGCAAAGGTGTACTGTCGCAATTTCATCAACATGAGCCATTATATGTTAAATGATGTGAGACCGTGAGTTATGTAAGTTTATGCGCAGCAGGAGCTCAGATTTTGGCTACATGCGATTTCGGTGGCATGTGTTAATTTTGGGATCGCGCTCTGTGTTGTCTGGATTTTGTTTGTGCTTTGCTCAATTCCGATCCGTATCTAGAACGGGGTTATTTCATGAGTACGTGGTAACATGACGATAAACCAAGTAATGGTACTCAAACTATGAAATATAAAAAGAGGGAAGTAAAGGATTTTGTGAACATCAAACCACGAGCAATGCATTGTAACGAACATAGCTAACATTAAAAAAACTACACAAGCGACACATTATTAATAAAAAGTACGCCAGTTGTAAGAAAGACAAATGTAAAAACTATATCAGTAGTTTGCACAAGAAGTAGATGCGACCCAGGGAAAGGACAGACTGGTGTGGATAAGAAAAAGGGACTCATTTATTTGTGAGTGTTTTTATGAATGAAGGTTCAGACATGAATTGGTGGACAGTGGTCGCAATAGGACACTCAAGCGAGTGACGTTGTGGATCCAAAATGTGTAAAGTAAGTAAGTGTTACTCGAAGTGAAGAGTTCATATGTCAAACTCACCGTTGTGGACTGCACGCCAGCCAATGCAGAGAGAAGTTCGATGCACGTGACTTTTCTTCGATGTGTACACACACGTTGACGCACATATCCGCACACAAAAATGACGTAGTGAACTCATAAAAGATATTATTGCACTGGCGAAATAATGAACAAATAAAAAGCTTCCTCGTCAACAAACAAACACGTGTGAAAGCGTGCCTGATTGTCGCTGCACACAGACTTCACAATTATACACTGAATGATTAATTTTTTTTTGTAACATTTCTAATCAGTGACTGTGCAGAGACGTTCTTGAAATGCCTGTCGTGAACACTACAAAGCCTAGACGAGTACTGTTTGTTAAGCCAGCAGTCAAGAACTCAACACACTTAGTTCGAAAATACTCCATGATCTGGTGACAGGAGTGCCAACTACAAAGTAGTGATAAATAAAGTTCCCTAAAGATAAACGTGAAACCTGGATCGCAGGAACAATACAAATGCTGGACAATACTGAAAGTTAAACCCATTGTAGTAATCAAATTTTACTGTAGGCCAGATCTGCGATACAGTACTAATTTTTGTACAGCTGATACTGCTTTGCTTTGATCTGCATGTATCAACTTTCGCATTCGGTCGTCACGTGTGTGGAGCAAGCACGAATGGCGGCGCGGCCAGCCACCAGAGCCGTTTCCACGCCTTCCAGCTATGATCGGCATTTGCAGGGCAGCGGGTTTTCTGGAATCGTCACCAGAGGTCACCACACGAACCAACGGTCCCGCCTCCTCATCAGAGCGCGCCAGATCGAGAACGTCTGTTGTGTCAATCGGATGCGCCGCGCATGTTTCGTAGTTACAGAGAACTGCGTATAGATTATTTATTTAAAAAAACTCAGTAAGTAAGAAAAGGAGATAACAAACTCAGACAGAACTTATGTCTGTAGTACTGAATTTCTGTATATTGTCTAAATCTTTATGAAGATTTTCTAAAGGACAAATGTATTTGAATATACTTTAAAAAACATTTACACAAAGACAATAAAGTGTATAAAGAGCATGAACCAAACATTTTCTCTAAAAGAACTGCCAAATGGACGTGTATTTTATTAGTGATTCTGTTGGAATATGATATTTATTTACATCTCTGTAACACAATGCATACTAATCGTACTCCAGTTAACCCTCGTTTTGTATTTTTAGGGACAAAATAAGTAACAAACGTTCAAGGAGTCAATGACGTGTCACTTTCTTGAATACTTAATAGAATAACACAAAATCTTTTAATGAAGTCTAAAATATATTACCAATAAAATTTCTCTGTATAATTAAATCTATAAAGTAAGGCGAAATGGTCACGATTAATGTAAGGAAGGTACTTTTTTGGTGTTTCGGTAAAGAATGTTACAGATAAATATATTTGTATCGATACTGTAACGTAAGTGGAAGGCAGTCGACGCAATTTGTTTTTGGATTGTATTAAAAGCAGGAGCTGTGAGCTCTCAGTCTCTCGTGTTTGTTTTTGCTGGCTGTTTCACAAAACGTAAGAATCGGGCTCGCGTCTACAATATTTGATTGAATAGTTACGTTAATTTAATTACAATAACCATATTTAAATTAACAATCTACTTTCCTTTTTCATTAATTCCCACATATCAAATTATTATGCTGTATTTTAAAACTTTTTCAGGCTGCAGCGAAGGAAAGTTGTCGTGGCCACAGCCGAACGCTACTAGTATTCGTTCGGCTATTACTTTACCAGACTATTATTTCAGAGTCCCTGAGATCTCTTTCACAGGTCGTCATTATCAGTTTCCTTGCAATGTAATTACGCAAACCGCGTAAATTTGAGACCTGCCACTGGCCTCTAAACAATGAGGTCAGTCAACGTTCTCGTCGGTCTGACAGGAATCTGATGCTGGTTGGCGGAATATATAATTTCATTATCCACAAGTAAAAATTTTCTACGCACCATTTTCCCATTTCAGAAGCTTTGCCACCAACAAAACCGATAAATATAATATTACACTAATTTAAAAAAAAAATACAATTAATATTATACAGTGTTACCTTCTTCCAGTGTAATCTCTTCTGGAGCAACCAATTTCTGCTGTAACCAAATTCCAGTATAAACATTTTCCAGTATAATTATTGTCAGTGTAAACCTTTCTACAGTCTAACCAGTTCCAGAGTAACCAGTCTTCCCTGAAGCAGTCTCTACACTAATATTTTTCCACTGTGTTCTTTTCCAGTGTAACCATTTCCAATGCAGCCATTTTCCATTGTAACTGTATATCAATGTAACTGTTTTCCAATGAATCGTTCTCCAGTGTAACGAATTTTTAGTGTACCTTTACCCTAGTCAAACCATTTGACAGAGTAATTAATTCACGGTGTAAGCATTTTCCAGTGTAACTGTTTTACAGTGTAAATGAGTACTGAGGTAGATTTTTCCCGCCATTTGCTGTATATGTGTTACAGTGTAATAGTTTTCCAGCCTGACTTTTTCTAAAACGTCACATTTCCAAATGTACCCCTTTCCTGTGTAACCATTTTCTAGCCTAAATTTCTTCCGCTTTACCGTTTCCAGTGTAATCATTTTCCTCATTTCCAAATTTGCCTTTAGTTTGGTAAACCACTTCCACCTTAACTATTTTCCAGTGTAACTGTTCTCCAGGGAAACTGTATTGCAGTTCAAAATTTTCGAATGAATGTGAAATCTTATGGGACTTAACTGCTAAGGTCATCAGTCCCTAAGCTTACACACTACTTAACCTAAATAATCCTAAGTACAAACACACACCCTCTGCGGGGACCAGCCGCACAGTATACGACTGCAGCGCCTTACAACGCTCGACTACTCCCGCGCGATTGTATCCCAGTGTTCCAGTAATCTAGTATTGGTATTTTCCAGTATAAATACTTTCCATTGTAACTATTTTCGTGCACACATTTTAAGTGTAACCATTTCCAGTGCAATGAATCTCCAGTGCAACCATTTTCCAATGCAATCATTTTCTAATGCAATCATTTTTCAGTGCAACCATTTTGTAGTGTAACTGTTTACGAGTGCATATGTATTCAGTGTAAAATTATCCATTATATCCATTTTTCCACATAAACATCTTCCAGAATAAAGCCTTTATCAGTGTAAACATTTTCCAGCATAGGCATTTTTTAGTGTAACTGCTCCCACTATAATAATTTTCCAGGGTAACCATTAACATTGCAACTGGTTTACATTGTAACCATTTCTGGTGAAACATTTTTCAAGTGTAACCTTTTGCATTGTTACTATTTCATATTGTCACTGCCCGCATCTCGTGGTCGTGCGGTAGCGTTCTCGCTTCCCACGCCCGGGTTCCCGGGTTCGATTCCCGGCGGGGTCAGGGATTTTCTCTGCCTCGTGATGGCTGGGTGTTGTGTGCTGTCCTTAGGTTAGTTAGGTTTAAGTAGTTCTAAGTTCTAGGGGACTTATGACCACAGCAGTTGAGTCCCATAGTGCTCAGAGCCATTTGAACCATTTGAACCATATTGTCACTGCTTTGTAATGCAACAATTTTCAGGTGCAAGATTCATCCAGTACAACCATTTCCCAGTGTACGATTTTCCAGTGTAACCATTAAATAGTGTGCTGTTTCCAGTGGTACTGTTTTGCAGTGTATTCGTTTGCCAGTATAAGTGTTTTCAAGAGTTACTAAGCCTGGTGTAAACATTTGCAGTGTAACCGTTTCCTCAAGACTTGTTCCGATAAGCAAAACATACAGATTCCTGATGTCATATCCTCAGGTCAGCACGCTTATCTGGTGATCACTAACCATGAAGCCCTTAAGTGTGATGCCTTACTATCAGGCACGTTTCACTGACTTTAACTTCATGTGGCAGCATCAATAGCAGATGTTTACACTGGAAAACACTTACACATGAAAATGTTTATACAGCGAAATAATTACCCTGCGAGCTTTTACACAGGACAGTGGTTCCACTGTAAAGCAGTTACACTGGGAAACTGTTACGCTTTATAAAACTTTCTGTTAAAATATGTATGTTTGACATGTTTACCTATGGTTAAGGTTTGGCATTATCAAGAGGCTGTTTGTTTGCTCTAATACAGGCTGTGACATAGGTTCTAGCAATTTTTGCGCTAACTTGCATCGTTACAATTTTCACTATAAACATAGGCTGTTACAATTTTTGCTGTCACATAGCTTCTAGCAATTTTTGGGGTAACATGCATTGTTACAATTATACTACAATTTTGGTTGTTTAATGATCTTTTTTATCACGCGGCATAAATGAAGCGTGTTACCAGGGGAACAGTAGTCACCCATTACACCCACACACTGACAGCTATTGCTGACGCAAAATTGTCTTCAGACCAAATAACTAACACTGCCAAGTAATGACAAATACACTATCACATTTTGGGAGTTAAAATGTCAGTTTCTGGTGGTACAAATCTATTTCGGTTACGCATCCCCTTTTGTTTGTGTAAAATAGCAATATCTTGCATGCACATGGTTGTGCTCAACAGACATTATGTTCTATGTTTTTGTGTGTCACATAACGATTTCTTTGATGTGCTGTGTGACAGCTGACATTATGTTATGATGACTAATGAGAGATAGCCGGTTGTTTTTCCAGATTTCATCAATGATTCGTGTTAAACATTTATAATGTAGCAATCACCATTAGCTATCCTGAGGATGCTTACAGGCCGGCATTTCCTGGATCGAATTTTTTTGGAGATTTTCTACGGCAATGAACACGAGGCTGTTGTGTACTTTGTTCTTCAAGCACAACATCCACAAAGATCCAATAGTGGTCACAAGCATCAATACCAAAATCCAGGAAATGCGTTAAACACTTGATGCATGCATAAATAATTGAATGAATAAATAATATGCAAAAGACGGTATTAAATATGCAGCACACTTTATTAAACAGTAAGGCAGTCCCCCCCTCCCCGCTTCATACATCTTCTCCCATCAACACCAGACTGAATAGTTATTAGAAAAGAAGTCGCAAAAACAGGCCGTAATGACGGCTACTTCTGAGCTGAGCTGCCACGTGTCCAGTTCGCTTCCGCACGAAGCGCCGTTGACGACGAGAATGTCGACGCCCGCGCAGATGTATCGGGCGTGTCGGCGGCTCAGAAGTGCCGGACGCTTCGATGGGGAGAACCGCAGCGGTGGGTGGTAGGGGCTCTCCAGCGTCCTGTAGTCGTAATTAAGAAGCTTGAGAATTTCGCCACCAAATAGCAGTCTACGTACTTCAATGGATTGTTTCAAAGTCAATGACAGAAAATTGCGTTAATTCCAACGGCTGTCAGTTAGCGTGAATGTCGTAACCATGCTGTTCTAAATTTCAATAATCGGAAGCACAGGTTGGTCGACTTCGCAGTTCACAGACATTCGTGTGGTCAGTTCACTGGCGCTCGTGGCTGTTAGACACTGTTCTACACGTGTGACTATCAAGACGGTCATTCGGAGTGTTTTGCAAACACGTGATTCACTCGCCAAATAGTTCATACTGGAACCTGGTACTTCATACTGTACGGATCATGTTGCGCAGAAACGAAATTGACATAGGTTGTCAATCAAGCAGACGTAATAGCACCTGTAATGTTGTCAATATACCTAACCGAATTATTGGCTGGTATCAACAGCATCAGGTGTCTACAAGCCACTATCACCGTGTGGTGAACCTGAGGAAATGCAAAGAGATTCAGAAAAATTTTCCACTAGGTGTACTAATGGCAGCACTCTCTAACTAAACGTAAATACAAGTTAATGTCTATAAACTGGATAAGTATGCGTAATTCTGCCCGACTTGACAAGAGGTAATTATAAGAAACAATACAGAGTGGGACAAATACTTCAATCAGTATTAACCAACGAAAATGGAGGTCAAAGCCTTCTTGCAACTGTTCTGCAAAAATACACTGCATACATAAGGAACATCGCATGAAAGGCACTAAATATAACAAATCCGGGGTATTGTTCTTGCGTTAATGGTGTTCTCATGAATTAGGAAGCACTGCTCGCATACTACGAATTCAAAAGCGTACTCCTACGATGCGAAGAGGTCGGTTTAGCCGATACGAAAAGAGTAACAGAGATGCACGCGTAACTTTTATGGGATTCTTTGGACGAAAGAATATGCACTTCTCCTGGAACTTTGTTGGATAATTTAGAGATCCTGTATCTGAATAGAAGTGTACGACATATTACTGCCGTCGTCTGCATAAAAAGAGAACTTTAGAACAAGAGACTAAGAGGGGAAAGAGGTGGCTACACAGTCAGGATTCATCACTCAACACGAGAATGAATTTTCACAGATATTCGATAACATTGTTAGGAAGAACACTCCACCATGCACCACACTCAGGGTTCTGTTGTATACTGATATACGTAGATTTACCACTCCTGATTGTCAGCAGTGAATTTAAACTAAAAACTTATGAACAATATGCCCATTAACTCTCTAACTCCTAAGTAAGAGCTTCATCTTATGGAATTGCGTCTAAATAGACGGTGCCACTATTTTTTGCTGCAAAATTAATAAGCCCTTTGACGCCGAACGAAATGAGAATGGCGAGAAAGTCATCGAAAATATAACTGATTTAGTGGTTAACACACCCTTACTCCATCCACACTACATTCGCAAAGCAGCACAGAAATTAATGAAGTGATAATGGTACCAGGCGAGGTCTCTGCCACCCACAAAGCAAGACAAAACTGTTTCAGGACACAAACGCAAATTAAGAGTTTTGAGTTAGTTGATAGATACTTACACCCAACACTACATATGTGAATACAAAATGGTGCATTAAGAACACTTTGGAGGAGAGGTGCCACTGCAGCCATATTATGTGTAAAGCCAAGCGAAAAAATTATTTTAGCAAAGCCTTATTGGAGTTCCATGAAAACGTGATAGAGTTAAGTAACTAGTGGATGAGTTAAATGCAATCAGGTTCCACTGTTTCGTTTGCCCTGTCATTAGCTACGTAACAAGGGATGCCTCACCTGCAGTGTGTCTGGGACCACAGCTTGGCTCTGCTCCTCCTCTTCCACGTCCTCCTCCATCTCCTGATATCCGGCGCCCAGGCGGCATAGGTTCCTGATGCGTTGGAAAATCTGCATACACAAAACAAGATGTGAGACAGTGGGCAGAGCAAGCGAAATACAATGAGATTTAAAATATTCTTATGGTGCTCTACGGTACAGGTAATGCAAAAATCATGAGCTTCGTCCTCTTTGCTGAAAACCACCTGACTGC
Organism: Schistocerca cancellata; assembly: GCF_023864275.1. NCBI lineage: Eukaryota > Metazoa > Arthropoda > Insecta > Orthoptera > Acrididae > Schistocerca > Schistocerca cancellata. The sequence goes on along the minus strand of NC_064630.1, from coordinate 683,940,460 downwards.
TTGTCAATGTGTGTGGAACCATAACTTGGCAGCCGTCAGAACAAACAAACGTTGCAGTTTCAGATACTGCATCTACGATACCAGCAAGCAGCAATTACCTTGTGTTATGAAAATTCTATATATTCTGCGTCATCGAATCGGTAGACTCAACAAACACTAGACATCTCCCGCCCTACAATGCCGTTACTACAGTTTATCTTTCCCTTCATCGTACCAACTGATAAGGGAGAACAAGCCATCGTCTCAGTCTACGTCTATACTGGAACTGTAATTCTGTATTCGAATAGTAATGGCGGCTGTTTGGGGACATACCGTGTGGCATCCAGATCGTCTTCCCTCTCCAATGGGATGAGGCCGCGAACGCCACAGGCGCGATGTGTGGTGTGGCATCACTGAAGAGCGGGACGGCTCGGTGTCCACACTACTCCAGCAGGTAGACCAGGCGCCACCAGTGTCCTGGAGAAAAAAATTAAGAAGGTTGAAATAACGCCGTCTTGCATTGGTGTGCTCGACTGGTGTGTATGGCAAGGATATAAGAATTAGTGGTAATCTAAAGTTGTTGCCTTAGTATTGAAAGGTACTATATGAATGTAAACGAGAAACTTGGCGTTAGTTTTTTTTTCTGTCGTGGACTAACTTCAAGTCAAAGTTATTAGGGAGTAATTTTGTTGGATAACACTGTGATTTTCATTAGCTTCAGTTTACTTGTGAGTGAACGGCTATGTAATGCAATGGGGTATTGTCGTTGTTATTATTGTTTCTGTTGTCGATGCAACTTTCAAAGCTAGACAGAAATGTGCAAGCCTCTCATGATTAACCCCATTTGCTTTAACCTGTTTTTAGTCACATCTTGCTCTCCTTCTACAATGGGTAGCTATTTTCCCCCTCCACACATGTTCTTTTCTGCATGTCTACATTCATAATACCTTAATAATCTGCAATTAGTTCCACCGTTAAACTGTATTGTATGTGTCTTCCTGATTCGTTGCAATACCTCCTAATTAGCTGACCAGCTTACCCATCCATTCTTCAGCTTCCTTCTGCTGATGGCGCTAGGCAATCAGGATTATTACCTTCCTGAGTCGTAAAGTAAATTCCAACACTATCTGCACAAAGACATTTGCAAACTAAGCGTGTGTTTCTCAGACACTTAATAAAAGTGACAAGGGCGCATTCTGTTTACTCTGCAAAATAAATAGGCCGGGAAAAAAAAGTTGTATAGGTGCAAGACTCCGTATGCAGTGCGAATATGTAATGACTGGCGGAAATATGCAGTAGTTGCCTCCATACCACTCCTATAACGGAAGAGTACGGAATCTGTGGTACTCACCCCTCCAGCACCACGCTCTTCCTCTCCATGCAGGCGGTTTCCAAGCAACAGAAGAGAGAACTCGTCCCGCGTCACAGCTCGCACCTATTGGGGAAGAGAATACGAGTGTAGACAACGAAGGTTTAGTTGAAGTGTTGGGATGGTGTATATTCAACATATCTCGACTGTTCGCTGCTGTATCAGTAATCACACTTTCTACACACTCGATAAATATTTACATTTGTGTTGTCCGATTACAAAAGAAAATAGAAATATTCGAGCCATCGTGCTATCGTTGGTTAGCCCGAATCTTATAGTTGACGCTGTTGAGTCTTTTTTGCATGTGGAATTACATGGAAACTTTCGTAAAAGACTGGTAATACACAATATTTGCAAGAACCAAGAGGTATGAGTTGGAATGGAGAAGTAAGAGACAGGTGTTCTGATAAAAAGTGTAGTAAAACCTGGATGCAGTCCTCCTTCCCTACTGTCATTGCTGTACATCAAAGAAGCAATGATGAAAATAAGACAAAGGTTCAGGAGTGCAATTAAAATTCGGCGTGAATGAATATCAGTGGTAAAATTCGCAAATGAGATTGCAATCCTCTGTGATCGGGAGAAGGGTTTACTAAACATGTAGAGTGAACTGAGCAGTGTAATGAGCAGACCATGTGCCCTCTGAGGAAAACAATGAAGAATCAAAAGTCAGTGTGTGGGTGGGGGCGGGGGGGGGGGGGGTGCGGACAGAATTCTGCTACGTTGGAAGCAAAACAAAATCACAAAAGTCGGTAAAAGCGAGGAAACTTGAATAAGTAGACCAGAACAGATGAAGACGCTGATTCCCGATGAAAACAGCCTGCTAATATCAAACACTGGTCTTCATTTGGGGATTAAATGTCTGTGATAGTAAGTCTATACTTCTGTAACTCATTATGGGCGGTGTGAAAATCTGAAACAAAGAGAATAGTAGCATTTTGTAAGTGTTGTCAGTGACTTCCCTTAATATTAACAGGACTGGTGAGATAAGAAATAATAAGTTCCTCTGGTGAGAAAGAAGGAATATATGGAAAAACACGGACTTGAATAATGATCATTAAATGTAATCTATCACGATATCAGAGAATACATTCCATTTTACCAAAGCGAGCAGCAGGTTACCAAATCTTTAGCTGAAAGCGCAATTTGTAATGTGTTCAACAAATAATTCAGGAAGATGATTGTAAAAGGTATTCTAAGACGAAGAGGTGGGCACAGTCTTTTTCTATTCTTGGTGGCCGCATCAAACTAGTCGGAGGGCTGATTACGTTTCCTTTACTTCTCATAAAAAATTCTCTTCCCAACACAAGGACATTCAGTGCATCCTCAACGCTTGGGAGACTCTTTCTATACATCACCAGAGCGGATGACATGCCATTAATCAACCACACGAGCTTGAATGGTGTCATCCGCCGCCAGGTCATGCAGCAGGTCTCTTACATGAGATTTCACTGTCACAAAACGCTGCAACATCACTAACTGCTGCCCTACTCTGATGTTCCCTCTAATCAGCTTCCTTCGTGTCGGTCTTCTTACTCGCAGCTAAGGCCGTAAGTAAATTGTTGTTGTTGAGCCCTTTTGGACACTTGAGTTCTTTCAGTTACATTAAACCGTTTGCATCCCGGCAGAGTCTAACTGAATCGAAAGAAAAACGAGTCAACAATCGTCATCCCTTACAATTTAACTTTTGTTCCCACAAGCAGTGTAGCAGGACGAGACTCACCTGCAAGGTGTCTTCTTCTGGAGAGACGTCGTCCCACACTCGCGTCTCCTCCGTCTCTCCTGGCGCTGCTGACCAGCAGCTGAACCACTCCCTCACACGAGAAAACATCTGTGCAGAGGAGACACCGCGTGAGGTGTAGTCCAGGCAATACACGGGGACAAACATTACAGCTGGTGAAATTTCATTTTCAGGAACAATTTCGCCGCAAGTCTTGTAATATTTAATTAGAGAAGTTTAAAATGTACTTGGGATCTGTTAGAAGAATTCATTAAAAACAAAACACTTTTTTTTACGAATCAAAATATAATGTAACTGACTAGATTTATTTTCTAAAGATGAGTAACAGGTACTTGCGCCCCCCCCCCCCTTTCCTTCCCGCCCACGATTTGCATTGTTTGGGTTCAGCGATGAATAAAATTCTCTTTCTACTCTGTGTGTCTGTTGTCCAGCACGCACAATGGAAAGGTAAGTCTGATATCGGATGGGGAACAATGGCAGTTTCTGGCACAGGATTTGCAGTACACAAATCAGTCACAGACAATATCCTGCATTTCATTTCAAAATCAGAAAGTTTCTTGACAAACACCTTGAAACCAGTAAACAAAAGATACACTATCATCAACGCATATGCATCGGTCATGTTTCACCGCCGTACATGGCTACGTTCCATACATATACTATCAGAAAAGACTTCCTGATACTTAAATTTACACTTGATGGCTCTGAGCACCATGGGACTCAACATCTTAGGTCATAAGACCTAATTACAGTTGATGCTAGCAAAGTTCTCTTCCTCAGAAGAGCTTTTCTTGCCATTGCCAGTCTCCCTACTTCGATCATCATCCATTAATTTGCTTCCCAAATAGCAAAGCTCTTCTACTACTTTAAGTGTCTCATTTCCCAAACTAATTCCTTCAGCGTCACCCGATTCAATTCGACTACATTCCACTATCCTCATCTTATATCCTTTTATATTCTCATCTTACATCATAATATCTTATATCCTTATATTATATCCTTTTTTCAAGAAGCTGCTAAATCCGTTCAACTGCTCTTCCAAGTCCCTTACTCTCTCTGGCAAAATTACATTGTCATCGACAAACCTCTAAGTTTTTAATTATTCTTTGTGGACGTTATTTCCTGCTGCAATTATTTCTTTTCTTTCTTCTACTCCTTGCCCAATATACAGGCTGAAAAACGTAAGGGATGGGCTACAACCCTGTCTCACTCCCTTTTCATCCACTGCTTCACTTACATGCCCCTCACGACAAGGCAAAGAAAAAAGTACAATCAGGGCGCTGATCCAATCATAGTACCCAGACATACGAAGAAAATGGGGATCTTCTTATGCATTAATGTCAAAATTTTAACATATAAATTAAGTCTTAGCAGTATAGAGACACGCTCCGCTGTACAGTGAAATTTTCATTCTTTTAACATCTTCCTGTCTGTAGAAAGGCAGTTTTGTGCAACATACTTTCTTCCATGAGTGTTAGTCTTGCATGTTTCGTAGGAAAACATCTGTGAAGTTGGAAAGGTTGGAAACGAGGTGCGGGCGGGAGCAAAGCTGTGAGGACGAATCATGCGTCATGCTTGAGTAGCTAAGTACAGCACGAAAGGCAAAGGTCTCGAATTAGCGTCTCTGTCTGGCGTATAGTCTTCATCTGCCAGGAAGTTCCAAGTAAAAGATTCCTCGAGTCAGACCATCACTGCTTACAGTTGAAAATTAGGCCAATCACAAGAAACAGAAAGACGATACATAATAAAGATGTAAGACTGCACCCAGAGTACGTGTATTTATGCAGTGACAAAATTAATTAAGAATTTAATCAAAGCACAACAGAAAAATCGATAGACCTCACGTAGAAAGTTCACAAGAAGTGAGTAGGGATCACTCTCTTTGGATATGCAAACGTAAATGGTGGAACACAACTTGTGACCACATCACTGACCGAAGAATCCTGGTGTGGAATAACTACAGTAGCAGAACAACAGAAACAAGTAAGGATTTCCAAAAAAGTCAAGAGGATCTTCACAAGATACTGCAAGATTGAAAACCGCAAACGTCGATTAGATTAAGTGAAATCGAGGAAGGTATCAGGAAGAAATAATGTCGGAAATCCTGCAGAATATTCAGCAAAATTTAAAGGGTTATCGCCCTTCAAATATCTAGTTCAAAGCATCAGACAGAGCTCTAGAAACAAATACTGAAGAAAACTAATAAACCCTCAATACTTTGATAAACTCATCAAATTAAACTTCACGAAAATAGTACCAAATTTAGATTAGAAACATCTCACAGTGACAGAAATGAAGAGGATTATAAACAACTAACAGGCAACAGAACCAATGGAGAAGTGGCACTATAACCGATAAGTGGATAATCAAACAGCAGAACATCAATAAGAACAGTCATTATATTCTAGCATGAATATGGATTATAGATAAAATCCTACTAGAATGTAAATGCACGTTGATTCACAATGAGTCCGTCAAGATAGACTCTAATAGGTACAGAGTTATCTCATTTATAACCTGTCACTTACGAAACTACCCTCAAGACTTTACTCTAAATACTGAAACAACAAGCTGATAGGAACATTACACATTGAACAGATTTGGAGCCCCTGAACCCTTCTGAAGGTCGAAGAGGCGAACAGAATTGTTATCACATTTGTGGACTTTAAGAAAGCCCACGACTCCATAGAGTGACACATTCTCTTTGACACACGAGACGAATAGACGGAGAAAGTAGGACACCCATACGAGAGAAAGTCAAGGACAAAATATCCAGAATATAGTTTGTGAAATTTCTCAGTACCATTTGAGGTAGGTACAGGGGTCAAAGAAGGAGACGGACTCATTTATGTGTATTGCATACTGTAACCGAAACAGCTCTGCACCTAAATATCAGTTTGTGCAAAGCTGCCTTTGACTTGAACTGGAGGAAGTGAAACATTCTCACCACAGAAATACCCATTAATTACACCATTGCAGTTCCATTCATACATTCACTTAAGATGATACTTCAAAACGAATATTGGAATTATATTTTGAAATAAAATATATTTCAATACTTGTACACTTCTCGACACACGCTTACCTTATTTGTAGCCAATAATGTCGTTTTCCTTGTAGGTCGCTTACACCCTAAGTTAACTAATTTTTATGGGAAAGGACCAGTCTTTGCAACAAAACGTGGCATAAACCATTTCTTCTTCTTGCCCTTAAGAACCTGTTTCTACATCAGGCACGCCTACGCATACGAGCTGATTACAATATAAGCGTCATTAAATATTTTGTAGAACAACCGTTGCTGATGAAATGCATGTGTAATAATAGACTTGTAGTGTTTTCCATGCAAAAAGTAAGATTTCTCCAGTTTCCAGCTAAGCGACCATTCTGCCAATACCTACTGCTTCACACCGAACATAAAATAATGAGCAAGTATTTTGATGGTGAAATGCAGTTCATGGAAAGATGGCGCACACTTTATTCTACTTGGTGTAGGACAAGATTATCAAACAATATGAACGTACAAGGAAAACACTCATAAAACGTCTGGAATTCACAGATTACACGGCAGACACAGGTATAATAGACACGAAGCACAAGGAGCTCTGGGATATTTGCAGAGACTCTACGCCAAAACTGGGCTACACATAATATATGAGTAAACGCAATACTTGGAAGAAAAAGCAACACACAAGTAATGCACACAAAACAACTTAAGGTTAACACACTGAAAAAATTCAAATGTCTAGACGAACATATACAAATAAGAGAATCAAGCAAGCCATCCAACGTAGAAGAAACCCAAAGATTTCAGAAAGCGGACAAACTGACAAGCACGCACTAGATTACAAGTAACATTCCAAGTCATGCCAAATTCAGGAACTGCAACACAGTTTCCAGAAGCACTCTAAACATTATAAACGTTCACTGTCGGATCAGAAAGACTGAGAGATAGAATATAAAATTCTCCGAAATATTTTTGAAGCAATACACTTTATTTTGATAAAGAAAGCGACCAAGGAATTGTAAGAACATACAGACAGACTCATAGTCACAATCGTAAAACGCCTACTGACATTACACGGACACACACATTAATCAGCAACAACGTACTCAAGAAGAGGGTTTTTGATGCAGTAAACATCTCCACCGCAAACGCAGTTGCTTTCAACAAGTAGAAGAAGACCGAAATCAAAAAGGAATCAATGGGGAAAGTATAAATGAAAGAGTCAAAATCAGAAACGAAATTATGAACTCTTAATTTTAAATAAAATAAATGAAAAAACAGGGGGAAATATGGACGAAACAATGAAATCAAAAACACAGTCAAAGAATGAAGAAACTTTTGGAAGAGAAAAAAGAAACAAGAAAAACTTGGAAAATCTAGTAACAACGTAGTTAAAACAGTTTCTTAGAGGAAAAAACGTATAGTAATTACAATTAATGGAACATTCATGTTGGCAAATGGGTTTATTACTTCAAAATGAATTCAAACTGTAAAATGTTCATCATGAATATTCCAGTTTTGGTATACGAAGACTAATGTTTGCCAGTGGAGTGAGAGTTTGTTTAGTACACACTAATCGCGATATCATTTTACACATTTTACGTTTCTAATTGTTAACGCGTGGTTCATGTGTATCTGAAACGAAAAGCTGTGTAGTAGTAGCAGCTTATCGCAGTCAGGCTAACATGTGAAACATGTGTTAAGTCAGTTATTTGAAAAATAAGTATTTAGACTCAACACTGACTGTATAATTTTGTATTCTACCGGAAGTAGGTGTTTCAGATTGCGTATGAACATAAGGGCAGCAAAAAGGAAGAAATTGATGATTTCAAAGAAATTAGGGATCAAATTGTGACTCAGTTTTTTTGAAGTGTATTGCTGTGCATCTCGTGAATTAGTGAATTTTAACCACTGTTGTATAAATACACACAGATCCACTGTAATGTTCGGAACACGTCACCACTGACTAGACATTTCGTAGTGAATTTCGGAGCTACATATTTGGCGCTGTATGTTTTGATATATTCCCCGTTACAGGCATGCATACGAAAGAACATGTGAGGTATGAATATGACACTTATATATGAGTAATAAAAGATTTGTAGTCATTTCCACTGCAGACAGTAAGATTTTGCCAGTCTCAAGCTGAGTGATCATACCTACTCTGTCTTCAAGTGCAAAATGAAATAATGGGTAAATAATGGAAAGCATTCCACGAAAAGATACCCCATAATTTCTGTCTGGAAAATTAATATCCGCTTTTAAACGGTTTCTAGCTATTCTTTTTTTATCACCTGTTATTTTTCGAGTCTCATTCAAAATTTTGTATCCATTGGCATGATTTTATCATTAGGAATTTGCAACATATTTTATTGGATCAGGTACATTGACGATATCCACCATCAAATATCAGTCTGCTGGATGAAGCTATAAACACAACACACAAACAGATAAAATTCACAGTTGAGAAAGAACATTACATCCAAACAAAATTTTTAGTTTATAACCAAAAACAAAAAAAGAAAAGAAAAAACAGCAAAGCTTTGAAATTTAACGTAAACCTACATCTACCATAAAGTACGTCTATACCAACTACAATGTAACACATGCGATGAAAGGTACACTATGTGACCAAATGTATCTGGACGCCCACAAAAACATTCGTTTTTCACAGTATGTGCAGTGCTGCCACATACTGCCAGGTACTCCATATCAGCGACCTCTGTAGTCAATAGACATCGTGAGAGAGAAGAATGGGCGCTCCGCGCAACTCGCGGACTTCGAACGTGGCCAGGTGATTGGGTGTCATTTGTATTATACGTCTGTACGCGAGATTTCCAAAGTCCTAAACATCCCTATGTGCACTGTTTTCGATGTGGTAGTGAAGTAGAAACATGAAGGGACACTTCAGCACAAAAGCGTAGAGGCCGACCTTGTCTGTTGACTGACAGTCACCGCCAACAAATGAAGAGGGACGTAATGTGTAATAGGCAGACATCTATCCAGACCATCACACAGGAATTCCAAACTGCATCACGATCCACTGAAAGCACTATGACAGTTCGTCGGAAGGTGGGAAACGCCTCCCTTGGTGCAAAGAGTGTAAGCGTTGGATGATTGAACAGATCAAAAACGTTGTGTGGAATGACGAATCACGGTACACAATGTGGCGATCCGCTGGCAGGGTGTGGATATAGCGAATGCCCGGTGAACGTCTTCTGAAAACGTGTGTAGTGCCAGCAGTAAAATTCTGCGGCGGTGGTGTTATGGTGTGATCGTGTTTTTCGTTCGCGGAGGCTTGCACCCCCTTGTTGTTTTGCGTGGAGCTATCACAGCAAAGGCCTACATTGATGCTTTAACCATCTTCTTGCTTCTTACTGTTGAAGAGCAATTCGGGGATGGCGACTGCATCTTTCAACACGATCAAGGACGTGTTCATAATTGACGGCCTGTAGTAGAGTGGTTACACAACAATAACATCCCTGTGATGGACTGGCCTGCACACAATCCTGACCTGAATCCTATAGAACACTTCTGGGATGTTTTGGAATGCCAACTTCGTGCCAGGCCCCACCGACCGACTAAGTACAACACTCCGTGAAGAATGGGGTGCCATTCTCCAAGAGACCTTGCAGCACCGGATTGAACGTATGCCTGCGAGAGTGGAAGCTTTCATCAAGGCTAAGGGTGGCCCAACACCATACTGAATTCCAGGATTGCCACGAACTTGCAAGTCATTGTCAGCCAGGAGGCCGGATACTTTTGATCACATACACAAAACAATGACTGAAACGAAGCCACCACTAAATTACCGTGAGGATATGACAAACCACTCACTGTTTCGACTGACTCATCATATAACAGACAGAAATTTCCAATGAATGATCACAAGTTCCACTCCCCTCCTATGTATGGTAAAATTAAAACAAAAAATAAAAATAAAAAATTAAATTAAAGAAAAATATAAATAATAAAAATAAAAATATTAACTAATTCAGGAAATTGGTAAATAAGAAGATAAGAATAAAATGTGTAGAAATACATATACACACAAACACACAAGACTCACATCAACATATATACAGTTAAACAAAAAAAATGGAAACAAAAAATTGGGAAATTTGGCAATGCTTAAGGAAAACAGTTACACTCTAGACACGGATATTGGCAGTTACAAGGCTGTAAGTTGAAAATAGGGTGACCGCTGGGAAAACCGCAAAAATATCTACTAGTTTTTCGCCTGAGAGAAAGCTGTTTCGTCTGCAAACAATGATTTGGACGTTGAAATATAAGTGCCTTTCCATTTTACTGTAAAAATTACAATGAACTGTTTTAAATTTGTACTTAACCCATTTGTACAAACATTAACCTAAATGTGCAAACGAAAAAATCGTTCCTGTAATATTTCATGACACCCGCTGAAGATGCATTGTAAATAAGGCGAAACGTCTCTGGGTGCATAAGATACATAAAAAACTTAGCGTGCTGCAAGCTATAGGCGTTTTTCTTCCACACGGCTGTAATTCCTATCGAAATGTGCATAAATGGCCTCCACAAGAAAACTGATTTTGTCATTGCTTAGAGTGGGTCTCTGGTAGCGTCAGGCGGGGCGCGAGTTCGCCGACTAAACGATTGTGCTTTCCCGTACCCGTTCCTTATTTCTAAGAGTTTTAATTGTGCAGCCAATTCCGATGTCATTGTTAATAGGAGTCGTACAATAGTTTGTACAGCCCAGCCGGCAACGTTTTAATATCTGCATAAACTTAACCTTTTGTTCCTTCGTGTTTTGAAACATTCGTGTAAAACTTTCTAAGGTGGCTCCGGCATTAAGTTCATAAATGATGTCATTTTAGTCATCAGATTTCAGCGCCATTGTACAGTCTTCAGAGATGGAAGAGTCTGTTTAAAAATTTACATGGTAACAGCAGAAATCTCACACCTGTATGGATCCGTCAGTATATCGTTAATCTGTACACAATCTTGAACTTCTGGGCGGAATGACTTGAAACTTATGCCAGGTAGGTACAAAGGACGTTCCATTGATTTTACAACCGCGTTCACTTGGATCAGTTTACTTCTCCCGTGCAAACGTGCCACTTCATCGGCTTCCGAGACTAATTTAGGCTTGGTGTAACAGCTATAAATACGGCCTTAATGGAAATAGCCTATCATCAACCATCGTCACAGCGACTGGATTCAAGACTTCCTTGCAAACAGAACTCAATAAGTCGCTCTTGACGGGACAATATTGACCGTTTTAAAAGCAATTTCTGAGGTATCCCAAGCAAGCGTGTTGGGAAATTTACTGTTTACAGCGTGTATAAAATATCTAGCAGAAACATTGGAAGCTCTTAAGACTGTTCGCAGATGATGCGGTTGTCTATAAGAAAGTAACTATGCCAGAAGATAGTGTCGATTTACAAAATGACCTGCAGATAGTCCGCCGCTCGTGGTCTCGCGGTAGCGTTCTCGTTTCCCGAGCACGGGGTCCCGGGTTCGATTCCCGGCGGGGTCAGGGATTTTCACCTGCCTCGAGATGACTGGGTGTTTGTGTTGTCCTCATCATTTCATCATCATCCAGGAAAGTGGCGAAATTGGACTGAGCAAAGGTTGGGAAATTGTACGGGCGCTGATAGCCACGCAGTTGAGCGCCCCACAAACCAAACATCATCATCATCATCAACACATGATACCCCCTACATATAACTCACGAAAGGACCACAACTTGAAAATTAGATAAATTACAACTAATACCGAGGCTTAACGACATTCGTTCTTCCCACGAACCATTCGCGAGTGGAAAAGGGATGGGGAGAAACAGTTAAAATCGCCAGAATTGTCAGAATTACCCTCCGCCACACAAGGTTACGTGATTTGCGGGCTGATGGAAATTGTCATTAGTGTTCCACTTATAGCAGCCTACTACATCTTCATCTATATGCATACTCCGCAAGCCACCTTACGGTATGTGGCCGAGGGTACACTGCCTAACATTGTGATTTCCCCCTTCTTCTGTTCCAGTCGCGAACGGTTCGTGGGAAGAATGATAGCTGGTAACACTCTCTGCATGGGCTTGACTCCATCTAATTTTACCTTCGTGGTATTTTGGCATACATGTAGCAGGTAACAATATCTCTTAGGTCGACTCTTTCAGGGGCATACGTTCCTGGAACTTTAAAATTAAAGCACGCGGTTTTCCAGGACGCTTTTCTTGCAATCTTCATACATCCACAGTTGAGATGGAGGACAGTGCGACTTCAGGTGTTATAAATTTATATTAAGATGGAGAAATTCCTCCAGCTGTATTTAAGGTATCGATTTTATTTTGCAACTTCTTTCAACGTTGTAACAACGTCATCTTCAGGCCCATACACTTGTTGACGTCAACAGCGTGCGGCTGCCACTGGCGTTGGCTGAGTATTTCTGGTAGTCTTTCGTGCTAACTACGTGAACCCTTCAGCAAACACGCTGCTCTTCTTTCCATTGATCGGACCAGTGTTTTGTAAGATACTTTCTTAGCTGACGGAATAAAGTTCTTGACTGTTCACACAATGAATGATTGTATGAAACCTGCCTTACCCGCTTTTGGTTTTAGACGTCTTTCCATTTTAAATGGCTCCCTTACTCGTACTCCTAGATATTTATCGACGTTACTCCTTCCTGCGATTGTCCTCCAATAGCAGACAATAATTGGTCTTTCTGCATGTTTATGCACTCTCTGCGCCAAGTGTCAATTCTCTGCAAGTCTTTCTGAATTTGGCTGCAGTTTTTTACTTATCTTGGTTCTCTTATAACGGCATCATAAGCGAAAAGCCACATGGAACTTCCGACATCATCCGATAGATCGTTTATAACGAAGAGTCCCAAATTTAAAAACAAAATTAACTTTCGCGTAATGATTCACTGTCAATCAATATCTTCAATGAAACCTGGACCGTCCGTAGAAGGAAACATACAGTACAGCGAAATGAAATTACACCTTTATTCAAATTCAATAGTTACACTGAAGTCATCGCGATGTATGATGGTCCCTTGGACATTACAGTGGGAGGTACATGGTTATTAATTGGTCGTGTGATCAGGATAGAGGGCAATGCACACTGTGCAATGTACTACCACACGGCCACAACGTTGGTAAGAAGCCTCTGTGGTATGGTGCTTCATTCGCAACACAGCGCGGATGACAAGTGCTGGATTGTCGTTGTTTTATGTAGTTGTACCTCAGTACGTCTCCCCACGCATCGGAAACGTGTTCGATGGGATTTCAGTATAGGGAATGGTAACTAAACCAGTCCACTCGTTGAATAACCTCTGGCTCCGAGACTTCCTCCACCTGCACAGTTCGATACAGTCGGCGTTGTCATCCACTAAAAAGGGAAAGGACCGAGTGTTTCCCTGAAACGACAGACATGGGGAAAGAGTACATTGTCAAGGTAACGTTGACCGTTGAGTGTACGTGTTGAAAGATTTGCGATGGTGCCAGAAGACCAGGGACTACTCCAGCTATGAATAGGGCCGCTTGCTCTTCTCGGATGCTAGCAGAGTCAGTGATTCTGGACGTTCCCTCAAACGGCGAGAGAAGGCATCACGTAATTCATACAGGAACACTGTCGAACATGAACGTTTTGGAGGTCCAGATGATGTGGTGTGAGGAGTCATAATGACGCAGGGACCGAAAAGAGAAACATCGAAACCTTTGTAAACGGTACAGTCCCTGCTCAACGCAATTGTGGCACCGTACTTCTTTCCTATATACGTACTTTTGGGGTGCATTGCGCTCTCACTTCATATCTAGGGTTGCGTATCACAATCGATATCAGTGTATTCCTTATAGGAACACCTCATAGTGCGTTGCCTGTGTGTCTGCCTGTCCATAAATTAAAACCTCTTTCTCCCAGGAACGGGTAGTGGTATGAAGTTAAAATTTATGTCAGATACCAAAGTCTGCAGTTCCTTGGCGGTGTAAGTAATTTAAGCTTCTAAGTCAATGTGATCAAAACATACGGCCGTATGTGACACATATTTGGATTCTCACGAACTCTTTCATCAAAGGCCGGCCGCGGTGGTCTAGCGGTTCTAGGCGCTCAGTCCGGAACTGCGCGACTGCCACGGTCGCAGGTTCGAATCCTGCCTCGCGCATGGATGTGTGTGATGTCCTTAGGTTAGTTAGGTTTAAGTAGTTCTAAGTTCTGGGGGACTGATGACCACAGATGTTAAGTCCCATAGTGCTCAGAGCCATTTGAACCATTTGAGCCTTTCATCAAATACTATTGTGAACTATCTACATTCTGTTGACCCTGGACGTTTAGCGGTAAAAGGCATGCTTGGAAACAAAGAGCTTTTGGGAACTAAACTCGTAGCGTTCTCAGATTTTTCAGTTTTCGTTTTAACCTAATTTCATCTCTCAACAATGTGTGGTGTCGCCAGGAACAACACGTGGTTCTGGTTACACGTTAGACTGAACGTTTCATTTCACGGCTTTATAGCTGTGATGGGTTGAGGACATGCAGCTCGCCCAATAGAACGACTCACACCAGGCCAATGAGCGACACGAAATTATTATTATTATTATTATTATTATTATTATTATTATTATTATTATCGTCCGTATACATAATTAAGTCTGTACGAAACCCACAATGCCCGAGTCTTAATTTCACTTACCTGGGTTTTTATTTTATAATTCTTTTCTGTAGGTATTGAAGAAATCAGACGACCAACGAGAGTACTTATGCTAACAGCACAACATTGCTTGCAGCGCCTCTCCTGGGTTCGCGACCATATTTATTGAACCCTACAAGACTGGAAAATCCATAGCATGCTCACATGAGTCGCGATTTCACTGAGTAAGAGCTTACTGTACGCATCGATGGTGGCGGAGAACCCACAAAGCCATGGGCCCAAGTTACAACATAGTACTGTGCAAGCTAATTGTGCCTCCGTAATGGTGTGGGCTATGTTCACATAGAATAGACTAGGTCTTCTGATCAAACTGATCTGATCATTGACTCGTCTATCTGGAGACCATCTGCAGCTATTCATAGATTACATCGCTATTGATGACACTGCGCCTTGTCACCGGGCTACAATTGTTTACTATTGGTTTGCTGAATATTCTGGATAATTCGAGTGCATGATTTGGCCACCCAGATCACCCGACATGTATTCCATCGAACATTTATGAGGCACAATCGATAGGTCAGTTCATGCACAAAATCCTACTTTAGTAACACTTTCGCAATTATGGACGGCTGTAGAGGCAGCAGGGAGCACCCAACGACTTGCTGAGTCTATTCGAACCGAGTTGTTGCAACACCCCGTGCAAAAGGAGGTCAGACACGATATTAGGAGGAATCCCTTGGCTTGCGTCACTTCAGTGTACAATTCGCGTGATGAAAAGTTCCTCTTCGTTAAGAGCTCACAATATTGCCAGAAATGTGATTTAGCGTTCAGTACCTAGTGTGACACACAGTCGCCTTGCCCATTACAGCGCTGGTCGACAAAATTATAATTCCCACATTATAATATTAAACGTCTACCTCACTCTGCGAATACTCGAATGCGTTGCATCACATATTCAGTAAGATTATCACAAAAATTAAAGAAACAAAATTTCGGCTTGTTTGAACTTACCCATTGGTGCTACAATGTAAACACGTAACCACAGTTTTATCTATCATGGGGAATTCAGTTTTCAACCAGGTATCTGGAACATGCTTCAGCATCCCCAAACAAAATTTAATACGCAAGTACTAATTTTGTATAAAGATAGTGAGCCAGAATAATCTACGCTACGCTGATTGTAATTACGTATCTCCTGCTACAAGAGGAATACGGAGTGACAGCAAGCCGCTGGATCATACCTGTTATCACTGATGCGTCCCGTGCCCCCAAAGCTGGAGCTAAGACTTCTTGCGAAGCTCACAAGCTCGGAATGAGGTTTTATCAGCGGCTGTTGTGCTGTAAGAAAAGCTCTATCACTTCAAAAAGGGATATCGATAGCTTCTTCTCGGTTTAAATAAGCGCACGATTTCGTAACGACGCTACGATAGCTTCGGCAGAAATCGCAGTAATGCTAGGCAACGACGCAGCCCATTCTCCACCGACCATGCATTGTTGCGAACGTTCCCAGGTATCGTCACTGAACAAACACGCCGTTTATTACACAGAGCATTCCGCAGTGTTTTATCGGAGACGTTATGTGGGTATGTTGTATTCAGTACTGTTTAGAAACTGAAAACATATAAGAAGCTGTATACAATTATGGATGGATGCTGTGACGTTGGTCATTAAATATGTGCTATAGACAGACCAAGGGTCGTTAAGGGGTATGTGTAATTGGATTAAAATGAGTTAAAAGTAAATAAAGAAATTATTCAACTAACGTGCTACAGGGAATATTTAAATGACATCAAAATTTTCTCTCATATAGAACAGAGAGGCAGAAGTTACTAGAAGTTCGAGTGGCTGTAAATATGTTGATACAGAGCCATACAACTATCATCACACCTTAGCAAAAGGTCTTGACGACACGCCGAGCATAATCTGGCCATACCCAAAATTGCCATGTGTCTCTTATGCATCTATCCAGTCCCTCGGTCACCACTCTAGTGTGACAACAGAAGTTAGCAAAAGGAAAGCCAAATCTTTATATTTCGCATTTAAGAAACCCCTTACGCGCAAGAATCGTGCAAACATCCTGTAGATCTACAACCCCACAGACTCACGTATGGAGGATATAATAACACGCATCCCTGTCGCAGACAAGCAGGTGGAACAACTGAAAGTAATTACTTCGCCATGTCCGCATGGAATACCGACTTCGTATTACAAACAATACTCTGTGGGATTGTCTTCAGTCTTTATTGTGAACCTTGGCCCAGTGTAGCGTCAAGGAACGGAAAAAATAGTTTCTGGAAAGCAAAAGAACTGATAAGCAAAAGTACAGGCCAATATCCTTAATATCTGTTTTCTACAGAATTCTTGAACTTATTCTCATTTCGAATACAGTAAATTCCGTTGAGAACGGACGGCTTCTGTCCACGAATCGTATTGTTTTGGAAATCATCGCCCGTGCGAAACTCAGCTTGCCCTTTTCTCACATGATATCGTTCTAACCATGGATGAAGAGCAACACCCAAATTCCATATTCATAGCTATCTGAAAATCATTTGACACAATGCCCCACGGCAGATTCATAAGGATGGTACAAGCATACGGATTACGTTGCCAACTACACAAGTCTCTCAAATATCCTAAAGTAACAAAACCCAGTACGTTGTCCTCGAGGGCGAGTATTCATCAGAGCAAGGTCTCCACCAGGTGTCCTCCAGGAAGTATGATAGAACAGTTGTTGTTTTCGATATACTTAAGTTATCTGGCGGACAGAGTAAGCACAATCTGCGACTGGTTGCTGATGATGCTGTTATGTAAGGAAAGATTGCTTCGTTGAGTGACTGTGCGTGGATAAAATATGAGTTAGATAAAATTTCTAGTTGATATGGTGAATGGTATCTAGGTGTCAACGAAGAAAACTGTCAGTTAATACGGATCATTAGGAAAGAAAACCTATAGTATCCGAATACAGTTTTGGTAGTGTACTACTTGGCACAGTAACGTCGAATGAATATCTGGGCATAACGTTGCAGAGCGATATGAAATGGCATAAGCATGTAATTGTGGTAGTAGGAAGGACGTAGGATTGACGCGTGTAGCGACTGGGAGTGGCAGTTTCAAACGTAGCGCCGGCCACTCGCTCCATGTGACGTCACTCCGTTCCGTGGATGGACGTAACCTCTAGTAGCTGTCCAGCTTGCCTGCCGCGCATGCACAGCTCCAGCCCTCTCTGGAAGGCTCCACAAGCTACCGTTACATCTATATAAGCAGAACACCGTGCCGACCCATGTAGTCAGTGATTTCAACTCCTGATGACGATGTGCAAGGATACTCGAGTGTGTTATTCGAAATGGCGCGACTTGTAAACGGAGTAGATTTTATAGAAGCATGCTACAGGGAAAGACTGCGAGGTCACAACTTGTAAAGCTCATTGTGGTTCGAAAAATATGTAAGCCACATTGGTCTGACCAAAATTCACTCAAAAGTTCTCCACTAGCCTAGGGTAAACCAGCTATTATTAGTAGATCAAAGTATTCCTGTAAATCTGTGAAGTTAAATTCAACCCAGCTCCCAGGATATGGCTATCGAAATTTACTGCCTTCTGCACGATTATTGGTATGCGTCACTATTACACTTTGCATGTGATTGATGATAAAGCGTCTGAGACAATCTGCCCTAGTCTACAGTTGTGGTCTAAGATGACACGGAGTAATTACATTTTCAGTTATATTCCTGGAAGAGTGTATCAGGTGGTACTGTATTATGTTACCTGTCCACTTAAACACACAAGAGTGGGTGAAATAGTTTCCTGAATATTGTACCGTTTTTATCTTCTTCATATGAATTCACATCCACCTTGACTTCGAGCTGTATACCTTTCCCTGTCATATCTTCATAATCAACACTCTCAACTACATATCCCAAAACAGATTAATCATCACTGTTACTCCTAGGCATATCTGCTAAAGACTGTTCGAGCTCTTAGCCCCTTTCGAAGCGTATATCAGCATCGATTATGAGAAAATATGATGTCAGCCCTTACTTCAACAAAACACAGTTTCTTTCTGTGAATGTATTGCAGCAAAGCACGTTTTTGTATTTTCTACGGAAACACTGCAAAAATTCCGAATTATTGTTCTGCACCCTGTTACAACCATAAATACTTTACCCTTTAATAATAAAAATAATAATCCATATCTCGAAAACTAGAGGCCTACGTTCACGTAGAAACTGTTTCTTTGTAGTTAAAATAACCTTGGACTCTAAAAGTACACCAGCCACCCAGCAAGGGTTTACAGGGAGCCGACATAAACGGGGCTGAGCTTTTGGTCCCCCTTGCACCGACTCGCATTGCTGACTGTACACCCACAAATCTTTTTGCAACAATGTCGGGGGTATTCTGCCTGGAATCTCATCGACTGTTGCAGAGTTGTCTTCGTTGATGAACTCCGATGACCAGCAAAGACCTGTCTGGGACGCCTCAGACAGTGGTGGGATATCAACCCGACAGTCGCCCACCATACGGCCTGACAAACTAGAGTGGTGCTCTGGGATGCCATTTTCTTTCAACCAGGACCACTTTGGTTATCATACGCGGCAACCTTACAGTACGGCGGCACGTCATCGATATTCTAGGCCCAAATTTGTTGCCCTTCGTGGCAAACCACCCAGGCTACCTTTTCAGCAAAATTAGGTCCATCCGAACGCTATGAGACTTTCTACTACTTGTCCCCGTGCTTGCCAAAACCTACCTTGACCACCAAGGTTGCTGGACCTCTCCCTTGTTGAGAACTTTTGGAGCAGTGTAGACAGAGCTCTCAAACTAGCTAGCGATTCTGACGAAATAACGCTCCAATCGGTCGGAATTTGGCAACACATTCCTCAGGATGACATGCAACAACTCTATGATCAATGCCAAGTCGAACAACTGCTTGTATAATGGCCAGAGGTGGATCAACACGTTATTCATTTCTCTATTTGTGAAGGTCAATCTCTTGAATAAATCACCCAATTTTTCTGTAAGTGTAATCGTTTTGTGTGTCTGTATATTGTAAACCACTTCTACCGATTTCTGTCCCTTACGGATAATTCCTTTCGTAATGCGGTGGTTTTCTTTCTTTCTTTCTCTTTTATTTAATTTTTGTTCTCGACTTAGAATGTATGTACTTTTGTTAAACAAGGAAATTACAGGTGGTCTACCGTAAACGCGTTTAAGGAGTGAGATCGGGGTTTGCCTGAAGTGAAAATCACGGAAATCTTTCATCAGCATGTCCCTAGATCCTTCCCAATCTGCCTTCGGTGTCTTTACAATGCACTGTCTCAGTCGTATATACCAGGCATGTATTGGCTTAATGTTTGTACACAACTGGAACAAGTTAGCCTGATAGTGTGCGCCGGAGCTAAATCTCTTGCAGTACCACTTGAAAATGGACCAAAGGCCGAAACTGCAATTCTGGGATAAATGATTTCTACAATCAAAGGCGGATAATATTTCTTTAAAAAACATTGATACGCCCGTGAATCCGACCGTGATAAGTTAATGTAAGGAAATGATAAATTTTGAAGAAGAAAGAAAGAGTGTGTCTCTCGAAAATAAAAAATAGGGGTCCAGCGGTAGTAACAAACTTTATCTTTAAAAATAAGAGTCCGTTGATAATCGAGAAAAGAGAGCTCGAATTTGAGCAGGTGAAAAAGTAAAAATAGAAATGTGAGCTAGCCAGAATGGCGAGACAAATATACTAAGCGGCAACGGTGGCTGAGTTGCACCTTGTCAATGAAGAATGTAGTTTGCAAAAAAAAAACTGTGTGTCAATAAGGGTATTTTCATGAATGAGTCCTAAGATTTTTGGGGTAAATTTCCGTTTCTTGTGAAGTAATGATGAATTTAAAATGTATGTCATAAAGTAAGGAGGCACAATTTAATGCAAGAAGGGACTTATTGTTTATGCAAAACTTGGTGCGTGTAGGTCGACTGAACAAAGCTAAATGTCGTTAATTACATAAGACAGGATTAAACTTTATTGTACATACGACTGGTGGGAGATATTTCAAGCAGTTATTTAAATGTGTTATTTTTACTAGATTTAGTCTATTTTCAGTTGTTGTTGTTACAAATATTGGTATTTGGAGGTAATCAGATCTCATTAAAATCTGAATTGTTTGACAGAGTAGACCATGTGTTTGCATTCAAAGACTTGAAGTCTTCGGGGTTTATTTCGTTCCGAGATTTATTTTGTTCAGTAACTGTATATCAGGATTTTGTTTGGATTTGTATAAGTAAATTATGGGGTTGTACAAGTGAGTTATTCTCTTTGCTAGATTACCCTTCGTTTATTCCATGTCAACTGTCAGCCACTATTCATCCTTAAAAATTTTCTGTTTGATACACAATCTTACCATTTACTTTAAATGTGTGAGAGTTATTCTCTCTCTTTAAATTGAAGTGAACACTTCTGATATCTTCGTGTTCACTGTCAGCGTGTTATATATTGCCAACTGTGAACATCGCTGACAGATAAACCAAAGTGTTCGATGCAGTCCGTCGATATGACAAAATCGGTCATAACAACTCCTAAAATAAAATATAAAATCAACTAACAACTAGACAGCCCATTCCAATGCCGCAATAATGTAAACCAATACTGTGTCATATAATAATAAAAAAGTATAGAAGCTGATGGGACGGAAGTGGGAAATTAGGTTTTTGAGGTGGACAAAATATGCAGTGGAAAAGAACGAAAATAATAAAATACGGGAATCGAAAAAGCCAGAGAAACACGAAAAGTTGGAACTTTGCTTTCCATAACGCATAAAAATAGGGAATATTGCAAGTCGACTGCAGTTCACAGTATTTTCCGAGTAGATGAAACCTCTAAAAAAAAACTGAATATCTGACTCCTGAATCACTGCGTCCTGCCAAAAGAAAAGGATATTAGAATATAACGGGTGTATCCGTGCAGCAAAAAAACTCAACACGAGGAACAAATAAGCGAAACGACTAAAACAAGCGTGTAGATCAAAGACATGAAACTATAGGTTCGTATGTTAAACTGACAATGACACAGAAACGGAGCCTATATCTATCAAAGCAAGTAGTACGGCGAATTAGAATTATATATTGCAAAGAGAATGTATTAATCAATAATTCCAGGATCATGTAAAATGTAATCACTGTTTCGCTCGTTACTACGATAACCAAAGATAATGTTTAATATCTGAATGCTTGGCAGCCACAGGAATACGTTATTACACTGGCAATAATAGCTGGTAATACTGTTTACATTATCGTTGGTGTCACTTGGAGCTCGCCACTATGTTACGATTTTAAAATACGCGTAATCGACTGTTTGTGTTCAAATAACATAGTCGTAAGAAATTGGATAAATCGATATAACTATATTCCCTTTAGAGCTTTGACATAGTGATCAACGCAGGTGTCGTGTTTGCTTGTATTTTTTCGTGTAGAAGATGAAATACGCAGGGACAGGAAAACATCTCAATGCATGAACACATAGAAGCATTTTTGCTTTTGCTCTGTATGTAAGCCTAATAATTACATTAAAATTTGCGTCAACTGAAATACCACCACTGCTAAGAAGTTTATCCATACTTTATGGGTCTGAACAGAAACAGTATTAACAGACGTAGCCTAACGATATGTTCTTCGACAGTGGCATTGTTATCGTTCCAAAGGTTGGTACCATCGTTCAATAGCATCGGTGAAGCAGGGATGTGGAGCGGGTCATGTGACTGGCGGCGTTCGTGTGTGGAGTGAAGAGGGAAGTTAGTTACTTCTGAACAGTCACATGGTACAGTTGACACTCTCGACTGCGGCAGCTGGGCGGTTGCCTATAGTCTATGAGTCACCTACGTTTCAGAGGTGACTATATGGTACGAAGGTTAACGTCTTCTGGGTGGAAGCAGTGTGATGCTCACAAGGAGCAACGTGAGTCCCTTGAGTGGAATCACGGGAGACTCTGTCGAGTATAAATGGTGTGTGAATCTGTGTTGTGTGTTTGTGTAAGCCAGTCATTTGATTTATTGCAATAGAACATATGTTTCAGAGAAATTTCTGCACTTAAGTAAGAAAACAGTCTAGTTCATGTGTATAAGGGAGATAGCCAAGTTCTCAGCTTCATTTTGGTGTGGATGAACGAAAGCAATAGATCCCGACCTGGGAAACTTACAAAGTGAATTCGTAGACAATTTCTGTAAGAAGGATTGAAACAACGGAATTGTTACTACTATATTAATATAGTTAATCTTCCTGTGCATTTTATATTAGTTCTTTGATCTTGGGTGTTGTTGCAGGGTTTGAGTTTTAATTAAGAGTCAATATGAAGGCATTGGTCAGCATTAATAATATACTAATCCTTTACTTGTATAAGGACGACCTGATTTGTTGCTTTTAATAAAAATACAATTTCTGGTAAACTGATCGTTTTGAAGATCTCATTGATTTTGTGGGACCCTAACCGAGATCTAAAAGGAGGCCACCAATACATAATGCTGTGCGTTGATGCATTTACCATGTTTACCTAGCTTTGCCCCATCAAAGCAGCAACAGCACAAGCTGTCGTTAAGCACCTGAAAAATATTTTTGGCATTTTGGGCCACCCCATTACATTGCTGTATGTTATGTTTTTGGTGCCTCGTATCTCGTAATTATTACGATTTTTCACTTTTCCAAAAAGGGAGAGGGCATACTTGGATAAAATCAGTTCGCAAGGAGAATGGGTCTCCTACAAATGTTTTATGTGTGTATTCCCAGAAGTTTAGTGAAGAACAGATGAACTTAACTGGTCAGACGTGAAGGCTCCAAGAAGGCGCTCTTTCTCCGTATTCCTTTCGTATCTATCACATTTTTAGCAAGTGATCACCAGAAGCAAGCCTCCTGTTCTTGAAAATGTGGTAAAAATTTGGAAAGTGTGTTATGAGCTCATCACCGAGTTGAGATGAGTGTTGCTTAGCGAACCTGTCACAAACGAAAATGAAAGCCAGTGGAGGAGTTGAGAGAAAAAAAAGAGCTAATGAGCGCAAAGAAAAAACCTAATGTTCTATAGCAGCAGTTTAGGCGAAATGAGAAGAGAATACAGACTGACAGGGATGCAGTTATTTACCTCTCAAAGGAAAGGTCACTAACGAAGTGGCAAAATTAAATGTAACTACAAAAACCATGTTTCATTTTTTTATTATTCTTCATTTTCTGATACGTACGTTAACTAATCACGCTGCTTTAATGGTGCTACTGCATTTATTAATCTTTTAGTAATTTTGATCAACTTCGACCTTTCTTCTAGTATTATGTTCGTTATAAAACTGCTCCTAGAAGCAGAACGTGCTATTTGTCTGGTTAAAAATTTCCCTATTCCTTTGCGTGTTCTTACGAAAAGTATGGTCTACTTTAAACCTACACATAACTTGAAGTTGTTCTCATAATACAGTACTATAGTTTATGTGCTGAACACAATTAGTATTATAATATTGAGTCATAAGCAAAATTTGTTCCGACCACCTTGTAAAGATCACAACTTTTTTTTTTTTTTTTTTTTTTTTATTAAATCGCTGTAGTAGCATTCATAAAGCTCTTGACGTTAGGTGAGGTCAGATGGCGGCTGTAGGCTTCAGGAACAGATACGCCTCAACCAGTGTAGTAATGTACGAGTAGGTCAGTGTTAGCATCGTGCGCTAGTTAACGAATGACAGCATCGAACGCAATGGTACAGCATCATAACTTAAAACAGTTACAGGGTATCGAACTCTCGAATTCAGATCCTTTATCTATATAGAGTGATTTCTCAGCTAGGAGTTCTGTTGTTTACCAATGAATAGAGTATTGGTGTCATCATCAAACAGAATTTTCACTCCATGTGTTCAACTGTCAGGGAAGTCATTGATACATATTACCAACAGAACAAATCATAATATACGTGCGCGAATACTCCCCATGTTAATGTTTTCAGGCTGATATTTGTTTCACTAACAATTAAACATCATCTGGAATGTGGATCATTGTATCTCTCTAGGCGTGGTTTTACTACATGTTAGCTGATGTACTTATTTCAAATGCTAACAGTTTCTTTAGCAATTGTTTATTATCAAGGGTGGCCAACACGCACATCACAAAAACGATGTCGTAAGTAAAAGAAATAGGATTGGGAATAAATGATAAGTTTACCTAGCTTTACCCCGTGATAGCGGCAACGACACAAGCGGTTGTTAAGAATTTGAAAATATTTTTGAATTTTTGGATCACCTCAATACACTGTTGTTAGTAATGTTATTAGTAGCTCAATTCTCGTGATTATTACGATACTTCAGATTTTCAAAAAGTAGCGGTGTACGTCCCGCCTGGGTAAAAGTAGTTGGCAAGGAGAACGTGATTCCTACTAAAGCTCATTCCCAGCAGTTTCATGAAGATGACATGGAATTCAGTGGTCAGACTAGGAGACATCAAGATGCACCTGTTCCTCTGTATTCCTTTCGCATCGATCGCATTTTTAGAAAACAGTGGCTTCAAGGACGCCTCATGTTCGTGGAAGTGTTGGTGACAAAATTCGAAGGGGTGTTTATCACCATTTTGAGATGAGATTTGTATAGAAAATCTGTCATTAAGAAGAAGAGAAACGATCGAAGAACTGAGAGAAAAAGATACAGTTAATCATCGCAAAGCAAAGAATAAAGAAAGTCCTACAGCAGCAGAGTAGGCGAAATGAGAAGAGAATACAGACTGACAGGGATATTGTTGATGTACTTCTCAAAGAGGAGGTGTTTAACGAAGATGATTGTGAAAGTGTAAATAAAATGTAACGGCAAAAATTTGGTTTTATTGTTTATTATTCATCATGTTCTGATACATACAGTAATTACTTGTGTTGTAAGACTAGTGTTTATGTATTTGTTACTCTTTTACTAGTTTTGATCAACTTCGACATTTCAAAGAAGTTATCCTGGTTATAAAAGTACTTTTGGACGGCGAACGCACTGTTTGTCTTTGCCAAAAAGTGTTTCTAACTCCTTTTCGTTGTTATCTCATATTCAGAACGTATTCAAACTACCTCGTAAAATTTACAACGTTCGTTCGTTTCAAACATCGTAACTGTACCATTCTTTCAGTTCTTGACTTTTGATGAGGTCGGATGGCAATATCAAACTTCGGTAAGCTGATGCGCTTCACCAATTTAGTAATGTTCGTGTACGTCTGTGTTAGTAGCGTATGCTTGGTAACGAATTATTGCACCAAACGCAACGATACAACACCACGACTCAAAAACGCTAGGCGGTATCAAAGTCTCAAATTCTGCTCCCTTGACGATTCGTGTGCCTTCCCATCCAGGAGGTCTAGTGTGATTAAAACGTTGATGTCATCTTCAAGCAGCGATGTCGGATATGAAAGAAACAGTCAGGATTGGGATTAGAATTCAGAGCTGAAGAGCATCAGTTATATCACTGACTGATGACATTGACATCTTCAGTGAACGTAAGGGAGAATCACAGAACCTACTGAACCGTACAACAAGTCCCTTACCCCCAGGATAGAACATCAGTACTCCAGCTGTCTGATTGTACTTTTATTCATGTCAAGGTAAATGTAAATGTCGTGAGACTAGAGCCTCAGTCTTTCGATTTAACGCCACTTCGGCGACTTACGCGTCGATGGGGATGAAATGATGATGGTCAGCACAACACATCATCCAGTTCCCGAGCGGAAAAAATCTCCGACCCACCCGGGAATCGAACCTGGGTCCTTAGGAGTATCATTCTGACGCGCTGATCAATCAGCTACTGGGGCTGGACCATGTGAAAGTGAACGGAAAGTTTGAACTGGTTCGCGATTCGGGCGTCTGATGGATGGGGGGGGGGGGGGGGGGGGAATGTGGATACCAGCTAGGTATTCACCTAGTGGGATGTGGGAATCCGGCTGAAAACAACATACAGGAGAACATTCACACACATTGTCGCATTTATCCGTCCTGGAAGGGCGCTTCAACACGCATCTTGTCGGATGAAAACTGTGGGGTCTTGTCACTCGTCTTGTATAGTGTGCCTAAAGGATGCTGCAATCTCGAAATGCTATACAACAATTCAAGCATAGTCACATAGCAGTTTTTATTACAAATAAGAAGATTGACAATACTGAACTTGAATTTACATCATGTTGACGCAACAGCTAATATAAATTGCAGTCCTTTGCTATGTACAGTGTTCATGAAAGTTTGTGACACAGTCACTAATAACTGCTACTGTAGCCCTCCATGCAAGGCCTGTCCGTATCCTTTCCGAATGGTGAGCCGATACTCGGCGGGCGAGGCTGGCTCGAACTGCGCTTACATTCTTCCCTTGTAGAAGCCGCTCCTATTGTGACGTGCTCCTAATGAGCGCACCATTGGCCGACGCCGTTCCACCGCCTTCTTTTCTCTTGCGTTCTTTATCTACGTTCCGGCGCTTATGGTTATGTCAGAACAAAAACAAAACTGAAATACAGAAAACGAATAACTGGGGACGTTGGATGCAGCCTCTAGTCTGAGGTGAAGTGTTTTTACACAGTGGCGGAAGTCGTGGAGTACCATATCAAAGATGTCAAGAAGCTAATGATTCAACAGATATCTCAAAAAACCTTGGACAGATATAAAGATATTGCTGTAACACTGTCGTCCAAATCCAGAGGCTTCCTGTAAATTTGAGACATTGCCCATACAGTTAGCGTCAGAATGACTTTTTTAGTATGGAAATGTATTATAGCCTCAAACCACTTATATGAAAGATGCTATAACTTCAAATTAATCCAATGGTGTAAGGAAATCAAAACGCATTCACTAATAAAAAATGACGATTCCTATAATTAATCATAGATATTTATTACATATTTACCACATCAAAACGCTTTCATTAATAAAGAAATTGGATTTCATATAACTAATCATACTTCTTTATTACATATTTACTACATTATAGTGCAAAAAATTCTCGTGGTCTTGCGCTAGCGTTCTCGCTTCGCGCGCACAGGGTCCCGGAATCGATTCCCGGCGAGGTCAGGGATTTTTCCTGCCTCGTGATGACTGGGTGTTGTTGTCTCGTTTTCATCATCATCATTCATCCCCATTACGTCGGAGGAAGGCAATGGCAAACCACCTCCGCTAGGACGTTGCCTAGCACGGCGGTGTGGGTCTCCCGCATCGTCCCATACGCTCCCCAGTGTATGTGACAATATCATCATCATCATCATCAGGGCAAAGCTTCGCTGTTCCCTCATTCGTATTTCCGCTTCTACTACAGAATCTCATAACAGATGCATACTTTCGGTTCTTCTGTCTCTAAAAATGCTTGAATATTCGTTGGTAATGCCAGAAGCCATTCGCTGCCATACTTTCGAGGTTTCTTAACTTCTTATGTCGTGGTCGATGGCGATAATTAGGTTAACTCCTTCCTCACTGTGGTATTCACATGAAGAAAACGTGGGATAATGTTGAGACCAAAGAGATGTAGTCGAGTCTCCTAAAACGTGCCGTTCTCACTATAATGTCTGTACTGTAACCGGAATTTAGGTATCAAGGACGTGATGGGAGGTTAGGTACCACAACGGCACAACAGTAACTGGCTTTCATTTCATAAGAGTGGCTCAGGTCATTGCTTTGACGATCACTGATTCGTGCCCTTATGGCATGTTGGAGATACTCAGGAACGACCTTATTATGTTTCACTATAGCAGTGCAGAGCACTTCTCTGGTCACAATATTTACCTTGTCAAAAGTGTATACTAGTAAATTTGTAGACTCTGTTATGACCGATGCTCCCATTCTGTTATGTTGACTCTGCTTGGTTAACAAACAAGTGTAGGTTTAAGCAGTTCTACGTTCTAGGGGACTGATGACCTTAGAAGTTAAATCCCATAGTGCTCAAAGCCATTTGAACTATTAGAACCATGACACACTATGGCACAAATATCCCCACAAAATCCAACATTAGAAGTGAAGTGTTATTGTTACTATTAGGGAGTGATGATTTTCACATCTCGTTTTGAAAGGTGTGTGCGGCAGGCCAAGTGAGCATAAATGGGCCACTTTGCCATGACTCTCAACCTTCCGAACTGAAGGCTTAATAGTCATGACAAAGAGCTGTGTGATAGCTTCGCTGGTGGACATCTTCCCCAGCTCACACCGCCAGCAGCCCAGGGGACAGCCAACTGGATCCCACGTAATGATCACGTGAGATGTGAACACTGGAGACATTCTACAACCACACAGGGCATAGGCCAGAGGACGCTCTCGCCCGCTTATGAATGGACAGGTTATGAAGAGCTGGTGGACAATAAGAAGCGTTCCGAAAACTAATCTGCAGCCATCAACATTGCACACATGGAAGCATGTGAATTCTTCTGACCAGGATGCCGTCATTTTACCTATCTTAGAAAAAAAGAAGGTGTCGACAATTCCAACACCCCACAGATAGTGGGAGGAGCATACACAAAGCGAGAAGAATTCGGACGGGGAGGCGTGTGAAAGAAGTCTTCATTCTAAAAAAGCTGTATTCTGGACAATAAGGAGGTTCCTTTTGAATCACGGATACCTGCAGACTCTGAGACGAAGCATGTACATGAATCTGTCCAGGCCTCAAGCAAAGATCGCGGTCACAAACAAGTGTTGTATGACTGCTTTCACAATAACTACGGAATGCAGAAAACATCGGAAGAATGGGCCACCAGTGCCACTGAATTAGTGAGGAGAACGCTAATTCTCGAATCACACACCAGCCAATGCAAGATGAAGCGTAAAGAGACATTCAGTGAGGCAACGCAGAAGCAAAGAACAAAAGTGGCTCTTAAATCCATCACCATCACCCACCTTCCGACGCAGTGGTATCGCAGCTTAGGCCACGCAAGCCACTACAGTCAGACAACGCGGAGATAGGGCCTCGAGGCAAAGCCCCGTTTGCCGATCAGAGCACCCAACTCGCGCCGCACAGCAATGGGGAGACGTGCGGTACCGACTCAGCGCCCGCCACCGACGGCACTAGACCCAATACGAACACAGTTAATGGTGAGATGATTTATCCACCCCTCCTTCGCCTTAATAACTGAGTCGTATCCACGCCCAGTGAAATCGGTCCTGAGATTTGTTCGGGGCGTCTCCAGACACGTGCTCGGGCTGGAATCCCATGGAGTTGAGTAGAATAGTCTTCAATCATACGTCACAATTCTAAAAGAACCCAGATAATGAGCGAAAACGACTCGGACGTTTCTGGACTAGGATCGCTTACTTTAAATCGATACAGTTGCCCTTCTCCATCATCCTGAATGTTTGTAACATCATCACAGAATCAACCTGCAAAAGTTGACCGTTAACTCGTCGATTACTCTGCTACTGTTGCTGTCCGTGGAACACCCCATGGGTGATTGCGTTGGTGGGGGTTGGCGACGCCGGGCCATGAACTGCGAACTCCAGTTTCCGTCCTATCGGCGTCGGAAGTAGGCCTTATTGTACGGGAACACCGTTTTTCCTCTGGTTAGTGGAAGGTATCACACCTGACTCAGTTAGGAAGCTAGGCCTTTTTGGACACTACTGCAATAGCCTATTCAAAAACGTAATATCAGACGGAGGAAAAGTGCTTACGTGTGTTGGCTTTGCTGTAATCTCTAGCCGACCGGGTTAGCCGAGCGGTTCTAGGCACTACAGTCTGGAACCGCGCAACCGCTACGGTCACAGGTTCGAATTCTGCCTCGGGCATGGATGTGTGTGATGTCCTTAGGTTAGTTAGGTTTAAGTAGTTCTATGTTCTAGGGGACTGATGACCTTAGAAGATAGGTCCCATAGTGCTCAGAGCCATTTTTTTGTGATCTCTAGCATGACCACTTTATGTCATGTGTTTATTAGGACGATGATATGTGGTAATTTATGCTCAATCTTGTTGTCGGTGTTGAAAGATACGGTGATAACTTTACATTTTGGAATATCAAATATTTGATAGGAAATAATTCACTGCAAACAGAATCAGTGCAACATTTTATTAATTATGTGCTTTGTTCATTGTGGGGTATCACAAAATTGTTGACTGTTTCAATGTACCTAATTTGGCGATGCGTTTACAACGCAGTTTGTTTTATTACTTCATTTTCGTGCTTGAATTATATTTCAGAGAGTGGTAGCTAAACTGCTGTTTTAACATTCTATCAATACGTAACCGTTCTAGGAGCTTTGAAGTGTGGACGGTAGTGTGTGTTTTGATACGTTTCGAAAAACCTTCCTAGAGTTTCATGTTCTTTAATCTGATGTATAAGTCAAGGAATTTGGTTGGTTCAAATGGCTCTGAGCACTATGGGACTTAACATCTGAGGTCATCAGTCCCCTAGAACTTAGAACTACTTAAACCTAACTAACCTAAGGACAACACACACATCCATGCCCGAGGCAGGATTCGAACCTGCGACCGTAGCGGTCGTGCGGTTCCGGACTGTAGCGCCTAGAACCGCTCGGCCACCCCGGCCGGCAAGGAATTTGGTACTGTCGACCATTAAGTATTGTACAATGAAAGCTGTATTTTCATAGAAACTGTTGAGGAGTTCCTTTAACCCACTACCTCGTAATGTGGCATTTTTATTGGATTAATTTTTAGTATCATTTGCATTTTTTGGTAGTAAATAATTATTTTAGTGGCGTGCTGATCAGATTTCAAGATCTTGCTTGTACATTTCGTTAGCAAACTACATGATGTAATCCATTGCCATGTCAGTTTTCTGCTTGTAGTGTTTGTTATCGGATTTAAAACAGTAGTGTAAGGAGTACTTGATACATCACTACTGTAATTGGTGTTGATGTGGTCTCTTTACCTATTGTACGATGTCAGTTAACATGTATAGAGTAAGATTTGTTGATACAACTAGGTATTAAATGAAACATGAGGAAAATTTATCCTCATCTGCCATTTTCATGACCTTGACAGCTCGTGTAAAACAAGTGGTGTTTCTAAATGTTGTGTTATTGTTGAATGTATGTCTATGTCTAAGAGATTTGACTCTGAGTTTGAATATTGTACTGTTCTAAAAATTTCCTGAAGATCTGATAGAGGTTTTGTTTTTGTGGATGTTTGGATGTAATCTCCAGGAGAGTGGTTGGGGGTGGTGACCGTACTCGGTTTTTGAGTAGCAACTGGAAATTTTTACTTGTCTCTGACAATAATAACCCACACGTTTCATACTGTTAATTTGTGCAGTCCTCTTTCCCCCTCTTTCCCTACTTCTCTCTCTGTCTCTCTCTCTCTCTCTCTCTCTCTGTCTCTGTCTTTGTCTCTCTCTCTTTCTCTATCTCAAGCACAAACATACACAGCTACACACACAAGCCCAAACACATGCACATATACACACACGCACGCGCGCGCGCACACACACGCGCATTGTTTATGTCGTCCGCCTCGAACAAAATAGCCGGTCAGTACTGAAGGGTACTTATATTTATACAGTGTCCACATGTTTTGGAGTGTTATAAAAAAAATTCTTTTCTCTATTACTGTTGGGCTGTGCCGCAGGTTACCAAATAGGTGATGAGACAATCATACAAGAATACAATCATGTAAATTGGAAGGGTGATATATGTTAATAGTTACCGTAATTTGTATTTTCAGGTAATAATTAAGATGTAAAATGCCATTTGGAACAACTACACTGACATAGAAAGTGAAGTACCCAGAAACATACTTGGAACGCAGAATGCTAGTTAAAACTAGACGCATGGAACATTCCATTCTGGAAACCAATGGCGAATTTAGTATTACCTGATCCTAAGTGTCAAGAGTGTGCCGAGAAAGACAAATTTCATGCAATAACTCTCTCTATGAACAACGCAGTGACGAAGGCCGTCACTTACCGACCGAGAGCAGCCGCGGTTGAGTAGTTAGTGCTAACGGACAAGACACACTGCGCGAAATAACCGCCAGAATCAATATGGGACGTACGGTGAACATATCCGTTAGGGCAGCCCGGAAAAATTTGGTGCTGATGAGCAATGGGAGCAGACAACCGACCGACGCGAGTGGGCTGTTCCTAAGAGAACTACATAGCCTGCTGTGTATTTACTGAGTTAGTGACCTCTCGGTTGAACCTAGACGACTGGAAGACCGTGGCCCGATAAGATTAGTCCCGACTGCAGTTGATAAGAGCTGATGATGTAGGCTGTATTTACATGGAATAGATTGGGTCCTCTGGTCGAACTTAACCTACCACTGACTGAAATGCTTATGTTGATCTTCTTGAGACCATTTGTAGTGACTCATGAACTTCGTGTTCTCAAATAGCAATGGAATTTTTATTGATTACAATGTGCCACGTTACCTGGCCGCAGTTGTTCGCGATTGGATTGAAGAACATTCTGGACAATTAGAGCGAAAGAATTGCCACCCCCCACCCCCCCCAATCACCCGCCGATCGCACGACATGATTCCCATCAGACATTTATGGAATATAATCGAGAATTCAGTTCGTTCACCGGCACCACTTCCGCAGTTATCGAGGCCTATAGAGGTAGTATGGCTCAGTATTTCTGCAGGGCTTCTAACGCCTTGTAGACTCCATGCCACCTTAATTTGCTGCAATACATCAGACCAAAAGAGGTTTCCTTTGACTTTAACGCCTCAATGAGTAAAGGGCATGAACGGTTCTGATGTTGAAATCATTGTGACGCATGGAGAGATATAACGTACTCGTGTGAAAAAGCTTAATCAACACCATACAGGATTTAAAAATGGCCTTATTGTGGGCCGCCATTTGTCCGGTTGGTCAAATTCTGCAGTACTCACATTTGTTGGGCATTTGGACGCCGGACTACCTGGAAACGTGAGGAGAGGCACACTGGTCGTCGAGGTATCAGTCGATCACATCTGAACACCATGAGGGAAGATGGCCATACTGTGCATCAAGCTCATAGTAACCCCCCATATTAATGCCTGCCATCCGAGAGCCAGTAACATTCCGTTATTTCGCAGCTATGGTCGAAGAGTAGCAGCAGTCGGACTAGAAATTACCGTCCCAAGCGAAGACTGCCGTTACCACAACAACGCCAACGCTTCGATTCGTGAGGTGCCGCCACAGGGAAGCATGGACTGCAGATGAGTGATATTCCACTGCCTTCAGCAACGGATCGATGTTCCGCCATACTCCAAATGACCATTATCGGCCGGTATGGTGACGATATGGGGAAATATCCCTTATTATGTTTCGGAGAGGCACAACGGTGTTTCTTCTTGCGTTACAGTGTGGGAAGACAATGGGTAGGACTGTAGGTTACGACTGCTTGTAACTGAGTTATCTCTGACTGCGCAGCGGTGCGGAAAGGGTGTATTGAACAACCATGTGCTACATCTCACGCAGGGCAACACTTATCCAGACGAATCACATTTATGAATTGCGTGCGTGATGCTGAAGTATTTCCGTGCCCAGCAAGATCCACAGATCTATCTCCAGTAGATCAAGCATTGGACCAGCTCGTATGTAACTCCGTCCCATTCTGGCGCAGGTATAAAGGATGAATTACAACAGTTGTTGGTCATCTTATCACAGAGGAGGACACAACAGATTTATGCCTCTTTGCCAACAGAATCATTACATGCATTGGGGCCAGAGGGATGCAACGTTGCACTGATAAGTGAGTTCATATAGCCAAGTTATTTTTAAATTTGACTCGATACCGTAATTACTGAATAGCGTCCCGTAACTTCTAAAGAGGCGAAGTTCCCCTTCCTCCCCCTCTCTGGATACTTCACTTTTTTGGCGGGCATTGTACTTAGAAAATCTCCAAACTTAAAGTGTGCATTTGAAAAGTGAGTTAACAGTATCGAACTGCAACTTTGATAACAACAAAAACTGTTGACGGAATATATTTATGATAACAACTTACACAGTATCGAACTGCAACTTTGATAACAACAAAAACTGTGGACAGAAAATATATATGATAACAACTTACAGTTATCAGATTGCTCCCTAGATATTAGACCATATTGTTAAGATATACGCACTGTTTGGTGGATACATCTTAGGTGGTAACTGAACAAATAGAATTCGCCTCGACAAAGCATCACAATGAATATCCGAGCATTTCAAATCAAGTTGCTTCTATGTCCAGTCAATGCATTGGATTTTATCCAGTAGCAAGTCATACACAAGAGCACCTCGGTGCGGACTATCTATGGGGTCTCTGAAGAGTGTGATCGATAACGAGCACACGGATCGATACCTACCGAATGGTTGGTAATAAACGGTCATCTTTTCAGTTACCTAAATTACACATGTCAAGCGTTCGCCCGGATATAACGTAAAATACATTTTCGTGAGCTGATCCCAAACAATCTGTCTATGAAATAACTGCTCCTCACAGTGTTAACTTGTCCCTAAAGGGAGCGATACACAGGTGGTTGAAGATTCTTCACTTAGCACTATTTCTTGAGAATATGTTTTCGCGGAATAATTTGTACTTGTCTCCAAGAGCCTGTAAACTCAGGGTTTCCATAACATCCTTGACGCATTCTCATGAGTCAAATAAACCTCTGGCCATTCGTGTCGCCTTTCTGTGTGTGCGTTCCGTATCCCCTGTTTGTCATATTTTGACTCGTTCTCATAATTGACCAACAAGTCAAAATAAGCACTCTCATCTGTAGATTGACGGCATATCATCAGTATCATGACAGTGAACCGTTGTATGCCACCTAAGGAACCTAGTACTGAGATCATATGGGCGTTGAATATCATATCCTGGGACCTTTTATACCAAGGTATTTGTCTTAGTTGTGTAATTAAAACTGTGACAAAAGATTTGTGTATCCGTTTTGTGAAGGACTTAATTATTCTCATGCCAAACTGGTTCTATCAATTGTGTATAGACATTACTCATATCTACGTAGAACTGCCAATCTGTGGGGTATTCAATGCATCTTATAACTGAAATACTTTCGTCTGTTCAGTAACCAAAAATATCTTCAATTGCATCAATATGAGATATAATATTCTGCTGATCTGCAGCCGGATGGTGAAGTCATCTTGACACAATATTTTCTCCGTCCACCTGGCCGTGGGCTGCACGTGAGTATGCTGTTGCACTAACTCGCAGCAACTAAATTCAGACTGCGAGCGGAGGCTACATTATACGCTGTGGAAGACCAACAGCGTGTGCCCAAGAAATCGTCGTAACTGCCGTCTAGAGTAAGTGAAAACACAGTGCATCAATGGTGGAAACTGCCGAAATCGATAATCCACTATAAAAAAACTATTCTGATGGCAAAATGAAAGACCGTTGTTTTTTATGTCTGGTAAAACATGGTTCCAAATCTTACTTGAAAGTTAAATCTTGGCTCTATTTATAAGATTTTCAGATATACGAATTTCAGTGGATTCTCTTACAACACAGTGCCAATTCCGAGACGCACGGGCAGTCATTTGAGTCTCTTCATACAAATTACATACAGGCTGAGAAGCCAAATGTACCACGAATTTTACTTGTCAACATATGTCTAATAATTCGAGACGTTTTTATGGTGTCAGTACTGATTCAGCTATATTGAAACTGTCACAGAACGTCACAGCCCGGTTAATGAATACGGAGAATCAGTTCAGTGACAGGGTTGTTTTTATCAGAATCGACTGCAAACCAACACCGACAACTATAGTTCAGGTATACATGCCGACGTCGCAAGATGAAGACGAAGAGATAGAGAAAGTAAACGAGTATATGAAAGGGTATTACAGTATGTAAGGATATGAACATGTAATAGTCATACGGGACGGGAATGCCGTTGTAGGGGAAGAAGTAGAAGAAAAGGTTACTGTTGAAGTTCAGCTAGTAATAGCGAACACTGTGTTCAAGAATCACAAAATGAGGAAGTGCACTTGGAAAAGGTCTGTTGATACGGAAGATTTAACTAGATTACATCATGGTTAGATATAGATTCCGAAATCAGATACTGGATTGCAAGGCGTAACCCGGAGCAGATACAAACTAAGATAACAATGTAGTAGTGATTAAGAGTACTTTGAAGTTGAAGAGATTGGCCAGGAAGAAGCAATATCCAAAGAAAAGAAATACAGAAGTACTAAGGAATGACGAGATATGTTTGAAGTTCTCTAAAGCTATAGGTACAGCAATAAGGAATAGGTCAGTTGAAGGGGAATGGATGTTCTGCGAGGAAACAAAGGGTAACAGACGAAATATTTCAGTTTATGAATGAAAGAAGGAAGAACAAAAATATTCAGTCTTGATGATGGCGGCCAGTTGGACAGTCGAAACACCACATTGTCAGGACGGTGCAATGCAGCTGCGTAGCGGAAAAAATATCAAAATTGTTGAAAATCGTTGTGCTGTTATGATGTTGTGATATGGATGAAATTGGTGTACCTCATACTCTTCAGTGAGGAAAATTTCCAGTATTTCGGTTTGGTCAGATATCTGATCCTGTCTTATGTGGGTAAACTTCACAAATAGCCCAAGCTATCTCACGAGAAAATGACGGAAATGAGGCATGAAAGCTCTAACAAAATACACTCCTGGAAATGGAAAAAAGAAGACATTGACACCGGTGTGTCAGACCCACCATACTTGCTCCGGACACTGCGAGAGGGCTGTACAAGCAATGATCACACGCACGACACAGCGGACACACCAGGAACCGCGGTGTTGGCCGTCGAATGGCGCTAGCTGCGCAGCATTTGTGCACTGCCGCCGTCAGTGTCAGCCAGTTTGCCGTGTCATACGGAGCTCCATCGCAGTCTTTAACACTGGTAGCATGCCGCGACAGCGTGGACGTGAACCGTATGTGCAGTTGACGGACTTTGAGTGAGGGCGTATAGTGGGCATGCGGGAGGCCAGGTGGACGTACCGCCGAATTGCTCAACACGTGGGGCGTGAGGTCTCCACAGTACATCGATGTTGTCGCCAGTGGTCGGCGGAAGGTGCACGTGCCCGTCGACCAGGGACCGGACCGCAGCGACGCACGGATGCACGCCAAGACCGTAGGATCCTACGCAGTGCCGTAGGGGACCGCACCGTCACTTCCCAGCAAATTAGGGACAATGTTGCTCCTGGGGTATCGGCGAGGACCATTCGCAACCGTCTCCATGAAGCTGGGCTACGGTCCCGCACACCGTTAGGCCGTCTTCCGCTCACGCCCTAACATCGTGCAGCCCGCCTCCAGTGGTGTCGCGACAGGCGTGAATGGAGGGACGAATGGAGACGTGTCGTCTTCAGCGATGAGAGTCGCTTCTGCCTTGGTGCCAATGATGGTCGTATGCGTGTTTGGCGCCGTGCAGGTGAGCGCCACAATCAGGACTGCATACGACCGAGGCACACAGGGCCAACACCCGGCATCATGGAGTGGGGAGCGATCTCCTACACTGGCCGTACACCACTGGTGATCGTCGAGGGGACACTGAATAGTGCACGGTACATCCATCCGTCATCGAACCCATCGTTCTACCATTCCTAGACCGGCAAGGGAACTTGCTGTTCCAACAGGACAATGCACGTCCGCATGTATCCCGTGCCACCCAACGTGCTCTAGAAGGTGTAAGTCAACTACCCTGGCCAGCAAGATCTCCGGATCTGTCCCCCATTGAGCATGTTTGGGACTGGATGAAGCGTCGTCTCACGCGGTCTGCACGTCCAGCACGAACGCTGGTCCAACTGAGGCGCCAGGTGGAAATGGCATGGCAAGCCGTTCCACAGGACTACATCCAGCATCTCTACGATCGTCTCCATGGGAGAATAGCAGCCTGCATTGCTGCGAAAGGTGGATATACACTGTACTAGTGCCGACATTGTGCATGCTCTGTTGCCTGTATCTATGTGCCTGTGGTTCTGTCAGTGTGATCATGTGATGTATCTGACCCCAGGAATGTGTCAATAAAGTTTCCCCTTCCTGGGACAATGAATTCACGGTGTTCTTAGTTCAATTTCCAGGAATGTACCTTTTACTATGCAGCAGTGACGTGACCACTCGAAACCAATATTCCCTTATTTTACTGAAAACATGATTCACTTATGTGAATGGTGTACCGTATGGTTAAATGATGATGGCGTCCTCTTGGGTGAAATATTCCGGAGGTAAAATAGTCTCCCATTCGGATCTCAGGGCGGGGACTACTCAGGAGTACGTTGTTATCAGGAGAAAGAAAACTGGTTTTCTACGGATCGGATCGTGGAATGTCAGACCCCTTAATAGGGCAGGTCTGATAGAAAATTTAAAAAGGGAAATGGACAGGTTATATTTAGGTATAGAAGGAATTAGTAAAGTTCGGTGGCACCAGGTACAAGACTATTGGTTATGCGAATACAGGGTTATAAATACAAAATCAAATAGGGGTAATACAGGCTTTAGTTTAATAATGAATATAAAAATAGGAGTGTGGGTAAGCTACTGCAAACAGCATAGTGAACGCCTTATTGTGGCCAAGATGGGCACGAAGCCCACACCTTCTGGTATGATTTTTTTTTAAGTAATTTAATTGAAAGCTTTGTTGCTTTGGTAAAAATAAAATTGGTTCTTTTTGTCGTGGCAGAATAAATTACTATTAATCACACCAGATTTGTCGGGGAACAGCAGCAACATGTGTAATTGATCCAGCTTTAAGAAATTCTATTAGCTTTTAGCGGAAAATTCGTGCGGTACTCTCCGACGTTAGAAAAGTCGTGGTGTTCCGTTCGGAGCAGGAGGCGGCTGTCTTTTCTCATTCGCGATATCGAAAATTACTTAAAAATGAACAGAAATTTTCTTTCGGAGGAAGATCGCGCGGAGGAAACAGACAGAAGTTACATGAAAGAAACCTAGGGGACCAACTAATTGGATTTATACGAACATATAAACGGAACTGAAAGAACTTGGAATAAATACTATAACGATGTCGTCACGACAGCCTCCTGTTCCGACAGAACACACGCTGGATCATAAGCTGCATAAATCTTTTAGACAGAAAAGATTATCACAAGTATAATTAATGAAAATAAGGTTGAGAGATTTTCTTTGAAATTAAATAAACTTCAAGGCTTCAAGTATTATATTATGAAACGGAAACTTACATTAACATGGCCACCCATTGCGGCGGTGGAGCGAATTTTCATGATACACATTCTCACTTGTATGTGGCTACATATATTTTTAATCACTTAAACTCTTAAAGTTACAATAAAATGATTATATCAGTATGGAGCACAATACTTTTGCGTCCGACTCGCAACACATTCACAGAAGAACCGCTAGAGAGCGGCGCGGCTCCCTGCAGAAGTAAAAATTGGCAATTGTTATTTTGAAACATAGGTGCATAGTATTTTTTTTTTTTTTTTTTTTTTTTTTTTTACTGATCGATAGCAGCGTATAACAGTTTATAGCTATCGTGATATTCTGC
Source organism: Schistocerca cancellata (assembly GCF_023864275.1). NCBI lineage: Eukaryota > Metazoa > Arthropoda > Insecta > Orthoptera > Acrididae > Schistocerca > Schistocerca cancellata. The sequence continues at coordinate 683,900,382 of NC_064630.1, read as the reverse complement.
GCTTTTCAGGAGTGCGGCAAAGATATCTGGTTACAACATTCATTGGTATATGTTAAACGTTCGCACATACTGACGCGAATACAGAAAAAAAAAACTTTTACATGTTAAAAATCGCAGTGATAAAGGCTGTAATGTCACAACCTACTACAGTAGTACAAGTTTATATGCCAACTAGATTTGCAGATGACGAAGAAATTAAAGAAATCTATGATGAAATAATAGAAATTCTTCAGATAGTGAGTGGGGAAGAAATTTAAACCCAGATAACCCTGACGTCTTTCTGGAAGGACGGCGTCACTCACTGTTGAAATTATTTATTTTTGTGAGTAACGCATTGTTGCAATGGGCTGTGACGCATTGTTATATGAAGTAGGCCCAGTCAGTTGCGCGCTGCGACAGTCAGTTTGACGCTGTCGTTCATAGTGAGTGAGATACTGTGTCTTGAATATAGGGCCTATTTTACCATGGACGAACTGACCGACCTTGTCATTGATGTGTATGTATATTTTCTTTCCTATTGCATCAATAATTCTGAAACTTGTTTTATAATATCTTCAAGTATTAACCTATATTATATACGGGTTCATATTACGATTGAAAGTTTTCGTTAGTTGTAATTCAATAATGTTTTCAACCGTCCTTCCAGAAGGACGTCAAGGTAATATGTTGTCATTTTGTATTCACAGAAAATGATGTAGACTGATGGAACTTTTGGACATGTTAGAATCAAAAGATGAGGAAATACCTAACGCTGGCACGTGTAGTAAGGATTATGAAACGAAAGGTATGGGGTACGGCGTGGTAATGACTTACGTTGACCAGTTACTTCCACATGTTCCATATCGAATATACTTTGATTACCTCTTTAGCAGCGTTGAACTACTGCATGACCTAAAAGAGAGGGGCGTGGAAGCAACAGGAACAATAAGAGGAAACAGTTAAGAATTGTACTCTATCATCTGTAGGTAAAATGATCAAAGAAAATAGAGGATCATATGATGCTTGTTCAGACTCAGCATCCGGGATTTCCATTGTACGTTGGAATGACAACAATGTTGTTACTGTAGCCACCAATTCTGACAGAGTGCAACCACTACGCTCTGTAGCAAGATTTTCCAGGGAACAAATGAAAAGGATTCGCGTGCCTCAACCTAACTTATTACACTCCTACAATACTCATGTGGGAGGCATAGATCGAGCTGACCAAAATGTATCCCTATATGGATGCTCTGTAAGAGGGAAAAAGTGGTATTTCCCGATCATTGCACATTTTATAGTCATTGCAGAGCATAATGCCTGGGATCTTTACACGCACAACGAAGAACCCATAGATCATCTGACATTTCGTCGTCGAATTGTCACTGCAATTCTTGAAAGTAACAGAAAAGTCACTACCAGCAGAGGACGTCCTAGTAACAGGGCAAAACTAGTTTCTAGATTTGATGGAGGAGAACATTAGGTTGCTGAATTACCAACGGACAAGATAACAAAAAAGAGGAAGCAGCAGAAATGTCGAAGTTGCCACAAAAAAACTACTACTATATGCGTAAAATGTGACGAACCACTTCATGTTTGTTGCTTTTTTTCTTATTATACTAGTGCATAAAATATGTGTATAGGTTATTTTCTTCGTTTTTTTGTATTTATTAGCTGTTTTAGCCCATAATTCGAATTTATTTACGTTTATTTGAAAGTATAAAAACCAAAACAAGTTAATTGTGCAATGTCATATACTTTAAAAACATGTTCCCTTATTGTCTTGACGTCCTTGTGGAAGGACGCCCAGTTTTGGAAATACTAAATAAAAATAAATACTCAGAACTGTTTTTACTTTCTTCCTTGCAACCTTTTGAATCATTGTAGATAAGATGTAAAACAATTTCGAAAAAAAAAAAATTCTGGACTATCTGAGTTAATGCTCATGGGTGACTGAAATTCGGTAGTAGGAAAAGGAGGGAGAGAAGGAAACGTAGTAGGTGACTATGGGTTGGGGCTAAGAAATGAAAGAGGAAGTCGCCTGGTGAAATTTTGCACAGAGCACAACTTAATCATAGCTAAAACTTGGTTCAAGAAACATGAAAGAAGGTTGTATTCATGGAAGAAGCCGGGAGATACTGACAGGTTTCAGATAGATTATATAATGGTAAGACAGAGATTTAGGAACCAGGTTTTAAATTGTAACACATTTCAGGGGGCAGCTGTGGACTCTGACCACAATCTATTGGTTATGAAATGTAGATTAAAACTGAAGAAACTGCAAGAAGGTGGGAATTTAAGGAGGTGGGACCTGGATAAACTGACTAAACCAGAGGTTGTACAGAGTTTCAAGGAGAGCATAAGGGAACAATTGACAGGAATGGGGGAAAGAAATACAGTAGAAGAAGAATGTTTAGCTCTAAGGAATGAAGTAGTGAGGGCAGCAGAGTATCAAGTAGGTAAAAATACGAGGGCTAGAAGAAATCCTTGGGTAACCGAAGAAATATTGAATTTAATTGATGAAAGGAGAAAATATAAAAACGCAGTAAGTGAAGCAGGCACAAAGGAATACAAACGACTCAAAAGTGAGATCGACAGGAAGTGCAAAATGGCTAAGCAGGGATTGCTAGCGGACAGATGTAAGGATGTAGAGGCTTATCTCACTAGGGGTACCATAGATACTGCCTACAAGAAAATTAAAGAGACCTTTGGAGAAAAGAAAAACCACCTGTATGAATATCAAGAGCTCAGACGGAAACCCAGTTCTAAGCAAAGAAGGGTAAGCAGAAAGGTGGACGGAGTATATAGAGGCGTCTATTCAAGGGTGATGTACTTGAGGGCAATATTATGGAAATGGAAGAGGATGTAGATGAAGATGAAATGGGAGATATGATACAGCGTGAAGGGTTTGACAGAGCACTGAAAGACCTGAGTCGAAACAACGGCCCCTGAGTCAGGTTCGAATCCTGCCCTGGGCATGGGTGTGTGTGATGTCCTTAGGTTAGTTAGGTTTAAGTAGTTCTAAGTTCTAGGCGACTGATGACCACAGATGTTAAGTCCCATCGTGCTTAGAGCCATTTTCAGCGCCGGGAGTAGATAACATTCCATTGGAACTACTGACGGCCTTGGGAGAGCCAGTCATGACAAAACTCTACCATCTGGTGAGCAAGATGTATGAGACAGGCGAAATACCTTCATACTTCAAGAAGGATATGATAATTCCAATCCCAAAGAAATCAGGTGTTCACAGATGTGAAAAATACCGAACTATCAGTTTAATAAGTCACAGCTGCCAAATACTAACTCCAATTCTTTACAGACTAATGGAAACCTGGTAGAATCCTACCTCGGGGGAGATCAGTTTGGATTCCGTAGAAATGTTGGAACACGTGAGGCATTACTGAACCTACGACGTATCTTAGAAAATGGATTAAGGAAGGGCAAACCTACCTGTCTAGCATTTTTAGACTTAGAGAAAACTTTTGACAGTGTTGACTGGAATACTCTCTTTCTAATTCTAAAGGTAGCATGGGTAAAACACAGGGATCGCAAGGCTAATTACGACTTGTACAGAAAGGAGATGGCAGTTATGAGAGTCGAGGGGCATGAAAGTGAAGCAGCGATTGGGAAAGGAGTGAGAAAGTGTTGTAGTCTCTCCCCGATATTATTCAATCTGTATATTCAGCAAGCAGTAAAGGAAACAAAATAAAAATTCGATGTAGGTATTAAAATCCATGGAGAAGAAATAAGAACTTTGAGGTTCGCCGATAACATTGTAATTCTGTCAGAGACACCAAAGGACTTGGAAGAGCAGTTGAACGGATTGGACAGTATCTTGAAAGGCGGATGTAAGATGAACATCAACAAAAGCAAAACGAAGCTAATGGAATGTAGTCGAGTTAACTCGGTTGATGGTGAGGGAGTTAGATTAGGAAATGAGACGCTTAAAGTAGTAAAGGAGTTTTGCTATTTGGGGAGCAAAATAACTGATGATGGTCGAAGTAGAAAATGGTTCAAATGGCTCTGAGCACTATGGGACTTAACATCTGAGGTCATCAGTCCCCTAGAACTTAGAACTACATAAACCTAACTAACCTAAGGACATCACACACATCCATGCCCGAGGGAGGATTCGAACCTGCGACCGTAGCGGTCGCGCGGTTCCAGACTGAAGCGCCTTTAACCGCGTGGCCACACTGGCCGGCGGTCGAAGTAGAGACGATATAAAATGTAGACTGGCAATGGCAAGGAAAGCGTTTCTGAAGAAGAGATATTTGTTAACAACGAGTATAGATTTAAGTGTCAGGAAGTCGTTTCTGAAAGTATTTGTATGGAGTGTAGCCATGTATGGAAGTTAAACATGGACGATAAATAGTTTAGACAAGAAGAGAATAGAAGCTTTCGAAATGTGGTGCTACAGAAGAATGCTGAATATTAGATGGGTGGATCACATAACTAATGAGGAGGTATTGAATAGAATTGGGGAGAAGAGGATTTTGTTTCACAACTTGACAAGAAAGAGGGACCGGTTGGTAGGTCATGTTCTGAGGCATCAAGGGATCGGCAATTTAGCATTGGAGGGCAGCGTGGAGGGTAAAAGTCGTAGAGGGAGACCAAGAGATGAATACACTAAGCATATTCAGAAGGATGTAGGTTGAAGTAAGTACTGGGAGATGAAGAAGCTTGCACAGAATAGAGTAGCATGGAGAGCTGCATCAAACCCGTCCCAGCACTGAAGACCACAACAACAACAACATGTGTGTGACCCACTGACAGAGATATACCGACGATTCTTTCTGTTGTTTCCTCTTATGTCGAGTACACCATGCTGTTTAGGAGCTATAGTATATAAAACCCCAAATTATGTCTCTCGATTTTAATTTAGAAAAATGTTTCATTCGACGGTTCTGACGATGGAGTATCATAATAGAAGCGTCGTCAAACTGAAAGACTAAATATCTGTCTTCACTATGTATTGTCAGATTGCAATGTTTCTCTCAAAAGAGAGGTAGCCTAGACAGCAAGAAAGGTTTGTCAGAATAGCTTTCTTGTTTGCATACATTTTATTTCTGTGGACGATGGTGAGTAGAAACGAATATTTATTATAAAATGTCTCCCAAGAAACAAATGAAAATGTTAAAATGTTGACTCGGAGGTTTGTGGCAAGTCTCTTCCCATTACTAAATCAGTACAGGATCTCAAAAAGCTGCAAACAATGCCATTCACGTCGAGAGATTACGGAATGAATAACTATTACAACCGACTCAGAATCAGCGAGCTGCTGTTCTGTCATTTAGTTGCGTTTTCACGAAAAGAAATGGGAAACAGTGTGTTGTTCACAAAAGGTTGAAACATTTTTATTTTATCCATACAGCACACGATCCACTTATGGTTCTTGCTGAGTGTAAACTATTCACAAAACTCGTATAATAGTGTAAAAGATGCTGAAAATGTGTATTTTGTATGAAATGTAGAAATACCTTCTGCCGCATTCCCGAATCATAGACGTTGCAGCAGCGGCGTGCTCATGTCGTTGGATGATAAAGGTACAGTCACATCATTGGTGTAGCCAAGTAGTAAATGTATGTGTGAAGAGGACAGACTACTGAGAAGTAGGAGCAGCGTTTCCAATAGTAGAAGGGCTAACACCCTGAATGATTGATTTGGCCGTCTAGTAGAGGAATGTGTGAATAGGAGGGGCTACTGAAACGTAGCAGCAGTGTTTCCAGTAGTAGCACGGCCAACACTCTGAATGATTTATTTGGCCTTGTAGCATAAACCATCAGACCATTTTTCTTCTGGTATTGCAAACTGCTAAAAGCAAGGAGAAATTACAGTGGTTGTAGTTTCCGATTACAAACGTCTCTGCTACGTGGTTTAATTATTATGACATTCTCTTGGCTACAATATTTCGCAAGTGAAATAGTCTTCCAATGGAATATCTGGGCTTCGGCAACTGAGATTTGGCGTTATACATGTTGTTGCGTGATATTTGAGATGTAGTGCGACTTAGTGAAGGGCGGTGGCAGGATCTTTGGTCAGGTTGTAAGATACATTCTCTTTTCTTTTTTTGTCAGTAATCACTCTACTGACTGGTTTGACGCGGCACGCCACTAATTTCTCTCCTGCGCCAAACTCTTCATCTCAGAGTAGCTCTTGCAACCTACGTCCTCAATTATTTACCGGAATTATTCCAATCTCTGTCTTAGTATACAGCTTTTGCCCTGTACAGCTCCCTCTAGTAAAATGGAAGTTATTCCCTGATGTCTAACAGATGTCCTATCATCCAGTCCTTTTCGTTGTTATTGTTTTCCACATATTCCTTTCTTCTCCAGTTCTGCGCAGAATCTCCCCGTTATTTACCGTATCAGTCCACCTAATTTTCAACATTCGCCTCCAGCACCACATCTCTAACGTGTCGGTTATCTTCTGTTCCGGTTTTCCCACAGTCCACGTGTCATTACCATACATTGCTTTGTTCCAAACGTAAATTCTCAGAAATTTGTTCCTCAAATTAAGGCCTATGTTTGACACCACTGAACTTTTAATTGTCCAAGAGTGCTATTCTTGCCAGGGCTAAATTTCTTTTGTTGCCGTACTTGCTCCGTCATCGGTTTTGTGCCGATAAATCCTGATGTTAAGTTTCACGCTGCTCTCATTACTTTTGTCTTTCGTCGATTTACTCTCAATCCATTTGCTGTACTGATTGGACTGTTCATTCCATTCATCATTTCATGCAATTCTTGTTCACAGTCACTCAGGATTGTAACGCAATCAGCGGATCATGTAATTGATATCCCTTCACCTTGCATTTAATTCCACTCGTGAACCTTTCCTTTATTTCCATCAGAGCTTCTTCGATGTACAGATTGAACAATAGCGTCAAAAGTCTACATCCCTGCCTTGCACCTTTTTTAATCCGAGCATTTCGTTCTTGGTCGACAACTCTTATTATTCACTCTTTCTCTTGTGCCTGTTGTATATTACCCGTCTCCCACTAGAGCTTACCCCTATTTTTATTAGTATTTAGAACATCTAGCACCATTTTACATTGTCAAACGCTATTTCCAGGTTGAGAAATCCTATGACCGTTTCTTGATTTTTCTGTAACCTTGCTTCCATTATCAACTGCAACGTCAGATTTGCCTCTCTGATTCCTTTACCTTTCCTAAAGCCAACTGATCGTCATCTGACAAATCCTGAATTTCCTTTCTTCTGTATATAACTCTAGTCAGCAACTTGGATCCATCAGATGTATAGCTGATAGTACGATAATTCTGGCACTTGTCAGTTCTTGTACTCTCCGGCATTTTGTGGATGAAATTTTTTTCCGAACGTAAGATGGCGTGTCGCCAGACTCATACATTGTACACATGAACGTGAATAATAGTTCAGTTACCACTTCCTCCAATTAATTTAGAGATTGTGAGGGAATGTTGTCTATGTCTTCTGCCTTATTTCATCGTAAGTCTTCCAAAGCTCTCATCAATTCTGATTCTAATACTGGATCCCCTAACTCTTCTAAATCGACTCATGTTCTTCTTCTTTCACATCAGACAAATCTTCTCCCTCATACAGGCCTTCAGTGTACTCTTTCTACCTATCCGCTTACTCCTCTGCAATTAACAGAGGAATTGCCGTTGCACTCTTAATGTTACCATCGTTACTTTTAATTTAACCGAAGGTTGTTTTGATTTTCCTGTCTGCTGAGTCAGTCCTTCCGACAATCGTTTCTTTTTCGATTGCTTTACAGTATTCATGTAGCCATTTCGTCTTAGCTTCCCTGTATATTGCCAATGGCCTTGCCGCAGTGGTAACACCGGCTCCCCTCAGATTCCAAGGTTAATCATTGTCGAGCTCGGCTAGCACTTGGGTGGGCGACCATCAAGTCTGCCGAGCGTTGTTGGCAAGCGGGGTGCTCACAGCCCTTGTGAGGCAAACTGCGGAGCTACTTCACTGAGAAGTAGCGGCTCCGGTCTCGTAAAGTGACGTGTATTGACCGCATGCCCTTCCATATCCACATCCAATGACGTCTGTGGGCTGAGGATAATACAGCGGTCGGTCGGGACCATTAGGCCTTCCAAGGCCTGTTCGGACGGAATTTAGTTTTTTTCCTGCATTCCCCATACGTTTCATTCCTCAGTGACTTGTATATCTGTATTCCTGAATTTCCCTAGACTTTGTTTTTCTTCGTTCTTTCATCGATCATCTAAAGTATTTATTCTGTTACTCATGGTTTCTTCGCTGTTACCTTCTTGGTGCCGATGTATTTCTTTCCAATTTCTGTGATTGCCCTATTTAAAAATTACCATTCCTCTTCAACTGTACTCCCTACTGAGCTATTAATTATTGCTGTATCTACAGCCACAGAGAACTACAAACGTGTCTCGTCATTCTTTAGCTCTTCTGAATCCCATTTCTTTGTGTATTGTCTCTTACTGACTAATCTCGCAAACTTCAGGCTACTGTTTATCAAAAGATGGTTCAAATGGTTCTGAGCACTATGGGACTTAACAAATGGTTCAAATGGCTCTGAGCACTATGGGACTGAACTTCTTTGGTCATCAGTTCCCTAGAACTTAGAACTACTTAAACCTAACTAACCTAAGGACATCACACACATCCATGCCCGAGGCAGGATTCGAACCTGCGACCGTAGCGGTCGCGCGGTTCCTGACTGTAGTGCCTAGAAACGCTCGGCCACACCGGCCGGCATTGTTTATCATTACTACTCTCTGATATGCACCTTTATCTGCTTCTGAGTACGCCTTACATTCGAGTACATGATTTCAGAATTTCGGCCAGACCATGATGTACTCTAACTGAAATCTTTTCGTTTCTCCCTGCCTGTACCAAGTATACCTCCTCCTCTTGCGATTCTTGTACAGAGTAGTGGCCATTACTAGCTGTAATTTATTATAGAACTCATTCAGTTTTTCTCCTCACTCATTCCTTGTCCCAACCCCATATTATCAGGTAATATTTTCTTCTATTCATTCCCTTAAAACTGCATTTCAGTCCCCCATGACTATTAGAGCTTCAGTTCTCTTTACGTACTTCATTACTCTTCAACATCCTCATATACCTTCTCTATCTCTCCATCTTCAGCTGGCGACGTCGGCAACACCGAGCTAAGTGGCACAGTGGTTGACACGCTGGGCTCGCATTTGGGAGGACGACGGTTCAAATTCACGCTCGGCAACCTGAATTACTTTTTCCGTGGTTTCCCTACATCACTTCACGCAAACGCCGTGATGGTTCCTCGAAAAGGGCAAGGCTGACTTCCTTCCTCACTCTTACTTAAACCGATAGAATAGATGACTTCGCTGTTTGGTCCCTTCCCCCAAATCAAGCAACCAACCAACGTCGGCATGTATATCCGTACTATGGTTGTCAATGTTTGTTTGCTGTTGATTCTGATATGAACAACCCTATCACTGAACTGTTCACAGTAACACACTTTCTGCCTTGCCTTCTTATTCATGATGTATCCTACTCGCAATATACTATTTTCTGTTGCTGTTGATATTACTCTATACTCATCTGACTAGAAATCCTTGTCTCCTTTCCATTTCACTTTACTGACCCCTACCATATTTAGAGTGAGCCTTTGCATTTCTCTTTTCAGATTTTATAGCTTCCCTACAATTTTCAAACTTCTTACATTCCACGCCCCGTCTCGTAGAACGTTATCCTTTTGTTCGTTAATCAATCTTTTTCTCATTGCCACCTCCACCTTGTCCATCACATCCCCGAGATCCAAACGGGGGACTATTCAGGGATCTTCTTCCAGTGGAGAGGTCATCATGACACTTTTTCAATTATAGGCTACCTGTGCTGTGGATAATCTTTATGTGTCTTTAATTCAGTGGTTTCCATCGCCTTCTGCATCCTCGTGTTGTTGATAGTTGCTCGTTCTTCCGCCTAGAGGGGCAGTTTCCCACCCCAAGGAAAAAAAAGGTGCCCTGAACCTCTGTCCACTCCTCTGTCCTCCTTGACAAGGCCGTTGACGAATGAGGGTGGCTTCTTATGCCGGAAGTAAGGTGTCTACGCTTGGTAAAATGAACTGAATGGATTAAAAATCACCATAGAATCTTGTCCTGATGAAACTGATTTCTCTTTTTCAAGCTTTGACCCATAAAATAATTTTACTGCGCAATCTGACTTCCATAACAATCTTAATTGGGCGTTATAAGTTGTCTGTTAAGCAATACTGCACAAATTCACTTTCACAAAGTTCAGACTTGATGCCCTATGTGTTCGATACGTTACACTTCACAGGGAAAGCTAGTGTAAAGACCAAGCAGGATTCTTTAATATAATCCAGAGCACCTTCACGCAGCGAAGCTGAGACAATATGTTTTCAACACATATAATATTGAACATGACACCACCGCTGCTGATCCGAAGTTCTCTCAATTTCTAGAACCTGTAAGAAATCAACTACAATCATGCATGCTATCTTCCATTTTTGAAAAATCAGTGTAACCCTAGGATATTTCCCATGGAAATAACGTTAGTGCTCTTGGTACAGAATTGTATTTAGTAATTGTTACTGCGTGATACAAATGCACGAAGCCACATGTCATTCAAAGAGAGGTTTCCTTAAAAGTCTGCTCTCGTATTTAATTTGCTGCGGGAATGTGATGTAATTGAATGGAAGAGATTTTGTGATAACTAATGTTTATTGTGAAAACAAAACATACCTATAGTCTAAGAAGTTGCCTCATAGTAAATAACAGAAAAGCCACCTGGCACCCCTAGCCACGATCAGACGAAGACTTAACTCACAAAGTAGTTTTGAAACTAACAAAACGCATGAAACCTCTGATGGATGAAATACCTGTTTCGTGTGATCAGTTACGTGGAAAATACACCGCGCAAAGAAAACGGAAACAGATCTAAATTAATTCTAAGTGCTAGTTACACTCGGCTGGGGCCCCTGCTTCAGTACTAAAGCAATTTTTCATCCCATTTTTGTCGGAAAATTACTAATTATACAATAATGTTACCCTGCCTTCCAGAGCATACGCACGAAGAAATATTATGTGCAATACTCGGATTAACCTCTTATATACAAACCCAAGGCTGTGTTCATATGTCAGTCTCCTTCCTCCTCAGTGTAATTCAAAGTAGTACCCTCATAATCACACATAACACACGCATGCAAAATGCACACCACCAACCGCCATACCCGAGACGAATAGAACAGAACGAAGGAAGCTTGTTTTCCTCTGAACTTGCAAGAGATGTGGACAGTAACTGCGTGTTGAATTCATATTGTACGACCCCTCACTCAGCTCAAAGGTCTTTGTGAATACAAAGTAGCGCTGCAGAAGTGGAAACGACGACAAGGATAATCAACCAGAGGCTGCAGATGACAAACATTGTTGGCGAGTAACAGACGCGTTAAAAAATGATGCTTGGATGTTCACAAGTAGTAATAGACAACTTACAAGGTGAGTAGAGGGTTATCAACACAAAATCGTATAGGGTTAACGTAATAGTAAGTCTCATAATGAATAACGGAACAAGAATGCTGATAAACTATGACTATCTTTGCGAGTGCATTATCATGCGGCATCACATCGTACTCTGCGAACAATGGTGCGAATATACACGGTGTGCGGAAATAACCGTTAGAAATTTCTAGGACTTTTAACAGGTAGTGAGTAAACAATACTTTGAATAGGACCCATGTCCGGAAATGTCGTCCAGTGACGCTACAGAGCGTCAAAGTGGTAGTCGCTGATGCCTGTAAGTGTGTGTGTGTGTATACAGAACTATTACATGATGGTTTTGCAGACTTTGTTGTATAATGGAAAAGGATAAAGGTATGAATTTGAGATAACGGTACCTGTAGCGGAAACGGAAGAGTCTAAAGTTAACGCGAAAAGGGATCTGATACCTTTGAGAGTGGAATAATCACTGAAGAGCCAAAGAAACTGATACACCAGCCTTATATCGTATAGGTCCCCCGCGAGCGCAAATTAGTGCCGCAACACGACGTGGCATGGATTGGAAGAATGTCTGACGTACTGATGGAGGGAACTGACACCATCAATCGTGCAGGGCTGTCCATAAATCCGTTCTCTTCTGAACAGCACTTTGCAAGTCATCCCAGATATGCTCAATAATGTCCATGCCTAGGGAGTTTGATGACCAGCGGAAGTATTTAAGCTCTTAAGGCTGTTCTTGGAACCACTCTGTAGCAATTATGGGTGTTTGAGATTTCTCATTGTCCTGCTGGAATTGTCCAAGTGCGTCAGAATGCACAATGGACATGAATGGATCCAGGTGATCAGACAGGATGGTTACGTAGTGTCATCTGCCAGAGTCGTATCTAGACGTATCAGAGGTCCCATATCACTCGATATGCACACGCACTACAAAATGACAGAGCCTCCACCAACCGCGGCTGACTTGCAGGGGCCATGGATTCATGATGTTGTCTCCATACCCGTACACGTCCATCTGCTCGATACAAATTGAAACGAAATTCGTTCTACCAGGTAACATGTTCCCGGTCATCAACAGCCAGTGTCGGAGTTGACGGGTCGATGCGAGGTATAAGGCTTTATGTCGAGCAATCACCAAGGATACAAGAGTGAGCCTTCGTCTCCGAAAGCCCATATCGATGATGTTTCGTTGAATGGTTCGCACGCTGACACTTGTTGATGACCCACTACTGAAATCTGCAGCAATTAGCGGCAGTGTAGCATTTCTGTCTCGTCGAACGATTCTCTTCAGTCGTTGTTGGTCCCGTTCTTGTAGGATCTTTTTCCGGCCTCAGCAATGTCGGAGATCTGATGTTTTACCGCATTCCAGATATTCATGGTACACTCGTGAAGCCGGCCGGAGTGGCCGAGCGGTTCTAGGAGCTACTGGTCGCAGGTCCGAATCCTGCTTCTGGCATGGATGTGTGTGATGTCCTTAGGTTAGTTAGGTTCAAGCAATTTGAACACTCGTGAAATGGTCGTACAGAAAAATCCCCACTTCATCGCTAAATCGGAGGTGCTGTGTCCCATCGCTCGTGCGCCGACTATACAACCAAGTTCACTTACATCTCTATAACCGGCTATCGTAGTAGCAGTAACGGATCTAACAACTACGAAACATACTCGTCTTACGTAGCCGTTACCGACCGCAGCGCCGTATCCTGCCTATTTGCATAACTCTGTATTTTGAATACACTTGCTTACTGCAGTTTCTATTGCGGTTCATTGAAGCAGTGCTAATATTATTGATAAGACTGCAGGGTAAGCAACTTACAGATGTGGCAGCGTGGGCCAAAACAAGAAAGAATGTCTAGTAAAAATGGGCTTTGAGCACTTGTTCAATAGGGAAAATTTGTTTGACCGTAGCGAAGATGAAAACGTGCCCACAGCTCCTCTAATGTGTATTTCGTAGCTCATGTTTAGTGGACATTTTTGTCTTATTTTCGTACATTCTATCACCTCTAAAAGGTGCCTACCCTAACACGCTTAGCATTAACAGTACCACTACATGTATTCCATTGTGAGGCAATGAGAACGGTTTCCGCTTATAACTTTCGACTCGTCCCACTGTAGGGACCCCCAATTCAAACTGATACATTTATCCTTCTCCATCGTGCTAGAAAATTTTGGCCATCGTCACGGAGTTGCCCTGTGTACACATATATTTACAGGCGCCGGCGCCAACAGTTTTGCGGTCTGTTGCTTCATTGGAGGGTGTTTCCGGACGTAGGTTTAATCAAAATATTATGTACTCACTTCCCTCTACAAGTCCTAGAAGTTTGCAACGGGAATTTCTGAACATACTGTATGAGTAGCTGGGTGCATCATGTGATCGCGAGTGCGCATGCTCGCATGTAAACCATGACCCGCATCACCGGGGTGGATGTGCCCCTAGGCCTTTCCAGCACAGCGCCCGCCTGACAGCTGCGGCTGACAAAGCAGGCGGTATACTGTGGCTGAGGGCGATTCGGTGACTGAGCACTGTACGGTCGTCGGAGCAGAGGGAAATGGTGAACGATCACGAAGCAGGCTTACGGTGGACGTGAGTAATACTAGTTGACAAGCTGACAACGTAGGAGCACTGTGTCTGATATTAATGCGTTCCGAGAGTACGCTCAAAACAGTTTCAATAAAACCACAGATTCATTTGTTAGTACTGAAATAAATTAAGAGCGCGGGCAGATTAAGCAAGACCCAATATTCTAACATTGTAACGGCGAAAAGTAATACGTCACATAAACGTATTCTCGTAGAGTTCTATAACCGTAGGTTCAAACCACCGCTGAGATTGGAATTTCCGTGGTGGTCGTGTCCTGAATTGAAGGTACGGAGCGTATGGTGTAAAAGAATTCTACTTTGAGAAAGATGTGTATGTCTTTCCGAATATCTACCTACTCTGTATTACGACAGACTGACACTATTCACAGTTTTACTGAGAATGCAATACACGTGAATGGCCTAGTTGCTGTCACTGCTCTCAATGACATGCATGAGGCTTCTTGTACAGTTCTCCGACATGCAACCCTCTACAGGTGTTCCCTGAGCAGAAAATAGCACGCAGGCCATAGATCCGTTGTCTTGAGGCTATAATGCAATAAACAATAGCTCAGTCGGCAGTTCAGTTGAAAAGGAATGGACAACTCTAAAACGTGAGGAGGAAGGATAAATATAAGTACAAAGAAGGTAACTGCGAAATAAAGCATGGATAACAGAAGAAATACTTCTGCTGATGGACGAAAAAAGAAAGGAGAGAAACATTCAGGGAAATTCAGGAAAACACAAATGCAAATCACTTAGGAATGAAATAAATAGGAAGTGCAGGGAAATACGGCGAAATGGCTACATGAAAAATGTGAAGGAATGGAAAAATAAACTGTCTCAAGGACTGACACACCTTTTAGAAAAGTAAAAATAACCATGGGTGAAATTAAGTACAAGGTTGGTAGCATTAACACTACAATGCGACTTCCACTGTTAAATACAGAATGGAGCCAAATACGTCGAAGAAGTAGATTGAGGACCCCTATGAGCGGGAGGAATTATCTGATGACGTGGTAGAAGAAGAAACAAGAGTTGATAGAGACGAGACAGGTGATCCAGTATTAGACCAGAATTTAAAAGAGCTTTTGAAGACTTAAAATAAAATAAGGCAGCAGCAATATATAATATGCCATCGGAATTTCTAAAATCATTGAGGGAAATGGCCACAAAACGCTTACTGATGTTTGTGCGTATAGTGTATGAGACTGGCGATATACCATCAGCTTTTCGGTGAAAACATCATCCATACAATTCACAAGGTTGAAAGGTTAGACAAGTGCGAGAATTAGCTTAACCGTTTGTGCATCCATGTTGCGAACAAGAATAATATACACAAGAATGTAGAAGTAGGTTGAGGAGCTGTTAGATGACAATCAGTTTCGCTTTAGGAAAGGTAAGGGCAACAGAGACATAGATCTGATATTGCGGCTGATACGGGAAGCAAGACTGGAGAAAGATCAAGACACATTCGTAGGATTTGTCTACCTGGAGAATGCGTTTGTTAACGTAAAATAGTATAGCAAGATGTTCGAAATCCTGAGAAAAATAGGGATACGCTATAGGAAAAGAAGGATAATATACACTACGTTCGAAATCCTGAGAATAATAGGGATAGACTACAGGGAAAGGTGAGTAACACACAATATGTACAAGAACCAAATGTGAACAATAAGTATGGAAGACAAGGAAGAAGTGGCCTGATTAGGAAAGATGTTAGAGAGAGATGCAGTCAAAACATTGAAGAAGGAATGACAGAATTAAGAGAAAGGTTCAAAAGTCGGGTTCAAATTCAACGTGAAAGAATATCTATGAAAAAATTCGCTGATAACATTGCTATTCTCTGTGAAAGTGATGGAGCTTTATAGGATATGATGAATCAAGTGAACAGTCGAAGGAGCAAAGGATACGGATCTAGAGTAAATCGAAGTAAGACGAAACTAATAACAAATAGCAGAATTGAGGCCAGCGAGAGACTTAACATCATAATTTGTCATCAGGAAGTACGTCAATTTAAGGAGTTCTGCTACCTACGCGGCAAAGTAATCCAAGACGGACGGAGCAAGCAGGGCATAAAATCAACTAGCACTGGCTAAAAGGGCACTCCTGGCCAAGACAGGCCTATTAGTATCAAACATAAATCTTAATTTAAGGAAGAAATTTATGAGAATATACGTTTCGAGCATAGCATTATGTGACAATGAGACGTGGACTATGAGAGAGCTGGAACAGAAAATATTTAGGATTTAGTACTACGGAAGAATGTTGAAAATTAGGGTACTGGTGAGTGAAACGCAGAAACGGAGCTTAAAGGAATACAAGGAAAACATTGACAAGAAGGGACAGGATGATTGGATATGTGTTAAGAGATCTTGGAATAACTTCCATGGTATCAGAGGAAGCCATAGGGGGTACAAACTGTAGAGGAAGACAGAGATTAGAATACATCCAGCAAATAATTGAGGACATAGCTTGCAAGTCCTGCACTTAGAAGAAAAAGGTTGTTACAGTATAAGACGTTGTGGCCAATCGCATCGAACCGTTGAGAAGACAAATGACTTATTAAAAAAATTGTTGGTGAGGAAATATATTTCTTAAATGAATGATTCTTACACGGTTTTGGTATCCCACTTGTATTTACTCTAGCAGGACAAGACAAACTGCGAATTACAATCTCTGTTCCCTGTCTGTTTAAAAATTCGCATTTGGTTAATAATTTCACAAGTTCTCTCTCTGAACACCATTAATTGATCAATATTCGCTTATTCTTTTGGAAATTCTAGAATTGACACTTCTTTATAGTAGCTGAGTAAAACCAAACACACCAAACAACTGAGTGATTAGAGGACGCCAAACGGTCATAAGGACGCATAGTTTATGCGAGACCATCAGACACCCGAAGTCCTTCGTCTGCCTTTTCGTTTGGCTTTCGTTCTTAGTTTTGTTTATTATTATGACTTCTGAAATGAATTGGCGATTGTCTGCTATTTAGAGGTGCTTAAATTTAGTACATAGTTTTTATAATATTAATGATAGGAAATTTGCGTTTTGGAGCGCTGCCTCCAAACACAGCAACCAAGCACACTAATTGTATACATTCCGGGAGGTCTTTCCCACGAAAGACGTAACCGCATACCGTCTGCTACTTGTATCTCACATCACTTATTACGTCGTCTGCTTAATGCTGCAAGGTCAATTGCTCTGAAGAGAGAATCTTGGAGCTAGATGTGATGCCGTCTTAGGCCACAAATATTACAGATCTCCTTCCTTTCGAGCTTTCCTAAAATTGTGACACTCAACTTGGGAGTAAGTAAACTTTACCAGTTGTGAATTAAGTTAAAAGCAAGGGTCTCTCAACAACCGTCCTATCCCAGTAACCCGATATTTTGACACTATTTTTTCAAAGATAATAATTTTTTAAACATTGCTGGACACAGTCAGGAAAAATTTCTCGAAATGGTCCTGCCGATAATCTACCCATTATTCTGTTACATGTCCGTGAATAAATATGCCTGTGGTACAAGTGTTTATAGTGTTTCCTAATCGCTGTTCTACCGGAAATATGCGGAAGGCTAAGTATTGTCGCAGACTGTTTTGCATTGCTAGTGACAAAGGAATTACTGTACCGGTTTCCGTAAGAATACTGCCATATACGACCTGTAATGTAAATCAGTTCACCAAACTAACAACAGTAAATAAACTCTCTTTTGCCTCGCATAAGTGTTTCAGGATCAATAATTAGACGAAACTTATATTTGACGAACCTCTATATGATATTCATTGTTCATCCACTAAAGTAAATTCTCGTTATATCGTCATCCAACTACCCTGATAGGTGCAACATACGCAATAATCATATTTTCTTTTCCACTTTGAAAATGGTGATTGCGCTTCTTTCGGTTTCGTTAACTCCTTCTGCAACAAAATTCCATCGAGAATCATACGGTAAAAAATTTATTTTGCGGTCCTATGTGACAAATTTTTTCACATCTGTTCTTTTATGGAAGTTATATGATAATTATCGTGTGTCCTGCATATATAGCACATTTAAAGTACTGTCGTGGAAGATCGTATAGTGAACTCATCTCGTCGGTTCGAAACAAAAGAGAAAGTACTCCAACATTTAATGGAGCAGCACTGGTTGTTCCGCCACTTCTGACTACGACTAACTGCGGCCAAAGTTCTCGGAACGGACGACGAAGTTCTTATGATTAACAATACTTTCCCCAGAGCACGTCCACCAATTGAAAGACTCGGCCATTATTAATCAGCGCAGTAATGAGGCGGCAGCCGTCGCAGCGCTGACACAACATGAAATAATCGCTCTTTGGCCATGCCGGGGATTTTAATTAGATGGAACTTCTGCCTTCTCGGGAAATTAGTTCGGAGATTACACATTTCTTACATTTTTTAAGCCAGCTTAATTAAGAAAGCTGTGTCTTTCGCAGAGATTTACTGAAGTGTCGATTGTGTCTGCATTTCGGATGTAACTACCAGTAGTTTATCTGGGTTATCTTGCTTACAAAATCACAATATTTACTTCCAATCCGATAAGTGACATCTGGAACAGGTACTAATTCATATAAGTTTGCACAACTGGTCATTGTGTATGCTCCTTAGGATACGAACAGAATAAACCCTAAGATTACTGTGCTAGTTGATTAAATGATGAGTAGTCGCAGGTACTAAATATTCATACATAGGATTTGTACAAAAAGACATACAAGCGGAATTACAAAGTGGACCATGTAGCTTTTCCGGCACTTGCAGGCATACCATTCGCTCCCAAGCATCACTTCAAGGATAATCTTAGGTCATGTATGACGTGAGAGGTGGAGTGATGTACAGACAATCTTTTATTTATTGACATCATTTTATATGTCACTCGGATTTGCTTGACAATTATAACAGCGACAGTCGCAAGGGGAGGGTCTGACAAGTGCGACACCGATTTTGATTAAATCTTGCAAGGACTATCCATATTGAAAATAAAGAGAGAAATATTTCGCCTTTTTTATATACACACCTTTGTTTTGAAAAAGAAATCGAGGTCAAAGTTGATGACGGAACATAATATTTTCAATGCAGTAAATCGGCCGATCGTCTAAAAATAAAGACCTCTTTATTAAAGTATAATGAGGGGCAAAGTTAATTATGTTAGAGTTATTAAGGTTTTTGTGTTTTAAAGCTGTAGCGATGATGGTATTTGCGTTTTAATGCTGTAGCGATGGTTCCCGTCTTCCTACGTGGCCAGCAGTGCAAGGTTGACTGTCGAGGCAGGAGCTACCACCAAACGACTAGTTCTTTTTTCGGTTCTTGGTCGTGTTTTTTTCCCCCTTAGGCATTTTTTTTTCGTAGTATCTTAAAATATTTTCATAATTGGAATTGCTCTCATTGCCTTTTTCTGAATTAAAACATTTTTAGGTATGATTAATAGTCAAATAAGTACATATGAACAATTCAAAGTAATTGGCATTGTGTTGTATCCAAGATGCTACTCCAAGCGGGTGTATAATGAATGTACGCAACGGAGAATGAAACACGCTAAAATGAAGATCTAGCCCAGTCTAACTACCCCCTGAAGCAGATCTTAGGATCTCTTAGTTCTATAAATTATAATCTGAACCTGAAAGAATGATGAAGGCAAGTAATCCTACTAAACGATAAACGTTGTTCCTGCTTATATATTTATTGTCGATTAAGAAAAATTTTACATTACAAAGCATACATTTCCTAAGTAAAATTGCTAATCAATTGCCCAACTGTGCCCCTTATTATGACTGCACGCTCTAGTATCAATAACGCGAAATGAGTAATATCATGGAAGAGCTCCAGCCACAAATAAACTCTTTCAAACACTAGGACGGCAGAAGGCTGTCCTATGACTAAGGAACTCTAATACTGTCTTCTCCTTTCTGTGTTCTACAGACGAGAAACACGAACTCCCAGCCACAAGAACGAAGTTCAGATAACGTTTCAACGTAAGTATAGGCAGAGGAAGTGCTGTCAATTACTAAACGCTGCGTACTCAACGACAACTTCCAACCCGGAGGCGAAGTCCAGAATCGTATAGGTTCGCAACAGTACACCGCCTAACTGTTCTAACCATGAACTGTCCTGAGAGCAAGGACAGCAAGTCCGTCAGTATCAACAAAACTGGTATCAAGCGACCGTTCACAACGGAAGACCTCGTCTCTCCACCGCTGGCTTCCCAGCAATTCTCAGCTCCCCACCATCGTAATTCCGAAAACGAGTCAAATTCCCGTAACCACGGAATATTCTCCCTCTTTACAGATTCTTCCGAATGCCGACCAACCATATTTTAGTCTTTTGTCGTCCAGCGCGGAAAGTTTGCAAGGAAAAACCTATACTCGTACAATCGTACGCTTCTGAGTAAAAATCCATGGAAATAACCCAGCTTGCGTGGTTTCCGAGGTGCCGCTTCTTCGTTCCTCTCACCTGCGTCCAAGATTTTCAGCGTTCCGAAGTAGTATCCGGTAACGCTTCCAGCTCTACTACAAAGCGGTCGGCCGTCACCCTATTGTGCTGCAAAGCTCAGGTGCCACGACATCCGTCTAGCTACTTCGTGTGTTTAAGCGGGAATAGCACCTGTGCGGGCCTTACACCCAGAGCTTGAGTTGTGCCTGCCCTTTCATCTCCACTAGCGTTCCAACCTCTACGAGTATAGACAGTCATTCATTACGCAGTCTTTATAATAAAGACACTCCGTCACCTTTCATGAAATGAGTGTTAACAATTATTTACAAGGTGCACGTGACAATGTCAGACTCCTTTATATATTCATATTTGTATACGATGCATAACCTATCACATGAAACCTAATTGTGATTGTAGATTACGGCAAAGTACATGGATGGGTGCTTGTAAGGTGCGAAATTATAGCCACCTTACGTGTATTGTTCAAAAATATACCTAAGCTGTAGTGTTGCGTAAACCTAACTAATGGGCTGCTCGTGGGCGTTCTCTCAAATCGTAATCAGTGGGGTAAAGCATCATAGAAACGGTCAACACACGAAAGAAATCTCGTCACATTGACATGATTTCCGGTGTATTGTTAGTGGAAAACAAATGTGATTCACATAGTAAAAACAATTCGGTTAATGCCATTTGGATTCGTATTAAGCGTATAAAAGCATAGTTTGACGTATAGGCGCGGACAACTGGTTATGGACAACCGCATGAATTTCGATAATATCTGAAATATCTATTAATTCTCTACTCTGTTGTGACGTCGTATAATTTTGAAGATGCGCGGTGAAATTATTTGTTGTTGTTGTTGTGGTCTTCAGTCCTGAGACTGGTTTGATGCAGCTCTCCATGCTACTCTATCCTGTGCAAGCTTCTTCATCTCCCAGTATCTACTGCAACCTACATCCTTCTGAATCTGCTTAGTGTATTCATCTCTTGGTCTCCCTCTACGATTTTTACCCTCCACACTGCCCTCCAATGCTAAATTTGTGATCCCTTGATGCCTCAAAACATGTCCTACCAACCGATCCCTTCTTCTAGTCAAGTTGTGCCACAAACTTCTCTTCTCCCCAATCCTATTCAATACCTCCTCATTAGTTACGTGATCTACCCACCTTATCTTCAGCATTCTTCTGTAGCACCACATTTCGAAAGCTTCTATTCTCTTCTTGTCCAAACTAGTTATCGTCCATGTTTCACTTCCATACATGGCTACACTCCACATAAATACTTTCAGAAACGACTTCCTGACACTTAAATCTATACTCGATGTTAACAAATTCCTCTCCTTGAGAAACGCTTTCCTTGCCATTGCCAGTCTACATTTTATATCCTCTCTACTTCGACCATCATCGGTTATTTTACTCCCCAAATAGCAAAACTCCTTTACTACTTTAAGTGTCTCATTTCCTAATCTAATTCCCTCAGCATCACCCGACTTAATTTGACTACATTCCATTATCCTCGTTTTGGTTTTGTTGATGTTCATCTTATATCCTCCTTTCAAGACACTGTCCATTCCGTTCAACTGCTCTTCCAACTGCTTTGCGGTCTCTGACAGAATTACAATGTCATCGGCGAACCTCAAAGAATTTTAATACCTACTCAGATTTTTTCTTCTGTTTCCTTTACTGCTTGCTCAATATACAGATTGAATAACATCGGGGAGAGGCTACAACCCTGTCTTACTCCTTTCCCAACCACTGCTTCCCTTTCATGCCCCTCGACTCTTATAACTGCCATCTGGTTTCTGTACAAACTGTAAATAGCCTTTCGCTCCCTGTATTTTACCCCTGCCACCTTCAGAATTTGAAAGAGAGTATTCCAGTTAACACTGTCAAAAACTTTCTCTAAGTCTACAAATGTTAGAAACGTAGGTTTGCCTTTTCTTAATCTTTCTTCTAAGATAAGTCGTAAGGTCAGTTTTGCCTCACGTGTTCCAACATTTCTACGGAATCCAAACTGATCTTCCCCGAGGTCGGCTTCTACCAGTTTTTCCATTCGTCTGTAAAGAACTCGCGTTAGTATTTTGCGGCTGTGACTTATTAAACTGATAGTTCGGTAATTTTCACATCTGTCAACACCTGCTTTCTTTGGGATTGGAATTATTACACTCCTGGAAATGGAAAAAAGAACACATTGACACCGATGTGTCAGACCCACCATACTTGCTCCGGACACTGCGAGAGGGCTGTACAAGCAATGATCACACGTACGGCACAGCGGACACACCAGGAACCGCGGTGTTGGCCGTCGAATGGCGCTAGCTGCGCAGCATTTGTGCACCGCCGCCGTCAGTGTCAGCCAGTTTGCCGTAGCATACGGAGCTCCATCGCAGTCTTTAACACTGGTAGCATGCCGCGACAGCGTGGACGTGAACCGTATGTGCAGTAGACGGACTTTGAGCGAGGGCGTATAGTTGGCATGCGGGAGGCCGGGTGGACGTACCGCCGAATTGCTCAACACGTGGGGCGTGAGGTCTCCACAGTACATCGATGTTGTCGCCAGTGGTCGGCGGAAGGTGCACGTGCCCGTCGACCTGGGACCGGACCGCAGCGACGCACGGATGCACGCCAAGACCGTAGGATCCTACGCATTGCCGTAGGGGACCGCACCGCCACTTCCCAGCAAATTAGGGACACTGTTGCTCCTGGGGTATCGGCGAGGACCATTCGCAACCGTCTCCATGAAGCTGGGCTACGGTCCCGCACACCGTTAGGCCGTCTTCCGCTCACGCCCTAACATCGTGCAGCCCGCCTCCAGTGGTGTCGCGACAGGCGTGAATGGAGGGACGAATGGAGACGTGTCGTCTTCAGCGATGAGAGTCGCTTCTGCCTTGGTGCCAATGATGGTCGTATGCGTGTTTGGCGCCGTGCAGGACTGCATACGACCGAGGCACACAGGGCCAACACCCGGCATCATGGTGTGGGGAGCGATCTCCTACACTGGCCGTACACCACTGGTGATCGTCGAGGGGACACTGAATAGTGCACGGTACATCCAAACCGTCATCGAACCCATCGTTCTACCATTCCTAGACCGGCAAGGGAACTTGCTGTTCCAACAGGACAATGCACGTCCGCATGTATCCCGTGTCACCCAACGTGCTCTAGAAGGTGTAAGTCAACTACCCTGGCCAGCAAGATCTCCGGATCTGTCCCCCATTGAGCATGTTTGGGACTGGATGAAGCGTCGTCTCACGCGGTCTGCACGTCCAGCACGAACGCTGGTCCAACTGAGGCGCCAGGTGGAAATGGCATGGCAAGCCGTTCCACAGGACTACATCCAGCATCTCTACGATCGTCTCCATGGGAGAATAGCAGCCTGCATTGCTGCAAAAGGTGGATATACACTGTACTAGTGCCGACATTGTGCATGCTCTGTTGCCTGTGTCTATGTGCCTGTGGTTCTGTCAGTGTTATCATGTGATGTATCTGACCCCAGGAATGTGTCAATAAAGCTTCCCCTTCCTGGGACAATGAATTCACGGTGTTCTTATTTCAATTTCCAGGAGGGTATATTCTTCTTGAAGTCTGAGGATATTTCGCCCGTCTCATACATCGTGCTCACCAGATGGTAGAGTTTTGTCATGACTGGCTCTCCCGAGGCCATCAGTAGTTCAAATGGAATGTTGTATACTCCCGGGGCCTTGTTTCGACTCAAGTCTTTCAGTGCTCTGTCAAACTCTTCACGCAGTATCTTATCTCCCATTTCGTCTTCATCTACATCCTCTTCCATTTCCATAATATTGTCCTCAAGTACATTGCCCTTGTATAAACCCTCTATATACTCCTTCCACCTTTCTGCCTTCCCTTCTTTGCTTAGATCTGGGTTGCCATCTGAGCTCTTGATATTCATACAAGTGGTTCTCTTCTCTCCAAAGGTCTCTTTAATTTTCCTGTAGGCAGCATCTATCTTACCCCTACAGAGACAAGCCTCAACATCCTTACATTTGTCCTCTAGCCATCCCAGCTTAGCCATTTTGCACTTCCTGTCGATATCATTTTTGAGACGTTTGTATTCCTTTTTGCCTTCTTCATTTACTGCATTATTATATTTTCTCCTTTCATCAATTAAATTCAATATTTCTTCTGTTACCCAAGGATTTCTATTAGCCCTCGTTTTTTTACCTACTTGATCCTCTGCTGCCTTCACTACTTCATCCCTCAGAGCTACCCATTCTTCTTTTACTGTATTTCTTTCCCCCATTCCTGTCAATTGTTCCCTTATGCTCTCCCTGAAACTCTCTACAACCTCTGGTTCTTTCAGTTTATCCAGGTCCCAGCTCCTTAAATTCCCACCTTTTTGCAGTTTCTTCAGTTTCAATCTGCAATTCATAACCAGTAGATTGTGGTCAGAATCCACATCTGCCCCAGGAAATGTCTTACAATTTAAAACCTGGTTCCTAAATCTCTGTCTTACCATTATCTAATCTATCTGATACCTTTTAGTATCTCCAGGATTCTTCCAGGTATACAACCTTCTTTTATGATTCTTGAACCAAGTGTTGGTTATGATTAAGTTATGCTCTGTGCAAAATTCTACAAGGCGGCTTCCTCTTTCATTCCTTCCCCCCAATCCATATTCACCTACTATGTTTCCTTCTCGCCCTTTTCCTACTGACGAATTCCAGTCACCCATGACTATTAAATTTTCGTCTCCCTTCACTACCTGAATAATTTCTTTTATCTCGTCATACATTTCATCTATTTCTTCATCATGTGCAGAGGTAGTTGGCATATAAACTTGTACTACTGTAGTAGGCATGAGCTTTGTGTCTATCTTGGCCACAATAATGCGTTCACTATGCTGTTTGTAGTAGCTAACCCGCACTCCTA
This sequence comes from Schistocerca cancellata, assembly GCF_023864275.1. Taxonomy (NCBI): domain Eukaryota; kingdom Metazoa; phylum Arthropoda; class Insecta; order Orthoptera; family Acrididae; genus Schistocerca; species Schistocerca cancellata. The sequence continues at coordinate 683,875,043 of NC_064630.1, read as the reverse complement.
TTTTTTTATTCATTATTAAACCTACTCCTGCATTACCCCTATTTGATTTTGTATTTATAACCCTGTAATCACCTGACCAAAAGTCTTGTTCCTCCTGCCACCGAACTTCACTAATTCCCACTATATCTAACTTTAACCTATCCATTTCCCTTTTTAAATTTTCTAACCTACCTGCCTGATTAAGGGATCTGACATTCCACGCTCCGATCCGTAGAACGCCAGTTTTCTTTCTCCTGATAACGACGTCCTCCTGAGTAGTCCCCGCCCGGAGATCCGAATGGGGGACTATTTTACATCCGGAATATTTTACCCAAGAGGACGCCATCATCATTTAATCATACAGTAGAGCTGCATGTCCTCGGGAAAAATTACGGCTGTAGTTTCCCCTTGCTTTCAGCCGTTCGCAGTATCAGCACAGCATGGCCGTTTTGGTTAATGTTACAAGGCCAGATCAGTCAATCATCCAGACTGTTGCCCCTGCAACTACTGAAAAGGCTGCTGCCCCTCTTCAGGAACCACATGTTTGTCTGGCCTCTCAACAGATACCCCTCCGTTGTGGTTGCACCTACGGTACGGCCATCTGTATCGCTGAGGCACGCAAGCCTCCCCACCAACGGCAAGGTCCATGTTTCATGGTTGAAGATGCGCGGTGAAATTATTTATCTGTCGGAAAAAGTAAATCTACCACAGTTGACTAAGAGGGGTACATTTTGGTGGTATCACCTTCGCCGTGCAGGTCGGGTCAGCATATTCTTCTACGATAGTCCTATCGTAGCGTGTCAAGGCCAAAAATTGTACACGAACCAGCTGTTTGGCAGCTGAACACCTCGACCGCTCCACCATCACCCTCACTAAATTGTATGCGTAGAATGACGAGTACCCTACCTACTGCATGATAACTCATTAACGTTAATAACTTGAACATTGCTAACTTTGGACCCCATATTTTATTAATAAATACGTTTTAACAACATTTTCTCGGTTTTCAAACAGTGTCAATTCGGATGAGATTCTCCAGCTTTCGATGGCTATCTCGTCAAGAGCAAAACCGCTGACTGCCAGGGCTGTTTTTTTTATTGTCATTTCATTTCCCTGTCCCACGAGGACAGGGGTGGACTGGTAGCCAAGAGGTGACATAAAATATCACAAGAAAACAGTACATATATAAAATATGCTGATAAAAGATGAATGTTGATATGGACAGAGAGTGGGACACATCAGTAAAGGCACGGCAGCAGGCGGGGGAATGGAGAGGAAAGGAGGCATCAGAGGGTGAGAGGATTCAAGGCAGCGGTTGGTGTACAGGATATAGATGTCTCCATGGAAAAGGAGGAGATGTGGAAAGGGAATGAGGTCATACAGGTTCCTCATGGGGGCCGGGAGACGGATACAGAAAGCAACTCGGAGCGCATGACATTCAAGAATTTGGAGGGCTTCTTAGAATTTGGGAGAGGTGGAAATCAGGACACACTGTCATAACAAAGGACCGGGGCTGGCATAATTATCTCCTTATATAGATATGACTGCAGCCTTTGGCACCAATCAGAGAGGGCGGAAATGACGCGTGCGCCAAAGACTGGTTGGGCAGCTCAATGCAGATCTGGCCCACCGCGAGACTGAGTGACGTCATGTGGTGCGCGGGAACAGCGTCTCGTTGGAGCTGCCACTACTGCCTTCCTACAAGCGTCACGCATTCGTCGTTGGTTCCTTTCGACATCCAAAGCCCTCCCCAACACCCTTTTAAATAACCCTCCCTCGCTTATAACGAAATCCCAGTCTGTTGGCTCATGGGCCAAGACTCTCGTCGTTTCAGACTGGATGTAGAAAGGAAGCAACAACGAATTTTTTACGCTCTTGAGGAGTCGGGAGCGGCAGTTTCAAACTTGTCATCGGTCCCTCGCGATACCTTACGTCGCTCCTTCGCGCGCAGGGTCCTGTAAAGAAATTATGACGTCACAGTAGTTGGCCTGTCTACTTTGAGAACGCTCGTTTTCGAGCAGAGCCCTCGGGAAATAAATATTTCATTCAATAGGTACCAACTAAAAGCCTTAATTTTATCGTGTGCCACCGAGAACTTGCATCATTTAAATGCAAGGTCAAGAAATATTTAACTCCTCTGAAATAGATACTCGCTTCCTGTCGGAGACTGGTGCTGGCAGACGTAGGGAATGTAGTTTCACGTGGTGTTACGTACGCGCCTTGTTTGCCTGTCTCGTGGGCCTCGTTGTGTGCGGATGTGCTGTGAGCTGCCCAACTCGAATTCTGCGCATGCTTCATTCGGCCCTTTCTGATTCGTGCCAGAGGTCGAAATCGAGGCTACGTAAGCGGAGAACCGTGGCAACCCCGCAGTGGCCACAGCCTTCAGCAGAGCTGTGATGTACTGGGTGCTGGGGCCACAAAATCGGGAGTCACGTTCAACCCTGCAAAGAGCCAGGAGATTGTTTTCACCAGTAGACAAGTCACGCTGGCTGCCCCCCGGTCACCATCGCGGAAAAATCCCATCCCGTGGATCAAGATGGCCACCTACCAGTGGTTCACTTGGTTCCCATATATCCGCGAGATCCGAAATACGGTCGTGGGGTTCCTAACGGTGCTTTACCCATTCCTTGACCCAGAGTCGACGCTTCCTCCTCGCCATGGCATTAAGCTCTCACCATGGCATAAAGCTGACCAGTTTTGCAATATGGTGTGGGGGAATGCCGCCGACTCCCACATGGCCACCCTCCAAAGGGTGCAAAACTGGGTACTGAAATTGGCGATGCGCAGTCCCAGGTTGGAACCCACCCATCAACTCCATGAGGTGCTGGCCTTCTGGTGATGTGGGATGGCTTGTGCAACACTGTTCGTGCCTTCTACGAGAAAGCGGGTCACTTCCGCAATCTGCGCGTCTGTGGTGTGGGGCACCAACTGTTATGCAATACCATGAGGACCATCCTGCACACGAAACTAAAGGCCAATCCATTACGTTAGGTTCCACCCCACCACCCACTCAGGAAATGCAAAACTAGCACTTGAGTGCGCTAATAAAAGCGTAGAAAAGCGTAAACATCTATGTAATTATTTCCAATACAGAACATCCTCGTAAAACTTGATCAAAATCGGTGACCTACATGTCACATTCTCCCGTTGTCAATAGTAAGCTATCATACACAATAATTAGTATCTTTTTATTGTCTGCATTCATTAATAACGTAATTATTGTGTAGTGCAGACGAAGAATTTCGTGCGTCTTCGACACGCCAACAATGTCAGCACAGTGAGATGTTTCTGACAGTAGTCATTGATTGCTGCAGGAGGTGGAGTGAACATGCGGTTAGCAGCAGCTGCACTATTCGGTACGGACAAGGCTGCACTTGTAACGTCTTATTTGTGCGTTGATTGTGTCTATTTTTTGACTATACCGCTATGACTCCCTTATATTAGAATATTTTTTCAAACAGATCTGTTGATGGTCATTGGTGACTGAAACCAGTCATCGTTAAGACCAAAACGTTTGTAATCAAAGATAGAAATAAAGAAATTTATTCTATATATTAATCTACCGTGACTCTGCGTCCAATGCAGAGCTTGGTGTTTGCATAGGAAGTCATTCTTTCAAGGGAATTACGTGATGTTTTATGAACAAGTGTTATCATTGTTAACTGTGTGAACTATATTACATTGACGCTGTAGTAGAATTTTTATTTTATCGGTTGCTGCTATGTTTGCAGCTTTGTTCCATTTGATTAAATCCATTGGCATCCCTGAACTAAATTTTACTTTCAGTTAGTAACACTGACATTTTTAGCCCAGACCCCCGTGAGTTTCTTTCATCCTCACATCATGCGAGCCAAGTTCCAGAACCGACGAGCTACTTCTGTGATAGGACATCTGTAGAAGGTTTTGAGGTGGACATGTCATTCTGGTTTATGTAACTTATCGATGTGCTGGTCACAGAGAGAGCATGTTATGTTACTGTTAAACAATCATTGGGCTTGTTGTGCCACAGTCTTTGCCTCTGTACAGTATGATACAATCTTAGTTGAAGTGTGAAAACACCACCAACTTCCCTGAGCCATGCATAAACAGATTAACTGATCTAGCTCGCTGGTTTTTATAGAAATTCTCTGTTAATCTAGTGCGTTTTTTTATTTCATTGTTCACTTTGTCAAGGGCAGTATTGTTGACACCAATGTTATGTCTTAAGATCACGCGAAGTTATATTCTGTTTTTTTGAATACATACTTCAGTCTACAATGGTTGCCTTCGAATATCATCCCACTCTCCCTATACCACTGTTTAGAGAATATATTGCGCAATACGACAAAGTACCATTTGGTATGCAACAGTTTGAACATTGTTTTGAAATTTTATTTAAAAAAGGAAATCTAGCCTAGCCACAGCCTGCTAGCTCTTTAGTGTCGTACATTCGAGAAATCTACAACGATGTTGTCAAGACGCGAGGAAAGCGGAAATTTTGATTGTAGCCAAATAATTGTTTTACTTCCGTTGTGCATTTAATACAAAAGCCAGTTGTGTACAGACCAGCTTTAGTTCGATTCAGATTAGGTACTGTTTAGTCAAAGGTTAGGATACGAATTTAAAAAGGATAACAGCTTGTGGTTAAATACACTCCTGGAAATGGAAAAAAGAACACATTGACACCGGTGTGTCAGACCCACCATACTTGCTCCGGACACTGCGAGAGGGCTGTACAAGCAATGATCACACGCACGGCACAGTGGACACACCAGGAACCGCGGTGTTGGCCGTCGAATGGCGCTAGCTGCGCAGCATTTGTGCACCGCCGCCGTCAGTGTCAGCCAGTTTGCCGTGGCATACGGAGCTCCATCGCAGTCTTTAACACTGGTAGCATGCCGCGACAGCGTGGACGTGAACCGTATGTGCAGTTGACGGACTTTGAGCGAGGGCGTATAGTGGGCATGCGGGAGGCCGCGTGGACGTACCGCCGAATTGCTCAACACGTGGGGCGTGAGGTCTCCACAGTACATCGTTGTTGTCGCCAGTGGTCGGCGGAAGGTGCACGTGTCCGTCGACCTGGGCCAGGACCGCAGCGACGCACGGATGCACGCCAAGACCGTAGGATCCTACGCAGTGCCGTAGGGGACCGCACCGCCACTTCCCAGCAAATTAGGGACACTGTTGCTCCTGGGGTATCGGCGAGGACCATTCGCAACCGTCTCCATGAAGCTGGGCTACAATCCCGCACACCGTTAGGCCGTCTTCCGCTCACGCCCCAACATCGTGCAGCCCGCCTCCAGTGGTGTCGCGACAGGCGTGAATGGAGGGACGAATGGAGACGTGTCGTCTTCAGCGATGAGAGTCGCTTCTGCCATGGTGCCAATGATGGTCGTATGCGTGTTTGGCGCCGTGCAGGTGAGCGCCACAATCAGGACTGCATACGACCGAGGCACACAGGGCCAACACCCGGCATCATGGTGTGGGGAGCGATCTCCTACACTGGCCGTACACCACTGGTGATCGTCGAGGGGCACTGAATAGTGCACGGTACATCCAAACCGTCATCGAACCCATCGTTCTACCATTCCTAGACCGGCAAGGGAACTTGCTGTTCCAACAGGACAATGCACGTCCGCATGTATGCCGTGCAACCCAACGTGCTCTAGAAGGTGTAAGTCAACTACCCTGGCCAGCAAGATCTCCGGATCTGTCCCCCATTGAGCATGTTTGGGACTGGATGAAGCGTCGTCTCACGCGGTCTGCACGTCCAGCACGAACGCTGGTCCAACTGAGGCGCCAGGTGGAAATGGCATGGCAAGCCGATCCACAGGACTACAACCAGCATCTCTACGATCGTCTCCATGGGAGAATAGCAGCCTGCATTGCTGCGAAAGGTGGATATACACTGTACTAGTGCCGACATTGTGCATGCTCTGTTGCCTGTGTCTATGTGCCTGTGGCTCTGTCAGTGTGATCATGTGATGTATCTGACCCCAGGAATGTGTCAATAAAGTTTCCCCTTCCTGGGACAATGAATTCACGGTGTACTTATTTCAATTTCCAGGAGTGTAGTTTTGGTAATACATAGACATTCTGTAGAGGGGGGTGTAATTTTTGGCTACATTTCGCATAGGAACGTGTAGTGGGGAACATAAAGGCTGCAGGCTTGTTTACTTAGAACTTCGTGTTTTACCTTCATGTGTCAGAGCATAGCTGTGGCCCTTCGCACGCTTTGCACTCAAGATTCAAATTTGGACCGGCCTGGGTAATCTGTAATTATACAGAAGAGGGAATACGCAGCATGATAGGACTCTTTTAGTGACGAACAGTGAATCGTACCTCCATTCAGTTGTAAAAATTCATCAGTTTTCGAACTATTAGTTTGCATTGCCCAATTGTTCCATCATAACTTCAAGAAGAATTTGATGAAGTGCACCTAAGGGCAAATACATTAAGCTGTTCTCCTATGGCGTTCAATAATTACAGCAGCTTAACATATTAAAGACAAAAAGATCCCCATAGACAGGTCTATCTCTTAGTAACGGTTATGCTCCTCGCACACGAAGGAATATACAAACTGCCACTCTGAGCAAATATAACAGATGTATATGACACAATAAATACCCAAAACGTTATAGTAATGAGAAGGTATATGTAATTTGAAGATGGTCTTTAGTATACGTAAGAGAAAGCCAGCCAGGGAAAAATGTTCATTGAGACAATTTATACAGATCTTCGGGATACACTGGAAATAACGCAAATACCCAGATCCGTTTTAAATGACAAGTAACAATTTCCATTTTCCCTCTACCACTTAAGATTAAGTTATGTAATTAGATAATAACAAGAAAAACAGTTTTATTATAGAAATGTATTACATGTAAAGATTCCCATTACACTAAAAAAAAGAAAAATCTAACGCTTTCCTTTGTAAACAAGCTGTATCTATATTGGCTATTCTCTTTAAGTCACATGTCATTTTACCTGGCATGTATGGCAGCTAAAGAGGACCAACCTATTCTATGAAAGTCAAATGACGCATTCCACATCATTAAAATTTATCAAAGTAATATTCTATAGAACAGAAAGCAAACTAACCTATGACAACTAATATTAAGATATCATATACCATGAACGGAACACAGGAGGGGCTTTAGCCTACGATACACTGAATAATAACGTGTCGTATAATATGAATTAAATAATCGCGTCTGAATTCTGTTTGACGAAACATATGTCACTATGAGGTGAATGGGGTTTAATGCAAGCGTTAGAAAAGAGCTACAGAAATAAAACTATCTAAAAAAAACATGAAAAAGGACGGCGTTTTGTAGTCAGCACATCCTGGTTCCCCGCCGTCGCAACGTTGAAGCGGGGGTGACAGACGTGGTATGAAAACTTTACCATATTGGGCGCGTAAGCGAGCACCAGTCACATCACAGCTAGCAGCGCGGCTATGTAACAGCGAGGTCATGCTGACGTGGCAGGCATTTACCATTTGACAATGGCTGAGGAGAGATCGGTCGAAAGTTCGTGGGATTTTAACTGCCTGACGTGCCTCGAAGCCTGAAAACATTTTATTAAATCATATCGCTGAAAGAACATGCATTCATTTGAAAATCCGTTTCCAACAACACATAAATGCTTTCAGGCTCAAACAACTTGAAAAATTATTTACTGTACAGCTTGTACAGTAAACCAAACTCATTATGAACAAGACAGGAAACCATGTCGCAGTACTATACGTTGAAACCAACGGTGAGACCCTACATTAGTTAGTATAACAGGAAGTATACTTCTATAAAATCAAAAACAACTGAATCTACATTTAAAGAAGAGATTGATTTCTTTGTATATAGTTACCCTAGTACATCAGTAGGCTACCACCAACAAGACTCACCAACAAAATTCTGACATATTATACATACAAGGGGTAAAGTCAACCACATCACAAAACTTGACCTAGAAACAGCACAAATCGATAAACTACAAATGGAACACAGGAACATATACAAAGGCAAGTTCTAAAAGTGGCATATTAGGTCAGAAAATGAAGTTCCAAAGACACCAGGGCAAAAGCAGGCTGAGGTTAGAAAGTGACTCCATGGAAAGACAAATTGAGAGAATCATGGAATATAAGAAAGAATGCCTGCATGAGGCATTACGGTTTGTTTCATCCTACAGGATCTATGATCAGATAATTACAAGAGTTTTATACATCCCGTTTTATAATATGTATGGATTAGGTCGGTAGTCGTATGCAGACTCCCAGTCATCCGGGCGAACAGGTTTTCCAAACTTGCATGGCACCACGTCAATAGGGCTGGAAACGCAGTATTACGCTTGGGAGGTAACTAAACGGGCTTCCAGAGGACCTGTGGCAATAGTTGAACGCACAAAGACAGCTAGTCACAACGTAAGCGTTAATATGGACCAATTGTATCACTTCCTGATGGAAGTCTTCCCCAGCAGCGATGATGGATTATAGCAAGATGAATGTACGTGTCACAAGTCAGACTCGTGTTACAGTGGTTTCAAGAGCATGGTATGATGACGCGTTGACGTTCTGCCATCATATTGGCAAGATATGAACCATCTGGTATCCACAATTCATCGACCTGCAAGTTACAGGAATTGCTTCACCTATGTGTAGAACTCTGATGTCACATATCCCAAGGTGTCTACGAAAGACTTATCGCACCCTGCTACTGGGAATCGTTGATGTATGGCGTTCCAAAGGTTGCCTAGACGCTATTAAGCGGCTGGCTCTAATCTGCTGGCTCATCAGGATAAAAGAACTGTTCGAATTACTATTTATGTTGAATTATAGTTGCAAAAGAAATTTAAAACTTTCACTTTGCAGCTGACCCTGGCAAGTAAGAGCATTACAACGCTCACAACAGCGTCATTATTTTGCTCAGTTGTTATGACAAAGCATTTAAAAACATTAATTGAGAATTATAATACGACACATATAAACATCAGTTGTATTGTTCTCATTCGATTTGTACCTCATTTGCGTAATGTAAACATATTGAGGTCCAGCTGTTTGCATTCACATTAATTTAATGAAACGGCTGATTTTGAAGATTTCATTTCAGAATAATCGTCGGGTATATTACAGTGTATTAAAAAAGTATCACTGCCCACTTGTGCGCAGCATGTTATTTTTAACACTTTACCAGACGTTTTCCTGTGGTGTATTGTTTATAAACGTTCTTCTTACACCTTTTTTTTAAAGATCAGTTAGGCATAGCATTTATATTGCTTTACATTTATTGCGCACTATAGAGTATGGAACTTCCCCTTTGAATGAAAAGTAAGGACTGGTAAACTTCTGCGTTATTTGAGACAGAAACAGCTGAGTAAAACTGAACGTACTTAGACAGTTATCTCTTTACTTATTCTGATCATTTCCAAAATGACATACGGTATTTTAGCGCAATGCCATCTCACTTTCAATAGTTCCTACCAAAGAATAGCCCTGACTAACAATTGCCTATATCCTACATGAATCACTTACCTTCCAAAAATCTTACTCGAACTATTGCAATTCAGCGAGCGCCAATACTGCTAGCTAAATAAAAGATTCTAACTATAGGAAGCACTAACTACTGATAGAGATATAGTTAACAAATGAAAGATTTTGATAGAGAACAAAGAGTGTATTTACCATAGTGTTCAAAAAAATATATGTATATATTCTTGACATCTGTTTTGACAAATTTCCTTTTTCTGACGGACATACGTCTATTGTCCGCTCATATTAACATCTGAAAATTCTGGCATCTCTCTCCCCACATCCACAAGTGCTCGCAGTTCACCTCCAACTGCCCAATGTTAAGCACTGTTCACATCCAACTGCTCATCACTTCACTAACGAATAATCCAACAATGAGTCCAACCAGCCGAAGACTGCAAACAGTGCAGTCAGAGATTTTAATACAGAGTGCTACGTGGTGTCACCACGTCACCAACATAAAAACCTAAACAGCGTACTTACATAGCCCACATGCGACCAACAAGACCTTTTTCAAATTGTTTTGGGCAGTGGCCAATACGTATCTGATAAAATTTTTCATATAACGATAGCAAATATTTCAAATGGACATACTTATTGATACACTGTTGCTCAAAATCAAAATTTGTCCTCACAGTCCATAAAGACAGTGGTGATCGTTCATCACAGTAGTAATTACAGTTTTATGCACATAGTCTGAGCAGTAAAAGAAAATGCACAACTAAGTAGTGTAGTCTTGAAAAAGTAGTGTTGTCCATCCATCGGAAAGACAAAGCTGATTCTTGACATGTAGACAGGTAATGGGCCACAACAAAGCAAACACACAGCAGAGTCAGTCCAAGTTTTGTATAATGTTGGTAGGCTGGTCATCATGGAGATGACCCACAATATTTCTGTAGAGATTATGGTATTAGTGGGCCACCACAGGTGCAGATCCACTGTAGTCCTGGTAGAGATTATGGTATTGATGGACCACCACGGATGCAGGCCCATCGTAGCACTTGTACAGAAAATTGTATTGGTGGGCCACCAATGGTGCAGGCCCACTGTAGTAATTGTAGAGATTTCTAGCAGCCATCTGTTGCGACTGTGTAGGTGCACAATCACCATCAAAGAATTTTGCAGATAAAATAGCAAGTCCATGAACTACCTCTTGTGCATTCACAAAATTTTTTTTGAAATGTCCTTAGATCCAGCAATGCCATTAACCAGTCCTTTGCTGAAATATCAACTCATATGCGAGCACTAAGAGTCCTTTTTTTAACTTCTCACATACTGTACATATATTGTGCATACACCTTTTGTGTACAAAATTTGAAGAACTGGTGTCTAATTTTATGAGAATAGAATTACAAAAGTACAAGTACATCATTAGAAATATAATGACGATATTAGTAGTGAACCAGGCGTTACAAAAGAATAGAAATAAGTATATACACGAGCATTGAGAAATAAGTAAATAAATGAGAACATTAATTGATACATGAGCATAAAAACGAAAACATAACAGGATAAGTAATGTCTAAACATTTTTTCCATACCAAAGTACAGGTTGTATTTGAGGATAACACTACCCCTCATCATAGTAAATGCAGTTTAGTATTAGAAAAATACTGCAACGTAACTCTTATCAAATAAACACATAAAGACAGGAAGAACATTGACACACAAGGCTACACACAAACATACAGTGAAATAACACAAAAGGAAAGGACAGGGTTTGCTTTCAGTATTGCAGTATTTATCATATTTCATTTTTAAACAAAACTTTCTTTGCTTCTCAGAGATCTCCCTTGGTTCATCATTATTCCGAAAAAGTTGTCTATGCACACTTTCTTTATTCATATTTTCACATATTCAGTACCTCCTCATTTGTTTTCAAGAAGATCCTACCTAACCATATTGCACCTAAGCCCTACTTGTCTATTCATATCCTCTTTCAAAATAATTATTTCTCATTGTGCAATACTCATTTTGGCCCATATCTTTGTCATATAACTTCTCAGTGCAGTCTTTCATTATTCTTCATGGTTAGTGTTTTATATAGTATCGCCCCCCCCTCTTCAGCTAACTTAAATCTACTGAGCCCAGGTGCATAAACTAAGGCAATGCAGCAGCATGAAGATGAACACAAACACGAATGAAAAAAAATGCAATGTGGCAAAGCAAGCAGCAATAAATATAAATTAGTAAATCAAATACAGGATTACAATTAATATGAGCTAATGTGCAACAAGAAAAATAAAACTGGCTTAATACAAAGTAAAATTCAGTAGGACCATGCCTCACAAGCAGCAGCAGCAGAAAAAGCAATAAACTGTACCTAAAAATGACAAAGTTCAAACCGAAAAAATGTCACAGTAAGGTTGGCAATATAGATAAAGGATATGTCTCTTTAGACCTTAAACCTAAGTTACATCTTAACACTAAAATGATGCATCACAATAACTTACTCTACCAGACAATCTAACAAGGTGTTGAGAAAAATTGTGTACGCAATTCCTGTGAAGGGAAATGCCTACTTCCTCCTAACATCTGTATCTGTTCTCCTACCTGTAGTTCTTTCGTTTCCTAGTGCTCCCTCTGTTTTTTTAAGAAAATATCATAAAATTATTATTTAATTGATCTGCAGACAGAAAGTATTTTCATTAGTACATCTATTAAATTTTATTTGAACCAATGCTGTAGCGCAGCTAGAAACTAGATATCAAACAAAATAGGCAAACATATACAAGGCCAAGCATAAAGATAATATTCACTAGCCATATGGCATTTAATAATGCAGTAAAAAGTCTCTCAACTAGAAAGACAGTAGTCATAATCAGGTGCACAGACGTAAAATATTTTTCATCATTTTATAGATATTTCAGTAAATGTCAGAAAGTACAATCACCAAAGTGTAATCATATGTTTTCAAGTATGAGCATGTCGTATCTGCGATGCTTTCTACACAGAAATTTCAATAGTGAGACTAGTGGCCTCTTATTCTACAACTGTGCCTCTGAAAGGCACACACTAATGGTTTTTTTCCCAGGTGATTGTGGGGCAGCTGAGCACCCACAGCGCATTATGTCAAGGTCACTTACCTTCTTTACCGAAATATTTACGACAGCATTTTCTGCTACAGTGAGAGTATGATACCAATAAAATTTGGCAGGTTGAAAAATTACAGTACAAATGTGTAGAAACGAAATCTCATGAGTAGCAGTATCTAAATATTTCCATCGGCATAGTGATACTCACATTCACGCATGTTCACACATTTCATAACTCTTAAAGCATGATTCTTGGTTTCCAACACGCTTTTCACAGAACACAGTCCCTAACCAATACTCATTATTCCTTACGTTATTACACATATACATATTCGTCAACTCTTCTTCCATATTTCATCATAATAAATAAGCAGCATAATCAAATTCATCATATAGCATCATCTCATTGATCATAAACATACCTCAATAGTGTAATACACACTGTCATCATAATAACATTATTATAATACATCAATCACATCTCAAAAGCTTTTTAGCTTCTTTCAATAATTTCAAAAAAGAAAAGTATCTTTGCTCGTGTAAATAGTGTCATCTACCTCAAATGTACTTCAGTGATCATGATCCAATAAAAAGTACATCATTCAAAGCTCTAATAGTATTAGAATGGTTCTGAAAAACTATGAACAGTTCACAAAGTCCAGACAAAATACAATTTCACAAGTGTGAAGTTATCCAACTGTGCAAATGCATAAACCTGTGTCACTGATGTAGTAAAAGAAGTTTTGTCTCTGTGTTAAATAATCAGATAGTTGTGTAATTCTGTGTCAGAGAAAAATGGTTCTGATGTGTAAAATTCAAGAATCAAATACCATGTTTGCTAGGGCTCGTAGTGCTTGCCACATGCTTGGTACACAAAGTAAACGTGTACCCTCCCTGACAGTTAATGTGATTTTACCTTCAGATGTTTTAAGCACAAAAATTTATCACTCAAACGCATGTCGTCTAGCACTAATCTGTGTGTCTTACTGTAAGAATATCTGTCATTACTTAGCGATAAAAATGTGCCACCTGTCGTAGTTATCGTTGTACATAAGTTAAGTTCTATAGAAGTCAATGTACTTAACTTGTCATAAACAAAATTGTAATGCAATGTGTATAGATGTCGTTGTTAATATCTACGTTACCATTACCAAGTAAGTACTGTACTGTAATGTATTGTTGTGTTGCAAAAAGGCTGTCTCATTGTAGCTATGCCACAAAGGTTACTACTGAAATATATTTTATTGCCTGAGGAATGTAGAAAAACTGTGCAGATATAAAACATGATGATGATGATGATGATGTTTGGTTTGTGGGGCGCTCAACTGCGTGGTTATCAGCGCCCGTACAATTCCCAACCTTTGCTCAGTCCAATTTCGCCACTTTCCTGGATGATGATGAAATGATGAGGACAACACAAACACCCAGTCATCTCGAGGCAGGTGAAAATCCCTGACCCCGCCGGGAATCGAACCCGGGACCCCGTGCTCGGGAAGCGAGAACGCTACCGCGAGACCAGGATATAAAACAGATCCAGCACAAAAGCAATAATGTAAATTGTGTTACTCATTAATAGCAACGTGATATAAATATGTACCTGTCAAATAAACTAACCACGATGTCATCAGTTATCTCTCAGAGAGTACTTTAAATACAGAATGTGTTTTCAAGAAAATCAAAATATTGCATAGAAATCTTTATAGCAATATATGTTCTAAGCATGTAAGCCTTATAGTCGTTATGTAATCATTCAATGAACAAGCAAGAATCTATACACAATAACACTGTGTCGTCTGTTCACTACAAAAATGAATTCGTAATTACTGTCTAAATAAGTTTCCTAGGTTCTTGACTGGATAGTTTACTTCAAAACATTGTTGCACGTTAACAGTTTCTAAGTGCGACAAAGCGTAATTTTAATGTGAAGTGAAGAATTTTATGGGAAAGACTAAGCTGAAAAGCCAATGATCTCTCATTAAATGGTTTTACATGTGAAATTTGGTGTAATCCTTTACCTTTCCTAGTATTCAGAGTTTCAGCTTCAACGGAATTATCATGCTGTATACATTGGTAAAGAATACTGGAATTTTTGTCAAGGTTTACTTATGTTATCTTTCTGAAGCCTAGCGGCGCACATGGCCGCCTGTGGTGTGAATCATTGTCTGTTACCTCTTTGTTGTCGCGTGTTGTTACTGGGATTTGGAGATCTAACTTCTACAAATTCACCTTGTCAAAAGGGCACTGCCCTGTTTGAATCACGCCAATTTTTATTAAATTCTGGTCTGTTGTTAAGATTATTGTCGTCTTGTCGATAGTTTCCATAGTTTCTTTCCTGTCAGTCATGTGGTGGAGAATTTGTCCCGGAATCTTAACTGCAAGGTGAACCTTTGTATCTGAACTTATTCTCTCTCCCTGCTTCCCATATTGTGTGTTTCTATGATTGTGTCTATCATAATCATTTCCGCAGGGAGGCCATATTTCCTTGTAACTATTGTTACTCTGCCAATGGTTGTCGTACGGGTGGTGCCAGTCTTGGTCACGATTATGAAAGTACTCTTTTCATGTCCAGTTATTATTTCTGTCATCATGAAATTGTGACGGATATGACCTATAATTGTTGTGTTCCTGTTTTCACATTCGGCGACTGCCAGTGTCTATTTCTAAATCTTGCAACAATCCTTGAAAAGCTTTGATGTCGTCTTTGAAACATCCTGCCAAAGTAATATGTCGTAAATGATCTGGCAATTTAATTAAGCATATCCAGATAAGTTCCGAGGGACTGTAGGGATTTGTCAAATACTGATTTTTGTGCAACATCTCTTAAAAGTATTTTACTGGATTGGAAAATTCAGACGGTTCAAAATGCTCCATCATTAAGATGCTATGTTTTGCTCGATCTTGAGTAGCTTGAGACCAATATGCATGATAAAATGAGAAGAATGCATCATAAAATTCTCCTTCACTGTGACAACTGCGAATGACTGATCGCATTCTCACAGCTGGTTCATTCTCTAAGTAGCCACACATAAATGCTAATCTGTGCTTTAATGACCAGTTGGGAGGAAAACAGAGAATGGATGAAGCCATGCTTGTGGATGAATGTCGTTGCCAGAATTCTTAAATGTTTTGAATTTACATGTAGTAATGAACAGCTTACAGTCTAAGTCACCATTACGGTGAGTCGCATATCGGTCATTGTTACGTAGTGTCAGAGGCTCCATCTCAGAATTTGGTACACCTTGCCAATTTCTTACAAAATTTCTAAAATAACCTGTGTTCTTACTTTGTGACTATTCATTATTTCAGAATCCCTCATCCCGTGTTGGAGCGCAAAATATGTAATTGTTGCATTACGTGTGTCAACTGATCTTGTATTTCCTGCATTTCTCTTTTGTACTCTGTGTTGATTTGATTATGATTTTGTTTAAACTTCTTAATTTGTTCATACCACTCTGTGTCAGTAAAGGCTAGCGGTCTTATGTCATTCAGATCATCATCTACCTTTGTAGATAAGTTAGTGAACTGATCCGAAAGATCGGCTACTTTCTCCGATAATGAACTGATTTCCCCTGTCTGTTTTTCTGAACGAAGTTTCAGAGTGTCCATTTGTATCGAAAGCGTATCTACTGTGTCGTTTAAGTTTTCCTGAGTTTTTGCAAGTTGCGTAACCGAATCGATAGATGAAACTGAGTCCGTATTCGCCTGCAAGGTGTCGTGATTTTCTTGAACAATACTTTACACTTATTTTAGGGCTACTTCGTGATTCTGTAATGTACTTTCATGACGAAAAAAGTAGGTTGAAAATGCTCACAAATTTGTGATTTTACGTCATTACAGTCTTTTTGACATTTAGATTCGATTTTATGTAACTCAGCAGTTAAATCTTTGCGTGTTTGTTCAAACGTTGTTGCTGTGTTTGTTTCTGATTTTGTTCCATTGTGTCTAACTTCTGTAGCTTTTGAAGATCTCATTCCAGTGAGTCTATCTTTTGAAGTTGTTGTTCCATTTGTTGCTATGATTGTTTCTGACTTTGTTCCATTCGTTGCATGAATTGCTATAACAATGTCTTAGTGTCTGGCCCACTGTATTAGTCTCCCGTGTGGAGTTTGCTGGTCTCCCATTGGGCGCCTCCCCAGGTGGCAGATAGGGGAATGCTCACCAGATATGGTGGGTACCGGGGAAATAAAATACCCGGGGTGGACCAAAACTGGCAACAGCTGCCTTGAAGTATGATATTGGCTTATCAAAGACTAAAGGAAGAAAACCTTGCGTAAAAATTACCTGGTCCTCTGGGTTGGGGGTTGTGCAGTGGGCCAGATCCTCACTCACATAAAAACATAAATATGCTAAAAAACCTAATAATATGCCTCGGAAAAATTGGAACTTTGGACGACGAACTGGCGACGAGAAACGGAAAATTATGTTTGGGTGCTGGATTGTGCAAGGTATTTCCACTAAAATAAATATACTACCTGCAGAACTTGACATGTTCAACATGGATGTTGTCGTACTCTCTGAAACAAAGAAGAAAGGCCAAGGAGAAGAAGAACTGGATAATTATGTACATATCTGGAGTCGGGTATCAAAAGCAGTAAGAGCCCAAGCAGGGGTCTCCATTATGATAAAGCATTCGTGGAAAGAAAGACTCACAAATTGGACATTCATCAATTAACGTATTATAACTGTTGAAATGACATTATTTGCTAGGGAAGTTGTGGTTATTGGCGTATATGCACCCACGAACAACACAAAAGATAAGGAGAAAGATACATTCTGGGCCACCCTCAGGGAGACTACTGAAAAAATCCCAAGAAGAAAGGAACTGATTATCATGGGAGATGTGAATGGAAGGGTAGGAAAGAGAATCTTGTAGAATAGTAGGAAAACATGGAGAGGATGAATATAATGACAATGGGGAACGATTGATTGCAATATGTGAACAATTTGATCTAAAAATTACCAACACATTTTTCAAACATAAGGACATTCATAAATATATTTGGCAACAGAACACCAAAGAATTTCGTTCTATAATAGATTATATTATCATTAGGCAAAGAAGTAGTTTCAAAGCAGTAGGCATCATATCTTATAGAGGAGCCCAGTGTGGATGAGACCACTATCTAGTTAAAACGAAGTCTTTCTGGCCATGGAAGAATGCAAGGAGTGATACAAGTAACATAAATAAAACGAAACAGACTGAGAAAGATGAAAATGTACCTTTTAATATTGACAGCCTACAAGACGAAAGGATCAGAACACTCTTTGCCACCAGGATGGAAAGGAACTGGTTGAATCATTTGAAGGAAGTACAGAGGAAATATATGACTACATAAAAGCTAATGTGAAAATCATAGCAACAGAGATGTTGGGTAAAAAAGATAGCAACCACAACCGTGCAGCAGAGTGGTGGTCAGAGGAACTTGAGGTCCTCGTTAGAGAAAAACGAGATGCGTTCCTTCAGTGGTTGAATGATAAATTAGAAGAAACAAGATCTGTATACAAGGAAAACAAGAACGAAGTGATGAAAAAAATAAGGATGGTAAAAAATTAAGCATGGGAAAGAACATGTGCCAAGGTGAATAGCAAATTAGGAGTTGGGAGAGCAAAAGAAGCATGGTCAGTATTGAAACGGCTTCGACAGGATACAAAAAGCAAAACTAATCTCCAACTGATAACACAAAAGGAATGGGAAGAGTATTTCCAAAAATTTTAGATGAGGACAGAGAAGAATATCTAGAAGAAGCAACAAGGGAAGAAAAAGGACATGACGATGATGAGATCCAGATTTTAGAAAGTGAAGTACCTCAGGCGTTGAGAACAGGAAAGAATGGTAAATCACCAGGACCAGGCAATATCAATATGGAATGTCTGAAATATGGTGGTGACAAAATTGTGAAACTGATAACACAGCTCTTCCACAAAATGATACATGGAGATTAAATACCCAACTAGATGAAGCTAGGTTACATTAATACAATATTTAAGAAAGGGGATCGCAAAATCTGTTCAAACTATCGAGGAATTTGTGTTACAAACACATTAATGACAATTTTTGCGAAAGTAATTAAAAACAAACTGGAAAAAAATTTTAGAACCCAAGAAGTACAATGTGGATTCACAGCTGAGAGATCATGTGTAGACCATATTTTCACATTACGACAGATTTTGGAGAAACATACGGAGAAATCAAAAAATATAGGATTAATTTTCATAGATCTAGAAAAAGCGTATGATACTGTTCGAGGAAAATTACTTTGGAGAGCACTACATATGGCAAACATAAACACTTCCTTGATTAAAATAGTACAACAGATGTATAAAGATAATATTTGCCAAGTGAAAGTTGGTAATAAACTTTCACAGAAATTTAGAACAAGCAAACTCGTTTTACAGGGCTCTCCCATGTCACCATCATTATTTAAAATCTATATAGATATTAGCCTTAGAACATGGTCTCGTAAATGTAATAGTATGGGATTAGAAATAAGAGATGGAGTTTACCTACAACATTTATTAATTACTGATGATCAAGTAGTCGTAGCACATGATGGGGAGGATGCTAACTAAATGTGCAATCAACTAGCACTAGCGTACAAAACTTGGGGTTTGAAGATTAATTACCAAAAAACAGAATCCTTGACCAGATGAGCTATACATTGAAGGGAAGAAAATCAAAAAGATAAACACTTTCTGTTATTTGGGATCCATTTTAGAAATCTAGGGCAAATCAGAGTCAGAAATTAATAAAAGAATTAGTAGCGGACGGAGGGCCATTGGGATGCCTAACTCAGTCTTATGGAGTAGGAATGTAATGAGTAGAACTAAAAATTTAATGTACAAATCCATATTAGTTAGTGTGTTTCTGTAAGGAAGGGAGACCTGGACAATTAACATGAAGCACATTAAAAAATTACAAGCTCTAGATATGGACCTCTGGAGAAGATCGGCAAGAATCTCCAGGAAAGAAAAGATAAGGAACACCGAAATAATAAGGAGAATGGAAAAAAAAGAAAGAATATATGACGTAATGGATAGGAAGAAATTACAGTGGTACGGGCTTGTATGACGAATGGAGGAAGCTAGAATACCAAAACTGATACTGGAGTGGGAAACGGATGGGAGAAGAAGAAGAGGATGGCCTAAGACCACCTGGGTTCAGAATGTACAGCACACAATGAGGAGAATGGGCGCAGAGGAAGAGGGCACACAAGATCGAAACACCTGGAGGAATATTTTGAAAATATAGTTTAAGAACGTTCATTCTTTGTATTGTAATTTACAAGTATATTATTATGTTTGAGATAAGCCTCTGTAACGAGGAAAAGCTCAAATAATAATAATAATAATAATAATAATAATAAATAATTAGTGTCTGGAACATTTTCCTTTGTGCTTTTCAGCAGTGCATTTGCACCGGAAACATTCACATTTTGAAAAGGAGAACATGTGTCTTGACTTCATTCAGAAAAGGGTAATGACGCAAAACCTGAAAGTATAGTATTTGCAAGATTTTGTCCTGTCGTTTCGGACTCCTGAGGTGAGCTATTGCCGTCCGAATCATCGACAATACTACCCTGTTCACTAGCTGTTTCACTGTCTACACCGTTATTTATTGCCTGGTCCATTTCCCGATGCACAATCACCAAATTAATATTCTGATTATCTGTTAATCCATTACACGGTGGTACTGATATGCTACGCTCGCCGTCACTATCACTTCTTAATTTACTTTGCAGGGTAGTGTTACGTTTTTCACACCCCACAATTCTCATGTAATTCACATGATAACACAGAAAAGCACAATTTGAAGTGCAGAATAAGAAAATACATTAAAATAGCGCTGAGAGTAATAACTGATTAATTAATGCGCGGCTGCGAAATACTTGGTGCAAATCTACATCCATGTCACAACTGTTTTATTGTACAACGATTAAAAACTATAACTACAAACGAAATTCTCTCTACAATTACATGCTTGCAATTAAAAGTAACTACACTAATTACTCAAACTACAAGAAAAAATCAGAAAATTCTAGTGAGGTATCCTCGACTAAAGGTCGACATATGAAAATTCCCCTTTGAATGTAAAGAAAGACTGTGCTGGTAAACTTACACGTTATTTGATACAAAAACAGTTGAGAAAACTGCACGTACTGAGACTGTTATCTCTTTACTTATTCTGTTCATTTCTCAACTGACACACAATATTTCAGCGCAACGCAATCTGACTCTAAATAATTCCTACCAAAGAATAGCCCTGACTAACAATAACCTATATCCTTCATGAACACTTGATTCATAAATATCTTCGTTACTGGAACTGTTGCAATACGGTGAGCGCCAATACTGCCAACTAAATAAAAGATTGTAACTGCTAAAGGCACTAGCTACTGATACCAAAATAGTTAGCAAATGAAAGATTTTGACAGAGAACAAAGAATGTATTTACCTTAATAGTGTTGAAAAGTCATAATATATGTATAAATTCCTGATATCAATTTTCACAAATTTCCTTTTTCTGACGGACACACGTCCAGATCATCCGCTCATATTAACATCTTAAAACACTGGCACCTCTCCCCCCACATCCACCACTGCTGGCGGCTCACCTCCAACTTCCCAACACTACGCACTGTTCACATCCAACTGCCCAACACTACACTAACGAATAATCCAAAAATGAGTCCAACCACCCACAGACTGCACACAGCGCAGTCAGCGATTTTAGTAAAGAGCGTTACGTTGTAGTTATTTGTGCTTCACACCAGCATTACACTAAAAAAATTTTCATGTTGTAAATATTTGTGCTTCACACCAGTATTACACTAAAAAATGTTTGACCCATACAGCAAAGAAGGGAAAGCAGAAAGGTGGAAGGAGTATATAGAGGGTCTATACAAGGGCGATGTACTTGAGGACAATATTATGGGAATGGACGAGGATGTAGATGCAGATGAAATGGGAGATACGATACTGCATGAAGAGTTTGACAGAGCACTGAAAGACCTGAGTCGAAACAATGCCCCCAGAGTAAACAACATTCCATTGGAACTACTGATGGCCTTGGGAGAGCCAGTCCTGACAAAACTATACCACCTGGTGAGCAAGATGTATGAAACAGGTGAAATACCCTCAGACTTCAAGAAGAATATAATAATTCCAATCCCAAAGAAAGCAGGTGTTGACAGATGTGAAAATTACCGAACAGTCAGTTTAATAAGCCACAGCTGCAAAATACTAACACGAATTCTCTACAGACGAATGGAAAAACTAGTAGAACCCGACCTCGGGGAAGATCAGTTTGGATTCCATAGAAATACTGGAAGACGTGGGGCAATACTGACATTACGACTTATCTTAGAAGAAAGATTAAGAAAGGGCAAACCTACGTTTCTAGCGTTTGTAGACTTAGAGAAAGCTTTTGAAAATGTTGACTGGAATACTCTCTTTCAAATTCTAAAGGTGGCAGGGGTAAAATACAGGGAGCGAAAGGCTATTTACAATTTGTACAGAAAGCAGACGGCAGTTATAAGAGTCGAGGGACATGAAAGGTAAGCAGTGGTTGGGAAGGGAGTAAGACAGGGTTGTAGCCTCTCCCCGATGTTATTCAATCTGTATATTGAGCAAGCAGTAAAGAAAACAAAAGAAAAGTTAGGAGCAGGTATTAAAATCCATGGAGAAGAAATAAAAACTTTGAGGTTTGCCGATGACATTGTAATTCTGTCAGAGACAGCAAAGGACTTGGAAGAGCAGTTGAAAGGAATGGATGGTGTCTTGAAGGGAGGATATAAGATGAACATCAACAAAAGCAAAACGAGGATAATGGAATGTAGTCGAATTAAGTCGGGTGATGTTGAGGGTATTAGATTAGGAAATGAGACACTTAAAGTAGTAAAGGAGTTTTGCTATTTGGGGAGCAAAATAACTGATGATGGTCAAAGTAGAGAGGATATAAAATGTATACTGGCAATGGCAAGGAAAGCGTTTCTGAAGAAGAGAAATTTGTTAACATCGAGTATAGATTTAAGTGTCAGGAAGTCATTTCTGAAAGTATTTGTATGGAGTGTAGCCATGTATGGATGTGAAACATGAACGGTAAATAGTTTGGACAAGAAGAGAGTAGAAGCTTCCGAAATGTGGTGCTACAGAAGAATGCTGAAGATCAGATGAGTAGATCACATAACTAATGAGGAAGTATTGAATAGGATTGGGGAGAAGAGAAGTTTGTGGCACAACTTGACCAGAAGAAGGGATCAGTTGGTAGGACATGTTCTGAGGCTTCAAGGGATCACCAATTTAGTATTGGAGGGCAGCGTGGAGGGTAAAAATCGTAGGGGGAGGCCAAGAGATGAATACACTAAGCAGATTCAGAAGGATGAAGGTTGCAGTAGGTACTGGGAGATGAAGAAGCTTGCACAGGATATAGTAGCATGGAGAGTTGCATCAAACCAGTCTCAGGACTGAAGACCACAACAACAACAACAACAACATGTTTATTGATGTGTATGGTAGAGGGGAGCACATTGAAACAGGGAACACAGTTTTCACTGCAATTGATGTAGTACTTCTAGTTTTCACACTTTGAAATAAAGTCAAGTATCAAATGCCCCGATAAGGAAACAGCTGCATGTCTCCAGGTTAAAATTGGTGAGCGGTTCACTGTGTCCCACCCTGAACCATTGTACATAATTGCATTAGGAGCGACAGCTACGGTCGCATGTTCTAATCCTGCCTCGGGCAATGATGTGTGTGATGGCCTTAGGTTAGTTAGGTTTAATTAGTTCTAAGTTCTAGGCGACTGATGACCTCCGAAGTTAAGTCGCACAGTGCTCAGAGCAATTTTTTTTTTCAATTAAGTTCTGTGTATGAGTTGTCAACTGCATATATTCATTTAAAATTATCGGATTTAATAAAATGGAAGTTAATTCATAATTGAGCCCACCCAGATAGCCGTGCAGTCTAACATACGGCTTTCCGGATTGGGAAGGAGTGCCTTATCCACGGCACGAATCCACCCGCCGGACTTGTGTCAAGGTCTGGTAAGCTGGCCAGTCTGTGGATGGTTTTTAGGTGGTTTTCCATTTGCCTCGGCGAATGCGGTCTGGGTCCCCTTATTCTGCCTCAGCTACACTATGTCGGCAATTGCTGCCCAAAAGAGTTCTCCACGTACGCGTACACCACCATTACTGTACCACGCAAACATAGGAGCTACACTAGTCTGGTGTGAGACGTTCCCTGGGGGCTCCACCAAGGGCCGAACCGCACAATAACCATGAGATAGTGGTTCGGTGTGGGGCAGCGGAGTGGAGAAGTGCACTGCGGTAGTCGTTGTGAGGTTGTGGATCACTACGGCTGCGGCGGGGACGGAGCCTCTCCCTCGTTTCTAGGCCCCAGGTTAACATACAATGCAGTACAATACAATAATACATAATTTAAAGTATGGTTTTACTCTATTTTTCTCCCCACGTTTAGAATGTTTTGAGCCCACATAAACAATATTGCTAGCTGTAATAGATACCACATGTCTTACCTGAGGAAAAAAGTCTTCTCAAGCATTTCTCCCCCCGACACTGCTATGTTCATCCTTCAGAACTCAATCCACATAGTAATCGCTTCCTGGTTTTCATCTAGAACTTTATCAGAACGAAGTTATTGGTCTCTGGGCATTTGTCAGAAGCCTCAAAATAGTTTTCAGATTCATCAGACTCGCCAATGTCGGCATCGATGTCTTCGTACTGCACTTCACTATACAATTCTCTTTGTCGGATTCCTGAAATAAGGCTTCTGTTCTTTGTGTGGGATGCTCTGTAGCTTCCTTAAATTTTTTCTCCAGCGTATATCTGGCAATTAAACTTCGTCCTTTCTTGCAGGCATGGCACCCCTTTTTGTGTTAAGCTTTTGGATATCCACAAATTACTTCTGGAAGAACATTTTAAAAAAAACACTGTCGAGTGTCTTGCACTACATATGGTTCTGCATGCCGCTGATGCTGTGTGACGGATTCATACTCCCGATATAAGTATGAAATTCCTGCTCTGCAAATGTTATGTTTTGTTTGGATGGTACGAGTTACCATCTGAAGTTGTTCCACTATTCACCTCAGCTCTGTCTGTTATCTCACAAATCATAAAACCTTAACCTGTGAATATGCTGTTGGTATTGTTCTTGTTGTTGTCTTCAGTCCAGAGAGTGGTTTGATGCAGCTCCCCATGCTACTCTACCCCGTGCAAGCATCTTCATCTCCGAATAACTACTGCAACCAACATTCTTTTTTATCTGCTTAGTCTCTTCATCTCTTGGTCTCCCTCTACGATTTTTATCCTCCGCTCTTCCCTCCAATACTAAAGTGGTGATCCCTTGATGCCTCAGAACATGTCCTACCAACCGATCCCTTCTTCTAGTCAAGTTTTCCATAAATTCCTTTTCTCCCCAATTCCATTCAGGACCTCCGCACTAGTTACGTGATCTACCCATTTAATCTTTAGCGTCTTTCTGTACCACTACAGTTCGAAAGCTTCTATTCACTTCTTTTTCAAAAATGGTTCAAATGGCTCTAAGCACTATGGGACTTAACATCTGAGGTCATCAGTCACCTAGACTCAGATCTACTTCAACCAGACTAACCTAAGGACATCACACACATCCACGCCCGATGCAGGATTCGAACCTGCGACTGTAGCAGGACCGCGGGTCCGGACCGAAGCGCCTAGAACCGACCGTCTCACTTCTTACCTTAATGTTTATTGTCCATGATTCACTTCCATACATGGCTACACTCCATACAAGTACTTTCAGAAAAGACTTCCTCACACTTAAATCTATACTCGATGTTAACGAATTTCTCTTCTTCAGAAAAGCTTTCTTTGCCAAAGCCACTCTACATTTTATATCTTCACTACTACTACCATCATCAGTTTTTTTGTTCCCCAAATAACAAAACTCGGTTACTACTTTAAGTGTCTCATTTCCTAATATAATTCCCTCAGCATCACCTTATTTAACTCTACTACATTCCATTATCCTCGTGTTGCTTTTGTTGTTCTTCATCTTATATCCTCCTTTCAAGACACTGTGCATTGCATTCAGCTGCTCTTCTGTCCTTTGCTGTCTGTAACAGAATTACAATGTCTTCGGCAAACCTCTAAGATTTTAATTCTTCTCGATGAATTTTAATTCGTACTCCAAATTTTTCGTTTCTTTGCTTGACTGCATGCTCAACATACAGATTGAATAACATCGGCGATAGGCCTCCTCAACCACTGATTCCCTTTCATGTCCTCGTCTCTTACAACTGCCATCTGGTTTCTCCACAAATTGTAAATGGCTTTCGCTCCTTGTGTTTTACAACTGCCACCTTCGGAATTTGGTATCTTTATGAAAAGAAAAAGTTCTGATATCTTTAATGGTAGAACAAATGTTGGTCAGTGACATAGATCTGTCCTGAGCAATTCTGACGCATGCAGCTGAACCCCAATTTTAGATGAATTCCTTTACTTTGAAGCAATTTGGAATTTATGGATCTCATGAAGTATGTCATTCATAAATCCTGTTGTAGTAAACACAAAAATTCATTACAAATTTTAGACAGTCATGAAAGCCATGTGTCTATTGACGTTATCGATTTATTAAAGGACAATGGAACTGTTATGCTTCAAAGAAACTGCAGCCTCTAGATGTGAGCGTTTTTCCCTTATTCTAGCATCCATGTAATAAAGTGAACTAATATTTCATCTGTTGTAGTTGAGATGAGCCGCATCCTAGAGAAATTAAAGAACCCACTATTACGGTTAGACGTTTGTGGTGTCTTCTGTTTGTAATACTAGTAGCGTCAGCAAACTCAGGGTACCTCCGGTAAAGCTTCCGAAGAAAATGGAAACATTATAACAGTTAAAGGGCGATGACCTAGACATGTTGCAGCCTTCTGGGATTTGGTTACTTAAATTAGGATTTCGTTTCATGAACGCATAGAACCAGTCCTCGTTTGCCATTCCATCTGTCCCGTTCTCAGGAAATTTCAGACACTTTTTATCATCAAGCTCACACAAAAAGCGCCGTCACATTTTGGTTGGGACGCCGAAGCGTAATATTTTTCCCAAATTCCTTCTCTTCCTCTTGAGAAAATAGCTTACGATTGTTATGGATTGGTTTAATCTTGCTTAGGCATCACTTTTCATTTTTGGGACGTATCATAGTCTAAGAGTGGGGTAAAGTATTCAGTGAGATTTAGATGCTTGTCGAACTTGTATTACATTATTCAGAACATCGCGTAGATCTTCTTGAATTATATCTTGACTAGCATCACTTTTAACTGTGTTTCTGTAATATGTAGAAACTATCTTCAAATCTGCTAAAAGAATGCAAGACAGCTTAACTGATATAATTGAATAGACATTATCGTCACGTAAGTTCTTCCCTAGGACGACAAACTCACAGAGACAATGTATGACGGCAAAATGAAATCATTATCACGTCACAATGCACCATTATGGTGCGTAATGTGCCATTACGGGGCACAATGTACCATGGCTCATTGTGCACCGGAGAGCTTGGCTCAATGTGCCCAGTAATACGCACGTTTATACGCAGCTGTTATGAGGATAGGTGAAAACATGTTCAATGTTTGATGTATATAATATTAGAATAAAACTCTGATTTATTATGATAAATTACTTACTCCGAATTTCCACCATTCATTTGCCACCGTATCTTGATCTAACAGGTTCACCGAAATTATTTCACTGTTGAGTACACGAAATAACAATGACAGAAGGCTAACGGCGGGAACCCGTTATTACAAACCAAAAGCTTGTCGGTAAGCTGTTCTACCAAATTACCAACAGCGAAAAACATCATTTGTTTACCTGTATTGAAGTTTACGTAACGTGCTTCATAGTGCCCCGTGGTTCCTAGTGCCCCACTGTCTCCCAACTGAACAACATTTCAACGCCATCAACAGTATTTCATCGTATTAGCGTCACATAGATTCCATACTGTATGAGATCCTGCTTTAGTTTCACTTCGCGCTATGTCAGAAGAGATCTCTCATAACAACGCAAAAGCGCTGTTGTCTCGCAGTAAGCAACGCTGCACTAACAGTAATGCGGAAAACAAATAAATTGTACGGGGCGCGGAAAGTCGCCATCAGCCTCCAGTTTTGTGGCGCCGGAATAAAAACCCGAGTAAACAAGCAGTGAGGCGACCATTAACAGGCGATGTATGGACGGTATAAATTCGGTTTATAGGTGTGGATCTCGTGGCTCTGTATTTATTTTTCTTTTTTCCCTCTCATTATACACCACTTTACAACTGCTCTTTCGAATCCTTATTCTGAACCTCTGGCTTAGTGCCTGTGTTAGCTGACCAAAATGTGAAAAAAGTTGCAGTTAATGAGCACCCTTCACGTCGGATGAGTATAAGCGTTTTGAAACCCTTCTCTTGAAAAGTGTCTACTCGTAAAGTTTCGCTTTAGACGTTTGTGATAGAAGTTTCCTCTTGACGTTTCATTTGAGTCAAAAGAGTTCTTTTCCTTCAGCTGAATTTTATGGTTTATTAACCAATACAGAACGGTGCTTCATGTCGTCAAAATTGCAAACAATATTTTTATGGGTTATCAGTGTGTACATATGGCAGTTGTTTACGTATGTATAGCGCCATGCTGCACCACAATATCGTCAGGCGTTTCTCTTCTTCAATCTCCTTGACAAAGTTACACAATTTAAATTAATAACAGTCCCCATTATTGTTAACATTCATGGTTCACGGTTCTCATGCGTCTATAGATCACTCTTTCCCGTTACGGTAGTATGATGAGATGTAGATCAGATTGCCAAACTCCATTATCATGAACAATAGAGCCGGCCGTTGTGACCGAGCGGTTCTAGGCGCTTCAGTCCAGAACCGTGCGACTGCTAGATCGCAGGATCGAATCCTGCCTTGGGCATGGATGGGTGTGATGTCCTTAGGTTTGTTAGGTTTAAGTAGTTCTAAGTTCTAGGGGACTGATGACCTTAGAAGTTAAGACCCATAGTGCTCAGAGCCATTTGAACAATTTTTTTAACCATGAACAATAGCTGCACATACTTCTCATTATGTAACCCTTCACAAAACACTTAATGTATAAAATAAATTAAGTTTTACTCTGTGTTACTGCAGTAGGTATGTTTCATCCTGTAGTTTTAATTTTCATAGGAAAACGAAAAGAATTCTTAATTTATTGATACAGTTCTGAGCACGGGGGCTATGTGGACACAATACAGTTCATATGCTAACTGCAAGTTAATAGCATGTGCAGAACTGCTTTGGGTATGTAATGCTGGTTCCTTACAGCAGCCTATTCTCACTGAATGCCACACGATTCAATAGTGACGCCAATCTTGTTGATGCAACTTCAGGAATATTTCCCTGGCATGTTGGAACGAATACTCAGCAGCGATAAAACACGTGGAAGTGTCATTCACTGAACATTAGTGAACATTGGAGTATTTCAGCGAACTAGTAGAACCAGTGAGGGGTACCTGTCAAAAGTTCACCTGCTGATAAGACGTGAGGTGAAGTTAATACTTGTCTTCAGAAAAAAACTGAATATTCTTTTCCTCAACACTGCCCAAAGTGCTCGCCAACGTATCTGCTCTCAAGCACTGTTTTAGATATCACCATATTTTGTTCGTTGCCCTTGTCGGTTGGAATAATTGTACCGTGCTTCGATACTTAACTCTGTCTCCAAACTTCATTCCTCCTCCCTTCCTTCCATACCTAGCCCACCCTGTTCCAAACCTCCATCTTGTCCTCAGTTGCCATGATGTGTACAAACATTGTTAACTGTGTCTATGACCATCAAGTTTCACGCAAGTAGATCACGGAAGACTCTCCCCCATCCCGGCAAAAATCGTTGGCGTTGTCTGGTATCGTCCAATCCAGGTCCACGAAATTACTGATAAACATCTCCCGGAAACACCAACACACACACACACACACACACACACACACACACACACACACATACACCCACAGCAAAATAAGAATGTGTACGTAAAACCAGTTAAAGAAACTAAGATCCTGTTTCGTGCGTTCACTTACTTGAATTCTATCCTCAATTGTGGCATTGGAACCACAAAAAAATGCTACAACAGCTTTACCAGGACAATGTCTGTACGACTGTCTTAACTTCCACCTTGAGAAAAATTAAGTTACACATCAATTACTTGTTTAAATCAATTCTCGTTCCTTCTTCAGTCTCAGCTGAAAATTTTTTAAGACCTGACGTTTTTCAATCTCATTGTTTCATTGTGAGACCTGAATCTCTCCTGGTGTACACAACTTTCAAATAGCTTCCGGGAAGTCAGCCACTGCCGATATTTCGGCGGGAGAACACCCCGCCATTTTCAAGGCAAACTGCAACGGACAAGCGGCGTACAAGCAAATTTAAAACCTCGCTTCTCGGACTGAAGCAGGAAAGATAACACACACAGTGAACACTAATGCCGCCAAAGATGACCAAAGTCAGTGATATCGATAGTGAGACTATGAACTCGCAGGTGAGGTAGCATTGACACTGTTCCTCTGTTTTTTGACAAGGGAGAGAGCCGGATTCCAAGCAGAGTTTAAACAAAAACCTCCATCCCGGTTAACGAGCTTGCTCACTAATTTAATCTCAACTGCCTCCTTAACAACACTGTCCCAATAGCTGGACGTGCATGCCAAGTAGATCTGCTATTGCCGAACATTGCTTGAGTAGTGGTCACCCCATGTTATATAATAACACCGAGATATTGGCATGCACGTCCTGCTATTGGGACAGTGGTGTTAAGGAGGCAGTAGAGATTCAATTAGCGAGCAACCTCGTTAGCAGGGATGGAGGTTTTTGTTTAAACTCTGTCTGGAATCCGGCTCTCTCCCTTGTCAAAAAAACAGAGGGACAGAGTCAATGCTACCTCACCTGCGAATTCATGGTCTCACTATCGATATCTCTGACTTTGGTCACCTTTGGTGGCACTAGTGTTTAGTGCATGGAGGTAAGAGGGAGACGCCGTGACGTCACAGCTGTGAAGCTATGTGAAGCCGAGGGTAGCCATCTCAATCCGACCAAAACATTGCTGCTGTAAGCTTGTGTGCATAGGCTTTTCGCTCGCTTTTGGAAGGATTTTGCGCTATTATGGTGACTTGTTTGGTGTTCGGATATACGAATCGTTCTGATTGTGATGCGAAATCGAAGGGAATAACATTTCATGTGTAAGTTGTCTCGTTAAGTGTGATTTTACAACTTCATTGTGAATGAACGTGTGCTACATCGGTACTTGTACTATAGCGTGTTTTTCTCCTGTATGATTTTAGATTTCCTAAAAATGAAAGTCGGAAAGCTCTGTGGGAAAATGCCTTGAGGAAGAAGAATTGGCGTGCGTCTAAATGGAGCACTATATGTTCTCAGCATTTCCGAGAAGAGGACATAGACCGAACTTCCCTTTCAACAGTAAGGCTCCGAGAAAATGCTGTACCATCACTTTTCCCTACACACCCAAAACATTTGCAAAAGGTATGTTAATTCACAGAATTAAATTCTTTGGTTTCAAGTTCACGTTTTAGTATAATACGTACGTATCGTTGATAATCAAAGTGTTGAATAACTCACTTTGTCTTCACTATGTACCAAATTAAAAGCTAACACTACATTAACTGGCGTAAAGTATAGGCCTAAACAAGACACTGTGTAGATTTGCCATTCTATGTACCGTATGTCAGTAAATATTGGTGGTAATGAACAGTGTTTCCCAGTAGTGTAAGGTAACTGAAGTGTCCCAGTACGTATTACAGACAAGATGTATTTATGGGGCTTTGGAGGGAGGGTATAGCTAACTTTGTTTTCAGTTTCTATTATTTAGTTTGTGATACACGTTTATTACTGAATTAACAAACTTGTATCGCTTACATTGAAGGCTAGCTATTCGTATTATTACATTAAAAACTATTTTTAATCAGAAGAAACGCGGAATTTCGCCTTCACGAGATTTTATTTTAAACAAAAACTATGAAACAACCAATCTGATTACGTTACATGCGTATATGGTGCTATTAGCGACTGTAATACACGCAGCGCTATAGCACACTGGGAATGTTTTGGTCAGAGTGTCATGGCAGCGAGCCACGCCACCATGGCTTCAAAACGTAGTACGGCTGGGATACGTAGCGCCATCTCTCATTATTCGTACCTCCATGGTTCAGTGTGTGTGTTATCTTTACTGCATCAGTCCGAGAACCGATGTTTTAAATTTGCAAGTCCATTCAGTTTGCCTTGAAAATGGCGGGGTGTTCTCCCGCCGAAATATCGGCGGTGGCTGAAAGTGTTACCTGACTGAATTCCCGGAAGCTATTTGAAAGTTGTGTACGCCAGGAGAAATTCAGGTCTCACAATGAACCAATGAGATTGAAAAATGTCAGGTCTTAAAAAATTCGCATGTGAGACTGAAGAAGGAACGAGAATTGATTTCTTTTAAATTTGCAAATACATCGCCGTCTGTTGCTGTTTGCGTTGAAAATGGCGTTGTACACTCCCTCTGAAATAATGGCGGTCGCTGAAATTGTTACCTGGCTGAATTCCCGAAAGTTATTTGATCATTGATTCATTGGTCATCTTCCGATGTATGTAGTTGAGACAGCAACATGTCACATCTATGTCAGAACCTCACATCAGAGTACCCTGCCTTACAGCTTCTGTTGATATTTTAAAAAGGTATCTGGTGGTGGCAGGGTTGAGGAGGTTGCAGAGAGAGGAAAATGAGCCCTAAGGGAGAAAATTTCAGAAGGATGACTTAGAAATGGAAATGAAAGCAAGAATAGGAGTGATAGGGATGTTATGAGATTCATAGGAGAGGAACTTTAACTAAAATCATAAAATTGATTACTACGTAAAAATTCCTGTTAAATTATTCAAAGTGTAAAACAATGGTTTTGTAAACTGCAAAGGTCGTAAAGCAATAAAATTATTAAAAGGAACGGAGAGGATTACGAGAGGGAAAAGAACGCAGGGTGGCGTGATCGGTAGGAATGTCGTGAGTTAGACCAGAGACGGTGATACATTAAAATTGTAAAACTAACATTATGTAAATGTTATTTCATGGAAAGTTTGAATGACTAGACTAGGACCACTCACGGCGTGCCAAACCGTACGTGAGTCGAACGTGTGAGCGGTATGCGGGCGGAAGCACAGCCTGTCCTGGCTTTTGTGCGGCCCTTCTCGGAAGCAGCTGTTGCAGCGAAACTTGTCATTTAGCATTGCGATATGGCATTTTTGTCCTTAGGATAGTTTAGGTTAAGTAGTGTGTAAGCTTACGGACTGATGACCTTCGCAGTTAAGTCCCATAAGATTTCACACATTTTTTGAAGGGAATTCTGCAGATTTGCGGCGGAAAGACATTACAGTACCATACAGAATAAATTTAAAGTTTTAGTTGGCAATAAAAGAGTAAAAAATTACGAATGGCGGGCGGGATTCATTATTCTGTACATCACGAAGCACTTTGTCGTAAATTTGCAGGCTTGGAGCACGCTATGATATATATAGTACAAATATGAAAATTTCTGAATTAGCACGCATTATTACACTGTCAGGTGCTACAGAATCAATAGTATGGAGACTTCAAATATTACTGCAAATGGGGTTGGTTAAGGCAAGAGACACATCTAGTTCGATTTAAAAGCCGCTATTTTTGAATTAATGGAGGAAAAAAGAGGCGGGAATGAAAATGAGAACTTCCGGAACGGACTTCGCATTTTAAGTAGACTTGATTGCACACAGCTCACAGTAAGACGCTGCAAGGTGTAAAACAACTTATTTCTAACTTGATGGAAAATGCACTCAAAGAGAAAATCACTTTGTAGAGGGATAAATTCTGACAAACACAGTCCGGTTCCCTAACCTCACAGGCGTTAAAGGAACTGAGAGCTTCGAAGAATTAAAAAATAGTTTTCTCAACGTTCATGCTTTGAGGACACTGCCAGTCTTAGTCTGTTTTAGAGGAGTTTGCCGTTCCAGCTGATAGAACCCCTGTACACAACAGATATAACTCGTTGATCTGCAACGTAATTCCCGTTTTAAAGACAAATTATTTTATTTTAAATGTGTCCAGGACATCTACATTGTTTTCCTGAGATAGAATTTTCTTGTCTGCAAATGAAGTTGCAAAAGTGCTACAATATTTCAGTCCACATACGTGTGTGATTGTGAAACAAAATAAGTCACACTTACGAGGAAATGTGACTGCTAAAACTCTGTGAAATTTCCTGTGTATCTCCGTCAATGACAGTTTGTAGCAGATAAATTATTATGCCTTCGCTAACTGCCGGCCGGAGTGGCCGAGAGGTTCTAGGCGCTACTGTCTGTAACCGCGTGACCGCTACGGTCGCAGGTTCGAATCCTGCCTCGGGCATGGATGTGTGTGATGTCCTTAGCTTAGTTAGGTTTAAGTATTTCTAAGTTCAAGGGGACTGATGACCTCAGCTCAGAGCCATTTGAACCATTTTGAACCTGCGCTAACTAAAAATAATTAAAGAATACTGAAAATTAATTTCGTTGGTAATTTGTATTGTCGAGACATATGAAATACGAAGTCATATCGTATGCAGTGAGACGGTGCCCTGATGACCCCAAATATCATGACCACTTACTTAAAAGCATGTTCATACAGTTCTGGAACGCAATTCAGCAGTGATTTTGCGTGTCTCAATTCGAGAAATACGTGATGCTTTTCCAGAGGTTTGTGGCACCAGACGCCTACGCACATGACACATACTATCAGTAATTTACAGGAGGCTGGTTTGTGGGTGTGGACCTGGCGCCCGATAGCGTCCCAGTTGGGTTTCATCGAAATCAGATAAGTCGAATTTGATGGCCTAGACATCAACGTGAGTCACTTCCATGCTCCTCGAGCCACTGAAATATGGTTCTGGCCTTGTGACACGGATATTTATCCCGCTGGAAGATTAAATCGCTGTCGAGGAAGACATCAAGCATGGGGGGTTGCAGGTGGTCACATAGTCCACAGTTGTCGTGGTACGTTTGATTAGTAGCGCAGGTGCCACGGAAGCTCAGGTGAATGTCCCCAATAACATGAAACAGCTTCCATTAACCTGCTGTGTGTTTCGAGCACCCGTTCGTCTGGATGACGGTGTACCTGGACACGACCATCGACCTGGCTTAGCAATAAACGGGATTCTTCCGACCAGGCGACACGATTTCGCCTACCCGTTGTCCAGTCTCGATGGTCCCATGCCCACTGTAATCATAGGTGACGATGTTGTTGGATCAACATGGTAACATGTAGGGGTCCTCTGCTGCAAAACACCAAGTTCAACACTGTTCTCTGAACGATGTGCTCCTAAACATTTGTGCTTGCGCCAGCAATGATTCTGTCGTCAGAACTACCACAGATCGCCGCCTATCGTGCTTTAGAGAGCGGGCAAGCCTCCGACCCGTACGTTCTATAAGAAGGTACGGACGGCCAACTTCTAGCCTACTGTGAGACCTTAACTTTTCCCGGCGAATTGAATGTTCATATAATTTACGAGTTTACTACTGGGTGACGTCGTCGACCACCGCCGATATTTCGACAGGAGTACACCCTGCCATTCTCAAGGCACAACTGCCAGGAGGAAGCAATGTGCATGGGAATTTAATACCTCGGTTCACTGAGGAGAAAGAAGGAAGATACCACACACACAACAAGTAACCGCCAAGTCAACACACATCCAAAGATAACCAACATCAGAAATATCGATAGTGTCTATTAATCAAAAGGTGAAGTAGCCCTAATTCTGTCCATCTGCTATTTGACGAGAGACAGAGCCGGCTTCCAAGCAGCATGGGGGCTGCATCAGAACAAGGAGAGTCACAGCCGAGTTACAGAACTTATTTCCAGACAACAGAGCACTGTGCCGAAGCACGTCGTCAGATAGACTACGGCACTGAAATGCCACTAAGAGAACAGAATTCTCTCAGAACTTTGTGAGGCCCGAGTGTCTCGAGGCGTTTACAATGTTCAGATAACTTACGTGAATGTAACCGGGTGACGTCGTAAACAAACGCCGAAGGCCAGCTGCATTTCCGTATGTTATTTAATCTCCCAGAACTAAGTTATAAGTGCATGGTCTAATGTAAAAAAAGGTGTGAGGGTGATAGGGGTACTAACGTGCTACACTTTCGTATCTGGAAACCTGGGAAAATTTCATCTCCAGTATGAACTGGTTGCCTGTATCCAAAATTTTTCATATTTATGGAGCCAACTATTGTCAATTCTTTTTTTGTCATCGGTGATTGGGGTCAGTTTTGTAGCGTTTCCTGTGAGATGTCGACAGATAAATCATTAATATCGGGTATCCATTTGGTATTGACTTGAGTAAGTCTCCCTTAGTTACAATAATAATTTTCTGGCATTTGTGACGTCTCCTGGCAAAACATTTGTAAAATCGGTGTAATATATCTTAAAAAAACATTTATCTGTGTTGTTATATTTCATTTCTGTATAAACAGTTGTCGTTTATATGGATACTGTAAAAAAGGAAACAATTATTTTTCACTTTTATGTTTATGTAATATTACGTATGACTATTTTGCAGATAACGTCTGTGGTCAGAGAGTGTGAAAACTGAAGCAGACAATGATCATTAAAATGTAACAAAGACATATATTATCATATTAAATTGCTTATAAATAGTGGAGTTTTAGACATTACTCTCTCCGTCTTCTTGTAGCCGTGAACGTTGTAAGAGCCTGTGACGCTGTCTAGAACGCTTACTTAACTTTCCTTTGTTCATTTATCGAGAAAGACATCATTTGATAGTGATGTATAAAAAAGGCGTGTACTTTGAATTTTATGTTGATTTTGAATATATAAATTGTTAAAAATGCTTGCAATAATTTATAGCAAGCTTGCCTCGTATTTCATTCCACATTTTTAACCGTTTTCAGCGAATTTAGAATTTTCCATGATGCAGTGTTGCGCCACGATCCAGGGAGCCACTGCCGTGGCAAATTCAAACTATAATGGAATGAAAGCAATTTTCCCACAACTAAGCGGGAAGATAATGGTACATTAAAATTATTTCTTTCAGCTTCCCGGAGACCCCAGAGAAGAATTGTAGATTTTATGTTGTACTTGGGTTGACATGGGAAACTGCTAGTACAATTTCAGTGACGTAAATAATTTACGATTGTGTGACATCAAAGACTGCTGTGTTGAAGTATGGTCTGGTTAATAATATTAAAATCAATTTTCATTTTTAGTTTCATGCTCTCGTGTTAGCCTGGGCAATTAATAGTGTTCAAATATTAAAAAATGCACTGCAGCTTTTATGTTTGGCAAACACTGCATACTGTAACTTGTGTGCATATAGTAAGAGTAATTTTCAGTGCATTTCAGAGACGAAGGTAGAGAAAGAAACGTTTAATTTCGTATTCACTTACAGTAATGATACAGTGTTCCATTTCTAAGAAGCCAGATCAGAATTATGAGAACATAGTCTTGGAAATAAAAGATCATATATTCACAGCAGAAATTCTCTTAGCGTTGTGCGTATCCCGCGACACAATAGATCAGAGGGCACAAAGTTAAAATTTTCATCTACTGAAACCAGTAACGAGAACCGCATTTTATCTTTTCTGGCCGCAACAATAATCAACATATAGCTCACTTAAGGTACTACGCAAAAAAACTGTATATAAAATCAAAGTGCATTGGGTACGCAACACTTTGTTTATTCGGTCTACGTGGCATTCTTGCACAAACCAGTTGTAACAATAATTTTTCTCAAATGTCCATACAGCAGATAACGACAGATCGAGTTTGGCATAGTGTTAATAACAATTAATGACAGCGGCCAGCTGTTGACGTAATAGATTCTGCTAACCATTAGGCATATAACGTGACCCTTTTAACTAGACAATAATATCACGTGTTTGGCACAACGGCTTTCTGGGACCCAGAACTTATTCTGGTCTGTTTTACAGTCAAAAACACTCGTATGCTCTTTTAATTCGAGGAGTCAAATATCACCTCAGCACTTTTAAAGTGAATCACCCCAAACGTAACAAAGTGGTATTGTCGTTTACATATTTGCGATGCATGTTTCTCCCCATAAAACAAAATCCTGAAAAAAGTCATTATTAGCTGACACTGCACTTTTCAGTTCACAACTAAAGAACACACATGCTTAGCTTGTTTCATTAAATAAAGCTTCTGTTTCTCAGATAATAAGCAGCACACATTCCATTTGTAATAGATCTTGTTCCTTATATGTTCTCCGTGTAAACCATGGCCGTGGGAAATACTGGGAGAAAAACTTCATTGCTGAACATTGTTCTCATTGCTCAAGTCACAGAAAGAATTTGGTTAAAGTAAATATGGCAATTTTGGAACTAATTAAATGAAATTACATTCATTTAATCACTGCATTAGGTCTCATTATCTCTATGGTTTCATCGAATGAAAATTGGTAGAAACAATGTCAAAATTATTTACACAAACAAAGCGTCCTCTTGAATATACCAATCTGTTAGCCTGTTGGATACTAACACTCTTCAAAAAAATGTAAACCCAAACTGTATTTGTTTTTTTTTCAAACAAGTAATTTACCTCGCTGTTAGATGCATCCTCGTTACTGTTACTAATAATCTACGCCATAATGGGTGGGAGTCTCGGATATATTAAATTTATATTTACCTAATAGATCGAACAAAAACTGATAATTATTAATATTTCTTTTTAATTCTTTTGGAACTCTATTGGTGGGTCTCAACTCAAATCATTCGTGCCGTTTTATTCTTACTACATGAACGGTCAGTCAAAGTAATTTTTTCCAAATAATAACACTGCTATTCCAGTTTCCTGATTTTTAGTTAACTTAGCAGAACTACAAGCTGTTTTTGTAAGACTAAAGCATCCGCCCACATTTTTTATCATGCTATGGTCCAGTTCATTAATATTAATTAATCCGAAACTTTGTTTGGGGGCCTACTTGTTCCTAAATCACTCCAGTTTTCTCATTTAATACAAGCTACTTTTACTTTAGCAGTTATATGCATAGTGTCTTTCTTGGCTAATTTCTTAAGGTACACTGAGCTACTTCCTCCAGTAAATGTACCTCATTCTTGTTAAGGGGTATAGCTGTTAAATTTACGTACTTATCATAAACATTAAACTAGTCTTCAGACTCGACTATTGCACCTTAACTAAAGACGGAGTGTAGGAATCGAATAGTTGTATCTGATGGTACTCTCGACATACACTTAATGACAATATAGGATAATTGAATGATATTAATAATACGTCGCAAATATTACATGTGTACATCAACGTTCAGAGATTGGTTGTAATTTCAGTTGCTAATTTTATTAAGTCATATAAATACATTTTAATAAGCGGTTACGACTTTTAGACACGGTGTACAATTCCCGAAAAAGTGGCAGGGCAACTACAGTCAAGTAACATTCTTCTTCTTATATTCCACTGGACTTAATGGTGCCATTTCCCAGTAACGTGTACGTCGATAGGGCTCTGGCTCACTTAGCAGGAAATGATTTGTCTGGTTGTTGAAATACAAGTAAGCATAAAGTGTACGGCAAATGTAAGACGGTCAACGTATTCGATTTTATATTTGATGTCGGCGCTCTACATAGCCAGATACAGTATACTTAACTTGTGGGCGTTGGCTGGTAAATGTAAGTTACCTGGCTGGTCAGTGGAATCTGTGTTATTTTTTTATTTTATGTTGTTCGAACACATTGCAGTTTCCCACAGTTCTGAAGATGCGCACGCTCTGGGGAGAGGAACATCTCAATAAAGAAATGTTTGATCTGTGACTGCTTTTCAATATTAATACCCTGAAATGCTGAAAAAAATGTAAATATAAAGTTGTGTAGTGGTTTCATTCTCATCACTCCTCTACGTATTACAAAAATGTTAGCAGGCAAGGTTCCTACAAAACACATATAGATAACTTGTACATTGGCTCACAAGAAGAAGAAATAATAGTAAATAATTGAAGGTGGCACTAACTGAGACACAAGACAGAATCAAAGGGTTCTGTTACTACACAGCTCCCTATGTTGTAGCATGCTATCGATGTGAAGACTGTACGTTCTTCAAATCAAAAGGCTCTGAGCACCATGGGACTTAACTTCTGAGGTCATCGGTCCTCTAGAACTTAGAACTACTTAAACCTTACTAACCTAGGGACATCACACACATGCATGCCCGAGGCTGGATTCGAACCTACGAACGTAGTTGTCGCGCGGTTCTAAACTGTAGCGCCTAGAGCCGCTCGCCACATCGGCCAGCGAAAATTGAACGAATTCATGCAATGACATACAGTGACTATAATAAACAATGAAACACTAACAAGGGGAGGAAGAAACTCTGACCACAATCTATTGGTTATGACCTGTAGATTAAAACTGAAGAAACTGCTAAATGGTGGGAATTTAAGGAGATGGGACCTGGATAAACTGAAAGAACCAGAGGTTGTACAGAGTATCTTGGCGAGCATAAGGCAACAATTGACAGGAATGGGGGAAAGAAATACAGTAGAAGAAGAACAGGCAGCTTTGAGGGATGAAGTAGTGAAGGCAGCAGAGCATCAGGTAGGTAAAAAGACGAGGACTAGTAGAAATCCTTGGGTAACAGATGAAATATTGAATTTAATTGATGAAAGGTGAAAATATCAAAATGCAGTA
Organism: Schistocerca cancellata; assembly: GCF_023864275.1. Classification (NCBI taxonomy): domain Eukaryota; kingdom Metazoa; phylum Arthropoda; class Insecta; order Orthoptera; family Acrididae; genus Schistocerca; species Schistocerca cancellata. The sequence continues at coordinate 683,834,806 of NC_064630.1, read as the reverse complement.
AATTAAGCAGGCAAAATGGAATACAAACGTCTCAAAAATGAGTTCGACAGGAAGTGCAAAATGGCTAAGCAGGGATGCCTAGAGGACAAATATATGGATGTAGACGCTTATCTCACTAGGGGTAAAATAGATACTGGCTACAGGAAAATTAAAGAGACCTTTGGAGAAAAGAGAACCACTTGTATGAATATCAAGAGCTCAGATGGAAACCCAGTTCTAAGCAAAAAAGGGAAAGCAGAAAGTTTGGAGGAGTATATAGAGGGTCTATACAAGGGCGACGTATTTGAGGGTAATATTATGGAAATGGAAGAGGATGTAGATGAAGATGAAATGGGAGATATGACACTGCGTGAAGAGTTTGACACAGCAATGAAAGACCTGAGTCGAAACAAGGCCCCCAGAGTTGATAACATTCCATTTGGACTACTGACAGCCTTGGGAGAGCAAGTCCTGACAAAACTCTACCATCTGGTGAGCAAGATGTATGATACAGGCGAAATACCCTCAGACTTCAAGAAGAATATAATAATTCCAATCCCAAAGAAAGCAGTTGTTGACAGACGTGACAATTACCATACTATCAGTTTTTTAAGTCACAGCTGCAAAATACTAACGGGAATTCCTTACAGACGAATGGAAAAACTAGTAGAGGCCGACCTCAGGGAAGATCAGTTCTGATTCCGTAGAAATATTGGAACACGTGAGGCAATACTGACCCAACGACTTATCTCGGAAGCTAGATTAAGGAAATGCAAACCTACGTTTCTAGAATTTGTAGACTTAGAGAAAGCTTTTGACAATGTTGACTGGAATACTCTCTTTCAAATTCTAAAGGTGGCAGGGGTAAAATACAGGGAGCGAAAGGCTATTTACAATTTGTACAGAAACCAAATGGCAGTTATAAGAGTTGAGGGGCATGAAAGTGAAGCAGTGGTTGGGAAGGGAGTGAGACAGGTTTGTAGCCTCTCCCCGATGTTATTCAATCTGTATATTGAGCAAGCAGGGAAGGACACAAAAGAAATATTCGGAATAGGTATTAAAATCCATGGAGATGAAATAAAAACCTAGAGGTTCGCCGATGACATTGTAATTCTGTCAGAGACAGCTAAGGACAAGGATGAGCAGTTGAACGGAATGGATAGCGTCTTGAAGGGAGGATATAAGATGAACATCAAGAAAGGCAAAACGAGGATAATGGAATGTAGCCCAATTAAATGGGGAGATGCTGAGGGTATTAGATTAGGAAATGAGACACTTAAAGTAGTAAAGGATTTTTGCTATTTGGGGAGGAAAATAACTAATGATGGTCGAAGTAGAGAGGATATAAAATGTCGTGGTGAGTGTTGTTTAACGTCCGGTCGACAACGAGGTCATTAGAGACGGAGCACAAGGATGGGGAAGGAAATCGGCCGTGCTCTTTCAAAGGAACCATCCCGGTATTTGCCTGAAGCGATTTAGGGAAATCACGGAAAACCTAAATCAGGATGGCTGGAGACGGGATTGAACCGTCGTCCTCCCGAATGCGAGTCCAGTGTGCTAACCACTGCGCCACCTCGCTCGGTGGATATAAAACGTAGACTGGCAATGGCAAGGAAACCGTTTCTGAAGAAAAGAAATTTGTTAACATCGAGTATAGATTTAAGTGTCAGGAAGTCATTTCTGAAAGTATATGTAAGGAGTGTAGCCATGTATGGAAGTGAAACATGGACGATAAATAGTTTGGAAATGAAGGGAATAGAAGCTTTCGAAATGTGGTGCTACAGAAGAATGCTGAAGATTAGATGGATGTATCGAATAGGATTGGAAAGAGGAGAAGTTGTGGCACAACTTGACTAGAAGAAGGGATCGATTGGTAGGGCATGTTCTGAGGCATCAAGGGTCACCATTAGCATTGGAGGGCAGCGTGGAGGGTAAAAAGCGTAAAGGAGACCAAGAGATGAATACACCATGTAGATTTAGAAGGATGTAGGTTGCAGTAGAAACTGGGAGATGAAGAAGCTTGCACAGGGTAGAGTAGCATGGAGAGCTGCATCAAACCAGTCTCAGGACTGAAGACCACAACAACAACAAACTCAGTTTTCGTTTCCTTAAGGGTCTTGAGAATAAGGTTACAAAAATTAATGCACACAGAGAGACATTAAACCATGCACTCTTCCTGCAACCCACATATGAATGGAGCGTGGGGTAAGCTCTAATAACTAGTGTAATGGGTTGGTTCATTTGTGGGATTGAAGGGACCAGACTGCTAAGGTCAACGGTCCTAGTGTAATGGGACTTACCCTCTACCACTCACTTCACAGTGGTTCGCAGTACGTGTAGATGTTCAGAATTATATGTGGAGTAAATTCGTATACATTTTGTGGTATTTCTTCAATAACATGGAAATGTTAACCATACAGTTGTAGTACATCTGTTAATTTGAGTTTTTATTGAGACAGCCTATTTTATTTGAGAGTAATAGAAGTAGAACGAAAAAATTAAGATATCCAGTAGCAACTCCTACGTAAAGTCTTGAAATAATAAACTACAAATGCATAAAACTATATGGCTATACACTGAAATAAAATGTTCAAAACACAATAAATGTGTTTACAAATGCAGGGTCATGCTCTTATTTGCTAACACTTCCTTCTATAATGTAGCGGCGATCGTGATCATAAATATGCAAATTCAAATCTGAATATGAGAAATGAATACTTTAATATAGGAGCTGATTTCTTCAGTCGATGTGTCAGACAATATAAAGTTTACTTTAAGTATTTTTCATGACACACAATGTTCATTATGGCACACATGATTCGTTGTAGCGCACACAGCTCATTACCTTAAGAGGGAGCTGTGGAAATAGATTATCATATAAGAACAAATGCTTCATCCTAAATATAAACATTTCCTTGGCTTTTAAATGTTCATGAAACTTGTAAAATAGGTAAATTACAACACCTAATAATCGTATTAACAGATTCGTCATCTACAATGATACTCTTCAGTAACCACACTCTAAGAATAAAATCACTTCGCAGATGGAACTTACTAGATGATAACAACCAAGTTGGTAAACTTGTTGTCAAACAATGGCAGTTCGGTGTTGTAATTGTATTCACAATTAATATTAATAATGTCGTAGCATTTATTAGATTTGAGGACGAAGGTGTGACCCAGTGATCATTGCTCAGTCTCATAAAAGTAGCTATAGTGAAAATAACAGTGAATTTTTTTACTTTATTTTAGGCTCCAACTGCCGTCTGCATCAAACCTGGACAGTGGCAGGTTTCATATTTAACGTCTTCTATGTTTCCTAAGTAATATATTTCTTAAATTTCCTGCGTGTTTTTCTCTACTTAAGAGGTTTAATATCGCGTTTTGTAACTAAGTGTAAAATCAGGCAGGCACTTGTGCACTGGTGTCCCAAATTTTTTTGTGTTCAGGAGCTATACACAGTTCGTTCTGAGCCTTTTAACCGTCCGCCAGGCTGAAACAGCCGTCTGGCACACACCTAGAGAATTTGAAAAACAAGTATAAAGTGTTGCCACGCGGTCTGTAGCACAGCTTTCATTTCTGTTGGACAGTGAGTTACACAGCCTTTACGGCGTCAGCTTCCATTATTGATACGTCAGGATCTTAGCAAGTTGCGTATCAAGGTTTCTGATTGGGCTTTTACGTAAATTCTTATGTTAGTATTACTGGGATGCTTAGGCTAAGTGCGTGCTGTGTGAACACGCAGAGGAGCTGGCTGCAGTTCGCGAACAGCTTAATGTACTTTTGGTAAAGGTCAGTCATCTTCATGCTGCGCTGTTGCAGGGAATCTGGTGCTTCACATGGGACGCCTCAGGTGTTGCTTGTTTATCCCACGAGCTCTCTGTCTGTGCACCTCACATTGCACCCGATGCTGTGCATCCATCCTCACAGGAATGAGAGTGACGGACAGTAAAGCGTTCGCCTCGCTCGAGACGGAGGCCAAGGTGGAGACTGGCAGTCTGGCCTCGCCCATTCACTCTTACCGTCGACAGGTGGCTGTTCTTTCAACAAGGTCGGAGTAAGTACACGGTAGAAGGGGTTTACTAATTACCGGGGGCTCCTACGTTAGGTGTCTTACGGAGCGCCTTAGTGAGGCCGCGTTCGGGGCCGGAAAGAAAATCATTGTGCCCTTGGTATGTCTGCCGGGAGCCTCATCCGAGATGTGGAGGAGGTCTCGCCTGTGACTTTAGAGGGTGCAGTGTGTAGGCTCGGCCAATTGTAGCTCACGTCGCCACCAACGACGACTGTCGCTTGGCTTCTGACGCCTTCCTCAATTCTTTCAGGCCTTTGGCAGAGTTGGTGAAGACTGCTGGCCTCATGTGTGAGGTGCAAGGAGTGCTCGTAAAAGATATCTCTGTTCCCAGAATCTATCGGGATTGTCTGCATCCGAGTGGAGCAGAGGGGAGGGTTCTGAATCAAAGACTTGATCTTGGTCTTGGTTGCAGATACCTGGACCAGGTATTCCATTGATAGGCCTGGGTTGCATTACAAGCACATTATTTCTTTATAGTCTAGGTTAATGTTCTCAGATTAAAAAACCGCCAGACCACTCGTAGACTGCGAAATCAGACCGCGTCAAGGTTAAAGACACTTCGACTGTCAAAATTTTATCACTCAACTGTCGAAGTATTCGCAACAAATTTCCAGAATTTACTGCCCTCCAGGATACTTCTCGAACGAAACTTATTCTCGGGTCGAGAGTCCGCTGAAAACCAGTGATTCATGGAACGTATATCGAAAAGGCATATTAGACTTCGTAGGAAGGGGTGTGTTCATTGTAGTTAACAAAAATATTGACTCTAGTGAGACTGAATTTGAATATGACGGTGAAGTTACCTGGTCGTGTGTAAAAATTTAGGTGAAATAAAATTAATTGTTGGATGTTTTCACCGACTATCCGATTCCGGTATGATAGTTTTAGAGTCATTCAAATAAAGTATACTGTCAGGAGTGTGAAAATACACAGATCATGCAATATTAGTTGGAGACAACCTTAACCAGCGGAGTATAGATTGGGACGTCTATGGATTTATACCAGGTGGTACAAACAGACAGTCTTGCTACGTTGTTTTCAACGCGTTGTCCGAAAGCTCTCTCCAGCTACTTGTTCGTAGACCCACAGGAAATGGAAATATTTTAGACCTTGCAGCAATAGTCAGGCTTGACCTAATCGACTGCGTCAGTGCAGAGGCAGGGAGTAGTGACCATTATGTCATTAGCATCTCACAGTGTATTGACATCTCTTAGTAGCACTAAGATGGGCGTAGAGGAATTAAGGGCAAAGATTAGGCACATTGTAAATCGTGGTCTGAAGAACTATGAAACAAGTATGTGGGTTAAGGAAGATGACGAAGCATTCTCGGTCCGAAGTAGAAAGTGCAAATGACGTTAGGAAAAAGATAACAGGAAATCGTGCTTGCGAGAGAAGATCGATGCTCGAAGCTTACAACATCCACCACCTCATACCTTAGCAATAGATCTTGCCGAGAACCCGAGAATAATCTGGTCGTATGTAAAATCGCTAAGCGGGTGTAACCCTTCTATTAGATCACTCACATACCAGTTTGGGGTGGCAGTAGAAGGTAGCAAAAGTAAAGCTGGGAAAAAGCGACGGCCACTCCTGTATATAAGAACGGTGAAAGAAAGGCTCTCAAAATAACAGACCAATATCTTTAACAAGGGTTTGCTGCAGAATGTCGGGGCATATTCTCAATTTAAATATAATAAATTTCCTTAAGAGGGAAATTTTTCTGTCCACAAATTAGCACTGTTTTACAAGTATCGCTTAAGTGAGAATCAGCTTGACATTTTATCATGTGATATCCAGCGAACCATTGATGAAGAGCAACAAGAGGAATCCACAATCTTATATTTGCGTAATGCATTTGACGCTGTGTCACGCTGTCGTTTGTTAACGAAGGTACAAATATATGGTACGCAGGTATGTGAGTGGCTCGGAGACTTATTAAGTAACAAAACCCAGTATCATGTCCTCGACGTCGAGTGTTCATAAGACACATCAGACTACCCCAGGGAACTGTGATAAATCCGCTGCTACTTTCAGTATAAATTCAGGGTGAAAATTATTGAAATAAAATCATCATGAAGTTTGAACGGTTTGTGCTAGGTCGTTCAAGCTGCACGCTATGCCGCAGGGAATGATGGGAGTTGTATGGTTTTGTTTAACGTCGAAGTCCACTTTCATTTGAATTGTTCTGTCAGTAAGAAAAACTGACACATTTGCGTGACTGAGAATCCTCGTTTCGTTATCACGACGTCTCCTCATCCTCAACGGGTGACTGTATGGTGTGCAATAATCGGTGCGATGTTCCTTGAAGGCACGGTGACTACCGAACTGTACGTGAAGGTTTTGGAAGATGATTTCATCCCCATTATCCAAAGTGGCTCTGATTTCGACAAGCTGTGTTTAATGCAGGACGGAGTGCTGGAACAACCCCAAACTCTGAGCTCAATACAGGTATTATGGAGGTCATCGACAGCATCGATGTTCCAACACTTCAGAGGGATTTCTCTATTCGTCTGCGTGACATCATCGCCGATGATGACAGATATGTCGAACATATCATAACCTAAATCCTAATACCTGTCGCGACGTTTACATGTTTAATTAAGTGTGCGCATGCTGTAGTTTGAAACTAATTTACGTTTTTTTCCATATAGTTCAATAATTGTCACCCTCTAAGTGATCTGTCCGACAGGATGAGCAACAATTTGCAGTTGTTTGCTGATGATGCTGTGGTGTATGAGAAGGTGTCGGCGCTGAGTGACTGTAGGAGGATACAAGATGACTTAGGTAAGATTTCTAGTTGGTGATAGGATTTCTAGTTCGTGAATGACAGCTAATTCCAGATGTGGAAAAACCTAAGTTAATGCTGATGAGTAGGAAAAACATTCCCTGAACTTTCTAGTTCAGAATTAGTAGTGTGCTGTTGACAGTGTCACCTCGATTGAGTATCTAGACGTAATGTTGCAAAGCAATATGAAATGAAATGAGGATATAAGGACTGTAGTAGCCAAGGTGAATGGTCGACTTCGGTTTATTGGGAGAATTTTAGGAAAGTGTCGTTCATCAGTAAAGGAGGTAGCATATAGCACACAAGTGTGACTCATTGCCAAGTACTGTTGTACTGTTTGTAATCCGCAACAGGTAGGATTAAAGGAAGATATCGAAGTGATTCAGAGGCAGTTTGTTACATTTATTACCGGTAGTTTCGAACAATACGCAAGTATTAGGGAAACACTTAGGCCAATGAAATAGGGATAACTGAGGAAAGGCGACTTTCTTTTCGAGGGACACTATCGATAATTTTTAGAGAACTGGCATTTGAGACTGACTGCAGAAAGATTCTGCTGCCGCCAACTTTATACTTCGCGTGAGGATGATCAAGATACGATCAGAGAGATGATGTTTGGTTTGTGGGGCGCCCAACTGCGCAGTCATCAGCGACTGCGCAAAGTCTCAATTCTTACACAGTCCAAACTTCTTTCACAGTCCAATGTAGTCACTACCACAAATGAAGATGATGACGAAATGATGAGGACAACACAAACACCCAGTCCGCAACCCCTCGGGGAATCGAACCCGCAACCCCGTAATCGAGAGGCAGAAGCATATACAGTCGTTTCTCCCTCTGTCCATTTGCGAGTGGTTCAAATGGTTCAAATGGCTCTGAGCACTATGGGACTTAACATCAGAGGTCATCAGTCCCCTAGAATTTAGAACTACTTAAACCTAACTAACCTAAGGACATCACACACATCCATGCCCGAGGCAGGATTCGAACCTGCGACCGTAGCGGTCTCGCGGTTCCAGACTGAAGCGCCTAGAACCGCTCGGCCACACTGGCCGGCATTTGCGAGTGGAGCAGGACAGGAAATGACTAGTAGAAATACAGGGTATTATCCGTCACGTACAATAAGGTGTCTTTCGGAGTAAGTAAGTGGATGTACACATATATAAAAGACTGGAATGAAGACAGATAGACTTTATGGGTTGGGTTGCTTGGGGGATGAGACCAAACTGCGATGTCATCGGTCTCATCGAATTAGTGAAGGACGAGGAATGAAGTCGGCCGTGCACTTTCAAAGGAACCATCCCGGCATTTGCCTGGAGCGATTTAGGGAAATCAACCCAAATCAGGATGGCCGGAAACGGGATTGAACCGTCGTCCTCCCGAATGCGAGTCCAGTGTGCTAACCACTGCGCCATCTCTCTCGGTATAGATTGTATGGCTTAAATATCTTATACAGAGTGTGTCTCCTAAGAGGCGAGCAGAGGCATTTTCTCTGGTTTCTCGGTAGATATTTGCAATTTCATCGTTGCAATGTGTGGATGGAGTCGCCCCAAAGAGTTGCTGCTCGTCACAGATTCAATGAAATTCCCAGTGTCTACGAAAAGCACTGGTTTGTTTCTCTTGACAATCCAAAAAAATTTTTTAAGTGGAATTTAATGTGTGCATTCGACAGTCTTCCTGTTTTAAAGCCTTTGTTGACACATATTGGTGAAATGAATATCGCGTCGAAGTAATGTGAGACCGCTCTATCGAAAGTACATGTAAAATTCCGCTGCGAAAATTGTTTTATTAGTTTGGGGAAATACCGACGCCTTCCGTTGACACGGGCGTCGCATGAAAGATGTGATGAGCGGTAAATGTTTGTAATTACTCTAGGCTACACAATGCTAACATTAAATTGGAGATATCTGCAGAGAAACTAGAAAAAAAGGCGCCTGATGACTCAGGAGAGACAGCGGGAAAGTTATGATCAATCTAAACGTTTTAGAAGGAGACATGGCGATCATGTTTCTGAACTTCAAAATAACCTGACTTTATAGACAAAGAATATTAGTTGTTTTAGAGTTTATTAAAAAAAATAAACCAAAAGGATTGGAAGTTTTATTGTTTGGTTCTTGCAAATGATGGAGCTGGTTGTCCCAGCTATAGATAACATGTGAATCTCATTGCAGAGAAACCTTATGAAACTTACATAAAGCCTGACCTCTAGTACTAACACTTCTTCTACTTAAAGATGATTAAAAACCATTCAATAAGGTTGTCAACAAAGTACTGGGATTAGAAATAACCATTATTGGAAGAAGACACCTGTTGTATTTTCATTCTTTCGCTATATACTACGAAGAAAAACTTAAAACCAGGCTCAAAACAGGCTCTTAAAATTGTTCAACTCTATGGGGGTCATTGTATGGCTACTCGTGGATTCCACAAATGTTATTCAAACTGTTGTGGTCAATGTAGTGTGTGAATGCCTAAATTAAACTAATGTTCCACATCATTTTATCTACTCAGACGAAAAGATCCTTCACAGAAACTCATAATACAAGAGTGTCACGGTATGAAATAAACGATGTGAGCACAGATCAACTTCTTGTATAGCGGAGTCATATCAACATTTGTTGCTGTTGTCTTTACTCAGAAGACTTATTTGATTCAACTCTCCACATTAGTCTGTCCTGTGCAAATCTCTTCATCTCCCAATAATTACTACAGCCCACATCAGTATCTCATTATTCCACCTACTACGTTCATTCTTGGCTATTTTCATCTCTTTGAGACATTTCTCTCTGAAAAAGAAGTTTTGCAGCAAAGATCACATGTTGAACTATTTTTATTTCCTCAATGATCGGTTTCAACAGAATCCACCTGTCACCTTCCAGTCATATGGAGATCATATTACTGTGCATAAATCGCACAATATTTTTTTTTATCTGAAAATGATAGGTAGACTCTGTCGAAACGGATCAGTGAGGAAATAGAAATATTTCAAGACGTGTAAAAATCTTGCTTATCACCAAATATCGGATGGCTTCCTGCTGGAGTTATTGAAAAGGCTGTGCATGTAAGGATAATTTATCATTTTATTTCATCTAATTTGTAATCAAATGTACTGTTTGGTTTTAGAAGATAATCCTGTATCCTCTTTTCTCATGAGTTACTGCGTGAGTTAAAGGAAAGGTTTCGAAAGCTAGGTAACTTTTTGGATTTAGTAAAGTGATTTATTGTGTTGATTACAAAATATTTCTCCAGAAGTTGTATGATAATGTAATATGGGTAGTAGCTCACAGCTGGTTCATCTCTTGCTTTAGTAACAGACATCAAAATATGATTATCCGCAGTATTCAGAATGGTAATGATGGGGGTCCGAGTGATTAAGGCTAAGTGAAGGGTGTCCCAGGAATCACTGTTGCGGCCAGTCCTATTCCTTATTTATATAACTGACATGCCCTCTACCATTGCAGGTGATTCAAAAATATTTATGTTTGTTGATGATACTAAATTAGTAGGAAAGGATGTTGTGTGCAATGGCACTGTTTCAAATAGCGCAGATAAAGATACGTTTACGGTTTGAAAAAGATACATTAACACTAAGTCACAGTACGACTAAGTTTCAGCACGTTCTAACACACAATTCAGCAAAAACGGACGTTTCAACTTCACAGAACGGGCATTCGGTTAGTGAAACTGAACAGTTAAGATATCTGTGCTTCCATATAGATAGTAAACTGTCGTTTAGAACCATGTTCAAAGACTTCATGATGCCAGTTTTCATATTAGAACTGTATCTGAAGTAAGCGATATTTCGACACGAAAAGTTGTCTGTTTCCCTTATTTTCATTCGATTACGGGTCTTCCCATTATCGGATGGTATTTTTGATTAAGAAACGGCAAGTTCGGGCAATAAGTGGTGTAATTTCGCGAACCTCATGTCGATCCATGTTCATTAGCTTGGGTATTCTGACACTGGCGTCGCAATATATATATATATATTCACAATGTCTGCTTATTCCCAGAGATTAGCAGCATTCACTCGGTTAGTACTAGACAGATAATCAGTCGGCGTTTGGATCGCACTTCCTTGACTCTTGTGCAGAACTGACACATGTGGCGCAGTGGTTAGCACACTGGACTTGCATTGGTGAGGACATCGGTTCAAAACCGCGTGTCGTCACCCAGATTTATGTTTTCAGTGATTTCTCTTAATCGCTTGACGCACTTGCCGGAACGATTCCTTTGAAAGGACACAGCCAATTTCCTTCCCATCCCTCCCTAATCCGGGCTTGTGCTCCGTCTTTAATGACCTCGTTGTCGACGGGATATTAAACACCAATGTCCTCCTCCTCTTGTGCAGAAATGTGTGCAGTGAACTGTTGCATCCATTTTCAATAAGCTACTACAAGAATTTTAATACCTTAACAGTAATCCACGGGCCTCCAAATCTAAACTGAGGAGTTTCCTCATGGCTCACTTCTTTTGTTCTGTCGAGTTCTTCGAAAAATTAATCTGATTCTTGTGTTACAGTGTTGACTGAGTTTACATTAACACTGGGATTCATAAACAAAAACTTGTGGATTCATAAATATTTTATTTCATCTGTTATTACTTTCTGCTGTTGTAATTTCATGTACTGTTCTTGGAGATTTGCTCCTCAGTTTGGTCCTATGGAAACAGAGTTGTAAAATAAAATGGAAAAATAAAATATTGGCAACTTACTTAAGAACATCTCTGTAACATCACTGGAATAGGTTTCATGTGATGCAGACAAGAAACAGAATTGGCTATGTGGGAGAGGTACGCCACAAATAAGATACTACGTTTACCAAGAACGATGTTTATTTTTACCATGATGCAGTGGAATAAGATCTGCATGCACATAATTTACCTCATGATTAGGTAGTATTTCACATTGCTATTGGCCAGACAGTGACTGCTATTGGTATAAAAGCTATGCAAAAGGCCCTAAATGGCTTCTGTTTGGTACCAATTAAGCCCAATGTTAATCCGTCCGTCAGAGTGATTAATTCGTTCAATAACTCGAATAGAGGGAGAACATGTAAATGAAAACGAACAAAATATTTGAGACCAGAAGAAATTATGGAAATCAACTATTTAAATTCATCGATGAGGAAGATTGGAATTGATAACCACTGAATATTAACAGAAAAGGGTAAATTTACTATGAATGAGATATTTATGACAAGGGATCTCATATTAATGGAACACTTCACAAATGCGTTAGTAATAAAATCAGAGGAGTCACCAACATTAAATTTCGCAGTGAACTTATTTCAAGAGTCTTCTAGAGAAGAGGAGAAAGTTTTCCCATTAAAGGCAAAGAAATATATTTATACACACAAGAAAATAGGTACCAGAGGGCAAAAGCCGTGTACAAAAGAAAAGATAGCAAATAAAATGCAGAAATGAGAGACAAATAGAAAACAGGAAAAGTATATTGTGTAAGAGACTACCTCCATAGCTACGGAACGTAATCGTTAAATATTGTATAGAAGCCGATATTCGTACTCAGAAATATTGTGCCTTTATTGTACATCAGTCAAACATAAAAAATATTGCACATATACATATGACAGTCAAAGGTAAAAGAAGCACAGGGTAAACCAAGGAAACCATCGAAAGAACAATAATGGAATACTTGTAACAGCGCAATACAGGAGAAAAGAAGACTACAAACCGACACTAAACCAAGGTAACGCCTTTTTTACACATGAAGGATGGTCCTGTAGGTTTCCCCTGGATCTGTTCTTCTGGTGAACAACAACCAATGATCGTCTCTGTACATCAGCTTTGTGCTGCCTGGTGTCTGCTAGTCTGCTGTTCAGTTTCTCGAAGCGGTTCTTAAGCAACAGTTCCAGAATGAGAACTGTGAAACTGAGACATACACAATGAAATACATTGGGAACAGTGTAACGCCGACCATAAAATATTTCTTGTTGTACACATTCCAGACCGTTTTGTCCAGCACAAACAACGAAATCATGGCAATCATGATGAGGAGTACTTGCATTACCAATAGCTTAAATTTATTTAATATATCTTCATCAATATCTTACTATCTATATTCATGCACTTATTTAGAATGTGATTTACTTGCTTATGGGTGGAGAGACTGCACTTGAAGACAGAAAGGCTACGAAAGTAACCAGTAAGAGCTCAATAACATAGCTTACTTTGACCGTCGTCATTAAGTCTTGCCAATACACCCTTTCCTCTGCAGACAGAGCGGCTAGTACGATGGCAAGTAACTAACCAGTAAAAGAGTATACTCTAATACGTAAGAGCGTCGTAAACGTTACCGATTTACTGGACAAAGTTATGGCAGCCATCGCTATTGGTTTTCAGATGTAATGCAGCGGTTTTATAGCTTTGAAGGACATCTTAGTATCCTCTCAGTACCCATTTCACGCAGATGGTCATTGAATATACAACATTTTACGCTAGATGGCTCGGCATTCTGTGTTAACTGGTCTCACCAATGTTGTATTTTATACCAATAGGCGCAATGAAATCGCGCTGATGGTGTGTGAACTTTTCCCAGAGGTACCCCGGCAATTTGCTTAAGAAACCCATTAGGTTAAGTAGAGGTTTAATCTGCCTAAGTGCGGATGGCAATTCGTTTTATGGGTAAAACAAGTTAGCAGATGTAGCGATTACAAATACTCGTATTGAATCTTACGATTTTCCAAGGACGACGTTTCTAAATTGTCTGTGTAAATTATCAAGAGGGTAGTCGAGCACAGCGTACGTTATTACGGAATCAATTTTTTAAAACTGTCGGAAGTTAACGACACTGACTTCAGTGGCGTAATGAGGTATTGTACGAGTATATGACAGAGAACGAAACCGCTTCGGCTACCATACAATGCGAAACCATACCATGTGGAGCCAAATATGGACACCCCATGAGAAATACAAATTGCTGACATTAGCCAAGCCTGCAGGTTGGGCTGTTGCGTTTGATCAATAGCGGCAATTGTGCAATGTCCTCAGTAAGTTGGACGTCTCAGCCGAAGAGTTTGGCGTTTCAAGAGGCAACATATAGAACATTTACGCCTCGTACAAGAAATGCAGAAAAACATCAATGGCTGATTCATTACGCAGACGAAAGTGTGTGTCGAGCGATCGTGACGGACGGTCGTTGCAGAGGATTCTGTCAAAAAAGAAGATGACCAGAATGATTTTTGAACCAACTACGAACAGTTATGGCCACGTGATATGGCGGATTGTTATCTACAAAAATTTAATCAGTCTTTGGGAACATTTAGTCCATGAATGGTTGCAAATGGTCTCCAAGAAGCCGAAAAAACCATTTCCAATTAATGATCGGATCACCTGGACCCAAGAACCAAGTCAGTTCCATGCCAAAATCCCACAACATTGTGGACGGTCCACGTCTTCGTGAAGTCTGCGCCAACTCGAACCCTGCCATAGGTTTTTACCAACTGAAATCGGGACTCATCTGAGGTCACAGTTTTCCAGTCCTCTAGAGTCATACAGATATGGTCAAAAGGCCAGGAGGCGCGTTGCAGACGATGCAGTACCGTTAACAAAGGCACTCGCGTCGATCGTCTGCTGACATAGCCTTATTAATACAAAATTTCGCGGCACTGTCCAAACGGATACGTTCTCCATACGTCCCACGTTGATTTTTTCTGTTATTTGGCACAGCTTTTCTTGTTTCTTATTACTAACAGCTCAACCTAAATACCGCTGCTCTCTGTCGTTAAGGGAAGGCGGTCTGCCACTGTGTTGTCCGTGCCGAGAGGTAGTGCCTGAAATTTGGTATTCTTGGCACACACTTGATCTCAGAATATTGAATTCCCTAACGATTTACGAAGTGGTATAGCCAGTGCGTCTAGCTCCAACTAACATTCCGCATTCAATATCTGTTAATTCCTGTCGTACGCACATAATCACGCCGGAAACATTTTCAGATAATCACCTGTCTGCAAATGACAGGTCCGCCAAAGCAGTGCCCTTCTGTACAGTCGTGGACAAAACGAGCGAGACCGCTCGCCTTTTCGTTATGCTTATCCGCACAGCTTTAAAGACTGCTACACAGCATAACAGGCAAGGAGACCAAGTGCTACCAACATAGTATGCACAGGCGTGAAATTGAATAACTATCCGAAATTTGTCAGACTGTTTTCAATGATATGTAAGACTTTATTAACGCTGATTAGTGTGTTAACCACAGCACCTAAATGTAAGATATAAATGAAAGAAGCGCTAATTAGTATGAACTGTACTAATAAAAATGAACTTCTGCTTATGGAGATAACATAACTGTTCTAGTAAGATAAAGTGCCCCAGATCGTTACGAATTAGCCAAATTTTTGCGCATTTGGCGGCGACGTGGTCTGTGTCACCGTTCATACCAGTCATTCTGGGTTACCGTGGCTGACCTACCATGAAAGTGTGCAAATTTAGCAATGTGTGAAGATTCATAACGAAATTCAGTTAAAAATCATTCAGTGCCACACTTAAGTCAATTGAATTACTAACAGAAGCGGAAAATGTAGGTAGTAACAAGTATGAAATTCTGCAAGAGTTTCATATCGACATCCACAGGGCGCCGGTACAGAATAAAGGTAGCAATAAAACGTATTGGGGGCGCGAGAATTTCTTAAAATTCCCTTACTGGTAGTCTATTTGCCACCATCGAGATTAGAACCAAAAACAAACCAGACTTCCCTTGCAGTAGCAAACAACTATCACCACGCTAGCAGACAACCCAGGCAAACAGCCCTCTATTATTACCCCAGACATAAATAAGCCGTCAATTTCGATATGAAAATGGCAAAATGATGTGCAGTTTCTGTTGCATAGAGCTTTCTGGACTCAAAAACATGAATTGTGTACCTTTATGTCACCGTTTATGTGACAATCATTCGGGATGTTTATCGAAATAACCAAAAACTGTTATTAGCGAGTAAACTTAGCAGAATAATTCTGCAACACCCCAGGAAATAAACGGCGACGTAGCTGCCAAACGTATTCTACAATGTTTCTAACTCTCCATTAGACGTGCCACAGCCAGAAAACGTTCTTTAGCCGAAGTGTTCTTTAAGGTAGCTAGCAATGGGAATGCTAGCACATCTAAAACGCAGTGACATTAATAGTGGGATCTGAATTACCACGTGTATAGGCAAATGAATTTTATTTGCATTCTTGTAGACGTGATTTGAATCGAAAGCATAGCTACCATTAATATGCTGATGTATCGACTGCAGCTGGAACATTTCGAAAAAGAGTAGGGGAAACTATTATGCGGCCCTCATCTTCAGTAACTGTGGTAGCTATTTTCGTTGTTAGGATTTCGTCACGTAACTCGGTAAAAATGGAACCCTACTAGTCTGACATTCTCGATCGTCTATCTCGTCACGTAAGTCGGTAAAAATGGAACCCTACTAGTCTGACATACTTGATCGTCTGTCTGCCTACCCAACCCTTAAAACCCGTTTACCTCGAGTACGGGTGGCCATAATAAGCGGAAATGTATCACACTTCCTGCGGTATCGGTCCCTTGGTGCTGTAAAAATGTGAGCTATGTCAACGCAATCTAAAGATATGTCCGTTTATGTAAAGAAAATTTACGCGAAAGGTCAAAAAATGGGTCTAAGAACTATGCCACCAAACTGGTCATCAGTCCCCTAGATATAGAACTACTTAAACCTACCTAATCTAACACACATTCACGCCCGGGGATGGATTCGAACTGACGCCGCGAGGAGCCGCGCGGTCCGCGGTATAACGCCGTTGAGCGCACGGCTAATCCTCGCCGGCAAGCTGTTAATATCATCTGGTGTTACTAAAAAGTTACTCACTTCTGGAGAATGATTTTCTGCGCAGTTCATTTAAGAAAAAATAACTAAAATACATTTGATGTTACGGAAGAGGAAGGACGCCTAATTCATTTCCCCTTGTCTTTATTCATGAGTTAGATTCGCAATCTGAGCATACGTACTATCCATAACCCCACATTAGATCCAAGTCATAGTCATATATATGCGAATACAACATAATGGATTACATATGAGGTATTTCGTTTGCCACGAAGTGGTGGCAGACGATGCTGTGGCGTCATCGAAGCGCGAGTTTCTCCAGTGCTAGCTGTCTCAGCACATCAGCTGAGCGAACCTGCATATTATGTTGGTAGCACTTCGTCGCCTTGCCTGTTATGCTGTGTAGCAGACTTTAAAGCTGTGCAGACCAGCATAACGAAAAGGCGAGGGGTCTGGCTCGTTTTGTCCACGACTGTACCTTGTGTACGTTATACTACCGCCATCCGTGTATGTGCTTATCACTATCCCACCACTTTCGTCGCCTCAGTGTACACGTTACACAAAGAAGTGTGTACCTTGAGACTTCTTCTAGGTAAACTCATTAGTTACGTAATCACACATATTCCTACTTACTATTTCAGAATCAAATTTCAGCACAGTTAATGAGTTAAGTTCTCCTGGCGTAATGGAATTTCAGTGGTAATTTTAAATTCTTTTTAAAACCGAAGAAGTACCTTCCATTGAATAACTAAGTACCGTCGTTCACATGTGCCTTCTGACCGCAACTATCAGGCTCGGATGTAACTGATTTACCTCCTTTGTTTGCAAGAGCTGGAAAAAGGTGGAGTTAATTTTTGTCTCGGTTCGTAGCTTTCGTTACACTCACATTGCATTGTCGATACAATCACTTTCCATGTGAATTTCAAGATCATGTGTTTACACAGATTTTAGGGTTTCAGGTTGATGTCCAAACTCGTAAATATCAAGCCTTGTATTGATATAGCGAAAACTGTTTTTTCTGTTAACTGAAGGGTGCACTATCACTATTTTCTCCAAATTATTGAATTATTTCCTGAACACCTGTCTTCTCTAAGTGTCTCGCCCACGGGCAGTTTCATTTTTTGTCGCCAGTAATCAAAACGTATCTTCTTCATTTCATCTGAAAAAAAAAGTGCACTGTGAGCAAATAATTTCTTATTTAAATCAGTGATAGGAGTTTAACATATCGAATTATTTGAAAGTATAAGAAAAGCGTTTATAACTTAATGTGAGGAAAGAAGAAAATGCCATATTTGGAATGGTACTGAAGTGCATACTAATTTTCTAAACGTATTGTAGGACAATGTTTCACCTTCGGGTCACCGCCAAACCGTGTTCAGGTGCAGCAAAAGCGGTTTTCTGAGAGAAGAGAAGTCACTTTCTAAGGTTACTTTTAACAGTTCCTAGTTGTCAATAGAATAAAATGGTCCGAAAATTCTCACTTTGACTTACCGAAATTACAAGCTTCATTTTCGCGAGCACCATGTAGAACGATAATAAACTTTCACATAGTTTTTACAATAGCCCCCGTTGGAGAGTAATTCAATGATTTCGTTTCTATTTTTCATATCTTGAACATACATTTTTATCAGTAGCACCCATAGGACTAAAAATCTACACAATTTCAGCACAGACGTTTCAGGTTCTGTCCAAGGGTAGTCAACCACTTCCAAATACTAGTAGCTCCACGCTACCTTTACAAGCCTCGGTCGTCAACCCATCTCCAGCGTGGACATTAACAGCAATGTCATAGGTCTGCTAATTATAACACCACGTCGGCCACACATTTCATTGGCATGATCGCTTTTGTCAAGTGGAGTTAAAAGCTTACCTTGAGTGTTCTTACCACTTTTACCGACCGGGAAATCAAAATTTGCATTTTCACGCAAAATAAATTATCCAAATTTTCAAACTTGAATAGCATCCTCTTTTTCATTCAGTAGTTCATTTCCTGTTTTGTAGACCATTTAACTTCCTCGCGCCACTCACTGTCTTCAATACGTTACTTAAAACAAAACAAAATGGTGAAACTCGGTGGGATGACAACAGACAACCAAGGCAGCGTCAATCTGTATAGGAATTTACGTGACGGTTTTATCCCTGCTGCTTGACGACATGTAGAAGTTTGTGTCTGGCCGTGAGTCATGCACAGACAGACAGCCAAATGGTAAAGGAACCACTCGCCATAAGCGAGAAATCCGGGGATAGAGTCTTAGACCGGCGTGATTTTCACTGTCGTGATTCCATTCTACAGATGATGGTTGTCCTTATTCGTAATTGTGTGTACATTTAATGTATTTCACAACGTCTGTAGTTGGCGCTGTGGGCGTTCCTTTGCATACACATGCGTGTCCAAAGGAACTTCGCATCGTAATGAGAATAACACAGCACTGCGATAGCGATTACCCTCCTAAGTCGTCCCCGCAACTCGCAGTCAGGCTGGTCTGCAGGTCAGTTACTACGTTCTCTGCGTGTGAAGGAAAAATGACGAGCCGACATGACCAAAGAGTCTGCTCTGGCACTGAAGCGGGCGTGGGTTACCAGACGACAGGCCTTGACGCATACGGTCTAAGCCTCATACGTCACGACAAGTGGCTCGTTTTCATAATAAATGTAGGGAATACCAGTATACATGTAGGCCACACAGATCGAAGAATACCTACTGGCGACTCGATGCCAGCCATCAAGATAATATTAGTCACTGAGCCACAACTGCTTCCTCTAGCACAGGGTGCCTAGTCTTGATGGTGCTGGGAGCTGATCTGTTTCCAGCGGGAAGCCTGCTGCCTGCTGCTTGTTGATGTCATCCGACTCCAGGGTTCCTCCAGGGGGTCCTTGGTTTTCGGGCCTCACTCAGGCACACACCTCACACCTGAAATAACGTCGAGTCGCTGCCACCCGTTTGCTAGCAAGCATGGACCCTTGACAGCATCTGGTACGGGGGCACCTGTGAAGCGCCCTACACTCACGTTCTGTACTCGGATGCCACCCGTGCGTGACTTATTGTTTAGCTGCTGCCTACCATGCAAACACGTGCTCTACTGGATGAATTCATCTCACTGTAGGGCACGCACCACACGTCCATGATTCACGATCTGTACTCAGGTTCCACCCATATCTGCCTGCCCTGTCCGCATGCACTCTGCTGGGTGTCATCTTTCGACTGTAGGACGCCACCTAATGGACCACAATTTGCGGTCCACACCGAGGCACCTCCCACACCTTGCTTAGCGTTAAATCACTGCCTGCTCCGCATAGATGCATAATGTTGGGTGCCATCAGACTGTAGGGTAACTCCCAAGGGTCCTTGACTTATTATCAACACTCAGGGCCTACCTGCACTTGACTTAGCGTCGAGTCGCTGTCCACCCTCCAAACACGCGCCCTGCTGGCTGAATTCACCTGACCGTAGAGCGCCTCCCAAGTGTCCCTGATTCGTGGTCTGTACTCAGGTGCCACCCACACCTGACTTACTGTTGGGTCACTGCCTGCCCTGCAACACATGCTCTACAGGGTGAGTGTAGGACACCTCTCACTGATTCGTGGTTAACACTCAGAGGCCACCCGCTACTGACTTACTGTCGAGTTACTGCCGGTTATGTAAACATGAGTTCTGCTGATGCAGAGTAGCATGCATGTGCCTCTGACATTGCTTTCTCCACTGGGTGTCGAGGTTCTGGGAGCAGCGTGTATTCTTTCCACACTACCGCATTATACCTTGAGACGTGTTCATTGGTGCTTGTCTTTGCCGGTGGCACCGCCAATGCTGAGGCGGCTACACTGCAACACCACCTGCCGCAGCACCGAAGGGACGTGGTTATCACACAAGGTTGCCACGTTGCTGTGTCTTGCTGACAGAAGCCGTTAGGGCCACCAATGAACACGGGCGTATGAAGCTGCGCTCAGTGCTGCCTGCCAGGCTCAGTAGGCTCCACTGGGATGCTGGAGACTTTGAATGTGTGATTCCTGTTGATTAAATTGGCTCTGCAATGGCTCGTAAACTTACCCAGCCGTATGCGTCGAGTTGTCCTACGTGCGACATTTATGGAGCGCGTCACAAAAGTAACGTGTGCCAGAATGTATTAGCTTCAAAAGTTTATTATATGGGAAAATTAATTTTTAACGTGATTTATAACCATTTACAATCAGGTTCGACATAGAACGAGCAATAAAGGTAAAGGACCGCTTGCAGCAACGTTTTCTTTGTTACTATACTTCATCTGTGAAGCGGTCAGTTATCAGTTTAAGCAAGTGAGAGGTGGATTAATAAAACGTTGCCCTCACACAATCGACTAGTTACACTATACCCGAAGAACAAAAAGTAAAACATTTTGTAGTAGACCATGAAACAAAACTTGAGAACATTCCAAGAAACGGATGTTATTTGGGCACTACATAAAACTTGGATTTTATCTATCATATCTTGAAGAGACATAAAACCAAGTTCAATGGTCAGTGGCTTTTAAATGTAAGGCAAACTACTCATTACGGAGTCAGTGATGTTACGTGAAAAAACTAGTAAAAGAACGTTCGAGTGAAAATTTTCTAAATTCTAACCGCCGGTGTTGTTCAGTCATGCCCCTCTTACGAGAAACTGTGAGTAACTCAGCGGAATGTTGTTAGAACAGTGTTGATTGATGTCGTTCACGTCGTTGGAACTCGATTCTCTCGTTACGTTATGGTAACATCTTGCACGTGAGATTGTTCTAGTATTGCTCCTGCACTGCTGCCCTACTAGATCTTCTCCCATCAGAAGCCAAAAGAATGGTTCAAATGGCTCTGAGCACCATGTACTTAACTTCTAAGGCCATCAGTCCCCTAGAACTTAGAACCACTTAAACCTAACTAATCTAAGGACATCACACACATCCATGCACATCCATGCAGGATTCGAACCTGCGACTGTAGCAGTCGCGCGGTTCCAGACTATAGCGTCTTGAACCGCTCGGCCACCCCGGCCAGCTCAGAAGCCATACTGCTAGAATCCAACATCAGTGCTTACGTTCCCACCGCTGCTAGCTCTGATGGATAAAGGCGGGGCTACCAACACAACTCCGGTCAGGTCAGAAGCTTCCCTAAACTAGTGGTGGTGGCGGCGGAGGGAGACGTGTAGATCATGGCAGTGGTGGTGGCTTGAGTAGTGGTGGTGGGGGTCGACATTGTGACAAGGAGAAAGACACAGGACAGGACAAAAGGACAGGGGCAAACGAGGGACGGGCAAGCGGACGAAAAACGGAAGTAAAAGTACGTAGAGCGACGAAGAAGACTGGGGCCGAAGGCCCACTGTGCTGCTGCTGGCGGGGGCGACTGCTGCTGCTGCTGGCTGGGACCGCTGCTGGCTGCTGGCTGCACCGCTGCTGGCTGGACTGCTGCTGGCTAGGACTGCTGCCAGCTGAGACCGCTGCTGGCTGCTGGCTGTACCGCTGCTGGCTGCTGGCTGCTGGCAGGACCGCAGCTGGCTACTGGCTGCTGGCTGCTGGCTGCTGGCTGGACTGCTGCTGGCTAGGACTGCTGCCAGCTGAGACCGCTGCTGGCTGCTGGCTGTACCGCTGTTGGTTGCTGGCTGGACTGCTGCTGGCTGGACCGCTGCTGCCTGCCGGCAGGCTGGCTGGCACCTGCAAAAACCTGTCGCTTCCATTAGTGACCAGAATGTCACAATCGAAAGGCGATATTCTTGCGAATTATCGCCGGGGATGTTTATTACATTCTATGTTCACGCATTTATTCTTAATTTCTGATAACATTACTTGCTTGGAATAGCATTTGACATTAATTTTCAACAACAAATAATCGTCTTTCCATTGCCTGCTTAGCTCTTCTAACTAAAAGGGGTCATTCAGATGTTAATCGTCCCTAAATATGTTTCATCATATATAGTCGTCTTACAGAAAATATATTGGTTTTGTAGGTGTTGATTTGAATTGCTGGTTCCGTAATTTAGTAAGCAGTTCTACCGAATACAGCTGGATGGCGTTGAGTTTTGCTGCCGCTAAGTAAATCATTCAGTTGCCACCAGATGGTGCGTCCTTCTTTTTCTCGTTCCATCCATTGTGACAAAGC
The DNA here is from genome assembly GCF_023864275.1 of Schistocerca cancellata. Lineage (NCBI taxonomy): Eukaryota > Metazoa > Arthropoda > Insecta > Orthoptera > Acrididae > Schistocerca > Schistocerca cancellata. Next base: position 683,812,071 of record NC_064630.1, on the reverse strand, counting down.
TGAATACGCAACCAAAAAGTACATACAACTAATTTTTCCTCTCGTGATTCTTATTTTATTTATGAAAGAAAGTTACCAAACCTGTACTCACGTTCCTTATGTGTGCGAGGAGAGAAACAATCGGTATCATATGCGGAAAATAGTCGCCATTCTTCTAGCTAAAAAGAAATTCGGAAAAAGTGACAACTCACATGAATTACTTTACAGCTACCAGGTAATTCGATCGTAGCAACCGTACTACACGATGCTATGTTATGATAACTCTGTACTTACCGTGCGATCCTGTCTTGCACTGATGATAAATCTCCCGTCAGCTACCGTCGGCGACGCTGTCTGTCAATGATCCCTGGCGGCTGTTTCGCGACCTGACACTTGCTTTGGCCAGGTAGGTCATCTTCCCTCTCGTGAACTGCAGGAGCACGGAATTACCAATCAGGTTGGGTACTGGCCGCCTCTTGCGACTATAGTAATTAGTTTTCCTCGTTGTATCGCCGAGGTGTGAACTCCTGTGTCTAGATGTAGTTGTGACAGGCTTATCATCTCGGCGTTATGGTCAGTATTGCGTAGCTGCGAACTGTTTAGTATTCTTCTGAATAGCTAAAGTTTTTAAAGTATTTGGCCGAGCTGTTCAATGATGGTTATTCATGTAGAAGAATGGGATAGAATTCTTACTTTTCTGTCAGCTGTAGCAAGAGTTGTTTCTTGGAGGAACTGGCAGGCTGACGCTTTCGTGATTTCGCGGTTAGTGCAGCGGGTTGTGGGGGGGGGGGCGGCGTGTTCCTCATCAACGGTGACTCACGTGGTTTCGAAATGCGTTGGCTCCATATGAGTGCGTCGTTAGTGATGAGAAATACGTGTTGTTTTGAATTGTGGAATCCGACTAAAATCGTGTATTTTATTTCTGTAAAACTGGTTTAACCGTTCGGTTCAATCATGCCGAACTAAACTTGTCGAGAGTTAGATGCTATGCAGTATGGCCGTGGAAGTGGTTTTCTTTCTTTCTTTCTTTTTTAATTGTTTCTGCCCTGTCACGTGGTTTCGTTACTTCCTTCTGTCAGTCAAAGGTACTGTCTAACTCTGGTCATGCTATTTTGTCTAAAACTTACATGGTGAGACCGTGGCTGTGTACGATTAATATAAGTTAATTCTTACAAAGAAGAAGACAACAACCAGCCACTGTTGATACTGCTATTTATTTAGGTGAATAGCGCCGTTACCGGTTTCGAACTGGCAAGTTCATCATCAGACGGCTGTTCACATGATTTGCAAGATACACTTTACGTTATCGTCAGTTTTTGATTTTTATTCTTCCATTGTGGCGAAATATTTTTTGTGTGTTGGTGCCGTCGAAAATTCCGCGCGATTTTGTTGCGAAGTTGCAGAATTGTATTTTCCGAATATTCTAAAATATATAAATATATATTCAGCACTTATGTAATCTGTAAATCACCATATAGTGCAAAGCACCACACACACACACACACACACACACACACACACACACACACCAAAAAGAATTTCTGGTCAGGTTTCATTAGCAGCAAGTTACGTTGTATTTCCTGTGGCTAACACCGACAAGCTGTTGTCAGTGTGTGTTTGTAATTAGTTTGGTTGTCGAGCGTGTTCCTAGTCTTTCAAGTATCATATGTCGGGGAACTGAGTTTAGCTCCACTGTGAGTTGTTCCGCCATGACACGTGTCATCTGACAAGCACACTTCTGCCGTGTATGTTTGACAGTCCAATTGTGTGAAAGATTAGTAGCTTAGACTTTGTCTGTCCTGTGATTTGCATTAGCTAATGTTTTGAGATCTCTGTCAAATCTGTTTGAAATCAGATTGATTCCGTATTTCAGTGGTATGATAGGAGCAGTGATTTTATTGACGAGGAAATAAGTTTTGCACTTCATTTCAGAGGAACAAGTAGAAAGTCTCCTCTGTACGGTGTGTGAAATAGTGAGCAATTAAATTAAGACTAGAGGCACCACTGTGCGTTCACTGGTCACGCTGTTCTTCGATATGTGGTTTGCGAGAGCCATGACCGAGAGAGTTTACATTCAACAGGCCACATTTTATTAATATGTAGTGATCTTCTTGACTGTTTAGTTATTGGACGAACGTGTGCGTGCTTGGTTGTGTCACCACCTCGTGTTTCTATTTTTGACGTTGTATGCTGATCAACCTGGTCTTCAGGATTCCCGTTGTGTGTTCTGGCTGGTTGTAAGAAACGATATCTTCGTTGCTTGCTGGGTGAACATTTCGTTTAACTGCCCATTTTAGTTATTTTATTGGCGTGTCAATATTTATTGAGCCGTGGCATTGCTAACGGAAACCGGGAGTGCTTTCGTTGTCGATCTCTTCTTTTCGTCAGTAATAATCTTAATCTATCATCGGCAACGTCCTACACTGAGTACTACTCTAATTTCTTTAGTCATACAGCAAAGTGACGAATGTCATGGGATAGCGTTACGAGCATATACAGATGGCTGTAGTCTCACGTTCAACAGGTATAAAACGGCAGTGCATTCTCGCAATAGCCATTTGTACCTAGTTGACTCATTTGAAGAGGTTTCTGAAGTGATTGTGGACGCACGACGTGATTTAACAAACTTTGAACCCAGAGAGGTATTCGGAGCTAGACGCTTGGGACGTTCCATTTCGGACATCCTTAGAGAATTCAATAATCTAAGATCCACACTACCGAAAATGTGATAGTAATACCAAATTTAAGGCATTACCACTCACCTCATTATCTCTCACCACAAATAGTGCACTGGCCGACGGCCTTCACGTAAGGAGCGAGAGCAGCAGTGAATGTGTAGATTTCTCAGTGCTAACACATAATAAACAATGATTGAAATAACCGCAGAAATCAGTGTGCGACGTACACTATGCGATCAGTAGTATCCGGACACTTGGCTGAAAATTGCTTACAAATTCGTGGAGCCCCCCATCGGTAATGCTGGAATTCAGTATGGTGTTGGCCCACCCTCAGTCTTGCTGACAGCCTCCACTCTCGCAGGCATACTTTTTCAGGTGACTGAAGGTTTCTTGGGGAACGGCAGCCCATTCTTCACAGAGTGGTGCTCTAAGGAGAGGTATCGATGTCGGTCGGTGAGCCCTGACATGAAGTCGGCGTTCCAAACCATCTCAGAGGTGTTCTATAGGATTCAGGTCAGGACTCTGTGCAGGCCAGTCCATTACACACATGTTATTGTCGTGTAACCACTCCGCTGCAGGCCGTGCGCTTTGAACAGGTGCTCGATCGTACTGAAAAGTGCAATCGCCATCCCCAAATTGCGTTCCAACAGTGTGAAGTGAGAAAGTGCTTGAAACGTTAATGTAGGCATGTACTGCGCTAGTGCCACGCAAAACAACAAGTGGTGCAAGACCCCTCCATGAGAAGCGTGACCACACCATAACACCATCGCATCCGAATTTTACTGTTAGCACTATCCATGCTGGCAAATGACATTCACCGGGCATTCGCCATACCCAACCCTGCCATCGGTTCACCACATAGTGTAGCGTGACTCGTCGCTACACACAACGTTTTTCTACTGTCCAATCATCCAATGTATACTGAGCTTACACCAAGCGAGGGGACGTTTGACTTTTACCGGCGTTGGCTCAAATGGCTTTGAGCACTATGGGACTTAACTTCTGAGGTCATCAGTCCCCTAGAACTTAGAACTACTTAAATCTAACTAAACTAAGGACATCACAAACATCCATGCCCTAGGCAGGATTCGAACCTGCGACCGTAGCGGTCACGCGGTTCCAGACTGTAGCGCCTAGTTTACCGGCGTGATGTGTGGCTTATGAGCAGTCGCTCGTCTATGAAATCCCAGTCCTTTATGTTTACAGATCACTATCAAATCGGAAACAGTGGATTTAGGGATGTTTAGGAGTGTGGAAATCCCGTGTACAGACGTATGACACAAGTGACACCCATTCACTTGATCACGTTCGAAGTCTGTGAGTTCCGCGGAGCGCTCAGTTTGCTCCCTCACGATGTCTAATGGCTACTGAGGTCGCCGATCTGGAATACCTGGCAGTAGGTGGCATCATAATGCATCTACTATGAAAAAATATGTTGTTAGGGGTGTCCGGATACTTTTGATCACATAGTGTATATAATAGAGATGTCTGAAAAAGTACATGTTCGCAGATCACTAATGTCACATGTCGAGTGGTCTAAGTACAGTAAACTCGAAGTGCGATGAACTCCACACTTTCCGCGTTAAAGCAGACCTAACACTACACGGGTAACCTATTAACGTGGATAATCAAAAATCCGTATCGATTTCACGGGTATCTCCTGTTTTATGCACATACAACACATCCTTCTAGACACTAAATTACTTGACGGAAACTGCCCACTTATTTTCCCATATTACACTTACGGAAATCTGTAGTACGTATTACATGCTTTGAGTTCACTTTGGGGAACCTGCGCCAGGATATTTCTCTTTGTATTTCCCATTCAGTATTTTTGCTGAACACCTTATTTCCGAAGAATCTAAAGTCAGTTATTATCGGATGATTCTGAGTATACTAATAAACAGATCAACGCAGTTTGGTGGCGCGGTTCGTGTTTGAAGACGGGTAAACGAATTTCCTCGTCTTCGACCCCTCATAGCTATTTAACCGGTATAAATTTGAAATCCAGGCGAAGATATTAGTTCTAATCATAATAAAATATTTCAAGCTTACGTTTTCATTCCTTCAAAAGTAGCCAAATTATGCATTGATATCCGTTTAATCGCAAGTTTGCTCTATTGTGAACCTAAGCTGGTCTATTTCTTGCGTATCTCAGACGTAATTATCGAAACACAATACCAGATAAACCTGCTTATCCTAATTAAGTCATCCATTAAATGCTGGAAATAATTTTAGTCCGCAGGGCGGCGGCCTGTTATCGCTAATTCGCAAGTCCCCTCAAGTGATTGAAGCCGACAAGTGCCCGCGGCGGACCGAGAAAATTGTGGTGGGGGGGGGGGGGGGGTGAGGCAGCCGAAGGTCTAATCAGCGGATCCGCCAGGCCCTCTCACCTTCCCCCGGCCCCGAGTCCCGGCCCGCTGGAGTGGATCTCCCATCGACTGTAATTACGTTAGCCGTAACGTGGCCGCCCCTACTGATGGAAATTGGAATGGGGACCAACTAGAATCGCATTATATGATTCTGAACTAATAAGGTGTTCGCCCGGCAGCGAGTTTCTGCAGAAGTTCTGGTTCGGAGAATTTTCCGTTACATTTTAGTAAAGTAGTTACCCTAGAATTACTTTTGAAAGCCGTGACAGGTAAGCAGAGGTAGAATATTGAAGCACAGCGAAGAATAACATTTACGATTGGTACCGTATGGGCTCAGAAGTTAGTGTCTAGCCCAATATGGATACCGCACTGTTGGTAGGGAAACAATTTTAGTATTCCTGCGAAGTGGGGTTGATATTACAGTGATCATCTTCAGACGCCTCCGTATCCATCGTGTAAATCTACAAGATTATTCCGCAGCTCAGAGTTAAGTGCCTGACAGACGGTTCATGGAATCAACTTCAAGCTCCTTCACTACCGTTCCAGCTCGCGGGGAAAGCGATCGCTTTAATCTTTCTGTACGAGCTCTGAGTTCTCTTATTTTATCATGATGATCATTTCTTCCCATGTAGGTGGGCACCAACAGAAGATTTTCGCAATAGGAGGAGAAAGTTTGTGATTGAAATTTCATGAGTAGAGCCTGCCAAAAAGAAAACACCTTTCTTTCAATGAAAGCGACCCCAAATTACGTATCACGTCCGTGGAAATCTCTCCCCTATTTCATCATAATACAAAACGAGCTGCCCTTGTTTGAACTTTTTTGCTGTCCTCCGTCGGTGTCATATGACAGGATCCCACACCTCACACCATTACTCCAGAAGAGGGTGGACGAGCATGGTGTAAGCTGTGCCTTTAGCGGACCTGTTGTACTTTTTGTTTTGCCAATAAATCGCAATTTTTGGCTTGCCTTAGCACAAAAGTATCCATTTGACATTTCCAGTTGCAGTTACTCGTAATTATAAACCATAAGCACTTAGTAGAATTTACTGCTTTGTATTTGTGTGATTTGTCGTGTAATCCAGATTTAATGGGTTTCTTTTAGTACTCGTGTGGATGCTTTTATACCTCTACTTATTATGTATAGTCGACTGCCACTTTCGGAACCATACCGATAACTTAGCTAAATCTTTTTCAAATTGGTTTTGTCCTCTGATGACTTAATAAAACGGTAACTTACTTCATCATCTGTAAACAGTCTAAGTGGGCTGCTCAGATTGTCTCCTACGTCGTTTATGTAGAGAGGGAACAGCCGAGGGCCTATAGCACATCCTTGAGGAATGCCATGTATTACTTTTGTTTTACTCGATGATTCTCCGTTAATTACCATGAACTGCGACCTTTCTGACCTTCCAAAATGGGTATCAAGTAGATGGATTAATTCAACGCAGTTCCCGACAAATTTGAAGAGATATATCTTGGTTAATAGTTGAGTGTTTGATTTTCAGGCAGTGCTAGTCTCCTTTGGTTCCTTACAGACAAGTTCCTCAGGTTTGTTTCTAGTTCACAGTGTCATCTATGACACTACTGCGGCCGGAATACAAGTGAAGATGCGTTATTGCGGATGTGTGTTTTATTATGGCTGAAAGATTACGTTTCGTTTGTCGCACGAAGTTCCTTGTTGCCTCTTCGTTCTCGGCCCGAACGCTGGTGAAAGTGAGACACTGTAATCTCTACAGGGGAGTATAAGAAGATCTACAAATAAAACTCTCGCGAAACAACCACTTTACCAGGTACTAAAGTACATGTAAAGTTCGTGATAACAGTATAGTTTATTTTCCAGATCAGCCTGAGACGGTAGGGAGCTGGTTCTGGAGTAGTTAGGTGCTGATTAACAAAACTGTATTAACTTAGGCACTAGTTTATTGTGAAAGAGCAATTGAATAGTTTGTAATTAGTAAAATACACAATTTAAGAACGGGAACACTAATGAGTAATAAATTAGGCAGTTAAATCCAAGGTTCACTACAGCAATAAACACAATCCCTAAAATTTATGGGTACTAGGTGATAGTAAAGAAAACGACCCCCGCACATTGGCAGACCCTGAATAAAACATCTTTCCTTTTCTTATCAAAATAATTTAAATCACTATGCAGAATTTCTCGTTAATAGACAATTACAGGACAAAAACTACAGTTGAGTAACAAATAATTAGCCTTGGCAACTGCACAAAAGGGCTTAGGCCCATCGATAAATGTCTACCACGGAGAGGCCCTTTCACGTAATTAAATTTCACAGACAAATATCATTAAAGATAAAGCCACGGCAATACTGACAAATCTCAACTTAACGCAATTTCACTACTCAGAAACGTTAAGAAATTTAAGACTAATACAGGAACGCAGAACGGCCGGCTGCCCAACAGAAAAATTTTACAATAGGCGCAGATGCTTCAGGATTTACACGAAATTCGGCTAAGAACACAGGATGTCTATTAGCAACTATTTTGAGAGACCTAAAGCTTACAAACAAACACACCTCCGAGATCAGAAATGTTGTCAGGTTTATAATCACAGTGAGTCTTACGGAGCAATGGCATACCAAAAACTCTAGGTATAAGACGTAAGGGTCGTAAGACCTTCCCCAAAAGTTGAATAGAAAGTACAGGGAACTAACACCAGTAGTATCCGATCGAATAAGCAGAAAGAATTAGCAAAGCCCGGAAGGCACAAATGTCAAACAGACAAATCAAAATATAATTACTACACAAGTTACTAGTTCGGCAAACAGCTAATAACAAGTAGAAGCATCTGGTGAGTTGTCTTACAAGAAAATAGAAACCTCGTCCACATATGTACAAGGAATTTACATTAGGAAAAATGATGTGATGAATGCAAAAAAACCAAGAGATGCAAACAGTGAGGGGCCGCACTTCAAATCAAAAAACAAGTTATTAAACAATGGCTAATCTGTCCTGTAACACACACGCACATATACGCAGAATTAAACACTACACTAACACAATACTAAAAACCAGTAGCCCTGTATGGTAATACAGTGCTGACCATTAAAATTGCTACACCAAGAACAGATGCAGATGATAAATGGGTATTCATTGCACAAATATATTATACTAGTATTGACATGTGATTACATTTTCAAGCAATTTGGGTGCATAGATCCTGAGAAATCAGTACCCAGAACAACCACCTCTCGCCGTGATAACGGCCTTGATACGACTGGGCATTGAGTCAGAGTTTGGTTGGCGTGTACAGGTACAGCTGCCCATGCTGCTACAACACGATACCACAGTTCTTCAGGAATAGTGACTGGCGTATTGTGACGAGCCAGTTGCTCGGCCACCATTGACCAGACGTTTTCAGTTGGTGAGAGATCTGGAGAATGTGCTGGCTAGTGCAGCAGACGAACACTTTCTGTATCCAGTAAGGCCCGTACAGGACCTGCAACATGCGGTCGTGCATTATCCTGCTGAAATGTAGGGTTCGCAGGGATCGAATGAAGGGTAGAACCAAGGGTCGTAACACATCTGAAATGTAACGGTCACTGTTCAAAGTGCCGTCAATGCGAACAAGAGGTGACCGAGACGTGTAACCAAAGGCACCCCATACCATCACGCCGGGTGATACGCCAGTATACGAATACACGCTTCCAATGTGCGTTCACTGCGATGTCGCCAAACACGGATGCGACCATCACGATGCTGTAAACAGGACCAGGATTCATCCGAAAAATGACGTTTTGTTATTCATGCACCCAGGTTCGTCTTTGAGTACACCATTGAAGGCGCTCCAGACTGTGATGCAGCGTCAAGGGTAACCGCAGCCATGGTCTCCAAGCTGATAGTCCATGCTGATGCAGACGTCGTCGAACTGTTCGTGCAGATGGTTGTTGTCTCGCAATCGTCCCCACCTGTTGACTAAGGGATCGATACGTGGCTGCACGATCCGTTACAACCATGCGGATAAGACTCCTTTCATATCGACTGCTAGTGATACGAGGCCGTTGGGATCCAGCACGGCGATCCATATTACCCTCCTGAACCCACCGATTCCATATTCCGCTAACAGTCTTTGGATATGGACGAACGCGAGCAGCAATGTCGCGATACGATAAACCGCAATAGCGATAGGCTACAATCCGACCTTCATCAAAGTCGGAAACGTGATAGTACCCATTTCTCCTCCTTACACGAGGCATCACAACAACGCTTCACCAGGCAACGCCGGTCAATTGCTGTTTGTGTAGGAGAAATCGGTTGGAAACTTTCCTCATGGCAGCACGTTGTAGGTGTCGCCACCGGCGCCAACCTTGTGTACATGCTCTGAAAAACTAATTATTTTCATATCACAGCATCTTCTTCCTGTCGGTTAAATTTCACGTGTGTAGCACGTCATCTTCGTGGTGTAGCAGTTTTAATAGCCAGTAGTGTATTATCACGTAGAAGAAGGTTTATTCAGCACTAGCACATACGAGAGCGCGAAGCAAACTGCCTCCTGCCAGAATACATACAGTATATATATAGCTACAGAACATTCCAATACAATGATTCTTTGCATTTGTGAACACTTCTAGTATGAACTCCAACAGAATATTGAAATTAAAGTTGTACAGCCCAGGTGAGCATTGAGCTCACAACCCTGTACTGTACAGTATTACAACCTCTACAGTGTGCTACTCAGCTTCTTCTGCAACATTGCTCCCCCCTTAAGAGAACAGCGTCTCGGTGTTAGGTCCTCCCAGTCCTGGGAAGAGTCATCGGTCCTGCATACTCCGACTCCCGATGACTGATGTTCGCCCTGGCGGTGATCTTCGTCGAACTTCTTTTGCCGCAACGCTCTTCGTCACCTTTCCGCTTGTTGCCTGTCGCTGGAGCTTCGTATTTACGCTGGGTGACAGGATCCTTGCAGGGCTTCATTCGAAGGACGTGGACCGTATCTCTGATATTTCGCCGTCTTGCGCCGGGGTCCAAATCTTCAAGTTCATAACTAACATCAGACAACAGTCTTACTACATCATAAGGTCCAAAGTACCACCTCAGGACCTTCTCAGAGAGACAAATCCTCCGAACAGTAGTGAAGATTCAGACGAGGTCACCAGGTTGGTAGATAACAGGGCGGTGGTTCACGTCATGACTTCGGCGATTGTTTTTTTGAGCCTGCAGCGTGCGGAGTCGAGCTCAACTGCCGAGCTTCCTCAGCTCTTATTAACACCTGGACGATGTAGTCGTCGTCCACTTCGTCAGGCTGTAACAGAGACACAGAGGCCGTAGTCACCTCACGCCCATGCACCACGAAAATGGAGTAAATCGTGTGGTGTCTTGTTTGGCGGTGTTGTAGGCAAACGTCATGAAAGGTAGCACCTCATCCCAGTTGCTCTGCTCAACATTGACGAACATTGATAGCATGTCAACCCAGGTGTTATTAACGCATTCAGTAAGCCCGTTAGCTTGCGGATGGTAGGCAGTCGTCATGTGGTGAGTAACGTGGCACCGACGGTTTATCTCTGTCACAAGATTCGATCGAAAAACTTACCCTCGATCCGTAATTAACGACTTTGGGGCACCGTGGTTTAATACAATGTCTTCCACGATGAATTTGGCTACCTCGAATGCTTCTGCTGTTTTCACGGCTTTTGTAATGGCATAGAGTTTCAGATAATGAATGCAAACAATAATCCATCTATAGCCACTAGCAGAGGCTGGAAATCGTCCGATGAGGTCAATCCCCACACGCTGGAAAGGCGTTGTGGCTGGTGGAATTGGTACGAGTCTGCCAGGTGGTTTCTGAGGAAATGCCTCTCTCCTCTGGCACTCTCGACAGAGCGACACATAGTGACGGACACTCCTAAAGAAACCTGACCAAAAAAATCTCTTGTGGATTCTATCGGAGGTCTTAATAAAACACAAATGTCCGGCCTCAAGTGTGTCATGGAATTTCTGTAGAACATCTAAGCGCATATATGTAGGAATCACTGGTAGCCACCGCTTTCTAAATGGATCAAAGTTTTTCTTGCAAAGTAATCCATTAACTACCTTAAATTGTCCTTTCACATCCTCTGACCTATTTAAGGCAAGCATAATTTGAGATATCTTGACATCCTTCCTCAGCTCAGCAGAGAGATCATGGAGTGCGGTGAGACGGTCACTATCTTCATCAAAGTCTCAATGGTCTTGCACAGGGCTTCTTGGGGGACAATAGGCATCTTGGTGTTTTCTTCTATTTTTGTACTCTATGGTAATGTCATACTCTTGAAGACGTAGTGCCCACCTGGCGAATCGTCCTGTTGGATTCTTGAGACCTGTCAACCAACAAAGTGAAAGTGAATGATGGTCTGTAACAACTGTGGATGGCCTTCCTTAGAGATACTGTCGAAATTTGCACATGGCGCAGATCACAGCAAGACATTCTCTTCCTGTAGTTGAGTAGTTTCTCTCGGATTTTGTAAGTGTCCTAGAAGCATAGGCTATAAACGTCTCTTTTCCATCCGAAATTTGCACCAGAACAGCACCGATCCCATACTCACTGGCATCTGTGTGTAGTTCCGTAGGTGCTGTCTCGTAATACAGACCATGTACAGGGTCAGTCGTCAGAGCTTTCCGCAGCACATCGAAAGAATCTTGTTGAGCACTACCCCAGATAAATTTAGCATCAGCATCCAATAAATCTTGGAGTGGCCTGGCTTTGGTACCAAAGTCTTTGTTAAAACGACGGTAATAAGAACATAATCTGAGGAACCTTTTCACATCTCTAATACTCTTAAAAATTGGTAATTCTGTTATAGATCTCACCTTTTCTGGATCTGGCCGTACACCTTCCTTTGACACAAGGTGTCCCAGTATTTTGATTTCTTTTGCTCCAAAGAGACACTTTCTTGTAATAAGTTTCAGTCACCTTGTTGGAGACAAGAACATCGCTAAGTCTTTCTATATGTTCATCAAATGTCTCTGAGAACACTATAATGTCATCTAAATAACAAAGACACATCGTCCACTTCATGGGACGTAGATTATCCATCATCCGTTCAAAAGCTGCTGGTGCGTTACACAAAATATACAGATTACCTTTAGTTCATACAGGCCCTCATGGCTGATGAATGCTGTTTTCCTACGATCAGCCTCTTCTACTTCGATTTACCAGTATCCCGAGAACACGTCCATCGTTGTGAAAAACTTTGCCCTCTTCACACAATCTAGTGTATCGTCAATTCGTGGAAGATGCTGAACGTTCTTCTCAGTTATCTTATTAAACTTCCTGTAATCAACAAAAAAAGCGTCAACTGCCATCCTTCTTTCTAACGAGGACCACTTGTCAGACTATGGGCTCTGTGAAGGCTGAATGATGTCAATGTTCATCATTTTCTTACCTCGTCGCGAATTACTCGACGTTCCGTTGCTGACACATGGTATGTTCCCTGGCTTATTGGTAGATGGTCTCTAGTGCTAACCCGGTGCTTCACCGTCGATTTGTCAAATTTGCTCTTCACCTGTGGATTGAAGCATCCACAGAACTCTTGTAGCATGGCAAATAGCTTTTTCTGCTGTTCCTTAGTGAGATCTGGTGATAGCAGAGCTAGAAGATCTTGTCTCGTACTGGTAGCGTTAATTTCGCACACAGACTCGGCATGGGTATGAAACTCAGCTGTTTCAATCAACGGCTCAGCGTTTGCTACGCACATGCGTCTCGGAAGGATCTGCGGTTTTCGGCGACAGTAAACTATCCACAATTCACCGAATCCGTTCTTAAACGAGACGACTGAGGCTGCCATGACCAAGTTATTCTTCAGTGGTATGCTTCTCTTACGTTCCACTACAAGACGCATGCGTTGATGCATGGCATGACACTTGAGAGTTACCTTTCTAGCGCTGACTGCAGGAATGATCACTTCATCCAGCTCACATAGTTTCCACACACTCGGATTCGCAATATCCTGTGCACAGTATCTCATCTCATCTAACACAATCATCCAGCGATCACAATCTATAATTGCCTTAGATGCTTTCGGAAGGTCCTATCCGAGAATGACGTCATGACTACACTCTTGAAAGACGATTAATTCTAAGGGCTGTGTATGGCCACTTATTACCGCACGGATGATACATCTTCCTGTAGATTTTACATATTTCCCATTAGCCACCGCCAGCAGTGATGTTTTGATGTCGACGGATATGGTTTTCTGCAACTGGCTACGGTACTTCTCCGAAATGACTGAATATGATGCTCCAGATTCAACAAGACCTTAGGCTGCGCGGCCATCCATGAGGATATCGACGTAGTTTCCTGTCATTTTTGTAGTGATCGACGGCGGAGAATTGTTCCCTTCGGCGGCCTCACTTCCAAGGAAGGTTTCACCCTTTAGTTTTCCAGATTGCGGCGCCTAGGTGATCGGCTGGAGCTTCTAAACGGCGATGGAGACCTTGTTCGGCGTGTTGGGGAGTGTCCTCTCCAGCGGCTAGCTTGTGAAGATGGTGACCTTCGTCGTCCTGCACCCACATCTTCTTGTTCGTAGTCGTTGTCCCGGAGTTGGCGTCAGGTAAGATCGGTCTGCTATCTTCTGGTGAGGGAGTCATCAAATGTCCGCCGTCTTTCTCGACAATAGCGCACCATATGTCCTGGACGTCCACAGTGGAAACATACTGGTTGGTTATCCTGGGTCCTCCAGACGTCCATCTCCCTTGATGCCCATACAGGTTCCTCATGTTGCACTGTAGGAACGTAACTTCGCTTGGGTCTCGACTTTTTCACCGTTTTAAAGGGAAATGAAGGACGAGAGATTGGGTTCAATGTCTGTTCCCCGTCCTTCCTTATGACCTCTGGAAGCGTCTCAGTTTTTTACTCGCCGTGCAATCCAGTGGTGGTGGTTAGTGTTTAACGTCCCGTCGACAACGAGGTCATTAGAGACGGAGCGCAAGCTCGGGTTAGGGAAGAATTGGGAAGGAAATCGGCCGTGCCCTTTCAAAGGAACCATCCCGGCGTTTGCCTGAAACGATTTAGGGAAATCACGGAAAACCTAAATCAGGATGGCCGGAGACGGGATTGAACCGTCGTCCTCCCGAATGCGAGTCCAGTAAGCTAACCACTGCGCCACCTCGCTCGGTCGTGCAATCCAATTGCCTTCTGAACTTCCCCTCTCATTATATGACGATGAACGCCTGTGAAATGAGTTGCTTCCTCCATCACAGACATTTATGAGACATTTGGATTTCTTTAAAACCTCTTGCGTTTAATTCTTTTTCGATGCATTGTCTCATTATTCTGGCGCCATTTTATGAAGTCGTCTGCTGTCGAAACCTCATTCAAGAGTAGGGCTTGATACAAGTCCTCAGCAACACCCTTCATGAGATGTGCAACCTTATGTTCCTCCATCATTCTAGGATCCACTATTTTACACAGCTCCAAGACGTCCTGAATGTAGGATACAGCAGTGTCTCCTGGACGCTGTGCCCTGCCCAGCCTTGCACTTCTGTCGTTGTGTGTCGCCGATATACTTGCGCAGTTCCGCCTGGAATACTTATCAGATTGTGAACTTTTCCTCGTTGTTCTCATACCATTGCTTCGAAGTGCTATCCAAGTAGAAAAATACATTAGCCAAACACACGGTGTCGTCCCATTTGTTAAATTAGGCTCATACACATTTAGCTACTTGTTTGGACCTTGGCCATCACCACCAGGTAACCAGGAAGGATGTCTCATGTGGTGACACACAGTGCTGTCACCGTAACGTCGTCTTCTTCTTCTGTCTCCGGTACATTGGGATCTGCTGAATATGGCTCGAACCCGGGTTTTTTGCCAAGTAAACGGCGGCTCTGTGGTAGCCTGATGGGACCAACTGTGTCGTCGATAATGTGCGCTATCACAAGTTCCAATACCCAGAGCCTCCACCGGAATAATGTAACGTAGAAGGAGGTGTAATTAGATGAATGGCGAACACTAACTTCACTTAACGAAGGTTTATTCAGCGCTTGCACATACAAGAGCGCGGAGCGAACTGCCTGCGGCCAGAACACATACAGTACACATACAGCTACAGAACATTTCAGCACAATGATTCTTTACATTTGTGGACACTTCTAGAATGTACTCGAAACGAATATAGAAATTAAAATTGTACAGTCCGGGTGAGTATTGAGCTCACAGCCCTCCGTGAAACAGTTTAGTATCATAACCGCAACACGACGGTGCTAGTCAGCTTCTTCTGCGACAATATGCCAGACAAGTATCTTAAAAAAGAGATAAGTACGGGTTTCTATATGTGGATACAGTCAACCACGCCACGCTATCCAGTAACGTAGTATGCACGAATGGGATTTGATGACTCGTAAATTTCCAGGACAGAAAGGATGACTTTTGTTGCACCCTCATGATTTGTATATACTATTAATGCAAGGATAGTACAGAGAATATCAGCAATGTTGTCCTACAGTTCATTGTTGACAGCATTCTGAATTGGTCAATGTGTCTACTGGATTGAAAATAGGGCAACCGATGTTCATGCATTAGAAGGGCTGGACTGCCACAGAAATGAAAAATATTGTATGAAGTTCATTTGGACTCTCCTCCCCTATTTTTCTCAGAATTTCGGAAATTTTGCATCATCTTACCCTTTCGCTTCTAAGACAGGAGTTAACAGTTATAAAGCTTGAATTTTGTTTTCAATATTGCAATTGTATTTTCGGTAACTATGTGTAAGATGCGGTAAACATGGTACAAGTAGTTTAGCTAGTCTCTGCAACATTTCACTCAGGGGAAAAAAAACCCTAAGTGTACCAGATTCGGTATTCCACAACCATGTAATGTTGCAGTTTGATACCATTCCGTCTGGACACTAGTTCGCCACGTTCACATGTACCTGTACAGCAGTTCTCAGTTTCTCAGTTATGATATTCAGGATATGGCACACTCCCGTTTAGAAGATGCATCGTTGCCCTGAGAATCACTGTGACTTCGCCAGTCATTTAAGCGCAATTGTGTTGCACGCAACCCAGTGTTTTGTTTGCAGTTTAAAATAATACGTCGGTCCCGTTCTGCAGAGACAGCATGGACTTAATGATGGTATGCTACGTACGTGTTTGATATCTCTGCGCCGTTGAAAGGACGTTGAAACGAGCTATTTAGGCTCATTCGGCATTCCCGAGGCATTCATCTAACCTATTTAGGTGATCCGAAATTTTATCCCTGCAAAACAAGGTAAAAGTCCCCTACCTTCAGTTCTGCTTTCTATATGTGACAGATTTTTGTCATTCCTTTTTGTGTACTATTCATTTACAGTGCTCATGTTATAAGCCTGGATGCCATGTACCCTGGTGACACACCTGTTAAATTATCCCTAGCTACTGTTCCATGGTCGGATGAATTTATTGCTGAATCCCAACGTTTCGTTTCCATCTGCGGAGGAAATCAGCAGAAGTAGTATCAGTGAGTGTTGTGGTGATACCTTGATGTAAACCAGTGCGATAATTCCCTTCCAGTTTTCCACTTCTTCTTTAGTGATCCACCGGAAGGGCGGTTTGCGTCATTACATCACTCCATTTTCTTGTCTAATTTCTTGCTCATTTCTGCGTATGTTGCGCAGCATACGTCAATCATAGCCTAATCTTTATTAAATGAGACATCCGTGGTCGTTCCTGGTGCCTTCTTCCCTCAGTAGCTCCTTCTGCTATTGTTCCAATAGTGTCGTAAAGTGTGTCCTACGAGTTTATCTCTTTTTTTCGAAGTGGTTTCAGAGAGATATGTTTTCCTGTGTTCTCAGCGCCTCTTCGTTGGTAACTCCATATAGGGTTTCTAACCTTCTTGTCTCCTGTTCCCTTATTGCAGAAGATTCACATCCGTATATGGGTGCATTGCAAATGCTCTCATGTTCTGTTTCCTTATTTTCAGAATGATATTCACGTTGGTGTGATCTTTCTCAAATTAAATGAAATTTTGTTCATAATTTGTTTCCTATGTCCACCATCTCTTATCATTCAGGTTCCCAAACACATAAATTCGTCAGTCATCTGTATCTTATGTCTCCCAATTCTCATTCTTTGAAGTTAATATTCTTTAGTATTGTATACCACCTCTTTAGTTCTTTCTCTTGTATATTTTAATAGAATATCCATCAGAGAAAATTATGCTCTCCTTAATCCAAATTGATGTTCTCATAGAATTTCATCCAGTCATTTCTCAACTCGCCTCAGTATTATCTTTGAGAGAATTATTAATCTGTGTGATACCAGCATTATTGTTAACGTTTTGTAGCTACCGGCTTGACTGGTATGGTACCCATGATGAATTCCGAGAGCTGGATAGTGCTCCATCTGTGTTATAGATGGACCTAATCAGATTCATCAACATAATTTTCTTTGTGTCGTCACCGGCATTCTTCACTTATTCTGCAGGAATTCCATCAATGTTCCTTGCTTTCCTCTCACATAGGTTTTTGAAAGCTTTCTCCTTTGTCATCTACATCTCGTTTTTCTTGTTTTCCTATTACTTCTTCCACTGAAGGCTCTCTGTCATACAATTCCCCTGTGCACTATTTTCATCTCTTCACCACTTGTTCAACGAACAGAATTTTTCTGTTTCTTTTTTCTGCGGCCCCGTGGTATTTGTCTATAGAATTATTAATTTGTTTTGCTGCTGTGTAGACTATAGCAATTCTTCAGACTACATTTTCCTCTAATTATTATAAATCACTTGCTAAGATATAACCTGCATTTAGCGACGGGAAAATGCACATTGTAAGGACATATCTCCATCTTATATTCGTTGTGGCAGTGAAAGTGATGGAATCCACTCCACATAACCGCAGTATCTTACAAATTAGCGGTTATTCGTTCATTAAAAGGGTGTAGCTGGAGGTGGTGTTGACTCCAGAGGGTTCTGCGCCAGAGACGGTTATTACGTCCTAGACTAATTATCTTGGAGTGAGTTTTCAATTTCTTCGAGCATCCAGCCGTGACGCAGTAGGAGGAAAGAATCTAGTTATGGATTCACAGAGAGGGAGCCGGCACAAGGGGTGAAATACACTTGCCACTTTTAATACAGAACTTAACATTAGGATGAAAGTGCGTAACTGACTTTTTACAAGATGTAAATAACAAGGAAAATTGCGTAAGATGAAGAAAAGAGTATTTACTCGATAGTTACGCCACCTTCCATGTAAATGTGGAGACAGCTGAAATATGGTGTTTATGCAGTGACCATAGAAATTTTGGTGATGCTGCAGAAGGGAAAATGTATTATATATTATAATCTCGCAATCAATAAGAATGATTGTAGAAAATCCTCCTCAGTCCTGACGTGTCACATGGCCCTTTCATGAAAAATAAAGTTGGGTGACATCAGTTGTTCACGAAATGGGAACGTTGATGAAGTACATCTTCAGATTGGTTGGGATTGATTATCCTACATTGGTTGTATCGAAAACGGACGTAATATAATAATTTATTCCTAGAAACACTAATTCGTAGATTCTCATGCTCTGCCCTCAAAGCCATCGCAGGTGGTCGTATATTTGACCGTTCTTAATCACAGGTTCCTGGCCGAAAATGATACATTTCTCCTTCTTCGCCATTGCTGAGGGTTTCTGTTACCATTGTGGAAACGACCTGGGAAAAATGTCATAACAACTATCCGCAGAAAAAGAATATTTTGGTATAGTTAGGTAAATCGTTATGGGACAGCCCGCTGTACAATCGATCAGAATTTCTATGGAAATGTCGTTCCACATGTGTAGGAAAAATGATCTGATACATCACTTATAAACAGTCTGTTTTTCAGGAACTGAGGCACCAGGAGTAGTGATACTGTCAGCATTCAATGCGTAATCAACCTGACAGATCGGAACGTGTAGTATTATTAGTGCGGTTTTACTGGACGTTACAGACGTACAAGATGTCACGTTCATAGAAGAAACATTAACATATTGCTTTCTGCATCACATATTTCGCAAAAAATACCTCGAACATAAAAGCAAAGATTTAAGGTTTCACGGAGGCTTCAACGAATGTTGCTCCCACACAGCTTTCAATATTGGAACAGGAGAAGGGAAGAACACACAGTGACTAATAAAGTATGCGCTGCACACACCATAGGGTGGATTGAGTAATATAGACGTAGATGAATATGTAAAAGAAAGTCAAACATATCATAAGGTACAAAATGCAACAGAATTGCTTATAAATATAGTACCCCTCTGATGATTCGAGGAGGTACTGACCACAATGACGGACAGTTTTAACAGTTCTGTTGTACATCCGTTTCTCTGCCTTCCGATAAGGATCAGATGTATATTCACTCGATTTTGGTGCTGTCATTTTGCCGGAGAGCAGTAATAAAAGTCATTTCTGGAAACAGGAGCACACATTGCGGCTAGTTCAGCTACTTATTCTCCAACTTAGTCTTCCACATGCATCTCAGGAGCTATCTCCTATCATAATGCTCCATCAAATAACTGCTACAGGACACCAAAGAAAGTTTCTGTAGTGGACTGACAAGACAGCCAGTCCACAGTGACGGGTAACCGAAAGGCACGCGTTTACACACGCCGGCTGGCGTTAGGTCTGAAACAGGATACGTAATGAATACTATAAAGAAAAGTACGTAGCTGCTGGAATACTTAACTTTAATCCATCATTTGTATACAGCATTCTTGATGATACAAGTGAGACTCTCTCTATAAATGGTTAATGGCGCCTTGCTAGGTCGTAGCCATAGACTTAGCTGAAGGCTATTCTAACTATCTCTCGGCAAATGAGAGAAAGGCTTCGTCAGTGTAGTCGCTAGCAAAGTCTTCGTACAACTGGGACGAGTCCTAGTACGTCTCTCAAGACCTGCCGTGTGGTGGCGCTCGGTCTGCGATCACTGACAGTGGCGACACGCGGGTCCGACATGTACTAATGGACCGCGGCCGATTTAAAGCTACCACCTAGCAAGTGTGGTGTCTGGCTGTGACACCACAGTTTCTACTGCTCACTCAGCCATCTCAGGAGTGCAATGTCAATTATGAAGATGCGAACGTAAGGGCAACACAACACGCTGTTCCCGAGTGGAGAAAATCTCCGTCGCGGTCCTGAATCTCACTCCGTACCTACTCTTGGAAATCCGCCGGGCTGAGGTGGACACGGCGAGCAGTTTGTGCCACTGCGGGTCAGACGCTTCAGTGGCAGCACCGTGCTGACGTTTACTACGGTGGTGCGAGACGGCTAAGGCGAGCTGGTCGGAGGGAACTAGAGCTGCAACGGGAAGCCAGCCTTGGGCCACGGGCGATGAGTGACATGGATTCCGTGCGGCGTCGAGATCCATACTTGGTGTACTCGCCACTCTTGTTTTGTATCAGCAAGGCTCGCCGATGGAGTAACTGGCCACCGCTGTCTGAGGTAAATGGAGAAGTAAGACGGAGTGGAATTCCTCCAGCAAACTGCGATATTGGAGGAACCTCGATATTGCCAACTCGAGTCGGAAGAAATACCACAGAGGCAGCAAGGCAACTGAGGTAGCAGACCGTCAACATCGGATATGGTCTGCTGTTCACGTGAAGATTTGATTGGCTGGAGCAGTAGACAAAGCTTGCCTCTTTACGTCCTGAGGATATTGCTGCTGGGAGTCAGGAAAAGTTTGCCGAAAGAAAGGTTTCCATTACGACGAGCCGATGGTTCTACGGATGACAGACTTTTTCTGACCTTTGAGTATGTGGTGGCATTAGTGTATTGCTAAGATTTTGAATTGATGAAACACATGAGGGCTGCTATCGGGCCCATAATTTGAGAAGCATTGCATTGTATAATGCAACTATGTGTATTTTATTATGAAACACAATAAGGTCTGAATACTGCAAGGCAGGTAATTATCGGAGTAACAGCATTTTAGTGATAAGCTTTTAGTGACTGGAGTTACGTTTCTGTGTGCCATGATAAATGATGAACGTTTTTTTATGGTGCAACTGTAGGTTGTGTGTGTTGTCTGTCCGTGTTTGTTGAAAGTACCGGCCGTAGTGGGGTGTCCTTTTACTACCTTGTTAACCAGTACGTGATGTTGTACGCCATAATAAGCCATCTAACCCAGTGGTTATAATTATAGTGGAGCTACTTAAGGCTGCACTGTTTGTATGCCGGCATAATATTCACACTGTAAATGCAAAAGACGCCTCACTTGGTGTAATGAGCGTAAACATTGGACGATTGAACAATGGGAAAACTTTGTGTGGAGTGACGAATCACGGTACACAATGTGGCGATCCGATGCCAGGTTGTGGGTATGGATAATGCCCGGTGAACGTCATTTGCCAGTGTGTTTAGTGCCTACAGTAAAATTCGGAGGCGGTAGTGTTATGGTGTGGTTGTGTTATGGTCGTGTTTTACATGGAGGGGGCTTGAACTCCATGTTGTTTTGGGTGGCACAATCACAGCACAGTCCTACATTGATGTTTTAAGCATCGTCTTGCTTCCCACTGTTGTAGAGCAATTCAGGGATGGCGATTGCATCATTCAACACGATCGATCACCCGTTTATAACGCATGGCCTGTGGCGGAGTGGTTACACGACAATAACATCCCTGTAATGGACTGGCGTGCACAGAGTCCTGACCTGAATCGTATATAACACTTATGGGATGTTTTCGAACGCCGACTTCGTGCCAGGCCTCACCCACCGACATCGATACTATCCTCAGTGCAGCACTTCGTGAAGAATGGGCTGCCATTCCCCAAGAAACATTCCAGCACATCACTGAACGTATACCTGCTAGAGTGGAAGCTGTCATAAAGGCTAAGGGTGGGCCAACACCATATTGAATTCCAGCGTTACCGATGGAGGGCACCACGAATTTCTAAGCTATTTTCAGCCTAGTGTCCGGATACTTTTGATCACTATTTAAATGACGTTTGAGCATCATCAGGGGCTTTTGTTATCGTCTATAAAAGAGAAAATATTAGTGTTCTTAAGGCAGTATTTACGTATTTGAAAAAAGAAACAAAATTTTGTGTATGTACCTTGTTACCTCATGCCCACATAGTGTGGATTTCCGAAATTCTATGTAATTTAATGCAGTGGTCTTGTTTCACAGTTCGTCATCCGCTACAGTTCAGAACTTAAGGTAACTAGTTATTAACTTGAAAACTTACGGTTAGGCATGTTACGGTTATGCGTACCATTATTTAATGCTATGTGGAAGATTGTGTTTTGTGTATGTGTGTGTGTGTGTGTGTGTGTGTGTTTGTGTGTGTGTTTGCACTGTTTCACTTTCTTTCGCTAGTGTCCACATTATCTTCTCTGTGAAAGTCGGCCTTAAATAACTTTTCGTGTCACTTTTCACAAACTCCGAGACAAGTTGCAAACAGTTGAACATCTGAATATTTTCTGGGTGGGAGTTTTGAATCTTCGTTTAGCGTATCTGTCATTTTGTGTGTATGTGTGTGTAGGGGAAAGGGTGCGAGTTTTATTTATTTAATTATAAGTATTATATATTTTACTTTCGTTTATGTATTTTAGTTATTGTGAGCGTGTGTTTGGAGGGGTTTTGGCTTGTTCATGGGTTGGTGTGAGTTGAGGCGCCATCCCGTGCACAGTTACTGAGGTTTCAGGCTGAGGTGGCTAACTACATGAGCTAGGTGAATGGTTTGATATTTTTAACTATTAAGGGAGCAGATAACGGTGGGTTAGAAGAGCGCACAGTGTGATTGTTCAGATGGATGTAACGATAAGGGGTATGTTATCAACTACATCGTTACAGGGTAGTGCCAATAGTATCATAGATATGCGAGCCACGTATGAGGGTTAGGGAGGAAATGTTACATGTCTATCTACGTTGAACAAACGTTACAGATTCTGTAATGTGGTTGGTCACAGACAGCTGAAAATCAAGAATGTGATATCTGTACTTCCACTCAGACGTCTGACTACTAGCGCAAGCTCTATCACAACGAGCCTGCATTATTCATCGCTACAGCTGCCACCTCTTCGAAGTAATAAAAGATGATTTTCGACTGAAAGTTGACTGGTGTTCATGGAAATCATTATCAGAATAAACCAACTTATATTTACATTTTAATTAGTACGAATCATGTTTTCCAGACTTCGCTAAAGCAGTACTGTTAATTTAATCTCAAGAATAAAAGGTATGGACAATGAATGCAATAACCCTTAACCGGGCTGAACGGTCACGAGGTGCAAATGCGCGTGATAACCGTCGCCTGCGTCGGTACGCTCTAGCGCGGAACATCTAGGCAACTTAGCCATTTCAAATGTCGTACTAGCAAAGGGTCAGAGAGCGTTTCGCAATTAGTGCCCTTGCTGCTGCTTTCACCGGAATGCTAATGAAGTCACGCAACGTCTATGTTCCCGTATTACGGCACATACATATTCAGATGAATTGGTGTTCAGGGATTCCGTGGAACTCAAAACGATCTAACAGATCACTTTCATCACAGAGCTGCAAATCCTCACAGTCGGAATGCTTCTATGTTGCTCTCAGTAGTCCACTTGTTAATTTAGATAACTCAATAATTTGAAATAGACTTGAATGTATAATGTGTTTCAAAAAGAACTTAGCAACTTTAAAAATTCATATAAATTTATTGAAAGAAGATATAGAGCTGGGTTTAGTGTTATTTTTTAGGGAAACACCTCACGTTTTTTTATCTTAAACTAAAGATGTTGTATGTGGCTTCCGTATGTTATCCCGCACTCATCGCATAGTAAGAAAATTTCTTCCCAAACTCACTGTGGCATTATAGATGTAACTTGCTCAGTGACGGCGGAGATTCTTGCTCTGATTTCAGGTAGATTAGCCAGCACATGAGGCACAAACACGATATCCTTCACGAATCCTAAAGAGTGGTGAGGGGGACTAGGAATGTGATACATGCAGGGTGTCCTATTTACCTTGACCACCCTAAATAACTGTTTGTCCAGATGCAAATTACAGAATGTTTGAAGCAAATGTTCTTTAGCCGTCAGGGAACATCAATCAGCATGATTGCCTTCGTTTCAGCTTTGTTTTTTACAAAGATATGATCAGTAGTATGACATTTTTAAATAGCACCCTGTATTTTTCATTCGGTAATTCATTTCCTCTCCTAAAAACCTTTTCAAAAATGTATCACACTGTACCATTCACTGAAACACAACGTTATTGAGTACATAACACAACACTGACGTTGACGCTTCCAGCGCTTAGTGCAGGTACTCGGGGTAATGGAACAAATCCATGTGCTGACGTTAACAGAGAGCAAATGTAAACATAAGTAGAATCCACACCCTTTAATCCGTCAACCATCGTCAGTTGAAGAGTTATGTGAGTAGAATGTACACCAACAAAGAGAAGGTAGGAATGCTACTCATCTATGGGGAATGGATGTTAGCAGAACAGTAATTGCAATACTGTTTTCTTATGTACGCGTGCATTTAGTACAGTAGTTTAATCCTTGTAAATACTGTTGTGTAGAGTAGGCATTCAGTAAAGGCTGTCCTTCCTACAAATTGCATCGACATAACGTTTCTTTTATTGTTGTTGTTGTTGTTGTTGTTGTTGAAGGTAGTCGAAATGCTACGCAGGCAGCGGAACTGTACAGGGAGCGATATCCTGACAAGAACCCACTTTCCCGACGGATGTTTTCTCATCTTGTTGCGACGCGTCAGGAAACGGTAAGTTCAACCCACGACAACGCAATCGTGGTAGCATTCGCACAGACGAAGCTACCGAAGTTACTGTTCTCGCTTCCGTTGCTATGAATGCACATGTGAGCACATGACAGTTTGAACACTAGATTGGCAATCCTGAAACCAGTGTACATAGTACTCTAAAACGTCACTGGTTCCATCCTCACCATATACACCTACATCAAGAATTGCATGGGAATGATTTCCAGAATCGTGTACAGTTCTGTCAGTGGGCACAACAGCAAATCCTCGCCAATCCGAACTTCATCTCCAGTGTTCTGTTTACCGATGAATGTTACTTCTCAAACAAAGGACACGTAAATGCAACGAATATGCGTTATTGGTCCAGCGAAAACCCTGTCAATTAAACGCTTACCATTTTATAAACTACCTGACGGTCCGTGCAAACGTTACGAAGTATTACTGTGAAGCATCTGATGTTCTCGTTACATTATTCCAAATATTTGTAAATGCCAAGAGATGAACAGGAAACACTCCTTGGTTAATAAGAAGGCAATACATTCTAAAGGTAACATCTTACGAGACGTAGAAGCTAATCGTTTAGTATGAGATGTAAATCCAGTGGGCAGAGAACAATGGCAGGTTTCTAGAATAGTATGCGAAATACACTGCGTTAGAAGAAGACAAAATGTGTGGATTCTGTTCAGCGTAACTATATAATGCCATACTGGGCGAATAATGGCTACTGATAATTCATATTGAGGATCGCACCGACAAACTGGAATGACACTGCAGTGGAGGAATGTGAGGCGATCTAGTGCGCTTCATAGTCTACCGTCGTCTTAAATAGCCCTGCTGAATCAGAATCTAGTAGGTTTCCTTTGTTGCCGAAGCAAAAAAGCAGATTTATTCATGATGACTGTCGTTCCAGTGGAACTGTAACAATTTTGGTAACACGTCCAAGCTGCTCTTGAACGCGTTTTCGTTGTTATCCAAGCGTTTTCTCACCGTTAGCATCGATAATCGCGTTTATATTTGTCCACTTTTACTACGTATAACTAGCCTGATGCGACAACTTTAACGTCTCTCAGCATGCTGAGATTTTTATACGAGTTAGAAGTCTTAGAAATGTCATTGAAGACGCAAATTTTAATTTTTTTTCTTTATCGAGTTGACCCTGTATGGACTGAATGGGAACAACCAATTTCATTTTAGTGTATAGGTCGTATTCTTGTTCAAGTTTTGACTTCCTGCCAGTATCTTCTGAGCCCATCAAGAAGTCCCTGTTTATGATCTTTGGGTAATGGTCCTCTCCGTCTTTTGATCGTTGATGTCATTTTAAAAGCTGGGTAGTCAATCTTCTAAATTTGTTCATGTCAGGAATTTATCTCTCTGAGATACCAACCTGCCTAAGATCTTTTTCACATTCTTCGAACCAGCTCTGCCTTGTTTTCTTAGATTGGATGAAACTCCATATTCTTGTCGTTAGTCAATCACCGCCCATCCTCATGAGATGACCGTAAAATAACAATCGTCTCTTCTTAATGGATGCTGTGATAGGTTCTGTCTTGTTGTGCATGTCTTCGTTTGCTCTCATTCGCCATTGTCCATCAGTTCATCTATTACCTAGGATTGTCCTTAATAACTTACGCTCTCGCTTTTCCAGTCGCTCAGCTTCACTTTGTCTATTCATGTTCAAATTTTCAGGCACATATAAGCCCTCAGGTTTTACAACTGTATTATAATGACGGAACTTGGCCTCTATACTCATAGACTCTTTGTTATAGGTATTCTTTGTCAGTTGGTATGCCTGGTCTAACTTCCTCTTCCTGACATTAACTGCTTCTTCTTCTAATCCATTAATCCATTCTGTTGGATTAGTTCACCGAGATACCTGAAATTCTTAACTCGTCTTATTTTTCTCAGACTTGCAATAATCCATTCAGGTCCATCACAGATGTTCGTCATATATTTTGTCTTTTGAATAGAGATCTGGAGTTCAACTTTTTCAGCAATTTCTGACAGCCTATGAATCTTGTTAACTGCTGACTGTATGTTGTCAGCAAAAATTGCCTGGTCATCTGCAAAGGCCAAGCAGTCAATGTCCACCCCTTTGTTCTTAGGACCAAGTCTGAACCGCTCTTCATTTGTTTCTTCTTGGGCTAACAATCTCCTCCACACTCGAATGACCTTTTACAAGACGCAGTTGAAAGGGAGTGGGGATAGGCCATCTCCTTGGGATAGTCCATCTCCTTGTCTTACGCCCATTTTGACTGTAAAGGATTCTGAACTCTCACTCATTAATTTTCTTTTTGACACTGTTTTAGAGATTGTTTGATTAGCTTTCTTGATGTATCATCCCAAATTCTTCCAAAATATTCATTAATGACACTCGGTCGATGGAGTCATATGCCTTCTGGAAATCAACACGACCACGTAGTCATTTACTACCGGTTTTTTTTTTTTTTGGTACCTAATGATGTTCTTCAGGATAAAGATTCGTTCTGGGCAAGAACGGATCTTTCGGGAATCAGCTTGATACACCCCAATCAATTGGTCAAGATGACCTATTTTGTTCTGTATTGCTTTATAGAGAATCTTATATTGAGCAAATACCAATGAGATGACCCTATAGTTATTGACATTTTTTTACCACGGTTTTTGTGTAGAGGATGTTTAAAGCTCACTGCCATTCAGTTGGTATCATCACTGTTCTCCAGATCTCCTCACAAAGTTGGATTAGTACACTAGAGATTCATTACTTGCCAGCTTCAAAAGTTCCGCCATTATTGAATACCATCCAGCTGCCTTATTATTCTTATACTTGTTGATAATCTCTTTAATCTTCTCTTTACTTGGTGGAGATGAGTTCGGTAGTTTGCGAATCGGGGCACAGACAGGGAATCTCTCTTACGGTTCATCACGGTTAAGTAGGTTTCCAAAATAACGCAACAGGATTGTGCAGTTTTCAGAGTTGGTCAGGCCGAGCTTTCCATTTCCGTCTCTAAAACAAAAAGCAACTCAAATTCGACTTGATCGTCTGGCATTGCTTCTCCGGAAATCCTGACCTATCTGTTATAACTGCTGTTTCTCATACAATCGATTAGCCCTTCGTAAAGTTATGGCTGCATATTTTCGAAGTTCACGGAATATATCAAAAACTTCAGGTCTCCTGGTCGAGTTCCACTCTTTCCATGCATTTTTTCTTTAGACCACCACATCATGACAAACCTCATTCCACCATCTATGCTTTCTCATTTTACCTGTCACGATTCCAGTAATTGCTACATGTTGCATCTTGGAGGCAATGTCTGTCGATCGATTAAACTCAAATGTCAGTTGCTGTTGGTATTGTTCCAGTATGTTTTGATTAATTTTGAACTTCTCAACGATATTATGAATTTTGTTTTCGGTTTTCAGGGCCTTATTGAGAAGGATGAAATTCATTATGATATTGGAGAGGTAATGATCTGAGTCAAACTTGGCACCTCTCTGTAATTTAACATTCATTATATCCTTAACTGCTCTCCTAGAGATTGCTACATGATCAATCTGTTTCTCTCCACACTCAATGCTGGTGATCGCCTAGTCTTCTGTTTTCTAGACTTGTGTTTGTAAAATGTTGACCGTATCTGAAGACTGAAGGATCGACACAGACTGACGAGTCTTATACCATTTCTGCTAGTCATCTTGTGAGCAGGAAACTTTCCAGTTGTTGATCTGAATTGCTGTTCTGTTCCTAGCTGAGCGATAAAGTCACTTAGCGGTGTCTTTATATTCTTAGATGGTATTTTCTGTAACTGTTCTTCACGAAGGTCCCAGGACTGTTCAACTTTATCGGGATTATATCAGTTGTCTTCATTGATTGGTGTACGCGCATTGATCAGTGTGTATCCTTTGTTACCACAGCTGAGAGGTACGATAGAGAGTCTCTCAGTAGGGCTGAAGAACACTATTTCAATATCTTTTGTGCAATAATTTTTTTTTATCGACAAGGTACGTAATGTTAGCATGACCGGGACCTGTAATTTTCTGCTGCCTACGTAGATGTATATCGAAGGCATTCGCCTCTCTGGGAAAGCGCTCTTTCCAGCGGTAATTATAAAGGGCAGCCCACGTATCAAGCACCTTGTAGAAAACGCTACCCACACTGTCTGTCACAGGGAAGTGCCGCAGAGGCGGCTGTTGAGTGGGCACCTAGTGTCAGCGGTCAGCTTTCGATTCGGTATGCAGTTTGCTCTTTACGACAAACCACTCTTTGGGTTGGGCGTTTGGAATCCCGAAACTCGAAATTACTTCTACGTAGGGGCAAGATCCACTCCTTTATAAGTTTATCACTAACGGTACATACTATCAGTAATTGGCGTTTACTGTTTGTACTGCCTTGTTCTTGCCCCCAGCAGGCGATATTGAAATCCTTGATGACGAGATCGTTACAGATAAAGATTTCTTTCAAGCTGGCAAGCACAGGGGAGGGAATTTGAAATATTGAGAAACAGAGTGATATAATGACCACTGGCACCTATATTAATGAGGTCAGTTAAGCTACACATCACACTTAACCGCTCACATCGTCCCCTAATCAGTGCTGTTCGACAGTATCTGCTATAAATGTCAATGTCTAGTCTTCCCACTGCAAACACTATCATCGGCCTTCATGTGGTGGTTCTGCAAAGCTGGGAGCAAGTGTGTGGCTCCACCAGGGCCTTTATTCGTCGCTGGGATTGCAGCGAGACATTGCTAACTTCTGTGGTACAAATGCTATCTGCCGACGCTTTACTCGTTAGATCATTGCCACAATCGAAATAAATTACCTTGATCTCTACGTAAAATTCAGTGGTTCGTTACATATAAACAAGAAACTGGAGCACATCCTTTTCCTATCATCACAGGTCTTCCCTCAAAACCGAGCGAGGTGGCGCAGTGGTTAGCACACTGGACTCGCATTCGGGAGGACGACGGTTCAATCCCGTCTCCGGCCATACTGATTTAGGTTTTCCGTGATTTCCCTAAATCGTTTCAGGCAAATGCCGGGATGGTTCCTTTCAAAGGGCACGGCCGGTTTCCTTCCGAATCCTTCCCTAACCCGAGCTTGCGCTCCGTCTCTAATGACCTCGTTGTCAACGGGACGTTAAACACTAACCACCACCACCACCTCTTCCCTCAAAAATAAACATACGTATTAGCATATTCCCGCTAAACAATTAATCATTTCTTTCTAGCTGTAATTGTTTTTCTTTGTTTTTCTCCAGCAGTCGCGCAATCTGTTACTCCTGTCTTCATTACTCGTTCAAGCACATGCCTCTATGTCTCACTAGTCTTCTCCCGCATCCATTTCTGCCACAGACAACCTAATTTCTCCTAATTACTCTATTATGCACGAATAAGTGTACTATGGCCTGTATATTCTACTATAGTTGTTAATATTTTTGTTATTTCTATTCTCTAACTCTATGCAATACTAGTTGCAAGATGTCTTCTACCAGCAGTGCCTAAACGGTAATAATACGAAATATGAAGAATGTCTGATGGCACGAGTATTGCCAGGCCAAGTAAATAAGAATACTGAAGTAACTATCGTTCAAATCACACAACTGTTCAACAACAGAACTGAAGTGATCACTCTCGATAGATATTGAGCAGTTAATGAATTCACTCAAGGTAGGAAAACACGCTAGAAACTCGTCTTTTGGCCGGCCGGAGTGGCCGTGCGGTTCTAGGCGCTACAGTCTGGAACCGAGCGACCGCTACGGTCGCAGGTTCGAATCCTGCCTCGGGCGTAGATGTGTGTGATGTCCTTAGGTTAGTTAGGTTTAATTAGTTCTAAGTTCTAGGCGACTGATGACCTCAGAAGTTAAGTCGCATAGTGCTCAGAGCCATTTGAACCATTTCAACCTCTTCTTTTGGATCGAACAAATTCTGCAGCGACGACTGTGTCTATTGAAAAAGATGTAGCTAAATTATTTACGAAATCGAGAAACGAAGTAGGTCTAGTTATCTCAGAAAATACATCGAGGTGACAAAAATCATGGGGCAGCGATAAGCACATATGTAGATAGCGGTAGTACTGCGTACTGAATATGAAAAAGAGTAGTGCATTGGTTGAACTGTCATTTTACAAGAGTTAATAGAATTTGGAGGCAGAAAGGCCTTTGGAACTTGACTCAAGGGGCATTCCTTTTCAGAAATGGTTAGGATATTCAATATTCCGATATTCACAGACTCAAGAGTGTGCCGAGAATACCGCGAAATCTCCTGCAGCGCCTCTTCAGGGCTAGTGACCATATCGATCGGAACCTAAAAGGCTGCAAAACCGTGGCCTGGTCAGACGAATCGCGATTTCAGTTAGTAAGAGCTGATAATGGGGTTCGGGTGTGGGTCAGAACCCGCGAAGCCCTGAATCCTAGATGTCAACAAAGCACTGTGCTTGCTGTGCTCCCTAATGGTATGCGCTGTGTTTTCATGGAATAAACTGGGTTTTTTGGTACAGCTGAACCGATCAACGAATAGAGCTGATTTCGATCCGCTCTTTGGAGACGATTTGCAGCAAGCAACGATGTGATAGTTAAAGGTGGCTATGTGCAATTTCACTGGGCCACAAATCTTAGCAACTATTTTGAGTAACATTTTGGAAAACTCGAACGAATGATTTGGCCACCCATATGGCCCGACATGAATCCAGTCAGACTTTTATGGGAACTAGTCGAGAGGTCAGTTCGTGCACAAAATCCTGCACTCTCAACACAATTATGAATAGCTGTGGAGGCAGTATGGCTCGTTATTTCTGCAGGGTACTTCGAACGACATGTTGAGTCCAACCCACATCGAATTGCTGCACTTTTTTTTTTCTTTGAGTCGGTAGTCTTCTGACTAGTGTAATGCAACCCGGCAGGACGTCCGCTTCTGCGCCAATCTCTTCATCTCAGAGTAGCACTCCCAAACTACGTCCTCAATTATTTACGGAATGTTTTTCAAACTCTGTTTTCCCTTACAGTTTTTACCCTCTCCATTTCCCTCTAGTAGCTTGGAAGTTATTCCGTACCGTCTTAAGTGATGTCCTATCGTCCTTTCCTTCTTTCTTATCACTGTTTTCTTTATGTTCCTTTCCTCGACGATTCTGCGAAGAACCTCCTTTTTCTTATCTTCATAGTCCATCTCATCTACCGCACTCGTCTGTAGCACAACATCTGAAATCCTTCGGTTCTCTTCTCTTACTGTTTTCCCACAATCAATTTATCCCTGCCATACAGCGCTGTTTTCTTAACGTACATTCTGAGAAATTTTTTCCTCAAATTAGGGTACGTGTTTTAAAGCAGTAGACTTTTCGTGTCCAGCAATGCCCTGTTAGCCACTGCTAGTCTGCTTTTTATGTCCTCTGTGCTTCATCCCTTTGCTGCAGAGGTAGCAGAATTCTTTAACTTCATCTACATAATGTCCTCCAATGCAGATGTTAAGTTTCTCACTGTTCTCATTTCTGATACTTCTTATTACTTTCGTCTTTCTTGGAGCTACCCTCGACCCATATCTTGCACTCATTGCTGTTCATTCCATTCAGCAGATTCTGTAATCCTTCTTCACTTTCACTGACGCTAGCACTGCTATCCACGAATCTTATTTTAGATACAGGGTTTTTCAAAAATGACCGGTATATTTGAAACGGCAATAAAAACTAAACGAGCAGCTATAGAAATACACCGTTTGTTGCAATATGCTTGGGACAACAGTACATTTTCAGGCGGACAAACTTTCGAAATTACAGTAGTTACAATTTTCAACAACAGATGGCGCTGCAAGTGATGTGAAAGATATAGAAGACAACGCAGTCTGTGGGTGCGCCATTCTGTACGTCGTCTTTCTGCTGTAAGCGTGAGCTGTTCACAACGTGCAAGTGTGCTGTAGACAACATGGTTTATTCCTTAGAACAGAGGATTTTTCTGGTGTTGGAATTCCACCGCCTAGAACACAGTGTTGTTGCAACAAGATGAAGTTTTCAACGGAGGTTTAATGTAACCAAAGGACCGAAAAGTGATACAATAAAGGATCTGTTTGAAAAATCTCAACGGACTGGAAACGTGACGGATGAACGTGCTGGAAAGGTAGGGCGACCGCGTACGGCAACCACAGAGGGCAACGCACAGCTAGTGCAGCAGGTGATCCAACAGCGGCCTCAGGTTTCCGTTCGCCGTGTTGCAGCTGCGGTCCAAATGACGCCAACGTCCACGTATCGTCTCATGCGCCAGAGTTTACACCTCTATCCATACAAAATTCAAACGCGGCAACCCCTCAGCGCCGCTACCATTGCTGCACGAGAGACATTCGCTAACGATATAGTGCACAGGATTGATCACGGCGATATGCATGTGGGCAGCATTTGGTTTACTGACGAAGCTTATTTTTACCTGGACGGCTTCGTCAATAAACAGAACTGGCGCATATGGGGAACCGAAAAGCCCCATGTTGCAGTCCCATCGTCCCTGCATCCTCAAAAAGTACTGGTCTGGGCCGCCATTTCTTCCAAAGGAATCATTGGCCCATTTTTCAGATCCGAAACGATTACTGCATCACGCTATCTGGACATTCTTCGTGAATTTGTGGCGGTACAAACTGCCTTAGACGACACTGCGAACACCTCGTGGTTTATGCAAGATGGTGCCCGGCCACATCGCACGGCCGACGTCTTTAATTTCCTGAATGAATATTTCGATGATCGTGTGATTGCTGTGGGCTATCCGAAACATACAGGAGGCGGCGTGGATTGGCCTCCCTATTCGCCAGACATGAACCCCTGTGACTTCTTTCTGTGGGGACACTTGAAATACCAGGTGTACCGCCAGAATCCAGAAACAATTGAACAGCTGAAGCAGTACATCTCATCTGCATGTGAAGCCATTCCGCCAGACACGTTGTCAAAAGTTTCGGGTAATTTCATTCAGAGACTACGCCATATTATGGCTACGCATGGTGGATATGTGGAAAATATCGTACTTTAGAGTTTCCCAGACCGCAGCGCCATCTGTTGTTGAAAATTGTAACTACTGTAATTTCGAAAGTTTGTCTGCCTGAAAATGTACTGTTGTCCCAAGCATATTGCAACAAACGGTGTATTTCTATCGCTGCTCGTTTAGTTTTTATTGCCGTTTCAAATATACCGGTCATTTGAAACACCCTGTATCTTTTCACTTGAATTATAATCCCACCCACGAATCTCCCTTTCATTTCCATCTTTTCTTCTTCGATTTATAGATTGAACAGTAAGGGCAAGAGACTACATTCTTGTCTTACATCCCTTTCAATCCGAACGCCGCATTCTGGGTTCTCCACTCTTATTGTTCCCTTTTGGCTAGTGTGTATTACCCGTCTCTCACTGTAGCCTATCCCTATTGTTCCAAAATTTCTATCATCTTGCTCCGTCTTACGCTGTCGAACGCTTTTTAGAGATCGACAAATCCTATAAACGGGACTTGATTATTCTGTAGTCTTGCTTCAGTAGTCAGGAGCAACATCAGAAATGCCTCTCTTGTGCCTTTACCTTTCCTGGAGCCAAACTGATCGTCATGTGACACATCCTCAGTTTTAGTTTTTATTTCGGCTGTGTATTAGTCTTGTCAGCTACGTACACCCACGAACTGTTCAGCTGATTGTACGATGATTCTTCTACTTGTCGGCTCTTGCAATCTTCGGAGTTGTGTGGATGAGATTTTTCCGAAAGCCGGATGCTATATCACCAGACTCACACATTCTACACATCAACGTTAATAGTCTTTTTGATGCCACTCCCCAAAGTGGTTTTAGGAATTCTGATGGAATGTTATCAATCTCCTCTGCCTTATTCGATCTTATGTTTTCCAAACTTCAAATTCTGGTTCTAATACTGGATCCAATATCTGTACTATATTGGCTCCTGTTTACTCTTCTGCCACGTCATCAGACAAGCCTTCCATCTCATAGAGGCCTTCAAAGTATCCATTACACCTATCCGCTTTCTCCTCTGCATGTATCAGTAGAATTCTCATTGCCCACTTAATGTTACCGCCCTCGCTTTTAATTCCACTGAAGGTTGTTTTAACTATCCTGTATCCTGGGTCCATCCTTCCGACAAACATTTCTCCACATTTTTATGCAGTCATTTTGCCCTAGCTTCCCTGCACTTCCTGCTTCTTTCCAACGTGAATCGTATTTCTGTATCCCTGAATTTTTCAACACTTGTTTGTATTTCCTTCTTTCATCGATCAACTGAAGCCTTTCTTCTGTTACCCATGGTTTCTTCTCAACTTGGTTTTTCTTTCGAACTTCAGTGACTGCTCTTTTCAGTAATTTACGTTCATTTTCAGCTGAACCGCCTACTGGGCTATTCACTATCGTAGTATCTATAGCCTCAGAGAACTCCCATAGTCTCTTATCATTCGTTAGTACTTCCCGTGCCGTGCTTCCTTGCGCATTGCTCCCTGACTAGCCTCTTAAACTTCAGGCTACTCTTCATCACCAATACACTGTGATTTGATGTTATATCTGCTCGTCCTTATGCCTTAGAATCCGTTACGAGATTTCGGAGTCTTCCGTATCTCCTCGTCTTTTTCAAGTATACTTTCTCGTCTTTTGATTTTTGAACAGAGTATTTGCTATTACTAGCTCAAATTTATCGCAGAACTCTATTGGTCTTTCTTCCCTCACAATCTCAATATGCTGGGCAAAAGGAGGTCCAAGATGATATGAGGAGGCACCCCATGACTTTTGTTATCTCATTGTGATTCGCTTTATAACCATTTCACTCCACACCCCTATTCACATCTCATAAACCGTCCCGTAATCATAGGTTAATTTTCATATACTGTCACAATGAGAAACAATAATAATCGATAACAATTCAGAATAAAGCAATCTAAAATCCACTGGTAATGAATTGTTTACCATGGAAGATATCAGCAGTGATTCTCTCATCAATGTGTGTTGTTGGCTCTTTGAACGCCAGTTATTGTCCCAATGAATGGCCACTATGATGCATACTTGAGTAAAGGTGAACTTTTAACATACAGACAATCGTAAATTTAAAAATGTAAATCTAACTGTGACAGGAAGTATAAAGAGTTCCACTATCGCACTTACTGTCTTTTCCACACAATTGTCGATGCTTGCACGATACCGTTATGAAGTCCAAAGCAAGTTGTAACAATGATGAATTTGTTCTTAACCACAGGTGTGGAAGCAACACCTTTTTTCTCTTATGGCATATTAGAGAAGATTTTGCTGTAGGCTAGCTATAAATGTTTTATGAATCCAATTATCATTGATCAGTTCTGTAATTTATTTTACAGTTGATGTATTAAACTATCTTCACTTACATAGTCATTTAGTTCCATCACATGATTAAAATCCAATTTATCCAGTTTTCTTTCTATAGGTTTTGTGCAAAATGTGGAGAATATCTGACAAATTATGGTGAGAAGGTTGATACGTACTACGTTTTTGTGTCAGTGTAAATGCTTTTTACAACGTTCGTTATGGTGCCATGCTTATAAACATTTTCTTAATATTGTTAATGACTGTGCAGGCATCAGTCTTAAACGGTTACATCTGAGGCGGGCCCTGAATAAGTGTTCGTTTTTCACAAATCCATAACGTTCCACTCGTTTTCTTAATCTATTTTCACTATATGCGCTGATTTACCTTGAAAGAGATTTTCGATATGCTTTCTTCACATTTATATTTACAGTAATTTGTGATTATGAAAAGTTTCGAGACATGGGTAATAAATTCCTGTTGTGTTCTGCTGTAAACCATTTAGGACAAAAACTGTGTTTCATTTAGTTTTAAGGATTTTCATAATCTTTCAGTAAAGCACCTTCATTCTTCCGACAATAGAATTCTATGAGTGAAGTTTCTGACGCTATATGTAAGTTAGAGAATTCAGTTCGATTCTTGTGGAAGGTAGCATGAGAACGACGCATCTGTAAGAGGCTTAACTACGCGACGTAATTTCGCTGAAACATCTGCTGTTGAAATGGGATTACATACATCTAGAGCTAATCCTCGTATTACTTATATGACTATCTGTGTCGGAATGAACGTGAAATACGATTCGTCAGGATTAACAATTACTCCAAGTGAAAGCAGTATTACGGAATATTTATTAACTATAGTACTCTCCTGTCCTTGATCTCATGTTAATAACACACACACTCCAGGTGCTTCGTGTAGACAGAGAAACTATTACTAGAAGTGACAATGTATTTACGACGTCGTATAGACGATCGTGATGGATTGCGTTGTACTTACAAACTGCTTCCATTAGTCAGGTGGTCCAATATATCCAACCATCGTTATAAAGTGTCTTCATAGTTTGCCTTGCAGTTTGCTTAGTGCACAAGCTATACACAGCGAAAATCCACGAATTCAATGCAATCTACCGGATTTAATTATACTCAATATAACTTAGCAAAACACCATCTTAATAGACACATATATTTTGGAAACATCATGTTACAATCACAGAAACCAATACAAAATTCTCGCAGATGTAGTAAAAGCATTTGCTTAATAGTGGTTTGTGAAGATCGTCCCAATGCTAATAACTGTTCACTACCGTTATCTCACAGCGCACTGGTTAGCACTGGTTACATTGTACAGGAACTAAGACAGTAACCATCTTCGTTGTTACGGGATGGTTCTGTGCTGATAATCCCGTTTAGTTCTCATAAAACATAGTTAATATTCTGAATACTTTTTGCTCATTGCCATACTATTTCACGAAGAATGAATCAACAAATGATAGTCAAACAGTAATAGTAATGATGATAATAATAATAATAGGGAGTATGGGAAATAGGCAGATAGTTTTGAGTAGTTAGGTGAATCAACACAATTGTAGCACAAAAAATTTTGGTGGTTTGACCTTGCGTTAAGTAATAAAACTTTTCAAGACAGATTTTCTTGAAAACTATACGATATTTGTGAAATTAATAAGCACTGAAGCCGTTGGAAAGATTGGTAAAGGTGATAAAATTAACTTCATTTTAGCACAATTAAAAAAATAGATTTCTGAAATAATTAGGTTCGCAGGCGTTGGTATAACAAGCCCTCTGTAGTCCTGGAATAGTAACAACAATTCGTCAGGTTAGCAAATGATGCACAACTTTAATAGAGAGAGAAAATCACAACTAAATTGAGCATTTACATGATTGAGAAACCAATTTAATAACTAATAAGATTTGGCGATATAAACATTTGGTAGCCGCCAACTATAGTTAATTAACAACCCAAAGCTAAATGTACCAGATATGCTCTAAAGACAAGTAATAATGTTACAGCAGATTATTAATAAGTGATTGTTGTGTTAAAGTGCTGCTGAAATTATGTTCCGACTTAGTATTCCCTTAATTATTACTAGAATGTAGTAAAACGATTGTTATAAAAGACTCCCAGCAGAGGTAATAAATTAAAAAAAAATACATTAAACACGATACTTAACACTTAACAACCGATGCAGAGGAAGATAAAGCGTATATTGCAGATCTCAGTAGCTGCCATCACTGACACTAAAATTTAGGTGATACTGATATACACACATATTAAATATTAAGAACAAAAAGCAGAAGAGGTACCCATTGCGAAGTTTTGCATGAGATCCAAAGCGACGACAGCAACAAATTTGACACAAAGTTCACACCGAATAACTTTCCCCTGTGATCGCTCTGCAGCAGCTGGTTCATAGCCATCGATGTATGTCAAACTTATTCCACTCAGACTAACTTCTTCCTCCAGGTGCTTCACCGAGTTAATCACCAGGCCGCAATTCAAGAAGCGCACCGGATGTAGACTGACGCTACACGCCCACAACCCAATGAGGAAATGTAGCACGCCTGGCACATCATCGGTGATAATGTCGCAAGTCACGACCATACGACTAACTCGTCAATCTTAGATGCACTTAGTCACACGGAATATTACGTTTGTACCAATTTAGTCTTCAACCACACGATTTGTTTTGGGTGTCAACAGTGATCTCCAATACTGAGTATGGAAACATTTACATAAACGTAAATCACCTGCAGATGAGGAAAAGCGCAAAAGCGGTCATTTATTATATAAAATGGCTCACTGTTGTGACTGTTAGCGGTTGTTACTCCATACTCTATACCGCAGTGACATTGAAAACTATACGAGACTTCAAAGTTCCAGTTTGTGTCTGGTTGGTATCTGAGAAATGTATAAAACTTATTGTGATGTCGAAATATGAAAATCTCAGTACACGGCAACACAACTATGGGAAAATTAGATTCTGAATTGAAATATGTGAATTCCTACACAGTGCGAAATCCAGACTACCCAATAAATGGAACAATTCGCCTGCGAGAAAGCAATCCGTTTTCAGTTGAAACTTACGTAATGCAATCTGTCTGCAATGCAAAATGTTTCAGATTCAAATCTTGCTCCTGAATATAACTTATCTTTATCTCTAGTCTTGCAAACAATCACTGTACCAGAATTGTTACTGTAATTTTGTTATTGTAATTACACAGCAGATGAATATAAAAATTTACGCATCTGACTATCTGATAAAACTGGTAGAAAATTCACAAGATAGGACTTTT
This sequence comes from Schistocerca cancellata, assembly GCF_023864275.1. Taxonomy (NCBI): domain Eukaryota; kingdom Metazoa; phylum Arthropoda; class Insecta; order Orthoptera; family Acrididae; genus Schistocerca; species Schistocerca cancellata. Next base: position 683,772,836 of record NC_064630.1, on the reverse strand, counting down.
CTGAAGTCTTTTACTGATATGAAACCTCTGAACTGATATAATGTTATTTTCACAAGTAAACTCTGACAGTCAATCTATCTTACAGTGGACATGAACTTCGATGATAATTAAATTGTTGGCCGACCTATGCGCACGGAACGCTTGTCTGCTCTGCAACCTTTTTGCGTAAAGAATAATGATGTGACTGTCCAAAACTAAATTTCATCTGCCCAACTTCCGATGTGCAATGCTAATAGGTATCTTATCACTGTTCACAAAATTGCTTCTCAGTACGTAACTCGCGGTGTGCTGTGCAAGTATGTAGACAATCATGAAAGTAAATAAAGATGGGGAGTTAATGATAACGAGTGATAAGTCAGAACGAAGACTCCAAATTTGACTATACCTCATTAAGTCATGACAACAATGCACCTTTTCGTAAAGTTGTGGCCCCGCGGTTTGAGGCGTCATGTGTCACGGACATATCTTATGTGAGTGTCAATAGATCCAGTAATCTGGTGCATTCTTACTTGTTTCCATGTTTATTTATTTATGTAATGTGACCTCTTACATCGGACCAGAGTTTCACATATACAGAACTTCTTGTTCCTCATAGTTACCTGGGAAATAACAATTTTAAGAGACAAATACTATTAAAATTTGCTGAGTGTCTAGAATGACAATCTGAGTAAATAATTCTGAGTACGAGGTAATAAAATTAATATTGATAGTACCTGTACTATTGTTGCTGCTGCCGCTAATAGTAATAAGAGTATTGATGAATATGAGACAGTAACATAGAATAACCTAATATTATAGGTACTTTTCGCCTTAAGTGAAATAACGTCAAATGTTTTAATCAAATACAGGCATAACAGTGTATTCTTTTATGGTCAGGCAGTTGGTACTTCTTAGTTAAGCTGCTCATTCTGGATTACGGCAAGATATCGTTTTCTTGGTATGGTAACTGAGTTCCATCAGCGAGAATTGGAGGAACTGTTCCACGGTTATATTAACTGATCTTCCGGTGCGTGATGACGATCACTTGTGACGCATTAGAGTCTAGATTAAGACGCAGGTTTTGTACCCACCGTGACTCTGAAGGGAAGTAATTGTTCATATCAGATATGGCGGGAGAGCTGTTTCTAATGCTGACACAATTACTGAGTCACAGGTCGGCATCATACAAGAATGTGATATTATTGTGCTCATTTTTAAACACGTCTTCATCAGCTACCTGATCACTCTTCATTGTGGGACCGAGTATCATAGAACTCCAAAGAAATTTATGGTATCATTGCTCAATTGGAGATGTTACCATGGATGTCCCTCCTTGTGATTGCCTTCCAAGTTTCATGTATGAAATGCGCAATAAAACGTGTCGGTGTTTCGTTGTCTAGAGTGAGATGTTAATAGCTAAAGGTTGATTTTCCACTTGCTTAGTCGCAAAACAGCATTCATTTATCCTACGGTAATCATTATTCCTTGTTGTCGTTGTCGTTATAGAAGACTTCACTCAAACGATTGGTTGATGCAGCTCTCCATGCCACATTTGAAATTTCCTTCATATCTGCATAGTTACAGCTACTGTTGCATCACTACTGCTACGTATAACAATTTGAAATTTCGTACTGAAAGTCTTCGTCTCCCTCTACAGTTTTGACCCCCATGGTGACCTACGGAAATGTCATCTACCTGCAATAATCAGCCAGATGAAATAGTATGGCAACGAAAGCTGGAAGCATATTCGACGAAGTAATAGAGATATATTTCAGGTTTGTAGTTGCAAAGCATTCCAATTGTATGTTTTAAACTGTGGGAGGGACAGTGCACTCAACAAAAACCACGCCATAGAGTTGTGAGTTATCAGCATGTGTGGAAGTGGAAAAAGCAGATTGCCATTTACAGCTGTGTCATCGCCATATCGACTTCAAGAACACTGGGTGATAAATAAACGACCCAACTGCAACATATAGACACCTGCAGACAAACACAAGTAACAGCAAATCACAGCTGTTGCGAACATTGAATTTATACTTTCTATACGTGATTTAAAACTGATCTTCAATCATGTTGTTCTTGTCATCTTCAGTCCACAGATTGGTTTGATGGAGTTCTCTATCCTTCTCTATCCTGTGCGAGCCTCTTCATCTCCGAATAACTACTCCAACCTACATCCTTCTGAATCTGCTTAGCGTATTCATCTCTTGTTCTCCCTGTACTATTTTTTCCCTCCATGCTTCCCTCCAATACCAAACAGGTGATCCCTTGATGTCTCAGACAGTGTCTTACTAACCGATCCCTTCTTCTAGATAAGTTGTGCCACAAAGTCCTTCTCTCCCCAATTCCGTTCAGTACCTCCTAGATCTACATCTACATCTACGTGGTTACTCTGCTATTCACAACAAAATGCCTGGCAGACGATTCAATGAACCACCTTCAAACTGTCTCTCTACTGTTCCACTCTCGAACGACGCGCGGGGAAAACGAGCACTTAAATTTTTCTGTGCGTGCCCTGATTTCTCTTATTTCATCGTGGTGATCATTTCTCCCTATGTAGCTGGTGCTAAAGGAAATTTGTCGCAATCGGAGGAGAAAACTGATGATTGAAATTTCATGAGATGCCGTCGCAACAAAAAACGCCTATGTTTTAATGATTGCCGCTCCAATTTACGTACCACATCTGTGGCACTGTCTCCCATATTACGCCATAATACAAAACGATATGCTCTTCTTTGAACTTTTTCAGTGTCATCAGTCAGTGCCACCTGATGTGGATCCCACACCGCACAGTAGTGCTGCAGAATAGGGCGGACAAGCGTGGTGTAAGCAGTCTCTTTAGTAGACCTATTACACCTAAGTGTTCTGCCAATGAATAGCAGTCTTTGGTTTGCTCTACCCACAACATTATCTATGTGATCGTTCGAATTTAGGCTATTTGTGATTGTAATTCCTAAGAATTTAACTGAATTTACAGACTTCAGATTTGTGTGACTTACCACGTAATTGAAATTCGGCGGATTTTTTATAGTAATCATCTGGGTAACTTCAAACTTCTGTTTATTCAGGGTCAATTGCCACTTTTCGCACAATACAGATATCTTATCTAAATCATTTTGAAATTTGTTTTGGTCATCTGATGACTCAACAAGACAGTAAATGACAGCATCATCTGCAAACAATCTAAGACGGCTACTGAGATTTTCTCCTATGTCATTAATATAGATCAGGAACAATAGAGGGCCTAAAACACTTCCTTGGGGAACGCAGGATATTGTTTCTGTTTTACTCGATGACGTTCCTTGCATTACCACGAACTGTAACCTATCTTACAGGAAATCACGAATCCAGTCGCACAACTGAGGTAATATTCCATAGGAACGCCGTTTGGTTACAAGACGCTGGTGAGGAACGGTGTCGAAATCCTTCTGGAAATCTAAAAATATGGAATCAATTTGACATCCCCTGTCGATAGCACTCATTACTTCATGAGTATAAAGAGCTAGTTGTGATTCGCAAGAACGTTATTATCTGAATCCGTGCTTACTATGTGACAATAAATCATTTTCTTCGAGGTTCTTCATAATGTTCCAGAACCCTACCGCAAATCGATTTTAGTGATGTGGGTCTGTGATTAAGCGGATTGCTCCTGCTCCCCTTCTTGAGTATTAGTGTGATTTCAGCCACTTTCCACTCTGTAGATGAGGATCTTTCTGTGAGCGAGCGGTTCTATTTTTTTATTAAAATTGCTAAATATGGAGTTACTGTGTCAGCATACGCTGAAAGTAATCTGATTGGTATAAATCTGGACAGGAGGCCTTGCCTTTATTAAGTGATTTAAGCTGCTTTGCTACACCGAGGATATCTCCGTCTATGTTTCTCACCTTGGCAGTTGCCGGCCGGTGTGGCCGTGCGGTTAAAGGCGCTTCAGTCTGGAACCGCGTGACCGCTACGGTCGCAGGTTCGAATCCTGCCTCGGGCATGGATGTGTGTGATGTCCTTAGGTTAGTTAGGTTTAATTAGTTCTAAGTTCTAGGCGACTGATGACCTCAGCAGTTAAGTCGCATAGTGCTCAGAGCCATTTGAACCTTGGCAGTTGTTCTTCATTGCAATTCAGGAATATTTACATCGTCTTGTTTGGTAAAGGAGTTTCGCAAAACCGTGTTACTAACTCTGTTTTAGTGGCACTGTCATCAGTGACTTCACCGTTGTCATCACGCAGTGAAGGTATTGATTGCGTCTTGCCACTGGTGTGCTTTATGTATAATCAGAATTTCTTTGGGTTTTCTGCCAGGTTCCGAGACAGAGTTTCGATGTGGAAATTATTAAAAGCATCTCCCATTGAAGTACACACTATATTTCGAACTTCTGCAAACCACTGCCAGTCATGGGATTTTGCGCTCTTTTAAATTTGTCATGGCTTTTTCGTTGCTTCTGCCACAGTGATCTGACATGTTTAGTGTGCCATGGGAGACCAGTACCATCACTTATTAATTAATGTGGTATATATCTCTCAATGGCCGACGGTACTATCTCTTTGGAATTATTCCACATTTTTTCTACGCTTACATGATCAGATCGGCAAGAGTGACGACTGCCTCTTGAAAATGCGTTAAGACCATTTTATCTGCTTTTTTTAATAGATATATTCATCAGTTACGTGATCTACCAATTTAATCTTCAGCGTTCTTCTGTAGCATCACATTTCGGAAGCTGCTATTCACTTCTTGTCTACACTGTTTATCGTCCATGTTGAACTTATATAGATGACTACTTTCGGAAAAGACTTCCTGACACTTAAATCTACACGTGTTGTTGACAAATTTCTCTTCTACAGAATCGCTTTTCTTGCCATAGCCAGTCTGCATTTTATATCCTCTCCAGTTCGACCATCATCTGTTATTTTGCTCCCCAAATAGCAAAACTCATTTAATACTTTTAGTGTCTCGTTGCCTAATCTAATTTCGTCAGTATTACCTCATTTAACTCGACTAAATTCCACTTTCTTTCATTCCGTTCAGCTGGTTTCCAGGTCCTTTTCTGTCTCTGACAGAATTACAATGCAGTCGGCTAAACTGAAAATTTAATTTCTTCTCAATGTATTTTAATTCCTGCTCCATAGTTTTCTTTTGTTTCTTTTACTTCTTGCTCAATATACAGGTTGAATAACATCGGAGATAGGGTACAATGCTTCCCCACTTCACTCTCAAGCACTGCTTCACTTTCATGCCCCTCGACTCTTGTAACTTCCAACTGGTCTCTGTACAAATTGTAAATTGTTTTCCGCTCCCTGTATTATACACTGTCCATCTTCAGAAGTAGAAAGTGCGTACTCCAATCAACGTTGTCAAAAGATTTCTGTAAGTCTACTAATTCTAGAAAAGTAGGTTTGCCTTTCTTTAACCTATCTTCTAAGATAAGTCGTAGATTCAGTATTGCCTCGCGTGGTCCAATATCTCTACGGAATCCTAAATTTTCTTCTTCTCACTGTAAACCTGCATCTACACCAAAGCGATTAAAGCACATGAAGCTTCTTTTTTCGTTAGGACAGGTAAGCAAGTACCAAAATTTTCAGGGATATTCTGGAATACAGAAATACAAGTTACTTAGGAAAGATATATTTTGGGTGCGCAGGGAAGGTAAGGCGAAATGGCTACATAAAAAGTGTGAAGATGCCGAAAAAGTAATGATACTTCGAAGGACAGGCTCAGCCTACATAAAACTCAATCTTTGGTGAATTAAAAGCAAGGGAAGTAACAGAAGTTCACTGTTAAATGCATAGGAGAGAGCGGAAAGGTGAAAATGCTACTCTGACGGCACCTATGTAAGGGAGCAAATGCATGATGTCATGCCAGTAGAAGAAACAGGAGTCAACATGAATCGATGGGAGATCCAATATTAGAATCAGTACATCGAGGAGCGTCTGATGATTTAAGATCCAATACGGGAGTAGGGATAGATAACATTTAATCGGAACTTCTGAAGACATTGGAGGTACTCGCAACAAAACAACTACTTACTTCGGTAGGTAGAAGGCATGAACCTGGCGATATACCACCAGATTTTCGGAAAAGTATCATGCATATATTCTGACGTGATGATGATGACGATGACATTTTGGTTTGTGGGGCGCTCAACTGCGCGGTTATCACCTCGCGTACAAATTCCCAATCTTTGGTCCGTCCAATGTCGCCAATTTCATGAATTCTGACGAAATAATGTGGACATCACAAACACCCAGTTATTTCGAGACAGGTGAAAATTCCTGACCCCGCCGAGTATGGAATCTGGGACCTCGCGATCGGGAAGCGAGAACGCGACTGCTAGACCATGAGCTGCGTACTGCTATTCTGAAGACAGCAATAGCCCAGAAGTGCGGGACTTATTACACAGTCAACTTCACAGCTCAAGCATCCAACTGCTGACAGAAATAATATGCAGAAGAATGAATAAGAAACATCTGTCAGAAAATCAGTTTCGCTTTAGGAAAGATACACTCCGGGAAATGGAAAAAAGAACACATTGACACCGGCGTGTCAGACCAACCATACTTGCTCCGGACACTGCGAGAGGGCTGTACAAGCAATGATCACACGCACGGCACAGCGGACACACCAGGAACCGCGGTGTTGGCCGTCGAATGGCGCTAGCTGCGCAGCATTTGTGCACCGCCGCCGTCAGTTTCAGCCAGTTTGCCGTGGCATACGGAGCTCCATCGCAGTCTTTAACACTGGTAGCATGCCGCGACAGCGTGTACGTGAACCGTATGTGCAGTTGACGGACTTTGAGCGAGGGCGTATAGTGGGCATGCGGGAGGCCGGGTGGACGTACCGCCGAATTACTCAACACGTGGGGCGTGAGGTCTCCACAGTACATCGTTGTTGTCGCCAGTGGTCGGCGGAAGGTGCACGTGCCCGTCGACCTGGGACCGGACCGCAGCGACGCACGGATGCACGCCAAGACCGTAGGATCCTACGCAGTGCCGTAGGGGACCGCACCGCCACTTCCCAGCAAATTAGGGACACTGTTGCTTCTGGGGTATCGGCGAGGACCATTCGCAACCGTCTCCATGAAGCTGGGCTACGGTCCCGCACACCGTTAGGCCGTCTTCCGCTCACGCCCCAACATCGTGCAGCCCGCCTCCAGTGGTGTCGCGACAGGCGTGAATGGAGGGACGAATGGAGACGTGTCGTCTTCAGCGATGAGAGTCGCTTCTGCCTTGGTGCCAATGATGGTCGTATGCGTGTTTGGCGCCGTGCAGGTGAGCGCCACAATCAGGACTGCATACGACCGAGGCACACAGGGCCAACACCCGGCATCATGGTGTGGGGAGCGATCTCCTACACTGGCCGTACACCACTGGTGATCGTCGAAGGGACACTGAATAGTGCACGGTACATCCAAACCGTCATCGAACCCATCGTTCTACCATTCCTAGACCGGCAAGGGAACTTGCTGTTCCAACAGGACAATGCACGTCCGCATGTATCCCGTGCCACCCAACGTGCTCTAGAAGGTGTAAGTCAACTACCCTGGCCAGCAAGATCTCCGGATCTGTCCCCCATTGAGCATGTTTGGAACTAGATGAAGCGTCGTCTCACGCGGTCTGCACGTCCAGCACGAACGCTGGTCCAACTGAGGCGCCAGGTGGAAATGGCATGGCAAGCCGTTACACAGGACTACATCCAGCATCTCTACGATCGTCTCCATGGGAGAATAGCAGCCTGCATTGCTGCGAAAGGTGGATATACACTGTACTAGTGCCGACATTGTGCATGCTCTGTTGCCTGTGTCTATGTGCCTGTGGTTCTGTCAGTGTGATCATGTGATGTATCTGACCCCAGGAATGTGTCAATAAAGTTTCCCCTTCCTGGGACAATGAATTCACGGTGTTCTTATTTCAATTTCCAGGAGTGTAAATGCACCAGAAAGGCAGTTTTGACATCTGCTCGTTAATGGAATTAAAACCGAAGAAAAGTTAAGATACTTTGAGACGATTCCTTGATCTGAAAAGTCATTCGACAGTGTAACATGATAATAGATGTTCGAAAATCAGAGAAAAATACATATAAAACATGGAAAAAAACGGATAATAGACGATACGTACCAGAAACAAATGCGAAAAATAAATATTGAAGACCAAGAACGAATTGCTTCCATTGAAAAAACGGGGATGTAGTCTTTTGCCCCTACTGTTCAATCTAGACATCGGAGAAGCAATCGCGGAAATAACAGCAAGGTTCAGCAGTGTAATTAAAATTGAAAGTGAAATGACATAAACGATAGGATTTGCTCATGACACTGCTATCCTCAGTGAAAGTTAAAAAGAATTCGGGATGTGTTGAACAGAATGGACAGTGTAATGAATTCAGAATGTGGATTGAGTATAAATCAAAGTAAGACAAAAGTAATGAGAAGTAGCTGAAATGAGAACTGTGAGAAAGTATTAGAATTTGGGATCACCAAGTAGACCAAGTTAAGGAATTCTGCTGCCTAAGCAGGAAAATGACCTATGATGGACAGATCAAGCCGAATAGCTCTGGTGAAAAGGGCATTTCTGGCCCAGAGAGGTCTACTAATTTCAACGTAGGCATTTATTTCAGGAATAAACTTCTGAAGATGTACGTTTGTAACACAGCACTGTGTGGTTGTTAAACATGGACTGTGGGATGACCGGAACAGAAAGGAATCGAAGCATTCGAGATGTCGTGCTACAGACGAATGCTGAAAACTAGGTGGGCTGATAAAGTAATTCGCTAGGGGTTCTCTGGAGAATCGACGACAAAATGGTACTAGAGGCAGTTATAGAGGGTAATAAGAGTAGATGAATACAGAAGTTGGAATGCATGCAGAAAATAATTGAGAACGTAGGTTGCAAGAGCTGCCTAGAGATGAAAACTTGGCACACGAGAGTGATTCGTGGTGCGCCGCATCAAAGCAGTCAGACACATGACTAAAAACCGCTGTACTGTTGACACGGCTTATTTTCATTCGATTATCATTGAGTTATTACCCTAAGTTCAGAGAATGATGACTTTCAGCTCAGCTGCTGATTACGCTCTTGCAAACCAATAATATCTTCATGAGTCATATTACATACATAACAGTTACTATGTACGATGAACCCGAACCACACAGACAGGGTTTCGGTCTGGGCATGTTCAAAAATATTTTGTAGATATTTAGAGATAAGGGACCTATGGTCTTTCGTGACTCCTTATAGCGAAATAATTCAGCCATATTTCATTCGGACTACACCTCAGGAGAAGACAGTGAAAAAGACTGTAGTATGCTATTACCGAAAAGTACAATGTAAGAAACGGAGTAATGTAACAACCCTCACACGAAAACATCTGAAGGTTAAACGGAGCAGTATTTACTCCGAACTTCAGGGCAAACAATTCACGTTTGCACTGTTATGCAGATATTTTCGTTGTAGTTCGGATACAAAGGGAAAATAAGTAATAGAGCAAACGGAATGCAGTTATTCTGTAATGAATCGCTTGAGGTCATAGTTCGTCATACCAAAATATTGCGAAAATATTACAGAATAGTATTTAAAACAGATTTATACATATTTGAATCGTATTTTGAGAGATAACCAGAATCCTGTTGGCGTTAGAGCTTACCAGTAAGGTTAAAAATTGCTGTGAGTTGTTACATAAATATTGTAAGATTTGCACCTGTAACATTACACGTATTTAGACGAGCTAATCGGCCGCCCCATACTGTTACGAGGTGAGATGAATTTTCTGTGTGGCAGAACGCTAACGCCCCCAGGTGATAGGCATGAGCAAGACAAGGACAAAGATTAGTTGCGTCGCCGGAATAGAGAAAATCACGGAGCTGAGAATTTGGACGGCCATTACTCGCATGTCTTTTGTGCAAGAGATGCTCCAAGAAATGGCAGAGTGTCAGAGAACCTTAGAGATGGCTAAGTCACAGTTCTTTGAGATTCGACGATAACTCACAGTTAAATATTAGTGCTGACCTGAATACATCTACGATCTCAGAAAAATTAGGCACATCCAGTGACACAACAATATTTGAATATCTTTAACAATTCATAAATTATTTCACAGTGAATGTACATTCTGTCAGTTAACCTCTGAATTTACAACTTTTAACCGCTTCATGTGACTTCCACAAACGATATCTCTGATGGTAACATTGCACTACAGCTGTTATCACTGAACTCTACATATTTGTATCTGTTCTACTTCTTGGGTTATTACGTCTTCTATATCTTTTTTATGATGCAAATATTTGTCAAAACATCATAATCTTCACATGTAGACAGCTAATGATTAATCTAACTTGTACAGTTATTTAATGAAAAGTTTACAATTTTGGCAGTACCTTTGTTTATATTTCTATTGCAAGAGCTACTAAAAACTGTGTTAATTTAAAAGTGGTCTGTCGCATGTGTTAGTGGACACTGCAATTGAAAAGAGAAGCCAAGGACCCCTGTGTGAGGAGGGCATAAACAATTGTTAAAATATTGTACATTGATTTAGTCTTGTAATTTATCATGAGTTCACCTGATCGTATTTATTTCTGGACAAGCTTTTACTTATAATTAATGTAAATTATGTGAATGTGACAGTATGTTTATAACATTTCTTTATTTAAATATTGTCGTGATATATTAGTCCAATGCAGGAAAGTTGTCGAAATGAATCAAATCATGTCTGTAGAACTTAAGGGAAATATATGTTTGGTAGGGACGGCCTTCAGCCAATGGAGAAGCAGACAGTACCGAAACACTACAGGAGTCAAGTTGAGCGTGGGATTTTTCGAGTGGAGAGTTCGACATTTTGCGACACTTTGCGTCTAACGCTGGACGAAGGCAGACATGGCTGCGGTAATGTGCATGATTCGGTCATATAGGTGATTGACTTCGGACGGCGAACGCCTGCTACAATACTCTATAAACTATCAAATCACCACCCTAGCCGTAAAAGAGGCATAATACGCTCAAAACGCGAGCAAGACTAATATGTGAGCCGAAGCTCCTCAGACGCGAAATACAACTTTTGAAAAGTATCCTGAAGAGCAAATAGGTACTCCACAAGTTATATTAGAAGTATAACAGAACCATACCCTCAGAGAAGTGGCGAATGAGAGAAAGAAATGTCATGTACGGCCTTTCTGCCGTACATTCCCAGAGTGATGGACAGAATCGGCCGTATATTGTGCAAACACGGCGTAAAGACTATTTACAAACCGACAGAGATAATTAAAGAGTGTCTCATGACGGCAAAGAAGAAAAGGGGCCGACTTACAATGTCGGGAATATACCCCATACTACGCACATGCGGAAAAGTTTATGTTGGAATGACTGCTGGATCAGTGAACACCAGGATCACAGAACATAAGCGACATTGCATGTTGGGGCAGGAGGATAAATCACATGCGGCAGAGCACGCGCTATGTGAGACCAGCCACGTAGTAAAGTTCGCCGACAATGATCTGGTTGTGGAGAAGAACTATCACATGTGCGTGTTCAGGGAAATTACAGAAATACGCAAACACGGAAACACCTTCAACAAGACAGAAGAAAGAGTCAAGGTAAAGGGACTCTTGCTTTCCGTGCTGCAGCGAAAGACCGTCGCAGATAGCAAGAGAACTATACCGGAAATGACGATGCAGAAGCCCTCGGATGTTGGCGCCGCAGGTACATATAGTTTGCGGCCGCGAGCTCGGCTCCAGTCCACCACCAGCAATGGAGGGTGAAGTTTTGACGATGCCAGCCACTCGTACTGACGAAACGTCAGAAAAATCATCAGACAAACGTCAGCCGAAGAACACGAGACAGAAGGCAACAGGCAGCTTGTGAACGTGATATTAACTACAAATTATCGTGTTTGTGTGATGTATCCTTCCCAGATCTCGGCAGTCTGTATGTTGAAATTCAGCGATTTTCAATATTTTTTTTATTCAATGGCGTTCTCTTGATATTCGTTAACGTGATTCCATCATTATGTGTGAGGAAATTCAGATTTTAGTTAAACAGCGAATTTGCTGTGATGAATATCCTTTGTCTAAATTGCGTTGCACTTTTTCGATTAATATTGAATGATAATAATCAGCTTAAGTAGATATTTCAGATAGAATTTCTAATACTCTTTAGGTATTAGTTTCTACATGAAGGAACTGTTGAGTGAGAATTACAATAAAGTTATATCGGACTTATCTGCCACATCAAATGATTATATGATTTCATATGTCGACTGATCTGTGATAAAGGCTACGTTCTAAATAACATTGTAATTATAGGAAATGAGTTAATTTCTATTTATAGATTTTGTTGATAATGTGTGGTCATATAGCGAGAATAAACATTTTTGGTCAGTCACACAATAATCATTCGTAATATGTATTAATGGAACAGCCTGACATTACTGTGAAACTTACTTATTGATTTCAACAAGAGGTTACTATTTGAAAACGAATGTCATGGGTATTTACTGAATCAAAAAAAAGTTTCATGGAAGCATTGCACATATTTAGCCAATTCATCAGTCTTTCTTCTGCGCAATGATACACTCAAAGACTGAATCGATATGTGGTAAAATCAGTAGATAGCATCTTATCTCTACAGTGCTCGATTTGGTAGACTTATTTGTTTGGTAGTAATCGTCTTGCGCCATTAATATAATACAATAATAATAAAATATAAATATAACGACAAATTAGACCTTCATAAGTACAGTACCTTGCACGAGAGAAATATAATAGCCGAACAAACGTACGTCTTTAGCTACTGTGAAGCAGATAAATAGGAATATCGTAAAATATAAAAGGAGGGCATAATAAAATTCAGTCTCGGTTTAATGCAGCATGTGGCCTGTAGTAGTCTCTCTAGAGCGAAAATCTAGTGTTACTGACAATTTCAGGAAAAGAGCAAAAGTAATTTACGCGATCTTTCGGAATATAATCTCAGCCATTGTGGCGAAATGAAAGGGCTTGGTAATCCAATTTACTTCTTGTCACTGTCCAGCTGGTTACTGCTGTTGATTTATATACTCCGTTGTAAGTAAGTAAATGTGCCGTAGCTTTGCGTCGAACGTTATGTACGTGCTTACGTGTTGTGGAGGACGTGTGGGATAATCCAGAGGAGAAAATTCCTGTTTCCTGAAACAATGGAATCCACCCACACAGTGATTTACAACATTAATCTTCACGGTCGATCGTGATGAAAAATTTATCGGCGATAGCAGTGTACATGTGACTAATCGTGTTTCTCCGTTACCCAAATAGATAGCAATTCCAGTAAACGAAGCAAATCCAATAGGAACGTCCAATGAGATGTTACACCAGCTTTTAAATTTTTTTGTGAAACTGGTATTTTTGGGACGGTATAAAAAAGAGAAAATGAAAGTTTTGTTCCAAGAGACACTCAGAATAACAATGTACTGTGTCTGTCTATTGACAGAATCTCTTAACGCAAGCAACGTACCACAAAAAAATTTAAATTTCTTGTAAAATACTACGCACACGTGAAAGGAACGTAACGTATCACTTACTTACAGAGTTTTAGTAATACTTTTAGCTTCATAACTTTTCATGAAGTCCAATACAGTAAATTATTGGCTGATAATATTCAACAAAGAGTGTTTAATTATGATATATTAACTTGAAGTATTCCAGAGGACCAAATATGGTCTTGCTACAAAAAACGTAACTCTATTTCGTTTCACAAACCATTCTATAAAAATTTGACCCTTTAGGAGTCTTATTTTATTGTTTCTCTATTGCGTAACGCGTCATAACCTTATTGTAGCGCTGCTGCATTAAGAGAAACTTTGTAGATCTTAACAACCAGCACACATTTGCTAGTGCACCGTATGTAAGAGATTTCCATTTTTCCATCTAGGACTATTAACCAATTATGACTACGTGACTTTGTTGTCAACACCATGGATAGTTCGTTTCGTTCCTACTCATCTCCGTCGTAACCTAACTAAGAGTAAAGGAATATATCCCTATCATCCTGGTCCCATACCAGAGCATCGTACAGATTTGCTCTGCCGCCGTTGGATAAGCAGCTGCAGCAGCAAGTCGTATACTCTTAGCTCACTTATTTGTTACATAGTTTAATTCTTAATTTCTTTGCGTGTTTTTAGTATTTGCGTTGTTTAATTCATAAATTTTGGGCGTATTGTAGTATTTGAGAGTTGTAGTATCGCGTTTTAGTACCTGAATAGTGTAAAATCGCGTAGTCTCCTTCCACCGCCGAGCAGTGTGTCAGCAGTGCGTAAGTAGTAGCATTACTGCATTTACTAGGCAATCTTGTATTTTAATAACCGTTTAAATTTTGTGTCGAATTGTTTGTGCTCCCTGTAGATTAGTTCAGACGTTCTTTGCACAACAGTTTTCGGCATGGATAGTGATTGCAACTGCTGTGTTCGGATGCAGGCTGAATTGGCATCCCTTCGCTCCCAGCTTCAGGCAGTGTTGGCTTCGGTCACACAGCTTGAGGCTGTTGCCAATGGGCATCACTGTGGGGGTACGGATGGGGGTTTGTCGGGGACAGCCTGCTCGTCCCACGCATCCCCCGATCGGGCTACGACTGTGGCTGCCCGGAATACTGCCCACATTTAGGCTGATCCCTCACTTGTGGTAGAGTGGGAGGTCGTCTCGAGGTGTGGCAGGGGGCGAAAGACATTCCGGAGGGCTGAACGGAAGGCCTCTCCAGTTTGTCTGACGAACCGGTTTCAGGCTCTGTCTCAGGCTGATACTGATCTTCAGCCAGACATGGCTGCTTGTTCTGTTCCAGAGGTTGCCCCTCAGTCTGCAAGATCCGGGCGGTCGCAGAGGGTGGGCTTACTGGTAGCTGGTAGCTCCAACGTCAGGCGCGTAATGGGGCCCCTTAGGGATATGGCAGCAAGGGAGGGAAAGAAAACCAATGTGCACTCCGTGTGCATACGGGGGGGAGTCATTCCAGATGTGGAAAGGGTCCTTCTGGATGACATGAAGAAAACAGGGTGCACCCATCAGCAGGTGGTCGCTCTTGTCGGCACCAATGATGTGTGTCGCTATGGATCGGAGGAAATCCTCTCTGGCTTCCGGCGGCCATCTGATTTGGTGAAGACTGCCAGTCTCGCTCGCGGGATGAAAGCAGAGCTCACCATCTGCAGCATCGTCGACAGGACTGACTGCGGACCTTTGGTACAGAGCCGAGTGGAGGGTCTGATATCAGAGGTTGAGACGGTTCTGCGACCGTGTGGGCTGTAGATTCCTCGACCTGCGCCATTGGGTGGTGGGGTTTCGGGTTCCGCTGGATAGGTCAGAAGTCAACAACACGCAGCAAACGGCTACACGGGTAGCAGGGGTTTTGTGGCGTGGACTGGGCGGTTTTTTATGTTAGATGGCCTCGGGCAAGTACAGAAAGGGCAGCAGCCTCAAAGGGTGCGGGTCAAAGTCAGGCCATGCGGGGGCCAAGCAGCAATCGGTATTGTAATTGTAAACTGTCGAAGCTGCATTGGTAAAGTACGGGAACTTCA
Organism: Schistocerca cancellata; assembly: GCF_023864275.1. Taxonomy (NCBI): domain Eukaryota; kingdom Metazoa; phylum Arthropoda; class Insecta; order Orthoptera; family Acrididae; genus Schistocerca; species Schistocerca cancellata. Next base: position 683,757,348 of record NC_064630.1, on the reverse strand, counting down.
AGCGCTGATATAAAGCACCGAAGCTGAAATCGTTATCGGTACAGAAAGTTGGCTGAAGCCAGAGATAAATTCTGCTGAAATTGTGAAGTAGAAGTGGATAGTTCCTGTGAATTATTATGGGTGGAGGTTACACTCAACAACCGAGCTAGGTTAATAGTTGGCTCCTTTTACCGACCTCCCGACTCAGCAGCATTACTGGCAGAACAACTGAGAGAAAATTGGGAATACATTTCACATAAATTTTCTCAGCATGTTAAAGTCCTAGGTGGAGATTTCAATTTACCAGATATGGACTGGGGCACTCAAATGTTTAGGACGGGTGGTAGGGACAGAGCATCGAGTGACATTATACTGAGTGCAGTATCCGAAAATTACCTCGAGCAATTAAATAGAGAACCGACTCGTGGAGATAACACCTTGGACCTACTGATAACAATCAGACCCGAACTTTTCGATTCTGTAAGTGCAGAACAGATATTCAGTGATCACAAGGCCGTTGCAGCATCCCTGAATATGGAAGTTAATAGGAATATAAAAAAAGGGAGGAAGGTTTATCTGTTTAGCAAGAGTAATAGAATGCAGATTTCATACTACCTAACAGATCAAAACTAAAATTTCTGTTCCGACACTGACACTGTTGAGTGTTCATGGATAAAGTTCAAGGAAATCGTAAAATGCGTTTTAGACAGATACGTGCCAAGTAAAACTGTGAGGGACGGGAAAAACCCACCGCGGTTCAACAACTAAGTTCGGAAACTACTGCGAAAGCAAAGAGAGCTTCACTCCAAGTGTAAACGCAGCCAAAACCTCTCAGACAAACAGAAGCTAAACGATGTCAAAGTTAGCGTAAGGAGGGCTATGCGTGAAGCGTTCAGTGAATTCAAAAGTAAAATTCTATGTACCGACTTGACAGAAAATCCTAGGAAGTTCTGGTCTTACGTTAAATCTGTAAGTGGCTCGAAACAGCATATCCAGACACTCCGGGATGATGATGGCATTGAAACAGAGGATGACACGCGTAAAGCTGAAATACTAAACACCTTTTTCCAAAGCTGTTTCACAGAGGAAGACCGCACTGCAGTTCGTTCTCTAAATCCTTGCACAAACGAAATATGGCTGGCATCGAAATAAGTGTCCAAGGAATAGAAAAGCAACTGGAATCACTCAACAGAGGAAAGTCCACTGGTCCTGATGGGATACCAATTCGATTCTACACGGAGTACGCGAAAGAACTTGCCCCCCTTCTACCAGCCGTGTACCGCAAGTCTCTAAAGGAACGGAAGGTTCCAAATGATTGGGAAAGAGCACAGGTAGTCTCAGTCTTCAAGAAGGGTCGTCGAGCAGATGCGCAAAACTATAGACTTATATCTCTGACGTCGATCTGTTGTAGAATTTCAGAACATGTTTTTTACTCGCGTATCACGTCGTTTTTGGAAACGCAGAAGCTACTCTGTAGGAATCAACATGGATTCCGGAAACAGCGATCGTGTGAGACCCAACTCGCTTTATTTGTTCATTAGACCCAGAAAATATTAGATACAGGTTCCCAGGTAGATGCTATTTTCCTTGACTTCCGGAAGACGTTCGACACAGTTCCGCACTGTCGCCTGATAAACAAAGTAAGAGCCTACGGAATATCAGACCAGCTGTGTGGCTGGATTGAAGAGTTTTTAGCAAACAGAACACAGCATGTTGTTATCAATGGGGAGACGTCTACGGACGTTAAAGTAACCTCTGGCGTGCCACAGGGGAGTGTTATGGGACCATTGCTTTTCACAATATATGTAAATGACCTAGTAGATAGTGTCGGAAGTTCCATTCGGCTTTTTGCGGTTGATGCTGTAGTATACAGAGAAGTTGCAGCATTAGAAAATTGTAGCGAAATGCAGGAAGATCTGCAGCGGATAGGCACTTGGCGCAGGGAGTGGCAATTGACCCTTAACATAGACAAATGTAATGTATTGCGAATACATAGAAAGAAGGATCCTTTACTGTATGATTATATGATAGCGGAACAAACACTGGTAGCAGTTACTTCTGTAAAATATCTGGGAGTATGCGTGCGGAACGATTTGAAGTGGAATGATCATATAAAATTAATTGTTGGTAAGGCGGGTGCCAGGTTGAGATTCATTGGGAGAGTCCTTAGAAAATGTAGTCCATCAACAAAGGAGGTGGCTTACAAAACACTCGTTCGACCTATACTTGAGTATTGTTCATCAGTGTGGGATCCGTACCAGATCGGGTTGACGGAGGAGATAGAGAAGATCCAAAGAAGAGCGGCGCGTTTCGTCACAGGGTTATTTGGTAACCGTGATAGCGTTACGGAGATGTTTAGCAAACTCAAGTGTCAGACTCTGCAAGAGAGGCGCTCTGGATCGCGGTGTAGCTTGCTTTCCAGGTTTCGAGAGGATGCGTTTCTGGATGAGATATCGAATATATTGCTTCCCCCTACTTATACCTCCCGAGGAGATCACGAATGTAAAATTAGAGAGATTCGAGCGCGTACGGAGGCTTTCAGACAGTCGTTCTTCCCGCGAACCATACGCGACTGGAACAGAAAAGGGAGGTAATGACCATAGCACGTAAAGTGCCCTCCGCGGCACACCGTTGGGTGGCTTGCGGAGTATAAATGTAGAAGTAGATGTAGATTCACGTATATCATACCTCATCCGATAAGCCCCTATAGCTAGACAACTGCAGCACAGATTATGACATTATAAACCGCTTTTAATCGTGACCACGAGGAACAGTTTCAGAGAACACGATCAAAGTGCAGGTAACCATTGGCCTAGTATCCTATCACACCTCTACACCATGCAGACGCCTTCTTTGTGTGCAGCGATAGGCGCAACAGCAGGGCTCAAACCCCAAAAGAAGCGATGAATGTCGAAATCATGTTTCTCATTGACATATGAAAATGTGGTCTCAATCATGAGAGCGTCATCTACCGTATAGCGGTATGTCAGATAGTAACATGCAAGCTTACGTGTAGGCAACAGTTAAGTGTAGCTGTAATTCAAGACGATGAGGTACCTGCGATATTTGTTGGGCTCTGACGTGTGCAGGTTAGAACATGCAGCTAATATTGACTCCTCTAGATCTCCAGCATGTGTTCCCAGGAAATATTTAAAATTTTGACTAGATATATGTATAGCGGTATGTCAGACAGCAGCATGCAAGCTTACGTGTAGGCAACAGTTAAATGTAGCTATAGCTTAGGAGGATGAGGTACCTGCAATATTCGTTAGGCTCTGACGTGTGCACGTCAGAACATGCAGCTGATATTGACTATATCTTTGGTATGTGTTCCCTTCCTAAATCGCGACGTGATCAATTTGGTTTTGGTAAAGGTAAGGATACAAGTACACTGCACATATCGTTACGGTTCCATTTGATCTCGAGTCGTACACATATGATTTCAGTCGAGATCTTTACAAAAACTGAAATTCAATTTGAACGCATGATGGAAAAGACGGTCATTGAATCACTACCCAAGGCAACAGTCGATGGACTGGACTCCCTTGATTATCGGATTCTGGGGGATCAGGGACACCAGGCGGGCGCTCTTAACGTTCTCCAGACTAAACATAAGAATGTTAATGGGAAAAGTAATGTGAACACTCTTACCAAAACAGGCAAATAAAAAAGATCTCACGAACACCATGGAGAAATTTGACATAAAAATCATCGCACTCAAAGAGACCAGATTTACTGACGAAACACACCGCAAGACAGAAAAATCCAGAATCTACTAGGACAAACATGCCGTAAAAGTTAGAGACAAACTACCGCTCCTGGGAACCAGGTTCGCTCTACACAACTCAGCACTCGTCTCAGTGATCGACTTCACTTCTCTCAATGAAAGAATCTCATTACTGTCAGTAAAATTAGCTAATAAAGCTTCCACACTAATCACTGTACATACCCTTACAAATCAACGTAACAAAACCGTTCCTGAAGCCGTTGATAATATCTGGGAAACTCTGAAAGGAGAAACCCACAAAATAGAAAGGCACCATGTTAAAATCCTATTGGGCGATTTTAACGGAGATAATCAAGCAGCTCAAGAACAACAAAGCACCAGGAAAAGATGGGATAGTCGCAGAACTCTGGAAACAGAACGATCCTACACTGACACAGAAAATTCATCATCTAATCTCAGGCATATGGGGGACGGAGGGAGTACCAGTAGACTGGAAATGCACTGTGATCAATCCGTTATATGGAAAGGGTGAGAAGGCCGACGTCAACAACTACACAGGAATTTCCATGCTCTCAGTGTCGTACAATATCGTCTCCAAAGCGTTTCTAAAATGAATTGAAACCCCGGCGAATCCACTACTTGTTGAATATCAGCCCGGATTTAGAAAAGGGCGATCATGTGCGGAACAGACGATACTACAAATGGAGAAATGCAGGAATGCTGTAATTTCATTTATCGATTACAGGAATGCTTATGACTGAATAGACCGCTAAACTCTCTTTATAACCATGGAAGAATTCGGAATTGACCTAAAGACCCTGAAAATCATCGAACAGACACTTACAAGAGAAACTTCCAAAGTTAAATTAGTGGGTGGGATATCGGAATCCACTGAAATTAGAACGGCAGGGGGATGGACTAACCCTGATTATTTTCAATATTGTTCTAGAAAAAATCATCAGAAAATGGGACCTCATGTTAAAGGTGCCCAAATTAGTATCAGAAATTGGAGTACGATATTGCTATTACCACAAACAACAGAGCGGAAGCTATTCACGTAGTTGAAAATGTACAAGAAAATGCACTGACAACTAGATTTCTTGTGAAAAATCCCAGTACATGGAAACACGGCCAGAAAATAAGTCACCGAAACACGTTATCATCACACAAGTCAGCCATTTTAAATAACTTGGCCAAACTATGCAGTAATCAGGAATAAACAGAATCACCAATGAAAAGCATCAGCAAGCTGCAAAGGGCATATTAATTAACAAGGACCTACTACAACAAGAAACACATTTAGAAGACGTGAAATTGAGACATTACAAAACTATTATTCTTCCAGAAGCAATATACGCAGCTGAAACAATGGTAACTGGCGGTCACTCCAAAATAGAAAACCCGGAACGAAAAGTTCTTAGGAAGATTTACGGAGAAGTCAACAAAAACGGCATCTGCATGAAGAGACCTCAGAACTAACCCTATCAAAAGACCAATAAGCAAAGAAATCAGGAAACGTCGAGCAATGTTCTACACACACACATCTACAGGATGGAGAACAACACCACAATAGCAAAGAAACTAGTCGACATCATAACAAAGAGTAAATGCAGCACAGAGTGGTTAAAGGAGGTCCAGAGGGACATGTAACAGATCAACGTAGAAAATCAATAAGACCGCAGCGAGTGCACTAGTAAAATCATGAATGTGAATTTGGAGCAAAGAACAACCCAACAACGTGGTGAAAAGTGGACAGATGAACGGAAGACGGAACATTTTGAGAGGATGAAGAGTTTCTGGAAGTGGAAGAGAGAAAACATCCAAAACTAAAATCGTGAAATCAAGTTCAATCGATCACAGTAGAAGTGGGAAAGGAGATGGCGCTATGGTTGGCCCGCTAGATGGCGCTGCCAGAGGTCAAACGGATATCAACTGCGTTTCTTTAAATAGGAACCCCCGTTTTTATTACATATGTGAATGTTTAAGTTGGACCACTTTTTTCACTTTGTGATAGATAGCGCTATAATAGTCACAATCATATGGCTCACAATTTTAGACGAACAGTTGGAAACAAGTAGGTTTTTTAAATTAAAATACAGAACGTAGGTACGTTTGAACATTTTCTTTCGGTTGTTCCAATGTGATACACGTACCTTTGTGAACTTATCATTTCTCAGAATGCATGCTGTTACAGCGTGATTACCTGTAAATACGACATTAGTGCAATAAACGCTCAAAATGATGTCCGTCAACCTCAATGAATTTGGCAATACGAGTAACGAAATTCCTCTCAATAGCGAGTAGTTCGCCTTCCGTGATGTTCGCACATGCATTGACAATGCCCAGGCGCATGTTGTCAGGCGTTGTCGGTGGATCACGATAGCAAATATCGTTCAACTTTCCCCACAGAAGAAATCCGGGGACGTCAGATCCGTGGAACGTGCGGGCCATGGTATGGTGCTTCGACGACCAATCCACCTGTCATGAAATATGCTATTCAATACCTCTTCAACCGCACGCGAGCTATGTGCCGGACATCCATCATGTTGGAAGTACATCACCATTCTGTAATGTAGTGAAACATTTTGTAGTAACATCGGTAGAACACTACGTAGGAAATCAGCATACACTGCACCATTTACAGTGCCATCGATAAAGTGGGGGCCAATTATCCTTCCTCCCATAATTCTGCACCACACATTAACCCGCCAAGGTCGCTCATGTTCCACCTGTCACAGCCATCGTGAATTTTCCGTTGCCCAATAGTGCATATTATGCCGGTTTACGTTACCGCTGTTAGTAAATGACGCTTGGTCGCTAAATAGAACGCGTGCAAAAAATCCGTCATCATGCCGTAATTTCTCTTCTGCCCAATTGCAGAACTGTACACGACCTTCAAAGTCGTCGCCATGCAATCCCTGGTGCATAGAAATACAGTAAGGGTGCAATCGATGTTGATGTAGCATTCTCAACACCGACGTTTTTTAGAGTCCAGATTCTCGCGCAGTTTGTCTGCTACTGACGTGCGGATGATCCGCGACAGCAGCTACAACACCTACTAGGGCATCATCATTTGTTGCAGGTTGTGGTTGACGTTTCACATGTGGCTGAATACTTCCTGTTTCCTTAAATAACGTAACTATCCGGCGAACGGTCCGGACGCTTGCATGATGTCATCCTGGATACCGAGCAGCATACGTAGCACACGTCCGATGGGAATTTTGATCGCAATAGCCATACATCAACATCATATCGACCTTTTGCGCAATTGGTAAACGGTTCATTTTAACACGGGTAATGTATCACGCTCCAAATACCGTCCGCAATGGCGGAACGTACTTATACGTTTGTGACTATTACAGCGCCATGTAACGGGCCAACCATAGCGCCATCTGGTTTCCCCCTTCAAGGTAGACGAGATTCGTTCTTTGTAGTTTTTTCGTTTGATGCTTATTTCGTGAGATATTTGGCCCGGTGACTATCAATGGATCACCTTGTATATATATGTCCCCCCCCTCTCTCTCTCTCTCTCTCTCTCTCTCTCTCTCTGTGTGTGTGTGTGTGTGTGTGTGTGTGTGTGTGTGTGTATGTGTGCGTGTCTACGTCCATGTCCCAGTTCTAGCTTTAGCCTAACAACCAAGGGAAACAAGACGAGCCTTTGTGAGGAACGTAAGTCGGAGGTGAGACGGCGAGGGGAGATAGAAACTACTTTCGTTTTTAATTCTGCCACAATGCAAGATTACTGTAAGTGATTCATCTTTTTTCAAGAGTTACATATTTTCTAAAGTATGACATGTAATTGCATGGACAGAACTGCAGTATCACCGAGTGTGCGCTGCATCCACGAGTTGACGTTGTTGCTGAGGCGTCTTAGCAAAATGGCGATAAATCAAGAACAGAATTTTCATGTGTTGGAATATGCGGGACAGCAAGCATTTTAAAAGGAATTATGGAAGATAACCACCAGGCGAAAGGAGCCCTGCGACTTGGAATCGGTAATTTGGAGACACTAAGCAGATAAGCGCCAGTAGACCGAGTGTGCCTTATCCAATCACGGTGAGGGTGAGGGAGAGTGTCGTACGCGATGCATAAACATCAGTGGTCCTGCCCAAGCCACAGTGTTCGATTACTGCTGCATGCTATGTTGAAGATTTTGCTACTGCAGCTACGTTTCAGAACCGTTTCATCTGCAGCTTGCGCAGCAGTTGCAGCCGGAAGTTTATGGCCTGTGCCTTGAATTTGCATCACAATGCAGGAAGCACTTGGGGATGAACACTCCGCCTCCAAGCTGCTATTCAGTGACGAAGCAACCTTCCATTTACTGGAAAGGTTAATCGCCTGAATAAGACAGCGTGGGTCTCATGTGGGATGTGGGCTGTGCTGTTTCGAATACGCCTTTTATGGTAAAGTCTGATCTCTGCTGACCTACAATCTCTGGTGACCTACAGAGAAGTGAAATGCCCCATATGATCATGTAAGTTAATTAAACGAAATAATAGTATCACACTATAGAAAAGTCTGACTAAATGGAAATTAGTGGGGGTGGCTCAGTGAAACATCGCATGTTAATGAGAACAGTCATCATCTTACCCAAAACAGCAACGAATGGACACTATAAAAATCAGATTTATTGCCATTAAGTAAACCAGATGAGATACCCGCTGATATAAACTACTGAACATCAAATATTTGAACAAAGGGGGTCTTATTGTGAATTGTAACCTTTGGACAGGAGGGTGGTCACGTTAAATGGCAAGTTATGCAGATAATACACGAATACAGTAAGTGACTGTAAGCGTATGAGCAGTATTTGAAGTAATAAAATGAAACAACTGGCTCCTGATGACATTGTACTAATATCGTGTCCATACTGGAATGCCGGTTGAAACGATAGTGTATCTTGCCGTATTCGCTAAGTGCAGCGGTGGGCAGCTATAATAATAGCTGGCTATTCAGGTCTATTTCTGCCCTCACTACTGGATTAGAATCATCCTTGTGGGCAACCCCAAGTTCCAGATCATCGCCCAGCAGCCACCATCATTATTCTTCTGCAGACTAGCTTGAAGTCATTAATCTTCAAAACCATAACGAGAAGTGTTCTCTCTTACGACTCTCCATAACGGGGCTGCTTTTTCACCAATCAGGAAATTGCTGGCTGAAAGTGGCAATGTTTCACAGCTCCGTCCAATAAAATTAGTGTAAAAATGTTTACACGATCTCTTCGCCTTGCAAGTACTTGCTTTATTCAAGCAAAAGTGCACTAAGGTGGGTTAGATAGGATGAAAATATCTCCAATTACATGCACGGCATAGACCTAAGAGAAGCCGGATACGTGAGTACAGCCGAGAAACTTCATGCTTTGTGAAAAAGTACAGTAAGAACCGACTAGAACACAGGATTCTGAAAGTTATTTCGAGCTATCGTAACGAAAACTCATACAGTCCCGGCTAGAGACTTATACAATCATGGCTACAGATTTCGTATCTTGCTAAGAGGCTTCTGTAATGAATTCTATGCTTTTTCGGCAGAAGGCTGCCTGTAGAGCCTGGAGCGAGTGACCGACTGCCACTTTATTTCAGCTTTGGAAAATTTTAAATGGTGGGCGGCTCCTGTTAAAAGGATCCTTATCTATCACTAGCCAGCGCTAGGGCCGCATATTTACAGCCCGACCTGCACCCAGTCCCTTCGCAGGTTTCTCCAAGCCAAAGCAGAAGGGAAAAGGACCATTGCAGAGCCTCCACCAGCTTGAACAGTCCCCTACCGACATGTATGACCCATGGATTCGTGAGGTTGTCTCCATACTTTTACATGTCCATCCGCACAATACAATTTGAAACGATACTCGTCCGACCAGGCAACATGTTTCCAGTCATCAACAGTCCAATGTCCGTATTGACTGGCCCAGGCGAGGAGTAAGGCTTTGTGTCGTGCGGTCTTCAAGGGTACAGGAGTGGGCCTTCGGTTCCGAAAGCCCATATCGATGATATTTCGTTGAATGGCTCGCACGCTGACACTAGCTGATGGCCCAGAATTGAAATCTGCGGAAGGGTTGCACTTCCGTCACGTTGAACGATTTTCTTCTGTCGTCGTTGTTTCCGTTCTTGCAGTATCTTTTTCCAGCCACAGCGATGTCGGAGATTTTATGTTTTACCGGATTCCTGATATTCATGATACACTCGTGAAATGGTCATACGGGAAAATCACCACTTCATCGCTACCTCGGAGATGCTGTGTCCCACCTCTCATGCGTCAACTATAGTACCGCGTTGAGGCTCACTTAAATCCTGAGAACCTTCCATTGTAGCCATCAGTAACCGATCTAACAACTGCGCTGGACACTTTTTGTCTTATATAGGCGTTGCCGACTGTAGTGCCGTAGTCATATCCCTGTGTTTGAATCGCACGCCTATACCAGATTATTTGGCGCTTTAGTGTATAACATATTTTTTTGTTGAGAAACGATATGACAGTCGTCTGGGAAGCGACACCTGGCAAGAGGGCTCTTATCTTGTTAAAAGACATGTGCTAAGAATTCTTTTTTCTCGACCGAAGGCCGCCGTTCGAGATACTGCCTGGTGAGCTTGAAGTGAAGGAACGGAATGCTTGCTCTACCTGAGACTACCACCTCGCCACGCCTTTGGAACATTTTTTTGTGGTGGCGAACTTACCTTAAAAGGAATCCTATCTATTGTTAGGCTGCCCGTAGGCTACCAAACGTGCAGTCACTCCACAGTACTACAAAAGAGAAATTATGAAAAAAGCCATAAAAAACAAGAATCACTGGAAGACTGATTCTGGTTTGCAGTTGCTGTATACACAGTAAGTAGTCGACTCTTTAACCAGCTGTAATGAGCATAAAAAATTCTAAGGTACCCGTTTGTTAGGGGCAGTTTGAAAGAATATTGCCCACGTAACATACTGAACATCTTCTAGGAATAATGACACATGGCCATCATTCAACGGAAGGTTAATGTTCTTTGTGATGTTTCCCAAACTAATTTACATGGGCCGTCTCCCACGTGTGAGAAGACTGTGATGGACACCTCTTACCTCGATGTGTTGCAGCTTTGGTTGTTTCCTGATGCAGCTCCTAATTCTGAGAAATTAATCCTTCAGCAAGAAGGGGCAACCCAACATCGCAACATCGGTGTTCATCGCTACCTAACTACGAACTTCCGCATCGCTGGATTGGGCGTTGTGCTGAAGATCTCTGTCCTTTGGTCCCTCAGGTCACTCGAGTTAAGGTCTCGTGAGTTTTACTGTTTTTTTTGGGGGGGGGGGGAATGGGGAGTACCTTAAAACCTTTTTTACGCACCCCTAATAGCAATTACACTGGAACAGCTCAGAGAACTCATCACGCCTGCTGTGATGGCCGTTGACAGAACGTGGCTACCTAAGGTATGGAATGAACTTCAGTACCTCGTAGATGTGTGGCGTGTGACGAGAGCAGTAATGATAAAACATTTGTAGAGTGCAAAATCCAAACTCAAAGAGTTTGCGGTTATATTCATTCATTACTCATATTTATACATGTATTTACTTCGGAAAATAATATGGAGCTTGTGAAACGAACGAATCATTCGCAATAGCGCAGTTTACTGTCTTAGTGGAAAATACTACTATTTTCATCGTTATTTATTTAGTCAGTTACTGTATATTTGAAGGAGAAATTTTTATTGTTATGACCACCAGATGTTTTTGCAAGTGGTGTACTTTATAAATAGCCAACAGCTTTGCCGGAGTGGTAACACCGGTTCCAGCCAGATCGCCGAAGTTGAGAGCTGTCGGCCTGGGCTAGCACTTGGATGGGTGACCATCCTGTCTGCTGAGCGTTGTTGGCAAGCGGGGTGCACTCAGCCCTTGTGAGCCAAACTGAGGAGCTACTTGATTGAGAAGTAGCGGCTCCGGTCACGGAAACTGACACAAGGCCTGGAGAGTGGTTTTCTGACCACATGCCGCTCCATATCCAGTGACGGCTGTGGTCTGAGGATGACACGGCGACCGGTCGGTTCCTTTGAGCCTTCATATCCTGTTCGGGAAAAGTTTAGTTTAGTTTCAGTACTTAATAAATGTTTAACCATTGGACTCACTCTGGGGTCATAGGTGACCCCAATCATCTTTACTATGGGTAAAATAATATTTCTATTTCTTGTAAAAATCCAGAATTTTATGACTTTTGCTACACAGTGTTGTAGTTCTCTCACAAAAATTTTTAGAGCGCTTGACGCAACATTTAAATCAATAATTAACAAAAACTACTGTTTGGGTCAATTATGACCCCAGATAGATTATATGTAACATTCATAGAATGTATAGATTGTCAACTATCAATCTCTTTCTTAGGTATTTTGAGATGGTAACACTGAATTCAGGTGTTATTCAGGTGTTACTCAGAACTAACCTCAAACTGGAAGTTCGTTTGTACGTTTGTTGTACGTTTGTTGTTGCAGTGTAATTTCAGCATGGATGGAATACGTTTTGCTCCTGGCTATAGTGTAGAACAAGCTATGGAAGGCTTATTTCGCATCAGTAGTGATTCAGAAGGTAGTGACACCGAAGATGATGGAACAGAGACTCAGGTAGACCAAAGCGATGAAATTTGTTTACATGAATTAGAAGAAAATGATATTCTTGCTGAAAATGATGACAGTGGAGAAGATGAAAGTGCAGTACTGGTAAGCAGGGGTCGGAATATTGCATGGAGAACAAAAGAACCATCAATTCGTAGATTTCCAATCCGCAACATACAACGATTTTCAGCAGGTATTCCTAGTACAGTTAGTGTTAGCTCAGCTGTTGACTGTTTCAGGCAGTTTATTACTAATGAATTGCTGGATATAATAGTTCAGTTCACAAATCAGCGAGGAAATGAATTGAAAGTGTCTGGAAAATTAGTTGACTGGCGTGATACAGACAGATGCGAGCTTCTTTCATTTTTAGGCTTGCTGATTCTGTATGGCGTACAGAAGAGCCGGGGGAAACCTATTGACGAATTTTGGGACTCCGAATATGGCACTCCTCTATTCCGTGCTACTATGTCGAGGAGGCTATATCGGGACATTCTGCGTTCACTTCGTTTTGACGACCGCATCACAAGACTTGATAGGAAAGAGAGGGCTGGAAATAAGGCTGAAGCTGTACAGGAAATATTTGATTTGTTTGCCGTGCAATGTCAAAATCATTTATACCTTCCAGCAGCATTACTGTCGATGAACATCTTTGCGTATACAGAGGTCGGTGCAGTTTCAAGGTCTACATTGCTTCAAAGCCAGGAAAGTATGGCATCAAGATATTTTGCGCAGTAGACTGTGAACATGGTTATCTGACAAATCTTCAAATGTACACTGGAAGGAATGATGATGTGAGAGAAGTGAATCAAAGCAAGAGAGTGGTCTTAGATTTAGTGCGTCATCTGGCTGGCAGTGGTAGGAATATTACCACTGACAATTTTTTCACGATCTATGACCTTGGCCAAGAATTGTTGAAAATGAAGTTGATAATTGTAGGTACTCTACGTTCTACAAGAAAAGAAGTCACAAAAGAGTTTTTGACTTCGAAAACTAGGGAAGAATGCACTACCAGATTTGCATACAGTGGTAAAACCCTATTAGTTTCGTATGTTCCAAAATGAAATAAGGCTGTGCTACTCCTGTCAACACAACATCAATCATTTGAAGTGCCCAAAGAAAACAACTTGAAACGAAAACCAGATGTAGTGTTGTATTACAACTCAACAAAATCAGGTGTTGATACGCTATATCAAATGAGCTCTTACTATTCTGTGAAAAAGGGGTACAAAACGTTGGCCATTAGCAGTATTTTATTATCTTGTCGATCTAGCTGCACTCAATGCCTACAGACTCTTCTGTGTTGCTGTTGAAAAAACAGAGAGACGTCTTTTTCTAATGAAGTTGGCCAAAGAAATGGCAAAGCCCCAAGTGGAACGTCGTTTGAGTTTACCACAAGCAAGGAACAAGGATATTATTAGCAGTATCAAACGGTGTGGATTTGATGATCTGTTAGGCAATGGACATCCAGACGTAATACCCGACAATCAGAAGAGAAAGCGAGGCAGATGCTCCATTTGGCCCCGATCAAAGGACACAAAATACAGTTCAACACGCAAAAAGTGTAACAAATTTGTTTGCAAGGAACATTCAGAAATAGTTACTACTTGCAAAATATGTGCAGATGACTATGGTACGGATTCCGGTTAGAATTATGTTTCCTGTTGAGTTGTTCATCACATTTTCTGTAAATTTGAAGCCATTGTGAAACATTTATGAGTGAAACAAATTATGACTTAGAGTAATATTGTAACTTCTGATATGTAGTTACTCTGTCATATGTAATTTAATTCTACTGTGTACATACCTGTTAAAAAAGCTGTGAAATGTGTCTAAATAATAAATAAAATGTAAACAAACAGTATTAAATGACAGTACGTTGTTCTCTGAATGTTTAGTACACACAGTCAATTATATATTGATTGGGGTCATCTATGACCCCAGATGGAGTACTAGGGAAATTTTAGCACAGTGAGTCCTAGGGTTAAATGTTGTACACTCATCATAAAGTTTAATATTTCATCTACAAACGATAAAGTAATTGTATGTTTTCTAGTTAGTACACAATTGCACACAGGCTACAGAAATAATATCTATCCATCTTTCTACTCAGGAATTCATATGCTGAAAGTAACTGAAGTTTAAGTCTTTAGAAGTATTCCGGCACCAATGAAAATAATTGAATCTGTCTATGCAAGAAAAGCAATCTCGTGACGTTAAACGTCTGTTTCTAAGCGCGCATAACGTATTAATTAGACACCACATAAACACAGTTTCAGTACCATAAAATATGCTCCATAAATCGTTATTGTTGTTAAGGTTCAATGTCTTTCACTTGTACACCAGCATAAACTGAGAATGAATTGTCTTACCTTAGAATTTAAGCCCTTATCGATTGTGGTCTTTTCACTTACATTAGTTCTATACAATTTGTAGAATAATATTCGCTATAGTGAGATCTCAGAGCTCCTCTGGAATGATAATATAACTGTCTGTGCACTTTACGTTGTGCTGTTTCATAAATAATCACTGAAAATGAAAATTTCCGCGTAATGGAGGACAACAAGCAGCCCCGCGATGTTACGTTTGTTTCCGCAGTAGCCTTTGCTAAAAACACTGAAAAGTCACGAATGTGACAAATTCTATAAATATAAACATATAATCACATTTACTGCTAGGTCTGTAGTTCAGAATATCTCAAATTTAACACGATAACTGACTTGATAACAGCAATTTGCTATTACTCACATCCAGTACGTCAGACCAATAGCAAGCGAACAAAAAGACTAGACAACAGCAAAAGAGAGCAGGACGAATAGAACCCCACCGTAATCTTATCGCACGATTGTGTATAATAAATGATAGCAGCCAGGAATGAAATGTAGGTTTCTCCGATACATATCCTTGTCATAGTGTTTACTAACCATTAACGAAATATTTACTAAATGTTCATAAATACAGATTTCATCACTGTCTCTAGCATCAGGATAATGTTTCACTTTTAACAAAAATCCTTATAGTTTGTATATTTTAGAATCAGTTATCATAAATATCCATGGGAGCGCTATACCTGTACATCCCAGACGAAGCAAGTGGGTGACAAAATGTGTGGGGGAAACTGTATTTGTCCATGTACATTCTGAATGAAGTCCGTGAAGTTGTCGATAGGAGAGAAACGTACCTCCACTACGATGAGCAGCGACGTGATAATAAATTGTTAACTAAGGACAGCAGATAGATAGTAGATGCGAGAATAAGCAGCCGATGAAGTTTATGATTGTGCACAAGAACAACTAGTAAATTGTTTCAGACAAGGCGCGCCATGCGACTGATACCCATAATTTACGACAGGCGAGGTAGCAGGCGTTAACGCAGGCACACGGGTGTATCCCCGGCACGACTGTGGCACGTTATGCACCCTCCCACCGTAATTACAGATATCGGTCCAATTGTGCCATCGGGGACAGCAGTAATTGCCTGATGCGGGCCCAATTGAAACGTCTGTGCGCCACTCCATGAATTATGGCGCCGTCGCTTGGAACGCAATGCAATAAGTATCTCTGCCCCCACACACCTCCAGCAGGTACTGGATAACCAGAGGCTTCACGACCCACAGAGTGGCGTCGATTTTCGGCAATTACCACGCGAACGGCATTCACGAAGCGGTCGCTTTGTTATTCGCTTCTCCCCCCTAGCAACGTCCTAATGAAGTAACGGTACTGTCAAATACAACAGAGCGCCGATTGTCTGGCGTAATTGACCACCCACTGTTCGTTCAGATAATAAACTTTAGCCGCTTCCCTTACAGATTATTCAAACAGAAAAAGAAATTCGATTTAGGTCGGGTAAGAGCACTCATCTTATAAGAGTTCTCCGTGGCATTTTCTCTACATTGACAACACTGACAGACAAAGAGAAACTACATGCAGCTGTTGCTTCTACAGCGACGCTGTCACATGTAATCTTTAAGACTTCCACCAGGCTTATTGGTTATAGTAGGTAAATATAAGTTTTTGTTTCAATCTTTAAGTTGTACGGATTAACGTAAGAAATAATCACTATCTAGATATGCACCAGGTCGGGTAAGAGCACTCATAAGAGTTCTCCGTGGCATTTTCTCTACATTGACAACACTGACAGACAAAGAGAAACTACATGCAGCTGTTGCTTCTACAGCGACGCTGTCACATGTAATCTTTAAGAGATCCACCAGGCTTATTGGTTGTAGCAGGTAAATATAAGTTTTTGTTTCAGTCTTTAAGTTGTACGGATGAACGTAAGAAATAATCACTATCTAGATATGCACCAGGAAATAAATTTACTAGAACTCTGCTTCAGCCGATTTTTTCTCGAGGTTCGGGGCTTTATTGTGAAAAACTTACAAAAAAAATTATGATTCATAGCACTGCCCATCGCTGGCCACTACATTCTCCCATCTTTCGGATAGCATACGAATCCCGTGGTGGAAGAACTGGGCGTCTTTTGTGGTGATCCATGAATCGATTCAATTTTGTTAAACGATTATTATAAACGCTGTCTACAGGCCCTGGTGGGCCAATCGCTACCGACCGACCACCGTGTCAGACTCCGTCAATGGCGTAGCTAGATTCGGTGACGTGTGATCATAGGAGCACCGCAAGTGCGCTAGCCCGATCCGCATTGCGTTCAGGCCGCTATGGAGTGCGAAGGTACTTCCCGTATTTTGGCGGAAGTGGCAGAAGATTTCCGATGCTGCATCCCCTGACGACAGCTACGTGAACGCTGGTACACGGATATGCGAACAGCACAGCTTGCTTGAGCGCCTGTTCGCTGCCACTTGGATGTAACGCTTTTGCATTCACTTGCAAAGAGGCATTACGATGTTCTACACTTACCATCATAATTGGGAAAAGTTTATATGATGAAAATATTATCATTCGTTATTTGTGAATAATAAATATTATTCGATGCTTCATTCAGTTACATAGATATAGACATTTATTCGCCATCTGCAAGTAAAATATGCTGCCAATAATAAATAAATGTGAAATTCAGTGACATTCCTGGAAATCTTTGTCATTTATTAAGCGAATATACTACTTGTTTCTTTCAAATTAGTTTCCAGAATTATTCTTATATTCTGAAACACATTGTTACTAACTTTATTTCATTCTCAAAGACCAACCGTTGTGACAGTGATTAAAATACATTCCAGACAGGCAAGGAGAATAACTGAGTTTTGTCTCCTGAAATCGCCTTCACTTCATTATAATATTATATGACTTTTATCTCACACTTGGCTTCTTCAGCAAAAAGTGAGGGCTCATCAATTCCGCTATATGATAATTAATTGAAACCCTCAGCTGCCGACAGGTGTTGTTGATATACCTCAATGGGGACAGCTGAAAATTTGTGCCCCGGCCGGGACTCGAACCCGGGATCTCCTGCTTACATGGCAGACGCTCTATCCATCTTTTTTTGTTGATCTTATTTTGTTCTATATTGTTCCTCGAATTTGTTCGTGGTGGACGTCAGGTTGTTCGTTGATCCGTTCACTCAGTTTTTTTTTTTTTTTATTATTACAGCGGGTAACTAAACCCTCTGACCGAACACGCTGAGCTACCGTGCCGGCACCCATTTGAGCCACCAACGACACAGATAAATAGCACGAGTGTAGGGACTTATCCCTTGTACGCTTCCCGTGAGACCCACATTCCCAACTGTCCACAATCTACATACGTAATGTTCGTAATAGATATTTGCTCATCCACTCATTGCTCGCTCACACTAAGGTGACGATTCCCCTGAGAGTTAGGTCAATGGCCAGGTAGCCATTTAACTACACACGAAGACAGTAACTGTTCTCTAAAGAACAGATACCATTGATGACCATGCAGCTTCTCTTGAATAAATGATAATTAAGCTGCACGGTCATCAATGGTATCTGTTCTTTCGAGAACAGGCAATGTCTTCACATATAATTCCGCTTTAGTTTGTGGCAAATAATTGGTTGTGATCCCACGTTAACTTCACAGATAACATTCAAAATAAAGTTCCTATCATCCGACACGCGTGACCAGATTTCTTCAACATTTCTTTCTGTATTATAAGTGTGTAGCTTGTTATAAACCTCTCTTGTATAGCTTAAAAATATGTGACTGTGAGTGTCTTATATTAAGCTTCTCTGTGTTACCACAGACGACGTATCACTGATCCCATTTGTTCTAAGAATGCAGTATATGAGAGATGCCTTGTTGCTTTCACCGCTTTTAGCAAAATGCGTGGAGCTTTTGTAAGCTCCAGTTAGCTGCAGCCTTGTAATGGTGTCCCTTGTAGCTCGGTGCTTCTACCATATAATTCTACTCATTTGTGTGAGCCACTTGGTGTGGCCTTTTTTAGACCTTTAAAACTTCCTTGGGGGACATGTCCTAGATGATTGCAAAGGGACCAATAGAGGAGTGGTGCCAAAATCCGAAAACAAATGGAAAGCAGCAGAGAGTATATCGTTTAGCACTAACTCCAGGAAAAGCAATTGTTATCAGCGACTTCAATGAAAATGATAGTGACGGGGCTGCGAGCAAGGTGTGCCTATCTGGAACATCTAACAGTGATCTAGAAGAGCACGAGTCAAATGAAAATGAGGAAGTGGACAATGAGAAGGATAAAGATTTGCATGAATTAAAAGAAAATGATTTCACCATAGTAAAATTACTTGCGGAAGAAGAGGTTAAGGTTTTTTATTGGTAAAACTGACAGCATTTCGAACGACACCTGCAAAATAACATTTCTGAGAAAGAAAGTTCCTGATGGTAATATTTATTTTGTCTTTCCAGAAATTGACGATGCAACTGAGGTAGAAAGAGTCCAAATTATTAAAAGTAGTTGTTGTAGAACGTAGAAGGCGAGATAAATTTATTTTTGAGCGGACAGATGATTATGATATTGAGTAAATACTTTTCACATTGATTATGGCATACAATAACTAAAAACTAATATTTGTTTACTGAACTTCGTGAATGTTTTCGTAGCAAAAATCTCACCTTTAATGCGCTTGTAAAATCTTGCTTAGTTTAAAAATTGTAAAATTTTGTTACAGATACAGCAAAATAGTCATCGGATTCACTCCATAGGAAGTCTGATTCCGTTACTGCATACAAAATACAACAGTGATCGGATTCGCCCCATCTGAGGAGGTGAAATTGATCAACATGAAGTAAAATACTAACTGCAATTATACACTAAAAATATCATAATACATGATTATATCATTATAAAATTTATTACACTAACATGTTGAATTTTTATTACGAAATCACAACAGTACATGGACGAAATTTAAAATATAATTGCCGTTTTTGGTCGGATTCACTTCATTATATGGAACACTAGAATAAGTTACAAATTTTATTCACTGTATATTCAGCAAGTCACACTACATTGATAAATTCATTAGCTTTCTGTCTCATCGTAAGTAACTGATGTATACTGATTCTTAAACCGATCTAGATTTAACATTTCTAGTGAAACTGAGATATGACCGACCAAGCCATACATTGTGTCTGTGACCCATGACTGCCAATTCACTGGGGCACGCCGTTTAGGCGAGCTACAAAGATACCCGAAGATCTTCATCTGCCTTTTCCTTTAGATCTTGTTTTTTGTTTTTGTCACCAATTTCGAAATAAGTGGGCTAGACCTTATTATTTACACTGCCAAGGAGTTTTAATGAGTTGTTAATAAACTATTAATGATAGAAAAATTTATCGTTTTACTGATCAGCCTTCTAGCACAGCAACAAGTCACACATTCTGGCGGTGTTTCCCATGGTACCTCACCATCTGCTACCGGAACCTCGCATCACTTATTCTAAGATATGCATAACGCTGCAACTCTACTGCATTGAGAAAACAATCTTGAAACTAGATATGACGGCTGCTAAGGACAGTAATATCACACCTGGAACTAGACATCAATACAGGTGAGCTATTTGTTTTTGTAACTAGGATAAGACATTGCTGAAATATTTACAGTTGGTGTGGAAAGGGCAAACACTGTCTTCCAATCGTCTCTTGACACTTTTCCGACAAAAATGTAGCTAGTGTGCTACAGTATTATGAACTACTTCTAGTACTCAGCTCCAAACTTCCGAAAGTTTTGAATGTCACAGCTCTAAGTAACTGCATAAACGGATGTCAGATAGAAAAACTGTTGCAAATTACTTCCTCAGAGTTAATCTAAAAACTTTCGAATGTCTTTAGACTTCCTGCAGCATTTCAAAGACTTTTCAGCCTTGTGATTTTAAGCCTGCTGATGTCAACGCTGAGTTACTTCACTGACTGATTTTGTAGCACTACGAACTCGAGTGAATTGCGTAATTATATCGAGACACACATATCAGACAGAATTAGCTATTTTTGTCACCGGTGTTGATTTTCTGTTGCTCACATACTTTGACTGCTTGCGTAGATTACCTCGGCTTGCAAGTAGCGGCAGTTGCAAGTACTGGCAGTTGCAGTCAGATGAAATAGGCCACGACGGTAATGCAACTGCTAATACCGTCAGCCTACTAAGTATTTTTGCGTCTTATTAGTTACACTGTAATGAAAGTAACGCTCTGCTCAACCGCAAGTTTGGTTTAAAACTGATGTGCTTTATTAGACGTTGACTTCCTCACACCTCTGAACCAATTCATACAGACAGAGAGGGACCTGCACTTCATGTTTCCGCAACACGGTACAACTTTAGTTACCCTTGTTTGTCATTGACTGAGATGAAAGAAGCGATAAGGGGCGTCCTACATGTTTTGCCACCTTAGGCGAGAACTGAGACGCCCTCTTTTTTATACTACCATCGGTAGTAGCCCCCTTCCCCGACCGTATTCCAGCGCTACCATCAACATCCAACAGCACAACATTGCAAATGTCCTCTTATACTTTTAACCATTAAACTAAGCTGACCAGCCGTCCTCACTTTTGGAGACAGTCAATTAAACAGACGCAAGGGCCACGATCTGCAGAGACAAAATCAAAATGTGGGGTTGAGGGTGTGATATCAAGGCGTAACATTATCACAAGCCAGCGCACCATCTCTGATCCAGCGCTATACATAGATGAATTAGGGTTACGTTTGTTTCCTTTTTTGTACCCAGTAGCGGCTGCTTTAGTTTTAAAGTAGGTGGGAACAATGTGTTTACTGTCGTCAGAGTAAGTACAGACTTATTAAGTAAGAATTATTAAGAATTAGGGTTACGTTTGTTTCCTTTTTTGTACCCAGTAGCGGCTGCTTTAGTTTTAAAGTAGGTGGGAACAATGTGTTTACTGTCGTCAGAGTAAGTACAGACTTATTAAGTAAGTATTCCGCAGCGTTTGAAAACAATTTTTCGTATTATCACCCCATTTCCTCCATTTCTTCGGTTTCATTTGAAATTAATTTCTTCTGCCCATTACCACCCTAGGAGGCCCCCTGGTCTTGCCTAACGGTAGAAACGTTCCTCGAAATTGTATGTAACAGATAAAATCACAAGACGAACGGCAGACTGAACTCTATACCTTTAGCTTGGAGCTGTACACCCTACACGTTTCTTTCCGTTTTTGTGCCCGTTTTTCTTCAGGGAGACAGCTTTTGTGTGGATTTCGCATGATGTTTTCTCTACGTCTGCTGATAAATCCTTTCATATTTTGTATTACAGAGAGATACAAGGCTGTTGATCGCAAGCGTCGAGCTGCCGTGCCAACATGCTGATCCACCGTGCCACATTTATGTAAATCCATTAATAAGTTATCTATCAAATAGAAATTTCACTGATTGAAGGGAACAAACACTTATCATACAATTCG
This sequence comes from Schistocerca cancellata, assembly GCF_023864275.1. Taxonomy (NCBI): domain Eukaryota; kingdom Metazoa; phylum Arthropoda; class Insecta; order Orthoptera; family Acrididae; genus Schistocerca; species Schistocerca cancellata. The sequence continues at coordinate 683,735,260 of NC_064630.1, read as the reverse complement.
GTACAAGAAATAAACGAAGAAAATACAGAGGCGATCTACGATATTTAAGTTAGAAATATTTTATTTGTGAATAAATTTGTTTGGATGATCTACGTCTCCGAATGATTTCCCACATAAAAATTTATTGGAGTTATGCCCATCTCTGCTTCCCACAACACTTCAAGCTTCCATACTGTCTCATTTCAGAGCAGTTGACGCTATCTCCACAGAGCCCCCAATGTGTCTGGATTGAAGTTGCTTTGTTAGTTAGAAACGAAGTTTTCTAGGGTTGGAAGGTAAGTAAATTGTTTTTGTTCTACTGAGTTTTGTTCATTTCTAACTAGTTTCCTAAGATGGCCCAATTAGTCGTAAATTAGTTAGAAACAAACATAAATCAATAGAAAACATTGTATTTGTTATTCTACGTTAAATATGGAATTCATCTACTAAGACGTGACAGAAGAATCTAGGAATAAAAAAATTATAAGACAGTTGACAGTTTTAACCTCTTGTGACACTTCTTTACATAAATAAGTCTTTTCATTTGTTCTGTCCAAAATGTGTCCCAACGTCAGTGATACTTTAATAGCGGACTGAATGCGAGTATTATTTCATCAGCTATTATTTCGCAGTGGGGAGAGTGGACAGAGGTTCGGATCACTTACTTCTCCTAAGGGTGGGAAACTGCCCCTAAAAGACGGAAAAATCAGCAATGAACAACTGTATGAGGATGCAGAAGGCAAGAGAATCCACTGCATTAAAGACAGATAATTTGTATTTCAGAACATGTGGCCAGTAACTGAAAAAGTGTCATATCTCTTCATTGGCAAATGACTCCGAAATAGTCCCCCATTCGGATCTCCAGGAGGGGACTGCCAAAGGGAGGTGACCATGTTAAATATATTTAATAACCAACGATAACATTTTACGAGTCGGGGCGTGGAATATCAGAAGGGGAACGTGGTAGGGAAGCCATAAATTATGAAAATGGAAATGCAAAGGCTCAATCTAGATATAGTAGGGGTCAGTGAAGCAAAATAGAAAGAAGATAAGGATAGCTGTTCAGACGAGTATAGGGTAATATCAACAGCAGCAGAAAACGCTACGCCGGGAGCAGGATTCGTCATGAATTACAAGGCGCCGCAGGCAGAGAGTTACTGGTAACATTGCAGTGATAGGGTTGCTCTTATCAGTATCGACTGCTAACCAATGCCGATAACTATAGTTCAGGTATACACGGCAACGTCGCAAGCTGGAGATAAAGAATAGGGGTTGTAAGCAGCAGATGAAAAGATAAAGGAAGTATACGAAGATACTGAAAGGGGAATTCAGCGTGTTAAGAGAGACGAAAGTCTAATAGTCATGATACAGCGACGCTGTTGTAGGGGAAGGAATAGAAGACAGTTCCATGGGCGAATATGTGGTTGGCAGTATGAATGGAGGGGAGGAAAGCTAATTCTGTTCTGCAATAAATTTCAGATGGTCACAGCGAATACTCTGTTCAAGAATAACTAAAGGAGGAGGTATACTTGAAAAGCCGGCCGGGGTGGCTGAGCGGTTCTAGGCGCTACAGTCTGGAACCACCCGACCGCTACGGTCGCAGGTTCGAATCCTGCCTCGGGCATGGATGTGTGTGATGTCCTTAGGTTAGTTAGGTTTAAGTAGTTCTAAGTTCTATGGGACTGATGACCTCAGAAGTTAAGTCCCATAGTGCTCAGAGCCATTTTTTATACTTGAAAAAAACAAGGAGGCAGGGGAAGGTGTCAACTGGTTCACAGCGTGGCGTACCCAGGTGCAAATATAGTAGACTAAGATCACAATTTCGTAATGGTGGAGAGTAGACTGATGTTTGAGAGAGTTGTGCGAAAAAATCAGTGGGGACCAATGAAGATATCGAAGTAAAGAGGAACGACGAGACGCGTTTGAAGTTCGCTGAGAATGTGGATACTGCGGTAACGGACATCGGGGTAGGCAGCGCAGATAAAGATATCTTTAAAAATGGCGGACACAGATATGGGAGGGACAAATATAGATACAGGGAAGGCAACTGCGAATAAACCATGGGTAACAGATGGAAAACCTCGATTGATCGATGAAAGAAGGATGAATAATAATGTCCACTGAGCGAGGAAACATCCGGGCACGTGCTTCCAGAATGAGATGCTCCAGTGATTCCGCCAAGCGGATGCAGTGCTCTAGCCGGTACAATAGTCTCCCTGACGTTGTCAGTTTTCTTGAACTGGGCTACTACATAGACAAGCTGCTCCTCAGATGGCATCAGTTGCCTGTGAGCACACCGCTCCAGCTCCTCCACCAAGGAAACATTTTCGGCGGCACCTGGACTCGAACCCCAATCCTAAATCGAACTCAAATCATCGACATGGCAGCCAGCCACACTAAACACTCAGCTATGTTAGCAGACAAGAGATTATTACAAACGCTGAAAGTGAGAAAAACAAGTTCCCTCAGTGCATATCGTAAAGTGTAACTTGCGAAGTACAGCTGAGTTTTAATTTTTTTCTGCATCCAATTATTCTCATATATTACAAAATGCACACATAAGTCTTGGTGAGAACACAAAATGACATTACGGCTTCACGCGGGGACAAAGAAAACAATGGACAGATTACAGATTCTTGCTCTGGTGACGAATAGGATTCTTTATGTTTATTTGACACTGGAAACAGTTTTTCTACCGATCATGCAATAGAATTTCCACATCAAGTCTATATATCCTTGGTGTTTCGCCGTAGTCTGACATGTTTCAGTGCCCACTCTTTCATATCTTAGTGGTGGAGAGCTGTATGAGAGAAGTGAACTGAGTTAGTAGTCTCTGTGGATGCATTAGGAGGCGAAACGTTAGTGACTGAATCATGCGCTAAATAATGGCCATGCTTGTATAACAGATAAGCAAATTCTACCCAGTGGAACGTAGTTGGCACTGGAGCATACACTCGCATATATACACACAAGCACACATACACACATCCAACCGCGCGCGCGCTCGCATGTTTCCTGATACTCAACTGTGAATTACCTTCCAACGAAAAATATTCATTTATAGGTTATAAACATTTTCAAGTGAGGTAAACCTCTAATTACCATAGAGTTAACTGGGTACTGATGTGTATACCAATTTTTTGCTGCCAATCTGCCAACTCCTTGGCAACGTATGTGGTATTTGTGTTAGAAGCGTAAGGTAGCGTGTCATACATGAACAATGACGAGCACATATCTCCATTAATAGTATGAATTTTTCATAATAGTAGTCATTATACTCGTAGCATTTTTCCTTCTCCAATGAGAATAAACTATGTTTTAGACACTTTGCTTGATAATACAAATGCTATTTATGCACTTAACCTACCTTTAACCGTAATTTAATTTATGTAATATTCAGTTCAATTACAGCATCGTTTTTTATACTCATTGTGAATCTTACATGCTATTGACTCAATCTGAAACCAGTGAAGTACTATGAAATTTAATACAACGCAACTAATGTCAAACAGAAAGAGGTCGTGTTCTTCCCGAAAGAGCTGTCCACACATTCGCTTTGTGGCGTCACCGCCAGACACCACACTTGCTAGGTGGTAGCCTTTAAATCGGCCGCTGTCCGCTAGTATACGACGGACCCGCGTGTCGCCACTGTCAGTGATTGCAGACCGGGCGCCGCCAAACGGCAGGTCTAGAGACACTTCCTAGCACTCGCCCCAGTTGTACAGCTGACTTTGCTAGAGATGGTTCACTGACAAATTACGCTCTCATTTGGCGAGACGATAGTTAGCATAGCCTTCAGCTACGTCATTTGCTACGACCTAGCAAGGCGCCGTTATTATTTGCTATTTATCTTGTGATGCATGTACCGTCAGACTGATGTTCACCAATTATGGATTAAAGTTAAGTATTCCAACAGCTACGACCTTTTTTGCTAAAGTCTAACTTCCTTAAATGCTCCAGACATCACGCCAGCCTGCATGAGCTTAAACGCGTGCCTTTCGGCTTCCTCATAGTGGCTTGGCAGTCTTGCCAAGTCACAACACGCTTTAATCAACGTACGAAAATCGAAGTACTAATGGTATGCTTTTTATGCCTTTGAAATGAGGTCTTCAGTATCAGATGCTCATGACAGGGCCACTATCGCCTGTGTTGGAATGGCGCTTCTTTGATGTCCTGCAGTAGACTGAGACGTCAATGGTTCAATTATAACATCTGACACTAATGCACATAAATGCTACAGAAAATACAGCAAAAAACCATTAATTACTAGCTACATTACTTATCTCGTAAAGCATCAAGCGAAAAGCGCTCGTTGAAAAACGGTTCAAGTGGCTCTGAGCACTAACTTCTGTGCTCTGAGAACTTAACTTCTGCTGTCATCAGTCCCCTAGAACTTAGAACTACTTAAACCTAACCAGCCTAAGGACGTCACACACATCCATATCTGAGGCAGAACTCGAACCTGCGACCGTACCAGCAGCGCGGTTCCGAACTGAATCACCTAAAACCGCCCTGTCACAGTGGCCGGCGTCACGCCAATGGTGAGGACAAAGTTGGAAGACATACAAATCGCAGAAGCGGTATAAGCGCATTCTGAGTGACGCAGCATCTGCCTCTTAAGTATGGCTCATCACTCTACACATGTGGTAGAATAATGCTGTCATTTTTGAAAACGCCAATAAGTACTGATAAAAGAGTTTTTTATTTACTACTATACCAGCACCAAACATATCATAACGGTCAGATGTAAGTTTATTGCAACGTCCTACATAAAAATACTAAAGTGCTCTGTGTTATGTGTTGTACTCTTATATGTAAATTACAGATGATCGAAGGACGAAGAAGGGAAGAATATAAGCGTTAAAAGAGTAAGTCGTATTTGAAAGCTAAATGTTTAACACTTTAAGTCACTGTCAATAGCCTCTACAGCTTGTGGTTAACGTCGCTGCCTCTAAATCACATGGTTCTGGGTTTACTCTCAGCTGAGTCGCAAATTGTCTTCATTTAATCTCATCTTTGACACGAGGACATGTAAGTCATCGAAGAGACATCAAATAGAAATTGTCGTATCCAAAAGCTGCCTGACGCCGACGCCACACTGCAACACACCTCCGTCGGGTTGATTGCCAGCTCTGATACTGCGACTACACGACGTTCTGCCTCCGCCATTTGCTGCACGATCTGCAGAAGCCCTTCATGTACACTGGACCACAGCAAAGAGGGTTTCTAAATCCGCCAATGTCACGCGCAGTTGGATGTGTACCTCCGCCGTGTAAGTATTTAAGACCGCCCCGGTCCGATCAGGCAGCCAGCAAAGACAAGTCTACTCCAGACATAGCGCCGAAGTCTACTCCAGACACAGCGCCGCCTCGACCGCACGCCGCCTTCGCCGCCAAGTGACCTCGCCAAGGTGCTCGGAGGCCTGTTGGTATTCTGTCAGACTCATTTGGCAAGACTGTAGGAACTGTGAAGTCGTACAGATAGCTACTTACATGTTACTCTGTTCCAATGTGCTATGCTCTAGGAGAGTGAGAACTTAAACATTTAGTAATGAAACTAGCGGAGAAAGGACTCCGACTGTAGAATCTCCCATAGTGCTGTTTCCTCAAGTATATGCGTTTATTCCAAGTATATGCATTTAGTTGTGAACTTATTTTCCCATTAGGAACTAGTTACAAAGTTTATTAGTTGTTTGTGACGTCCAAATAAGACAATTTGAGTTGAATTGGTGGTGTTCTTAAACACAGAGTATGAACTACATGCTCATGTATCTCGTAGAAGTGTTCCAAGTCCAGGATACTTCAGGAAGACTTGCACCATGCAGCTGAACAACCCTACAGATCATCTCCCTGCCAGTAAAGCAATATGATCGTTTCATTTCACTGAAACTAATGAAAAGAATTTGTATGCAAAAATTCACACCTGAGCTACAGTTCTCAAAACAGAGGTGAATTAAGTGAATGACAGCAAGAAGAAAGACTGATCGATACTCTTACGCAGTGCCTTACATTGCAGAAACTCTGTACAATATTGGAGATTGCCATGGATTTGCAAAGTGGTATCGCCACTTAAAGGTAGCACCAGTGTATCAAAGTCTTTAAGCAGGAATTCAAAGAAAGCTTTCATTCAAACAGATCTTGAAATGGAAATGAAGTCCCATGCCTCTTGACAGAGAGTAGGGGAACGTTGCGGGAGACCCGCACCACCGTACTAAGCAAGGTCCTAATGGAGGTGGTTTGATGTTCCCTTCCTCCGACCGTAATGGGGATGAATGATGATGATGAAGACGACACAACAACACCCTGTCATCTCGGGGCAAGTGAGAATCCCCGATCCCGCCAGGAATCGAATGCGGGACCCTGTGCTCGGGAAGCCAGAAAGCTACCGCGAGACCACGACCTGTGGACAAATGAAATCCCATGCTTCCTGACAGAGCGTAGGGGGCAACGCGGTAGACCGGCAACGTCGTATTAGTCAAGCTCCTAATGGAGGTGGTTTGTAGTTGCCTTCCTCCGACCGTATGGGGGATGAATGATGATAGTCAAGACGACGAAACAACAACCAGTCATCTCGAGGCAGGTGAAAATCCCTGACCCGCCGGGAATCGATTCCGGGACCACGTGCTCGGGAAGCGAGAATGCTACCGCGAGACCATGAGCTGCGGACTGATCTTGAAACACTAAGGTTAAACAATTATAAAAAAAATATTTGCTTATAATGTCGACTCGCAACAATGAAATCAGTCCGAATTTACAGCCTAGTTAGAATCTTTTGCTAAGGCTTACTTCAACACACAGGCCCGAAGGAACAATCGAAACCTTATCGCCTTGAGTAGCCGTTGCAGAGAAAACTAGGATCAGTTGCAAACATTAAACTAAATTAACCAAATGCACCGCGACATCAAGCAAATAAGTGAAGCACTTTTCCCAGTGCAAGCCAAAACTGTTTACATGCAAACTTAACGATCGCCATTTCGGACGTGTCCCAAAGAACAGACACCTCCAATCATATAATCTGATTGGCCTGGCTGGGCAATGGATCAGTCTTGTCCAGTGCGGATGCACAAATACGTCCAACCTCCTGAGGGAATCTCGGAGAGCTGATACGGAGGAAATGGACAGGGAATGCGGGTAGGTGGCACTCGATGAGAGTGTGAATCGGCCGTGAGATGTGCCGAGATAGTCCGAACGGTGGCGATAACGCTGTGTCCCAGATGGCGCAGTTTAACGCACCTGCCTAGTAAGCAGGAGATCCCAGGTTCGAATCCCGGTCCGGTAAACATTTTAACTCGTCGCCGCTCATTCGGCGGTATGACCCGATCCAGCTGACAGCAGTGATTCCTTCCCTTTCCCTTCTTCCCCTCTCGCCCTTAACTTACGTCCACAATCCGAAAGTAGCAGATGCCGTGCCTACCCGATCACATACAAATACCTACGTTAACGGACGATATTCGAGAAGCGTGCAGTATGGCCGGTCCCATCCAAGATGCACTGCCACGGTCATTAAACGGCAGCTACGTATCCACCAGCTAGAGCGACACTACACAGCCCTAACTAGCTATTCTCTCGAACGGAAACAACATCAGCCGACGAGAAGGTACAGCTTTCATGGCCGCTCGTAAACAAGATACTCGCCTTTAACTTACTCAAGATGTATTACGAGTAGAGGATTAATTAACCCTTGTAGGTTGGGAGAATGTAGAGGCTGTACGAAGAATATGAAGAACGTAGTGCAAAACTGAGGAATGTGATTTCTGAAGCCATACATCCGCTCTCAAGTAGTTTATATGACTGAAATATTGGAGAAATAAAACCAGATTTTCAGATCAGAAGGCAAGATGTAGGAGACTTGACGACAAATGAATTCATACATGAAGATGTTTGAGAGAACACACAATGAAAGAAGTCAGTCAAATGAATAAATAGTAAGACATTCAGTAATACGTTCTGAGAGGAGCAATAGAGATTGGAGCTGTAGCCGAAGACAATGAAATACAATACATAACAAAATTTTATGGAGTTTATAGGGAGCTCAGGAGCTCATTTGTACCGTCGAGTTTCCCAGATGACGGGATGTGAGACTAGAGAATGTGAGACTCGTCCGGAACCCTAGTTCACACCCCGCTACCGGCTCGCTTCGTCAGTGGACATAAAACAGTTGGCACCCAATACATGTTACAATGCCTGCAGTTCAATCGCATTTGCTGGCCAAGACGTCACTTTGAGTCCACTATATTGCGCCTCAAACCACTGTAGCAATATTCTAACCTTCCAGCAAGAGCACGTATCCGTTGGTTCAAATGGCTCTGAGCACTATGCGACTTAACTTCTAAGGTCATCAGTCGCCTAGAACTTAGAACTAATTAAACCTAACTAACCTAAGGACATCACACACATCCATGCCCGAGGCAGGATTCGAACCTGCGACCGTAGCTGCCACGCGGTTCCAGACTGAAGCGCCTTTAACCGCACGGCCGGCACGTATCCGTTGGAAGATGCTATCGCCGTAGGGTCACACTTCAAGCATAAGGCGATGCACGTGATCCTCAATAACGTTAACTTAATTCACTTCTGTCATGAAGCCTTCGTTTACCATCACAGACCCGATGGAAGTCCAACTCAACGTGCCCCATAGCATAACTCTGCCCTCACCAGCCTGAAGCTGTGGGACAGTGCATGTCTCGTGCAGCCATTCGTCTGGATGACGGCGTATAAGGACACAACCGCGACCCGGTGTAACAAGATATGCGATTTATTCTAGAGGCAAAAACATTTCCATTGATCCACTGTGAAAACTTAGTGATGCAGTGCGCACTGCTATCGTAAGTGACGATGTCTCTGGGTTAGCACAAGAACACGTATGGGTCGTGTGATGTGAAGCTCCGTGTTCACCAATGACTTTGGAACTGTTTTCCTACACCACCGTTGTAGTATGTCATCAGATCTTCCAAGGATCGCTGTCTACCCTAGGTTACACCGTTGTGGATCCACTGACAACTAAGTTTTGTGATTAGACGTCGTCGTCCAGTATCTTAAGGCCTGCCCGTTATTTCACTATCCTTCAACAACTTTTCAAAGGTCTTCACGACAGTAGTACGCCAACAGGCTACCAGCTTCGTCGTTTCAGAGGCTCTTGTTTCCAGCCGCAGTGCTACAACGACGTGCCCGTAGTCAAAACCGCTTATATCAGTGGATAGCCGCATCTGCGGCCCGTATCTTCGCTATAATGATTCCTCTTTCGTCTCAGTTCTTCTTACGTTCTTTATTTAATGCGTGAAGTGCAGCAACACCACCAGGAGACAATCAGTCTCGCGGTAGGCAGTGGTCATTATGTTTTGGCTATTCAATGTATATACAACAGAATATCTGTGTCGTTCTATTATTTTATATCTCAGATTTTTATTTGAGACTGAGCCTAACATAACAGAAATGCGACAATTTTTGGTGGATATGTCCTATCTGTATTTCATAACTCATTGGTTACCATGGTTCTAATTATAGCTTCCGATTGTTGAGTAAAAACGGTATCAGCCATATTCTCATTAACAATGTGAAAAGGCTGCATACACTAATGAAATATGCGTTCCATCTAGGTATGAAGGTAATTATCTCGGATATCCTAGGTGGTTAGTTATCAGTCCTTTGAGATACAAGTTATTCCGTTTACTATTACAGTTAGTAGCCTATCTGGGGTATGATACATTTTAAAATTCACGAAATCAACTACAATATGTCGAAAATATAATAGTCATGGGGGACTGGAATTCGACAGTAGGAAACGGAAGAGAAGGAAAAGTAGTAGGTGAATATGGAATGGGTGTAAGGAATGCAAGATGAAGACGCCTGGTAGAATTTTGCACAGACTATAACTTAATCATAGCTAACACTTGGTTTAAGAATCATGAAAGAAGGTTGTATACGTGGGAGAGGCCTGGAGACACTGGAAGATTTCAGATAGAGTATATAATCGTAAGACAGAAATTTAGGAACCAGGTTTTAAATTGTAAGACATTTCCTGGGGGCAGATGTGGACTTGACCACAATCAATTGGTTTGAACTGTAGATTCAGATTGAAGAAACTGCAAAAAGGTGGGAATTTAAGGAGATGGGATGCGGTTAGGAATGCGGTTAGGAATGGCTAGAGGACAAAAGTATGGATTTAGAGGCATACATCAATAGGAGTAAGATAGATACTGCCTACAGAAACATTAAAGTTATGTTTTGAGAAAAGAGAACCACTTGTATTAATATCAAGAGCTTAGATGGAAAACCAATTTTATGCAAAGAAGGGAAAGCAGAAAGGTGAAAGGAGTATATATAGAGGGTCTGTACCAGGGCGATGTCCTCGAGGGCAGTATTATGGAAACAGATGAGGACGTAGATGAAGATGAAATAGGAGAAATGATAGTGCGGAAAGAACTTGAAGAGCACTGAAAGACATAAGTCGCAACAAGGCCACGGGAGTAGTCAACATTCCATTGGGAGTACTGATGGCGTTGTGAGAGCCAGCCCTGACAAAACTCTACCATCTGGTGAGCAAGATGTATGAGACAGGTGAAATACCCTCAGACTTCTAGAACAGTATAGTAATTCCAATACCAAAGAAAACAGGAGTTGACAGGTGTGAAAATTACCGAACTTTCAGTTTAATAAGTCACGACTGCAGAGTACTGACACGAATTCTTCACAGACGAATGGAGAAACTGGTAGAAGCCGACGTTGGGGATATCAGTTTGGAGTCCGTAGAACTGTTGGAACACGTGAGGCAATATTGACCCTTAGACTTTCCTTAGAAGATAGTTTAAGGAAAGGCAAACCTACGTATCAAGCACTTGTAGACATAAAGAAAGCTTTCGACAAAGTTGACTGGAAAACGCTCTTTGAAATTCTGAAGGTGGCAGGAGTAAAATACATGGAAGGAAACTATATTTTCAATTCGTACAGAAACCAGAAGGCAGTTATAAGAGTCGAGGAGCAGGAAAGGAAAACATTGGTTGAGAAGGGAGAGAGTCGGTGTTGTAGTCTATTACCGATGTTATTCAATCTCTATATTGAGCAAGCAGTATAGGAAAAAAAGAAAAAAATTAGTAGTAGGAATTAAAGTCCATGGAGGAGATATAAAAACTTCGAGATTTTCCGATGAGATTGTAAATCTGGCAGAGAAAGCAAAGGACCTGAAAAAACAGTTGAACGGAGTGGACAGCGTATTGAAAGTAGGATATAAGATGAAGATCAACAAAAGCAAACTAGTCTGTGTTCTGAAGACTACAGCATGTCGAAAACGGCAATTTTAGAATTTTATTTCCTCTTGCATACATTTGTACTGACTCTAATGGTGGTAGTCAGGGTTACCAATTGCTAAACCCAAGTATCGGTGGCTGACTGGACTTCCCTTGAATTAGCAGAGTCGTTTCGCGTCTACTGTCTTTACTGAAATCTAACATCTATATTTTATTGACAAGTGACTCGTGTTATATTAAATTCAGAATATTGTTGTTGGGCAATTAGTTAGTTACACGTTCCATAGATTAATTGAACGGTTGTTTTATCGAAATGATGTGGAACGAGTCACTTTACAGCATACGTACACATGACTATACATTTCAGTTTGGAACCACGTGACCGCTACGGTCGCAGGTTCGAATCCTGCCTCGGGCATGGATGTGTGTGATGTCCTTAGGTTAGTTAGGTTTAAGTAGTTCTAAGTTCTAGGGGACTGATGACCGCAGATGTTAAGTCCCATAGTGCTCAGAGCCATTTGAACCATTGTTTTGACTATACACTATTACTCTCAACATTAATGCACATGTTACTCCTACTCATGCAACTACACTTCAAACCATTTTGTTAGTGGCTACTACTCTTTCAGTAGCCATTCGTCAATGGCACAGAAGGAGTTGTCCAGGAGAAATTATTTTAAATTAGACTTAAAACTTTATTTCGCTACCTACTAGACATCTTATGCTATTGGGCAAACGAAAAGAAATTTTATTGTTGCGTATTGAACTACTATCTGAGCAGCTGACAGCTTTAACCACGTGTAATAAATCTCATTTATGTCTCTAGTGTTGTAGGTAGTACATCACTGTTCTTCCCAAATTGTGATGGTTATTTTTGACAAATTCCATTGTTGAAAATATGAATTGTGACCGCAAAGTTAAAATGCCAGTGCGTTAGCACCACATATTATTCTTACTGCTGACTTTTGCGCAATCAATGCTTTCTTTCTAAATGATGAGCTACTCCTGAGAATAACTCCGTATGACGCTATTGAGGGTAAATGAGCAAAATATTCCATGAATCTGATACGTTTGTTTCCGAGATTAGCAACTTTACGAAGAGCTTGTGACACTGAGTTCCATGTATGATATCTTTATGTACTTGGCCGCACATATTAATAGAGTTTAACAATGGCGCCTATGACACTAGCAAACAAATAAATCGTGCAAGACGATTCAAGTATGGAATGGTGACATGTGTTAAACTGGAATTAATTCCGATTAAGAAATGTAAGTTATTCAGGATGAAATTCTCAACGTTGCGATATCCGAAGCAGTGGCAAGAATAACGAAGCAAAATTTTACCTCTACTCTGGCTCAGTTGTACCCTCGAGTGTGCCAGATCGACAGGATGTAAGACTAGCGACTGTGAGACTCTGCACTGCAGAATCACTAGTTCACATCCCGTTCCCGGCTCGCCTAACTTCGATGTGACGGAGCCGGGGAAGTCGGCTCCCAAGTTCTGTGAGAAGAGAGCGCGGGCGACTCCTCCCACGGTTGTCGGGCTCCTCCTCCTCCCTTCGCTAAGCCAACCCACCCGCCGTCGCCCTGCAAATTACGTTCTGGGAACGCTTTACGCTCCTGTTGTTCCGCCTTTGTGCAGAAGAGTCAAGTTCCTTAAAGTTAGCAAGAATTCCTCCTCGCAAAATTTCCTCCCGTCCTGTGATCTTGTTCTTTTGTCCAGGTAGGCGTAAGCGGTTTCTCTAGTTAGGTCTTCACACGCTGCGTGTTAGTTCCAGTGTGAAACTGCGGCTTATCTAAGCATCCCCTTTCGAAAAGGAGACAATATAATATTAATGATACAAGATATGCGTATGTAGTTATTACGAAGCCAATTGCAACGTCGTAATTTATCCACGGTTCTTAGCGACAATGGCTGTCAATCTGACAAGCGTAAGGCCAGGTACCTTAGAAATTCATTACAAATACATCTATTCTCTCTTATCCTCGATATCCAGTCTTTTGTTTGAACACCAGGTACGTTTCGTTATCGTTTACCTCATATTATGGATGCATTAACATTTTTATTAACACCATTTTCGCCTCAACCCTTTGCCCTTTTTACTGTGTCCCTTCTTATGCAGTCGTCTTTCATCTCGTTTGATGCTGTTCTATATGTCTCTCTGCAGGTAAACCACCATCCCGTGATTTACCGAAATTGGTTGAGCTCTACCTAGACATCTGTTACCATATACTTCAGGAATCCATATAGGATATGGATTCCACCTCTTTGCTAACTCACGGTTTTTTCTTTTTATCCATACATGTTTCAGCACCTCTGCACCATCAACAGTGGATTTTGTTTATTGAAAACTGTAAAAAGTGAAAATATTTTAGGTTATAACTGATTTGACAAATTGAGTCCTAAGGAAATTTTTTGTTGGGTTTGGTTAGTATGGTGATTTTACATTATATAGTTTTGCTGGACCAAGTATATGGTATCCCGTGCTGATACCTTCAGCAGGTTCAGGGCACTGTCTTGCCACTGAGTCGGCACTGCCCCTAAAGGAGGAAGAATCAACAACGATTAGTGGCATCAAGACGCCGAAGGCAATGGAAACCACTGAATTAAAGACACTTAAAGAGTATCCATAGGTGCTGTTGCCTGTAATTGAAAAGTGCTATGATAATCATGATTGGCAAAATATTCCGGGCTAGTCCCCCATTCGGATCTCCGGGAGGGAACTCCCAACGAAATAACCAACGAAAGGATAACGTTCTACGAGAGACGTGTTGAATGTCAGGTACAGAAGCTAGAAAATATGAAAATTGAAATGTTGTAGCTCAATTTAAATATAGCGGGGGTCAGAGAAGTGAAATGGAAGGAAGGCAAAGATTTCTGGTCAAATGGGTACAGGTAATATCATCAGCAGCAGAAAATAGTATAACTAGAGTAGGATTGTTATGAAGAGGAAGATAGAGCAGAGGGTGTTACTGTGAGTAGTTCAGTGATAGGGTGGTTCTCATCAGTATCGAGAGCAAACTAACACCGACAGCAATAGTTGGGGCATACATGCCAACGTCGAAACCCCAAAAAGAGCAGATATAGAAAGTACAAGAGGATATTCAACGTGTTATTCAGGACGTAAAGGGAGATGAAGATCTAACAGTCATGGAGGATTGGAATGCGATTGTAGAGTAGATAAAACGGTTACTAGACAATATTTCCTCGCTACTAGTAATGAGAAAGGAGAAATATTAATTTAGTTCTGCAATACATTTCAGCTAGTAATGGCAAATACACAGTTCATGGTAACAAGAGGAGAAGATGTACTTGGAAGAGGATGGGAAATCCTGGGCAATTTCGGGTGAATTACGTCATGTTCAGACAAAGATTTCGTCATATCCTAGATTGTAAGGTTCAGATGGCTCTGAGCACTATGGGACTTAACATCTGAGGTCATCAGTCCCCTTTAACATAGAACTACTTAAACCTAACTAACCTAAGGACATCAGACACATCCATGCGCGAGGCAGGATTTGAACCTGCGACCGTAGCGGTCGCGCGGTTCCTGACTGAAGCAACTAGAACCGCTCGACCACACCGGCCGGCCCGTATTGTAAGGGGTATCCTGGAGGAGATGTACACTCACATCACAATTCAGTATTAATGAAGAGTAGACTGAAGTATAAGAACTAGTGAGAAGGAATCAATGCGAGAAGAAGTGGGATATAGAAATAAAGAAACAAAAGTCCCTTACGAACGAAATAAATAAGAACTGTAGGGTAGCTAAAGCAAGTTGGCTCAGTGGAATATGTGAAGTAATCGGAAACGAAATGATTGTCAGAGGCAATGACTCAGCATACAGCAAAGTCGAAACAACCTTCGCTAAAACTAAAAGCAAGGGTGATCAAATTAAAAGTGCATTGGGAATTCCGGTGCTAAGTGCAGAGGAGTGAGCGGATGGAAAGAATACACTGAAGGCCTCTATGAGGGAGAGAATTTGTCTATCACGTGGTAGCAGAAGAAACAGGAGTCGACAAACAATAGATACGGGATCCAGAATAAGATGCAAAATTCGAAAGTGTTCTGAAAGATTGAAAATCAGATAAAGCGGAAATGACAAGTAACATTTGATTAGAATTTCTAAACTCATTGGTGGTAGTGGCAACGAAACGACTACGCATATTGGTGTGTAGAACATATGAGACTCTCGATGTACTACTAGACCTCCGGATAAATATCATCCACACAATTTCGAAGATTCCAAGAGCCGACAAGAGCGCACAGTCAATCAGCTCAACAACTCATGTACCCAAGTTGCTGACAAGAATAATACACAAAACAATGAAAAAGACAATTGAGGATTTCTTAGCTGAAGGTCAGTTTGGCTTTATAATAGGTAATGGAAGCAAGACTAAGGAAAGATCAAGACACGTTCATAGGATCTGTCTACTTGGAAAAAGCGTTCGACACTGTAAAACGGAGCAAGATGTTCGAAATCATGAGAAACATTGGGGTAAGCTGTCGAAGAGGCAATGACGGAAATAAATAAGGGATTCAAATTCGAGGTTAAAGGATATCAGTGATAAGATTCGCTGATGATATTACTATTTTCAATAAATCTGGTGAAGGATTACAGGATTTGCTGAATTAAATGGTCTATTGAGTACAAAATATGGATTTACAGTAAATCGAAGATACAAGAATGTAATGAGAGGTAGAATAAATGTGAACAGTCAAAAACTAAACATTATGAACACGAAGTAGATAAAATTAAGAATTCTTCTAGCTTGGCACGTAAATAACCCATGACGGACGGAGCAAGGAGGACATCAAAAGCAGTCCAGGACTGTACAAAAACGGCATTTCTGGCCAAGAGAAGGGTACCAGCATTAAACATAGAACTTAATTTGAGTAAAATGTTTCTGAGAATGTAGGTTTGGAGCACAGAATTGTACGGTAGTGAAACATGGACTGTGGAAAAATCGGAAGAAAGACGTTCGAAATATTTGAGACGTTTTGCTACAGGAGCATGTTGGAAATTGGGTGAACTGATAATGTAAGAAATGGGGAAGTTCTCCACAAAGTCACTGAGGAAAGGTATTAGGAAACACTGACAACAAGAAGGGACATGGTGTTAGGATATCAGTTATGACATCAGGGAGTATCTTCCGTGGTACTGTAGGGAGCTGTAGAGGGTAACAGTACAGAGGAAGAGAGAGACTGGAATACGTCCAGCAAATAATTGAGGACCCAATTGGCAAGTTCTATTCTGAGATGAAGAGGTTGGCACAGAAGAGGAATTCGTGGCTGGCCGCATCAAACCAGTCAGATGAGGACTCGAAAAGTTCAATGGATGCTATAAAATCACACAATGTACATAACACATACTGTAGCATCTGTATCACAGTGCCTGTTCACCTTCTAGTGATTTACTCCATCTGAAGAGATGAACTCGGGAACTGTTTGAATAGTTATTACTCTCGTTCTGTCTATTTCCCATTCTTCTTTTTTATCAGAGCTTTGGACCAACACTGGTAGAGTAAAACGTTGATTTTCATAATATATTTTCTCCAATTCTTTAGTTTTCGTTGCTTTTTTATACTTTTACAGTAATTAATTCGGAAGTGTTAATTAACTTCAGCTATTTGGTTTCGTATCCGACGATTAGTAATGCTTCTTAGTGTGATTGGTTCGAAAGCGAGGACAACACTTGGTATTATGCTGTAAGTTCCGTGTTTCTGGTTTCCCGGCGAAGTTTCCGTTTCGTGCAAACCAGACATCGCCGCATTAGAGTGCTTTCTTTGAAAGTTTATCACGATGGCATCCAAACAATGCGTCCCTATAAATCATAGTGGGTTTCTGTCATTGGAACGTCTCCCACTGCTAGCGTTTCTATACTGTGATGACCATATTTTTAACGAGAGGTGGGTGAAACCCAGTGCCTGCCATTTTTCACCCTTGGGGTGTGCGAGCATTTAAAATGCACAAATCCAGAGCTTTAAAAAATATACTCCTGTGGCATCTGAAACTCTTACGCACTGCTCTTACTGTACGGTACCAACGGTCAAGTGCACCCAAACTTCATTTCGGATATCTTCATTCCTTTTCTCCAGTTTTTCTTTCAGACTTCTGGGTTTGAAGTATTTGCGCTGCGCTGTATGTGGTGAACAGTAGTCCTTCTCTTTTCTCGCACCATTTGATAACAAGTCTCTTGGTGGTTGACTTAAACTCAGCTCGTCCTCGTTTCTACTTCCTTTTAAGTTTTAGGATTTAACAGCGTAAAATGTAAATATGTAGTGAAATGTGCCTAAATAGCCCGGAATGCTCCTTTCGTATGCTAGAACATCACTGAAATATGCTTCAATGGCTACCTGTTGTCACTAGCCAATACAATCTCCCAAATAACACCTTTGTCTGGCACAGTTTCACAAAAATATCTCTGTACGAAACTTAATGCTTCTGTTAAACGTTTATACCGTAGCTTCAAACTTGCCCTAGTGGGTGATAGGTGACCTAACACAAACATGCACACGCGCATCATCGCCTTGAAACTGCTACATAATATCAAATCACAGTGACATTTATGTGATTACTCCAAATCACAAACATTAACCAAGCCCGACAGTCACAATTCAACAACATCTTGTTTCCTCCGGTACACATATTCGTCGATAGACCCTTTGTTCATACCAGTCTCTTCATTATGTCGCGTTCTACTCCACTCTGCCCGCTATGCTTTGTGTCCAACTTCATTTCCTTCTCCGTCCACTTTAGCTTCTTTCTTCTCTCCATCCTTTTCATCTTCGTTATCTAATTCCTCCTTCACTCCTATTTCAAGTTGTTCTTGTCAAGGATTTATTGTGTGTACTCGTTTATCGTAACCTGTTGCTTCTTTATCATCCATCTTCTCTCCTTTCTGCTTCTCTGGTTCTTACAATTTACTTACGTCACTGAACCTCTTTTCGCCCTTTCTTATCCTGTATCTCCTTCCGCTCTTCCAAAGTTCTTCGACTTCTTCCCAAAGCTCCTGTGCTTTTTATCTGTTGTTTTGACTTAGTTTTCGTATATTTTTTATTTCAAACTACGGTTTCGTATCTTCCTATTCGTTGCCGTGAGGAACGTCACATCATAGAAAAAAAAGAAAGAAAAGCTCGGTTTATTCGGTTCAGTATTTGGTATTAGAAAAACTCCTCACACCTTCTGGGTTACATGTTTCCCTATCAACTCTGCGACTCTTTTAAATTTTTCATTTTCAGCATGTTCCAATTACTTTGTCTCCCATGTCGCTTCCGTTTCAGCATCTAACCCATATCTTTTTCCCGTCCGGTTTATTTCATTCTTGTTGACTTTACTATTGTCTTTCGTATTTACTTTCTTCTTCCGCCCTTCCTTCATCGGTAAAATGGATTCCTTTACGCTCTTCATTTCTTACTAATGAAACAATCAAGTCTTTGCTGATCTCTTCCGCTGCTTTAACATCAGGTACTGGTGGTCTTTTTCTCACGCTAAATCTCTCTTGTACGTTATTCTGTCCCCACCTCTTTCTCTATAAAATTTCAATTTGTACTAAACTGCCTCCCAAAGGTCGTAGCATTTTGTGGTAGCTTCCAGTTCTGTACATTCCACTTCGTCCACTGTATTGTCGTGAGTGGCTCCTCTTCGGACTCTTCCCAGTTAAAATAACGTCAATGACTATTAAGTCCACTGTCTCAGCGAAAGCGCCTTCCACTCGCGTTTTCCGGCAGTGAGCATCTTACCGGTCAGCCATCACTCCAGGGTGAAAGGCGGACAGTGGTGGGCCCGCGCGTGCCTGGCCGAAAGGCGAAGGTGGGATCTGGCCGCGTGGCAGCTGCCTTACCCCTTTCCAACAGGTACGGGGTGCTTCCTAGTGGTGATGACATCGTTTCCGAGCCACCACAGGATGCCTCGCCTGTTGGGCCAGTGGCCGATTCTCCGGCAAGGTCCCGACAGTCACAGAGGGCGGGCCTATTAGTTATAGGGAGTTCCAACGTTAGGCGGGTTATGGAGCCCCTCAGGAACATAGCGGGTAGGTCGGGGAAGAATGCCAGTGTGCACTCGGTGTGCTTGCCGGGGGGTCTCGTCCGTAATGTGGAGGAGGCCCTTCCGGCAGCTATCGAACGCACTGGGTGTGACCGGCTGCAGATAGTAGCACATGTCGGAACGAATGACGCCTGCCGCTTGGGTTCTGAGGCCATCCTTGGTTCCTTCCGGCGGCTGGCTGATTTGGTGAAGATAACCAGCATCGCACGCGGAGTGCAAGCTGAGCTTAATATCTGCAGCATAGTGCCCAGAGTCGATCGCGGTCCTCTGGTTTGGAGCCGTGTGGAGGGTCTAAACCAGAGGCTCAGACGACTCTGCGACTATAATGGTTGCAAATTCATCGACCTCCGTTATTGGGTGGAGAACTGTAGGGCCCCCCTAGACAGTTCAGGCGTGCACTACACACCGGAAGCAGCTACTAGGGTAGCAGAGTACGTGTGGCGTGCACACGGGGGTTTTTTAGGTTAGAGGGACCCCCCCTTGGGCGAAACGATAAAATACCTGACGGCTTACCAGAGAGGACATTATCATCGTTGATAAAGAACGTCCGTCCTCAGAGACCAAAAACAGGAAAAGTTAACGTAATATTGGTAAACTGCAGGAGTATCCAGGGCAAGGTTCCTGAATTAGTATCTCTTATTGAAGGAAATAGTGCGCATATAGTATTAGGAACGGAAAGTTGGTTAAAACCGGAAGTGAACAGTAACGAAATCCTAGACACAGAATGGAATATATACCGCAAGGATAGGATAAACGCCAATGGTGGAGGAGTATTTATAGCAGCAAAGAATTCAATAATATCCAGTGAAGTTATTAGCGAATGCGAATGTGAAATAATCTGGGTTAAGCTAAGTATCAAAAGTGGGTCAGATATGATAGTCGGATGCTTCTATAGACCACCTGCATCAGCAACCGTAGTAGTTGAGCGCCTCAGAGAGAACCTGCAGAACGTCGTGAAGAAGTTTCGTGATCATACTATTGTAATAGGGGGAGACTTCAATCTACCAGGTATAGAATGGGATAGTCACACAATCAGAACTGGAGCCAGGGACAGAGACTCTTGTGACATTATCCTGACTGCCTTGTCCGAGAATTACTTCGAGCAGATAGTTAGAGAACCAACTCGTGAAGCTAACGTTTTAGACCTCATAGCAACAAATAGACCGGAACTTTTCGACTCCGTGAATGTAGAAGAGGGTATCAGTGATCATAAGTCAGTGGTTGCATCAATGACTACAAGTGTAATAAGAAATGCCAAGAAAGGAAGGAAAATATATTTGCTTAACAAGAGTGATAGGGCACAAATCGCAGAATATCTGAGTGACCACCATTAAACGTTCATTTCTGAGGAAGAGGATGTGGAACAAAAATGGAAAAAATTCAGAAACATCGTCCAGTACGCCTTAGATAAGTTCGTACCGACTAAGGTCCAAAGCGAGGGGAAAGATCCACCGTGGTATAACGATCATGTACGAAAGGTACTACGGAAACAAAGAAAGCTTCATCATAGGTTTAAGAGTAGTCGAATCATAGCTGATAAGGAAAATCTGAACGAAGCGAAAAAGAGCGTAAAGAGAGCAATGAGAGAAGCATTCAACGAATTCGAACATAAAACATTGGCAAACAATCTAAACAAGAACCCTAAAAAGTTTTGGTCATATGTAAAATCGGTAAGCGGATCTAAATCCCCTATTCAGTCACTCGTTGACCACGATGGCACCGAAACAGAGGACGACCGAAGAAAGGCAGAAATACTGAATTCAGTGTTCCGAAACTGTTTCACTGCGGAAAATCGTAACACGGTCCCTGACTTCAGCCGTCGCACGGACGCCAAAATGGAAAATATTGAAATAAACGATATCGGAATTGAAAAACAACTGCTATCACTTAGTAGCGGAAAAGCATCCGGACCAGACGAGATACCCTTAAGATTCTACAGTGATTATGCTAAAGAACTTGCCCCCTTTCTATCAGCAATTTATCGTAGATCGCTGGAAGAACGTAAAGTACCTAGCGACTGGAAGAAAGCGCAGGTCGTTCCCATTTTCAAGAAGGGTCATAAATCAGATGCGAATAATTATAGGCCTATTTCGCTTACGTCAATCTGTTGTAGAATAATGGAACATGTTTTGTGTTCTCGTATTATGACGTTCTTAGATAATACAAATCTCCTTCATCATAACCAACATGGATTCCGCAAACAGAGATCATGTGAAACTCAGCTCGCCCTATTTGCCCAAGAAATTCACAGTGCCGTAGACACTGGCGAGCAGATTGATGCCGTATTCCTGGACTTCAGGAAGGCATTTGATACGGTTCCGCACTTACGTTTAGTGAAAAAAATACGAGCTTACGGAATATCGGACCAGGTTTGTGATTGGATTCAGGATTTCCTAGAAGAAAGAACACAACATGTCATTCTTAACGGTTCAAAATCTGCAGATGTAGAGGTAATTTCGGGAGTACCGCAAGGAAGCGTGATAGGACCTTTATTGTTTACAATATACATAAATGACTTAGTTGACAACATCGGTAGCTCCGTGAGGCTATTTGCAGATGACACGGTTGTCTACAAGAAAGTAGCAACATCAGAAGACTCGTACGTACTCCAGGAAGACCTGCAGAGGATTAATGCATGGTGCGACAGCTGGCAGCTTTCCCTAAACGTAGATAAATGTAATATAATGCGCATACATAGGGGCAGAAATCCATTCCAGTACGATTATGCCATAGGTGGTAAATCATTGGAAGCGGTAACGACCGTAAAATACTTAGGAGTTACTATCCGGAGCGATCTGAAGTGGAATGATCACATAAAACAAATAGTGGGAAAAGCAGGCGCCAGGTTGAGATTCATAGGAAGAATTCTAAGAAAATGTGACTCATCGACGAAAGAAGTAGCTTACAAAACGCTTGTTCGTCCGATTCTTGAGTATTGCTCATCAGTATGGGACCCTTACCAGGTTGGATTAATAGAAGAGATAGACATGATCCAGCGAAAAGCAGCGCGATTCGTCATGGGGACATTTAGTCAGCGCGAGAGCGTTACGGAGATGCTGAACAAGCTCCAGTGGCGGACACTTCAAGAAAGGCGTTACGCAATACGGAGAGGTTTATTATCGAAATTACGAGAGAGCACATTCCGGGAAGAGATGGGCAACATATTACTACCGCCCACATATATCTCGCGTAATGATCACAACGAAAAGATCCGAGAAATTAGAGCAAATACGGAGACTTACAAGCAGTCGTTCTTCCCACGCACAATTCGTGAATGGAACAGGGAAGGGGGGATCAGATAGTGGTACAATAAGTACCCTCCGCCACACACCGTAAGGTGGCTCGCGGAGTATAGATGTAGATGTAGATGTAGATGTAACTACTAATTTTTTTATGATGTCGATTTCTTAAAATATCTACTCTTCTGTGTAGTTTACCTGCTTATTTTCACCTTCTTGAACCTCCTTTCTTTTTATTTTCTTTCTAGCAATCTTCCCCTCTTGCGTCTTCTCAGCTGATAATCTCTAAACGTGGGTCCCCTATAAAAATATGGTATTTTACTGCAACAATCCTGCAATGATGGCTTCTGGTAACGTTCGTGCTATGCTGGTTTGTACATATTCAAACTGTTGCTCCTGCCCTATAATATAAACTGTTTCTCCTGCTCTATAACATAAATATCTAATTTACACAATACATTCGGACATCGACCGCAGAGAATTTGCTCATTTTTCTCGATATAATGACGCTTTCCAGTAATTAAAAGAGACAATGCCGTCCACCCCTCATTATTTTACCGAGTACTAGCACCGAATAACTTGCTTTCAGTTGTCACTTCCTTCTTAACAACAATTTTTCCCGTAAATCTTTTCCCAATGCGTCTTCCTTTACTTATAAATTACATAGAACCAAAGTTACATGAAAGAACTACAATAATTTGTAGACTGTATTAAATTTTGTTTACACATTAAATAATTAATAAAGTACGTATATATGTCTAGAATTATCAGTACACAAGCAGTCAGACGCTGAAACTCTGTGTTGTTTTCTGTCAGAGAAAATCTCTGTGGCAGCATGTTACTCCTGTTCTTATGAACACAGCCATAAGCGGTTTTAGCGGTTTTTGCTGTGGTTGTGATGCCAGAGGAACACGACTGGACTGAAATATCAGTTCCTGAATACAGAGCTCGTATCTGTTCCAGAATTTTATAAAAAAGGTGTTATTACACTCATCACTGCCGGTCCTCAAAAAGAAGGATGGAAAATTGATACATTGGGTGTAGCAGGTACTCACACAGTTCTGACTTCAACTCTGGACCCACATTCACATATTTCAAAACTTCTTAACCTGAGTTGTTAGAAGGATGATAGTAAGAAAGCAATAATGTTTTCCGCATCCAGTGCCTTCATCTTTGACAGTCGAGAATGCTCAGATGCTGCAGTATTTACCATGGCGTATACATAAAATCAAAACTTTTCGTCGCTATTAGCTGAAACAGGTCTGCAGTTAGAAATACAACAAAAAGCTGATAGAATGTACGAGATATTAACCAGCTGACATTTGTGTCCTAAAGCCCAGTTGTCAAACACGTGACTTCATGTCTGGAAATGGATTTATATCTTATCAAAAACGTCTCTAAGGCGTGCTTCTTTCCGGAGCAGTCAGCTTCTGACTCTTCTGATTAGAATTATTAGGCAAGACGGTCGCCTTCTTGGTAGTGGGTTTATGTCCGCTCCGGTTGTAGAACGTGTTAGTGGAGGAACGCGGAATCCCCTAACGTTCGCTCTCGGTTAGTTACTGTATATTGTGGCATCAATAGCGCTGTGAGTGTTATCCATACGGTTGGTACTTTGATAACGCGGGACGTGTAAGTAGTCTTCGTGAATTCGCTTGCGTGTAACAGCTGCTCTCCACGGGCGTCAGCTTGCAAGATTCAGGTCAAGACGAACGTAGCGTACATCAGCGGTGACAGCTGTCACGACAGGGAAATCAGCTTCGGCGGCACGGGAGGGTGTATAAGATGGAAAGTTGCACAAGCCACATCAACGAAATGGGAGTAATCCGCTGAACTGCAAACCCATTTCGCTAACATCGATTTGTCGTAGGATTCTGTAACATATTCTGTGTTCGACAATGTAAGTTACATCGAAGTAACGATTTGTTGACAAAGGCCAATACGAATTAAAAAAATACTGCTCTTGTGAAACACAACTAGCTATTCATTCTCACGAAGTAATGAGTGCAGTGGACAGGGGATGTCAAATTAGTGCCACATTTTTTAGATTTCGAGAAGGCTGCTGACACTGTTCCTCACAAGCAAACTGTAATCAGATTGCTTGGCTCTGGAGTGTAATCTCAGTTGAGCGACTGGATTCCTGATTTCCTGTAATGGCTACAGGTCGTAGTAATTGACGGAAAGTCATCGAGTAGAACAGAAGTAATATCCTCCGTTCACCAAGGAAGTCTCATAGGCTCTCTTCTATTCCTAATCTATTTGAACGATATATCAGGCTATGTGTACAGCCCTCTTACATTGTTTCCAAACGATGCTGTCATTCACAGACTCAGGTGGTCAAAACCAATTGCAAAGCGATTTACACAAGATATCTGTATTATGTGGTGTGAAAAGTGGTAAGTGAATCTTAAAATGAAAAGTGTGATATCGTTCACAAGAGTTCTAAAAGGGTTATGACTACTGGATAAAACACACAAATCTAAAGGCCCTACGTTCAACTAAAGGATTAGGGATTATAATCGCGAATAACTTAAATTGTAACGATCTCATAGATAAAGCTGTGGGGGAAAACAAACTGAAGGCTGCGATTTATCAGCAAAACACAAAATGCTACAGGTCTACTAAAAACACTGGTTACACTACGCTTGTCCGACCTCTTCTAGAGTACTGTCGTGCGTGTGGCATCCGCATCATATGGGATTGACGGAGGACATCGAAAAACTTCAAGAAAATATAACTCCTTTTGTATTATCGTGCAATAGGGGAGAGACTGGCATGGTTATCATACGTGAATAGGGGCAGCAATTGTTAAAACACAGGAGTTTTTCGTTGCAACAAGATCTAAAGAAGTTTTCATCGTCAGCTTTCTCGTCAGAGTTGAAAATATTTTGTTGGTGCCCATCTACATAGGGAGGAAAGATTATAATAATAAAATTAGTGATATCAGAGCTCACAAGGAGGTTTAAGTTTTAGTTTTACCTGTGCGCTGGCCGAAAGAGGAAAGCAAGAGAAATTGCTTGAAGACGGTTTAATGAACCGTCAGCCAGTCATAGTACCCATGTAGATGTGGATGCAGAGGTACGTGAGTACCATAAATGTGATTCCACAGAAATGCCTAGGAGTTTTACCCTAGCAATACGAAACATACATGTTAGATTTATTTATTGAATGCTATAACAATACATACACGAAATTTATTGAATTACTACATCTTAACATCTAAACACGCCCCTCCAGCATTAAATAACACAAACTACAACAGCCATAAACAGATACCAAGATCTGTTAAGTATTATATCACACTACTCTTCACTGTCAGAGAGTTTCCGAAACGATCCTTGTAGGCACGTACAGACATATTGTAACCTCCCCACAAAAATGTATGACAATTATTAAATATGAATGGAGCCAAGTGTTACCTCCCAAGAAATAATAAAATGAAAAATATTTAAATGTGAATACTCATCGTACAAGTGTAACCTCGCAGCAAATTCTTACAAGACAATACAAATGTTAATGTGAATAGACCCAAGTGTGATTTCCCAGCAAAAATAAAAGAAAAGTCTATGATAATGAAAACGTGCCAAAAGTTATTTCCCCACAAGATTACTGAATAATAATGACCCAAATGTTGTTGAGCTCCCACAAAACACCGTTAAATTGAAATAAAAGCGACTGTACCTTCGCTACAAAGTTATTGAAAAATAATGGCCCAATGTAAACTCGACACAAAAATTGAGAAATGAACATTCAATTGTAATGATTTTTTTCTTTTTAATAACGATTGCTTGAAAACAGAATTATTATTGGGGCATTTCTTGAACAAATAAATTACAATTACCATACATTATTAGCTGAGCGCAATGCTGCTTCATTACCTTACCTAACAATATACTTCGTCCTGAATCGTGACCAGAGACCCATGTCGACGCCCGCCGACTCCTCACACACACCAGTACTGACTACTACTCTCCAACCGAACTACATGCTCTCGCGACTCGCTACGTACAACTACTGTTCCTGCCGGCTCGCTACACGCAACTGAACTGAACTCTTGCGCGGTCAAGCGCGGACTAGCAACGATAAATAACTCTCTGGTCGGAGATTCTGTCATGCCTCGCCAATCGCTGGCAATGAATACACTGAATACATACGCGTTTCAATATTGATACAAGATGAGCAACAGAGTGTCGCTCTGCACCATAGTTACAAAATAGTTAGAAGGCTTGCCGCACCTGTGGATAGTATTTATTCATCTTCCACGGCCCGTTTTAATACAGTTCAGTGTAGCCTAAATTTCCCGTGTCTCGTAAAATCCAGGCCATTACTTTTTGATGCAGGGCAGCTTCAGGTATTGTGAAGCCCAGTTTTGTTGCAACAGCGTTTCCCACGACAACACTGACTTTAGTTTCCGTAACAGTCTTGGATTGATAAGAGTAGCCTGTCTTCATCTTAATATTTTCCGCTCTAGAGAAAATACGTAGTGCAGCATTGGAAGATCGGTGTTATCAGTGGTATTCTGGTATTGGCGTCTAGCGAGCTTTTCCGTCTGTTGTCAGGAGGTGAAGCGTGTCTAAAAATAGGTAATTATTACGTAGAGTACATCGTATTGATCCACTAGCAATGCGCGTGGCTTTGTTAATTTGTACGTCTATCTTTTTTTACATATGGGCTATCAAACCAGATAGGAGTACAGGACGATGCTGTTGAGCATACCAATGCGAGTGCCAATACCTGATGAGGCTGGGGATGTCCAGCTAGTGCCACAGAAAAATTGTGAAGATTATTGTTTCCACTTTTGAGCGTACCTGATGTTCGTGCCAAGTGCTCCTTAGAAGATAAAGTCCTGTCTAGTGTGATCCCAAGGTATTTTCGATGCACATTGTGATGAAGTTTGTCTCACTCGAAATACAAATCAAGGGCACTGTCTGACAGTCCATAGAAGACTGGAACATGCAGCTTCAGTTTTTTTGAGCTTGGTTGTAACATCTATTTACGGAAATATTGGCTTAATAAGTCGAAATCAGAGTTCAGAATTTCTTCAGTTGTTTCAAAGACTTGTCCCGGGCAGCTATTGCCCAGTCATTAGCGTAGCCTAAAGTTTTAGGCTGTGTTGGAGGAATATCAGACATATACAAATTGAGCAAGTATGATCAAGGACAGATCCCTGTGAGAAGCCATTAATCACTACTTTTGGACAGCTAGTGAGTTGTCCTGTTCTTCCAGCTAAAATGTTGCCCGTCTGTACGGGACAAAATTGTAATTATTTATGAAGTAGTAAATTCATTCAAATCGTGTCATACGCTGCACTTAAATCAACAAAAGCAACTAACGTTTTCTGTGTCACATAGTATCCTGCTAAAATAACTACTGTTAATAACAAGAATTTATCAGCGCAGCTCAATCCTGCTCGGTATCCAGCTTGTTCTCTTCGCGTCCATGACATCCCTTATGTCACACGTGTCCTCCGGGTGATGGTAAAGAAATTTCACTTAGAGGCAAATATCTTAACCTAGAAAGGATAAGCAGCCAGATAATCTCAAACATCTCCTGACAAAAATGAATTTGTCACAAGTCATGTACTCACATATTTCTTCCCAGAAGCCTCCAGCCACATACATGGATGTTACACAGAAATAGCGCATTAAAGCCCTCCACAAAAATACTTCCGCCTACTTAGAAACAAGTAATATAGAATAAGGAGAACTCGAAGACATAATAAAAAAACATTGACGAGGAACTGAGCGTAGCCATTAAGGCCAGTGTAGCAAAAATTCTAGGGTAAAATCACATGCAAAACTGACTAGATGTGTAGAAAAATAAAAAAAAAATCATAGGCCTACGGAAGTAAAGAAGAACATTCGTTAGTGTGGCAGCAACTGATCATTCGCTCTGTCGGTCGCAACACAATCGAAGATGAAACCACCCAAAGAATGAATGTAGCAAGCTATTCATCAAACAGACGTACAAAAATGACACAACGGCAATACAGACTCGTCTCATTTGAGTTAATTGATCCTAAAAATGGAGGATCAGAATCAAAAAAAATGAAGACAGCTAGCTACAAAGTACCCTCAACTGGCATAGAAATATCAGTGGGAAGCAGAAAGCTGACACAGAATTCGAAGATAAATAAAGAAATGATAAACGATGCAAATAGAGAACGGAAGCCGAAAGTGATAGTGTGTGATGTCCCACTAATTATGCTAGAAATCGAATTAATGAATAAAAATATGAAGATAACTCAGAGGAAACTTCAGCCAGGAAGCAATTATTATAGGTAACAAAAGTAAGATTTAAAACAAGTCCACAAGGGAAGCAACAGAATTTATGTGCTAGATGTAAACCCAAAAGTCAGACCACAAATAGTTACGCAGATCAACTGGGTTGCAATCAACCAGAATACAGCATTACCTTGCACTCACCAAACTGTAACTGCCACGACCATGGACACATTGAAAAGTACGTAAGAAAAACAGACCTACATCTCTCAAGGTAGACAAGATGAATATCTGAAAATGGACTCCAAAAGTAGCAAGTGAGCTTTAGTGTGCATTACAAAATGAAAGATACCACGCAACCAGCAAGGTGAAGACTGTGTGACACACTGTATTTCCTTGTAGTGGGAAATTCAAAGAACCGAATGTGGATTATGAATTACTGAGTAACCTGCTATCGAGAACCACACGAAACCACACAGTAACTAAAAACATAAGAAATATCACGACGAAGAAAGTAACACTGCAGAGGAAGGAAACGATCAAACCCGATGCCTTTGCCAAAAAGGACAGTATTTTAACTGTTATCTTTGTAAGAAAGGGAATCCTCTGTCGTAAAGGAAGGGGTTGAAGAAAGAACCAAAAGATTGTGGTCTAATCGAAAGGGCAGAATGAGAAGACGCATACGCAGACTAACGGAAAATGTGCATGACCTTTCAAACAAGGGCAAATAAGATAGCGAATAAAAAGAATAATAATAATAGGGATACGGAGTTGCTAGAAGAGAGTAAGAAGAATGGGAGAGAAGGAATGGGCAGCTTGCCCACCTAAAGATGAGGCGGACTTAGAGACGAACACAAGAAAGATGCAGTTCCTGTATGGTGCGAAAACTAAATCAAATACATGACGTAGCACATTACGTTATTTCACTTCATATACATTAAAAGGCCTAGCGATCGCGTAACACATAACGCACAAGCGCATACGACTTTCCCAGCCACTGCGCTATCGCAGAGCAACTATGGTGGCCGGTTATTTTATTAAAAACTTTCCCACAACTTTCAACATCATTCATCTAACGATTGTTCAAAACTATGCCTTCATAAAAGCGTTCAGTGGCTACGCGGGAGTTTTGGAAGCTGACACATTCCACTGTACAACTTGATTTGATATCCTTTAAAGTGACCCTGGCTACTCATTTTATAATGTACCTAATATTCTCCCCCACACACTTCCTAACCCACTCTAAGACGTGACTGTGCTGCGATAAAAATTTGTGAAATAAGTCCCAGTTGTATTTGCAAGAACAATCAAATCTTATTTCCGAGTGCCACGTTGCTGCGGTGTCAGTTTCGTAGGTACGTGCACGACGTCATCAGGTGTGGTTCGCTTCCCACAGCAAAAATGTCCCCTTCCTTCCCACTCTCCCGCTACCTTTAGCTCCCTTTATACGTCACGCTCCCCGTATAATCACAAAGTAACATTTATCGACCTATTAGGTACAAATAAAATTCAATGAAAATAAAGACACGGTCATAGGGACTGTCGACGTAGGTAAAGCTTTCGACTATGTAAAATGGTGCAAGATGTTCAAAACTCTCGGCATAATACGTATAGGCTATAGGGAAAGACGGTTAATATACGGTACGTAAGAGAAGCAAAGGTAAAAACAAGTATAGGAGATAAAGAAAGAAGTGATCGGATTAAAAGGAGTGTACGACAAAAATGTAGTCTAAAACCTGTACTGTTCAGCCTATAAACAGACGAAGCAATGTCGGAAATGTTCAGAAATGGAATTAAAATCCGGGGGAAAGGATACGAATGATTAGATCCTCAATAAAAATGAGAAATAGTACAGGACTTACTGAATGCATTTAACAGCCTAATGATCACACACTATGGATTGAGAATACACAGAAAGAAGACGAAAGTACTGAACAGTCTTTTTAGTTTTGAATGGCCTCTTTTTCAAGTATGCAAGTTATATAGACTACCGTAGCAAAAGAGAAGGTTAACCTGTTAAATATGTAATGAAGAGTAACATATGACTTCACCAGAAAACTTAATATCAAAGCAGGGGAGCACGAAGTAGACGAAGTGAAGGAGTTCTGCCATTTTCGAAGCAAAATAACCCATGACGGGCGAAGTACGGGATATATAAAAAGCAGACTACCACAGGGAAACAGGTAATTCCTGTATAAAAGACTATCTACTTGTAGTAAACATGGGTGCAACTTTCATTAAAAATTTAACCGTCGTGTTGGAACGAATCATGACTGTGGGAAAACTGGAAAAGAAGACAATTAAAGCGTTTGAGACTTGGTACTACAGAATGATGTTGAGAATTAGTGGGTTTGATATAATAACAAATAGGTTATTCGCCGAATCGGCTGACAGAACACCACTTCCAAAATATTGACAATATGAAGAGACAGGATCGTTAGACTTGTGTGGAGACTTCAATGAATACCCTCCACGGTACTAGAGGATACCGTAAAAGTTAAAAAGTACGGAACGACGGAAATTGGAATATGTCCTTCAAATACTGGGGACGCTCCGTACATGCGTCTGGTCACATCGAACCACACGAGACTGATAGCTAAAAAGAAGAAAATAAATAAAAGAAAAAAATTAAAAAATTAAAAAGTTCTTCATCACTACTGAGCAGATCCCATGTTTCTGCATTGAATCACCAACACAGTTATTTTATGAAAGTTTGATATTTCCTCATTTTATGCGAAGTACTTTAACAAATTGCTTCCTTCATCAAAGCCTTAAATTCATTTTCGTACCCCCTGTCAAACAATCCTGCAGTCGACAAGTTTGTAGCTGGTCAGTAACTTCTTTATTTCGGGAGTCACAACCACAGCTTCTCTGAAAAACAATGCTATTTTCCATCTTGGGTTTTACACAATCTCTGGCAATAGTAATACGATCTGCGGGTTTAGACTGTTTGCTTTTCAAGTTCGCTTTCCTATGCTCGTAAATTTACAGTTCACACTTCATGGTTGTACAGAAATGTACTTCCGTTATTTTCATTCGTAACTGCTGTCGTAATAAGCACGAACTGGTAGCTGAGCTGAAGACAATGACTCCATTGTGTCGTTCAGCATTGCAAACAATGTTAGCAGAAATGCGTCAACGCTGAGAAGATCAGGAATGGTATCAAGATACCGAACATTTCTTCCGGTTGTTGTCAAGAGCTCAAATATGATTCGCAAAATTCAAAATGTAAATCTGTACATTGTTCCTTTGTTGTACTACCAGTTTCATTTACAAACCGTCATGTGGTACACGTATCATCGTAACTGGAGCATGAGTCGTAAATGTAACTACAAAAATAAAATGTAAATGACAAGAGGAATACTCTGCAGCACCTACGAAACTCGAACAAAAAACAACTAACATATTACGAAAATATTGTCGCACAAAAAGCTGGGTATCACCGTGGTGTAGTGGTTATGATACAAAACTGTTGCATGGAGCGTCGTGAGTTGAAATCTCGCGTGGTCTGTATAATTTTAATTTCTATACCCGGCTCGAGTACATTCTAGAAGTATCCACAAATGTTAACAATCAATGTATTGGAATGTTCTGTAGCTGTATGTATACTGTATGTGTTCTGACCGGAGGTAGTTTGCTCCGCACTCTTGTACGTGCAAGTGCTGAATGAACCTTCGTTAAGTGACGTTAGTGTACGTCATTCATCTAACGACACCTTTTTCTACGTGACAGTTTAAACATAGGAATTTTTGTCAGAGAATGTGTCAATAGCTGCATTCCATTGTTTCCTCTTTCGTAATATGTAAGGTCTTCTTGTTCGAGTTTCGTAAGTACAACAGTGTATTACTATTTCTCATTAGATTTTATTTTTATGATTGTAGTTGCGATGATACAGATACCAGATGACGGTTTGCCACCAAAAGCGGTAGTACAGTAAAAGAACCAAATACAACTTTGTGTCATTACTCTCTTTTGACCTTTCATCTACTAACGTTTTTTGTACATATATTTTTATCGATGACAAGCCACTGCTGATAGCCGGCTTCTGTATGGAAATGAAAATAATAAGAAAAATAGTGACGGTGATAGGTGAGAAATTTGCAACATATAGCTCTGCGAGTCCCATTGCATTTAGCAGTTACCACCAACGCGATTTGTGAAACAGCACTTCTGGTACGAGATCATGCGTCCTCCCCTGAAGTGTTTTAAGGACGACAAACATCAGATTTAATCAGGTAGCTGTAGGCAGTTTTCGGTATGCGAGCGGTAGTATAAACGAATTCCTGGCTTTTGCAGACTCACGTCTAAAGGCTCCATCTTTTCTATTGTATCGTTATAAAGTACCAATTTTCCAGTTTTTCTGTTTCTGAATACCGAGACGGTAAAATATGCGTGGGCATAACAGATTTCGGCAGTTAGCGAGCAAACAGCTGCAGATCGCCGGCGTCCAAATTGAAAATATGGAAATTTGCCGCAGTTGTGTCCCCCCCGTTCCCCCGTGATTGGCGTCGCTTCGTTGCGGTAATTTCCGTGGCGAGCTCCGAGGAGCGCCGAGCGTCTGTTTGCATACTAATGCCAGGTACACAGCTGACGGCGGCGGCGGCGACGGCGGCGCCCGAGCGATCGAACGTGCGAATGCCCTCTGCACGCAAAGTGGACTTAACTTCCCCCGACTTCAGAGCCCGCACTTAGCTGAGACGTTGGGAAATGCACACTGCTAAAGCATTTGTCTGTCAGCAGTGCTACGAATCCCTCCATCAAATGAAAACCTGGCCCATTTTCTTCCTTAATGCATTCCGTTCTAAGATTCAGTTCCATTCCTCTTCTCTCGGTAAGATGGTAGCCGAAAAATTGGTCAGTGCATCAACGGATTCATGAGTTTCTGTGTAAATGCATTATGACCTGCTGTGATCAATATACCTTCAGCGACCGTGATTACGTCCATATATACTTAATCTATAACAGAAGGAACTTTTGAGAGCAGGGGAACAAGTACTTCTCAATACCTGAAAATAACCTGATGAGAATCATAGTGCATTGTATATTACTCCGTGTTCTATAGCCAGTGTTGGTACTAAAAATTAATTACCTTTAATTTTTGTCAATCGTTCTCTTTTTCTTGTCTTATTTGTAGCTGTACACTGTCCAGTGATATTAATACGACCATCTATTGAAAGCTGGAATAACAGTATTTTGCAGTGCAGACCGCTGCGATATGAGCAGGAAGAGAGACAGTAAGATTCTGGAAGGTACTGACAGACATGTGGGGCCATGCCGACTCCAGTGCAGCGACCACCCGGCCGGGGTGGCCGAGCGGTTCTAGGCGCTTCAGTCTATAGCCGCGCGACCGCTACGGTCGCAGGTTCGAATCCTGCCTCGGGCATGGATGTGTGTGATGTCCTTAGGTTAGTTAGGTTTAAGTAGTTCTAAGTTCTAGGGAACTGATGACGTTAGAAGTTAAGTCCCATAGTGCTCAGAGCCATGTGAACCATTTGCAGCGACCAGCTGCGCCAGGTTTCTCCGCGCGAACAGAGAGATCCAGGTAGTCCCACGTATTCTCAATTTGTTTTATATCCGTGGCATTTAGTGGCCAGGGTATGACGGAAGCTGGTCGTGGCGCTCATTGAACGTGAACCACGCGTGTACACATTCAGTAGTGTAAAATTTTTCATTTTTCTGCTAGTAGATGCCACCGTGCCGAGGAAAAGCAAAGAGCACATGTTCATCTAAATCTTCATCTACATCATACTCCGCAAGCTACCTAATGCTGTTGGCGGAGGGTACTTTCGGTACCACTATCTGATCCCTCCAACCCTGTTGCACTCGTCAGTAGTGCGTGGGAAGAATGATTGTAAACTTCTGTATTTTCTCTAATGTCTCGAATTTTTTCCTCATGGTCAATACGCGAGATGTATGTGGGGGGGGGGAGGGTGGGGGGGGGGAGTAATATGTTGTCCGTCTCCACATGAAAAATGCTGTCCCGTAATTTCAGTAGTAAATCTCTCCGTGATGCACAACGCCTCTCTTGTAACGTCTGCCAGTGGAGTCTGTGTAGCATCTCAGTAACGCTCTCTCGTCAGCTAAACGATCCAGTAACGAAATGCGCCGCTCATCTTTGCACCTTCTCTGTCTCTTCTATCAGACGTATTTGATACGGGTCCCAGATAGATGAACAATACTCAATAATCGGGCGAACAAGTGCCTTATAAGCTACTTCTTCCGTGGATGAGTTCCTTTTCCTGAAGATTCTTGCGGTGAATCGGAGTCTGCTTTTCCCACTATCTGATTTATACGGTCTTCCCATTTAAGGTCGCTCTGGATGGTTACGCCTAGACATTTTACGGCAGACTCTGTTTCCATCTGTCTGTCATCAATAGTGTAGCTGTAAAGTAGTGGATTTCTTTTCCTAAGTATGCGCAGTATGTTACATTTATTTATGTTCAGTGTCAACTGCCAGAGCCTGCACCATTCATCAGTTCTCTGCAGGTCTTTCTGCAAATTCTTACTATCTTCTGGCGTTGCTGCTTTGGTATGGATATCCGCATCATCTGAGAATAGCGTTACAGAGCATCCTCCGCTTTCTACTAGATTATTTACATATATTGTAAACAACAACGGTCCTATCACACTTCCCTGTGGTACTCCTGATATTACCTTTACATCTGTCGATTTAGTTCCGTTATGACCGACGTGTTGAATTCTACCTGCAAGAAAGACTTGAATTCAATCGCAGATCTGCTCCGATACTCCGTAAGCTCGTACTTTTTGTATTAAACGGTCATGCGGGACGGTGTCAAATGCCTTACTGAAATCAAGGGACACGTCATCAACAGAGCGCCGTTGTCCACTGCGCTGTGGACCTCTAGGAGGAACAGAGCGAGCTTAGTTTCGCAGGATCTTTGTTTGCGGAATCCATGTTGTTTTTTTACAGAGGAGTTGTTCGTTTTCCAAAAACGTCGGCATATCGACAAGCGCTGTCACGATGATCAAGAACGGAAGAGCACAGAGGGCTGTGAGACGACGTCAGCCAATAGTACGCCGACTAGGACGACACCAAGACAGGAGCGGCATCTACAGGAAGAGAAAACAAGCGCTGCGCCGCCTAGGCAGGGCCGCAGTGGTGCTTGAATTGAAATTTTATATACCGAAGGACACTGATTATTGGCATGTCGCCATTCGCTTGCAAAACACCTTTGTGAATACGCAGAGTTAGGTATTGCCGATGTAGCTTACTGTAATAAACTCCATTAATATGATTTGCTCGAACTCTTGCCCAGCGATCCGAGAAAACAGCTTCCTATACACCCTATATTAGACGAGTGGGCAGGATACAATAGCATATAGTATTAGACATAGTACGCAAGGATAGATGCATATTTACGTTAATACAAATTGCCTTCCAGAACAACGAGATAATCGAGTGGATTCAAGGAAAAACATTTTCCAGATCGTAACGCTCTATCCTCCGGCGTTAACTCTTCCGATAATCGTTGCAGGGTGTTTGCTTTGAGACGTTAACACGCCGAGCAGGACAACGGCCAGGTATCCGACGAAGCATCTGTTGCCACTCAGTGGACGTTCCGTTGAGCTATTGTTGTGCTAATTCCAGCCTTCGTCGCCAGTGATCACCGGTGAACAAGGGTGCATGAACCAGGCGCCTTCTGCTGATGAGCATATGCGGCAACGGTCGCTGAATGATCGTTGTGGAGAATCTTTCTGCAGCTTCTCTGTTCATACAGCGGTCATTCTTGAGGAGACTCTGTTGGTAGCTTCTTTGTTCATCTAGGCGGTCAGTTGCTCAGCCATGGAACGTCTGTTCGCCTGTACACGTCGCCGCGGCCGTCGGTAACGCCAGTCATGCATGGCCCACAGTACGCAACAGTTCTCCCACACCGGTTTTGGGTAGAACCATTTTGTCATGTACGATGTACTATAACCACGGAGGAACGCAAACGTTTTATAGTCTTAGTCGTTTAGAGCTTGCTTCCATACTTAGCCCAAAGCCCTTTTGGAGTCAGACAAAACGCACTATTTCCTAATTACGACAATGACTCGGCTGTTTTCCTCGTTCCCACGACACACTCGTGTAGACGTCACTGCTAGTGCTGTCAGCTTCCGTTTACGAGCGGCTATTGCACGTTGATCTCGAGCATATGTAATGGTGACTATAATGTGACGGGCAGTATCTAACACGCCATTTTTCCTTGGGAATTTTATCCCCGCCTTTTTTAACGCTCTCTTGTTTTTTCTCTTGATATTTCTATAGTGACAACCACACTAAGCTATTATTACAATAAGCAACTTCAAAAATTTCGTTTGTATTAACTTTATCGTTTGGTTTGGAGTCTGCCTACGGCACACATAAAATGGAATTGATTTTTTAGTTCCTCACCTTCACAAGAAAATGCCAGACCGAAAAACTCTGATGGAGACAGGCAACAAGCCCCATACTGGCATGCCGTGTAGTCCGTTCTTGGGTATGAAAATAATTACCATTTCTGGAGCACCGCACGAACTACTTGGAAGTAATGACATCTACATTACTTATAGCAGAAAAGCTTGTGCATCGTTTTTCTGAATTCAGTAATCGCATTTGACAGTTTTATGTTTGTGAGAAGATTGTTGGTTGGTTGGTTGGTTTGAGGAAGATCAGACAGCGTGGTCATCGGTCTCATCGGATTAGGGAAGGATTGGGAAGGAAGTCGGCCATGCCCTTTCAGAGGGACCATCCCGGCATTTGCCTGGAGCGATTTAGGGAAATCACGGAAAACCTAAATCAGGATGGCCGGACGTGGGATTGAACCGTCGTCCTCCCGAATGCGAGTCAGTGTCTAACCACTGCGCCACCCCGCCCGGTTGTGAGAAGATACTGTGATGCTTTGTGTAAGACGAACTAACGACTATAGCCTCCTGTCATAAATCGACAGCGTCATAGTTGAACACTATCGAGATTAACGGTTTATCTTCTATCTGCCGTACTTCCTCTCGCGTTTTTCAGTATCACACCAGTATCGTGTGATTGTGGATTCTATGGGTTCCCGGCGGCCATTTTACCTCCATACAGGCTCTCGACGTCTTCACGCGTCTAGCGCCTGAGAAGAGGCAGATATTGCTTGCTTGGCACTACAGGAACGTACAGCTACGCCGTGTAAAAAGAGTCAGGAAAAGAGTTTGTTTTCAGGCACAAATCTGTCCACACAGAGAGTGCAACGACATCTGGAGCACATTGGGCAGTCATAATTATAACCATCAGAATATGACCTGTCGCGCGGTCAGCAGGAGGACTGGAAAGAGTGGTGGTACCACGCCTTCTTTTCTAGCGAGTCCCTGCTCATCGTACTGCATGATGACAGATGTATCCGAATGCAGCCGCTCCCACGAGAGCGAATGTTGTGACACTGGATAATTGCTACAATCGCATCGTCATCTAGAGGGATGGTGTGAAGTTTCTTTGGGTAGGCAGCACCAACGCACATTATGGTCCGCGTAGGTAGTAATTTCGACAATGGCTGTTACGTTCAATACTACGTATTCTTTCCAGTATAGTGAATAACAACAAGTAAAATTTCGTATTTTGCTGTCATTCCGTGTGTTGTAATTTTAATGGTCAGCAGTGATTTACTGCACTGGTCAGTTACATAACTGTCTATTACATTGATTGAACGGTCTCGACCCTTACCCTTGAAATTTGCTACCTTACATTCGTTTAAACTCATCTCTAGTTTGTGATGTAGTAGCGAGTCCAGCAGTATGTCACTCTTGTTGTCAGCGAGCAACACATATTCATCAGGTAACAGAAGTACTCAAAACACTACGGCTAATTCTAAATTTCTATGCTTTGTTTTACAAATAGTTTACAGATAGTCCAATATCATAACTGGAAACTGGCTCATACTCTTGTTTACATCTAAGGAGCTATCGAAACGTTCCCGTTTAAGGCCGTTGCTGCAGCGTGTATCCAACGTAATGCGACTCCGATTTGTGTATATAAGCACTGACATGCAGGCAATCGATCAGTGTGGCATTCGGGTCTTCCCTACGTGAGTGCGGTTAATGTAGAAAAGTTAACGATGGCGTTGTTATCGATCGCATCCAAACAGTTATAACCTGCCGCTTTTTTCGTCTTCGCTACCGAAAAACACCGTTTGACTACCATCGGAGAACGTAGAATGAGTATGGGGCAGTCTGTCTCGAAAACTACCGTTGTGCAATGGCGAATGAAGGGGTGTTGCTACTTCGTGATAACGAACGTACACATATCCGAAATGTCGTACTGTAGAAGTTACACTAACTCATGTAGGACACACTCCAGCACTGCCGCGTTCCCCCCTCCCCCCTCCCCCTTTCCTTCCTTTCCTCCCCCCCCCCCTGCTCCGCCCTTAGTCGAGATCGGACGAGGCTATGCAATAGGCATTTACGGAATTATTCACGCAGCAGGACACGGTGTTTTACCACAGGGGTACTTTCAGCGTCAGATGTCAGTAGGTTGGTTGCCTGAATGCTCACGGCGATATCATCTGACTGGTATACACATTCTGAACAATACCATCTATGGACGGAAACTATTGGTCGCCCTACACTAGGTGGTCAGAAACAATCTGCACATACTCTCTGCATTACTGGTTCCTCAACACTGGGCAAAACGCGTTTCTGTAGAAAATGAATAAAACGTGGTTTTCAGTATCGAACGCTCAGTTTCGCTGGATTGATCTTTTCCAACATTAATACACCGTTAGTAAAGACTTTAGAGAATGTCGTTAATACACACATGTGCCGTTCGTAAAGAAAGTGTCTCATAAAATATCTTCTTCATAGATTTTGATCGTACTCTGTATTTAAAAATTTGTTTATTTTCTCTGCATGGGCCACGTTAATTCATTCCATCTCTGCTGGTAATATAACACTTAAGGTGAAACTGCTATACACGCAATATGGAATATGAAACATATGTGAATCTGAGTAATTTCTAAATCATTGTAACATATTAATCAGATGATGCATCAATAATTTTAATACAGGTAATAATATAATAAAGTGTCACAATTAACTGTGGAGAATCCGATACGTACTGAGTGAAGAACGCAAGGATAATATTTTCTTCTGAAAAAGAACCGCTTGTATTTTCAGAAGCGGTTTCACGAATAAACTCTAAATAATATCACAAATGCAGTGTTATTCTTTATTTGGTAAACACAGCCGTGGTCGGACAGAAATCGTTACTTTTTATTTGTGGAGGCTCAGTTTAGTTCTGTTACAATGCTCAACATGAGATCTTCATTCTGTGAA
The DNA here is from genome assembly GCF_023864275.1 of Schistocerca cancellata. Taxonomy (NCBI): domain Eukaryota; kingdom Metazoa; phylum Arthropoda; class Insecta; order Orthoptera; family Acrididae; genus Schistocerca; species Schistocerca cancellata. The sequence continues at coordinate 683,695,252 of NC_064630.1, read as the reverse complement.
CAGCAATAAAACAAATTGCTGTAGTCACAATCGAAATCGACCTTAATATACAATAATGTAATAAAAAGGTGCAGCATGATATACCCTTGCTGATGGTAGGAAATACCGAAATTTCATGTGAAACACGTTCAAATTCCACCCTTTCCTAACTCAGGAAGCATATGGTCCCTTCTTTGTGTAGTCATGCTCTCGGGGAGCAAAGACAATGACTAACCAAGTCTCCAGAAGAACCAGAGACAGAAGCAACAGGCAGTTTCTCAACAGGTGGCAACAAAAACCTTAACAGGATTATGTAGTTGTAAATATAACTGCAGACGCCAGATTACTCAAATATTGCACACTGTTCACTTGATTATAAACCTAAGCCGAAACTTGTGGCAGTGCCTATACTTTATTACAACGGTCGCGACCACATGGTTGGCTGATACACAAATGGAGACGACCTCGTCACAAAGGAACAACGTTAAATACTCTACACAAAATTTACTGAAAATGAATGAACATAATTAAGTTGCATGTAACGCGAAGTCAACAAACGCTAAATGTGCTGGTTGAACCAAAGGATTAGATTCGTTCCAGGGGACTGAAGCCAGCACCATGTACTCGTTTTAAATCTAAGTCATGCCACTGAATTTACTTGAAAAATAGTTACGGAAGCTGGTCACAACATAACCCTGACTACGACGGCACTGAAAAAGAACGGATTAGTTATTTTAATTACAATTTAATTACCTCGTTCAAATCCAGTGGAGACAGGCACATAGTCTGCCCACCTTCTCAGCCGCCCGGAAACCGAATGCTGGAAATAATGTATTTTCTCCAATCACTATTTTCTCCAATAATTCGTATGTGTGCCAATAACATATTCTCTGAATTCCAACGAAAACAATTGATAACAAACCAAACTAATTTGATGACATATAAATAAACCACAGGGTCTAATGGACCCAGGTTATGTATGACATAGATCTGTGGTAGTGCCTTTAATGTGCTATTGAATATCAGAAGAGAGTAACGCAATGCCTGACAAAAAAGTGAAGCATCCAGATGTCAATGAAATATCATACACGTACTACCCATCGGCGGGTATGGAAAAAATTAGATCAGGAATTCTCTGTAGAAGAACAATGGCTACCAGAATCCATTAATGTTATTCGTGTTTAGCATAGTTACCAGTGCTGGCCAGGGGATATAATGGGCGATTCCACCACCAGATGTTGTGTGACCTCTGTGAAGGACAGAAATATGCTGCCTACTCGTATGAGCCAGCGTTAGCAGCTCCTGAGAGAGTTTCATAAGGGCCTCAACGGTCTCTAATCTGGCCGCAGGTCGATTCGTGGAATGTCCAGATTTCTGGAGCATAGCAGTGTGATAGCATTCCGTTGGTGAACAGCGTGGGAACGTGATAACAGGCATTCTCGCTGAGGTTTCGGTCGACCGGGTCCGACAACTATGAGGGTGGATAACCATATTCTCCACCAAAATCTAGTAGCCCTCTTACTTGTGCGCCTGCGACCCAATAACTAGTAACCCCTGCAAAAATCTATGTCATCTCGCACTTTTACTCAAGAGACTAGCAGTAGCGGACTAATGATTTAACATTCCACGCATAGGCTGTCGTAAACCCCAGGGTACACAAGGGTGCATATGGAGTGCTGCCTTGAATGGGACATGAAGACTGCTGCTGTATGGAGTGACATTGTATTCAGCGATTAAAAAAAACCGTTCTGATCTTTCCCAGGTAGCCGTTTTCGGTGAGTATGGTGGCAATCTGGCACGAAGTGCCATTCGTCGAAAATTTGAAGAACCACAGCAGTGGTACTCCAGCCGTGAGGGTTGGGAGACCTACTGGGAGTGATTTCACGTCACAGCTGGTAGTGACTGTTTAAACTATGACGCCACAATTCCACCTCGGAGACATCTCGTGTCCTTGTGGATTAATTCTCATGCGGCATATTTCAAGTTGTGCCCACATACCACTTGTCTATCTGAACTGTCTTCGTGATGACGTATTCCCATACCCACAAACATCCCCATACATGCACCTAATAATACTTCTGTAGCACCAGCATTGAAATAAACACCCTTCTAGTGCCAGTATCCCAAGTCAAGAACCAGTTAGAAAAGCTGAGGGCCAGCTTGTCCCAGGAGAGGGAAGAACGATCTTACGACACCTTCCCTACCATATCAGAGCATGCATCGAGGGCAGATAGGATGGGACGTCGTATTGATAAGTGGCATTTCTTTTTAAATTTGAATCGAAATTGTAATCGGTGAAATAACATGCAATATTCTATCAACCCCTTCTAGGTGTTTCACTTCTTTTGTCAGGTGTAGTACGAGGGTTGTTTTTTTTTTAAGTAAGGGCCGTTTTTATTTTTTTAAAAAGATACAATTACTTTTGTAGAAAAACTTTTATTTTCTGATTCTACACACTTTTACCTATTTTTCTACATAGTTGCCTTCTTTATTTAGGCACTTTTCATACCGTACAACTAAGTTTTTAATTCCTTCTTCAAAGAATTCGGCCGCCTGCTCCGACAGCCAAGAGTTCACGGCCGCTTTCACTTCATCGTCGTCATTGAAGCGCTGCCAGTCAAGTTGGTGTTTCAGGTACCGGAAAAGGTGAAAATCGCTAGGAGCAAGGTCGGGGCTGTATGGTGCATGGTCCAAAACTTCCCAGCCAAAAGAATCAATCAAATCCCGAGCCTTTTGAGAGGTGTGAACCCTAGCGTTATCGTGCAGGTGCAAAACTCCTTTTGTCAGCATGCCGCGCCTTTTGTTTTGAATTGCTCTGCGGAGCTTCTTTAGAGTTTCACAGTAGGCATCTGAGTTGATTGTCGTTCCTCGTGGCATAAAGTCCACTATCAAAACACCGCGCCGGTCCCAGAACACAGTTGCCATAATCTTGCGCTTTGACAGCGTCTGTTTGGCTTTGACCTTGACGGGTGAGGTTGTGTGTCGCCATTCCATCGATTGTCGCTTGCTTTCAGGAGTGCAATGGGATACCCATGTTTCACCTCCAGTGACAATTTGACTCAACATGCCATCCCCTTATTCCTCGTAACGAATCAAAAAGTCCAATGAAGTGGCAAATCTCTTCCCTTTGTGGTCCTCTGTGAGGAGTCTGGGTACTCACCGAGAACACAGTTTCTTAAAGTTTAGGTTTTCAGACACAATTTTGTACAAAACCGATCTTTAAACTGTGGAAATTCCAAAGAAAGAGTGGAAATTGTGAATCTTCTGTCCTCGCGAATCTTTGTTTCGACTGCAGCCACCAAATCATCAGTGATCACAGAGGGCCGGCCTGAGCGTTCTGCGTCATGGACATTTTGACGGCCATTTTTAAACTCTCTAACCCATTGATGCACTTTACCTTCACTCACTGCATTCAAGCCATAAACTTCTGTTAACTGACGATGAATTTCTGCAGCTGATAGGCTTCTCGCGGCCAAAAAACGTATCACTGATCGTATCTCATACGCGGCGGGTGATTCAGTAATCGTAAACATTATAAAGTAGCACAGCGATGCGTACACGTCAGCTACAGAGCTGCAACTTGCATCAGTGTGAACGGGAAGGATGACGGCAGGTGGCGCGGTGGCTTGTTGCGGCGTCAGCGCGAACTACGGGACTATACGCGCGAACGGCCCTTACTTAAAAGACAACCCTCGTATGTTCAGGAGGCCAGTTTTACATGTTCGCTACTAAATCTGGAAATGCTGTCCCTCTTTTCAGTAACCTGAGTGGCACTCATCTGAAACACTAGGTTTAGATTCGTGCTCGTGATTAAGCCTAACAAAATGACAATAGGTCATTCTTTATTCGTATCCGAAATAATCGTGTGCTACATGATAGGCTCTTGTAAATTGATACTGTAGAAGAACGACTGTAGAAGATTTTTGTGTTGGTCATACAGGGACAGCGAGTAAGCTGCACGCCGGATGAACCAAGAGCAGTTGTCGAGAAAGGATAATGGACCCCCTGGAACAACCTGAGTCATCCAGCACTGTTGATCAGAGTCTGGAAGCAGCCAGATGAGTAAAATGCCGATTCATGCGTAGACTGCTGTTAACAGTTCAACACACGTGCTTGCATTTGGAGTGGTGCCAAAAACAGGAAGTGGCCTCTCAATCCAACTCAAAGAGTGTGTGTGTGTGTGTGTGTTGGGCTTTTCCTGTATGTAACAGAGGTCGGCTTGGTCACCTCTTTATCGTCAGTTTCAGCCATAAGAAAACTAGATCTGAGTGATCAGTAGACATAGCAACGATAACTCACTGCCTAGTTCAGTGCTACGTCTGTTGTGAGTGTTATTCCTCTCACTCCCAACCCTCCCACACGCAAGCGTACGTGATGTAGCGAACAGTAGTGTGCAAGATACAATGCTAGAACGAGTTAAACCTGCACCATGTACAGAGAGCGCAAGCTTGAATTCCAATTATCTTCCGGCCTCGAGGGTTGTTGCTCATCTTTGTGCGGCTGTACCGCGGTACACTGTCATGAAAACGTGCTTTTTCAGACGGATCCAGTTTTGCCAAGGACAGAATACCGAGTAGCCTCAGTAAGATTTTTTGAATATTTGAAAATTCCATTGTTAGACGACACTCCTATTTATCTTTGTTGACCCGGTTGGCCGACTAGTTCCTACATCAAGGAACCTCAGCTCATCTTAAACATCCTATTACTGATTAACAGTCTCCAATGTTCACTCAAAATGTCAATAGTAGCACGAGATCCTGTTCCTTGAGCGGGCATTCACACGAACAGATCTAACTTGATTTCTTCACGTGGAGACGTTTGAAATTTCATACCACGTCAGTCCAAACTTTCAACATCATCTTATGTAAACTAGAGACGAGTTAAGATTGAAGTTTTAAGGCTTTAGATGTTCTAAATCGTTTCCATCCCCTTTAGTACAAGGCACAAAACCATCATAGCAACATGTCAGACTCTCATAAAATACTTCCTTTTGAATGTTGTTAAACTGGGGCACCACATTGGCTTGATTGTCCGTAATGTCGTAAGATCGTTGGTCCTTCATGTGAATTTCGGCGTTTTGTCGTTTTGTGGTAAGTTCCAATTGATACCACCAATTCTCCTCACCTTTGATGAGTATTAGAGAAACAAATTGTCTGTATTTCTAATAGAATCGTTGTAGACGTACATGCATCGTTATTCTCATCCGACAGCCATATTTGCAGACCAGACTTTGCACACACTTTACAGTTCTTCGAAATATTCCTGAGATTCTCTTGAACCCTTGATTTATAGACGTTGCTACATAGCGGCTTCTGACAAACAACTTTGACACACTGTGGCTGCACATCCACTACTTAACACTGCCTGCTCAGAACTCACTATTGAATGAAAATCTGTTGTGTGCTGTTGTTAGTTCATGCAGCGACTGTAGTTACTGCACTGCCGTCGCTTATATAGCAGCAATAAAATTAGTCTCCACCATTTCTGTGTCGATCCTACGCATACCGTCCAACAACAGCTCCGTCAGGAGTGGGGAGGAAGCAGTTCAGTCTCGAGGTATTTCTACGTTGCTTTGGGATTGTTTTCCGTACCGTAACTGCGGCCCACATACTCGTAATCTCACCATGAACTATTCTGATTATTTCAATATTGTCTACACCAATGGTTCCCAACTTTCCTTAGATTATTACCCGTGAGTAGAATTAGAATTTAGCTAGTACCACCCTCACAACGCCCCCCCCCTGCTGTTTGTGCCCTCACCGCCCCCTTCCCCATATTCTCACCCAATTTTACGCCTTACTGAACTATAGAATGAATGACTTTTATTGGAGTGTGTGTGTGTGTGTGTGTGTGTGTGTGTGTGTTAGATTGAAAGACAAAGGAAACCGGCGGGGGGGGGGGGGGGGAAGGGGCGGCGACGCCTCACATGTGTTACCCCCAACTCCTCAGAAAAGAAAGCTAACTGGAGTAGACACTTGTTACGAAACGTACTTCCCCAGCATTAGCCCTCTCCATTGCGGCATTGCATGACCTGCACACTGCAGCCCGATTTAAAATTAACCATGTTACACTAGTGGCCATTATAATTGCTACATCACGAAGATGACGTGCTACAGACGCGAAATTTAACCGACAGGAAGAAGATGCTGTCATATGCAAATGATTAGCTTTTCCGAGCATTCACACAAGGCTGGCGCCGGTGGTGACACCTTCAACTTGCTGAGATGAGGATAGTTTCCAACCGATTTCTAATACACAAACAGCAGTTGACCGGAGCTACCTGGTGAAACGTTGTCGTGATGCCTCGTATAAGGAGGAGAAATGCGTACCATCTCGTTTTCGACTTTGATAAAAGTCGGATTATAGCCTATCGCGATTGTGGTTTATCGTATCGCGACACTGCTGCTCGCGTTGGTCTAGATCCAATGACTGTTAGCGGAATATAGAATCGGTGGGCTCGGGAGGGTAATACGACACGCCGTGCTGAATCCCAACGGCCTCGTATTACTAGCAGTCGAGGTGACAGGCATCTTATCCGCATGGCTGTAACGTATCGTGCAGCCACGTCTCGATCCCTGAGTCAACAGATGGGGATGTTTGCAAGACAGCAACCATGCAGCAGCATGGGCTACCAGCTCGGAGTCCATGGGTGTGATTACTCTTGACGTTGTATCACAGACAGGGGCACCTGCGATGATGTACTCAACGACGAACCTGGGTGCACGAGTGGCAAAAAGTCATTCTTTCGGATGAATCCAGGTTCTGTTTACAGCATCATGATTGTCGGATCCGTGTTGGGCGACATCGCGGTGAATGCATATTGGAAGCCTGTATTCGTCATCGCCATACTGGCGTATCAGCAGGCGTGATGGTATGCGGTGCAATTGGTTACACGTGTCGGTCACTTCTTGTTCGCAATGACAGCACTTTGGACAGTGGACGAACTGAAAACGTCTGGTCAATGATGGCGGAGTAGCTGGCTCGTCACAATACGCCAGTCACTACTCTTGATGAACTGTGGTATCGTGTTGAAGCTGCATGGGCAGCTGTACCTGTACACGCCATCCCAGCTCTGTTTGACTCAAGGCCCAGGCGTATCAAGTCCGTTATTACGGCCAGAAGTGTTTGTTCTGGGTACTGGTTGGTTAAAATGGCTCTGAGCACTATGCGACTTAACGTCAGAGGTCATCTTTCGCCTAGAACTAATTAAACCTAACTAACCTAAGGACATCACACACATCCATGCCCGAGGCAGGATTCGAACCTGCGACCGTAGTGGTCACTCGGCTCCAAACTGTAGCGCCTAGAACCGCCTGGTCACTGCGGCAGGCTCTGGGTACTGATATCTCAAGGATTTATGCACCCAAATTGCGTGAAAATGTAATCACTTGTCAGTTCTAGTATAATATATTTGTCCTATGAATACCCGTATATCATCTGCATTTCTTTTTGTTGTAGCAATTTTAATGGCCAGTAGTGTAAAATGTGTGCACTATACTTACTGTTCGTAGATCACTTGATAGCTGCACTCCTTACTTGTGAATTGGCAGAATCTGGAAGACTTTCGGCTGTTAATGCGTTGTGTCCGAGCACAGTCGCTGATACTAACAGTTACTTAAAATCCGTCTTGATTGCAAAAAAATTTTTATTATTCATATGACCGGGTTCGGCATAGAAGCTCCGGCATAGAATATGTAATAGTAGGAATAAATTTCAGGATTCAGGTGTATATTAGATCAAATGTAATGACTGCAGTAAACAATATATAGGACAGACTGGTAGGAACTTTGAAACCAGATTTAGAGAGCACACCTACTCTCAAAACAAAACAGCTTTGTCGGCGCATATAGCTGCGACAAAGCACTCAGTCACGAATATTGAAAACAATTTAGAAATCCTGCATAGAGCTCATAAGGGGCGGTTTCTTAACATTTTGGAAGAGATCGAAATATACACCCACAAAAATAAAGATCCGGATTTAATCCTCAACGAACAAAACGAATTCAATCATAACGCCTATTTTAGCATTGATGACGACCTACTAAGATGACAACTGTTGCGTGTGGAGATCCAGGCCGAGGGATGAAAGATGGTGCGCGGTGGAGAAGCCGGAAGACGCGTGCAGCGCCTGGCGTCGTTGACGGGGCCCTCCTGTGCGGCCCTCTTGCCCGCGGCGATGGACGTCAGACGACTGAGCGCACCGCGGCACAACACCAAAATGGCGGGAACCACGGAAGCAGATCGTAGAGGAAAACAAGTTCACACCAGCACCATAGATATATAAATCGCCCTATGCTTTTAGATCGTATAAAAATGATAATTTTACTGTTTTTTAATCCTGACAAGTACAGATTTTAACTTTAACATCTATATATTTTAACCAAATATTTTTAATATAAAAAAGATCTACTGAATACAGTATGTACAAATGGAATGTAACAAATGTACCAGACGCCACCTGTCGGTTATAGTGTTATAATTAATATAAATGACGTGCACTCTGCCAACCAATTTTACGTGACGTAGCATGTGAAAGTTGCTGGATTTGGACGGGTTACTCCTGTAACTGAAATATCAAGTACGTTCTGGTACATTTGATGTTGATTAGATAGGATGAAAAACATTTGCTTCCGTGAAATAGTAAATTAGTATAATTATTTTTACAAATCTGAAGATGGTTCTGAATGAACCGAAACCGGTCATATGAATAATAAAAATTTTTTTGTAATCAAGACGGATTTTAAGTAACATTATAAAATCACTGATTGCTGTTATCCCATAAGACATTATGTCTGTTTTCGCAAAGATACTAACAGTAATAATTACATTACTGTTTACGGCACTATAGTAGCCCTTGTATAGTTGCTGTTCTGCCGTGAGGTCAATTAATTCATTTATCTGTTTCGAAGCGAATATTAAAGTAATTTCTGGACTACTGCAGGTACTATCTGCATAATATGCACTATTCGGCAACGGAAAATACACGATGGCTGCGACAAGTGGAACATCAGCGACCTTGGCGGGTTAATTTATGGTGCGGCATTATTGGAGGAAGGATAATTGGCCCCCATTTTATCGATGGCAATCTAAATGGTGCAATGTATGCTGATTTCCTACGTAATGTTCTACCGATGTTACTACAAAACGTTTCACTGCATGACAGAATGGTGATGTACTTCCAACATTATGGATGTCGCGTGCGTTTCAGGCGGTATTGAATAGTATAGTTCATGACAGGTGTATTGGTCGTCGAAGTACCGTACCATGGCCCGTTCGTTCACCGGATCTGACGACCCCGGATATCTTTCTGTGGGGAAAGTTGAACGATTTGCTATCGTGATTCACAGACAACGCTTGACAACATGCGTCAGCGCATTGTCAATGATGTGCGAACATTACGGAAGGCGAACTACGCGCTGTTGAGAGGAATGTCGTTACACGTATTGCCAAATGCATTGAGGTTGACGGACATCATTTTGAGCATTTACTGCATTAATGTGGTATTTACAGGTAATCCCGCTGTAACATCATGCGTTCTCAGAAATGATAGGTTCACAAATGTACATGTATCACATTGGAACAATCGAAATAAAATGTTCAAACGTACCTACGTTCTGTATTTTTATTTAAAAAACTTATCTCTTACCAATTGTTCGTGCAAAATCGTGAGCCTTATGTTTGTGACTATTACAGCGCCATCTCTCACAAACCGAAAAAAGTGGTCCAGCTAAAACATTCATATTTCTTTACATACTACACGAATATGTAATGAAATGTGGGTTCGAATTTAAAAAACGCAATTGATATCCATTTGACCAATGGCAGCGCAATCTAGCGGGCCAACCATAGTGCCATCTGTTTTGCCCCTTGAAGCTAGACAAGTTTCGTTCTTTGTAGTTTTTTCGTTTGACGCTTATTTCGTGAGATATTTGGCCTGGTCACGATCAATGGACCATCCTGTAGATAATTTACGTAATCGTTATTAGAGTCTTACAAAACTGTGATAATAGTAATCATCTTTTGAAAATAATATACTTTCGTGACCAAGAAAGAATGAAATCGATTAAATTTTACCCCTCAGTAAATTTTAATTTGCCCCTCAGGCGGTATAATTACCCGCAGGTTGGGAGCCGCTGCTGTACACCATCCATCAATAAATTTTGCGAGAGATTTATTGCTGGCGTACAAATACGTCAGCACAGTAACTGCGGTGGCACTTTAAACTAATAGCTGCAAACAACAGATGTGCATTCGACCAATTAGTTACGAACACGGAGCGTTAAGTAGTAACTGTATAGCATTAGTGTGTCAATATTGTTTAACAGAAATCGGAATGGAGCAACACCTAGGAACCAAGTATTTAAGCTTTTCTCCGTCACGGTTTGAAAAAGAGAAAAGCGTGTTCAAAGTTTGTCGCACACACTTGGGCTCCAGAACTAAAGGACGTGTGCGTGGAAGCCTGCAGGGAGTTGAGTGAATTGCAAAATGGGCTTCTATTCTGGGAGAGGAGATTTGACTTTGTCAACAGGAATCTAGCAAGAAACGATGAAGTGCAGTAATTCACGTGAGGGGTCAACGCTTTAACTACGTAACCGACATTCAGGCCATTGCGACGCGCCCGTTGAACAGTATCCAAAAGAAGGACATTGCTGACAATCTGATATTGTTGTCTGAGCGAGCGTTTAACTCACGTGGGGCAGACTAGGGAATGGCGGTTATCTCTGAAACAACCGGTTTTCCACGCCAGTTTAACTTGACCGTTGAAACCTCTCAAAATAACATCTTTTTTAATAACTGATTTTAGATTTCGTCTTCATGTTATTTACTGTAATGAACGTAGAAATCGAACAATGACTGAAAAATTTGGCTCTCTCAGTTTCAGTACACGTGGAAGAAAAATATTCTATTCATTTACATCTACATACATTGTAACCACCCAACACTTAAATTCCGTAACCTCGCAGTAAAAATGGTGGCTAACTTCCCAATAAAATTATGACTCATACATAACCTTTCGATAATTAACTGACTGTGAACCTAAACTGGTAAATCTGGACGTCAGCAATGTTGCGTCATGGCCCTGAAAATTTATTCGGAATAAACTGAAAATTCTTATACTAAAATGTAAGCTTTCACGGCCGGAAATATCATGTCCATTATAATTATCCGGGCTGTTATGCCGTGGTCGGTTGATGAATGCTGTGGTGATTCCCAACGTTTCGTCTCCGACTGCGGGAGACATCTTCAAGGGGGTCCGTAGCTTGATGGAAGGTCCATCAAGCTACGGACCCCCTTGAAGATGTCTCCCGCAGTCGGAGACGAAACGTTGGGAATCACCACAGCATTCATCAACCGACCACGGCATAACAGCCCGGATAATTATAATGGACTGAAAATTCTTACCTCAATTATGTCGTCGGATGTTGTTGTTGTTGTGGTCTTCAGTCCTGAGACTGGTTTGATGCAGCTCTCCATGCTACTCTATCCTGTGCAAGCTTCTTCATCTCCCAGTATCTACTGCAACCTACATCCTTCTGAATCTGCTTAGTGTATTCATCTCTTGGTCTCCCTCTACGATTTTTGCCCTCCACACTGCCCTCCAATGCTAAATTTGTGATCCCTTGATGCCTCAAAACATGTCCTACCAACCGATCCCTTCTTCTAGTCAAGTTGTGCCACAAACTTCTCTTCTCCCCAATCCTATTCAATACCTCCTCATTAGTTACGTGATCTACCCACCTTATCTTCAGCATTCTTCTGTAGCACCACATTTCGAAAGCTTCTATTCTCTTCTTGTCCAAACTAGTTATCGTCTATGTTTCACTTCCATACATGGCTACACTCTATACAAATACTTTCAGAAACGACTTCCTGACACTTAAATCTATACTCGATGTTAACAAATTCCTCTTCTTGAGAAACGCTTTCCTTGCCATTGCCAGTCTACATTTTATATCCTCTCTACTTCGACCATCATCGGTTATTTTACTCCCTAAATAGCAAAACTCCTTTACTACTTTAAGTGTCTCATTTCCTAATCTAATTCCCTCAGCATCACCCGACTTAATTTGACTACATTCCATTATCCTCGTTTTGCTTTTGTTGATGTTCATCTTATATCCTCCTTTCAAGACACTGTCCATTCCTTTCAACTGCTCTTCCAAGTCCTTTGCTGTCTCTGACAGAATTACAATGTCATCGGCGAACCTCAAAGTTTTTACTTCTTCTCCATGAACTTTAATACCTACTCCGAATTTTTCTTTTGTTTCCTTTACGGCTTGCTCAATATACAGATTGAATAACATCGGGGAGAGGCTACAACCCTGTCTTACTCCTTTCCCAACCACTGCTTCCCTTTCATGCCCCTCGACTCTTTCGCCGGATAACGCGTATATATCTGCTGCTATAAGAAATTTATCTGGCACAGCTCAGTGCAATGCTGGCCACTAGATATCGTTATGTATAAAAAAAACTGATTTTTCTTTACGATAATTGGCATGACTATGGATAGGAGAATTTAGCAAAAACTTTAAATTCAGATGAGTGACTGTCAAAAGTTACCTTTATAGGAAAGATTATAATTGAAAAATATTTACATGTGACTTTGATACAACAATAGTACAAAATGAGTTGTTGCAAATTACCTATGCGCGCGGCAATAAATATCAATAATATTTGCTTTTACTACATCGCTCAGGCACCGCCATCGTTTTCTGCGACCGGCCTTGGTAATTCCATACAGGACACAAGTGCTCTCTGTGAGCTATACAACTAGACAACTGCTCTCTACGAGCGACCTGACCCAACCCCCGACTGCGTGCTGCCACTAGTACTGCTGCCGACCCTACTCTCTGGTCTGCGATTCTATTGTAGCTTACATATCGCAGGCAGCGCGAGAGCGCTCTATCGAAGTTACATCTGCTCGAGTGCGCTAGCAATAAATTCCTTAGTCATGGACCTCTTACAACAATCTACGCCAGCAGCCGTACCGTGCGTGTTGGAGAGCACCCTACACCACTACTGGTCATAAAATAATAAATAGTCAAACAAAAGAAAACATAGTCGGTCCACTGTTTGCTGCTTCTCTTGAAAAGTGATAACTGAACGACTACTATAACAGATCACCAATGCTCTCCTATTAATTCCAATTTTTTTTTAAAACTCTGCTCAAAAATCATGTTGTAATCAGTGACCAGCCATTATTTGGGCATTACGAAGAGTCGGTGCTGTAGGGTGAAAACTGCGGTTGAAGAACACTGTTTTTCGTGTTGATTTGTCTGTTTTTAAAGAGCTACAACCAGATAAAGGTATATTATGGAGACACAAGTGGCAGGTCAGATAATTTTTGTTTTTATTTTATTCTGTGGATGAATTGTTGGTACGTTTATAATTTATTACTGTATCCACAATTTCCGTCCTCTTTTTATAGTGTCATGGAAAAGGCAGACAAGTCTTTAATCTGTCAAAGCAAATGAAGAATTGTACTAAATTGCTACGTCATTTCGAAAAAATATTTCCCGACTAGGGTTGGTGCCGCTGTGGAACACATTAGATGTCCGGCAGCGCCAGAGAAAATCTATCGTCAGGTGGAGGCAACTCTTGCTCGTTGCGTGTAGACGCGTACCTTAAGCCACGACACACGGCAAGGACTTTATTGTCACACTAATGCTGTACCAAATCTTACAACGTGTTTTCGTTGCTCTCTTCTGTTGCCATTGTTATTAAAAGAGCACTTATCGATTTTTTCACTTCGTGTAATCAGGGAAAATATCAAACCAATGCAAATATCACAATTAGAAATTACTCCTCTTTTTAAAAATGGTAAATCTAAAAACTAAAAATTTAGCGCTACTGCTGTGGATTAGTGATATTTCGAATTTTTACTCAGTTATTAGTAAAAAATGATAAACACCTGTTATAACCGAAACCAAACAGATGCCGAAATGCACTGGTTATTCAGAACTAAATACAGTTAAGGTATTGGTTTTAACTGTCCTGTTTTTTCTATCCCTAGTGGAAACTATGTCCAACATCTGAAGCATTAAGGCCACCATCTTAATTTTTTTCTATTTTTTATTAATCCACTCTCAAATCCTCTCGCAGCCCGCATCTCGTGGTCGTGCGGTAGCGTTCTCGCTTCCCACGCCCGGGTTCCCGGGTTCGATTCCCGGCGGGGTCAGGGATTTTCTCTACCTCGTGATGGCTGGGTGTTGTGTGCTGTCCTTAGGTTAGTTAGGTTTAAGTAGTTCTAAGTTTAGGGGACTGATGACCATAGATATTAAGTCCCATAGTGCTCAGAGGCATTTGAACCATTTTGAATCCTCTCGCACAGACGGTTGTATAACTGACGTCTGTATTGTGGACACTCCCGACTTTCTGACATGATCGCTGGACCCCACGCATATGATTCAGTTATGATGAAAACTCTGGCACCATATTACAGAACGGTTTGCCCCGCCAAATCACCCGATCGAAATCATACAGAAAATATTTATGACTGAAATAGCTGTACGTAGGCTATACGGCCTCCGATCGCCAAAGATTTGTTTTAGGACGATATGCTGTGCCTGAAAAAACTTTTAGACTCTCTTCCTTGGCCATTTCATGTCACGTATCATCGCTAGAGGAGCTGAAACACGGGATTTCCGTGATGCCTCCTTTAGGTGATTAATTTTGTGGTCGATGTGCTTATATAGTGAATCACTATAGTCGACAAAATCGTTTTGAGAGATTCAGCAGCTATATATAAAATTAAGATAATTCTCGTAGGTTGACCTGTCTCACTTGTACGCCTTTTAATTAGATTATATGTTTTAGTCGCTCCGGATTATCTTCAGATAACCCGCCTTTTGTGCTTAGAACACACACACACACACACACACACACACACACACACACACACACACACACACACACACACACACATATATATATATATATATATATATATATATATATATATATATGGGTTGCTGACACAACTACTTAGACCTGAATATGATATAGAGTGATCGAAAAGTGTAATGGAAGTAAAATATGTGCGACTAATATGGAAAAATAAATAATAACTAACGTAATTATACAGTGTATATTAACGTACGTGAAAATAGCGGCGGGACGCATCACTCAAGTCCATAGGTTTACAATTCAGAGTTGAACCATTATTAAGCTGCAATGGATTAAGTCTCGTTTTTTTCACCATCATGGACCGATTATTCCACTGGAAAGTCTGTCGTGTTAGGCACCGTTTCATGAAACTCAACTGTAAAAGGGATTGCCCACAGGAGTTACCTGTGTGTAATATTGTTACAAATTACGAAATCAGCTTAAGGGATGTAAACAGTGATGGTGTGCGCTCTCTCGGGCAGAGGGGATGAAACTCTACGTAATAACGTAGTTACTGGCGGACGCTATTTGTTGCAAATAGTAAAGACAAAATGTTAATCAGAAAACACGTTAATTTACAAAGGGGAAAAGTGGACCCAACAATTTTGCAGTTTCAGATTACTTTCCAAATTGCTGCACTGTGTGGCGCCCTTTAGCCGTCGCACGTAGCACGAGAATGAAACGACAAGCTAAGCCCATAATGTTCTGTCATTTCTCATACACGTTCAAAAGTTGTAACGACAGAGAAAGTATATGAAAGCCACAGCTATCCGGACAGCAGACCTGAAATATTACATGAAACCAATACCAGAAAAGAGAGTTGTACTTATACCGTATTACGGAAACAATAACCAGTTTATGTGTACCCTCCTGCTACCTATTTTCTTGGAGATCAGCGTGGATCCGTTATCGCTATGTTCCGAAGGATTTTATACAGCGAGGTGATGTGGGATGGCAATCTGGAGGTTTCCGATTAAAATCCACGTCCGCCAATGCAGATTAAGGTATCTTGTGACTTCCCCTAATCGCTTAAGGTGATTGCCGGCAAGGTAGTGTGAAAATTAGCTGCCGATTCACTTCCCCATTCTTCCGAAATCCGTGCTTGTGCGTCATCTCGCCGACGGAACATTAATTTTATCTTTCTTCCTTTGATTCAAAGGATTTAATTTTGACTCGAGCCGATAGCACAAAAACTGGCGACCAAGTACAAAGAGTAAGAACCTGATTAAAGTCTTCGTTTATAGTCGGAGGGATGATTAAGATCGCGACGATCAGCGCGTTAGAAGAGCTCTTGTCGTTGTATTTCTCTTAAGGGAAGAGCAGTATCGATTATAAGAGAGTTCTTAACTTACTGCAAACGAAGATTTCTATCTAATGTTATAATGATATGACGATCAGTAAGAGCATTTCAGATATGAGTAACTCCATTCCGCCTATCTATGAGGCAAAGGATTTTGAGGACTTGACGTATTGTTAATGGATTAACGCGACCTTCGTAAATGTATACATAATAATTTAGTGCGACACGATCGCTGAAAAACATTTTCCTCGCCCGCTTCTCTACCGTATCAGTACACACGCTGAATAACCTACAGTTGACACAGCCAATATTGAGGAAATGGGAAGTGCAATTGGCGTGCGGTTTTCACAGAATGAATTCGTAGTTAGTGGATCGTATTTTTAGCCGACCAACAGATTGTAATAGTACTTGATGCAGGGGACGTGTAGTTTGCGTGCAAACATGCAAATTTTTAGATCGAGCAATGCCTATTGAAGTTGGAAAACTAAACGCAAGGTAAATTATAATTTCAGTAGTGTTTTTAGCAGGATCCTAGTGCTAGTCGTTTACGAGGTATCGTTTTCCTTTTTTTTCCCACACCATCACTTGTTTTTGCCATTCAAACAGCGTAGTTGCTAGATGCAAAGTTGTTAGGTTTCCTTACAGCGTACTTGTGTGTTCCTTGAGAGTACTGCGACTTACTAGTGAGTTAGCGTGTGACAGTCCTAGAACTTGGTCGTGAATGAACGATGGCATTTACCAATGCAGAAAAAGCCGACATGCTGTGATGCAACAAAATAAAACTGATATTATTCAATTGAAAAGTTGGAGTTTGAGATTTCGCTTACTGTTTTATCAATCACAATTGGCGTAAGAATCATGGATTGACCATTGTCATAAAATATTGCATTGTGAATTGTGAATAGTTTTTACTTGCAGTTTCGCGTGGCTTGAGACAGTCACAACTAGCGTGCTATTGATTAAGAAATTGCGTTATCGTCTTTCTAATTACTTCATGATCGTAGATACGATCATACCCGGTTGTGAAGTTATTGTTATGAGAAAACAATTTCCTAAGGGACCAGAAAGTTCTTAAGGGCGCATAAACAACTGAATCTAATTGTAAAAACAACATTAGTCCAAAAAAGTGAATTTTTCAGGAGAAGCAAAAAACCGTATACAGGCTAAATAATGGACAGAAGGATAAATCCATTAATTTTAATATTGACTGTGTATGTTAGGTAAGCTTTAACAATAAAACAAAGTACTTTAAATGTAATAACTTTGCATGAACGATTTTTTTAATTGTACGGACGTACGTTGTTATTGCAGGATGAACATTTTGGACTGACATTTTCACATCAACATTTGTTTATGTTTTCAAAAATTACTTTATTGTATAAATTTAATATACAATATTACTTGTACATTGTCTAATATTGTTTTACAGAGAAATTGAAAAATATTGTTAATGTATGCACACACTGTATGGAAAGAATAAAGATATGACGATGTAAATCGTGACATTAGGAATTAAATTTCTTATTTCACTTAACAGGACAACGAAGGATTAACACTACACTATACAGGTTATTTTATACCAAAAATGTATTATGAATCATCTTCAGGAGTGTCCACAGAAGGCCACTCAGTCAATTCCAGATAAAAGGCTTTGTGCTCATCAGGAATATATTGCATTAATTGTCCCACATGTTTCAATTTTTTGACATCGTTTGCAACTTTGTTATTATATGCAATTTCTGCAATTTCTGTCTGTCATGAATGTCGCATTGAAAAGCGGTGTTTTACGAGACCATCAATATGATTGTAACAGTCAACTTTACCTGGAAGCATTTCACTATGATGGAAGCTCATAAATGAGGACACTGTGAATTTCACTTTATTGCCTTTGTCCACATTCGTCCCATAACTGTCGTCAGACAAACAGGATCGCTTATAAAATTTGGGCCAACATTTTTTGTAACCCAAAATCTCTTCCGAGGTAACAAGCTTTACATTAATATTTTGTTTTTTGGATGATGTCACCATACATTGAACATACTCATACAAAGAATATATTCTGTCTTTTCTTCTTATCACCCTCTTTATGGAAGCAAATGTACGATCACATGGTAAAAATGAATGGCCACGCACAGGAAAATACTGGAATACATCTTTGAATCTGCCAGAACTTACAAGGCAGTTCATTACCCTAACCACTATGTTGTTCTTATTTTGCGCAGGACACCCGTCCGAGAACAGGTGTAATTCAGTAACACTATCAGGTATATCTGTGTTGATGTAATCAACCAAAAACGAGCATACTTCGTTAGGTCCTTTGTGGGCAGTACCTTCGTGGTACATATGTACCTTGGATTTGTTGCTCTTTAGGTCTGTAATACAGAAAGCATTAACGTTAATTTGCCGTAAATAAAAAGCTTCCTGTACTGGGAGCTTAGGCAACTGCAAATTTTGCATATCATCGAAACACAATGCTACCACATGCTCATTTTCTGCACACTTCTCCTTAACAGCATCCATCTTTAAATAGAATTTTTTGCTTCTTCTTTTATGTACCATGAGTTCCGCTACAGCCACACGCTTTGCAGTATCGTTCAATGATGGACTCTTAATCTTCACTAAAAGTGACTCACAAGAGCAGCAAGTATCGATTTGCGGCCGCCCAAAGCGTAAGTTAAAACGCTCATTGAAAACCCTTAAATAAATTCCATAGGACACTCTGGTATGAGGATATTACTTCATGAACAGTTCGTACATACTTTTTACAGATAATTCAGGATTTAAGTAATACATTTCTTTGCTTGAATAATGTGAGATTTTCGTAGGGAATGTTTTAATATGCTCCTCAATTATCGATAGAACTTCCTGTGGTGTTGCATTGGTTGAAGCAATACATCCTCTACTATCACATGGGCGAACATTATTTTTCCCTCAGTTACAAATTCGTCGCACACGTTCATTTGTAATGCCAAAAAGGCTACAAAATGCCTTTTTGCACACTTCGACCCGCCCAGCATCTCCAGTTACCACGTGATATCGATAATTTAGTGCTCTTGGCTTAGGCTGGCCATCACTTTTCTGGGGTCTTCCGCGTACCACGTCTTCTTTTTCGATCAGCCCTGCAAGGTAACCATCTTGTGTGTTCTTACTCTCAAAATAGTGAAATTTATTGAATATATCTATCTGTTCATGTTCAGAGATCCTCTTGAAACATAGTTTCTTACATCTGAAACATATTAATACACGAATACCAATGTCAGGAATTGTAAAAGAGTTGCAAAAAAATTATTTACGTAAAATCAGTTATTTTTTATTGATAGAGTAAATTATCCATATGATATTTACGTACCATAAAACTTAGAACAGATGGGAACCTCTAAGAAGTAAAAAATACACCGACAGGAGATTAATTCACATAGCCTTTGAACTCACCAACAGTCAGGTCCTATTTTTACAGCATTAATTTCTCTTCCACTGTGATTCATGTAACCAATTCCCTTCGTTCTGGCAGCTTTTATGACATTTCTTTTATATAGTTCCGGTTGCGCACCTCTCTTCTTCGACATTGTGCATAGATAATCCAAAGAAACGTGTTCTATAAACAAAACTAAACGGCAATGTATACGCAGCTGCTACAACAATGCACACAGGTAATAAGATCACAGGCGTCAGATATGCTGCCATCTGGCATGCATTCTATTCACTACATGGAAAAAGATCCGAGTATGATCGTTTGGTGCTGCCATCTGCCATTTCTTGCAATAATAACATAAGTCCTGGACTCATGTTGTTACTGCAAAGAACACGAAAAACTGTATGCCTGTAAAAGCATTAAATTGTGTAGGACAAGTGTGATTTTTGCATAGATGCTGCATCTACGTATCCTGAAGGCTTCTCTGCATATATCTAATTTTTGCCAAAAAGTGAACATGTGTTGTTTTTACAATTACCTATTCAACTGTAACATCACACAAAAGGGGAATTCTATATTAAAGCTGATGCAAGAAGACCGATCAAACAGTTTTCTTTTTGTCAATGTAACACGCACATTGGACTCCTGATCTTGGTGTGTGTAATCTTAGCAAAATGCATAATTAAAATGAAAATAGTACTGAGGAGATGATAGGAATGAGCACTGCTAAATGATTCAGTATATTTATTATATATATAGAACAAATATTTATTATAACAAAAACATATATCGTACCTTAAGCTTAGTACTACAATGACGGTAGATTTTTATGTCCGTTTCATGTCCATTGAGCGCTCTTTTATATAGTCATTGTCCTCTTTGAGTCGCTCTTGCGTCGTCACGATAGGTTATAAGAGTTCTTCTTTTTACACTTCACTCAAACTTTGACATAGCACGTTTTTATACATTTAGTATAAATTAGATCAGACTGCCACAAATCTGCGTCCGCCTTACTTAAGAAAAACAGTACAAGTATTTTTCGCTCAAGGCTTCATTTGTTCTCCAGCGAACAAAATAGTGAAGGATCGCATATCTATCCGTATTCTTCTGTTTATGTTGCCGCCAAAAGACGACGAATTACATTATTTAGGAAATTTCACCGTCGCTATGCGACGCCTTATTGTACATTAATCATTCTTTATAAACAAGTATTTGACTTCTGGCTGAAAGTATTAACTATTTGCTGTTTTAATGAAGCCAAAAATAGCGAACACCACAATGTCCATGGTGTATGGAGAGCATAGGAAGAATGCAATTCGGTCTTGTACGGCGTACGTGGCTAAACGTTCCAATAGACGTCTACCATCTTACTTATTTTTCAACGTCTTCAACTAGTTACGTGATAGTGTAACACCTAGACAACGTAACAGAACGAAACAAGAGACGACTGAAGAGGGGGAAATTAATGTTCTTGTTCTGTTGCTGTTGATCCGCACGTTAGCTTCCGTCCAGTCGCACCACGAAGTGGCATGGGTCAGGCATGTGTCCTACGCACTCTCCATTGACATAGGTTTTCACCGTGTCACATCTCTCTCCATCAAGAGCTGCATGCAAACGATTATGGCCGGCCGGAGTGGCCGTGCGGTTCTGGGCGCTACAGTCTGGAACCAAGCGACCGCTACTGTCGCAGGTTCGAATCCTGCCTCAGACACGGATGTGTGTAATGTCCTTAGGTTAGTTAGGTCCTAGGCGACTGATGACCTCAGAAGTTAAGTCGCATAGTGCTCAGAGCCATTTGAACCATTTGAAACGATTATGAGAACTGCGTTAACTTCTGTACATGCGCATTAAGACAAAATACTATAGATGTATCACGTATCTTACTTAGTGATGAAGCCACCTCCACTAATCATTGCCAGGTAAACCACCGCTAAGCACTGTTGGTCTGTTGACAATCTCAGCTGGCTTTGTCAGTGGAGTGTAAACGTGCGGTATTGGATGGTGAACCATCAGCTCATAGGGCCGTGTTTCATAGACTGAACACTGAATATCCATTAGTATCGCTGCCACATAACGGACCATCTTCCACGAATGCAAGAGGACATTCCTCTATAGATTAGGAGTGGTACCAACGTGATGGTTGCCCAGCCCACAGTGTATGAAGTGCTACAGCATGTCTTACTTGAGTATTACTCTTACTTGAGTATTGCTCATCAGTGTGGGATCCGTACCAAGTCGGATTGACAGAGGAGATAGAGAAGATCCAAAGAAGAGCGGCGCGTTTCGTCACAGGGTTATTTGGTAAGCGTGATAGCGTTACGGAGTACGGAGATGTTCAGCAAATTCAAGTGGCAGACTGTGCAAGAGAAGCGCTCTGCATCACGGTGTAGCTTGCTATCCAGATTTCGAGAGGGTGTGTTTCTGGATGAGGTATCGAATATATTGCTTCCCCCTACCTATACCTCCCGAGGAGATCATGAATGTAAAATTAGAGAGATTCGAGCGCGCACTGAGGCTTTCCGGCACGTTAAGTGCCCTCTGCCAAACACGGTTGGGTGGCTTGCGGAGTATCAATGTAGATGTAGATGTTTCCAAATCGTTGTACTGGAGGCAGGGGACGTGTTTGTTTGCCGGCACGTTCCCCGGGTTCGACTACTGTTGACTTTTTCTCCTTGGGGAGGAATGACTAACAATACGAACCCGTGATTACCAATCCATTCTATGAAAGCCGCACATCAATAGCACTTTCCATTTCCGCAATACGTACGCCGCAAATAGCAAATTGCAGTATTTACATTTTATTACTACTGTATGACTGTGTGATATAATTTCATTAAGGTATATTAGACTTCATAAAGTTCAAAGAGCATATCTGTATAAATTAAGTAAGCTTTTCAGTACAATAATTTTACCTGAAGGTGGTTACTTCTTTCCGAAACCCTTAACGTGAATACTGCATATATTTAGGTGACTGTTACCTAAGAAATTACTACACAAAATATCTCTGCTGTTTTTTTGTTTTGCTTCCTGAAAGCCCGTTTCATCAATTGTCAAAGCAGGAACCCTATATAATTGCGCTTTTACCATCCTTGCCTCTTCCCCTTCTAACCTCTTTGGTATTTATGTTTGTTCCATCACTCATTTGTCGAATCTCTACTACGGCGTCGTAGTTCACTATGACACAAACAGCGGAATCAGTACATTTTGAGCTACCCGTAGGTCTGTGTGTAGGGTAGGTGAATAGCGTTTGCTTATTTGATCGTGTTAGTACTTCTTATGCACATATTGAGCGAACATGATAAGAAAAGTATAAGATTTTCTTTCACTCTGTTTTATTCATAAGCTTTTTAGTGATTTGTCTTTTAGGCACATCTCAAATCATCTCACTGAAATCATTCTGCAATAGTAATACAAGAGTAGGTATAGTAGTAAGTACTTGCAAAACGTAAGGACGTAAGTAACTTTGACGTGGTGTGTAACTGCAGAGTAACGTAACTTGGTGAAACTAGTACCATACACAAAAAAATGCTACAATATACTAATTGTAAGAGATAAGGAGTGAGAATTACAGAAATAATACGCATACTGTGCAACATGACCGCCGCTGACTGTACTCTAGGTAAGGATTTCATGTAGCAGGCGCGTTTCATTCCTCGACCAGTGCGGATAGAAACCGCCGGGGTCGTTGGTGCAGTTGTGTGTGGTGCAATGCGTCTACCCAAAAGAATCCCACACGTTCCCGACAGTGTTACGGGTGCGGAAGAGCTCCTCCATTGTCACTGTTCGATACTGTTTCACATAGTCATCCATATAAATGAAATCATGGCCGAATGCACCATTGAATAGACTCACACGCAGGAAGTGTACAGGGTTACAATAACATCGAGCGATTAGTATATCACGTTCAAAGATATGGAGATCAGTAGGTCCACGTAACAGTATGCATCCCCTCAAAACACGTGAGCCACAAAAGCGGCCATGTTTGATGATATTCCAGAGTACATTACGTGTTTCCCTCTCTCAAGACTTCAGGGTACGTCTACTATAGTGGCGAAGCGTACATTAAGGCTCTAAGGTTGAGCTTACCCAAAAAATTCCAAAATAATTAGTCCAAACTGAATTTAATACCATCTGATGACGAACCATCGTAAATAATTTCAAATAATTTAGATTTGACCTTCGTACATGGAACCGCCAGCATACTGCATCATTCCTCTAACGTTGCAACAAATACCGTTGCACCACGGAATTCCGTGTTTGCATCGAGCATGTGCAGTAAGCCTGTTTCCTTCACGTGGTAGGCTGGTGTTTCTGCAGTGTGAATATAGTTTTTTGAAAGCTGACGTTTGACTTGTTTCTACTTCTCGCCAGCAGCTGAATACACGCCTAATTGGAATTACAAGTTATTCAACGGTTCCCTAACACGTAGCGCTACTACGCTTCATCTAGCAAGCTAGCAGGAAGCCGGGCAGAATGAGAAACCATTAACTCTTAATTTAAGTGTTTATTTCAAACACAAAGGACAAGAAGACATTAATATTTCGCAGAAAATAAATGTCGGTGGATCATTGAATGTTGTTTCCAGATGACAGGAAATAACCTTTGTATTTTCATTGTTCCTCGGATTAAAATTTAGTAGCCTCACTTATTTCAAACATTGGTAGTTTTGTGACGTGACTGTAGGTTTTCTTATCAATAGTACTAATCGTGTTTATGGTGAAACCTGGATCATGAATTTTGTAGTTAAATTGTAGTAAGTAGTATTAGTGGTTAAGTAATTTGTGACACGTATCTTGGTATTCATTGTCAAGTGTGAGGTGTCATCGTCAATTTGACTTGTCATTGCGTTGTCGGAAGGAAGACTGTAAGTTGTCCAATATTTAAATCATTATTGTGTAACGCATGGTATTGCTGATTACCTCAAACTTCAACTGACGCGTTTATTTCATCACAACATCAACTGAATTTTTAAATTGAGACCCCCACAGTCTTCTCTCGTCTCTCTTTGGACGACAAGCTGCTTGAGAAAGAACGAAAGCCGACGCCAAGTCTGTCTGTTAAAAAATCTTATCGGAAATTTGTATGGCGTTTCCAAACACAATGGTACAATTCAGACCGTGGTTAAGTGGCCCGTTGTAACAAACAAACTTTTTTCCTTTTACTTTGTACCATTTGGAATGGGTAACGACAATTTTGAATTGGGTAAGTGGGGACCATGGAAGAATCCTGGAGATACTACAAGGAATCAGGTAGATTGTATAATGGTAAGACAGAGATTTAGGAACCAGGTTTTAAATTGTAAGACATTTCCAGGGGCAGATGTGGACTCTGACCAAAATCTATTGGTTATGAACTGTAGATTAAAACTGAAGAAACTGCAAAAAGGTGGGAATTTAAATAGATGGGACCTGGATAAACTGAAAGAACCAGAGGTTGTACACAGTTTCAGAGAGAGCATAATCGAACAATTGACAGGAATGGTGGAAAGAAGTACAGTAGAAGAAGAATGGGTAGCTCTGAAGGATGAAGTAGTGAAGACAGCAGAGGATAAAGTAGGTAAAAAGACGAGGGCTTGTAGAAATGCTTGGGTAACAGAAGAAATATTGAACTTAATTGACGAGAGGAGAAAATACAAAAATGCAGTAAATGAAGCAGGCAAAAAGGAATATAGACGTCTCAAATATGAGATCGACAGGAAGTGCAAAATGGCTAAGCAGGGACGGCTAGAGGACAAATGTAAGGATGTAGAGGCTTATCTCACTAGGGGTAAGATAGATACTGCCTACAGGAAAATTAAAGAGACCTATGGAGAAAAGAAAACAACTTGTATGATTTTCAAGAGCTCAGATGGAAACCCAGTTCTAAGCAAAGAAGGGAAAGCAGAAAGGTGGAAGGAGTATATAGAGGGTCTATACAAGGGCGATGTACTTGAGGACAATATTATGGAAATGAAAGAGGATGTAGATGAAGATGAAATGGGAGATACGATACTGCGTGAAGAGTTTGACAGAGCACTGAAAGACCTGAGTCGAAACAAGGCCCTGGGAGTAGACAACATTCGATTAGAACTACTCATGGCCTTGGGAGAGCCAGTCCTGACAAAACTCCAGCATCTGGTGAGCAAGATGTATGAGACAGGCGAAATACCCTCAGACTTCAAGAAGAATATAATTATTCCAATCCCAAAGGAAGCAGGCGTTCACAGATGTGAAAATAACCGAACTATCAGTTTAATAAGTCACAGCTGCAAATACTAACGCGAATTCTTTACAGACGAATGGAAAAACTGGTAGAAGCCGACCTCGGGGAAGATGAGTTTGGATTCCGTAGAAATATTGGAACACGTGAGGCAATTCTGACCTTACGACTCATCTTCGAAGAAAGATTAAGGAAAGGCAAACATGCGTTTCTAGCATTTGGAGACTTAGAGAAAGCTTTTGACAAAGTTGACTGGAATACTCTATTTCCAATTCCAAAGGTGGCAGAGGTAAAATACAGGGAGCGAAAGGCTATTTACAATTTGTTCAGGAAGGAGATGGCAGTTATAAGAATCGATTGGCATGAAAGGGAAGCATTGGCTGGGAAGGGAGTGAGACAGGGTTGTAGCTTCTCCCCGATGTTATTCAATCTGTGTATTGAGCAAGCAGTAAAGGAAACAAAACAAAATCTCGGAGTAGATATTGAAGTCCATGGAGAAGAAATAAAAATTTGAGGTTCGCCGATGACATTGTAATTCTATCAGAGACAGCAAAGGACTTGGAAGAGCAGTTGAACGGAATGGACAGTGTCTTGAAAGGAGGATACAAGATGAACATCAACAAAAGCAAAACGAGGATAATGGAATGTAGTCGAATTAAGTTGGGTGAAGCTGAGGGAACTAGATTAGGAAATGAGACACTTAAAGTAGTAAAGGAGTTTTGCTATTTGGGGAGCAAAATAACTGATGATGGTCGAAGTAGAGAGGATATAAAATGTAGACTGGCCATGGCAAGGAAAGCGTTTCTGAAGAAGAGAAGTTTGTTAACATCGAGTATAGATTTAAGTGTCAGGAAGTCGTTTCTGAATGTATTTGTATGGAGTGTAGCCATGTATGGAAGTGAAACATGGACGATAAATAGTTTCGACAAGAAGAGAATAGAAGCTTTCGAAATGTGGTGCTACAGAAGAATGCTGAAGGTTACATGGGTAGATCACGTAACTAATGATGAAGTATCGAATAGAATTGGTGAGAAGAGGAGTATGTGGCACAACTTGACAAAAAGAAGGGACCGGTTAGTAGCACATGTCTGAGGCATCAAGGGATCACAAATTTAGCGTTGGAGGGCTGAATGGAGGGTAAAAATCGTAGAGGGAGCCCGAGAGATGAATACAGTAAGCAGATTCAGAAGGATGTGCGTTGCAGTAAGTACTGGGAGATGAAGAAGCTTGCACAGGATAGGGTAGCATGGAGAGCAGCATCAAACCAGTCTCAGGACTGAAGAGTTCAACAACAACAACAACAAGTGGGGAGCACGCAAAGATAACCTTGAAAGATTCCTTTCGAAAACTAAAGTGCAAGAATGTTCCATTTCACATATAACAGTAGCTGTTAATTTCAATCCGCTTCGTACAGTAAGATCTGATCATGCTGTTTCCGAAGCAACGTGCCTGGAAGCTCTGAAACATAACGCGAAGATTGATCTAAATGGAAATCTAATGAACGGACTTATTTTGACTATGTGCGTTTTAGAAGGCAAGAGTTAGCTCTTTAAGATCATGAAGAATCTGAGGTGTCGGTATATAAAGGAAATTGTTAAGAACTTTTCGATTTCTTGGCGGAAGAAGAACCGTACATGAAGGGTCATTTAGCAACCGATGGAGTATTGAAAGGCAATCCCTTGACACACAAAATAAATGAATGGCTTGTACTACGGATGTTGTTAAAGAACATATTTGATGTTAAGTTAAAAACAGTCGTTTTATATCAGCATAAGCCTACGATACAACGGATGTTTCAACTATAAGTCAAATCAGTGTAATTTTTCGTTTTGCAAATAACGAATCATGAAATACATTAGAAACATTCGGAGAGCTTTGTGATGCATCGAAAGACCGATATTCACAAGGCACTGCCACTGTTTTGTCGCAAGTGCTAATCAGATGGAATATTGCCAAAAACACATTAGTAACGCAAACATACGATGGCTGCAGTTCAATGGCAACGAAAATTATGGTACCCACTCTACTGTGAAACTAGCATCTCCCCGAGCTCTCTTTATCCATTGCTATGCACGTCAGTTAAACCATCCTCCTCTATGCTTGTAAAATAATTAAGCAGGTAAAAATTGTGTGACATGTGTATGAGGATTTATTTATTTTTTAGCCGTTCCACTAAAAGAAGTGTAGTTCTAAGGGAAAGTGGATTTAAACGACAAAGTCCTTGTGAAGCAAGATGGATTGTTTGTTCACGCTCTGTACAAACCATTAGTTTTCACTATACAGATCTGAGTGCAGCATTTAATGATGTGATAAACAGTGAAGCGCAGGATGATAATTCATTACATCAAGCAACTGGGCTATGTACTAGGCAGGATGATCAAACTTTTATCTTTCTACTGCAGTTGTACAATTTCATTTCGCAGCAAGCATGTACCTTGTTTGACATCTTGCAAATTATAACTATTAAAAGTGTGGTCGTAAGACGCTGTAAGCTCTAAATTGAAAACTGCATTATGGCTACTAAGAGACTAATTTGTGAGGGAATTATTCTGAAATGTGTTGAGGAAGCTAAGAGCCTTATAAATTAATGGAGGGAGTCTGAAATTAATTTCAACGAAACAGAATCAAGCAGTCAGAAACGGAGAAAGCTAGCATTCCAAATAATTGACATAGTGGTAGTAAACATGGAAACTAGACACAAGGACTTTCATGAAAAGTTCTCAGGTTATAGTTGGGCAAAATATTACCGATACGTTACATTGAAGAACTTCTTAAAATACCTGAAAGAGAAACTTACGTTTACTTATAACACTGAGGACAAAAGTCTACAGCCTCAGGACCTCCTTAAATCCAGTATAAACAATGGATCACAAAATGTGTTCTGTGAATGGGTGAAACTACTGTCGCTGATTCTTGAAATTCCAGCAACTATCGAGTCTTCCGAAAGATGCATTATTACGTTAAAACGCGTTGGAACCTACCTTCGCAGTACAATGATAAATGACAGACTGTTAAACTTGGTGATTTGGGATACAGAGGAGTAAAATGTGAAATCTCCAACCAAACGACAGGAGTAAAATGTGAAATCTCCAACCAAACGACCGGAGTGCGTATCTCGTATTATCGATGTACCGCCCAGAAAAAGGACAGGAGGACAGAACCAATTTAAAACAAGATGTAACGTTGAGTTACTACGAATTATATTTTATTAATGTGTAGCTGTTTAGTATTTCTGTGCATTTATTTAGAAGAATGTCTGTAGTACTTTTGTAGCAGAAATCTGTAACTAAGGTACTTTAGCAGTTTACATTATTGCATTCCATTCCCTTCATTTTTTCTTGCAGATCTTCATCGTATTAGGACACTGAGTAGGCCGGCTGAGGTCAGGTATTAGGAAACAGAATATCTCAGGTGCGTTCGGGCACTTAACTGAAAGGTAACTGACCAAAGGGCGCTAAGTATGTACGATCGTTAGTGTCTGGCCCGCATCTCGTGGTCTTGCGGTAGCGTTCTCGCTTCCCACGCCCGGGTTCCCGGGTTCGATTCCCGGCGGGGTCAGTGATTTTCTCTGCCTCGTGATGACTGGGTGTTGTGTGCTGTCCTTAGGCTAGTTACGTTTAAGTAGTTCCAAGTTCTAGGGGACTGATGACCATAGATGTTAAGTCCCATAGTGTTCAGAGCCATTTTTGTTAGTGTCTGAACCATTTTCCGCCACTGTCGCTTATGTTAGCTGGTAATATGTAGAGAAAGTAGCATAAATGATTAAAGGATAAAGTAAAAACTTTAATGAATATCGGAGTCAACACATGGTATTGAGTTCTCTGTCTTTCCCCGACTAAGCCTATCTCACGAGATAAAAGAGCCAAGGAGAAAAAAAACAAAGGAGCAAGGGACGTCGTCATGCTTACTACATATTTAGCGCTATGAATCACGGTTTTATGCTTATTGTACGTATGGAATCTAAAATTTTACAAACTTTCACCATTCACACACGTGAAACGGTCAGTGCATAGAGTGATCAAAAATGTGTTCTATCTATACATAATTGACTAATAAAGTTATGAAATATTTCTGTTTGTTCAACGTCGATAACGTCGAACTTTCTTTTCTTTTTTTTGTGAAAGTTAAACAAAAGTACGCCGTCAAGGATAGAAGGAAGGTTGCCACATCATAGTGCGCGGATGAGTGACTGAAGCGGGCGTCTATTGTTGCCAGGGGATGACAGGTCTGTGGCTCCCTGGCAGCTGGGGGTGTGGGGGGCTTGAACAGTCGCCGAGCAAGACAGCTGCCGGTCACTGCACAGGTCGGCAGGCGCATGTTTCTTCAAACCACTCGCCAAGGCGCACATGAAACATTTACAGGGGCTATAACGGTTTTTCTTTGAAACTTGACACACGATGCTGTAATAAAATTGATCAGCATATTCATTTCACAAATAAACTGTAATTTACACTTGTATGACCAGAATCCGTGAGGAGCTAATAGTTTTCCACTGGACATAAATTGGTAACACTGTTTGCTGGATGCGAAACGTATCCTGTTTACAAATAACACTGTCTTTCCCATATATTTAACACATGAAACATTCCGTTACTTGGAAGCAACTTACATGTTCGTCACTGGCAATAAAGCAAATGTCAGTGCAGTGATTCACATTTAATGCAGTCACATGCAGTTTCGTTTACAATATTCGCTTCGACAACTGTATTTTACGCTGTATTATTGACACCCTTGCTTTAGCAGGAAGTTAGATCGTTCCTGTGACTCGCAACGGTACCACGTGTTTTTTATTAAGTGCGAATCTTTATCACCAGCTGGAGGATATACAGAAGACGGGGATTGTCCGGGGATTCATCACTCGTTTGAACTTTTCTACAGTTCATCAGAGGTGAGTATACCGGCACTCTGCACTTTCAAATGTCCTTTTAAATTCTGCTTGCGTGCACCACGTAGCATCTTCACTGGCGTAAGCGTCCCACACACTGCTTGTTCCGTTCGTACGTCGAAAGAACGCTCGATTGACAGGGTGATTGTAATTGAACTTTCAAAACGCTGTGGAAATAACACCACTGTTTAGAATGACGTCAAATTGCTACGGATTATTCTCGGAGAAGGTGGAAAAGTTGTGGCAGAAGAAAATAAATAGTGTGAAAGTTGATAAATAGATAGCACTGCCTGTGTCAGAATACGTAAATGAAAGCACCTGTAATGTGCATGGCCCACTGAAGTAGGTATAAACATGCCAAGTCGACGGCCTTTCCTCCTTTCGTGCCTGCGATGTTCGCCTGGCTATCTTAATGCAGGATCGCACTCTGCTTGTAAAGCTGTATTACAAGAATGATGACCGTGCACACGTCGTTCTGCAGAAGTTCCGTACATTTTATGGTCCAAAGAAAGGCATTGGTCTTATTCGAAAATCCGGAAAGGCGGGTTCTTTTGTTGTGCAATGTGATAGGGGGAGGAAAAGAATTGCACCGACGTCGGTGGAAGTAGCGGCCACAGAAATGCAGAAGGACACGAATAGTGTAGTGCAAATGTGTAATGCACGGAGAATTTCCCGATCATTGGACATACCCGTGAGGACGCTGCGTAAAATCCTACGTAACGTCCTTCTTCGCTATCCATTCCAAATTACCCATGAGCAAGAGTTGCTTCCTGTTGACCTGCTAGCAAAAGAGACATTCTTTTAGAATTTCTTGCTCGTATGGAAGTGGACAATGATTGCCTGTGGAAGATTGTGTGGACATATGAAGCCCACTTCCATCTGACAGGGTACGTCAATACACTGAATTGTCGGATGTGGGCAACGGAAAATCCACAAGCAGATCAACTTGTACCACTTCATCCTGAAAAAGTCGCTCTGTGGTGCGTGTTTATGGCATCATTTATCATATTGCCATATTTTAGAAGAGACAGGTGCTTGCGATCCTGTTACCTGTACCGTCTCTGGAAAGCACTATGAGTGTCTTTTGTGCAACCTTGTCGTTCCACCTCTCCAAGAGCACGGATGTGTGGATGGGGTCATTTTTATGCAAAATGGCGCACCTCCGCACGTTGCAATTGCAGTTAAGGAGCTGCTGAAGTGCCATTTAGGAAATACTAATATTATCAGCCGCCATTTCCCTATAGCCTGGCCATCCCTATCGCCGCATCTTAACACGTGTGACTTCCGCCTGTGGGACTATCTGAAAGATGTGTTCAGTGTTCCGATTGCAAACTTAGCGGCATTGAAGGCATGCATTGTACAACACATTCTGAACATGACCCAGAAACACTTCGATCAGTTGTGGAACATCCTCTTTCTCGATTTCAACTTGTTGCAGAAAACGGTGGACAGCATATTGAACATGTTTTTCCCCAGCCACACGGAAATTAATAATCCGATTTGGTTTTGATTGATGCTTCTTGTGCGGTTTTTGGCCTCAGGATGATTAATAACCGGTGTTACTGATGCTTTTTTGTACGGTTTTGGGCCTCTGGACAATAAGAAACAGATATTTCCCATCCAATGTGATATGACCTTTGAGTCGTGCATGGCTCGCCGTCTGACCATTTGGCATTTTACACCCTGTTTTAACGTATTTCCATCTCTGCACGTTGATTTAAATTACTGGCGTTAGTGAGATGCTGTCTTGCCTGAGAGTCATCGGCGCTAGTAGCTCGTATGGATATATCACATCTGATCGGTTGCTATTACTTCCCGGTTGTCATCTGTCGTGGAGTCAGTCGGAAAGTGTGAGCAGGAGAGTTGACGGCGGCAGTTTGGGTCGTGAGTTGGGTCCTGGCAGTCACTTGCAACGCGTCTGGAGCGCAGGCCGGGCCAGGTAGTCGCCGGCTTGCAGCAGCAGTGAGCCCTGCGTGGTCATCGCCCGTCCGACCGTTGTCGCCACGCGTCACTTAAGCTAGGCCTGACTTTTGGTGGATTGTTTCAGTCGTTTGGTCGGAGGACATCTCTGTGTGGCGTATTCGACTGGGCCCGCTGGCAGTCTGCGCAGTGTCACAATCTGTCTTTAGCTGTCCGATTGGTACGAGCATCGTCGCTCGCCGACCCCTGACGTGAAGGCTGAGAGTTACGTAGTTGGTTCCGGCGTTGTTGTTGTGGAGGTTTTGCTATGAGCAACTACGAGTGAAGTGAAACTTCCTGGCAGATTAAAACTGTGTGCCCGACTGAGACTCGAACTCGGAACCTTTTCCTTTCGCGGGCAAGTGCTCTACCATCTGAGCTACCGAAGCACGACTCACGCCCGGTCCTCACAGCTTTACTTCGGCCAGTATCTCGTCTCCTACCTTCCAAACTTTACAGAAGCTCTCCTGCGAACACTCCGCTGCAGAGTGAAAATTTCATTCTGGAAACAACCCCCAGGCTGTGGCTAAGCCATGTCTCCGCAGTATCCTTTCTTTCAGGAGTGCTAGTTCTGCAAGGTATGCAGGACAGCTTCTGTAAAGTTTGGAAGGTAGGAGACGAGATACTGGCAGAAGTAAAGCTGTGAGGACCGGGCGTGAGTCGTGCTTCGGTAGCTCAGATGGTAGAGCACTTGTCCGCGAAAGGCAAAGGTCCCGAGTTCGAGTCTCGGTCGGGCACTCAGTTTTAATCTGCCAGGAAGTTCCATATCAGCGCACACTCCGCTGCAGAGTGAAAATTTCATTCTGGAAACGAGTGAAGTGTTCGAAATAGCCGCCGTCAGGTGGAATTGATCAAATTAATTTACCCGTAGTCAAGTGCACCAGCGGAATTTTCTGCCTTGTGGCCGTTAATGTTCTCGTTTCCTGCCCTGGCCGCTAAGGTACATTAAGGCAGTGTTCATTTACGGTGAAGTTAACCGTATTATCTTGTTTCGTAGTTAAGTGAACCAGTGGAATTTTCTGCTTGATGACCATTAGTGTTCTGGTTACCTGCTATGGCCGCTCAAGTAGTTTTTAGACATTGCCTTTTCCTCACATGTTGTTGCTGCCCAACACGGTGTGTAGTTTTGGCAGCTCAGTTCACTTACGCGTTATTTTGGGGATAGTGATAGTTGTAATTTTTTTGGGGCCCCGAATTCTCGTGTACTTCGTCGTGGAAAGCAAGCGGTTGGTCGGTCGGTCAGTGACTGTCCCTTGGTTGGGTTCGCAGGAATTAATCGTAGTTGGAGTCACCACCTGTCACGCCTAAGTGAACGATGGCGTACCTATCCACTGGAGACTCCTGAGTGCCGTTCTCTTAATTATCCTTTTGGCAGTGTTAATTATCGCCTTCTGCTCTTGAATGGTTATCGTAATTTCCTCTGCAATATTTTACAAGTAATTATGGGACTTCCGCCGTTGGTGTCACAAAAAGGAAATTTTTAAACTTAATGTATTGTCTTACCGATTGTTGCAATATATATTGCCTTAATTTGCAGAATATAACTTTGCGGCATTCAGCCATCTTATTGCGTTTGTTTATTTCTTTCTGTGGACCTTGTGGCTCATCAGCCCTGTTAGCATCTTAAAACATTGTGGCCTTGTGATTTCAGTAATCATCACAGTATATTCGCAATTTTGAAGATTTAATCCGGTGGCCTTCACCTGCTCCGCATGCTGATCTCATGTATACGATTTATCTTATTCGTAAATTTAACTGTGTGTCATGTGTTTTCAAAATTGAATTTATTCTGAAGCATCTGTTTGGAGGCCTTCAGCCACGAAGAAAATTTAATTCTTTCAAAATTGTATTTGTGAACGAAATGATAATAATTTTCAATAGTAAAATTAATCCAACCGCAACTCCCTTGGCCCTTTCCACAATCCTAATTACCTGTTAGCCCTGTGTGATTTAGGTTGCGTTTCAACCCTGCCGTGGTGGAAGCGCTTTTGTAACTAACAGCTTCACACCTGTACACTGAGTAGTAGAGTATGTTTAACATCAGACGTACGCCTTAGGCATTGTTGTATGATTCATTTGTCATTCGTAGTCGACCACAATTAAATTACGATGCTTACAGCGTCATCTGTTTCTGTAATTCGTAACTATTTATTTTTCTTCTACCATACGTCTTCCCCCTTCTCCGATAATATTCCGCTGCAATTTGATGTCATTCTGTCCAGTGGTGTTATTTCTGCAGAAGTTTGAAAGTTTAGCTTTAATTACAATCACCCTGTACACACCCAAGTCCGATTCTAATAACTATACCAAGGAACTTATACAAATTCTCTTTCTCGATAGTCCCACGGATTGTACAACTTTCTTTTAAATACTTTACAGAAGTTTTTTGTATTACACATACAACAATGGCAGCCGCAATTCTCTTAGGGACTAAACAGTCTCTTAAAACAATTTCTGGTTTTTCCTCTTTCTTTATAGATAGACCAATACAAGTATAAATTGCAATACCTGGGATACCTCTGTCTTATGGTCAG
Source organism: Schistocerca cancellata (assembly GCF_023864275.1). Taxonomy (NCBI): domain Eukaryota; kingdom Metazoa; phylum Arthropoda; class Insecta; order Orthoptera; family Acrididae; genus Schistocerca; species Schistocerca cancellata. Next base: position 683,660,099 of record NC_064630.1, on the reverse strand, counting down.
ACGTAAGAAATCGTGACATACAAGAACACAGATTGGATATGAAAAACCTGCCAAAACAAAGGAAAAACCCGTGACCGTGAAGGAGATCAAGGCCAATAAATTAGGGTAACAAACACTTTGAACAGTTCATAGCTCGCATTACATCGTGTACTATGACATTATTGTACCAACCACTGTGAAACTGAAAACTCGATTATGCTAGTGGTAATGAAGTCTTTCGCTTCTCTTATACTCTAAGTAAAAGTTTATTTGGCATAAGTTACTTCGTACTACAGTACAGCCACTAATCTTAAAACTAGTGTGAATGGCTACTTCTCCTATATTACGCGTCGTATGGACGAGTAGAATTCTATGTCTCGTTCTCGTCGGACTTTCAAACATGTATAGAAAATACGTAGCTTATATTGTACATACCTCTATGTACAAACTAATGTGTTAATAATAGAGCGGTGTGTTTCCTTTGTCGTAGTCATCACTGATCACAACACTATAGAATGGTGTTTCTAACTATCCAGGTAAAATCCTTCATGTGGCATTCTGATGGTTTTATAAGGACCAGTATACAGCAATTACCAATTCATGTTTTTCTTTACCATAAGTAAGGGCCTAGGGCGAGTTCTCAGCAGTATTTTCTCATCAAGTCTGAAGTTCTGAATTTTTCTTTCTTTTTACTATATCTGGACATCCCAAGATGCGTAGAGGCTGTTAAGGAAACGAGGGAATGGCATATTTCTTCTTCTCTTGACATGTGACGCCCTGTCACCTGCTGGAGAGGATTTAATCTGTCGTTCTTTTCCTTACCTTCTAACACAGTGTTACCCCTCCTTTCTGAGGCCATTGCCCCTGAGTGCGATCAGATATTCCTAATATCTCTCACCACCAACGTCATCAACATCAGCGCATAACTAAATTTTTGAATGACGAAAGATAGTTTCTGTAGGTGTTTTATTACATCATGAACTAATAATTCTGCTTTTTTTATTGAGTGATGAAAACTTAGCAGTGAACCGTGATTGATACCTATAATTCCTCGTCTGAGAATGAAAGTAACTATTCACTTCCTCTGCACCTCTTCTCTCTCTAGCGACTCTTGCTTCACCCCCCTCCCCCCCCCCCCCCCATTTAGATCAGCCGAATTAAAATGTGCGCGCTACACTTACTTCATTGCCAGACTCCTTGTGCTGATCTGCCAAACCTTTATGTCTGACCACTAGTACTAGTAATAGTAGCACTGTAAAGGCCATGCAGCAGTTAAGTAATTATTGCGTAGTTATAGTGAGTTGTGCCGTCAATGGATGGTTATTTATTGTCAAATGAATAATCAAGCATCTGTGGCTCATTACGGGAATTACCTACACTTCAGAGAAGGCAGTTTGGAGAGATATTAAACTGTACATGATGTAATCATATCAATTTTACTGTCATAGAATCATGGCACACAGTAAGAAATTCGTGTGCAGAAAATGGACTATGTAATTAGAAAAGGTCCACACATTCGTTTCATAAGCTTTAACCTCAACCAGATTCCGTCGCAGGTCAACGGGGCTTGTGTTTGGAAAAAAAAAAGATAAGGACTAGTAAATTAGTAATCACTATTAGAGTCTTATAAAAAATAATTTACTTTCGTAACCGAAACGCAATAGAATTATGCTATTTTTATCGCTCAGAAAAGTTCATTACACACCTCAGGTGTTAATTACCCCCAGGGTAGGAACCACTCTTCTAACATGACTTTAGTTGCAGTGTGGAACGTGAATGCACAGGACCAGTTATTCAGTGTTTGTTCAAAAGGGGTTACTAACTCGACCCACCTGGTCTGCTGGTGGAGAGCGTACATCCTAGTGAATCGATTGAAGTCCCTATAAACCTTTCCAGTGGAATTAGATTCAGGATAAGATTTCGAAATCAAAATGTTCCTTATCTGTTATTCTCGATGAAAGTATTTTCATACTTCACAGTAAAATTCACGTTGTTGTGCACAACAGGTCTGAGGTTTACCAAACCTTATGATGTAGTTTTCCTTTATACTTTTGATAATTGTGGCTGCAGGAGATGTTTTAGTAACAGGGAGGATAAGATATTTAGAAAACAAATTATACATGGCTACAAGGTATTTAGCACCATATGAGCCTGAGGTAATGGTACCACAACGTCCAGGGACATGATTTCCCCAGGTTTAGTAGTCAACATGGAACGCCAAGGTATCATGCTAGATGTGTTCATGGGTTTTCCCTTCTGACAAATAAGGTAGGTGCATGAGAACTTATGTTCCGTGTGATGCAGATTAAGAACATAACAATGCAATGCGATCTCGGTCTTACATTTTCTACTCTGAAATGCCCCCATGCCATATCCATATGCCATACTAGGTCGTCGCGGTATGTAAAAGGAATCCATACACACCAAGCATTTGAACTGGGTTTTTGTTTATGGAATAGAATATTGTCACATGTCTTGTAATACAGAGTGATCACCTGTTTCTGGTTCTCTGCTATTGATTGTTTAATTTTCCTCCAGAAAGAGTCAATGTCTTGTAGAAGTCTCATATCCCAGTGTATCCCAGTGTATCTGACTAGGAACTGACTAGGAACGAAGCTTCTAAGAAAGAAACTAAGTCCTAGAAATGCTTGTACTTGTTTTTTCGTTGATGGAGTCTGTGTACAGCACCTGAGATCTAATTGTTAATACTTTAAATCCCTGAAAAAATATACCATGGCATGCCTTTGTTTTAACTAAATGTAAAACAAAGACTATAGCATTGACCATTTAATGGCACTGGCCGCATGGAAAGTAGATTCCTGCATTCGTAAGCTGCAGAAACTCCATCCCCAATAGGCATTTCATTCTGAACCCCTTTTCCATGAGAAATATGCAGCTAATGGCTCCATCCTCAAATATTACTTAAAACTGCTATTGCTTATCTACCTCTGGCACCTGGCAGCAATAGCGCCCTATTCCAAGGAATTGTGTACTGATAGAGTAGGTACTTTCACTGTATCGGTAATTCTTCAAAGGACACTCTCAGCAACAAGGTTCGTAGTTGCACCTGCGTCAAGTACAGCTATGCCCTGAACAAGTTCTCGTACAGGTTCCCTGTGCAACTCGGAGTCATCACAGAGCTCTTTTCTAATGTGTACATCATAATTACATGGCAGTGGAAATGGAACCCCCTTTCCACCCAATGACTGCTGTCATGGAGAATGATGGAGTTGCTTATTGTTCGACAATTCGTTCGTTGTCGAGGTGTGCTCCAGTGTCGCCCCGACAGTACTAATGGCATGAGTCTCAGGCCGTGGCCAATTCTTAGTAACCTTTTTTCCAGAAGTGTCATCGGTCAAATGGGTGCTGCCGTCAGCGACTCATCCATGTACTCTGAAAGAAAACTAATACGTCCTGCTTCAGTCCAGTATTTTCGGCAGTAAGGCTCATACATTTAGTATGGGCGTGCCGTGATGTTGCGGTGCTGTATGTGACGTAACCTCACGATTAGGGTTGCCATGTCTTACTGGGAACTCGTCGGGGCACACTGTCATGGATGTGCAGAAATGAAATAACTTCTTTTAATATAAATACTCACTATTTACAGCACAATTACATGGAACTTGTTGCGGCAGAAGTAGTTGGTACACCATATTTTTCGGAAGATTTCACCTGTTTAAAGAAGTTTTTTTTTTTACCATTTACTTATTTATAAAACTCCATGCAAGTCAGCTTCTGATTAAAGTGGCACTGCAATACTGACTCTAAAGTGCATGGCAGCAATCGATTTCTTTCATCAGTCCACTGGGCTGACGTTAGCGAAAATTCTCTTTCCACAGTGGCATTGTGAGCAGGAATGGAAACAAATTCACGCATAAATTTAGCAGTTGGTCTTTGCTTTCAGTAGTTTCGGATTCATCGAGATAGTAAATCCTCCTTTCTTCCACGTAGTGTTTAGACCTACACTCTCAAAATTTCAGCTTAAGACACTGTAGGTCACCACGTGTACGTACAGATTGTGCCAGGGGTACTGCCATGCAACGGAATTCCAACGATAATTACTTCTACGCTTCTACTCCAGCAGACCAACCGAATTCCGTACCGTGCGTCACTCAAAGCTTGCTTTTCAGCCGATGTCAGAGAACCAGCAGGCGGTCCACCACCATTTTATCTCAGCAAATTCCCCCATACGCGGTAACCTATTCTGTCGCACTTACAGCAGTGCTCCTATTTCCTTTCAGGAGACGACACGATGTTAAATTTATAGTTACATTGTGAAGTCAGTTCTCGATTTTGAACCCCATGTACATATACATACTCGTTCAGGAGCCGAAACTGTCTAACACGAGAAGCTGAGACTACATGCACCGTACTTACGTATTCACAGTGAGCTCAGAACTGGAAGAGCGACGTGTCGCGATCGACGGGCACACTGCCCAACACAGCAGTGCGAAGCTTCGTCAGATTTTCTCTGTGATTTTCCATTCTGCGTCCGATAGGGCAGAAGCTGTTCGTGACTGTATGCCGTGATTAGTTAATTGTGTTAGCACGATGTAGTGTTGATTACAAACTACATTTTATAAATTATGGCAGTGGCGCGTGGCGTTTTCTACTTTATTTGACACCACTATAATTACTCAGGAATTGGATTAAAATAAAACTGTCCCTGTGGAAGTCGTGTTTGTTCTATGTTAAGTGGATTTCCTGTAGGTGCACATATTCCTACTCCATAATAACATAATTATTATTTGCCTTTCTTATTTTATTGTATAGATAATCAGCATTCAGAAAATACCTTACAGTTGAGAGATAATTGTTCTATTCTGTGTGTTACTATTACGGAAGTGACATAAAGTGGCTTTTACGTTATTTGACACCAAAATAAGGAACTTCCTAAGTACGCTGTTGTAAATAATTTACTAACTTTATATTACTTCAAGACAGGTGATTAAACCAAGACATTGTCTTACTGTGGGAAGCCTTCCGTTGTTTTGAAATACAGCTTACTATAAATTTGTAGTACAAAAATATGAAGAAGAGATCATAGTTGAGGGAGGAGAAATAAACTTTAGAACGTTATAGTTAGAGATAGGAAAGTACTTGGAACAGTAGTTGACGTGGTTAAATAGAGTCATGACTTCAGGTTATCACATGAATACCAAAATAGTAAAATGAGAGTAAAGAAATGTAATCAGATGAAATCTGGCAATGCCGAAATAAATCGATTAGCAAATGAGACACTACATAGTCAACGAGGTTTATTATTTTGGCAGCAACGTAACTGATGTTGTTCAGAGTAGGATATAAAATGCAGATTGACTGTAGTATGAAAAGTATTTCTGTAAAAAGAGAAACTTGTTTATAACTATCAAATATTTAAGTGATAAGATGTTTATTTTTTATGGTATTTGTCTGGAGTGCAGCCTCGGAAGGAGATGAAACGTACACTATAACTAGTTAGAACAAGAAAACAATAGTTGCCTTATAAACGTGGAGCAACAGAACAATGATAAAAGATTGGATGGAAGACCGAAAAATTAATTAGGAGATACTGAACTGAACTAAGGAAAAAGGAAATTTATAGCACGCTGTGACTAAGATAACATATAAATTGATAGAACAAATTCTGGTGCTTGAAACATTCATCAATTTGGCAGTGGAGGGAAGTGTGTGGGGTACAAATTGTACAGACAGGAAAATGATGTATAAGGCAAGCACGTTCAGATAGATGCACTAATAGAGTAGCTAGGAGATATGCATCAAATCATTCTTGAAACTGAAGACCACTACAAGAACAACAAGATATAAATACTTAAGCACCACACATGGCTACAGTAACGAGAATCTGAATAGTAATAAATTGGTACAAAGGTGTTTAATCTTTTTGCGTCCCAGGAAATGTGCATCCCCGCGGGTGTTGATCTTTATGTCGTTATATCAAGGAACATTCTGGGTAATGGAGCTTTATTAAATTACTTGCGTTTTTATTATATTCACATTGTGTAGTGAGTGTGTATATTTGGTGTCTAATTTATATAATGGAGACCATCTAAATGTTCTGCGTGTTCCAGTCCCACAAAAACAGTTTCATCTGAAGAGAATGGCACAGACAAATTTCTCCGAAAGTGCTGATATTTATTGCGTGTGATCACATATATTTGTACTTAAAGTAAATATACATGCAATTCTCTATATTCTATAATTATATAGATATCATTCATTTCATAAAAGAACTGAATCTCTATGATAACACAAATTTGAAATGTTTGTGTAGAATTCTCAATCAAAATATTAACACAGAAGTAAGGAAACATTGTGGTGACAGTTGGTACATGGGTTACAGTGATTTCAGCATTGTGAGTAGCGGAGAGTGTTGTAGCTTGTAACGCTTTTCAGATTTTCACACATAGCCAACCCCATAATAGAAGTTTATTATATTTTCTTACATGATTCTTGAATTATAGGTGTCAGCTACTATGTGATTTGCTGCAATTAAAAAATTTATACCAGAAAATTAACTTTCCCCAAACGTGAAAACATATTCTGAGGTATGGCATGGTCTTGTACCTAGGACTATTTAGAAGCAGTGCTGTTAAGAAAGTTTTCTCTGTATTGTATTCAATAGCCTATCTGTTAAGTTTCTACTTCACTACAGCCAAATATCAGTAAGTGAAATCAGGTAATCGGAAGCATCACCAAATACCTGTAGAAATAGAAGCTATCAACATACATTTTCATTTTGAAGAATGGTAAAATCAGTTGAATATTTAAGAAAAAATTGGTACATGTGCATTTATCACCTGTTCCATTCTAAAATACGTTCTTTTGTTTCAAGACATAAGAAAGATCACGACCAGTGAAGTGTGGCTTAACTGTCCACATGTTACACAAACAATTCGTAAAACGTGTAGCATTTTAATCTGCATATAGTTCAGTACCTGAAGAATTAACAAAATATTCCGATTAGCTTTAACATATTACACAGAACTTAAACGTGGATAATGCAAATATTTAAAAATGCTACACAAAACAACAACAAAAATTCTAGAAAATAGCAGTGTCTGCTTACTGGGGTCTCTAGAGTGCATTAATTGATGTGATTCTAAAGTCAGTCGTTAGACTGAAGTGTGGACCTAAATATATGTGTGGTTGTTGGTGCACTATCATCTAAATACAAAGCCCTCCTTCAACTCCCTACCACCATGAACCATGGACCTTGCGTTGGTGGAGAGGCTTGCATGCCTCAGCGATACAGATGGCCGTAGGTTCCTGAAGAGGGGCAGCAGCATTTTCAGTAGTTGCAGGGGCAACAGTCTGGATGATTGACTGATCTCGCCTTGCAACAATAACCAAAACGGCCTTGCTGTGCTGGTACTGCGAACGGCTGAAAGCAAGGGGAAACTACGGCCGTAATTTTTCCCGAGGGCATGCAGCTTTACTGTATGATTAAATGATGATGGCGTCCTCTTGGGTAAAATATTCCAGAGGTAAAATAGTCCCCTATTCCAATCTCTGGGAGGGGGCTACTCAAGACGATGTCGTTATCAGGAGAAAGAAAACTGGAGTTCTACGGATCGGAGCGTGGAATGTCAGATCCCTTAATTGGGCAGGTAGGTTAGAAAATTTAAAAAGGGAAATGGATAGGTTAAAGTTAGATATAGTGGGAATTAGTGAAGTTCGGTGGCAGGAGGAAGAAGACTTTTGGTCAGGTGAATACAGGGTTATAAATACAAAATCAAAAAAGGGCAATGCAGGAGTAGCTTTAATAATGAATATAAAAATAGGAGTGCAGGTAAGCTACTACAAACAGCATAGTGAACGCATTATTGTGGCCAAGATAGACACGAAACCCACGCCTGCTATAGTGGTATAAATTTATATGCCAACTAACTCTGCAGATGATGAAGAAATTGATGAAATGTATGATGAGATAAAAGAAATTATTCAGGTAGTGAAGGGAGACAAAAATTTAATAGTGATGGGTGGCTGGAATTCGAAAGCAGGAAAAGGGAGAGAAGGAAACATCGTAGGTGAATATGGATTGGGGCTAAGAAATGAAAGATGAAGCCGTCAGGTAGAATGTTGTGCAGAGCATAACTTAATCATAGCTAACACTTGGTTCCAGAATCATGGAAGAGGGTTGTATACATGGAAGAACCCTGGAAAAATTAAAAGGTATCAGATAGATTATATTATGGTAAGACAGATATTTATTAACCAGGTTTTAAATTGTAAGACATTCCCAGGGGCAGATTTAGACTCTGACCACAATCTATTGGTTATGAACTGTAGATTAAAACTGAAGAAAATGCTAAAAGGTGGGAATTTAAGAAGTTGGGACGTGGATAAACTGACTAAACCAGGGGTTGTACAGATTTTCAGGGAGAGCATAAGGGAAAAATTTACAGGAATGGGGAAAGAAATGCAGTAGAAGAAGAATGAGTAACTCTGAGGAATGAAGTAGTGAAGGCAGCAGAGGATCAAGTAGGTAAAAAGACGAGGGCTAGTATAAATCCGAATACAAACGTCTCGAAAATGAGATCGACAGGAAGTGCCAAATGGCTAAGCAGGTATGGCTAGAGGACAAATGTAAGGATACAGCTGCTTATCTCACTAGGGGTAAGATAGATACTGCCTACATGAAAATTAAAGAGACCTTTGAAGAAAAGAGAACCACTTCTATGAATATCAAGAGCTCAGCTGTAAACCCAGTTCTAAGCAAAGAAGGGAAAGCAGAAATGTGGAAGGAGTATATAGAGGGTCTATACAAGGGCGATGTACTTGAGGACAATATTATGGCAATGGAAGAGGACGTAGATGAAGCTGAAATGGGAGATACAATACTGCGTGAAGAGTTTGTCAGAGCACTGAAAGACCTGAGTCGAAACAAGGCCCCCCGGAGTAGACAACATTCCATTGGAACTACTGACGGCCTTGGGAGAGCCAGTTCTGACAAAACTCTACCGTCTGGTGAGCAAGATGTATGAGACAGGCGAAATACCCTCAGACTTCCAGAATATAATAATTCCAATCCCAAAGAATGCAGGTGTTGACAGATGTGAAAATTACTTAACTATCAAGTTAATAAGTCACAGCAGCAAAATACTAACGCGAATTCTTTACAGACGAATAGAAAAACTGGTAGAAGCCAGCATCGACGAAGATCAGTTTGTATTCCGAAGAAATGTTGGAACACGTGAGGCAACACTGACCCCATGACTTATCTTAGAAAGTAGATTAAGGCAAGGCAAACCTACATTTCTAGCATTTGTAGACTTAGAGAAAGCTTTTGACAATGTTGACTGGAATACTCTCTTTCAAATTCTAAAGGTGGCAGGGATAGAATACAGGGAGCGAAAGGCTATTTACAATTTGCACAGAAACCAGATGGCAGTTATAAGAGTCGAGGGGCATGAAAGGGAAGCAGCGGTTGGGAAGGGAATGAGACAGGGTTGTAGCCTGCCCCCGATGTTATTCAATCTGTATATTGAGCAAGCAGTAAAGGAAACAAAAGAAAAATTCGGAGTAGGTATTAAAATCCATGGAAAAGAAATAAAAACTTTGAGGTTCGCCAATGACATTGTAATTCTGTCAGAGACAGCAAGGTCTTGGAAGAGCATTTGAACGGAATGGATAGTGTCTTGAAAGGAGGATATAAGATGAACATCAACAAAAGCAAAACGAGGATAATGGAATGTCGTCGAATTAGGTCGGGTGATGCTGAGGGAATTAGATTAGGAAATGAGACACTTAAAGTAGCAACGGAGTTTTGCTACATGGGGAGCAAAATAGCTGATGATGGTCGAAGTAGAGAGGTTATAAAATGTAGACTGGCAATGGCAAGGAAAGCGTTTCTGAAGAAAAAATTCGTTAACATCCAGTATAGATTTAAATGTCAGGAAGTCGTTTCTGAAAGTATTTGTATGGAGTGTAGCCATATATGGAAGTGAAACATGGACGATAAGTAGTTTAGACAAGAAGAGAATAGAAGATTTCGATATGTGGTGCTACAGAAGAATGCTGAACAATAGATGCGTAGATCACATAACTAATGAGGAGGTATTGAAGAGAATTGGGGATAAGAGGAGTTTGTGGCAGCAAGAAGAAGGGACAGGTTGGTAGGACATGTTCTGAAGCATCAAGGGATCACAGGTTTAGCACTGGAGGGCAGCGCGGAGGGTAAAAACGGGAGATGAATACGGTAAGCAGATTCAGAAGGATGTAGGTTGCGGTAAGTACTGGGAGATGAAGAAGCTTGCACAGGATAGAGTAACATGGAGAGCTGCTTCAAACCTGTCTCAGGACTGAAGACAACAACAACAACAACAACAACAACAACAACAACCCTTAGGTCACACTATAGGTGCAAGTAGATGTATATGTTTTATTTTTTATTGCTATTGTATTCCTCATAGAAAAGGACCTGCAAAATTTTGGATTTATGATTTCTTGTGCAGCACTATCATAAAATGTTGTTAAGTGAATAATTTCGTTTCTTTAAAACAATTGGACAGGTAATAATTTCAGATTGGGAAACTTGAATATTCTTCCTTGAGTCGTTCATTGATGTTTCTAAAATTCAGCTGGATCAACCCTGACCATTATGTTACCATCGAGTTAACTGGGTTGTGCCAACCACTTTCGCTCTGATGGACTAAACTTACTTTGAATATAAGCCTAGCTGCTTGACGTATTACCTAAAACTAAGTCGGTATCAGATTAATTTCTGTCCGCAGTTCGTGGTCTTGCGGTAGCGTTCTCGCTCCCCGCGCACGGGGTCCCGTGTTCGATTCCCGGTGGTGCCGGGATTTTCTCTGCCTCGTGATGACTGGGTGTTGTGTGTCTTTCATCATCATTTCATCCCCATCGACACGCAAGTCGCCGAAGTGGCGTCTACTCGAAAGACTTGCACCAGGCGAACGGTGTACCCGACGGGAGGCGCTAGCCACACGGCATTTCCATTTCCAGACAAATTACTATCAATTTACAGGTTTTTGGGGCAACACATGTTATTGATTCGCTCAATCATCATTGTGAGGCATTTAGTTACATAAGTTAATTTGAATTAATTTCTTTGGTAATGTTGTTATTGTTGTTGCGGTCTTCAGTCCTGAGACTGGTTTGATGCAGCTCTCCATGCTACTCTATCCTGTGGAAGCTTCTTCATCTCCCAGTACCTACCGCAACCTACATCCTTCTGAATCTGCTTAGTGTATTCATCTCTTGGTCTCCCTCTACGATTTTTACCCTCCATGCTGCCCTCCAATACTAACTTAGTGATCCCTTGATGCCTCAGAACATGTCCTACCAACCGAACCCTTCTTCTAGTGAAGTTGTGCCACAATCTTCTCTTCTCCCCAATCCTATTCAATACTTCCTCACTAGTTATGTGATCTACCCATCTAATCTTCAGCATTCTTCTGTAGCACCACATTTCAAAAGGTTCTATTCTCTTTTTGTACGAACTATTTATCGTCCATGTTTCACTTCCATACATGGCTACACTCCATACAAATACTTTCAGAAATGACTTCCTGAAACTTAAATCTATACTCGATGTTAACAAATTTCTCTTCTTCAGAAACGCTTTCCTTGCCATTATATCCTCTCTACTTCGACCATCATCAGTTATTTTGCTCCCCATATAGCAAAAATCCTTTGCTACTTTAAGTGTCTCATTTCCTAATGTAATTCCCTCAGCATCACCCGACTTAGTTCGACTACATTTTATTATCCTCGTTTTGCTTTTGTTGATGTTCATCATATATCCTCCTTTCAAGACACTATCCATTCCGTTCAACTGCTCTTCCAAGTCCTTTGCTGTCTCTGACAGAATTACAATGTCATCGGCGAACCTCAAAGTTTTTATTTCTTCTCCATGCATTATAATACCTACTCCGAATTTTTCTTTTGTTTCATTCACTGCTTGCTTAATATACAGATCGAATAACATCGGGGAGAGACTACAGCCCTGTCTCACTCCCTTCCCAACCACTGCTTCCCTTACACGACCCTCGACTCTTATGACTGCCATCTGATTTCTGTACAAATTGTAAATAGCCTTTCGCTCCCTGTATTTTACCCCTGGCACTTTCAGAATTTGAAAGAGAGTATTCCAGTCAACATTGTCAAAAGCTTTCTCTAAGTCTACAAATGCTAGAAACGTAGGTTTGCCCTTCCTTAATCTAGCTAATAACTTAATCTAGCTAATATAAATGATTTTACAAAATTACACTAAAATGGCTGCTATTATGATCTAACACTATATACACACCACAGTTAATAGCTAAAGAACAAGTCTGTGTAGAGAAACTAACTGGTATTCAGAACCACTTAAATTTTTCATTTTTTGTACAATCTGCCATGCCACTAACTTAAGAATTCCATTCTTTAACAAATACACAAGTGGTATCTTTGTTGGTTTTCGCATACTGCTTTCCATTGCAGGAATATTCTATGGAATCACAGATTTTTTTGAACATAACTTATGAACAGTATTTATTGAAATATCTTCTTATGCTTAATGGTAAGTTACAAAATAAGAATATATAGCCAACTGATATCACATAACTGATAGGTACGTTGAATTAGATTTTGACACCTACTAGAGGCATCTTCATGAGAATGAAATTTGGATAAAGAGTGAAATTACATTGTTAAAGAGCAATAGTCAGAATTTAGACCAGCTATGCACAAGTCGAAAGTGAGACTCATATTTCAGCATAGCTGCTCTAAATTCTGCTCATTACTTTTTAGCAATGTAATTTTACGATTTATCAAAATTTCATTCTGATGAAGAGAATCGTAGTGGGTTCGAAACCTAGGTAAGTGTACCTACCAGTTTTGTGCGACTGGTTTGCTGTATAACTTTATATTGGAACTAGTCGAAGTCGAAGTCGAAGAGGAAGAAGAAGGTTCTGCTGTTAGGTAGTTCTCATGGCAGAGGTGTAGGCCAGCAGTTGCAGGAAGTGCTGGAGAGTGAGTACCAGGTCACCAGCATTGTGAAGTCTAATGCAGGGTTGGTTCAGGTGACTGTTAACATAGGGGGGTTATGTAGGGATTTTACTAAAGAGGATCAGGTAGTGATTGTGGGTGGGGCTGGTAACAGTATTGATAGGGGTGGGGAGTATGACATAGATGGTGACCTGGAAAAGATAGCCACTCAGACTGGCAACACGAATGTGCATTTCGTGGAACTGTTTCAGCGTCACGATCGGCCTCATCTTAATACAGCCGTCAGGCGTAATAACATGAGACTTGGGGGTGCGCTGATGACAGAAAGCATGGGTCACATTTCAGTGGTGTCGGTGGAGTCTATCAGCAGGATGGGTTTCACTAGACATGGTCTGCACCTCAACAGGTACGGGAAGGGGAGGTTGGCAAAGCTTATAGGTGACAGCATAGGTGGGGTTGGTGGGATCGCTCATGGGAAAATTCCTACAGTAGTGGGTGTTAGAGCTGCACCTTTTTTAGATTGAGGTCAGCTGATATGTATTCCTGCTTAAGGGAAGTCTCTCTAACAAAGGAAGCACTTTTGACAAAGCTTAGGTATCCGAGTAATGAGGGAATTAGTATATTTCATCAAAATATACAAGGTATTAGAGACAAAGTTAGTGAACTGCTTATAGATGTTGACTCTGAAATTATTGGTATATCTGAACATTTCTTAAATAAGGAGATGATTCAGAGGCTTCCTTTACCAGGATACAGGTTGGCTGGCACCTTTTCGAGGAGCTCATAGCGGTGTGGGGGTGTAGCCATGTATGTGAAAAACGGCATCCCATTTGAGTCAAATGATGTTTCAAAGAACTGCACTGAAAAGGTGTTTGAATGTTGTGCAGGTGTGGTTAAATTTAACGCAGCTAAACTTCTAACTGTTGTTACTTATAGATCCCCAGACTCCGATTTCACAACATTTTTGCTAAAGCTAATGGAGGTTCTTGGTTCACTTTATAGGAAATACAAAAAGTTAGTTATATGTGGTGACTTCAATATTAAATGTATAAGTGATTGTGCAAGGAAGAGGATGCTGGTAGACCTCCTTAATTCGTATAATCTTATACAAACCGTGTTCTTTCCAACGAGAGTGCAAGGGAACAGTAGAACAACCATAGACAACATTTTTGTTCATTCCTCATTACTAGAAGGGCATTCTGTAAGCAAAAAGGTGAATGGCCTTTCAGATCAAGATGCACAAATTTTAACTCTAAAAGATTTTTTTGCTGCTACACATGTTAAATATAGTCATAAGCTGTTTAGGAAAGCTGATCCAGTTGCTGTAGAGACCGTTGTAAACCTTATCAAGGAACAAGAGTGGCAAGATGTTTATAGAGCTGATACAGTTGACGATAAATATAATGCTTTTCTCAAGACTTTTCTCGTGCTCTTTGAAAGTTGCCTTCCGTTAGAACGTTCAAAACAGGGTACTAGCACAAACAGGCAGCCTGGGAGGCTGACTACAGGGATAAGAATATCTTGTAGAACAAAGTGGCAATTATATCAAAACGTTAGAATCAGTCAAAATCTAAATGCTGCAGCCCATTACAAACAGTATTGTAAGGTGCTTAAAAATGTTACTAGGAAGGCAATAAGTATGTGGTATGCAGATAGAATAGCTAAGTCTCAGGATAAAATTAAAACCGTATGATCAGTTGTAAAGGAAGTGGCTGGTCTGCAGAGACAGGTCGAGGACATAGAATCAGTGCATAGTGGGAATGTCTGTGTTACTGATAAGTCGCATATATGTACAGTATTTAATAATTACTTTCTGAATACAGCAGGTGAACTAAATAGAAATCTAGTCCCAACAGGGAATCATATAGCGCTCTTAGAAAAAATTGTTCCGAGACTGTTACCTGAAATGCACCTCCATGATACTGACAAGAGGGAGATTGAGTTAATATTTAAATCACTAAAGACCAAGAACTCTCATAGATATGACGGGGTATCTAGCAGAATACTGAAGTATTGTTCTATGTACGTTAGCCCAGTACTTAGCCACATATGTGACTTTTCCTTTAGGAGTGGTCGGTTTCCTGACCGATTAAAGTACTCGGTAGTGAAGCCACTTTATAAAATGGGAGACAGGGATAACGTTGACAATTATAGACCTATTTCTATGCCATCGTTGTTTGCTGAAGTTATCGAGAAGGTTGTATATGCAAGGTTACTGGAGCATTTAAATTCACATAATTTGCTGTGAAATGTTCAGTTTGGTTTTAGAAATGGTTTAACAACTGAAAATGCTATATTCTCTTTTCTCTGTGAGGTTTTGGATGGATTAAATAAAAGGTTGCGAACGCTAGGTGTTTTCTTTGATTTAAGGAAGGCTTTTGACTGTGTTGACCACAAAATATTACTGCAGAAGTTGGACCATTATGGAGTAAGGGGAGTAGCTTACAATTGGTTCGCCTCTTACCTTAAGAACAGAAAGCAGAAGGTAATTCTCTGCAATATTGAGAGTGGTAGTGATGTTCAGTACCAATGGGGACTGTTAAGTGGGGCGTTCCCCAAAGATCGGTGCTGGTGCCACTGCTGTTTCTTACTTATATAAATGATATGCCTTCTAGTATTACAGGTGATTCAAAAATAATTCTGTTTGCAGATGACACCAGCTTGATAGTGAAGGATCTTGTGTGTAATATTGAAACAGTATCAAATCACGTAGTTCGTGAAATAAGTTCGTGGCTTGTGGAAAATAATTTGATGCTAAATCACAGTAAGACTCAGTTTTTACAGTTTCTAACACACAATGCAACAAGAACCGATATTTTGATCAGGCAGAATGGACATATTCGAGACGGAACAGTTCAAGTTCCAAGGAGTTCGGATAGATAGTAAGCTGTTGTGGAAAGCCCCTTGTTCAGGATCTTGTTCAGAAACTAAATGCTGCTTTATTTACCATTAGAACAGTATGTGAAATAAGTGACACTTCAACACGAAAAGTAGTCTACTTCGCATATTTCCATACGCTTGTGTCGTATGGTATTATTTTTTGGGGGTAATTCTTCTGATTCAAAAAGGGTATTTTTGGCTCAAAAACGGGCTGTTCGAGCTATATGTGGTGTAAGTTCGAAAACCTCTTGTCGACCCCTATTCAATAGTCTGGGAATTCTGACATTGCCCTCACAGTATATATTTTCTTTAATGTCGTTTGTTGTTAGCAATATTAGCCTATTCCCAAGAGTTAGCAGCTTTCACTCAGTTAATACTAGGCAGAAATCCAATCTGCATGTGGAATGCACTTCCTTGACTCTTGTGCAGAAAGGAGTGCACTATTCTGCTGCATCCATTTTCAATAAGCTACCACAAGAACTCAAAAATCTTAGCAGTACCCAAAACACTTTTAAGTCCAAACTGAAGAGTTTCCTCATGGCTCACTCCTTCTATTCTGTCGAGGAGTTCCTGGAAGAGCTAAAAGATTAAGCAAATTCCAGTGTTACATTGTTGATTTTCTTTATTTAAATTTACGACTTGTCACCTGAATATGTTTTTTTTATATTTCATTTTATCTGTTTCTAATATCGTGTTATAATTTCATGTATTGACTCGTTCCATGACCATGGAGACTTCTCCTTAATTTGGTCCCTCGGAACAATAAATAAATAAATAAAAATAGTACACAGTTTATGATTAACAGCCAGGCTTAAAACAGTAAAATTAATAGTTAGTTGCTATTGTTACACAGTTAATTTTGTAAATTTTTTGATAGGTTTTATGTTTTTGGTACCTAATTTGTGAGGAGAATAGTGTACAAAATGTTTACAGAACATTATTTCTTAAGTTGTATTAAATTACATTAAGGTAATTGTGTCACCAAATGTGAATCTAAAACAAAATTGAATCACATAATGTTACAGAGAGCTACAGAAGTAGATGGAACAGTGACAGAACAACCGAGTATGATTTTGACAACTAATTTAGTTCAGCACGGGCATTTTTAAAGTCTTTCTGTGCACTGATGCCACTTTAAAAAATGATTGAAATTTACATATAATCTTAAGAATTATTTGTACATAGCGAAGTTCTATACTTGATTCATCAAGACATGAATATAATATATAATTTGTTGGATTACCAGAAACCATCCCACTGAAGTCCTTAAAGACCTAAATACCAACTGGAGCATCTCAGTCGTGTGAGAAGTTTTCATTCTTGACTTCTGTCAGTCTTGTATGCTTCACTTCCTTGGGCAACACTTCTAAATGTTTCTTAACACATATGATTAGTGTACTTGCTATACCTATATGTAACCCGCAATGTGTGTTTAAAACATATTACAGAAAGTGGTCAATTTTAATACTAGTGAATGTGTAGAGCTGTTAACAGTATGTTTCTCAACTGAATGAAAACATGTGTACAAACAAACGTCTTTTACCATACAATTTCATTTCGAGTTAGTTTTATCCAAACCACTTTAATCATTCCACGTATACAGGAATTGGCATCCTGATCATACGAACGACATTAATTACAGGAAAGGAACGAGGATAAGTATTCGCTTTTATACTAGTGACTGGTGCTTAAATAATGACGAAAACAGGCAGTTTGTGTTATCCACATTGCATGAGGATTGCGATAAAATGCATCTCACTATATTATAACATGCATTTGGTGATCCTGATTACAAAACAGTAAAACTGAAAAAATCGGTGAAATTATTCTCCATGAGTCTGTTGGGTTACTACACACTATGTGTTCCATATCTTAATGTGAATTAACTCATTCCAATTTAATAACGAGGGCTGTGACTGTAGTAAAAAGAAATAGAACTTTCGCCAAATTATGCTGTTAATTAAACAGCATATTGATTTTATCCTGCAGAGAGGCTTCTGTTCTGCATTAAAAGCATTGGTTAAAGATGGTTAACCGCTACACTTCTGATTCACATCAAAACAGGCCTCTTAGTGGAAATCACGTTAATTATTTTTATGAGGGAGCAAAGTGAAGACGTTTGCTTCATATGACTCTGTAGAGGTAGATTGGAGGGTAAAAAAAGTTTGAAACTTGTTACATCCAAAATCCTAGGCTGATTGATCCAGAGATGCAGAAGCATTCCAGATCAAATAAACAGTAACACGAAAGAATAGAAACTGTGAAGTGACTACCAGAAATAAAAGCGAAGCTGTGCTCATGTGCTAGAGAGGACCGAAAGTGTTTAAGATGAGAGAAAAACTATTTTACATAGGAAATGAGGAGGTATACTACAGCAAAGATGGGGAAGAACAGTACTATAATTACCAATGAGAACCAGAATGGAAACAGGTAGCTATAAACATAAACAATCAATCCATCAGGGGAACAAGTGTAGTAGAAGACGAGCTGCAAGTTGCAAACAAAATGGCGTAGCTTTATCTAGCCAACTTGAAGGGAACGCCACAACCGAGAAGGTTAAACAGTATTTGGAGAGAAATTGAGTTAAAGACAACGTCCAGTGTGAAGAGCCACACCCATTAGGGGGGAAAAGGCCTTCAGAAGAGGATTCCATTTTGAATTCCCCAGACATACAGAGTTACCAGAGTTCTGGCCGATCGGGATAGTTGTAAGACATTTCCGTTTTCGGAGGACACGCTACGCCGAAGGGGGAGAATTACAATAAACTCTCAAGTGTTCTCGTATGGAACATCCAAAGTTTGAAGAACGCCCTGACTCTCTTCCCAATAGAAACGCTAAGAAGCTATGACGTCATTATACTGGTAGAAACTTTCCTAACAGAGGTATATAACATACGAGGATATTATGGAGTCCAATCACTCGGCCGTCAGACTGTAGGTAGGCCAGCAGGAGGGTTCTGAGCTTTTCTCTAGCAGAGCATAGGAGCAAAAAAACAAATAATACATCCTTCAAGATATTCATAAAAATCGTAACAAACAGACCTATAAAAACGATAGACTCACAATACAACGGAATCATTTGGGCTACATGCCGTAAGCTACCTGATAGAGCAAGACAAGGTACACTCAGACATCTAAGAAAGATATACTTTGTATTCTTCGTGGACTACCGCAATGCCTTTGACATCTTAGACAGAGCGACACTAGTCCAAAACCTCAGTCATCTTATAGGTGCCACACACCCATTGCCAATCACAATCTCAGATACCCTCAGATACAACAATATCCAAATATCAGACAGTACAGCAGTATCCACGAACTTAGTTCAGACAAACGAAATTCTACAAGGAATTTCAATTAGCCCAAAGTTATTCAACATCATTACCGAAGTCATCACAGGCATAATCAGAGACCGCAGACTCACTTATTCTCTATGTGGACGACATGGCAATAGGCACAGAATATGCAGAAGAGCTTCAAGCGCTCCTCAACAGGCTCATGTCGTGGGCAGAAGGAAATAGATTGCAAATAAACCACAGCAAAACCAAACAAATGACTTTTAGGAAAGGAGGGAAACACGCTCCCAGGAACAGAATGACCCTACACAGTAAACCTTTAGAGGTAGTGCCTAAATTGAAGTATCTTGGAGTCAACCTGCAAACCACCTTTTCACAGTTCAGGAAAGACAAATTATCAGTCGATACAGCAAAGTTACTGTACAAGACAGCCATTTCCCCTATAGCTACCTCTGGGATCAGCATCTTATGGGAAAAGTCACCTTAAGCGACTTGATAACAATAGAAAAAGTGAAAGCATTGTAGGCATCGGGAAGTCTGCACCCTCAGGCTAACATATGTATTAATCGAAGAAAACTACTTCCTCGACGACATTAAAATGCAATATGGGCTGTCAAATAACAAGCCCTACGAGAAAGCAGGTCAAGCCCTCATGGAGCCATCTGGACCGATTTCTACTCCTCAGACGATATACTGACGGACGAATGGAGACAAGCAAATTACAAGCTACGACAGGTAGTAAGGCGTTACGTCACGCATGGATTTCGCCATAGACTCTGTCAAAACAAGAGATTTCACCAGCCGAAAGTAGACTTTTTGTGATTTGTGTAAGAAACATTGTGAGAGATATCACAATCAAAACTGCAAAATGAGGAAAATCTCGATTATAAACTGGCTCTAGAATAACTGCTCATTCGTAATTTCTAATTTCTCTTACAATTAATAATAGAACAAATTTTTATCCGAAGTAATTACAACATAAGAAAACGTGTTTATTGAAAATTGGAGGTTAAAAATGTTTAAAAGGTCATTCTACAGGTAAACCAAATAATTAATAAAAGATTTCGATCTTTCTTGGATTAATCGGTGGTTGTACTGCAAAAGTAAGTATCAGCCAACACACAAGTCTTTCGAAGAAAATCATTTTTTCGGATCTACTACAAATCCAAAGAAATTTAAAACTGCAGCAGAGGAAACCACAACCTGCACACAAACCCTGTTCATACTGCGTGAGCGGTTTTGGATTTGGAAAATACTGTTTCTGAGATTTATTACATCTTCTTTAATATAGCACGTTTGTTTAATATTAGAAGAACACTCCATGTTCATGCATAATGACGTCAGAGCTCAATAACATGTTACACAGTTGTGTTTCTGAACAGAACTCTGAACGAAGGAACGGCCAACTCCAATAAGTTTTATTTCTATTACAATGCACATTTACCTTATCAGGATATCAGATTACTAAGATCGTTAACAGTGGCAAAACAGAGTCATTAACAGCCGCCAGAGGAAAAAATGGTTCAAATGGCTCTGAGCACTATGGGACTTAACATCTATGGTCATCAGTCCCCTAGAACTTAGAACTACTTAAACCTAACTAACCCAAGGACAGCACACACATCCATGCCCGAGGCAGGATTCGAACCTGTGACCGTAGCAGTCGCGCGGCACCGAACTGAGCGGCTAGAACCGCTAGACCACCGCGGCCGGCGCCTGAAGAAAGATTTTTAATGAATAGTATTGATTAAGTACAACTGCTTACCATTTTTAAAAAAGTTTTCCATAGTTATAGTTTCTAAGGTAAAATTATTATAGGTGAAACAATATGAGTAGCTCAAGTAGCAACACATTTACACTGTACTTTCTGAATAGGCCGCACGTAAAAAATAAATTGCACTTTATTGCAAATTAATTGAAAATTTGTGATAAGGTCCAATGGGACCAAACTGCTGAGGTCATCGGTCCCTAAGCTTACGCACTGCTTAATCTACCTAAACTAACTTACGCTGAAGACAACACACACCCATACCCGAAGGAGGACTCGAACCTCGGCCGGGGGGAGCCGAGCGGACCGTGACAAGACGCCCCAGACCGCGCCGATACCTCGCGCGCCTATTGCAAATTAAAATGGCGAATCTGTACTTATCACACTATTATATAATTGTAAATAATAGATTTCAGCAATCAGTCGTCCTTTTTAAAGTTTATTGGCAGATCTAGATCTCAGCTATTTAAAAAGACGACTGATAGCTGAAATCTATTATTTTCAAGGCAATTTGTAGCTGAGTGCAAGAGTCTTCTGAATGGAAGGTAACGTGATTTTCATACACCTTTCCACAGTTTTGAGCCTAATTTATTCATTTGTATCGAACTCAGTGAGAAACTGTGACAAGGATATGAGGACTAAAATTATGAGGAGAAAATATCATTCCAAACAGGACGAGGGTGAAGTTATGAAGACGCGATATCCTTAATAGCAGTAAAGTAAGATTTGATGAGAGAGAGAAACTATTGAATAAAGAAAGAAAGGATAATAGTAGAGGAGCAAATAAATCTGAGGTACGGAATATTCTACGACGTAAATGTGTTGGATTGAAATGAAAGACGCAAGTGTTTAGGTCAGAAGAGAAGGTGCTTGAATAGATAGAGAAGAGGCTTCTGACTGAGAGACAGGATACGACTAAGCAGCTCGATCGCAGAAGTTTAAATCTGACTTCATCCAAAGCCTGGAACATACTCTTAGATGTACTAAAATACGTGAGCGATACGAGAATTAAATAATACATAGAACTGTAAAATATTATAGCACGAATAAACAAGGAAACTCTATCGTGACAATATCTATGGCCATGCAATTACTATGGCTTTTGTTAAGTGTAGATTTTCTGTGAGAAATGAACATAAAAAAAACAAGAACATCGCAAAGTGCCCAGCTGAAGAAGTAATTACTTTCTTTAGATGACGAAACACAGGAAGGACAGTAATAAGTCACAAGCCCTTCAGATGTATGTGTGGCTTTAAAGGATGACCCCAGTCTCACAAGGAAAATAATGCCGAAGTACAGAACGATCCAGACGATAGCAATGTTTGTGAACATGAAATGGCACAAACTGGAGGAAGTAATATATATATTTCACTGTGGCTGTTTCAAAAATGTAGGAGAATAGCAGAGCAGAATCCTGATGCCCTTGACTGAAACGAAGGAATCAATTTATATAGTCATTTAAGTGCAATGAATAATGAGTTGGATGAAAATGCGACTGCATAACAGAAAGAGATTGAAATGCTCAAGTGTAACAGACATATTTTCAAGTATTCTGCCGGCCGAAGTGGCCGTACGGTTCTAGGCGCTACAGTCTGGAGCCGAGCGACCGCTACGGTCGCAGGTTCGAATCCTGCCTCGGGCATGGATGTGTGTGATGTCCTTAGGTTAGTTAGGTTTAATTAGTTCTAAGTTCTAGGCGACTGATGACCTCAGATGTTAAGTCGCATAGTGCTCAGAGCCATTTTTCAAGTCTTCTAAGCCAGGATATCCAGGGCTTCCATCACCAAGAGATTCAAAATCAATAAAATGAGCAAATTCCAAGTAGTAATTAAGGAACATTACGGCAACAGATAAATCAGTCTAAGTCTACAAATAAAATAAAACGTGATGTCGAGGGAAGCATCAGCACAAATACTATTCAACCGTGTATACAATAGTTTTGAAGTACGAGTGTCAAGCAGTTGTCACGACACAGGTGTTGAGATAATATTACATCATTGAAGACGAAGTAGCAGAGCTGCTAATTAATTTCCTGAAGTACCCTGTAATCCATTTTGTGACATTTCTGACTGAGATGATAAGAGAAATGCTATACAGATTTATATAAGATCTTCACTTTTGACTGAAGCATCATATCACCGACCAGGAATTGTACCAGAAATTTTGGAGAGAAATACAGGGACTGTCGTATTTCCAATATGGAGTGCAGGCAAGTTTTTCTAGCTTGCAGAAATAAATTTTGTACGTTTCTATACACGTAAGATATTAGTAAAATAATAAATTTGAAGAGTTTAAAAATGTCAGCCAACCAGTTGCAAGTAAGTGTTTATTAGAATCCTTGATCGATGTTTCGACAATTTTAAAATTTTCATCTTCATAAGGTGTAATGGACCCAAAAAGTGACATTAAGGCGCACAAACTATTTTATACAAAAGAAAGTGACAACTGTTGAACAAAGACCTTATGATTAGGCTACACACATGTTACATCAGAGTCTGATAAAGTGTAGCGAATAAAACCAAACGGCTCTTTTCATATTCGACATCCATCTTAAGAACACAAAAAATCACAATCCATTACTTAGGACTGTAGCACTACAGTTATACAGGTGGGCATATCAAATGCTATGTTTAGCGACCCATTAACGTAAGGGTCTTGACAACGCAAAAGTTGACTTGTATACAACAGGGCAGCATGATACCAGCTGGATTACAGCAGTAAGTGTATGAGAAACAGCAAAAGTAAACTGTCCAGATGTACAGGCACTAACGCTATGGTAAGCTAGCTGAAGGGGGCGCTAAATGTGTGAGCGTAAGTAATGCATGTAGACTGCATTCAGTAGATTATGTGAACAAAACAAAAGTGCGTATAAAAATCGAATGCGAAATCGCACTTGTGACAGATTAACACAGCAGCGACATTTCGCCATGCATGTAGTAAAATTGTTATTAAAAGTTTTAAATCCCGTAAAGATTGGGGGACATACTAAATTTATTAAACCAAATTGCATATATGGGGAAATTTCTACTTTCCATTAAGGAAGTTTAAAAAAAAAAGAAAAAAGAAAAAAAATTGCCTGTACAGAGCAGAGCTGAAGTTTCACCATTTAAGCAATCAGCTTCTAACAAAAATCATAGTTTTTATAAAGTTTTTATAAAGTTTCTATGAAGTACTGATAACTTTTAATGGCACTTTGAACCACTTGCACGGAGAAATGTCACTGAAATGTGTCTCTGTTAAGGTACTGTTTGTAAACCTTTCCCACTCTAAATAGTCGTTAAGTATTGGCTTGTGACTGTGTGCTCTTAAGGCGGATAAGAGCCGCTTAGCTGTTCTGATTCAGATGACATGTATAAACTTCCCTAATGCTAAGCAGAATGGACTCCTTTTCTGCAATTATCTTTCAACGAATCTTAGTTTATCACACCCTTGCAGCTTTTTTACAGTCTTATTACTTCCATAGTAATGTTTATTACAAGCACGGCAAAATGTCACTGTAAATTCGATGTATTAGAAACTACTATTTGTACACTCGTGTAATGCTAAGCAGAAGTGTCTCCATTTTAGTAATGAATTTTTAAGACATTTTACTTCTTAGTTCCTGCTTACCCCTTTCTTTACAGTATTTATTACATTTAAAAGTAATACTTGCTGTATACATGGCGCAGGTCGTTGTAATGTTGCCGTGTGTAAGCTACTCTTTATAGATATCTTTAGTGGAAATAGAAGTTTCTCCAATTTTAACAGTTAGGTTTAATAAATTTAGTCTCTCCGCCCCCACCCCTCTCTACAGTGTGAATTACTTTTAACGTCTGTATTACTAAATGCACTGCGAAATGTCGTTATTGTCTTAAGCAGTTACAAGAATGTTTCCACACGCCGGTTTTTACCCACATTTGAATTTTTTTATGTTTATATTGGTTTAGATTAATAGTGGCCTTGCACGTGACACGATTTTCGTTTCTTTTTCTGTAATGAACCAGTAATCTACTCAATGCAATCCACGCATTTTTCTTATGCGCGCAGATGTAGCGACCCCCGGCAGCTACCTTACCTTAGCACTAGAGCTTGGGGCAGTTGACTTTGCTGTTTGTCAAATGCATACTGCTGTAATCCGGATGCCATCACTGTGTTGCGTTGCATCCAAGTCAACTTTTACGTAAACAAGTTCCTTTGGTTAATGCACCGCTACACCTGGTGTTTGATCTGCTCACCTGTAATACCACATTGCTGATATCTTAAGTCATGGCTTGTGATTATTTGTGTTCTTAAGATAGCTGTTGAGTACAATAAGAGCTGTCTGGCATTATTCAGTGTTCTTAATGAGCATCTGCTGTATCAAGGAAGTACGCTTATCATACGTTCTTTTGGCTACAGTTGTTACTTTGTATTGGCTAAAACAGTCTTGGTTGCAATTTTTGTTTTTTATTTTTCAGTGACGCGTTTCGCCTTATTTAGGCATCTTCAAGTTATCCTAATTTGGTATTTCTTAGAAGAATCCTTTAGTCAGTGTAGCCAACGGGCACAGTCGAATATATCAGGCCAACATCGCCTTAGTTAAACTCAGTAAAAGCTTTTCTAGATGGATGCGAGTGACACCAAGATCTGCATAACGCGTTCCCGTTCACAGGAGCGAGTAACAGAATAAGACGGGGGCTCAGGTAGTATGCATAAATGCCCTTAGGCTACACTGACTAAAGGATTCTTCTAAGAAATACCAAATTAAGATAACCTCAAGATGCCTAATTAAGGCGAAATGCGTCTTTGAAAAATAAAAAACAAAAATTGCACCCAATACTGTTAAGCACTGTTTTGCTGTGTGCCACATACGGATTGGAAGAATTGTTACTTAATCCTCTTTGAAATAGTTTAGTGCTCATTAATTTAATTTTTGCGCTCCATTACACCTTCTGAGTAAGAAAATTTTAAAATTGTCGAAATCGAGGTCTACGGATCCCATAAACCGTTATCTGCAACTGCTGACCTTTTCAACCTCTCCAAGTTTTCTGTCACACAGTTACTGAAATTGCAGCGATTTGTAACATTTGAAAATAAGGGATTTTTTACTCGCCTTAGGTGACAAAACTACGCAGACCACGATGACTACGTAAGGACGTCTCTTACTTTACCTGGAGGATGCTTTCTAGCAGCACAGGTTTCTTTTCATATACGTTTACGTACTTAGATTCGAAATTTTATTTCATTTCGAGGGGAATTTCTCTATACATAAATTTCATAAAAAATGACAGGACAGCTAGGAGGTAAATGAATAGAAATGTTCAGCATGCACTTAAAGATATTATTGTGTTAGCTATCGTCCCGGTATTGACAACTACTCTGCTTGTTGTCTACAAACGGAAATTATAAAAATGGAAAAAACGGCGCAGTTCCTATGGTACAAGCAGGAGAACGTTCGCAGCCGGATTAACTCGGCAATGGGCGCGGTTAGGCCGATGTGACAGATCTGAAACTACATACCGCATAAGTGCTATATATTGAAAAAGAATATCTATGAAGCGAGTTAGAAAAGTGAATTAGTGAAGACTTTTCTGGAGGAAGTTCCTCGAAAAGTTCCTCGGATGATCCGTTGTGCTCCTTTTTTGTAGCAGTACCTAGCGCTCCCACCACTAGGAAATTCCCGACCTTGAGAAGAAAAGAAAAGGGCCGCAGAAACAAATGGAAATTCGATAGACATGGCTGTTTTTGCGAGCCGGTGAAGACCGAACCGCTGCACTTGACGCTCGACCTGGTGGTAAATCAAAGGGGACAAAGCTGCGCTTTCTACTGCGTCCGGAAAGACGTTCCCTGAATCGAATATCTGAACCAGAATGTTATGGCACTTAAAGTTTTGTATACAGGCAAAAGAAAGTACAAAGCAAATCTCCAAAAGTGTTTTCGTTAATAATCATAGCAAAGTTAGCTTTCAACCCATGAAAGGTGCGCACAGAACCTTGTATAACTATGAACAGGAAGTTTCACAGAGTACTAGCACGAAATCGACAAGGAAACGCCCTTTTTGTTAGCTGTTAAACATGTTAAAAAGGAAATGTTTATTACCTCATAATCTGTTGAAAACTAGATACGACTTTATAGTGTCAGTGATAGGTCTCTTTCGTTCGGTTGACAAAATGTAAACTTCGGTTCTGTTTCACACGTTTTCATCTTTTCATTCCTGTTGCTCTTGTTGGTTATTTATTTTAAAAATTGTATTTCTTCAGTGCCTACATTTTTCCCAATGACAGCATTTTTAGTTGGATACTCACTGCTTCTGAATGCTTTAATGCTGTTATCTTCCCATATTGGTTGTACATAAACGGAGTACGAGCGCAGGTGCTGTACTGAATAGCTATGTATCTTTAAAGATTATAGTGAACGCCCTAGAAACATCATTTTCAAACTCTCAGGCAGTCACAACAAACGCATGGCGTTGATATGGACGGCATTCAATAAATTTTAGGACCTTTTATGTGTCATCTTACTACGTTTCTTCAAATTCATTAACAGGTTGTTCAGTTTAGTGAATGTCAACTTTGAAGTACAGTGAGAGAGACAGGTATATGAGTTCCACAATCCATTTACTCGCACCGACAGGGCTCTTTCGGAGGCACTGAGTTCTAAACCACACAAACGTATTGATTATTGTTAATACCGGTATTGAGAAACCATTTTATAAATTGCTGGTCGATCATACCATCAAACAGATAATTATGTGGGAGAAAATTCTGTCACTTTAGAACTACAGTAGTTAGTCAACTAATTTTGCCATACTCTCACACTTGTGGTAAGATGACTTTAGATGACACTCTGGTGTGTGAGCTGTAATATTTGCGATACTTCCTTACAAATCTGCCCGGAAATGTATTCGTGAAAACACCTTTGACTCTGTGAAGCAGTTTGTTTACGCTGGACGCAGCTCCTTCTCCGGTCTACAACTCCATTTTGTGGACGTCTCTTCATAGCTCTGTTGACAGTTATTGTTTTCGGCTACAGCCGTTTGCACTTCACAGTTGATAGCTGTCAAAAAAGATACCAGGTCATGGCTGTCCTTGAGTCTACTCTACTGTAGGGTTGTCTCAATAGTAAAGATTAAACGTATTAAGACTTCATATATAATTTGAAAATTTTTCACGCATCTCACAAGGGAACATCCCCATCGCACCCCCCTCAGATTTAGTTATAAGTTGGCACAATGGATAGGCCTTGAAATACTGAACACAGATCAATCGAGAAAACAGGAAGAAGTTGTGTGGAACTATGAAAAAATAAGCAAAATATACAAACTGGGTCGTCCATGCGTAACATAGGCAATATTAAGGGTAATGTGAGGCGAGGAGCGCCGTGGTCCCGTGGTTAGCGTGAACAGCTGCGGAACGAGAGGTCCTTGGTTTAAATCTGCCCTCCACTGAAAATTTTGCTTTCTTTATTTTCGCAAAGTTATGATCTGTCCGTTCGTTCATTGACGTCTCTGTTCACTGTAATAAGTTTAGTGTCTGTGTTTTGCGACCGCACCACAAAACCGTGTGATTAGTCGACGAAAGGACGTGCCCCTCCAATGGGAACCAAAAACATTTGATCGCAAGGTCATAGGTCAACCGGTTCATCCACAGGAAAACACGTCTGATATTTTGTATACGACACTGGTGACAGCATGTGCGTCACATGACAGGAATATGTTGTCGACCCACCTAACTAGTACACTTGGCGAATGGGTGAAAAGTTTCTTCTACTTTGCCCGATTTAGGTTTTCTTGTGGATGTAATAATCACTCCAAAAAAAGTGATGAAAACATAAGAGTTTTTCACATAAACTGAAAATAAAAAGTTAAAATTTTCGGTCGAGGGAAAATTTGAACCAAGGGCCTCTCGTTCCGCAGCTGTTCACGCTAACCACGGGACCACAGAGCTTCTCGCCTAACAGTGCTCTTAATATTGCCTATGTTACGCATGGACGACCCAGTTTGTATATTTTGCTTATTTTTTCATAGTTCCACACAACTTCTTCCTGTTTTCTCGATCGATCTGCGTTCAGTTCTTCAAGGCCTATCCACTGTGCCGACTTATAACTAAATCTGAGGGGGGTGCGATGGGGATGTTCCCTTGTCAGTGTTTACGACGTTGTCTCTTGAACTAGGGACGTTCAGTGGCATATGTGGAAAATATACTGCGAATAGATTTAGTAGCAAAGAAATAAGTTTAAATGTCATGCATGACGCCGCAGTTTTTCAGGCTTCTCGATATCTGTCATATCATATCATATCATATCTCCTGGGCGATGTATGGTACCGAGATACAATTCAGTAGGTGCATTTAACAGCATATGTAGATGGAATCTGCAAAGTTTATTGCAAACAGAGGTAGTAGCATAGAAGTAACAAATTTAAACGTCACGCATGATGCGGTAGTTCTAGACCCATCTCATTTTTGATGGCGTCATAGCTCCGGGCCTGTGATAGATAGGTGGCTCTTAGCCTCACAGACATTGTTGGCTGACGGTAAGGGATTGTGTTACCAAGTTTGGTTGTAATCGGTCCAGTGGTTTAAGAGAAAAATACACAGATACATATATCCATTTGTAAAACATGTATTGATTCCAGTCATAATGGCTCCTATATTGTTTATGGAACAAAGCAATAGCTGGTTTCACGGAACGCACGCTCTCGGAATTTTATTAGTAAGCTTCTCTGTGTCGTATAATGCCCCTCTTGCAGCGTCGCAACTGCATAAACATCTCTGTAACGCTTTTGTCGTTAATGAACGAACACGTGACAAAAGTCAAAGGGCATCTTTGTATCGTCATTCTGTTCTCTGATAGTCCTACCTGACAAAGCTGCGTGATCAACAAAATCGAACACTTGATCGAACAAGTGAGTCGACTGCCACTTCATTCCTTAAATATTTTGCGACAAATTTCGGCCTATCATCTGATTTTCCTAAAACTTGTGTGTGATGCTACCTAGGTCTCTGTGCTTCCTCCGAGATATGTACATCTTATGACCGGAATCCACAGATACCAGAATATCTGTTCCTCCCTATGACACGCAGGGTGGTTATGGATTGGCGAAAACAACGCCTATCACATCTCTCATGAATAAAGTGGTCAGCCGCGGAACGATGATCAGTTTTTGCTAAAAAATGATACTGCACTTGTAACTAAATTTCATACTATGAAGGGTACTAAATATGCAAAGGCGCAGCTTTGCGCATGTTTGCACGATTGAAGTCAGTAAGGAATTTCTAAGGTAAGAGGTTAATTGGAGTTGCAAGCTTGGGCAGACATCTCTGTGTCATTGAACTGTACGAATATGACGAGGTAGGAGACCACACCCGTCGCCATGGACGACAGGTTGGAAAGATCTATGGTGAACAAACCACTCGCTGTGAAACGCAGGCGGCGGTGCAGCAGCTGCAGTGAGAAGAGCTTCAGCTGTCGACGTACGCTGGCGCCAGTGGTTCCGTAGTCCATTGGCGACAGCAGAACCTTGTTCACCAGGTCCGCAGTGCGGCGGATTTCACTGCCGACTTTGCTGCAGGACCACGTGATTGCCAGAATGCCGCCAACGTGGACAACAACCCACATTACTGAAACGTATACCATGGAGTCCATTTTATCTCGGCTAAACACCTGCAAAGAGAACATTTCTATGTTTAGTTATTCGCCGTCAGTGTTCTTATCATCAAGTGTATTGTTAAATCCACCTTACCATGAGGGAAGATCAGAAAAGAGAAAATGAGTTTGATACGAACTTTGAATTCGACGTCAGTTATTGGTTGCAATTGATTGCAGTGTTTCTTGTATCTTCTTGCATGCGATATCATTTAACACCATGTTACAAATTAACAATGATAACGGAAAATTATGATGCTAATTATATAAAATATCACGATCATATTAATGATCGTAAGTTTAATATTTCAAAATCAATTTCAACAGTGCGATCATAATCCTAAACATCTGTGACGTCAACAGCAGCAAGAATTCTAATGCATGTAAGAGCATAAGGCTGACCATCTGAGAGGTATAAAGGTAGTTATGGAGGAAGCATTAGGAAAATAATAAGCACGGCACCAAATGATACAGTCATTGTGATAAAGTACATAGTTGTACTATACAGTTTTTCACCTCTGTTTTTAACGCCTTCGATGGTTTCTGTACAGGTCATTTACAATTTTTGTTTAATAATGTGTGCACGCGGACGCGTTTAAATCGACCATACGACTGCGATAGCCTCACTTTGCTTGCTGTAATGGGATATAATTGTTTATACCTCAGATTGGCTGATAAATACGTGGTTATTAGGTACTTCTGCTAATCCCAATACTTCGTATAGTTAGAGAAGGTTTATCCAAAGACAGTTTATCGAATGACAGCTGTAACGAGACTTTCATTTCGACCAGTTTTGTGTTGTGAGTAATAAGTAATTACGAGCGGAACTGGGAAGAAGGGAGATTTGGGGCATAACCTGACTAGGTCAAGGGTTCTGTTCATAGGACACATTAAGAGACATCAAAGAACCGTCATTTAATATTGGAGGGAATGGGTTGATGGACACATAACGCACAGGGAAAGCAATGGACGAGTACAGCAATTAGCTTCACCTGAATTTGGGTTGCAGTACTTTTTCGGAGATGAATCGGCTTCTACAGGGTATAGCGGAGACCTGCATCAAGCCAGTCTTCTGACTGAAGACGACAAAACAGTAACAAGTAAAATGTCCAGAGAGACCCTAATATGAATTAGAATAATTGTAAACAAATGGAATATTATAAACATATGGCTATGGGGAAAATTTGTAGGCTTCTGTACTTTTACTTTTCTAAAATTTATGTTATAAACGTCAGTCGTCAGTTTCCGTGTTTCTTAAGAAATGCAGTCCAGCTGTTTAGCTGGGTGGTTATGTGTTTGTCTACGATGCAACGGGCCCTGGTTGGATTTCCGGCCGGGTTGGATATTTTCTCCAGTCGTGGATTTGTGTTGTCCTCATCTTTTCATCATCATCATCACCGACGCGCAAGTCGCCCAGTGTGGCGTCACGTGAAATAAGATTTACAACCAGACGGCCGAACTTGCTTCCGGGCAACAGTGCCGCACAATCACAACTTTTTTTTTTTAAAGAAATGCAAAATATTGTGTTACGGTGTAGATTTTCGATGCAGCAGTGGATCGTCTTCGTTACGAGAGCTTGTACATCAGTCAAGAACGAAATTTATATTATGATGAGGCGGCTTTAGTTGGTGATCAACTGATTTTCGTGTATCGAGAGTCCAACTTATTGCGAAGTTGCTAGTGCACATATTATTACGGACATTGGAAGGGCAGCGATTAACCTTAAATAATCTGTGCAATGTGTCGTTCAAGTGCCGGCCCGTGTGACCGAGTGGTTCTTGGCACTTCAGTTTGGAACCTCGCAACCGCTACGGTTGCAGGTATGAATACTGCCTTGGACATGGATGTGTGTGATGTCCTTAGGTTAGTTACGTTTAAGTAGTTCTATGTTCTAAGGGGCTGATGACCTCAGATGTTAAGTCCAATAGTGCTCAGTCATTTTTTTGCATTACGCGGCACGTATCACCGATTCACCAGGTCTCCATTATCACCGTAGGGACAACACCGCTTGGTCTTAACCAATCCGGCATTCGGCTATTCTACGCTTGTGGAATAAGTGCCGCTTGTTCTGGCAAATCCTTCGCACCTTCGCAATAGATAATGTGAAGGGTGTAATACTTATTAAATTAAACGTTAGCGCTTCCTTCTGCCGAAACCTGCAGTTACATAAACTGATTAGAATTTTTATTTGATAGCTGTTGATATCAAGGCTATACATTCTTTTGAGATCGACTACGAAACCCCCTTTAATATGCTTCCCTGGTTGACGAAATGTTCATGAAAAATGTAAAGCCAGTATGTGAGTTGGACAACAAATTAATTGCATCTGTTTTAGTTATGACACAGGTATAGGTGCATAATTTTCATTAACATTCCAAAGGCAGCACTTTAAAAACAACACAAGTCAATGTCACGACTTGCATACATGGTCAATTCTAAGTTTAAATGTATAACGACAGTCTCTGTGCTATACAACGAGGCTTTCAGTGAACATTCTGCGCTATTAAATACTCTTATCTGTAGGCAGCTCCACCAGGCTCAATGAAGGTAAACTTTGCTATTTCTTGTTTTATTCTTCAATATCATATTTTCATGAGGTTTTTGTTTGTAGCATAAAGGTGGGTGCGACACTGGCATGGGCTGTGCAGTTGAGCTCCAAATCACGTGATTTGTTCAAAATAAAATGATCAATGAGAGCATTAAGACCGTAATTTGAATGACAAGAACTCGATTCAGCGCCCCAATGAGTCTTATAGACACAATTTTTGCATCAAGGTTTACTTGAATTTAGATCATACGTCTCTGCGGTATAGGTAAAACTGAAGTACACTGTTAGTAATTTCACGCAGCCATTCTTATCATGTATTAAGGAAGTAGTATACTATTTCATTGGTCTGGTAGGAACTATTTAGTGAGGCATAAGAATCTCTTCTATACGGGACTTGAATTAAAATAGAAAACGCTCAAATCCATTTATCACTAATTACAATTTGTTAATGTAGATATAAGGATGTTTCCGAAGAGATTATTTCCTCGATACACCGCTGTATTTTCTGAATACAGTGCTTTTATGAATGATTGTATTCATTATGTCAAGGTTTTCAACAGGAGTAAGATGTTCAGTTATCAGATGTAAGTTATAAAACTTAGCGAATGTTTAAATGATTTTTTATTGGTAGACAGGCAGATTGATAGGTAGGTAGATAGATGGATGTAATGATAATCTCTTTGTTCCTTAGACCTATACTCCAAAGAACCTCAAAATTGTGGAATACGCAAGAAAATTTAAAAAAAAATTAAAATCTTATGTCTGCAAATCGGTAACTAAGCACGGTTTTCGGCACTGGCTTTTCCTTATTTCTTTCAATAGATCAACGTGGTATATGTTGATAACAGAGAGAAACTATCTGAAGACTGGTCATACGTACTTCTTGTTCCGTAGACCTTTTGAGTGCGGATCGTCAAGCATGTATAACATATTAGAATGAAACCAGAATACTAAATAGATATTTACAACGACAAAAATGCTCGTTCTGCCATAGAAACAGCACCCAGCATTATGCTACTACCAGTAATGATGTAACTTCCCGGATCCTCCCGAAATCATCTGAAGATGAACCTGAAAGGGTTCGAAAACCGGTTAATGTAATAAAGCATTATTATTGAAAAAGTGACTGGTTGCAGTTGTGTATAACTTATTTACATTAATATACAGTCACGGTTCTAAAATATCCGTAATGGATAAGCATAAAATTACTCCATTTAAGACGTGCAAAACTCGACTTTTATGCAATATTAAAAATATACCGTGTGAAAATTAATAACACCGAAAAACCGTAGGGACGGATTGCTGACTGGAAATGGAAGAAGAAAGATCCTATGACCACGTGTCCGGAAATGCATCATTGCCACTGTAGATGGGACTGACGAATATAAGTTCCTCTGACCACGTGCTGTGTGTTCCTTATATATTGCTGGCTGTGTGAATGACGTAATGTGCTGTAAGCAGCAGAGTGGTTTGGTATTCATGTCGGAGACAAGCCGAGATTGTTTCTGTGTACGGTCAAGCAGATGGAAATGGTCGACAAGTGGCATGGGTGTACCAAACCAAGTACCCTTACAGGTACCAACAACGTCACACAACAATTCAAGCTATTCTAGGGCGTTTGTGTGAACCGCACGACCTCTACGGTCGCCGATTCGAAACCTTCCTTGGGCATGGATGTGTGTGATGTCCTTAGGTTAGTTGGGTTTAAGTAGTTCTAAGTTCTATGGGACTTATGACCTCAGCAGTTAAGTCCCATAGTGCTCAGAGCCATTTGAACCATTTTTTTCAGACAGACGAACGTACAGGGAGGCGGCAAACTGTGCGTGTACAATATTTGGAGGACCATCTTCTGCAGGATACTGAAATGAATTCTAGTACACAAATTCCATGCAATTGGCCCAGCAACATGGTGTAAGCTAATGTGCGATCATGTGTATTCTGCATGACCACCGCTACTTATGTTGTCACCTGAAACGACTGAAAGGATTATCCCCAGCGTATTTCCCTTTACGGGAAAGATTTTGTCGATCATTTTTACACCAGACCATCACAATTCTGGGATTTTTGTCATCAGCTCTCTTTACCCATGAAGCAACCTTTAATCAGAACTGGCATCATCAATCTGTGTCATCGTCATCCGTGGGCTATAGACACGTCACGTGGTCAGAGTAACTTTAATTCATCAGTGCCATCCATCGTGGCAATGACGGATTATCAGACACATGGTCATAGGACCGGTTTTTCTCCATTTTGAGACATGAATCGGTGCCTGCAGTTTGTCGGTATCCTTAATGTTCACCCTGTATCCGTCAACAGCCTCTACTAAAGACACAACCAATAATATTCTTATGGCACCTAGCTGCTAACTGAAAACGGAGGGGAACCATATCAAATGTTTATGTAGATTTTGCTTTTTTTAGATACTGAGTCCATAAACAGAGCCGTTGGTTTGACTTGTTATTAATGCAGTGTTTGTATGATTTGCAAACTAAAAAAATGTTTACTTGTTATTTTAAAGAATAAAGCTCATTAATATGTAAAAACTAAATGAAAACCTCAATTAGAAAACTTATGGAACTTCACAAGTAAGAGTTTACCTGCTTGATGATTATGTATAGTTTAGTTTAATATTCTCTCGCTGTTGTGTATCCTGTACATGATGTGAACTGTTTTGCCGAAGTTCCAGCGTTATTGTGATTTATTTAAAAGGGTAAAGTTATTTACGCAGCCATATTTTTCTGACACACTAGAAAAGTTTTGTAACCTTGACCATGTCTATTGCCAACTTATCTTTTACACATAAAACTATCTGTACTGCTTGATCTCTGGTTCTATAAGCTTCAACCGTCATCGTAACCCATACTACACTTTTTGTTTTGCCTTATTTTACTATCGTTTTCCTCGTTATATGTTGTTTCTATGTCTGTATGACTCGCGTAGGTTACAGAAATAGCGTCAAAATGGTTTCTCACTGCCAAATACAGTTTGGGTTTGGTCATACTACAAGTCTTTATTCCTAGAGCAATGTATTTGTTATTTATAGACTCTGGTATATTCTGAGTTACGTCTGGTGGTAAACGAGTTTAGATTCTGTGGCAATATCATCAATAAAGTGTTTTATTTCCCGTTCATGAAACCAGAAGTTCATTTCCTGAAATAATTATTCTTTTGGTTTTTAGACTACCCTCTTGTATACTGAGGTAGTTACTTTTGTATGCGGATCGATATTAAAATTTAACATAAGAAGCAGCAAGTCACTCTCTGAAACATATAGAACATAGGTTTAGTAACGAGATTTTGTTAATTAGTCTATCTAATCAGATGTACTGAATTTCAGTTTTCGAGCAATTGACTCTTCTTTTGTAAAAATGTACAGAGACCACAGTTTCCTTTTTGCTAGTAAATAAGTCAGTAAAACAGCATGATGATTTGGGAACTGATTACTTTTTCACAGAGGGGCTGGGTGTCCTCTTACAATTGTACAGGGTTCTTTATGATTCCCTACTTCTGTCACACGTGATTCTGGATCTGACTTTAAGCAAAATCTGATAACGTCTTCCTTAAACTAGTATAAAACCTAATAATAATTCTAATGCATAACATACTGTCCTCAGTTTGAGAAGCACACTATTTCACTATGTAACACTGCTCTGATGTCACTTCCACATTGCACCATGCTTGTCGTTTAGCCCCAAAGGAAGAGTCTAACACACATCTTTCAGTGCAGCACATAGATGCGACGTTGAAAATGAGTACTGAGGATTTTCTACTCGAAATCAAAACTCATATATTAGGGGCTGTTTTCCTAGTGACATCTGTGTGCCCAAAGAGAAGTTTCTTAAATTACAGCATAAATTTTTGAACAGTGTAACACGTCACATAGTAAGATACTCGTCAACATTTTTTAACTTCATCTGTACCACTTCACAGAATCCGGTTTTGATTATTTCGAAAAAACTCTTCCCTGCTAACTTGGAGCTTGAAATGGCACCAAATCTTTCATTGAAACAACTAGAAACGGCAGCCAACACCATCCCTGTCACTTAGTGATTTAACGGTAACATTCGGCATCATTTCCATCGCTGGTTAGTTTTGGAATCCTATAGTAGTGACAGGTTAAATTGCATTCATAATACCTTTAATAAACTGCTGACTACATGTACTTTCTACAGATTAAGTATAAAATGAAGTGACTGACTTTTTAAGACAGCCATTGAGACGGTAAATAGGGTCTACAATCTCGATGATGTATAGAAAATAGTACATCGGTTAAAAAAATATTATATTTTCAATTTGCTTGTCTAGGAGGGCGACATTGAATGATACCACACTCGACCACCCACTGCACACCGTGCATGGTTACCGGGAGGCAAATATGAAATCTTCAAAGGGAACATACGATTTTTATTGGAGGTTAAGATTCTACGACAAGATCTACATCAGTTTTGGAGGAAGCATTTTCTTCGTTTCGTCACAGATGGCGCTGTAATCGGAGGACCAGAAATGTGTACACAGTAGCAATTTACGACATCTACTGAATACCTTTGAATATGCAATGGCTTGTGGGACTAAACCTTCATGCTGTGAGGTTAGGACAGGCCAGTATTGCATAACTTCACATTGGAAACCCCGTTCACAACGTCGCATTAAAAAAATGGTTAAAATGGCTCTAAGCACTATGGGACTGAACATACGAGGTCATCAGTCCCCTGGACTTAGAACTACTTAAACCTAACTAACCTAAGTACATCACACACTTCCATGCCCGAGGCAGGATTCGAACCTGTGACCGTAGCAGCAGCGCGGTTCTTGACTGAAGCGCCTAGAACCACTCAGCCACAATGACCGGCTACGTTGCATTCCTTAGACGTATCGAACAGGGTACTACTCAACACGCCAACGTTGGCTGTGACTCGAGCCGAACGGTACTCTATCTTTCCAATTGGAATAAGTGTGCATACCTAGTACAACGGAATTCAAAACATCCAGGGTTTTACCAAAAGGTACGGCCAAACTTTCAGGAAACATTCCTCACACACAGATAAAGAAAAGACGTTATGTGGACAGTGTCCGGAAACGCTTAATTTCCATGTTAGAGCTCATTTTAGTTTCGTCAGTATGTACTGTGCTTCCTCGATTCACCGCCATGATTTCATACGGGATACTCTACCTGTGCTGCTAGAACATGTGCCTTTACAAGTACGACACAACATGTGGTTCATGCACGATGGAGTTCCTGCACATTTCAGTCGAAGTGTTCGTACGCTTCTCAATAACAGATTCGGTGACGGATGGATTGGTAGAGGCAGACCAATTCCATGGCCTCCACGCTCTCCTGACCTCAACCCTCTTGACTTTCATTTATGGGGGCATTTGAAAGCTCTTGTCTACGCAACCACGGTACCAAATGTAGAGACTCTTCGTGCTCGTATTGTGGACGGCTGTGATACAATACGCCAATCTCCAGCTCTGCATCAGCGCATCAGGGATTCCATGCGACGGAGGGTGGATGCATGTATCCTCGCTAACTGAGGACGTTTTGAACATTTCCTGTAACAAAGTGTTGGAAGTCACGCTGGTACGTTCTGTTGCTGTGTGTTTCTATTCCATGATTAATGTTATTTGAAGGGAAGTAATAAAATGAGCTCTAACATGGAAAGTAAGCGTTTTCGGACACATGTCCACATAACATCTTTTCTTTCTTTGTGTGTGAGAAATGTTTGCTTAAAGTTTCGCCGTACCTTTTTGTAACACCCTATATACTAATCCGCTATTCAATTGACCTCACATAGGACAGACGCAAATGAGCATGAATGTCAGCACAGGCGTTTCTGATGCGGTCGGCCATTTCTTACCGGCCAGTTGGCACTTGTTGGTACACATTATCACAGAAGGAAATCCCGCGACCTATAGGGCTCATTAATAGGGACATCTCTCCCAATCCACAAACTAGAGTAAACACGGTCTCATGCTTCCCGTGCTTCAACTGCGTAATGCGCACTGCTGTGTATTCTTCATGCTGAAACGACATACGTTGTCGAAAGTTCAGGGCAACATACTGCAGGATTACCGGTAGTTCCTGTTCCAAGACCGTTCGATAACTGCCGTCCACTCAACGTGCCGTCAATAAAATATGGGCCAGTGAGTTTCTTCCCCATGACGCCAGCTCACACGTTAATCGACAAGAAACGTTGATGGTCAGTTTGCGTAACCAGTGGGGATCGTCTACACCCCAGCAATGCATCTTATGCCGGTTTACCTTGGTTTGTGAATGAAGACTCACCGGGAAAATAGCACCTCCGCAAAGAACGTGGGGGTCGCTTGCATTTGTTGACGTCCCCATTCATAAAATGCTACGGTCATGGAAATCGGCGTCATGAAGTTCTTGATGTAGTGACACGTGGTATAGATGATACTTATGACGATGCAGTATTCTGAAACTAATACCTACGGACATACCGGAATCGCGGTGTAATTGCTGGGCGCTTATCCGTAGGTTGTGATGCACTGCCGCTAGTACAGCATTTTCATTAGCTTCTCGTGTAACGCGTTTGTTCCGTCTCCTTTTGCCGGTCTTTTCGCTGGCATCAGACATAAAGGCGTTAAAAAAACCTGCAAAATAACGAACGAGAGTGACCTTCCTCTGGAAAATGTATGGGATACAAGCAAACAGTAGCCTCAGTATTTCTTCTAGATTCTCTGTAAATCGAGATCGTTTCAATATTTTCTACTTTCAATGCAACATTCATCGTCCACTTGCACGTCTGTTCTACAAATGATAGGTTGTTGTGCAGACCATAAACACTGAGTAAGTATTTCAATATTTAGATCTGCTATCTGTTCTACATCTGCACATTACGTGAGCTCCGGTCGCATTGTACTACCTGTTATTATACAACTTAGTTAGCTACACGGCGACATTGGCGTTTAGAGCGTTCCCCTGAACGATATATCGGAGAAATGCAACGTATCGAATGAGGTTTCCAAGTAGAGGTTCTGAAATACAGCCATGTCCTATACTCGCAGCATTTACGTGGTGTCTCACGTGCCATTGGATTTTCAAGGACCACTGGGTAGCATACCATAAATTACGACTGTATACCTATTTCTAATCCTCGAATTACAGCGCCATCTAATGGGGACACAAAGAAAATGCTTCAGCCAAAATGTATCGTGATTTTGCCGTAGAATCGTAATCTGCAATAAAAGTCAGGGGTTACCATTGAAGATTTCAATGTTGCCTCCCGCCACCCACGTATGGGGTGGAGTGGCGATTCGATTGTGGTATCGTTGGATGTCCCTCTCCGAGACAACCAAATATCAATTATAATTCTGTTCGATCCAATGTATAATTTTCGAGATATTTCATTGTCTTTAATTAAGATGAACATCCTCTATATGCTTCTCAACACAGTCTTAGATTCTGAATGTCCTCGCTCTCTGGAACTGCTTCTCAGTACTTGACAGTTAGATTCCAGTCACAGATAACCGATATTTAGACTAATACGTAATCATTCAATCTAGAAACAGTATACTCCGTTTGTTTGTGTTGATGGTCAGCCTATACAGATGACTGTCTGCTAGTAACACAGAATATCGTAATAAGGTTGTCTCCCTGGTCTCAGCTGCGTTGTCTGCAAACAATCTCTTGTAGATGAACGAAATTGTAGGACATAAATACTCATTACTTTATCTGCCCTGTTGAACGTCGTAGGATTACACCATACTGTTCTTTTGCTTATGACGACGTTTCCCTATTGGAAATAACAGAGAAATCTATCTAGAAGGCATGGAATTTAATCGCTTATCTGCTCCGATAATTAGCATGAACATCAGATTTAGAAAAGTTTACATTTTTGTTTGTGGTACTGGTGGGCGTTCGGATGTTTCTGAGAAAATTTTAAGTTTATCCCTCATAAAAGGGTGCACCAATCTTTTGATAAAGGTTTCAAATGGTGGATCTTCCCCCTCTAGAGTACCTGGCCTCAATGATTTTCTGTTAGGATTTCATCCCATAGCCGGCAAGTTCCACTTTTAGGGCGCTAGGGAATCGCCTTTAACACCCTCCCATTGGCTATAATTCGAAGATCACACCGCTTTTACCTTCTCGGACGTGAGAGTTGTACTTGCCGCTTTTTGTTTATTCATTTCCTACTCATGAGAAGTGAGTGGGCCGTTGTAGATCGTAGCTCGTTGCAGAATGTAACTCATTTGGGCTAAAAATACAAATTGTAGGAATTGTGGTGGAGAGAGACATAGTTGGTGTGTTTGGGAGGTGATTTCCACTTGCGGCACTCACTTGATTATCAAAGAGAAATGTCCAGAAATCCTTGCTCAGGCTTGGGAGTAGGACTTATTTTCATATCGTCTGGATTAATTGCAGAGTGTGTAAGCTATCTCATAGACATTTGTCAATATTTCAATATTATGATGCCTGCGGTAGGACTTTGAGCCCTTGAGACCATACCAGCCTTTGCCACCGCTCCCCTTGCCCCCTAGAGTATATGAATGACAGAGTGATAATATCACTCTCACTACATAAAGACTGGCCATGGGGTACCACGTGACTCCACTGTTTCTCTGATGCTATCTCACCTGGTACTGTAGCTTGATGGAGACACAAAGGTTGAGAGAGATTATACAGTTGATGAAGTGCGTGGCGAGGCAGCTGAGCATCGAGAGGCCGTACCCGTCGTCTATGAGCTTCGCCACGTCACACAGGTGGTCATGCACCTGCCGCAGTCTCCGCACCTCCTCCGCTTCACCCGGCAACTGTAAACAAAAGTTGCCATCACACTCATACACACCCTCATATCTGTTAGTTACTATTAGACGAAACCTTCTGATACAAGTCCAACAGACAAATAAGCGATTGCAACTGATTAATGATTGCCGATGTTCTTAATTAAGAAGTGATAGGAGCTTGTACGTCTCACGGTTTGTGTAAGGCTTTCTAATATATGAAAATAAGACGGCATGCATATCTGTAGTCTTATATTAACGTTTTATGTACGTCACTATACACTGAAGAGCCAAAGCGTTGGTACCACTGCCATTCTCGCAACGATTGCCGCCTTGTGGTGTTACGGGACTGCAAGGCGGTAAGGAAAGTGTAAGACGAATAGGGAATGGTTCTGCCGACAGTGTGATCCGCAAACGGGAAAATCCCGTGACTTTGACAAAGGGCATATAGTTATGGTCCGGCATCTGGAAACGAACGTCTCCGAAACGGCGAGCCTCGTCGACTGTTCGTGTCGTGCCGTCCTGAAAGAAAAGTATTCCGAGACTTGGGAACAGAAAGGACTGTCACCTAACACGTTGATCAACACACAATTCGAAAGGACTTGAACAAAATTCATCTGATGCATGAATCGAAAAAGGAAACAAAAGTACTCCACATATTAAATGAAGTGTTAACTTCTTCTTGAAGTGTCCAGGTCTAGAGAACAAAGTTTGCCAACTTATAGCAGGAAACTCAAACAACACTCGAAAAAAAAGAAAAACCGGAGAAAGCCGCTACCCTGGTTTATAATATGCACTGCCTTGATTATGAGCTAATCCGCATCCAGAACGCGATACCTTTATTACACCAGAACATTCCGGAACTCAGAGATAAAGTTGATGAACTACTCATTTGTA
Source organism: Schistocerca cancellata (assembly GCF_023864275.1). Lineage (NCBI taxonomy): Eukaryota > Metazoa > Arthropoda > Insecta > Orthoptera > Acrididae > Schistocerca > Schistocerca cancellata. Next base: position 683,617,433 of record NC_064630.1, on the reverse strand, counting down.
TTGATGAAATGAATTCATGTAACCAAATTGACATAATCTGCCTCTCTGAATATCAAGTGGCCACGGGTATAGATATGTTAGACATTTCAGGATTTAAGCTAGCTTCCTACTTCTGCAGAGTAGATATGGATGGAGGAGGAGCTGCCACATTTATTAAAAACTTCCGTAAATTCAGGAACATTGACATTAATAAATTCTGTTTAGAGCAGCATCTAGAAGCATGTGCAACAGAAGTACAGTTCCATAACAGATCCTATATAATAGTAACTATTTACCGAGCACCTGCAGGAGATTATAATATATTCATATACCATATAGAAGCTCTTTTGGGTTATTTACCAGGAAGAAACAAAGAAATTTTGATTGCTGGTGACTTTAATACAGATTTTCTAACGCAGTCTTCCAGTAAACATTTACTGCAGTTAGTAATGTTATCTTTCAATCTAATTCACACTGTAATCTTACCAACTAGGATCTCTAAATCCTCAAGGAAAGCCGTTGATAACATTTTTATAGACAAATCAAAGGAACAAAATCATATCATAAAACCTGTAATAAACGGACGGTTCCAATCATACCTCGCTACCTCGCTAACAGGAAACAAAGAGTATCAGTACAAGGGACTAGTGAATCAAGCCATCAGTCATCATCAGAATGGGAAGAAATTACATGTGGTGTCCCACAAGGATCCATCTTTGGGGCCTTTTCTTGTGTACATTAATGATCTCTCATCAGTTACACTGCCAGAAGCAGAGTTCGTTTTGTTTGCAGATGACACAAGTATGGCAATAAGTAGTATGTCGAGCGTAGTTCTAGAAAGATCTGTTAATGATATTTTCATGGATATTTATAAATAGTTTAAAGCCAACTCACTGATATTAAACTTAGAAGAGACCCACTATATGCAATTCAGAACTTGTAAGGGGCTTCCACCCAGCATATGCATAAAGTATGAAGAAGAACAGATAGAACAGGTTGACAGTCTTGAATTCCTGGGATTACAACTTGATAATAAATTTAGTTGGGAGGAGCACACCACAGAACTGCAGAAACGCCATAACAAATCTGTATTTGCAATTTTGTGTTAGCAGACATAGGCGACATAAAAATGAAAAAGGTTGCATACTTTGCCTACTTTCATTCCATAATCTCATATGGTATACTATTTTGGGGTAACTCTTCAAGTCAAACAAAAGTTTTCAGAGCCCAAAAGCGTGTAATACATATTATTTGTGAAGTAAATTCACGGACGTCCTATAGAAACCTCTTCAAAGAATTGGGTATACTAACTACTGCCTCCAAGTATATTTACTCCTTCACGGAATTTGTCGTAAATAACATATCTCTTTTTCCCACCATCAACTCAGTTCATACACACAATACCAGGAACAAAAATGATCTGCAAAAGGACTTAAATGCACTTACTTTGGTTCAAAAAGGGTCCACTACTCAGGAACACTCATATTCAATAATTTGCAAGAAAACATAAAAAAAATTTGTTACAAATAAAGATCAGTTGAAAAGGAGCCTGATTGATTTACTAGTGGCCAAATGCTTCTACTCCATTGATCAATTTTTTAATAGAAACAAATGATGTATTGTATATACTCATACTAGTAGTATTGTTATTTCAGCTTAAAAAAAAAATGACGTGTTCCACATCCACGAGGATCTGCTCAGCACGCATCTATAGAACGAAAAACTAATCTAATCTAATGTGATCTAATCATATGAAAATCTGTCTAAGTTCAGTAGTCACTACTGAAAATTTCTCGAAGTTCGTAAGTGTAATGCTGAGCAGCAGCCGTCCCGAGAAGCGCGACGTTGAAGGCGACTGCGGCAAGCGCCGGACAGAGCGGCGGCAGCGACTTGGGGGATGAACATCAGTCTTCGGCCGGTGAACTGGCCGTTGCGGCCGTAAATAAGGCAAGGTTCAAATTGGTGAAAGACAATTAGGATACTGTCAGGCCCGGTATTTGTTTATTATTGCCTTATACCATATAATTGCATTTTTTGGTGAAACTTGTCGAGGCCAGGATTAGGCTTGTAATTTGTATAACAGTGTTTTAGGTAACTGTACTTTCGGAATCAATCTGCTTGTCATTCCTTGTGTCCTTGCTACGCGACGTACCTTTGTGTGATCTGTCTGTCTCTTTGCATTCTCTGTCTGCTGTTTTCTTAAGGTGTAAGCCCTATTAGGGTCCATGTTGTGATTAGGTTCTGGAACAAGATCCGCGGTTGAGTGGCTTTGTGTTCTGTTGTTGCGTTTGGCGAGATACTGGAATTTTATGGTCTGTATTATATTAACGCTCTCTGAGTTTATTTGTTTGATTCTGACCCCTTGGTAAATTTCATTATTCCGAAAGAGCAAGTGTTTTATAGAGTATTATTGTGGTGCACTAGTCATGAGGGTGATTTGATACATTCCGTGCGTATTCCTGATTTGTACTGTTACATGCATGTGATCTGATATATTGTATGGTTTCCATTGTTTATTAAAACTGATTTACATTTGGTCGAGTGTCTACACCGACCCAACCCCAGCCACTTTTCATTCCAAATTCATCCCCCGACACATCGCAAACAGTGTGTAACTACCTATTTTAAAATGAAAAGAGAAACTCTATGAAATATTTGCTGTGATGTTCAAATCTAAACAAAAAGAAGCAATTGTTAGCTCCACCAGCAGCAAGAGTGTTAGTTATCCAAGTATGTGCAAACATCAGTCATTCCAGCTAAGGAGCAATACACAACTGCCTGCAAAAGGTAGAGCAGTTCGGAGGCTCATTTCAACTAAATTGGCGTGAATGGTAGGAAATGAGATTTTGGGATGCCTTTATTCAGGGATACACACGTCTATAGTACTGGAAGATTGCTGAATACTATATATATATGAACAACTTTAAGATACTAAAATGATACGGTTACTGCTACAGAGGTGCGAAGGATACCTTGAGATGTTGAGTAATCGTGTCTTCAGCCAGTTGTTCGTTCGTTCTCGCCAGAAATTATGACGGAGTGACTGGCTGTCGGCTTCAGGTGCTCCCTGGTCGCAGGGAACATTTGAAGAGGATACCTAGATAGCTGGTCACTGCGTTGAGATATCGTACCAGAACAACATGAACAACCAACAGAATACCCTGTTACGCACCATGTCAGCATATCTTCTGGAAAGACTTAAGAATTGCAAAGGTATTTTGGTTTGTCAGCATGGTTCCCCCACCTGAACGTTTAGATTTCATTGGTTGCCCAGGGCTCCAGGAGTCCATCAGAGGAGAAGATGGCTGCAGCAAAACAGGAGGTGTTCAACAAAACTCACTGTTCTTTTAACAAGCTTGGAGCAGCTACAAGTACGTGGTCTTGCCATGTGGCACAGTGTAGCATCGGTGCACACTATCGAATTCCGTGGTTTGATCGCGGACTTCGACAGCAAAGCATTAGTGAGTGCACTGTAGCAGCTCTTACACTCAACGAAGCCCAGGCGCGTCATAACCTTGGTGGTAAACAATATTTGCCAGTGTCTGAGCTTCGTCAGGAGTTGATGTGTTCGACTGGAGTGGGCAGCAAAGTTTCAGACTTTTGGTAGCTTGCTTCTGCCATGCACGGTGACGGTGGTATAGACATCTAGAAAAAGAATCCTAGTCATTGGCAGTGTGTAATTGATGGTTTGTTGGCTAGCGGTGTCAGTTTGACCATCAGCTCACGTGTAGAGCTCTGGCAGGCACTCCTGCACCGTAGTGGAGACTGACACTATGTCGATCGTCGACTCCGATTTAATGACCTGCATCACCATAGGAAAGAATATAATTGTGTCATGGTGGATTTGTTGTACTGTTGGTGCTACCAAGGCTATTTAACCCGTCCCGTGGCTCTGAGCACAATGGGACTTAAATTCTGACGTCATCAGTCCCCTACAACTTAGAACTACTTAAACCTAACTAACCTAAGGACATCAACACATCCATGCACGAGGCAGGATTCGAACCTGCGACCGCAGCGGTCGCGCGATTCCAGACTGTAGTGCCTAGAACCGCTCGGCCACAACGGCCGGCTAACCCATCCCGTGTTTCAGTAAGCATCTGGGCACTAACTTGCTGGTGTACATTGACACCCATTGGTGACTGCGGTCAATTCTGTGCCAACATAATGCTGCAAAAGTTCTTTTTATGCCATCGAGTTCTCTTGCCTACGCTTGCATTGTTACGATATGTGTCTGAAAATGAATTGGTTGTGAAATAATCAATGGTATGATAGACAATGGCTGTGTCAACGTCTGTAACAGTAAGGCACTCGATAAAAATGGTTATTATGGAGAGTATGTGAGTTAAAATGTCGGTGACGATTCATAATGTTGATTGTTAAGGCAATGTTACGGTTGATAAAGAACTAGGATGTTCAGCATATCAACTAAACCATTGAGGACAGTGGAGGAATTATTGCTGACAGTTTCTGAATAATAGAAGCGGGACATGAAAACTATTCACCAGAAAAGAATAACTGTGGAGAAGACAAGGAACCTCGTCAGTAATTGGGAAAGTAAAAGAAATTTGTAACGTGACTCAGCTGGGAACGGACTCTATAAACTGGCCAGTTACTGATCATGACCATATAGTTTGAAGGACGTGCGACGTAAAGCAAGACACAGATCACAACAACGATTTCAAAGGTAATTAATTTTAATGCCTGATCGAAAGAATTGTGGCGTTTTTGCTTCGTCCCTGCCCTTGTTTATTATATTTTTGTTGCTATGCTTTCGTGAAAGGTATAGAAACATTTTTTTACGAGACGCTAGCAGGAGTATGAGGTCACAGGACAGACTAATCGCACGTTCCACTAGAAGGTCACATAGCGTGAGCACGGCAGGGCGATCAAGAGCCGTATCGTACAGGAGCAGAAAGAACAGTGGGTATACACTTAATACGCTGAGCGCAAAATAGAAAATCTTCTATTATTTATATTTACCGTTTAAATATTAATACACAGTTTCAGCCGAGCTGAAGGTGTGGACTTGAACCAAGTGCTTGTTGCCGGCCGGAGAGGCCGAACGGTTCTAGGCGCTTCAGTCTGGAATCGCACGATCGCCACTGTCACAGGTTCGAATCCTGCCTCGGGCATGGGTGTGTGTGATGTCCTTAGGTTAGTTAGGTTTAAGTAGTTCTAAGTTCTAGGGGACTGATGACCTCGGAAGTTAAGTCCCGTAGTGCTCAGATCCATTTGAACAATTTTTAAGTGCTTGTTAATAATACTTTCAATAATACACAGTTCATCAGGAAATGGTAATTACAAATTTCAGTTACTGTCAGTGCTTCCTGATGAAAAGGATGGACCAATCACAAGTGCGTCGTGATAAGATATGCACCAAATTGCTAATATAACTGATTAATAGTCTACGATAGGCTTCCGAGGAGATAGCACATGAACCTGTGAATTAAATCTGATCTATGACGTACTTCGGCGATGTTGTGTTAATCCAAGGCAGCCTGTGAATTAAATCTGATCTATGACGTACTTCGGCGATGTTGTGTTAATCCAAGGCAGCCTGTGAATTAAATCTGATCTATGACGTACTTCGGCGATGTTGTGTTAATCCAAGGCAGCCTACGATCGGTTTTCGAGGTGAGAACTCTTGGACTACTGTGTGAACTGCAACACCGCGTAAAGACGGACTCAATTGTTACAGTTGCGTCGAAAAACATATTCGAGCGATCTCACGAGAGTTCTAAGATAGTGTGAAGCATATTTTAACTTTTATGGTACTCTGAAACTAATGATTACACCAGGAGTCCTTTTACGAATATTAACGATAAAATAGCTCTGGCAATCGGTTTGCTAGTTTGGGATTGGTGAAATAAAACAATATTAGATGGCATACATTTTACGATCCTTATATACGTAGAATTTAAACCTACCCACTTCTCTCTTTATTATGCACGGTTCATTCCACAAGCGTTAGAGCTAGCAAACGACGGAGAAGAAACCAAATGGGTCAACATCTACGAGACGCGAGATCAGCAAGTTCGATGCAATTCATTTACGAGAAGTAAATGGCGGACGCCCTGCACTTCCATACGTAGGGTCATTGTGCGTCCCCATGGACATGTTGTGACAGGCGATATTTCGAATATTCATTCCCCTGTCTGCTGTGATAGTATTACAGACTCGGAATGGAATGAAGCTGGATGTGTCTGCAGAGACTACCAGCAAGGTTACAACTATTTCAGACATACTGTGCGATTGGTCAGACGCACTGACAACATTCCAGCGTTACCAGTGAGTCGAATCTGCATTGAAGATTAGCTAAAACACAAATAATAAAATCTCCAGCTTCAGCTGAGCAGGAGTGCTGAATGGTGGTAGCATTTAGTGCAGGCAGTTGGCAGTGTTGTCATTGATGAAGTGTTGATTATTCTTCGTGTTTTACTGTTTCTCTTAATACATATCCATGAACTACAGATCGCACTAGACTAATGTGTGGCTGATCTATCGAATGGGGGTGCCAAATTCCGCTTGAAAAACATTATGTTTGAACGGGAAACAGCTGACACTTTATATTAGCACTGGACGTATCATGAAATACATGAGGAACAGTATTTGCTTTGGCTGACTCTAGCTGCACTCTGCACTCTGTAACTGCAATTATTATCCGCCAACACACCAGAGACTACACATTTGATGTCTCTTCGGAGACCCTCCCGGTTTATGTAGTAAGTCAGAACACGATGAGGAATAGGTATAAAGACATAGCAGAAATAAAAATGAGAACACACTATGTATTTTATCAGGACGTTTTGTACAGATAAACCAAACCAGATTCTTATAAATAGATTAAGTGCATTATCAGTCATCCCATAGGTGAATTAATGGAATGTACTCAACTATCAAGCACATTTTAGGGTAAGAAATGATTGAAAAAATTGCAAGATCTCTGTGTTATGGATAATATGTGAAAATCGATTATCAGACTGTTCCACATATGTGATAAATGGCAGGAAAACAAAGTTGAGACTGTACACCATCAAGGATTAATACATTATGTAATTCCTGAATACCTAATTCCCGAACAACGAAGACAGTTGACTAACATTGGTCATTGGTCTATATGAACTGCTTCCACGATCGAAAGGAAAGTTTATTGAGATGACGATGGTGTAAGAATTGATATCGAAATTCGTATTAGCCATTAGTAAAATCCAATGCTAAAGTCACAGTTTGTAAATTGAAAAATTATTTTGAAAACATCAGCTACCCACAATGCATCTTAAAGACAGTGGACACAAGTTTAAGCTGAAGATTTGTAAATCAAGGTAGAAATTAAGGAAGATGTAGAATCCTATGCATCAACCTGCATCAAACCTAGTAGACTGCACAATGAGATTATTAGGGTACCTTTTTACGACGTACTTTGAAAATAAACATACAGGATGTTGTGAACAATCATTAGAATTTTTCAAGTCGTGAATAATTTCACACACAAGGCTGTTGGTTTGCTATTATTGTTGGCGAGGAAATGGAGAGTAAGTTTCGATAATAATCACGTGGTCCACCAGGAGAACAAATACCAATTATCTGCCTCAGCCACCGTTACAGATGATACAAGAAAGAACTAAAGAGAAGAAGAAACAAGAAGGTAGAGTCGTGAAGCAAATCACATGTCATGTGGGAGATTGAATTTTAGTAAAAATTTGTAACAAGCCTTCAAAATTGGCGACAAAAGAATAATTCCATTATTATTGTAATAGCCTGTTTCACATTACGAAGACTGTACGCTCAAATGCAGTGGAAGCAAAATGTGTGGCAATGGGGAAACTATTTGCTTTTCAGCTTATTCGTGTCATTGAGCTGAGTACTATGGTGGAAGGCAGTGTAACTGAGGATGCTATAAAAACTAGCGAGGTTTAACAATTATTAACAGAAGATGAACTGTTCGAATGGATAATTTACTTACTTCGTAGACTGCCTAAACTATCAGTATTCAGCTGCGTTGTGTTTCATTCCAACAGACTGCGTAATTCACCTACAGTTGATAGATACAAGTGATTATTTTATAGACTGCGTATTTGTTAGGAGCAGTATTTTTATGAGTAGTGGCTGTGAATCTCTGTGTCAAGAAAAACTGTGGCTGGGGATGTATCAGTTACTATGGTTTCGTAGACTAGGCAAGGGCCAGGGTAGTTCTTCTTTTTTTGCATTATTGTAAGTGTCAGTGTGTACAGCAGCTATGAGAAATGAACTGTCACATTGAACTGACTGATTGACGCTCCGTCAGAGTGTGGGTTTGAGCTCCGGCTGTGAAAGCGCCTGTTACATTCTTCACACATGATGCCAGAATGGTGGTGATAACTACCGAGAGATGGCAAAGCAACACGCGTTCAAGAAGGCATGTGAGTTATCGAAAGGGTTTTCACACTGCCGGTAAGTTCTATAATATGTCAGTTATGTTGGTAGCGTAAATGCAAGGTCAGTTGGTCCCCAGTGCCCCTTAATTTGAGGTTCTAGTCGTCGTTCTCAGCGTTCCTGACATCTAAAAATTTACGTCTGAGGTGCTGGTGAGCAGAATTACTAGAGAGATTAAAAAGCAGAGAAAATTTTTCTTTGTTTATTTCTTTCAAATCAAGTGCACCAGTTGTGCATCGAACTAATGGAAATGAACCAACATGAATATTATTCTATACAAGGTATGCCGTATGCATGTGGTGGAAAACAGTCTGAAAAGTTTGTAAGGATGTTGCATGGGAGGTTATGCTGGGAAGTAATTATTAAGAAAATGGTTCGGTATGTTGTGCCTTGACGTTAGTAAGTCAGGTCAGCACGAGCGCAAATTCAACCATCCTTCCATAGATAGTGTCGCCATACTTGATCTTCGTTTAGTTCTCTCAAACCGAACCAACCTTTTGCACACCTAGCTTAGATTTATCACTTCCGACATAGGCACATTTTACCTGCAAATGAGCATTTAAACAAGGGCTAGCTCAAGGGCCCACAGACGACTGAGGGTTATCGCATTTTAGTTCGTGGAAGAGCTTGAATTTGCGCCCGCAACGACCTGATTGGCTTTCGTCGTCGCTAAATAACTCAGAAATGGAGCAACATATCGAATGTTTTCCTTAACAGTTGTTTCTATGCACTATCTCCCCTCGAAAACAGTTACAAGCTTCTGACGCTGTATCTGATTACCTAGTATGATTCTCTTTCAAAGTATTTCTTTTTCCTTGCCAGTCGTTTTCAGTATGTGCCACAAAATAAATTTATGTTCACTGATTGTATATTTCTCATTTACCTTGGTTAATTGTAATTAATGTATGTTGGGGTCGTTTGGTTGACATGAAGTGCAAGCATAGTAAGCACTACTGATGTTTCTTATTCATGATTCAATTTTCTTCTATTACTAAGGTTGTATTTAGCGACAAATGTTTGGTAGCTTTTGAAGGATGTGATGTAATTTTTGTACACTAACTGAACACAATATTTATAAGGAGTGGCTAAATGTTCTTAATTTGCATGATGTATTAAATGCAATGAAGAATTGTATGACTCATCTGATTATAATACGAGTATAAATGTATTTAGTACTTTTTGTTGAGAAATCTGCATAATGTGAAAGTAAATTTTTCATAAGAAACTATGCTGGTTACTTGTAAAGAAAGTACAAAAATATTCGATTCTGTGAGTGCAGCTACATATACGAGTAAAACAAAAACCTTAGCACTTGAAAACTGATCTATTGCACTGTACATTCGTTAGACTACTTCAGAAAGTTAACCTTCATATCCTCGTTTATTCACAGAATGCATTACTGAATTAGAATGTTGTATATTGTATTTTATAAATTTTACTTTGATCTATGAGTATGAATAGTAATCTCTCTCGGGATTAATGAATAATTTAGCAATATTAATGATTATTTACAAATTACGTAATTGAGTAGCTTCTAATTTTATTAGACAGTTTGTCTTTCATATCTTTAAATATATTTTATTACAAAAAAGTAAGAAAATTTAGTTTTCAGTAGTGGCGAGGTGAAACACACTTAGCTTAATCGCCAAAATCGTAACAAGTAACAGGTGAGAATTAACACTTGAATCAATAATAGAGGAAGCAACTGCTATTGTGTCAACAATGCAAGAGTATACGTGTGGCATATAGGTGCTGCACGGCAGCGTCACTTCTACTTGAGCTGCCTTGTGTAAACTTTCGCTGACTGTTGTCTTGCGCTGGCACGCTCTTGGCTTATTGTTAGAATCACTCTCTAAATGTGCTCCTTGTAAAATTGGAAGAAAAGATGTTTTGTTGTTCCACTATTGTTCAGTGGCGTATGAGAAGGAGTCATGTAACGAATAAGTGTTAATAAAGTAACTAGTCCATTAGTATCAGAATGCTTCTGTTGTTAATCAACACAATCCACTCAGTCTTCGCATTTGAGACGATAAGGTGGTTTTACAAGCTCCTCAGAAGAATATAAATTGCTAATTTCATAAATGAGGTAATCCTACGAAACCATTTCGAATCTTTTCCTTAAGCATTTGCTAGAGCAATGAATAATTATGAACCTTATACTACTAGATTCTCAATAAAGCAGCTGAGGAAACACACTTCAGAAAATATTACACTAGTAAGATGTAGTAGCTTGCTAGCTTACTGCCATAATAGCTTCCGGCTAACTGACACCACAGCACTCTTCTTCTGTAAGTCTTGTAAGAATAGCATCGCTGGTTCTCACCTTTGTGCTGCAGAGAAAAGAACCTGGAAGATATCCTGTGTACGGAGCGGTGCCGTGAACCATTGGTGGTTGTTGACCCACCACGGAGGCTGCCCCAGTCCGGTGCCACAACGCCAGAAGTCGTCGGTTGAGCATCACTACACGCTTTCGTATCAACAGTACCAGATTACAAAACTGCAGGTCCGACGTGATGATCACTCCGTAATACGGATACACCATCAGCGAAGACCACACCTGGAAGTTCCTAACCGATCGCGCCCAAACCACAATATCGGCTGTGAACAAGAGTAGAGCAGAAGGCAGAACCACCAATAACTCTAGAACCAGTATCCTGAATGACCGATTATACTCCCTTTTCCGCTCTATCAAAATTACTCCGTCAATTTGCATGATCTTTTCCACGATACGCGATATGTTCTTGTGACAGGAAACGCAGCACTTCGTAAGAATCAGTGCACACGAGAAAGTGACAACCAACATTTCGGTGATGTTGCCGACCTTTACAGTGGATATAATATTCCGAGAGTGATAACGTTCAGCACCTGCCAGTGCGATAATCACTAAGGCAGCCGCTAACACAAGCAAACAGTACAACCTTTCATACAGGGAGGACGTTATTTTCGCTGAATTGCGTTTGAAACCGAAAGGAGCCAACCCGAGCGGTTTGCTCACATAATACAGTGGCTTCATAGCTCTGGTGAAACTGTGATAGAAGTGATCTCCTTTCAGCCGTGAAAAAAGCGATCTGGTAACGAAACCGGAGCACATTTCTGTTCTACACTGCAACAGGTCTTCAAGAGGAATGAACCGCATTTAACGACGTCCACGTTTCGCCTTTTAATAGGAGAGTCTCCACCGAAGTAACAGCTGCTTGAAAATCTGATCACCCGCGAAACACCCGCCAGACGTTTATCATTGTACGTATGACAGGTTCCTATTAAATTAAAGCGTTACCTCTTTCGTTTTAATCAATTTAAGAGCAGTAACAAATCAACAACTTTTAATAGATGATGTTGCGATGTAATATTACATAGTAAGTATTGTCTCCTGTCATGTCTTGAAACGGCAAACATCTGTTTGTTCCATTTAATTTGGCAACTACTGCGGTCAGAGCACAAATGTCGAGTAACGCTCAGTATATTACAAATGCCTAGTATGCATTCAGTTCAATTATAATGGCGACTACTCCAGTGTCCAAATGTTAAACACGCCAGAAACGTGAAGGCACGCTTCCTGACGTTGATGTTGTGTAAACTACATTCTGACGATCATGTATAAACTACGGACAAATGTTAGTCTTATCCGCCATCTGCTATCAGCAATACTGAGGAACGAATGGAATCGGCAAATAGCGATGGGCAAATAAAACTGACCCGAGTGCTGAACACCATTTCTAACATCATGCAACGGCTGTTCCCCGTACTGGTGAGCATCTTATCATTCGCCTAGCCACGATTTCAGTGCTTCTGACAATAACCATGAACTTAAACCGAGGGCACGGTAAAAGGAAGGGGAAGAAATCCGGCAGCCGTTATTTGAGCGCTAAATGCTCTCGAGAAGAACGTGAATTATGGATTGGACGTCCGGCAGAGATTATCAAATGTGAACCCTAGGGATGTGTTTTAATACTAGAAAGTTCCCGCGTTCAATGGGTAGAACTGACATTAGAGATTCCCCTTCTTTTTCCTGCGACTCAATTATCACAATGTGATTTAAAACAAATATGCAGTTACTAACAATGGTATGGCCATTTGCCAGTAAAGTTGTCAAAGAGCCTAAGCTAAGTTATCCACCAATTTTCCACTGATGTAACCACTATCTTTGAGTCAGAAAATATCAATGACAATGGCATAATCATGGAATATTGAAAATATTGTTTGTTGCAACGTACAGTGTGTAACGTGTATAAGAGCAGTGTGGTACCTTAATACGTACACACATAACTGCGCTGATCGATTTTATTCTCCGGGGTGAACAGTTTTACCACAGACTCTATATAAAATTTACTACGTGATATTTTCTGTGTAGTTGTAGCTGCAACATTCAGTTGTCTACGCCTATTAGTAACCGTTTTGTACCCTTGCATCCATACTTCAACAGGTCAAAATAACCATTAATGGCTTGCTCTTGATACATGTGCTTTGGGGCATTAACCAACCTAAAAACATACTAATCCAAATAACTCTAGCTCTTAAGCAGAAAATATACATCTACATCTTCTTGGGTACTCTGTAAATCAGTTTCAGTGCCTGGCAGAGGGTTCGTCGAACCACCTTCACAATTCTCTATTATTCCAGTCTCGTATTGCGCGCGGTAAGAACGTACACCTATATCTTTCCATACGCGCTCTGATTTTTCTTATTTTATCGCGGTGATCGTTTCTCCCTATGTACGTCGGTTTGAACAAAATATTTTCGCATTCCGAGGAGAAAGTTGGTGATTGGAATTTCGTGAGTAGATTCCGTCGCAAAGAAACACGCCTTTCTTTTAATGATGTCCCGTCCAAATCCTGTATCATGTCAATGACACTCCGTCCCATATTTCGCGAAAATACGTGCTGCCCTTCTTTGAACTTTTTCGAGGTACTCCCTTAGTCTTGTCTGTTAAGGATCCCACACCCCGCAACATTATTCTAAAAGAGAACGGACGAGGATAGTGTAGGTAGTCTCCTAAGTAGATCTGTTAAATTTTTTATGTGTCCAGCCAATAAAACACAGTCTTTGGGTAGCCATTGCATGGAGGCTTAATTATAAGAATGATGAAAATGCAATAATTATAGTAGCTGTGTGTAGGGTTGCGAAGTCTCGTAACCGGTTGGCCCTGAGTAGTATTAGCACGCAATCTGACTGCATAAAATAACAAGAAAGAATTAAGGGAAATTTCCGTTAACACAATTCACTAAATAAGTCCCCTGCAACTATAAAAGCTACGAAACAACAAAACACAAGTGTAACTGTTCTGTGTGTGGTAGTGTGAGTCAACGTACACGTATCTGGCACGGTTCTTCCTCAATACGACGAGATATTTTAAACACCATTTACTATGAACTAATTGAAAAACCAGAAATACTATAATTGCACGTAGAAACCAGAATTGCAAGTCTAATACATGAACACGAGCCAGATGCTTTGTTGACTGAAGCTGTGACCAAGAGGCATTATTATAAGGAGATTTGAAATAAAAATTTTTTGTTACCTCCATATATATGGACGAAAAATACACTGTGATAATTGCAACATCTTCATCTATACATTATACCAACCGAACAGCATCTACTCTCTCGCCCAACAGAACAATAACTGCACACGACATGCTCTCAACTAGTTCTGCTCTCGACATGCTCTCAACAAGCACTTCCCACGGCAACCTCTGAACTACTACTGCCCTCGACATTCTCTGAACAACTGCTGCACCAGTGTAGGCGGCGGAATAATACTCTTTGGCGCAATCTCTGGCGCTGTGACTCAGTGTAGCCACCTTTCATATGCCCCTCCTCCATGGGCTAGAATTTGATGGTATTTTTGCCAGCATTGGTGGTGAAAATACCACCAAATTCGTCCAAAAAAATACAAACAAAATTAAAAGATAATATTAATAAGTAAACATCACACAACTAAATACATTTTGGCTTTGCACTGACCCTTCAATAACCAAATATATAAAATACAGTAAGGAATACAAATGCTTGCATACATGTAATTTTACATAATAGTTTACAATAGTATCATTCGTTAAACAATGTGGTTCAACAATTCAATCAATACCTTCAGCAATGACGAATAAGTTCAAATGGCTGGTTCAAATGGCTCTGAGCACTATGGGACTCAACTGCTGAGGTCATTAGTCCCCTCGAACTTAGAACTACTTAAACCTATCTAACCTAAGGACATCACAAACATCCATGCCCGAGGCAGGATTCGAACCTGCGACCGTAGCGGTCTCGCGGTTCCAGACTGCAGCGCCTTTAACCGCACGGCCACTTCGGCCAGCGACGAATAAGTGCAGGTAAGAGTCTCATAACATTTCATAAACAGTAAATACACAAAACATCAGTTTATACACATGTTCACATAAAATCTTTTCAATAGTTCAATAAACAGGTAGCTCTCCTCAGAGTAGTTGACAGTTCCAACAGTAGCATCCAGCAATGGTCAACAGGTGCAAATAGCAGTCTCATAAGATTTCATCAGCAGTATTTAAACAGCTCCAACAGTGGCACCCAGCAATGGAGAGCAGGCGCAGACACCAACAAGGGACATTATCTCAGTAGCAGCAGTTCCATCAGTGGCACCCACCAATGTTGAACAGGTGCAGACACCAACAAGCGACATCATCTCAGTAGAAGCAATTCCATCAGTGGCACCCAGCAATGTCGAGCTGGCACAGACACCAACAAGTGACATTATCTCAGTAGCAGCAGTTCCATCAGTGGCACCCAGCGATGTTGAACTGGTGCAAACACCAACAAGTGACATAATTACAGTAGAGGCAATTCCAACAGGTGCATCCAGCAATGTTGAACAGGTGCAGACACCAACAAGTGACATCATCAATAGTAGCAGCTCCATCAGTGGCAATCAGCAATGTTGAACAGGTGCAGCAGCCAAGAAGTGACATCATCAGTAGTAGCAGTTCCAACAGTGGCGCCCAGTAATGTTGAACAGGTGCAGACACTAACAAGTGCCATCATTTCAGTAGAAGCACTTCCAACAGTTGCACCCAGCAATGTTGAACAGGTGCAAACACCAACAAGTTACATCATCAGTAGTAGCAGCTCCATCAGTGACACCCAGCAATGTTGAACTGGTGCAGGTAACAGTCCATAATATTCACTGTCACTAAATAGGCAGTTCATCAGAGTTCATCAGCAGAAATTAAACATCTCCAAGTGGCACCCATCAATGTTGAACAAGTGCAGGTAACAGTCCATAATATTCATTATCACTAATTAGACAGTTCATCAGAGTTCATCAGCAGAAATTAAACATTTCCAAGTGGCACCCATCAATGATGATGGGCGCAAGCACGAACAACAGTTAGAATGCATACACAATTGCATTTACAAAATTATTATCAATGCTCTTACACTAAACATACAAATGATAATAAACACTCAAATGATATCAGATAATTATCATATAAACTATTACAAATACACAAATATCAATAAACCTATGATATTTATGGGTGTCAGTGCCAGCCACAAGAAACAAGTAAAATAATATTTAGAAGGTAGGTCGGTGCCAATTATTTGGGATTAGGAAAGGAAAACACATAAAACACACTCACTCATCTTTCATCCGCATTTAAGTAATACTCTGTAATTGAATAGTGTTATCTGCATAAATGCAATTCTGCCAAAATTTGATGATCAACATGTGTATCAAGTAGTAGTGGCAACAGTGTATAACAGTCCATAATAGTTAGTCAGCGTCATAGTCATCATGTCAAGACCAATGTTTGAAAAGCCAAATCAAAATGTATGGTTGCTGAACAACTGTCAGTGTGACAAGATATGCAAATACCTCCCCTCTCCAAATTAAAAGTATATACTGCTTATTGATTTAACAAAGTGTATGTGTAGACAGTCTCCCTACCACTGGGATTTTCTAGTCTGCCATCTTCATCCTTCTTGTTCCATATAAACCAACAAAAAATATATGCTCCTCACTTACCTTACCTCTTATCCACCAAAACTCCATTAATCATCAGCATCACATAACCTCAATACTTCAAATCACCTCTTACATCAATACATACACTCCTGGAAATGGAAAAAAGAACACATTGACACCGATGTGTCAGACCCACCATACTTGCTCCGGACACTGCGAGAGGGCTGTACAAGCAATGATCACACGCACGGCACAGCGGACACACCAGGAACCGCGGTGTTGGCCGTCGAATGACGCTAGCTGCGCAGCATTTGTGCACCGCCGCCATCAGTGTCAGCCAGTTTGCCGTGGCATACGGAGCTCCATCGCAGTCTTTAACACTGGTAGCATGCCGCGACAGCGTGGACGTGAACCGTATGTGCAGTTGACGGACTTTGAGCGAGGGCGTATAGTGGGCATGCGGGAGGCCGGGTGGACGTACTGCCGAATTGCTCAACACGTGGGGCGTGAGGTCTCCACAGTACATCGATGTTGTCGCCAGTGGTCGGCGGAAGGTGCACGTGCCCGTTGACCTGGGACCGGACCGCAGCGACGCACGGATGCACGCCAAGACCGTGGGATCCTACGCAGTGCCGTAGGGGACCGCACCGCCACTTCCCAGCAAATTAGGGACACTGTTGCTCCTGGGGTATCGGCGAGGACCATTCGCAACCGTCTCCATGAAGCTGGGCTACGGTCCCGCACACCGTTAGGCCGTCTTCCGCTCACGCCCCAACATCGTGCAGCCCGCCTCCAATGGTGTCGCGACAGGCGTGAATGGAGGGACGAATGGAGACGTGTCGTCTTCAGCGATGAGAGTCGCTTCTGCCTTGGTGCCAATGATGGTCGTATGCGTGTTTGGCGCCGTGCAGGTGAGCGCCACAATCAGGACTGCATACGACCGAGGTACACAGGGCCAACACCCGGCATCATGGTGTGGGGAGCGATCTCCTACACTGGCAGTACACCACTGGTGATCGTCGAGGGGACACTGAATAGTGCACGGTACATCCAAACCGTCATCGAACCCATCGTTCTACCATTCCTAGACCGGCAAGGGAACTTGCTGTTCCAACAGGACAATGCACGTCCGCATGTATCCCGTGCCACCCAACGTGCTCTATAAGGTGTAAGTCAATTACCCTGGCCAGCAAGATCTCCGGACCTGTCCCCCATTGAGCTTGTTTGGGACTGGATGAAGCGTCGTCTCACGTGGTCTGCACTTCCAGCACGAACGCTGGTCCAACTGAGGCGCCAGGTGGAAATGGCATGGCAAGCCGTTCCACAGGACTACATCCAGCATCTCTACGATCGTTTCCATGGGAGAATATCAGCCTGCATTGCTGCGAAAGGTGGATATACACAGTACTAGTGCCGACATTGTGCATGCTGTGTTGCCTGTGTCTATGTGCCTGTGGTTCTGTCAGTGTGACCATGTGATGTATCTGACCCCAGGAATGTGTCAATAAAGGTTCCCCTTCCTGGGACAATTAATTCACGGTGTTCTTATTTCAATTTCCAGGAGTGAATAAACCTTATCATCAATACCATTTACCTTACCTCTTGTTCATCAAAACTCCAATAATCATCAACTTCAGACAATCTCAATACCTCAATAATACCTCTTCAATACGTCGAAACATATAAACCTTATCAACCCTATCATTTCACTTCCATAACAACTCTTCCCTCTAGACAGTCTCCTCAAACAAGTACAGATAAAATTCTAGTGCAAACTTCAATTCATCATCCAATACAATCCGAAGACACAATGTCCACACACAACCTCTGTTGTAATCCACCTGACCCAAACCATCTACTCATTATCAGTTATAAAATACATTTTGATTACTTTGTCCATCATTAAATACACGAAATGCATACATGACCTCTAACAGCCTTTAGTTTGAATAACTTTCAGTAAATAAGTACGAGTACGGAGTGTGAATGATCGTTATATTTCACAGTGTGTACACCACTTCAAGAATCATAGCAAAACAGAAGCAAACATGTGTGGTATTTCTTGTGTCAAGTGTCACTTGCTATTTCAATGGCTCACGAAGAATGCATTGTAATAACTGGTCAATGGTCTAATGCTAGTGTTGGTATTTCATGTCGTTAGCTTCCTTTCCATTAGCATGAATTTATACAGCTTCCATAAAACTTCCATCTGATGTGACTTCCATGAAGTTTCTTGTACCAATGTCGTTCGTAGGATTATAGCAGTTCATTTTCTTATCTTAAAATATAAAGCATTGAGCGTAGGCAAAACATGCAATAGCGAGTAATTATACCAGTAGATAACACAATGTCAGCAAATGGATGTAACACAATCCCTACAACGAGGCTCTGCCAAGCGAACAACCTATAATTAATACCATAGTGTGACCTAAACTCTATGTTCGTACACAGTATATCAGCATTTCTATATACCAAATTAGAGAGTAGTTATGACAACTGAACAGAAATGTGCAAATATGCAATCCATGCGTAAAGCAGCAAGTATATATATTACATAATAAACAGATCATTAGCATCATGTCAGCATAAGTAATTAAATGTTCTTATGTAATCTTAATAAGCAAACATGCAGGCGCAAGCAGATAAGTCACAAAGTATAACTTACATACAAACCATACCAGCACAAATAATCGGATGACAATTATAATTGAAATAAATAGGCACAGGAGACACATAATAAAAAAAAATGATATCAGTGAAAAAGCACGGCAGCCAAGCGTTGCATAATACACATAAGTAACAACCCTGTTCATTAATCAATCATTGTCAAAATCAGTTACCACAAAGTATAAATTACGTAATCGCGAGCAGCAAATTACGTCTGAAGTACGTACCTAAGTGGAAATATGTTACCTGAAAAATAAACTCCACTAATAGTTACCCTTTTGGTTTATTACTTTCTTCTTCGAAATTACATTCTTCCTGACATTTTCTCGATAGGAAGTCCTCTTAACGCCGGACACACATAGAATTTACCTGAAGTTCTTAAATATTTTATACACCTGTATCCTGAAAAAAACTGAACGTTAATAACATAATTTAGCTTTATACTGAATTTATGCGGAGAAATTAGACTGTATATTTGTTTACGGCTGTCAGTGCATTCGCACGGAGCGCTCGATCATCTGTAGGTACGCGTGAAGTAAGAAGTAATTGTTTGCTGTCAACGACTGCCTTGTGCGGCGCGCAGACTTGACTGTCGCTTTGAGTATGTGCCGTCGCCAGAACACGGCGCGGTATTCATATATTCCCTGCATGTTTACGTATAACTGTTAGTTTCTCAAAAGTATGTCATTCCACAAAAATTTTAACGTTCGATATATGATGTGTTCCCTTAGAGCGCCGAGATTTAAGAGTTTCTACTTCGACATTGTTATTATGAACAATTTTGCGAACTCTATATGGACCGTTATAAAGCAGAAAAAATTTGCGACACAAGCCTTTTCCCTTTGTGAGACGAACAATGACACTTAATTAACACCTTTTGACCAACTGACAAGGTTTTTAAACGACCAGGACGTTTATCTGACCACTCTCGTCTATCAGCCGCAAATGCAATATTTTGTAGGGCCGGGTTGACAACTTCAGAATGCCGCAGTTTCCGTGTAGGCGGAAAAGGAGCGATTTTAGAATTGTGATTTGTCGGTGCTTTATTTTTTTATATCAATATAGGTGGTAAAGAAGTTGAATCATTAGGGAGTTCATTCAGAATGTTTAGAAAAATATGAAGATACTGATCCCACGTTCTGTGGTTCTAATGACAATAAGGACGACACAATTTGTTGATTTCCTTTATCCACCTCTCTGAAGCGTTAGATTGAGGGTGAAAAAGTGAAATGAAAATCGGTTTAATCTTACGATGCTGTAGAGTACGAAGCCAAATTTTAGAGCAGAACTGTTATACATTATCTGATATAGCCTTATCAACATGACCCACATGTTTAAGAAAATGTTTGATGAAAGCATTAGATACTGAACGAGCTGTTGCTTTGCATAAGGGTGTAAAACAAATACTTTGATGTCGATTGCACTGCTACCAAAATGTACGCAAAACCATTAGTAAAACGAACCACTGGACCAAACAAATCGACTGCAGCCTTCTCCTTTAATTTCGCTGGAATGATAGGTAATCTGTGAGAAATAGTTGGCGGCTTAGCCTTTTGACATAATTTGCATTTGGCAAGAACAAATCGGATACGTTTTTCCATATAACTGAAGTAGCAATTTTCTCGTAATTTATGAAAGCATTTTCTGGGACGAAAGTGTGCATAACTGAAATGTGTATACCAAATCAATTTATTAACCCACTCATCAGGAATGCAACCTAACCAAACAGAGTTGTCAACCGATTTTCATTTAAAAAGAATGTCATTGCGAACTAAGTAGTACTGTCTAATTGCTACGCTTTCCTTTCTCCTCCACTTCTCCTTAATGTCCTTCCAGATTGGATCCTTGTTTTGCTCCTTAGCGATATCCTGGAGCGAAGACGAAATAAAATTTTCAAATGCAACACCTTGAAAATACATCAAACAATAATAGTTTTCTTTGCTTTCCTCCTCAGCACTTTGTTTCAAACCCATAGGTGCTCGTGATAAAGCACCAGCAATAATATTTGAAGAACCCTGTATGTAAACAATACTAAAGTCAAATTCCTGTAGATACAGCGCCCATCGTGACAAACTTCCATGTGTTAATTTTGTTGACATAAGAAATTCTAGAGCCCCATGATCGGTGTAAACCTTAGTACGTCTGCCATACAAAAAGATGCGAAATTTTGTGAAAGCCCATACAACAGCCAAAGCTTCAAGTTCTGTAATCGAATAATTCTTTTTCTGATTTAGAGAGAACACGACTTCCAAATGCAATACTTTTCTGTACTACAACGCCGATTTCTTCTATCTCTTGAAATAAATGTGCACCCAGTCCTATGTATGATGAGTCCTTCGCCAAACAAAAATCTTTAGGTAAATCCGTATGTGAAAGAAGTGGAGCTGCAGCTAAAGCATCACGAAGTTGTTCAAATTCCGATTGAGCTTCCTCATCCAAACACCAATTAGAATTCTTTCCAGATAGTTCACATAAACGAGGTGTATCCAAATTGTCCAATCTAACAAAGCGTCTAAGAAAATTACTGACACCAAGAAAACTACGAACATCACGTTTTGTAGTAGGAACAGCATAATTACGAACAGCGTCTAGTTTCTATGGAACAGGAAGAATATCTTCAGTAGAAATAATATGACCCAGAAATTTCACCAGAGAACGACCAAATTCAGATTTTTCGAAGTTCGCTGTAATGGCAACTCTTGCAAAAATACATAATAATGAATACAAAATTTTCTTATTCTCACTCCAAGAACGTTTAGCAATAAGAATATCGTCAACATATGAAGTAATATTGTCACGGAGATAAACAGGTAAAATTTCGTTTAAACTACGAACGAGTGCTACAGAAGATATAGTAAGTCCAAACGGTAATTTCCGAAATCACTTTTGTTTAAAATAGTCATATCCGGTCATTCATTACCGATTCCTTTTCTAGATAGATTGATAGTTGGAGTTGTTTTGATAGATACAAAGAATAGTAAAAGAGTAGGCAGCAGTGCAGAAAACTAAAAGAGAAATAGCCCCACTACAGCTCGGGGCCCTGTGCACGCTACGGCACATAGCCACACATAAATCCCAATTTGTGACTTAGTGGCTAATTTGGTGGAAGTGCGTACATAAATTGATCTGACCATGAACATGGATGTATGTCATTCATAGAATTGCTAAAAATCTTAAATTTCCGAACAGTTAAAAAGTGTTTATAGTCAATGTTTTCGCCTCGTGGCGACAAAGACCTACCGCGTCTGTCCCAGTCCGAATGTCGATTATTGTCAAGTTCTCGCGCCTGGCCCTCTCTTGTTGCATGTCGTAAATGAAATAAATTATTATCTTCAAAACCCTCTGCTATCTGTGATTCTAAATTTCTTCTACTCTCTTTTCCTACGATTTCGCTTTCGATTTGTCTAACTTGCTTTCGTAACACCACAAATTCCCTTTTAACGCGTTCATTAAATTTTCCCTGAATTTCTACATGTTTATTTATATTCTGGTACTCTTCTGTTTCTGCAAACGGCAATGGAGATGTATCATCTGAATCTTTGTCCCCATTTAAACTAAGACTTGTAAATTTATCTGAAATCTAGTCAACACTTTCCGATAAGTCACCTATTAGTTCTTTCTGTTTATTTACGTCTCCAGTAAGTGTCACGACTTGGGTTTCTGTGTTGAAACATTTAGTAGTTAACTGTTCATATGGTTGTGTTAAGTTATTTATTCTGTCATTTGGTACGGATTCCTCGATTCATTCAAATATTTCTTCCTTATCGTATGCACGTTGAAGATTTAACTCTGAAAATCTTTCTACAATCGCGCGATCTCTTTCTTCCTGTTCTCTATCCTGTTCCTTTTGTCTAATTTCTATTGAAATTAATCTATTGTTGTGAGCATTCGAAATCGGTTCTACTTCTTCTCTAATTTCTTTCCTTAATTCATCTTTTATATTTTTAAAACAAGTCCCTATTTGTGAGTCTAACCGTGTTTCCATTGTTCCCATATCAGTTTCTAACCGTGTTGCCACTGTTCTTAATTCAGATCCTAAATGTGATCCCAGTGTGTGTAACCGTGTTTCCATTATTCCCATCTGTGATCCCAAATTTAATATAGCACCCATCAACTGCTCCATATTAACTGGTTCGAAATTTTTCTCACCCCTAACATTTCCCGTAAAACTAACATCCTTCGTCATAGCAGTAAAGCTATCTGTGTTCGATACTATTCCAGAATCTTCTCTCATTAATCTCGTATTCTGAAAATTTTTTGATTGTGAAAAATTTGGAACTGGTTCCGGACTATTTTCTCGTCTTATTATCATTGCAACATCTTCCATCTGTACATTACACCAACCGAACAGCATCTACTCTCTCGCCCAACAGAACAACAACTGCACACGACATGCTCTCAACTAGTACTGCTCTCGACATGCTCTCAACAAGCACTTCCCACGACAACCTCTGAACTACCACTGCCCTCGACATGCTCTGAACAACTACTGCGCCAGTGGAGGCGGCGGAATAATACTCTTTGGCGCAATCTCTGGCGCTGTGACTCAGTGTAGTCATCTTTCACCACTCCCATAACATTTTCTATGTGTTCCTTCCAATTTAAGTTGTTTGTAATTGTAATTCCTTGGTATTTAGTTGAATTTATGGCTTTAATATTTGACTGATTTATCGCGTAATGGAAGATTAACGGCATCCTTTTACCACTCATGAGGGTAACCTAACACTTTTAGTTATTTAGGGTCAACTGCCAATTTTCGCACCATTCAGATATCTTTTATAAATCCATTTGCAGTTTGCTGTGATCTTATGATGACTTTATTAGTCGATAAACGACAGCGTCATCTGCAAATAACCTAAGACTGCTGTTCAGATTGTCTCCGAAATCGTTTATATTGATAAGGAATAGCTAAGGGCCTATAAAACTACCACCGTCCGCAGTGGCCGAGCGGTTCTAGGAGTTTCAGTCCGGAACCACGCTGCTGCTACGGTCGCGGGTTCGAATCCGGCCTCGGGCGTGAGTGTGTGTGATGTTCTTAGGTTACTTAGGTTTAAGTAGTTGTAAGTCCAGAGGACTGATTACCTCAGGTATTAACTCCCTTAGTGCTCATAGCCTTTTGAACCACTTCTTTTTATAAAACTACCTTGAGGAACCCCAGAAATCACTTCTGTTTTACTGGATGACTTTCCGTCAATTACTATGAACTGTGACCTCTCTGACAGGAAGTCACAAAGCCAGTCACATAACTGAGACGATACTCCATAAGCACACAGTTTCACTATAAGCCATTTGTACGGTTGTGTATCACAAGAATGATGTTTTCTAAACCTACGTTGACTGTGTGTCCACTGCACTGGAAGCCATCAACAAAACAGGATGAGTGCAAGTTGTTCCGGAAGATTTAAACCACGCACAATAAAAAGTAAATAAATGAAGTAATATATTTCCTTTGTAATAATTTTTGGTTACGTGGGGTGGTTCATTTCCTCTTGCACACTAGCTGGTTGGATTTCTCGGCAGGTTTACCAATAACCTGGAAAATGTATCGGATAGTTTTCTAAAAATCTTCTTAAAGTTTAAATTACGCTATCGCTATATGGCGAAATCATTTTTCTGGCAGGTTTCCCTTTGGCCGTTACAGTTAAAGTTGATATTAAGATGGTTCCATTAAAAGAGCACAGTCGACATCCTTTCCTAATCCGAACTTGTGCTCTGTCTCTAACAATCTCATCGCCAATGGTGTTTTAAACGAAAATCCTCTTTCTTCTCTTTCACAAAAGCAAAACTGATGTTGATTGATTGTGCTACTTCCATTGTTTTGCCTGTTTGGCAACGAATTGTTCTGATATCGGAGAAGTCATTGAAAAGTATAATCTGAGGTCGACCACAGATCTGAAAAATAGCTTTAAAGAAGTGAGGAACAAACTGTAGAGACACCACGTGATATGGCATTCAGACAGAAATCTCGGTGCCCAATACATATGAATAATTCGGAGCAACTACATCTATCATAAGTCACAAATGTAGTTCCTCTGCGACGTGTTTGTACCTTTGTGCGTTAATAACGTTGTCCCGACAACTACAAAAGTTCTGACTTCTTAAAATCGTTTCTCTCCGCTCCAGCAACGCAGCAACAAATTAGACTTCTTCCACGAGGCGCCTGTCACTGCTCGGGCCACCTCTACCTCCTCCAGAGTCATTAATGGCTAGGTCCCTGTGTTGCTGACTGCAGTGTTTGGGCATGTCTCTCTGCATCATCTTAACAAGACATACACATTGTCTCAGACTTTGCTATATGTTGGTTAAAGAAGGTACCAAACTACCTCGAGACAAGGGGAATGGAGCTACAATGCTAAGCCCGAACTCTATTCTACACCTGGATCGTGTTATACTGTATATGGAATTACTGCCAGTGCAGTGTGGTCGAAACATATTTCATGGCAACGCAACTAAAGTAACCGATACCTGGTTGTGATTATTCAGTTTCTCCCGGTGTATCTGTCAAGTGAACAGTTCCAGGGTGTACTGCCAATTCGTAGGGCACTATGAACCGGCTGCACGCCCATGGACGGTTCGACCAGTATGTAGTTGGGTTGCCTGTCATAAGGTGCATGAAATACACAGATGTGCAGAACTGAAGAACGAAAGCAACTTCCGATTAATGTTTCACTAAAAATTAACGTAGCTGAATGAAACTTGGACCATGCATAGAAAGCAATGCTACAGCATTGTACAGAAGGTAACTGAAAGAATACACAGTGACACGACACAGGAATGATACCTTTATTCAGAGAGAATAATTGCACTATAACCACAGCGATTCATGATGGTGCCCTATGACATTACAAAACGCGGGACTTGGTTATTAATATGGTGTGCTCCTCCCCGCAGAATTACACCTAGACCACAAAATGGATCATCTTTACAATGTTGTACGTACCCTCAGATACCAAGAGGTGTTTCAGACAGGAATGTTGTCGAACACTATCGTTTGGTGGTCAATATATTATGCTGTGGCGAGTAAGAAGCATTCCAGACGTACTGGCATGCCAATTTTTGAACACAGTACTCTCACTGGTCAACGCTACTGTGATACTGTACTCTTTTCCCATTTGCATCTTTTCAGGGATCAATTCGGTCCTGATTTCGTTTTCGTAGATGACAGTGCGCGTCGGCATTTAACTGCGCAGGTAGAGCTGTTCTTGGAACAAACGACAGTCAGCCAATGGACTGGCTTGACCGTTCCTCCGATTTATATCCAAAAGAGCCCGTGTGGGTTGTGATGGGGAGACGTAGCGAAGGACGTGCACATGCAATAACGACTATCCAGCAGTTTTCAACTGCACTTGCGGAGGAATGGAAATTAATACAGAAAGAACTCGTTATCAGCCTTGTTGTCAGCAGAATAGCGAGTTGCAGAGCATCCATCACAGTCCTTGGTGACCAAACAACCTATTGAGAACCATGCCTCGCCATTTGCACTGTCTAGGAGACCATCCTAAATTTCCATGGCTTTAGCTTAAATACTGGCTTTGAATAAAAGTGTCATTCAGTATTCCTTTAATTTACCCTCTTTACTATACTTTGAGTATTATTTTTATAAATGGACCAAGCTCCATCGAAACTATATTCCTTGACAGCGACCCATAAAGTTAGGGGAAAGTGGTGGAATTTGGCGCACGTAAGTTTTTTGACAATAACTTTTATTCTTTAGTATCTAGAGGCTCCAGCCTTCGTATAGCATTAGCCCCATATGGTTTCGGTAACATATCTTAAAAACATAAATATACAAATAGAAATTTTAGAAAAAATATTAATAATGACATCATTGCATTGTGTCATATCACCAGACGTACATGGCAAAATGACGCAGTAACTGGGGTATATTTGTGCAGTGGATGGAGTAAGGTATTTAATTCCACACCTTTTGTAATACAAAATGCAGGTATTGGATATTATGATTGTTCAACAAAACACTAAACAACATAAATTACAAAAAGAAAATAGCAAAAATATAAGCTTAATTAACTTTGGAATGGATACAAAACAAGCATAGTAGCTTTCTTATTAAATAGCGACGAAAGTGGCGAAGAAGACTAAAATATAATTATATCCGTAACTAGTCTCTTGCATATCTCAATTATCTAAAGCTTCTTCGGAAAGGAGTCACATTTATAGCTTCCACTATTATCCCACCCACTGCATTCAAATGACAAGAAAAAGCACGAGAAATACACCGGTACCATTCGTCGTAATCTTTGGGAAATTCACCACATATTACACACAGATCATTGCCTGTGTTATGTTGTGTTGGATGACTCTCATTCTAAAAGAAGTCCTATTATGAACGGCACTGATAGCTTTTCTTAATTCACCCACCGTCGAAGGAGGTCTCTCCGTTTACGGATGTACGTCCTCGGCATCTGAACAGAAGAATCCAAACTTACGAATACCATGCACCATTTTATTTTGACTTTTATTAAATATACATTAACTATCTCATTTAGCTACCTACTTTCCTCATTAGCGTGAAGCTGAAGCGGGGTAGAAAGACGCACTCTGCCTCTCTGCGTCAAATCACCCCAACAAGAAAGGCTTATATTAGACTATAGTTCCGCAACTTCTGATATTCTTACGAGAAATAACACTTATATAATCGTTAGTATTAATGTTCAGAGATAGGCATAACAACATCTTAGAGATTAGAGATGAAATATTAGACGAAACAAAGGCAAAACACGCTCTCTCTTCGTGTGTCGACGAGTGGCAAGTAACGCTTCCCGCGTTCTGTATGTTTATTTATACAGCTAACCACCAGATGGCAGCATCGATCAGATAAGACTAGCTCTCACAGTTAAAGACATATTGACGTGTTTCCATTTACACACTGCGCCAAATTCCCCCACTCTCCCACACTCTCTTCCTTAAGTTTAGCACGTCATCGTATTTTGTCCACCTTATAGTTGAGCTGCAGCGTAAACGTTATATGCGGAAGGAA
The DNA here is from genome assembly GCF_023864275.1 of Schistocerca cancellata. Taxonomy (NCBI): domain Eukaryota; kingdom Metazoa; phylum Arthropoda; class Insecta; order Orthoptera; family Acrididae; genus Schistocerca; species Schistocerca cancellata. The sequence continues at coordinate 683,589,436 of NC_064630.1, read as the reverse complement.
GATGCGTGACTGTAGCAGTTAACAAATCGGCAAGAGCCTGCCGATAATGCAAGCGCTAAACACCGCTGTAGATAAATGTGGAGTGCTTTGTAAGAGGTTGTTTGTGAGTACATAGTACGTAATTTAAGGTGGGAAAGGAAAGCGTTGCGGAACAGCTACAAAATTCAGGCGCGAATCTATCGATGGGCAAACCGGGCTAGTTGCCACGGAGGACAATTTCTGGGTGCGAGAAATTCACAGTCTTGAAGCTAAAACTTTGTTTCGAAAAGCGTCCTGCATCCAGCGCTCGTTGGTCTATCTATTATTCATACGACTTTCAAAGGCATCTCAGTTAGTTTTCGAACATTTTTCAACAAATTCTAAGTAGATATCTGAACGAATCATAAGTTGATTTTTGAATGGATATCTGTCTCTCCCAAGGGAATCCCCGTCGCATCTAGAAACAAGAAACAAACCTGCAGACAATACGTGATGGGACTATACGATCTGAGTCGAATAAATCCAAATAGCGGAACGCCAATCGCTGTTTATTTGTTTCTGTGATTTATTGGGTATAGCAAAGATTAGCGTTGTTATAATTATTATCGAAATCCACTGATTACCACAATGTAAATAAACGACTAAGAGGAATACGGTTAAGAAAGTATATATATTATCACCTCGGTGTATTTTTGCCAGGTCGCTACACTACAAGTTTCACGGTCCACTGCTAGCAGCGGCTTTCATTTCTATTTTCAGTACAGTACGGAAAACGCGTTGTACGAACACGTAATAACACCTAATCGGAGAATAACACGGGATAACGGTATCTGTGTTTCTGGCAGGGTTTGCGAAGTTAACCGGAGGGTAATGCTCGACAATGGTAGGAATAGTTACAGAATTAGTGATAACAAGCTTGTTTGTTAGATCGAGGAGGGAGAAGAAACGGAAACATCGTACAAATTATATGGAAGAATATGACGGTTGCAAATTTAAATAAAAATTCCGCACTACTACTTTTCAATCTCAAGCTGAGAAACTGTAGCGTATGAATTAAATGTGAAACTATTTGCTAACATAAAACTTTTTGGTTGTAGTGGGCCTATTAGCGATTCGTTGTTGGCACTTTGTGGATTATTCCCTGTCATGTTATTTCTGTAAATGAGGTACATAAAATAACCATTTGTGCCAAAAACAGATTCACTTATTTTGCGTGTGCTACAATTGCTGCAACACTAGAAAGACTCATTTCGTTTTATCTAGCAGACAGTGACAAAACAGATGTAATCAAATCGAGAAACCACACCAGTCTTGGGTACTATTCGTATTAATAGATTTTTCAGTATTAGAAAACGACATTTTGAGTTTTAATTGAGCGAAGCGTTTGACGACCTCTGATGAGGTAATGATTCTTTCCCAGAAAGGAAAGCACACCTTGTAAAGCTGTAGCAAACAATGCAGGAACGTAAGGATTGAAGAAGTGCTGGCCGAAGTGGGCGAGCGATTCTAGGCGCTACAGTCTGGAACCGCGGGACAGCTACAGTCGCAGGTTCGAATCCTGCCTCGGGCATGGTTGTGTGTGATGACCTTAGGTTAGTTAGGTTTAACTAGTTCTAAGTTCTAGGGGACTAATGACCTCAGCAGTTGAGTCCCATAGTGCTCAGAGCCATTTGAACAATTTTTTTTTGATTGAAGAAGTGTGCACTGTCTTCCTTGACTCTTGTCTCTAGTAGTTTTATGTTTCCTGTATTTAATGTCACACAGAAGAGAAATTTATAAGCTAATAGGTAATAAAGAATGCAAGTTTTCTGAAGAGTTATTATTCTTGTGGTACCAAAATCCCACCCAGAATCAACTGTGGTCTTTTATAAGGGGGGTAGGATGTCAAACCGGCCGACTGGGAGCAGGAGAGGCATCAGAGGATATTTCAACTTTTACTGTCCTGATTATACGAGGGTTGTCCGGAAACTAACTTCCGATCGGTCGCGAAATGGAAACCACAGGGAAAATCCGATAAAGATTTCTACATATATGTGGGGCAGTCTCTCTAGTATACCCGTCGATCGTGTCGCGCCGCTCTTTTCAGTTTTGAGTGAACAATGAGCACGTAAAGATGCGTAGGGAATAGCGTCTCCCGCCCAGTATGAGGGCCTGGTTAGACATTTCGCCTGTCTCATGCAGCCCACATAACACAACTATCATCTCCTTCTCTCCGCTGCACACTCCAGGGGCAATGAAGACGCTCCTGCAACTTTTCCGATGAGAAGTGTGTGATCACCCACAATACAGTCCGTAATTGGCTCCCCCTGAGTCATCTCTGCTCACCAGAGCCGCTGGCTATGAAGACAAAATTATTCCACATACAACGAGCTGCAGACCAGTGAAGATACCCTGCCGAAAGAACAGGCGGCTGCTTTTTATGACGAGGATATGTGAAAATTGATACAATACTACGACAAAACTCGAAGTAGTAGCGGCGACTACGTAGAGAAATAGGTGGGAAGTGTACTTAACTGTTCCAAATAACAAGTTTCTCGTTTTCACTGTGGTTTCCATTTCGCGATCGATCTGAACTTACTTTCTGCACAACTCTCGTAGGTTTGATGGCTTCCATTAGAAAATGTACACGTTTGAATTCCACAAAGCGAAATACAGTGACGTGCGATAGAAAAATGCTGTGTGAAGAGGCGTGGCACTGAACTTTGGCACACTTACGACCAATATCGATTCTTACATTTCCTTGATCTTATTATGTTTTATACACCAACGCCATCAGGAGAATGTGCGCCATAAAAAAAAAACATATTTTTGAAAAATCGATTTTTTGAGCATTTTTAACATCCTATCTCAAACGCTTGAGGAGGGGGCTGACAGGTGGGGGGACGCCACTACCGTTTTTACCCCAGTTCGGAAATGTGGTAGATCTGGGACTGACAGAACTGTTATTACAGACTGATCTGTCGAGACGGAGAATATTAGTTGCTGATCAGATGTATGTACTGGCCTCTCGACAGCTTGGGAGAGCGTTAGAGGAGAGGTCCTCCTAGTGGGAGAGAGATGCACTGAAGCCTTCGCTAGAGACACTGGCGGCAACGGCTGGTGTGGTGCACTTCGTCAGCTAAGAGTTCGCGCATGGCTTTGTGTGTGTACGCGAGGCTTTGCCAGTGGTTCCGGCGCCGACTGGGCAGCAAAAACACAGACGCCGTCACCCGAGAACACCGCCGGCGAAAGTCCGCCGTCACATGTTTCCCACTGTAAAGCGCGCCGGCACACTGATCACCGCTTGGCACGTGAGGAATGCCGGCATAGACCGTCTGCTAATGTTCCATTGATCTCAGAGTAACGACATATAAGGGGACCACACCGTGGTTCAGGTCGAAAAAATCGATTTTCAGTTTTCGTAATATTTCGATAGATTAACGTTTTATTTAAGTACTCTGAAAAGGATTTTGCTGAAAAAATTTTTTTTCGAGCATTGAAAGAGCATTTTCCTACCACGTGTGGTTATGTGCACGCCCACTTTTCTGTCACTCACTTTTCTTCATATATTGTAGATCTTTATATCCCCTACATTGCACGTTAGAGATTGTTTTTACTCCCCAGTGTGCTGGCTATCCTTGGAATGCAACGGTCGGTATTCTTTTGTTTCTGCTGTTTGTAAACAACACGCTTTCAAACAGGTGGTTTGTTCTGTTCAAGTGTGACTGCGAGTATTTGTCATAGAAAACTTGCAGGTATACTATGGGCAGGTAATTAGGAGAAATAAAGAAAATCTGGAGGCAATGAAGGGAGATATTTGGACCATATTTTTCCATATATCCTCTACTGATGATAAGCCATGTCATGGATTGTGTACATCAGGAGAAAATTCGTGGTGCAAATACAACAGGGCTCAGGTACTGGAGAATCTTATTCTCGCCAGCATTCTCTTCCTGCTGCTGTTATTATAGCAATGAAACCTATTCTCAGACACCTGCCTCATCCTCACCTTCTAAGGAAATGTTTGCATAGGCAGAAACAGATCCCAAATAATTGTTTCAACAGCATAATTTGGAACCGCTTTCCTAAAACTGTATTTGCAGGCACGCATACAATGAAACTAGGAGTTCATGATGATGTTATTACATTCAATTGCGGTAATATTGGAAAGTGTAGGGTTCTGAAAATTCTGGGATTTAATCCTGGTGAAAATATGATCACTGGGCTGACACATTACGATAAAGTGAGGGTAGCTGACGCAGACAGGTCTGCATCCAGTATGGCCAAGAATGCAACACAAATACCCGGGAAGGTGAAAAAGAAGCTGGAAGATCTGCTAGAGGCCAAGGAACGGCTATCGTATGCAGCAGGACAGTTTTAATTAACTGTTAGTAACAAATTTCCAAAGTTTTTTCTTTAAAGTCAATTTCCCGCAAACTAAAATTTTCAATACATATGCCACATTCTATCAGAAACTATCACAGATAAATGAATGAAGTTTCCAGAGACTTGGCGTAGCAAGACAAATACCCAGGAAGGTGAAAAAGAAGTTGGAAGATCTGCTAGAGGCCAAAGAACGGCTATCGTATGCAGCAGGACAGTTTTAATTAACTGTAAGTAACAAATTTCCAAAGTTTTTCCTTTAAAGTCAATTTCCCGCAAACTAAAAATTTCAGCACATATGCCACATTCTATCAGAAACTATCACAGATAAATGAATGAAATTGCCAGAGACTTGGCGTAACATAAAAATCCACCTCTGGTACTACATTCATTAATATTCTGCGATTAGGAAGTTCACAAAAAATGTTTTCTGCAGAAAAGACCTAATATTTTGGTTAATAAATTTAAAAAAGTATTTCTTTTTCTTTTCTTTTCTTTTTTTCTTTTTTTTCTTTTTTTTTTTTTTTTTTGGAGCACTATGCGACTTAACTCCTGAGGTCATGAGTCGCCTAGAACTTAGAACTACTGAAACCTAACTAACCTAAGGACATCACACACATCCATGCCCGAGGCAGGATTCGAACCTGCGACCGTAGCGGCCGTTCGGTTCCAGACTGTAGCGCCTAGAACCGCACGGCCATTCCGGTCGGCTGTATTTCTTAAAAACTATGAAATGGACTCTATTAGCATCATGTAACATACAGTAAAAATATTAAGGTCCTTCATCAAATAGTTTTATCAGAAATGGGCAAATAGTTGCCTAAATTAACATGGGTTAGATAGGCAGGGTGTGGTCCCCTTAATAATGTAGTAAAAACAGTCACAAGTGTTTTCGCTATGTACTGATCTGCAAAACTTAACGACGAAAGCAACTCGTATTGATGCGTTACTACCAAACCCCAAGTATCATATCTCTAAGATCCTTGGACAACACCGAGAAACAACTGGTACAGTATAGTGCAGAAGATAAAGATAACCGAACGATGTACTCACTAATACTGTTACATATTCTTCATTCCTGGCAGACAATGACGTTTGAAAAGCAATGAAATCGAGAAAAAAATACGCCATGCATGAGTAACGGGTTTTCTGGAGAAAGATGAGCACAAATGCGATGGCACCATGCGATCACTACTACAACACATGTCAATAAGTAATGTTTTATCGTATTACATTCCATCACCTTCAATGTATGTAGTAGACCAGCGTTTATTACCTTTCTTTTGACGTATCAAGCCCTGGAAGCTATTGTGCGTCATCCTTGTTTGAAAATATTGTTGGCCGTGGAAACATTAAACTGATTTCCAAGTCAAAGTGGTAATGAGTAATAGTTCGCATGTAAGAGTATGCAGATTCGAGTTTCTAAAGATGGAGTATTTAAACACATGACGAGATTACTTGCCAGTCAAGTGCCTACAAAAAAGTGAGCTGAATTCCTAAGGGACACATTCATTTGCTACATAAAACTCACGCTATAAAATTAATATTTCTTTACTAAAGGGTATCTAGTGTGAAAGCAGAAACATTTACCGTCAATATGAAAATTTTCCTTTAATTAATGACCAAAATTACTGAACCCAATAACTCGTAGGTACCTCCTGTAGGTTTTTAGGAACACTGAAGTGAGTTACAAGACGAAGTAGTCTTCACTTCCTAATCTTATGTTTCCCAAAAACTGAATGAGATTTACAGATTTTATTTACTATTTTTGGTATATACTATCTTTCAATTAGAGGCAATGTTAATTCCGTAGTCTTTGACCTTATGTACATATTTTGTAACATGGTTCCGCTACAGATTAATTATTTCATCACGGTAATTTAAAAATATGGAAATAGAAAACAACTTCTGCACGAAAAATTTCAATACGAACAGGAACGACACATCTATTAAAGAGAAGTCTCCATCATTTATGGTGGTCTCGTGGAAATTCAAAACGGCACGTGATGGCCACCGACGGATATGCATGCTCTTCGATGAGCACCACAAAGCAGGTAAGCAGTTCTTGTAAATAATTATTTCGTAATTGTTTCTTACCGTGTATTGTGAGTGATAAATGAGAATTACTTTAGCTCAAAACAGAATATTTTACGCACATATAACGATTATAACGTTATCTACATTCTTCGCGTTCGCGTTGGCCTACGTAATCACTTTTTTTTATATAAAAGCAGTTACTAAAACCGTTCCCTACGCATTTTACCTTATGATTTATAAAACATCACTACATATGTTTCCAAACAAACAGCTGTTACAGAGACCTCTATCTCATATAATTGCTGTGCATTATTCGATAAGAGTCTGTTTCGTTAATCGACTGTTTTTCAGTGATGAGATAATAATTTTTATATTCCAATCTTGTTAATACATACGTAAAATATGAATGTATGTATGTATCACTAAATATGAAACTTTAATTAAAATGTTTTCCTTTTTTTTACAGTTTCTATAATGTTGATGTGTTGATTGTATGCAATGTAAAAGTGATGATAATAAAAACAAATACTAAAACTGCTGGGTCAAAATTAGTATATGCATTTATTAATCGTAACAGGAGAAGAAAGATGATTGATGTGGGTGCTGTGGAGTGAGACATGCAAGTATGTTAATCCATGAATGGTTTATATAATAGCCCCGGAAGAAGTATTTTAAAACAATAATTAGGAATGTGGAGAAAGGTGTTGAGAGAAAAGCTACAAGATCAAGATGATAAAGTGAAGCTGCTGTAGAGAACTTGTTAGTATAAATTGCCTTCCCGTACCTTCTGTACTATACTCTGGCAGTTCCTTACTTGTGTGGTCCAGGTTTCATCAAGATATGTTACTTGACAGTAATACATCATTAGAAATTTACTATCGTCCTTGAATTTTTCACACAAGCATATTTATCTAAACATTATATCTTGCAAGAGAAAAGATTTATCCCAATGTCACACATGGCCCGATCGGTAGATTTAAAATCTTGCCAAACGTGCCACCGGCCGGAGTGGCCGAGCTATTCTAGGCGCTACAGTCGGGAACTGCGAGACCGATACTGTTGCAGGTTCAAATCCTGTCTAGGGCATGGATGTGTGTGATGTCCTTAGGTTAGTTAGGTTTAAGTAGTTGTAAGTTGTATGTGACTGATGACCTTAGCAGTTAAGTCACATAGTGCTCAGAGCCATTTGAACCAAACGTGCCTCCTGAAATCAAGTTTTTGACCTCAAATGCGGAACATCAGTAGTTGTAGGCAAAACAATCCAGTCTAAATGAAAAATATCATGCTAACTGTTCAGTGATATGTTAGACAATCCTACATGAAAACACTATGTTTCTCCAGCTTTTGAAGTTGTTGCCATACCCAGTGGAATTAAGGCTGTTACGGTAAAGCTGCCTCCCATGCCTTTGGCAGCATGAAGCCAACTGTATATTGTCTGACACCTACACAGTTAGTGTCTCAACAGCAAGCACAATATCTCTGTTTTTTAGGGCTGAAAGCTACTCTCCCATTTTTGTGAACGATGAATGCCACACTCTCTCCCTTCTGTCGCCACCATTCAACCAGTCACCAAATTATGTTGGGCAAGGTAGAGATACAGGGGTCACATTCGAGAGGACAGAGTTTGAAATTTCTTTACAGCCGTTCACACTTTGCGTTACCACAAGTCGCCAAAGGTGGAAGGACAAATTTAATTGTCATCACAGATCCTCCTCCCCAGATGACCCATTTATAGTGTATACGTTAAATCCTACCGTTACTTCCATATCTTTTCGCACAGCTGCTTGTTACTAAGGTGTGTCTGATGTGTGAGCTGACGATGTTTTCTGTTCATCTGTTTACTACTGATCCTCTAGACAAATAAACTCAAAAGAAGTTTATTACGCAACTGAGATTTTCACATCAGATCTTGAGCTTAAAGCTATAATTAATATGGGACCCGTAGTCCTCTACAGAATTGTTGTTTAATGCATATATTATCGTTAGCTAAACTCGTTTTGACAGAAGCATACGTTCATTCGACGATACATGGTAGTTGAGCTCTTAATATTTATGCAGCTTTATTTATTTTCAGTTTAAGTGACCATCTTAATAGCTAATATATCTTTATATTTTTCAAAGTGCTCCTTTAACACAGCTCGACCACCTCCAAACCAGATCAGTATTTTAAAATCCTGATGTATCGTAGCTCGTCAGTTCACACCTACAACTGTACAATGACTCCAAAAGGTAGCTTGGATGGGATGGCGGTACAAATAAGGGAATGGTCCAGTCCGACATATCGAAACCTACCATGAAAGTTTTCACGGAGAATAATTCTCCGACAGAAACACAATATCAAAATGTAGCTGCTAGAGCACACTACAATTATTTAAAGAAATATTGAAGTTAGCAACTTTTGCCGCACGAAGAACCGCTTATAACAGCAGTTTGTAATGTTCTTTCTGCCTAGCAATCGAGTCCGCAAACATGCAGACGAAGTCCAGAGCGTACATATGTGACTTTTAGCACTAAAACTAAATCAAAAATATCTAAAATGATTAAGTTTTTGGAATAACTTAAACTTAATGACAGTGACACAGTTCTTTGTTTATTCCCTGTGCCGTCACAAAAATGCACACTGTCTACTAAATGATGAGAACAAACATTGTTCTTACACCACGCACAGCTGATAAAAAATTAATGTATTTAGGCACTTCACAGTAATTACTAGTCTTCTTCAGACAGAAATGGAATATATTAAAAAGAGGTCGTAACCATTGTTCTACAAATTGTGCTATGTGGTGGGTATACTTTTTTGAAAATCATAAAATATAGTGATGCAAACTGACATTGCAGAAATTAATGAAGTTTAATAATACTGTTCCGCTGATAAACCTCAAATGACACAAAGTTATCGGAAATTACATTGTCTGGCAGTCGTCTAGAAGAATGTCCTACAGTGTTGAAAAATTTTTTATGGGGAGACTGAAACACCATTTTAGTTCTTGGTTGCATTGGAATTATATTAACAGCCTTTTCGCTGTTCGTAAAGACAGAGATGTCGGTATGTCCAGACTGGGTGTCCAAGAGAAGAAATGAATTCTTCTCTGCAAATAGTAGGAAGACCTTTCCGATGTAACCTTGAGAATTGCTTATACACCTACTATTTTCCAGATTTTGCCACGACGATTAAAAACTAAGTAAATAGACCTTTTCCAAATATTTGGCACCAATTTCCCTTCATGTTTCTGAAGACAAAGTTGCTGAAACAGTAATCCACTAATAATTAGCATTTGCACTGCTCTGTAAAAATGTGTCTAGCATCCATAGACTGCATGAGCGATTCTGTCTTTTCTTTCACTCGAAGTGCTGTGAGCACGGAACCTAACTACATCAGTTACGAATTTCTCTGTAGCATTAACTATTATTGACATCTCCTCTACATGTTAACTTGAGGTGAACTTCGTAGGTTTGTGACTTCGTTATAATTTCCTGAATCTGTTTAACAAGGCTGACTAAGTCTGGAAATCAGAAAATCTCACCTCACTTGCTGTTAAGAGGGGCAAGTATCTTAAACCGCGTGCGTTAATGCTACACTGATACTCACGAGAACATCTAAATGTTTACAGTAGATTTTATTCCACACTTTTGCAAGTTTCAATTTGGTGCATATTTTGATCTTCGTGCAGATTTTCACTTGTGCATTTCAGGTTCAGATTTTAGGAAACGAAACCGTCTTTGCACACTTTTAAGATTTCATCATTTTCTCACTCCTTAGTTTAACCAAAACACTTACAGCCTTTGCTTTGTCATTGAAATCAGCTGTACATATTTTCAGTGTGATAGGTATGTTCTGTGTTTTTGTTCTGGACGTTTATTAGCACAACAATAATCATTCAAATCAAAATTCATGGAATTGTTCAAATCTTTTTCTGTTTGTCTAATGTTTCCGTAATTTTTAATCCAAAGTCGACATCATCGGCATGAATGTCAAGAGATTAACTAATCATGAGTCACGCATAGGTCTTCTGGAGAAAAATGTGATTTTGACTGCTTACCACGTTCTTCATGTTTCGTTTTACAATGCTGAAACTGTAATTGAATGCCACATTACTGTGAAACTCTGGAATGTGCATAAAGACAGATGCTATTAGCGATCATATACCAAGCAATCTCAAAGAAAATTCAGTTTTATTTATATTGTTAACTTTTGGCAACTCCGAATTATTACTGATATTAAGTGAGATGCTGATTCGAGCAAGCAGTAAATGGGAATCATTGTGTCAGAAGAACAATCAACAGGAACTGAAATATACTTCACAAACCACGATCGCGTTTTGCCATGTTAAGTGTTTACAGATGCGTTAACAACAAAGAGATATGCGCCAGTCTTGTTGGACGTCTTCTTTCTGCTACAGGTACGCAAGTGGCGACTGGTGCGCAAAAAATTAGGCAAATTTAAATGTTTTTTTAAAAAATACTTTCAGGTTGTCTTCGCAGCTAAAATTTTTCACCTTTATAATTCTTTTAGTGTATTTTTTCCGCGTGATAAATTCTGGGCAGGTTTCGACATGTCAGACTGGACAGTTTCCTTGTAAGTAATGAAAGGTGAGGTGGGTGGAACACACTGAGATTCGATAAAAATGAAAACTGAAGACAATGTTGTAGAAAGAGCAGAGGAAGTAACCGAAGATAAGATGATGGATATGATGTGACAAATTTTCGACAGAGCACAGACCCAAGTTGAAACAATTTCACTGGAGTAGAAGACTTCCCTTGTGAGTTACTAAGCTACGTGGGAGAGCCAAGAACGATAAAAAATTTCGACAGGGAAGACAACATATGTCAAGCACGCGAAATAGCCTCAAGTATTAATAAGAATGTAAGAATACGTAATCTAATAAAGACACAGGCTGATTGATTTGAATATTAACGGTCCATCGGTTTAATAAATTTTAGTTGCACGAATTAATTACAGAAGAATGGAGAAAAATGTCGAAGCAGACCTCAGAGGGGATTACTGTAGAAAAGGGAGAAATGTACGTAGACGTTAAGACGTACTGATTCCACGGCTTATCTTACAAGTAAGACTGAAGTAAGACCATTTTCATAGAACTTGTAGATTTAGAGAAATCGTACGACAGTGTTGTCTGGAACACACTCTTTTAAATTCCAAAGGTAGTAGGTGGAAATAAAGGGACCGACAACTTATCTACATTTTCTACTGAAACCAAACTGCTTTAATAAGAGACTAAGTGCCATGAACTGGAAACGAGAACTGATCTGTACACTGAGAGAGCTGTAAAGGAATGCAAGGGAACTTTGGAATGAGGATTTAAGTTGAAGGAAAATACCTACAAAGGCATAGGTCTACAGTGACTTCGTAATACTGTCACAAATTGCAAAGAACCTGGAAAAGCAGTTGAATGTAATTGACAGTTTCTTGAAATGAGACTGTAAGATGATTATAAAGTAAGAGAAGGATAATGGAATTAATCGAACTGCATCAAATGGTAATGAGGGACTTAGATTACGAAATGAGACGTTTGAGCGACAAGATAAATGACAATGGCCGAAGTAGAGAGAATATAAAATGATGACTGGCAATAGCAAGAGAAGTGTCTCTGAAAAAAGAGAAGTTTATTGCGATCTAATACACATATAAGAGTGTTGTGAAGATTCTTCTGAAGGTATTTGGATTGTAACCTTGTGCGGAAGTGAAATGTGGACGATAAGCAGTTTAGAGAAGAGGAATAGAGACGCTTTTTAAACGTGGTGCTACAGAAGAATGCTGAAACGTTGATGGTCAGATCGAATGGCTAATGAGGAGGTGCTGAATCTAAATTGTGGAAAATGAAGCTTGTGTTGCGTGACTATAGAAAGAGAATGAATGATACGACACGTCCTGAGACAACAGGAATTCATGAGTTTGCTCAAAGAGGAAAGCGTGTCGGCTAGAAATTGTAGAGAAAACCGAAATTTAAATACAGTAAGCCTGTTTAAATGTATGCAGGATGCATCAGTTAAGTATAGACGAAGAGGCTTGCAGTATAGACTGCATTAAAACAATCTTTGGGCTAAAGACCAGAAAAACAACAACGAAGTCAATCTCTGGAACAGATCTATCCGTATAATGGCAGCTCCCTTACGCATTGCAAAATCGCTTGTGGTGTGTGATCTGCTCGTTGTTGACCACGTTGCGAAATGGATAATGTCGCTAAGTAAGCTGCCCACGTAAAACAGCTGCAAGATAAATTAGACGCTTTAGTAGCGCCAAGGATGTATGGATCAGATCGTAAGTACGATTATCATGTCCCATAATGCTACAACGCCAAAATCTAGAGTGCAGTAACCAAGGCAGCCTATCACTTTATGGAGACATGTGTGCCACACAGCGCTCAGGGACAGCCACACGATGTTACTGACATCTGAGGGGAACATCACTGACCCTCCGTTGCAGCGGGACCAATGCAGTCCTTTAATTAAGAAGAGTACAGAAAAGAGCAGCCAGGGAGACAACGCCGAGAACGTACCGCAGCACTTCACTGTAATCAGCGCCGCAGCCTCCCGGGCTCCTGCTTGCCACCGCTACAAAGCGATTGCTAATGGCGATTGGGAATCCAGTTCCACGAATAATGGGAATTGGATTCGGACCTGCGTAAAACACGTGGCACGACACTAAGTAATAAAAAAAATTTAAACCACAGCACATTATGTACCTTCACCCACGGGGATTCGCATGTTAATCAGTGGAATTATAATAACGCACCAAATTGCTATTGTGTTCTTTGCCTCACCAGCAGACGGGAAAAGAACTTAGAGAGGGTGATTAACCACCATCTAGTTTGCAATGAAGGAAGGAAGATTTCAACGTCGCGTTGACAGCGATGTCATTAGAAACGGTGCACAAGCTAGGTTTAGGTATATATTTGAAAGGACATCGACTATAAAAACCACCCAGGCATTTTCCTGGAGATACTTTTGGAAATCACGGACCCTAGTTATGGATGGCCGGGTCGAGATTTGAACCGTCGACTTCTAGAATGGAAGTCCATTGTACCTATGACTGCGCAATCTCGCCCAATGTCTAGTCTGCAACATAGAGTCTTTCTTAGTGTGGGAGAAATCTCTCGCTGTTTATTAGACGATGCTTATGGTGGCTGCTACAGTGGGTTAAGAAATAAGGGCATGTAATGCCAGATATACTCAGGACACATAAATGTACAGAGGAGAGGTTTTAGATTAGTTATAGCGGAAAACGTGGGTAGCTTCTTTACTTATGCAAGTAACTTTAACGTTTGTACAACGACATCGGCTTCATTTTCATTGATTTTTATGTTTTAGTTGGATTAATACACTCTTTTCTCTTACATTATAAAGACCTTCGGAAGAAATCTTCAATGATCAACACCTATCTTGTACTGCAAAGTGGTGGGATTCCATGATTTTGGAGAAGGTAGTATGGACCAAAACATGAAAAAACTGTCTAATAAGTATAGGCTATAATATGCATGAATTAGAAGCTATGAGTACTTGTCCTGTAGACGAAATATGTCTCAAAGCATCAAATATTAATATGTGCTCATAATTCTTCAGGTATGCATTTTAGAGCTGATTCTACCACATCTGAAAGTTGTCTGCCCTACAATCATCAATCATAGGTACGACGGTATCGCTAGTTTTGTTCCACTTTCAGAGGCATCAGAACGAATTTTGTTAATAAGTTTCGACTGGGTCATTTCGGAACCTGTGCCCATATCTCAGACGGAAACATTCACCCTTCTCTATCATCCCTGAAACTTTTGTAAACTCATCTTGGAATTAAGCTGTGTTTTTTTATTAACTACTTAAAAACCTCATTCGTACCTCCAGGAGAATTTATACGATAAATGTCGCGTTGCTGAATCAGATGCAGGCAAACACGTTACTAAGGTACAGTTCGAGAGTGTGTGCAATTGATGCACATCAATCTCTGAACTGCAGCGGTAGCGATCCTACAGGACTGTCTAAAAGATATCCAAAATTTATCAACATATACTACAACGCTGCCAAACTATTCACAGCAGCAGTGAGGTCACATACTGGATTTTAAGAAAATCGTAACGTTAAAGTAGTTCATTGTAAGGTATTGTAACACTGTCCCGTAACTGGATGTTTGAAACAATACTGATCTGAATATACGAAGATTTTATTTAGTAGCGTATATCTTCAGTAATGTATATGTGTAAGAACAATAACATCGCCAGCTGTGTGAAACAGCGTTATTGAATCGTCTTTTGCGGAACGTCAGACTGTAGCGCATCAAATGACCTCAATTACTGACACTTAATAAACGATTAAAAAACCCGCGGACACCAGTAGTTTCTAATCCTTATATTAGGGATATGGCGGTGGTAAACACCATAGACAACTCTGTACGGTTGTGGGGCCCTAATTGGTGCATTGTGTCACCAAAACCGTTGTAACTAAATAAAACTTATCGACATGATGATGGTGTTTTTGTCGCTACACATATATCGAAAGAGTTAATGTTTCAGCAATGAATAAATCAAGGCTGTAAGGAGATTTAGTAATGGCTGATGGACGAAAATTGGGTATCATTTTCATTGCCCTTTGTCTCAATAGTCGAGTTTTATTTTTTCGAGGACTGTATTAGAAGTCGCGATCCTAAATAGTAAACAGAAATCGTTCATCGGCTTAGGTCAATCACTCATTATTATAGCTTTCTGTTTCAACTTTTAACATAAAGTCGCCAAGAGTACAGTTTCAGTGTATGCAAAACGGTTACCACGGCTACATGCAAAAAAAGGAAAATTAAAACAAACGTGAAGACAATTACAACGTTTTCCTTGTTATAGATCACCGACGCAGATTTTATGACGCAAATCTTACCTCTAAGAATGTTAGTAGGATTCAATTCAGTGAGTCGCGGATCATACCCTATTTACTGTAGTCGTAAACTGCTTTCCATAAAAACTTGTCCAGCTCTTGTCATACGCTTTTTCACATTTAGACTGAGCTGGTACTTGCATCCGTCCTTACAAATGTTAGGAACTCGTGTATTTGTGCTATTCCCATCAATACGATCGCCTTCGAATGCATCAAGTTTGTTAATTACAGGCAGAGTTTCTTTGGCAATTAACTGGACAATTCTTATTGGTTAATTCTCGCAAAAGGCATTTCAGATGTAATTTCAACATGGAACACGAAAAACACTCCTAAGCGACCTCCTACGCAAATGGCGCTTTTTTATGACGCCTGAAAACAACTTATAATGTGGCAACAGAATACTGAGGGTATCTCTAGGACAAAGAACGAAGATCTTTAAAAAGTGTTGCGCCAGTGGAGGTGGATGACATAGCACTGCAAGGGATTCACACAGATGATGAGAACACACTGTTGAAAAGAGGTCGCGTCTCTGGCTGTAAACTGCTGTCAAGCATTAACGACCCTCGAAATGGGTATGTCACTTTTGGTTGCCACGATTTGAAGAATAATTCAGTTATTCTCGATGGGGTCGTCATTCCAATAGTGGTTCAGAAGGAAAATACACTCCTGGAAATTGAAATAAGAACACCGTGAATTCATTGTCCCAGGAAGAGGAAACTTTATTGACACATTCCTGGGGTCAGATACATCACATGATCACACTGACAGAACCACAGGCACATAGACACAGGCAACAGAGCATGCACAACGTCGGCACTAGTACAGTGTATATCCACCTTTCGCGGCAATGCAGGCTGCTGTTCTCCCATGGAGACGATCGTAGAGATGCTGGATGTAGTCCTGTGGAACGGCTTGCCATGCCATTTCCACCTGGCGCCTCAGTTGGACCAGCGTTCGTGCTGGACGTGCAGACCGCGTGAGACGACGCTTCATCCAGTCCCAAACATGCTCAATGGGGGACAGATCCGGAGATCTTGCTGGCCAGGGTAGTTGACTTACACCTTCTAGAGCACGTTGGGTGGCACGGGATACATGCGGACGTGCATTGTCCTGTTGGAACAGCAAGTTCCCTTCCCGGTCAAGGAATGGTAGAACGATGGGTTCGATGACGGTTTGGATGTACCGTGCAGTATTCAGTGTCCCCTCGACGATCACCAGTGGTGTACGGCCAGTGTAGGAGATCGCTCCCCACACCATGATGCCGGGTGTTGGCCCTGTGTGGCTCGGTCGTATGCAGTCCTGATTGTGGCGCTCACCTGCACGGCGCCAAACACGCATACGACCATCATTGGCACCAAGGCAGAAGCGACTCTCATCGATGAAGACGACACGTCTCCATTCGTCCCTCCATTCACGCCTGTCGCGACACCACTGGAGGCGGGCTGCACGATGTTGGGGCGTGAACGGAAGACGGCCTAACGGTGTGCGGGACCGTAGCCCAGCTTCATGGAGACGGTTGCGAATGGTCCTCGCCGATACCCCAGGAGCAACAGTGTCCCTAATTTGCTGGGAAGTGGCGGTGCGGTCCCCTACGGCACTGCGTAGGATCCTACGGTCTTGGCGTGCATCCGTGCGTCGCTGCGGTCCGGTCCCAGGTCGACGGGCACGTGCACCTTCCGCCGACCACTGGCGACAACATCGATGTACTGTGGAGACCTCACGCCCCACGTGTTGAGCAATTCGGCGGTACGTCCACCGGGCCTCCCGCATGCCCACTATACGCCCTCGCTCAAAGTCCGTCGACTGCACATGCAGTTCACGTCCACGCTGTCGCGGCATGCTACCAGTGTTAAAGACTGCGATGGAGCTCCGTATGCCACGGCAAACTGGCTGACACTGACGGCGGCGGTGCACAAATGCTGCGCATTTAGCGCCATTCGACGGCCAACACCGCGGTTCCTGGTGTGTCCGCTGTGCCGTGCGTGTGATCATTGCTTGTACAGCCCTCTCGCAGTGTCCGGAGCAAGCATGGTGGGTCTGACACACCGGTGTCAATGTGTTCCTTTTTTCCATTTCCAGGAGTGTATAAAGGCTCCAAATATCAACACACCAACAAATATCGCATAGCTAAAACAGTATATAGTGCTACTGAAACGCCCCCTTTGAATAATTTATATAAGACTGTGCTTAAACTGACGCACAATAGTTTTAGCGCAACGCAATCTGACTTTCAGAAATCCCTGCAAAAGAATGGCCCTGACTAACATTAATCTATACCTTTCACAAATCACTTACCTCACCAAAAATCTCTGTTACTCGAACTACTGCAATACAGCGAGCGCCACTACTGCCAGCTAAATAAAAGATTCAAACTACGGAAGGCACTAACTACTGATAGGCATAGTTAGCAAATGAAAGATTTTGATAGAGAACAAACAATGTATTTACCTTAATAGTGTTGAAAAAGCATAATATACATAGCAGTTCATAATATCCATTCTGTACTAAAAAATCCGCCATCTCATTTCCCACATCCACCACTGCTGGCGGCTCACCTCCAACTGCGCAACGCTAGGCGCTGTTCACATCCAGCTGCCGCTGCCCAACGCTACAATGGCAGACAACAATGCAAACTAGCCACAGACTGCACACAGCACAGCCAGTGATTTTCATACAGAGCGCTAAATAACGTTGCCAATAAGAAAACATAAACAGCCTACTTACATAGACCCCATGCTCCCCAGAAAAAATTTTACAAATTGTTTTGGGCAGTGGCCAATAATGATTTGATAAAATTTTTCATAATTACAATAACAAAGAAATCAAATGCACACACTTATTGATACAATGTTGGTCAAAAGCTACAATTTTCTCACAGTCCATAAGGACAGTCCAGATTGTTCATCATAATAGTAATTACAGTTTTTTTTCACAAAGACTCATTAGTAAAAGAAATTGCACACAGAAGTAGTGGATTTCCATGCAGTCTTGAAGAAGTAGTGTTGTCCTTCCAACGGTTAGACAGTGTTGACTCTTGACATGCAGACAGGTAATGGGCCACAACAGAGCAAACCCCCAGCAGAGTCAGTTGAAGTTTTGAAGAATATTGGTAGGTAGGTCATCACAGAGTAGACCCACTGTAGTCCTGGTAGAGATTATGGTATTGGTGGGCCACCAGAGGTGCAGACCCACTGCAGTCCTTGTAGAAATAATGGTACTGGTGAGTCAGCAAAGGTGTAGACCCACTGTAGTCCTTGTAGAGATGGCCAGCAGCCATCTGTTGCGACTGTGCAGGTGCACAATCACCATCGAAGAGTCTTGCGGAGAATATAGGCAAGTACATAAACCACCACTTGTCCACTCACAAAAAACTTGTTTGAAATATCCTTAGAACCTGCAATGCTGTTATCCAGTCCCTTGCTGAATTATTAACACACGTGCAAACACTAACAGTCCCTGCTTCTCACATATTGTCCATATACTATGACCAACAGAAACGTGTGCAGTGAAATGCAACTTACAGGTTAATAATATGATGAACTGGTGTCAATTACAATTTTATAACATGAGAAAACAATAACAAAGGTACAAAATACATCATTTAAGAACATAACAATACAGATAACATTTGTAGTACAGGCTGTACAACAGAATAGAAATAAACATATACATCAGTGTTACAGGAATTATGACATAAGTAAATACATAAAAGATCAGAATAATGATTGAAACATCCACTTCACACATTAGCATTAAAACAAAACAGAATAAATAATGTCTAAGCATATTTACAAGATAAATAACATATTATTAATGACATTTATATTTGAGGATAACAGTATTCTTCATCATACTGAATGTAGATTAGTATGAGAAGAAGAAAAAATTCTATGAAACTACACAGAGACAGGAAGAAAACAAATACACAAGGGTACACAAACACATAGTGGGATAACACCAAAAGGAAAGGACAGGGTTTGTTTTCAGTGTAACATTTGATACTGCAGTTCAACCCAAAACTTCATTCCATAGATATTTCGTCTTATTTAAACCTTTGCTTCCACCAAAAAAATCCTATCCAAACATGCTTTCTGTATTTTTCTCGTATAACCTCTCAGTGCATTTCTTCAAATTCATCGCAACTCATTGTCTTATATAGTCTACCCCTTCTTAAGCTAACTTAAATCTACTGAGATCAGATGCTAAACTAAGGGACGAGGTAATGCAGCAGCATAAAACAATTAACACAAACATCAAGGACAAAAATTTTAAATAGGCAAAGCAATTGCAGTACTACAACTAATATAAGACACTGTGCAGCAAACAAGAAAAATAAATCAGTAGTAAAACTAGCTTAGAAGAGTAACACAAAGTCAAATTATGCCTGGCAAACAGCAGTAACTTATACCTAAACATGACATAGCTCCAGCAGAAAAAGCATTACAGTAAAAACAACAATGCAGATAAGGGAAATGTATATTCACATCTTAATGTCTATGTAATTAAAGTGGTGCACCACAAAAACTTATTCTAAAAAAAATTACCAAGTACTTGAAAAGAAAATTATGTATGCAGTTACTGTTATTAGTCCCTTCTTATTGTCGCCATATGAAACGTCCCCTTTGAATAATTTATACAAAACTGTGCTTAAACTGACACACAATATTTTTAGTGCAACGCAATCTGACTTTCAAAAATCCCTGCAAAAGAATGGCCCTGACTAACATTAATCTATACCTTTCACAAATCACTTACCTCACCAAAAATCTCCGTTACTCGAACTACTGCAATACAGCGAGCGCCACTACTGCCAGCTAAATAAAAGATTCAAACTATGGAAGGCACTAACTACTGATAGGCATAGTTAGCAAATGAAAGATTTTGATAGAGAACAAACAACGTATTTACCTTAATAGTGTTGAAAAGGCATAATACACATAGCAGTTCATAATATCCATTCTGTACTCAAAAATCCGCCATCTCATTTCCCACATCCACCACTGCTGGCGGCTCACCTCCAACTGCGCAACGCTAGGCGCTGTTCACATCCAGCTGCCGCTGCCCAACGCTACAATGGCAGACAACAATGCAAACTAGCCACAGACTGCACACAGCACAGCCAGTGATTTTCATACAGAGCGCTACTTAACGTTGCCAATAAGAAAACATAAACAGCCTTCTTACACTACGACATCCCAAAAGAGATGTAGGCATACCCACCAACAGGGCTAAGTTAAAGAGGACCGTCATTCACGGAAACATACAGCTTAATTCGCAGTTGCGATGAAAATAAGAAAGAGGACATTCAAGTCTGGAGAATGGGGTACAGAGAAGACACCTGAGCTTTTCCTGGGCCCTGTAGATCCTTCGGGGAGCATTACCGGAACTGTCAATAGAACAGTGCTTCCTGATCCTCCTTGACGTCACCAATGCCTATTCTCATTTCCTGCGACCTACATATTCCTGCACTACGATCCTCCACTGCATCAAGTTTTATCTTTCAAAAAGCAGGTTAAGATAAATTCTAAAATCATAGTAAACAAAAGAGATACCTGCACTACCGTATTCATACTGAAAGGTTTTGGGGGCTGTCATATCTAATGTCAAAAACACTGAACGTGAGGGTGCCGTAAGGCCTATATTCCGTGATGAAACCAATGGATCAAGCAGCTATTGATTTTATAAGTAATTGGTAGTGAATACCAAGGAACGGCTACAAATCTGATGGATTCAGCATATAGAAGTCAACAGCCTCGCGTGACAGAATCACCAGTCACGAACTGAGAGTTCATATTATTCAAGAAGAGACTGCGTTTGCTCATGTAGAAAAGAAATAACTTACAGGGGTCAAGAAATCTCTAGTACTTAACCAAGAAGTCTTTCTCCGCTTGCAGTCACTGAAATGGACTTAGAAGTTAGCCAAACGAAATGAAGAAATTGGCAATTGGGCTCTAGCCTGAGATTTTGGTGTACCTAAAACGTGCCCAATTACCTACTTTACTGAATTATTTGCCACAGGAACATTAATAGCTAAATCTAATAGAGCTGGAAGTATTCCTGTGAAGAAGATAGAGATGTAAGGAAAAGCTACAGAACACTTTCACACAATATCTGTGTTTTGCTGTGCTTACAATCCCTCTGAAAGAACGATGTGAATCGGAATGTAACTCGGAGGTTGTTGTGAACGAGCTGGATGTAGACCTCGTAGAAGGTCCTGTGAGCAAGTCCTCTTCATGAATATCCTTACAGAAACTGGCTACCAGAAGAAAGGAAACTGTGGTAGTTTTCGTTGACCTGTCAGTAGCTTATGGAAGGGTATTTCGCGAGAGTCAATCATTTTCTGGGTTGTATAGGGAATATATGTAGACTGCAACATTTATCTACCATTAAAACTACCACCAGAACTAATAATATTGCAACAGTCTTGACAGCAATAAAATATTCATTTATAGTGGCTAGCGGTTTAGGTCAGAATGAAACATTCCTCAGATATTTATACTGAAATTTGAGTACAAAATGGATTTAGAGAGAGGTCTGATAATAGAAGTAACATGTAAATTAACAAAATATATAACAAAAAAGAAAAAACACGGTGGTGGTGAATATAACAGGTATGTGACTCCTCGAACGTTATCTGATAAATAGAGCATAGTAGTTGTGTCTTAAATATGTGATGTTTTGCCCATAGTTTGCCCTGTTACGTCAGCGATAGCCAATCAGGCGTACAGGATGTAAAACAACTGCTACAATAAGCTACACACAGAGCAGTTACACAAGCGCTAATAGCGCATGAAGAATCAGTTATATTACGCTACATAAAATAATTGCTATACACGTCAATATGTGATGAAAATGTATATAAAATAGCTAAACGATAAAAAACAGTTGTGAGAAAACCTGTAGCCATGTATGGGGATTTGCCGAAAATTGTAGATCGTATGACAGCGAAGCTAGAGTGTAAGTGACGCCAATGGTTATCATGGAGACAGTATGGATGTATCGACATGCGCCATCCAGCGGAAGACGATTTCATAGTTGCAGAGGGCAACTATGAAATAGTTGAATAGAATGTGAAATATATACTGTCAAGTAGGCTGGTCTATAGATGTGCTTGCTATGTATTGTAAATTTCCAGTGAAAATATTGCTTCAGTGACACCGTTATTAACAATGGAAGCTGCGTGGAGAAGTATATGTGCAAGTTTTAACATTAGAGGATTCCCAAATTGCGACAGTTATAACCTCATACAGAGCACTGTCATGCAAGTAAGACAACTATCGTAATGTATGTCAGATCCTCCCGATGACAATGACCAAGTAACCATCAAGATAACAAGTAAAATACCCGTACATAACTTCCAGTGTTTGGAAAGATAGATTACATCAGTAGAAGCAATAATGAAAAATAACACTGACTTATAGAATAATACAAAATCCTGAATGGAATGTAACTTTATTATAAGGACCACTGCAATTGACAATATATCGGGGATGCTGAGTCGCAGATAGACACAACATAGAGACTGTCACAAAATATGCTTTCGAAGAGTGTTGTGTTGGGCGACGTGCTCAGCAACAGAGTGGTGCTGTTGTTTCTTGGCCACAGTTTGTCGGTGGCCATTCATGCGGATAGCTTGTTGGTTGTCACGCCGAAATAGAATGCAGCACTGGGGCCGCAGCCGAGCTTGTGGACCACATGGCTGGCCGTGCCTTAGATGGAATACGTGATGTTTGTGACTAGACTGGAGTAGGTGGTGGTGGGAGGATGCACGAGGGTAAGTCAATTATTATCAGCAACGCAGTTATAGTACCTTATTATAATCAAATAGGAAACTTACAAGAATATCGTTTTTCGGCATACTCTCCTTGCGTTTCAACGCACTTGGTCCATCTTTATAGAAGTTTCCTGATGCCCTCATTAAAGCTGGTTCTCAGTTGAGCTGCGAGCCAGGAATGCATCGCTCCTTTCATTCCTTCGTCCGAGGCAAATCGACGGCCTCTTAATGCCTGTTTAAGTGGACAAAACAAGTGACAATCACAAGGGTCAAGAACGGGACTATATTTAGGATGATCCAGTACTTCAAATTGAGTTTCAGCAGTGTGGGCAGCTGTATGCAGACGGGCATTGTCGTGCAACGCCACAACACCTTTAGGCATAGATTCTCAGCGTTTGCTTAGAACTGCAGGCTTTAGCCTGGCAGTAAGCATCTCACTGTAACGTACACTGTTTATTCTTGTGCCCCTTTCCCCTAATGTTCCATTACTGGACCTTGTGTGTCCCGAAAAACCGTAAGCATCAGTTTTCCTGCAGACGGTTGGGTATTGAACTTTTTCGTCCACGGCGAATTTGGAAGTTTCCATTCCATACTCTGCAGTTTACTCTCCGGCTCGTAATCAAGGATCCATGTTTCGCTACCTGTAATGACCCTGTCTAAGAAGTTGACCCCTTCGTTACCATAGCGATAAAGCAACTAGCCTAGCAGCTTGAAAATTGCAAAGATACAACAACAAATAAACAAAGCATGCGTCATCATCGTAAAACGACAGTACTACCAAAATAAACAAAAATATAGCTAAATTGCGGATTATAGTTCACTTACCCTCGTATTTCAGAGGTCGTACATCTAGGTCTAGGATATGACCCATGAGGTAATGGGTTGAGAGCAGGGGTGTGTAGAGACGGGCGAGTAAATTGTGTAGGTTCGCTGGACGGCGGAAAACCACTGTGGGAGGGGTGGGAAGGATAGAGGATAGGACATTCCTCATTTCAGTGAACAACGACAGGGAATCGAAACTCTGGTGGAGAATGTAATTCAGTTATCCAGTCCAGAGTGGTACTGAGTTATGAGGGAAATGCTCATCTGTGACAAGACGGTGGCCTCCCCACCTTAGCCTTCTCCTTATCCACACTCAGCTACCTCTCCCAGCATGCATTGCTGCTGCTGCTCTTACTCTGGCTTCAGCTGACAGAGAAGATGGTCTCGTTTGCGTTTGCGTGTGTGTGTGTGTGTGTGTGTGTGT
This sequence comes from Schistocerca cancellata, assembly GCF_023864275.1. Taxonomy (NCBI): domain Eukaryota; kingdom Metazoa; phylum Arthropoda; class Insecta; order Orthoptera; family Acrididae; genus Schistocerca; species Schistocerca cancellata. Next base: position 683,565,167 of record NC_064630.1, on the reverse strand, counting down.
GTATGTGTGTGTGTGTGTGTGTGTGTGTGTGTGTGTGTGTCTGCCGTCCATTTTTGACATTGACCCAACGAGGTAGTCGAAACATGAAACAAAAATCACAAGCAATGAGAATTTCAAACATACAGCGAAATAGTTCTTTACAGTCATTAATATTCCATGAAATTCTGTAAATAGGCTTACATAATGTCAGACGTATAGAAATACGTACAGGTTAAAACTTCCTGGCGGATTAAAACTGTGTGCCGCGCCGAGACTCGAACTCGGGACCTTTGCCTTTCACGGGCGAGTGCTCTACCAACTGAGCTACCCAAGCACGAATTACGGCCTGTCCTCACAGCTTCACTTCTGCCAGTACCTCGTCTCCTACCTTCGAAACTTTACAGAAGCTCTCCTGCAGGAGAGCTTCTATTTCCACCAAATCAGATTCTAGTGAAAAAATTTCATGAGGTTCACTGTCACTTCCTCTCTTCTTTTTGCATATTTTTCAGTGATGCAAAAGTGGAATAAATGTGAAACTGGAGCTCGCGAATTGAAGAGGAAACGATTGGATGAGTAGCAAGATTTTTTCCCTCTCTTATATTTTATTGCATTTAGGCAGATAAAGGGAGAATATGGTCTGCAGACGTGAACGATGCTGAACTGTGATGCAGCACATCCGTTATTTTACCCCATTTTTGTCCTAGACTTTGATGTAGTCTTATCCGGTTTTGTAACAACACTTGCTACTCGGAAGATGCTAAATAATCATAGTTTATAAAATACGCCAGCTCTATTTAAACTTCCATTTAAAACCTAATAGAAATGTTGCCAGAATTTGTTGTCGCCCTCATTTTGTGAATTCTTAAGATTTTTCAGCACTTTTACTGTGACATTTCTCATTTGTGAAAGTGTGTGTTGGTCAAACACTTTCATCTACCTTCTGATTCAACATTAGACCGATCCATGAAAAACCTGATGAATTATTTGTGTCGCGCGCCGTATGACTAGCGCTTCCAACCGTTTTGCACTTGATGTATCGTCAAGATTAGTCTGTAGAAAATGTTATAAGATGAAGGCATGCCCCTTCGTAAATGTATTCGAATTGTCAAATATGTTCCTTTTTCACTTACTGCACACTGTATTGCTCTGAGAGTGAAATAACTTCAGTTTATATTATATTTGGTATCAAAAATAAGTAGAGTCATTTAAAGTAGTTCTTTAGTTGCACCAAAAGGGCAACATTCCCTAGCGTCAATAAACGATCTCGACGAAAGTTTGCGGATGGGTACAGGGAGCAAAGTACGTATTTTTTGTTTGTGTCCAGTTTCACTTTTACGGCGTCAAGTACTCTCCAAATGGTAATTTGGAATTTTTAGGTTTAGAGCAAATATCTTAGAATCGATGGAGTGAAAAAAATGTTTTTCATATAGCAGTTAATATTCCTCAAAACTTAAAAATCGTTTATTCTAAGAATTTCGAGTTTTGCAAAATACCCTGCCATTTTTAATTAATTTCAAAAAAATGAAAACTTCTACTCCAACATAAATTCAGTAATCTTTCGAGCCACTTCTGCAAAATAAAGATGGATCCTGAAATACCATTTTTGGCAAATAAGTTGTATTTTCCACACACCTAATGAAAATATTTTTGAACATTTATCGCTGTTCTAATTATGCATGTTACTTTCTTCCTTTTATGTAGCAGATTTTAATTTAATCTTTTTTTCTCTTACCCTTTCAGTACAGGTGTTTTATTAATTGAGAATAGTAAGAACCCATTAACGTGACAGAAAATGATTACAGTAATGATAATCTGCAAGGAAAAGCTAAATAAATAACGCTTTTTACACCATACCCATATAATGAATTAAATTTCATCACATAATACACACAACAGAGAGACAACACAAAACAAAATTCAGCAAGCATTACGAATTGTCCGCATGATCCTCTAAATATCCATATTCGTATCAAGTGTATGTCATTGGCAAGGTTTTGCGAAGAGAGTTGATAATGTGCTTAAGCCTGAAGTTAGATTCTGTTTCTTTCTCAAGTGGAGAATGACATCATAATCATTCAACAGAATACGATCTGATAGCCTTCTCACATAGTTCTTCCAACATCGAAGGCTGTATAGTTTTGACATTGAGCCTTTTGGGATCACCACATGAACAAATTCCTTGTCCTCAAGTACGATGCTCTAAGCAGTTCATTCACGTTGTCTACCATAAGGATCCAATACTAATACAGACAATTCTCCCTCAGAGGAAAAGAAAACATTCTTCAAAAATATTTGGGAATTGTCGAATTTCTGTTTACGAGATTTCAATGTTGTCACAAGGACATTCAGGAATTCAAAAAGACTTACACAAATTCTCGATGGTAACATACCATTACTTCCTTTTAAAGCTATTCAAAGGCGGGTAGTCATTGTGAAAAAAACCGTTTTGAACATCTTATCCAAGGACAAGAAACATACAGTGATCCCAAAGGACTTGACGACACAGGTACAGCTGTGAAACATGTACTTCTTTCTATGTTAGAAGAACTTTGGATGAAGATTTTCAAATATAGTTCTGTTGTAGTTCTTCATTACCAGAAACAATACTATCAAGCAGCAGTCAATTCTTCATTATCAATTTTCTTCACTGACGGTCACCAACATATTAAAATACAACCTATACAAATCAGGATTGGTAGAGTATCACCCATTACTATGTGGAATACTCATGAATTTCTGATTTTTGTTTCTAACTGTCTCCTCCATCGTTTATACTAGGTGCAGAAACTTTGTTCATATTCTGTGAATGATATAAAAAACGTTACATTTTAACGATTTCCTTACAGTTTATCGTTACCATAATTATTTTCTATTACCAAAATAAACTACTTACTATTTTCAATTAATAAGATACATATATGTGTAATGGTAACCTATTATACAAATAACTATGAAGGTAAAATGTAAAATAACAATGAAAACATAAAAGAAATATAATACATAATTAGTATAGAAGTGAATGTTTAGAGGTATTTCACTAGGTACATTGAAAATACTATCACAGCACATTGTGTACCGCTCATTTTCGAAAAATATTATTTCAGAAACCTGCTGAGATACACATGGATATATGTGGCTCGAAAGTTTCTTTAATTTGTGTAGAAATAAAAATTTTAATTTTTCGGAATAGGATAGTCAAAATGGTTCAAATGGCTCTGAGTACTAAGGGACTTAACCTTCTGAGGTCATCAGTCCCCTAGAACTTAGAACTACTTAAACCTAACGACATCACACACGTCCATGCCCGAGGCTGAATTTGAACCTGCTACTATAGTGGTCGCGCTGTTCCAGACTGTTGCGCCTAGAACCACTTGGGCACCCTGGTTGGCAACTGAATAGTTGTGCTGGGCTATTTTGCAATAGTTTAGATGATAACAGAATTTAATATACAATATTCGAGATCATTAATGCCAACTTAGAACGCCAAACTATCTTTAGGAGTGTGTTCTACCCCTTAAAAGCGAAATTTCGCTCAATCAAAGCAATACATATTGCACTGTTTCGTTTCGTCTGCACACCCACCAACTTTCATCCAGTTCATTTATTGACACTGAAAGTGATCGTTTGCACACTACTAAGTATCGCTAGCCATTTGGTGATTTATCTCGTGGCACACTTGCTTCATTGGAATTTTAATTTAAATTGGTTGTTTTCAATGCACTGTTTCCTGTTAAAGGATTTTTTTATTGATGGATAGTAAAAGATATAAACATGTATATAGTTAGGTCCCAAATAAATATAAAATCAGTAAAATACTATATATATATATATATATATATATATATATATATATATATATATATATATATATATATATATATATATATATATATTGGTTCCTTCCTGGAAAACATCTCTTCCAGTTTATTTCTTTCTTTTTTCTCTTCCTTTTTTCCTTTTCTTTGAGTCATCAATCATCTGATAGCTTTTTATGCAGCCTGCAATGAATTCCACTCTTGTGTCAACCTTACCATCTCAGAGTAGAAACTGCAAACTACATTCTCAAATAGTTACTACATGTTTTCCAGTCTCAGTCTTCCTCCACAGTTTTTACTCTCCACATCTCTCTAGTACCATGGAAGATGACTTCTGATCTCTTAACATATGTCCCATCTTCGTTTCCCTCTTTCTTGTCAGTGTTCTCCGTATATATTCCTTCCTTCGCCAATTCTGTGAAGAACCTCCTCTTTCCTTAAGTTACTTGTCCGAGAAAACTGTCAACATTCTTCTGTATCACCCCATCCAAAATGCTTCAGTTCTCGTCTGTTCCTGTTTTCCCACAGTCTGTGTTTCACTACCATAGAAATTTGTGCTCCAAATAGAAGTTATTCAGTTACTCTATGTTCTCTCCCTGTATTTTCATTGACCTTTTCTCCCCTTACTTCCAGTTATCATGCTTTTCGTTTTCTTCTTGTTGATCATCATTCCATATTCTTCTAATTTTGTGTTTAGATCATTTAACATACATTCCATCTCTCTTGCACTCTCTGTCATCACAACCATGACGTCTGCAAATCTTATACACTCCACTCTCCGACCCCCTATAAAAGCTCCTCTCCTTCCGTCAAAACTTTCACCAATAATTTCCTCCACATATATACTGAACAGTGTTGGTAATAAACAACAACCTTGTCTTACACCTCTTCGCAGTTCTATTTCTTCACCCATCTTTCCTCCTCTTCTTACTCTTGCTCTCTGGTTCAAATATACATTTCTAATTAGCCGTCTATCCATCCAGTGAACTCAATGTTTCCTTAGGATTTCCATCAGTTTGTCTCACCTGACGAAGTCAAAAGCCCATTCAAGATCAATGAACACAACATACACCTTCCTTTTCTTTTCCATGTACCTCTCCCCTATCACTCTCAGTACCCCAATGTTATTACTAGTTCCCACTGCTGAACCAAATTGTTCATCTCGTATTGCGCAATTTAGCTTTCCATGTAGCCTTCTGTTGAGCGTCCTCAGCAAGACTTCGGCTGCATGCGATATCAGGCTCATTGTTCTATGTTCCTTACACTTTCTGCTGTCCTATTTCTACAGGCATTAAGATACTTTCTGTAAGGACGTTTGGCCATTTTGCTGTCATGTATATTCCTTTCGTTCTCCCATGACTTTAACAGTTCCAGGAATATCATCAATTTCCATTGCCTTTCCTTTTTTCATATCCTTCACAGATTCTTCAATATCAATAATTAATATTGCATTTCCTTTCTCATCACTTGCAACTTCATCTTCTTCTTCAATCCCAAGGTCTTCTTCACTTGGTCGGCTGTCAGCAACATATAGCCATTATTTATGTTATAACATCGTCTCATTATTTCTTGGAGTTCACTCACCATTTTACCGTCTGCTGTCTCTACTTCCTTTAATCCGTTTACTCTACTTCCTATACCATTACTAAATCACCTAAAATTGTTGCTTTTGTTGCGTTTAGGATCTCTACACAGTGCCTCCACCTGTCGTTCCCGCACTATTAGGACACAAATCATATCGCTCACAAACAAAACTCCAATTCTTCTACTGCTTTGTATCAGGGTTACAATACTTACTATGAGTCCTGAAGCAAACAGAAGGAAATTACATGAGACAAACCTATATCAACGCAGCAGGACTTATAGGATAGTACAAAAATTGATTTTTTAACATGATCTATTCAAACAACTGATCGCAATCTGTGAAACCAAAATGATTAGAATTTTATTTTGGCAACAAGCCATGTTGACTGTATCTTGCATTGCCTCAGACTAATATGCAGACAAGAACAAATGCCCAATCTCCTCATATGACTCAGTAGTTAACTTAGTCTCAAGATCTGCAAGGCAAGCTGGGGAGAGCAAAAAATCGAACCACTCTAACCAAGTGTAAAGACGAATTGTGTTTGGTATATTTCTGAAGACTTCATAATTTCGAACAGAGAAGGGATGATTATAGTCAAGATGTACAGCTTCGTGGGTAAAATTACCACCACTAAAATGAGTATTTCTCCTCTCATAATCAGCTTATCTTCATGATCATAGCCTCATCATCATCATCTAGATAAACTCTCTTATGCCATTAATGAGGTTTGTTTTTGTTAGACTAGCACCACTTTTTATTTCATGAAGGGATGATTACAAATCTGTCACAGTTGCACCACATACATTTTGGCGACTAGTTTCGAACCGACTGGTTCGTTCTCAAGCCATCAAATCGGTTTCTAACTTGTATAGTTAACATGTGTATTCTGTGACATTATTTGTCTATCATTACTGTGTGAAGCATTTACTGCCAATTTTAGGTGATTGACATTAAGATAAGGCACATTCAGAGTAACTTCAGTAGGTCAGACTTGAAAGTGAACCAGTTGCCAAAATATGTACTGCAACTGTGACAGATTCTTAACAAACTCTTCATCAGGACGTTACATCTCTCGTCCCTTCAACGCCCAAAAACCAACCAACCAACATGACCTCTACTAATAAAATGATCTTCAGTAATAACTTCTTCCAACTTTCATTCACAAAACCTATTTGCATTAATCTCTACGTTTTCTTTACGTTTACTCGCATTACCTTTATTCTATTCTCAAATCCTTCACCTTATTGTCAGTTACTAGCTTCCAGATATTCCCTAAGTCTCTTACTTCTTTCCATGTCCTACTTATGTTAGCCTTATTTCCTAACCACTTGGTTCTCGAACTGCCACAAATTATAGCAATGCTATAGTCAGTGTTCCATGTAGTTGCCCTTTCTAATATACCACATTTCTGTTGATACACTTGAGAATTATTGCACACTGTAGTAATGGAACCGAATGGGACATCATGTTGCTCAGGTTGAACACTATATACATTGGAACTTGTAAACTAACTAGCATAGCATCACAGTCGCAGCCTACTGTAGGCCCGTCTGTACCTTCATTCATAATTACACCACTAACTTCAAGAGTTACAGTTTCAGCACTACTGGCCTGGGAACTCCATACTCAACTGGCAATGTCAGTGAATCAAAAGAAGTTGCATATTCTCTACTTCGAATATTGGCAAAAGACAGAGAAATGGCAGAATCAGACTGCATTCCTAATATAGATTTCTGATTTCCTAAATCTGCTGCTTCTTGTCTCTCTTTCACCCACTGTTTGCTTCTATATCATCAAATAAGAACAAAAGCACCAACGATTGAATGGCGCCTTCAGAGCAATAACCTGGACCACCAAAGTTATCTCAAGGCCTACAACTAGTTCTAGGAATTTATATAAAGTACTACACAAACAATGCATAAGACACCAATAAGCAGAAACTCTGTTTAGTAACATTCACAAGCTTAAAAAAAAAAGAGAGAGAACTGAAGCAAATTAAACTTTACATAGGCAATATTGAAAGTTCACTGCTAGATTCTATTAAAAGTAAAGCAATAAACTGTTTCAGTTTCACAAAAACTGGGTGATTTGTACAAGAGTACGAGCTTCGCAAATTATAAATGTTAATACAGCGTTGGTCCACCTCTGGCCATTATGCAGGCTGTTATTCCGCTTGGTATTGATTGATAGTGTTGTAAGATGTCCCCCTGAGATACACTGCGCCAGATTCTGTCCAATAGGTTTGTTTGATAGTCAAAATACCGATCTGGTTGGAGGGCGTATCCATAACGCTCTAAATGTTCTCAGCTGTGGAGAGAACCGGCAACTTTGCTGGCACTTCCTAGCAAGTCATCTTGAGATAACACTTCTGCAAGGTAATGCTTGCCTGTACAGGGAGGTTGTTCCTACTGCTTGTGTTCCTGCTTGCCAAACCCTACATTGGCCCCTAACTTAACAGGATATCTCACCAAATGAGAGCTTTTGGAGCATTTAGGGCAGGGCCCTCAAACCAGCTTGGGAAATTGACGATATAACTCACCAAATATCTGGCACAGTATCTCTCAGAAGGACTTCCAACAGTTCGAGCAGTAAGTGCCAAATGAAGTAAGTGCTTGGATAAGAGCCAGAGGAGGACCAAAGCATTATGCTCTTTGAATTCGTAATGTTCGTTCTCTTGAATGAGTCATCCCATTTCTCTGGAATTGTTATCGTTTAATAAGTTTGTTCGTGTGGCCATCCTCTGCAACAAGCATTGAAATACTTTTTTTGTATATAAAACGGCATTTTCCAGCTGCCACTTAATTTATTTATCCCAGACGCTTTTCTCCTTTCTTCTTGTTCTACGGCATCATCAGTGGAATCTATAGCGATACAGTTTTGTTAGTTTTAGATTATGAAACAGTTCACATCGCAAATTTTAACGAAAAAAGTAATTACTTACGGTTTGCTTAACTGCTTTTCCTCTCATCTGGTTTGGAGGTCGCACTACCACTTTATTGCTGACATATAAGCAAAAGTTTGCTTTCTGACCTTCTTCACACTGTTCACCGTTGGTCTCCTTCTTTGTGGTGTACTATTCCTTTTGCCACTCTATATAACTATTTTGTCGGACACTGCTTTTAACCACGTAAATATTTTGCAACTCCATTTCTTGCTTCCTCCTCTTTGGGATGTTTACCTACTTGTTGCCAATCTAACGAAGTATATGTTTACAACTAACTTACATTCATCATGTTTATACAGTGTTTTTCTATGAGACAGACAGAGAGAGAGAGGGAGAGAGAGAGAGAGAGAGAGAGAGAACTGAATAATGTTTTTTTGGGGTGGGGGGGGTGGGGGAGGTGTCAGATTCGTGGTTGAATTGTGTGGTGTTGAATACGAATGTACAAGCTGTTAGCGAGTTTTTGAAAGCTTCGGTGACAGCTGATTTGACTTTTCGTTTCAACATTCTGTGGAGGATTTCACAAATAAGTGAGTGTAAAGATGTTGGATGGTATTACTATGATATAGTATAGTATTATTATATTAATCCACTTTGTGAGCGTTATTCTACTTTTATCTGTTAGTGTAAATAATTAATTGGTTGGCATGTGTACTTGATCATTCAACAGGGTTTTCCTTTCCTCTTTGGATATCTGCATATGAGAATTAACTTGCAATGGTAGGAGGTATTTTTATTGTAGATTGTAATTATTTTCGTGTCATCATTTCTAGTTGTTGGTTCGTGATCACGTTCTCTTAGGTGTTCTGCAAATGTGGAGTGGTTTGTCCCATATTTCCAGGTTCTCATGTGTTCTATGTATCTGACATCAAATGTTCTACCTGTTTGTCCTATGTGTCTGCCTTCACAAGTATTACACTGGAATTGATAGGTACCAGCATTTTGGCATATGTTTCTGTTTTTTGTCAGTTGTTTATCTCTACATGTTCATCACATTTACCGTTTTCCGTCCCATTCAGATAATTACTTCTTGCTACATACTTGTTTTGTCTTAGGGTATACTACATATTCGTAAGAAAAACTACCTTAATGATCACAGAAGCGCAATAATTCTCAACTCCAAAGCTTTAGTGTTTACTACTGCTTACGTTATCTCCAAAGAAAAAGATTTTTAGCGTCCTTATATACTTACCTGACAGGTAAATAATTACTGTAAATAGAAATCTGATATCTAATCCAACATATGCAGGATACTCTAGTCATAAGACCAGCAGTCCACATCAAACATTGATCAAAATTTTACTACCTGCAAACACCAGTGCATTTTGTGGATGGAACGGTTGTGACGACTCCTACAATTTTTAACACTGAATTTTTAAGCCAATCACTCCACTTTTCACACTATAATACAAACATTTGTTGAATTATATCGTATGACCAGCACATATGGCTCCTATTAAATGCTTTCAAATCGTTATCCTGTATAAAGTGTATAGCAAAATCTCAATTATACTCCACACAAAAAATCTAGCTCATGGAATAAGCAACGTTACTTTGAACTGAAAGTCTCACACAATTAGATACATTAATTTAAAATGAAAAATTTACTCTTCAGAATTATTAAGACTGCAGTGTGTACCAACATTAGTCCACTACTGATAACCATAATGTTATCGAAAATGATTTCACTGTGCTTTTATGTAACAAGTAAGATGTAAAGACTAAACGGTATGTTGCAAGATGAAAAATTACTTAAATACATACTCTCAGAACGTATGAAAGAATATCCCATGTGTATGGAATTTACTTAAAAAGATTGCAAACCATCAATGAACATTCAAAAGAGTAATGGAAAAAGTAATAGTTCACACAAATCTTTGTGAATCACTTACATACCAGATGATTTCCCCAAATGTTATGAAATGTATACGAAAAATATCACTTACAGAACCATACAATAATGACGATATTCGAGACACGTGCATAAAATATAATGGGTGCACAATTTAGTGTGTCCATAAATGTAGCCAGATACGTGGAAGAGTAACCTATAGCCATATGAGGCTCCCCACACTAGTCATCTCTTAAATACTTAAATAATATCGTCCATTCTCCAAAGGAATGTACATCCACAAACAAAACTGTGATAGCGAATATTACTGCACTATAACCTTCAGTTCTAATTAATTCTTCACTCATTTCCCTGAAGACCTACACACATCGACTTTAGTCCCTACACAACAGACGTCTTTAGCTTTCCACTCGGAAAATCCAAGAATGAAAACAGCCATAAACCTCCTCCCTCCCTCCCTGTACTGTAACAGCACTATTCCTGGAGAAACGCCTCACCGGCATACTCTTGAAGTTAACCCACGGATCATGTGAACAGTGATGAGACGAAAACTTCAATGACAAAAACGAAACAAACTAGTAAAGCAATTAAAGGAACCTGAACTACAGACAAGGTCTGCGAAATTTAAGTTGTCTGCTGTGTTGGTTTACTATCCATACATAGCTGAACTAAGCTCTGACTGCTGGAAGCTATGCCTTATTGCATGAATATCCATGAGTTAATAATCAGCTATGAAACACTACTGCTTATTAAACAAAGAAGGGACCAAGTAGTACACACTTCTAGAGAATAAACAAATTCAAAATTTGATATGCTTAATTTGTTCAATCGAACATCTAACGCATTGTGATAATTCCTAAAAGCCTGTCAAATTTACACAGCACTAAGTCATTTCCTTGTAGTTAAACCCAGTGCTATTGCATGGTTCCCCTTGACAGTAATCACAGTATTTTAAGCTGAAAAGTATACTGCAGAAACCTCATCAAAGTGATTGAGTAATGTTATTGTCGAAGAACTAAACCCACAAATACTTCAAAAGTTAAGGCTTTGCTACCATATTCTGTTGAAAATTTCACATGAGAACCTCAATGTCCATGTTACAAGTAAACTCATCTTTCAGTACCTGGAAATATTGCATGCAGACAGTGCGATATTTATTACTAATTTAAGGGAGAAACTGTGTCTGACTGAACTATTTTAATACAAGCTCGATTTATAGTCATCGATTTGGTACAGGGAATGTTGACAACAGGTATCGCCAGCAAGACATCGGCAACACAAGCTTCAATATTATCCATGAAAATTAGTTAAACGTCACTGGAGTGGGCAAATGAGTGACCACGATGTTAAATTCACACTCTTGATCAGCCTCTGAAGAATCAAACATCAAGTATAAACAACGTGGGCTTTATAATACACATTTACATGTATCCAATTTCCATAAATCACAGAAATGCAAATCTAGTCCAACAGTGAATTACGTGGCATGGAGAGCGGAAAGAATGACTAAATTGGTGTGAACAGCATTAGATTCAGTAACAATGACACGTTCCTCACAATCAGCTTCCTGCTTACGAAGAGTAATCATTCCCTGAACTATGTAATACCAAGTGACGAAATGTGAGTTCACTGTCGCAAGTCATCGCTAAAGAAGAACGCTGAATGATATCAATCTAAGTTATAAAAACTAATACCTCACAGCTGCTGTATCTTCCATATTGCGTATTAATCATCAGTGGACATAGCTGTGCCGATCTCTCACATCTCCAATAGCAAAGATCGGCTGGTATCAGCTTACAACTCGTGGCGGCGAAGTCCAGAACATCAGTCCAGTCCCCTCGTGGCCAACTCAGCCGTTCTCGTCAGTAATTGGCCGAACTAAGCAGAGCTCGCCAACTTCGCTATACGTCCGCCGCTCGTGGTCTCGCGGTAGCGTTCTCGCTTCCAGAGCACGGGGTCCCGGGTTCGTTTCCCGGCGGGGTCAGGGATTTTCACCTGCCTCGAGATGACTGGGTGTTTGTGTTGTCCTCATCATTTCATCATCATCCAGGAAAGTGGCAAAATTGGACTGAGCAAAGGTTGGGAAATTGTATGGGCGCTGATAACCACGCAGTTGAGCGCCCCACAAACCAAACATCATCATCATCTCAACTTCGCTATACCTGTGCTTGACAGAGAGATAACTGAAATACTCTGCATGATCTATTGGTGCCGGTTATAGGATATACCAGCGAAATTTGCGCACAATGCATTGGGGCTTAATTAAAATGCAATAATTTTTTTAGCTATGTGTCCAGTTACGAAGTCTCGTAACCGGTTGGCCCTGAGTAGTATTAGCACGCAGTGTGACTGCATAAAATAAAAATAAAGAATTACAAGAAATTTCCGTCAACACAATTGATTAATTAATTCCCCCACAACTATAAAAGCTACGAAACAACAAAGTACAAGTGTAACTGTTCGGTGTGTGGTAGTGTGACTCAACAAACATGTATCTGGCACGGTTCTTCCTCAATACGACAAGGTATTTTAAACACCAATTACAAAGAACTAATTGAAAAACCAGAAATACTGTAATTGCACATAGAAACCCGAATTACAAGTGTAATATAGGAACACGAGCCAGATGCTTTGTTGTCTGAACCTGTGACCAAGAGGCATTGTCATTAAACAAATGTGAAATTTTTTTTACCTCAATATATATTGACAAAAAATACACTCTGATCATTGCAACATCTTCCATCTATACATTACACTAACCGAACAGCAACTACTTTCTCACCCAACAGAACAACAACTGCACTCAACATCCTCTGAACTAGTACTGCCCTCGACATCCCCTCAACAGGCACTTCCGTCGACATCCTGTCAACAAGCACTGCCTTCGGCAACCTCTGAACTACTACTGCACCAGTGGAGACGGCGGAGAAATAATCTTTGGCGCAATCTCTGGCGCTATGACTCAGTGTAGCGACCTTTCATATGCCCCTCCACCACAGGCTACAATTTGGTGGTATTTTTGCCAGCATTGATGGTGAAAATACCACTAAATTCATCCAAAAAACACAGACAAAAATAAAAGATGATATTGATAAGTAAATATCACATAACTTAATAACTGACCCTTCAATAACCTAATATATAAAATACAGTAAGGGAAACAAATGCTTACATACATGTGATTTTACATAATAAACAGTTTAATCAATGGCACCAGCAATGACGAATAGGTGCAGTTAAGAGTCTCATAACATTTCACAAACAGTGAATACAAAAAAAATCAGTTAATACAAATATTCACATAAAATATTTCCAGTAGTTCAATAAACAAGTAGCATTCCTCAGTGTAGTTGACGGTTCCAACAGTGGCACACATCAATGGTCAACATGTGCAAATAGCAGTCCCTTAACATTTCATAAACAGTAAATACACAATAAATTAGTTTACACAAATATTCACATAACATCTTTTCAATAGTTCTATAAACAAGTAGCACTCCTCAGAGTAGTTGACAGTTCCAACAGTAGCACCCAGCAATGGTCAACAGGTGCACATAGCAGTCCCATAACATTTCATCAGCAGTATTTAAACAGCTCCAACAGTGGCACCCAGCAATGGCGAGCAGGTGCAGACACCAACAAGTGACATTATCTCAGTAGCAGCAGTTTCATCAGTGGCAGCCAGTTATGTTGAACAGGTGCTGACAGCAACAAGTGATATTATCTCAGTAGAAGCAGTTACATCTGTGGCACCCAGTAATGTTGAACAGGTGCAGACAGCTACAAGTGACATCATTGCAGTAGAAGCCATTCCATCAGTGGCACCCAGTAATGTTGAACAGGTGCAGACAGCAACGAGTAACATTATCTCAGTAGAAGCAGTTCCGTCAGTGGCACCCAGGAATGTTGAACAGGTGCAGACGGCAACAAGTGACATCATTTCAGTAGAAGCCATTCCATCAGTGGCACCCAGTAATGTTGAACAGGTGCAGACAGCAACAAGTGACATCATTTCAGTAGAAGCAGTTCCATCAGTGGCACCCAGTAGTGTTGAACAGGTGTAGGTAACAGTCCATAATATTCACCAGCAATAATTACACAGTTTTTCAGAGTTCCTCAGCAGAATTTAACATTTCCAAGTGGCACCCACCAATGTTAAAAAGTGCAGGTAAACACTATTGCTTTTACGAAATTATTATCAATGCTCTAACACTAAACATACGAATTATAACAAATACACAAATGATATCGGATAATTGTCATATTAACTATTACAAATACACAATTATCAGTAAACATATTATACTTATGGGTGTCAGTGCAAGCCACAACAAACAAGTAAAATGATATTTAGGAGGTAGGTCGGTGCCAATTATTTGGGATAAGGAAAGGAAAACACACAAAACACACTCACTCATCTTTCATCCTCATATTAAGTAGTATTGTGGAATTGAATAGTGTTAACTGTGTAAATGCAACATTTGATGTTCTACATTTGATGTTCAACATGTGTATCAAATAGAAGTGGCAGCAGTGTATAATAGTCAATAATAGTTATTCAACATCATAGTCATCATGTCAAGACCAATGTTTGCCAGGCCAAATCAAAATGTACGGTTGCTGAACAACTGTCAGTGTGCCAAGATTTGCAAATACTTCCCCTCTCCACATAAAAAGTATATACTGCTTATTGATTTAACAAAATATGTGTGTAGACAGTCTTCCTTCCACTGGAATTTTCTAGTCTGTCATCTTCATCCTTCTTGTTCCATATAAACCAACAATTTAAATATGCTCTCTCTTACTGTACCTCTTATCTACTAAAACTCCAATAATCATCAGCATCACATAATCTCAATACTTCAATAATTCCTCTTCAATACGTCTATACATATAAACCTTATCACTAATGTCAATTACCTTACCTCTTATCCTCCAAAAACACCAATAATCATCAACATCACACAATCTCAATACTTAAATTATATCTCTTCAATACATCGATACATACTCTAATATCATATCACTTCCATAACAACTCTTTCCTCTAGTCAGTCTCCTCGAACAAGTACAGATAAAATCCTAGTGCAAACTTCAGTACATCATCCCATACAATCCAAAGACACAGTGTCCACACACAACCTCTGTGTAATCCACCTGAGCCAAATCTTCTACTCATTATGAATTATAAAATACATTTTGGTTACCATCTCCATCATAAAATAAAAGAATGCATACATGACCTCTAACAACCTTCAGTTTGAATAACTTTTAGTAAGTAGGTGCGAGTACGCAGTGTGAATGATCACATGAGACTTTGAATGAATAAATCGTAATACTTCACAGTGTGTACACCACTTCAAGAATCATGGAAAAACAGAATCAAACATGTGGAGTATTCCTTTGTGTCAAGTGCTACATGTTATTTTAATGGCTCACTAAGAATGCAATGTAATAACTGGTCAATGGCCTAATGCTAGTGTTGGTATTTCATGTCGTTAGCTTCCTTTCCATCAGCATGAGTTTATACAGCTTCCATAAAACCTCCAGTTCATGTGGCTTCAATGAAGTTTCTTGTACCAATGTAGTTCGTAGAATTATAGCAGTTCATTTTCTTATCTTAAAATATAAGCAATGAGCGTAAGCAAAACATGCTATAGCGAGTAAATATACCTTTAGAGAACGGAATGTCAACAAGTGGATGTAGCACAATCCTTACAACAAGGCTCTGCCAAGCGAACAATCTATAATTAATACCATGGCGTAACATAAACTCCATGTTTGTGCACAGTATATAAACATTTCTATATACCAAATTAAAGAGTAGTTATGACAATAAAACAGAAATGTGTAAATATGCAATCCATACGCAAAATAGCAAATATATATCTTACATAATAAATAGGTCATTAGCATCATATCAGCATAAGCTAATAAATGTTGATATGCCATCTCAATAAGTAAACATGGAGGCGCAAGCAGATAAATCACAAAGTATAACTTACATACGTAACCATATCAGCACAAGTAATCAGGTGACAATTATAATTTAAATAAATAGGCACAGCAGGCACACAATACAAAAATATGACATCAGTGAAAAAGCATAGCAAACGATGCATAATATACATAAGTAACAACCCTGTTCATTAATAAAACATTGTCAAAATCAGTTAACGCAAAGTACAAATCACGTAATCGCGAGCAGCAAATTACGTTTAAAGTACGTACCTAAGTAGAAATATGTTACCTGAAAAATAAACTCAATTAACAGTTACCTTTTTAGTTTATTACTTTCTTCTTCGAAATTACATTCTTCCTGAAAATTTCTCGATAGCAAGTCCTCTTTACGTCGGAAACATTCAGATTTACCTGAAGTTCTTAAATATTTTATACAACCGTATCCTGAAATAAACTGAAGGTTAATTACATAATTTATCAAGTCACGATAGCTTTATACTGAATTTAATCGGAGAAATCAGACTGTGTATTTCTCTACTGCTGTCAGTGCATTTGCACTGAGCGCTCGATCCGATGGAGGTACGCGTGATGTAGGAAGTAATTATTTTCGGTCAACAGCTACTTTGTGCGGCGCGCGGACTGACCGTCGCTTTGAGTATGAACCGTCGCCAGAACACCGCGAGGTATCCTTGTATTCTCTGCGTGTTTACATGTAACAGTTAATTTCTCAAAAGGATGTCATTCCACAAAAATTTTAACGTTCGAATTATGATGTATTCCCTAAGAGCGCCGTGATTTCAGAGTTTCTACTTCGACAGTGTTATCATGAATAATTTTGCGAGCTCTATATGGACCGTTAAAAAGCAGAAAAATTTTTCGATACAAACCTTTTCCTTTGTGAGACAAACTATGACACTTAATTTACACCCTTTGACCAACTGACAAAGTTTTCAAATGACCAGGACGTTTAGCTGATTTCTCTATTCTAGCAGCCGCAAATGCAATATTTTGTAGAGCCAGGTTGACAACTTCAGAATGCCGCAGTTTCCGTGTAGGCGGAAAAGTGACTATTTCAGAAATGCGATTTGTCGGTGCTTTATTTTTTAATATCAATATAGGCGGTAAAGAAGTAGAATCATTAGGGAGTTCATTCAGAATGTTTAGAAAAATATGAAAATACTGATCCCACGTGATGTGATTCTGATGACAATAAGTAGGACACAATTTATTGAATTCCTTCATCCATCTCTCTGAAGCGTTAGATTGAGGGTGAAAAAGTGAAATGACAATTTCTTTAATCTTATGATGCCGTAGAGTACGAAGCGAAACTGAGATCCACTATCTGATATACCCTTATCAACATGACCCACTTGTTTAAGAAAATGTTTGATTAAAGCATTAGATACTGAACGAGCTGTTGCTTTGGGTAAAGGTGTAAAACCACACATATTTTGCTGTCAATTCCACTGCTACCAAAATGTCCGCAAAACCATTAGTGGAACGAACCACTAGACCGAACAAATCGATTGCAGCAATCTCCTTCAATTTCGCTGGATGATAGGAAACAACGGTGTTCTGTGAGAAATAGTTGGCGGCTTAGAATTTTGACATAGTTTGCATTTGGCAAGAACAAATCGAATACGTTTTTCTGTATTAGTGAAGTAGCAATTTTCTCCTAATTTATGAAAGCATTTTCTGGGGCCAAAGTGTGCATAACTGAAAAGTGTACACCAAATCAATTTATTAACCCACACATTAGGAATGCAAACTAACCAAACAGAGTTGTCAACCGATTTTCGTTTAAAAAGAATATCATTGCGAACTAAATAATACTGTCTAAACGCTACAATTTCCTTTCTCCTCCAATTCTCCTTAATGTCCTTCCTGATTTGATCCTTGTTTCGCTCCTTAGTGATGTCCTGGAGCGAAGACGAAATAAAATTTTCAAACGCAACACCTTGAATATACATCAAACAATAATTGTTTTCTTTGCATTCCTCCTCAGCACGTTCTTTCAAACCCATAGGTGCTCGAGATAAAGCATTAGCAATAATATTTGAAGAACCCTGGATCTAAACAATACTAAAATCAAATTCCTGTAGATACAGCGCCCATCGTGACAATCTTCCATGTGTTAATTTTGTTGACATAAGAAATTCCAGAGCTCCATGATCAGTGTAAACCTTAGTATGTCTGCCATACAAAAAGATGCGAAATTTTGTGAAAGCCCATACAACAGCCAAAGCTTCAAGTTCCGTAATGGAATAATTCTTTTCTGATTTAGAGAGAACACGATTTCCCAATGCAATAGTTTTCTGTACTTCAACGCTGTTTTCTTCTATCTCTTGAAATAAGTGTGCACCTAGGCCTTTGTATGATGAGTCCGTCGCCAAACAAATATCTTTAGATAAATCCGGATGTGAAAGAAGTGGAGCAGCAACTAAAGCATTACGAAGTTGTTCAAATTCTGATTGAGCTTCCTCGTCCCAACACCAATTAGAATTCTTTCCAGAAGATCATATAAACGACATGTGCCCAAATTGTTCAATCTAATAAGGCATCTAAGAAAATTACAGACACCAAGGAAACTGCGAACATCACGTTTAGTAGTAGGAACAGCATAATTACGAATAGCATCTAGTTTCTCTGGAACAGGAAGAATACCTTTGGTAGAAATAATATGACCAAGAAATTTCACCTGAGAACGACCAAATTCCGATTTTTCCAAGTTCACTGTAATGGCAACTCTTGCCAAAATACGTAATAATGAATCCAAAATTCTGTTATGCTCACTCCAAGAACGTTTAGCAATAAGATTATCGTCAACATATGAAGTAATATTGTCACGAAGATAAACAGGTAAAATTTCGTTTAAACCACGAATGAATGCTCCTGAAGATACAGTAAGTCCAAACGGTAATTTGCGAAATTGATAACAGTTACCAAAGGGTAAAGAAGCATTGTATATTTCTATAATCAGGGTGAAGCTGTATTTGCCAAAAACTTGCGCGCATATCAATTGTGGATAAAACTTTAATTCCAGGGAAATGTTAAAACTTTCATCTAAATTTTCTGGACAGTTTCAGGAATGATGATATTAATTATCTGTCTGGAATCAAGAACCAACGAATTGACCCATCCTTTTTAAGAACGACTTGTAATAGTCTGGTATGAGGACTGACTGCTGGCTCAATAACGCCTAGATCTAACATTTATTAACCTTGTCTCTATAAGCCAAAGGAATAGCGTACGTTTTCCCCCGAAATGGTGTGTGTTCTAATAGGTTAAATAAATATTGTAAGCCTTGTATAGTTCCTGTGTGATGACTAAATACCGTAGCATGTGAAGTCAAAATTTGGTGCAATTCTTCTCTTGCAACGTCATCTGTCACTTCAGCTTTGTCAACCTTTTCATTAATTAATTCTTCACTATTAATTATATCACCCATCGCGTCTCTGTATCTATTGTCGTTGTCATGAATGAACACACTGTCGTCATAATACTCATCGAAAACATCAGAAGTAAGAAACCTTAAACGTTTTGTGTCTGATTCAGATTTTGTTAAACACTCGATAAATTTCAAACATCTCGGCATTCCGGCAACAGTCAAGCTCACACTTCCTTCCTTAAAGTTTAAAATTGCCTTATTTGTGTTACGAAACTCCATACCTAATATAATTTGTGTACTGAGTAATGGAACAATAATAAAATTAGCAGAAAATTCATATCCTTGGCAAATGAAATTTAAGTTGGTGTGTAGTTTGACTTCCACACTTTTTCCAGAAACAGCTCATCGAATTGTAGTTTTAAAAGCAGGTAACACAGGACAAGCAATAGTTCTTACACATATACGAAAAACTGATTCACTAATAACATTCAATGGGCTCCCAGAATCTAAAACCGCAGTGAACATATTCTTACTCACACATACTTCAATAACGGGATGTAAAAATGGGTCTACATTATTTTCCTTTTCGTCTAGCAAAATATCTGTCATGTCTTCCAAGCGTACGTAGTGTAAAGTCGTAGTGTCTATATTGCTGTCAGAAGCCGAAGCTACAAGTCATTGTCGATTATTTGCGTCACGTCTTTGATTATTCGCGTCATTTCGCAGGTCAATTTAGACGATTTGCACTTGTCTCTCTGAATTACTGTCACGTGGAGGATACCAATTAGGTCCCTCCTTTCTGTTACATGTAAATTCTTGGATGTGTCTGTTATTAAAATTTCTATTTTCCTGGCTATCTACATCACTACTTCTTGTGTAATTTCGACTGTCACTTCTGTAATTATTGTTATATCTACTACCCTGGTTATTTCTGTAGTAAGAATTTCTATTATTGTATGAATAATTTCTGTCTTGATGATACCGATTACTGTTCCCGTATGATTGGTCATTCCGGTAGGAATTTCCCTTCTTATAATTGTCTGTGTAATTTCTGTTAGAACGTCTGTTATTGTCATAAGGCTGGTATCTATTGTCCTGTCGGTTTCGTCTGTTATTTTCAAAATTACCGCTATAACGTCCGTTCCCATCATTATCCCTTTTCTCTGTAAATCTATTGCGATTACCGTTACTGAAAAAATTACAAGAAGTTCCGTCGTCGTTGTCATACTGAAGTTCTTCTAGCAAAGTCTTAAAAGTTTCAATGTCGTCTTTACATCTTCCGGCTAAAGCAATGTGTCTTATCGATTGTGGCAGCTTAGTTAAACAAATGCGAATTAATTCAGTCGTGCTATAAGGGTTGGAAAGGAATTGATTCTTTCGAATCATGTCTTCAAAGTATTCTGCCGGCGTGCGGAACTCAAACTGTTTAAAATTACGCTGCATAATAAGACTATGTTTGACTCTGTCTTACGTGTTTTCGGACCAATATGCTGATAGAAATGCATGATAAAAATCATTTAGATTATTACAATCTCCAATAAGTGCGCGCATGCTCGTCGCCGGTTCGTTTTTCATCAATATCCTGAAAACTGTCACTTTAGGGTAAAATAGTCATATCTGGTTATTCTTTACTGACTCCTTTTCTAGATAGATTGATAGTTGAAGAGTTGTTTTGATAGATACAAAGAATAGTAAAAGAGTAGGCAGCAGTGCATAAAACTAAAAGGAAAATAGCACCACTACAGCTCGGGGCCCTGTGCACGCTACGGCACATATTCACTTAGTGTAGTGAATCCCCTGAGGATCTAAATGGCCACACATAAATTCCAGTTTGTGACTTAGTGGCCAATTTGTTGGAAGTGCGTACATAAATTGATCTAACCATGAACATGGATGTATGTCATTATTAGAATTGCGAAAGATCTTAAATTTCCGAACAGTTAAAAAGTGTTTATAGTCAAAGTTTTTGCCTCGTGGCGACAAAGACCTACCGCGTCTGTCCCAGTCCGAATGTCGATTATTGTCAAGTTCGCGCGCCTGGCGCTCTCTTGTTGCATTTCGTTTTGAAATAAAATAATTTTCATCAAAACCCGCTGCTATCGGTGATTCTAAATTTCTTCTACTGTCTTTTCCTACGATTTCGCTTTCAATTTGTTTAACTTGCTTTCGTAACGCCTCAAATTCCCTTTTAACGCGTTCATTAAATTTTGCCTTGATTTTCAACATGTATATTTATGTTCTGGTACTCTTCTGTTTCTGCTAATGGCAGTGGAGCTGTATCACCTGAATCTCTGTCCCCATTTAAACTAAGACTTGTCAATTTATCTGAAATCTCCTCAACTCTTTCCGATAAGTCACCTGTTTGTTCTTTTTGCTTATTTACGTCTTCCCTGAATGTCGCGACTCGGGATTCAGTATTGACACATTTAGTAGTTAACTGTTCATACTGTTGTGTTAGGTTATTTATTCTGTCATTTTGTACTCAGTGTAGCCACCTTTTAACAGATGACTGAGATTTTAAAGGAAGCAAAACAGGTATCATAATGAAAGTTCTTTTCAAAATGTATCTTTCAAGCTAGTCAGATTTCTTTCCGATACTGTGACTTTTTCAGTGCCATAAGCTCAATCTGCGAGATTTTTTATCCTGTTCTCAATATTGGTTGAGGTGCTACATGTCGTGCTCATTACGCGGTCGACTATGACACTTAGCTCACGCAAGCTGTAAGCCTCTGCCGCTAGAGGGCTTCGAATTGTAGGGTGTGACATGATGGTGCGAGGAACAGCGTGCTGTTAATCGGGTTCCTCATTGCAGAGAATGTTCTTCCACATGCTGAGCACCCTCTACTTCAGCATGACAGTGACATACCACACACGAGATCTGGGATATCTGCAGCTGTTCGTATCATCTCGACGTGGCAACATCCGCTTTCATCTGTTTCCGATACTTAGAGAACTCCCTTCAGGGCTTCACTTTCTTAATGATGAAGCGGTGTAAGCAGAGATCACGTAATGGCTACGTGAATAAAGTCAAGTCTGCACTGACGCTCACAGTGTCCCAGCGACTTAGAAGATTCCAAGTGATAGGGCATATTGTGTCGACAGGTGCTTACGGTAGACAAACCAAAGGGCCAGAAACCAAGTTAAAACTGAGGCTTAGGTTATTTACCGAGGACACTAAAATTACTTTCAAATATGCTCTGAAATTACTAAATACTGTGTAGAACTTACGGTAGTTAGACGGACTCAGTAAAATTGCAGCCAACAAAATGGTCTCACGCTAAAAGAAATGTGTTCGTCGTAAGGTGTCTAGCTTGAGAAATAACGCAAACATGAACATAATAGATGTGGAATGTTAATAAAGTCTGTTTTATTTAAAAAGCTTTAAAAGTTTTCACATTAAAAATTCGGAGGCAGTACTTCTCAACACACCCTCCATTTCGTAGAATACGAAAGATCTATTCACGAAGATCCGTTGAACACCAGTTGCTGAGGTCAAGAGCACTCTTTCCCTTCCTAAAAGTCAACTGTATCTTGAGAACGATGTTGATCCTTTGCATCCACCATTTTAACCTGCTGTAGTGTATATGGTCAGGGAAGGGGGGGGGGGGGGGAGAAGGTTGTTACATATGCCTCGTGACGACAGTGTGAAGGAGGTCGAGCGGTCAGAACTTGAGAGTGAGCATCCAACGCTGCCATTAAATGACAGAACAGTATATATTAGGTACAGTAAAGAGAATATATTTCAGTGTATGGCATACAAGGGGCGCGCATAGGGTCTGAAGTTACCAGGTTTAGGCCAGTCTAGGAGGGCGAACATTTAATTGAAATGGGCAACGGAAGGGGAAGCAGTTCATGTTAAAATACGTTGGTAGTCGGTCGTGAAAAGCAGAGCTAGAGTCTCTGCCTCCCTAAAAGACGTCTGTTCTGCTCGAGGTATGGATTACAAGAGAGAGAGGCAACTGTGTTCCCCACCGCAGACCACTCCATCGTCCACATACGTTGCCCTAGGACAAAACTTGTAAAGCTTTGACTGGCCTTTTGAAATAAATTTTTTAAACCAATTCCCTAAAACATTCCTTAACTGGCTGAAACTATGTACATTACTTTTAAGCCAACCTTTGAAGCATCTTTCGTAAACATGAAGATAGTGTTACAGGTCTATAATACGAGAGGATGAGAGGATCTTTCTGTGGTACAAAATTCATATGTAAATTTCTGGCACTCTTGTGGCACTTTACCGTTAACAGATATTTCATTGCACGAACTTCGTAGTATAGATAGTACTACAGAGGCGAAGGTATTTGATTCAGAGGTGATGTCAATAGCTGGTTTTGTGTTGTGAGAATTTTGTAAGGCATTAATCAGTTCATGTTCCGTAAAAGAGGTAGAAATTTCCTCCTCTGTTCGTTAACATGAAAGTACGTACCTCCGTTACGTGATGAACCTGGCGCAGTTCTTCCCACAACGGATCAAACGAAGATACTTGTTTCTCGTGGAATACCATATCTGATTTCCCATATAGAAAACGACTGATCGTTTCTAAAGTCATAATCATGCTAGTCTCTTTTCATACCGATTCACAGAGTTCATCTGCCACTCCTGAGAGCCTTCACAACTTTTTCGCTGATGTTAGTTGCAATGAAAAATTCGTTGTATCCCTGTTTGTATTTCTCTCAAACAATGGCTGAATTTCTTTCTCGTTGAATAGTCTGTCTGATTTCCTGCAACGAAAACACCTGGTCATTTCCAATGTCTCAGTCACACTTTCATATCGACTCACAGTACTGAGACCGGCTCAGAGCATTGCTCGCCTTCAGAATTTTTCGTTATTTTTACTTTGTCGGTTCACTTGTAATGTAAAGACTTCCGTGTGTTTCCAT
The DNA here is from genome assembly GCF_023864275.1 of Schistocerca cancellata. Lineage (NCBI taxonomy): Eukaryota > Metazoa > Arthropoda > Insecta > Orthoptera > Acrididae > Schistocerca > Schistocerca cancellata. The sequence continues at coordinate 683,540,766 of NC_064630.1, read as the reverse complement.
CTTATAATAGAGCCAACTTTATTGTGCTACAGACGTAGATCAGTGTTTGTTCCCTGTCACGTGCCTGTGGTTTGCCTCTACGGTTGCTTATATGAAGAAGAATACCTCTATTGTGGGCTTGTTCCAGTGCTGAGGCAAGTATTCAATGATCGTCATCGTTCGCTACAGCAAAATTTTCATTTATTTTCGAATTGCAGTTTCTTAATCACGTTCTCAACTAGCTTTTCCAGGGTTCTAGTTGGCTGCGGGGTTTGTATACAGACAGCGACTTTATTCACAGCCGATCATCATAAGTACAGGATAATGATCCGATCATGTATCTTGGAGGATTTTCAAGCCTATAGCCACAACTGAAGCGCAAAGAGAGGATTACGTCCTATGCAGCTTTTTCTTTACCAGGAGCCATTACCGTTGTTGGGGATTTGTCAATCTGTTATACACTGAAGGGAAAAAAATCCCAACACCCAGGAATATTTAATGCCATAGTAAAGAAATGTAGGGGACTACATTTTTTGAAACGGAACAGTAGTTTCCGCTCTTTAAGCAGCAGATTTCGTCGCTCGTTCGCACCGAGAAATACAGAGGCGGCTCTGCCGCCAATTTTATGGCACGACGCGGCCGGCCGCGGATGCAACAGGACGCATGTGGACGGTGGAAAGAAATGTGTCAGGCTTCATAATACGTATTTATACGTGACGTGTATTATGCATTTCTTGTACGTGAATGTGAATCTGCACATGAACTTTCGTAATCCTCGTCACACCTTTCCGTAAAGAGTGGCCAAATCTTAGTTGGGAAGTAGTTCTGTAGAATACTAGTGCCAACCTCACTCCTGGGTAGGGGATCAGAGAGACATCACAGGCAGGTAAAAGTGAAAGACGTCCCAGTGTCACAAGATTTGGGGTGGAGAGGTTGGTCACGGCCAAGTGGTTCGACCATCCCCTCCACCGGGGCCCAGGAAGACCTCCGTGTGCCCGCCATATTCTAGGAGGGGTTACAGAAGACGGGTAAGTGAGCAGACGTGCCCTCAGTGCGTCTGTCTCAATGTTCACGCGTGGCTGAGAGGTATTTGAATATTTGTACTAATTCTTTTATTTCCAGCTTTGGATTGTGTAAGGAAATGCATGTTCTCGTTTAATTTCGGAGATTTGACCCCCTGTGTTAATGTATCTAGTCCCCAGTTTGCCCGTTATCCTCCTCACATAGTGGATGTCCTATGTAAAATATTGGGAGACTTTGGTGGTATACATTTGGCCAACGCAATTCCGTCTTTCCCGTAGAAATGTGCGAGCAGATTAGTATATAATATACCCGAGCTATAAGCAGTAAAATTGTAATATCTGTAAACTGGAACAATTGCTGCAATCGCTGTAAAATCGAGTGACAATGTTTAAATTAAATATGTAATCAATTGTCATCAATCTGTAACGTACCTTAAAAATCACAAAGAAGTCAAGTTAAAGGAATTCATTTAAAATAAAAGATATAGAATGCAGGGACCCACACATCAGCGTGTGAGCCCTCCAGCCCCTTGACTAGTATCGTACAGAAAGGGCACGGTCTCTAGGTAACGCTCTCAAGCTCCCCTCCCCAGTTATCCGTTGCCCAATTTTCATTCAGGGTTTGACGACATCAACTTTCATCTGGCGTCCCGAGGCAAGGAGGTAAGAGGGGAAACTTTCAATTTATCTAGGAAACGTATGTAAGAGATTAACGTTGCAAGTTCAAAGGTTAATTAATGTCAGTAAGGGAAAAGCCCTTGTAAATATGAAGTGCTGGTATGTTAATGAGCGATGTAATCGCCAGAAAGATGAATACGAAAATGCAGATGCTCATCCAATTTGCCGTACAAGTGCAGGATCGCTGTTTGTGAGATTGAGTTCCATGCCTGTAGCAATTGGTCGGCCAATACAGGGACGGCTAAAGATGGCTGTGGGTGACGCTGGAGTTGGCGTCCAGTTATCTTATCCCACACGTGCACCACTGGAGACAGGTCTGGTGATCAAGCAGACAAAGGCAAAGTTTCGAGAAAGTCGCAACCCCATTCCGTAAATCCCACTGTAGGTCCAGTGTGTCTAGGCCGCACACAGATTAGTTGCAGGAGCCCCATTAGCCTCCTCCTAGTCAGCACACGACCCCCACTACCAACAAGACACACCCAGCCATCACCAGAAAACCCTACCTTCCAACGAGGTCTCGCTTGACACCATGGAAATCGCAAAAGCGACAATTACGATTCAGCGGGATGCACGCTACAGAGCGTGTGGCTCGGAGGTGTCAAATGATGTGACCGGATTGTAATAGTCATTGAGTCACTGTGGTGACAACTGCTGCTCCAAATGCCGCTCAAGACGATGTATGATTTTCCATGGCCATATGCCAAACACGACAGTTCCTTAGTGCCACGTGTCTGTCCAGAGCTCGGTCTTCATGCGAACGTCACGTGAGAACAGCTGCCTGCAATCGTATACATTCGCTACATTCCTGGCATGATTTCCATCAGTATCGCGGAAGGAACATCCGACTCCTTGTAGCCCTTTTATACGACATCGTTCAAAAGCAGTAAGGCACTGATAATGCCATCCACATTGTCTTAAGAGCATTCGGCTCATTAAGTTTAGGTAACTTACGCTCACGACCATTACAGCGCTTCTAGCACCACTCTTAGGCGACTGGCGTGAGATTTGAATATACATCATCCTGTAGGTGTAGAAACACGAATGTTAACTTCCGTTTGTCTCGCACAGCTCATCCTGTGGTTAGGGTTTCTTTCCCATCAGTGTATTCCGAGCAGCGAGTGGAGTATTTGAGCACTACTTGGCACGGAGGTTGCTGTGTAATTTCTGAGTCAGATATGCCCGGGTTGCGCTGGGTCAGCCTACCGCGGTCATAGCGGCCTAGCGCCTTAGAGAATCCCAAGGTGGTAAGGAAAAATGTGCCCGCACATGAATACGGAAGACTAGCCGAATGGCCACGAAATAAGTTAAAACTAATAATATTACTGAGTATACTAAAATTAAGACCAAATACACTACGGACTGTCTAAAGACTGCATCGAAATCACGCTAGCGAGGCGAGCTCACAAAATTTGCTGCCACGTTTGTTATGTCATTATTAACAACGTTGTTAACATTTATACTACAATCTCTTAGAACGTCAATGACAAGAAATATATACATGCAATCTATGATTGTAACACACTCTTTGGTATATACTGATGTTGGTGAGCCAATTACCATATTTCTATTCTTGTTAAAGATGTACACAATTCGCACAAAGGTATTAATAGAATAAGTCATATACAGATGACAAAGTAAACATTTCTTCATATGTACACCAACAGTTATCGACGGAATGCGTGGACTCTTCGAATTTCCCGTCGTCCTTAGTTTCATGAGATGTCAGTAAGTTAATGATTGTGTGATTGTCATAGGAGTAAGGTAGCGCAGCTGCGCCCAGTTGTCAACTTTACTAGATTCTTGCAACTCCTTATTAGTGTATAATCAATGTAGTATTATATCAATCAAGTAATATACTTATGTTTAAAAAGATAATGTAATATCAGATTGCTTTTCAATCTAGAATGTGTCTTACATATGTTCGAAATGTATAAAAAGTGTAATAGAGATCGCGTTGTAAGCTGCTACTTTTAGTCAGGCAGTGAGACACATAAATAAGTTTTTTAGCAGGAAAGCAGGGCAGGCTTTATTGTCTTTACTTTTCTTCTGTTGGGCGGTGAGGTCGGTTTGCAATATTTGTGCGGCCTGAGAGCCGCTTGGGGATACATGTTATTTGGGATTTCGAAATATTTCGAAGTTCGCCATTTGGGAACTTAGAAAAGCGGTCCCTCGCCTTGTGATTAGACGCATGTCTTTTTGATATTTCGTTTATTTCTATGATTTGGTTTTGTAAAATGGGTCACCTATCATTGATAGGTTGAATATTGTTAAAGAGCCATTACTGATTTAAATGAGCTCATTCATTGTGCCGACTCATTTATGTGAGAACTGGATATTGGTGGGCAATATAACCAGTTTCGGTTGTTAGAACAGCAAGAGCCGATGTGTTTGAAGAGTGAGTGCATTATTAGTACCCAGTGTTGTTGTTTTCGGTGCATTTATCCCTGCAACTTCTAATGATAAGGTTTGCTAATTGCTGAGTGATTTAGGATGCCATAGTATACGAAAGTAATGGGTAAAATAGTCGTTAGACACCCTGTGAGACAGCCAATGTGGTTTCTTTCTATTTCAAAATAAAAACTGCCTTTTCTTTCTGCACTGTATTTTATTTATTGCAGACACGTTTCGCCTTTTTTTTTACCTTAAGGCATTTTCAGTGGGATCTGGAATGTTAGAGTTTTATTTTCATATCTGTTATTTATAGATTTTTTACAGATATAGATGATTATTTCCAGTTCTTCGTGTTTTGGTTGGCATCTGCGTTTCGTGTCATGTTGTCATATGCTGGAGGTCGCACTGTAGCTTTATTTGTGAAACGTGAGCATATTTTCAAGTTTCGAAAATATTCTTCGCATTTTAAAATTTTTGCCATTTCTATTGTGGCACACCATTAGTCCTTTGTCACTAGTTGTAGATATTCAATAGAAAACTGTGTTTTAAAGGTGTGATTGTTGGAATTTGATTGGTTTCTTATATTTTACCTGAATAAGGAAGTATACACTGAAAACTGACTTCTGTTCGTTTGTTTTTATGTGTGTATATGGTGTCTGCTAGTTGTAATGTGTCCAGCTTAATGTGTAACTTAGCTCTTGTTTCGTTGGTACAGGGGTATGATCCAGAATTTATTCACGTTTTCTGAGTACCATCCATTTCCTTTTCAACTCTGACTGAACTGTTTTTAATATTAATGTTGATATATTTAGGCTGAAGATAATTACTTTTTCATAGTGAATGGAAGTTTATGTGTTGTATGGTTTCATAAAAGTGCATGTGAAGTCTTATGAATATCTGATAAACACCACATGAGAACGCTTGGCATGGCGTGAATAAAAAGCTTTGTTAGCACGGTCGTCCTCCGCAGCAAGCACATAAATATTTGTTTTTTAAATAAAAGCGGCCTTCTCTTGTTACTCAAATAATGGGGTTAAAATTGGAAGTCAAACACCTATACTCTACAAAACGAGAGCTAAATTACAAGTTATATAAGACAAATTTGTAACCTGCAAACAGCATTATAATATGGCACATTTCTCCCATATGACATTGTTGAAAGTCACACAAAAACTACTGCATAAACAATGGAGACGTTTCATAGCAGAAAGATTAAAGATCTAAAAATTTTACTCACAACACAATAACCCAACACATAACCATCAAAAAACACAACCAGATTTTATCCTGCTTAGTAAACCTTACGGACACGCATACAGACAGTATAGAAAGACAACGGTAGGAGGGAGGATTAAAATACAATTTAAATTCATATCCATCAAAGGATTAAATAGAATATCGAATTAAAGAAGCAGAAAGGGAAGATAGCAGAGAAAACAGCAGTGTCAGAATTAGTAAAAACCGAAATCCATACTATAATAACGAACATGAAAATACAACACAAACACAGGATGGGTGACATCAGAAAACTTACGAAGAAACATCAAAATGAAAATGTCATCTTTTTCTGAAAAATAAAGTCATCATACTGGATAAAACATAAAAATAGTTGACACAGATTAATCCCATGACACATTTGCTCGGAAGCCAACCAAAGAGAAATAATCCAATCTTTTTCTCAGTACAGTGCTGGATTCAGAAAATCCCCCACTTACAAGCTTGGAGGATACATGTTAAACTGTCTAAAAATTTGGAAGCTAATAAAACAAATTAAAGATATAAAAATCCCAGACACAGCAACACTCCTCCATTTAATATAAAACACAGGGCACACAAAAGGAGCCTCCCCGAAGGTCATGACAATGATCGGGCGTACCCTGGGCAATGTTAGGCCTGTGCCTAACGGCCAATCCTTTCAACACCAAGACACCACAAAAAGGCTTTTATCAAAGCCAGCGCTAAATATAATGTCCATAAACATTGTAGGGCTCTCTCATGAGAAAGAAGTACTACTTGCTGTAGCATGTAAAACTCACAACTGTGATCTCTTACTAATCCAAGAGACCCACATTGGCCCCACAAATAGAAGAACAAAGATCCACGGAATGAAATTTCTAATTGAAAGACCACACGAGCAATATGGCAGCGCAATCTTCGCCAAAATGGGCTTAGGTATTATATCTGCAGAACTGACATCTCAAGAAGACATCGAAATCTTGACTGTAGAGCTACAGTCCTGCACTGTGACGTCTGTATATAAGCCACCGAGCAGGGAGTTCAGATTCAGTGAGCCAACCAACTTCAACTCACAACCAACGAAAATAGTAATGGGCAACTTCAACTGTTATGGATCAGCCTGGGGGTACAGGCACACTGACAAAAGTGGGGACGACCTAGAAACCTGGGCAGACTCAACTGGCCTTAAATTAATACACGACCCCAAACTTCCATATTCTTTCTACAGCAGCAGGTGGAACCGTGGATACAATCCAGATAACTTCTTTGTCAGCGAAAACGTAGCACATCAAACCAGGAAGGATGTGGGAGAACCCCTCCCACATACACAGCACCGCGCTATATCATGTCTGGTCGAAGCAGTTGTTAAACCAGCAACCACCCATTTCCAAAGACGTTTTAATTTTAAACGTGCCCTATGGGACAAATTCTCTGAAGAACTTGACAAAGAGGTGCAGAACCTTGATGCTAGCCCGGAAAAATATGACACTTTCATTGAATTAGTTAAAACTGTCTCCCAAAGAAATATCCCCCGAGGCAGCAGAACTAGTTATATCCCTGGACTTGACGGAAACTCAAAGGTTCTTCTGGAACATTACCAACAGCTCTTCGAGGAAAACCCTTTTTCAGAGGAAACAACTATGGCGGGAGAAGAACTCCTCCAGGCCATATCAGCCTCAAGAACAATGAAATGGTGTAATCTAATCACAAACCTAGACATGAAACAGAATAGCCGAAAGGCCTGGCAACTCCTTAAAGACATCAATAATGACCCCTCATCTAATACACAATATTTGTATAAGGTCACACCAAATCAAATAGCAAATCAACTTCTACTTAATGGTAAAACCAACAGGAAGCACCCAAGAAAGAAACAACAGAGAGGCACTCAAGAAAAAGACCACCTAGGCACCCCCTTTACTCTGAAAGAATTGGAGGATTCCATCTCCATAATGAAAATTAATAAAGCCACTGGCATAGATGATCTACGCCAAGAACAAATTAAAAATGTTCGGATCTGTTACCAGACGGTGGTTACTAGATATGATGAACAAATGTGTTCTTGAAATGAAAATCCCCAAGACTTGGCGGAAGGCAACCTGCTTCTCTTGCATTGTAATATAATTTCTTTTTTGGAAAATGGTGATGTCTTGGATATGATAAATAAATAAATAAATATAAAACACGTTGTCACCTCTCTGAAAGCAGGTTAATGATGTATTTACATTAATAAAGCTCATAACAGAGCAAAACTATTTCCAATTCAAAGACGGATTTTATTCATGAGTGGGGTTTCCAGTTTCAGGAGCCCTAGGAATTATTTTTATGAACCGCTTTGAACCAGAAATTTTCACAAAAATAGTAGCAAAGTATACAACTAACATATTGGTTCAGGTTTATGCATGACATTCTCTGCTTAATAGACAAACCACAAACAAAAGAGATATTACTTACTGACATCAAAAAGGTATGCAAAATATATAATTCACAATTCAAAAAGAACAGAATAACCAAATTAACTTTCAGGATATAGCAACGCAAAAACAAATCAATAGGCACACACCTGAAGTTAGCATAAACCTACAGCAACTGAAATTATCATTCTCCACTCCTCAAACCACCCAAACTCTCAAAAGTAGGCAGCACCTGAACACATGTTCGGTAGATGCAACACAGTGTCAAACAACATAGAAAACTACCAAAAAGCATTTGATATAATTTAGCAGATAGCTAAAAACAATGATTAATGACTACAATAGTAACACAGTCACAGAGCTAAATAAACCCAACACAAGCATGAAAACTCATAAAAAGTACAGAGAATAATCAGGAAAATCCTCAAAACTGACAAAAACCAGAGACATATACCAGGAAGCAATGTCAGATAAGTAGAAAAGTCTGACAAAACACTTGTTGGCAGATACAAAGAACACACGAGAGCCTGGAAGTATTGGAAAAATCACTCCACACTTGCAGAACTCATAGGAGAATGCAATCACAGACCAACCAAAAGGTAAGTAGATATGAAAAGAATTAGAATCAACGATAAAAACACATCTTAAACCTGCAACAAAATTACCACGTATAGAAAAAGCAAGCAGAATAGAAAACCATCTTGAATAATCAAATAAACATACTAAGTTCCCCATTCTTTACACAAGAAGATAAAAAAATTCAGTAACACTTCAAAAGAGGACCATTATAATAGTAATGATAATAATAATACCATGCGACCCCTTTTCACTCACTTCCCTCGAACTCCTACACTACATATTTAAACCAAAACTTAAATCAGCTGAACATCAAAATGTTCAACCACTCTCTGAGAGCTATTAAATTCATATTCAAGATTCAAGAATTCTCATTGAATAACCACCAACATACACATCCCAAGCAGCCTCACCCCTCCCCCCCCCCCCCCCCACCACACACGAAAAGAACGATATGTACAGACACACACACACACACACACAATTATAACAGAAATGAATACTTGTTTCCATACAAAACACGATGCGAACGATTTTATAATCTACAAATTACATGTATAAAAAACTTTATCATTGTAGATGGAACGGAAAATGCCTTAAAATAAAAAAGGTGCAACGCGTTTGCGAGAAATAAAATACAGTGCAGCAAGAAAAGGCGGTTTTTATTTACATAACAAATATCACTATGTTTGCTGCGGATGATGGCCACGGAAACAAACTTGTGGCACCAGTATGTATTTACATCGGGATTTTTTCTCGAAGAATGGACGTATCAGAATTATCCGCGTGTGTAGTATTGAATTTATTTTGGGGTGGAATTAGTCGCTCAAAAGAAGCAAGTTTGGCAGAAGATCAATAGTTTCTCCAAGGTTTGAGTACTCCTTGAAAAAGGTATGCCGTGGGAAATGGTTGCTTGTACAAAAAAGTTATAATGAAACTGGCACAGAGTGGCGGTATTCTAACTGAAAGAACTGTAAGACGCAAGCTTTCACATACGGCCTCGTAGGCCTGCGCGAAATCCCAAATTAACTGCAGCTATGATGTCAAGTCGTCTTGCAAGTAACAAGGAGAACTAGCAACGAAATCGGCATCAATAAATTAGGCAGTATTTGGCTTCAGACAGTAGTGATTAATATATTTTCTGGGCTCAAGGCTAATCGTAAATTATATTTAACGGTTATTTCACTTAGTTCCAGTTTTGCTTTAGTCTGGAATCCGTATTTGAAATGTTGTTAAATAAATCTCGTTTTGCAGGATGGTGCCCTAGTGAAACGTACGAAGGGTGTTCTTAAAGGTTTGGACAGTCATGTCCATTTTTATTTATTTTTTTTTTTTTTTTGCAGGAGGAGAATGAAATTTTTCGTAAACATACTTGGAAGATTTAGCTGTAAGTTGGTATATAGAAGTATTTTGTTTTACTTACAGGTGAGCCATAATGGACCGAGAAATAGATGTCAGTTTGCGACAACGGTCCGTGATAGAGTTCGTTTGCCATTTTGTAGTGTGGTATCACAGGTACAGTCACTAGGGTACAGAAAAATCTGTGCACGTAGGCTGCCTAGATTATTGACAAGAGAAATGAAACCGATGAGTATGAATGTGTCCGAGAGTCTCATGAAGACCTTTACTGAAGAGTGGAAACAGTGTTTTGACATCGTCATTACCCAGGCCCTGTCTGCGTTTTACCTCTTTGGTCATCTAAAGGCCCACCTACGCGGTAAAACATTTAATAGTGAGGAAGTCTTTATTTCCTGTGTCAAGTGGTGGTGTAAAAGGCAGTCCCCAGAATTTTAAAAAAGTGCATTCACATCATGGAAAGAACGTGGGGTCACATGCGTCACAGCTGATGGAGGCTACGCTGAGTAGGCTCAATGTGTAGCTAAACGTTCCAAGTATGTTAGCAAAAAATTTCCTTTTCTTCCCGCAAAAAATGAAAATATTAGAGACGACTGTAGAAAACTTTTTGAACGCCCATTAGACTGCCTCGATTGTATTGTGCAGAGTTTGATACACGTCACCAACGTTATGATATTGCCTGTCATCAATGGCAAAGGTCCTGGACGGCTTTACTTGGTTGAAGTAACAGCATGGCAGGAACAGCACTAGGATTTACTAAGTGGGAGGCTACTGCTTAAATTAACAGAGCAGTTCGATAAAGCATAATCGTATCCGTTTATGCATGACAGAACTCCATGCCACACAGATTTAGGTAGAAATCTTTTTGCAGGATGGAAACGTTCCTTTGTTATCCTGGACAGGAAATTCTCCCGAATGAACCAAGGTGAAAATGTCTGGGAGATAGTGAAAAGGAAAGTGGGAAAGGAAAGAATCACCAGAAAGTTCCGTTTCATGGAAAACATTATTCAAGTGTGACGCTAATACCCACAGATGAGGGAAACTGCACAATATTGTATTAACAGAATGCCAAGGCGATCATTAGCGTTAAAAGTTGATAAAGGTGGCGTGACAATCTAATCAGCCTGCTTAGTTCCGCTTGTTAGACATTTACAAAACCATCAGCAAATAATATTAAAACTTTGTAGTTTATCAGTTATTAATAATCTGTAACGCTTAAAGAAATTAATTCTTTTCGTTTAGGTTGATCAAAATAATCTTTACAAGTTTTTGAAAGTCGTAAGTTTTTATGATGTTAAAAACTCATGGTGCGTCCATTAACTTGAGCAGGGGCTGTATATAGGGACTCCGAACACTAGTGGGGCTGTATACTGGGAATCTGCATACTAGAGGACATATAGTCGTAGTAGGACTAACATTGATTACTGCAGCCACGGTGAATTTTGTTATTGTATAAAAACTTGTTCTCATTGGTTAGACTTTAGCAATATGCTGTAGTAGAGGTGGTTAGATACGTGGTTCTATGCCGTTACTTCACGCTCATCTCTGCTTAGGAAATCTCTAATTCTAATGCACGAGAGGTGCTGCGAGCATCATCATATTTTCCTTTACATTCTCAATCCACTAATTAAATTGGCTAATTATTGCACTGATATGTGTACGCCACATTAAGAGACCTCACTAATGATCCATGTGACAAAAAGGGTTGCGAGCATCTGTATGTGACCGACCACTCTTGTTGAGATGAGCCATATTAAAAATTCAAGGTTCTGCACTCACGTTCTAGTCGTCAGATTGCAACGAACTTGTCATTACTGACGATTATTCTGCAGAGTAGTGGGAATTGTTTGCAATCAAAACAGTTGAGAAGAGGACATCAGTGACATGTGTAGAGGTTGCTCAAGTGGTAACAAGAAATATGATTTACATCCGTTGGGGACTAGATTATGAGATACTGTTGTTAATCAGACTGTAATAAGCTTAAATTTCTCTGTAATTTACGAAGTATATATTACCTTCTGAGTGACTTGATGTTCATCGATGGTAATCAGGTGATAAGTTTGTATTTCACTGTTGTTAACTGTGGTAAGCAATGACTTTCATGTGCAGGAGAATGGGATTTACTTACCTTATGAGTGATCGGAAACATTCACCCACTGCTGTTACAACAATATGTAAAGATATTCTCACGTTCACATCCTATGTGACAAAGTTTCAAAACTGATACAACAATGTCATGGTTGTATGCTGAATTGTATCCAAGTTGTGTTGCGAAGATAGTTCGTTGTAACCTGTTATGAAAATACCAAGAAGCTGGAAGTATGAAACAATACTGGTTTGAATATACGATTTTTGTCAAGTAGTGTTTACCTTGACTAATATCATTTTTACAAAAATTTTCTTTCGTGTCCACTGCCCGCTGACTCAAAAATCGTCTATTATTTTTTGTGTGACTGAATGTGAGACTGTGGATGTCAATCAGAGATACAATGCAGGACTAAACTACTCGCATTCCAATTGTCACGTTGAGTGTGTGTTTCTTATCACATTTGTTTGACTTGGACAAGAAGAGGCTCCACACACGAACTGGTATCACTGTGACACTCAGGTGCCGCATATAACAATTTGTTTTCACTCAAGCACAGGAGCTATAAGTATACAATTTCTAAAGAAGGAGTTTTATTGACTTTTAATTGTATGTATTTCATCTCTGTACCAGTATACAATGACAGCACTGTTGTTTGGATATTATGTTGATAATCGTTTGTGAAAGCTACAATAAATGATGGTTTGCATATTAGATTTTTATAATGATAAAGGCAAACGGTTCCAAAAATTATAAAGAACATAGAAATTTTTAACATAATTCTCATTGTCTATCCCATCTTACTTATACATTTTGAATTACAAAACGTATTTCGATCACTATGGGCCAGCTTCGGATCTAAGTATTTGCATCAGTAAACAGTCTTGTCTACTCAGAACTACATGACTGTATACACACACACACACACACACACACACACACACACACACACACACATATATATATATATATATATATATATATATATATATATATATAAATCACCAGTTTCTGGATCTGTCAAGACGAATATGTCAACAACAGTAAACAGACTGCCAGATGTGAGTGACTGAGTTTCATTTTAACTTGTAATAGATAGTCTTTTATATGGACAACAGATTACAATGATGAAGCTATTATCATATGAATTCTTAAAATAATAAATGGTATCTGAAGGCCATGCATGAAGCCATTATTTAATACTAATACTCAACTGTTTTGAAATTTATACAAGTACATTAATTTATTGTATAAAAAGCAGGGTTATATCATACATGGTGTTGTATTGGGAAATACGGTGTTCATCTGCAGTGTATAGAAATGGTTCATAGGCCTAAGTGAAGCTCAGATTGAAACATTTCTTCTTTTAATCACCACTTTTAAGATAAACTCTCAATAAAATATAGTTTTACTGTATACAAAATTATTACTGTGTTTACAGACTAAGCAGTACGCTAAGGTTAACTGAATGTGATGTAAACTACAGTATTTCAGCATCAGTTTAGATCAGCTGAATTTTTCTGATGCAAATGTTACCGATGAGTCAGTAGCAAGAGTCAATTCAGGTAGTCACATTCCACACACAAACTGTTGTGTGTAGAACTTTCTTTCCCACACAACCTGTTCAGCTTTTCTCACAAGCTTGTTCCATTTGGAAAAAGTTGCGTCTCACAATGTACTTACGAATTTAAAGAACTGGGTTACTTAAGGTCATCTCACAATAGGAAATATTATAGAGTATGCTTCATATCTCCTCTTAAAGAAGTTTTCTTAGAGAAACCGACAAAGTAAAAAGTGTCCCAGGATACTAGAAATCAGACATTCGTTACTTCTGACAGAGAGTAACATATAAAAAGATATTACATTATCTTCCAGTGATAATAGTAATAATAACTGACACTAACAAAAGTAATAATCATTATAACAGTATAGGGCATTTAGAATATGAGTTAGCTAAGCATATTTGAAGATATACTTAGTAGCAATAACTGACACTAACAACAGTAATAACTATTATAGCAGAAAAGGGCATTTATAATGATATGTGTTACCTTAGCATATTTGAAGCTATGCTTAGTATCGTCAAAAGGACGGACGAATGAAAGAAATGGAGACTCTTGAAATAATAGTGACAGTAGCTGTAAGGAAAAAACAGCCTAAAAATTGAGAAGTATGCCGCCAAGGGATACGAAGACGGCATGGGAGGGAGACAGAACAAAATGAGAAACGAACTTGACAGATAATCGCAGAAATGGCTATTGCGATAAAAGTGGACTATTGTCTGTCTTTCGAAGTTTGGAAGATACTTAATTTCTGCGATATTTTGAAGAAGAAGAAACCACATTTGTGTTCCCAACACTGAAAATGATTTACAGAACATGGCAGTGCCTTGTGATGAAACAGAGAGAATTTTACTTTATTGAGAAATTGGCACAGGCTGTGCACAGGTTCGTTGGACTTGCAGTTGGATATAACTGAATGTCTTCAACGTATGGGAGATATTTGATGTGGGAAATAATAGTTTAAAAAATCATTACAATGTTGTAAGAAAAATAATTGGCCCAAAACTGTTCCTTGAGGGACCCCTGCTACTACATGCCTCCATTGTGACCTTCTTGTTAAAATTATTACACATAGTAAGATACCTGTAAGGAATGACTTGAAATTTTAGCAAGTAGAATATCAAAGTAGACAGTGTCGTAAGCATTTCTGAAATCCAAATAGTGCATAATAGTTGCTGTTATTTATCAACAGCTTGTTTCAGTTCATCAGTCACTTTTATAAGAGCAGTTTTGCCAAAACCCGACTGGTATTCATCTAAGTGGTGGCAATCAATAAGCAGTTCATTAACATGCTAGTAAAATGCAAATGGGCCTGTAGTCAGAGCATTGTTAGCCTCATTACTTCTTGTTTAACAGTCTCATGCCTCCTTCCTTCCAGGCAGCTGGAATGGTGCTACAGGTCAGAGAGTGCTTAAAAACGTTTGTTGTTTTGGGCATTAGAGAACTAACGAGAAGACTGATCATTTGAAATGTTATGTCATCGTGCCCTGCTGCTGTTGAACCAATTCGTCCAACTGAATTTAGATCTCAATGAACTTAAGTGCACACTGGATATAACAGCCATTATACAGTGACCAATTTTTGTCCAGGTGCTGGGCGAGTTCAGTTGTTTGTTTGGAGGTCGCCATAGTTTTCATGCTTTCGTCCAGATAGCTATGCGCTATGCTAACAGAATGGTGACGCACGCCTTGTAATTTCTCAAACGATTTTGCAGAATGTACTCGAAAAAATTTTTCATTTTTGTATTACTTGTAGGTCTGTACATGTGCTTCATGGTGAAGTGCTTATAATTTCGTTAATGGTCACAGTTATTCTGTTGTTGTACTCAGATCCAGGTCCAGCTAGTGCCGGATCTGGGTGTTACTACTGATGTGGCAGTGTTAGTTGCAGAGGGTGGTGCCCGCATCTCGTGGTCGTGCGGTAGCGTTTTCGCTTCCCACGCCCGGGTTCCCGGGTTTGATTACCGGCGGGGTCAGGGATTTTCTCTGTCTCGTGATGGCTGGGCGTTGTGTGCTGTCCTTAGGTTAGTTAGGTTTAAGTAGTTCTAAGTTCTAGGGGACTGTTGACCATAGATGTTAAGTCCCATAGTGCTCAGAGCCATTTGAACCCATTTGAGCAGAGGGTGGCCAGATCACCTTCCTGCCGCCACCCCAAACTCCCCAGGACATAAGTAGTGTACCCCAGCTGCCTGCGTCGAATGTAAGCCATGGAATTGCGCGAATGTATTCAAATGTCTGCGAGTCGTGTAACTGAGGCGGAACGTGGGGACCAGTCCAGTATTTACCTAGCGGGAAATGGAAAACCGTCAAAAAACCACTCACATGCTGGCCAGCATAGCGGGACACGTCGTCAATCCGCCGGGCGGATCGGCGCATCTACCTGAGTCCACGAAGCAACGCATTAGTGCAGTCGGTAACTCTGGTGGGTACAGATATTGTGACAATTCGAAAACGTTGGCAATGAAAAATAGGCTCTGTTATGATTTAGGTTTCGTGCATATTAAATCATGTGTTGCTGCATATGAAATTTGGCTAACATACTGAATTTTATTAGGATTTGTGTGGAGTTGTCTATCTGTCACCAATCTCGAGAAAAAAGATTTTACGTAGTACACTCATTTGCAGTCGCACTCGCCAGAGGAGAAAAAAGCAATTGATATATTCGTAGCATTCTTAATACCTCATAGAAAGACTAAACTCTCTATATCGGATTTAGGCACATGACAGCACACAAGGCAGAAACTATTTCGTCATATGGTTAATGGACGAAACTTTATCATCTACCGTGCTATTTAGTGATCTACAGACATTTCCGTAAAACAGTGTAATGATTAAGGGCCATCCATAGCTTGTGAAATGATATTTGCTGTGCGTTTTGGAACACCATAACTGAAGACATTACATTTTTATTTTTGTGTCAATGATATGCTTTTTAGCAGTTATTGACCTTAATGGTCCTCATTTCCTCACTCAGTAAACTGATTCTCAATTCTGTCGAAGCTGCATCTGCATAACGTGTTAGTGAGGTGGCACTGTAAAAACTCCTCTGGGTTTTAGCAAAAGAAGCTAATTGTAATACAGAAACAAGAGAAACATAGGTTTTACTCAAAAATCGCGACTCATGACGCTTCTCTGAAAGTTACAAATGTGAAACAAGTCAGTCGGAAATAAACGATGCTTTGTTGTGTTCTCAGAGGGATCCTTATTACTTGTTAACCAAAGCAGAGGTGACAGGAGATCTTTCAGGATGGTGTCACTGAAAGTACGGGTGTGGAGAGGCTCCACTTAATGTTTACCAAAAATATGAGAATAACCTTCAGTTTAGAACGGCACTTCCCTACAGCACATCGATGCCTCACTCACAATCCCGCCCGCACCCCACTACCACTCTCCTGACGTTTGCATACCCAACTGCACATTTGCTGGCCACTTTATTCTGGGAGCACTCTGCTTAAAGTAGCTATTTTACGGTGGATACGTCGTAATACAAATTATGCAGGTTGTAATGGCTATAACTGCAGATATTTCAGTTGGTGATTAAATATGGTGTACTGCCCGCCATGTTAGCCGAGAGTGCTAACGCGATGCTTCCTGGATTCGGGAAGGCGCACTGGCCACGGATCGAATCCGCCCAGTGGAATAACAACGAGGCCAGGTGTGCCTGCCAGCCTGGATGTGGTTTGTAGGCGGTTTTCGACATCTCACTAGTTGAATACCGGTCTGATCCCACGTCCCGCTTTCATTACACAACTTGCAGACATTCGGAATGCATTTGCACTATTCCACGATTTACACTAGATGCAGACAGATGAGGTACACTGATTCCATCCCAGGGGGTATGGGGTGGCGGCAGGAAGGGCATCTTCCCACCCCTTCTAATGAACTTGCCTACTCCGATTTAACCACGCTGACCCTGCAAACACTGCGGGACGAAGGCATCCGTGAAAGAAAGAAAGAAAGATTGAAGATGGTGAACTGAACAACTTTGTGTCAGTTTTTAATATGTCGATTTAAATTAATAATTATTGGTAATAGAAGTCATATATTTTTAGTTTGGTCAGTACCTCCAAGTATATGTGCCAATAGCAAGCCGTTACTGTTAACTTCCCCCCCTCCACCCCCCCCTTCCCCCCCCCCCCCACTCCCGCAGCAGATCAGGTATAGAAGTGTGGATGTTTGGAAACTAAACGGTTAGTCCATACTGACTTGCCTATTTGACTTACTGGTACAGTTATGACCGTGCAAAAGACATCTGATCGTATAGTTTCCGGCCTTTGTGGGAAGCCTGGTCGACACAGAGAAAAAGAACCAGCGCAGTGATGGGTGCACACATTAAGGTACCACATACAAAAATATATGCACTTATACCCATAACACCATGTATGATGAGAAACCAGACCTGTACCTTGGCATAACTCTTACTTTGTTGTGCAGAAAGCGTCAGACACCTAACACAGAATCTCTTGTCGACACATGTAAAGTAATTTTCTTCACACTAGTATGTCTGTTCCCTTGAGTTACAATACATATCGACTATTGAACCAGAGATCTCCTTTGATTCTGGCAGCATATTATCTAGTGTCTGTAAGTGTCAGGTAAGCCCTCTACGGCATTTATCTGAGCCATTACAACAAGATACGATACAACCGCAGCTACCATTGACGAAACATTGCTTAGCTTAATGACAAATATCCCGCACGCGGTGAAGCGTGGGCGCCGATGCAGCAGCTGCTTTGAGAACAGCTGCAGCTGGTACCGCAGTTCAGCATCCCTGGCAGTGTTGCGTGGCGGAGGTAGCAACGCCTTTAGTATCAGGTCTGCGGTGCGACCAGATTCACTCGCTACGGCACTGCATGACCAAGTGACTGCCAAGATTCCACCAGCGAGCATAAAGGTCCATATAATGGCCACCAGCGCCAGAGGTTCCATTTCTGGACGAGTAAAATCCTGTCATTAAAAAAATGGCATGTAATATATCAATATTTAATACTACTAACTGCTTGAACTTCATTGAAACGTAGTTTTTGAACACTGGTTTAGTTTGTTATTAAAGAAATGTCAGCATTTAACAAAAAATGAAGATATAAAAATAAACTTTCCTTTTCTTAAATTTTATTGCGGATAGGCCTATGAAGTGGGAAACTCGTCTAGGATCTAGGGAAGCCTCAGGTGAGCGATATTCGTCTATCAACTAAAGTCACATACTGTCTTTTCCAATCATATAGCAGCACTTGCTGCACAATAGAGTTTCGATGAATACAGTACATGAAATGTTTGTGTTATTCCCAGAATCCTTTAGAGATCTTATATAAACGAAGACCGAGACTGTTCTACACGTGCTTCTGTGAACTCTTCGTTGCTTTTCAATAGCATTATTGTGATATTTCTCATTTTCAAATTTGTGTGGTGATTTTACAACTGAAACTGCATGTCTGAATTAATTCCGAAATGCGGTTTGTAATAAAATTGGCTGCATTCAGCTCTCTTCGCTGTCAGCATGACATTTATCAATTTAAGTAACATTTGCAGCCGTTCACTGAATTCGCGTATGACTCTAACTTCCGTGCGTCTCTTAATATATCCATCGGCCTGACCTGTCTGTGGAATATACAGTATCACTGACAAACAGGCATTTGTAAGCGTATATTAATTCCCATTAAGTCTCTTCCTTCGATTTCGAATCATTCTATTTTGTTGCAAGAGTGAAATAATTTCCGGTTATTATCTGTTTCGTATCAAAAACAAATATAGTCCAATAATATAGTATATTGGCGTAAAAAAATCTAAGTACCTAAAAAATATACTGGGTGATCAAAAAGTCAGTGTAAATTTAAAAAACTGAATAAATCATGGAATAATGTAGATAAAGTGGTACAAATTGACACACATGCTTGGAATGACATGGGGCTTTATTAGAACCAAAAAAATACAACTGTTCAAGAAATGTCCGACAGATGGCACTTGATCTGATCGGAACAGCAATAATTGGCATAACAAAGTAAGACAAAGCAAATATGATGTTCTTTACAGGAAATTCTCTATATGTCCACCATCATTCCTCAACAATAGCTGTAGTCGAGGAATAATGTTGTGAACAGCACTGTAAAGCATGTCTGTAGTTATGGTGAGGAATTGGCGTCGGATGTTGTCATCAGCATACCAAGAGATATCGGTCGATCACGATACACTTGCGACAGCAGGTAACCCCAAAGCCAATAATCGCACGGACGGAGGTCTGGGGACCTGGGAGGCGAACCATGACGAAAGTGGCCACTAAGCACACGATCATCACCAAACGACGCGCGCAAGAGATCTTTCACGAGTCTAGCAATATGGTGTGTTTTTTTTTGTTCTAATAAAACCCCATGTCATTCTAAGAATGTGTGTCAATATTTACCTCTCTGTCTACATTATTCTGTGGTTTATCAAGTTTTCAAACTTATACTGACTTTTTGATCACCCGGCACATATTCTAACCTATGATTTATGTATGTCTGCAAAAATTTCATTTGTCAAGCAATTTCCTACAACTTATTAATACTGGACGTTCTTAGGGATATAAAAAATATGCTTGGTTACAATTCAAAAAATGTAATTTACTGAAACTATACTGCCAGAAGAAAATAGTTCATGGCTTTAGGGCTTCCAATTGACGCAAGACTGATTGGTGCAACAGTGCTTATGGAGTGCATGAAATGGCTGCATTTACAGGTTAATAGCACAAGCATGTCGGAGGTACCCTGTATCAGTCCATGCTGAAACACTCATGTTAGTATGTGTTGTAGTTTGCACAGGGGGCAAATCAATCGTCCTGGGATACGTAATTACACGATCGGTCGACCTGTTCACGTTGTCCTGTAAAAGGTGTAGGCTGACGAATTACTTCTCGTGCCGTCATGGTCAACATGTGGAAATATGTAGATCGTGCTGTCGATGGAAATTACTGCACGTCTTACACAGCACGTTCAGTTTCTCGGACATCACGTGGTTGACCATTATCCTGTCGGAACGACAAATCACCTTTCCGTTGCAGTAACGGCCAACGAATCTGTCTATCAGCATTCGGCTCGAACCGAGAGCTGGTTAAGGTCCACTCCAGAAACACCAAAGGTAAACACCAGTCTTAACTCATCGCACACCAGACCATGGGGCGTGGCAGGGACCAGCTTGTCTTTGACGAATGCACTGTACGAGACAGCACTCACCACGTCTATGCGGTACGCGAAAACGACGCTAATTTCCGTGCAGCCAGAATCTGCTTCCATCGCTGTAGACCAGGGCGAGCCATTCCAAGTGGTGCCCTGGCGCTACCAGTCGAGCCGTGGAAGTCGATGCTGTGATGTAAGTGGAAGGCGAGCTGGAAGTGTGAGTTCCCGTAAGCCCACTGCTGATAACCAATTCACAACAGTTCGTGTTGACACGTCTTGGCTCACAAAACCTCTTAACTGTTCTGTGGTGTCTGTAGGACCTGCCACTGCTGCCCTCACAATATGACGATCCTAGCGCGCGTCTATGCTGCGTGGACGTCCAGAAACTCATCTGTGGGTGTTACAATGCTCACGTGAACACTGACTCCAGCACCGTTATAAAACCGACGTATCACGTCCCATTTCTGTGACAGTTCTCCGAAAGCACCACCATGCCACTTGTAAGGCCACAATTAGACCCCTTTCAAATATGGTCAGCTGACTGTAGGGAGCATGAGTGCGTCTCTGTGGCATGGTTGCCTGTTTGATCCACACGTGTGCCGCACACTGAGCCTTCTGGCTGTGAGCATTCCATATTATAAGGTAGACATAGATGGATTCTCGTAGCTACTCCACTAGGCTACGTGTTGGTGGTCGTTTTTGAAACCATTATTAGTATATCTATATGTCATCCAGGTGGCATATACCGTTATCGGACTAAAATAGACGTCGATTTTGGTGGTGTATTAATTGTTTACCGACAGTATAGTTTTGTTACTCACGATCATTCGTTCATTTCTGGTAGGGAGAAGCATTCTTTAGATGTAATTATTGTTCCCACACTCAATCGCAAATTTTAATTTATTATCTCCTTCGTAAAATTTTGCCGGTATCACATGGTTTTGTATTGCATATTTTACTGTGTTACATCCTTGAAATATTTCTACTGCCGAAGTTTGACAGTATGACTCAAACGCAGTGTTGTTGGTGGCCCGAGGTGGAAACGTCTCACTTGAATATCATAAATGGCAGCACCAGGGAAGTCTTGTAGGACCAAAATAATGCCAAGATCTTATCATTTTGTTAGTAATGTGCCTTAAAAGAGTATAATAAATAATTAATATGTACTGCATAGAAGATGACAATGAAGTAAATAAATATTAGACAGAAAAAAGTACCTGTTCTCTCTGACGATTGTTTTATCATCTTACCTTGTATTTTAGAATGGTAGAAAGTACAAAGTTGAGGGTGGTGACACACTGAACGAGATTTGTAACCAGACAGGCGAGCATTGGGAAGCCGTATGCATTGTTTACCAGCCCAGAAATATCACAGAGCTCGTCATATATCTCTCGTAATTGTTGTACTTCTTGTGCATCACCAGTGCACTGTTAAAGAAAGCTATTGTTATTCTATGTATTTACATAATACCTACCGTTGTAAATCCATCTCACTACGTAACAAATGTAGAATGCGCTTCTGCGTGTATTTTACAATATAGAAATTTTTAGGACATTGTTCCAGGGAAATAGCGACCTATTATATTGTAACTTATTTAGTACAAATAGTCATAGTCGCATACAAGGTACTATTCTTTTATTTTTTGGATCACCAGTTTCGATCTCCTACAGAGATCATCACCAGATAAACATTCCTACTGTCATCAGGAATGTTAATCTGATGATCTCTTCAGAAGGATGAAATTGGTCATCTAAAAACAAAAATTGATACCTTATTTTCATCCACTAATATGTGTACGAAACGAGCTACGATACACAGATCTTAATAAAATGAGGAGAATATACGTAAATTAAAATTAACACAGACACTTAACCTTAACTACAAGTTTAATTGGTGTTCTAGACGCTTTTGAGTGACTCAAGGTGGTTTTTTGATCCAACGTAGAGAGTACACAGCTCGCTTCAGCACATGTAGAAAATTCTCTAATAGTGCTACATTACATGGTCAACACTGATTTGTTAGTGTTGTAAGGTTCAAACATTGGGTATACATGTAACCTATAAACTTATTATATACTGGGTGAAATTTTGAGATGTAAGATAAATGGAGAGCAGCCTGTTGTGTGCCCAGTGTTTTCAAGAGAAATGTGTGTAGACTGTGACAATCATAATCTAGTCTTGAGCCAAGCGAAGTAGCGAATGGGGAATCTTCGTTATGAGATGGACTGAATTTTCTGTAAGTGACATTTGCACTCACATCTAGAGTCAAAGGCATCTCTCTGTGCGATAGTGAAAGTGTGCATGGAAAGAAAACGGGGACAAATTCTAGAGATAGAAGGAAAGTCGGCATGATCTCAACATACACTATGTGACGAAAAGTATCCGGGCACGTGACTGAAAATGACTAACAAGTTGATGAAGCCTTCCATAGGTAATGCTGGAATTCAGTATGGTGTTGGTTTACCCTTAGCCTTCATGACAGCCTCCACTCTCGGAGCCATACGTTGAGTCAGGTGCTGGGAGGTTTCTTGGGGAATGGCAGCCCATTTTTCACGGAGTGCTGCACTGAGGAGATGTATCGACGAAAGTCGGTGAAGCCTAGCACGAAGTCGGCGTTCCAAACCATCCCTAAAGTGTTCTATAGGATTCAGGTCGGAACTCTGTGCTGGCCAGTCTATTACA
This sequence comes from Schistocerca cancellata, assembly GCF_023864275.1. Taxonomy (NCBI): domain Eukaryota; kingdom Metazoa; phylum Arthropoda; class Insecta; order Orthoptera; family Acrididae; genus Schistocerca; species Schistocerca cancellata. Next base: position 683,517,638 of record NC_064630.1, on the reverse strand, counting down.
GGGGTGTTATTGTCGTGTAACCACTCCGCCTAAGACCGTGCATTATGAACAGGTGCTCGATCGTGTTGAAAGGTGCAATCGTCATCCCTGAATTGCTCTTCAACAATGGAAAGCAAGACTTGCATCAAACATCAATGTAGGCCTGTGCTGTGATAGTGCCAGCCAAACCTATTCCATGAGAAACACGACAACACCATAACACCACCGCCTCCGAATTTTACTGTTGGCACTACACACGCTGACATATGACGTTCACCGGGCATTCGCCATATCGACACCATGTCATAGGATCGCCACACTGTGTACCGTGATTCGGGACTCCACACCATGTTTTTCCACTGTTCAGCCGTTCAATATTTACGCTCCTTACACCAAACTAGGAGTCGTTTGGCATTTACCATCGTGATGTGTGGCTTACGAGCAGCCGCTCGACTATTAAATCCAAGATTTCCTAGCTGTCATAGTATTTGCAGTGGATCCTGATGAAGTTTAAAATTTGATAGTTTCCATAGATGACTGCCTATTACAGATTAGGACCCTCTTCAACTGTCGGCGGTCTCTGTCAGTCAACAGACGAGGTCGGCCTCTACGCTTTCGTGCTGTACGTGTCCCTTCACGTATCCACTTAACTACCACATCGGAAACAGTGGGCCTATGGATGTACAGACGTATGTACAGACGTATGACACAAGTGACACGAAACCACCTGAACACGTTCAAAGTCCGCGAGTTCCGCGGTGCGCACCATTCTGCTCTCTCGCGATTTCTAATGTCTACTGGGGTAGCTGATATGGCGTACCTGGCAGTGGGTGGCAGCTCAATGCACTCAATATGAAAAACGTATGTTCTTGGGGGTGTCCAGATACTTTTGATCACATATTGTACGTTCAGAATAGAACAACGGAAATAACTTAAATGTAGTTAATGGTCCTGCGTTAGGTGTTGTTACAATAAGGACATGGCGTTAATGTTTACGTTTCTGTTTATACTGGAGTCAGTACGCATTGAGCACTATACGGAAGTTGGTAATGGCGACTAGGCAGCTGATCACGTACATAGAAAGCAAAGAAATCACTTGAATTTTCTCGTGATGGGAATACTGAAGGGCGAGCTGTTTAGTTGTTAACAACCATTCAAAAGCCGAGATCGTGCAATATTTTTCCATCTTGGCTTGGGAATGGATGTTAACAAAATATCACGTAATTTGATTCATTTAACCACAGTAAATCGTGGAAACCCTAAATTCAGTTGACGTTTAGCGATATGAATCTTGTTCTTTTTGTCCCATATCGAGTGCCAACTCTTTGGCTATACTACCAGTCCATGATGCTTCAAAACTTGAAATTGGTTTTACATTACGGTTTACGACGATCCTTTCGGATGAAAGAATTCAGTCAGTTCTAAGGGGTCTTCAACACGCTCATCTAATCGAACCCGAAACGTTAAATATCGAAACTGTCCAAGCATAACATCTATCAGGAAGAAAGACACACCATAGAAGAATATTGGAGGACATTATCATTCTGTAGGTGGATGAAGGAATCACCACTAATGGAATGGATAAGAATCACTGTGAATCGAAAATGAACTTAGGACCAATCTAACGACGAAGGCTACCAATAGGGCACGAAATATCCTGGCAAAGTATTTGGATCGCCCCTGAGACACACAGAGTCATATGCGATGGATATGCTTTACTTCGTTTTCCTTATACAAGAACAATAGACTGAGGTATTGGATACCTTTGACGTAAAGAGTCTTCACCAGCACCCAAATAAGATAGAGTGCTAGAATCATGCAAGCAGGCAGTTAATAACCCTCTCTCCATTTCCAGGTAAGCAGCTAAACACCACTCCTCCCTCAACGCTCTGCTGACTGTAGCTGATATGGTCCACAATCAGTCTAAGCAAGGGTATGGACATACACCACTTTACTTCTCTTAACTCAAGAACTTAAGCTGAGCAAAGTTTCCTTCTTCGTGGTTACACTGACTATGGATGATCCCTCTGCCACAAAGTCCGCGGAGGTGAATACTCGATAGAGAGAGAAACCCTCACAGGGTCCAAGCAATGGAGCTAACCCAGGAAACCTCTGGGTTATCGATCAGCACACAGCTAAAAATGTAAACGGGAAAGAGGAGAGGCCACTGAAATCCTGTAGTAACCATAGAAGATCACCAAGGAAGATGCCTACAGGGTTTTAGAAACCTGGCAGCATGCAGTGGTCGTATGACGACTGCATATAATTAGTTACTAGGTATGTGCCTCACTGGCTGCTCAACAGGCACACAGTGTCTGGAAGGAGGAGGAAAACACAGCCACGTGGACAACATGTGGTGGATTATTCCGAAGATGTCATTTGAAATCTGTATGCATACCACACTAGAAAGCACAGAATACCCCACAATGTCTGGTCGTAGCGCAGGGGTCATTTTGGGCTGGATCCTTTGCTTCTTACTTACTGGGTAATACCTATAGCACGACAGCTTCGTCATCTGTAATGACTGGTACAAATTATCTCGAGAAGATGGTGTTCTATAAAATCTTAGAAAATACGTAGTTACATTTATAGATACAAGCATGCTCAAATGACGGTCGCTTTTGTTTTGTTCACAGTTAATCATTCGGACGTAAACCATAAGTTCAACAGGATAAGACAATGTCGAACTTTCGCCTACATGAAAAAAGAATTCTAGTCTTCGATCTCTCTTCAAAATTCAATGAGGGCAAAAATGCTATTGGAATCATCAAGATGGAGATGCGAAGACACAGTATCTGATTAAGAAGCTGAAAGTAGCAACATCGTATACAGTGTAACAGGCGAGAAATGAAGAAGAAAATTATGATATCAATTATAGCTTGACAGATGTTTAACCTAACCATTTACCTACCACAGTGCCTTAGAGGACAGTCCGGTATGTTAAATATCTGTTGCTAACTACAAATTTTATTTTAACGAAATTTTAGTACTTTTCGTAATCTGTCAAGTTGTTTAGAAGTCTGAAAAAAATATAAATATTTATCTACGTCTTTGTGTTAAAGTGTTGGTCCACATTTCCTCCCATACGGTTCTCGCTGTGAGAAACAATTTTTAAACAATCAGATGTCTTTCTGCTCAGCGTTTGTTACGTCATTTCTCATTGTTGACTCACGATGTTTTTCGTTCAGTGTTCAACAGTTCTCCTCGTGATACCCACATGTTTATTTTGGCGCACTGCTTCATTTCTACAGACTGAGAGTATTACAGAGACGAGGTCTACAGTATGAGGACATGAAGGAATTGTTGGAGCGGCCTTCTGATTCTGAAAACCCGCCTAGTGAAAGTGAATCTTCCAGTAACGATGAAAATGAGGTAGATGCCGCTGAAAACTCAGAACTGCACCAACTTGATGATAATTTATGATTCATTTACAGAGATGGATAAGAACCATTTAGTGCAAATGCTGATGAATGGGACTTATTCTTTTGTCTTTATGTGAATGAAAAATGACCAACAGCTGCTCAATCTGGAATTGTTGGTAGGTTTTCCAAACAGGAGACCAGGGACCTACAAGTTCTTCGATTAGAAACAGTGATAATAAAGAATTTTTTGGTATGTTGTTCTTTGATGTACCCCTCATTGATAAAGTGAACCAAAAACGAAAGTGGAATGTTTCACTAGCAATGGATGGTATAGATTTGGATTAAAGGAAAAAGTTTCTAATTGTTCAGATTCTGACTGGAGTTTACAAGTCAATAAATTAAGATATCAGTGAGCTTTGGAGTGTTGAGAATGGCTGACCACTTTTCAGTGAAATTATGTCTCGCAACCACTTACAGGCTATTCTGAAGGTGTTGTGCTTTGACAATGAAGCAGCCTGACGTGAATATAGATCAAGTGAATAATTGAAACCAATCAGAGAAGCTTTTGAGATGTGGGAAATTACCCTTGGGATGATTACATTCGAGGATGGTGCATGACCATACATGAAAGGCTGATGACATTTAGAGGTCACTCTCAATTTCGACAATACGTTCTATCAAAATCTGGTAGACACAGAATAGAGTTCTGAGTAATTTGTGACAGTCCAACAACCTGCTGCTGCCGATGAAAGTGTATTTGGGGAACAAGGAAGAAACCAGAGCCGTGCCCCTTGGAATTAAAGTTGCGAAAACCCTGCTCACAAAACGTGAGAAGTATGGACATAATATCACCAGTGATAATTTTTTTACCTCTTGATTTAGCTGGTTCCTTGTTGTCAAAGGGTCTGACACTAGTCATTATCAACCCAAAAACAAAGGTGAACTGCCTGCCGATTTTATTACACCTTAAGGACGTGAGGTATACTCTACACATTTTTGTTATCATCCAGACGTGATGATAGCCTCTTATGTTCCTAAGAGAAAAGGAGTTGTTACCGCCATTATCTCTATTCATGACCAATGCACATTGTTATCATAACAGGTAAAGAAGTAGTAAGTTATTATGACATACGATGCTACAAAGGGTGGCATTGACAGCATGGACCAGAAGATGCAGTACTATAGTGTGAACAGAAAAACGAGGTGATAACCATTACAGGATTTCTTCAACATGATGTATGTAAGTGTAATGAATGGACGCATGCTGGCTGCCAGTAAATTTGGCCATCAATTTGAGAAAGCAAGCAGGAGTAAAGAAATCAATGACCTGGTTCATTGCATCGGATGTAGAAAACCAATGAAACCACAGCTAAGGGATGGAGAAGGTGTGCGAAATGTGTATAGAAGGAAATTAGAAAAGTCGAATTAAACGTTATAAGTGCTCCAAACTAGTGTGCACGATATATTCTGCTATTATCTGTAGACACTGAGAAAATTTGCAATAAGAGTAAACGCCATTACTGAAAGTATAAAAACTGTGTCTTGGTTGACATAACTAAAGGCACAACAGAGAGCAAGTAGCTGACAAATAACAAAGCACCCAATAAGTATGTCTCGCAAAGGAAGCCAGCTAAAGGTAGATATTAATCCCTCGTTATTGTGATCTTATTATATAACATTATTGGTGTTACCGTTTCCTATGCATAGATGCTAACTTTATTGTATCTTAAATGTATAGTGCAATACATTGCAGACTGAATCGTGACAGATTTCTGGCTTCATTCCGGTTTCTATTTTTAATGTGATGTGGTCGGCTTAACAACATAATTATGGTTTATTTGTAAAAGAAAGTAAAAGACATTTTTCCATATTGTTCTGAAAACGTTATTAATGAACATTGACAACATATATCAGTTACAAAAAGCTGTTATTTTCCCATATCTGCATTATTTTCTTAAATTTTGGAATATACTTCAATTTTTCCTCCTCAAATGCAGCTTATCTTGTTTTATGTAGAACAAAACCATCTACAATTTGTAAAACTAGGATACCATAGAGTTCTAGTTCGAATTACGCACCGTCTCAAGAAAGCACTGAGATATACTTCCACTGTGGTTTGTAAAGCTCATCGCATTAAGGAACAGTTAAATGGAATCTACACATTACCATCAAACCTACCTCCCGTACATCTGACTTACACACACACACACACACACACACACACAAACACACACACACACACAAACACACACACACACACACACACACATAAATCACAATGTACAATATACTGTTACAGAAAACGAGTCAGAAAGAAATTGGGGGAGCGGAGGAGAATAATTCAGGTCACTAAATATGCTTCATTGAAATTAGGCGAAAACTGCGGCAAAAGGTAAATCACAGTTTACGAAAGCACGTAGATTTATCTTCAGAGACAGTATGAACAATATAAACAGGGGAATGTCATACCTGCCATATCTTTCCTCCTTGTCGCCAACAGAGTGAAATAAACGGAAGTGCAGCAAAGACTGCATATCTTTGTATGTTAATAAAATTGTTAACGACTCCACAGATGATATGAATACGTGAAGATAACTCACATTGTCGCCCTCGGTACTGATGTCATGCTGTGCTCTTCCGAGTGCAGCAGCCACTTGCAGGCTGTACAGTGGCGGACATAGCGCCACCGAAACCGTCCTCCGCTGCCATACGGCGAGAAGTCTTCCATTCACTATACATATGCGTTTCCTCAGCCATAGCAGCAAGTAGAAGAACTGGGCACAAGCAATTGCAACTACTGCGTAGAATGGATAAAGACAGGCATAATGTAAAACATACTGTTTGTCGGCCCTTCCCCAGAAAATTCCATCGGCGATGAATAGAGTTATTAACAGTTGAACAAGTATAACAACTTGTGCCAATAGTTTTTTGAATATTTCTTTGTACTCTTCGCTTGGATTTGGCATAATTAGCCTATCAATCTCAAGGAGCTTGTTAAGAATTTTGAGAACATTCTTGAGAGAGAAGAGACAAAGATGGATGAGTGTCAAGACGGCAGAAGAGACAGTTAGCACAAATTCTGTTATGTCGCCTAGTTTTATGGTGGCCATGAAGTGGACCGAACGTAACCGTACATCTATCATAAAAATGATCATCGTGACCTCTAATGTAAGCACTAAGATCGTGTATATACGTTCATAAGGGGATGTGGAAAATTTGTTTGAATCTTGAGTTATCGTAAAAGGTGCCAAACCAAACGGTTTGCTAAGGTAATAGAGTGGTTTTATGGCTCTAAAGAAAGTATGGCTGTCCATCTCATTTTTCATATCGGAAGAAAGTTTTGAGATACTGTCACTGATACGATTAGAAAAGGGAACACGAAAGTAAACTAAAATATTCAGGTATTGACCCCAGCTACAAAATATTAGCGCTGAAAAGAAAACCAATATCGTAGCAAGGAAGTCTGCTACGCACTGAACGTTCGCAGAGAAATAGCTGCTTCTTAATCGGGCGATGTTTTAACAAGCATTGAATGTGAGCGTTTAATCTGCCTGAGTGGCAACCTAATTTTATTAATGGAGAATACTGTAAAATCGATGATATGGAAAGAATTTTTCCTTTTTGCTTTCATTTTCAGTTGCTCATCGCCATAAAGCCACGTTTTAGTACAATCTCTCTAATGGTTATTTTCGTAATCACTTCATTAATTGCTATTTACAAATAGACATAGGGTATGAATAACTGATTGACACGTTACACAACCAGAAAACAATAATGACGTAATGCTACAATAATAAAAAAACAGTACAAAAAGTATCCACACGTCATTTACATTCTACATCTAGTGAGATAGATCTTATTTCCGTTGTTGTACATCATATTTATTAACACCTCACTCCTCTGTGATGGTGGCAACAAATCTAAGAAGGTAAGGTCGTGTCCTTCACCAGCTCTACCTTAAATCTTGTTTTAGGATGTGTACCATTTAAATTATCGACGAACTGCTACATAGTCTCTCAGGGAAATCACGTCAAGGATACCAAAGACATCATGATATCAACAAACACTAGTGAATATTTAATATGTTACCTAGAGCGACCAACTAAAGGTACCAATGGTTTAGTCAAATACTTTGTCAGCTTATATGTAGGAATGTCGGTAGCACTAACAATTGGTCTCAACGGGATCCCGTCTTTGGTTGTCTTAAGCGGACCATACAATCTGGTTGGTCTCGGTGCTCTCGGCCTCAAATACTTCACTAGTTCGTCGCAGAAGCCAGAAATCTTAAGTAGCTCCACCGCCTTCCTCCAAAATGACGATGTGGGATCCCGTTCTATCCCATGTAGGCGGCCATTGTGTGTAGTGAACTACTAACCTATTTACCATAATCAATGCCCACCACTCATTGGCGCAAATAGAGGAATCTGCAAACTACCCAGCATCAGAACTGTCTGAGCCTCTCGTTCAGACCTGCCACTTGGTTCTATACCAGAGGACATCAGTCGATTCTGTCCACGATCCTACAGCTGGTGACATCCACCCTCATCTCGCAAGCAGTCTGTACTACTTGAGCTAGTCATGGAAAATCATAGAGAATCGCTTCGGACCCAAAGCTACACACATCAAATACCAGAATGAGCTACCACCTGCAGTATCCTGCAAACTGTGCTGTTCATATCTAGAAGCTCTCATTCTTCATATGGAACTAGATCCTACCAGTGTACACACAGGGTGCACACTGGCCTCCTCTCATTCCTTCACAGCCATATCCGTAAGTCACCACATATGCAATTAAGGTTGGAGCTTCCAAGTACCAGTTATCCAACACTCTGTAAATGCCTAGGCCGGGAGTATTCCTCTGGAACAGGGCAAGTGACTTTAAATGGCAGAGGGACTTCGTTAGCTAGAAACTGCGCCCAAAAATTGTTCATCTGACGAACCAGGGAAGCCCTCTGATAGGCCCCTCGGAATGTCTTTCACTGCGGGCCACATCTTGGAACGACCTCTAACTCGACTACGGGTGAGGGATCAGCCTCAGCAGAGGCAGTTGCCAGGGTAGCCACAGTGGTGCAGCGATTCTGGGACACGTGGGTTCTGGTCGATGTTCCTCAGATCACCTCGTTGCCGCTAGCCTCCCCACCCCGTCCCCCAAGTGATGCCACATCTTGGAACGACCTCATACTCGACCACGGGTGAGGGATCAGCCTCAGCAGAGGCAGCTGCCAGGGTGGCCACAGTAGTGGAACGATTCTGTGACACGTGGGTTCTGGTCGATGTTCCTCAGATCACCACGTCTGCCGCTAGCCTCTCCACCCCCTCCCCCAAGTGATGCCCATTGGCAACAGCCTCAAGGAGCACGGCTGAAACGACACTCATTACCAGAAACATAAAATTCTAAGATTTGGAACACGGGCATTGTCTGTGTGGATGGCAGACTGCCAGGGTTTTCCCAAGTCCTCTGACATCAAAATCAAAGGCAGTGAGCATTACGGAGCTGTAACATTCTGCGTGGTCGCCCAGGTACTTGCACTGAGTTTAGAATTCGATCTTTAGTTTAAAATAACACTTAAGACCTTACAGTTCTATTAGTCAAATAATCTAAATGCCTGCAGTTTTGAATCAGTGTAGCTCAATAGTGCAATCTGCATGAGTGAATAATCCCACCCCTGTCCCCTCTCTGACATCACAGTTCACCCCACAAGTTTAAACAACTGCCAAGCCAAGTTTTCAGAATATACATTGATTCGTCCAAACTTTTTAAATTGTGCGCTTTTTAAATATTTACTGTAGTGTGTTACAGGAACGAATGCATCTATACAGAGAGTGTATCTAAGTATTGACACCGAAAATAACTCCGAAAGTATGATACGAGCTGAAACGTTTGTGAGACAAAAGTTGCATGGGACAACAGTGGCCATAATATTACGTTGGTTTTTTTTTGTTGGGGTCGCTTCAGAGATATGAAGGGCAACTTTGTTTATTTAAATGGGGTGGTGTAGTTTGGTACTTATTTTTCGATAGCGGCTATCGAGACGAATCCAGTGATATATGCCAGTAAGGTCTTTCATGGTAAACAAAGGTTACAAAGGTGGCATCAACGTCCATTTCGAGAAGGTGTTCGAAGTGATGACCATTGGTACCAATGGAGTGCTGCGGCCTTCGTATCATGGACTGAGTGGCAAGACTTATCATATCGGCACTTATCGAAGCACATCCTCTCACATTTCTGTCTTGTATGTGTTCAGGTGCAGTTGGAACGTCTTTCACGAATCCCCACAAGAAAAAAATCCAGAGGAGTCAAGTATGGCGAACGAGCCGACCACGATACATCTCCCTCGCGTCCAATCCAGCGATTTGGGAATGGTCTCTGCAACCCATTTCTAGCCATCAGCGAAAAATGTGACGAAATCCATCGTTTTGATACCACATTCTGTTACTAGTTCCTAAAGGTATTTCTTCCAATAACAGACATAATGTTTCTTGCAGGAATGTGGTTTACTTCCTACCTTAAAGATTTCCTTCAACGAAATAGGAGCCTATAATTCTGCTGTATAGAGTCTCACACCATTCATTCACTGGCCATGGTTTTTGGTGTGCAACTTGCCTGAGCCAACATGGAGAACACGAATAACATTATTCTGGCTCATGCCATATTCCCTTGTGATTTGACTAACACAAAGATCTCGAACCACAGTGGCTAGAGTAACAATTTCCGTTTCTCGTTAGTAACTTTCGTTTGCCCGATATATTTCCGATGCATTAAAGAGCCAGTTGTTCTCAATTTATCATACACTTATTTAAATGTACAACGTGTAGGGTAAGTACTTTGTGGGTATCTTTCAGCGTATAAGTATCTAGCTCTCACTAAATTTCGTTGGCATTCCCTGTAAATGATAAGTATATCGACTTGTTCTTCGAAGGGATACATCCTTCACATTCGCTTGATTCGACGATACTAGTCTTAGCGTTCCTATTAGTGATGTATAGCGCAACCGTCGAATGGTGTTTATATGTCAATAGCACGTTAAATGGTTACGCCATATTCGGCGAATATTTAATATTAGCACGATATACGAGAGAGGTCAGAGCATGGGCTTCGATAAGTGCCGATGTGATAAGATATACCACTTAATCCACTGTAAAAAGTTGCAGCACTGCATTGATACCACAGGTCATCACTTCGAACACCTTCAGGAAATGGACGTTTATGTTACCTTTTTGTCCTTCGTTGACCTTCAAAGTTCTTGTTGTTACACATCATCCGATTCGTCTCGATATCCGCTGTTAGAAATGAAGTACCAAACTCTCGAATCCCATTTCAAAAAAAACAAAGGTGATCTTCATATCTCTGACGCGCCCCCACCTAGCAACAAAAAAACCAACGTCATATTATAGTCCCCGTTGTCCCATGCTACGTTTGTTCCACAAAAGTTTCAGCTAATATCATACTTTCGGAGTTATTGTAGGTGGCAATAGATAGTGACTCACAATGAATTAAATTTTTCTGCACAACAAGCCTTGCCGGGCTTCAGAGGTATCCGCTCCGCCACACTCCGCCGATGGCAACAGTGGGCTGTGCGCTATGGCAGCTGACGCTCCCCAGCAAGCAGCGGACCACACCAAATAATACCACTCGACTTTTTGATGTGAAATGCAGACCACCAAGCCTTCTCACCAACACAGAGCACTCGCACTCTATATTACAAATATTGAGAAATTGAAAAATCCACGATACCCTTTATAATTAACATCAAAAGTATATTATTCGTGAAAGTGCAGCATTCACAGCGCATGAGGCTTAAGTTAAGATCAATCACTGTTTGGAAAAACAAAGAAAGTTCATTTGTTTCAAAAATAAGCTGAGATATACAATTAACTATGGAGCGGTCTACTCATTGATGAGTGGAACTAGGAAGAAAAAACCTGTAATAATACTGAATGTACAGTCTTTTAAAGTTTATAATTAGTGGAATAGAGAAGAATGTCCGGACATTCTTATTTTTTCCACTCACTAGTGTAAACAGCATCACCAGATGTCAGGCAAAGAATGTTACGACAATGCTGCTAAGTGGCATTTGGACTCGTTGTGTCAGTTTTACTGTGCTGCGTTATTGTCAGTGTGTTTACGTAATTTGCTGTTTGTCGACTCGTAGCATGATGAGTGGAAGCGATTCTGAAATTCAAAAAGTGCACGGGAGCAGAAAAAGTGTTATAAAATGTAGATGACTATGTCAAAGAAAGACGCATGAGAGCTACATCACTAGGACAGGAATACATAACCCCTAAAGGATTAGTTGTGCCAGCAAAACAGTCTGGTCCGCACTGCAACTAAGTTTTATATAAATGTTCTCATATAATATTTGGCTTCATTTTACTGCTGGATATTTAAGTGAAGTATATTGTATCTTGCTACAACATTTAGTTTCATTGCAGTTCTTCCAAATGTCTTTTAAACATTTCAAACATGAAAATCAAATGGAATCTATTAGGAGATTGTACAAGGGCAAAACTAAGAGGGAGAAAGATCTGTATTTCATGGGACTGATAGAGCATTCACCTGTACAAAGGAGAAGGAGCAGAAAAGAAAATCCAACGTTTGTGAAGAAAGGTAAATACAGATTCTTTGTTATGATACAGACCGGAAGTATACATGTATGTCAAAAGCCATTTTGCAGTCTACATACTGTGAGTGATAAGGTTGTTGTACGCTTAACATCGCTCCTTAATAATGACCTGCCTCCAGATGACTGTAGAGGAAAGTGTATTATCATGGGAAATGCAGTTGGATGTGATGTCATTGCTATGATTGATGCTCATATTCGACCTTTTCCAACCCACCAGTCACACTGTAATGAAATAAGTATTATAAATTTGCATTCCAACTTAAATGTGAAAAAGATACACGACTTGTTTTGTGATATAAACAGTGAAGTATGAATATTATCTGAAATACTTCAATTAAAATTTTTATTCCAGATTCAGTCAGCCAAAAGTAGAAGGATGATCTGCCTGTGAGAAGCTTCTTGCAAAAATTAAATCTCTGATCCAGAATGAAGTTGCAAAACTAGTGGTTGTCGCAAAATTAATGGTTCACAAATGACGAGTATCGAAGTTTTATAAATAAACCACAAGAGGTGATAAAACTCTGTGCTGAAGGGAATGATGTTGTCGTCCTAGTGTTTGATTATATGTAAAATGTTCTCCTTTCTTGTCTTCCTGCAAAGGAAATGTTCTACTTACGAAAACCGTAGCTTTTTATATCCATAACCCTAAAGACAGTGCAGCACAATTTTAATGTTGCAATGAAGGACAAAGCAATCGAGGTCCCAATGAAGTGTGCTCATTCCTCAGTGACTATATAAGTGGATTATCTGACTCAGTAACTACATGTGTTCAGTAATTCTTGTGGCAGGCAAAATAAAAACAACATTGATAAATGGTACCCCATGAGTCTCGCAATGACTGGGAAATTTCAAATAATTCAGCATTATTTTCCTGTTCGAGATCACTCCTTCTTCCCATGTGATAGTGATTTTACCATAATCAAGAGAGTCATACAATAAGATAGAACCTATTGTGTCAAATAGTACGTTGAAATGATACTTAATTCAACCAAACCACTGAATCTTTTTCAAGTCAAGATTATTGAACATAAAGATATTAGTGACTTTAAGGAATGATGGTGACACCACTTTACAAAATCTTCATTTGCCGTTTACTATCAAGCAAAGGAAAGATTTTCGCTTGCCAAAATTCGGCATTTGACCTATAATCATCAGAATCCAGGATGTGTATTTTGTTCAGAGTGGACAGATGGACTGTTTTGCAATACATACAGTCCTTTTAAAGGAAAACAGATACCCAATTATCCCTGAACTACAGCATATAACAATAAGACTGTGTTTCATGATATCTGGTAAAAGGTTGTTGCCTCCTAGTGTTTTTATCAACCCAAGAAAATAGTGTGCCTACGCTATTGCCATAAAAATCCTCAAATTTTTCGAGTAATCTACATATCCATCACTGAAAGGAGTATCATTATTCGAGTTAATTTAACTTACACAGGGTAACAATATGTAACCCGCAAAATAACAACTATTCTTTTTCTCATTTCTCGATTACAGTGAGATATTTTTCAAAGAAAATTAGAAAATATTTAATTTGCTGAACTTTTATACACATATCATACCACACAATGATATTTTGATGCATCTATAGCGTAATGGTTCAAATGGCACTGAGCACTACGCAACTTAACTTCTGGGGTCATCATTCACCTAGGACATAGAACTAATTAAACCTAACTAACCTAAGAACATCACACACATCCATGCCCGAGGCAGGATTCGAACCTGCGACTGTTGCGGTCGCTCGGCTCCAGACTGTAGCGCCTAGAACAGCACAGCCACTCCGGCTGTCTATAGTGTAATGAAATGCTTCATACGTGTAGGTAAAAGGCAAGTTCCAATATATATCTATACATACACGTATATTTATTGAAATAATGTATTAAGGCTAATACCATAAATTTGCGTGATCACAATATTTACTCATCAAATTGTTAATTAATTTCGTAAGATGTCTCACTGTGCTCTACGAGCTAGGAAGTAGATCCTAAGATCCACTATATGCACCTGTTTTATCGTGGGTGTGTCGTAATATCAAATATATAGGGCATTACGCTGCCCCTACCTATAGGTTTTATTTAGCCAACACACCTTCTAAAACGATGGGCGATATTTTCATATTGTCTTTCTCACTATGTGGTAACTGTTAGTCCTACAGAAAATATTAGTTTGATACGTGAAAAACACCAGACCCCCAGCATTAATAAACAGTTACGAACAGTTGGTCTACATTTAAAGAGTTATAATTTTCTTCAGACTAGTGTACGTATTCACTTGAGGTACACATGTGTTTCGAAAATGAAGACACCTGTCTAACACGATCCAAGCAATATATTAAGTCTCATGTAAATCCTCTTCGACTTTTACCTGAACAATTAGGACAAGATACAATACAACTGCAGATGCTAACAACGGAACATTGCTTAGATTAATGACGAATAGCCCACAGGCGTGGACATCGATGTAGCAGCTGCTGCGATAACAGCTGCAGCTGGACTTCAGTTCAATATCCCTGACATAGTTGCTAGGTGGAGTAACAGGTCCGTGGTGTGGCCAGTTTCACTCGCTAAGGCACTGAATAACCAACTGACTGCCAGAAATCCGTCTACATGCAAGACAGCCCACATACTCGTCACCATCGTCAGTGCTTCCCTTCCTAGGCTATTAAAACAAATTCACAAAATACTGCATGTAATTAACCATCATTTATTACTGCTAATAGCTTAAATTTCAGTGACACACAATTTGTATAAACAATAGTTTCGTCTGTTGTTAAAGGAATATGGGAATTCAGGAGTAAATGAAAGTATAGGAATTATATTTTTCCTTTCTTTACGATTTATTAGCAGTTATGTCCATCAAGTGGGGAACTTGTCAGTGACCTAGGTAAGCTAGACGATATCGATATTAGTCAATAAACTACGATGACCTATGCTCTTCACCAGTCACGTAGTTACAATTTCTGTAATAGAGTTTCGATAAATACAGTGTAGGAGAAATATTAATTCCGCTGGGAATTACTTTCAAAATCTTAGAGATGTGTGGTCAGAGTTTTCTTCTGTCCTTGATTTACTAAAGCCTTAACTGTTCTGGGTAGCTTTATAATAAGGTTTCTCCTCTATGAAATTGTGTGACTATTTTACAATAGTAACTGCAAGTCTGAATATATTTCTAAATGATGTGTCAATTATCTTTGGTTACATTCATTTTTCTCCATTTTCAACATGAAACAGATCCATGGGTTATGGCAGGTAATATTTCCATCCATTCATAGAATTCCCATGTGAGTAGTCTTCCAAGTACCATGCAGTACGTCTGTCTTTGTGATCTTTTGTCGAAAATAATATATGACTGACGAATAGCCATTCGAATGCGTACAGCAATTGCCACAATAGTTCCTCCATTAATTTACCTGGATACTGTTTTGCTGTTTCAGTGAAATAGTTTCCAGCTCTTATCGGTTTGGTATCACAAATAAATATGGTATTTTAAAGTTATTTATTGGGTCCCCCTGTACCTTCACTGGATTCTGTACTGCTGCGTGACTGAAATAATTTCTAGTTATTATCGATTTGGTATAATAAACAATTGTAGTCCTTTAAAATAATTAATTGGCTGAACAAAATGACTAATAATTACCAACAATATACGTAATGGGGTATTTTATTGTATGTCAACCAGGGGCCTAGAAACGACGGAAAGGATCCGTCCACGCTTAGCCACAGCCACAGTGGTCCACAAGCCCATGACGACTACCGCAGTCCACTTCACTCCTCCGCTGCTCCACACCGAACCACTCTTTCAGGGTTATTGTGCGATTTGTCCCACAGTTGCCCCCCCCCCCCCCCCCAGTGAACGACTAACATCAGACGAGTGTAACCCCTATGTTTGAGTGGTAGAGTAATGGTGTGTACGTGTACATGGAGAACTTGTTAACACAGCAATCACCAACATGGTGTAGCTGAGGTTGAATATGGAGAACCAGCCCACATTGGCCGAGGCAGATGCGAAACCGCCTAAAAACTATGCACACACTGGCCGGCTAACCGGACCTCGACACAATTTCACTGTGCTGGGGACCAGGTTCTCCTTCACAGTCCAGAAAGCCGTGCATTAGACCGCACTAACCCGGAGGGCCAACAATATATGTACATTAATCATAGACATAAACGTCTATGAAAATTTTGTTTCTCTTGGAATTTCCTACAGCAGACCTCAAAAAGGTTTTTAGTGACTGGGTTAGCTCGGAAAAACTGTTAAAATATGTCTAATTGTGATCCAAAAAATATAAAATCCCTGAAAGTTCTTTTCGTTCCATGCTATGTATCGTTCGTTTCACGTGAGGTAAAGTAATCTTTATGTTTAATCATTGTCCTATTTTAAAATGCAAATGTGTAATTATTATATTATTGATAGTATTTTGTACCCAACACATGATATTGTATTCATAGTATTCCACTGTGATACTCTCTCTAAATGTTTCTAGTTATCATGTTCAGTAATAAGACTCGAATCATGAACCTTGTGAGGTGACGCAAGATAAAGAAATCTCATTAGTATTTTGAAACTGATGATTTAAATTAGTATTAGGGTACACTTACAAGACTCAATTACTCCCAACATCGTAAAATCTCGTCTTCTGAGTGGTTTACCTTCTGAAGTGGCCTACAATAAATAATTAATACAAGTTGCGTTTAGATGATGACAATAAAGGAAAATAAAACTCCGACTGATATTTATGCTACATGTCGCTGATAATGCTTTACCGTCTTACCTTATATTTCGCAATGACAGAAAGTGCAAAGATGACGTTTGCGACACAGGGAATGAGATGTATAAATAGACAGGTGAGGGTCAGAAGACTCTCTGAAATGTTTACGAGCCCAGCAGTATCTAAGAGTTTGTCATATATCTTCTGCAGCAGCTGAACTTCTTCTCAATCATCACTACCGTTTTAAAGTAAAATATTGTTATTCGACATCTTTACGCATTATCTTCCTTCCTTAATCATTGTGACTACACGACAACAGTGATAGGTCGTATAACGACTATTTTATGATACATAGCTCATTAACGTAATGATAGGAATGTATGAAAATAAAAATTTACACCTTCATAGAAACATTACTACTTTAATTGCTGTTCAATGCACTTTTGACTCATTCCACGTAATTTTGGAACGAAACTGTAGACTATACAGCTCGCTTCACAGCGATTGGAGACTACCTGCTAATGCTACATTACACAGATATTACGTATCCTTTAGCAAAGTCCAAGCTAAACCTGTGGTATACACGTAATCTGTAAACTCACTATATACAGCGTTAAATTTTCATGCGCAAGAGAAATTATTAACAGCATCTTGTGCACAAGGGTTCTGAAAGGTAGTTCATGTAACTGACATTGACATTCAGGCCAACAATCAACAGCATGTGTGTTTGTGTGTGTGTGTGTGTGTGTGTGTGTGTGTGTGTGTGTGTGTGTGTTACAGCGCAAGATAAACAGGGAATGAGCATGTGAAATAATTCTAATCACACAGAAAAACTGGTTATCTGCCCTTTCTAAAAGATTATGTTATTTTTCTGTAGGAGACTTTTAAACTAGAAGATGATTACAAGGAACCTTTTAGGCATACCAGACCAAGGGAAAGCATGATCTCAATACATCTTCTGAGTGTGACAACGCGAATAAAGAAAATGTTATTGATGGTCCCACAGTAAGTTAAGTTCTGTTACTTTAAGTATGTGGGATTTTTCGATACTCAACAAAGAAGCCATTGAGAACAATAAAAACGTTTGTAATGGTGAGTCGGAAATGATTCACCGCCTTATAAAACACATCCTCATCCTCCTTTTCCGAATTTAACTACAGGAAACTGCGGAAAACCTAAGCTCATTTCGCGTTTGGCGATATGCACTTTATTACATATGTTTGGTATAGAGTGCCACCAGTTTCGCTATACGTCCAATCCACAATGTTTCAAATATTCTATTCATATTGCAGTTAGATATTCAAAGACTCCTTCGCAAGAAATTACTGTGTCCTGTAGGTTGATAGGTTCCACAAGTCCAAACCGGAAATATACGTCAAGAAACAGAATCCTATAGACTGGAAACTAACTAAGCATAAATTCCGTCACGAACAAAGATACGCCATAGAATTACTGTGAAGATTAATAATGGAGCACGAGATATCCTGTCGAAGTGTGTTTACATTTTGCGGCGTGCACTGCAGCTGTAGCGGTTATAAGCTAAGTACCGACAAACTTATTTGTGCTCTGTAATACAGTTATTATATTTAATAGATATCAGCGGTGTTGCGCGCCATTTGTGGCGAAATAACGACTTAATAAACTTTTGTAATCGTTCGCTCGCTGTGTTTTATAGAGTTTTCAGTGTGTTGAAGTCGTTTAGTAAACTTCGTGCTTTAGTTTTCAACTGACGTTTATTATTCCTTCTAGTGAAATATTTCAGTAAAATTTTCATTTAGTGTTTTAACTTCGCTTAGCCTTACAGTGGTCGTTTTAATTTTTTGGTTTTAGCTAATAATTTTGTGAAGTTTTGCTGGTATTGGTATCGGCTGTGTTGTAGTAGTATTAATACAAGTAGCTGCTTTCTTTGTAGGCAGGAAATTTCGAGACCATTATTGTCAGTTCTTAAATAGTTCTAATGGTGTAACTGAACTTTGGTAACATAGACATATAGTTTTTTTCAGTAACTGCAAAATTTTACTATGAGTTAAAAGTGTGGCCTCTGTCATAGGTTTGTGAGTAGTGGATTACAGTGTGGGATTTGATCAAAGTATTTTCATTGGGGGGAATGCAGCGGGGAAGCCAGTGGTCATATTAGGGAGTTCATCTCCTGGGAATGTAGACTCCATAGTACAAACAAGTTAATAGAGGAGCAGGAGCGTAAGATCTGTGCCCTTCAGGTGCAGCTACAATGCACAATCCAGAAACTAGATAGGTTGAGGAGAGTGAAGGGTGGTGGGGAATGGGAACTGGCAGTTGGCAAGAAGGTAGCTAGGAAGAGGAGGTATTCAGACAGTTTTACTTTGCATACATGCAATAGATACGACCAACTGTCAGAGTTGAGTGGAGAGGATCCTCGTGTAGCCGTAGATGTAGGTACCTTGCAGCAGTCCTCAGCAATTAGGAGGCCGAGGTTAGTTGCAAAGTCTAGCAGAAAGAAGGTTCTGCTGTTAGGTAGTACCCACGGTAGAGGTGTGGCCAGCTGTTGCAGGAAGTGTTGGGGAGTGAGTACCAGGTCACCACCATTGCGAAGCCAAGTGCAGCGTTGGCTCAGGTGACTGAAAGCATAGGGGAGTTATGTAAGAATTTTACGAAAGAGGATCAGGTGTTGATAGTGGGTGGAGCAGGGAACAGTCTCGATAGTGACAGGGCATATGATGTCAGTGGTGACTTGGTTAAGATAGCTACTCAAACTGGTGGCACTAATGTGCATCTCGTGCAACTGTTTCAGCCTTATGATCGGCCTCACCCTAATGCGGCTGTTAGGCGCGTTAATGTGGGACTGGGGAGTGAACTGATGGCAGAGGGCATGAATCACATCTCAGTGGTGCCAGTTGGGTCTATCAGTAGATGGGGTTTCACTAGGCATGGCCTGCACCTCAATAGGTATGGGAATGGGAGGCTGCATAAGCTTATAGGTGACAGTGTAGTGGGTGGTGGTAGTGGTATCACTCATGGAAAAATTCCTGTAGTAGTTGGTGTTAGAGCTGCACCTTCTTTAGACTGAAGTCAGCTGATACGTATACCTCCTTAAAGGAAGTGCCTCTAACTAAGGGCTCACCTCCAGAGGATGTAATGTTTCCAAGTACAGAAGGAATTAGCAAATTTCATCAAAATATAAGAGGTATTACAGATAAAGTTAGTGAACTGCTAATAGATGTTAACTGTGAAATTATTGATATATCAGAGCACCACTTAAACAATTTGATAATTCAGAGGCTTTCTTTACCAGGCTACAGATTAGCTGGCTGTTTCTCAAGGAATTCCTCACGGGATGGGGGAGTCGCTCTGTACGTAACAAACAATATTTCATTTGAGTCCATAGATGTATCACGACACTGCACTGAACACATATTTGAAAGTTGTGCAGCATTAGTTGAATTTAGAGAAACTAAACTTGTAATTGCTACTGTTTATAGGTCCCCTAACTTCAACTTCAGAGCATTTTTGCTTCAGCTAGAGAGGGTTCTTGAATCACTTTGTAGGAAGTACCAGAAAGTAGTTATATGTGGTGACCTCAATATTAATTTTGTACATGATTGGGCAGGAAAAAGGATGTTAGTAGATCTCCTAAATTCATATGTTCTGATCCAAACTATGTTTTTTTTTAACTAGGGTGCAGGGGAACAGTAGCACAGTCATAGACATTATTTTTATTCATTCTTCATTACTAGATGGGCATTCCGTTAGTAAATGGGTGAATGGCCTTTCACACTATGATGTGCAAATTTTAACATTAAAAGGTTACTGTACTCAAACCTATATCATATTAAATTACAAACCGCATAGGAAAGTTAATCCAACAGCAATAGAGAGTTTTTCAAAACTTGTCAAGGAACAAGAGTGGAAAGATGTATATAGTGCCGATAATATAGATGATAAATACAATGCTTTTCATAATACATTTCTCGTGCTCTTTGAGAGTTGCTTTCCATTAGAACATTCTAAACGGGGTACTAGCAGTAATGGGCAGCCTGATTGGCTGACTAGTGGGATAAGGAAATCATGCAGAACAAAGTGGGAATTATATCAAAATGTTAGAAGTAGTCGCAATCAAGCAACAGTAGCCCATTACAAACAATATTGTAAGGTGCTTAAAAATGTTATTAGCAAGGCAAAAAGTAAGTGGTATGCAAATAAAATAGCTAATTCACAGGATAAAATTAAAGCCATATGGTCAGTTGTGAAGGAAGTGTCTGGTCAGCAGTACAAGGTTGATGATATAAAGTCAGTTCACAGTAATCATATTTCTGTTACTAATAAATCAGATATATGTATAGTATTTAACAACCATTTTCTAAGCATTGCTGGTGAATAAAATAAAAATTTAGTTTCAACAGCAAATCATACAAATTTCTTAGCAAATGCCTTTCTGAGATTGACATCTGAAAAACTCCTCTGTGGTACAGACAAGAGAGAGATTGAATCAATAATTAAATAATTGAAGACTAAGGACTCTCATGGTTATGATGGAGTGTCTAGTAGAATATTAAAGTACTGTGCTGCACATGTTAGCCCTGTATTTAGCCATATTTGTAATTTTTCCTTTAGTAATGGTCAGTTTCCTGAGCGATTAAAATACTCAGCAGTAAATCCACTTTATAAAAAGGGAGATAGGGATAATGTAGATAATTTTAGACCTATTTCTATGCCACCAGTGTTTGCAAAAGTTATCGAAAAGGATATATATCTAAGGTTAATTGATCATTTTATATCACACGGTTTGCTATCAAATGTACAGTCCAGCCTTAGAAGTTGTTTGACAACTGAAAATGCAATATTCTCTTTTCTCTGTGAGGTACTGGATGGGCTAAACAAAAAGATTCGAACTCTTTGCGTATTTTTTGATTTAACACAGGCATTTGACTGTGTTGATCTCATAATATTGCTCCAGATGTTGGACCATTACGGAATAAGGTGTGTAGCTCACTATTGGTTCACCTCTTACTTTAGCAACAGGCAGCAAAAGGTCATTATTCACAATGTTGATAACGGCTGTGATGTCTGATCTGAGTGGGGTACTGTCAAGTGGGGGGTGCCCCAGGGATCAGTTTTGGGGCCAGTCCTTTTCCTTATTTATATAAATGAAATGCCCTCTAGTATTATGGGTAACTCTAAAATATTTCTGTTTGCTGATTACACTAGCTTGGTAGTAAAGGATGTTGTGTGCAACATTGACTCGGTTTCAAATAGTGCAGTACATGCTCTCAGTTCATGCATTGTAGAAAATAAACTAACGTTAAATCACTGTAAGGCTCAGTATTTACAGTTTCTAACACACAATTCAACAAAACCTGACGCTTTTTAATCTCACAGAACAGGCATATGATTAGTGAAACTGAACAGTTCAAATTCCTAGGTGTTCAGATAGATAGTAAGCTGTCGTAGAAAGCCCAAGTTCAGGATCTTGTTCGAAGACTTAATACTGCCATTTTCACTATTCGATCGGTATCGAAAGTGAGTGATACTTCGACGTGTAAATTAGTCTACTTTGCTTATTTTCATTCACTTATGTCGTATGGTATTATGTTTTGGGGTAACTCTTCCCATTCTAGAAGGATATTTTTGGCTCAGAAATGGGCGGTTCGGGCAATAAGTGGTGTGAGTTCATGAACCTCTTGTCGACCTCTACTAACGAGTCTGGGTATTTTGACATTGGCGCTCTCAATATGTATATTCCTTATTGTCGTTTCTTGTTTCCAATATTAGTTTATTTCCAACAATAAGCAGCTTTCACTCGGTTAATACTCGGCAGAAATTAATTCTCCATTTGGATCGGACTTCCTTAACTCTTGTGCAAAAAGGGGGGCAGTATACTGCTGCATCCATTTTCAATAAGCTGCCACTCGAATTCAAAATTCTTAGCAGTAAACCATACGCTTTCAAATCGAAATTGAAGAGTTTCCTAAGGGGTCACTCCTTCCATTCTGTCGAGGAGTTCCTTGAAAAATTAAACTGAATCTCAATGTATTGCTGTTAGCGTTTGCTTAAACTTATGGACTTATTTTTTATTCAGGTTCATGAACATTAATGTTTATCTGTTATTACTTTTAGGTTGTAAGTTCATGTACTGACACGTTCCATGACCTTTGAGATTTTCTCCTCAATTTTTTCCTACAGAACTTGACATGTAAATAAATAAATAAATAAATAAAGTATCATGTTCACTAGTGGGACATACAGATTAGTATATGAGAGATTTGCGTCACTTGGTTGCTTTTGTCCAAGAGCAGCAAACTTAGCTATTGATTATCTTTGGCATCAAGTCTCTTCAGAAACAATCCAATGCAAGAGAGTGTCAGCATCATTTACGAATGAGTACAAAGAGATATTTGTTACCTAATGCCTTGATTTTTATCACGAACCTATTTCTTATAGCGTTGTGAATATTAAGAATAATCAGACGGAGACACAATCAGATCGCCCCTTCTGTCCGTTAGAAGCTGAAATCTCACTGCAAGGGCTTTAGAAAATTGCCTTAAGCTCCGCGAAATTCCGAGCACGCATTTGGCTGCGCTACATGAACGACATATTTGTTATTTTCTCGGTGTGAGGAAACAGAGCTGGATAAATTTAATCAGCATATTCATATTTCACATACGAACATGCAGTTCACGCTTTAACACCGAAGTAACGGAGTAATTCCAATCATGGACGGCAAATTTGGTGACAAAGCATGGAATAAACCGACCCATTCCCATCATCATGTGGCTCAGAAATATTCTGTGTGACAAATGCTGATTGCTTGAGAATGCTGCGTCTGTGATAAAATGAAATCGAAACGAATATCATCGAACTACATAACACCATTTGCATCAAAAGATATGACAATAAATCACGAGATGAGCAACTAATACAAGCATGTAGCTATGCATAGAAAATAAAGTAGAAAGAGCGCTCTTAGTGAGGCTTTTACGTTAGGTGAATAGCGTCAATGTCCAAGACCACACCGTGCTTCGCTGGCGAGCTATCAAACCATTATTTAGGGGTGGTCGGCAGGTCCAGGATTTGGTAGATTCCATTAAGAATATAGCAACAGTCATATTCGGTTATGTCAGCGCAACTGATTGGTACTGGGAAAGTACCATTGCGATTATTGGTTGGCTATCAAGTTTCAGGAATAACGAATAAATACAAGTCTGCTGTGAATGCAGTGACTTACAGGCATACCAATAGGAAAAATCATGGTAGAATCGATTCATATAGTTAGGTACACAACTGTTTTTCATTTATTGTCAGCACTAGAACTTTTAAGGTGCCTGAACAATAAGATCCACACATTCATTTGATGATGCAGTATCAGCGAAAATGAAAACGTCAGAAGGAGCATAATTATTCTAAAATTTCACCTTATGTCTGCCAACATAACATATAAACACAAACTGGTGGAATAGGCAATTAAATTCAGGAATAGTATTACGCTAATTCCACAAGGTAATAAGAAACTATTTGAATAAACTTATTACTATGTTCGCTATTAAAACATGGGGCAGAAAGTGGTGCAGCAAGCATGGAACAGTTGAGTCAAAAAACATCAACTAAGGAGTGTTGAGAAATGATTATAGTAAACACAATAATTAAGAACAAAGCTTATATTCTCAGGATAAGGATTTTTCTGGTGAGACTAAGGCCACTATTTACACCTCCGTACTGGAGCCTCATTTCACCAGAAAATACAAATCACGAGATTTCGCGCATTACCTAATGTGAAACAGCTTTGTATTAGGAATTTCTGGCTTCTATAAGTAACAACTTAGCGCTAGCGCAGCTGCCCAGTACACAGATGCATTATTCATAATATAGAATGTCTAATCTGCTAGATGTCGCTTAATATTGTATCCGATACTTGTTCTGTAATAATAAACATGCACAGAATACAGGTAGTATATTGTGGATCCCCATGAGAATTATCAACATACTCATAATACTGAGACATAAAATATCTAGAAAGGCAGCTATCACTATGAACAGACACTCGCACAAGATGCATAGCTTTATACACACATAAGACCTATGAAGGTGTGGGAGCAGTGATTGCATTAAAAAATAAATAATATATTAGTGCACTGGATGGCTGTTCACTATTTGTGATATAACATTTAATGGGTTACAGTACCTAATGAAACTGAATATACCTTGCAACAAATACATGCACATTGTGACCTCAGTGGAACAGCATGTGTTGATCATAGACCATACACAACCACAACATCAATACATTTGATTACAATAACTCCAAACACCTTACCAGATTCGGGACAGAGCTAGAACAATCGTGACTGTTCCTAAAATGGCGGGTATGGATTTATGGTCACCTTAAACATGTGTGTCATGTAGAACATTCGTTATGTAACCGATATTCCAGATCCATGTCCATCCTAGGATATCCTCATTAAAGAATGTTATTGCTGCTCTGATGTGAGATTCCAGTTCATGCAAGTTCCTCATGAAGACAAAAATGTAATGGTATTTTGTAGGACTTTGTTACGATATATAGTCTGCACAAAATTCCACACACTGTGACAACTGCTCGAGGGTAATCAGTCAATAACTAATAGAGGAAAATCAGAAAAAAAAGCTTCAGGTTTGTGTGAACATTATGTAGCAAATCGGACCATTGTACCTACTGCCATTTCTAAAGTAAGCCTAATCAAAGTTGTAAAGACAATTTTGGAACATACTGTATGTGCAGATGGGGCATTTAACCATGCTTGTTGCAGCGCTTTTAATGAACTGCAAGTAAGAAAATACCGGTAGTTAGTCTCTCCTTTAATGAATTTTTACTCTGGCTTATTACAGTCTATATCCAACCAATCGAATTTCCATAAGCATGAAAAAAGTTAGAAGCATACCCCAGGCAGTTTATTACAATCTCTCCAGTACGCCACTTCACAGTGTGAAACTAGAAACAATCTGGTGAAATCAGAACCTGTTTCAGCCCTTGATGGGGGTGCAAAGTTGAACTCAGTAGCTCCCTTATCGATAGATGAAGAAGAAAGTAACGTTGCCTTATTTTAGCAAAAGTTTATAATCCTTTTTATAGTAAATGTGTGATGATATACATAAAAGCAAAATCATTTGTATATTCATTTATGTACATGAAATGTAAATATTTTGTACAGGGAACTACATGATCAAGTACATATATATGCCCTTTGATTTCAGTTTTGCAAGTAGAGTCATAGCTATTAAAGATTCAAAATACCATATTTTCTGGACTATCTATATGGCATTTAGTATCTGTGTGTGGCTATCTGAGAAAATTTTACTTTTATTAGTCCTTTTTAAAACTGCTAAAGTATTTTTGTATTTAAGTAGTTATTTTCTGCTGGTTAGTCTTGTGTGTTTGATATTTTTCAGTTGATTTCATACATGTTGATGAGATTCCACCAGGACATGTGGTCAAAGTTAGGTTTATTTCAGTTTCTCTTCAAATGAGTCAAACAACATATTACCTCCTGATAGGCAACTGTTGTGAGAAGACCACGAATGTTTAAAACTAGAGAAAATCGAGGTGACAGGGAAACTTAGCAGAAATCGTTCTTTAAGTGTTAATCTGCTATTCCGAAATAAAGAAAAAGGGAAAAAGCAGTGGCACATCAAGAAACTACTCACTGACCCACACCAGAAAAGAAACTGAGTTAATATTGCATTGTCATACAGTTCTGAGCTAAATTTATTGTTTCAGCTAATCGAAAAGTTATTCTAAAATCAGTTGAAAAATTTGTACTGAATAGACAGACAGAAAGAAAAAGACTACCCTCCGCCAGACAACAGACTCTAAAGAGAAATTATATTGTTGTGTCATTCGGTTATTAGACAAACAGCCTACGCTCCACCACACACCAGAAATCAAACCAATTAATATTCAATTGTCTTCCAGTTCTGAGTTAGGATAATAGTTCAAAGTCTTCAGCTTAATGGCAAGTTATTTAAAATCAATTGCAAAACTGTACTGGACACACAGAGACAGACAAAACAAAGTAAACTCCACCACACATGAGATTTGAAAATGAGTTGAAGCATTATATTAATCAGTTCTGAGGTGTGTTGGCCATTTCAAGTCTATGGCTTATTGGGAAACTAATTTAAAATCAATTGCATAAAAAGCAAAAATCTGAACTAATAAAATCTCTTTAAAAGGCAATTGTTCATTTATCTATACACAAATTTAAAATATATCAGCAGACATTAAACTTTAAATAAAAATTAAATCTTCATATTTGGTATGAAGATAAGTATATTTATTACAATTCTGGACCATGGCTCACACTTTTTCATGATTCTCAGATTTAAAAATAATAGATTCGTTTTGTCACTTCCAAATTAACGTATGTGTATATTAATATTTAATTAAAAAATGGAAATTAATTTTTTTTAATTTATTGAAATTCACTCATGTGAACTGATATATCTTAATTTGGTTTTATACCTCCATAAAATTTAATCCAATAATTTGTGGGTATCTTCTGAAAGATTTTATTACAACGATACAATAGAGTAATTTTATACTTAACATTTATGAGTAATAAAACATTTTAAGTTTTTTAGTTATCAAAACTTCAAATTTGAAGCATTGTAACATTAATTTTTCATCTCTTATAATTTTGTGAACACTTCTAAGAAGATTACTGTAACTGCTATATTTAAAACACTATTCACTTTGTTTTGCTTTCATTTACATAGATCTAAATTAATTTTTAAGGATTTTGGAAATTGAAAATATGAAAAACCTTTAAAAATTTAGGATTTAAAAAGACAGAACATTCCATCAAACGTTTTAATTTTGGGAAACCTGAATTTTAAAAGGAAATGCAAACCTGAAGTTTTCACTTCTATAACTTTTTCTAATTTTTTATTCATTTATATAATTAAAAATTTTCCATTATACTTATACATTTGAATGAAATGAAAATTCTTTTTACAGTTCATTAGTATACATTGTGTTCTATCCATAGGCATATCTTCATTAAATTGGGCATAATTTCATTGTTGTTTTTGATTACTGAAACATTAGTTCCTCTAGACCTATTTACCACATTTATCAAATATTTTGAATAAAATGGAGTGCATGTACATTTAATAATCTGTAAGACAAGTGGATCAGGGATACAGATTCCATAATTCTTGGGGAAAAACATCATTTCTTCCATTGTTTACATATACATCTTTTAACAGAAGATGATCAAACAAACAGGAATCATGTAACAGATTATGTTATCAATTCGTTTTTAAAACAATGAAAATGGAGTGAACTATGTAAAACCCAGAAGAAAAATAATAAGTAAAATATAGCTGAAAGTTTCTTTTACTGTTTAATCCAGCACATTCAGATATATGTAGTTCAAAGATAGAAACAGGGGTTTTATGACTATGCAGTCTTTCTTGACCTAGTTCAAGTGAAAATTGTGGTACATAACTAACAACAGGAACATGAGTTTCCTCACATTAACAATAATTTTTCGTTTTCTTGATATCTTAGTTCTATAATTACTAGCAGTCCATCGAAGAATGTAATATCGTTGATCTTTTCTTGAACTACAACTGAAATATCCTATTAGATCCTCTTTATAAATTATTCCTTTAAAATTCTAAAAATTATACCAAATTATTCTAATCAATAAAGTACTTGAGTTTGTTTGGTTTTAATTCAATTATTGCTAAGAATATGTCTGTCCATAATTAATGGTTTGATAGAGATGAAGTCAACTGAGTAAGAGTTGTTCTTTTTAATTCTAGTAACATAAAAAATGTTTCACATGTAGTTACCAAGTAGTTTGATAACAGTTTACCACTGTATGCTGAGAAATCCTTTTTATTTGTATGAATAACATCAAATGCCACATGATGTTGTAAACAAATAGAATAAACCCATCAATTACCATTACTAATATTAATTTCTGTTTCTTTGTTAGATATATTTACATCATTTTTTCCACATTAATGAGAAATGAGTGAAACTAATTACTCTCAATTTTGTTCATGATTTATTTAGGAATATATGTGTTATTGCACTGTTAAAAGTGCAGTTGGATGAGGACCATTGCGGTTAATGAATTTATCATTTGCATCAGTGATGTTTATTGTAAAATTTTCAATTGTATCAAAAAAAGTAATAGCTAAGGGAAAATTTTGTTCCTAAAATACTGGTCTTCAAGTTCAGGATTTGTTTAAATAAAGAAATGAGAATAATTGCATTAAAATATAAGTATTGTATTACACAAATGGGAAACCTTTATTAAAATCTATTTTATTATTCCAAATAGAATACATAACTAGTAAATCTTTTTTCAGTAGCTTCAGTTATTTATTTATGAAATCCTAAAATTGACCGCTACAATCTTCTTTTTGAATATGTAAGTTAATATCAGTTTCAATAGTGAGTGTTTAAAATTATATCTACTGGAAAAAGTATATTAGGTTTTTTCGACTGAATAAGTTTTTCAAAATTTTTAAACTATATTGGCCATCTAGATCTTCTATCAATTCTTCACTTGCATATAGGTTATTATTATATGATGTAATATTTGAAGTTATATTCAAAGTGGTTGTGGAAAAGCAACATTCATGAAAGTTAATTATATGCTAGCACACATATGGTTAATGTGGAATAAATTAATCAATTGTACATTTATTCTGAATGTTTTATAAAAATAAGTGCGAAAATTGAAGATAAAATTAATGATAATATTGTTTCTCTTATGGAAAAGATTATTCCAATAGAAACATGAGGTAATAATTCTGTTGTAGTTTCTGGCGGTCTTGTTCATGAAAATGAAGACATAAATGGCGATTTGTTAGTAGACCAAGCCATAAAGAGTTGGATTCTTTCTATTTAACTCAAAATTAATGAAGATTACCAAAACAGTTACTTCCATGTAATGTAAAATTTTTATATATTTCCAGAAATGACAAAATTGAAAATCACTCTTATAATAAATTTCTGGGGGTGTGAGATGATCTAAAACTCGACATTTTAAGTTAATAGGTAGTAGGTTAAAGACGAATTTCTTTTAATAAGAATAGGTATGGCAAGAAAATTGATAACAGTACTTCACAGGAAATAAAAAGAATTTTTTAAACATACACAATTAAAATGATAAACATACAATTGTTGAACAGAAACACTGATGAAAGTAAAAAAATGTTGAACATACACACTTAAAATGAAATGTTAACATAAACAATGAATTTAACATAATATAGATAATTGCACATTTATGCTTAATAAACGTTTTCAAAATACGATCCAGAGGTTTTTAGAAAGCAAGACAAGTAGAGAGATAAAAGAAGAATTAGAAGAAGAGTTTAAAATGGGAAACAACCAAGAATGGAATATAGAAAACTTAAAAAGGTGTTAGGCCAACTAATTGTACAATTGAACAATGCGTGATGTAGTTGGCAATGTTTTGAACGCAATTGTAGCAGATACAGATGCTAATGAACAAATTGTTACTTATAATTTCACATAAAGAAGAATTTAACAAGATTGTAAAAGTTAGACAATATGAGAGTGCTAAAAGAGGTTATACAATAAGCGACTCACGAATTATTGATGGAGAATTATGTAAAAGAGTGAACATTTAAGAAAACAAAGAAGAATTATCGAAAGTGAGAAAATAATTACATGTGAAAGAACATTAAAATTTATAAATCATAGTGAAAATACTAGTTTGGATTATGGTCTGTTGGTTAATTCTGTTGGTTATATTGAATGTGTTGTAATTCACCAGTTAAATTCATTTATGCTAAACTAACTATTGGTAACAAGGAATAGGGAGCTACAGATTAATTAATGAATGGTCTATCAAAGAAACAAATAAGTGCGGAATATTTTGGTGAAGAATATGGTTACTTTGATTAAAAAAATTATAATACAATTTTGAAAGACTCGAATTCTGTATACTTTGATAATCACCTATGCAAATTTAGTGAAGTGTGAGATAAAAATGTAATGATTGGATAAATTATTGTTGTAGAATGTTTTACAAGTTTTTCGACAAAACTCTTAATGATTCAATTCAAAATGTTGTTCAAATTCAGTAAAAGCAGCTGAATATATTTACATGAAAGATGCTCATCAGTTAACTGATAGATAACAGTATTCCACAGTGAAGAATTAACTGGTAGTAAAAATTATGATATGAAGAAGTTTGAATAACAAAAATGTTAACTAATAAATTTATTGTTTTTATAATTGGCTATCTGAAAGCAATGCCTCATTTCATTAAATTTATAATTTCACATACATTTTGGGAGGGTTAGTATCGGAAAGGATATGTTAATGCCAATTAATATTTTGTATGCGAAATGCTTTTACTTGGCTACATCTGGAGTGACCCTGGCACTAAAGTCAATAAGAAAATAACACATAGAGATAAAGGAACCAATCCTCTAGATAAAAGATGTCATGTATACAAATTTACTTACAGAACAAATAAAGATTATGATAAAGACTTGAAACATATTAAAAAACTTTAATTAGCTGCTGCAGAAAGAACATGTGCTACAGATACTTCAATTGGTGAAACATG
The DNA here is from genome assembly GCF_023864275.1 of Schistocerca cancellata. Taxonomy (NCBI): domain Eukaryota; kingdom Metazoa; phylum Arthropoda; class Insecta; order Orthoptera; family Acrididae; genus Schistocerca; species Schistocerca cancellata. The sequence goes on along the minus strand of NC_064630.1, from coordinate 683,486,386 downwards.
TGCTGCTACTGCAGTTACAGAAATAATGTGTCGAAATAGTAAATTAGGAGTGGATACTGAAGTTGATGAAGATTGTGGAGGATTATAAAAAATTCTTTATTGGTTTAAATAAAGTTATATTAAATAACAATCATTTAAATAGTAATGAACCATATTTAACTGAGGCACAGCTAAGAATTAAGATAATAAACTAGTTGAAATACATTTAAATATTTGGTACTGCTGTTGTGAAAAAAGTATTGGTTATTTAATGAATGAAAGGGACACTAAACAAAAAGCTTATTTTTACCATTACTATTCTCCACATTTCCATTTTTATTTGATACTACTACAGGAGCTGCATCCTTTGCTAATGTTGTTATAAATACAAAAACCCTAGTAAGGAAAAAAAAGAACAAAGCAGACCTAATCATGCAATGAAAAGTGAAGTAAACGAATTCGTCTAATTTTGAGAAAGAAGATATATGTAAACAATTAAAAATTAAATAATTTCATGGCATTTCTATTGTTGATAAATCACATAATAGCGGAAAAAATTTAGGATGTGGAGTAGTTGGTTTAGATACATCTCACTATTTTTTACTCACTGTATTTGTTACTATAAGTATGTTGCTTCATTGAAAGCAACATACTAAAACAAATAGTAAATTATTTGGAAGCGAAAGTTTTATATAATAACATAGACAAGATACAAAATTGTAACAATTTGCATTTCCTCACATATATTAGTTTGAAATTTAATATATAAGAATTATAAGTTTAATGGTACTAAAAATTTTATTAAATGGAGCTTTTTGCGAATAAGATAATTAAACAGAAATGTAATAAAAAATTCTGCCATATTGAGACTGTTAATCTTGAGTTAATAAATGATCCAAAACTTGAAAATATAATTAAAGAATTTCATATGAATAATTTAACTTACTAAAGGCAACTAAAAGTCATATGGATTTTTATGGTAGAAACATAGTAGGAATTATTATCCAGTAGATGTCTATGATGCTGTTAATACACTTTTTCATATTACAGTAACCGTTTACAATAAGCTATTGCAAAAAGCTACTAGTTTAGAAAATTCTGTTATTCAGTTGATGGAAAGGTAATTACAATTGCTGAAATCTTTTAATTATTTTTTAGTCTATATAAATGCATATTGCCCTCATACAGTACCAACTAGAAATGGAAAATAAAGAATTGACTGATTTGTCAAAAACTTATCAATGAATCACATATACCATATTTTAGTACACAAAGTTAAATTTATTTAGGAATTGAAGATTTATAGCAACCTCATTTAGTCGAAATGGATTCAAGTAAATTACAAACAATTAATTAATAAAGGCTTTATTAAAGCCTTTATTAAAGGCTTTAAATAATAATCAACTGTTACTGATTATTTCTTCAAAACACGTTTTGGCTGTTCCACTTAGAGGTAAAGCAATTAAGAATATGATTCATTCAATGAAAATATTAGAATTGTGAATACAACGTTTACAGACAGTAATTGAAAAGAATTTTATGACAAGAAATTTCAGGAATTAACGAAAAATTTTAATATCAATCATCGTTCAACTTTTAGTGAATTAATATCATATGTTGTTAGCGATTTGATATTACAGTAAAATAAAGAAAGATGGAATTAATTTGTTGTTAAATGGAATTGAAAATGTATCGATTTACTTAAATATGTTGTTCATGAATCTATCAATACTAGGCCATAAACTATAAATATGAATCCAATAAAGTGTAGACAAAGAAAATAAAATAATTAATTCTAATGTTTATAAGAGAAATCTGTTTGATACTGACGCTAACCAAAACCAACTAATTAAAAAGTTTTTTGGGAAAAGGATGTACAATAAGTTTTTCAATAAAACCTTTCAAATTTAGGATGCCTTTGATTCTAATCCATACATGTATTAATTGAAAGATTTATATGGTGAATTAAGAAAAGGACATTTTTAATAAGATGAATTACTGAAAACGAATTTGATACATGTTATTCTCATTGAAAATGTATTAATGACAAGACATTTAGCAAAGCACATCTCGCATGGTTGGGTGTAGTTAATTTGCACAATTGTTGCTAAATAAAATTGTTGCAGTATCTCAGATATAAATTATATAACATTATTTGTAAATAGAAATAGTTACTGAACATTTTAAAATGTTTGATATTGGATATTGTCTTCATTATGCTATCTACTTTATTAAAGCAGTTGAGTATAATTTGATTTTCAAATCAATGATTTAATTTCGGAATGATTTGAAAATTTTCAATAAAATTATTTCAAAGAACTGGTTTCAATCAATTTTATTTATAAGATGCTTATATAAATCGTTATTAATGATTTTTAAATTTGATAAAAGTAGTAGGAAATTTGATATCAGAGTGTAAGAAACATTTGTTAGATCATTTATATGATACTATAGTTGTACTGTGTAATTATTCGAAGTATTGAAATGATTGTGACATCAAAAATTTCTTAAGGAATTTGGTAAATAATGAATTCCTTGATATTCTAGTTAATCGGATTTCGATAAAATATGTATGTTTTCCGACAGATATTAATTGTAGTCAAATAACATAATAATCATAATTAAAGTTATTATCCTGTAATTTAAAAATAAGAATAGTAGCTCTTATATAACGATCAGATAACATGTGTTAATGAACAATTTACTGATTCATTTCTAACAAGTAAGATTTCTGGTTTTGTAACATATTTCATCTAACTTCTATATTATTATCCTTAATATTATGAAAATGTTGCGAATGATTATTTTTAACTTTATAGGGATTTTTTCATTAATCTTATTCTTATACTCGCCATATTTTCGACTTGGTGAGTAAGGTTCATGTGCCCCATTGTTAATGGTTTTGCTTGTTGTTATTTAAATTGTCAAATTAAAGAATTAAGACCTACAGCATTGACGAGACCAGAAGTTTTTCATTTAATTTCAATACTTCCAGACTGAGAGGTTTAACTTTTCCATTGTAATAGTATCTTCGTTATGAAAATATTTGAAGGCTTTTCTATTTTTTATGTTCTAAAATTTAGCTTAATCTTTGGCTTTAAGCCATGTGTTGTTATATTTACCATCAATTAATAAATCATTTTGTTGTCATGTTAAATTTCCTTATTTTTTATCTAAGAAAGATACTATGTATTGAAATTTATTGAAGTTTTTTCAATAATAATAACTTCTCCTTTATAAATTTAAAGTAATAATAAATTAATTGTTCATTCTATCGAGAAGAGAAACTAATTCTTAAAGAAATAAAATTACAGACAAGAATACACCAACTAAGATGGGATTTATTAATTGTATAAAACAGAATCAAAAGAATGTACAGAAAATCAATATGAACATATATAAGAATAAAGAAATCTTATGTTTGCGAAAATCGTAAAAAAGCAATTAAAAATGCTTCTACATATTTTCATTGGTGTAACTACAATCATATCCTTAGAGACCGGTAATATCATAACATAGGATGTATTTGCGGAATATTTGTTTGAGAATTACATCTGAAAACCTATCAAAAATTACCACATTATGAGAAGTAATAGAAATGATAGATTTCTTTTTCTATGTTCTATGCAAGTGATTTATTGGGATTTATAGGGATTTGAATTGATTGTTATTATCTATCACTTTATTTGAATTATTTTACTATGGTACAATATCATCTTGTAATAATACATTAATCATAAGAACTTAAAACAAATTTATTGCATTCTACATTATCCAAGTCATTTATATGACTTCATTAAATTCATTTTTCTATGTTATATTTTGGTATCGAAAGAACTTTTATAATCATCAAAATTAATATCACTTCTTACAACATATTTTTTAACTATGTTAGATTTTTTTCTTTCTTTATCGCTAATTTTTCAAGCTCACATTTCCGATCTTAAGCTAACATGTTTCAAAGTAATTTTTTTACAATATTCATCTTCCACTTTTCGTAAAACTTTCTTGTGTATTTGTGGAAATACATTAAGATAATGTTTTGGATAATTACTGAGTCAAATTCGTTTACCATCAATATCATGTCTTTATAAAAGACTTGAGTTCTTATATCACATATTAATGAATCTGTATCCGCACAGAATAGACCAATAATTTCACTCTGCTTTCAGTTCATAACTTTGTAATGGAACTAATAATATCGAGATTACTCATTCCACTACAAATTAGTTTAAGTAATTTCAATAATTTTTTATTCTTATGAATGTGACTAGATTAAGTGAAAAAACAACAGTCTGGTCGTAACTTCGGTATGAAATGAATTTTACATATTATTCTATATTTGTTAATAATACAATATTCTCATATTTCTAATATGTTACATCGTTTGTTCCAAATGCTGACATAGTCGTCAACATTTAGAAATGAATTTCAGAATCATTAGCTGCCGTTTCTCTCATGTTTTATTAAAGCCAGTAAACTTTTTCAAGCAATTTGATACTTCAAATGATAAGATTACATCCATTTGTATTAAATTTATTCGAAGTTTTGAACGTTGCATAAGATTCCTATAACGTTAGATGTATTTTTCATTATTATTTAATGTTCTTAATAATTCGTTTATTCCTTCTTGTGTAATGGCAAATATTTATGTAAATCATGTTTTTACTTATATTATTAATTAACTGCTAAATTTTAATCATATTTATTATCTGCTGTTTTTCTATTTTTTCCTCAGAATAAAATTCTTGTAGTTTTAACCTATTGATATTTTAAAATGGTGAAAATTCTGTCATTGCTGACCTGTATAATTTATTTTTATGTAAATATGCCATATAACTGACTGTTATTTTGGCTCAAAATTTGTCAAATCCTTGATATTTAATACTTACATAGTCTTTAATACCTTGAAGAATTCCACCTCGAATTTCTTTTTCCAGGAAAGCAACGATATAAAAATTATCTAATTATCTAATTCAATTTTTATAATTTTATGACATATTACCAAGTCAAAACAGAAGCAGTAAAATTCTGAGCAGAATTGTGTTTATAAGATATCCAAAATTTTCGAAAATTTCTTCAACAACTAAAATGTCAGTTTTACTATACAATCTAGCAAATTGATCTAAATTTTAATATGACACTTTTTCCAAATCCATTTTTCATAAATATAACCTTAATGAGAAATACTTTCTTCATTAAGTCTCAGAAAAACCGTCTTTTTTGGTAGTGTAGCTTTTTTTAGTTTTCTTCAGAATACATCAATTCTGAAGATAAATGTTTACTGAATGAAATATATTACTGATTGTTGATTGGAATAGTGTCAATATCAACTGGTAAACAGGTAATAAGCCAAAGATATTGTATTTCCTTATATTATGACTTAAAACTGGAATAATTTCATTAGTTTGATAATTGAAATTACCATCTTCATGAAAACTTCCTCTTTATTATCCGGTTACATAACAATCATATATTACTTCTTTGTCCTTGTCATAAACCAGTTAACGATTTTTTTCCTGCAACATTACCAGTACACTGGTACATTTAAGAGGAGTTTTATAATCACGATTTGCCAGTTTAACATAATAACTAAATTCAATGCAAGTGTTTTTGTTTTTTACTAATATAACCTTTTTGAGAATTTACTTCAAAAATGTTATCATTTTTTAAAAGACGTAGGGCTTATGTATTAATTACAGAAGGTAACACAGATAATTGTTTTAATTTTTTAATTGAATTTTTCTCTTTCTGCAGGGATATCTACTTCGACTTCTTTATGTTCTTCACTATCATTACTGTGGTTGTTCAATTTTTGTTGGGAATAAAAATATGTGAAACATCTACAACAAGGATAAATTTTTGCTGCATAATACAGTGACACTGGAAACGTAGGTTATATTCAAAATTCGCCAATCCTAATGCTTCTCTGAAAGTTAAAAATGACAAAAAATCAGAAAAAATAAATCGCTATTTTTGTTATGTTCTCAGTGGAATTCTTTCTACATGCTAACCAAAGCAAAGTTGGCAGTAAATCTTTTGCATTGACCTTCATGAAAGTATGGCTGTGGAGGGGCTCCACTTAATATTTACAAAAAAAGTATGAAAGAAGCCTTGAAATTATGACGGTGCTCCTCTACAGCACATAGATTGCCCACCAACCACCCCACTACCACCCCTCTTCCGAAGTTTGCACAGCCAACTGCCCATTCACTAGCCATGTTATTCTGTGAGCACTCTTCTATAAGAAACTATTATACTATGGATATGTCCTAATATCAAATATGCAGGGTGTAATGGATACAAGGTCAGATTTTACTGTTGACTGAAAATGATGTATTGAACTATATTGTGCCTGTATTTACATCTTTGAAGGATACCTATTACATGTCATATGTTTTTAGGACGGGTAGTTCACCCAAGTCAAATGGGAATAGAAACCCATTTATGTTAACTTCACCTGGGGCAGTAGGTCATATGTGGACATATGGTTACTAAAGCTACTCAGTGGTGGAGTTATGACCAAGCAGAAAACATCTGGTCATACAGTTTCTGACATTTCTGGGAGGTGTGTTCGACATGGCGAAAAACAACTAACATACTGACAGGTGTAGACATTAAGGTACCACACAGAAAAATATATGTGAGTGTGTGTGTTACACACTATAAAATGAGAAACCATAATTGTATCTTTGTGCAACTATTACTTCATTACGCTGTAAGCTTCTGGCACCTAACATAAAACTGCAATACAAGCATTAGGCCTACTTGTCAACATGTGTAACGTAATTTTCTTCACCCCAGTATATCTAGCTACTTGAGGTGCACATGTGTGTCGACATCAAAACCAGAGGTCTACTGTGCTTCGAGCAGCATTTTATCTAGCATCTACAGGTGTCACGTAAATCATCTCTGGCATTTACCTGAGCTATTACGACAAGATATGATACAACCGCAGCTGTCATTGACGAAACATTGCTTAAGTTAATGACAAATATCCCACAGGCTGTAAAGCGTGGGCGCCGATGTAGCAGCTGCTTCGAGAACAGCTGCAGCTGGTACCGCAGTTCAGTGTCCCTGGTAGAGTTCCGTGGTGGAGGCAGCAGGGCCTTGATTACCAGGTCCATAGTGCGACTTGATGCACTCCCTATAGCACTGCATGAACCTGTGACTGCCAGGATTCCACCAGCATGAAAGAGGGTCCACACAATGCATATTATCGCCAGAGGTTCCACTTCTGGATGACTAAGACCCTGTTATTAAAAAGAATCACATGTAATACACTGTTACTTTATATTGCTAACTACTTGCACTCAGTAAAACATAGTTTGTTTAAGTACTTATTTGTTCGATAAATACAGTAAAAGAAATGTGTTAGTTATGAGAAGAATCCTTTATAAAAATTAGAAATGAGGTCAGAGACTGTTCCACCTGAGTTTTTATGAAGTCTTCCTTGCTTTACAGTACAATTGTTGTGGAATTGCTCAGTTTCGAATTTGTGTGACGATTTTACAGTTGGAACTGCATGTGTACAATAAGTTATTAATGCAGTTTGTAATATAATTGACTACATTCAATTCTCTGCACGTTCAACATGACATTGACTCTAGTAATTTTTGCATCCATTCCTTGCTTTTGCCTATGCCTATAACTTCCATGCGACTGTTAATAGGCCATCGTCCTGATCTATCCGTGGAATATACCATATGACTGACAAAGCTGCATCGAAAACCCATGAGAACGGTCATTAAATCTGTTCTTTTACTCTCACTCCATTGCTGCAAGAATGAAATAATATCTGGGTGTTATTAGTGTGATATAAGAAACAGCTGTACTCCTTTAATGTAGTATATTGGTGGCAAAAATGACTAAGTACTCTAACAGCATACATAATTTAATCTACACTTTATTTGTGTCTGCAAAAATTAAATTTGTCTTGGAATTTCATAAAGCTCATTGATCCTGAAGCATTTTTAGCGACATACAAAATTTATTTAGTCCCAATAAAAAATTTACAATTGCTGAAAATATACTGCCAGACGAAATTATTACATACATTTAGAGGTTTAGAATTCACTCAAGATATATTGTTCAAACAGTATATACGAAGTACATGAAATGAATGAGTCTATAGATCAGTAGCACAAGTGTTTCTGAGGTACCACATATCCAGCCATGCTGAAACGCACATATTACTTTGTGATGGAGTTTGCAAAGCGGCAATTGAGGCACTGACTCTAGCATTAAGTTAATTGTACAAACGGCACATACTCTCCTTCGATACCTAATGCCACAACTACTCGACTTATTCATGCAGTTTGGTAAGAGTTGTAGGATGACAGAACAAAAGGGTCACTTCTTGTTTCATCATGTTCTACATGTGTTCTACTGCAGACAGTTTCGTATATCGTGCTGGAAAGGGAAGTTTCTGCAACTTATACAGCGTATGTATAGTTTCATGGGCAGTGTGTGGGTGGGGATTATCCTGTTGGAAACGCTAATCACGTTCCTGTCGCAAGAACGGCAAAAGAACCGGTGTAACAACATTCTGCTTGTACCAAGCGCCGGTTATCGTCCACTCCAGTAGCAGTAAAGGTAAACGTGAGGGTAACATGCCGCAACATACACTATAAGACCTGAGTGGGGTCAATGTGCCTAGGACCACTTCACTCTACGACACATCGTTCACCAGGTGTAGGTTGTAATTGCAGACAATCACCACTTGCGTGCAGCCCGAATCTCCCTTCAATACTGAGGACAGGGCGCGCCATTCCAATTGGTGCTCCGAGATTACTATTTTAGCAGCGCTAGTCGATGCTGTGGCTTAAGTGGAAGGCGAGCTAGAGGTGTGTGTGCCCGTAATTCACTAATAAGAACCAGTTTGCAACAGTACTTGTTGACACCAGGCGGATCAGAACACCTAGAATCTTTTTCATATCACCCGTATCCATATCACCCAGTGCTAACAAACAGTTCAACTTTCCTTATTCCTTCATTACTGAGGACAGGGCGCGCCATTCCAATTAGTGCTCCGAGATTACTATTTTAGCAGCGCTAGTCGATGCTGTGGCTTAAGTGGAAGGCGAGCTAGAGGTGTGTGTGCCCGTAATTCACTAATAAGAACCAGTTTGCAACAGTACTTGTTGACACCAGGCGGATCAGAACACCTAGAATCTTTTTCATATCACCCGTATCCATATCACCCAGTGCTAACAAACAGTTCAACTTTCCTTATTGGGACGAGCTGTTCTAGGAGCTTCAGTCTGGAACCGAGTGACCGCTGCGGTCGCAGGTTCGAATCCTGCCTCGGGCATTAATGTGTGTGATGTCCTTAGGTTAGTTAGGTTTAAGAAGTTCTAAGTTCTAGGGGACTGATGACCTCAGAAGTTATGTCCCATAGTGCTCAGAGCCATTTGAACCAATCATTTGTTGACACCATCTGGGCCCACAGGGTCTCTTGTCTGTGCCGTAGTAGCTGTACGATTGGCCACGGCTGTCTTTACAATACGAAGATAATGGCATGAGTCTGTACAACGTGTACGTCCAGAACCTCGGCTGTGAGTCTGAGACTGTTCAAGTGCATTTTGATACCAGCACCGTTGCACAACTGATTCAGCACGTCCAACGTATGTGGCAATTCTCCGAAAGCATCATCACACCACAAGGAGAGCCACAATTGGACCCCTTTCAAACTCGCTCAGCTGGCTGTAGGAAGAAGGATCGCATCTCCTTGGCAGGGTTGCATGTTGATTCATACGTCTGCTCCTTTTGGCTACGAGCAATCCCTATTATGGAAAGACATAGATGGCACTCTTGTAGCTATTCCACTAGTGTACGTGTAGGTGGACAGCGGTGAAACCAGTATCAGTACATTTACTCTCACCAAGGTGGATTATACCGTCGACAGATGAAAATTAATGTTGTCTTTCCAGGTGTACTCTTTTTCTTCCCTAGTAGCATAATTTTTATTGTACACGACCCTTTGTTCCGTTCTGACTTGGGGAAACCTATTTAGGTGTAACTATTGTTCCATCTCTCATTGCAAATGTTTAATTTATGACCTTCTTCATAACATTTTGCTGCATCGCATGGTTTTGTATTGTACAATATTTCACTGTGTTACATTCCCCAAATGTTGCTGCAAGTAAGATAACGCGAAGCGAATCATGTTAGGTGGCGCAAAATGGAGAAGAACACTTGAATCAGATACTTTCATGATTTATATCAGCACAAGAGAATTCTTCCAGGCCCTAAATAATGGCAAGACCTTAACTTCTCGGCTTATGAGTGATCTGCCTTCCGAAATAGTGTGTAATAAATACATAACACTTATTGTATAGAAGATGACAATGAAGTAAATCAATATTAGACTGAATTAAGAATCAAGTGGCACTGAAAATTGTTTAATCGTCTTACCTTATATTTCAGAGTGATAGAAAGTGTATAGTTGAGGGTGGTGACACACTGTATGAGATTTGTAACCAGACAGGCGAGCATTGGGAAGCCGTATGCAGTGTTTACCAGACTAGCAATATCACAGAGTTCATCATATATCACTCGCAGTTTTTGAACTTCTTCTGTATCACTAGTACGCTGTTAAAGAAAGCTATTGTTATTATATATCATTACATCATACGTAATCTTGTAAATTCCTCTCACTGTATAACATATGCGGTATGTGCAACTATGAGAATTTTATGGTATACAAAATATTTTAGACTATTGCACCAGGAAAAAATATATTATATTATAATTTTCTTAGTACACACAGCCAAAGTTTTTACTTTTACATACCCAGTATCAATTTACCAAAGAGACCATCATCAGAGTGACATTCCTACTGTCATCTGATGATGATCTCTTTGAATGACTGAAACCAGTCATCATCCAAACGTAAAAATTAATACCTTACATTCAACCACAACTATCTGTACTAAATAATTTATGTTTTACAGTTATTAAATAAATCGTGAGAAATAGGGAAATTAAAATTTACACAGACATTTAATCTTAACTACACTTTTAAATAATGTTATAGACAATTTTGAGTGCCTCTAGGTGGTTTTTAGAATCAGCTTAAAGACCATACAACTCGCCTAACAGATACCGAAAATTCACCGATTAAGCTACAGTACATAGACGTTGCAGATATGTTAGGAAGGTAGAATGCAAACATGTCGTATACACAGAACCTATAGACTTACTACATACAGCATGAAATTTTGGAAAAGTAGCAAAGCACGTGACGCGCAGCAACAGCGCGCGTGGTGCCTAGTAATACCAGGGGCACCGCGCCGCCCACGCCGTGGCAGCGGCTAACTCCGCTCTCTTAAGGTAAGCAAATGTCTCGTCACCAGACGAAACACATCAGCTGCCTCATGGTCACTCTAACCCTAGCCCGTAACCATGCGCTACAGCGTACATAACTGAATGAATATTTTATTTTTAATTGTCTATACAGTCACCAGAAATCTTTATATTACAGTTGTTGTTGCCTGCTTTAGCCCGTATAAACAGATATTTGTCTGCATTTAGCTACTTCTTTCATCTTGTAGACAAATTAAAGGGCTCGTCTGGAACCAAAGTACCATAGGTAACCTTTAGCTAGTAGGCCTGTACTCTCCGCTATATTCCACGTCTTATCTTCCAAGAAAGAATGTTTGCATCAGGGAAGACTTCAAGGCCACCATAGTCTGCATGGTTCCTCCTTACAACAGTCAAGGTAAGCCTCGTACTGACTCCAGACACAGCAGAAACATCACACGTCAATGGCATTCTTAGTCCATGGAAGATATTTGGACCACCAGTAAGTTGCTGCTAATTGAATTGCCCAGCAAGGTCAATGTCTATTGCTTTCAAAGACTTGTACCCAGGAACACTACGACGCCAATGGAAACAATACCCACGTTGCACAGGCATTAATCTACATGTTCACCAAGATCCATACTTCACAAGCCACACGAAGGTGTGTGGCGGAGGGTACCTTGAGTACCTCTATCGATTTATCTTCTATTCCAGTCTCGTATTGATCGTGGAAAGAAAGATTGTCGGTATGCCACTGTGTGGGCTCTAATCTGTCTGATTTTATGCTCATGGACTCTTCGCGAGATATACATAGGAGCTAAAAATATATTGCTTGACTCCTCAGTGAAGGTATGTTCTCGAAACTTCAACAAAAGCCGTTAGCGAGCTTGCATTGCAGATGTACGTGGATAGCAATCTGCTATGTGCATGATGTTTCCAAAAGTAGTTGGTGGAAATATTGACGCTAATATTACCTAAATCGTGAACCAAGCGAAATAACGAATGTGGAATCTTCGTCATAAGACTGACTGTACTTCCTCAAAGTGACACTTCCATTCAAATCGAAAGTCAGCCAATTGTCTATTTTTGTCTGATAATGAATGGTTAGCCTGGAGAGAGAAACGGAAGAACCTCGAGATAGAGTGAAAGTTGGTTACCTGCACTGTGCGAATTGTTCATTTACACTTTCCTCTTGAATTTTAAACAGGAATGTGGTTTAAAGGAACATTTTAAGCATAACAGGTTAAGGAAGTGCACGACCCTAATATATCTTTTGAATAGGACAACACAAATACGAGAAGTTTTATTGATAGCTCTACGTTACGTTTCTGTCGATACAGAATTCAGCAGGTGGGGTGCACAATACAAAAGTTGGTAATGGCAGCCAGAAATTCGATCTCACTCACAGAAATCAAAATATCATGTCATCTGATTAAATCAAGTACAGATGGGCGTGGGAACCTTAAATCCATTTGTCGTTTGGTGAACAGGGCGTTATTTCTTCTGTCACAAATAGGTTGCCAGCTCTTTGGCTATACAACAAATCCACTATGCTTCAAACATTAAAATTCGTTTGGCATTATGGTTTACAAGGATGTCTTCGGAAGAAAGTATTCAGTCAGTTATAGAGGTTGTTTAATACGTTTCTTAAGTCAAAGCCGAAAAGATAAGTCAAGGAACAATCATAATCCTACAAATATGCATATGCCAGAAAAAAAATTACACCACAGAAACACTTCTGGGACAAAATCATTCTGCAGATGGATGAAGGAACCACCATGTGGGTAATGGATAATAATCAACGTCGAAAATGAGCTTCAAACGGATTTAATTACGAAGTTTATGAAGAGGGCTTGTCCTTGTGAAGTACCTGGTTTCCTCCTGAGATGCACAGCATGGTATGCGATGGACTCGCTTTACTTCTTTTGTCTTATACAGGAACAACAGAATGAGGCGTTGGTTAGCTTTGACACATAGAGCAACACGCCAACACTAGATAGTGTTAACATCATTCAGGAACGAGTACCACCTGATATTTCTGATCAAATACAATTACGTTTTTCTTAATCCTATTTCAGCTGACATAGTGAATATTAAGAACAAGCAGGCAGTATGGTAATGAGACCCCAACTCCTCTTCAATAGCAGTTCACATCAACATGCAAGCATTGCAGAGAACTGCTTGAAGTTCCATATGGTTCCACCTGTGCAGCTGGCTGCAATATATTGGTCACATTTGTAATTTGTTTGTATGGAAGAATGGAGCTGTATAAGTTTCATCAACATATACAGACATTTGATAAGAACAAGCAGTTTAGCACTAGAAAATGACAGTAACGCTACAGTTATGTTAGTGGACGTCGATGTCTACAGGTATTCGAACGGCAAATTGGGTCACAAGGAGCAGCATTAAACTACCCACACCAACCCGTAAAGATGCGACGAATCCTATCACTATCCAGGTCAGAGGTATTCCATCTGACAAACGGTGAAAGGCTGAGGCCAAGTAATGTGTGATAAAACAATATGGAAATAGAATAGAGAGGGCTGTGTAACATCTGTCATGTCAATTGTTACGACCCTAAAACTATAAGATGATAAACTCGGAGAAGGTTGAAATCAGAATGAAATACTAAGAGAGGGCTCAGAGTAACCCTTACCTTATGTCAAGAGCACCACTGATTAAATACACAATCTATTTCGCTGAGGAGCCTTCAGACCTTTATTCAACAGTGGTCCCAGGCTCCAGGATGTTGTAGATACCAGAGAGTTTTCAACGTGAGTGTGGAGCAAACTACGTTGAGGAAGTATTGATGGCTGTTCGGTTAGATCAGCACAACAGATGAGTTCGATGAACTACCATCGCGATTGTGGACCATCTATCAAGTTTCAAGATTAACGAATGAACGGTGAAGCAGCTGTGAATATTGTAGCATGCAAGTTTGGTCAAACCAAATTTATAAATATATAGATTTAGTGAACAGTAGAACAATTACTCACTTATTGATAATACTACAATTCCATCTTGTCCTTAAGGGTAAGTTAGAATAATTAATTTAATGAAAGCAATATTCGCAAAATTAAAACAATGACAGAGAGAGGATATTTAATCTAAAATTTTGTACCATAACCACTATCATAGCGTGAAACCACAAACTGGGACAGAGAGCATTTTAATTTTTGAATAACAGTACTCGAACAACATGGGACAATGGGACACTTCACAAACTGTTTTATTAAAGTCCATTACAACAGTCGGTATTGTATCAAAGGATACAAGGTTGCGTGGCAAGCATAGAACACCACTGAGTAAAAGGCATCATTGTTAATTTTGCATATGCTCAACCAATTGACACCAATTATGTAACAAATACTGTAAAGAGAATAATTAAGGGCCAAGTTTCCCTTGTAAGTACCCTGACGCTACAGGTGACAATAGCACTATTGCACAGAACTTGGTACTGGAGCCTCAGTCCACCAGCATCTACAAGGTTCAAGGTATCCCAGAATACCTAACATGAAACAGCTTAGTATTATGAATGTGCTGTCTGTATGAAACAAGTTAGGGGTGGCATAGGTCCCTTACTCATACTACAGAAAGTAGAATGCTTTATCCCACACGACCTCTGTAGCGCTACAAAACAAACATTTTATACTGTGGGTCCCCATGAAGATCACCAATTCAAAATATAGTATGTCGACAACGACAATACAAGTGATATGTAGCAAGACAACTGTACACTTGAACATACTTTGGTACAAGTTGCATGACATTTTACAGAACACATAAAAACCTGTGGTGCGGGTGAAGGGTAATAAAATGAATCAGTTATTAATAACTATATTGATTACCTGAACGGTTATTAACTGAATTTGCTGTTGACCCTAAAAGATGACAGTACCTATTAAAAAAAATAAACACTATGTGGCCTCAGAATAATGCCTGTGTGGAACGTAAGCCAAATATGATATAAACATCAATAATTTCGTTAGTCACACATTATTGTATCACCAAATGGCTCGTCTCAGCGGACTCACTGTAATTTCTTGCGTGTAAGCCGGCAGATAACCAACCTTCTCTTCACACAACTTCCTCTCTCAACACTCTGCTGGCTGTGGCTGACGCTGTACATAATCAGTCTAAGCATGTGTAAGGCAAAACAGCATAATTCTTCTTATAAATCATGTGCTGACCATGAGTGTCCCTTATGCCACCATGTGTGTGCAGCTGAACACTCGCTTGGGAGAGAAAGCACATTCGCCTGTGGCAAGATTCAAGCAATGGTGCTATCCAAGAAAGCCTGATCGATATCGTTCTACACACAGCAGAATGCTAAACGGGAAATAGTAGAGGCTACTGAAATCCTGAAGTAACCGTAGATCACGAGGGAAAATGGCTGTGGGGTACCAGAATCCTGGCAGCGTGTATTGATAATATGAGAAATGCATGTGATTGCGAAGCAGCTGCCTCACTGCATGTACTTCTGTAACACCGTGACTGGAAGTAACAGCAGGAAAACAAAGGAACATGGGAAAACGTATAATCTTTTGTGATGGATTATTCCAAACATATCACTGGAAATCTGTCTACATACGACACTAGTAAGCACGACGTACCCCACATTATTTTCCTATGGTGAAGAAGTCATTTTGCACTTGATCGATTGCTTCTTACTAACTCGAATAATACCATTATCAGGAGAGCCTCATCATCTGTAGTGACTGGTACAAAACATCTCGTGAAGGCGATGTTCTATTATGTCGACAGGTAAATACTCTACAAAAACGTGAAATGGCATTTACACACAAAATCACGTTCATATGATGGCAGCTTTCGTATTGTTCATTGTTAATCAGTCGATTGTAAACCATGAATTCAACATAACAAGACAATGTTGAACTTTTGGCTACAAGGCAGAACTTCTTGTTTTAGATCTCTGTTTAAAATTTGTGAATGAGAGGCAAAACTGCTGTTGGAATTGTCGAGGAGTAGATGTGAAGACATAATATGTTATTAAAAACCTGAACGTGGCAGCATGATACTCAGCGTACCATCCAAGAAATGAAGAAGCATAATATGTTATTATTAACAGCTAGCCCTTTACCTCCATCGGCACTCAGAAGTCCATCCGTTTTGTTAAATGTCTTCTCTATTAGTATCTACACATTGTATTTTAATGAAATTTTATAACTTTTCTTAATCTGTCAAGTTATTTATAATTCTGAAAAAGTTTCAAAAATCTACCTATGGCTTTATTTTAAAGTGCTGGTGTACGTTTCTCCCTGTACCGATCTCATAGGCCAGTGCAGTTAGAAACAAGTTTTCTACAACCAGTTGTCCTTCTCCTAACATTTGTTACATCATTTTCCATTGCCGACTCCCGCTGTTTTCCTTTCTGTGTTTAATAGTCACCATTGTGATATTCCCATATTTATTTTGGTGCACTGTGACATAACAGTTGCTTGTTCTACAAACTGAGAATGATACAGAAGACTATCAAATGAGAATATCATCTTCTGATTCTGAAAACTCTTCTAGTAAACGTGAGTCATGTAGTAATGATGATAATGTGGTAGATATCGCTGCAAACTTGAAACTATACGACAATCTAAAAGTAATCCTTTATGAAGATGGAGAAGGACAATTTAATGCAAATTCCGGTGTGTGTCACCTATTTTTCCTTGTAATGAGGATGAAATATTCGTTACAGCTCCAAGAATGGAATTTTTGCTGGGTGGAGAAAAAAGAAAGTGTGATAATGAAGAATTTTGTTTTATGTTGATGTTCGATGTGCCCTCTTTGACAAAATGCGTACCTTTACCAATAAGGAAAACAATGGTTCAAATCGCTCTCAGCACTACGGGACTTAACATCTGAGGTCATCAGTCCCCTAGAGCTTAGAACTACTTAAAACTAATTAACCTAAGGTCCTCACACACATCCATGGCCCAAGGCAGGATTCGAACCTGTGACCGTAGCGGTCGCGCAGTTCCAGACTGAAGTGCCTAGTACAGCTCGTCCCAATAAGGAAAGTTGATGTGTTTGTTAGCACTGGGTGATAGGGATATGGATGAAATGAAAAAGTTTCTAGGTGTTCTGATCTTGTCTGGAGTTTCCAATTTAGGAAATGGAGATATCAGTGAGCTTTGGAGTGATGAGAATGACCGACCACTTTTCGGTGAACTTATGTCTCGCATCCGCTTCCATGCTATTCTGAAGGTGTTACGCTTTGGCACTACAGCAGCCCAATGTGAACATAGATCAAGTGAATAACTGGAACCAATTAGAGAAGTTCTTTAAATGTGGGAAATTACCGTTTTGGATGCCTACATTCCAGTATACTGCATGACTGTGAATGAACAGTTGGGCACATTACGAGGTTATTCTCGATTTCGACAGTACGTCCCATCAATACCTGGTAGATACAGAATAACATTCGGGCAATTTGTGTCAGACCGACTACTTACTGTTGGAAGATGAAGTATATTTGAGTAAGAAAGAAGAACCCAGAGCCGTGTGACTTGGGGAGATTGTGAAAACCCTGCTGATGGAACCTGAAAAGTATGGTTGTAATAACAACTGTGATAATTTTTTTACTTCTCGCGATTTAGCTCATTATTTTTCGTCAAAAGTTCTGACACTGGTCGGTGCTATCCGAAAATCAAACTCGAATTGTCAGCTGATTTATTACACCTAAAGGAAATGAAGTGAAGCCTATGTTATTTGGTTATCAACCAGATGTGATGATAACCTCTTATGTTCCTAAGAAAAACAAAGTTGTTACAACGCTTATCTCTCTTAGTGACCAATCAATGCTGTTATCATCCCAAGTAGTTTTAAGGTATTTAGAAATACAATTCCACAAAGAGTGACGTTGACACCATGGACCAGAAGATGTGGTGCTACAGTGTGATGAAAAAAACAATACGCTGGCCCTTGGAGGTTTTGTTCAACATGGTGAATGTTGTTGGACGATGCTGGCTACCAACAAATTTTTCCATCAATTTGAGAAAGGAAGCAGGTGTTTGGAAGTCAAGAAGTTCATTAGTAGCAGTGGATCTAGGAAAAGCTTTGAAACCACACCTAAGACATGGGGAACATGTGGTAATGCATAGGAAGGATGGAAGGTAGATAAAGTCAATTTGCGTGTTATAAGTCCACATAACTCCCATTTTGGGAATATTCTACTATTATCTGCAGAGCCACCAGTAAAAGTATAAAAGTTGTGTTTTCTAGACAGTTAAATTTAAATAAGTAAAATTACTTTTGAAGTGTTTATATATCAAATGTCGTTCACGCCATAAGCAGTCACATTTGTGTCAGTTTAGTCGGTTTAAATAACATGGGCCTGAGAGGGCGGAGTGGTAGCCGATGCTAATAGATTTTCTGGTCAACAGGGGCTTGTTGTTGTTGTTGTTTTTGTGGTCTTCAGTCCTGAGACTGGTTTGATGCTACTCTATCCTGTGCAAGCTTCTTCATCTCCCAGTACATCTACATTTATACTCCGCAAGCCACCCAACGGTGTGTAGTGGAGGACACTTTACGTGCCACTGTCATTACCTCCCTTTCCTGTTCCAGTCGCGTATGTTTCGCGGGAACAACGACTGCCGGAAAGTCTCCGTGCTCGCTTGAATCTCTCTAATTTTACATTCGTGATCTCCTCGGGAGATATGAGTAGGGGGAAGCAATATATTCGATACTTCATCCAGAAACGCACCCTCTCGAAACCTGGACAGCAAGCTACACCACGAAGCAGAGCGCCTTTCTTGCAGACTCTGCCACTTGAGTTTGCTAAACATCTCTGTAACGCTGTCACGATTACCAAATAACCCTGTGACGAAACGCGCCGCTGTCCTTTGGATCTTCTCAATCTCCTCCGTCAACCCGACCTGGTACGGATCCCACACTGATGAGCAATACTCAAGTACAGGTCGAACAAGTGTTTTGTAAGCCACCCCCTTTGTTGATGGACTACATTATCTAATGACTCTCCCAATGAATCTCAACATGGTACCCTCCTTACCAATAATTAATTTCATATGATCATTCCACATCAAATCGTTCTGCATGCATACCCCCAGATATTTTACAGAAGTAACTGCTACCAGTGTTTGTTCCGCTATCATATAATCATACAATAAAAGGTTCTTCTTTCTATATATTCGCAATACATTACATTTGTCTATGTTAAGGGTCAGTTGCCACTCCCTGCACCAAGTGCCTATCCTCTGCAGATCTTCCTGCATTTGGCTGCAATTTTCCAATGCTGCAACTTCTCTGTATATTACAGCATGATCCGCGAAAAGCCGCATGGAACTTCCGACACTATCTACTAGGTCACTGCAACCTACATCCTTTTGAATCTGTTTAGTGTATTCATGTCTTGATCTCCCTCTTCGACTTTTACCCTCCACACTGCCCTCCAATATTAAATTGGTGGTCCCTTGATGCTTCAGAACATGTCCTACCAACTGATCCCTTCTTCTAGTCAAGTTGTGCCACAAACTTCCCTTCTCCCCAATCCTGTTCAATACCTCCATGTGATCTACCCATCTAATCTTCAGCATTCTTCTGTAGCACCACATTTCAAAAGCTTCTATTCTCTTCTTATGAAAACTATTTATCGTCCATGTTTCACTTCCGTACATGGCTACACTCCATACAAATACTTTCAGAAACGCCTTCCTGACACTTAAATCTACATTTAAGCTACGAAATAAAACACATATTATACAAACTGGCTAGGGACGGGTAAGACCAGCGCCCTGAGGGCTCTGTACAAACTTAGTTAAATATGTAGACAGTTCATCCTTAACAGCAATCGGGAGTCTCGATGATTTTTGCGTTACCGGCCTTGATACTGGCAGGCTATTGGTTCCAGGAATTCCAAGATTCTCGAAAATGTTTTAATTTAAAGTCCTACATTAGATAACGAATGTCAAGAAATGTTTCTTTTGTGCAACATAGCTATAGATTAACATTCTGATTCTTTTCTGTTCTTGTACTGTGAAACATTGCTTCTCGCCAGATTCCTTCATTCTAGGTCAACGTGAGATACATAGTACGTTTTAACGAGTGGTTTTGTGAGTGTCAAAATGGGTGGCGTAAATGGCAATATGTTTTGATTGCTTTTACTTAGAAGGATAAGTCCGCTACAACAACCAGGGAAACTACACCCTAATGTATATCCAAAAAAGAAGCCCCCATATGAAATAGAGCACATGAGAAAGGTATGAATTAAAATGCAATGAAATGAAGCAGTGAAACTTTGCGTATGAAGTAACTCCATGAGGTGACAAAGGATTTCCTCAAGACAGCACAACTGTGTAACTTTTAGGTTACACTGAGAAATTAAAGATGGAAGTGTGCGCCTAGTGTACTTAGTGAAAGACGTGAGCATGCTGAGCAACGAACTACTGAGTCAGTTTCGTACATGAGCAACTTTTAAATCAGACTAATGAGCATAACCGTCATTGGATAAATGAAGGTTCTTAATAAATATTGCTGTAAAACTAAATTTATGGAAAATTATCAAGAATCAGAACTATAGTCGCATAATAAACAGCGAAACATCTGATAGAGGACACATTTCGTGACTTGATATCATTCCTATGTACGTTACAGCAATACGAAGTTGAACGTTCTTGTGTGACCAACTATCAGCAGATATGTGTTTTACATCTCAGCCTGTGGAAAAGGTAAAAAATGGCTCTGAGCACTATGGGACTCAACATCTTAGGTCATAAGTCCCCTAGAACTTAGAACTACTTAAACCTAACTAACCTAAGGACATCACACACACCCATGCCCGAGGCAGGATTCGAACCTGCGACTGTAGCAGTCCCGCGGTTCCGGACTGCAGCGCCAGAGCCGCTAGACCACCGCGGCCGGCGGAAAAGGTAAAAGTAGTACCTGTTTGAGCTAGAACCATTGCCAACTCACGATGATACGGGAACATCCTTGATGCAACTTACATCAAGAACACCAAGAATTATATAAATGGCCAACCTGTTGACAGGTTGAAACAAAACCATACATCTTAGGTATGAACAAAATCAAAAAGTCCAATATGTCAAAACGACAACCACCTTCGATACGGAAGTTGGTTAAAATGATATAACACAGAGCAAATATCTGTCAAATAACAACGTAACCACAAAGATTGTCTAACAACGAAAGCAACTAACAGTTAGACATTAACCTTTCGTTACTCTTATAAAGTAATTGAACATTATTGGTGTCAACACATCATATGTAAAGATGTAGACTTTACAATAGGTGACATCTATATCTTTAGCACAGTACTGATTCAATCGTGATTGATTGCTGACTTCTTTCTTCTTTGAGTTATCATTGTGGTACGATTGATGTAACACCAAAATATCTGTTTAGTTCTAAGAAATACGTTTTCCCAAATTTTGCTTAAAACTTTCCTAATGAAACTTGACAACATTTATCAATTACAAATGGTTATTATTTTACCATAACTGCATTATTTTCTTCAATTTCAGGAAAAGTTTCTATTTTCCAGTCATAATGCTCACACTGCCAAACCATGATGAGTAATAATTTCGGTGTCAATGTTAAGAAAGCTTCAATGTTGAATTTGAGGGATGTATTATTTATTCAGTGCCTTCTGCCTCACTGACAAAGCTTTTACATTTTGCAACAATACGTTCTGAGTACTAAAACTGCATGTATGACTGTGATGTTTAGTTTTCTCATCTTTTTGTTTCGACATATCAAGTACCTGTGTTTTCATGATACACTCCTGGAAATTGAAATAAGAACACCGTGAATTCATTGTTCCAGGAAGGGGAAACTTTATTGACACATTCCTGGGGTCAGATACATCACATGATCACACTGACAGAACCACAGGCACATAGACACAGGCAACAGAGCATGCACAACGTCGGCACTAGTACAGTGTATATCCACCTTTCGCAGCAATGCAGGCTGCTATTCTCCCATGGAGACGATCGTAGAGATGCTTGATGTAGTCCTGTGGAACGGCTTGCCATGCCATTTCCACCTGGCGCCTCAGTTGGAACAGCGTTCGTGCTGGACGTGCAGACCGCGTGAGACGACGCTTCATCCAGTCCCAAACACGCTCAATGGAGGACAGATCCGGAGATCTTGCTGGCCAGGGTAGTTGACTTACACCTTCTAGAGCACGTTGGGTGGCACGGGATACATGCGGACGTGCATTGTCCTGTTGGAACAGCACGTTCCCTTGCCGGTCTAGGAATGGTAGAACGATGGGTTCGATGACGGTTTGGATGTACCGTGCACTATTCAGTGTCCCCTCGACGATCACCAGTGGTGTACGGCCAGTGTAGGAGATCGCTCCCCACACCATGATGCCGGGTGTTGGCCCTGTGTGCCTCGGTCGTATGCAGTCCTGATTGTGGCGCTCACCTGCACGGCGCCAACACGCATACGACCATCATTGGCACCAAGGCAGAAGCGACTTTCATCGCTGAAGACGACACGTCTCCATTCGTCTCTCCATTCACGCCTGTCGCGACACCACTGGAGGCGGGCTGCACGATGTTGGGGCGTGAGCGGAAGACGGCCTGACGGTGTGCGGGACCGTAGCCCAGCTTCATGGAGACGGTTGCGAATGGTCCTCGCCGATACCCCAGGAGCAACAGTGTCCCTAATTTGCTGGGAAGTGGCGGTGCGGTCCCCTACGGCACTGCGTAGGATCCTACGGTCTTGGCGTGCATCCGTGCGTCGCTGCGGTCCGGTCCCAGGTCGACGGGCACGTGCACCTTCCGCCGACCACTGGCGACAACATCGATGTACTGTGGAGATCTCACGCCCCACGTGTTGAGCAATTCGGCGGTACGTCCACCCGGCCTCCCGCATGCCCACTATACGCCCTCGCTCAAAGTCCGTCAACTGCACATACGGTTCACGTCCACGCTGTCGCGGCATGCTACCAGTGTTAAAGACTGCGATGGAGCTCCGTATGCCACGGCAAACTGGCTGACACTGACGGCGGCGGTTCACAAATGCTGCGCAGCTAGCGCCATTCGACGGCCAACACCGCGGTTCCTGGTGTTGCCGCTGTGCCGTGCGTGTGATCATTGCTTGTACAGCCCTCTCGCAGTGTCCGGAGCAAGTATGGTTGGTCTGACACACCGGTGTCAATGTGTTCTTTTTTCCATTTCCAGGAGTGTATATACCCGAAATTTTAATAGAGTTTGTGTTACGTCTCCTTTCCGAGCCTATCTGAAGATTTAGATGAAAATTTCTTGCACCAGTGATATTTCAGGCACCACATCTTTTAGAGATTTTATGGTGAAAAGTACTTATAATCTGAGTTATAAGCAATCAACTCATATGCTACCTATAACACTATTTAGATTACTGTTTTTACCTTAAATGTATGTGAAACAAAGAGGCAATACTGAGATGGTTTTTGACATATATCACAGACAAACAGATCACTTTCTTTTCCGTACTCAAACGCAGCTTAAATGGAATTGCTAAGAATATAGTCATCTAAATTTCTAAAAGTGAGGTATCAGAGAGTTAATGTTAGAATTATGCACTGTCTCAAGACAACACTGAGAAATACTTTCACTGGGATTTGTAACACTTCATCACATTAGGGAAGAGTTAAATGTAAACAAGACATTACCACCAAACCAACTTCCTGCACGTCTCACAAATATACACGCGCAGACACTCACACACACACTCACACACACACACACACACACACACACACACACACTCACACACACACACACACACACACACACACAAATAACAAGAAACAATATACTGTTACAGAAAACGAAACATAAAAAAAATTAATGTAAACAATACCTATGTTTCAGATAACTCAAAATGATTCACTGGAACGAGGCGAAAACTGTGGCAAAATGTAAATCACAGTTATTTCAAGGCATGTAGATGTAGCTTTAAAGACAGTCAAATTATTGTAAACACGGGAGTGACATACATACAAATTCTGCTTCCCTTCTCCCGCCCCCCCCCCCCCCCCCCTGTTTACTTGACAATAGTGTGAAATATACAGAAGTGCAGCAAAGGCTGTCCATAGAAGTATTAACAAGTTCACAGATGCGATGCATGCCTGAAGGTAACTCACACTGTCGCCTTCAGTACTCACGTCATACTGTGCTCTTCCGAGTGCAGCAGCCATTTGCAGGTTGCGCAGCGGCGGACATAGCGCCACCGAAACCTGCCTCCGCTGTCATATGGCGAGAAGTCTTTCATTCACCAGACATACGCGTTTCCTCAACCATAACACCAGGTAGGAGAACTGGGCACAAGCAATTGCAACTGCTGCGTAGAACGGATAAACACTGGCATAATGGAAGATATACTGTTTGTCGACGTTTCCCCATAAAATTCCATCAGCTATAAACAAAGTAATAAGCAGCTGAACAAGTATAAGTACTTGTGCCACTTGTTGTTTGAACACTTTTTTGTACTCATCGCTTGGATTTGGCATAATTAGCCTATCAATCTCAAGGAGCTTGTTTAGAATTTGGATGAGATTTTTGAGAGCGAAGAAACATAGATAGATGAGCGTCAGGACGGCAGAAGAGGTAGTTAGCACAAACTCAGCTATGTCACTTAGTTTTACGGTGGCCATCAAGTGGACCGAACGCAGCCGTTCATTTACCATAAAAATGATCATTGTGACCTCTAATGTAAGCACGAACACCGAGTATATGCTCTCATAAGGAGATGTCGAAAATTTTTTTGAATGTTGATTTATCGCGAAAGGTGCCAAACCAAACGGTTTGCTAAGGTAATAGAGTGGTTTCATAGCTCTGAAGAAAGTGTAGCCATCCATCTCATTTTTCATGTCAGAAGGAAGTTTCGGGATACTGTCTCTGATACGATTAGAAATGGGAGCTATAAAGCAAATTAATACATTTAGATATTTACTGAAGGTGCTAAACATTAGAGCTCAAAGGAAAACCAATGTTGTGGCAAGAAAGTCTGCTACGCACTGAACGTTTGCAGAGGAAAAGCTGCATCTTAATGGGCTATACTTTGTATAAATATTACACGTCAGTTTAATTTGTCTGAGTGGAAACCGTAATTTGATTAATGGAGAACACTTAAGAATCGATGTTATGGAGACCTTTTCTTCTGTTCTTTATTTTCGTTTGCTCATCGCCATAAAGTCATACCTCCCTCTTTAGTACAGTCTTTCTTAATGGTTGTTTTGCTATTTAGTTCGTTAATTACTATTTACAAATAAATATAGGATATGAATAATTTATTCATACATGACACCACCAGGAAACACTAACGAAGTAATTGTATGAAAATAAAAAAGGAGTATAAAAACTTCCATACTTAATTTACAACCTACATCCAGAGAGATCGAATTTATTGCTGTGGTTTAACATCAGATCTGTTAATGGTTCACTTTTATGTGATCATGCCAACAACGCACACATGTTGGAAGCATAGCCTTGCGTGAATGGAAGTTCTTATTAAAGTCTACTGTCTTTTATCCTGCTTAATGTAGTAGTGGATAGTTCACGCCTTTTTCTTCATCGCCTAACCCACATTCAGGAGAATCTGTCAGTCCAATTTGAAACACCTGGTTTCTAAGCATGCCGTCAGTGAAGTATATGCATGTTATCGTTGATATGAACCATCAGAGATAAGACGGTATTGAACTGCAACTGGCAATGAAGCACTCTTTTTGAAATCTTGTTTCTTGGTCGATCACACTGCGTTATAGATGCGTTTGTGGATTTCTCACCCACTAAGTTTCCTTTGTAATCGTTTATATTAACATCTTCAGTTCATTGTTCACGTCTATAATTTGTCCAGTATATCCTTATGAATGAGAATATTGTGCTCTGGAATCCACAAGAGTTGGTTTCATTATTCGTGGTGACTTTTTTAATGACACCTTTTTTTTCAAAAGAAAAGATGGAAGAAACAACACGTAAATACAAAATCAGATATAAGAACTTATAACGTGCACCTACTCCAAGAATGTAATTTCGGCCTAACATATAAGAAGCCCAAACGGGAGACGTATAACGAAAGTTTTACATAACAATATAAATTGAGAATGAAATGTTATTTAACGTACGCAGCCACTGCAGCAATAGGATTCAGTATAAAGAAGTATTCTGAGAGGGGCTTAACGATTTTGAATGACCATATTAGGAATTTAGTAGACGAGAAACCGAAGCCGTACTTAAAAAATATGTCATTAGCTAATAATTTGACTTACAGAGTATATTACAAACGTCAATCAGCCTTAGTAAAGAAAGAAGTAAGAAATACAAAAAATTAAAGGGGGAAACGGATTCCAAGCTTTCGTTGATATCCTCCGCCTCCTTATTCAAGGACTAAAACAGAACCGCATCCATTTGGCTGGATTTAATCATGATGGCACATATAGATGTGACGTCCTCTGTCTCCAATCTAGCGTTGCTTGTCACGTGCATGCTTCCATGCATTGCCAAGTGCTTACCGGTTTGTCTATTGAAATAATTTTCACAAAGTCTAATTTCAATTGTTTTTCTGATCACAGAGACGGAATACTTTGATGTGTGAGCCGGTATTCCTGTTAAATCAAACTAAATATTGCACGTATCTAACGGGCTGTCCTCAGCCACCGCTGATCCATCAAAAATCCTGTATTTATGGTGACTTTGATGATCGACACAGAAATGAGGAACCGTCCATATAGACTGGTCCACGTAACTCCGAACACACTCGCAAAGAGTGTTATTAATTGCTGGAACTCTGGATAACATGAGCATAATGTACTGATAGAATCGTTACTTACAGTTTTCAAAACAATAGCACTGCCTTTATTGGTGTATGTTAGCGAATGTTGACCCTAACATCTGATCGATTACTATGAATCGAATCACGAGAGATGAAGGTCCTACCCTTTATGACGTGATACTCATTGTTCGACCCCATAAATTAAATAATCAGTACTAGACAAGAACGAAATGTTGAACCCATTACAAAATCATTACCGAAAAATAGTGACTAAACTGGAAAGGCAAAGTTCCGCTCTAGTCTAATGAGAGGATAACTAGAGCTGTAACACAATGAAACCAAATCGTCAGGCGGAGCGTTGGACGGCGTATAAGACATCACGTGAGCAAGTCTGAAGCAGAACAGGCTGAAAATACTATTTATTCTAGACGACAAAGACGATGATGACGTTTTCGAACCAATTTGCTTTTGTTCAGCTGTTTAGAATTGCCATTGTGCGTTATGTCGAATGTTGTTGTTGTGGTCTTCAGCCCAGAGACTGGTTTGATGCACCTCTCCATGCAACTCTATCCTGTGCAAGCTTCTTCATCTCCCAGTACCTACTGCAACCTACATCCTTCCGAATCTGCTTAGTGTATTCATCTGTTGGTATCCCTCTACAATTTTTACCCTCCACACTGCCCTCCAGTACTAAATTGGTGATCCCTCGATGTCTCAGAATATGTCCTACCAACCGATCCCTTCCTCTAGTCAAGTTGTAACACAATCTCATCTTCTCCCTAATTTTATTCAATACCTACTCATTAGTTATGTGATCTACCCATCTAATCTTCAGCATTCTTCTGTAGCACCACATTTCGAAAGCTTCTATTCTCTTCTTGTCTACGTTATTTATCGTCCACGTTTCACTTCCATACATGGCTACACTCCATACAAATAGTTTCAGAAACGATTTCCTGACACTTAAATCTATACTCGATGTTAACAAATTTTTCTTCTTCAGAAACGCTTTCCTTGCCATTTCCAGTCTACATTTGATATACTTCTACTTCGAACAACATCAGTTAATTTTCTCCCCAAATAGCAAAATTCCTTCACTAATTTAAGTGTCTCACTTGCTAATCTAACTCTCTCAGCATCACCCGACTTAAGTCGACTACATTTCTTTACCTTCGTTTTGCTTTTGTTGATGTTCATCTTATGCCCTCCATTCTAGACACTGTCCATTCCGTTCAACTCCTCTTCCAAGTCCTTTGCTGTCTTTGACAGAATTGCAATGTCATCGGCGAACCTCAAAGTTTGTATATCTTCTCCATGGATTTTAATACCTACTTCGAACTTTTCTTTTGTTTCCTTTATAGCTTGCTCAATACACGTATAGAATAAAATCGGGGATAGGCTACAACCCTGTCTCACTCCCTTCCCAACCACTGCGTCCCTTGCATACCGCTCCACTCTTATAGCTGCCAACTGGTTTCTGTACAAATTGAAAAATATTCTTTCGCTCCCTGTATTTTACCCCTGCCCCCTTCAGAATTTGAAAGAGAATATTCCAATTAACAATGTCAAAAGCTTTCTCTACGTCTACAAATGCTAGAAATGTAGGTTTGCCTTCCCTTAATCTACTTTCTAAGATAAGTCATAGGGTCAGTATTGCCTCACGTGTTCCAACATTTCTACGGAATCCAAACTGATCTTCCCCGAGGTCGGCTTCTATCAGTTTTCCTTTTGTCTGTAAAGAATTCGCGTTAGTACTTTGCAGCTGGGACTTATTAAACTTATAGTTCGGTTATTTTCACATCTGTCAACACCTGCTTTCTTTGGGATTGGAATTGTTATATTCTTCTTGAAGTCTGAGGGTATTTTGCCTGTCTCATACATCTTGCTATTGAGGTGGTAGAGGTTTGTCAGGACTGGCTCTCCCAAGGCTGTCAGAAGTTCTAATGGAATGTTGTCTACTACGGGGGCCTTGTTTCGACTCAGGTCTTTCAGTGATGTGTCAGACTCTTCACGCAGTATCACATCTCCCATTCCATCTTCATCTACATCCTGTTCCATTTCCTTAATATTGTCCTCAAGTACATCGCCCTTGTATAGAACCTCTATATACTCCTTCCAACTTTCTGCTTTCCCTTGTTTGCTTAGAACTGGGTCTCCATCAAAGCTCTTCATATTCATGCAAGTGGTACTCCTTTCTCCAAAGGTCTCTTTAATTTTCGTGTAGGCAGAATCTATCTTACCCCTAGTGAGATAAGCCTGTACAGCCTTACATTTGTCATCTAGCCATCCCTGCTTAGCCATTTTGCACTTCCTGTCGAACGCATTTTTGAAACGTTTGTATTCCTTTTTGCCTGCTTCATTTACTGCACTTTTATATTTCCTCCTTTCTTCAATTAAGTTCAGTACTTCTTCTCTTACCCAAGCGTTTCCACTAGCCCTCGTCTTTTTACCTATTTGATCCTCTGCTGCCTTCACTATTTCATCCCTCAAAGCTACACATTCTTCTTCTACTGTATTTCTTTCCCTAATTCCTGTCAACTGTTCCCTTATGCTTGCCCTGAAACTCTGTTCAACTTCTGGTTCTTTCAGTTTATCCAGGTCCCACCTCCCTAAATTCCCACCATTTAGCAGTTTCTTCAATATTAATCTCCAGTTTATGACCAGTAGATTGTGGTTAGATCCACATCTGCCCCTGGAAGTGTCTTACAATTTAAAACCTGGTTCCTAAATCTCTGTACTTCCATTATATAATCTACCTGATAGCTTTTAGTATCTCCAGGGTTCTTCCGTGTATACAACGTGATTCTTGAACCAAGTGTTAGCTATGATTAAGTTATGCTCTGTGCAAAATTCTACCAGGCGGCTTCCTCTTTCTTAGCCCCAATCCTCATTCACCTACGATGTTTCCTTCTCTCCATTTTCCTACTCTCGAATTTTAGTCACCTATGACTATTAAATTTTCGTCTCCCTTCAATATCTGAATAATTTCTTTTATCTTATCATACATTTTATCAATTTCTACATCTTCTGCAAAGCTAGTTGGCATATAAACTTGTACTACTGTAGTAGGCGTAGGCTTCGTGTCTTTCTTGGCGTTCACTATTCTGTTTGTAGAAGCTTACACGTACTCCTATTTTTTTATTCATTATTAAACCTACTCCTGCATTTCCCCTATTTGATTTTGTATTTATAACCCTGTATTCACCTGACGAAAAGTCTTGTTCCTCCTGCCACCGAACTTCACTAATTCCCACTATATCTAACTATAACCTATCCATTTCCCTTTTTAAACTTTCTAACCTACCTGCCCGATTAAGGGATCTGACATTCCACGCTCCGATCCGTAGCCAGTTTCCTTTCTCCTGATAACGATGCCCTCTTGAGTAGTCCCCGCCCGGATATCCGAGTGGAGGACTACTTTACCTCCGGAATATTTTACAGAAGAGGACGCCATCATCATTTAATCGTATAGTAAAGCTGCATGCCCTCGGGAAAAATTTCGGCTGTAGCTTCCCCTTGCTTTCAGCCGTTTGCAGTACCAGAACAGCAAGGCCATTTTGGTTAGTGTTACAAGGCCAGATCAGTCAATCATCCAGACTGTTGCCCCTGCAACTACTGATAAGGCTGCTGCCCCTCTTCAGGAGGCACACGTTTGTCTGGCCTCTCAACAGATACCCGTCCGTTGTGGTTGCACCGACGGTACAGCTATCTGTATCGTTGAGGCACGCAAACCTTCCCACCAACGGCAAGGTCCATGGTTCGTGGGTGAATATCTTCCGTATTTTGCTGCATTTTTAATTGTGATGGATTGTATGTGGTAAAGTAGTAAACTGTCACTTCCTGAGGTAGTGAATATGATGTTCGACAGTTTTCATCAGGGTTTTTATGTTGTCAGTCCTACTATCTCGCTGAGAAATCACTCTGATTCATCGTTGTACATCCACCTAAGGAAGGTGGTTCTCAGAAAACGTTGTATATAATCTTCAAGTCTAGAGTCTCGTTAAATAGTGCCACATAATCGAAAACTGGTACATTTTAGACTTTGTAGTAGAAGCCACTGATACTGAGTTCGTTTTGGGACAGTCTGCGTTGTTGGCAGATGTGTGATGTCATCAGAGACAGCAGTGATGTCATCATGCAATGTTGTCATTGCCAGCTCCAATACACAAGCAAGTTTCTCTGTGTCCAACATGGCGTGACATCCAGAAAATCCAAGATGACTGATATAGTCATTTTGTCCTTCGTATAAAATCCAAGATTGTGTCCTTTCGGACAAAGTCAATTACATTAGATTCTCAGATTGTGGTCCAAGATGGCAGTCCAGACTTCTGCATCCACATGATTATTCTACAATTCACAATTAGTGCTGGGCAGTGGGTTCTACGAACCATCCTTAAGCTATTTTCTAACGTTCCAATCTCGAATAGAGCGCGGTGTAAATGAACACATAAACCTTTTCGTGAGAGGATTAGTATCTTTTATTTTATTCTAATGTCATTTCTTCCTCTGTAGGTAGATGCCAATAAAATATTTTCACACTCTGAGGAGAAAGTTGGTGATTGAAATTTCATGAGCATTTTCTTTGTACTTTTTCGATGTCTTCCGTCAATCGTTTCTAATGCAGATCCCATCCCGCACTGGTATACTCCAGAAGAGGACTGACAAGTGTAGTTTAAGCAGCCACTTTAGTAGAACTGTTACGTGTTCTGAGTGTTCTGCCAATAAATAACAGTGTTTGTTCGCTTTTTCCACTACATTTTCTATGTGATCGCTGTAATTTAAGTCATTTGTAACTATTAACTATAAATATTTCGTTCACATTACAGCGTTTAGATTTCTGTGATTCATCGTGTAAGTGAAACTCAACGGCTCCTTTAAGTGGTCATGCGGATGACTTTACAGTTAAGTTAATTACAGTCAATTGTCACTTTTGTACCCAATATATATCTTGTCTCAATCATTCTGTAATTAGTTGTGATCATCTGCTGACGTTAAATGTCAGTAAATGCAAACAATATAAGAGAGAGGTACTCAGGTGTCTCCCAAATGGTTTATGTGGTTCAGTAACAACAGGAGTGTATAACATATCTTGGGGAACGCCAGATATTAGTTCTGTTTTACTCGACGACTCTCCGTCGGCTATTACGAACTGTGACCTTTCTGACAGGAATTCGCGAATGCAGCCACACAAGTGAGGCGACATTGCATAGGAACGCAATTTAAAAGTTGCTTGTGAGGAACGGTGTCATAAGCCTTCAACAAATCCAAAAATATGCAATCAGTCTGACACTTCTGTCGATAGCACTCATTAGTTCGCGTTTCACTAGCTCGACATTTTTTTGAGTCCATGTTGGCTATTTGTCAATAAACGTTTGCTCCGACGTGATTCATTAAGTTTGACCATAGTATGCATTCCAAAATTCTGCTGTAAATTGACGTCAGTGATATGGGTCTATAATTCAACAGATTAATACAGTTTCCTCTCTTTGTATTGGAGTGACTTGTGCAATTTCCTAGTCTTTGGGTAAAGATCTTTTATGAGTGAGCAGTTGTACATGATTGCTAAATATCGAGCTATTGTATTAACATACTCTAACAGGAACATGATTGGTATACAATCTGGACAGGAAGCCATCATTTTCGTAAGTGTTTTAAGCTGCTGCACTACACATAGGATATCAACCTTTAATTTACTCATGTTGGCAGTTACTCGTGATTCCAATTCTGGATTATATACATCATCTTCTTTTGTGAGTGGATTTCAGAAAACTGTGTTTAGTAAAACAGCTTTGGTGGCACTGTCATCAATAACGTAGCCAAATTGTGATTGTGTCCTGCCACTGGCGTTTTTTACATACGAGCAGAATTTCTTTGGGTTTTATGCCAGATTTTGAGAGAGTTTCCTTGTGCAAACTTTTAAAAGCACTTCACACTGCAGTTCATTCCAAAATTTCGAGTTCTGTGAAACCAGGAATATCTTGGGATTTTTGCCTTCTTTCAAATTTAGCAAGGTTTTTTCACTGCTTATACAATAGTGTTCTGACCTGTTTTGTGTACTGTGGGTGATATGCACCATCTCTTATAAATTTATTGGCCATACCTGTCTCAACCGCCATCGATACCATTTCTTTGAATTGAAACCACATCTGTTGTACGCCTATATAGTCAGATTAGAAGGATTGGAGACTGTCTCTTAGAAAGGAGTCAACCAAACTGATATTTTTTTTAATATATGTACTCTACGTTTTATTATTTATTAATAAGATCAAATACGTTATCGAAAGTATTTATTAGTTTTTCCAAATAATATTCTGAGGAGTCATTCCGTTCCTTTTCGGACAATATTTCATGACTAGCAACGACTTTAAACATGTATTATCGCCACCACATCGAGGACACAGTGAAGTCACTACCTACTTTAGTTGTATGAGTGGGATACCTATCTGAAAGGACCCTACATTTTCAGCTACTGTGTTATCTAGTTCGGAAGGGGTGGAGGCCAATCGGTGAAAGGGAGTAATTACTAAAGAATTTCGGTTATCAAGTATAACTTGTACCCCTACTTCAATTTCGCTACAAGGTAACCTACTTCTGACAGCAATAAACAATCATTTCTGAACATGATTCGCTCCTTTCGAAAAATTTCAACTGAACTTTTTTTATGCTTTACCCATATTTCCGTACCTATAACGATTTAACTTTCAGTGCATCCTGTTAGCGACTGGGGCACTCTTCCTTTCTAACACAGTTACAAGCGTTAACCACTGCAATTTTGATTGTTCCTCTGACCAGCCTATCCCAGTCTTCGTCCTGCACCCTTTGAAATTGAGGCTTTTTCTGCAACTTCACGAGACCCTCAAACGTAAAACGCATCCTGTGTTCTGTTTCGCCCAAACCCAGTTCTGTTAAAAAAGTGTTAAACGTACATTCTCCCATGGCATATTCGCCACGGTGAGAGAAAAGCAAACCAGACGATTTGCAGATATCCAAATTTGCTGAAAATACCTCATGTTAGAATGTTAGTCATCACCAAGTTATGTGCAGCGTTCTGAGATTGAAAGCTGTCAGCAGTACTAGACGCAATACTCAGCTGCCACCGGCCAGATGAATGCTAGGGCAGTTGGTGGTAGCCTAAATGAGATAGCAAAGGCACGTGTCGTTGCAGGCGAGACGCGCCATGTGACAACATGACGTGCATGCTCTGACGACTACAGAAGGGGTACGCACTGAGCAACCCGTGGGACGCTCCATCCGTCCTTATGGGAGGGATACATTGATGTAATTGAGAGATGTGCTGAACTTCTTTTCACAAATAATTGCTGAACGCGTTAGAGCCTACAGCCGCGATAGAACGCTGAAGGACCTACTGCCACACGCATACGCCTCATGTTGGTACCTCGAAGACGAGAAGAAATCGGGGTTCAAACAAAAGAATATTGCCACTTCACTCGTCGCTAAAGTATCGTTACTTGATAGTTCGTCACTCCAAAAGGCACTTATAATGATCTGATTGTTCGTTAAGGTTTTCGTAGTGGAAGTTAATGGAAATCGACAAAATCATTTAGGAACGAATGCCACCTGATATCTCTCACCCAATGACGTTACCTTTATCAAGAACCTATTTCATGTGATGTAGTGAATATTAAGAATAAACAGACGGTGTGATAATGTGATCCACCCTTCCATCTATTAGCAGGTGAAACATTAATGCAAGTATTTTAGAAAATTGCCGTAAGCTTCGTGAAATTCCCCCCCCCCCCGCCCCCCCCCCCCCCCTTGATACTTGGCCCTTGCGCACTTGGGAACTGTGTGGATGATGTTGTCCTGAAGGTGAGATGGTATATCCCCAGACTCACAGAACAACGTGAATGGTCCTTTTGTTTCCGCTTTCCCCGATGGTTTTACAAATTCTGGTGAAATATTACCTACCTCTCCAGCATCGTTAGAACTTGAATATTGCAAAGCGCTTTTAAATTCTGACTACAATACTGTATCCCCTATTTGTTCTATATCGCCTCCTGTCTCTTCTTCTATCACATCATCAGGCAAGTCTTCCACTTCTTAGAGGCACTGAACTTACTCTTTCCACCTATCTGCTCTCACCTCTGCATTTAACAGAGGAATTTCAATTGCGCTCTAAATGTTACCACAGTTACCTTTAATTTTAAGGGAGGTTGTTTTCACTTTGCTGTATGGTGAGTCTGTTCTTCCGACAACCGTTCAGTTTGCGATTTCCACACATTTTTCATGGATCAGTTTCGTCCTAGACTCCCAGTAATTCTTATTTATCTCATTCCTAAACGCCATTATTGTATTTTATTGTTTTATAGACAAGATTGGCATATGTTCCTGGTGTGAAAATTTTGTACTGAAATATTCATTGAAACTAAACTCGCTTTGTGTGTTTTTTGTCGTGCGTGGTAATAAGTTGGAAAGATCTGAGGCAGATTTCGTTCTGTGTGCTCTTAGGTCCGTTGATAGTCGTCGTCTTCATTTGCCGGTGCGTTCACCGATCTCCACAGAGTCTCTCCAACTCCACGTCGACGTAGTGTGGCTGAATCTTTCTGTAGTAGTTAGAATGACTAGAAAGAGTAATATTTAGGCTGGAGTCTCACCTGAATATTTTATTTGTTCATTTCAGATAACTACCATTCTTACTATAAAGTTTTAATTCGTAATATTCACAACTGTAAATTCCCTTCGTCCTTATCAAACTCGAAGTCATTAACACCGTATTCAATGAAAGAAATAATGAAAATCAGACGTAATTCAGTGATAATATTCGCTTTTCTTATGCAAGGATTAACCCCTTTGGTTCTTACACGCAGCACAACAACTGGCTCTTTTTTTCCATAGTAACATATTATATTACAATGGGCTCCCCAGTACTACAGCAGAGAGAGTTTTAAATCGATGTTGAACTCCTGCATCATACAGATCAAATCTCACATTTCAGTTACTGAATGCGATATTCTTTAATGCGCTCACAACACATCACTGGTAATAAGTTAGTACGTTTACATTAAAATATCGAATTAAACGTTGTTTGTGTATGTCACGACTATAATTATGTATTGACCTACATCAGTATTCACTTGTAGTCATGTAGGTGTAAATGTTTTGTGATGGACACTATGTTTCATTACAGTTCCTAACACCGGAAATAATATCCTGAATTACAAACTGCCTCTTCATACGAACATGGATAAAAGGGAAAACGAGGAAAGCTTTCAGCATTGAGAATTGCAGTGCGTGTGTCATTACATGTTGATTGAACTAATTATGTTTGCTTAATAAAGTTCGATAAACCTTCCAGTGTCATAGTCTCAGCCAAGTCAGTCAGACAAATGTCGGATATCTCATCTATTGAGCATTTTGCTGAATATGCAGTTGTCTTCAGTTGTCATTTCGGTGGGTTGGTTGGTTGATTAGGCGAGGGGACCCTACAGTGAGGTTGTCAACCCCACAGGATTAGGGAAGGATATGGAAGAAAATGGGTCATCCCCTTTCAAAGGAACCATCCCGGCATTTGCCTGAAGTGATTTAGGGAAAATACTGAAAACCTAAATCAGGATGGCCGGGTTTGGAGCATCTCAAATATGAGTCCAGTGTGCTAAGCACCGCGCAAGGTCTGTCCATTGTCGTAACGGTGACTGATGATGACGAAGCTCGAAAGATAGTCGGCTAAAATCCGGATTGTAGGAAGATGGGATCCGTATTTGCATTGGACATGGACTGTAGCCTTTCCACGAGGTGGTACAGGGAACAGTTCGACTGTGGGACATAGGTGAATCGTAGTAATAGTGTACTAGAATTTTAACAGGGGATTTCTGAATGTGTGCATAACTTATTTGCAGTTTATTCTAACTCGACGAATCTGTGCTCTTTACAGATTCGGATTCGTGTTTGCCCGAGAATTTTTAGGAATTGTTAACACAACTAATATGTAGCCACTGGTCTGCAAAACTTAGCGAAAATTTCAGATCACGATGTTCTTTTGTTTGTAATAGTAACAAGAAATGTCATTAGTAACTGTTTTATAACTGTAGAACACCAGTTGTGGAAATGTAATGATCTCTTCCGACATGACAAATCTTTACCAGTAGTGAAAATATACTTAATCACAGTTCACGACATTGATTAAGCGTTCATGACAGATCACATCGTATCATTTAGTAACACAACGTATCACAAAATTACAAACTGAAATGTCTAGTTCAAGACCTGTTTCAATACAAAGTTCTTGTTAATCACTGCATGAAATTCGTACACATCATAATGTACCTTTGAGAATCATTGCAAGGGAGATCACATTACTAAATTTTTCTATGATAACACATGTTTTTAGAATACGGGGAGTCCCACAATCATTTCTATATGTGCATGTCCTTACATTCTTTATTACAGGTAAGCTTAAGTATGCATAATTACAATTGATACTTGCGTATCGCTCCCAACACTTCCAATTTTCAAGTCTTGTATGCTCGTTCACAGTTTGTAAGCGTTCGACTTTCAAAAACTACGCGCTAAAAGTACGTAATCCAGCCACTAACTGAATCCGAAATTGGCAGGTTTTCTAATCCACAGTACGATGCATCTGTCATTAATCCAAAATCGACTATCACATCTATGATGTAATATCGGTGAATTAAAGAGTAATCTTTTAGCTTTAAATGGTATCTGGCACTCAAGAGCCCATTGCTATGAAACGTTATCCCTTACTAAATTTAGTAATTCCTCTGAATTAAAGACTTGATTTTGTATAAAGCAACAGTAAAATCGGGCTAATCCTAAAAAATGCCTTGAACTACGTTTTATTGCGAGGTGTTGGTGCATTCCCTACTGCACAAATTTTTTCTCCTAGTTTAAATGTTGAAGGAGGCTGATATCTGTCAGTGGTGCAGTGGAACAGGTGTCGCATTTCATGTATAATTTGCCAACTGTGAAACCAAATCACGCTACTTATGTACCAACACAGAGCCTTCTGCTGCACGAAGACAGTGTCTAGGGCTGAAATGAATTTATCTGAGCTAATACTAAAACGAAATGGCAATTCTGTAATTTTGGTAACTGCGTCCACAGTAAAGGATTGCTGTATACTTTCATGATTCGCAGTCACGTGCTATTTGCCAAAACGATGATCTGGTGGTGATGATGTTGTGAAAGTCTTGACAAAGCTTTTGAATTAAATCTTATATATTTGTAGGTTATGTCCGCATTGGAAGAACTATTTTGCTCATTGCTCTGTCGTCCGGAACTAAACGAATGCTCCCAAATGATTTGTGTACCACGAGTGATGAACTGCAATATGGAGTGCCAGATGATTCTATAAAGCCTGAGCTTTGCATTCTCTGTATTTTGTGATCGGTGGCTGACCTTAGCGCCAGTGGAACGGTATTACCTTTAACAGTACGCTTTACGCAGCTTCACATTTAGACCACATAGATATCCTTTCATAGGTGTAGAAAAATTTCCGCTACCAGTCACCATAAAAGGTTATTTATTTGTCACACGACTGGTTTCGGGATTTTGCCCATCCTCAGGTTTTTATACATTCAAGTACATGTTTGTATTGCTGGAGACCACAGTAGAATAGAAAAAAATTATTTGCAGGTGCCTAAACAGATACAAGTGGGACAATTGTTAGTTGTAAGGCAGCATTTATAGAAAATATATCTGCACTTACATAAAGATGAACCATCATTCTTATAGTTACGCTGTGGTGACAGTTTTTCCACTTAGTTGCACAATTATCATCATTTTCACAACCATATTTCAGTTTTTTTAAAATTTAGCTACATATTTCACTATTACGACGTGAACTCGTGAAATACACTGTGTTTACATACAAACACATGGGCTATAGTCAAAGTACTTAGGCGTAGCACGTGTAAAGATGTTGCTCATACAGAAATATGTTGGTTATCGTCAATGAACTTAGCCCTAGGAAGTGTAAGGATGTTGCACATATAGAAACTTAAAAAGCTATTATAGAGTGTGAAGTTTTTTGATACACATTTTGAAATTTTTTGATCCACATTTTTGTCCGAGAACTTAGATCTAGGAAGCACAGTGATGTTATATCACACTGTGATCTCCAGCAATATAAACATGTACATGAAGTATGAACACCTGAGGATGGGCGTAAGACCGTAACCGGTCGTGTGACAGATAAATAATCTTTTATTGTTAGTGGTAGCGGAACTTTCCTACGCCCTATAAAGGAATAGTAACGGAGTTCTACAGCATTCGCTATTGATAAAATTCATATACTTTCATTATGCGTGGCTAATTATCGAATACCGTAGCATATTCTTGTAGCAATTGTCGTAATTCTTTTTCTCTTGCATTAAGGCATTAGGTCATTAGATTCATTTCCCTTTTGGTTAAATTGTTCTGATATTTCTAAGCTGTAAAACAGATCAGTGGGTTGGTGGTGCTACTGTCACTATAAAGAGTATTATATTAAATCCAATTCTTCGACAATAGCGTCCATGTGATTCTTTGATCGACATTGGTTGTTAGACGAACTCCACCTTTAGTTAGCATGAGTTTACTGGAGGTGAAGTCTATTATTGGAATCAGCTTTCTCACTAGTTCATGCCCCAAAAGAGTGTTGGGTACTATTAAGCACGGGCAATCAATAGCTTCATTACCGAGGTCAATTTTAATTCTGTTTGTAGTTTGATTGAACAGTGGCGTCTTACGATAGCACCAAGTATCTTGCATGTCGCCACGGGCAATGTCAACAAATTAGCACGTTCCTGTAATGGCTTCATAAGAGCTGTAAACACAGCATTCACACTTGCTCCATGGTCTAAGATTGCCAAAATATTCAATCCCATAATAATAACAGTCAAAGCCGACTGTGTATGTTTTTCGGTTCAAAATTACACAGTTGGTCACCAAGCTATTGTTTGTCCCCAATGCCAGCTGCATGGTTATACCACGTCATCCTAATATTACTGTCACAACCCCTTCCTCTTATTCTATTATTTCAGGGCTAAAGTTGGTCGCGTTTAGTTTTCGTGACGTTGATTGGATGGTACAGGTTGTTAATCAGTAATGCCAATAATAATAAGTCGACTGATTTCCTAGT
Organism: Schistocerca cancellata; assembly: GCF_023864275.1. Taxonomy (NCBI): domain Eukaryota; kingdom Metazoa; phylum Arthropoda; class Insecta; order Orthoptera; family Acrididae; genus Schistocerca; species Schistocerca cancellata. The sequence continues at coordinate 683,446,251 of NC_064630.1, read as the reverse complement.
CATTACTTACCTTAAGATTCTGTTCCTGTATTTATTGCCAAAATTATTCCCGTTTCCATCTCTTGAGCTATTCACATTACTGAACATAGTATTGTGGTAACCACATTGTTGATTCTCATCCGAACTCGGTTACTGCCGAAAATTATTTCTATCCCTATTTGATTAATTCTTTTTCTTAGAAACATATAGGCGATTGTCATTATAACCTCTGACATATACGTCTTCCAACAACTTATTTATTGCCGTGAGTACGCAGAAATGTTCGTCCTAATAGACCTCAGTGGTACGCTGTAATTCATTTACAGTGTCACATAGTAGCTTAGCTTTTAATATGCTGACAAAGTCTTTGGCGGTTACTGGTTCCGATAAGTATATCGCCTTATTATGGCACCTGTTTACTGAGTCTAAACTTGACATGTATGGTTCTGGTCTGTAAATCTACTTACCCATTATCTTTTTTATCGCAGAAGACCAACACTTTCTAATAAATGTATTCGCAAATTCGGCATATGTATCACAAGTTTCTGCAGCTTCAACTGGCCGAAGGGCTTTGGCACCAAAGATATATCCATCCATGTAACTTTGACTTTCGGTCCAGAGTCTGCATAAAACACCTTATATGACCCCATGAAAACGATTAGGTGTACGGTTTTCTTCTCACGATTAAAAGACAGGTATTGTCTATGCTTAATTAACTTCTCTTCAATATGTAATACTACATATCACACACACTATCCGCCATTACATTTCGATATGGTGAAGTTGGTGTCATTACATGCTCGTATTGTTTAAAAGATTGCTGTGTATGGCCGGGACTAGCTCTCTTCATCATGTGTCCATTATCAGCAGTGACTGAGTAAGTATCCTGCTAGGTATGTGTGTCGTATTGATCTGTTTATCGACATCTCCCATCTGCTTTGCTGTAGTTACACCACACTCAGAAAATTGTTCGCTTCAATTTTCTTGAAAACCTTGGTTATCAAAATCATTATCTGACATTACTTCACTTAGAGCTGACTTAATATTTTGTTCAAGTAATGACTTGTGTATGTTCTCTTCCATCCAGTGGTGGAAAACCTCCGTAAACTGTTCGGCTCCTTCTGTGACATGATTACTGATAAAATTACATTGGGCAACGGTGTTAGTTAATTCATCTTGTCGTATCATTAGAATTTCGAACTCCAATATTAAAGTATCAGATGCATCTGACATATTTTCCTGCTGACTGCGTAACAGACCGAAATCGTCAGATTAAGTTTTCTGTGTACTTGAAATCTATAGAATGACAATGTTATGTACCGTCTGCGATTCTATGCCCTGACTTTGTAGTCCTGTCTTAGTGGTCTGTAATTCTGCCTGTAATTCCGCTTGACTATTCAGACTTTCGGTTTTCATTGCGGCTGACATCTGCTCAATACGCGCCAACATTAATGTTAACGGATCTGCGACCTCCTGTGCGTTCACCGCCAGCTAAACATTTTCTTCCGTCTCTCGCGCCATTCTAGCCTACTGTTTTGATTTAACCATACACATACGTTGAACAACAAAGAAAATAAAAATCGGCTATAATGCAATTGATAATGTTCTGTTTTCTTATGCAAGTAGTAACATCCATGGTTCCTACACATAACAGAGAATCTGATGCAGTTATTTCCTTAATGACGTGCGATATTACACCATTTCGCCTTACATTCCCTGCACTTTTATTTTCGAACTCCAGTTAAAATGTAATATATACTAATTTTAATACTAAGTGTATTCCTGAATTTTGTTTGACATTTTTTACTTTCGTCTCTCATCGATCATCTATGTCTTCCTCGTAGTTACCTTCATTGTACGTATGTTTTCCTTTCAAGCTTTCGTGATTGGGCTTTTTACATACGTCCATATCTCTTCGACTGAACGGTCTAGTGAGGTTTTCCTTACGGCAGTGTCTACAGCTTGGAGAACATCAAACGTATCTCTTCAGTTCTTAGTACTTCCGTATCCTGCTTCTTTGGGAATTAATTTTTTCTGACTAGTCTCTTAAACTTCATCCTACTCTGTATCACTGATACATTCTGACCTGAGTCTATTTCTGCTAGAGGGTACACCTTATAATCCAGTATAAGACTTTGGACTGTGTGCCTGACCACGATACATTCTTTCCCGATTAGTATCTCAAACTTCATTCTACTCTATATCACTTGTAAATTGTGACACGAGTCTATATCTGCTCCAGGATATTACTTACAATCCAGTATCTGATTTCGAAATATCTGCGTGACCTTGATGTATTGTAACTCAAATATCCCAGTGTCTCCCGGGCGCTTCCAAGAATACCTCCTCCTCTTGTGGTTTTTTAATGGAGTATTCGCTGTTACTAGGTGAAACTGATTGCAGAACTCAATGTCTTTCTCCGTTGTCATTCCTACATTAATTCCAAAAATCCTTTCCTTCTACTTCTTATCCTACAACCATATTCCAGGTCCTCACGACTATTTGAACGTCTTCTCCCTTCATGTACGGAATTACTCTTTCAATAACTTAATATACTTCTATATCTTTTATACTCCGCTTACGACGTCGGGATGTATACTTGAACTATCGTTCCTGGTGTTGGTTTCCTTTCGATTCTGACGAGAAGAATCATATCACTGTATTGTTCAGAATAACTCTCTTCTTTGCCTCAGCTTCCAGTTTACAAGGAATCCTACTCCTATTAAATGTTTTATACTCCTGTTGATATTACACAGAAAGATAGATCCTTTATCATTTAGCTACAAAATAGCCGGTCAGCAACTGGAAGCAGTAAATACCATAAACTATCTGGGAGTACGCATTAGGAGTGATTTAAAATGGAATGATCATATAATGTTGATCGTCGGTAAAGCAGATGCCAGACTGAGATTCATTGGAAGAATCCTAAGGATATGCAATCCGAAAACAAAGGAAGTAGGTTACAGTACGCTTGTTCGCCCACTGCTTGAATACTGCTCGGCAGTGTGGGATCCATACCAGGTAGGGTTGATAGAGAAGATCCAACGGAGAGCAGCGCGCTTCGTTACAGGATCATTTAGTAATCGCGAAAGCGTTACGGAGATGATAGATATACTCCAGTGGAAGACTCTGCAGGAGAGACGCTCAGTAGCTCGGTACGGGCTTTTGTCAAAGTTTCGAGAACATACCTTCACCGAAGATTCAAGCAGTATATTGCTCCCTCCTACGCATATCTCGCGAAGAGACCATGAGGATAAAATCAGAGAGATTAGAGCCCACACAGAGGCATACCGACAATCCGTCTTTCCACGAACAATACGAGACTGGAATAGAAGGGAGAACCGATAGAGGTACTCAAGGTACCCTCCGCCACACACCGTCAGGAGGCTTGCGGAGTATGGATGTAGATGTAGATGTAGATGTAGATATTACCCTGCACTCATCTGACAGATATCCTTGATCTTTCCTCCATTTCACTTCACTGACTCCCAAAGTCAGGCTTAGCATTTCCTTTTTCAGATTATCTGGCTTCTGTACCACGTTCAAATTTCTGACATTCTACGCCCTGAAATGTAGAACTTTATTTTTTATTTGGTTATTCAGTCTTTTTCTCGCAGTCATCTCCGTCTTGGCAGTGAACTCCAGAAGATCCGAATACGGGACTAATCCGGAATATTTTGCCAACGGACAAATCATCAAAATACTTTTCAATTACATGCCACGTGCCCTGTAAATACCCATGATGTGTCGTTAATGCAGTGATTTTACGAATGTTTCCTGGCTACGCTGTCGTGTGTCAGACGAATGGATTGAACTGAGATATGAAATGTTTAGAAAAATGGCAATAAATTACAGTGCGCAAATCACCAATGACTAAGCCTGCTAAACTGCTATTGTAAACGGTACCCTCAATGTATAAAGAATAGATTAATTCCAAGAGCGGGGATGCATCTATGTTAGAGGTGCAACATGATTTTAGAACAGGTAGGCCATATTCTGATTATCTTTTAACATTGGCATAAGTAACTAAGAGAGGAAGAGACTTTAGATGGCGAACTTCCTATACTTTTACCGGCTATGAACAAACTTTGACTACCTATATTCGAAAATGCTATGGGAATCTCTTAAGGAAATGGAAGTTCAGCACGTCCTACAATGGCAGCTCAGTAACTGTACAAAAATAATAAAATAAGTCTTTGTACTGTAAAGAATGGGACAGGATCTGCAGACATTAATGAAGGAGACAGAGAAGGCTGTCCACTGAACCAAGTCGTTTCAATGTTTCAACTCACGATAGAATCCGTAAAAGGATGGTTTTATTAAATGAAATAAAATGCGAAGTTACCAAGTGATAAGTGTAATTTTATGGTGATACCTGTTCCCGATGATCAGATTATAACAGGAGAATCTGAAGACAATATTCACAATTTATTAGATAAAATGGCTCAAATTGCTATTAAATAGAGGATGACAGTGCCAACAGATTAATTAAAAGTTGCATTTCAAGGACTGGATGCTCAAAGAGCTGAACAAGTAAGAGCAAATATTTACGGTGGAAACTGAAATTTTACAAGTGAGATGACGTAGAGCCAGGTTCAGGCATTTCTGTGGAACATAAAGAGCGAAATGAATCAGTACTTACACGTTACAAAGCAACAGAGTGCCTTTACTGCTTTACCGTATGGACTGTTGGTCGTCACATCTGATCGATTACGACGAATCGAATCATCAGAGAAGATGATCCTCCGTCTTTAAACGCGATGTGCTTCGTTGGACCGTGAACAAAAAATCGATATTAAACAAGAACAAATTGTTGCGTCTAATAGATTAATATTATTGAATAATTTTGACTAAACTGTAATGACCATGTCCAGAATACTCAATGTCTAATGATAGGATAACTAAAGTTGCACTACAATATACCCTTACCGGCGAGAGGGAGACTGCACTACAATATGGAAAGTAAAGTTCTGTCTTCTAACTTGGCAGAAAATCCTAAGAAATTTTGGTCTTATGTGAAAGCGGTAGGTGGATGAAAACAAAATGTCCAGACACTCTGTGACCAAAATGGTACTGAAACACAGGATGACAGACTAAAGGCCGAAATACTAATTGTCTTTTTCCAAAGCTGTTTCACAGAGGAGGACTGCACTGTAGTTCCTTCTCTAGATGGTCGCACAGATGACAAAGTGGTAGATATCGAAATAGATGACATAGGAATAGAGAAACAATTACAATCGCTCAAAAGAGGAAAGGCCGCAGGACCCGATGGAATACCTGGTCGGTTTTACACAAAGTACGTGAAGGAGGTTGGCCCCCTTCTTGCAGCGATGCACCGTAGGTCTCTAGAAGAGCGAAGCGTTCCAAAGGATTTGAAAAGTGTACAGTCATCCCCGTTTTCAAGAAGGTTCGTCGAACAGATGTGCAGAACTATAGACCTATATCTCTAACGTCGATCAGTTGTAGAATTTTGAACACGTATTATGTTCGAGTATAATGACTTTTCTAGAGACTAGAAATCTACTCTGAATGAATCAGCATTGGTTTCGAAAAAGACGATCGTGTGAAACCCAGCTCGCGCGATTCGTCCACGAGACTCAGAGGGCCATAGACACGGGTTCCCAGGTAGATACCGTGTATCTTGACTTCAGCAAGGCGTTCGATACAGTCCCCCACAGTCGTTTAATGAACAAAGTAAGAGCATATGGACTATCAGACCAATTGTGTCATTGGATTGAAGAGTTACTAGATAATAGAACGCAGCATGCCATTCTCAATGGAGAGAAGTCTTCCGAAGTAAGAGTGATTTCAGGTATGCCGCAGAGGAGTGTCCTAGGACCGTTACTATTCACAATATACATTAATGACCTTGTGGATGACATCGGAAGTTCACTGAGGTTTTTTGCGGATGACGCTGTGGTATATCGAGAGGTTGTAACAATGGAAAATTGTACTGAAATGTAGGAGGATCTGCAGCGAATTAACGCATGGTGCAGGGAATGGCAATTGAATCTCAATGTAGACAAGTATTATGCGCTGCGAATACATAGAAAGAAAGATCCCTTATCATTTAGCTACAATATAGCAGGTCAGCAACTGGAAGCAGTTAATTCCATAAATTATCTGGGAGTACGCATTAGGATTGATTTAAAATGGAATGATCATATAAAGTTGATCGTAGTGAAGCAGATGCCAGACTGAAATTCATTGGAAGAATCATAAGGAAATGCAATCCGAAAACACAGAAAATAGTTTACAGTACGCTTGTTCGCCCACTGCTTGAACACTGCTCAGCAGTGTGGGATCCGTACCAGATAGGGTTGACAGAAGAGATAGAGAAGATCCAACGGAAAGCAGCACGCTTTATTACAGGATCATTTACAAATCGCGAAAGCTTTACGGAGATGATACATAAACTCCAGTGGAAGACTCTGCAGGAGAGACGATCAGTAACTCGGTATGTTTCACCGATGAGTCAAGAAGTATATAGCTCCCTCCTACGTATATCTCGCGAAAAGACCATGAGGATAAAATCAATGAGATTGGAGCCCACACAAAGGAATACGGACAATCTTTCTTTCCACGAACAATACTAGACTGGAATAGAAGGTAGAACCGATAGAGGTACTCAAGGTACCCTCCGCCACACACCGTCCGGTGGCTTGAGGAGTATGGATGTAGATGTAGATGTGGATGTAGAATATAACCCATTCGGCAAGAGGAACGTAAGACGTCTTTTAAAGAAATGGCCTCAACAACTTTGGTCTGAAAAAAGTCTAACCCTTGACGACGGTGATGATTACGATGACCTTTTTGATCCATTCATGTTTTATGAAGTCGTTTAGGGCCACTTCTGCACATCGTGCGAAACGTCTGCTTCATTTTACTCTTTCCTTAATTGTGATGGCTTCCATGTAGTTGGCTGTACCTTCCTTAGGTAGTAAGTACCCGTTGGTGTTTGACAGTTTTAATCGACGTCGTGTATTGTGATTCCTACTTTGTCGCCGACGATGCACTTTGATCGATCTGTGAAAGTCTTCGTTCAGTTGAGGAAGATGATATGGGAAAAACATAGAACTTACTCTTGAAGTTTGAGAACAGTTAAATTGCACCATAATACCTAACATGAATCCATTTTAAACTTGGTATCAGAAAGTAGCAGACCTGTGTTCGTTTCAGGATACCCTGAATCACTGGCAGATTTGCAATGATGTCATCAATGACGTAACCATGCAGTGTTGACAGAATGCTTACGTTGTCGCCTCCACCGCTCTCAAATCACAGACAAATTGTCATATGTATAAAATGGCAGGAAATGAAAAAAATGTAAAATGATTGATCTAGCCTAGGTGTCATTAGTATAAACCCAGGACCACAATCTTATACAAGATGGAAGATGTAGCTTTCTTGACGTACTATAAATACAGAGATAGTTGACTTTGGGACTGTTTATTTGGTTGGAAGATGCCTGAGTTGTCCCATGTAAGAATCCAAGACGTCGAACATGGGGTAACTGAATCAGTTGATGTGGTCACCCAACCACTTGCTCTAAGCTCAGAATTCTAATCTAGATTTAAAATGGCGGGAAACTAAAAAGGCAGCGGTTTTTCTCAGCCTGCATGTTTGAATAATCCTGCCCCAGTTTCAGACATCGCAGTTCCCTGACACATGTTTAAACAACTTCTAACTTAAGTTTGAGGACAAGTACTATTTGCCCTAATTTTTAAAAGTGTGTGCTTTTTAAAGGTATATTCTCGGATATTATAGATTCGAATGCGTCTTCATTTAACATTTTGTACAAAATTCCGGGTCATGCTTTTGCAGTGTCCATGCCGCCAATCTGCTCGGATGGCAAATGTCTGCTCGCCACAGCGGATAATAGCCACCTGAATCTACTGCGAGGCCCACCACTCAAGTATGGAAGGTGAAATGCAGAACTCACGACAGGAGTGAGAAGATTCACTCTAAGTAGAAAACTTTGGGAAATCAAAAAATGCAAGATAGTACTATTTGTGTTTGCCACCAGATTTACACGTTAAGACAAAAAAAATCGCCCCACGAAGGATTTATCCAAATTGGGTGGATACTGGTGGATGTGATGTGTTTCATGTACAGACAAACAAATTATTAAAGTTTCAGAGAGACTGGAAGAATCATTCAACAGAAAGAACATCACAAACTGAGTACGTCAATAACGCGTTGGTCCACCTCAATCACTTTATGCAAGCAGTTATTCGTCTTGGAATTATCTTACAGAGTTGGTGGACGTCCTTCTGAGGGATATGGTTCGAAATTCTGTCCAATTGGTGCCTTCAATCATCAAAATCTCGAACAGGTTGGAGGACACTGCCCACACCGCTCCAGCGATTCTACTTTGAGAGAGATCTCGTGAACTTACTGGCCAAGGTACGGTTTGAAAAGGACGAAGTTAAGCAGTACAATCTCTCATCGTGCGCCGGTGGGCATTATCTTGCTAAAATATAATTACAGGATGGCTTGCCATGGAAGGTAATGAAATGGATCTCAGAACATTATCGACGTTCTACAGTGCTATAAGGACGCTGCGGATGAAAATAAAGAGTCCTGCTATGAAAAGGTATGGCACACCAGATCCTCACACCTGGCTGTAGGACCTCCTACAAGGCGACTGTCTTGTAGGTTCCCCATCAATGTCCTTGGCGAATCCAGAAACGCTTTCGCTGGCCATTGGTGTTCAGTTTAAACCGGGCCTCATGACTGTATGCAGGCGTTTCTGATTCAAATGAGTGTTTTAGACTTTAGGTTTGATTTCGCTGTAAGTCAGGCTGGTACTAATCGTCCTGGTAATCGTAAAGGTTGGTTAATTGCTGCGTTTGCTAGACGTGCAGGCATTGGTGACTACGGTGGCCTCAACTGTTTTCCTCGTAGGGATGTAATTATCGTATTTTCATTTTTGACGTTGTCGGTGGTAACAGTCCATATTAATTAGTTTCACATTTTGTTCCTGTGCAAGCATTGATAATAGGTACTCGTGGTCGCAGAAAGGTTGATGATGATGGAGACGAGATTTTCACTCTACACCGGAGTGTGCACTTATATGAAGCATACTGTCAAATTAAAACTGTGTGCCGGACCGAGACTCGATCCCAGGACCTTTGCCTTTCGCGAGCAAGTGCTCTAGCAACTGAGCTACCCAAGCAGGTAGATTACGAGGTTCTGGCAGAATCAAAGCTGTGAGGACGGGGAGCGAATCGTGCTTGGGTAGCTCAGTTGGTAGAGCACTTGCTCACGAAATCTGGAAACATCCCCAAGGCTGTGGCTGAGGCTAAGCCACGTATCCGCAATATCCTTTATTTCAGGAGTGTTGGATCTGCAAAGTTCGCAGGAGAGCTTCTGTAAGGTTTGGAAGGGTGGAGAAGAGGTACTGGCAGAAGTAAAGCAGAGTGAGTCGCGCTTGGGTAGCTGAGTTAGTAGAGCACTTGTCCGTGAAAGGTAAAGGTCCCAAGTTCGAGTCTCGGTCCGGCGCATAGTTTTAATCTGCCACAAACTTTCATATCAGCGCACACTCCGCTGCAGAGGAATACTCTCATTGTAGATACATCCCCCAGGCTGTTGCTGTGGCTGTGGCTAAGCAATGTCTCTGCAATATCCTTACATTCAGGATTTCTTATTCTGCGAGGTTTGCGGGAGAGCTTCTGTAAAGTTTGGAAAGTAGGAGGCATGGTACTGTCAGAAATAAAGCTGTGAGGACGGTTCGTGAGATGTGCTTGTGTAGCTCAGTTGTTGGAGAACTTACCTGTAAAGGGCAACGGTCCCGACACCGAGTCTCGGTCCGGCACACAGTTTTAATATGACAGGAACTTTCATATCATCGCAAACTCCGCTGCAGAATGAATATCATATTCTAAATGTAAATATATCCCCAAGGCTCTGGCTGTGACTAAGCCATGTCTTCGCAATATCCTTTCTTTAAGGAGTTCTAGTTCTGCAAGTTTCGTTGGAGAGGCTCTGTAAAATTTGGAAGGTAGGAGACGATGTACTGGGAGAAGCAAAGTTGTGAAGACAGGACATGAGTCCTGCTTGGGTAGCTCAGTTGGTAGAGCACTTGCCTCCGAAAGGCAAATTTCTTAGTCCGACACACAGTTTTAATCTGCCAGAAACTTTCATATCAGAACACACACCACTGCAGATTGACAATCTCATTCTTTTAACATCCCCTAGGCTGTGACTGTGGCTGTGACTAAGCCATGTATCGGCAATATTGTTTCTTTCAGGAGTGCTAGTTCTGCACGGTTTGCAGGAGAGTTTCTGTAAAGTTTCGATGGTAGGAGTCGATGTACTGGCAGAAGTAAATCTGTGAGGCCGGTTCGTGAGTCGTGCTTGAGTAGCTCAGTTGGTAGAGAACTTGCCCGCAAAAGGCAAAGGTCCCCAGATCGAGTCCCGGTCCGGCACACAGTTTCATATCAACGCACACTCCGCTGCAGAGTGACAGTCTCATTCTGGAAACATCACACAGGATGTGGCTAAGCGATGTCTCCACAATGTCCTCTCTTTCAGGAGCGATAGTTCTGCAACCTTTGCAAGGGAGGTTCTGTAGAGGTTGAAAGGTAGGAGCCGAGGTAATGGCAGAAGTATAGCTGTGATGAGGCTTCGTGAGTCGTGCTTGTGTAGCTCAGTTGGTAGAGCACTTGCCTGCCAAAGGCAAAGTTCTTGGTCCGGTACACAGTTTTAATCTGCCAGGAAGTTTCATATCAGCGCACACACCGATGAAGAGGGAGCATCTTATTCTTTTAACATTACCAGGGTGTGGCTGTTGCTATGGCTAAGCCATGTCTCCGCCATATCCTTTCTTGCAGCAGTGCTAGTTTTGAATGTTTCGCAGGAGAGCTTCTGTAATGTTTGGAAAGTAGGAGAAGAGGTACTGTCATCAGTAAATCTGTCAGGACGGGGCGTGATTCGCGCTTGGGAAGCTGAGTTGGTAGAGCACTTTCCCGCGAAAGGACAAGGTCTCGAGTTCGAGTCTCGGTCCGGCACACAGTTTTAATCTGCCTGGAGCTTTCATACCATCGCACACTCCGCTGCAGAGTTAAAATCTCATTCTGGAAACAACCCCCAGGATGTGGCTAAGCCATGTCTCCGCACTGTCCTTTCTTTCCGGAGTGCTAGTTCTGCAATGATCGCAAGATATCTTCTGTAAAGTTTAGAAGGTAGGAGACGAGGTACTGGCAGAAGTAAAGCTGTGAGGACAGTTCGTGAGTCATGCTTGGGTAGCTCACTTGGTAGAGCACTTGCCTGCGAAATCAAAGCCCTTGGTCTGGCACACAGTTTTACTCTGCCAGGAACTTTCATATCAGCGCACACTCCGCTGAAGAGGAAGAATCTCATTGTAGATACATACCCGAGGCAGTTGCTGTGGCTGTGGCAAAGCCTTGTCTCTGCAATATCCTTACATTCAGGATTTCTTGTTCTGCGAGGTTTGCGGGAGAGCTTCTGTAAAGTTTGGAAAGTAGGAGGCATGGTACTGTCAGAAATAAAGCTGTGAGGACGGTTCGTGAGATGTTCTTGTGTAGCTCAGTTGTTGGAGAACTTACCTGTAAAGGGCAACGGTCCCGACACCGAGTCTCGGTCCGGCACACAGTTTTAATCTGACAGGAAGTTTCATCTCATCGCACACTCCGCTGCAGAATGAAAATCTCATTCTAAATACGTCCCCAAGGCTCTGGCTGTGACTAAGCCATGTCTTCGCAATATCCGTTCTTTCAGGAGTTCTAGTTCTGCGAGGTTCGCTGGAGAGGTTCTGTAAAATTTGGATGGTAGGAAACGAAGTACTGGCAGAAGCAAAGTTGTGAAGACAGGACATGAGTCCTGCTTGGGTAGCTCAGTTGGTAGAGCACTTGCCTCCGAAAGGCAAATTTCTTAGTCCGATACACAGTTTTAATCTGCCAGAAACTTTCATATCAGCGCACACACCGCTGCAGATTGACAATCTCATTCTTTTAACATCCCCAAGGCTCTGGCAGTGGCTGTGACTAAGCCAAGTCTCGGCAATATTGTTTCATTCAGGAGTGCTAGTTCTGCACGGTTTGCAGGAGAGCTTCTGTAAAGTTTCGATGGTAGGAGTCAATGTACTGGAAGAAGTAAATCTGTGAGGCCGGTTCGTGAGTCGTGCTTGAGTAGCTCAGTTGGTAGAGAACTTGCCCGCAAAAGGCAAAGGTCCCCAGACCGAGACCCGGTCCGGCACATAGATTTCATTTGACACGAAGTTTCATATCAACGCACACTCCGCCGCAGAGTGAAAGTCTCATTCTGGAAACATCACACAGGATGTGCTAAGCGTGTCTCCTCAATGTCCTCTCTTTCAGGAGTGCTAGTTCTGCAACGTTTGCAGGGGAGTTTCCGTAGAGTTTGGAAGGTACAGAGGCGGGGTACGGGCAGAAGTATAGCTGTGATGACGGTTCGTGAGTCGTGCTTGTGCAGCTCAGTTAGTAGATCACTTGCCTGCCAAAGGCAAAGTTCTTGGTCCGGTACACAGTTTTAATCTGCCAGGAAGTTTCACATCAGCGCACACACCGGTGCAGAGGGATGAATCTTAATCTTTAAACATTACCAGGGTGTGGCTGTTGCTATGGCTACGCCATGTCTCCGCCATATCCTTTCTTGCAGCAGTGCTAGTTCTTAAAGTTTCGCAGGAGAGCTTCTGTAATGTTTGGAAAGTAGGAGACGAGGTACTGTCATCAGTAAAGCTGTGAGGACGGGGCGTGATTCGCGTTTGGGAAGCTGAGTTGGTAGAGCACTTTCCCGCGAAAGGAAAAGGTCTCGAGTTCGAGTCTCGGTGCGGCACACAGTTTTAATCTGCCTGGAGCTTTCATACCACCGCACACTCCGCTGCAGATTCAAAATCTCATTCTAAAAACATCACCAAGGCTTTGGCTGTGACTAGCCCATGTCTTCGCAATATCCTTCCTTTCAGCAGTGCTAGTTGTGCATGGTTCGCAGGACGGCTTCTGTAAAGTTTAGAATGTAGGAGACGGTGTACAAGCTGAAGTAAAGTTGTGAGGCCGGTTCGTGTGTCGTGCTTGGGTTCATCAGTTGGCAGAGAACTTGTCCGCAAAGGGCAAAGTTCCCGCGACCTGGTCTCTGTCCGGCACACAGTTCCAATCTGCCTGGAAGTTTCATATCATCGCGTACTCCGCTGCAGAGAGAGAATCTCATTCTTTCAACATCCCTCAGGCAGTGGCTGTGGCTGTGGCTAAGCCGTGTCTCCGCAATATCCTTTCTTTCAGGGATCTAGTTCTGCAAGCTTCGCGGTAGAGCTTCTGTAACGTTTGGAAGGTAGGATAAGAGGTACTGGCAGAAGTAAAGCTGTGAGGACGTGGCGTCAGTCGCGCTTGGGTAGCTCGGTTGGTAGAGCACTTGCCCGCGAATAGCTAAGTTCTAGGACCGGCACACAGTTTTATTCTGACCGGAAGATTCATATCAGCGCACACTCCGCTGCAGAGTTAAGATTTCAGTCTTGAAACACACCCTAGGCTGTGGCTGTTGGTAATCAATGCCTCCGCAATATTTTTTTCTCAAAAGTGCTAGTTCTGCAAGGTATGCAGGAGAGCTTGTGCAAAGTTTGGAGGGTAGGAGGCATGGTACTGGCGGAAGTAAAGCTGTGAGGTCGGTTGGTGAGACGTGCTTGTGTAGCTCAGTTGCTAAAGCACTTGCCCGCGAATGGCGAAGGTCCGGATTTCGAGTCTCCGTTCGGCACACAGTTTTAATCTGACAGGAAGTTTTATATCAGCGCACACTGAACTGCAGAGTAAAAATCTCATTCTGGAAAAATCCCCCAATCTGTGGCTGTGGCTGAGACGAAGCCATGTCTCCTCAGTATCCTTTCTTTAAGGAGTGCTAGTTCTGGAAGGTTCGCAGGAGAGCTTCTGTAAAGTTTGAAGGTAGGAGACGAGGTACTGGCAGAAGTAAAGCTGTGAGGACGGGGCGTCAGTCGCGCTTCTGTAGCTGTGTTGGTAGAGCACTTGCCCGCGAAAGGCAAAGGGCCCGAGTTCGTGTCTCGGTCCGGCACCCAGTTTTAATCTGACAGGAAGTTTCATATCAGCGCACACTCCGCTGCAGAGTGAAAGACTCATTGTGGAAACATCACCCAGGATGTGGCTAATCCATATCTTTTCAATGTCCTCTCTTTCAGGAGTGCTAGTCTGCAACATTTGCAGGAGAGATACTCTAAAGTTTGGAAGGTAGGAGGCGAGGTTTCTATCAGAAGTAATGCTATGATGACGGTGCGTGAGTGGTGGTTTTGTAGCTCAGTTGGTAGAGCACTTGCAGCCGAATGGCGAAGGTCCCGAGTTCGAGTCTCGGTCCGGCATACAGTTTTAATCTGACAGGAAGTTTCATATCAGCGCTCACTCCGTTGCAGAGTTAAAATTTCGGTCTGGAAACATCTCCCAGGCTGTGGCTGTGGGTAAGCCATGTCTCTGCAAATTTTTTTTTCAAGAGTTCTCGTTCTGCAAGTTTTGCAGGAGAGCTTCTGTAAGGTTTGGAAGGTAGGAGACGGAGTACTATCAGAAGAATTGCTGTGAGCAATGTGCGTGATTCGTGCTTGGGTAGCTCAGTTAATAGAGAACTTGCCCGTAAAAGGCAAAGGACCCGAGACCGAGTCTTGGTCCGGCACACAGTTTTAATCTGCCTGGAAGTTTCGTATCAGCGCACACTCCGCTGCAGAGTTAAAATCTCAGTCTGGAAACATCCCCCAGGCTGTTGCTGTGTCAAAACCAGTACATGCCCCATGGGTCCAGCCAAATTTTTTCGAAACAGTTTGTAAAGACATGCTGTTGTACTTCGTGCACCATGGGCTGGATAGCCATCACACAAGTTGCACCATCATGTTTGTAACACAGGTTCCGGTTAGTCTTAAATGAAATATCATCTTGGACTGCTGCGATACTTGTGAATGTTCAGTGTTCAATCTATGAAAAAGGATCCATGCGGTGTTGGTTCACTATTCCACACCACACGTTTACATTCTATCGACGTAGTCATAACTAGTGCCGAAACAGAGAAACGGAACGTGCCGTAAGCCATCCATTCCTGGAAGGACCATTGGATCACCCACCTATGTCACAAAAATCTTAAAAAGAATACATGAAAGGTGAGCCACTATGGGCTGCTCATACCTATGCTACCTGTGACTTTGTAGATATGAGTATCCCGTAGTGGCTCGCCTTTCGTGTATTCTTTTTAAAAATTTTTTTACTGAAGCCTTTCTGGATTGATATTTATTTTATAAACCAGCTATGTATTTAATAACTTCAAGGGAAGTGAAGACCAAGGAAAAGCTACGAATCTGATGAATTCTTTGAATGAAAAGGAGAGAAAATAACACAAAAAAAGAACACTGGCTTCACACATGACTGTACAAAAGCTTTGACACAGTTCCCGAAGCTAGGAGAAAACCCTTCCACAACATATTGAAGTTGACAACCTCATGCGACCCAATCGCCAGTCACTTATTAAGAGATTTTATTCTTCAAGCAGAGACAGAAATTGCTCGTCTAGAAGGAAATAACTTACTAAACTCACGAAATGTCTCGCATTTAACCCAGAGTTCTCTTACAATTTCCGATCACTGAACTGGTGATAAATGTTAGCCAAACGAAGTGCAGACAAGCTGCAGTTGCAGATGAGCTTCACCCTGAGTTGTCGGTGTACAGTGCACCTAAAACGTGAAAGTGCCTAATTCGACTTTTTAATGAATTTCTTCCCACAAGAGCATTAACAGAAAAATTTAATAGAATTAGAATACTTCCCGTCAAACATCAGAGAAATATAGATCAGGCTACTGGACACTACCTTACAATATCTCTACTTTTGCTGTCTCGTAGGATCCGAAAAGTTGGATGTAGACAACGTAGAAGTTCCTGTGAGCCAGTGCAGTTCTTGAGTACCCATCTAGAAACTGTCTACATGATGAAAGAAAGACTGTGGTAGTTTTAGTTGACCTGTTAGCAATTTTTGACACGGTATGGGGCGAGAGTCAATCAGATTCTGGGCTGTATTATCAACATGCGTATATTGATTAATTTAATAACAGCCTTAGCCTCAATAAAATATTTATTTACAGTGGCTACGGGTTTTGGGCCGAATGAAACAATCTTCAGACCTTTTGTACTGTAATATGAATACAGGACGGATTTAAAGGGAACTCTGATAATAGTAGGAACATACAAAACACAAGATGTATAACAAAAGTTAAAAGAAGGCGGTGGCGGTGAACGGAAATACGTTGTGACTCCACGAACATTAACTGATAAGGAGGTCATCGTAGTTGTTGATTAAACGTGCGATGCTTTGCCTACCGCATACCCAGTCAGCGATAGTCAGTGTCAGCGATAGTCAATCAGGCACACAGGGCGTAAAACGGTTGTTACAATAAGGTGTATACAGAGTAGATACATAAGAGCTAATAACACGCGAAGAAAAATGTGTATTACACTATGTTAATTAACTGCTACAAAAAGCATTTCGTCAGTATTTGATTAAAATATATATAGATCAGACAACCAATAATAATCGGCTGTGAGAACAGGTGTAGGCAAGATGGGGATTTGTCGATAAACGTAGGTCATGTGCCAGCAAAGCTAGTGCGTAAGCGACGCTGATGTTTCCCTTGAAGTCGATATGGATGTACCGATATGCGCCATTCAGCGGAGGACGGTTTCATAGGTGCAGAGGCAACGACTGTTAAATATGTATGACATGTAGCCTGGTGTGTGGAAGTACGAGCTAAGCATATTAGACTGCTCCTCAGTCGTAGTTCCAGTGAAAATATTGCTTGAAGGACGCCGTTATTTACCATGGAAGCGGAGTGGAGACATCTGTGTGAAGTTTAAGTGGAAGACGATTTCAATGTTGTGACTGTGACTAGCTGTTACAGAATATGGGCATGCACGTAAGACAAATGTCGTAATAATCACCAGATTTCCCAGATGACAGCGACGTAATAGCAAGTGAAATACACACACATAGTACCCGTGCACGGAAAAATAGATTCCATCAAAGGAACTATGACACAAAATGTCACAGACGCTTCGAGGTATTCGAAACATAACACAGAGAGCATAATCAATCTTAATTTAAAATACTCTGCCTAATAGTTGTCTACAGGCAATAATATTCCATGAAATTCCCTAAAATAGCCGTACGTAATGTTAGATAAACGGAAATATGTATGAGTTACTTCACTACGATGTAGTACCACATGGAAACACCTAGGTATTCACAAATATAAAACAAACTCATAAACAGTCAGACGTTAAGAGATAATACGAATATAGCTGAGTATACCTACAAAAAAAAGCATAAAATAACAATAAACACGAAATTAAAATATTATTTGGCGATATTAAAAAGGAAGTAAGGTTGGACATTTGGGACACAGTGTTCTTCAGTATTCCTAGAACACAATCATTATATAACATCAAAAGAGGCACTGCGACCGTAATTGTGATAAGTAATATCTGGTTAACAGGAATAAACAGCTGAAAACATAAACAACCTAAGGTATAAAATGCGCTTAAGTAGCTGCTAATCATGAAGGCATTCCACAGAAATAGCTATAAAAATGAAATGAAGACAAAAAATGTTAATCGGATACTGTGACCCAAATCGTCATGGACTCATCGAGGTCATCATAAACGTAACATAAAAAGTGTAGCGGCACCACCGTTCAGCATAAGGAAAACTAGTTTTATGCAATATTCAGAGCACGAGTTCCAGCCAGGAAGCGTAGAACTGCCGGAGGGGGCACACACAGCAGTTTCCATGGCGCAACTCACAGGCAGAAGAGGGCCACTGGCGCAATCGGGGTGTGGCGTGTACATAACGCGAAGGGACGTGTTAGCGAAACACAGGCATGAAGCCGAGTATAAATAGGTGTCCTTTTCTAACGTGATTCATTCAGGTTTGGCAGCTCTCCTGGATGGCGGGGCGTGACACTCCACGTGCTACATGCAGCAACAGATGGGACAACAATGTCCCTGTCCACGGCGGGTCGTTCGTTTGGCCCTCTGAGACCGACGTGTGGTTCACAGCCAGCCTGGGCGGGCCACTCTGCGGCTCGCTACCGCGGCAGTTGCCTCGGCTCCCGACACACAACCGAGACTTCCGTGGCGAGAGCTGCAAATTCCGACGCCGGGTCGTGGAGGTCGTTGCCGCTGCGTTCCTAGCTACGCCAGCAGACTAAGATGTAGCAGTGGGGCCGGCCTACAGCTCCTGGCGGAGCAGCGCGGAGACAATGAGGACAGTGGTCAATGGTACGCCAGCTGGCGCAGCCATCCTGATGTAAACGGATCTCTGCAACTGGCGTACTTGGCCCACACGACACAGTGCTGGGGTGCTACCTCAGCATTGCTGGGCCTGTGACGCACACCGAGGTGAATGGAGCATTGTAGGGAAACAAATATATCGTTTGGAAAGTTCTCGCCGAGTATTAATGTGGCGCCACCAGGCAACCAACCCACTACAGGTGGTGTCAATACACCGCATTTGGTGTCTGGCACTGCAACATTTGGTATCAGTCACAACAAAAGCGGCTGGCCGGAGAGGCCGAGCGGTTCTAAGCGCTTCAGTGTGGAACCGCGCGACCGCTACAGTAGCAGGTTCGGATCCTGCCTCGGGCAGTGTGTGATGTCCTTAGGTTTGTTAGGCCTAAGTAGTTCTAAGTTCTAGGGGACTGATGACCTCAGATGTTAAGTCCCATAGTGCTCAGAGCTATTTTTGAACAACAAAACCATGGGCAGCTAAATTTAAATGGTACTGTGGATATAGTTGTTTGCAGTAGTGACAAGTCAATAAATTAAATCAAAATTACTTTTTGGAGAAATGAAAAGAAGGATTAAATGAACAGAACAGAAATAATGTTCTTAGTTACTCTACAGCAACATCATCAGATTATAACAAGCGAGGTACAACGACACTAACTGCTACAAAACAAAAAAAATGTAGCCTGGAATAAAATTAAAAACCATAAGCAGTATGATTTGAAAGTTCCTTATAATCATGAAGATATTCCATACAAATAAAGGAAAGAATAAAATGAGAACAGAAAGGCAGGAATATCCTATAGTAAGTCTTCAAAAATATCACAGAAATATTTTTCTTTGCAGTCTATTTGCCTGTTATTGGAAAGGGTCTACTTGTAATGAGCGTAAACTCGTATCCCTTCCACTGTATTAAGTAACAGTCCTTTATGTGCATTCTGAATAATTTTAAACTGTTTGTAATACGTAGATCCTTCTGAGTGTCGTTGGTGTGTCTCATGTTGGTCATAAGCTCCTTTCATTACTAGATGTACTTTAAGAGTGTTTCTTACAGCGAATGGTCAGTTTATTACCTGTTTGCCCAATGATCTATTTACCGCAATCTTCACATACTATTTCGTAAACAGCAGAATTTGGATAGATTATATTGCAATTTTCGGTTTAATGTTTCAGCCATTTCTGCAAGAGGCTATTACAAATAAAGGCTATTGTCAAATCGATGGTCTTGAAGGTCAAGACTGAAAGCTCTCCAACCATCAACTACCATCCCCTCGCCGGAGTTTATGGGTTTAAGGTGACTTCTGTGTGCACAGATGTGGTGCCAACTCCCTCCGACGACATATCAAGGTGTCGTTGCTTCCATGCCACAACGAGTCGCCTCTGTTATCAGTTCCAAAGGTGGCCGTACCGGCTATTAGATGGGCAGTGATATTGGTCTGGCTGATCAGTGTACATACAAATGAAGTCTGGCGAAGTGTATTGTAAATTTAAACTACAGAAGTACTAATTCTTTGTATGTCAACAAAGGTGTGATGGAACGGCAATTACCATTGACGAAACATTGCTTAGAGTAAGTATGAAAATCCTGATGATAGTGAAATCAAGTGGCCAATGCAGCATCTGCTGCGAGACTGCTGTAGCTGGTACCATAGCTCAGTATCCATATCAGTGTTGCCTGATGGTGATGGAGGCTGTAGGGCAACCAGATTCAATAGTTATGGCACTGTGTTACTAGGTGACTCCCTGAATCGCGCCAGCGTGCAAGAGGGTCCAAACAGTGGTCACCACCCCAAGAGATTCTATATGCGCCAAATCAGAATTCTAACACAAAAAAGGAAATATTTCTGAAGTTCACCATCTCTTATATCCGCTCATTACTTAATTTACAGTTCTACATAATTGGTATAAGTACAAATTCGGAATTGAAGAGCTTATGTTTGAAATAATAGCAAAACATTCTTCTTTTATTACATTTGGGGTTACAAAGACGGAAGCATGGTCGGTATACGGCAAAAATCAGACGTCATCAATGCTGATCTGTAAGCAAGGGCACCTGTAATTTTACCCCCTTCTTGTCCTAGAAATGCGTGTACTCTTATCTAGTCATGTAACACCACTAACTGCGAGATAGATTCTCGACAAATATAATTTAGAAAATGGGTTGTTTCTGCTGAATATTCCACCTAAGAATTAATTGAAATGTTGCCAGAATTTGTTGTCTCCTTAGTTTAATGAAATCAAGAACGTTTTTCAGCACATTTACTGTGAAATTTCTCATTTGTGGAAGTGTGTGGCGGTTAAATACATGCATCTGTCTTCAGTTTCAACATTAATCCGATCCACGAGAACTCAGATGTTTTATTTCAATCCTTTCATTGACGTCACAGCTAGCACTGCAAAGCGTGTTCTGCTTCATGTATTGTTGAGACCTGTCTTTTGGAAATGTTATGCCATTGGGGCTTCAACTATCATAAATGTTTTCGAATTGTCATGGATTTTTCATTTTTACTTTCACTGTACACTTCTTTGCACCCACAGTGAAATAATTTCTGTTTAGTATAAAGTTTATGTCGAAAATCACTATGGGCGTTTAATGTATTTCGTTAGTTTCACTAAAAAGGGAATATTCTCAAGAGCAAATAAATGATCTTGACGAAACTCTTTGGATATGTAGAGGGGGCCAAGTACGTGCGTTTTTTGTCCAATTTCACTTTTAAAGTATAAAATACACCCCAAAAGGTAATTCTGCATTTTAGGTTTAATGCGAATATCTTCAAAACGATGATGTATGAAAAATGTTTTTCATATTCAACTGATAAGTTTCAATGTTCTTGAAAGCTGTAAAATCTTCTGTTCTAATAATCTGATATTTTGCTAAGTACTTTGCCTTCAATAATTAATTCTGAAACATTAAAACTTGTGTTACAACACCATTCAAAGAAGCTTTCGAGCTTCCTCTGAAAAATTAAGCTGGATCCAGAAATAAGCAAATGAGCTTTTCAGGTACCCTGTAACAGCATTTTCAATTTACCTGATTATAATACTTGAACATTCATTATTATTCTAATTATTCTCTTTACTTATATTTGTATTATGCTCCAAATTGTTATTTTAATTCTTATTTGCTTGCCCTTTCAATACATGTATTTTGTTACTGGAAAATACAAAGTAACCTATTATTATGAATGAAAATAATTACAGTGATGTTAATTTGTAAGGAAATTCATCAAATGTAGCTATTTTACACCATACCCATAAAATGAATGTAATTTTTTCAGTTATTATACCTGATGGAGAGATGATATAAAGCAAACTTCAGCAGCCTTTCAAATATTCATTGGTGATCCTCTAAATATCCTGACTTGTATCAA
Organism: Schistocerca cancellata; assembly: GCF_023864275.1. Lineage (NCBI taxonomy): Eukaryota > Metazoa > Arthropoda > Insecta > Orthoptera > Acrididae > Schistocerca > Schistocerca cancellata. The sequence continues at coordinate 683,424,605 of NC_064630.1, read as the reverse complement.
GTGCATTTCATTGGTGAGCCTTGATGAAGAGAACTGATAATGTACAAATGTCTGTAGCTTGTTCATGTTGATTTCACAAGTGAAGAATGGCATCATAACCACTCAACAGAATAAGATCTGAAAGTCTTCCAAAATCGAAAGCTGTATACATCCATGTCTGTACCTTTGCCATTGAGCCATTTATGATAACCAGGTAAACAATTCCTTGTCCTCAGTTATGATGCTTTAAATTATTTCCTACTGACACCACAAGAATCTAACAACCATACCAATACTTCTCTTTCACTGGGAAAGAAAACATCCTCCACATAACTTTTGACATGGTGAGATATTTGTTTACCACATTTCAATGCTGTCACAAGGTCGATTGGGACTTCAAAAAGAGATTCTCGAGTTTTAACTCACCATTACTTTCCCTTAAAACTATGAAAAGGTGAGTGTTCAATGTGTAAACCTTCTGAGCATCTTGCTTGAGGACATGAAACATTTGGTGTCCCCACAGGGATTGATGGTACAAGTACTGCTGCGGAATGTATACCTCACTCTATGTTGGAAGAACTTTGAAGAAACATTTTTCAGACAGTTCTCTTGAATGATTGTGATTATGGAGAACAGTACTATCAAACTGCATTCACTAGTACATTATCACTTCTGTTGGCCAAAGCCTACAAACTAGATGAAATATACCTCATACAAATATGTCTAGCTGGAATATCATCAATTACTATTCGAGATGATGGTTAATTGAGTTTTAAATGTCTTATCTGTGTTGTATATTGTCTGAAGAAACCTTGTTCATTTATACGAATGTTGTGATAAAACGTTACATTTCTGAGCATTTTCCTGCAGTTACTTTATTGTAATTATTTTCATCACAATAATGTACTACTTGTTATTTTCGGTTAATAACGTACATACATGTGAAATGGTAAACTATTAACCAAATAACTATAAATGTAAAATGTAAAATAACGTTTAAAAATTATAAAACAAATATAAGTAAAATAAATAAGAAGAATATTAGTGAATGTTCTGCTATATTTTAATTAGGTAGATTGAAAATACTCTCACAGCACATTGTGTGTAGCTTCTTTTTCCAAAAATGTTATTTATGAAACCAGTTGAAATTCACATTTATATATGTGGCTCGAAAGCTTCTGTAATTTTTGTTGTAAGAAATTTTTTTTGTTTCAGTATTAATTAACTATGATGTGATATTTTGCAACGTTTCAAATTATTGCTGATTGTCTTATAAAATTTTCACAATCGTAATTACAGATCAGTAGTTAAATTAGAAACATTTTGTCTATAATCACCTCAATAATATTCCCTGTAAACCTAAAATGACAAATTATCTCTTAAGGTGTACTTCGCCACTTAAAAGTGAAATTCGGCACAGAACAGTATATATATATATATATATATCTGCTCCCTCTACACTCCCACCATCTTTTATCAAGATCATTTGTTGACACTTGGGAGTGATCGACTATAACTAACATTTGAATTTTAAATTTAATTTGAGTTAAATATTTCTACTCACCTGCAACAAAATCCCGTCCTGAGCCTCCCTTGTCATCTAAGAATAGAAATTGCAAACTACGTCTTCAATTACAGATCCCTGTAGAGCCACAGAAGGTGACTTCTGTTCTAACAGATTTCCTATCATCCTACCCCGTCTTCTTCTCATTGTTCTGCCTCTAGGGTCCATTGCCAGTTCTGCAGATTATCTCTTCTTTCCTTAGCTTATCAATCCACGAAATTTTCAACGTTCTTCTGCAGACCCTATCTCACACCCTTCTATTCTCTTCTGTTCCAGATTTCACACAGCTCATATTTCACAATCGTCTCAGATATTTCTTCCTGAGACGAAGGCGCCTGTTCGTTACTAGTAGACTTCTCTTGGCTTATTTCTTTACCACACTCAACCGCACATTTTTAAATATATTACGCCATGTATAACATTTCTCACCCACCACAAGCTTTAGTTTTGCAAAAATTAGCCTTCTGATAAATTCATGAGCATATTTCAGAAGATAAAATGTTTTTTATTTCGTTGCAGTCAGTCTTTCTGAATAATGTACATGACTTAACTTTCCAAACATCCTACAAAAAATATGTAGAAAACACCAACACCAACTGGACTTTGTTTTTAACCCTAAAGCAAGTGCACCATTTTCAACAACATTAACAGATGCACAGTACACTTTGCCCATGTAAGGAGTAACTGCCTTAATGTAAGCATGTATCATCCCAATTACAGTTTAATTTTAGTTTAGTTAAACAATGATAAAATAAACTAACTTTATGAGAGCTAAATCACTATTAAACTAAACAAACAACATTTACCATATAGTAACCGACCCAATCGAAACATCAGACAGTCCACTTTCAGTAGATTCCAGCCAACCACTTATATGAGCACTAATTACTCGTATATTGTATATAACTGCCTTAATTTGGGATTGTGCTGCTAGCTAGGAATCTAGATCATTTTCTTGAATGGACAGTTAATTATTTTCGCCTAACTTGCTGTTTATTTTGTATTACTACTGCTCACATGGACATAGGAATATACAACTTATGACTGTGTTAGATGAAGTAATAATAAAACAGCCACAGGCTCACAATTGTAAGAAATCCATAGGATGCTACAAAATGATACTTTTTGTGTTTGGCGCCCTTTATACACAGGTACACATGTTCAACGGTTAATTTAAAACCATTAATAGTTTTGGCTGCAAAGTCATTATCTTGTGAAGTAAGTTAGGATCCTGAGAGGATACAGGGGAGGGAAGGATGAGGAGAGGGGGGGAATTTTAAGGTATGACCTTGACAGAGACATTAGGGAGATGTAGCAATATCGAGGAATGGGCTTATATTTCATTTGCTACACTACTCGGAAGAAATTACAAACGTACAAGGCACAAAAAAATCATGCACATTTATTTAAAGAAAAGAAAAGAAATGCTCCAAATTATAATAATCGACTTCAGGTGATATTATTGAAGTTTGATAAATGGTAACAACATGGTGAAACCTTTGAGAGACATTTTCTAAACCAGTAAAAGGACTCTGAGTCCCATAAAAATCTAGTTACCTGCACAATAATAAAAGTACTTCCTCCATATAATTTTTGGATAATGAGCTGCCAAACATTCCATGTCAGAGAATAAACATAATAATTATACGTTGAAAGACTTTAGAGCGAAAGCAAATTGAGAAAACAGTAAAGCTAATAAAGCTGTTCATAGATAACATCGGTAACAATTATATATTTCACTCTCTTTCTTACTATCATGATCGTTGTAAAGGTAAAACGCTGAATGAATCTACAGCTCGTTAGATTAGTACCTTAACTAAGTTTCTACCGCAAAAATTAACATGAAATTCTGTTTGATTTCAGTTACAAAGATCACCACTTAGATACCATGATAATAATTACGATGTTTTTGGAATCTTAGTAGCGATACATCAAATTACATAGATCACCACTCAGAAACCATCAACATAAAAATTACGCTGTTTTGGAATTTGAATAGCGATACATCAAACATTAAGGTGACACTTTTATAATCTGTGCAGTCATATGCACACTAGTACACGCTAATTAGGTTCTTGAAAAGCAAATAGATAAATGGGGAGGTACGATCTGATACTTAGAATATTCAAGCATTTGGGAACATAGATGCTGTATTAATGACCTTTGATGTGCACCATTCATATAAGTTTGCAACTGTCAACACTAGGATCCAAAGTTATACTCATCTACATCTACATCTACATCTATACTCCGCGAGCCACCTTACGGTGTGTGGCGGAGGGTACTTATTGTACCACTATCTGATCCCCCCTTCCCTGTTCCATTCACGAATTGTGCGTGGGAAGAACGACTGCTTGTAAGTCTCCGTATTTGCTCTAATTTCTCGGATCTTTTCGTTGTGATCATTACGCGAGATATATGTGGGCGGTAGTAATATGTTGCCCATCTCTTCCCGGAATGTGCTCTCTCGTAATTTCGATAATAAACCTCTCCGTATTGCGTAACGCCTTTCTTGAAGTGTCCGCCACTGGAGCTTGTTCAGCATCTCCGTAACGCTCTCGCGCTGACTAAATGTCCCCATGACGAATCGCGCTGCTTTTCGCTGGATCATGTCTATCTCTTCTATTAATCCAACCTGGTAAGGGTCCCATACTGATGAGCAATACTCAAGAATCGGACGAACAAGCGTTTTGTAGGCTACTTCTTTCGTCGATGAGTCACATTTTCTTAGAATTCTTCCTATGAATCTCAACCTGGCGCCTGCTTTTCCCACTATTTGTTTTATGTGATCATTCCACTTCAGATCGCTCCGGGTAGTAACTCCTAAGTATTTTACGGTCGTTACCGCTTCCAATGATTTACCACCTATGGCATAATCGTACTGGAATGAATTTCTGCCCCTATGTATGCGCATTATATTACATTTATCTACGTTTAGGGAAAGCTGCCAGCTGTCGCACCATGCATTAATCCTCTGCAGGTCTTCCTGGAGTACGTACGAGTCTTCTGATGTTGCTACTTTCTTGTAGACAACCGTGTCATCTGCAAATAGCCTCACGGAGCTACCGATGTTGTCAACTAAGTCATTTATGTATATTGTAAACAATAAAGGTCCTATCACGCTTCCTTGCGGTACTCCCGAAATTACCTCTACATCTGCAGATTTTGAACCGTTAAGAATGACATGTTGAGTTCTTTCTTCTAGGAAATCCTGAATCCAATCACAAACCTGGTCCGATATTCCGTAAGCTCGTATTTTTTTCATTAAACGTAAGTGCGGAACCGTATCAAATGCCTTCCTGAAGTCCAGGAATACGGCATCAATCTGCTCGCCAGTGTCTACGGCACTGTGAATTTCTTGGGCAAATAGGGCGAGCTGAGTTTCACATGATCTCTGTTTGCGGAATCCATGTTGGTTATGATGAAGGAGATTTGTATTATCTAAGAACGTCATAATACGAGAACACAAAACATGTTCCATTATTCTACAACAGATTGACGTAAGCGAAATAGGCCTATAATTATTCGCATCTGATTTATGACCCTTCTTGAAAATGGGAACGACCTGCGCTTTCTTCCAGTCGCTAGGTACTTTACGTTCTTCCAGCGATCTACGATAAATTGCTGATAGAAAGGGGGCAAGTTCTTTAGCATAATCACTGTAGAATCTTAAGGGTATCTCGTCTGGTCCGGATGCTTTTCCGCTACTAAGTGATAGCAGTTGTTTTTCAATTCCGATATCGTTTATTTCAATATTTTCCATTTTGGCGTCCGCGCGACGGCTGAAGTCAGGGACCGTGTTACGATTTTCCGCAGTGAAACAGTTTCGGAACACTGAATTCAGTATTTCTGCCTTTCTTCGGTCGTCCTCTGTTTCGGTGCCATCGTGGTCAACGAGTGACTGAATAGGGGATTTAGATCCGCTTACCGATTTTACATATGACCAAAACTTTTTAGGGTTCTTGTTTAGATTGTTTGCCAATGTTTTATGTTCGAATTCGTTGAATGCTTCTCTCATTGCTCTCTTTACGCTCTTTTTCGCTTCGTTCAGCTTTTCCTTATCAGCTATGATTCGACTACTCTTAAACCTATGATGAAGCTTTCTTTGTTTCCGTAGTACCTTTCGTACATGATTGTTATACCACGGTGGATCTTTCCCCTCGCTTTGGACCTTAGTCGGTACGAACTTATCTAAGGCGTACTGGACGATGTTTCTGAATTTTTTCCATTTTTGTTCCACATCCTCTTCCTCAGAAATGAACGTTTGATGGTGGTCACTCAGATATTCTGCGATTTGTGCCCTATCACTCTTGTTAAGCAAATATATTTTCCTTCCTTTCTTGGCATTTCTTATTACACTTGTAGTCATTGATGCAACCACTGACTTATGATCACTGATACCCTCTTCTACATTCACGGAGTCGAAAAGTTCCGGTCTATTTGTTGCTATGAGGTCTAAAACGTTACCTTCACGAGTTGGTTCTCTAACTATCTGCTCGAAGTAATTCTCGGACAAGGCAGTCAGGATAATGTCACAAGAGTCTCTGTCCCTGGCTCCAGTTCTGATTGTGTGACTATCCCATTCTATACCTGGTAGATTGAAGTCTCCCCCTAATACAATAGTATGATCACGAAACTTCTTCACGACGTTCTGCAGGTTCTCTCTGAGGCGCTCAACTACTACGGTTGCTGATGCAGGTGGTCTATAGAAGCATCCGACTATCATATCTGACCCACCTTTGATACTTAGCTTAACCCAGATTATTTCACATTCGCATTCGCTAATAACTTCACTGGATATTATTGAATTCTTTACTGCTATAAATACTCCTCCACCATTGGCGTTTATCCTATCCTTGCGGTATATATTCCATTCTGTGTCTAGGATTTCGTTACTGTTCACTTCCGGTTTTAACCAACTTTCCGTTCCTAATACTATATGCGCACTATTTCCTTCAATAAGAGATACTAATTCAGGAACCTTGCCCTGGATACTCCTGCAGTTTACCAATATTACGTTAACTTTTCCTGTTTTTGGTCTCTGAGGACGGACGTTCTTTATCAACGATGATAATGTCCTCTCTGGTAAGCCGTCAGGTATTTTATCGTTTCGCCCAAGGGGGGGTCCCTCTAACCTAAAAAACCCCCGTGTGCACGCCACACGTACTCTGCTACCCTAGTAGCTGCTTCCGGTGTGTAGTGCACGCCTGACCTGTCTAGGGGGGCCCTACAGTTCTCCAACCAATAACGGAGGTCGATGAATTTGCAACCATTATAGTCGCAGAGTCGTCTGAGCCTCTGGTTTAGACCCTCCACACGGCTCCAAACCAGAGGACCGCGATCGACTCTGGGCACTATGCTGCAGATATTAAGCTCAGCTTGCACTCCGCGTGCGATGCTGGTTGTCTTCACCAAATCAGCCAGCCGCTGGAAGGAACCAAGGATGGCCTCAGAACCCAAGCGGCAGGCGTCATTCGTTCCGACATGTGCTACTATCTGCAGCCGGTCACACCCAGTGCGTTCAATAGCTGCCGGAAGGGCCTCCTCCACATTACGGACGAGACCCCCCGGCAAGCACACCGAGTGCACACTGGCATTCTTCCCCGACCTACCCGCTATTTTCCTGAGGGGCTCCATAACCCGCCTAACGTTGGAGCTCCCTATAACTAATAGGCCCGCCCTCTGTGACTGTCGGGACCTTGCCGGTGAATCGGCCACTGGCCCAACAGGCGAGGCATCCTGTGGTGGCTCGGAAACGATGTCATCACCACTAGGAAGCACCCCGTACCTGTTGGAAAGGGGTAAGGCAGCTGCCACGCGGCCAGATCCCACCTTCGCCTTTCGGCCAGGCACGCGAGAGCCCACCACTGTCCGCCATTCACCCTGGAGTGATGGCTGACCGGTAAGATGCTCACTGCCGGAAGACGCAGCGGCATCAGGGGTTCCATGTGATTCCAAGGCCACCGGAGTAGGCATAGGTCTCACCACAGTTGCCCCAACGCCACTACGAGCCGACGCCTGCGCCTCGAGCTCGATGAGCCTAACAGACAAAGCCTCCACCTGCCCCCGAAGAGTGGCCAATTCTCCTTGCGTCCGCTCACAACAACCACAGTCCTTACACATGACTATGTTTACCCTACCCTATACGGTGACAAATTCCCAAGATAATCTTCTGATGAGCTACTCTGATAATCAAGAAACACTCACTGAAATACGAGACGCGAAAACTACGCTAGGTTTTCCCAGAAAAACTATTTAAAAGCTAAGCGCAGCAAATAAGTACAAAAACGCTTTATACAAACAGTACTCGCTGCTGCTGGTGCTCTCGCTCTGGCTGTCACAAGACAACTGCTGATTCAAGTGACTAGTGGCTAACGGCCGCGAAACAAACAAAGACGGTTTTAGGGCGCTTTCTGTTCTAAACGATCAAGAAAACACTAAGAAATCTAACACGAAAACTACGTAAAGTTTTATCAAGAACTGTTAGTTACTATGCAGAGCAGATAAACACAAATAGAATCCCTTCCTTAGTGGAAGGTCGTAAACAAAATGCAAAATAAACGCTTTATACAAACAGTACTGTGCTGCTGCTGGTGCTCTCGCTCTCGCTGTCACAAGACAACTGCTGATTCAAGTGACTAGTGGCTAACGGCCGCGAAACAAACAAATGACGGTTTTAGGGCGCTTTCTGTTCTAAACGATCAAGAAAACACTAAGAAATCTAACACGAAAACTACGTAAAGTTTTATCAAGAACTGTTAGTTACTATGCAGAGCAGATAAACACAAATAGAATCCCTTCCTTAGTGGAAGGTCGTAAACAAAATGCAAAATAAACCCTTTATACAAACAGTACTGTGCTGCTGCTGGTGCTCTCGCTCTCGCTGTCACAAAACAACTCATTCTCTCATAACTCTGCCAGCATGCAGCTGGATCTTTCTCAGATTGGCAAATGCTCCCATACTTGTTAGTAGCCTGGCGAAATTCTGCCTGACAGCATCCTTGACATTTGCGTACCTCAGCTAAGAAAGTCACACAGATGGCCTACTGATCAGCCGAGAATTACCACACATCTCATGCACTCATTTGTCTTCCTCTGACATCGCATTAGGTCATTGTAACTGAACAGTGCAAACTACAAGAGACTAAGTTATAATCTTCGTATGGTGATATATAATTCATTCTATAAATAACACAAGTTATTAGCTAGAGGTTAAGAAACGCTATTGTAAAAATTTACATATCAAAATCAGTTCTCTTCTCTAACATTCCAAACACTAGATGTGTTCACTTCACTTTACTGGACACTTTATGTAGAACGAATCTATTCTACAAGTTACTCGTTGCTCACCTCTTCTCCCAACAAAGTACTCTTCTTCTGTTGGATAAATTAAATACAGAAGTACATTATGTTACCACAGAAATAATATATACACATACGTATTCACATAAATTCCCTATTCTCACAATGATGATAATGCTGCCTCTAGAGCACCCCATCTGTAAATTAACTTTTTTAACATATGGAGCTACACTTATTGTTTTTGTTGTTGTTGTTGTTGTTGTTAGTTCATACTACTTGTACTGTCTTCAGGACACTCTGCAAAGAAATGTTGTAAAATGATATGATAACCACAAGTGAACTGTGTAAGTAACAAATATAACTTCATGCGTTTGTGTGTGTAAAATATGGTATTAATGATGAAATATTATTTTGGGATGCGAAATCTCTCCACCTTTACATGTTTTGAACATAAATATTAATGAAAAACATATTTGTGTGTAACATGTATGAAGAATAGCTAAGTCTATTAGTATATAATGTAATAGAATTTCTATATAATTTAGAAATAAAAATTTGCATGAGTAAAACGATCACTCTGTTATCACATCTTGAAAATATCTGATGCATTTGTTCGATGTTACTTCTGAGAGCACGATTTCGTAAATTCTTAGTACGTTGTTCATGTCACATTTATAAATGGTATTAAAATTTTCATCTCGTTTCATACATCCACCTTAACGTGAATATAATTAATTGGAAGTAATTTATTATCCCTAAAATTCAAGTTTTATCATAGGGCATCTACTGTTCTTTTGTCATAAATGCTCATTGGCAGCCACGTTTTCTGAGTAGCATATATTACTTTTCGAATGGTGGTTGAGCCGTTTTCGATCTTTCCATTGATATATTTAGGTACAATTCACTACATTTGCTTACGGCGTTGAATTTTGTGTGTTATCCGGTTTTATGAAGGTTCTGGGAAGTCTTCGGAATTTCTGGTAGAGACCACACGAAAGTGTCTGTCGCCGCAAGCGAAGAAATATTTGTTTATTGCGACTCACATGGTGTGGTTAAAATTCGAAATCAAATCGCTATAAACTATAAGAACTAAATTATGAATTACATAAGACACATTGCAAATTGCCAACATCATTATGATGTGGCAGTTTTCACCCACCTGACCAGCAAGACCGACATTCACAAAAAAAAACTTCTGTACAAGGATTGGCTACAGTTCATGGATGATAGATTACTCAATTCAAAACACTTCAGTCATAACACAACCCTACACACAACCACAAAAACACACACATAAATTCTACCCAGATTAGTGTAGATTACAGACACACGAATAATCCAGACTGTCGCAATAAACACAAAAATACACAACACAATTACAGTATCTGCAACAGTCAGGAACCTTAAGAAGAAACTTCAATATGAAAATATCATCATCTCAAAAGTAAACAAGGGGAGCACAGTACTACGTATAGCCAACGTGTAACACATTAAAAAACAATAGAATTTATTTCAAAAAATAACATTACAAAATTATAATCAGGCCCAATAAACAGATTCCAGACCAAATTATAATCTCTGAAAAATATAGTCATCAAACCGGATAAGATATGCAAAAGATAGCTGACACAGGTTAATCCAACTGCACGTGTCCTCCAAAGCCAACCAAAGATTAACAAAATGAATAGTTTTGTCGTGCCAATACTGGATATCAGTAAATCTCCCTTACCCACACCAGCCTTCACACACATGCACAAAGGCACACACACACACACACACACACACACACACACACACACACACACACACACACACACACACACACACACACACACATATATATATATATATATATATATATATATATATATATATATATATATATATATATATATATATATATATATATATATATATATATATATATATATATACGAAAGCGCCTTAAGGTAAAATAATCTTAGCAGCTTTCTGCAACTCTTAGGTTGGGGTAAGTTAAAAACTCAAGGTATGTCTATTGATATGGCCAAGGACTGTATTTGGATTCTGAGTGCTAGTGGGCATAGAGTCATTGTAGGACTAACACTATTTCAGCTGTGGTGAATTTTTTTGTTGTATAAAAACCTGTTTACACAGGTTAGGCTTCAGGAATAGATTGCAGCAGAAGTGATTATGTACGTGGTTCTATACTATTGTTTTACTCTCGTCATTGCATAAGAAAATTCTAATGCAGAAATAATCGGACCAGTTTCATGCTTTTATATTATGTCAGTAACAGCCTTTGTTAGGCCGCTGTTGCATTAAACATGTGCACAATTAGAATTAAAAAACAGTAAGGATTAATCGTTTGTTTGTAGCCCACATCATTAACACACAGTATCATATACTTAATATATTCTCATGTGCTTAATATATTCCCATATACTTAATAATTCTCTGGCCACTAATTAATTTGCTTAATTATTTCGCTGATATGTCTGTGCTAAATTACATGGCTTCACTATTGATGCAGATGATGAAAAGGGCTGTGAGCAGCATCATCTACAGTTGTATACTGAATATACAGTATTCCTCTAATAATGATTTTGCTTAATTATTTCATGGAATATGTATGCTACATTAAGACGCCTTAGTACTGATACAGCTGACGAAAAGGTCTGTGAGCATTGATGTGTGACTGATCGCACTCATTGAGATGAGCTATATTAAAAATTCAAGGTTCCATACTCATGCTCCAGAGGTCCAGTTGCAACGAACTGATGATTTATGGAGATTATTCGTTATTTTTGGTTATCGAGTTCCTGGTGTAGTGGCAAGTCTCTGCAGTCAGCATAGTGAAGGAGATGACTTCATGGACAACAAGTGGTAACAAGAAATATAACTTAATTCCATTGACTGGCGACTCCATGGCGTGTTGTGTGCACCACGACGAAATAGTGGATAGAATTGTAAGGAAATCAGCATTGGCCGTATTTTGTTCTTATATTGTCATCAAATTCGATTTTCGGTCACTTAGTGACCATCCTCAGTGCTGTAATATACAATTAAAATTGTTAGGCGCTGGTATCAAGCTATAACCACAATGTTCAGTTAGTGACCATCCTCAGTGCTGTAATATACAATTAAAATTGGTAGGCACTGGTATCAAGCTATAGCCACAAGTTTAGAGCGATCACATAAGAGTTTATGCGATCGCTCTAAGCTTGTGGTTATAGCTTGATACGCGTGCCTAAGAATTTTAATTGTATATTACAGCACTGAGGATGGTCACTAACTGACCGAAAATCGATTTTGCTGACAATAAAAGAACAAAATACGGCCAATGCTGATTTTCCTTCCAATACTACCTTAATAACGTTATGGACTAGATTGTGAAGACTGCAACCGTTAATCAGAGTGTAACAAACTTATATGTCTTTGCATCCACGAAGTTTGTATTATCGTATGTGTGATTTGATGTTAATTAATGACTATCAGGTGCGAGACAGGTTCTACAGCGTTGTTGTTTGCGGTAAGCAATGAAGATTACATGCATTAGCATGTGAGGTGGTCACCTTATGAGTGACGGGATAATGTTCTAAGCACTGCTGTTGTAGCTATCAGACTATTTCATCACGAAAATAAACTGATCTTTACATCTTGCACCCCAATTTTTCCAGTGATAGAACAATGGCGTGGTAGTATGCAGAACTACATCCAAATAGTGCTGTGTAGATAGTTTATTAAACCTGTTATTAAAGTATCAAGAAACTGTAAGTGTGAAACAATAATGTTTAAAATATACAAGATATTATCAAGTAGTGTTTTCCTTGAGTAACATCTATTTCACGAAAATTTTCTCTCATTTCTACTGTCCTTTGGATCAACAACTGACTTTTATTTTATGTATGTTTGAATACGAGTTTGTGTAAGTCCGTCAAAGATACACTGCACAGCTAAAGTAGTCACAATCCACTTGTCGTGTTTCATAAGTGTTTATTATCAGAAATGTTTCCCTTGGACAAGAAGAGACTGCACACATGAACTGATGTCAATGTGACAGTCACGTGTGTCATCTGATGATCTGTATCTTTTTCAGGTAGAGCTGCTGTAGGGATACAGTTTGAAGAAAGATATTTTATTGACTTTTAGTTCCATTTGTTTCGTCTTTGAAAAAGTATAGAATTTATTTATCACGAATATTAGTCAAAACTCAATCAATGACAATTCACAAGTGAGATTTTTTTTATGATCTTTAAAAACTGTAAAAACGTAGTTTTCTTAATATAATTTTCAGTGAGTGTTCAATTTAAGTTTTATATATATATATATATATATATATATATATATATATATATATATATATATATATGTATATGTGTGTAAAATTATAAAACATGTTTCGATCATGCTGGATCAGTTTCATATCTAAGTACTTGAGTCTTCTCTACTCAGAATCACATGCTATGTGCTGTGTAGACACACACACACACACACACACACACACATATGCTGAATCTGTCAAGACAAAAGTGTCGACCAAAGTGAACACAGCAATCCGAATGTCAGTGGCTGAATCTAAATTTTAACTTATAATAGTTTATATGGACAGTAGATTCTGATGATGCAAGCTGGTGCATTACGATTCCTTAGATTAATAAATGAGATTTTAAGTCCATGCATGAAGCCTTTATTTCACATTAATACCCAACTGCTTTGAAATTTATACAGGTACAGTGTTTTATTCCATACAAAGCCATGGTGATGTCATACACAATGATGTACTGGGAGACATAGTGTTCATCTACGTTGTACAGAAATATGATTCACAGTCATAAGCGAAACTCAAATTGAAAAATTTCTACTTTTAGTTTCCACTTTTAAGAGAAACTCATAATAACCTATAAATTAATTTCATACCATTATAGTGTAGTATTACTGTGGTTGCATTCTAAACAGAATGCCAGTATTAACTGGAAGAGGAATTTACTACAATATTTTCATTATCAGTTTACACCAACTGAAATTTCTATTGTAAATATTGCTGCTGAGTTGGTAGCATGATTCAGTTCAGATACATTTCACACACAAATTGTTGTGGGTAGCTGTTTCTTCCACAACAAACTTGTTTAGCTTTTATCACAAGATATGTTACATTTGGGAAAAGGTGCTGTCTCCTAATATCTTACGAAACTGAAGAACTAGCGCTCTAGTGGTATACTCACAAAACATAGTATAGAGTAAGTTTAATATCCCACATGTGAAAAAGCTTCCTCAAAGTAAACCGCAAATAGTGTTCCAGGAGCTAGAAATTAGGCCCTCACTTACATCTGCCTGGGAGCAACACATGCATACGATATAACAGGATTTTCCTGTAATAATACTAATAATAATTGACACCAACACCAATAATACTTATTATAACAATATAGGGCAGTTAGAATTCTATGAATTAGCATACCATATGAAGGGGCATTAATGAAGGAAAACATAAGAAATGAAATGACTGTGACAGTGGTTCTTGGAAGTAACACACTATGAACAGAGAAGTATGCCGACAAGGTGTAGGAACAGGGTGTGGTAGCGGTATTGACGAAAAGGAACTGCATAAAAGGTAACAGAAATGGTTATCAGGACAGAAGTCTTATCAAGTATGGAAGGCATTTAATTTCTATGATATTATGAAGAATATCGTTACCAAATTGCGGTTCGAAATATTGAAAATTATTTAGAGAACAGACCATGCTATGTGATGAAACAGAGAATTTTACTTTATTGAGAAATAGTGCATTTTCTGTTCAGATAAAAGAGTAAGACCTGGAGCAAAATAGTGAGGTGGAGTAATATGGTCGAAATAAACCTATGTTAAAATAGTGATGGGTTCTGTGAGAGCATCCGAATGCAAAACAATCGAATCAGTCGGTTGGACCACACATTCTTTATTTCGAGTGAAAACAGTCTGTTGGAGCAAGCAAACGAAATGAGTCGTTCAGTTGATCCATTTACTCATTCATTCTTTCGAAGAAGCCACTCTGCGGGAACAACTCACTGAAAACAGTTGTGTGAGTTGGTGGTAGCCTTACTTGTCGGTTTGATTATTATTTATTGTTTTAGAATGAAAGCAGTGACTGGGAGCAATACAATGAAAAGTTTCGACAATTTTCTAGCAATTCATATTGACTGAAATACCTAATCTTTCTTTTCAAGTGAAAGAATCAGTAGTTTTTCTTTCAGTTGAACCATGTACTCAGTCTTTTAACTGAAAACGCCCTTGAGTGTTTTAGCTGACCGAGCTATCCATTCATTCTTCTGAGTGAAACCAGCCTGAAATACTATAATTAACTGAACTATAGCAGTGCTACATTATACTGACAAATGATGGTCCTAATGAATACATATATCTGGAATAAGCCAAATTTAACATAAACAGTATATATGTTCATGTAATTATGAACTGGATGCAGTAATTTTTCATTCTGTCATTTAAAACCGTTTCATACGCTGTTGTGGATTGAACTGTTCTGTGTGCCATTAATGCATAACTAATTAATCTGACAAATCTCTGGGACATGCTTGCCATCACTTGAAATGTCGCCTCCAGACGAAAGCTTCCAAAACGCCGAACACGTGGGTCAGGTCGTATTATCTTCCAGGACACCAACAGTCTAGACGATAAGTTGGTCGACGACCACAATGTTCCGCGGGGAGCGAGGGCATGAGAGAGGTAATGATTCCTCACTTGCGTTTCGCTCTTAACAAAGCCAGCGGGCACGCGCAATTTGCCAAATAGCAGATATAAATTACACGTGAGAGTAATAAGGTATTGTGAAACGCATTATACAGATATTCATATTCAGACTTAGTACTAATTTGCTCAAGATAATCATCAATGAAATTAGTTTTATACAGCTCAGTGAGTAGAAGGCAATACACATTTAAGATATTCAGTTATCTGCCGAGTGATGCAGCGTCGATGTGTATGCGATCGCCAATCGTTGGCGGCTGCTCATTGTCTCAATAATGAAGTAAGGAAAATACAGCGTTTTCCAAACTTGTCTTTATATCTTTGACCAAACATATTTCAGACATGGGGATTGGTGGAAACGCGTGGTTTGTGCAACTATGTTCATAAACAGCTAAGTTCCTAGCAGCCATTTAACAGAGTTCAGTGTGTTAAGGTGACAATATTTTCTACAGCCACGTTAGGGATATATTAAAAAAATTGGTAAAAAAAGTATAAATTAAGCGTAATAAATGCAAACTGTCACTTTAATTTGTTACAAAAGTTACATTAAAGCAATTTTCATTACTATCTTCTAAGATGAAGGACTGCCAGCAGGCATACATTATTTATCAGGACTGTACAATTAGTTCAGTATGTCTGTATTCTTCAACAGCCTCATGATAACATTGAAATCAAGTTTAGTAATAATTCACTCTAGTCACTAATACTGCTTTTATAGTTGCTGTAACAAACTGTTCTGTGTCTCTGCTGGATACATTGCTCATTTCAGTAACATTCAGTTAGGAATACATACATGGTTTCATAGTTTTTAAATCCGAAACAAGTAGGTGTCCCGAAGCACTTTTGAAAAATTCCGGGACAGTGCTACGAAAACCGTGACAGTCGCGAAAAAACTTTGGGGGGGGGGGGTGATGTAAGCACAGATGGTCACTATAAATGCGTGCATGGTCTGCAGCACACATTTTATCTAAGTGGTATTCCAGTTCCATGTTCAGCCTAGGATGTCCTCATTAAGATGTGCTGCTGCTGCACTTATGCTCAGAGAGTGTGCAAGTCCCAGCAGAAGAAAATAATTAATGGGCTTCAGCAGGACTTGGGTGTCAGATGAGATAAGTACAGTCCATTCTACACACTGTGCCAACTGCTGGAGTGTGGTCTGTCAATAACTAACATGGAAAAACAAGAATAAGACACCTTTAGATTTGTGTGAACAATATGCATCAGACCATACCCTTCTAAATGTTGCCACTTTTTAAATACAAGAGGTCAAAGCTGTCAAGACGATTTTGGAACATAGTTTATGCGCATGAGAAATAGGTTGAGCTTGCTTGCCGCTGCGTTTTTAATAGACAAAAAGGGAGAAACAATAATTAGGTCCTCCTTTAATGACTTTTAATTAAGGTTTGTTAAAATCTATATCCAATCAATGGAATTTCCTCAAACACGAAAACAGGAACAGGTTTACACCGGACAGTTGTATAAAAGTTTCTCCAGCACCCCTCTGTATGCCCTCAATACAAGGATCAGTCCGTGGAAACCTGGACGTATTGGAGCTCTAGTTGGGGGCGGAAAGATGAGTGCCATGGTTCCCTTGAGGACATATAAAGAAGAAAGGAACCTTGCTCCTTTTTTTCCACAGTTTGCAATGCTTGATGTTATGATGTCTACAAATGCAAAATTTTTTGAATGTACAGCAATTTGTTTGTGTGGAAGAGAAATAGTGTGTACAGAGAAGTACGTAACCAGCCACAAACGCACTCCCCAAGTTTTCAGTTTTAGAGGTAGTGTCATAGTTATTAAAAATTCACAGACACAATTATTCAGCACTATCTTTATTTCGCTAGGATTCAGTATGGGGTTAGGAGAGATTATTTGATATTTATTCGTCCGTTTTGGATCCGTGTTATATAAAAAGTTTTTTATGGAAATAGCAATTTTGTACTTTTAGGTCTTGTGTGTTAGAGATTTTTCAGTTGATTTCAAACATTTCGATGAGATTACAGCAGGACATGTGATAATCATCAGGTTTATTTCAGTTCTCTTCAGATGAGTTAGCCAATATGTAAGTTCCTCATAGGCATATCTCACGAGGAGACAGCGAATGTAAAAACTAGAGAGAATCGAGCTGACATGGAAGCATAGCAGCAATCGTTCTTAAAAGCGAAACTTTCCCGCCGCGACGGGTAGCTGCGCAGTCTGGGGTGCCCGTCGGAGGTTCGAGTCCTCCCTCGGGCATGAGTGTGTGTGTTGTCCTTAGCATAAGTTAGTTTAAGTGAGATTAAGTAGTGCATAAGCTTAGGGACTGATGACTTCAGCTGTTTGGTCCTGTAAGACCTTAGCACATATTCAAATTCAAACATTCACTGCTGGAATAAGAAAACAGGGAAACAGCAGTGGTACACCAACAAACTACTCACTGTCCCACACCAGAAAAGAAAACGAGGTAATATTGCATTGTCATAAGTTGAAAGTTTCAGTTCTATAGCTTAACAGGAAGTTAGTTTATAATCAGCTGCATAATTTGTACCAAAGAGGCAGACCGACCGGAAAACAAACGACCCTCCGCCACACACCAGGCTCGAAAGAAACTTAACATTACTGTATCATCCAGGTGTGAGCTACGTTGAAAGTTTCAAGTGTCCAGCTTATCGACACTCTAGTTTAACATCTATTGCCAAGTCTGTACCGAATATAAAAGAGAAGAAACCAAACTAATAAAAAGGCGTTAAAAAGTATATACAAATATGGAGTGCAGCATCAGGTATTAAACTTTCAAAATGAAAAAAAAATTGATATTAAATTCAACACCGGTGAGAAAATTCGTATTTCAGGAAGAAAACACGTACTTTTATAGCACTTTATTTTTAGAAACACGTTTTTCCCTCATATTTCCTTGAAACGAGATACTTTATTGGTCTCTAAAACGTTTTCAACCCTAGTCATGATTCATGTATAACCAAAAAGGCAGAAAAAGTATGTAAATAATATCACTCAAATCCGACGAGTGATTGGAAACATTCATATCGCTTACATAACCTTTGAGACTATTTCTTTCATTCAACTGAAAAAATCGGCTGAACAAAAAAGCAATTGACTGACCAACCGATTGTTAAAAACAGTTACAAATGTACTGCATATAAACATTTATCACCAGTTTGAATGTGCTTGATATTTCGTTCGAAATTCCTTGCATATAGCCACCATCGTCTAATGTGGGGAGTATTAGAGTCTGTACGAGCTTCCTTTTAAGCCCAATAGGAAATACTTATACTTCTGTAGTGAGTGAAGACACGCTGAGCTTCCTTACAAACCTCTGTTGTTTGTTCAGTTCAGTATAAACTATGGTCCAGAATCATCCTCAAGTTCTTTGCAGAAGAAGAACAACATTAATTCTGTGCCATTTAGAATTAATGTTGGAAGGGATTCTCTGAAGTGGTGGGTAATTCGTTTTTTGTGAGCTACCTAGACTGCATTTTAAATGGATTAAGTTTCGGAACTTGTCCTCTGCATCTAAACTGATAAGGCAACTAGATTGGCATTTACATACGGGATGGCTATGCAAAGGTTTTTGGACATTCACTTGGGCATAACTGAATGTTGGCAATCTATAGGTTATATTACGAGTGGGAAATAATCGTTACCAAATCACTACCATAGTGTGAGAATAATGATCGACCCAAAACTCTTCCTTGGGGGACCCCTGGTACTACATCCCTGTGTTGTGACCTTCTTATTCGAATCGTTACACACCATTGGCAACATGTAAGGAATGAGTTATGAGGTTAGCAAGTAGAATACCAAAGTCAACACTGTTATAAGCTTTGCTAAAATCCTAAAAAGTGCATAGTAGTCACCTATAGTTTATCAATAAGTTATTTCAGTTCATCAGCCACTTCTATAAGAACATTCATTGTGCTGCGTTTTTATTGGAAACTCAGCTGTTATTCATCCAAATGGTTATTAGATGTTAAACAATTATAAGCTGTTTATAAATATGTATATCAAAGCCTGGGTCACTGCTAGTAAAATGCAAATGGGTCTTCTGTCACAGGACTGTTTTACAGATTACATATTGGACAATGGTCTTATGACTCCCAGCTTCCAGGCTGTTGGAATGATGTTGGAGCCCAGAGAGTCGTTAACATGTGAAATGTTTTGGGCTGTAGAGAATCGACGAGAAGATTGATCATTTAAAACGTTATATTATCTTGCCCTATAGCTGTTGAACGAATTCCTGTAGTTGAAATTATATCTGTGTGAACTATTCCACACACAGTATTGACGCCACTACAAAGAGACAAATTTTAGTCCAAATGATGGGCGAGTTCATTCGTTTATTCGGAAATGGAGGACTGTATTGTTTAACCACTTTCACCTATATGGCAGCGCGCTGTGCAGATACAATCGGGATTCACACACTGCATACCTTTTCAAAATATTTTGCCGAAACCACTAGACAAAACATTTCATTTTAGCGTTACTTAAAGTTTTGTTTGTCAGCTTCATGATAAAATGCCCATCATTTTGTTGATGGCCATAGTTACTGCAGTATTTGCAATCGAGTAAGGCACTGGGCCAAAATACGAATAGGTTTACAATGGAAAACAAAGTTTATTATGATTTTGGGGTGTTATATGTTATATCATTAGCTGTTGCTAATGAAATTTGGATCACACATAGAATTTTTCTAAGGAATTGGGTGAAGGCTGAAAGAGGCCCATGACTAAGGAATGTTTTCCTAGTGCACTCTAGCAGATGTAATTTCGATGGATTGCTCACACGCTGCCTGTGATATGTAAGCTGTAAGAGCATCTCGGACCAAAGAGCAGTGTTGACTGCAGTAGGAACTGTGTGGCTGTAGGAGTAAGTAGTAGCTAGTCAGTCTGGATTATCGAGTTGGCATGGACGGTTGTGGGTTGCGATGGCGGTGCCTGAGCGTTGTAGTATAAGGTAAATGCAGCCTCACACATATGTAATATTGTTATATCAAGTCCCATGTAAATGTTTTTAAATAATCTCTTAATAATAACCCTTCTTATAAAAATTAACTTTTGACAGTCATTCACCCCAATGTAAAGAATTTAATAATTTCTCCACTCCATGATCATCCCGACTATTGTAAAGAAAAATCAGTTTTTTTCTTTTTATACATGACAAATCTATCGGCCAGAATTGCACTGTGCTGTACCAGAAAAATTTCTTATAGGAGCAGATACATATGCGTTGTCCAACGACCTTTCAGAGCTAAGAATTTTCAATATACTCAGTATGATCTTTCTGGGCCATGACGTAGCACTGGTGACGTACAAAATTTACCAGTTTAGATTGTCAGTCAGTTAATTATAGAAGGGTTATATATGAGTTACATTTTTTATTAGGAAAGTGATTATTATACTTATATTTTTTTTATTTGGAGATTACAATTATTGACAACCGGTCAGGATCCTGCTTTTTTTTTTCGATTTCTGAGTAGTTATTTACCTGCTCTTATTCACTTCATATTAAGTGTAGTTTTCTTCTGGCGCAATGCATTTATTAATTTGTCATTCTTTCTTTCACTGATCATCGGCAATTTATTGCTCTTTGTTGTCATTGTATTTGTTAAATTTTGCTTTGTATTTGTTTGATTTTGTGCCTACTTTGACTTGTGAAAATGCCGCAAAAACTGCTAACAGTACATCACGATGTGCAGTGAGTGAAAAAGAGGACTTTAATAATTTGACTTATAATAGTAACGACTCTCAGTTTCATAATGGTTTTCCTCAAATTACAGATAATCAGTGTGTGCCGATCACCAGTAATGATTCTATTTCTAACGATGAACAAACTAAATCAATCAAAACCACAATTAATATAACGACAACTGATGACGCGGCACGTTCCATTACAATGAACTCTGCCCCATTTGACACACCTGATTTGCAAAATTTACACAGTTAACAGATAAATGTTTGTAACAAAAATGAGCAATGTAGCCAAATTACGTCAGATTTATTTGATTCCGATGTAGTGACCAACAGTGCACATCCAAGTGGCAAATCTTTTCAAGAATTGGACAACGACCAAATGGTTACACAAAACGTGGCAAATGCAGATACACCATCACACAGTACAGTGAATAGAGTCACAAATTGTGGCATGGATCAATTTGTGGCATTAATGCTACAGTTTAATAAATCAAACAAACACTCGATTGAAAAACATGACAACAATTAGATAAAACTCAAAGAAACTGTCAAACAGTTGAATGAATCGAACAAACAACTTAATGAATCGAAAAAACAACTTAATGATAAACAAGACCACATTTTCAAACAATTTGATGATAATCTCAAACAGCTGAATGTAAAACACGACAACCTTAATGAACAGAACAAACAACTTAGTGAATAGATTACAACCGTTGCCATGCAATGTCATGTTACCAAAGAACAGTTACTTGAGGAAATTAAGGATTGTGCTAGGACTAGTAGTGAAGAAATTAGATCCTTTGCACAAGAATTATGTAATACGCATACAGACACAACAAAATTACATAGAGATGAAATTAGTGCAGTTGCTAAACAATGTTCAGAAAACGCAACACATTTACTCGACGAGTTTAAATTAATGTCAGCAGAACTTTCACACACACTGGATGCGAAAGTCGACAAGAAATTGGAACAACAGAAAATCCAAATTGACGAACGTTTTAATCACCACTTACAAAACAGTGAAATGCGTTACAGTAAATTCATACAGAACAGAACAATGTAATAGAAGAAGTTAAGGAAACAACAACTGTACAAAGACAGGAAGATAAGCATAAGTTATATACGAAAGCAAAATCATATGTAGACAACAAAATTGCTACAGTATCAGACGAAATCAATACTATCAAGCAGTTGAACACTGAATTGCATGGTTAAATATCCGTTCTAAAAACAAAAACAGATACTAATATTCAGACTTTGGAAAATAAATATGCAGTAGACTTTAAGACAATGAGCAACAGATTTGAAAAGTCAGAATTAATCCAGGATCGCGATGCCATTAAAGCAGATGTTAAGAAATTAAACAAAACCACACGTAAAATGCAAAAATGAATTAATGCTTGTGATACTAAAAACGACGATCAGCTAAATGCAATGACTGAAAAATTTGATGAATTGGCAAGTCGTATTGACGTTATCGAAAATAACAATGACACCAAATCAGATGATACATAACCAGTTTTGTTCAATCAAACACCCGAATTACAAAATTTACAGCAGACAATCAGTGAGATCGGTTCGTTCAATAATACATTCTGTATAGAATTGTCATCTTTACAGCAAGAAGTGACAGAAATGAAAATTGTTTCAGCCTCTAACACGAAACATGTTATGCCATATTCAGAATATTTCTCACACTCACACAGCAATTATAATTTAGGTAACTTACAGATAGTACGTGATTTATATTCCGAACAGACACAGACTAACAGATTATCATAAAATCCTGAACATGTTCAGACATTCAGAGACGATAATTTTGACTACAAGCACTTTCTATACCTGAGAAAATTTAAGGTATTTAAGATTGACAAAACACAGATTCACCCCTTGAATTGGATACAACAATTAAGCTTTGCTTTTCCACCGGCTTGGCCTGTAACACAGAAACTAAAATTTATTTGCAGCGTGTAAGTGGCCTCAGGGGATTCAACACTTCGATGAATATGTGCTGTAGTGTGCACAGGGCCCCGAGCCATAGTAGTGCTTTTTCTTCTTTAGTTTTCTGCACTGCTGCCTACTCTTCTACTATCCTTTACATCTATCAAAATAACTCTTCAGCTATCGACCTATCTATTAAGAATGAGTAAAGAAAACCTCATATGAAAAGTTTTACCGAAAGTGACAGTTTTCATTAGACATTCCCGAAATGACTAGAAAAACCAGCATAATTTTAATACAGACAAAATTTCAATCATCAGTATGTACAACATTTTCAGCAATCGCAGACACATTTTGGCTACAATAGAGGGTTTTCACCACAACAGCAACGAAACCAGCCAGTTGGTAGACCTAAACAACAATGTAATGTACAAAGTCAACCAAGCTTTAATGTTTCGCCGCCTACACTTATAGCGGCAGGCTCACCAAATAGTAACGTACGGCAACAAGGAAATCACAATGTAGAGAAAACATATCATTTCAATTCCTATCGCAACGCGCCGTGTAGCAATGACTATCACGACAGACATAAAAGTAATGAGCACAGTTTGCAGCGTACGTTTAATAACAGTAGGTCCATTCAGCAGCAGAATCACCAACAACAACAGATTATCATGAATGAACCTGACAGTCTGTATCATCCCGAACCTAATACGTCAGGACGTAATAACAGAACAGTACAAATAGTCGAAATGCTACAGCATCCTCCCGCAAATAGCAGCATGTCAGAAGGAATTTGACTAGTTACAGTACAGATTGCATCTTTCAGCAACGTAAGCAATACTTTTGAGACACAGTATCTTGCTCACGAAAATGTTATTACTTTTGGAGACATCCTACACACTTTTGCATGAAAAACCCGTTATTCAAAAAACTATTTCCCACCCTGTCATTGAAGTAAAGATTGTATCATCCACATATTCAGCAGTAATCGATTCTGGATCACGTATGTCAGTTATAAATGAAGAAACATTTAACGAATTTAACAAAGAAAATACTTATCCTACGTTAGGATTAGGGAAAACTAAAGTAAAAGGAGCAGTATCTGGTAAAGGAGTAGATGTAAAATTACATACACACTTATCATATTGTATTGCAGGTCATACGTTCCACTCACATTTTTGGATTGCTCCCCTCTTGACAACACACGTTATTTTAGGTACGAATTTTTTGGTACAACACGACGCGATTATTATTCAAAATTCCTATCTAATGTTAAAGGATGAAAAGGTACAAATGGCATTAGGATTTCAGCACGCTTTACCTGCAGAAGATCGAGCAATAAATCGGACAGAGGTCATTTCTACATCACAAAACATAGACTGTCATTCCAAGTTGTTCACAGATACATACGTACACAACTATAATACATCAGACGAAGTCGACTATGACGTTATGCAAATGATTTCTGAGAAGGTAAAAATGAGCAGTGCAAATACTGATGATGAATGTACAGAGCTAAGCAAAATTCTTTTACAGCAAGGTCCAATTTTTGACAAGATTCCTGGTACTATGTCTGGTTTTATGTATGATTTTCAAGTCAAACAGCATGACACATTTAAAGCTAAGCAATATCCTATTCCGTATATACACAGAGAACAAGTTAGGAAAGACTTGCAAGCTATGCTTGACCAAGGAATTGTTGAACTGGCAGTTAGTCCGTACACAAAGCCGCTCCATATTGTTAAGAAAAAGGATGGCTCACTTCACCCCGTACTTGATTCACGTCATGTGTCAGGACATGAATAACATCTGTGCAATTTGATCAATTGGTAACTACACTTATGAGTTAAGTCCTTTATGGACTAGATTATGAAGACTGCAACTGTTATCCAGGAAGAAATAAATTAATATTTCTTTGTTGGTGACGATATGTAAAGTATTCATTAAGTTATTCGATATTTAACCATCATCTTCAGGTGGAAGGCGTATTTTAAATCGATGTTAACAGTGCTTAGCAATGATGGATATACACACGAGCATGTGAGATGGCCACCTCAAGTACCTAGTTGCTAAATGAAAGAAAACACAGGCACAGAAACGTCCTCACACCGCTACAGTAGCGATCAGGCAATTTCATGACGAATATATTTTTACTTCCACATCATATACAACAACGTTGCAGAAATGATATGTAAGTTCTGTGGTCCTAAGCTGAATTGTAACTAAATAATGCTGTTAAGATAGTTCAATGTAAACTCTTAGGAAACTGTGAAAAAGCTGGAAGTGTAAAAGGTTACCGTTTTGGTTTTGGAAACGTAACGATTTTGTTACCCCCCCCCCCCCCGCTACATTTGTGTAGTAGCAGTCGGACATTTCATGATGAAGATATTCTCACTTTCGCATCATGTATGACAATGATGCAGAATTGATACAACAGTGCTATGATCCTATGTTGAAATGTAACTAAATCGTACAGTTAAGATAGTTTATTGTAACCTGTCATAAATATGTGAAGAAGCTGAATGTGAGCAACGCTACCAGTCTGGTAACATGTAGATTTTGTTAAGTAGAATTTTTCTCCTGTAATATCCACTGCATAGAAAGCTTCTTCCATTTTCATTGCCCTATGAAACAATCATTCGTTGCATGACTAAATAAGAGGTTCTGGATGAACTTCAAAGGTAGAATTCACAATCCACTTGTAATGCTGCATATGTGTTTCTGAAAAGATATGTTTTACCTGGAGACGACGAAGCTTCACACTTTAACTGGTGTCACTGTGATAATCATATTGCTTTTCATTTTTTATTATAGAGATTTTGTACAGACGTATGTGGGGAACTCCAATAACTGGGTATTGTTAACACACCAGCTCACTAGCTGTCACGATAATAAGTGAGCTCATTTGCCCAAATGCACGCCAGTAGCGTATCAGGTGTGAATTTATCAGTATGCTGTCGATATCGTACTAATGTCATCAAAAAGGACGCAAATTTCCTTTTATTCGAGTATGGCTGTGTTAGGGTACAGATTCAGAGGAAATAATTTTAACGACGTTTTTTTATATATTTTATCTTTTTACCAGTGTACAATGATGACATTACTGTTTGGATTTTGTGTTCTGGAAAATTTGTCAGTGCTCACTCTATGATGCTTCACATGTTAGATATTTGCTGTGTTATATGTATATGGCATTAGAAATGGAAAACTGCGGTTTTTAAAGTAAATTACACAATGATGAACAATTGATTCTGATAATATAGCTGATGTCTTTCATTAGAATAAGAACTAGTATTAAATCCATCTATGACGCCTTTATTTGACAGTAAAGCTTAGGTGTTTTGAAATTAATACATGTACATAATCTTATTCCATAAAAAAACACGATGATAACACACAGTGGTATGTGGGAACCACACTTTGCGTCTATTGTGCAATGAAATGCTTCGTAGGCTTAGACGAAATCAAGAGGAATAATTATACTTCTACTTTCCATTTTAAATTTAAAGTCACAATAAGTAATAGCTTTAGTAAATACAAAATTATTACCATGGCTACAGACTACAGAAAATGTCAGTGTTAGACAAATTTTAAGAACATTATTACATTTTAATTATCAGATTAATGAAACTGACGTTAACCATACATTTCGAAGATCACAGTATTTACTCTCCAAGTTATCTATTATTGTAGTGAGAGATATCACTGTGACTTAAATGCTAGGAAGAAAATCCCAAGAACCATTGCGCTATGAAACCATTGCCCCATTAAACAATAATTTGTTGCATGACTCAATAAGACGTTGTGGATGAACATCGAAAGTACGATACAGGATCACCCACTCACACTCCATTTGTAATGCTGCATATGTGTTTGTGAACAGATATGTTTTACTGTTTCATGGTGGGTGTCTTGTAAAATCAAATATACAGGTGATTATGCCTCCTCAAATCTACGGGTTTTATTTAGCCTGCAACAACTGCAAACCAAGGGATAATTTCATTTTCTCTTTGTCACTATGTGGGAACTGCTAATCGTACAAAAAACTGATAAGGTTTCGTTTATAAGAAATACAATATACTTAAGATTTGTACTGTGATACTTTTTTGCTGGAGACCACGTTTCTGGAGTTATTCAAGAAAAACACTTTTGATGGTTACTTCGGTATATTTTTCTTTAATAGTACGAGAACTATGGCCTCTACTGAAAAAAGGTCCTGCAAGACTAATAGTTTGAGTATAGCAAGCAAGAGCATGGTTTTTGAAGGTGTTGTGGGTTGCATATAACTCATAAGCAGGCGTAGCTGGATCGGCATGCCATATGTGGAACCAGGAATATATCTCTGTATAACTGTTAGATTGTTACGTGGAAAGTATCAGACACCCAGAAAAAATAAGCAGGTATAAGCAGTTCGCCAACATATCAATAGTTGAAATATTTTGTTCTCACCAGTGTACATAATCACTTAAGTTACACATGCGTTTCGAAAACGAAGACACCTGTCTACCACGATCCAAGCGCCATATTAAGTTGCATATGTATCCTCTTCGGCATTTACCTGTGCAATTACGACGAGATACGATACAATCGCAGCTGCTATCGGCGAAACGTTGCTTAGATTAATGACAAATAGCCCGCAGGCAGTGAAGTGTGAACGTCGATGCAGCAACTGCTGCGAGAACAGTTGCAGCTGCGACCGCAGTTCAGTGTCCCTGGCAGTGTTGCGTGGTGGAGGCAGCAGGGCCTTGAGTACCAGGTCTGTGGTGCGACCAGCTTCACTCGCTACAGCACTGCAAGACCAACTGATTGCCAGAATACTGCCAGCATATACCAGAGCCCACATAGCAGACACCATCGCCACAGCTTCCATACCAGAACCATTAAAACCCTGCCATAAGAAACTGCATATAATTCACCGTTAATTATTACTCCTAACTGCTAAAAACAGATAATTTTTGTAACCACTAAGCTGGTCTGTTATAAAATGACCATGGGAATTCGCGAGCAAATAAATGCATAGAAATATATTTTTCTTTCTTTACGATTGTGTAGTCCTAATCATCATCATTTCATCACCATCGACGCGCAAGTCGCTGAAGTGGCGTCAAATCGAAAGACTTGCATCAGGCGAACGGTCTACCCACCAGGAGGCCCTAGTCACACGAAGTTTTAAAATTTTTTATTTGAAGTTAGATCCATATAGTGAGCTACTTGTCCGTCACCTAGGAAAGCTGGACGTGCGTGATGAGTTTGCAACCAGCAGTTAGGAAGACTCTTCTCCAGTCATGTAGTTACCCTTGATGCACATCGGAGTTTCGATAAACACAATGTAGGAATTAAGTTAACTCTACCGAGAGTTCCTTTTCACATCTTAGATGTGTGGTCAGAGTCTTATCTCGTCATATATTTTCCGAAGCCTTCATTGCTTTAGGTGACTTTATCATATGGTTGCTCATTTGTCACTGTATGTGTCCATTTTGCAATAGTAGCTGCAAGTGTGAATAAATTTCTAAATGAGGTTTCTAGAATACTCGGTCACATTCACGTTTCTTCGCTTTCACATGACACCAATACACCAGATACATCACGTAATATTTGTATCAAGTCATTGAATTCTCTTATGATTAATCTTTTAAGCCCTATCTAATATGTCTTTCCTTGTGATCTGTATATGGAAAATACTATTAGATTGACAAATAGCCGTTCATAAGCGTATAGGCATTGCTATTAAAGCTTCTTCTTTAGTTTACATTGATACTATTTTACTATGACAGTGAAATATTTTCTAAATATTATCATTCTGATATCATAAACAATTGTAGTATTTTAAAGTAATTTATTGGCTGCACAGAATGACTAAGAATTTCCAACAACATATGGAGTTTAATCTGTGGTTTACTTTGAAAATTTCATTTCTCTTGGAAGAGCGTGAAGGCTTTTTAGTGACTAGGTTATCTCGAAAAAAATGTAAAAATATGTCTAACTGCGATTAAAAAATGTAAAGTGGCTGAAAATCCATTATGTTGGAAGCAATTTTTTGTTCCTGTTTATAAAATTTTGGACCCACCACATGAATTTGTGTTGCAAAGTATTCCACTGTGATACACTCTCAAAATGTTTGTCTTGATAATGTTGAGGAATTTACCTCTAGTCAAGAACTGTGTGAGGTGGCGCAAGTTGAAGAAATCCAAATTTTTTTTTGTAAATTGGTGATTGATATCAGAATTTGGATATATTTGCAGGAGTGAAATAATCCTAAGATCCTAAAATCACGTATTCTGAGTGATTTACCTTCTCAAGTGGCATACATTAATTAATTAATATATTCTACATCATAGAATAGGACAGTAACGTATATAAGAATCCGACTGAGATATGTGCCATGTGTCATTGACCTTGTTCTACAATCTTACCTTATGTTTTAGAATGACAGAGAGTGTAAAGTTGATATTTGTGACACAGTGAACGAGATGTGTAATCACACAGGTGAGGACCGAAAGGCCATATGCAACATTTACCAGCCCAGCAATATAACAGGGCTCGTCGTATATTTTACGCAGCAGCTGAACTTCTTCTGCATCACCACTACACTGTGAAAGAAAAATACTGTTATTCGACATTCTTAATTAATATCATTCTCACTTAATCCATGTAATTACATAATAACAGTGATAGGTGCTACTGCGAGTATTCTATGGTATATGTCATTAACAAAATGATGGGAATGTACGAAAATAAAAATTTCTCAAGTTATAGAAACTTAACCACATGTTCAAATGCTAGTATAAACACTTTTGACTCATTCCAGATAGTTTTTCAGAATCAGCATACTGACTATACAATTCACTTTGCAGCGATTGGAAACTCATCGACAATGCTACATTATATGTATATTTCTGATTTGTTAGGAAACTACGAGTTAAACATGTGGTATATACATAACATATTAACTTATTATAAAGTCATATTTTTTGATGTGTAACACAAATAATTAACAGCCTCTTGTGCACATAGGTTCTGCAAAAATAGTTCACATAATCTTTGAAGTTAACGATTACCTAAATCATGGGCCAAACAAAATAATCAAAGAAGAGTCTGTGTCATGTGATGGACTGTACTTCGTCGGAGTGATGTTGCCATTCAGACGGACAGTGATCCGTGTGTGTGTGTGTGTGTGTGTGTGTGTGTGTGTGTGTGTGTGTGCGGAAAGTAGGTTATCTGCCCTTCTTAAACTATTGTGTAGCATTTTTCCGTAGGAGAATTTTAATGTGGAAGATGATTGAAATGAACATTCTAGACATAATAGGCCAAGCGAAAGCGGTTCTAGGTGCTTAACTCTGGAGCCGCGCGATCGCTATGGTTGCAGGTTCGAATCCTGCCTCGGTCATGAATGTGTGTGATGTCCTCAGCTTCGTTAGGTTTAAGTAGTTCTAAGTTCAAGGGGACTGATGACCTCAGAACTTAAGTCCCATAGTGCTCAGAGCCATTTGAACCATTTTCCAATTCCAGTCATGGACGCGGAGGTCTACTGAGCTACTAACAGACCATTGGGTGACAAAATGTAGTGTAAACCTAACCACACCAACCGTTTCCTTGCGATGAATCCCATCGTCATCCGTCGCAGAAATATTCTGTGTGACAAATGCTGATCGCTGAGACCACTGCGTCTGTGATGAAATCAAAACTGATATAGAACTATATAACTCCATCTTCAAAGAAAGATATGACACTAAGTCATAAGATGAGCAATTAAGATAAGCGTTAAGCCGTATACAGAAAATGAGGTAGGAAGAGCGCTATTACTGGGGCTTTTACCCTACGTGAAGTATGTCAGAGACTACGAATGCTCTGTGTGTCACTCGGGAGTCATAAAACCATTATTTAGGAATGGCCAATGGGTCCTGGATTTGCTTGATTTCACTAAGAATATAGTAAGAGCCCTCAAAGTCACAAGTTTGTAAGAGGTTTCAGTGTATGTGGGGTGCAGCCTGGATGGGGAGACCAGAAGAGCTGACAACACCAGCATAGCACAGCATCTGCACCATACTCAGTTATGTCAGAGCAACAAATTCGCACTAGCTAAGTACCATTGCGATTACGGGCTGGGTATCAAGTTTCAGGCGTAGCAATTAATGCAAGACTGTTGTGAATGCAGTGACATACACGTATGCCCACAGTAAAATTTATAGTGGTATCGATTGATGGAATCGACTATTCAACTGTTTTTTATTTATTGGGAACACTACAATATTTAATGTGATCTGAGAAATAAGCTACACACGTTCCTCTGATGAGCGCAGCATCAACAAAAACGAGAACAGCGACAGAAAGAGCATAATTAGTATAAGAATTTCGCACTACATCTAGCTTCATATCAGATTACCACTAACTGGAGCTACGAGCAATTAAATTCACGATTAATATTACTCCAATAGAATAAGATATCAAGACTCTTAAGAAACGGTTTAATTAAACTTATCGCCATTTTCAGTATTTTAACAAGTGACACATAGTGCTGCAGAAAGCACAGAACAGTGAGGAGTCAAAAAGCATCGGTTAAGAACTGTTACGTAATAACTGCAGGAAATAGTATAAAGAATGAGGTTTCTCTTGGCAGGAAGCGAGATGATTCAAATGAGAATAGTGCCACCATGTAAACCTCCATACTGGATCCTCAGTCCACCATACCTGAGGCTCCAGTATGGAGGTGAACATAGTGGCAATACTCTCTTCACACGGCACAAGATTTCACACACCTTCTGACATGAAACAGGTTAGAATTACCAATGAAAATTACTGCACCTTCTATATATAGCAATTTAGCGCTGGTGCAATCGCCCAGTACACAGATTCATTATTCATAATATAGGAAATGTAATCTGCTGGATGTCGCTTCGTATTTTATCCCACCCTTGTTCCTTATAAATACATGTGCAGAATAAACATAATATATTGACGATACCCGCAAATATAATAAATTACAAACACAGTTTATCAACTCAGTCACAACTTAGAGACATAGAATATCTAGCTCAACAGCTGTCCATTAGAACGTACACTTGCACAAGATGCATATGTTTATACCAGTTACATAGAACCTTACAAGGAGGGCAACAGTGATTACATTGATTTATTGAGCATTATATGAATACCATGATTAGCTCGTCAGCTTTTACGGTATGACACCTAACAGGTTACAGTAACTAATCAAACTGAATATTCCTTTCAGCAAATACATACACATTGTGGACTATGTATAACTGCATGTGGGGAACACAGAATCTACATAGCCACAACATCGATGTATTCGTCTGCCACAGATTACAATCACTCGAAATGGTTCACATCAGCGGTTTCGAAGTAGTTACGTTCATTCGAACAGTCAGAAAAATAGACCGATCTCTACTCATGGGGCAGCTTGTGAGGTAACGGGCGAGCCGTCACCCCCTGAAAATATAATATCGGAGGAAACCGTGGCCCCACGGGCTGCTCGGCCCGACAGGGCGAGGCAGCAAACACGTGGTGGCGAACGTTAGCCGGACGAGAGGGGTGGCCATAGCACATGGTCGAGCCACGTGGCTGGGAATTCCGATGTGACGAGGATGGTGCTTTGTGGCGATGAAGCAGACTCGCTGGGAGTGCCAAAGATGGCGGACGTTGTGAAAGCTTCATGCAGACACTTCACAGTTCGTGTAGAAATTAATAGTAGCCAGATGAATGATGATACCTCAAAAATACACATGTACATTACTAATATTTGCACTAAGATTCTGATGGTGTAATCAGATTTTCAGTATCGTTATTAGTTTAAAGTTTAGTATCCGACTGTAAATTATGCAAGTAACACCCAGTAACGAATTTTCAAAATCTAAACGCTTCATCCCATTTTGTCGATCGGTGTCTCTTTACAAAGCTATCAGTGGAAACCTAAACTGGTACAAATTACAGGCATGTAACTCAAATAGTACATGAATTATTGGAGGTCATAGTGGCTGATTACTATCGAAGGCATCAGGCCGTAAATACTCCACAGTTACACATACACACACACACACAAAATAAAACCGGTAGCAGCACGCTTATAAATATATTTATTCATCCATGTCTTTGTTTTTATCCGATATACACTGCTAGCCGTGGCGGCCGAGCGGCTCTACGCGCTTCAGTATGGAACCGCGCAACTGCCAGGGTCGCAGGTTCGAATCCTGCCTCGGGCTTGGATGTGTGTGA
Source organism: Schistocerca cancellata (assembly GCF_023864275.1). Lineage (NCBI taxonomy): Eukaryota > Metazoa > Arthropoda > Insecta > Orthoptera > Acrididae > Schistocerca > Schistocerca cancellata. The sequence continues at coordinate 683,391,169 of NC_064630.1, read as the reverse complement.
TGTGCTTAGGTTAGTTAGGTTTAGGTAGTTCAAGGGGACTGATGACCTCAGATGTTAAGTCCCATAGCGGTCTGAGCCATATGTTTATTTAATTTGTTTATGTATCGAGTAGTGTGTGTTAGAGCGTGTTTATGGTCCAGCCGTAGTAATATTTATTTAGCTTCCTGTTATTTAAATATAATTCCAGTATTTCGAATTCTTTCATGTTTGTGCGGGTGCGTTGGATTGAAGACATGGCGCGAGCGTTCTAGCCAATCACAGCGCTCGTGAATGGGGAGACTGGGTGGAAGCGATTTCTGGCAGTGCGGCAGTTCTGGGGAATACTGGACAGGACACGGAAAGTGCTGGACAGCGCGGCGGACGCACGGTCGCGTGAGAACCTTTGAGTGAGGAGCGGTTTGTGCGTGGTCGCGAGAAATAGAAATATTGCGTAGTGCTGACCTGTGCACTTATGAAATTTCCGGGGCTTCTACGGTGAAGACGTAGTGTGCTATTAGAAGTGAGTATCTCGCGAGTTCTGTGGTTGTTCATAGCTAACTACGTGCAGTAGGATTCTATTGTTTCCCCTGTTATTCAATTTATATTTTATTTAATTGCTGGACCATCGACACCAATAAGTGTAGCAGATATATACCGCATTCTCAAGAGTTGTAATATCTTACACAGTATCATAGGGTCACAGACCTAAGAGAGCAATAAAGAAGCTAACATTCGTATCTAGAGATGTGATCATACATAGATTGCTTTGAAAGTTTCCTTGTAATCGGCCTACTGGTGACAGCGAAATCCACACATTCTACTGTAATCAATATGCAACTGATACTGGCCTAAGCAGATTTACTACATGCGCCACTGCTCCATCTACTGTGACTATCACCAGCACACACTGTACACTGATGGACTGCCTGCACCGTGAGAGAACCTTTGATGTTATTTTCGGCCACATCTACTCATCTTACTTGTATATGTAAGTGATAATTGTTCTACAAATGAAGAATTATTTGCGATGTAACATTCTCTGTCATGGCACTGCACTTTATGTGTGCTGGTACTAATTACAGCAGTAAGAGCGTAGACAGTAAGACATAATTGGAAATTATTAACAAGATGCGATGTATGCTAAGTGTGCTAATGAGTGAACATCAAAAGACTTGATACTGCTGGTGCTGGTGAATATGTGACTCACATTTGATAAGACTGAGTGGACCTGACTGTCAGAATGTGAAGTTATAGGTACAGATCCCAAATATTCTAAATAGAAAAAAAATATCATGCAAGAACAATTACATTAAGTATAAACGAATAAGATTCTTGGTACTATTCTAAATATAACGAAGTGGAATTAATTTCATAGAAAATATTGTAGCAGAAAAGCAAAGTATACTTTGATATAAGGAAGATAAGAAGTATCTAAATTTTTATATTTTTCTCTTGATGTGTTATTTACAGTACTAAGTCGACGGTAACGAATGCTATAAAGCTTTAAAACCCGCTTTCTCATTTTCTAAACACTTTGTACAATGAGAAACATTAGATTCACAAATCCATACGTATGCTTTTCAGCTCTCATTGATGTGGCCATGGCTTGAAATAAAAGGAAATGTGGCAACGACTGTAAATCTTTCAGTTCAAATAAAATCATTCCCAAGTCCAGAAATGCAATAAAATGCATCAAGCAAACTCACATTGTTGCCTTGAGTACAGATGTCATGCTGTACTCTTCCAAGGGCAGCAGCCTCTTGCAAGTTGGGTAGCGGCGGAAACAGCGTCACCGATACCAACCTCCACTGCCATACAACCAAAAGTCTTCCATTCACCATACGTAAACGTTGCCCCAACCATAGCACCAAATAGGAGAATTGGGCAGTAGTGACAATAGACGTGGCGTAGAACGGTACCAGACCGACATAATGTAGAAAATATCGTTTGTCAACCCTTCCCCACGAGACGTCATCGAATATGACCACAGCGATGTACAGTTGGACCAATGTAGCTATTTGAGCCATTAGTTTCTTGAATACTTTTTTGTACTCCTCGCTTTGGTTTGGCATAATCGTCCGATCAATCTCGAGGAGCTTATTCAGTATTTGGATAACATATGTGACAGTGAACAAACCAAGATAGATAAGAGTCAAGACGGTAGAGGAGGTAATTGACACAAATTCAATTACGTCACCTATTTTTGCGGTGGCCGTGAAGTGGACTGAACGGAATCGTTCGTGGATCATAAAAATAATCAACGTTAGCTCTAACGTAAGCACGAAGAGCGAATACATTCTCTCGTAAGTGGAAGTCGAAAATTTATTTGAATATTGATCTATCGTAAAAAGGTGCCAAACCAAATGGTTTGCTTAGATAATAGAGTGGTTTCATTGCTCTGAAGAAACTAAGGCCTTCTATCTCAAATTTCATACGGGATGATGGAGTTACTAATTGAGATATGAATAGAATTGCTTAGAATAAAGCGGACTTACAAATTTTCAAATTGACCCACGCTACAAAATATTAGTGCTGAAAGGAAAACCAATGTCCTAGCAAGAAAGTTCTGTATGCACTGATCCTTGGCGGAGAAATCTGCATTTTACTCGGCCGTCTTTTATACAAGCTATGAATTACAACGTTTAATCTCTTTGAGTGGTCAGCGTAATTTAATTAGTGGGGAACTGTTTGGAATCGATATTATGGAGACACATTTCCTATTCTTTACTGGCGCTTGTCCATCGTCATAAATACATCCATTAGATATTAGTATTATCTCTCTTAGTGCCTATTTTGCCATTCATCAATTGAGGAGTCCAGGGGAAAAACCTGATAAGTCACCATTCTTTTTTTTTTTCAGGAGACGAAATCTAGAGTTTGAAGACTCATAACATTTTAGTTTTTCCAGTTATATTCTTCATTTTTCTTTTGGACCATAATATATCTTTTAGAGAGAGATTGTCGCTGAAATGGTACACATTTGAATAGGATTTACAGTAATAAGATGCATTTTTATTACGAAGGCAGGTAGTGCAGAGGAAAAATATGACAAGTGCATAACGTATTGCAGATAAATACAAGATTTCAAATTCATGTTACAACAAATTATCTCATATAATCATTTAATAATCTTCTATAAAAGGTCCTGTGCTTTTTCGATGGTGGGTTAATGCAAAAGACGATCAACATACACTTGCACTTCACTACAGCAAAATCTTTTCAAGTCTTGTAAATCTCTGTATTTCTCAGCAGATATTTTAAGATCACCTGCAAAAAATCAGAATCCGTTAACATAAATATCTATATGCTTAATACTAAAAAAATACTTGCATTAGTAAATAAAATGAACTTTCAAATCATATTGCTGTAAAAGAATTACTATACCTTCATATTCAGCAGAGGGTAGGCTGTACTCGCCTTCTTTCAGGCTGGAATCTTGTCCTTTCTTTCCACGAAGAAGTAATGAAGCTTGCTCATATGCTCCATTGTAGCTTCCTCTATACCGGAACAGTGCTTCATGAGTCGTGTGACTTCCAATTGTCTTTTTCTCCTAGACTGGAATGGGAGTTTTTTCTTGCATATTGTATTATCGACATGCTCTGTCCAGCATTTGATTCTCTCTGATTGCTCCTCAACATCAATGAAGACAAAAGGTGAAGGTGTCTGCGTGAATTCTGAAAAACCTGACACCAGTCCTTTGGAACTTGACATTCCTGAGTTTTGTCTGTCATACCAATATTTTTATCACATTCGAGATACGAATGACCTGTTATGGGAAATGTCATCTTTACATAGTCCAATCGTTTATCTGTAAGGAGCAGATGGTGAAGGAATCTGAGCACAGTGGCCTTCTTGTTTTACCCTGCGCAGGAGTCACAGGTTATCTCCAGATGTCTGACTTCCGGATTTATAAATTTATCCACAAAATGACGAAGGAACGATGAAACTTCGTCTGCTCCTTCTCGGCCTGTACTCTCTGGATACATGTAAAAGTAGCAGTTCCCTGTTGCCAAAACATGCACGTTGAATTTAAATACAGAAATCTGTCACTTATAATGAACTTCATTTGTCTTTATATTTGGAGAAGGAAAGCTTTTGCTATAGTCCATCGTAATTGCTACCTTTCATGGATTTTTTTGACATTCCATCTTTGCCTTTTTTTCCTATCATAGAAATTATTTTTTCTGAGATGCAGTTCATGGTCTATTTCATTGGATCGAGGTCGGATTGAAGCCTTACTTTATTTTCAACACATGATGTTAAAGTCAGTTCCTTCTCCAAATTTTTCTTCTTGGCTAGATACTCATCACAGGAGCCACAAGTATCAGATCGTGGTGAAATCTGAACTGAATATAATGCGGTATGTTTCGTACGACACGTTCTGATCCTGAAACTTCTCCTTGATGTGGAACATTTTTGTAATATTTAAAGACTCCGATAGGTAAATTTTTTCTGACTTCGTCAAACTGTAGTGGCTGTTGCCACCTTTAAATGATTTAATGTGCCCTCTTAGTACTTCACGTGTTTCATCTTTCAAAGCCTGTGGGCGCTATCTGTGTTTCCCTGGGCCGTCTCATAGAGGGTGGTGTCCAGGCTTAAGTTTCTTCAGTAAATGATCTACCTTTCCCTTCTTTATTCCATGTAACGACATAAATGCTTGCTTGCACGCATGTACTTCTTTGACACTTCCGTTAATGGTAATGCAAACACTGAATTTATATAATGCATCACGAAAATTTGCTTCCTACTATCCTCTTCTAGGACGCCTACAGTTTACAGGGATCACTGTTATTAAATCACTTAAACAGAGGTTTATTCCATCATGATTACGAAAGTGGTTCATGTCATTAATAATATTCCTTTTATTTTCATCACTGATAATATCAAAACAATTGTTTTTGCAGTTACATTGCTCTCCTCTTTCATGGGACTGCTATCCTAAACGTTTGGAGGCTTCTCTAACGCGACCATACTTCTTCCTTTTCTTTGTCAGCTTCTTTGATAACATTCTATAGTTTTCTTTGCAAGTAGATGAGTTACCGTCTTCATTATTAATTGTACACTGACAGAATACAATGCTAGATCTAACTTCCTTCAAAAACTCCACAAAGCTATCAACTTTAGTCAACTTATACACAACAATGACTGTGGAACCAATGATAAAACAACGATAACGTTAGTGAAAAGAGACTTGCGCGGGCAGGGAATCATTAAGTCTTAAAATGTTATAGTTGCATTCTCTGGACTTGTCTGGACATTCCCCTGTTTTGTGTTGACTTACAATGTTTCTCGCCCGCACATGCTTACAAGATATCAGAATATCTCTTGACTCATCAGGTTTTTGACCAGTTCAGTAAAACCACCTAAAAACTACATTGGCTGGTCCATAAAATTATGAAAAAAACAGAAATTTTATAATTTGGGACTTAACAGGTTTTTCCCCAGGACTCTTCAATTGGGCTACTACTTAAAAAAAAGAAAAGTAAGTTGTGAAGAAAGTGGTTTATACATGAGACCTCTAGAGACACTTATAAATTTGTTACACGTAGAAATTGTCATACATACTACATTTAGAGAGATCACCCATATTTACGGGGTTGAACGTCATATTTATTAATAGATGACCCGCTGTGGTGATAGGAAAACTGCAGCATTTGTTGGAATCCTCAGATAAATGAATTTTGTTGTGTCTTCTATCTAGGAGATAGAGAAAATGGATGGTTCATGTCTTCTATTTTACTGCATGCATCACAAAATGCAGATTACTTTAGCTTTGTTGACAATTTGCCATCATTTAAGTGCATGCACGTGATCGTTCATACGATTCATCAATCGGCCTACCAAGGAGGTAAGATAATATTAAGTTGCAACCGGCCGCAATGCCCTGCTGTAGAAACCCTGGATCCCAGTCGAATCTCACTGAGTCAACCAGGCGATTTTCGATTCGTCATCGATTTGAGAAGAATGGAAGAGTTACAAAATGTTATCTAAGGGAAAAAAAACAAACAGATTAAAATCAGTCCACCTAATTTTCAACATTCTTCTATAGCATCAGATCTCAAACGCTTCGATTCTCTTCTGTTTTAGTTTTCCCAAAGTCCAACTTTCACTGTCACACGATGGTGTGCTCCAAACGTACATTCTCAGAAACTTCTGTCTGCTTATATTTGTCTCTCTTTCTGCTAATGTTCGACACTTGTAGACTTCTCTTGGCCAAGAACATTCATTATGTTAGTACTAGTCTGATTTTATGTCCACCTTGCTCCATTCTACATGGTTAATTTTGCTGCATAGGTATCAGAATTCCTAAACTTAATCTACTTCGTTATTACCAACCCTGATGTTAACTTTCTCGCTATTCTCATCTCTGTTACTTCTCACTACCTTCGTCTTTCTTTCTCAGTCCATATGCTGCACTCGTTGGTAGTTTCATTCCATTCAACAGAACCTGAAATTCTTTTTCACTTTCAGTGAGGATCGCAGTGTCATCATCGAATCTTATCACTGATAGCAATTCACCTTGAAATTTTATTTGCACGCTTGAAACTTTCTCTTATTTCCGTCATTGCTCCTTCGATGTGTAGATTGAACAAAAATGGCGAAAGACTACATCCCTGTCTTACATCAATATTTAATTTGTACACTTCTTTCCTAGTGTGCCACCTTGTGGTTGCCTGATGTCTCTAGTTCATATTGTATATTACCCAACTTTCCCTATAGGTTACTATGTATTTCACAGAATTTCGAACATCTTGCACCATTTGACATTCTAGGACTTTTTTTCAGGTCGACGAATCTTATGAACGCCCCTTCATTTTTCTTTACTCCAGTTTTCATCATCATACATAACGTCAGAACCGCCTCTCCGTGCCTTTTCCCTTCCTAAAGCCAAACTGATCGTCATCTAACACATCATCAATTTTCTTTTCCATTCAACTGTACATTATTTGTGTCAGCACCTTCGATGCATGAACTGTTAAGCCGATCGTGCGATAATTCTTACACTTGTCGTCTCTTGCAACCTTCAGTATGGCACGGATGTCACTCCAAATATCAGATTATATATCACCAGACCTACAGAAAACATGAGTGGTCGTTTTGTTTCCACTTCCCCCAATGATTTTAGAAATTTTGATGGCATGTTGTCTGTTCATTCCACGTCATGTGAACTTAAATATTCAAATGCTCTTTCAAATTCTGATTTTAATATTGGATCCCCTACCGCTTCTATATTCACTCCTGCCTCTTCTTCCATCATGCTATCGAGGCCCCCAGTGTAATCTTGGCACCTATCTGCTCTCTCCTCTGCGTATAGCAGAGGAATTCCCATTGCGCTCTTAATGTCACCACCTCTGCTTTTAATTTTATTGAAGGTTGTATTGACTTTTCTGTATGGTGAGTCGGCCCTTCCGACAGTCCTTTCTTTTTCGATTTGTGCACAACTTTCATGGAGCCATTTCGTCTTAGATTTTCTGTACTTCTTATTTACTTCATTCCTGAGTACATTTATCGCAATTTTTCCCGAGAAATTTGACGTATGTTTTTGTAATGATGTACATATATGTGTTGTGTGATGTTCACCATGTTTCATTACAGTTCCTAAGTCTGGAAGAAACTATCCTGGATTATAAGATGCCTCCTCATTCGAGCATGGATAGAAGGGAAAACCAGGAAAAACCGCATCGAAGTATCCGCACTGAGAATTCCAATGTATGTGTCAATATACACCGAAGAGACAAAGAAACAGGCACATCTGCCTAATACAGGGTGTTTCAAATATGACCGGTATATTTGAAACGGCAATAAAAACTAAACGAGCAGCGATAGAAATACACCGTTTGTTGCAATATGCTTGGGACACAGTACATTTTCAGGCGGACAAACTTTCGAAATTACAGTAGTTACAATTTTCAACAACAGATGGCGCTGCAAGTGATGTGAAAGATATAGAAGGAAACGCAGTCTGTGTGTGCGCCATTCTGTACGTCGTCTTTCTGCTGTAAGCGTGTGCTGTTCACAACGTGCAAGTGTGCTGTAGACAACATGGTTTATTCCTTAGAACAGAGGATTTTTCTGGTGTTAGAATTCCACCGTCTTGAACACAGTGTTGTTGCAACAAGACGAAGTTTTCAACGGAGGTTTAATGTAACCAAAGGACCGAAAAGCGATACAATAAAGGATCTGTTTGAAAAATTTCAACGGACTGGGAACGTGACGGATGAACATGCTGGAAAGGTAGGGCGACCGCGTACGGCAACCACAGAGGGCAACGCGCTGCTAGTGCAGCAGGTGATCCAACAGCAGCCTCGGGTTTCCGTTCGCCGTGTTGCAGCTGCAGTCCAAATGACGCCAACGTCCACGTATCGTCTCATGCGCCAGAGTTTACACCTCTATCCATACAAAATTCAAACACGGCAACCCCTCAGCGCCACTACCATTGCTGCACGAGAGACATTCGCTAACGATATAGTGCACAGGATTGACGATGGCGATATGCATGTGGGCAGCATTTGGTTTACTGACGAAGCTTATTTTTACCTGGACGGCTTCGTCAATAAACAGAACTGGCGCATATGGGGAACCGAAATGCCCCATGTTGCAGTCCCATCGTCCCTGCATCCTCAAAAAGTACTGGTCTGGGCCGCCATTTCTTCCAAAGGAATCATTGGCCCATTTTTCAGATCCGAAACGATTGCTGCATCACGCTATCTGGACATTCTTCGTGAATTTGTGGCGGTACAGACTGCCTTAGACGACACTGCGAACATCTCCTGGTTTATGCAAGATGGTGCCCGGCCACATCGCACGGCCGACGTCTTTAATTTCCAGAATGAATATTTCGATGATCGTGTGATTGCTTTGTGCTATCCGAAACATACAGGAGGCGGCGTGGATTGGCCTCCCTATTCGCCAGACATGAACCCCTGTGACATCTTTCTGTGGGGACACCTGAAAGACCAGGTGTACCGTCATAATCCAGAAACAATTGAACAGCTGAAGCAGTACATCTCATCTGCATGTGAAGCCATTCCGCCAGACACGTTGTCAAAGGTTTCGGGTAATTTCATTCAGAGACTACGCCATATTATTGCTACGCATGGTGGATATGTGGAAAATATCGTACAATAGAGTTTCCCAGACCGCAGCGCCATCTGTTGTTGAAAATTGTAACTACTGTAATTTCGAAAGTTTGTCTGCCTGAAAATGTACTGTTGTCCCAAGCATATTGCAACAAACGGTGTATTTCTATCGCTGCTCGTTTAGTTTTTATTGCCGTTTCAAATATACCGGTCATTTTTGAAACACCCTGTACAAAGTAGGGCCTCCGCGAGCACACGGCCACTGTGTCCAAAACAGAGATAACTTCGTCAGAATTGATATCGCTGATTTTCAACAATTTATTTTGAACGTCAACTGGTAGCTTTGCTTTTAATATTCCAACACGATCTTTGGCAGATACTGGTTCCGCTAAATATTTCATCTTATTGTGGTACCGCTCATAATATCTGTGTAGTGTATTTAAACGTGAATTTTATCGTTCTCAATTGTAAATCTGCTTACGGCTTCTCTCTTGTATCGTACCAAACGATACGTTCTAATAAATGCGTTTCGAATTCCGTATGTGTGTTGCAAGTCTCTGCAGCTTCAACTACCCGAAGGCCTCTGTCACCTAAGATATGTCTATTCACATAACGTACCTTCTGACTGTCTATGCAATTCTAGGGAAAAGCCTTTAAATGGCACGATGAGAACGACTGGGTGTACAGTTTTCTTCTCCGAATTAAATGATGGAAATTGTCCATACTTAATTAATCCTCTTCCATTAATAATGCTGCATAATCACTCACATGATCCGGCATTACTTTTGCGGATTGCGATGTTGGTGTCAGTACTTGCTCATATTGTTTAAGAGATTGCCTTGAAGGGTCTGCACTAGCTCTCTTTGTGATGCGTTCATTACCAGCAATATCTGAGTAATTATCCTGCCAAGTATGACGTAGATTCTATTTTTGCTGATTGACATCTTCAATCTATTTGTCTATAGTTACACGCTAAGGAGGTAATTGTTCGTTTAACTGAGTTAAAGATCCTTGCAAACCTGCGGAAAAATTTTGGCTCGCAAAATTAATATCTGACATGACTTAATTTACTGTTGATTGAACGTTCTGTTCAACAGCAGTTGTCGGTTGGGTATCTTTGTCTTCTAACCACTGTTGGAAAGCCTTCGTAAACTGTTCTGCTCGTTGTGCGAGCTGCGTGTTGATAATATCACACTGTCCACGAGTAGCGCCCTCTGCTGCTTGTGACAACTCGGCAACAGTGTTAGTTAATTCGTGTTGACCTAGCGTTATATTTACGAACTCCAGTTTTAAAGAATAAAATTCATATGGAAAATGTTTGTGTTGATCACGAAATTGACCGAATTCGTCAGCTAAACTTTTGTGTGCATTTGAATCTGTAGAATGGCACTGATAAGTACCGTCTGCGATTCTATTACCTGACGTTGCAATACTGTCTTAGTTCTCAGTAATTCTGTATACCACGGCTCCTGACTATCCAGAAATTCTGTTTTTAGTGCGGATGACACCAGCTCAATACGCGCAAACATTAATGTAAGCGGATCCGGAACCTCCAGTGCGTTCACTGCCTGCAGAACATTTTCTTCTGTCTGTCGCGCCATTGTAGCCTCTTCTCTTTTTTTAATCATACATATTTTATTCTCATACTCAGATGGTCGTAATCCGTTCAGACTGATTAAATCATTTACATTGAAATCACTAACAGTTTTGTCCTGAAATGACGTGCTTGACTGACACTTTGAATTAGCTCGCCAGGAACAATCTAATGTGGACTGTGTAGCAAGAACGTCGCACACAGTTGAGATAAACAAGTTATTCGCTCTGACTACGTCTAATCTTTAAAAACGAAAGTGCCCATATACTAATAATAATTCCATTTTACACACTCCGCATGAGTCAGCAGAGAAATAAATGAAAATATTCACCTACTTTTTGTAGACTAACGCATAGTTGTCCGATATTAGAGTTATTGTGATCTTCAATTTTTGCTCATGTACATATAGGGTGAGTCACTAACTATTGCGTTCACAAATACCTTCGAAAGAATTATAGGAGCTGAAAAGTTTGTTGGACAACACTTACATGGAATAATGGAGGCCATAACATGACGATGATTTTTTGTTGATAGGTGGGGTCGCTTCAGAGATGTGAAGGTCAACTTTGTTTTTTAAACAAGGGTGCTATGGTTTGGTACTTATTTTCTAATAGCGTCTATCGAGACGATTCCAATGATGTGTAACAGTAAGGTCTTCGTAGGTCAGGGAGGGTAAAAAAAGTTGGCATGAACGTCCATGTAACGAAGGTTTCCGAAGTAATGAACATTGGTATCAATGCAATGCTGCTATCTTCTTGTCATGTATTGAGTGGTATTCCTTATCACATCGGCACTTATCTAAGCACATACTCTGACAATTCTCTCTCGCATATCTTCAGGCGTAGCTGGAACGTCTTTATAAACAATGTCTTTTACGAATTCCCCGAAGAAAAAATCCAGAGGCGTCAAGTCTGGCAGACGAGCCGGCCACGATACGTCTCCTCAGCGTCCAATCCAATGAGTTGGGAATTGTTTCTGCAACTCATTTCTAGCCATCACCGAAAAGTGTGCCGGACACCCATCGTGTTGATACCACATTGTGTTCCTTGTTCCTGACGGAATTTCTTCCAGTAACAGACCCAATGTTTCTTGCAGGAGTGTGGTGTACGTCCTACCATTAAGACTTCCTTTTATGAAATAGGGGCCAATAATTGTGTCCTCTAGAATCCCCCACCAGACAGTCACAGACCACGGTTTTTGGTGTGCCACTTGCCGCAGCCAACATAGATTTTCCGTTGCCCAATAATTTATGTTATGTAAATTAACATTTCTATGGTTCGTGAATGTAGCCTCGTTAGTAAATAAAATAAAATCAATAAATGTGTCATCCCTCTGAATGCGAAGTTGAGCCCATCGGCAGAATTCAATGCGACGCATACAATCCGTACCACTTAATTCTAGGTGGAGTCTAATATGGTAAGGATGATATTTATGGCGATGCAGAACACGAACAACATTACTCTGGCTTATGCCAGATTCCCTTGCGATTTGACGCGAACTGTCACAAGGATCTCGAAGCACAGTGTCAAGAGTACGAATTTCCTTTTCCTCGTTAGTAACTTTCATTTGCCGGATATGTCTCAGATGCGTTAAACATCCAGTTATTCTCAGTTTATCACACTCATATTTAAATGTACGAAGTGTAGGGTGAGTACGTTGAGGATGCCTTTTATCGTATAAGTCTCTAGCTGTCACTGAATAACGTAGGCATTCTCCGTAAATGAGAAGCATATCAACTTGTTCTTCGAGGGAATAAATCATTCAAGTTCGCTTGATTCGTAAGTACTATCCTAACCGTTCCCATTAGTGTTGCATTGCGAAACCGTCTAATGATGTTGACATGTCAATGGCACGTTAGATTGATACGCCGTATTCGGCGAGTAAATACTATTTGCACTATATACGAGAGACAGTAGTCAGAGCATGTGCTTCGATAACTGACGAGGTGATAAGAAATACCACTGAATCCATCAAAGAAGATTACAGCACTGCACTGCCACCAATGGTCGTCACATCGAACACCTTCTGTAAATGGACGTTCATTCCACCTTTCTGACCTTCGCTGACCTACAAAGAGCATACTGTTGCACATCACTGGATTCGTCTCGACAGCCGCTGTCAGAAAATAAGTAAGCTACCAGAGTATAGCATCTCATTTAAGAAAACAAAGCTTACCTTCATATCTCTGACTGGACCCAACGAAAACCAACGTCATATTGTGGCCCCTGTTGTCCCATGCAGTATTTGTCTCACAAACGTTTCAGCTACTATCATGCTTTCGGAGTTATTCTAGGTAACAATAGTTAGTGGCTCCCCCTCTATATCTTCCCAACAAATCTACAGGAATCGTCCATGCAAAAGAAATACAATATTAGTACATTATAATAGTAACACATTCAACATTTGTAGCAAATACTAAATTTTGTAATGTATTGTATGTGTATTTCCAAACTCATGATTAGTCCTGTCAGTGGTGGAAAGATTATGTTGTTATATTTATTCCATTGTTTAGTTTTATAGATAAGACTGGTATGTGCTCGTGGTTTTCAAGTTGTGTGCTGAAACATCTACTGACAGACAGAACAAAATGTTCTGGAACCTTTCGTAGACTGCCGCTTCGTTGCCCGCTTTTACAGTTTTTCATTTTTGCTCGTGGAAATATACCTTCTCTTCAATACTCCAACAATCGTATGTGCAAAAACAAATACAGCATTTGTACGAGGGTAATCCCAAAAGAAAGGTCTCGTATTGTTTTATAAGTACATAGACCCGTTTATTTCCACAATGGTTTACATCAGTTAGAGCGTGAACATTTAACTAGTTTTCGGCTTAATCACCATTTCTGTCGATACCGCCATGCTGTTCAGAAAGTTATGAACCTCTTCTTTCACCTCATCTTCCGAGATGAATCGCTTTCCTGCCAAATATTCTTTTAACTTAGGGAACAGGTGATAGTCACTAAGCGCCAAGTCAGGACTATAGGGTGGGTGGGTGATTATGTTCCACTGAAACTGTTGCACAAGAGCAACGGTTTGCCGAGCGATGTGTGGGCGAGTGTTGTCATCGAGAATGTGTAATCCCTTGCTCAACACTCCCCTCCTCCGGTTCTGAATTGCCAGTTTGAGTTTTTTCAGAGTCTCACAGTACCTGTCAGCGTGAATTGTGCTCGCAGTGGGCATAAAGTTGACCGACAATACCCCTTTCCGACACCAAAAAACGGTTATCATGACTTTACGGGTAGACCGTGTTTGTTTGAATTTCCACGGCTTTGGCGAAGAAGGATGCCGCCGCTGGCGTGATTGTTGCTTGGTCTCAAGTGTAAAATGGTATGCCCAGGTTTCGTTACCCGTGACAATTGAGTCCAGAAAGTTGTCCTGTTCGGCTGCAAGGCGGCGAAGAAATGCGAGGGAAGCATCAACTCGTTACCGCATGTGGTCCTGTCAGCATGCGTAGCACCCATCTTGCGCTCACCTTCCAGTAGTTCAATGTTTCCGTTAAAATTCTGTGAGCGATACTTAGATCATTCAGGGTGATCCGGCGATCTTCACGCATCCTTTGCTCAACCTTCAACACTGTCTCCTCAGAAACTGACGGTATCCCGCTCCTTTGTTCGTCGTGAACTTCGGTCCGACCATCTGCAAACTTTCTACACCACTTACGAACATTTCTGACATCCTTGCACGACTCACCATACACTTCCGTCAATTGGCGATGGTTTTCAATCGGCGCAGTGCACTTTGCGTTAAAAAACCGAATAACTGCAGGCAGTTCGCATTACCAACGGGAGCTCCAATTCTCAACGGCTGCCAAGACAAGACTGAGCGCCTCAGCGCGGCGTGCGCGTGTTTACGCACAACGTGTGAAGCACTCTCCATATCAGTGTGACCAACTGCCACACAAACAGAGTTCTGTACTTATAAAAAAATAGGAGACCTTACTTTTGGGATTACCCTCGTACCTTATAGTAGTAACAAATACAATATTTTGAAAAAATACGATATGTTGTAACGTATGTATGTGTATTTCGAGACTCAAGATTAGTCCTGTCAATGGTGGGCAGATTATATTACTTTTATTGCATTGTATGCTTGCCTGGTTTTCAAATTGTGTACTGGAGCGTCCATTGAAACTAAACTCGCGTTGTGTGAGTTTTGTCGTGTGGTAATATATTGACAAAGAGCTGTGACAGAATTCTTGATGTGTGCTTTTAAGTCCATTGGCATTTGTGCGATGTCCTCAACACCTTGCAAGTGCCTTTCGTAGACAGAACAGGTCTCTGTGTACTTCCGAGTGCATTATGTCAGGGCTATATGAATTCGCACATAAAAAAACGGTAGGCCAAAAACATGTCCTAATATATTCGAGCCATGCCGATGCCACTATAGCTCCAGCATATTATAAAAGATATCTGAAGAAGGTCATTATAGACTGAAACTAGTAGTCTGATGACAAAACATTTGTGACTATAGACATGAACTAAAGGAAACTTATTTCAGACAGTATGCAGCACATGTCACAGAAGCTCTGCCAGTTATTTATCGTAAAAATTAACTACGTCTAAAATTACCAACTAAATGCCGTCCTATCTTCCACCAATATGTCAATGTGTCTATGGGTTGTGCGCGAGGAGGGGGGAGGGGGGGTGAGGTGCATTGGGTCGCACATTGCTATCCCAAGAGTTCCAACAGTTCTCAATTTTCGTAACCTGGAACCGCTATTACTCGGTCACATAACTCCTGAGTTGCGATCACAATGCTGTGCTGAGGAGCACGTCGTTCCAGTCCTCCTATCAACGAAATCTGTTTCCATCTGTGGAAATAATGTTCCCTCCTCCATAGGACCCCTTGACACCTGCATTTGAGACAGAACACAAATTTGCTGCAACTGCATCCACTACTTTGCTGATACTACTGTAATAATTAAAAATTGATTTATGAACGGTTTTCTTCTCTGACTCTATATACAACAATAATCATGATTGCCGGCCGCGCTGGTCTAGTGGTTCAGGCGCTCAGTCCGGAACCGCGCGACTACTACGGTCGCAGGTTCGAATCCTGCCTCGGGCATGGATGTGTGTGATGTCCTTAGGTTAGTTAGGTTTAAGTAGTTCTAAATACTAGGGGACTGATGACCACAGCAGTTAAGTCCCACAGTGCTCAGAGCCATTTGAGCCAATAATCATGATTCCACGATTCACGCCGAATTACGTCACGAGAGTTAATTCGTAGTGCGCACACAGCATCTCCGCTGAATACTATCCAGCTATCTGGTCATAACTTATAGCATTTTCTGCTGCTATTACTTTTTATTACTCTGATAAGCCCGTTTTACCACTGATTCCCTTTTCTTGTTTGCTGCATATTGCCTTATACTAGTTGTAATGTTGCACTATCTTTGCTAATTTACATATACTGCTCCTTCCTTTGCCAATTTGTACTTTTTGTCGTTGTTGCTCGTATTAATTGTTTTGTGCCGCTACATGGGTGTTTCTTGTGTTCTGATCTTTTTTTGCGTTGTGTTCTCCGTCCTTTATCCTATTTGGGGTCCCTGCTTCTTTGATATGATGAATGTTCTGTGAACAATCATTTTAGTGTGGCTAAGTATGTGCCAATTTGGTGTTGTATATATGCTGTTGCTCTGTTGTGTCTTGTGTGTGGTCGTTGTTTGAGTTTTGTGTTGTTCTGTGCTGGGTGAGGATTTGTGTGTGTATGGTATGTTAATTTTTGAACGGTTTGCATATGTTTTCATTTAACTTATCTACCATAAGTGGAATTTTTACTGCTGTTTCTTTTATTGTATTTAGTTTTTGCGTGTAGTTCTGTTTCTTCGTGGGTGTCCTATTTCAACTGTGGAGCATGAATATGAAGTTTGCATGCTTATGTGTCAATCGGTGTTTTGATAGGTTGAGAATGGTGGTGCTTGTGGTTGTGAGTTTCCTGAATGTTCTGAAGTTCTGTGTGTTACTTGTTTCATGTATGATGAGATCCAGAAAGTGTAGTGTGTTGTTAGTTTCTGTTTCTAATGTGAAGATAATGTTTATGTGTAAGTTGTTTATTTCAATGTGTAGCTGTTTTATGTGTGTATGTGGTTCATCAGTCAGGCATATTACGTCATCGACATAAAGGTACCAGTATAAAACTTCATAGTTTTTAGGTTTTATTATGTGTCTTGTACTGAAATGCAGGAGGATCTGCAACGAATTGACGCATGGTGCACGGAATCGCAATTGACTCTCGATGTAGACAAGTGTAATGTGCTGCGACTACATAGAAAGTAAGATACTTTATTATTTGGCTACAATATAGCAGGTCAGCAACTGGAAGCCGTTAATTCCTTAAATTATCTGGGAGTAGGCATTAGGAGTGATTTAAAATGGAATGATCATGTAATGTTGATCTTCGGTAAAGCAGATGCCAGACTGAGATTCATTGGCAGAATCCTAAGGAAATGCAATCCGAAAACAAAGGAAGTAGGTTACAGTACACTTGTTCGCCCACTGTTTGAATGTTGCTCACCAGTGTGGGATCTGTACCAGATAGGGTTGATGCAAGAGATAGAGAAGATCCAACAGAGAGCAGCGCGCTTCGTTACAGGATCATTTAGCAAACGCGAAAGCGTTACAGAGATGGTAGATAAACTCCAGTGGAAGAATGCAGGAGAGACGCTCAGTAACGAGGTACGGGATTTTGGTGAAGTTTCGAGAACATACCGTCACTGATGAGTCAAGCAGTATATTGCTCCCTCCTACGTATATCTCGTGAAGAAACCATGAGGAAAAAATCAGAGAAATTAGATCCCACACAGAGGCATACCGACAATCTTTCTTTCCACGAACAATACGAGAGTGGAATAGAAGGGAGAACCGATAGAGGTACTCAAAGTACCCTCCGCCACACTCCGTCAGGTGGCTTGCGGAGTATGGATGTAGATTTAGATGTCTGAAGATCATGTTCTCCAGGTTGTTCATGAATATGTTAGCTAGAAGGCAACTGATTGGTGACCTCATTGGACGTCCTTCATGTTGAGAATAATATCCTTTGTAGAATACAAAATAATTTTGTGATGTTATGGTCTTGAGTATAGTTGTTGTTTCGTGGATATGTGTGTCTGGTGTGTTTCCTTGTTGTTTTAATCTTTGTGTAATGATGTTGATTGTTTCGTCTATTGGAATACAAGTGTACATTGATGTTGCATTGAATGATATGAAGGTAGCTGTGTCCAATATGTGAATGTGCTTGATTCTGTCGGTAAATTCCTTTGAGTTTTTCAGACTCTTCTTGTTATCAGTCTGTGTACAGTTTTTTTCAGTAGTGTGTGTGTTACATCCTAGAAGATAGGTCAACGTCCAGCAAAAAACTTTCTCATCAACATCGATTGGATGCAGATGACAATCTACATGTAGTAACTGAAACACAAGTGATCCAGAAAATTCATGTACACCAAATGTGAAGGGATTTAGAAAAAGAAAATGTTCACATTGCAGAATAAATAAAAACGAAAACCCACTCTTGATGGCACAGTGGTGCCGAAACATGTTTGGATACTGAGAAGGAACGGTTTTTCGTATAACTGGTCGGACCTCACATCTAAGAATTTTAACAGCAAACATGGCCAACATAAGGAGCTGCAGAACCAAACGATGAATGCCCAGCTAGTCATTTCACAGCAAGCTCTACAACAAATACAGGAACACCTTAATGAAGCTTCAGATGACAACTCTAAATATACCATTAATAAATATTGCCTAGCTAAGAATGTAGTTCCGGATTATGGCATCTGCACCAAACAACATGAAACATAAAGTGGAGATTTTGTGGCTAATACAAGAAATTAGGGAATTATTTGCTGAAAAGCAGTCGCCCAACACTGAACTTTACCATACATATTTAGATTTTGCCAACAAACACACAATAAAAGCTCAGTTTGAGGAAATAACTGAGAGAGGAAAGGCATCTATTCAGAACGTAATGCAAAATAAAAAAAAGAGAGAGATACAAAACAGAAACTCAACAGAATAATCAACAGCGCAAACACACCCACTAACAACAATCACAACAAAAAATTTAATTTCCATGACAAAATCGTTAACCTAACTGACATAAATCTTACCAAATAAGAAAAGAGCCTACCAGAAAAAAGACCAAAACACAACATTAATACAAACATATCACACTAAACAATAGAAAACTTCATAACGGAATTAGAACAGATTATACAGGAACAAGAAAGACAGAGCACACCAAATGTTAACGGAAACTTGACAAGAGAATTAGTAGCCGCAGAAATAACACAGATAGTAAGAACACACAAATCCACAATTATTTCTAATCATAAGGCATCAGAGGAAATCACAGCCAGCCTACTAAAACAATAATTAAAACAGAACAATGCCATAGTAACAAGAGCAGACGATGGGAATATTAATGTAGATACAGATGAAAAAGAATACATAGAGAAAACATAAAATGTTCTCAAAGACAACAACATCACTAAACTGATCAGTGACCAAACAGCAAGATACCAGGAAAACATACAACAGACACTGAAAAACATCCATAACACATTCTCAAAAGGCCAGGTAAAGAGGAAGACACAGAAAAATCCAAAAGCACGCACCCTAAATTCCCTAACAAAGGTTCACAAGGATAATATCGCATTAAGACAAGTCATTAACTTCCAAAATGCTCCATCCTACCACCTGGCCCGACAATCACACACACTACTGAAAAAACTGTACACATTTGATAACAACAGGAATCTGGAAAACTCAAAGGACTTCATCGACACAGTCAAGAGCATACACATACAGGTCACAGCAACCCTCATATCATTTTATGTAACATCAATACACACTTATATTCCAATAAATGAAACGATCAACATCATTACACAAAGATTAACACAACAAGGATACACACCAGACAAACACATCTATGGAATAACAACCACACTCAAGACAATAACAACACAAAATTATTCTGTATTCAACAAGAATTTTACTCTCAACATGAAGGTCTGCCAGTGGTATCACCAATCAGTGGCCTCCAACCTAACATATTCATGAACAACCTGGGGAACATGATCTTCAGACACATAACAAAACCAAAAAACTACAAAGTTTTATACTGGTACCATCACGTCGATTTCATAATGTGCCTCATTGATGAACCACATACACACATAGAACAGTTACACAATGGAAAAAAAATACTTACAACCAAAAATTATCTTCATATTAGAAACAGAAACTAACAACACACCACACTTTCTAGATCTCATCATACATAAAACAAGCAACACACACAGCTTCACAATATTCAGGAAACTCACAACCACAAGCACCACCATTCACAACCTATCAAAACACCCATTGACACATAAGCATGCAAACTTCAGATTCATGTTCCACAGACTAAACAGAACACCCATGAAGAGACAAAACTACACACAAGAACTAAATACAATAAAAGAAACAGCAACAGAAAATATTACCCTATGGTAGACAAGTTAAATCAAAACATATGCAAACCGTTCAAAAATTAAGATACCACACACACACAAATCCTCACCCAGCACAGAACAACACAAAACACAAACATTGACCACACAAGGCTCAACAGAGCAACAGCACACACATAACACCAAACTGCATATACTAACCCACAATAACATGATTGTTCACAGAATATTCAACATATCGAAGAAAAAGGGACTCCATACAGGATACAAGATGGAGAACGCAACACAGAAAAATATCAGAACACAAGAAACATCCATGAATAAATTTAACAGGTGACGAATTTATGACCTCACCTTCAACACGTGCCAGTCAGTGTACATAGGACAAAGTTGCAGAAACCAGATATCCAGAACATCTCAGAGCTTCAAAAAGCAACAGTTCCCATAGCCAACAATCATCACACAACCACAATAGAAACAGACTTAAGAATACTAAAAAGCCAGCCACAGCATATACAGCAAACTGACCATTGAGCATAACTGCCATATAGAGATGGCAAACAGGAAAACAGGTCTTAAACGAATACACTACACTCTGCAAGGGCATGCTGTTTAACACATTAAAGAAACTTTACAAATAAAAACAGCACAAACAGATAAAGTCTACACACACACACACACACACACACACGCCCACACACACACACACGCACACACGAAAAATAGGTACACTAAAACCTGCCAAGACGCACCATTTACACACCAAAGGAATACCATATAAAAGAGGACACACACAGCTAAAAAGCTCACAGAAAACACACACACATAAACATACACACATACAAAGATAAAATGTAAACAAAATTCCAATTTGGGGCCGAACTCTCTGGTGAACAAAGGAACACTAACTGGCCTGGGACACACAACAAGCCACATTCACACTGTATTTTGGTGAATTGATTTGTGTTTCACTACGTTATTTGTGGAAAATACTTGTTACAGTTACGTGTGCATCACAAAACCTCAGCATGATGCGGAGAATGGAGGTGCTTGCCACACGAAAACGTAAGTGAAAAAAGAATATAGGTGCAAAACCATCGCAACAATCTAAATTACATCCTATAAGGTAGGTTGACTCCCAGCAAAAAACTGTCTCATCAACATCGTTTGGTTGTAGACGACAAGCTACCTGTAGTGACTGACACACAGGTGATCCGGAAAATTCATGCACGCCAAATATAAAGTTATTTACAAAAAGAAATGATTTGTTGTTTGAACTACAGATGCACATAATTTTGTAATCATTTAACAAAAACGTTTACATTGCAGAATAAATAAAAACGAAACCCCACTGAAGATAGCACAGTGGTGCCGAAACATGTTTGGGTACTGAGAAGAAACGTTGTTTTCCATAACTGGCGGACTTCACATCCAACAATTTTAACTGCAAACACGGCCAACGCAAGGAGCTGCAAACCAAAATGATGAATATGTATGGGTTATTGTTAGGATTTCTTCTAATTCAGCGTGTAAAGAATCGTACCATAACACGAAACAGTTTTCGAATCAGACACGTATTATTACAGACGTACTGTACAGCTTTTAACAATATACACTAACCAACAAACTTTACAAAACAGTACACAAGAGAAATTTTTTTGTGAATATGGTGGTTTTATTACTAGTCCATTAACTGAGTAGCGTTCAACACAACTAATTACATAAAATTTGCTGTTGGTTATTAAGAAAATTGGCCTTTCATCTAATTTTCGCACTTTGAAACAGAAGACGTAAGAGAATCGTTGATTTCCGAGTCTGTTCATGGAGAACTTCCTACACTCTCTTACATTTGTATACATTTTATCTTTCCAATCCTATATATTCACAGCCCTTTTCCGCTTATTCAATCACACCTGATCACTGACAGTATCATTCTAGTAATTCATGCTACACACCATGACGCAGAAGACCTGAGCGCTGAGTACTGACCCTGAATCAGATCTGTTGGGCTACGTATCACATTCTTCCAGTGGACACTCGCTACTTGTGCATGCTACGACCGTTGAATCCGGTCTTCAAGGATTACCACATATTGACACAACGCAGAGGGGATTTGCATCTTGCCATACCACTACAAAATGTGAAGTTGGGAAAACGTAACATACCTTCTTCCAGCCATCCATTCAAATACTGGGAGCCCAGTTACCAAGAGACTTCGAATTGACGATCACTGTGTAGCAGGCTACCACCATGTGACCGAGAGAAGCAACGTCGTTCTATCCCCGTCCCCTAGTGCATTCATCTTCATACCTCATCCTATGGAGCCGCCCAGCATTTGGTCTCGCATCAACTTCAGTGGGCCAAGTGTGGAACCGGAAATCTTCTATCCACCAACATGTGACGCGACTACTGTCGCCAGGCACAGCCAACAACACCTTAGAGGCCATTATTCGCTCACCACATGTCATCAGTTCCATCAGAAGCCGGCTCTGGGGCAGACCGTTGTATCCAGTAAAGAATTTCGCTAAATGCGTTAGAAAACCGCAAGAGAACACCGTATTGGATGCTCGAGGTACCAGACTTACAATGGCTTCACTAAAATTCGAGCGTAGCGAATCCTAACGTTTCTGGATATTTATTTTATTTAATTTTTTGATTTTATATTAGACTCAGCTAAACATTTGTCTCGTTGAAAATGAACCGAGGGACAGAACACTTGGAAGAAGTATAATTACTTCAAACTGGAACAACAAGTATTAGAATAGAAGTGTGGTGATAATAATGTCCAAAGGCTGTTTATATCTATTTCTAAACTTCTGTACGAATCTCAAAGAAGATAAATTTTGACACAGAAAATGATACACTAACTAGACCTCATAAGGAACGGGAATCATTGAGACTAACAACATTGGACGTTTCGCCATCAAGATGTACCTTGTCACGGTGTAATATATTATGAAGTAAATAAAAGTAATAAATGAAAAGCACCAGTTTGCTTTTGTTCCACAATATTATTTATATTGCTAACCGGTTTTCGGCTTACAAGGCCATCTTCAGGCATTTACTGAGTATTATCACCAAAGAAGTTAAATGTTAGCAGACAACATTGGAAGAGAAGTAACACATCTAGAGTGAAGTTGAAACATACAGTGAGTAACATCTTTGCAATGAAATAGTAAAAACTGAACAGCTGTGTTCCCCTGTTAGTCCACTGTTGGCTGAAATATTTATGGACCATTTTGAACAAAATCTTATAAAAACAGAACCTTTGAGTGCAAACATCAAATACTGGTTTAGATATGTAGATGATGTCCTGTGTATGTGGACTGTTAGTACAAGACAACTCAACACATTCTTGAAAAACCTAAATGGTCAACATAAAAATATCCAGTTCACTATGGAAATTGGCAACAAATCCATAAACTTCTTATATCTCACCACTGACATCAGTACACACACACATTGTTTCAAAATTTACAGAAAAACAACAATTACAGACACAGTAATACCTTCTTGCTCACAACACCCCACAGCTCACAAACATGCAGCTTTCCGCTCAATGGTACACCGTCTCATATCCATCTCCATGTCCAGAGATGATTTTAAAGCAGAGTTAGATACAATAAAATTTATTGCCTCAGCCAATGGCTACAATCCAGTTCTTATTGACCACATCTTGCACAGGAAACAAAAACGGAAAATTATACCCCTCCTCTATGCCCCACCTGCTTCCCCATCCACTGTCTGCAAGAAATGGTGTACTATACCATTTCTAGGTCAGGTATCACAGACTATAGCCAAAGCACTGAAATCCTGCAAGTATAGGGTTTCCTACTATGTCAGGAACACTACAGCCCAGTGTGTTTTTAATAGCAAAGATAAGATCCAGTTATTAGTCAACAGTGGGGTATACAAAATCACGTGTTCTGATTGCGACAAATTTTACATTGGTCAGTCAGGCAGAGACATATCAACTAGGCTGGCTGAACATGAACACAGCTGGAGGTTGCAGAATTCAGACTCTACATTTGCTGAGCATGTACTGAGTGAGGGTCACAACTACCAGCCAGTGTCCCATGTACTTCACTTAGCAAACGAAGGCCATAAACTCCACCTGCTGGAAGCCCTGGAAATTAACAAACATCTTGTTCACAGTCCAGATCTCATCCTAAATGACCAGACACCACTCAACATTTCCGCACTCCTAAACTTCATATAATCATCTTTGTTGTTCATTACTTCCCACACTCTCTCTTCCTACATATTCCCATTTTCCTGTAGTCATTAAGTTGTTTTATTTGTTGCAGTTGTCTTTGAACTCCACATATGCTGTAGTTTCAATAGTTAAGGGTTTGCTTTTAACTTGTATTACTGTCCATGTTTAACTCCCCTTGTAGTTGTCTCATCAAATACTGTTCATATTTTACTTTGCTCATTTATTTAATGTAAACTGGTATACAGCCACTGCTTTGATTATAATGTTAATGTTAAAATGCAGTACCACCACACTTTAAAACTGTAGGTTCCCTCAAACACCTCAATTTTCCTGCATTTATTAATTTCTGTTTATTGTATTGATATGGCTTAAGTTCCTCGTGTATTCTGTATTTACATTGACAACTGTCTCTTCTATTTAATTGGTTGTGTATTACTCTCCATGTTTCATACCTCTTGATGCAGCCTTGCCTAGTACTAATTTTACCTTATTTCAATAGTTTTGTTTATCAATATAAACTGTTATGTAGGCATGCTATTCTTATTTTGTGCTAAAGGTTTCCCTGTCAACTCCATTGTTATTTATGTACTGTTCAGTTTTTACTATTTCATTGCAAAGATGTTACTCACTGTATGCTTCAACTTCACTCTAGATGTGTTACTTCTCTTCCAATGTTGTCTGCTAACATTTAACTTCTTTGGTGATAATACTCAGTAAATGCCTGAAGATGGCCTTGTAAGCCGAAAACCGGTTAGCAATAAAAATAATATTGTGGAACAAAAGCAAACTGGTGCTTTTCATTTATTATTATAATGTTGTTCTACCAAGAACCGACGGAATATTCTGTTAATAAATAAAATTAAATCAGAATGAAATAAAACACAAGATGGAAAGGCGCAACCTAAAGCATGATAACTTACTTATGAGGCATAGCGATAAAATATAAAAAGGTAATAGGATTCTCCATTATTTCATATGAATCTCAACAACAAATCCCAAAAACAGTCGTAATACTGGAAATAATTCTACACCAATAATATAACTATTAATCAAAAGTCACGATGTCATGTACACTAAACAATAAGGGGAAAAAGTTTGCCTTCCACATTAAGAGAATATTTTTGAGCTGAAGCGATGCATACAGAACAAAAATGCTTCCTTAACACAATAAATTAATTGTTCATATGAAGTTAATTTCCACAGTATGTGAAACTGACAAGAGTTGTGTTGCCCAAAATGCAAATGTGGTTCTGATGACAATTGATGTTTGTTTTACATGTGAGATTATCGATGATCAGAACTGAATTAGCAAAGAAGCACTAGCTAATTGAATTATAAAATACCATTCTTAAAAATTTTATATACAGAACGGAATTGTACATTAGGTAGAAACTGAAAGGGTTGTCCACTTTTAACAGACTGGGCATCTGTACCAGACGTTCGCGAACCTAATCCACATCATGTCGCCTTGGTTCAGATTTCGGTGTTTCCTCTATGGTCTCTCTAAATTATTTCGGCCACTTTCCAAGATGGTCACTACTTTCCTTTGAACGTTGTATGATCGACCTCAAAGAAGTAGCCGCGATTTAAACTTCTACAAGACCGAGTACCTCGAAACTATTCCATCTCCTGATACTATAAAAATTAACGGAACTCCTATGAGCAAGAGGGACACATTACGATATTTATGTTCTCTGTTAAAGAGAGGACGTGCGGGCAAGAATGAGAGCAATGTCGATGTGATTCAGAGACGTCACTTTTGTTCTTTATGATAATAAGATGCCAATCCGCCTAAAATCGAAGATACATCTCACAATTGCTAGATCTGTGGCGTTATATGGTAACGAGTGTTGCTCCACACTTAGAGATGTTCAGCACTCACTATTTTTAATGGAAATGCAGACATTGAGAAATTCATTATGTCTTACTCTGCTCATGAATTAATGGTTTGTGTTGTAACCCCCACATTATGGCGGCTAGTGTTGCTTTCACGAACAAGTAGGATTTGCTGCACTTGCGGGCTGACACTTGTATTGTCTTCATCCTCTCTTCATCATCGACGCACAAGACGTCAAAGTGGCGTCAAACAGAGAAACATTGACCAGGCAGCCAAACAACGCCAAACGGTGTTTTGCTGCCAATAATAGGAACCAGTGTTACCACTACAGCAAGGCCGTTGGCTCTACTACTAGTACTACTACTACTAGAGTAATCTAACAGTAATAATAGTAATAATGATTCTGCCTAATACTTGGAGAAATCAACTGCTGGATCGATCTGACAATGCCAAGAAGGTCATTGTCGTCGATCTAATCTTTTGATCATGCTAGACATGTATGACTGATATATCTTCACAAGGAAAAGAGTTCATCAGCCAAGAGACACCTAACAAACTGGTGGCTATTTTATTTCTATTACACAAATGTTACACGAATAATAACATCAACATATTGTTTCTTTCCGTTTGTAATCAAAAAAGTGTACACAATGTAATTTTATTGATGTAGAAACAAAGAACGAGCCATTTAGTGTTCTTTCAGAGTTAAGGAACGGCAATATGAGATGTTTCTTCAGTAAAGTTAATTATTGCGCTATCACAGTATTGTACAAATGTGACCATAAATTATAGAACTGCAGTGTAATTTTCTAGCTGGCATTTTGCTGGTGTGGAAGGGAATGGCCACTGTGGTAGTTCCTACTTCTCTAAATGTTTACTTACTTCTGGATTTATGAAACTGGTTACCATGTCGTGTAAGATATGTTTCAATCCTCGCAACGTTTCTGATAAATTTTATTAGCACGAATATTTTCATTATTTTCAGCCATAACGCACATTAAAGTACTTACAAAGGAAAGAATAAAATTATTTTTAATATTAGGTATTCAAAAAACATAATCAGGTACAGGAAACTGAAAATGAAACCTGTTATTAAGAGACGACCCGAAATAAATGCAAAGGAAACAAAACAAGAAGAAGCTGACAGTTGACAAACATATCAATGCTCCTCTCACCCCACCCCCCCACACACACACACATACTCCGTCAAATTCCGCTGTTATGCGAGAATCCTGGAAGAGACGTCAAGTCTGTTCACATGTTAACAAGAACCAGCTCCTAGTCTTAAGAGCGTTATTAAACCTATTACGTCTGTTGTACGCATACGTAATTCAATAACCACCCGATCACTCTACGAAGCTGCCGAACTGGTTTCCGGAGAAAGCTACGATTGTACGTAAACATGACATAGTCTGCATTACTTGTATTTTCAAAATAATAGAAAACGTTGTAAAAAATCTAGAAGTACACCTACATTAAAACTACAACTATTGAAAACTTTGTTAAACACTCACACGCCACCAGCTATGCTGCTTACCGCAGCGGTGGCCACAGCACTGGATATGTTGATGTGCGTGACGGGGGCGAAGGTGACGTGCACTCCGGCGGAATGTAATTACTGCACGTAGTGCATCACTAACTGCTTCGTCACTGGCATTGCCCACTCTTTCCGTTCACTTATCACTGACTTTTCACTGGTTGTGTGGCTTGTTCTAAGCCTGTTTGGAGCGTTTCTGTGACGGCTCTATGGCAACTGCACCGCTCCTCGTCAGCTCCCACTACTTTGTAATTTAGTAATTTTCATCGGGTTTCCTATACCGTAAGCGATCTATGTGTCTTGGACTTTGCGACACTATGTATTCTGTGAAAGCCACCTTTCTGTATTCGCTCACACATTCCATCAGCAAATACTTTGGAATGGTAATGTTCCCCTGGGCAACTGATGCAAAATATCTGGACTACGTGAGACAAGGTATAGCATAAGCCCTTCCTGGATGTCTGGAGAGATTTTGTGGACTCAGCGACCCTGATCAGATGGCTGTCTCTAGCTTTGATCTTACAATGCGTTAGGTATATGCAGTTAAAACATGGATCTTACGTAGGGCATCCTTCTTGAGTCGGTATGAAGCAAGAAGAAACCCGGTATTTATATCTGGCGAGAATAAGGCTAATATTACAAGCAGCGGCTCTACGTGTTATTAGTGCACCTTTATGCCCCTATGCAATACAGTCCTATATACTGTAGATCGTTCCAGACCTCGTGCGGCAAAGCACTGGCCATGATGCTAGTGCTAGCTGTACGTACAGCTTTGTGATATTTCCTGCAAGCTAGCACTTAATCACTTCAGTTGTTATCTGGCTGCACCTGGTGATGTTCTATTAGACAGTTTTTGTATTTTTTCATCTTTTATTATTTTCAGAGGGCTTTGTGTGTCTCCGCTTTGAGAAAAACCTTGTTTTATTTTTCCTTCTGTTCCGCAGAAATGTTTCACTGCATCATTAGTGGGATTTTATTTTCCTTCTATCGATCAGGGAAATTGCTAGTTACTACTTGTACGTATATAATTTTGACTATTGAAAACAATATTCACAGATATGAAAAACAGGAAAATTTTTATACGTATATCTTATTACGACATGCTGTGGTTTTCCATTGTTTCTATGTTTTTATTGCACTTGTTTTCTTTAACAGTTTGTTATCTGCAGCTATACATAACTTGATGTAAACCGTTATTGCTTTCGAAATATTACGGCAAGGAATGGAATGGTTAAGCCTAATACTATGTAACTCTTTGTGTATGTGTGTGTGTGTGTGTGTGTGTGTGTGTGTGTGTTTCAGTCACTTTTCCTAGTTTCCCCACTACCTTCACTGTCAAGATCATCAATGTGTAACCTTCGCTCTCACTCTTTACAAACTTTGAAAACAATATGACGAACGATTTTAATGTTTGTCGTATCTATCTATTTATCTGCCCTTTTCTGTGTGTTTGAGTGTGTGTGTGTGTGTGTGTGTGTGTGTGTGTGTGTGTGTGTGTGTGTGCGTGCGTGAGGACCTATTTGTAAGCAAAACACAGAAAGAAGAAGTTCAGCCTTATGATGATTCCATGAGATAATTAATTCTTCGTCCACTTGTAGAGGTAGGTATTTGAAAACAACCTGCCTAAGATTCGTCCCTGCCTTAATTCTGGATTGCTCCTGATTGAAAAGTTATTTTTCCGCAGAATGGCCGTCGTCTTGTTCACTGTTAATATTACTGTGGCGTTCGTGTATCCAAGTATGGGCAGTGAACGCCCCCTTGCTTGATACCATAGTGTGCTCCAATTAAGTCTCCAGGTGTTTGCGCCTTGACGTGGTTCTCCTCTGAAAACTGTACAATAGACGAGATTACAATACAACATGAAAAAATCTGCATGCATACGGTATACTGGTAAGTGAATCTTTGTTTATGTACGAGCAGCAGGTGGTTTCTGTATAGTCGCTGATGTAGTTTTCATTTGTGACACATTTTATCAGTTCCTGTATACGGTGGTAGCGTTATACAGTCCATAGAGGCCGATACCATGTGATCGTGATAGGCAAACAACTGTAGCCTAATTACAGAAAACAATAACATTCCTTTCGCATGAGAAACACATAACATATTATGAGCATGGCATCTTGAACGATACAGAATCTCGCTTGTTAAAACCCTATTAGTCGCTTCTAATATACTTTCTTGAAATGCAGTATCACTGTCTATCAGACGACATTAATGTCAGAAGTGTGTGCACAAGATAAATGAACCCATTTCAAAAAAAAATATTTAACCCGTTAATTGTGTGGTTATTGATGCTATCCGTCTTGTGTAATAGGGCAGAGTGTTATACCTGGAGGATAGTTTATCTAGGAACACTTTATGCTTCCTGGTCTCTCTTTCAGGCTTGTGGCGCATTATGGGATCACGTGAGGGAAGAGGCACTAGAGACCGCCATAAGCAGTTCCTTGCCATTTATGCTGTTATTGATATTTTGAACCCTGAGGATGTGTTCTGTGCAGTGTTTTTAAATATTGCGAGTTCTACATATATAAGTACTGTGTAACACACGCATATTAAAGCCATTTGGAACATATTACTAATTCTTCAGTTACGTGGCTTCATGGTAAGTAAAATTTTGCATGTTTTTGAAATCAATTGCATAACGTATCCACAACCACGCTATTTTTCTTAAATCACGTACCACCTTATGCCTTGACGCAGGTGTTTTACCATGGAACAGTTGATACTTGCAAATGAATTGAGTTTCTTAAATTTATTAACGATTATCCATTATGTAAAAAGGAAAATTTCTGTTAGTTGCTAGTAGCAAACCTACGAACACCGTCCGAAGAGGCCTCAGAAGATCCAAGGGTATCGACCGACCACCGTGTCATCCTCTGCCCTGAGTCCTCACTGGATGCGGATACAGAGGGCCATGTGGTCAGAACACTTGTCTCCCTGCGGCTGTCAGTTTTCGTGACCGGTGTCACTACTCTTCAATCAAGTAGCTCCTCAATTGTCCTCTCAAATGCCGAGTGCACCCCGCTTGCCAACAGCACCTGGACCGTGACCTACCCTGATGCTAGCCAAGCTCGACAGCTATTAACTTCGGTGACCTGAGTGGAACCGATGTTACCACTGCGGCAAGGCAATTGGCACTTGCTAATAGCACCTATTTCAAAATGTTTGTAACTTGTAACTGGTTGTCATAACACTTCTTCTTAGTGTGATTTCTTCCTTGACTACTGGTATGTAGTTGAGCAGTGGTGTAACACATTGCTTCTTAAGTACAATACCATCAACGTTTTCTCCAATTGTAAAAATATGAAACTGAAACGGAATATTTGTTTCTTTATAAATGACCTTGTTTTACCTTGAAACAATTGTTCACATTTGAAATGACCGAAATTTTCCAGGTCATTTCTGTAATTTCTGAAAAGGACTGCACCACACGTAAGATGAATGCTATCATTTCAAAATAGAATATGAAATAATATTAACCATGTGTTACAGGCTGGAGGTATAAGTTCTGTTCAAATACTTGCAGAAAAATAATAATATATTAAAGATGGATATCCTTTCTGCAAGTACATAAGTATTGTTTTGCCTTAACACCCAAACATCTTTCACAACTCTTCTGCCTTCCTCAGTATTTTATTTCTTTTTTTTCTGATGTACATAGTTCAAATACTGTTAGGGTAAGGAATCCGTTACGTCGGATTTTGTTGCTACTTGAATAACTTACGAATTTTACTTTTTATTTACATTGCGTGTGTCCTGTAGCCACAAACCGAAATCGGCCACAGGTCTAAACTAATGCACTACGACATCAGCAAACATGTGGTATATTAGGGTATCTACTGCTCTGAATTTCGGTTTAGAAAAACATCCTTTAAAACACATATTCTAGTAAAATCTTGACATATGACCTTTTTAGCGTAACCATTGCTGAATTTGTCTTTCCTTAATTGTGGCGAGTGTTATTTGCGCAACAATTGTGTTCTTGGTGTCGTTTGTGTGTTTAGAATGACCTGTGGAAGTCGGTAGAAATTTTTTGTGAGGCTGTGGTATAGAGGACTACTTGGTGTAATTTCTTATTCATAGATGAAGTACCGTAGGTAACAACGTTTACTCACGTTTTCTCGATGTAATTGATCAACCTTGCTTGTTATTATGTTGCATTCTGTTGCACACACCTTTCACTGCTCAGTTTACATGATGATGCGCTTTTGACAGTCGTTTCTTTCGCTGTTTTGTTTCCCATTGACAGCTGCGAAATATGAATTTATTTCGTTTATTTTCATTTATTATATATATGTGCGTGTGTGTGTGTGATGTGTGTGTGTGTGTGTGTGTATGCAGGTACATTTTATTGAGTGCTATTTTATAGTTCGTTTAGAGTGTTAAATAATGTTTTATTGCAGAGTATAGCTTTGTGATTGATGTATGTCTTCCTGCCCTGTGTAACACCTCTCTGGATGTGGTAATTTTCTCCCTTTGTTACTAAACGACGCATATCATTAGTGTTTTATAATCGGGATGTCTGTTTCAACGGCACTGGGGTAGTGGCTGTTTTTAATGAGGGTTTTTGCAAACGTCGAGTGTGAGATATCACTTTTCAGTGCTCTCGGACGTCCTGAAAAATCTACTTGTTGTAAAGGTACACGTATTACGAATGATGTCATTTCTTCAGAATCTATTTGCGCTTCAGGCGTCGGCAACAAGTGTCTGCAGTGTGGGTATTCGGTCATAAGGGAGAAGCCAGCATGGGTATTACTTGTGTGAAAGCCCACTACACGTAGCGGCAGTACAGCAAATTAACGACACATGTCATGACACCCTTATACCGGACTGCAAATTACTGACACCTAGAACTAAATTTAAATTAATTAACTAAATTCTCTATTGTGTGTTAGACAATAATTGACAATAATGAATACGTTTGGTACTTATGTTGCATACAAATCAAACCATTAAATGTTACTTTCGAAGTATATATGTAATTAAAGTACAGCTATATCTGCGAAGAAATAACTATTACATCACTTAGAGGGTTACCACTAGACAAAGGAAGCGGTACCAGACCTCAGATTCATCAATAAATCTTCGAAAGGTGATCAGAAATCACCTTTGTAAAATGTTACTCATGTGGAGATTTTGTGAACAGACGGAGTAAGACTCCATAAGCTGAGAAAAAATGGAACTTTTGGAGTCCACATATATATAGTAGTTGTATATTATTGTCGCGGAATATGGTGGTTCAGTTTATACAAGTAATTAAGAGCCAGCGTTTAAATGAACATCGTAATGCATCTTCTGGCTGCTAGCTAACTGTTGGTGCAAAGCTTATATGGTTTACAAGCTACTATACAGCGCTAAATATTTAAGGAATATCGCTGTGTGAAATTATGTCAACCAACCAACCATCTAGGTAACTTATTTTTCCGTTGTTTTCGTTTCAGGGATGAAATGGATTCTTCAGTGGGCAGTTCATGACTCTGCTTCTTGGGTGGGTAGGCAAGGTGTCTGTGCAAGTCTGCTTGTGATTACTTTCAAACCAGTTGAGGCTTCTTGTGTCTGTGTTTCTGGAACAATGTTAGACCGTTTGACTTCTCTTTAAATTATTTTGATTGCTGTTTCATCTGATATGCAGCTGTACATTGATGAGATGTCATACGAGCGTAATGTATCTGTATTGATTTTGTCGATTAGGTCTGTGGTGTTTTCTAAGCTTCTGTTGTTCGTATAGGTAAAGTATTTTTGTAGAAAGGTTCTCTTCTGTCCTGCTAAATGTTGTGCTGGTACAATTCTGTAATCTATCAAAAGTCTGATGGAACATCACATTATACAGTGAGTTCTTTTAATTTTGCTTCGTGACAGAGTGAATTTGATGATGTTTTAATAGTTTTTGTGTGTCCCTCTGGAAACTTTAGGTGTGTTATTTGGTTTTCTGGTGAAAGCTTCAGTGTTTTCTTGGTGTAAACTCACTCATACATGACAAGCATTGCTCTTCCCTTCTCGGCCCATATGGCAATAGCTTTGTGTTCTATCAGTGTTCTTGTGAATGGCTGTTTTATCGTCTGCAGTTATCTTGATGTTGCCACTGATTGTATTCTTGTTGTTGCTAGTAATCTATTTGATCTCTTCTGCCGGTGCAGTACGTCTCATCGATGTTAGTTTTTGAAGAGAATGACGTAAACATCCGGAAGACATACTAATTAAATGAGCTCAATAACATCAGAGTCCTTATATTAAAGTTTTCACTCCATTAATTTTGCCAGAGCTAAGTTATATGTCACCGAATTTAGGTAACATGTACCTGCTACCGTGGCGCCAAAATAACACAATCCCCATAGTAAAAAATAATTGTTCTTGTACGTCGACGATTAACTAAGTTGAAAAACTGTGTTGTTTTCTTTTCAATTACATTCTGGCCACCCTTCTTTCACCTCAAAAAAAGGTAATGTATACCTTAATTAGACGCATCACCCTATAGTTTTGGTCATTCACTACTGTTGCCATTATTTCTGTGACCATTAACCACTTTACAAACTGTGAACATTTCATAATGAACTTACTCAGTATGAAGATAGAGGTATTCTGCCAATTAAGGCAGGTTTCATACTGGGAAATTAATAATTGACACTAGAACCTCTCTGAAGGTATGAACGTTCCTGGGAACTATATATATTGTATGCTGAACATTACGTTTAGTATCTGGCAAGACAGTCGAAGCTATGACCTTTTAATTTCGGGTTGCTCACAGGTAAGTGATTAGCTGATATGTACAGATTGTAGCTGTAATTATCGTCCTAGAACTGCATTAATAATGGCTGGATGGTATTGTAATCCGCAAATACGTTTTACGCCGATAATAGTTCCTGCAGTGATTGAGTGAGCATAATACAATTTCAATGAAGGGAATATTTCTACATTGTGGATTATGGAAAGTGTAGCAATTAGATATCGATTGCTTATAGATACCAATAACCTTGGAGAAATTGTTCTGACTTAGCAGCTACAAACCGCTAACCTGAAGTTGGCTTTAACTAAGAACCAACATTAAAACTGATATTTTACATTGAACATAAAGTATAAGGAATTACAGTTGACAATTAGTTATTTACTTTCGCAGACATCAGTGTTAGCTTTCGCACCACTGAACTGCCAAAATATGATCACATAAGAAATTACGGCAGCAGCCATGGATGGCAGAGTTTTGACACTAATGGTGAAAGCACCTGCAGCGTTTAAGCGGGAACGACGATGCAGCAGCTGCAGCGAGAACAGCCGCAGCTGCCGGCGCAGTTCGGAATTGCCAACCACATTGTCGCTGGGAATCAGCAGCACCTTGTGTACCAGGTAACCACAGCGGTTGGATTCGCTGTCTAGGGCGCTGCACAACCACATTACTCCTAGCGAGCACGCAGCGGTTGCCGGAACCAAGGCAGCTGCGAGGGTGCTGAGGTACTCTCTCTGGTCACGTTGAAAGTCCTGCAAGAAATAATTTTTAACTGTTCTGACGTGCTGTTCGTTGGCGTAATCCTTTACGCCATATGGCCCCCGATATTGAATAAAGCTTTATCTGTAGCTTATGACCTACCGCAAACTACTGGCATCTATTACAAAAAATTATACGATAAGGTATTTTAAAAAAGTTTAAATAATTAACGTTGCTGATAAACAAAGATTGTAGTAAATGAAAAATTATATTAGCAAATGTGAAATTACACAGAAAATTTGAAAACTCTCAAAAGTCTTAGAATCCCTGGGATCATATCTTGCCAGAATCGATATCTATAACACGCAAAAACCGTCGAGCTTCTCGATAACAGGATGCATGAACTATCTAAATTCATATTAAGTCAGTATGCAACTCTCAGAGAACGAGTTCTACTCGAACTTGTCCCATTTTTTGTAATAAATTTCATACTTAGAGTACTTTTTCCTCTCATTCCTTCCGTTACATGTCATATTTTTCGTGTTTTATGCAACTTACTATTACAAAGAGGGAGAGATGGAGAGAGAGGGAGAGGGAGAGATGGAGAGAGAGAGAAAGAGAGAGAGAGAGAGAGAGAGAGAGAGACCGAGAGTGAGAGAGAGAGAGAAAAGAAGAGAGAGGGAGAGAAAAGAAGAGAGAGGAAGGGAATTTGATGTGACATAGTGAACTTGACATGCTTCCCCCCCCCCCCCACACCCACACACACATTTGGATAGCATGTAATCAGGAACTGCGCCAGTGACATGAGTTGATCTCCTTTACGGCAGCCTGGGTATCTCATTCTCTTTCTCCTGTCTTTCAGCTGCACTCGAGCACACAATTTGTTTCTGAAACGGCTCTCTCTCTCTCTTTCTTTCTCTGTCTCTCTCTACGTGTGTGTGTGTGTCTGGGTGTGTGTGGGTGGGTGGGTGTGTGGGTGTTTTCCTGCATATGAGAGAAAAAGAAACAAAGCCATCATAAATGCTAGGCTTCGGTAAAAAATGAGTGAGGGAGATGTATGACATCTATAAGGCGTACTATATCTGACACAAATATTTTTTTTAAAAATGAACTGCGTGAGCTGAACACCACCAATTTACTCAATTTGGGTGAAGAAGCTTCACAAATATTTTTGGAAGATAACGCCAAATCGAATGAAGGCAGCGCATTTTTCGACATGGATATACTGTAGCATTAACCATATCTTTTAATGTGGTGCCACTTTTATGCAGTTGCAGTGAAGCTTGCGTAAGTGTTAGGAAATACTGTTTTGCATTGCCGAATATTATTGAACATGACACCATTTTATGTAGTGAATGTGAAACCTACACAAGTTTTCGAGACAAATTTTGTGGGACAGTAATATTCTTTCTGATGGTGACACCATTTTACACAACTTGGGTGAAGTGTGGCCATGTATGTTGCAAACGATATCCCGTTTGAATCTACTGATGTACGTAGGTCCTACACTGAACATGTCTTTTAATGTCATGTGGGTGTGGTTGAGTTTAGTGAGAACGACCCTCTAAAGGTAGTTGTACATAGGTCCCCTAAATCTGATTTCAGGACACCTGTTCGAAGAAGAGAGAGTTCTGGGTTCATTTTATAGGATGTGACTCTAATTCCTTCATTTCATTCATTCATATCATTTTTGCCCTTATGGACAGTGTCTGAACTCAAATATGATGTCACAATTTTCACTTCTTTCCTTTTTTCTTTTCTCTTCCCAAAATCTCTTCATCCTTTGACTATACTCTTGTTTCATTTGTTCCATCCAAAATGCTCCCGTCTTCCTCTTCTTATTTGCCATAAATTTTGGGTTCCTAATAATGTTCCTGACTTACCTTCTGTCTTTTGTCATTTGTTTGTTGATCCCCAGCTACCTTATGTCTTCCTCTTTTTCATGATACAAATTTGTTTTTAGGCCTGAATGTTTTTACTACATCAAGATTCTCTTTGTAAGTCATGTGGTGTCCATTCTCTGAATGTGTCGGTAGAAATTTAACTTCGTTTTTTGATCATGTCTGTGAGGCTGTCAGCGTGTTGGTATAGCTCATTGGCAGGTCTTTTCATCCATATGTCATCTCTGTGTACTGGTCCGAATATTTTCCTGAGAATTTTTTTTCCTGAAAATTTTGCGGTTCACTTTTTCTGTCTTTATAATTCCTGATACCCCAAATGTGGTCGTTTCTGACGCATATAGTGCTTCTGGTAATACAACTGTTTTGTGGTGTCTAATGTTGACCTGTCTTGATATGCTTTTCTTATTATAGTGTGACCATGTGAGTTTGAATGCTTTCTGGAGTCTTTCTGTTCGCTCTATGTTGGATGCCTTGTTTGATCCTCCAATTTGTATGCATTCCCCTAAATATTTAAATTTATCCATCCTTTTTACGGATACATCCAACGTTTGCATGATGTGTACATTGTT
The DNA here is from genome assembly GCF_023864275.1 of Schistocerca cancellata. NCBI lineage: Eukaryota > Metazoa > Arthropoda > Insecta > Orthoptera > Acrididae > Schistocerca > Schistocerca cancellata. The sequence continues at coordinate 683,353,577 of NC_064630.1, read as the reverse complement.
GGTTTGTCGTTCCATGTATTGGGTCTTCTCACATGATATCTGTAGACCTGTTTTGGCAGCTATGTCATGTAAGTGTTCCAGTGCTTCCTTTGCCTACTGTGTGTTATTACGAAGTATGGCTATGTCATCTGCAAATGCCAGACACTTTTATGGTTGTTCTTGTTTCACGTGTTCTTCCTAGCTGTATTCCTTTAACTTGTTCTTCCCATTGTTTGACAGTTTGGTCAAAGACTATGTTAAACAGGAATGGTGAAATCCCATCTCCTTGTCGGACAGCTGTGTGATTCTGGAAGAGTTCCGAAATTTCTCTCATGAGCTTAATCTTCGAGGTGGTGTCTGTGAGCGTCTGTTGTTTAATTGCCCTGGTTTGTCTGTCGATTCCACTTTCTTCCAGTATGTCAAAGAGCGTTTCTCGGTCTGTGGAGTTGTATGCTTTTTTAAAGTCAACTAAGGTAACTACAGTGTTTCTTGTCTGTCTGACTTCCAAAAGTGTTTTGAAGTTCCACATCTGTTTCATGCCTGATCTCCCTCTTCTGAAGCCTGCCTGGTATTCCCCAATTTGAGGATCCTCTTGTGATTATAGTCTGTTTATTAACACCTTTCAGAGAATTTTGTATGTGACTGGTACTACAGAAATACCTCTGCAATTATTTGGATCTGACTTATCACCATTTTCATGTAGGGGATGGATCAAAGAACATTTCCATTTCTCTGGCAACTGCTCTGTGACCCAAATTTATGAGATAATCTTACAAATTTATTTGGTGATGTTTTCGTCTTGGAGTTTCCAGATCTCGGCAATAATACCGTCTTCTCCTGCTGCTCTGTTATTTACCATCTGTTTGATGATTCTATCGGTCTCTTCTACTGTGTGTGGATTAGAATGTAGTTTGGCTGTGGCCTCTTGGAAGGTTAATTTTTATGTGGGTTTCTAGCAATTCAAAAGTTCATCAAAGTAATGTTTGAGGATTTTGCAGTTTTCTTTCGTGTTTGTTTCGACGGATCCATCTGTTCTTCGGAATCACAGGCTAGGAGGTCGAAAACCCTTAATATTTTCTTCGAATGTTCTGTAAAAATTTCTAGCGTTATTTCTCTTGAAATCTTCGGTAATTTCTTTCAACCTTTTGTCCTCATATGCCAGTTTTTCTATTCTGAATTCCTTTGTTGATTGTTTCTGAATCTCATGAAATTCCTTCCGAGTTTCTGAAGTTCTGTTACTGCTGGATTTATTCCATGCCTGTGTTCTTCTTTCAATGGCTAGATCACAATTCGCGTTCCACCATCTATATTTTCGTCTCCTAGGAGGTTGCTCCCATAGCATTCCTTCTAAATTATTTTCGCAAAGTCTGTACAAGCGTCTGTTGAATGCCTATTAATCTCTAATATTAATTTTATAATTTATTCTAAATTCATAATGTCTAATCTAGACTTTATTCTTTTCTACCACAAAGACTATATCTTTGTTTCTTCTTCATTACTGTTAGCATAAGAATGAATGTCTTCTCAGTCAAATTTTTTGCACTAACAGGTTTGGCGCATACATGTATGTTAAATGTAATTACAAACTGTTTCGAAAAGATAACCCGTTGTCTATAGAATCTATTTTAAATCTTGATAAAGAAGAAAAGCGGCTGGATATTTACAGTGATGATAACGTAGACGCCGGCCGCAGTGACCGAGCGGTTCTAGGCAGTCCGGAATCGCGCTGCTGCTGCAGTCGCAGGTTCGATCCTCCCTCGGGCATGGATGTGTGTGATGTCCTTATGTTAGTTAGGTTTAAGTAGTTCTACGTTCTAGGGGACTGATGACCTCAGATGTTAAGTACCATACTGCTTAGAGCCATTTAACCCATTTGATAACGTAGACGATAAATATAACACTTCTTCAACACATTTCTCGGGCTCTTTGAAAGTTGCTTTTCATTCATGAGTACTAGCTCAAACAGTTAACATGGGTGGCTAGCTAATTGGTGTGTGTGTGTGTGGGGGGGGGGGGAAGGGGGATAAGGATAACGTGTAGAGCTAAGTGGGAATTATATGATAACGTTAGAAATAGTCACACACGAGCTGTAGAATACATTATAACCAGTATTGTGAAGTATTTATTAGGAAGGCACAAGCATATGATATGCAAATAGAATAGTTAATTCCCAGGATGAAACTAAAACCATACAGTCAGCAGCACAAGGTTGTTTCTATAAGGCAGTATGTAGTCTTTCTGATAAGTTGGATGCATGTACAGTATTTAATAATCCGTCTCTGAATATAGTAGGTGAATTAAATAAAGACCTAGTTCCTATGGGAATTACATAACTCTCTTGGCTTTCTAAGACTGTAATTTGAAATATTCTTTCATCCTACTGTTAAGGGGGGGGGGAGTGGGTCAATAATTAAATCACCGAAGGCTAAGAACTATCTAGGATCTTATGGAATATCTAGCAGAACACTTAAGTCCTATGCCCAGTACTTTGCCATATTTGTAAGTACTCAGTAATGAAGACACTTCATAAAAAAGGCAAAAGGCACAATGTAAAGAAGTTTAGACCTACTTCTAAGCCATCGATGTTTGCTAAGGTCACTGCAAAGATCTACGTATAAGGGTAATCGACCACTCATTTCACATTATTGGCAATGAAACGTACAGGTTGGTTTTAGAAGTAGTTTAACAAGTGAAAATCGTCTATTCTCTTATCTCTGTGAGGCAATTGGACAGATTAAATAAAATGTGGCGAACGTTAGACATCTTCTTTGATTTGACCAAAGCATTTAATTTTGCTCATAAAAAATTACTGTGGAAGATGGACCACTGTGGACAAATGGGAGTACTTTACAATTTGTGTTCCTCTCTAAGTTTAAAATCAGACTGTTGTTCTCCACAGTACTGACAATTGCTACAACAAGAATTCCACTGGTGTATTGTTAACCGGGGCATGCCCAAGGCGTTAGGGCTGTGACTCGTGTTTCTTATATATAAATGAAATAACTGTATTGCATTGTTGGCCGGGAGGCCCCACGCCGCATTTGGGGAATCTCGGCCGCCAAGTGCAAGTCTTATTTCAATCGACGCCACACTGGGCGATATACCTGCCACCTGCCAGTGATGAGAATGAAATCATGGTAACGACAACACAACACACAGTCCACGAACGAAGGAAATCTCCAACCCAACCAGTATGGCAATCGAAACTGGGCCCATTGCATAGGCGGAAAGCATCTTACGACTCAGCTAATCAGGCAGACTATATATATATATATATATATATATATATATATATATATATATATATATATATATATATATATATATATATATATAGTGTGTGTAAAACAGATGATTCAAAACTATTTCTGTTTGCTGCATTAGCTTGGCATTAAAGGTTTATGTCTGAAACGTTAGTTTCGTATGATATAATAAAGTTCAAGACAGAAGTTCGTGACATGTAGAAAATGAAGTGATCCTATATCACACTAAATCTCAATTTTTGCAGTGTCTAACACACAATTCAACTAAAGCTGTCATTCTTATACCACAGAATGGACATAGGGCACGTGAGTCTGATCACCTGAAATTCTTAGGTCTTCAGTTAGATAGCAAGCGGTCATTGAAAGCCCATATTCATGTTCTTGCTCAAAACTGTAATGCTGATATATTTGCCATTAGGAAAGACTCTGAAATAAGTGATATCCAACGTGTACGTTAGCCTACTGTGCTTGTTTTTATTCGCTTGTGATACATGGTACAATATTCTGGGGTAACTACTTCCATGCACGAAAGGGTATTTTCGTTCTACAAAAGCGCAGATCGAGCAGAATGTGTTGTATGTTTGCAAGACACTTTCGACTCCTGTTCCGGCTGTCTATTCATACTTTATACAACGTTGTATGTTGTTAACAGCGTCAGCTTAATCTGAAGAATTAGCACCTTTCACTCAGTTAATATTAAGAAAAAATCCAATTTTTATATGTATCACATCTCCATAACTCTAATGCAGAAAGGAATACAGTATTCTACTGCATCAGTTATCAGTAAGTTGCAACAAGTATTAAATGTCAGTAATATAAGCACTTCCAAGTCCAAACTGAAGAATTTCCTCATTGCTCACTCCTTATGTTCTGTCAGAGAGTGCCATAAATAAATAAATAAATAAATGACACTAATACCTATGTTATATTGTTGACTACGCTAACACAAAATTGTAGACTGTCGTCATCATAGGATTCGTAGACATTCTGTTTTATCTGTTGTTACTTTATTGATTTTAATTTCATGTACCGACTCGTTCACGACCACGGGGATTTTCACCTCAATTTGGTCCTAGGAACTAAAAGTCTAAATCAAATATTAACTGAACAAGGCAAATAAATAAGAATAGCCTCTTATATCAGTATTTCTTTTTAATATCCCACCAACGTGACACCATAGAAAAATGGATGTTACTTGTTACATCATGGTTATGATATTGATAAGTGTGGTGACACTATTAATACGAGTAATGAAGTCATAGATAAGAAGGCGTCGATTGTGACACTGTGGCAGACTTGCTCACATGACGATTCAAATGTAAAAAAAGGTATTAACAAGACTGAACCACATCTTCGGCACAATTCATAACTTTTTTTTACGATCCCTTACCTAACTATCCGACTGTGGCTGTTTATGTCTGTTAACCTGTATCTTGACAATTCCACATTCCTGAAGGCACTCCTTCACGGTGGAATTTATAGTACAGAATATGTTAATGATTGACAGAATGAATGGAAAGGTCGTGCACAAGAGAGCAAACCCCACATCTCACCTGGTATTGAAGCACGACGGAGATGAACATGTTCAACCCAGTAGACCGCATATGGCGTCTACCAGGTCCTTGACGTCATACAATTTGTCGTCAATCTCACGGAGCCGCCTCACTTCTTCTGCGCCGTAAATATACTGTCAGGGACAAATGCACAGGGGTAGAAAGCCACTTCATGGTTGAATGTAACTGATTAAGTGTCAGAGTGGATTAAGTTATATCACTGGTAGAGAAATACCTTTTGTTATTTTTAAATAATGCATATATGATAGATGTTGTGAAACACCTGTGATAGTCTTTAATTTGTACTGCAATCCATATGTCGAGCCCTTTGTAGGAATGTTGTATGAACATGCTACGAAACGATAAAAAAATACTGTATTATTCTCTTTCTTCATAGTGAGTGGTTTCATAAAATGGAGAGCTTATTAAAACAAGGTAACATTTTAAAAATTTAACAGAAGCGTGTTATTAAAATTAAATCTGACGTTACTGCAAGAAAATTCTATTTTAAGTGTTTATTAAAAATAGGTATCTGCGTTATCGCTTCTTGGTGTATTTATGGGGTCCTTGCCTTCGAACCAACAGTTCACAAAACGGAGACGTAGAAAACGAACATTGACATAATCACTTCAGTTAGCTCTCATCTGTCCGAAAACGTATAGTTTCTTCACGAATACGTAAATAAAGAACTTGACACCTACCGCAAGTGTTTTGTTCCTAATAAATTACAAATTAAGGAAAATCTTAAGTACTAACTCTGGACGACTCCTACTTCCTTTAATTCCTCGGCTAGCACAACTATGTTGTGAATGGATGATTTAGTCTCCGCACTAAGATGTTTAGTTCTGTACTGAATTATATATTTTATTCATTCATCTGGAAGTCTTTGCTTGGTGATTTTACTTTCGTATTGAGTCACAGCCATATAAAACTTTTTGAAGGATATAACCACCATTTGACTGTACTACAGGTTTTATTCCACATTCTAGAGATCGTCCATAGGCCATTTTCAAGTGTTAACTGCGAAAGATTAAAACACAATAAAAGTACAAGTATCAGCAAAATGGCAAACAGTTAAATTAATGTATGGGTTGCATGATTTGTTCTCTTACTTACGTATCAAAGATCACTAGACCTGAGTAGAAGACAAACCATCGTCCAAATATGTATCTTGTTAACCATTCTTTCTAAGCGCCTGTGTAAATACTATTGCAGTATGTGTTCATATGGGTAACACTATGAAGATTATGGAGATTGGTGTCCCTCACCTCCCTCCCCCTTTAGCTTTACCTACATAATCAGACTACCTCATCCTACCTCTCCTCCCAAATCATCAATACCCCGCCACCCCTTGCCTACTTTACTTAAAAAGTTAACATTGTTCATTATACTTTACAGTTTTTTTTAAATAATGGAAAAAATGATTTTACATTGAACATTACTGTATTTATCGTGGAGAAATGCCCTATTTATCTAATGTTTATATGTTTATTACAGTTACTACAGTCATTAATCTGCATGCAATGTGGGTTACAGTTCCCTCTAAACAATTCTGTAAACAATAAAGCAATACAGCTGCATATATCGGGAACACTGTCTATGTAGTAAAAATTAGGTTTCCCTCCTTCTCTTCCCCCTTCACTACATCTACTTAAAATGACTACCCCATCTTTCCTCCCCTCCCACATGAATAACCTTCAGGCTCTTATCTATTTAACACCTCTTATCGATTCCCGATAATCCTAATGTGCACGATTCCCTCATTCACTCTGCTCACTCCCCCTTTTCCCACCCCTTCCTTCCACTTTTCCCCCAATATTTGTATCATTGTACGCTTGGTATTTTCCAACAGGCATTAATGTTTTTATGTAAAGTATTTTAAATTCCAATAACGTTTGTGACCATTTACTTTATTTTTACGTATCTTTAACAATGATGGTGTAAGTCGCGTTTTTACGTGCACAATACGAAGTTGGCTCTTCACGACATATAATGTAAGCACTGGACTCTTCTGCCCTTCTCAAAGAAAATGTAAGCAGCTTCTACTATAAAGAGTCAAACTACCTGTCCCCATGATGTACCACAGATCACATGGTGAAAGTTGGGATGTCTTTATGACGATCTTTGACGATCTATGGGACGTAAGATGTGAGGTCATCAGTCCCCTAGACTTACAACTACTTAAACCAACTAACCTAAGGATATCACACACATCCTTGCCCAAGGCACGATTAGAGCCTCCGACCATAGAAGAAGCGCGGTTCCGGATTGAGGCGCCTAGAACCGATCGATCACAGCGGCCGGATATTTTCATACCAGTGGCTGTTTAGACAGAGTGTAGCGAGTTTGATACCTGTGACTTAGTTATCTATTTTGTTCCACAACAATACCAAGTGAATAAGTCATGCTAACTGCCGGTAAATTAGCCTATTAAGCAAATATTGTCGGATTTACCGTTGACAAAATCGGTTTATATAACCAAACACACATATTTTGACGATCACTTGTGTTCTACTCAAGTACAACGAATTTTGATATGTAAGTAAGTGAACAAATCATGTAGCCCACACATTAATTTAACTGTTTGTCCTGCTATTTGTCTGATACTTGATCTGTGATGGCACTTATTTATCTGATGCAGTTGTAACACTCGAAAAATGCCAAAGGATGAAATGTAGTGTGTGTACAGTGAGTTGTACAGTCAAATGTCGGTTATATCTCCAAAAAAATCTTTGTGTAGTGCTGGAATTTTACTTAAAGTGTTATGTCGGGCACTCGTCCCATAACAATAGGTTTCTGATAGTGATGCTGCATATTGCAAAGTCTAAAAATTGTTGATTAGATTAATTTATTTCAGGATAACACAACTATAAATTATTCTAATGCAGCAGACGTTCATAACCCGACACGCTCTGGTATGTGTCAACGTCGGATTATCATATGCACTCAATAATCAAGGTTTTTCTAAAAAAAAAAAGGCGTTTTAGGAAAGGGAGAGAACAAAATTCTATAGACGGAAACAAGTCACTGATATATGTTAAACAACTGGAGAGGTTATAGTGTAAAAATTGAAAGTAATTAGTGCTTTGACATAAACAGAGAAATGAATTAAAGGTAGGACATTATACTCTTCTATTAAATCAATTTAAAGCTTAAATTTTCAGAACAGATGTACCATTGATTATAAAAAATCAAGAACAATCTAATTAACGTAGGATATTACCAAGAAATTGGTGCAGTGCAAGTAGAATCACAGTCTTCAGGAATCGAAATAAGTGTCCAAGGAATAGAAAGGCAACTGGAATCACTCAACAAAGGAAAGTCCACTGGACCTGACGGGATACCAATTCGATTCTACACAGAGTACGCGAAAGAACATGCCCCCCTTCTAACAGCCGTGTACCGCAAGTCTCTAGAGGAACGGAAGGTTCCAAATGATTGGAAAAGAGCACAGGTAGTCCCAGTCTTCAAGAAGGGTCGTCGAGCAGATGCGCAATACTATAGACCTATATCTCTGACGTCGATTTGTTGTAGAATTTTAGAACATTTTTTTTGCTCGAGTATCATGTCGTTTTTGGAAACTCAGAATCTACTATGTAGGAATCAACATGGATTACGGAAACAGCGATCGTGTGAGACCCAACTAGCTTTATTTTTTCATGAGTCCCAGAAAATACACTCCTGGAAATGGAAAAAAGAACACATTGACACCGGTGTGTCAGACCCACCATACTTGCTCCGGACACTGCGAGAGGGCTGTACAAGCAATGATCACACGCACGGCACAGCGGACACACCAGGAACCGCGGTGTTGGCCGTCGAATGGCGCTAGCTGCGCAGTATTTGTGCACCGCCGCCGTCAGTGGCAGCCAGTTTGCCGTGCCATACGGAGCTCCATCGCAGTCTTTAACACTGGTAGCATGCCGCGACAGCGTGGACGTGAACCGTATGTGCAGTTGACGGACTTTGAGCGAGGGCGTATAGTGGGCATGCGGGAGGCCGGGTGGACGTACCGCCGAATTGCTCAACACGTGGGGCGTGAGGTCTCCACAGTACATCGATGTTGTCGCCAGTGGTCGGCGGAAGGTGCACGTGCCCGTCGACCTGGGACCGGACCGCAGCGACGCACGGATGCACGTCAAGACCGTAGGATCCTACGCAGTGCCGTAGGGGACCGCACCGCCACTTCCCAGCAAATTAGGGACACTGTTGCTCCTGGGGTATCGGCGAGGACCATTCGCAACCGTCTCCATGAAGCTGGGCTACGGTCCCGCACACCGTTAGGCCGTCTTCCGCTCACGCCCCAACATCGTGCAGCCCGCCTCCAGTGGTGTCGCTACAGGCGTGAATGGAGGGACGAATGGAGACGTGTCGTCTTCAGCGATGAGAGTCGCTTCTGCCTTGGTGCCAATGATGGTCGTATGCGTGTTTGGCGCCGTTCAGGTGAGCGCCACAATCATACGACCGAGGCACACAGGGCCAACACCAGGCATCATGGTATGGGGAGCGATCTCCTACACTGGCCGTACACCACTGGTGATCGTCGAGGGGACACTGAATAGTGCACGGTACATCCAAACCGTCATCGAACCCATCGTTCTACCATTCCTAGACCGGCAAGGGAACTTGCTGTTCCAACAGGACAATGCACGTCCGCATGTATCCCGTGCCACCCAACGTGCTCTAGAAGGTGTAAGTCAACTACCCTGGCCAGCAAGATCTCCGGATCTGTCCCCCATTGAGCATGTTTGGGACTGGATGAAGCGTCGTCTCACGCGGTCTGCACGTCCAGCACGAATGCTGGTCTAACTGAGGCGCCAGGTGGAAATGGCATGGCAAGCCGTTCCACAGGACTACATCCAGCATCTCTACGATCGTCTCCATGGGAGAATAGCAGCCTGCATTGCTGCGAAAGGTGGATATACACTGTAGTAGTGCCGACATTGTGCATGCTCTGTTGCCTGTGTCTATGTGCCTGTGGTTCTGTCAGTGTGATCATGTGATGTATCTGACCCCAGGAATGTGTCAATAAAGTTTCCCCTTCCTGGGACAATGAATGTTCTTATTTCAATTTCCAGGAGTGTATTAGATACAAGCTCCCAGGTAGATGCTATTTTTCTTGACTTCCGGAAGGCGCCCGATACAGTTCCGCACTGTCGCTTGATAAACAAAGTAAGAGCCTACGGAATATCAGCCCAGCTGTGTGGCTGGATTGAAGAGTTTTTAGCAAACAGAACACAGCATGTTGTTATCAACGGAGAGACGTCTACAGACGTTAAAGTAACCTCTGGCGTGCCACAGGGGAGTGTTATGGGACCATTGCTTTTCACAATATATAAAAAAGACCTAGTAGATAGTGTCGGAAGTTCAATGCGGCTTTTCGCGGATGATGCTGTAGTATACAGAGGAGTTGCAGCATTAGAAAATTGTAGCGAAATGCAGGAAGATCTGCAGCGGATAGGCACTTGGTGCAGGGAGTGGCAACTGACCCTTAACATAGGCAAATGTAATGTATTGCGAATACATAGAAAGAAGCATCCTTAATTGTATGGATAGCGGAACAAACACTGGTAGCAGTTACTTCTGTAAAATATCTGGGAGTATGCGCGCGGAACGATTTGAAGTGGAATGATCATATAAAATTAATTGTTGGTAAGGCGGGTACCAGGTTGAGATTCATTGGGAGAGTCCTTAGAAAATGTAGTCCATCAACAAAGGAGGTGGCTTACAAAACACTCGTTCGACCTATACTTGAGTATTGCTCATCAGTGTGGGATCCGTACCAGATCGAGTTGGCGGAGGAGATAGAGAAGATCCAAAGAAGAGCGGCGCGTTTCGTCACAGGGTTATTTGGTAACCGTGATAGCGTTACGGAGATGTTTAACAAACTCAAGTGGCAGACTCTGCAAGAGAGGCGCTCTGCATCGCGGTGTAGCTTGCTCGCCAGGTTTGTAGAGGGTGCGTTTCTGGATGAGGTATCGAATATATTGCTTCCCCCTCCTTATACCTCCCGAGGAGATCACGAATGTAAAATTAGAGAGATTAGAGCGCGCACAGAGGCTTTCAGACAGTCGTTCTTCCCGCGAACCATACGCGACTGGAACAAGAAAGGGAGGTAATGACAGTGGCACGTAAGGTGCCCTCCGCCACACACCGTTGGGTGGCTTGCGGAGTATAAATGTAGATGTAGATATGTGACATTGTGGAATGTGTCGGACTGGTAACTACCGTCGATGGTTTCTCTGAAATTTAATTATGATTCCTGTGGAACAATGCAGAAATGATAACCCGCTTCTCCTTCTGAGCTATTTTTTGACAATAATCATTTTGTATGATGTACAAATTCATAATTACAGAATTTTTGTATCGTTGGCTACTCTTAACGAATTTCACATAGCTGTTTGAGGCTTGTGAAGCCTCATCCCAAGAAAAGTAAGTTGTAGGCTTTCCTTCTCGGTCATTCTACATTTCTGGTGGAGGACAGAGAACACTTCTTACTATCACATCGCAAATCAAGTCTTTTCCGACAGCTACGTTCTTTTCTCTTTAGACTCATCACTCTTCTGACTTGTCTGATATGGCCCTCCACTAATTTCTCTCCTACGTCAGCCTTTCCGTCTCAGTCGGTACTTTCCCACGAAAGGGAAAGGTCCGGAGTTCGAGTCTCGGCCGGCACACAGCTTTAACCTGCCATGAAGTTTCAACCTCCTTATTTCTTACATTATCAGGCCACTAATTTTCAACATTCTCCTCTACCAATATAACTCCAATGCATCGAGTCTCTTCTGTTCTGGTTTTACTATCATACAACGCTGTGCTCCAACGGTACATTCCCAGAAATCTCTTCCTCAAATTAATGTATATGTTTGGTATTACTAGACTTCCGTTGAGCGTGGAATTTTTGTTATGTGGGTATGAAAATATCTTAACGCCGTCTATTTCGTGATTCTACACTCCTGGAAATGGAAAAAAGAACACATTGACACCGGTGTGTCAGACCCACCATACTTGCTCCGGGCACTGCGAGAGGGCTGTACAAGCAATGATCACACGCACGGCACAGCGGACACACCAGGAACCACGGTGTTGGCCGTCGAATGGCGCTAGCTGCGCAGTATTTGTGCACCGCCGCCGTCAGTGGCAGCCAGTTTGCCGTGGCATGCGGAGCTCCATCGCAGTCTTTAACACTTGTAGCATGCCGCGACAGCGTGGACGTGAACCGTATGTGCAGTTGACGGACTTTGAGCGAGGGCGTATAGTGGGCATGCGGGAGGCCGGGTGGACGTACCGCCGAATTGCTCAACACGTGGGGCGTGAGGTCTCCACAGTACATCGATGTTGTCGCCAGTGGTCGGCGGAAGGTGCACGTGCCCGTCGACCTGGGACCGGACCGCAGCGACGCACGGATGCACGCCAAGACCGTAGGATCCTACGCAGTGCCGTAGGGGACCGCACCGCCACTTCCCAGCAAATTAGGGACACTGTTGCTCCTGGGGTATCGGCGAGGACCATTCGCAACCGTCTCCATGAAGCTGGGCTACGGTCCCGCACACCGTTAGGCCGTCTTCCGCTCACGCCCCAACATCGTGCAGCCCGCCTCCAGTGGTGTCGCGACAGGCGTGAATGGAGGGACGAATGGAGACGTGTCGTCTTCAGCGATGAGAGTCGCTTCTGCCTTGGTGCCAATGATGGTCGTATGCGTGTTTGGCGCCGTGCAGGTGAGCGCCACAATCATACGACCGAGGCACACAGGGCCAACACCCGGCATCATGGTGTGGGGAGCGATCTCCTACACTGGCCGTACACCACTGGTGATCGTCGAGGGGACACTGAATAGTGCACGGTACATCCAAACCGTCATCGAACCCATCGTTCTACCATTCCTAGACCGGCAAGGGAACTTGCTGTTCCAACAGGACAATGCACGTCCGCATGTATCCCGTGCCACCCAACGTGCTCTAGAAGGTGTAAGTCAACTACCCTGGCTAGCAAGATCTCCGGATCTGTCCCCCATTGAGCATGTTTGGGACTGGATGAAGCGTCGTCTCACGCGGTCTGCACGTCCAGCACGAAAGCTGGTCCAACTGAGGCGCCAGGTGGAAATGGCATGGCAAGCCGTTCCACAGGACTACATCCAGCATCGCTACGATCGTCTCCATGGGAGAATAGCAGCCTGCATTGCTGCGAAAGGTGGATATACACTGTACTAGTGCCGACATTGTGAATGCTCTGTTGCCTGTGTCTATGTGCCTGTGGTTCTGTCAGTGTGATCATGTGATGTATCTGACCCCAGGAATGTGTCAATAAAGTTTCCCCTTCCTGGGACAATGAATTCACGGTGTTCTTATTTCAATTTCCAGGAGTGTACGTTCTTCCCTGACATACTGCAAAATTTTAATTGGCTGTGCACCTCAATTTCGCTAGCCAGTTCTAGTTATCTATTCTACCACTCTCAAAACTTCATGAAAACTTTCGTCGTTTTTCCATAACTCCTTCTTTCGTCGTACTAAAACATACTTTTGACTGATGTACTCTCCACTACTGGAGCAGTATTTGCGGTGTATCGTCAAATCTTGGCAATGCTCAGTGAACCATTATATTGAGGAAGGTGTGTTCTTGATGAAAAATGTAGCTTTATGAGTGATTTTCCATTGTTTCCTGAGAGTATTCTTTTCCTCAATCGTTTTGCGCTACTGCTGTCATACACTGAGGTCAACAACACGCGACCATAGTCTCCAACAAATAACACCGTCTACCTCTGTATTCAATTTTTATTAATCTATACATCTACTTCAGCTACTGCCGTCATCATATAGCAAAAAACCTATCACTTCCAGAATAAAGCCCACTCATCCTTCTTCTTCCAGCGGCAAATTTTTTAGCCTGATTGTGGCAGTAGGCGAAACGCGGTAATAAATGAAGAATTCTCTAATAGAAATACAGACTGTTTTATACAAAAAATATTCACAATGGTCGCAGACGCATATAGCCAACTAATTTCCTCTATTCGTGAATATGTAGAGCCATGTTGTTTGATGCAGAAAGCGATCATTGACCTTTGATTTGCGTTTCATTTACTGGTATAAACAATGGTTAGTTGACCGATTATATGTCAGCTGCCCCGTCAAGTCTGTAGTGGCCCAAGATTTCTTCGGCTCTTTGTCATTTCTGTGACTGATCGACCATCGTGATGAAATTAAAGGTATTTTTACTAAGGATACAATTCAGTAAAATAGTGCACTGGAGAAGTAAAATAACGAGCTAGGATCTCAGTTCTCATTCTCTCTTATTTATGCGCATGTTTCAAAGAGCAAACACGGTTGACGACCCACAACTATAGGAAATAACTCGAAATAAGCATCTTTCAGACCTGCATGGAAGAATTAGAAGCCAAGGCCTTATGTGATAAATTTAGAGGGCTACGAGATATGTTGACAAACGGAGGCTAGAGTGGATCCAGGGAGCGTGTACGGATAGCCGAAGTGGTTAAGGTGGCAACAAGCGATAGACGAGAAATCCGGTTTCGAATCACGGTTTGGCATAAATTTACATATGTCGCTCTTTTGTGGCAGAATTACGCCTGATACAAATGATGTTAAAGAATTTAGATTCAGCGACTTAATATCAGATTAAGTCAGTTATTTTATGAAATAAAACAGAAATTCACACAACGGCCACATGCGGTATTTGAAATGTATTTAAATGCAACAAGTGAAAATTTATGCCGGAACAAGACACCAAACCCGCATTCCCGCTTAACGCGAGCAATCACTTTAACTGCTTTGTCTATACAAGCGCCTTTCCACCCAACACAATTTCTTTGTTATTCTACGACTAAAACTAACGAAAGTAGTTCATACAGGCGTACGTTCGAAAATGCTTGGTAATACACAGCTAATAAAAGATTTTGCCTGAAACGTAGCAACTTCACTCATATGAAGCCACAGCAAAACTGTACGAGGCTAAAGTACAGCACGATTTCCATTTATTTTGTTGTTATTGGTCTGGTGAATCTAATAAAACATACCCCGGCCGTTTATCTGCAGTAGTTTTCCAGAACAATTTGAGAAGCATCCAGAGAAGTAAATTTGTTTACTTTCAATTAAGAATGTGGAAACGTTTATCTCATTGTTGCCAACCGTTATTCAGTTGTTTCAGTCGTTGCCTAGCCTTGAAACGAGTTAGTTTCCTAACTTTTTCAGTGAAAAAACGGAATAACAACAGTATATTTAAGTTGAACCTCATAGTAACTGTCGTAGTTTGTAGATTATTTATGAAATAGGGCTGCCATTCAAATTGTGATGGCAAAGCTACGGCTGCAGTTAACGAATATCGCGTACGTTATCCAACTCGGAGGATACAGAATGCACAAACCATTAGTGTAGTATTTAGAATGTTATGGGAGACACGTTCTCTACCTAGCATTCATAAACAGTACGAGCGATCGATAAGTGAAGACGATGATGAGGATATTACGGATGCTGTTCAACGTAGTCCGGGTACCAGGACACGACGTATCTCTCAAACATTAGGCATTTCATAGTTTAAGGTGCCCCCCCCCCCTCCCCATGAAACATGGATATAGCCATAGGTGGGGAGGCTAGCGTGCCTCAGCGATACAGATAGCCGTACCGTAGGTGCAACCACAATAGAGGGGTATCTGTTGAGAGGCCCGACAAACGTATGGTTGCTGAAGAGGGCAGCAGCCTTTTCAGTAGTCCCGGGGGCAACAGGGTGGGATGACTGATTGATCCGGCCTTGTAACACTAACCATAACGGCCTTCCTGTGCTCGTACTGCGAAAGACTAAAAGCAAGGGGAAACTACAGCCGTAATTTTTCCCGAGGGCATACAGCTTTACTGTATGGTTAAGTGATGATGGCGTCCTCTTGGGTAAAATATTCCGGAGGTAGAATAGGCCCCCATTCGGGTTTCTGGGCGGGGACTACTCAGGAGGACGTTGTTATCAGGAGAAAGAAATCTGGTGTTCTACGGGTCGGAGCATGGAATGTCAGATCCCTTAATCGGGCAGGTGGGTTAGAAAATTTGAAACGAGAAATGGATAGGTTAAAGTTACTCGTAGATATAGTGGGAACTAGTGAAGTTTGGTGGCAGGATGAACAAGACTTCTGGTCAGGTGAATACAGGGTTATAAATACAAAATGAAATAGTAGGTTTAATAATGAATAAAAAAGTAGGAATGCAGGTAAGCTACTACAAACAGCATAGTGAACGCATTATTGTGGCCAAGATAGATACGAAGCCCACGCCTACCACAGTAGTACAAGTTTATATGCCAACTAGCTCCGCAGATGACGAAGAGATTGGTGAAGTGTATCATGATATAAAAGAAATTTTTGAGATAGTGAAGGGAGACGAAAATTTAATAGTCATGTGTGACTGGAATTCGATAGTAGGAAAAGGAAGAGAAGGAAACGTAGTAGGTGAATATGCAATGGTGGTAAGGAATGAAAGAGGACGCCGGGTGAAAGAATTTTGCACAGAGCTAACACTTTGTTCAAGAATCATAAAAGAAGGTTGTGTACATGGAAGAAGCTTGGAGATACTGGACGGTTTCAGATAGATTATATAATGGTATGACAGAGATATAGTAGCCAGGTTTTAATTATTAAGACATTTCCAGGGGCAGATGTGGACTCTGACCACAATCTATTGGTTATTGGTTGTGAACTGTAGATTAAAACTGAAGAATCTGCAAAAAGGTAGGAATTTAAGGAGATGGTATCTAGATAAATTGATAGGACCAGAGGTTGTAGAGAGTTTCTGGGAGAGCATTAGGGAACGATTGACAAGAATGGGTGAAAGATATACAGTAGAAGAAGAATTGGTAGCTTTGAGAGATGAAATAGTGAAAGCAGAAGGGGATCAAGTAGGTAAAAAGAGGAGGGCCAGTAGAAATCCTTGGGTAACAAAAGAGATTTTGAAATTAACCGATGAAAGGAGATAATATAAAAATGCTGTAAATTATCAGGCAAAAAGGAACACAAAGTTCTCAAAAATGAGATCGACAGTAAGTGTAAAATGGCTAAGCAGGGTAGGCTAGAGGACAAATGTAAGGATGCAGAAGCATGCATCACTAGGAGTAAGTTATATACTGCCTACAGTAAATTGAAAGAGACCTTTGGAGAAAAAAGAACGACTAGCATGAATATCAAGAGCTCAGATGGAAACCCAGTTCTAAGCAAAGAAGGGAAAGCAGAAAGGTGGGAGGAGTATATAGAGGGTCTACACAAGGGCGATGTCCTTGAGGACAATATTATGGAAATGGAAGAGGAGGTAGAAGAAGATGAAATGGGAGATATGGTACTGCGTGAAGAGTTTGACAGAGCACTGAAAGACATAAGTAGAAACAAGGCCCCGGGAGTAGACATCATTCCATTAGAACTACTGATAGCCTTGAGAGAGCCAGCCCTGACTAAACTCTATCATCTGGTGAGCAAGATGTATGAGACAGGCGAAATACCCTCAGAAGAATATAATAATTGCAATCCCAAAGAAAGCAGGTGCTGACATATGTAAAAATTACCGAACTATTAGTTTAATAAGCCACGGCTGCAGAATACTAACACGAATTCTTTACAGACGAATGGAAAAACTAGTTGAAGCCAACCTCGGGGCAGATCAGTTAGGATTCCGTAGAAATGTTGGAACACGTGAGGCAATACTGACCCTACGACTTATCAGAGAGAATAGATTAAGCAAAGACCAGCCTACGTTTCTAGCATTTGTAGACTAAGAGACAGTTTTTTACAATGTTGACTGGAATACACTCTTTCATATACTGAAGGTGGCAGGGGTAAAATACAGGGAGCGAAAGGCTATTTACAATTTTTACAGAAACCGGATGGCAGTTACTAGAGTCGAGGGGCATGAAAGGGAAGCAGTGGTCGGGGAGTGAGACAGGGTTGTAGCCTATCCCTGATGTTATTCAATCTGTATACTGAGCAAGCAGTAAAGGAAACAACAGAAAAATTCGGAGTAGGAATTAAAATCCATGGAGACGAAATGAAAACTTTGAGTTTCGCCGGTGACATAGTAATTCTCTCAGAGACAGAAAAGGACCTGGAAGAGCAGCTGAACGGAATGGACAGTGTCTTGAAAGGAGAATATAGGATGAACATCAACAAAAGCAAAACGAGGCTAATGGAATGTAGTCGAATTAAATCGGGTGATGCTGCGGGAATTAGGAAATGAAACGCTTAAAGTAGTAAATGAGTTTTGCTATTTGGGGAGCAAAATAACTCACGATGGTTGGAGTAGAGAGGATATAAAACGTAGACTGGCAATGGCAAGGAAAGCGTATATGAAGATGAGAAATTTGTTAACTTCGAGTATAGATTTAAGTGTCTGGAAGTCATTTCTGAAAGTTTTTGTTTGGAGTGTAGCCATGTATGGAAGGGAAACGTGGACGATAAATAGTTTAGACAAGAAGATTCAAGTAGCTCTGAACACTATGGGACTCAACATCTGAGATCATCGGTCCCCTACAACTTAGCACTACTTAAACCTAACTAACCTAAGGACATCACAGACATCCATGCCCGAGGCAGGATTCGAACCTGCGACCGTAGCAGTCACGCGGTTCCAGACTGAAGTGCCTAGAACCGCACGGCAACCGCGGCCGGCAGACAAGAAGAGAATAGGAGCTTTCGAAATGTGGTCTACAGAAGAATGCTGAAGATTTGATTAGTTATTCACATAACTAATGAGGAGGTATTGAACTGAATTGGGGAGAAGAGTAATTTGTGGCACAACTTGACTAGAAGAGGGGATCGGATGGTAGGACATATTATGAGGCATCAAGGGATCACCAATTTAGTATTTGAGGGCAGCGTGGATGGTAAAAATCGTAGAGGGAGACCAAGAGATGAATACGCTAAACAGATTCAGAAGGATGTAGGTTGCAGTAGGTACTGGGAGATGAAGAAACTTGCACAGATTAGAGTAGCATGGAGAGCTGCATCAAACCAGTCTCTGGACTGAAGACCACAACAACAGCAACAAAAACAGTCTAAGGTATGGCAAACACTGAAGTACAACAATCTGTATCCTTACTATAAACAAGAAGTGCATCATTTACATCCCTGGAGATACGACCCCTCGCTTAGAGTTGTGCAACAGGTTAAATACTAATCAGCGGTTTACTCACTGATGAGGCACAGTTTACTCGAGATGGTATAAACAATTTACATTACGAGCACGTATGGTCTGAAACAAACCCACATGCAACAGTACAACGCAATTTTCAGCAGCGATTTACCATAAATGTGTGGTGTGGTATAATCAAAATACTTTACTGGACCATTAATTTTCCCAGGACGTTTAACTGGCGAGACGTACAATTCCTTCAAGGAGAAATGCCCTCTTACTCGAAGATGTTCCACTTCCTACGTGATTGTTTCAACAAGACGGCGCGCCTCCACATTTCACCAACGCCGTTACTGCACATTTAAATGAACTTTCTCCACAGACGTGGATTGGTCGTCATACTACACGTCTGTTCCTACCCAGATCGACCGATCTGACACCAATGGAATTTTTTGTGTGGAGATGGAAGAGAGGCATAGTTTAAGAGGAGAAATTCCATACAAGTGAGGCATTACTTGCTCGCATTATGAATGCAATAGACGAAGTTAAGAACAACCCTGCGAAACTGAAACGAGCTACAAAATCTGTTCATACACGTGCAGCTGAATGCATTGAAATCGTTGGAGGCATCTTCGAACATTCATTGTGAAAGTATTGTGAAATTGTATGTACACTGTAAAACTTCCTCAACAAGCTTTGTTTCTTGCCGGTTTAACATGAATTCACATGAGCTATGGTATTAATGAAAACAGATTATCTGGCATATTCATAGAGTTTCAGTTAACGTTATTACCATCATTTATCCAAAATAAAATTCTCTACAACTTCTGTTGAAAACTTTGTGCAATTGTCTGGAATTTAAAAAAAATAATTCGTTCCAAGTAATTAATAAGTTAAAAAATTTAGGAAATTACTTGTTTGCTTCTCTGTACGTTCTGAAAAGCTACTGCATATACACGTCTGGGGCTTTTCTTTTTTTTAGATTCAGCAGGTCAATAATATATTAAAATATTTGCGTATCTTCGTGAATCACTCTGTATGTAGATACGGAAGTATTGAATACATGGTATGGTACATGTCAGAAAAAAAAGACATCACACAGTCTATCTTTTATTTTCCGTAAGAGTTAGCACTTGATTCTCTGCACAGTTGTTCAAAACATTCCTCCGTTTTAAGTTTAGCAGCAGCTGTCCCAAGTCAGCAGAAGCAAACAAGATTGTCACAAGCTTCATTCTGACGAATAAGTATGCTTTTGGTATCGGCTACAACTTCTGAGCCTTGAATTTTTACTGCAGCGATTGAGGCCGTAATACCTGCACACATTAGGATTTCCAGTTCATATGAACTTCCAACGTAGGGAAGCTTCCGTACGTTTATTTCTTGGAACACAGAGTCTGAAGAGACATTTACCTCCAAATACTATAGTTACATGTACTACAAGTTAGTATAAGTTGGGAATGACTTCTACACTTTTTGTAACTGTAGTGGACTGACAAGACAGCCAGTCCACAGAGACGGGTAACCGAAAGGCACGCGTTTAGACACGCAGGCTTGCTTTTGGTCTGAAACATGATACGTAATGAATGCTATAAAGAAAAGTACGTAGCTACTGGAATACTTAACTTTAATCCATCATTTGTATACAGCATTCTTGATGATACAGGTGAGTCTCTCTCTCTAGAAATGGTTAATGGCGCCTTGCTAGGTCGTAGCCATGGACTTAGCTGAAGGCTATTCTAACTGTCTCTCGGCAAATGAGAGAAAGGCTTCGTCAGTGTAGTCGTTAGCAAAGTCGTCCGTACAACTGGGGCGAGTGCTGGTCAGTCTCTCTCGAACTGCCGTGTGGTGGCGCTCGGTCTGCGATCACTGACAGTGGCGACACGCGGGTCCGACATGTCCTAATGGACCGCGGCCGATTTAAAGCTACCACCTAGCAAGTGTGGTGTCTGGCGGTGACACCACAGTAACTCCAACGGACCACAGTGAGCTTATCAGTACAGCGCTTTTACACGGTAGTTGATTTCTAATCAGAGTCCCAGCACATTGTATATTACTAAATATTTCTACTGTCACAACAGCACTAGTTATATTGGCCTGTTTCCGTGTCTCACAAGCTTTTTGTAGATTCATCATATCGTCGATACAGACCAGTAACAAAAATCCCGAGCGATACTTGAAACATAACAGCGTCAATATTGATCCATTATAAAAAGTAAGCTCATTCAGCTTCAGTTCTTGTCTTGTGAAAAATTTCACATTCAGTTGTTGAATAGAAGACTACTTCGTGGGAACCTTCATGCTATACAGCTCTCTGTGTTTCTTGTAAATCCGAATGGGTTCTTTGTGGTATTGGCTGCGGAAAGCCGTCTGTACCGCGGAATTGTTTTATCACGTAATAGGGGACAGAGTGTGGCAGATATGATACGCGAGTTGGGATGGAACTCATTAAAGCAAAGACGTTTTTCGTCGCGGCGAGATGTATTTACGAAATTTCAGTCACCAACTTTCTCTTCCGAATGCGAAAATATTTTGTTGAGCCCAACCTACATAGGTAGTAATGATCATCAAAATAAAATAAGGGAAATCAGAGCTCGAACAGAAAGGTTTAGGTGTTCGTTTTACCCGCGCGCTCTTCGGGAGTGGAATGGTAGAAAGATAGTATGATTGTGGTTCGATGAACCCTCTGCCAGGCACTTAAATGTGAATTGCAGAGTAATCATGTAAATGTAGATGTAGATTGGTTGCAGTTCTCATTTAACAGACTGTTTTCTTGAAGAATTCCTTTATGTAGTTGTCACACGTATCCTCACTTATCTAATCATTAATCAAACGATGGTCACATTCAGAAAATATATTTTCACTGTAAGAATCATTTACAATCGCTTCCATTTCTTTATTTGTCTGTATATGTTGTAATTGTTCACCATGGTGACTATTCAAGGAGCACAACACTATGACTGTCGAACAACACATAGTAAATCCTGTCAAAGGAATTTAATGTGAACAATAATGTGAAACAAGTCACTTGTCGACAATACATGGATTGTTACAAAAACTATTTTTTTAACATCATAAATGTGTAACATGACAGCAAGCGTCAGAAAAAATGTTACTTAGAGATAAAAGGCATGGTCATATTGAGACCAACTCTATGTGAGCAACAATTATCGCTTGGGAGAAAATGTTTTTATCGAATGTAAACTATGGCGGCAGAAAGTATCACACTTGTTGAAATATTCCTAATTAGAGGTCGTATCCATATGCGGAAAACATCGTCAGTAAGCGTTGTAGCTGCTATGTGTTTTGACTTGGCAAGACAGCCAAGCCACTATGAGAGGAAGCCGAAAGGCACGCGTTTAAGCTCACGCAGGCTGGCGTGAGGTCTGGAACAGGTAAAGTAATTATACTTGCTAAAAAGGTACGTAGCTTCTGGAATACTTAACTTTAATCCATAATTGGTGAACATCGGTCTGACGGTACATGCATCACAAGATAAATAGCAATTGATAATGGCGCCTTGCTAGGTCGTAGCAAATGACGTAGCTGAAGGCTATGCTAACTATCGTCTCGGCAAATGAGAGCGTAATTTGTCAGTGAACCATCGGTAGCAAAGTCGCCTGTACAACTGGGGCGAGTGCTAGGAAGTCTCTCTAGAGCTGCCGTGTGGCGGCGCTCAGTATGCAATCACTGATAGTGGCGACACGCGGGTCCGACGTATACTAACGGATCGCGGCCGATTTAAAGGCTACCACCTAGCTAGTGTGGTGTCAGGCGGTGACACCACATTCCTCCCCCGCAAATCGGCGGACGGTTGTGTTATAAGGCTTCCGCCCGCCGTGGAGAGGACCCCATGTTGGCGAATGCGACGAGGTGGGGAGCCTAACAGGCGAGGCTGTGCCACACGCACCCAGCCATTCGGCTCGAGGGGATCTAGGAAACGCCTGGAAACCTGCTTCAGGGTGCACGCCAACATGCGGTGTATGCACCCTTAGAGAGACAGGAGGGGCCGAAGGGTCGACCTCCATCGAGCCGGGGCACCCGACGGGCGAAGACGACAGATGGTCCGGAGCGGGCAAGAATTCCATGGCGGAGGACAACTGGTCACGGGAAGCGATCGGCGGCGCGTGACCCGGGGAGGCGCCCGGCGGTTGCAGCGACGCGTCCACCGCGGGCGTCGCTGGCGGGAGAACAGGCGGCGGTGGCGGTGGCGGCGCGTCGCCATGGGGCAAAAGGGAAGGCATCGTCGGTAACACCTGGGGCTGAGGCGAGCCAGTAGATGGGTCCCCAGGGCGCTGATCGGACGGCACCATCGCTGAAAGCAGACGGGGAGCGGCAGATCCCGTGCGACGACAAAGGCTCAGCTGATTGAGATGCCGACGCACCTCACCAGAGGCCCCCAAAACCAGATACATAGCGCGGCCGAGGCAGCGAAGAATGCGCGCTGCGAGCCAACGCCGTGAACCTAGATAGTTGCGATAATAGACAACGTCGCCTGGAGCAAAAGCAGGTGGCTGCCGCTGCACAGGAACCTGATGCGGCGGATGTAGCAAAGACATCAAGGTTCGATGAGGGCGACCGTGAAGCAACTCAGCCGGCGAGCGACCATCTCGGGGCTGATAGCGATACGAGGACAAAAAGAGCAATAACGCGTCCTCCCGAGAATGAGACTCTTTCAACTTCAACATCTGTGAGTTTAAAGTCCGGACCAAACGTTCAGCGGCACCGTTTGACTGCGGCGAAAACGGCGCGGACGTCAGATGTTGAATACCATTGGCCTTGCAGAATGACTGAAATTCTGCGGACACGAATTGTGGGCCATTGTCGGAAACAATAGTCTGTGGAAGACCTTCAATGCAAAAGATAGCGGATAACGCTTGGATGGTGGCAGATGACGTCGTGGAAGACATCCGGACAACAAAAGGAAAATTACTGAATGAATCGACCACAACCAACCGTCGAGCATTCGAGAATGGAGCAGCAAAATCGATGTGTAAGCGTTGCCCAGGGGTAGTGGCTTTTGGCCATGTAAAGAATTTCCGCGGTGGTGCGGATTGTTGTTCGGCACACGCCATGCAAGAAGAGCACAAATTCGTAATCGCAGCATCGATTCCGAAGCAAGTACAGTGCTAAAGAGCAAGTTGTTTCGTTCGCACTATACCCCAATGTCCTTGGTGGAGAAGCCGTAAGACAGAAGACTGTAACGAATGTGGGACCACGACCCTGGACTGATCATTGTCAGAACGCAACAGCAAAACATCACGTCGAGCAAAAAGTCTCTCCTTGTGAGCAAAAAATCGGCGAACCAACGGATCCTCGATCTGTGACTTTGACAAGGGCCATTGCGTAGCAACAAAACGCAGAAGGGTAGCAAGGACAGGGCCAGCAGCTGTGGCTGTAGCTACACGACGAAAATCAATCGGAAACGATTCGACCACGTCATCGGTTTCCGAATCAATGAACATGCAAACAAGTTCGGAGGAATCGAATGCTCTATCCTCAGCAACAGGCAAACGGAACAACGCATCGGCGTTTCCGTGCTTAACAGTGGACCGATACAAGATATCGTAGCGGTATTGCGAGAGGAAAATAGACCAGCGAATGAATTTCTGCGCTGTACGTGGAGGTACAGGCTGGTTTGGAAGAAAAAGGGATGTCAAAGGTTTGTGGGCTGTGATGATGGTAAAGTGACGACCATACAAGAAATCGTGAAACTCAGTAACACCATATACAGAGCCAATGCTTCTTTCTCGATCTGTTAATAATTTCGTTGCGCAGCCGAGAGCAATTTGGACGCAAAGGCAATAGGGCGATCGTGCGAACCATCTTTGTGAGCAAGCACAGCGCCGATCCCGAAATCCGATGCATCCACCATCAACAAACGGGGCTTCCGGGGATCGAATGGCGTAAGGCAAGTACTGGAAAGCAACGCCGATTTCAACTGGCGAAATTCGCGTTCGCATTTCGTCCTCCAGACGAACGGAACACCTTTACGGCGTAAGCGATGAAGCGGAGCTGAAATGGAAGAGGCGTGGCGCACATAGCGATGATAGTAACTTAGTTTTCCCAGCACACTCTGTAGCTGCTTCAAATTCTGCAGCGAAGGCAAGTCTTGTATGGCACGGAGGTGCTCTGGACTGGGATGTATGCCTTGGGCATTGAGTACGTGTCTCAGATAGGGTACGTCATGAGCAAAAAAACACACATTTGTCCTTCCGCAAGCGAAGACCATTTTGTCGCAAGACCTGAAATAATGTTCTGAGATTGGCTAAATGTTCTTCTTCCGTCTTTCCGGAGATCACAATATCGTCCAGATATTATCCCTTGTATGTTGCAGGAAGGCTGCACTGTCCTAACACAGGGATCGCTTGTCCGGAATAACTAGTTAGCTTAACATTTGCGGCACGCAACGGAGGTGTGCCCAGCTGTTTGTACGAGTCGTGTTTGAGTAGTGAAACTGCAGCTCCGGTATCGAGCTGGAACGGTATCACTTTGCCGTTAATATCCAAATCAACAAAAAGTTTAATGTCCTGCTGACTACAAGAGCAGGATGTCCGATTCACACACGTTCCAACTACTGGCTGCTATATAAGTTAGTTTCCGCGTGCTCCCGCTCAGAGGTGTGACGTCACGTGATTGCGTAGCACAAGTGCAATTGGTCATGGTCGGTTGCAATCGTCCACTTTTCCTGTCGCCTCAAGATGGAAGACTAGTGTACATTATCTTTAGCATCGGAATTCAAATACATTAGGTGCAACACCTTCCTCCTTCCGATTAAGGTGATCAACGAATTCAACCATGACCATCACCTCTCTCCACAGCCCATCAAAGAACCCCGTCTATGACACCAGGACACTAGTCTTATCACATCGAATCCGATGGCCTTCCGGCTGCAATGCTACGACGCTCTGTATGTAGTACTCAGTCTCACGTCTCCCAAAGCAAATCGTATTCTGTAAATTTCTTCTTTTCCCACCAATTGGCCAAGATCAGAGGTTGACCTATGATGCTTCTACATACTTTGGAAGATTTAGTACGCAGGGAGTGAATGATTATTTACAACTTGTACAGAGTAGAAGGTGTAGGTAAAGATGAGGCGAAGGGAATGAGACTGTGAAAAGAATTGGACAGAGTGCTGATAGACCTAAGTGGAAACCAAATTCCTGTAGTAGTTATCATACCCTCAGAATTATTTAGGTTCTTTAGATGTCCAGCCACTTAATGTAGAAGACATATGAGAGAGGTCAAATACAATCAGACTTCAGTATCCATATAGTAATTCCAATTCCAAAGTATGCTGGCGCTAACAGGTGTGAATAGTACTGAACCATCAGTTTTAGCCATTGTTGCCAAATACTGATACTAATTGTTTACAGTAGTACCCAAAAAAATGGTGGAAGCCCACCTGCCGGCCGGAGTGGCCGAGCGGTTCTAGGCGCTTCAGTCTGTAACAGCGCGACCGCTACGGTCGCCGGTTCCAATCCGGCCTGTGGCATGGATGTGTGTGATGTCTTTATGTTGGTTAGGTTTAAGTAGTTCTAAGTTCTAGGGAACTGATGATCTCAGAAGTTAAGACCCATAGTGCTCAGAGCCATCTGAACCATTTTGAAGCCCACCTCAATGAAGACGACTTTGTTATCCAGAGATATGTAGGAAGATGCCAGACCATACATCATGACTTTTGGTAGAAGACAGATGAACAAAGGGAAATCTACCTCTATAGCACTTGTAGGTTTGGATAAATCGGTGCCGCGCGGTGTTAGCCGAGCGCTATAACGCATTGCAGTCATGGACTGTGCGGCTGGTCCCGGCGGAGGTTCGAGTCCTCCCTCGGGCATGGGTGTGTGTGTTTGTCCTTAGAATAATTTAAGATGTGTGTAAGCTTAGGGACTGATGACCTTAGCAGTTAAGTCCCATAAGATTTCACACATATTTGAACATTTTGATAAATCTTTTGTTAATGCAAACAGCACTACAATCATGAAAATTTTGAAGGTAACAGGAAAACATACAGGGATCGAATCATTTTTACAATCTGTATAGGAACCTGACAGCAATTGTAGCAGTCGAAGGAAATGAAACGAAATCACTAGTTGACAAGGGGGTTGGTTGGTTTGTTGGTTTGCAGAGGGCACCAAACATCGCGGTCATCGGTCCCATCAGATTAGGGAAGGATGGGGAAGGAAATGGTCCGACCACTTTCAAAAGAGCCACCCTGGCATTTGTCTTAAGCGATTCAAGGAAATCACGAATTTAGGGAAATCAGACTGGCCGGATGTGGGTTTGAACCGTCGACCTCCCGAATACGAGCGCAGTGCGCTAACCACTAAGCCACCTCGCTCCGTGGGATGGGGAGTGGGAAAGGGCTGAAGCATGTGTAGATATAGCCAAACTTTACAATGAAGAAAAAGCGAAGTAAACCAAGAAAACGTGAAAACGTGGAAAAATTTAAAGTTCACGGATGAAAAATAAAAACCGAAAGATCTTCCGATGATACTGTAACGCTGTGAGAGGCAGAAAAGGACGGGAAAGAGCATCTGAAGGGAAATAATAGTGTTTTGGGAAGTGGTTATAAGATTAATATCAATAAATGTAACATGAAGGTAATGATGGAATGTAACTGAATTCAATTACGCGATGTTGAAGGAAGTAGATTAGGATATGACATACTATAATATTTGGCCGGAAAGTAACTGATGAAGGCTGAATCAAAGAGTGTATAAAAAGCAGGTCAAGCTACGGCAAGAAATGTGTTTTTAAAAAGAGGAATTTGTTAACATCTAATTTAAAATTAAGTTTTGGGGAGTCTTTTGTAAAGAGTTTTGTCTGGAATGTAGCTTTGTATGGAAATGAACAATAAAAAGTTCAGACAGGAGGAGAATGCCATCTTTTTTAAATGTTTCGTTGTAGAATAACACTTAAGGTACTTAAGAGTGAATGGATTAATGTAATACTAAATGAGTGAGGATAACTGGGGCAGAAAGAAATTAGTATCACAAATCCTGAAATGGGACAGGATCATTTGATAGGGAACACCACGAAGCATGAAATAACTGTCAGTTCGATAACTTATGGAAGTACCAGTGGTAATATTGTAAATGGGGATCAGGGCTTGAATCCAGTAACCACAGGTAAATGGATGCAGATTGCAATAGTTATTCAGTGATTAAGAGACCTGCACGTTGCGGACTTCGATGAAGAGCGGCATCCATCCAGTCATCGCACTGAAAACACCAGAAGCATCAGTACTCCATGGTGATATTCCGTTTATTCAGAACTCTCTATGCAGTAGGTCATAAAATTAATGAACTTCAGGAACATTGCGTATCTGGCAGACAGCTGCAACTCTTCCTGTAGTTTTTTTTCTTTGTGGCAATCTTCAGGCTATCTCTATTCAACGAACTATTACCTACTATTCAGCAACGTCTATCTATCTATCTATATCCGAATCCCGCTCCAGCTACTGCCGGGTCTGGGTGCTGACGAGTCCTCTCCATTTGGCTCGGTCCTCCCACCACTTTCCTTCCTCCACTTGCTGCCAGGTCACACCTCTCCTTTCAACAGATATTCTCACTCCCATTTTCCACCGTGTTCTTGGGCGCCCTCTAGGTCGTTTCCCATCCATCTTTAGTTCTTCCATAATTTTGGGGAGTCTCTGCCCATGCATCCTCTTAACATGCCCATACCATCTTAATCTCTTTCTTTCAATTTCTTCTCTCATACTTTCTTGTTTGAGGTCCTTTCTAATCTCTACATTCCTTACTCTGTCCATTCTTGTTTTTCCCTTTACTGCTCTGAGAAATTTCATTTCCCCTGCTTGCAGTCTGCTCCAGTCCCTTTCTTTCATTGTCCATGTTTCTCCACCATAGGTGACAATAGGGAAGTAATAATTCTTATACATCAGGAGTTTTGCTCTTTCTGGAACTTCATTATTCCAAATCAGATGTTTTATTGTTTGGTAGAAATTGCCTCCCTTCTGTAACCTCCTATTAATTTCGTTAGTTATTCGTCCATCCCTAGATATTTCACTCCCTAAATAAGTGAAACTTTCTACCACTTTGAGGGGTTCTCCATTCAAGGTAATATTTCCATTGATTCTTTTCTCTCTTCCAAATACCATTACTTCACTCTTATCTTTATTTATTCTTAATCCATACCTTTTCATTATTTCCTTCCACGCATCAAGCTGTAACTGTACATCTACCTCTTTATCACCCCATATTACCATATCATCTGCAAAAATCATCTTTTTGTCTTTTTCTTTTACTATATCTTTAACTGCCCTATTCATTCCCTCCATCACAACATTGAAAAGCGCAGGAGATAGAATACTTCCTTGCTTAAGTCCTTGTCTTATTTCGAAGTATTCAGAGTTCCCCAATGGTGTTCTAATTCTACAATTGTGGCCTCTGTACATTGTCTTTATAACATTAATGTATCCATCTTCTATATCTATCTTCTTCAGTTCTTCCCAGAGTCTTTCCCTGTCAACTGAGTCATATGCCTTTTCTATGTCAATAAAAACCATTATCACCCTTTTGTTATACTCCCAACTTTTTTCCATCAGTTGACGGATAGAAAATATCAGGTCGATTGTGCTCCTTCCTTTCCTAAACCCATGCTGTTCTTCACTCAGCTCCTTTTCTATCTTTTCACTTATTCGATTTAGTAAAATTCTTTCAAAAATCTTGGCTGTATGACTCATGAGGGTTATTCCTCTGTAGTTTTTACAAAGTCTTTTATTGCCTTTCTTGAAGATGGGAACAATGTCTCCTGTTTTCCAGTCGCCAGGTATTTTACTATTTCTCCACACGCTTGATAGTACTCTATACAGCCACTGCATTCCCACTGGACCTGCTGCTCTTATCATGTCCACTGATACTTCATCAGGTCCTGGGGCTTTCGCCCCATTCATCTTCTTCACAGCTTTTTCCATTTCTTCCTGTGTAATTTGTCCTAATTCTGCTTCCCAACTTCTCTCAGCAACGTATTAATAGTATATCCCATTCACTCTTCGTTGGGAAGCTCCGATCCTTTTCCTGTCTTCCATGATTTTTATTAATGCGTGCTCTTGTCGAGGATGGTGAGTCTGAAAAACCGGCACATACGCAGGTCTTTACTTACAGCGGGACGTCTCCAGGCTGGTTACTGCATCCTGACGACAATACTATCGTTTGGTCACATCCTGGGTTACTTCAGTGCTCTGGGATATGGTTTATTTTTAACTACAAAAGATGAAATAGTTCACTTTATTACCTGACTGAATAAGAAGGCTTACTGAACTGGACACAGCTCTTTGCCACAACAGAGCGTAGAATATTTACAAGTCTCATTGTCTGTGGAAACATCTGTTGATGACCAGGTTAGTCTTGCTGTACAATGCCCAACATACGCAACAGTAAAAAAGCATCTGAAACTTTAACAACCTTTTGGTCCTACACTACGATGTAGAATGCTGTAGAAGGTATCTCGACGTGGACAGAACTCTTGCATGTTTGACAGTATATTGACCTCAGTGTAGGGGCACTGACCGTGGAGGCCTGCTCCTCACGATCACCTCTAGTACAACGTTCCAGGTTGCAACAAGCTACCGCTAATGTCTGCGGTATCGATCGGCGTTGCGACTTCGGTATGGCGCTGGATGATACAGCAGTTTTAATTAGACTCCTACTACTTGAGCCAATGCATGGGGAAAGCTATTTACCATATGGATACCCAAAGTTCTAGAAATGGGGTTCAAATTGGCACTGTAGGATCTGCATTGTTAGTAGTTTTAGTGTTGCGACTTGCCGTTAGGCGACGGCACTGGACAGCGATGTAGCATAAAATCAGACATGAACGCGTTACTTGGCTCTATTTCGCCAATATGTGATCCCTGCTCCGTGGGAGAGAGGTAATTTTTTCTTAGCGCGAAGGAGCTCCAACTCACATTCTTCATGAGGTCACTCGGTTACTATATAACAGATTTGGAGAAATCCAAATCAGTGGCTAATGGTCCCACACTGTGTGGTTACAAAGATCACCGGATTTGAGCTCGTGGTGTTATCAGGACAGGATTTATCAGTGGGACGCTAGCACAGGTGGCAGATTGGAGGTGAACGTTGTGAGGGAGATAGCCAATATCCCACCTTATATGTTCTGAGCAGCAGTAGAGTAATCTCTAGTGCGCTGTCATGAATTCAGATAGTCGTCACATTGACCGATGGTTTTAACTTGCAAACGTGAACATGGTACGCAGTTAACAAATTATAGGCTCTTCTGGTCTTTCACATGTCCTCAAAAATCTTTCTCCGAAGTTTTATGGCGCTACATTCCGTCGTCTTTCATGCGCGCCCTCCATAACAGCGAAAGTTTATTTGCAACCACGGTGTATTTTAACAAATATTTGAGAGTGAGAAAAATATGCTGCGATTATGCACACAGTCAGCTAGGGTCCCATACATATCTCATATGAAGATTATCACGAAATTTTGCTACTTTTAGGTCAACAGGCTTAACATTCTGTTTAAAGGTAGTAATTTACGAGAGCAGTCTACGAAATTTTGCGACATGGAGATGGACCTCTAGTGACAAAATCACATTCGTAATAAAAGTTCGGGGAATGTTGACCGAGACATTGAAATGCAGACTCTGCATGAAACGTAAAGTTGTTAATCTGGTATTTCTATTGCAATGAAGAGCAAATACATTATGACTACCCGCTTAATAGCTTAGTTGTTCGTCTTTGGTACGAAATACATGACTGATTCTGCGTACCACGGATCCGACAGTTTGTTGGTAGTTTTATGGTGTTTTGCGCCATTAGATGCCTATGGAAGGGCCGCTCATCTGCGTACACGGTGATGGTGCCCGATAGCGACCCAGATGTGTTCACAGGATTTAAGTCAGGCGAATTTGGTCACTGAGACATCATCACGAATTCACTATAAAGATCCTAAAACCACCGTTGTTCGGTTCTGGCTCCGAGACACGGACAATTACAGTGCTGGGAGATGACATCGCCATATGGAAAGACATCATGCATGAGGAGATACAGGTGCCTCGCAGCTGCCAGTGTGTCTTCGATTACTACCACTAGTCCCACACAAGCGGAGGAGAATGTCTCCTATAACGTAATACCATTCTCATCAGCCAGAGAGTGTGGCACGCTGGCCATTTCGAGTCGCCGTTCACTTCGATGACGGCTTAACGGAAACTACAGTGGATCTGATGCAGCAAAAATGTGATTTTCCCGAGGAGCCGATCGATGATCTAACCCCGATGGTCCCGTGTCCACCGCAACAGTAATCGAGAGCGTCGTTGGATCTACATGTGAACACGCAGGGGTGGTGTGCTGCGAAGCTCCATGTTCAACAACGTGCGATCAACGCAGTGCTCTGAAACTCTTTGCGTGCACCAGCACTGTGATCTTTCAGCGGAAATGCCACACATCACCATCTAGCCTACGTTACAGAGCAGACAAGTCTCCGAACACTACGTTCCGTGAACAGTCGTGGACTTCCAACTGCTAAGCGCCTAGTGGTAGTTTTGTTGTCCTTCTACCTCTTTCTGTAGATGCTCACGATAGTAGAAGGTGGCCATTCGACCAGCTTCGCCATTTTTGAGATACTCGTTCACGGGCTCTGCGTAATAATGAGCTGCCCTTTCGTCAAAGTAGCTTATCTCAATGGACTACCCAATTTGCAGCCCATATCTTCGCTAGGGGATTCCCCGTTGGTGTCTTCTCCGCTACATACATTTTGTTACCACCTCACGTGCCCGCAACGCCATCTCGAGACATCCAATGTTGCAATCGACAGTAGTCATAATATTTTGGCTTATCAGTATATATGGACACGGATCGTGGACAACACAAAGCCCAAAGTTGCGTAGTAGTAAGACGCATATTAAGGATGACGATAGCTCAGACCAAAGTGTTACCATACCGACTTTTGTTTGACGTGATTTCGGTAAATTCTGTGATGGTTCTTTTGAAAGGCTAGACCGGTTTCACTACCGATTCTTCTCTAAATCGATCTTGTATGCAATCCCTAATTACCTCTTATCTTTTCTCCGTTTTATTATTTTATGTTACGGTTACAGTTATGTCATCGCTTCAGCATCCCTCAGGCAGATAAGGCAGAAAGAACCGCATACTGCTCACAAAATGAAAAATAAGACAAATAATTCTAATTTACAAACAAAGTTACCCTCTTGCAACAGAAGAATAAAATTTCCTCACTCAGTGTTATTTGCGGCATGGGAATTTTTCAGGCTATTTCATCAAAATTTCATGAAAATATCTAATGAATTCGGAAGGATAAGTCAGCTCCAGCTCTGAGAGTAATTCGGTTACCACAGAGGATATAAACTTTTCAATGGTGTTTCAAGTCCATGAACAGGAAGACGGTTTTCTGCGGTTCTCAAAATGTCACTTTAGTGCTTCTACCCAAACTATTTTGAAGACAAGCTTCTTTCCTTGTAAGTGCACATAACGTTTTACATTGATTTTATCTGACGGTTATAAATTTCTGATTACGTATAATAATGTAAAAGTATCGTAAATACAAGAAAAACGCAGAGGGAATGGCATCTGGGAAACTGGGTTACACCTTTGGAAAAGATCACAAGTGTAAATAACAGTAAGAACTACAAAAAAACGTGACAGTTGTTGTACCTCGTTGTTACCCGACATCTGTCGTAGTACTGTACCCACGGCCTTCATAAGACAGCAGACTAAGGTTTCCTAAATAATGGACAGGTCGACTTTGAATAGGCCAGCGGCCGTATTCATGCACAAACAAACAATATTTTTCTGTCATGGTCGTTCTTTTGTATGTCTTATTTTGACTATGCGTTTCGACTAACTGTCATCATGACAGTGTTACGACCCGTAATTTCACAAGTTGTGATTACTACTAACAGTCACCTTCAAAATTTATGATAAACACACATCAAAAAATGTTCGCAAAACTCCAGAACATAGACGTTAACTGTGGGTATTTACCACAGACACAGTTCCTTTGACTGTTCAGAGATATCACTAAAACCACCCAAAAATGTAAACAACCATCAATGAGCAGCGCTTATTAGACCGAGATGATCCGACAGCCGATCTGTTCCAGTCCTTCCACCAGGAAGGAGTTACACGGCTCGTGTTGTGTGCAGTCCAACCAAGCCTAGACGGTGAAGCCCGCAGTTCGATCGCGTCCGTATTGTTCTTCTGTGTCAGGAAGGGCTCTCAACAAGGGAAGTGTTCAGGCGTCTCGGAATGAACCAAAGCGATGTTGTTCGATCATGAAGGAGATACTCAGAGACAGTAACTGTCGATGGCATGCCTCGCTCAGGCGACCCAACGGCAACTACTGCCGCGGATGACCGCTACCTATGTATTATGGCTCGGAGAAACTCTGACAGCAACGCCACCATGTTGAATAATTCCTTTCGCGCAGCCACAGGACGTCATGTTATGACTCAAACTGTGCGCAATAGGCTGCATGATACACAACTTCACTACCGACGTTCATGACGAGGACCATCTCCGCAACCACGACACCAATGCAGCGTGGTACAGATGGGCCCAACGACATGCCGAATGGACCGCTCAGGATTGTCATCACGTTCTCTTCATCGATGAGTTTCGCATATGCCTTCAACCAGACAATCGTCGGAGATGTGTTTGGAGGCAAATCCGTCAGGCTGAATGCCATAGACACACTGTCCAGCAAGTGCAGCGAGGTGGAGGTTCCCTGCTGTTTTGGGGTGGCATTGTGTGGGACCGACGTACGACACTGGGGTCATGGAAGGCGCCGTAACGGCTGTGCTATACGTGAATGCCATCTTCCGACCGATAGTGCAACCATACCTGCAGCGTATTGGCTTGGAATTCGTCTTCAAGGATGACAGTTCGTGCCCTCATCGTTAATGACTTCCTTCAGGATAACGACGTCACTCGATTAGGATGGCCAGCATGTTCACCAGGCGTGAACCGTATCGAACATGTCTGGCATGGACTGAAAAGGGCTATTTAAGGACGACGTGACCCACCAACCACTCTGAGGGATCTATGCGGAATTGCTGTTGAGGAGTCAGACAGTCTGGATCAACAGTGCCTTGATGAACTTGTGGATAGTGTACCACAACAAACATAGGGATGCATCAATGCAAGATGGCGTGCTTCTGAGTATTAGGGGTACAGGTGTGTACAGCAATGTGGAGCACCATCTCTGAAGGTCTCGCTGTATGATGGTACAACAAGCAATGTGTGGCTTTCAGGAGCAATAAAAAGGGCCGAAATGGTATTTATGTTGATGTCTATTCCAATTTTCCGTACAGGTTCCAGAACTCTCGGAACTGTGGTACGATAAAACTTTTTTTGATGTTTGTATGATTAAAAAACTCAGATGAAGAAGCAAGAGAATGAATTTAAAATATCATTCCAAAAAACTTTAAGCAATTAGAAGTAGCACCAACATTCTTCACGAAATTTACACTCCTGGAAATTGAAATAAGAACACCGTGAATTCATTGTCCCAGGAAGGGGAAACTTTATTGACACATTCCTGGAGTCAGATACATCACATGATCACACTGACAGAACCACAGGCACATAGACACAGGCAACAGAGCATGCACAATGTCGGCACTAGTACAGTGTATATCCACCTTTCGCAGCAATGCAGGCTGCTATTCTCCCATGGAGACGATCGTAGAGATGCTGGATGTAGTCCTGTGGAACGGCTTGCCATGCATTTCCACCTGGCGCCTCAGTTGGACCAGCGTTCGTGCTGGACGTGCAGACCGCGTGAGACGACGCTTCATCCAGTCCCAAACATGCT
This sequence comes from Schistocerca cancellata, assembly GCF_023864275.1. Classification (NCBI taxonomy): domain Eukaryota; kingdom Metazoa; phylum Arthropoda; class Insecta; order Orthoptera; family Acrididae; genus Schistocerca; species Schistocerca cancellata. The sequence continues at coordinate 683,317,860 of NC_064630.1, read as the reverse complement.
CAATGGGGGACAGATCCGGAGACCTTGCTGGCCAGGGTAGTTGACTTACACCTTCTAGAGCACGTTGGGTGGCACGGGATACATGCGGATGTGCATTGTCCTGTTGGAACAGCAAGTTCCCTTGCCGGTCTAGGAATGGTAGATCGATGGGTTCGATGACGGTTTGGATGTACCGTGCACTATTCAGTGTCCCCTCGACGATCACCAGTGGTGTACGGCCAGTGTAGGAGATCGCTCCCCACACCATGATGCCGGGTGTTGGCTCTGTATGCCTCGGTCGTATGCAGTCCTGATTGTGGCGCTCACCTGCACGGCGCCAAACACGCATACGACCATCATTGGCACCAAGGCAGAAGCGACTCTCATCGCTGAAGACGACACGTCTCCATTCGTCCCTCCATTCACGCCTGTCGCGACACCACTGGAGGCGGGCTGCACGATGTTGGGGCGTGAGCGGAAGACGGCCTAACGGTGTGCGGGACCGTAGCCCAGTTTCATGGAGACGGTTGCGAATGGTCCTCGCCGATACCCCAGGAGCCACAGTGTCCCTAATTTGCTGGGAAGTGGCGGTGCGGTCCCCTACGGCACTGCGTAGGATCCTACGGTCTTGGCGTGCATCCGTGCGTCGCTGCGGTCCGGTCCCAGGTCGACGGGCACGTGCACCTTCCGCCGACCACTGGCGACAACATCGATGTACTGTGGAGACCTCACGCCCCACGTGTTGAGCAATTCGGCGGTACGTCCACCCGGCCTCCCGCATGCCCACTATACGCCCTCGCTCAAAGTCCGTCAACTGCACATACGGTTCACGTCCACGCATTCGCGGCATGCTACCAGTGTTAAAGACTGCGATGGAGCTCCGTATGCCACGGCAAACTGGCTGCCACTGACGGCGGCGGTGCACAAATGCTGCGCAGCTAGCGCCATTCGACGGCCAACACCGCGGTTCCTGGTGTGTCCGCTGTGCCGTGCGTGTGATCATTGCTTGTACAGCCCTCTCGCAGTGTCCGGAATAAGTATGGTGGGTCTGACACACCGGTGTCAATGTGTTCTTTTTTCCATTTCCAGGAGTGTATATAATTATAAAAATTCAGAAATTCTAATTCCGAAAATCGGTTCCAGCTTAATAACTAATATCCTTAGCCATATATGCTGTGCATCACTGGCACAGTGATTTTTTCCAGCCATGATAAAATATGCAACTCTTAAACGAGTTCATAGGCCTATTTCCATTCTGACGTCCTTTTCCGAAATATTCGAAAAAGTAATGTACTTGAAAGTAGCCGCACATTTAAAAAATTTACTTACCATATCACATGTTGTATTCTAGAACAGTTACTTGACTGAGAATGCTATTTATACAGTCACTCATAAAGTAGGGCTGGTACAGGTTTTAAAAAACCTTATATGTCCCGTTCGTATTCTTTGTTATCTTTCCAGGGCAATTGATTATGTTTGGAGATCATGTTATTTAGAAAAACTTAGGTTTCATGGAATTGATGGCTTTACACCCATCTGCTTTAAATGTAATAAACAGAATGCAGAAGCTTGTGATGAATAATTCAAGACTTCATCAGAAAGCTAAAAGAGTTTAATAACTCGGAAAAACAAAATCGAAAGGTGTGTGCCATAGGGTTCAGTTTAGGTCCACTTCCATTCCTCATATACAAATGATCTTCCATTTATCTCTTCACATTCAACACGAAAAACTCATACCTTCTGCAGACGATATTAGTTTTACAATAAATTCCGTAGGAGAGAAAGGAGAAGGACAGAGTGTAAATGATATTTTCCAAAGAATTATTATGTGGTTCTCTGTAAATGAACACTCCCTAAATTTTGGAATATATCCTACATTTACTAATGTACAACGTATGGAGTCACACAACAATTGACGTAGTACGTGAGCAGGGGTCAGTAAATAACACACGATTCTCCAAATGAAAACGTACGTTAGGAGAAGAATATTACTGAGCTACTCAACCAATTAAGTTCTGCTACACTGCTCACTTCCTAATTGCTACCCGTGGAAACTAACACATCAACATCTCACATATTTTGCATATTTCTGCTATACAAATCCAAGAAAGCCATCAATATGCAGGTGAACGACAATTCAATGCCAATTCATTCAAATAGATTTTGATCAGTAAAATGTACATTAGTAATAAAAGGACTGACTGAACTAATACTTTAACTTACTGGCAGAGTAGTAACTCCCATAACAGATCGCAGTAGGTTATATTATATGTTTTGCAATTAGCTTAAAATTTAGCATACAAACTATTGCAGTAATCACAGTTGCTGTGTTGATCTTATTTATTGTACAGGCATTGAGAGTTGCATTCCTTAAGTAAAATTATTCAGTCTGATGCTAAAAGGAAAATGAGTTATTTCAAAGTTCACTTTGTGTGTTATTTCATAAATAGCGGCGCAAGAGCTAACTCCAGTGTATGCAATATTTAACTGTGTCATTCTTTATCCAAAATAATTATTTACAATGAAAATTGCTGAAAGAAGTCTCTATTGATATACTAATGTCATACCTGTAACGTAATGTCTGCATCAAAGTAGTTTGTGTTGAGAAATTATTATATATTTTGTTGAGAAATTATTATATATTTGAAATGAACTGTACCCAAGATCAATCAGTACGCACCGTTGATAAAGAAAATTGTAGAAATTTTGCAATCTGGATGAGCAGCATGTGGATAGCCTCCAAACCAAATTCTTTTTTTCAAATATCTCTTCACTAAAGTTAACACGCGGAAGTATTTTCGGATAACACAACACTGATTTGCATCTGCCATCGAAAAATTATGAGTAATTCAAACCGAAACTGGAGGTCGGATAGGGTGGTGATGTGAGCAGTAATGGGCGGATGGTAGTGTGTGTGTGTGTGTGTGTGTGTGTGTGTGTGTGTGTGTGTGTGTGTGTTTGGTAGCATCCCAATTGAGGTGGAAGGTTGCTGTGGAAGGAATTAAATTGTTTACAGAATGGCCAATGGTTATGGCATAACTTAGCTATCTAATTGAGTAACATAGGGCCGTGTTGTATGTTGGATACCAGAGTATTGATGCTACTCACACACTATTAACAGAAATTAAGGATAGGTAATAATATGGTGGGGAACGACCACACTGGAAGAATCATTTTTGTCTGGTATAATGAACCAGCAGCGTCTACCATACCATTCGTATCCAAAAGTGTTGCTGTTGGTCGCTGTTGGGATAAGCCCCTCAAGCTAGGTTTTTTTTCACTTATTCAGAATGTAAGTGCTTTCTCTCAGTGACTCTTTCAACAGAATGAGCGCTTAGTTATTAGATTTTCTACATTCAGCATAGCAGTCTATTCTAACAATTAGTCCACGATAAATTCTGTGGAGTATTCTGATAACCTAGAGGTAAAAAGAATAATAATTATGGCAGATACTTAAGAGAAGAGCTTTCCAGTCAGTGTGTGTGTGTGTGTGTGTTTGGTAGCATCCCAATTGAGGTGGAAGGTTGCTGTGGAAGGAATTAAATTGTTTACAGAATGGCCAATGGTTATGGCATAACTTAGCTATCTAATTGAGTAACATAGGGCCGTGTTGTATGTTGGATACCAGAGTATTGATGCTACTCACACACTATTAACAGAAATTAAGGATAGGTAATAATATGGTGGGGAACGACCACACTGGAAGAATCATTTTTGTCTGGTATAATGAACCAGCAGCGTCTACCATACCATTTGTATCCAAAAGTGTTGCTGTTGGTCGCTGTTGGGATAAGCCCCTCAAGCTAGGTTTTTTTTCACTTATTCAGAATGTAAGTGCTTTCTCTCAGTGACTCTTTCAACAGAATGAGCGCTTAGTTATTAGATTTTCTACATTCAGCATAGCAGTCTATTCTAACAATTAGTCCACGATAAATTCTGTGGAGTATTCTGATAACCTAGAGGTAAAAAGAATAATAATTATGGCAGATACTTAAGAGAAGAGCTTTCCAGTCAGTGTGTGTGTGTGTGTGTGTTTGGTAGCATCCCAATTGAGGTGGAAGGTTGCTGTGGAAGGAATTAAATTGTTTACAGAATGGCCAATGGTTATGGCATAACTTAGCTATCTAATTGAGTAACATAGGGCCGTGTTGTATGTTGGATACCAGAGTATTGATGCTACTCACACACTATTAACAGAAATTAAGGATAGGTAATAATATGGTGGGGAACGACCACACTGGAAGAATCATTTTTGTCTGGTATAATGAACCAGCAGCGTCTACCATACCATTCGTATCCAAAAGTGTTGCTGTTGGTCGCTGTTGGGATAAGCCCCTCAAGCTAGGTTTTTTTTCACTTATTCAGAATGTAAGTGCTTTCTCTCAGTGACTCTTTCAACAGAATGAGCGCTTAGTTATTAGATTTTCTACATTCAGCATAGCAGTCTATTCTAACAATTAGTCCACGATAAATTCTGTGGAGTATTCTGATAACCTAGAGGTAAAAAGAATAATAATTATGGCAGATACTTAAGAGAAGAGCTTTCCAGTCAGTTCTGCGTGGAACTAATTTTTTAAATTTCGGTTAACTTATAGTCACTGGCTTGTACTTCACGTATTTCAGGCCTCTGCAAATTTCGTCGCTATTCCGCTGCGCCTTTGTCGTGGATGGTTTGCTCCTGAATTGCTGACCTGCTCAAGAAACACATCGGCTGTTTAGTCCTCTTCTTGCTAGTATGATGACGAGTTGACAGTGTTACAGAAGACGTGTGGCACGTCTGTGATGGTCGACTCACCTTCTGGAATGTGACGAAACCATCCTACTAAATTTTCCGGATATTTAGTTGGCGTTTTAATTAAATACTCTGATTTAGTTTCACTTACGGCATGTCGTCTAGTTACCAGTTTTATGGTTTCTATATTCTGAAGTCGTTCCGCGCCAAAACTAGAGTTAATATATCTTTTATGTTGTTAATTATCTGTCTTAGACATGATTAGGGCAGTGAGGCAGCGCTGAAAGTTATAATTGTTCCCTAGGTTTATCGTAACTTGCCCACGACGTAAAGTGATGTCAACTATAGATGTCAGATTCAATCTCACAGGAGACCTGATTATGATCTCCTTAGTAATATCAGCTACAAGGAATCACGTCCAAAATCATGAAGAAGATGTTAACAAAGTTTTTCTATCGCAAGACTTACCACCTCATGCAAAGTAGTAGACATAGTATTTGAGAATTTACGATGTTGGCGAATTGTTAACATGATAGCTCCTTCAATTTTTTGCTTGTGTCAAAATAATTTTTAGTTTTTGGTAATCACATAATTTTAATGTCGAAATTATGTGTTGAATAATTGTTTAACTAAGTCTTTATGTGCATGCTCCCACTACTACATTTCCATACTTATATGTTAGTTCTGTTTTTGCCACCTGAGTGTCACTTAGGAGTGAATAATTTTATTGTAATGTACTACTAGGTCTACAACTGTGCTTCCGCCGCTTTTGTCGAAGTTCGGAGCTTTATTCTGAAAAAGTTATGATTCATAGTATCGCTCAACGCTGGCCACTACATCTCCCATCTTTCGGATAGCATACGAATTCCGTATCGGAAGAAATGGAAGTCTTTTTTGGTAATCCACGAATCGATTAAATTTTGCACCTGTTCATTTGATATGAAGTGCTGGTCAGGCAGACTGTATGCCACTGATCGAAAAAGGTGGTAATCAGAGAGAGCAATGTACGGATAATACAGCGGGAGGGATAGGACTTCTCATTTAAACGTTCCCTGTATATTTTGATGGGTTTTACGACATAGTGTCGAGCACTGACCTGCTGCAAACTTACCTTTACGTGTCTACCGCTATAGTGTGGCCGTCTGTGTTTCAGTGCTTCGCTCGAAGGCATCAATTGGTTTCGACTGTGATGTCTGGTGACTGTATTCTACTGTCTCAGTAGCTACGAAAACGTTCTGTCTTCCACCGTCATGCTGGTCTTCGACATCAAAATCACTGTTCTTGATGCGTTGAAAACATTCTCTGCACTTTCTTCCACTAATAATTCCTCACCATTGGTTTTAGGCAGAATTTTAAGAGCCACAGCCGAAGATATCTTGATGTTAAAACAGAAAATTAAAACTTCCCGCAAATGGCGAGAAACTGGTAAGTACCTTGACGTACGTAATCGTGAGTAACCTAATGATGCAATCACAAATCGACTAATACCTTCATGGCATTATGTTTAGAGATGCCTACGCTTGTTGTATTACACCTATGACCAACCACCTGAACCCCACATGCCGCTACTGCCATCTACTACAAAACAGCGGGAGCAAAGTTGTAGACCTAATAACTGAAATACAGTGAATACCAGACATGGCTCTAAAAGTTTTTCCAGGAATTTGCAAACATATACGTTCCTATGTAACTTTATGAACCAGAAAGAAGAAAACGACATAAATTGTAAGAGGATGTACCTCATGTACAGTTTACCCAATGGGTATAGTGTACTTAATGGATAGTTAAGGTAAGCTATTTTTGCCTAACAGAAGGATGTGGGTTGCAGTAAGTACTGAGAGATGAAGAAGCTTGCACCGGATAGGGTAGCATGGAGAGCTGCATCAAACCGGTCACAGGATGAAGTCCACAACAACAACAACAAGGTAAAAAAGCATCGCAGAAATACGAGACTAGAATGTTGTCCTTAAAGACACTCTTCCTTAACTAAAAAAATGAATTTTCTGTAGGGCAACACTGCTTTCTAATAGCAAGTGCTGGACCTAAATGTGTATAAATAATTTCTTAGAACGTGTGGTGCGTACTGAAAGGGTATTTTAACATAACATTGAAATGACTGAAGTTAGCATGAGTTCTCAAGTAGGGTACTGAAAACTAAGGATAATTTTTTCTAATACTAATGGTTTGAGTGTAGCTGTACTGTTCTCTAATAACGTTTACTTGGGATATAATGATTTACCAGCCTGAATAAGGCACATTTTTGGTCCATTAACTGTAAGTACGTAAGTAGATGATGTTACGTGATGGGCGAATGTGTTAGAGTGGAAGTCGTATATATAACATCATGTCGAGCGGATCTTCAGATTTTTTAGTTGAATTAGTGTGTGTTATGCACTTTCACATGGTCGTTAGGCTGCTGCGAGAAGATGAGCTATTTTTGCCAAATAGGTAAAAATCTGTGTTACCAAACTTTAATTAATTATGATCCTTTATAATAAACAGCAAATCTTTAAAGTAAAATCGGTTTAATCATTGTATCTAGCAGTACATTGATATAATATTACGATTACCCATTGTACGCACTGTTGTAAACAGCAGGGAAGGAATGTAAAAAAGTTGTGAAACTAAGAACTTTGTTTAAATATAATGAAATATTTTGAATTCCATTAAGACTAGAGATCCTTGGGGACGAATTTGAAACATTTGTACGTAAAATAAATGAGTAGACTTTAAAGTAAAACCAAGTGTCCAAGCTGTTGCGAAATCCGTTTGTGTATCCAAATACAATTAAACATGACTGGTATAGGCGTATTAGCGTACTGAGACTGAATTCCACCCATAACGTAGTTTGTATGGGATGGGGCCTCGACCGGGAGGAAGGGAGTATTTCTAAGTATCGCCACTAGCCACTGTCGACCGTGTTTAAAACCTGCGTGATACCGGTTTTTTAATTATTTTCTGAACGTAAATTAAACCTTTCCCTGAGAGCTGGGGAGGGGTAGGGGGTGACCTTTAAGTGAGTAATATTTGTGTGAAGTACTGTGTCGGACATGAACTGCGCAGTACAGCCACACAGTTTCGATGATGCAGACGTCTCGAAGAGGCGAAAACTTCATTTATCTCTCTTGAAACCCGAGAATCACTGATTGTCTATGATTTGGTGTGCAGACGAAAGGGGTCCTTCAGCTAATCAACGAGGAATCCCACTCCAGTAGGCACACCAACACTATAGCCATCGTACTGTACCTACAACTGACCACGACCTCTAGCTGCTCACGTACCCGGCGACAACCACAGTGCTGCAAGAGGAATTCGACTGTCGTCGCTGTGTCGCGCACATGACACGGATAGAAGACATTCAGATGACATTTTAAGAGCAAATACGAAAGTAGGTCTACGGAGGACACTTATTGTACCTGCTACGGGCCCAGTCAAAAGTGATACTAAATAAACGCACATTGTCGTTCGAAATAAACAAGGAACTAATGATTTATGATAAGAAATAACACAAAAATATTATCTCCCTAATACCGTGAAACACCTCGTTGCGACCTGTGAAGAATAGCAATTCGACGTGGAATAGATTCAATAGGTCGTAGGAAATCCTCTGCAGAAATTCTGAGCCATGCCGCCTGTGTATCCACGCACCTATAACTGCTGAAGTGTTGCCGGTGTGGGATTTTGTGCACGAACTGAAATCTCGATTCAGCCCCATAAATTCTCTTTGGGATTCATATCGGGTGACCTTGTTGGCCAGATCCTTGGCTGGAATTGTTCAGGATGTTCTTCAAACCAATCCAAACAGTTGTGGCCCGGCGACTTGGCGCATTGTCATCCACGAACATTCTATCGTTGTTTGGGAATATGAAAATCGTGAATAGATGCAGATGATCCCCAAGTAGCCGAATGTAACCATTTTCAGTCAACGACTAGTCGACTTGGAAGAGAGGAAGCATTAAATTCCGTGTAAACACAGCCAACACTATTATGGAACCACCACCAGCTTACTCAGTGCCTTGTTGTCAACTTCGATCCATGGCTTCTGCCACCTACCATCGGGATTCAACAGACCAGACCCTAGTTTTTCAGTGTCGAGAATCCATCCAATATGGTCGGGAGCCCAGGGGAGGCGCTGCAGGCGATTTCATGCTGTTAGAAAAGGCAATCACCTCGGGCGTCTGTTCCCATAGCCCATTAACAACAAATTCCGTCACACTGTTATAACGGGATACGTTCGTCGTACTTCCCCCACTGATTTCTGCGGTTATTTCACGCAGTGCTGCTTGCCCATTAGCATCGATAACTCTACACAAACGGCGCTGCTCACGTCCGTAGGTGAATGTCTTCGGCTACTGCGTTGTTCGTGGTGAGATGTAATGCCGCAGATTGGGTATTCTCGTTACACTCTTCTCACTGTGGATCCTGGAGTACCGATTTCACCAACCATTTACAAAATGGAACATCCCATGCGTCTAGACCAAATCACTATGCCGCGTTCAAAGTCTGTTAGTCCCCGGCGTGCGGCATCAATCGCGTCAGAAACTTTTTCACGTGAATCACTTAAGTACAAACGATAGCTCCGCCAGTACACCAATTTCTTTCTACATTGTGTATGCGACAGTACCACCGTCTGAATGTGTGCATATATCTGTCCCATGACTTTTGGCATGTTACTACGGGAAAACAAGTTCTAAAACTATGTCCCCATACGAAAAATATAAAAAACACGGATCTCCTGATTCTTTATTCGTATGTCATATATGATCTATGTTTGACCTCTAAAGATAAACTTGTGTTTTTGTTATAATGACGTTTCTTTCAGCCCAACAATTATGAGCTGCGAAAATGAATTTCAGTTTCCACTATACGAGCGTTCCATGAGATCTTGTCCATACTGGACACCTCATAGTTCAACGAGTGATAACCCAGTTGATTCCTGATGCCTCATACTGGTCTGACAATGCGACTCATCAACTGGGCCCTATCCTTTTTAGTGACAGCATCCGTCAACGACTGAAGCCATCTGACACCTGAACCTTCATCCACTTCGTCGAATGTTCAATGTGAGTTAGCTCAATTGTTTCAAGTCCTTTGTAAATTAACAATGATTCCAGTACCTAAAAAGATTCAAATGGAGATCAAACAGTTGTTTACCCACAACATTACTTAACACTACGCTTGAACTAAAAAATTATGAATTTTATGAACTATAAGAAGTCTCTCTTAGGTGTTTTAGTGAAGTAAATCTATATATGTAAATACATATTGGACGACGCTACTAATGAATATGAGTTAACAATGGCAGTAATAGAGAACGAAAAAGTAATGAACTCCCCTACAAGAGTGAACGTATAGAGTGAAGGTTCGTTAAATAACTTCGTCAAGTGGGCTACAAAAATTGTATAAACGTTATATGTAAACTTTTCGTTGCGTTTTTTTTCTTAAAACATTTGCTGAGGCTGACTCTCTCCTGCATGAACGCAAACCAGAAGGTGGCTGTATTTAATTTTTGTGTAACTTAAGTTAATGTTATTTGATGCATACAGCAATAACTTTTCGTAATATTATCATTATTCTTTGTCCTAAGCTGTATTTTAAATACTGTACTTCCACAGCCTTACAACTGTGAGCGACGACCGAATTAGGGAATTGCTAATATGGTGATACTATTGATCGGCCGCCACTGAGGGCAGCCTTAAATGCGAGCGGCAAGATCAATAAAGGAACGCGCGTAAACTGAAATTTCGTTCCGCGAAGTTCGATCCTTTTAAACGAAGCATTGCTATGGAAAGCAAATACTGGCATTGAAATATTTATATTTCTTCCCATGGTCCCGCATCGCCCTGTTAGTAACGAACAAACAGTTACTGATCACCCGGGCTCCCATCACTGTTCCCATCAGTAAAATATTTCCAACAAAAATTCGATATCTAATACTTCATTGCACATAGGTAACAATCAGATTTGGTTTTGGGTTCGAATCCTTGTCCAAATCTACATTTTTCTGTCATACTATTTCAAGACCAAAGATTCACACACTTTATTACTGACGAATGAAACCATATTTAACATATTTCGTTGTTGATTAACTGTAACAGTAGTTACCGTATATGAGTCCTACTAAAAGGGAGAAATGTTCGTCACGTCATATCAAATTCAGATACCTAATACTGAGAAAATACACTCCTGGAAATTGAAATAAGAACACCGTGAATTCATTGTCCCAGGAAGGGGGAAACTTTATTGACACATTCCTGGGGTCAGATACATCACATGATCACACTGACAGAACCACAGGCACATAGACACAGGCAACACAGCATACACAATGTCGGCACTAGTACAGTGTATATCCACCTTTCGCAGCAATGCAGGCTGCTATTCTCCCATGGAGACGATCGTAGAGATGCTGGACGTAGTCCTGTGGAACGGCTTGCCATGCATTTCCACCTGGCGCCTCAGTTGGACCAGCGTTCGTGCTGGACGTGCAGACCGCGTGAGACAACGCTTCATCCAGACCCAAACATGCTCAATGGGGGACAGATCCGGAGATCTTGCTGGCCAGGGTAGTTGACTTACACCTTCTAGATCACGTTGGGTGGCACGGGATACATGCGGACGTGCATTGTCCTGTTGGAACAGCAAGTTCCCTTGCCGGTCTAGGAATGGTAGAACGATGGGTTCGATGACGGTTTGGATGTACCGTGCACTATTCAGTGTCCCCTCGACGATCACCAGTGGTGTACGGCCAGTGTAGGAGATCGCTCCCCACACCATGATGCCGGGTGTTGGCCCTGTGTGCCTCGGTTGTATGCAGTCCTGATAGTGGTGCTCACCTGCACGGCGCCAAACACGCATACGACCATCATTGGCACCAAGGCAGAAGCGACTCACATCGCTGAAGACGACACGTCTCCATTCGTCCCTCCATTCACGCCTGTCGCGACACCACTGGAGGCGGGCTGCACGATGTTGGGGCGTGAGCGGAAGACGGCCTAACGGTGTGCGGGACCGTAGCCCAGTTTCATGGAGACGGTTGCGAATGGTCCTCGCCGATACCCCAGGAGCAACAGTGTCCCTAATTTGCTGGGAAGTGGCGGTGCGGTCCCCTACGGCACTGCGTAGGATCCTACGGTCTTGGCGTGCATCCGTGCGTCGCTGCGGTCCAGTCCCAGGTCGACGGGCACGTGCACCTTCCGCCGACCACTGGCGACAACATCGATGTACTGTGGAGACCTCACGCCCCAAGTGTTGAGCAATTCGGCGGTACGTCCACCCGGCCTCCCGCATGCCCACTATACACCCTCGCTCGAAGCCCGTCAACTGCACATACGGTTCACGTCCACGCTGTCGCGGCATGCTAACAGTGTTAAAGACTGCGATGGAGCTCCGTATGGCACGGCAAACTGGCTGACACTGACGGCGGCGGTGCACAAATGCTGCGCAGCTAGCGCCATTCGACGGCCAACACCGCGGTTCCTGGTGTGTCCGCTGTGCCGTGCGTGTGATCATTGCTTGTACAGCCCTCTCGCAGTGTCCGGAGCAAGTATGGTGGGTCTTACACACCGGTGTCAGTGTGTTCTTTTTTCCATTTCCAGGAGTGTATTAGATAACGCAAGGTTCTTTATGCCTAATTGTCTGTAAACGCTAGTTTGAATCCTTAACGATAAACAGTTCGTCTTATCATTGTAGGGTCAAACTTGTGCGAGACCAACTTTTCATGAACGCGCAAAATATTAGATATAAGACTGTTTTTCTCAATAGCGGTAACACGTTCCCCTCGAACTGCACATGGATCTGTGAGCCGTCATAATTACAGAGAAACAACTAGAAAAAAGTTGCTGAGGTTCCCATAGAACGCCTGTCACGGTTAAGCGCGATTTTTGTAACAGATTAGGTCAATATCACTTCGCCAAAACACCGAAAGTTTTTATGTGTACATTTGTACTTTTCTATTATTTGTAACTGCTGTACAAAGTATTCTCTAGTGGTCACTTACTCTAAAAGCAGATGAAGTAATGTCCATGGTTCTTTTTTTAGTGTTTCTTACTGAAATTACTAAACAAACACCGACAGTCCAAAGGTACCAGAAAGTAACAGTAAGTACCACTAGAACATACACATATTAAAAAGTTTTGCATCACCCCAGTTCCCAAAACTCCTGAACATAGACGTTCACTGTGGATATTCTATCACACAGTCCCTTTGACTACTTATAGAAGTCACTAAACCCGCCCAAAGATGTAAACAACCATGCATGAGCAGCGCCTGTTAGACCGGGGGGGGGGGGGGGTCAGACAGACGGTTAGTTCCAGTCATTCCACCAGGAAGGAGCTACGCGGCTTGTGTTGTCTGTACTTCAACAATGTCTAGACGGTCAATACCACGGTTCGAAAGCGTCTGCATTGTTGCTTTGTGCGTGGAAGGGCTTTCAACAAGGGAAGTGTCCAGGAGTCTCGGGGTGAAGCAAAGCGATGTTGTTCGGACATGAAGGAGATACAGAAAGACAGGAATTGTCGGTGACATGCCTCGCTCAGGCCGCCCAAGGGCTACTCCTGCAGTGGATGACCGCGACCTATTGATTATGGCTCGGAGGAACCCTGACAGCTACGCCACCCTGTTGAATAATGCTTCTTCGCGCAGCCACAGGACGTCATGTTACGACTCAAACTGTGCGCAATAGGCTGCATGATACACAAATTTACACCCGACGTCCATGGCGAGGTCCATGTTTGCAACCACTCCACCATGCAGCGTGGTACAGATGGGCCCAGCAACATGCCGAATGGACCACTCATTGCTGGCATCACGTTCCCTTCTCCGATTCGTGTCGCATATGCCTTCAACCAGACAATCGTCGGAGACGCGTGTAGAGGCAACCCGGTCAGCTGATCGCCTTAGACACACTGTCCAGCGAATGCAGCAAGTTAGTGGTTCCCTGCTATTTTGGGGTGACGTTATGTGGGGCCGACATATGCAGCTGTTGGTCATGGAAGGCGCCGTAACGGCTGTACGATACGTGAATGCCATCCTCCGACCGATAGCGCAACCATATCGTCACCATGCTGGCGAGGCATTCGTCTTCATGGACGACAATTCGCGCCCCCATCGTGCACATCTTGTGAATGACTTCCTTCAGGATAACGACAACGCTTGACTAGAGTGGCCAGCATGTTCTTCAGACATGAACGCTATCGAACATGCCTGGAATAGGTTCAACAGGGCTGTTTATGGACGACGTGACCCACTCACCACCTTGACGGATCTAAGCCTAATCGCTGTTGAGTTGGACAATGTGGACCAACAGTGCCTTGATGAAGTTGTGGATAGTATGCCACAACAAATACAGGCTTGCATTAATGCAAGAAGGCGTGCTACTGGGTATTAGATGTACAGGTGTGTACAGCAATCTGGACCACCATCTCTGAAGGTCTCGCTGTATGGTGGTACAACATGCAATGTGTGGTTTTCATGAGTAATAAAAAGATCGGAAATGATCTTTATGTTAATCTCTATTCCAATTTTCTGTATAGGTTCCGGAACTCTCTGAATCGAAGTGATACAAAACTTTTTTAATGTGTGTACAATATTCAATACTATAAAGCTTTTACCAACTGAAGTTCTTCACATGACAAAATTGCAGCCTTAAGGTTACCACAAAGAGGGCACTGATTTTCATTGTATTTGATGACTTCAATCAAACATTTCCTAGTTACATAAGATTCTTCCATCTCAATATGATACCGAACTGGAACCGAAGGACTCTAATAACCAATAGTGATAAATACTATTACCAAAGTACACGGTGAAGGGTCAATGAACTGTTACCACTCCTCAGTCCTAAAATTACGGTAGCTATTATTTAACCTTATACAGTAATGCCTAAAATAGCATTGGCAGGCTTGTGTTACGATGATCTTATCCTGACTCACCGATGTGTCGCTAAAATCTCCAGAGAGTATTTTCTGGTACATGTGGTACTCTTTTCTGAGTCTAAGGCACAAGTCTTGTAGAACAGGGTGTGTTTCTTTTCGTATTCCGATATATTGAAACATTTACGTTTATTGATAACATAATCCGTTCCTGCAGGCGTTAGGGTATTCTCTATTCTGATGAAGAAGCTCACATTTAGCAATAGAAATCACATTCTTGTCTGTAGTATGCTAGACGTCTGACTTAATGAAGCATTCTCAGTTTTGTTACATATAATTTGTCTTGATTGCAAAATTTTTTATTCATATGACCAGTTTCGGTTCATTCAGAACCATCTTCAGATCTGATATTTCAGTTACAGGAGTAACCCCTCCAAATCCAGAAACTTTCACATGCTGCGTCACATAAAAAAATAATAATTTTTTTATGTGACGCAGCATGTGAAAGTTTCTGGATTTGGAGTGGTTACTCCTGTAACTGAAATATCAGATCTGAAGATGGTTCTGAATGAACCGAAACCGGTCATATGAATAAAAAAATTTGCAATCACGATGGATTATAAGTAACATTACACAATCAATGATTGCTTCTATCCCATCAGACATTATGTCTGTTTTTGCAAAGTTCTCAATTTTGAAAATGCAGATTTTCGGTAAGCAGTTATTCCTGTTATCCTTGGCACCCTTGTAAAACTGATGAACTGGTAGAGAAAACTACTATTACTAGTAGCTACCCCGCGCGGTAAGAGGCACCATTTCACTGATTGCGCGGTCCCTCCTGCCGGAGGTTCGAGTCCTCCCTCGGGCATGGGTGTGTTTGTGTGTAGTTCTTAGCTTGAGTTGCTTTAAGTAGTGTGTAAGTCTAGGGTCTTATGACCTCAGCAGTTAGGTCCCATAAGAAATTAAAATTTAAAAAGAACCTAGTAGTAATACCACCACTTCTAAGGGAAATGTAAGTTGCTTCGCTTGTTTTCACGCAAACTGCATCCGATTTCGTACTGTAATAAAGTCCTGAAATTTTCTGTATACGTGGTATTGTGTTACAATGATCTTATCCTGACTCACCGATGTGTCGCTCAAATCTCCAGAGAGCATTTTCTGGTACATGTGGTACTCTATTCTGAGTCTAAGGCACAAGTCTTAGTAGATCGCCCTTTGTGAATTACGCAATAAACATCAGTAAGAGTGTCTTTCTGACCTCAAGGAGAGTGCTACATTATTACGTAATAATGGACCGAATGGACTTATCTGCAAATGCCTGACAAAACTTTTATAGACCTTCCATACAGAGGAACTTCCACGGTAATTTGTACCAGTGAAATAGGTAACTTTTCTAGTTCTCTTGTTCTGATGATTCCATACTTCCAGTATAAAAATATTTCGTATATTCGTCATAGTGTTCCTCCATCATCCAGACTATACCCCTTGCTGTATACTCTGTTGTTTGTAGCTTTCCATCTATGCTGAGTGAAGAAGGAACTATTCTTAGTTAAATCTGACCTTATCAGAAAAGGAGATAGTGATCGAATACTGACGACTTAAAACTTAAATAATTTATAATTTCTTTTATAATTGTGTAAATTGCGTACATTATAAAGCATTAAAACGCGATGACTAGCTACAGTCGACCAAGCAACCATCTTTATATCGAAGAACAATAAAACAAAGGAAAACAGCGTTACGTTCAAATTGATGGACTGTACCTCCATCTTCTAACAGGCTGAAAGTGAGGAAACAAGTAAAAGTAAGAGCATGGTAAAACACATGTCAGCATATAGCGTACCGAAACCTTGCATTGTCTGTATAGCTGATAGTTATTATACAGAATGAAAATCACGGTCGGATGAGCGTGGACTAAATAAAACAAAGTTACATCAAAGAGGTAGTACGTAAAAGTACATTGTCCATATGAGTAACACTACGAACAAACAAACTAAACAGCTCAGCAAGGTGAAAACCAGACTAGTACACAGAAACTACAGAAAAAAACGAAGACGTTACACAGCGAAAATGATTACTAAGATAACAATTGAAGTTATATAGAATGCGGAACGTACCATTCCTATTGAGGTTTCAGTCAGTTGGCGACATCGAATAAATTCTCAAAGCTGAGAATTGATGTATGTGAGTCCAGTGAGTCTGATCTGAATGTTCCCTACTCGTAGCTGGAGCAAGAATAACCCTTGCGCATACTTGCAAAAGCCAAGGCAAAACTTGCTGGTATGGCCGTCCAAGTATATTCACGCCCAAACCTCCAGATGTCAGAAACTGAGATCGGTACCAAAAGTCGCACGTCGGTAGAGTATCAACCAAAACTCGGTTTTTGGTCGTAGCATGTGCTGTAGTCCAGCCGAACCGACGTAAACGTTAATTAAAAGCAGCACCAAAACGAGCAGAAAACACGAAAAGCATGTCTATGAATCATTAACAAGCTTGGTTCCCGTGAGTGAGTTGGTCGTATACAGGGTCCCGGATTCATTTACCAATGGACAAAGTTTTCTTTTTACTGTATTATGCGTGAAAGTGTTATACGAGACAACATGTTTATGACATGTAAAAGAGCTGTTTGGAGACTACAGCAATGTCTCCTTGGCAGTCTGCTTCCGCTTTTTTCATTGAAAGTAGTAAATCTATAAAATACATCTGTAGTTTCACAGAACAGAAAAATAAAGAAACAATTGCATCACACGCCCGGAAGTAATATCAAGAGTAACAATAATAATAATAATACATACAAAAAACTAATAATAGATATAATAAACAAAATAATAAGATTAATAATAAGTATGCAACCTTACTTCACCCTGTAGACTGCAGAATGAATACATGTGCCAGAGTCAGACCTTTGTCGAATTTTCAAAGTGTTTGTGTTCAACAACGAATTTAGGCATTATACTCCCGTGACGATCAGAATTATAGAAACGTGGAGAATATAACTGATTGTGTTTCAAGGACTGCAGCTTAAGAAGATTAATCAATTGCTGCAGTCTTGTCTCTTCCGAAGAAACTGGAGTGGCATCGTATATACGCCTGTACGCTCTGAAGAAGTGAAGATCAAGGGGTTCACAAGTAGAGGTTGTGTTTGCAGGAATTGTAATTTCGTTATTTGGTAGGGTATTTTGTACGTGCAGGTCACGAAGAACACTATGTGTGGGGAGCGTCAGAAGCCAGTATTAGGAGAAGTTTCACTACACTGATTTGTTTCATTACCACTTGTGGCAGAAATGTCCTGAACAGCTGTTTCGTCACTTTTCAAGGAGGAGTGAGAGTGGTTGATTAAATTTAGTGCTGGATACAGGGACTGATTTGTATGAGTACTCAAAAAACGAGGCTCTAGAACGACTACAAACAGCTTTGGAGCAAGTTTCGCCTCCAATGAAAGGAATGGAATAACTGTGTACGAATGGGCTGTCGCGTGACTACACTGTACAGCCCCTACATTCTCTGTTGAACCTCTAGTTGCAAGAGTGGAGCCCTTAAACATATCTCGTTGAATCCACTTTCGTCGGCGTTGTAGGTATTTGGGTCTTTGTATGCGGTCAAGAGTGCATGTGTTCTTTTTGCTAGTCTCTGCCGTTTTCTGGGTGTCGTTTCCGTTTTGGTACAGTTTCGCTCTAACAAATGATTTGACGTTACTGCTTACACTAATATTCTTACGTTTCCAGCGAAAGACACCAATGTCATTGGCGTCAAATCTTGGGAAATTCAACAGTCTCGCTTTTGTTTTCGCACTCGGTGTGATTTCTACATCGTGAACACACGGATCTTCCTGGTGACTGTGTTTGAAGGTCTCCATCACGCATATTGTAACATACTTTTACTTCTCCTACACAAACATAACTCTCCACATTCCCACTGCCGTTTCCGTTCATATAACACACACCGTATCGGGCATCTTGTGCGAAATCTGTTTTTCATTGCAGACATTGTGAGATGTGCAAATGTTTGGGTTGGCTTCGGCTGCTTTTTGACGTTAAACCTGTATTTGAGAGTTTCGATTCTTTCGTTTCTTGAGTAAAACAGTAACCTTTCCTCTTTTTGGGGTATTTTATCTTCTTCATCGCTTGAGGACCCTTGTGGTGACGATATCGAAGACGTCGACCCTAGTCCATTGACTTGGTCACAAACGAACGATTCCGCTCCATCTGGTTTGCGTTCGTTAATATCTACTGTTTTCTCTTCCGTGACGTTCTACGCACTCTATCGATCAATTATGTGCACTGGGAATGGCGTACGCTCTCTGCCACCTTAGTTTATTTCCTTCTTGTACGTACACAACTGTCCCTACGCAACATCACGGTTGGTGTCTGTTCTGTCGAACATGTTCGACAGAACATCACACCTATATACACAAATGTGGTCTATGGGCTTGTTACTTTCAACTTACGAAATTACGAAAAGTATTTTTGCAGGCCAGAAAAATACTCTCTCTCATAACCATTTCGCGCGTAAACAGTTGAAAAAATTGTTGTAGGTTGTTGGGTTTTAACCCGGGACCATTGATACAACGTTGTTACGCTCTGTCAACTCTCCCACTTTCTTTAATTAAAGAAAATAAGTATTAGCAGATTTTTTATCTAATTTTGTTCGTTATTGCTCGTTACATATGTTTGGGGGCGGACGCCCCATGACAGCCGTTCAAGTTCCTCGTTCATCGGTTCACTCAGATTTTTTATTTTATGTTATTTTATTTTCTTTCTTTATTTATTTTTGTTGGAGAGGGCAGCTAACCCTCTGACCGAACAAGCCAACCGTGCTGGCACACACGGAAGCCACGTTCGTTAATTACACACAGATACGCGTTTCCTGTTCCCTAGTAGTTCCGGTGCTGATTTTAATTAACTTTTACGTATGTCCTGCTGGACAAGAGCACATAGTACAGACTAAATCGGAGCTTTAGTTGATAATCTATTGTAATACAACATTTGTTGCGATCGGAGTGTCTTACACAAGGAGGTTTTGGAGTCAATAATATAAGGTGGTCCATCGATAGTGACCGGGCCAAATATCTCACGAAATAAGCATCAAACGAAAAAACTACAAATATCGAAACTCGTCTAGCTTTAAGGGGGAAACCAGATGCCGCTATGGTTAGCCCGCTAGATGGCGCTGCCATAGGTCAAACGAATATCAATTCTTTTTTAAATAGGAACCCCCATTTTTTATTACGTATTAGTTTAGTACGTAAAGAAATATGAATATTTTAGTTGGACCATTTTTTTCGCTTTGTTTTATTTACAGAACAAATGATCACGAACATGTCGCCTATGATCCCTCGTAATGTCCCGTTTCCCCTGACATCCATAATGCCACCCCTTTGCTTTCCTTTCTCCCCCCTCCGATATCAATTTACATGTATGGTGAACCTAGTTTAATAGCAAAGCTGCAAATCGAGCACACTGTGTCGTAATACAACCTTCTATCAGAAAAGCATGACAGATGGCTACTAATTTACCATTCATACTAAAATGTATCATTAAATAAAGAAAATAAGTAAAAAAGCAAGAAAATTTCTTTATACTTTCCTTATATTTCCAGAGCATCACACTTCTTATTGCACAAATGTTAACCTGTTTTGGAATTACTCTTTTAATATACACGGTCCAGTCACTTTAATGTGCCCATCAGATTTGTTAAACCTCAAAGTGCAGTAACCTCTCATAGGTGACAGGTGGCAACACTAGCAGTGGATAGCAAATACAGTGTCTTTGGGGGACACTGGAAACAGCATATTCGTTACCGTAATGCGAAAATCGAGCCATGTATCTCACTTCCAAAACGTTATGATCACAAACTTTCAGGCCAAGGGTGGAAGCATTTTGAAAACGGCTAAGTTTGTAAACGATTCCCTTGCCGCGATGGTTTAAACATACCGTGAATGCAAAATGGTGCTATTAGAAACTAGCGCTGCGGCAACCATCCTGCACAACAGGCCATAGGTGACTCGGGGGAACTACTGCTCCGGATACGTGTACAGGAAAAAGGCGTGAAACCGTTAGCACCTGACGACCAGATGAACCGAGGGGCTACCAACAGAGTCTTCTCAACGCGAACGGTGCTGTGTTGTGTGTGTGGACCACTGCAGCAGAGGCCTCGTTAATCCACCCCTGCTAACTGCTTTCCATCGGTTCGCAAATACCGCAACTGGACGTCAGTTGAGTGATTGCAGGTGTCCTGTTCACATCACTCACGTCTCACGCTTCATCGGACAGATGACATGTAAGGTGTGAGACGGAATAAAGCAAACATCCTGCAACAATCGTCGGAAAGGTCCAGGCCGAAGGAGGGAGCGTTGTGTTCTGGGGAAAGTTTACGTAGATCTCCTAGGAGAATTTCGTTATTCTGCAAGGCACAATAGATTTGTCCTGCGGACCCATGTCCATCGCTGTAAACAGTTTGTTCTTCCTCGCCTCGATGACGCCTAGGTGTAGGACAACGCAATGTTCCCACAACTCGCAGAGTACGTGCGCGGCTCGAGGAGTACCAGGATGCGTCTACTGTAGTCTCCTCGCTACCAGACTCCACGTATTTAAACGCAGTCTACAATATGGGGTACCGCTTCGATCGGGCTGTCTGCGCCGAGCATCCTCAGCCTTGACTCCCAGCCCAGCTGTCCACGACAGTGCAGTCAGCGTGGCTCCACATCCCTGTCGGTAAGTTCCAAACCCTTGTTCAGTCTCTTCCACTACATTTCACAGCGTAACTTCATTAACAAAGAGAGACTTGAAAGAGCATGGATTTCTCTAATCCTTCAGTAACTAGGCCTCAACTATATGGTCATACACGTAGCACCTCTATCTGTATTACTTCATATTATTTTTAAAGAACCGTTTTTGCATCTCCAGCAGCATTTAAGGATATGTAGATACGCGATTTTCTTTGCCTACCATCTACATTTGTGTTGTCCCTGTGGTCCCAGTCTTACTTGAACTAGTTCGTTTTACCTAGCTGGGTTATTGAGTTAAAATAAATGGCTCAAATGGCTCTAAGCACTATGAGACTTAACATCTGAGGTCATCAGTCCCCTAGACTTAGAACTACTTAAACCTTACTAACCTAAGGACATCACACATATCCATGCCTGAAACAGGATTCGAACTTGCAATCTAGAACCACTCGGCCACAGCGACCGGCATTTTAAGTAATATTCATACTGTACTGTTATGTTACCTCCCTGATGTTATTTTATTTACAAGGTTTGTCCCAGGAGGAATGGTCAAGGTTCAGTGATACAACAGGAACGCTCATTTGCAGTAAGAAAACTTTATTTGCACCTCGTATGTCCAAATGTAGTGGTTTCCGATTCATTACAGTCAAGTACATTTGTGTTCAGTCTATTCTTACCCATGTATGTGTCCAAACTGGTCCTACCTTCTTGAAGTTTTATTCTAGCCCAGCCTCCCTCGTTACTATCAAACTCTTTGCTCTTGATTTCTTCCCGCCATTAAACTAGCCCGTTGATCGTGCAGTTGTCCATGGCGTGTTGTGACTGAAGAAGTTTGGAGTGTTTGTAGACGCGCTGGCTAAGACACCACACATGTACAATAACGAAGAATCTGCTGATATGGTATGTCTTTACGGATTATGCGATGGCGTCCTCTTGCTGTTGTCGAAAAGTACGGTCGCCGCTTCCCGACACGTCGAATTCTTGATCACAGAGTGTTTACCAGAGTTTTCAGTACACTGCGTGGAACAGACGGTCTTTCAAATTGCCGTTTTTCTCCTGAACGTTTCGTTTAACAACACGTGCAGGAATGTCGACACATTGTTCAAATGGTGTAGCGTAGTGCTACTACCGGCACACGGTGACTTTTTGCGGCCGAATGTGTTAAAATACGTATTTTTCAAATTCACTTCGTAAAATGCAAGTTATATGTTTACCGCCTCTTGTACATTTGTAATCATGGTAATGTATTTAAAATTACACAAAATAAATAACAATGTGTATTAAATGTCTTCTGCCTTGGACACCATTTGGAGTAGGAAAGATTTCAGTATGAAGATTGTTGCTTTAATCCAATGTCCCTCTCATATCCCTGAATATTGAACATTCCTCCTGGGACAATATCTGCACAGTCCAAGCTTATCTGACAATCATTTCCCTTCTTTTAAATAGCTCCCACCTATATAGACCATGCAAGGTTTTCAGTACCCTATATTCTGGTGTAAATTTTATCATGATGTGTATGTTATTACTTTTATTTATTTCCTCAACTTCTAACACTTATGTCAGCTTTGAAGATGGTGACTTAGTCAAGTGAAATTAGCCATTAAGTTTTAATGGTTTATAATGTACGCTATCTAGAAAATAACAAAAAATATTAAACTTAAAGAAACCCATTGTTATTATCCACTTAAGCAAATGGCAAGTGTTCAAGGCGACGACAGTCTACCTCAGTAAATGCTTTAGATTTTGATCTGTTGATAAATCTCTAAAATTATTTTGCACCGTTACTGGTACACGATCTATATGACAAGTGTGTAATTGTTGTTCCACATGTAGTCTACTCACAAGATTCTTTGAAGTTGGCATTTTGTTTACAAGTAGATGATGACATCTTACATTCCATTCAACACACTCATTCTCTTTAGATTTTTTGTAAATACCTGACAATAGGGAAATATTTCTTAACATTAGGAAGCCACCTGTTGCAAACCATTTCTCTGTACATTCGTTGGGACAATTGATATTAACTTTCTGCTCCATCATGCGTTAGATGGAACTCTACAAGTTCTTGTAATCCTTTGCGTCCTATATTTCGCCACCACTCACAGACTGTAAACAATAGTACACTTCCTTGTAGATACATCTCACTTGAACAGCTAGTGTTCCGTAACATGCTATACCCAAATCGCTTATTAAAGATTTCGTATCGTCTGAATATCGACAGACGGTCAATGGTTCCTTCCCTCAAAATATGTAGTTTTGATACTTGTGACACCATACTCTCCATGGTGAAAATTACTGTCGCCACATCATAATTAGGATAATCACAGGCTAACAAGACTTGAGGCTGGCAATGGTGTTTCTATAGGAATGAGTAATTTACAGCAAAATCTGACACTGATTTTCTGTGTGTTACGAGGACGAAAGAAAGATACCAAATGCACAATATGGATCATTGCACTTTGTGCTAATTTCCAAAGGTCCTTCGAACCAGAACCACTTGTTTGCGTAGAGGCAGTTTAATTGAGTGTTGCAAGCACTATGAGTTCGAGGAAACATTATAGGTTACTCGGAGAAACAGCCACTGATTTTTTTAGCTCGCTAGTTGCGACAGACAGATCGTAAGGAATTACGATGGTAGATAAAAATTATGATCGCATTGTGGATCACCGACGCCTCCATGCAATCACTAAGGTAATTTGCCACGGTCTGCTAGCAACTATCATCATTACATGGTATACCTTCCGTTCGTCCTCAACAATATGTTTTATTCTTTCCTTTTGTATTTGTTTTTCTTCATTGACCGAGTATTTTCTCTCTGTCCAGTAAGCACTGTCTAGAAACCTAGAACCTTCGTCATATATTTCAGTGACATTTCACATAGTTCATTAGTGTTATAGCGTACCAATACCAATTTGTAACAATAACATTTTTTGCAAGCGAAATGAAACGTAGAAAAACTAAGAGAAAAACTCGAGCGATTATGAAATGCAAAATGACAGTTTTTTTTGTGAAGATTTAGAAATAATAATACACTCCTGGAAATGTAAAAAAGAACACATTGACACCGGTGTGTCAGACCCGCCATACTTGCTCCGGACACTGCGAGAGGGCTGTACAAGCAATGATCACACGCACGGCACAGCGGACACACCAGGAACCGCGGTGTTGGCCGTCGAATGGCGCTAGCTGCGCAGCATTTGTGCACCGACGCCGTCAGTGTCAGCCAGTTTGCCGTGGCATACGGAGCTCCATCGCAGTCTTTAACACTGGTAGCATGCCGCGACAGCGTGGACGTGAACCGTATGTGCAGTTGACGGACTTTGAGCGAGGGCGTATAGTGGGCATGCGGGAGGCCGGGTGGACATACCGCCGAATTGCTCAACACGTGGGGCGTGAGGTCTCCACAGTACATCGATGTTGTCGCCAGTGGTCGGCGGAAGGTGCACGTGCCCGTCGACCTGGGACCGGACCGCAGCGACGCACGGATGCACGCCAAGACCGTAGGATCCTACGCAGTGCCGTAGGGGACCGCACCGCCACTTCCCAGCAAATTAGGGACACTGTTGCTCCTGGGGTATCGGCGAGGACCATTCGCAACCGTCTCCATGAAGCTGGGCTACGGTCCCGCACACCGTTAGGCCGTCTTCCGCTCACGCCCCAACATCGTGCAGCCCGCCTCCAGTGGTGTCGCGACAGGCGTGAATGGAGGGACGAATGGAGACGTGTCGTCTTCAGCGATGAGAGTCGCTTCTGCCTTGGTGCCAATGATGGTCGTATGCGTGTTTGGCGCCGTGCAGGTGAGCGCCACAATCAGGACTGCATACGACCGAGGCACACAGGGCCAACACCCGGCATCATGGTGTGGGGAGAGATCTCCTACACTGGCCGTACACCACTGGTGATCGTCGAGGGGACACTGAATAGTGCACGATACATCCAAACCGTCATCGAGCCCATCGTTCTACCATTCCTAGACCGGCAAGGGAACTTGCTGTTCCAACAGGACAATGCACGTCCTCATGTATCCCGTGCCACCCAACGTGCTCTAGAAGGTGTAAGTCAACTACCCTGGCCAGCAAGATCTCTGGATCTGTCCCCCATTGAGCATGTTTGGGACTGGATGAAGCGTCGTCTCACGCGGTCTGCACGTCCAGCACGAACGCTGGTCCTACTGAGGCGCCAGGTGGAAATGGCATGGCAAGCCGTTTCACAGGACTACATCCAGCATCTCTACGATCGTCTCCATGGGAGAATAGCAGCCTGCATTGCTGCGAAAGGTGGATATACACTGTACTAGTGCCGACATTGTGCATGCTCTGTTGCCTGTGTCTATGTGCCTGTGGTTCTGTCAGTGTGATCATGTGATGTATCTGACCCCAGGAATGTGTCAATAAAGTTTCTCCTTCCTGGGACAATGAATTCACGGTGTTCTTATTTCAATTTCCAGGAGTGTAGTTTAAAAAGCAGATACAATAATTATGTATTTGAAACATTAACGATATCGTTGTGCTTAAAAGTGTTCATCCGCAGTCTTCAAGTGATTTACACCGAAGCTCCAAAGAAACTGGTATAGGCATGCGTATTCAAATACGGAGATATGGAAATAGGCTGAATACGGCACCGCGGTCGACAACGCTTATATAAGACAACAAATGTCTGACACAGTTGTTAGATCGGTTAGTGCTTCTATAATGTCAGCTTATCAAGATTTAACTTTGTCTGAACGTGATGTTATAGTCGGTGCACGAGCGATGGTACACAGCGTCTTCGATGTAGCGATGAAATGGGGATTCTCCCATACGACCTATCCACGATTTTATCATGAATATCAGGAACCTTGTAAAACATCAAATCTGCAACATCGATGTGGCTGGAAAAAGATCCTGCGAGAACGGGACCAACGACGACTCGAGAGACTCGGTCAATGTGACAGAAGTGCAAAACTTCCGAAAATTCGTGCAGATTTCAGTACTAGGCCATTAACAAGCGTCAGCGTGCGAACTATTCAGCGAAATATCATCGATATTGGCTTTCGGAGCCGATGGCTCTGACAAGTGACATTTAAGTAAGCATTCTGTCTGATCACCTGCGTCCATTCATGTCCATTGTCCTTTCTGACGGACGTGGACAATTCCAGCAGGTCAAAGCGACACTCGACACTTCCAGAATTGCTACAGAGTGGCTCCAGGAACACTCTTATGATTTTAAACACTTTCGCTGGCCACCAAACTCCCCAGATACGAACGAAATTAACCAATATGGGGTCCATTGCAACGTGCAGTTTAATAGAGATCTCCATTCCCTTTGAAAGTATGTTACCAAAACTGTTCCAAATTAATTACAGAATGTATCAATGATAAGATAGTTTCAAATTAATTATGCAACAAACTTCCATCTGACTGCATCTGCAAACTTCTTTCTTGCACTCCTCCATTTCTCCAGTAATGAAACATGTACTTGACTCAGCAATCAACTTTAAGAGAATAATGCTGTTTGTGCAATGGGATTAAGATGATACTGAAAAAATTAACTTTTGGCCCTGATATTTACTTAATGAAATTATACCTTGACTTGAATGATGCCAGTTGTGCAAAGGCATAAAATTAGTTATTTGAAGTAGCTTTGCTCTGACAACTTTAGTTATATCAAAATCGATTTCAAACCATGAACTGCACATATATATTGCATAGAGGCCTCATTTTTCTTTATGTTATTTCATTGGTGGGTAATTTTACTTAACTATTAATTTTTATATTAAAAACAAACAAAGGATGTCGTTTATGATTCCAGCTGTTAGATTTAAACACAATGTTATACTCAATTTATGTATATTGTTAAAGTTTTAACTCGTACACAAAACCTACCATTTCAAACATTTTTGTAGCATGAATCACTCTTACAAAAATTATTACAAAACGCTTACTGTGTCAAATCTTGGACATAAAAATCCTAATTCTGAACATTATCTAACAAAACCATTTTAAAATCATTATATATCTTCCCTCATTTACCTGCTATAGTTTGCTCAGGGTAACTATGCAGTGAGCGCGCCTCCTACCTTGAAGCTGTCACTACACGTCTGCTTCCACCAGGCACCTAGCTGCGCCTAATGAGTTTTATACTGCAGTCGCCCAGCTCTCTTAACCATCAAAGATCCTCCTACTCAAAGATATTATACTCAATCCACCTAGTGGTTGGCAACTGCTGACTTTATTTTCTGGATCTACCCTGATCAGATCTTAGCACATACCTCTCATAACCCCTGGTCCATGGGACCAGAATTTTGTGGGGGATCTGTGCAGTTAGAACATATTTCCCCACGAAATTCGTAGAAAAAACACAGTGTAAGATACAATAAAATACATACATAGTATTCCAATTAAAAGAGTATTACACAGCAATAAAATTCACCAAAAGAAACATAGAATTAGGAGTAAAATGCCTAATATCAAAAGATTGTCAAATTGCAGTGGATCATAGAACATCAAAATGTACAAAACAGAAACATATAAATGTAGGGCAAAGACATCAGACATTTAGATTATTAAGAAAAGTGTATCAAATACTGTGAAAATTTACAAAATAGAAGAAAACAATTGGAGGTAAAATACATTATGTATTAGATTTTGAAGTTGATTTGTCTCAAATAACATCAATAGTTATAATTCAGAGATATAGAATCTGGGGTAAGAGGCAAAATATACTTAGATTTCTAAAGAGAAGTGTATGAAATAGTACTAAGTTACAAAATAGAAGCACAGGAATATGAGGTAAAATATCTCAAATACAATTAAATGTTACCAAACAAAAATGTAGAATGTGAGGTAAAATGCATTAAATAGTTAAATATCTTCTATAAGTTAATCATATAACACAAAATGTGTATAAATGTGTTTATAAAGAACTCTTAATTCCAGTGAAATAATGTAATAAAATACTTTAAGTGATAGTAGGATTAAATATAAAATTTGTGTCACATCAGGTGACAGCATATATTGACTTTCAGTTACAATCATTATCTTGTAGTAGACCTAGAGTACACGCCGAGCTTAATTGAAAATAGTAAATTAAGAAGACATGTCACATTATGTGATGGTTTATATTGAGTGTAATTGTTAATTGCAGTAAAATGTGGGGCCTCAGCTGTAGGAACACACTGAGCCACAACTAGTGTCTATTGTACAATCCATGTCACATCGGGTGACAGTCTACATGGATTCCAATAGTAAACCGTCGTAAAATATGGGACCTCAGGTGATGAAACACATTGAGCCATATACAATATCGATTGTACAATAGGTATCGCATCAGGTGATAGGAGACACTGACTTTAATTGTGATCAGTTGTACAATAAAGTTGAAGAAGAGTGGGCATCAGGAGATCAGACACCCTGAGCCACCTTATTGCAAATGTAGAATAGCTTTTAAGTCAGGGGACAACTCACCCTGTTTCGGTTACCATAATGAAAATCTATGTTATGTCACAAACAGTGGTATCAGGTGATGAAACCCTCTGAGCCACAAATAATGTTGATTGTACAATACATATCACATCAGGTGATAGGACACACCAACTTAAATAGTGATCAGTAGTACAATATGACTGAAGAAGAATGGGCATCAGGTGATGGGACCCACTGAGCCATGGTAGTATCGATTGTAAAATATATGTCAAATCAGGTGACAACACACATCGACAGTCCATTACAATTATAATATTCTATCAGTCATAGAACACGAGTTATGTCAGTTGGTAGCTCACACTGACGTACACTTACTTAAAGTTGTGATATTCAGTTTATCATAGGACACATTTTACTTGAGAAGGCAGCTCACACTGACTTTCCTTATATTGTCATAGACTCAGACCAGTTATTAAGTCACATGACAGTTCAGTCTCAGTTTTAGTGATATTTATGTTGCCTCAAGCTACTTGTTATGTCAGGTGGTAGTCCACACAGACTCCTAAACACAATCATGAGATTCTTGCAAATGCAGAACATGTGTCTTGTCAGGTGACAGCTTAGTCTGACGCTAAGTTAAAAACATTTACAAAAGGACGTTTGTCATAGTGAGAGAAACGTAATCTTAGTTACATTGATATTATTATCATGCAAGAAATTAATTTAGTATTAATATACTATAACTGTATGCACTGGACACTTGTTGCAAAATTTTTTATATATCTTGAAGGTAACAATAACATCACATACTCTGTAGCAATAACAGTTATTAGTTGTATAGAATCTATGTACAAAAATGTTCCTACTAAAGGTAGTATGCCATAATAATAACACTATGCAGCGGACATTTGATACAAAATAAATATTTGTATGTCTTTCAGGTGAATAGAACCTCACATAGTCAGCAACAATACTGTATTTATGTCGTCATTAAGACTTTATTTACAAGGGATTCATAACCATATATAATACTAATGATAACGATAAGCTGCACAATTGCTGTGCCATTTTAGTCTTAACTTCATATTAAGTATTGACAGGTAATGCCTTAACTAATTTTATACAACCTTCTTAAATAAGAATTTTCGTAGTCTGAAGAAGTATTTTAAATTCACAGCATAAATCTTATTTCTTTTCAGTACAATTGTTAAAAAAAAAAGCTGTTCATCTATCAGAGGACAGTTACACAAATATCTTAGAAAAATAAGAAAAATATTTAGAACAGAAAGAAGAGTAGACTGTGAATTCAGAAAGGAAGAATGAGTTCTACAGAGCTCAAGGATAGCACCAACGCCACCTGGTGTGTCAGTTAAAGAATATCTGACCCTCTGCTCCATTAGTTTTTGTGTAGACCACAAGGATAATCTGTTATCAAGCGTTGAAATAATGTCAATAATTGAAATAATTTGTGAGAACAAGAGGAAACTAAGTTACTTAAATAAACGATAGGCAGAGATAAATAAGAGAATCCTAATTACAGTAACTGAAAGTAATGGTAGTAATGGTACACCAAAAACATGACTGTTATGGAAGCAAAAACACAGTAACATTACATTAATGTAGAATGACAATAATATCACACTTAAGGAACAGGCATTCGGAATGGACAAAATGCTGTGCTCTGTCAAGTAGAGGTACTGTCAGGCCTCGGAAAATAGTAGTGTGAGAAATCAAAAGTATGCATCAATAGAACAATATATGCATACTATGTGACAACATAATTAGCATCACAAAGGCAAAAACATTGTTTAAAAGCTCCAAAGTCAGTCTCGCATAAACCAAAAATAATAAATATAGAGAAAGTACGGAAATAACTATAGCAAAATGTAACATGTTAACTTCAGATAGTAAAGCAGAAATAGCAGATCAACACAAAACAAAAATTTTAATTCAAAGCATAGAACATAATCTTATGTTAATCATTAAATAGGTAACACTGCCAGAAAGTAAAAGTGTAGATACACATAAAGCAAAGCATAGCACAAGTGATAAACAATGAGATAGTAACAGATGTTCATATATTTACTTGAAACACATGTGGAAAGAGAAAAAGGCAACATAGAAGGTAACACAGAGACATCATAAAAGGTAAGAATTATGATACTTGTGGTGCTGTAGGTATAAGAGAAAAAATGATTAAAGAATGCTTGTAGCCTGTCATAAAGTATAAGAGTGGATTGTCAACAATGAGTCCAAAAAAAAAAATCCCAATTGTACTCTAGTAATCCCATTTTATCATATTATTTCATTAATGTCATCTGAAAGATAGTTGAAAATTAATAAACAGTATATATTCACAGACAAAATGTTAAGTTTCCTAAATAGAGTATTTGCTTATTATTAAAGGAAAGGGTCAGAAATGAAAGTAACAGAAGTGAAGAGAACTTGATAATAGCATAAAACATCTGTCTAAGTGTTGCTCATATTGCGCCAAAGTATTTGTCATGACACTACCTGAATATTTGATTGTCCATGGTAGGGAGAATGTTATTAAACCATCTCAAATGTGCACATAATATGTTGGTATTATGACAAAGGTAAATTCTGTTAAACTTGGTACATCGTAAGATAGTTGATACCTGTTCTTAAAAGATGTGGAGAAATCTAATTGTTAAACAATATTAAACTTAATTATGAAATTTGTCAGAAAATCACCATCAACATTTCTATTGAATGTAGAACCACATCGCTCACATTTCATGTTGCTATGGTTGTAAATTCGGCACACAGTATTTGCTAATCATCACTTGTAGTGTCCAAGATCCCAAAGTCTCCAGAAAAAAGGGAACTTAAATCGACCAATATATCATTCTGTTCATAAGCCTCAAATAGCTTCAAATATCTTATTAAAACAGGTATGAGCACTCCCTTTCTTCAGATACATTAAAATCATCAAAATCATTAGTCTCATCTTCTTACAATCATTGTCAATACTCATATTACATCCTTTAGCACGAAAACCCTAAGTAAACATCAGGAAAACTGATACTACTAGCTTAATATCAACATAGAATTTGGCCTTCGTTACAACAAAATCGTATTACAGTTAGTGTCGTTATGTAATATAAATATAGTTCAATGCAGTCATTGCTAAGAAACAGAGGTGATCAACCAACAAAAAATAGGAGTAATGATATCATGTATAAAGTATCAACATCCATTCGATGACCAAAATTCTCAACTTTAATGTGAACTTCAAACGCCAGAGGGTTTCACAGAAAACAATCATGTAATTCACCAGCAATGTACTGAAATACTCCCAGGTTATTACAATAAGTAAGAAGCAGTATGGCTCAGGAAAGAAAGCAGGTAACACTACTATACTGTCTCCAGAAAAAGGTGTCTCCAAACTCATGTCTTTATTATATTGCCAGAACAGAACACAGATGGTAGTATTTAGAGCTTTCACATGGGGAAATATTCTGAATGTTTGCACGTTGGAAAAGAAATGCGGGCAACACCGGCCTAACGACGTGGAACCAAAATCTGTCCGCTGATGTTGCTTGTTGGGGCTACGAGTGGTAATATACCTGGATGACCGACCACCTGCTGTGAACGAAATTCGTATGGTACAGTCGTAATGACATGAAAAAGGTCTGTAACAGCAGTGGCGCGTGTTGTATCCACTGTTATAGGTATAATCGGTGGCCAACCGCCAGCTGTGACAGGAATTTGAGCGACACAGGCACTATGAGGATTCCAGGCTAGCAACTGTAGAGGTGTTACACGTCCGCAAACAATCCCCAGGACAGGGAGAAATAATATAAATTAAATAGCTGGACATACATAGTTGGGATTTACTGTAATTAACCGAAGTAGTAAATCCCCAAAATGTTCCCAAAGAAAACAGTACTTTGTATTCAACAAAAGTCTGCAGTTTGTGATATGATGTACACCACGTGATTTTTTTTGTACATAAGGTTTTGATTTCAAGTGCATTTCGATGTGCTATATGGACTACTCGATATTTACCAGTATATAACAGAAAGAATTTATGACAGATTGCGGTCTTTTTGGGATAGCCTGTGGGAGCGGACCTGAAGTTTGTCTCCTACTTGAAAAGAAATACTCCTCTTTGGTGACTTCCATTGGCACAGCCGTTTGTGAGCAGCTAACTTAATATTTTGTAATGCAATCAGAATAATCCTGTTTATGTCGGGTGTCGTGTCATCATTGTCAACGTTTGGGGAAGGAACCAAAAATTACATCCGTGATACGTCCTACAGGAGCTGAGACTGAATAAAATTAATTTTGTTAAGGTCTTGTTCTGCTTTCGACAAATGTTTGTGAAAGTCCAAAAAGATGCAAACTCCATCATCACAGAGACGAATCCAATGATCTTCAAACTCTAGAATTGCTTTATATTTGTTAAAAAAATCGATCCACAGAATGACATCTGTAGTGAGAAGCGGAACTATTTGGAATGTTGCATATAAAGAATGTGTATCGACTTGAAATTGCAGATAATATTGCTGTCTAATATCTATACTTTTGCCAGGAACAGCACCCCTGACCTTAGTATGTGATAGCGGAAGTGTTGGAATGGTAGAAACGGCGGCGCATTTTTGAAAAGCGGCTTCACTAATAACAGAAATGGGAGAACCCGAATCAAGTACTGCAGAGAATTTGTGTGTGCCTATCAAAATATAAATGAGGGGTTGATGAACAGTTAGATGTAGTTCGAATTTTTCCAGCAGAAGGACTTCTCGTATATCGTCACAACGGATAACGTGCGATGTAAAATTTTCAGAAGAATCATGGCACCCCTCATGCTGCAGCGAACAAGCTGTAGGCGGAGCAGTTACTTGCTAATGTTGGTGTTCTGTCTCACACCGATGATCTCCATTGTTTCATAGATTTGGTGGACGAACTTCTACTATCTGTACTGTTCTACCTGATGAATTATTGAAATCTTGTCTGGGTTGAAAACGGGAATCAGGTTGATGAAACGTACTCGTCTGTCATTGCGGTACTTGTGTCAGGTGTCACTAATTTGTCTCTGGTTATGACTTAGATAATTATCATTACGATTTAAAACATTCTGTTGAGGTACTGATGAGTGGGTTGGCGATCAGAGGTTTGTCGTTGTTGGTAGTAATCATTGTTTCCGTATGGTTGATGGCGGTTCTGGTGACACATTTGGTTTCTTTGTACAAAAGAAGTGTTGTAATTATTCCACTAATTCTCCCAGTTTCTCTGGTTCTTACTGTACCGCCAATTATTTCGTCGGGTATTGCCATATTGATCATTGCGGACGAAATTTATGGAAGGGGATGATCATTTTGATTCCTGGATGGGTAGGCATTCACAACATTCTGCTGATACCGAGGTTGTGGAAGAAAGCGTCTTGCATTTCCGTATTGAGGTCTATTATTAGGAAACGGCCTGTTGTTATTATGGAAACGGTTGTCTCTATTCTTTTGTGTGTCCAGGAATTAGTGTTGACTACATAGTGGATTATGTATTTCATCCTGTTCAAGAAGCTGTAAAACATGACGAAAAGTGTTCAGGTTTTATGTGTGAGTCCCTGTCAGCAACAGAGCTCTCACTGATGTAGGTAATTTTGAAATACAAAGCTGAATGAGACCGGAAGGGCTGTAAGATTCAGTTAAATGTTGATTCTGTTGAATCATGTCGTCAAAATATTGTGTCAAAGTGCCAAATTGTGAGTTATAAAAAGGAGGTATATTTAGCAACCGCTTCTCATTTCTTTTAATCAATTTTTCGACCACTCTGTGCCTGTGCACTTGGTGGGTGCCTACCTCACCATGGCTCCAGTGCAGTCCTGCTAGCAGGACAAACCTTTTATTGGGGTTGATTAAAGCAATCTTGCTTGGTTATCTGCAATTCTAAAAATTGGTAGTGGAGTCAAACAAAGTTTCTTATATCATCTGCATACTCAGTGGCCACTGAGCTTTGAACCAGTTACCACCGGTTTATTTCAGTTCTTTGACATTTGCATAGTACTTTGCACAATATAGATGGTTAAATTTGTAATAACTCGTGTTCAGTTCCGGGCTACAAGGAGGATGATCAGAAACATATCAATTAAGATGCTGAAGCAAATCGTTTGTCAACGAAGCAGGATTCAGGCGAGCGTTGTCACGAAGAAGCACAATCTAGAGCTTCAGGACAACAAAAGACACCTTTAGTTTATGGCTGCTCGATTCAGTCAGCTAATGGTCTGAGTGTTGGGTGTTGCCTATTATTTGTTGGGAGCTTTAGAAGTAAAGTCAATAAGGACACAAGTAGAACATCTTATCCATCTCAAAACACCCAGCCCACAATCTTCTTGGTGCTCCAAATTTATTCGACTTCCTTTCTTGGGGGAGGGGGGCCTTGAACAATTCCAGTCCATTAGGAGGCCCTTTGTTCCGGTACTTTCATGGAAATATCAGGTCTCGCCACCGGTAACAATGTGGCTAAAAAATTTTTCGCCTTGTCAGAAAAGTAAGAGCTGCTCCCATTTGTTGTTTACTGATTTCATCCTTCAAAACACGAGAAACGACCTGACACATACTCCAAGTAATCACTAACAATTTCACGTTCAGTTCTTACTGATCGTGAATTTTCGTTAGTCACAAGCTCCACCGATTGTAAAACGTCTATCCTGTTCAGCATTTTTCCAGACTCCCCACTCTAGATACGTAAATCACAAATGAAACTCATCCTGATCGTTCCTCATCATGACTGTTTGATCATTTGCCATTAAACACCATTCTTTAATTGAAGATGCAAATTTCGACAGAGCGAACTATTTTTGAATTCGGAACCCTTAGCACTCTTAGAATCTCATAGTTTACAGGATTTTTTAATACGTCAAACATTTAAAAATCGTACAAATAAGCAGTAGACGAACTTTCCTGCCCTTTGTTGACATCATACTGTTGCTAACGATAGGGAGGGCTTATGATATTGATTTGGGGGGAGGGGGGGAAGGAGGGGAGAATTGCGATACTGGTCGGATCAAATGGTTCTTTTCTTCTTGAATGAGTAAACATATCGAGGTGTGGTACGATGGAGTATGGGTTGAATCTTCTTGTGTATGCTGATAGTGTTTACCATATGTACTATCATAGCCGACTTAGTCTTTCTTATTTTCTATTCTTCTTCTCTTCTTCTTATATTAGATCAAACTTAAGTCTTCTGTGGCATTAGAAAGATCTTTCAATGTGAACCTTTTGCCGCACATCCAGAAGATGGTGTCCCTCAAGATTCTGCCCTACTGTTTCAAATAAATGCATACATCTAATGCAACTTTAGTTCGTGCGTTTACCTGCGCCATCATAGATAACAGTCAGTGCACAGCTGTTGTAGCCATCAGACTACTTCCTCTGTCACCACACATACGATGAAGGCGCCAAAATGATACAGCAGTAGTACCGTCGAATGTTGAGTTGCAATCAAACTGTGTGGTTAAAAGTATTTTATTTGAAACTTGTAAAAATGTCGAGGAACTGAAGATATTAAATTATGGTGTCCAGATTACTCAACATTCTTTTACGTAGCCTTAACGGTTATTAATGTCTGTTTTCCCGAAAGTTTTCGTCCATTTTCACTACCCTAATACATAACAATTGAGTTGGATCTTTCCCACATTGAATGTAAGGTTTTGGTACTCCCTGAAAGGTAAAATGTTAACTCTGTTTGTAATGCTGCATATTTGATTTTGTCAGGATGCATTTTTCCTGTAGCACAAGTGGCCACTAACACGAAGTAGTGACACTGTGACATTCGTGTCTGGCATATGCTGATGTATTTTCTTCGAAGCAGAGTAGCTGATGACCTACATTTCAAAGAAGGACGTTTTATTGACTTTTTTTTAAAACCATGATATCTCTTTTACCTTAAACCAGCTATATTGGTTCGCGTAGTAAACTTTTCTGATGATGGTTCCATCATCGAAACTAAGTTTATTTTTTATTCTGAGAGATTGATTCTACATTTGACTCACAGTACTCGACGTCTTATTCGCATAATTGATCTAGGAGATGAAATTGATGTTTTATGATACCTTAGGTAATAAAAATTATATTAAGTGCACATGTGATACTTTTATTTGGCACTAAAAATTCAGCTCTTGTGCTATGTACACCAGTAAAATTTAACCATGTTACATTTAGCTGCTCCATAAAAAATAAACACACAAGTATGTAATCGTAAATTAAATGTTCATTTACAAAGTATATAACGGGTCAATAAGCTTTAGTCATTCATTAGCAAAAAAAATCAAATTGTAGTCTGTGTAACACGAAATCAAAATTAGTTATTGTAAATTGATTACCGTCCCCAAAGACAAAATCAAATGCTTTTGTTGTTCAGATCTGAAGAACACACAGTATTTTCATTATTAGAGCACATCGATTGAGCCTTTATGGTAAATCTGTTACTGCTCTGTAGGCAGCTGCATTATAATCAGACTGCCATATTCCACGACCCAGTGTAAGTGTGAGTGTAAGTGTAAGTTGTACCCCCTTTCCAAGGAACTTGTTCAGCTTTTCTCATTGCTTGGATATTTCTCTGATATGAAGTTGATGTTTCCTTTTGTCCTTAAGATACCGAGGAAATAGCATACTTTTACTATACTACTGAATCATAAAGTTGGTTTTGAGGATAATCTACGTATCTCACACTTAGGATCAACTTCTAGAATCACTTTCTATTGATTATCAGTCTTTACATTACAGAATACCAGTTTTTTGTTCTCATTTCTTGTCTGAAGTGCCTTACTACAAAGAATAGCTTTTATAGGGATTCGCCTGGTGGCCACTACAGCCGTGATGCAGAGGCTGCCATATCCATCAAAATTGAATTCGTCACACGACACGGAACCATACGGCTCTTTTTAGTGTCTTCCAGCTACATCTTTCAACCTGTTACCAAGATTTGTCAAATCAATATTGAAGGCATAAGTAATTCAAATTGCCAAGTCATACATAAGATTTTATCAAAATATAACGTCAACGATGCAGCTGTTCAGAAACTGAACGAAGATTAGATGAACTGGAGAGGAAGAATTCCTGACTTTGACTTCTGGGGGCAAGGTACAGTAGTGCTTATGTAGTAGAAATGTACATACAGTCGCCAGTCTAGAATGAATGTCAATGCTCTTTAGCTTATATCAACGGCATATACGAAGTAGCCATAAAAATTTGAGAACTGGTTGCAATTAACATATATGAAATCTGTCTATCTATTCACCTCCATAGATCATTCAGGTGTTACAACATCTCGTTATATATCTCGGAGATTTTAACATTTATCAAACTCGATGGAATTATAAGGGAAGTTATGGAAATGGGGAAATAGTTGTATACTGGGCTGAAACAATAGCTTATATTTGAAATATGATGCAAAGGATAAAGGAACTTTTGTATCAGTATCATGGAGTACAACACACAATCATTGCTTTTTGGCAACGTATGAGAAACTACCTCTTCAGAATTCCCAGTTCGTATTACAAGATTTCCCAAATACCTGACATCATCCAATCTTGATTGAGACTGGGACAAGTATCAGTAGTATCGCCTTTTCCACGACGTGACTGGAAGTTTACAAAAGCAAAATTGGGTATATCTGATAAAAGGGTGGATAAATGTCTTGGTTTGATTCCTCAGAAAGCGAATAACTAAGAGGGCCTTGTCTGAGGTGGAAGAAGTGCAGAAAACAAAGCAGTCCCTAGGGTCTACTGCAAGTAATATACTACAGGTGGGAATGAAACTAATGAGAACTATTATGATGAATTTCTTAAACTTGATAACCTAGGAACAGTGGATAACCTAGATCACAGCCATGGTATTGCCAAATGTATGTGAAAGATAAGAACCGTTTAACCATCGAACATCACGTTGAGATACATCGTCAGCAATGACGAAGTTAATAAATAAAAATAACGGACAACCCGAAAAATCTGTTAATACAATTGCTTCACATTTACAGTCCACATTCAGACCAGCAAGGGACAAAGATCGTTCATCAAACTCATCATTCGTCAGACTCTAAATTAGACTGCTCGAAAAGTGGACAATTTAAGTTCTTAAGAAATTTCTCTTTACGTGACATTGTTTGCTCTGATAACTCTAAAATCAGGAGTGAACCTGGGAAGTGATGGAGTTCTCCTGAATATCTTCCGCTTTGTGAGAAGTACGCCAGAAGATGGTTGGCGGATTTCTTCTCTGACATTACTGTATCTGCATTGCTCATATGCAGAAAGAAATGAAGCAATAAAAAAATTTAGCAATACTCAGATTTAGCAAGTCATCAGACCAGCATAAGAACTATCGCCCATTCGTACTAATGAACTCTATTTACGAGTTCCTCGAAAGAATTCTATACAGTCGGTTTACACCAGCGATCTTTCAAACCTACCTTTTGAACAAGATGAATTCCGACAAGAACAGAGCTGCGTTGATCAAGTCTTATCTTTAAAAACATTCACTGAAGACAGACACAAAAAGAAGCAGAAAACATCAGTTATTTTAGTTGTTCTAAGTGCAGCTAATGATACCATTTCGAGATACAGATGCTTTATAAATTATGACAACTTATTCCATTAAGACGGACAACGAAGCTAATTGACAACATTTTTGTAGGAAGGACATTTACTGTAACTACAGGAAAAGACACAAGCGGTCCATTCTAGCTCGTAACTGGTTTAATGCGATATTCTTCCAACACTGACAAAAAAGTTTGGCCATTCAGATGACTGGCCTAAAACTTCACAACACAAAACCTTTGAAGCAACTGAAGAAATCCCAACTTCTGATCTACTCGTCTTAGGCCGATACTTCCGTAAATGGAGGTTACAATCTAAATCAACTAAAAGAGAAGTTGCATGTTTACATCTTCACAATAGACTGGCTCACAGAGCCCTAGGTGTCAGTTTCTATGGGAGTCAAACTTCGTCATAACATGGAGATTTCGTTACAATGCACACTTTCCTATGAGGAGCACTTAACGGTAACATCTGCTGAGCTCAAAAGCAGAAACAACATCCTTTAAAACTCTATGACATTAGTTGGGGATTGTCATCAGACGACTACAATGTTATACTCAAAAGCAGTGTGCTGTGCGTCTTTCTGGCTTAATAGTCGATATTTGAAAAAAAGGGATGTACAAGGTAACAAATACATGCTCATTGTAAGTGTGTCAGTACGGTCTATTCCCACATGACCTTTACCTGTCTTGTGTCACGTTCCATTGCCCAGATATCAGGCGGAAGACTGTGGTTATATGCGAACACTAGAAGTGTGTTTACAACACCAACCTTCCAATATTGACTGACATATTCCCTGTGGAACGAAAATGATTAAGGTCAAGGCACCCCAGTCATATCACAGTATTCCTACTAAAAATGAATTCAGTGCCATCAATAAATCGATACGCTGTTGCCAACGAAATTTTTCCTCTACAACGCGTAAAACTGATTTGTGTCCAGGAGAAGCCCACTGGATCTGATCAGTGTTGGACAATCTGTACCACTCTGAATGGCATCCGAAAGGTCGAAGGGAGATGTGCAGACACTCGCTGCAAGTGTGACAAATATTTATTATCATCTTGTGACTGTGCTGCAGAACTACAGACAGTCGTTCATTTGGTATCGACTTGGGCCACGCGTGGTTATGTGCCAGCTTTGGAAGAGTCTTTTCTGTGCCTAGTGGTGTGATAAACTATAGAAAGGGATTTTCGAAACATCCCTTAAAGTGATGAGTGGTGTGGTAAACTCTATAAAGACTTTAATGTTTACCTACCGCTATTGTCTGTAGTAGCTTAGTAATCGTTCTACATGTATTGCTGTCCATGTTGGAATGTTTATCTGTTCTACACGTATAGGTACTCATGTGATTCAAAAACTCTTAATGTGGGCCCCACAATAAATTATAAATTACTTAAAACTATATATGAAATAAGGCTGTGGGTGAAATGCTCGAAATTTAAAGGTAAAGAGCTGCTGTAAGTAACCAGTAATGTCGTTTTACACAGGATATGAGGTAATATCTATAATCGATATGAGTACAGATATTTCTG
Source organism: Schistocerca cancellata (assembly GCF_023864275.1). Lineage (NCBI taxonomy): Eukaryota > Metazoa > Arthropoda > Insecta > Orthoptera > Acrididae > Schistocerca > Schistocerca cancellata. The sequence goes on along the minus strand of NC_064630.1, from coordinate 683,277,057 downwards.
TTGTGACCTGAGGACGGTTTATTGAGCAACATTATATCATACTGTAGGAATTGGTAAGCGAATAATTACAGCTATTACAAGTCACAGGTCTTTAGGTTGGTTAGTGGCTCCAAATGCTAGAGCAAGGCTTTAGTACTTGCCTTCTCCTGGGCAGCAGACCAGGTGACTGCAAAATGGCTAGTCTCTAGTGAAAGACATAGTCTACTTAGAGGTTCACTTATGACCATACAGAAAACTTCAAGTAGTCAAGTTTGTGAAATGTTTGTGGGAAGACTGTTCGATGAAGAGAAAGAAGAACGAACACATTGATGATTGCACATATTAAGATATCACCCATAAAAAGTTTGCAGTTACACCCAGAAAGCCTTGTACATTACTCGAAATCCGAACTATATTTTTGCATAACTATTTGTTTGTTGCATGGAAAGCGTCAGACACCTAGCGGTAATGCCCAACAATTTTGCTGTTTATGGAGACATTTAACGTTAGTTTGTTCACATTAGCGTGTGTATTAATTAGCGGTAAGTGGTATGTGTCATGTCGAACTGCATGTATGTCGCGAAAATAAAGCCAGAATGTACATATTTCCATATCTGTCTTTTGCGACTCAACTACTGTACTATGTAGGTTAATTTGCTTCTGGAAACGTTTCCCCAGCACTTACCTGAGCAATTAGAACAAGATACGATACAACAAGAGCTGTCATTGACGAAATATTGGTGAGATCAATGACGAAAATCCCGCAGGCAGTGAAGCGCGGACGCCGATGCAGCAGCTGCTGTGTGAACAGTTGCAGCTGGGACCGCAATTCTATATCCCGGAGAGTGTTGCGTGGTGGAGACAGCAGGGCCTTGAGGACGAGGTCTGTGGTGCGACCAGATTCGCTTGCTACAGCACTGCATGACCAAGTGATTGCCAGAATTCCGCCAGCATACAAGAGGACCCACAGAAAGGTCACTATTATCAGAGCTTCCTTTTCCGCACGAGCAGAGCCCTGTCAGAAAAAATGGCGAACAGTTCATTCACTGGTACTCATTACTTTTCATTACTCAGCTTACAGTGATACATAATATAGGGTGTAATAGATAAGGCAGCTTTTTTATATGTGGTACCTAAATATGTACATGCATGAGTGTGTTGGAGGTTTTTTCAGAACATCAAACAGTCTTCCCACAAACTCAACCGGAACTTTATGATCTGACGTTTTCTTCATGGTCGTAACAGTACCAGTAAGTAGACTGCGATAGACAGTATAGACTGAATGATTCGTGTCCTTTCACCCACAGTTCAACACCTAACCTTCTGTCAAGGGGACAATAAACTTTAATGGCTTGCTCTTGCCACATGCACTTGCAGGTACTACCCAACCTAAAAATATACAAAATGTAATAGTTTCTACTAAAAGTAAATGATGTAAATAGTGATTGTTCAGCACACTGTCCTCATTTACATATTCAAAACTCTGCACTTTTAGCCGTTACACCCTGTATGTGTAATCAAAATTTTGCCATCTATAAAAGAAACACATCAATATAAGGCTAAATTGTAGGAGGTGTAGCATTATAATTTTATATTCTTACAGTTTATTCCAGTTAAACTCATGAATTAAGTAACCTGTCTAGGATCTAGCAACAGCGAGAAAGAGCGATATTGGTCTGTAATATTGCCCACCTGTTAGTTCACTCAGTCTTGTAATGGTTAAACTATCATGTAATAGAATCTGCCTGTCTAAAGAATTTTTAAATCGGATAACTAATATTTCGTCTCATATTGTGTTGTCTTCATTCATAACAAAGATCGATCCACATGAGATATGTTGAGAAATTCGGATCCGTTCACAGTCTTTGTGGATGATGGGAGCTTCCAACCAGTTTCTGTTAGGTATAATGACTTTATCTATTTGTGTAATTTACTCAGCCGTTGACTCATAGCCCTTCCTAAGTATACAGGAATTGCCATAAAATTTCAAAGCACATGGTTTTGCTGTGAAAGTGAAATAATTTATGGTTATTATCGATTTGGTATCATAAATCAATGGTGTGTGTTTCTGGCACTAACACATTGAGAGTCAACATTAATAAGGGTGATTTGATCCTCAGTTCATTTCTTTCACCAGCAATTTTATTTCTCAAGGAATTCCCTATACACTCTTCCTTCATGAAGGATTTCTAGCGACAGATATGTTAACATAGTGGAAATGCAATATGTATACTCTGTTACTACCCAAATAAGTGTGAAAGCGCTGAAAATTGTTTCTTTTATACATGAGTCTTCATTCCTTACAAGTGGGCACTTATTCCTGTATCTTCAATTACTTTCTCTCCACTTAATTGAAAATTAGTAACCTATTATCTACTTTCGAACATTTTTCAGCTACCAGCAGCTTTTATTTAGCAAAGATTACCTGTATGACACATTCTTGAGCATGTTTCAGAGCGTAAAAATTTAATAACGCAGCAGAAAGACTTACAGACTGAAGTAAGGTGGTGCAGGATTGAGAACTCACGCAGGAACGTTATAAAAACATGATTTAAATCTTCATTACGGATTACATGCAGAAACGAAACTATTCGAAGACAGTAGTTCAGTAGCTTCGCTATTTGTCTTCCATGTACCCACTCAAGCAATATGAAACAAATACTTAATATCAACTACACCATGGAATAAGATAATGAAGTAAATAGTAAGCATACTAACGTAAGTGCCATATGACACTGACCACTATTTTAAAGTCTTACCTGATATTTTAGAACGACAGAGAATAGAACATTGAGGCAGGTGATACAGTGACCAAGACATGTAGCCAGACAGGTGAGCATCGGAAGGCCATATGCCGTGTTCACCATCGCAGCAAAATCACAGAGGTTGTCATATATCTCTCTCAGCTCTTGAACTTCTTGTGCATCACCAGTATACTGTTAAAGAAAATTATTGTTATCATAAATCACATCTTAACTACCTCCCTAAATCCATGCCATTACATAATGACAGTGATAAGTGCTGATGTGGGTATTTTATAATAATGTCACGTCAAATCCGTTAGCAGGGTTGTCAATGGAGTACGACACTTAGTAACAAAGGCATGTTAATTACGTACACATACACACAGAGTAAACAGAGCTAAACTCCTGGAGGAGAGTGCTGCTGTTTACAGAAACGTCAAAAATTTCAGAAGGCACCATATTTACAAATATCAGATATTACGAAAAACTTCCAAAAATTATAAGTACAAATTAATTCTGGCACTCGGACTTGTCAGCAACCCACAGAACTGCAACCACCGATACTAATACTGCATGAAGCGCAGCTTACGGTATTGCTACCACTCCTAGAGAAACAGCTAACTAGAACGAATTGTTGTGTCCTGGATCTCTTATCCACAGTCCTCTATACGTCAGATCTTCGCGATATGGTCGTGTTTACGCATACTCTTTGCTCTGATGAGCGTCGGAAGTAGCCCATTCAGTTGAACTTTCCCGATCAACTAGCGGTTCTTCAGGTTCCCCACCATGGATATGTTCATTTCTTCATGTATTCTGGGGAAAAACTCCTCATTGTTTATCAGTCCATCTCATTTCAGCATTCTTCCATAGCGCCACATTTCAAACGCTTCCATTCTCTTCTATTCCTTGTTTTCCCACTGCCCATTATTCATTAACATACAGTGCTATGCTCCAAACATACATTCTAACAAATTTTTCCCTGAAATTAAGGCCTAATTTTGATTCCAGCAGACTTCGATTGGCTACAAATGCCCTCTTTCTGTGCTGCTCAACTTTGTACATCTTTCGTATTTGGCCCATTACGTGTTATTTTGCTTCTGAGGTAGCTGAATTCTTCAACATTATTTACTTCAAGATCACCTATTCTCATGATAAATTTCAAACTGCTTCCATATCCAATATGACTTATCACATTTGTTTTCAACGATTTATTTTCAGTCTATTGTCTGTACTCAATAAACTCTTCGTTCCATTCAACAGTTCCTGTAATTATTTTTCACTTTCACTGAGGATAGCAATATCATTAGTGAATAATATCATTGATATCCTTCCACCATGGATGTTAATCCCATTCTTCAACCTTTGATTCTTTTCCATCATTACTTCTTTGACATATATATTGAACTCTAGGGATGAAAGAATACCTTCCTGCCTAACAATCTTTTCTATCCGAGCATATCGGTTTTCCAATGTCATTGTTCCCTCTAGCTAACTCCAGTTTTATCTGAGAATGTCTTGTACCATTTCACGTTATTTCTCCAGATCAACAGATACTATGAGCGTAACTCCTTTTCTCTCATTCTTGCTCCCATTAACAAACACAAAGATAGAACTGCGTCTCTGGTCCCTTTGGTTGAATTGAAAACTAATAAATAAGTTTTGTTTGTCATGACCACTCTCACAATGTAGCGGATAAGCTGCCATATACAGTACTAAAGAGATCTTTTTTTGTAAGAATGATACTGCTGGTACTGGCCTTGAGAATCACTGTTCTAGCTTGGTCTCAAGTGGAGACCGAAGGGGGAAGTATTCCCATGGGTAGATGGTATTGTAGTACATCTACCATTTTATAACAGAACTGGAGGGGATCTGGTGGTGCAGTATTGCTACAGCCATTACCCATATGTGTGCAGGATGTTCTCATTTAAATTTTATCACTTATATATATTTATATATATGTATGTATATGTATATGTATTTGTATGTATATATACACTTCCAGTAGACTTTAAATTTGGTGTATTACAAATTCACAACTTAGAAAACAGCAGCAATAACTAGTAAGGTTTTATACTGTTGAAGAGATAGCAGAAACAGTTTGTAACAAAGCTGAATTATATTAATAATGTGAATTACGTTATTTGCTTTATAACATAAAGTAGATGAGCTTCATACTTTGATATTCATGGCGATCCAGAAGGTTATAGTGGGACCTGTAATGCCCAATTTGCAGTGTACCTATTTTATTTCCCAAGACATGTCTTTCGTCATTAGGTGGACACTTTGCTTACTTATTTTCCATTGTTGAATAGGTCCTGTGTTTAAAGCTTCGTATTAAATTCATAGTACTATTAAACACACAGTCTTTGTATTCCTCTAAGTTAATTTTATTTTTAACATTTCTTGACTTCATTTCATTTTTCCTCCCTGATGTCAACTTTGTAAGTTAATAATTTTTCTATCAGACCACAAAATTCTTCCATTATTTTTCAACTACATTCATCTTTGATTTTTATAGATCTTTAATGTTTACTTGTGGAACATAGTGAGTATTATCTGTTGGATAGTCAACAGTATAAAATTTATCAGTCTCTGATTTCTTATCTTGATAGATGCCTTCAGTCAATATGTTTGTAGACATAACAGTCTGCATCTTCATACCAAAGTTCAATGTTTTCAGCATATTTTGGTTTCATAAGTCTGTTGTGACATCATGCATCATTTCTTTAGATGAATGAAGTTTACTCATCCCAAAGTAAATTTGTTAAATAAAAATAATTTTTGTTTTATTCATGTGAATTGCTGGAGGATTTTTATTAAATGTTATTCTTCCTTTCAAGTTTGGCTTTAATGTAAGCTTTTTCCATTTATTTTCGTCCAAAATTAATTTTATGTCTACACTTTTTCCAACGCTTTCCATCATTTTCCCAAATCCTGAATTATTCATCAGTTTATAGTAATCTTTTCAGATATCATCCTTTGCTTTCATCTTCATTTCTGAATCAAATTCATATATTTTTTCAACCACTCACACTATTTACATTTTAAGGCTCTATGCATTTTTCGTATCTTTATTCCTAGAGGTGGATACCACTTATGATTTCTATAGTGAACTACATCATTATTTTTATCATCCAGTGTAGTAAACAACTTGTTTAGTTCCAGGCAGAGTTAATTTTTGGGATATAATGGTTAATCTTAGTGTTAATTATACAATTTGTTTGGATATTTTACTCAAAATATATATCAAGCTTAAAACTGTAGATCATTTAACTAAACTGGGTCACACCATTCAAATCCACCATATGATGAATGTTGGGACGTAGCATAACTGTATGGATATTATCTGTCTAAATATGGAAAATAAACTGATATCTTCTTATGTCATAATATTTCATTTATTTATTATTCGCCTTCGTGTACCTTTTCCCAAACTGGGATACATCACTTCTTATTCCTGTTTCTACCGTTAGAATCACAATTTAATCATGTAATAATTCTAGTGTTTTGCAGCTGTTTGTAGTATTCTATGCCAAGACAAAAAACGAACAGTAAAACACTGAGAAGTTTCCAAATCATATGCTTATCTGCAAGTTTTTCTGAAATTCTCATACACATCAGCCAATAACATTACCTCTAAGATGCAGATCATTATATTCGCTAACATTTTTGATATTAAATACTTTGCAAACTAGTTTTGTGTAGCTGTAATCTTTATCACTTAATTCACAGTCATTCAGTTTAATGTAGAATTTTTATATCTAAGTAAGCTTTGTTTCCTGAAATTTCATCCCACTATCCATACAATCATAGTGAATACACTGCTTTTGATTACTGGGTCAACTAGATTTCCTATAGAAAAACTCTTTGATTTTGGCCGTTTGATCCTTTTCCAATTTTGCAGAACGCTTCTCAAGGCCTGGAACTATGAATCTAAGTTATCAATAAACCTCATCTTCAAATTTCCTATAGTCACTCTAAACCGAATATCGCTACCTTCATTGTACTAAATGTATTGCTTTTTTATTGTAATGGAGATCTTTTACAAACAGTTGAGTATCTTATCCTGAGAGGTTTTGTAAAGAAACTGTTATGAACTTATGATGATTCAGTGGAAGATTACATTGACTGCATACTAGAGTTACTTATTTTCCAGTCAAATGATCATTGTGACGACCTTTCTGATTATGTTTTGTAGAGTGATTTCTATATAATGAATATATTTTAAATCATGCATATCTTGATTGTTCTTCACGTACTAAAAGTCTTATTTCTTCAATTTCAGAATAAATTCTTCCAGTTTCTTTATCATCATTTTATAATACATATGATTTACTTTTTCAGACAGTTTGGTCCTCAGTATATGAAGGGATTGTTATAATACCTATTGGTGTTCTTGATATAGTATTATATAATTGCTTCGTCCATTTATTCGATATTTTTTCCTATCAAATACATCATTTAATTTTAACTCCATTAGATTTGAGTTAAGTCTGTATCTATATTTTAATACTTCCTTTATAAACCATCATGGAAATCATACTATTATAATCAGGATATTTTGGGATTAACTGAAATATTTTCCCCATGTTTGGTTTGGTTTGCAATTCTACAACCTCAAAAGCAAAGTTTCAAAATCTCCATGGATAAAAAAGGAACTAATGGATGATTTATAAAACTCACTTAGGAACATTTATCTGGTAACTCAGCTTTTAATGATTTGTTAACTGAGTGGTTTGGTGTGTGACTGTCTAATTTTTCCTTACTGTTGAAGTGTAGTAGGCACATATCACAAATAAATTTTACTTCTTCATGTTTCATAGTTTCACTGAAAAAATGATGAGACAAATTTTTTACAAGGATGGTGCGAATTCTCACTATTTTGGAAATAAAGGAGATTTATATTCTTTTCCTTGCGTTTTGCAGCTTTTAATGGATAAACATGACAATTATCAGCAAATAAATAAACTTTAATCGATACATTAACTTAAGGTTCAGTTTTTGGTATATTATCAACAACTAAGGAAAATTCAGATTTTTCTTTTTTCTGATCGGTAACAAGACCACAGTTTTTATATTTCATGACTGTATACACATATTTATCCACAAGAAGCGAAGCAGATTTTACAGCCCACAGAAAACATTTCCAAAGACATTCTTCACTTTAATACAAGATTCCTTATTTTTATTGTTTCTGGCAAGTCAATATAGAATAAATCTCTTAATGTAACATGACAATTATCAGCAAATAAATAAACTTTAATCGATACATTAACTTAAGGTTCAGTTTTTGGTATATTATCAACAACTAAGGAAAATTCAGATTTTTCTTTTTTCTGATCGGTAACAAGACCACAGTTTTTATATTTCATGACTGTATACACATATTCATCCACAAGAAGCGAAGCAGATTTTACAGCCCACAGAAAACATTTCCAAAGACATTCTTCACTTTAATACAAGATTCCTTATTTTTATTGTTTCTGGCAAGTCAATATAGAATAAATCTCTTAATGAAACATGTCTATTAATTTGTAATAGCAACTAATAATTCTGTTTAATGACAAACATTATCCTCATGCTTGAAAATTCGACATTTTTCGTGAATTATTTTGTTTACTAATCAAAATTTTTTTGAGTTCTCTCTCTCTCTCTCCTTCTCCTTCCCTATCTCTCTCTGATGGTACTGTATTTTTGTGTATGGAATCTAAATTCCTTAATATTTACACCCAACTGGATTTTATACGCACAAAATAACTTAAAAATTTACTTTCAATACATGATGATTTTTATATAGTTTTTCACTGTTTTCATAACCTTTACCTTCGATGAATTCAAGAAAAACTTAGGCTCAGGTTAACCTAGATTATTTACGTAATTGGTTGTCTGTAGTCTTGCAGCAAATGCTTTGTTATCTGGATTACCTCTCACTGTTCTTCTATCTCTTGCTTTCTGTAATACATCAGTAGGAAAAGGAATTATATTTCAATGGTTTAGATTCATTATTTTGAAAAATTCATCATTATTTCCCATTTTAGATTAGAGTAATTATTTCGAAATATTTTCCTTATGTCTATCAACAAATTAATTAATTGAGCTTTGTTTAAGCTATTATTTCTTCCCCAATAATTATGAAGTTGTACAGGCATGAATTGTCTCATTTCAGTGTGTTATTTAATAGAAATAAAGATTTATCAGGTTAAATAAAACCACTTTGAGGCTGAGGTTTAGGTATGATCATCCTGATTATTAATATTAGATTTCTTATTTTTGATATTTTCTGGAGTACATTTCTTACATGTTCTTGAATTTTCCTCTTTACGTGATAGGTTTGAATAAAAACAATATAAACTATTAACCCTCCTCTGCACCATTGGGATCTTCTGAGACTACTCTCCCTTTATACTTCTTGTGATTCGTTATTTTACTAATTTTTCAATGCTCTTGGCCTCTGTTGTCTATTTCTTAGTTATGATCTAAAGGACCACTATGTAAATATTCCGAGAGTTTACTATTACTTAAATGTATGACAACATAGTTTAAGAGTAAGCAAAAGTTGGCACTTGGAATCTTCAAAGACTCCAGGTGGTTTAATCAATACCATGTTGTCAGCACATGGCTGAAGTTGGCATAACTTATCAACAGTGAATGCTACACATTTGTTGAAGCTCAGACAGCACTGGAGATGTGAGGGATGTGGAGTATGGCTGACTTTATGAGGTAATCCACACATTTAATTCATAAAATGAATGTAATTTCAATTCATTAAAACATAAGTGAGTCTTAAATTACTAAAACTGTGAGAGATCTTCAAAACCGATTGTCTGATAGTTTAGGTTAAAATTTTAATACAGAACTAATTTGTTGTTTGGGACTCATGGAAAATGTATTTGGGATGAAGAGGTTGATAAGTTGGTTCTTCAGATATGGCATGCTGATATCGATAATGTATTTTTGATCTGAATGGCGATGAATACTTGTCCTTAGATAGCAAAGATGAGGATGGTGGTGAAATAATGGAAGAATGAGAGGAAAATAATGAAAGTGACATCATTCATGGTGATGATAATACGATAGTAAGTAGTGACAACACTATGAAGTATTATGTCAGTGGAAAAATTAAACCTCGTGGTACGAAGAGCCTCTAAGTGCCAAACTCCATCTCATAATATCATCTGGAATAAATGTACTACTAAAGTGGCACCCCAAGATGAATAAATGATGCCCCATGTGCACCTAATTACCCCAGAAATAATGTCAGTCATGCTAAGGGAATCTGACAGAAACTGTTGGAGTGTACAAGTTGAATAAAGATTGTGCTAAGACCACACATACGGTTGGGAAGGAATTACAGGGGAAAGTCTTAGAGACCTACATTGAATTTGCTTATATCATCATCAGCTAACAAATCACAGATGAATGGTATGAGTGAACAGTGAAATGAGGAATATGGGAGGCTTGTTTTTAGAGCAACAATGTGCATAAAGCATTTCAAGCTATCACATGGTTCCTCATGTTTGATAATAACAAACTTTGGTAGATCATAGAATTGATGGTAAATTAGCTGCATGTGTACAGGGTGGTCAGAAAATGTGTGAAATGCTTGTAGGGATGTTACAGGCAGGTTGTACTGAGACATAAATGTTAAGAAAAAAATTCGATACGTTGCGCCATTTCCGAGTTATTTAGCATAGAAGTTAGCCATTCGGGGCGTCAAGGGCATGCATTCAAGCTGCCGGCCAGGGGTGGTGTTGCACAACGAGTGCTTTGTCTCGTTAGCTGAAACTTCAATTTACGCGAGCGACAATCTGATTGGCTATGTTAAATGCAAATAACTCGGAAACTGCCCAACGTATCGAATATCTTTCTTAACATCAATGTCTTAGTACAACCTCCCCTGTAACATCCCTGCAAACATTACACACATTTTCTGGCCACCGTGTGTAGACTTTTGAGTAATGTAGATTTCATGGCTTTCTTTTGTATACAGTCCAGCCGTTCCTGGGTTCCAGAGTCGTAAAAATGTAACTGAAAATGGTTAAGGGCATTAAGGAGTGCAATATTGTACATTGGAATATTTTTAGTAGCTTATTGTAAGTGAGGGAAATGCCGGCTGTACAAAGGACCATACATCTGAAGTCAAAGGAGAAATAAGACTGAAAATTTAAAGTAGTCACCTCCTTCAAGGGAAGTACATTTATCTGTTTCTGGTCTTTCTGATTCCCTTACATTAGTATCATATGTACCACATAAATCTGTTTTTGGGCTTTCTGATTCCTTACTATTAGTATCATATGCACCTCACAAATCATCACCAGTTATAACTGTCTCCTCCATACATGTATCAGCCATAAATGGACGTTCATTACAGTAAACACAAGGTGTGGATGGTGACACCATGGATCAACTTGTGGGCACATCTAGCGTGAAATGCAATATCTAGCGTTGGCCTGTCGACCTATTCTACAGTATAATTGATATTGTCTGTATTGCTTCAATGATTACATGGTTGTATCAGTCATCTCCATCATGACCTATGTTAAAATCATAAGAGGCTGCAGTTTTCATTGTTGTTAGGACAATAGCTTGTACTCGATAGCAGATAACTTCAAAGGAAAGCAAAACGTTGTTCTTTTAGCCCTTGGGTACGACTACAAGTCTAAAGTGCACAGTGTACGTATGGATCACCTACTCATCAATCAAAGACAAAGATATCCTTTGTGTCCAAGAAATCTGGACAAAAAATAAAACCAGTTATTTAAGAATTGTGGAAATTGGGTATGCAACTCTCTTTCAGGGCATAAGCTTACAACGTGATAGAAATGAGTAAATCTGTTGAATTGACATAGCCATTTGTTAGCACAGTAAGACTTTATTAGGTTTTTCATCGTATTAAAGGTTATCTTTTTAATTTCTCTTACCATCACCACAGACAAATGTAAGAAAAACCGTGAAATTAGAAATATATTTCCATTGAATTCGACATAAAATAAAACTATACACCCCAAAAATGTTTAATGTGAGAGGAAAACAATAGCTTTAAAATATAAAAAAAATAACGAAGTTATTTTAACAAAAAGCAACAGAAAACTAAATATTGCAGTATGTGTAATGCTGATTTTTTTTTCCGGTACAACATACTACACTAATTTTCAGTTAATTTATATGAGCCATTAAGAATAAAAGCAGTCAGAAGTTCAACAATGTCTTCATATGACAATTTAACTGTGACAAAAATCAACAATACGAACTACTCTAAGAAAATGAAATGGGGTCTTCAAGCACTCTGTGACCCAATTCATGTGGTTTTTCCAACGTGCTGAGTGCAGCGTAAATTTCTTTATAACTCATACTGTATTTTATTCTGTTATGATACTCGATTTGTAGTTCATCTTTTTTCATTGTGAACAATGTCTTTGAATGTTCGTCACTTAGAATTCGTTTGAAGTGATTAACATAACAATTTACAGAAAAGGTTTTTTCTGCATACACAAGTTATTTGTTTGACATTATATATATTCTTGTATGATACTCTTTTCTACAATGTCTACAGATTGTCCTATAACCATTTTTGTGTAATTCTGTGAAGAAAAGTTACCTTTGACTTTTCAGTTTTTCAAGATTTACACATTTTGGATTTGTTGCACTTTAGTAAACAAAAATGTTTTGTAGCAAACTAAAAACATTCATATCATGGTAAAATTTTCTAGTTTTTCCGAAGTATCTTTTGATGTATTTACTACCTCAGGAACTATTGCTTATGATAAGTTGTAATCAATAGCTAATGAAGCTCAATAAGCTGTAGCAGGTCATCTTTCCCTGCTAATTCATTATATTAGTAGTCTCCTTTTAAAACTACATCCCATTAATGTATCTGAATTCAGTATTTATTCCTGTAGACAATGCAGGAAATCGTCTATATATAGTTCGACACAATTTCTTATTAAAACTATATTGATCCATCTCTGCACAGAGAAAATCATTTAAGAACATATATGTTCTACCTGAATATGTGTTTACTGAACCATTTAATATAAAATCTTAACATAATTCTGTACTAGGTAACGAATTTGAATATTCTGAGATTAATTGTAACAAATGTAAAGCTGTCATATACAGAGTGAAGAAAAATTCTCGCACTATGACTTCACAGTGAAATTCCTCTTATACTAACAAAAAAAAAAAACAATTTCTCTCATACAATTTTGTCCTGTGCTTATTTCCAGCAGTAAATGGACGTTAAAATTTGGCAATCTGACAACACTGTAATTACATGACGCCTCTGTCAGAAGAGAGGATTAGTGCTGTGCAGTTGGTGTAGTGAATGATGATTTGGGTGTGCTTGCTGGAGGCCGAGGTTTGATTTTGGGTTGTTGATTTTTTTTTCCTAAATGTAGTCTGAGTGGTACGATACCTGGCGTCTTAATCGTCATGTGGCGATTACATTGGAACTTCTAAAAAACATTTACATTTACATACTACCTACTCATAAATAGAATTACAATCGTCTTTTGTGCTCAGCTTTTTTCACATCGTGGACACGAATTTTTATCCCCACTACATCTATTACATTCCAAATCTGTTTTCTGTCTACCCTCCCCCAATGGTCTCATTGATTAGTACCAACTGTTATTCTTGCTAAGTTCAAGTCCATTGCATTTCGTTTGGGCCTTATGTCAGCGGTAAGGGCAGTAGCTTATTTTACAAATAATTTCCAAACTAGGTTACCATTTGTATGTACTGTCACCGTGGATCCACTAACTAAGACTTTCATCATGACGTCTGATAAGCGGAAGCTCTTTATTATTCCTGTTCACCATTATTATTATTTATTCGTTTCCCCCTCTAAGGAGCACACGGAACCATTAATTAGCACTGGTCTTCTTCGTTTTCTTGTTCTTCTTTTTTTTTCGAAAACTTCCTCAACCTTTCTCTATGGGCCTGTCTTATTTCTTGTGTGCATTCGTTTTTCAACTTCTGATTCATTTCCGTCTGGTTTTTGGTTCTGAACTTATGAGAATTGATTTTCTGTCTCTACGCAGTCCATGTGGTTTCTAGACGGTCAATACTGAGATCTGTGAGGTCATTTTGGGTTTCTGTTAGCTACCGTGCCCTGGTTTGGCGAGTTCCTCTGATGACAAGGAAGATTTTCGTGGTCATTCTAGAGGCATACTTTCTTCTTAAATGTCCGTAGAATTTCAATCGTGTTTTCCGTGCAACTGACGTGAAACGTTCAGTCCTTGACTACAGTTCTTCAGAGCTTTTTTAGACCCAGATGCGGTCTTGAATCTTGGGTCCAAATATTATTCTGAGTATTTGCACTTACACTTTCTCAATGTCCTTGAAGTTGATAGGTAATGATGATGTTTCAGTTCCGTTGAGCACTTCTGGAAGAGTGTATGATGGTGGTGACGTTTGGCTTGGGTGGACAGCGATTTCGTATCGTATGTGTTCCAGGTCATTGAATAAGCTTTGTGTAATTTTTCTGCACGTCTTTTGTGTGCCACATTTTCATCGCCAGTGTTGTTGGTCATTTCACCCACGTACTTGAAGTACGTAATCTGTTTCATGTCGCCATATATTGTTGCAACTGGTTTCAGATTTGAACTTTTGGAGTCCATGAATTGTGTTTTCTCGTAAGAGATTTGGAGTCAGATTTTGATGGCAGCCTCATGACGTTTCTCGATGGCATGTTTAGCTTTCTCTAGAGTCCGCGTAATTATTGCTACGTCATCGGCAGAAGCGAGGCAGTTTATGTTGATTCGTTTGTCATTTCTTCCCATATTTATTCCAGGTATTTCTTTCTCCCACGTCTTGATAATCTTGTCCAGTACCAGGTTAAAGAGGAGTGGGGACAACCCATCACCCTGTCTCACTCCTGTCCTAATCTAAGAAGCTTAAGAATATTCCTGTGTGAATTTTACTTTTGAGGTTGTGTCTGTTAAAGTCTACTCAGTTAATGAAGTAGTTTTGTTATCTACACCATATTCACGAAGTGTATTGATCAGACCGGAGCGATGAATCGAATCGTATGTTTTCTTGAAATCTACGAAACTGACTACTGTGCAGTTCGACTGACGGTGTTGCAGTGTCATCTTCAGGTTCGAAATCTGTTCTGGGCAGGATCGATTTGGGCGGAAGCCTGCTTGATATTCACCGATCATATGTTCTATCTGTTGTTCTAATCTGGCGAGAAAAACATGTGAGAGCACTTTGTAAGCGACTGGTAGGAGTGAAATGCCGCGATTGTTGTTGGGATCGATCTTGTCGCCCTTTTTGTGTAGAGGGTGAATCAAAGCAGTTTTCCAATCTGCTGGTATGACTACACTTTCCATTATATTTGTAATGATATTTTTTAGTCTGTCAATTCATCTCCAGTATTCAGCATTTCGGCAATTACACCATCTTCCCCCGACCGATCTTTTGGTTTTCAGATGTGATACAATGTTTCATATCTCCTCATATGTAGGTGGAGTTGAATCCAGGTTTGGGGTAACAACATAGAAGTCATATTTGTATGGTGGTGGTTTACAGTTGTGTAAATTCTCGAAATGCTGTTTCAGGATTTTAGAGTTGGCCTTTGTTTTCGTCTCAATTGTTCCATGGGCGTCGAAAACAAAGAGTAGTTGGCATTGAAGGTTGGTAGTTCTTCCCTAAATGTACTATAAAAATTTCTCGTATTTCATCGTATTAGAGTTTATCTTCAACCCAACCTCAGACAATCGGTAAAAAATACACATGACCAGGAGGCAGCGTGTAGTGCCCCAATCATACCATCCAGTATTCATCAGCCCCGAACCCAGCTATTCATTGCAGAGATTGCTACAATTGCAGAAACGCCAGCCAACTCCGAGTGCTGCTGACGACACAAGGGCTTGTGGAACGACTCTTTTAATGACGTCGCTGGCCGTATACTGAACAATGACGTCAGCAGAGCTGGGAGTGTATGTTGCTACCAGGCAGCTCGACGCTGGTTGTCATCTCAAAGGCCACACAGGCCTCTCCACATGCTGTGTGGCCCGTAGCCACTACCTCACCCTGGCAAGGACTAGATCCTTGAGTAAAGATAGAAGAATTTAATTTGATTGCCGTGTGTCTCTTGACCACAAGCAGCCTGCAGCTCCGCCTCAACTTTTCGCTGCTAACCATCATGCAACGTAAACACCCTACCATATCCACTGCCGGTACTTAGAAAATCTTTCAGAACCTGCCCGAACTCTTTGGAAAACACCCATGGATGCCTAAACTGCAAGGGAAGTGTTGTTTGGAATAATTTTGCTGCAACATGGTACACAGTAATCATAAGATTCTAGGAAGAAGTAAGTTTACAGCAACAACGGTCATTTATTTCCATTCAGTTTTCGTTTTATGTTTAGTGTTTCATCCATCAGCTACACGGGTGCGCAAATTTTAAGGAGAAAGTAGTCACTGCTAAGTAATATAGCTTGTTGAAAGCTTGTGCGAGACATAGAAATAACTGCTACAGTGTAGCGCAGAATAACAAATACACAGTAAGACGAACAGAAATGATAATTCAGGGACTATAATTACATTGAAATCACTGTGATTCATTCATGGTACCTGGATATTACAAATGATGGAACATATTTTTTAATAGTGTGTCTCATCACCACACACAGTAAGGCATGCACTGCAATGTGCTCCCATGCCGGCCACAAGTTGGTGAGCTGCTCCTGTGGCTTGTTATTCCATTCCTCCACCAGCTTGTCTGATGGTCATTGCGGCACCTGGACGTGCTGCAATACGTTTTCCCACTGGATCCCACACGAGCTTGTCGAAATGGGCAGGCAAGACCATCCTATCATTCCAGCTGCTAGTCAACCCTCGCTTTTAGATGCGGCCTCTCATTATCATCTACAAAAACGAAGTCAGGGGTGAATGTATACCTGTAAAGACGCTCGTTTCGAAGGAATACAGTATCGCAGTAACGTTCATCAGTGAGTGTACGACGCTGAAGGATCTGGTGATCACTACACACTTCCATTATTTTATCTCCCCACACTGCACTAGTTGGACAATCAAAATTGTGATTCTGGCCAAGTTTGTGGCGAAGACGCAATTGCTGATGTTTATTAGTTTGTAAGCCTAATTTAACACTGGACTCGACAAAATAATTTTACAAATAACTTGCTTTGATGTACCATTGTGACTTTCTGTTTCCATGCTTTCGTTTTTCTGACGTTCGTATCCATGTGCTACCATTCTCTTTTTGGTCCTCTGGTAAATATTCATTATGTTTTAATTTTTGCCAGCTGCAGAGGTCGAGAGGTTCTAGGCGCTTCCGTCCAGAACGACGTTACAGCTATGGTCGCAGGTTCGAATCCTGCCTCGGGCATGGATGTGTTTGATGTCCTTAGGTTAGTTAGGTTTCAGTAGTTCTAAGTGTAGGGGACTGATGACCTCTGATGTTAAGTCCCATAGTGCTTAGAGCCATTTGATCCATTTCAATTCTTAATTTTTACACATTAGTACATATTTGTAGTGCAGCAGAATTCTTATAAGTTTTACCATTTGCTTTAATGTTCTAATGCAGTAGATAGTAATGTGCTTTATTTCACTTTCATCGTAGATTCTGAAGATGCCTGTTGCATGGGCGAAACCCGTAATACAATTCGGAAAAACTTTGCGATCAAAAGACTTAAATAAAACATATGCTTGAAAAATAGTTTACGGTGCCGTACAGGACAACCTCCATTCTGAGTAGATGTGAGTCTTCAAATTGGTAGCGATCCATCTCCTTACAGACAGTGCTTCACTAGTTTAATCTTCTGGAAATCTGTAGCACAGTGCTTGTTTACCTCTCTCTAAGGCCACTGATGACGTAGTGCTGACTCATGCAGCGTGTCCAGTAGTGACGGCGCAGCAGGAGCTGTGCGACCCCAGTTGATGCGCCTCCAAGGGGCGAAACGACCGAGGCAGTGTTAGCGAGCTCTGCAACACTCCTACACCGGAGTCAACAGGCGTGGTAGTCTGGTCACCACCTCCTCAGCATCACAGCCCCAGATAAGTAAAAGCACGACTGCTTGCCCGTCGCCAGTCACGTACTTCACAAAAGTTTCTTTTGCATTATCGTTGTTCGAGGGGCGTTCCACACTGACATACCCGGTGGTCAGAAACGGTCTGAAAAGTTTCTAAGGCTGTTAAAAGGAAGGCTGTTCTGAGAAATAATTGATAAAAAGAAAATTCGACACATTGCGCTGTTTACGAGTTAATTAGCACTGAAGTTAGCAAATCAGGCCTTTGCTAACGGAAATTTCTGCCAGATATAATTAGCTTCATTTGTTCAAAGAATGAGAAATGGATGTGACATAATGCTGGTTTAGCAGCCAGTGACTTTGGAATTGTGGGAGGAACTGCGTTCTCGTTGCTGGACAGTGTGAAAACCTGAGTGGCAAAGCGTGCGGTCGGGGCAATATACACATGGCTGCAGGTGGCGTACTGGTGCTGTTTGCTCATTTCTTACATTTAGATCACGTTCTCTGGGTTGAGCCATAGTTACCAGAGTGGTATTATCGCAGACTGATACTCTAAGTGCATCGCCACATTTTGCGCGACGACTTGAAGCAGTTGTGCGGTAGTATCTGAAACGCCGAGAGCATTGCAGAACGCATGGACAAGAGGTTGGACTGGGCAAAGTTAGCCCCATATTGCAACATATTCTGGAAGGTTAACACACAAGTATAAATTATGTGTACTACTCTGTTCGGTATCCTTTTCCACATGTAGCATCAAGGCCAAACTTTGGATTTCATGTCATATTTCTCCTCGCTAAGTGAGATGTCAACATACACCAGGTTGTTATCAGCAGCTCATCATGGATTTCAGTCTTCGGCCTCCCTTGTTTGTGGTACAGGTGGTGCAGTTGGTATCCCCCATGATACGGCTGATTTGTTCTTATCTCAGTCTGCCTCTAGTATTATGCATTTCTATCGTTCTTTCAATGACACTTTTAGTGATACCGTCCTGTCTCAGCAGACTGCCGACCAATGTGACCTTCTGTTTTTGATTTGCTTCGGGAGACCAGACTTGTTTCCCAGACTTGTTTCTGTGGAGAACCTCTTCGTTTGATATCTTGTCTACCCAGAATATCTTGAGCATTCTGTGTAGCATCACATCTCGAAGGCTGTTGTTTCATGTCTTTTTGCTTCTCCGAGAGACCATGTTTCACGTCCATACAGCAGCAAACTCAAATAAAATGACTTTAGGTCGTCTATCTTGACATGTTCGTGTATGTTGCTAGATGTGAGGAGGTTTCGTCTTTTGTTAGAAGCAGTTTTTACCTGACGGATTCCGGTGGATGTATCCTTTCTTGACCGTCTGTCTGGCGTAATTTCAATTCCTTATTTCAATGTACTGGACGGCCTCCAGTCGCTTATTTCTAAGAGAGGACCAGCAGCTTCTAACTGTCCTTTATCTTCCCCTAACACTGCGATATCATCAGAAAATCTATTTCCTTACGAAGCATTTTAATTCCTGCTACAGCTCCTAGTTTCTTCCTAGCTTCTGTTGAGTGGTACTTACGTAAATAAATTAGTGAAATCAAAGTGAAGTAGGAATTAGAATATAAATGAAAAACTTGGTTTAGTTTAGAGAGTTACATACTGGCAAACAGCGGGCAGAACAGCAGAACTGAAGAGACAATGACTGGGATGTCAGCAAGTTCCACATAAGCGGGCGCTGTCGATTCAACCGTCAGGGCATCGCCCGACCGGCTCACGTGTTTCTCAGTTGTCGCATGTGAGCAAATGCCCTCGCCTATATTCCAAGAGCCAATGACCGACGTTAAGAAGATTCTTCGGGAAGCTTCTCAACGTGACAGAAGAGGCAATGACCGTGAAGTCGTTCACCTCCAGTAAACTGAAGTGAATAAATACGCGAGACGCAGTGGGCCCGAGAGACGAGAGACGAAGACCGAGACGAGAGACGAGAGACAAAGAAGATGAAGAAGTAAAGAAGCGTAGCAGTAGCTTTCAGTCAGTTTCGGTGCTGAAGACCGTCATGCAAGAAGAGACTGCATCATGCACAGACGCACCAAGTCCGCCGCTGTAATGGAATAGCAAGCAGCAGCCGCGGCGCCAGAAGACAGAAGTTAAAAGTTATTTGAAGTCTGATTTTTACGTACCCGGGTGACTCGTGAGGACGGGAAGGAGACGGCCTCACATCAGCAGTCACCTGTGAGCTGGGATGAAGACCTGACAGCCGAACACTGGCAAGCGGGAGTCCGTTGTTCGAGTCCGGGACACTGGCCTTCCCCCGCCGCGCCGCTCCGCTGGCCGACGCACAACACACGCCGCCGCTTAGAGAAGAGAAACACTGGGACGCCACGTTCAAGGTATCACCATCCGATGCACGACTTTGCTCGCAATAATTAAACGGGCCACCTCGCACTGCGCGTCTCCAGTCAGCTGGGCGAGACGGCGACACGAGATACACACCACAACACGTAATCAGACGCCGCCGCCGCCGCTGTCGCAGCAGAAGGCTACGCAAACGACACAGCTGCCGCTCTCCGAAACAGAACACCCAGTAAGATACAGTAGTACGAGACTTTCAATAAAAGTTATCTTATGTAAAAGTGCTGTTTCATTCTACCGTATACCCGAGCCAAAGAAGAACCCACCCTGCCCACATGTTGTTAAGAGAGAAAAATTAATTTATATAGTATTTTCACCCTGACATAATGCTTTAGAATGCTCATCCTGACAATTGACTTGTGTCAAAAGAGAAAACCCAGTTACATTTAGTAGCAGAACTTCTACATTTAGTATCAGAACTGTTACACTTCATCTATTGCCGTCTGAAGTACAAGACAGTAGAGAGCGAGGTGTCGTGTCGTGCACCCTGCTTACAACCCTGATAACCTTTCTCCTTTGTAGCACACTCTTTAGGATATGTACTTCTAAAATCTTTCTCCCCGCATTTTGCTACAAGGAGTTTGTTCACGCCGTTAAACCTGAATGTTTTCAACTCGTACGCGATCTCTCCATCGGTTGGCGACGTCAGTTATCTGCTGTTTGATTGTTATTTCTGCACTGAATGTTATTTTCCCCACGGCTATTGGGTGTAAGCTACCAACTGACTTTTCACTACTTTCCACAATGATTATAATGGTACGTTTTCCATGTTATTATATCTATTGGTCTTACTAGAAAGAATAAAGTTTGTTCCACTTGCACAGTCTAACTTTCTGATGACTGATTTCACATGACTGGAGCGCCCCTACATTTGAATATACTGGATTGCCTGAAGTGTACTCATCTACCTTAGGTATGCTCACAACGTTGGGGGTTGTTCCTTGTGGGGTGGGGGAGTGGCTATGTACAGAATAAACAGTATTCCATTTGAGTCCGTAATCATGTTACGGCACTGCACTGAACAGGTATTTGAATGTTGTGCAGGGGCAGTTGAATTTAGTGAAACAAAACTTGTAATTGTTGTTGTTTATATGTCCTCTAATTCTGACTTCAGACATTTCTGCTCAAGCTAGAGAAGGTCTTTGATTCACTGTGTAGGATGTACCAGAAATTAGTTATATGTGATGGCTTCGATATAAATTTTGTATATGAGGGTGCTAGGGAAAGGATGTTGGTAGATATCCTAAATTCATATGATCTGATGCAGACTGTGTATTTTCCAAATAGGGTACAGGGGAACCGCAATACCGCCATAGACAATATTTTTATTCATTCTTCATTATTATTTGGCAATTTTGTTAGTAAGGGTGAATGGCCTTTCAGACAATGATACACAAATTTTGACGCTAAAAGGCATCAGTACTGAAACAAATGTCACATATATTTACAAAGTATATAGGGAAGTTAATCCAACAGCAATAGAAAGTTTTTCAAACCTTGTCAAGGAACAAGATTGGCATATTGTTTATAGTGCCAATAACATAAATCATATATATAATGCTTTCCTTAACACGTTTCTCATGCTCTTTGACAGTTGTTTTCCATTAGAACATTCTAAATGGGGTACTAGCAATAATAGGCAACCCAGGAAGCTGACTAGTCGGATAAGGATATTATGTAGAACAAAGTGGGAATTATATCAACAATTAAAAGTCAGTTTGTAGTAAAAGTATTTATGTTACTGAAAAACCAGCTATATGTACAGTATTTAACAATCATTTTCTGAGCATTGCTGGTGAATTAAATAAAAATTACTTTCTACAGGGAATCATCTAACTTTCTTGGCAAATGCCTTTCCGAGGTTGATGTCTGAAATACTCCTCTGTGCTAAAGAGAAGGGGGAGATTGAGTCAATAATTAAATCGCTGAAGACTAAGTTCTGAGGTAGATTTAACTGTGGCATTTGCTTGTGTTGATCACGAAATATTACTCCAGACGTTGGACCATTACGGAATGTGCGGATTGACTCATTATTGGTTCACCTCTTACTTTAGCAACAGACAGCAAAAGGTCATTATTCACAACATTGAGAATGGCTACGATGTGCGGTCT
This sequence comes from Schistocerca cancellata, assembly GCF_023864275.1. Taxonomy (NCBI): domain Eukaryota; kingdom Metazoa; phylum Arthropoda; class Insecta; order Orthoptera; family Acrididae; genus Schistocerca; species Schistocerca cancellata. The sequence goes on along the minus strand of NC_064630.1, from coordinate 683,254,847 downwards.
GAGTGGGGTATGATAAAGTGGGTGGTGCACCAAGGATCAGTGTTGGGGCCACTCAAGTTCCTTATTTATATAAATGACTTGCCCTCTAGCATTATTCTAATATATTTCTGTTTGCTGATGACACTAGCTTAGGTAGTAAATTATGTTGTGTGCAACATTGGCTCGGTTTCCAATAGTGCGGTTCATGACCTAAGTTTATAGCTTGTAGAAAATGAACTAACGCTGAATCACAGTAAGACTCAGTGTTTACAGTATTTATCACACAATTCAAGAGAACCTGACAGAATGGTGAAACTGAACAGTTAAAATTTCTAGGTGTTGAGATAGATATTAAACTCTCACAGGAGTGCCACATTCAGGATCTTTTTCATAGACTTAATGCTGCATTTTTACTATTCGAACGGTATCTGAAGTGAGTGATCGTTCGACACAAAAATAAGTCTACTTTGCTTCTGTTCATTTGATTATGTCGTATGGTATCATATTTTGGGGTAACTCTTCCCATTCTAAAAGGATATTTTAGGCTCAGAAACTGACGTTTCGGGCAATAAGTGGTGTAAGTTCATGAACCGCTTGTTGCCCCTTGTTCACGAGTCTGTGTATTTTGACATTGGCCTCTCGATAGATATATTCCTTACTGTCATTTCTTGTTAAGAGTATTAACTTATTATTTTTTACCACTGCATTCATTTTCAGTAAGCTGCTACTCGAATTCAAACATCTTAGCAGTAATCCACGCGCTTTCTAATCGAAACTGAAGAGTTTCCTCATGGCTCAATCTTTCTATTCTGTCGAGGAGTTCCTTGGAAAATTAAGCTGATTCTTGTTATATTGTTGATTGCGTTTACTTCAGCTTATGGATGACTATTTTCGTGTTCATAAATATTTTAGTTTTGTCTGTTATCACCTTTATGTTGTAATTTAATATCCTGACACGATTCATGAACGTGGAGATTTGTTCCTTAATTTGGTCATACGGAACTTGAAATGTGAATAAAATACCCTACTGGCCTTTACAATTGCTACACCAAGAAGAAATACAGATGATAAATGGGTATTCATTTGACAAATATATTATACTAGAACTGACATGTGACTACGTTTTCACGCAATTTGAGCGCATAGATCCTGAGAAATCAGTACCCACAACTACCACCTTTACCGTAATAACGGCCTTGATACGCCTGGGCATTGAGTCAAACAGAGCCTGGATGGCGTGTACAGGCAAAGATGCCCATGCAGCTTCAAGAAGATACCGCAGTTCATCAAGAGTAGTGACTTGTGTACTGTGACGAGCCAGTTGCTTGGCCAACATTGACCAGACGTTTTGAATTGGTGAGAGATCTGAAGAATGTGCTGGCCAGGTCAGCAGTAGAACATTTTCTGTATCCAGAAAGGCCCGTACAGGACCTGCAACGTGCGGTCATGCATTATTCTGCTGAAATGTAGGGTTTCGCAGGGATCCCTTACAGCCATGAGGACAAGATGCCTGTCATCTCGACTGCTAGTGATACAAGGCCGTTGGGATACACCACGGCGTTCCGTATTACCCTCCTGAACCCACCGATTCCATGTTCTGCTTACAGTCATTGGATCTCGACCAACGCGAGCAGCAATGTCGCGATACGATAAACCGCAATCGCGATAGGCTACAATCCGACCTTTATCAAAGTCGGAAACATGTTGGTACGCATTTCTCCTCCTTACACGAGGCATCGCAACGACGTTTTACCATGCAACGCCGGTCAACTGCTGTTTGTGTATGAGAAATCGGTTTGAGACTTTCCTCATATCAGCACGATGTAGGTGTCACCACCGGCGCCAACCTTGTGTAATTGGTCTGAAAAGCTAATCATTCGCATAACACAGCATCCTCTTCCTATCGGTTAAATGTCGCGTCTGTAGCACGTCATCTCCGTGGTGTATCAATTTCAATGGCCAGTAGTGTAAATAAATAACAAATTCTTTCGACTTGCACAATTGATTGCTTATTTCTAATTGGTTTACTACAGTGATACTGATCAGTAGCTGCAGGACGCTAGTAGACTGTCGGATGGAAGGCAGGGCCTCTTGCATGATACCATCCTGATTGGTTTCTTCTATCATATTAACATCATCCGATAGTGGTGTATTTCGTAGCTGGTACTGAAGCATTTCTCTCATTTCCGTCGCATCTGAGTAACAATCGCGAATGGCAGTGCTGGTACAATGCCCGGTGTCCGAGGAATCCTTCATGGGAAGCGCAGTAATCTATTACACCGTTCGTTTTCATTGTGGTTGTTGTGGTCTTCAGTCCGAAGACTGGTTTGATGCAGCTGTCCATGCTACTCTGTCCTTGTCATCTCCGAGTAACTAGTGCTATCCACACTCTTCTGAAACAGCTTCTCTATTCATCTCTTGTTCACCCTCTATGAATTTTGCGCCCCATACTTTCCTCCACTACTAAATTTATAATCCCTTGAAGGCTCAGTATGTGTCCTATCGACCGATCCGTTCTTCCAGTCAGGTTGTGCCACAATTCTCTCTTCTCATAAATTCTAATCAGTACCTCCTCAGTAGTTACGTGATCTACCCAAAAAATTTTCAGCAATTTTCTGTTGCAACACATTTCAAAAGTTTCTATTCTCTTCATGTCTAAACCATTTATCGTACGCATTACAATTCCATTCGTGGCTACACTAAACACAAATATATTCAGAAAAAATTTTGTCTTCTTAAAAAATGCATTGCTTGCATTGGCCAGTCTACATTTTATATCCTCTCTACTTCGAACAACATCAACTGTTTCGGTGTCCCATTAACAAAACTCATCTACGACTTTAAGTGTCTCATTTCTTAATCAAATTCCCTCAGCATTACTTGATTTAATCCGACCGCCTTATGTTTCTTTTGTGGATGTTGATCTCATATGCTCCTTTCGAGACTGTCCATTCCGTTCAACTGCTGTTTAAAATCTACATCTACATCTACATTTATACCCCGCAAGCCACCCAACGGTGTGTGGCGGAGGGAACTTTACGTGCCACTGTCATTACCTCCCTTTTCTGTTCCAGTCGCGTATGGTTCACGGGAAGAACGACTGTCTGAAAGCCTCCGTGCACGCTCGAATCTCTCTAATTTTACATTCGTGATCTCCTGGGGAGGTTTAAGTAGGGGGATGTCCTTCGCTCTCAGACCTTTGCTGTGTGTGACAGAGCTACAGTGTCATCTGAAAACCTCAATGTTTTTTATTTCTTCGACCTGAACTTTTCTATTCTACAAATTTCTTTGGTTTTACTTAACTGCTTTCTCAGTGTACGAACTGAACAACATAGAGGACAGGCTGAAACTCTGTCTCTTCCTTCTCAATCACTGCCTTCTTTCCACGCCTATCGGCTCTTAAAACTGCCTTCTGGTTTCTGTACGAGTTGTAAATAGCCTTTCGCTACCTTCAGAATTTCAAAGAGAATATTGCACCCAACATTCTTAAAAGCTATCTGTAAGTCTAAAAATGCTATAAATGTAGGTTTTCCTTCCTTTAATCTATCTTCGAATGTAAGTCTTGGGAGTCAATATCGCTCATTTTTCCGAAATCCAAATTAATCTTCCGCGAAGTGGAAGGAATTGGTGTTAGTATTTCACCTTCATGACTTATTAAACTCATAGTTCAGTAACTTTCACATCTATCAGCATCTGCTTTTTCATTTTGTTGTATAGACCCTCTATATACTCCTTCCACCTTTCTGCTTTCCCTTCATTTCTTAGCTCTCCTTACCCATATGAGGTCTTGATATTTATACAGCTGCTTACATTTTCTCAAAAGAGCTCTTTAATTTTCCAGTAGATAGTATCTACCTTGTCCCTAGTGGAATATGATTCTAAATCCTTAGATTTGTCTTCTAGCAGTTCCTGCTTAGCTATTTTGCGCTTCCTGTCAATCTAAGTTTTTTAGACGTTTGCATTCTCTTTCACGTTCTTCATTTGCTGCGTTTTTAAGTTTTCCCTATGTATATTTTAAATACCAGTATGTTGTTGTTGTTGTTGTCTTCAGTCCCGAGACTGGTTTGATGCAGCTCTCCATGCTACTCAATCCTGTGCAAGCTTCTTCATCTCCCAGTCCTTACTGCAACCTACATCCTTCTGAATCTGCTTAGTGTATTCATCTGTTGGTCTCCCTCTACGACTTTTACCCTTCACGCTGCCCTACAATGCTAAATTTGTGATCCCTTGATGCCCCAGAACATGTCCTGCCAACCGGTCCCTCCTTCTTGTCAAGTTGTGCCACACACTCCTCTTCTCCCCAGTTCTATTCAATATCTCATCATTAGTTATGTGATCTATCCATCTAATCTTCAGCATTCTTCTGTAGCACCACATTTCGAAAGCTTCTGTTCTCTTCTTGTCCAAACTATTTATCGCAATACCAGTATAGAAGGTTGAAAGAATACAAAGCATCACACTCGTCCGCGAATCGTAATGCTTTCGCTACTGCGCGCAGCCCACAGACAGAAGTAAACTCGGTTGAAACTATGACTCGTGTTACCATAGTCACTATTCTTCAAGACCCGATTCCTTTCTCCGTTGAAGAGCGACCACTTTTCCGTCCATCCATCACGTTGCACACGGTTGTTTGAGACGGTGCACCCTCTCCACACCCTGCCACCAGTCGCCAGTCAGTATCCTGTGTTTACACCCTCTTTACTCAAGAAACCACTCGTCCACTGCCGCCTTTGATGATCGCACTCCATACTGTCCGTTCACATAATGACAATACTTGAGAAATTGAGCTGCACTGTACAGTGATTACACTTCCAATTCTTGTCCTGCCACCTTGGTTAGTCCACAGTACTATATATTTACTTGCAACTCTAATGCTGTCAGATGGGATGCCATAACTGATGTTAATAAACAAGGTGAAAAATCAATACAGAACGTCGCTAATAGTTCTGCACCAGGGAACCACAACCATTACCACGAACGTCACTACGTGATCGACAGGATCCAAATAAATGTTTCAGATCTGTGTCGCAAAATTTTGCGTGACTTTCGACAAAAGTACAGATGAAACGAAAAGAAATTTGCTTTGCGGTGACACCACAAGCGAGCGACATGTCACCAATTACATGACATCGGTGCATCGAATCGCCAGACGACGGTGACAGTCACACAGTCCGCCGCCTGCAACATGGAGCCATTGTCCCGCAGTACTCTATAAACTGACTGCATGCGCCTCTGCCCGTTCTACTCTGACTAACTGATCCCATACTGCACACTGATTGGCAGCCCACACACAGGAAGACAACTGCGGGCGTCACCTACGTCTCTTTCTTATATGTTTTAATCCTGACCTCTTATCTATTCAAGTACTTTATACACAACTGCTCCAGTTCTTTTCTGGGAAATTAAATAAACTTCATTAGATACGTTTAGAAGTTCACCATAAAAGTAATTTTTTTCATTCAATATCACTCTACTGATTTAGTTATATTACAAAATTAGAAAATTAAAGCATAATAACAGTGACTGTATTTTCTGACATTTATCTCCTGTTATTACTTACAGCAGGCTGTTCCAACCGAGCTCCAGGAAGCCGGAGCGCTCCGGAGCGCTCACTGCAGCAGCTCAAAGCCTGTGTGGAGGGGGAAAGCGAACTCACTGCCCCCTGGCCGCATGCAGCCGCAACTGACGCAATAATCCGTGTTCAATGATAGCTATGATTAGCCACGGGAGCCCTGTACCTCTATTGGAGGATACCTTCTTATTCATTGAGAGGGATGGTCGTCCGCAGTGTCTTGTATGTCATAAAGTAATTAATTCTGCGAAGAGGTACAATATACAACGACATTATACACGTCTTCACGCAGCGCACTACGATCAGGTAGAAGGCGTTGCACGCAGAGAACTGGTGGCCAGGCTTAAGAACGACATACCAGGAGACGTTAAGTTTAAAAACGGTTTCGTAATACGGAGGGTATCAAAACATGAAACATAGTTCGTGATCTGTAATGCGTTTATAATTTTCAGGTGAATGAGAGCGGAGAAAACACTACTGAGTCCGCAATTCGAGCAAGCTGCAGGGTGGCTCACATCATAGCGACGAGTGGCAAGCCATTTTCGGTGGGACCACTCGTAAAATCGTGCATGGTAGCCGTTGCAGAATGTTTGTTTCCAAGGGAGGAGCAGGCAATTGAAGGGGTTTGCCTGTCGAAGCAAACAATATCTCGTCGAATCCTAGACATGGCAGCGGATTTAGAGACACAGCTCAGGAAAAAGACGGAGAGCTTTGTTGCATTTTCGCTAGTGCTTGACGAAAGCACAGACATATCGGACTGTGCTCAGCTTGCAGTTTTTGTGCGTGGAGCTGCAAGTAACTGAAGAACTCTTGGATGAGGTACCCCTCGATTACACCGCAACAGGACGTGACATTTTTGAAGCTGTTTGTGAATCAGTGGACAATATGAATTTGCCGTGGGATAAGCTCCATTCTGTAGCGACAGACGGTGCACCACAAACGATCGGGTGTCACCAAGGTTATGCTTCTCGTTTGAAAAATAAACTCAGGGACGAATTCGGGAAAGACATTTTGACTCTTCATTGTTTTATTCACCAAGAGGCACTGTGCGCTGAAACAATAGAGCTAGGTGACGTAATGAAAGATGTCGTGAAGTGTGTGAATTTTGTGCGGCGTCACGGTATGAATCATCGCCAATTCAAAGGATTCCTGAAAGATATGGAAGCGGAGTATGGGGATATACCTTACCACAGTACAGTTCGTTGGCTGAGTCAGGGTAAATTTCTTGATGTTTTCTTTGCCATTCGTGAGGATATAACCCTTTTTCTCGAAATGAAAGGGGAAGAAATGCGTTTTCTGAAAGACATAAAATGGATATCAGAGCTGGCGTTCCTAGCTGACGTAACTATGCATCTAAATAATGTAAATCTGTCATTGCAGGGCAAAGGGCAGCTAATAGTTGACATGCACAACCAGATCAAAGCGTTCATGCAAAAGTTACGTTTATTTGAGAGGCATATGAATAATGGACATTTAACGTTCTTCAATCGTCTTGCTTCTTTAAAACTACCTGAAGGTACTACTTTCGGCGATTACCAAGCAAAGTTAAAGCAGCTCATCACGTCGTTTGAAACACGATTCCGAGACATCACTAGTTTGGAAATGGAACTTAAGGTGTTCAGCATTCCTTTTTCAGTTTCCCCCGATGACTTGTCATCATCACTTCATTTGGAGATTATTGATTAGCAAAATTCAACTTTGTAGAAAGACAGGTGCTACAACACGTTGGATTTGTCATGATGGTATCGTTCATTACAGCAAAAAACATTTCCCAAGCTTCACAACAATGCTGCTCAGATCATGGGCATGTTTGGATCTACGTATTGTTGTGAGCAGCTTTTCTCAGCAATGAAAAGAGTAAAAAGTAAGGAACGATCGTTTCTTCAGGATGCAACAATGAAGGCCATCCTAAGCATTACCGCTGTGAACATTTTGACGCCTGATATTTTCGATCTTGTAATGAAAAGAAAAGTCAAGCTACAGAGGCGCAATAAATTTAGTATGCAATTTCTTATAAAACAGTTGTTTCTTATTTATTTCCTGAACATCGTATTTCCTGGTTTAGCAAGTCACCACGTCTTAGGAGCTAAAAGTATGAGGTTGTCGATCTTGTAAGACGCAACTGGCACATCAAAACGCTTGCCTTGCCGCCTGCCTCAGCCTGCCGTGCCACCTGCCGGCGTGCGGGCCCACTTGAATGGTCACAGCAAGCGACATGGCTCCCTGGAGCAGGGAGCGCTCCGCGGCTCACAACGGAGCCGACGAGCTGTAGCAGCCTGACTTACAGGCTCATGAAATGTGAATCCCACATGCACCATCGCCAACAGCGAGAAGGCTTGTGATGTTTACCCATTATTGATGTGTATTTCATGATGATAATCAGTGTCATTTATGACTGCATACCCTATGTGTTGCTTCTCTTATTAAGGTTACTAGTTTGCTTTTTTACATATGTACATTAACTGTAATGTAACGTATCTATCAATGACTAATAGTAATTTTAAGACAAGAAATATTAGGTATGGTGTAGGCATCTCAGGAATTAACTTTTTTTTCGTAGAACGTTTAATACGATGTAACCAGAACGTCGCACATACAATCGAAAATACAGAAATATTCGCAATAAGTAAAAGCAACGTATAACTCACGCCATGGCAAGAGATCTACCACGTAAAAAAAAATTCGCAAACTGTTAAAGTTTAAAATCCTAAAACCACTATTTTGCTCTAAATAAGTTAGAAATATTAAAGCTATACACTAAAATGAGAAAAATCTACTTTGATTTACTAAAGTTACAATAAAGTCTGACTGAATTTTCTCGTGTTGAGGTTGTGACTTTTATTGCAAATTGGGATTTTTTTAGACTTCACAATCATCTATGAGCGCTACATTTATACACATGGACAGTTGCACAAGCTCCTTTTGGATTGTAAACGTTTCATTTCTGACAAACGTTTGCAAAATGTGCTACATTTAATTCACTAATATGACAACCCGCCGTGAAACTTTTCGCAAAAAAAAATTATTAACCCCAGAACATGACAACAAAGTCTGTCGAAAATGATTGTCGAAGCGAAAGAGTATTTATGCAATTTTTACTATAGAAAGTCTTTTTAACAAACAAAAAAATCCAGAATAATTTTATTTCATATCGTTCGTATGATATGCAACACATGAAATAGTTAAGTCTTTACAAATTAGTGAAAGAACGGGCAACCAACCTCAGTCCAAAAAGAAATGCAGACGATAAGCGCATATTCATTGGACAAATATATTATACTAGAACTGACATGTCATTACATTTTCACGCAATTTGGGTGCATACATCCTCAGAAATCAGTACCCAAAACAACCACCTCTGGCCGTAATAACGGCCTTGATACGCCTGGGCATTGACTCAAACAGAGCTGGGATGGCGTGTACAGTTACAGATACCCATGCAGCTTCAACACGATACCATAGTTCATCAAGAGTAGTGACTGGAATGTTGTGACGAGCTAGTTACTCGGCCACCATTGACCAGACGTTTTCAGTTGGTGAGAGATCTGCAGATTGTGCTGGCCAGGGCATCAGTCTAACATTTTCTGTATCCAGAAAGGCCCGTACTAGACCTGCAACATGCGGTCGTGCATTATCCTGGTGAAATGTAGGGGTTCCCAGGGATCGAAAGGAGGGTAGAGTCACGGGTCGTAACACATCTGAAATGTAGCGACCACTGTTCAAAGTGCCGGCAATACGAAGAAGGGGTGACCGAGACGTGTAACCAATGTCACCCCATATCATCACGCCGAGTGATACGCCAGAGATGGCGATGACGAACACACACTTCCAATGTGCCTTCACCGCGATGTCGCCATACACGGATGCGACCATCATGATGCTATGAACAGAACCTTGGATTCATCCGAAACAATGACGTTTTGCCATTCGTGCACCCAGGTTCGTCCTTTAGTACACCATCGCAGGCGCTCCTGTCTGTGATGCAGCGTGAAGGGTAACCGCAGCCATGGTCTCCGAGCTGATAGTCCATGCTGCTGCAAACGTCGTCGAATTGTTCGTGCAGATGGTAGTTGTCTTGCAAACGTCTCCATCTGTTGACTCATGGATAGAGACGTGGCTGCACGATCCGTTACAGCCATGCGGATGAGATGCCTGTCATCTCGAATGCTAGTGATACTAGGCTGTTGGGATCCAGCACGGCGGTCCGTATTACCCTCCTGAACCCACCGATTCCTTATTCTGCTAACAGTCATTGGATCTTGACCGACGCGAGCAGCAATGTCGCGATGCGATAAACCGCAATCGCGATAGGCTACAATCCGAACTTTATCAAAGTCGGAAACATGATGGTACGCATTTCTCCTCTTTACACGAGGCATTACAACAACGTTTCACCAGGCAACGCCAGTAAACTGCCGTTTGTGTATGAGAAATCGGTTTTTAAACTTTCTCATGTCAGCACGCTGTAGGTGTCGCCACCGGCGCCAGCCTTTTGTGGATGCTATGGAAAGCTAATCATTTGCATATCACAGCTTTTACTTGCTGTCGGTTAAATTTCGCCTCTGTAGCACGTCATCTTCGTCGTGTAGCAATTTTAATGGCCAGTAGAGTTCATAAAGTGTGTACGAGTACAGCTTGTGACGCAGGAAACACGACATACGGAAGTTTTGGTCTGACCGAGAGTCGTGCACAGGTAGCCAAAGCGATTAAACTGAAGACTCATCGCCATCGAATTCCGGTCCGTCATAAATACCCACTGTCTTCATTTTCTTATACAGCTTCTACTAGTTCGTATTCAGAACTGCGAATACATTTCAGGTAGAACCATAATTACAGAACCATAATTAGGAATAAACGAGGTCGAAACATCTCACAAGATTAATATTTATTTACAAATCATGTTTCAAGCAGCTTAACTTCAAAGAGTCATTTATGAGCATTAATGTAAGACAGCAGTTAACCTATTTTCTGATTTCCTGTGTTCCTACGCAAGAAAATTACACAAGCACAGTATAACATTTGAAACGATAGTCTGTCTTCTGTGTACCATCGCCGGCTGTGGTGGCCGAGCGGTTCTAGGTGTTTCAGTCTGGAACAGTGCGACTGCTACGGTCGCAGGTTGAATCTTGCCTCGGGCATGATCTGTGTGATGTCCTTAGGTTAGTTAGGTTTAAGTAGTTCTAGGTTCTAGGGGTCTGATGTCCTCCCATAGTGCTCAGAGCCATTTTTCCGTGTACCATCAAATATAATGTACCCAACATCCGTCAGTGAGTAACAAAAAGTTCGTAGCCAGGCATTTTACAAGAAAGTGCAAAAAACGAGCTCTTCAGTTTGCGTTTTATTCAACTGACACATCACTTGAATCAAACTAAATTAAATAAAGGAGCAGAAAAACTTATAAATTTACAGTTCTCTGGGCAGCTTCAAATTAATGCAGAGAGTCTGAAACTAGCACTATAGTGGTGAAACAATGTGTCGTCGAATCTAATATGTTTTCATGTTTGAACATGTGGAAAATATAGAAGTGGTCCTTTGTTTGTGCTAGACCATAGTACCGCAATAGGTACGAGCCCACGATAACATGGGATCATTGTGGATTAATCCAGCAACGGGTGCTTAGAGAATCATTAATATCAGTGAAACAGTTGAGAAATTATGCACGAACAACCGTTAACGTATTTTTATCCATGTCCAAATGATAGCCGTATCCTTTATAGAAATAGGTTAAAATGACCCAGCATTGCGCAAGCAGCAGATAAATTAAGACACACACATAAACAGTGACTGACTAGTGAATATCGCCAAACAAGAACTAAAAGTAATATACATGTCACCACTATACCTCATCCAATCCGCCCCCCTCCCACCCAAAAAAGAAACACACACATACACATATATAGCCTTTTACCATTCACAACACATAAATACATTCTACTCTTGCCACTATTACAGAAATCGTAACATAATATCCTGGAGGAAACTAGGGCGTGAAATTCGAAACCTGTACTGACAATGTTTGTAAGGGGTAGAGACAGAACTGTTTTATTAACAGATGAGCTAAGGCACATATAGGCAAGAGCAGCACACACTATGACTGGTAAAATCTAGGTAACGAAATATAAATAGCATGGAAGATCCAATTTTGGAACCGTTTTTAGTTTACCTTTGCAGTTGTATAATACGTGTGTTAAAAGCGGTGCAGTCAAATGATAATATATATGTGTTTCAGGCCGCTGAAAGTTCTCCACTGATATGAGGCACAACGTAAATGGCTCTGTCTCAGTACCGAATAGATATAAAAATTCATCATAGGAATGCTACTGCAAACACACATCGAAGGATTTACAAGTTTCTTCCTTTCATTGATGTGATGGTATCTTTAAATAAACTGAAATATGGCAAGAAGTGTGAATTCTTCAGTTTAAACTGAAGTGTCCCAAAGTGTGGAACTGTACCACATACGTGAAAGAGTGATAAGTCAGGAATCTATGGAACATCTCTTAATTAGGTAAATCTACGATAACACTAGTTTTTTAACCAGGTCAACACGTAATTTTGGTTGTAAAATACCTGAGCCACGTTTCTGGACATTTACGAAGTGTATTAGTACTTCAGCGAAACTTTGACTTATGTACGAGGGTTAGAGCTTCAAATGGTGGCAACTATTTATTCACAACCGATACAAAAGAGTTACATGTTTGCACCTGTTAATGTCCTTCAGAGTAGTCACCAGCGTCGGATAGAACCCGTTGCCAGTGATGTGGAAGGCGTAGTATACCGTTAGCAGAGCCTTTCCTGTTGATGGTGCGATTGGAGCGGTCTAAAATTATGATGATTCTGATGTACGACTGCGATGGTGTTATCGTAACGCATTACGTTCCTCCACAGCAGATCGTCAATGCACAGTATTACTCTTCGTTTTTGGAGCATCTCCTGCGACCTGCTTTGCGAGAAAAGCGGAGACAGATTCTGCGTAACCCACCCATCATTTTGCACGACAATGCGCGGGTGCATACAGCGCAAGCTGTGGCTGCTCTGTTCGGTCGATGACACTGGGAAGTACTTTACCATCCACCATACTCCACGGACTTACTCCCTGTGACTTTGATTTCATTCCAAAGATGAAGGAACCACTTCGCGGCATTCGCTTCAGAACTGTTCCAGACGTTCGACAGGTTGGAGACCGCTCCATTCGCACCATCAACGCAACAGCTTCTGCTAACGGTATACTACGCCTTCCATATCGCTGGCAAATGGTTCTACACAACACTGGTGACTACTTTGAAGGACAGTAACAGGTGTAAACACGTAACTGTTTAGCATCGGTTGTGAATAAATAATTGCCACTGTTTAAGTTTCACCTGCGTAGCTGGTGGCTATAATTAAAGTTCCCTAATTCAACATGTGGTAACACGGAAAATAATTACCGGAAGAGTACCAAACTTGGTAGCATTAATACCCAGAGTCTGAGGTGCATGATTTCCATGCGTCACAGCGCTACCATTAAGTTCCATCTATGGCCACCAGGTCATCACACACCCGACCAGTCGCAGTACAACTTGTTGACGTCTCTGAATGAGCTTGGACAAAAGGAGCAGCGCATTATTGGTGAAGTCCTGCTATCAAAACAACAGTAATGGTGCAGCAGCACCTCGAGAATAACCTGGCCTGAAAGGATTACGGAACGTCCTCTTCTCCCCCTGCTCTGCGGAACTTCATGAAGAAATTTGAATCAACTGGAGAGCACGGCCTCGCTCGGGGAAGAGGCCGACGACCCGTTGCACCACAGGTGGTTGATGATATCACTGTTGCTATGGCAGACTACACCGCAAGCAATGCCCGATCGTCATACAGTGCACGTTCTGTGTCATGACAGTTGAACATCCCGTGGACCACTGTACGAAAAGGGTATCTGTACAAGATCCATATCGTACACCAGCTTGCACCCCAGGACGCACAACGACGTGCTGACTTCGCTCTCCCCTTTCTCGCAAGGTTTGAAGTTGACAAGGGCTGGCCCTGGACCATCCTATGCAGAGACGAAGCTCATTTTTTTCTGACCTTTGAGGTGAAGACAGAGAAATGCCGAGTGTGTGCATCTTCACCTCCAGTCACTATGCATGAAGTTCCTCTGTATGGTGAACGTGTCACGATGTGGAGTGGCTTCACGGCTACTTTCATCATAAGCTCATTCTTTTTTTGGAAAGATTGGCGACCAAGGGCCAAAGACGTACAATGTGCCTGGCAAGTGATACTGCGTTATGCTTCGTCAGCACATCATACCCGCCCTACAGGTGACAGACGCATAGAACTCAGCAGTTTTCATGCAAGATGGAGCTACTCCGCACATCGCTCGTGAAGCACACCTGCTGCTCCGAAACACATTTAGAAATGATAGAATTACCAGCCGATCGTTTCCAAATGCTTTGCCGGCACTATCACCTCATCTCAATCCCTGTGGTTTCTGATTGTGGAGCTACGTGAAGGACACGGTTTACAAGAAGAACATTCACACATGTACTGATGTGAAGTGGCGCATATCAAGAGAAACAGCCAGCATACCTACGGCATGCTTCGTTTTGCTGTGCAAAATGCAGTCCTGCGCCTTCACACTCTTCTGGACACTGATGGGTTCCATATTGAGCCTCTTCTTTCGCAGTAAAGGTGCCGGTATGCGATGGTATGATGTGCCGTAGCATTATTTATCTTTCCCAAGTCCTTGACATTAATGCTACCAGGTTTGGTCCTCGTACAGTAATTAGTTTCCGTGTTGTAACGTGTTAAATAGGAAAATTTTAATTATCAACAATCGGTAAATTTACCAATAATTTTTGGCGTTGCATAAGCTACTACTTCATACAATGAAAATTTATTACCCTATAAGTAGCATTAAAAACATTTAAAACATACCTTTTTTACTTATTCCTGCTTTGAAAACCCAGTCCAGCGTTATTCAGGATAATAGGCACTATTATTTTAGTAACTTACCTTTCGATATTATGACTGAGTTATGATTTCGCATAAGACCCGGAATTTTAGAATTATTTAGGTTATTTTGAAATCTTTGTCTAAGTCTTTTATGTTCATTGTATCATCAAATAATTTACGTGTGAAAATTACAACTACGAATTCGCAATTATGGTCGATCTTAAAATGCGGAACGTAATAAAATGTTAATTTGAATCACCGAAAGTTCTAGAAGCTTCTAGAAGAAAGCATATATGGTATACCCCGTAGCATAGCACCTAACGTTTCACTTCGTCAGTGGTATGCTGACATTGTTGATGAGTTGGCCTTGATCCTCTTTGCTAGTTAAGAACGACAACGTATTACCCCTTGTAACGTTATTCTGAATTTCGCTGGACATATAAAAGTGATTGTGACTTTGTGATTATTGAACAATCAGAAGTGGAAATTTATGTCAGATACGTGAAAAGCAAACAAATTATTTCTGTCCACACTCTGCTGAAAACCCGAGAGCCTAATATTTTTTAACAATGTTATGGCGACATACCAACTGCTAGAAAGTAACGCCAACCTTCATGTTATTCGAAACTTTCTGTTCTTAAACACTGACTGAAATGTAGCATTACTAGCATTTAACAGTGACAAGCTATAAGTTTAGGAAACTATAAGTTGTTACAGTAAAACTTAAAGAGGAACTTTAAAATGGAAACTCACATTGTTGCCTGGAGCACAGGTGTCAAGTTGTGCTCTTCTAAGTGCAGCAGTCCCTTGCAGGTCGTACAGTGACTGACATAGTACGACTGACTCCAGTCTCCGCTGCCATACGAACTTAAGTCTTTCGTTTACTATACGTAAACGTTGCCTCAGCCAGAGCACCAGGTAAGAGAATTGGGCGACAGTTACCGCAACTGCTGTGTAGAACGGATACACACCGACGTAATGCATAATATGCTTGGAGGACCTTCCCCACAGGACTCCATCGGCGGTGGACATTGCGATAAGCAGAAGAACTAGTGTAAATACTTGAGCCATTTGTTGTTTGAATATTTTATTGTTATCCTTGCATTTGTTTTTCAAAATAATTCTATCGATTTCGAGCAGCTTGTTTAGCAATCGTATAACATGCCTGAGAGAGAAAAAACATAGGTGGATGAGAGTCAAGACAGCAGAACCGGTAACTAGCATCAGTTCAATTAGGTCACCTAGTTTTACAGTGACGATCAAGTGGTCCGACCGTAACCGTTCACGTATCACAAAAATGATCACCGTCACCTCCACTGTGAGCACGAAGAACGAGTACATCCTCTCACAAGGAGAGGTAGAGAATTTGTCTGAATGGTCATTTACCGTAAAAGGTGCCAAACCGAACGGTTTGCTGAAGTAGTAGAGTGGTTTCATAGCTCTGAAAAAACTATGGCCATCCATCATAAATGACTTGTAGCAAGAAGAATTCGAGCTACTGATGCGGTCATGAACAATATAGTGGGCTGATATATTCAGAAATTGACTCGAGCTACAAACTAATAGCGGAGAGAAGAAAACAACGTGACAGCAAGACGGTTTGACACGCACTGAACACTCCCAGAGCAATTGATTTACCTTAATTGGACGATTCTTTTCTCACATGGACTTGGAAATATAGCTTTTAATCTGTCTGAGTGCAAATAGTAATTTAATTAATGGAGAACATTTTAGAATCGATGTCATGGAATCAGTAAATGTACTTTCTCTCTTCACTGGCATTTTGGAATGGTCACCCAGCCATCCATCATGTTTACGTAATATTGTTCTTAATGCCCAGAGACTGGAAGTTCTTAAATAATCAAAATAGTCAATAAAAGGCAAAATGGAAATCCTTACTTAATGACCGTTCATTTACTAGATTACACTAGACAGACACACACAGGCAGAATATCTGTGTTGACAGCGTATTGTGTAAAATTTGAAAAGTAACTTTAACTTGGAACATAACGCTTATAGCACTTGAGAGAAACGAGAAAATGTTTCTTGAAAGCGTATGCATAACAGTCAAACGCTTTTTATTAAATTATCTGGAGTTAACATTGAGTCTCCTGTCAGGTAACACATTTTTGTCTGAGTAAATGACCTGTGAGCATCTACAGAGGAATTGGAAGCGGAATATTGTAGTATCTACTCCTAATGCAATAGAACTGTCTCCTCGTAAAATTTTTAAATCTGACAAGATCAGGATTTTTCGAAGACACCACTGTACACCTTACCTTGCATAATTATATTTATTTCAAATATACGAGCTAACTTTCAAACTGATTTGAAAAAGCTCATTGCTCTTCTTCCTTTGTCAGCTTGTGTCAATAATAAAAATTTGGGCATTTGCTTGGCATACTCACCAGTTTTTGCACTGCACCATCGACAGTGTTCACTGACAGGATGGAAGCTGACAGATCGCTTGTGGCAGGAAATCGATCTCTATCTCAATGAAAGATAAGTCCTTTCTCATTACCGAAGTATCGAGAAGTTTCTTCGCTGCTACCGTTGAAGATACCTCATCCCCCAAAGCGATGATAACCTTTTTTATCTTCGGGAAATTTGATTTGTAGTTAGTTGCTGCTGAAATCCATGTCTCCCACCCCACTATGGTAGGCTGAGGGAACAGGGTTCAGTGTCTGAGTCCGTGAGGGCGCTTTCACAAAGCTTAATACTGGAAGTCAATTTTTAGACAGCGGAAGCAAGTTTCGTATCTCTTTTGTCTCCTGACGAAAACCATGTGGTACGCAAGTTACGCGAACCACTTTTCGAAAGGCATTTTTTGGGCTGTCCCAGACTTTTGCATGTATAGTGCAGCGTCTGAGATGAAAATTAATAATTTGTTGTACTGAACTATTTCAAGTCATATTAACAGCAATGAATTGCCAAGTAACTGTGAGGTACTTGAATAGTTAAGCTTTTCCAGGCACTCTGTTGTAAGCAGGGTTTCTTTTATTGGTTGACTTTCTGAGGGATATAACGGCGCAAGAATGAAATTTGCAAATAAGTAACCGTATTATCCTGTGACTTGTCGTTTTAGTTCGTCACTAATGAGTTTCATTACTTCATTGTAACATTCACGTACGTAACATTCCCGCAAACTTGACTCGCTTGATACAGATTTGTTACTACACTTTTGAAAAAATCATCTAACTGTGTGAATCTATAGTTCACACAAATGGATTCGGCATCAATAATAACCTTACATAATTCGATTACAATTGGCGATTTTCTAATCAACGCTGCAGCTGTTGTCAGAAGCAAAGAAATCATCTTTCCAGTAGTGTTTGAAAGTACTCTTTTGTGTTTCGCTCTACTGATATCTTGAGAAATAAACCATTACTTTTCGTAGTTCATTGACTGCTCCCGTAATTTGCGCATATGTATTATGCAGTCTGTAGAAAGTACGTCGGAAACGAAAGTAGTAATCTAACTTCGAAATTTACTGCATAAAGGAACACTGTATTTCGGAATGTTACTACCTACCCCGTACAACAACGTCGCAATGAAAACTGAAAGAGGAAACAACGTTTTAGCATCAGTACTCATTGCGCCTCTATATGGAGTTTTGATTCGGAAGTAAGCCAAGTTAACACGTTAGTGTGATAACTAAAATCCTTACCCAAATTCGCTTCTTTTTATGCCGACACGCAATGTTCTTTTTAATAATGAAGGGCGAATACTAATTAAAAGGCAAGAAAAGGAATTTATTCCAAAATTTGGCATTTATATAATCATAAGCGTGATAAGATAACACTAAAGAGTGTAACTTCAATCACATATGTGTAAATCATATAGATTCACATTCAAATTTAAGGATGCTTTAGTACATTAGAAATACATTCTTCCCAAGTTCTGCTTTCTGTTACTGGTTATCCGTGATACATTGACACTACTAGAAACAGATCATCAAATACTTATCTCTTAATAATAAAAAAAAAGGCACAACATCTTGTAAAATATTCACACATAACGTGCACGCCATATTTAGATAGTCAGGTCACACATATTTAAGTGACTGAAAACCACATTTAATAATAGTGCACTCTTTTGGTTTGACGACAATGCAGCTGATATTCTGAGGGGAACATTTGCATTAACCAATGTTCGGATAAGAGATTTTTGATGCGTCTTGTATTTGGTATAACACAGTAGTGGATGGTCCACGCCTCCCTCCTCGTCTCATAAATCTCAAACGGAAGTTCCTATTCCGCACCGGCAGGTTGGAAAACTACCATAACTTACGTGGATAAACATAACCTAGTTATTAACTGCCTGTTTCTAATTAGATCGCTAAACATAAGAGATAACGCAGTTTTACATTTCAGACAGCCATACCGCGCTTCCTTAGAAATGTTGGCCGAATGCCACTACGTCTGCCAGTCGTTTCTAGCATTGCATTGACTAACATTGGCATTTCTTGCTGTGGAACTCTGCCATTTAGGATTTAACGTAAGTGCAGTGTTCGCTTCGCTACGGTGTCTACTGTTTCATTGTGAAAGTTGCCACTGTGCCCGAGTAACCATAGGAAATACGTTTACCATTCCTATACGCCTCTTTGAAGCGACTTCGTTAATAATGCCTGTAAATATAGGTGACACACATTTGTACCAATTTTGTTTTTTTACTCTCTTTCGATATACTTACAGAGTTCTTAAAAGTATGCGTTGTGAAGATCTTAGTTGCAAAACATTTGATAAGTAATTTAAGTGACATTTAATTAATATCTTCAGATCCCATTAATGACGAGTAATGAAAATTCAGATTTCCGCTCTTGACTAATCAACCCAGAGCATGAACACTAAATGAGATTGAAGCGAACTATGAAATGCGTCTATCTGCAATCGGGGCTTCTAAAACAATTTTTTTCTTAATTTGTTTATTACGTAGGCCAGTGGTGATAACCCTGAAAGGATGAAAAGAAATTTCTGAGAGGTAAAAACCAAACAATTCGATTCAGTTTCAGTCACGAAACTAAATTATTTTCAAAAGATCATTACAATTATAACAATTTTGTAAAACTCTAATACTGATTATATCAGTATCAATAAATATGGTCAATAATTACTTTTTCTCAGTTAGCAGGAGGTTACAGGTTACAGGTTCCTCACCTATTCTAACCACGACACGTATGTAGTGCTTTGTCCCATACATCGGTCATGATGAAAGTGGGACACTTACGTAACAAACGGTAAATATCTCAATATAATGTCTTCTCCAAGTTGTAGATAATACCTGCAGTAGACGAGAAGTTGTTTCACTACTCACTTCGAAACAGTTAAGAGAATTAATTGTCAGCAAAACACAGCAGTAAGTACATACGAGCTACTATAATGCTATATGAATGTATGTATGTATGTATGTATTATTATTAGTGTTAGTGTCAGTGTTAGAGACTGTGGCCAGACACAAAATTAACAGCCTGAAGTTCTCCAAATAGTGCTAGGCCAGAGATGAGTGCCGCAATCAGGTGTTTTATGAACAGTAATTACATTGCACTCATTTTAACCTGGATGATTGTAAATGGTGCTGCAGTGTGCAGGTCAAGTGCTGCTAGGGAGAGGAGTAATGCAGGGGAAGCAGGTTTTGTAGCAAGTGTCTGCCATCAGTTTGGATAGTCAGCTTTCTTATGTGAGAAGGAGTTGTCGATATCAACTGCAATGCACCACGAATTACTTCAACATTCATTCAAAACCCCCGGCACACACACCAACCCAATATTATTCATCTTTCATCATTTTACAAACAAAAGTGTTCTGAGAAAGATCTTTCATTCCATAGTTTAGTTACGCGATAAACTTTAAGATAATGTGGGAAAGTGGAGAGGGGGCTACAGACGGTAGGGAGGAAAGGTGAGCGAACTGGGTAATGTCTGATTGCACTCAGAGGTAATCGTCTAAGAAAGGCTGGGAACTAGTGACTTAGGGATTGGATCAATATCACCTCGCCACGTCATGTGCGTTTTCGTCCTTCCATAATTTTATTGTGATGGCTTCCACACAACAGATTGTTGCCTCCTTAGGTAAGGAATAAAGGTCGAAATTTTTCTGTAGCATTGTATGTCGCGTACAACAATCTGTCGCCGTCGATAGTCTTCGATAATCCGAGTAAATCATCGTCGAATTCAGTAGGATGATAATGAACAAAACATTGTTTGAAATATTCAAGTTCGCAAAATCTTTAAAGTGGATGATCTTATTGATCATTAGAACGTCACACTTTTGTCTCTGTAGCAGAACTGAACTAAGAATTATGGTAATACTTCGTTCGCGTTTATTTTATTTTCATACACGGTCCCCCATTCCAGAGATTTCGTAATCAATAGCTTTCACTTCCTTCTAGTGAACTAGGTACATTGTTCATTGTATGGCCAATACTTCAGTAATCCGTTGAATAAATGGTGCCGTGTGTATTTCCCTTCTGAGATTCAGTGGTAGTTCCACTCCGTCGGGGGAATAACACAAATAGGTGTCGGTCGGAAGGCCCTAGGGCGTATTCATATGAAGCGATACTGAACTGTTTTCACGTAGGGCATAGCATTTACCCCTGTCTTGATAAATATTCCTCCATAGTCCACAAGTGATCTCACGTGAGCCCTGTGCCACGTAAGCAATGTTTTCGGATGCCAGTTACATATCTCAGAGCATTCATCGTTGTTTCTGTCACAGTAAAACATCTTTTATCTGATGTCTCCACGTTAACCTCGATTCAGCTGACATGCATGAAAATTAGGTCCTGAACACGATATAGTTCCACCAAAAACCTCATTCGTTCCGGTCAATTCGGAACTCTTCTTCGGGTAAAAATCACTACCTATGGTTTTTGCAGTTTAGTGTACAGGAAAATCTCTTTCTAGGATTTGGTACGTCATTATCCATGATTCATGATGGTATTTCAACTGAATAAGCAGCCGAAAATCAGCATAGAACTGTATGGCAGCTACTCTCAGCGACAAACATTTCTGAAAGTCTTCTTATGTAATATGTATGGGAGGAGGCTACGTACGGATCACTTAGGGAGATGAGAGTAGGTTATCATTGGGCATTCTGGTCCTGTTAATAATTTCAAGGGCATTTTCGGTAACACTTGCTCCTTGTCCTGATAGTACATCTCGCGAGAAGACAGCGAGTGTAAGAACTAGAGATTTGAGCTGACAGGGGAGCAACACCAAGTATCTGCTCCTTGACCCACACCAGAAACAATCACGAGTTAATATTACATTGTCATCCAGTTCTGAGCTAAGTTGAAAGTTTCAGTCCTATAGCTTATCGGGAAGTTAGTTTAAAACCAGTGGCAAAATTTTTACCAAAAAGACAGACACACAGACAGACTGAAAACCAAAGTGCACCCCTCCACACAGAAGACTCGAAAGGGAATTAATATTCTAACGCAGTCTAGTTCTTACACCAAGCACCTATACCCCGCCGCACAACAGAAAAGGAGTTAATACTGCATTGTCATCTAATTCTGAGTTAAGTTAAAAGTTCCAAGTCTTTGCCCTATCGGGGAGTTAGTTTAAAATCAATTGCAACATCAGTACCGAACAGACAGAGACAGACTGACTGTAAAATAAAGTATCCTCCGACTCACACCATGCTCGAAAGCGAATTGATACTATGGTATCATCAAGTCGTGAGATATGTTGAAAGTTTCAGGTCTCCGGATTATCGGGAAACTAGTTTAAAATCTATTGCAAAATGTGTACTGAAAGTAAGACAAGAAACCGAACTAATAAAAAGCATATTACAAATTAATTCTTCATTAATATGCACACAAATTTAGAGTGCAGAACCATATATTAAAGTTTTAAAATTAAAAAAAAATTGTATTGCCTGAAGTACGAAAATTCGTATTTCAGTTAGTAAACACATACATTTTGAATGTAATTTTGTTTTATAAATATACCTTTTCTTCACATCTCCTTGAAAAAAGATACTTTATTAGCCTGTGAAGAAACTGTCAAGCCTAGTTATGTTTCATGTATAACTGAAAAGGCTGAAAAAGTTTTTTCAGAAGAACAGGGATACTTTTCTGCCATTTAGCATTAATGGTGAAAGGAATGCTCTTAAATGATGGGTAATAAGCTTTTTGTGAGAGACTATGACTGACTGCGAATTAGATGTGTTAAGTTTCAAACTTGAGGTCTCTGACCATATTGATGAGGCAGGTAGAGAGGCATTTATTTGCTGGAAGGTGGTGCACTGGTTCGTTGGAGTTGTACTTGGATATAACTGAATGTCTTCAACGTATGGGAGATATTTGGTGTGGGAAATAATAGTTAAACAAATCATTACAATGTTGTAAGAAAAATAATAGACCCAAAACTGTTCCTTGAGGAACCCCTGCTACTACATACCTCCATTGTGACCTTCTTGTTAAAATCATTACACATAGTTAGAGACATGTTAGGAATAACTTGAAATTTTAGCAAGTGGAATATCGAAGTAGACAGTGTCGTAAGCATTTCTGAAATCCAAATAATGCATAATAGTTGCTGTTATTTATCAGCAGCTTGTTTCAGTTCATAAGTCACTTTTATAAGAGCAGTTTTGTCAAAACCGGACTGGTATTCATCTAAGTGGTGGCAATCAATAATCAGTTGGTTAACATGCTAGTAAAATGCAAATGGGCCTGCAGTCAGAGCATTGTTTGCCTCATTACTTCTTGTTTAATGGTCTAATGCCTCCTTCCTTCCAAGCAGTTGGAATGGTGCTACAGGTCAGAGAGTGCTTAAAAACGTTTGTTGTTTTGGGCATTAGAGGACTAACGAGAAGACTGACCATTTGAAATGTCATGTCATCGTGCCCTGCTGCTATTGAACCAATTCATCCAACTGAATTTAGATCTCAATGAACTTGAGTCCACACAGGATATAACAGCCATTACACAGTGACAAATTTTTGTCCATGTTTTGGGCGAGTTAAGTTGTTTGTTCGGATTTCGCCATAGATTTCATGCTTTCGTCCTGATAGCTATGCGCTATGCTGACAGAATGGTGACGCAAGCCCTGTAATGTCTCAAACGATTTTGCAGAATGTACTCGATAATTTTTTTCATTTTTGTATTACTTGTAGGTCTGTACGTGTGCTTCATGGTGAAGTGCCTATAATTTCGTTAATGGTCACAGTTATTGTGTTGTTGTATCCAGATCCTGCCCCAGCTAGTGCCGGCTCTGGTTGTTACCACTGATGTGGCAGTGTTAGTTGCAGAGGGTTTCCGGATGCCCTTCCAGTCGCCACCCCGAACCCACCGGGACGGAGTTAATATACCACAGCTGCCTTCGTCGAGTGTAAGCCACGGAATTGCGGGAACGTATTCAAACGTCTGCGAGTCGTATAACTGAGGCGGAACGTGGGGACCAGCTCAGTATTTACCTAGCGGGAAATGGAAAACCGCCAAAAATGCACTCCCATGCTTGCCGGCATACCGGGACACGTTGTCAATCCGCCAGGCGGATTCGAGCCGGGATCGGCGCATCTACCAGAGTCCAGGAAGCAACGCATTATTGCAGTCGGCAACTATGGCGGGTACAGTTATTGTGACGATTCGGAAAAGTTGGCAATAAAAAATAGGCTCTGTTATGATTTAGGTTTCGTGCATATTAAATCATGTGTTGCTGCATATGAAATTTGGCTAACATACTGAATTTTTTTAGGATTTGTGTGGAGTTGTCTATCTGTCACCAATCTCGAGAAAAAAGATTTTACGTAGTACACTCATTTGCAGTCGCACTCGCCAGAGGAGAAAGAAGCAATTGATATATTCGTAGCATTCTTAATATCTCATAGAAAGAGAAAGCTATCTATATTGGATTTTGGCACATGACAGCACACAAAGCAGAAACTATTTCGTCAAATGGTTAATGGACGAGACTTTATCATCTACTGGGCTATTTAGTGATCTACAGACATTTCCGTAAATCTGTGTAATTTTTAAATGCCATCCTTAGCTTGTGAAATGAGATTATGTGAGTTTTGGAACACCATAACTGAAGACATTACATTTTTATTTTTGTGTCGATGATATGCTTTTTAGCAATTATTGACCTTAATGGTCCTCATTTCCTCACTCAGTAAACTGATTCTGAATTCTGTCGCAACTGCATCTGCATAACGTGTTAGTGAGGTGACACTATAAAATCTCCTCTGGGTTTTAGCAAAAGAAGCAAATTTTAATACGGAAACAAGAGAAACATAGGTTTTACTCAAAATTCGCTCATGACGCTTCTCTGAAAGTTACGAATGGGAAACAAGTCAGTCGGAAATAGACGCTGCTTTGTTGCAAACTCAGAGGGATCGTTATTACATGTTAGCCAAAGCAGAAGTGACAGGAGATCTTTCAGGATGGTGTCACTGAAAGTAGGGGTGTGGAGAGGCTTCACTTAATATTTACCAAAAATATGAGAATAATCTTCAGTTTAGAACGGCACTTACCTACAGCACATTGATGCCTCACCCACAATCCCGCCCGCACCCCAATACCACTCTCCTGACGTTTGCATACCCAACTGCATATTAGCTGGCCACTTTATTCTGGGAGCACTCTACTTTAAGTAGCTATTTTACGGTGGATATGTCGTAATCCAAATTGTGCAGGTTGTAATGGGTATAACTGAAGATATTTCAGTTGATGATTAAATATGGTGTACTGCCCGCCATGTTAGCCGAGAGTGCTAACGCGATGCTTCCTGGATTCGGGAAGGCGCACTGGCCACGGATCGAATCCGCCCAGTGTAATAACGACGAGGCCAGGTGTGCCTACCAGCCTGGATGCGCTTTGTAGGCGGTTTTCCACATCTCACTAGGTGAATACCGGGCTGATCCCACGTCCCGCTTTAATTACACAACATGCAGACATTCGGAATGCATTTGAACTATTCCACGATTTACACTAGATGCAGACAGATGAGGTACACTGATTCCATCCCAGGGGGTATGGGGTGGCGACAGGAAGGGCATCTTTCCACCTCTTCTAATGACCCTGCTCACTCCGATTTAACCACGCTGACCCTGCGAACACTGCGGGACGAAGGCGTCTGTGAAAGAAAGAAAGACAGATTGAAGATGGTGAACTGAACAACTTTGTATCAATATCTAATATGTCGATTTAGACTAATAATTATTGTTAATAGAAGTCATATATTTTTAGTTTCGGCAGTACCTGCAAGTATATGTGGCTATAGCAAGCCATTACTGTAAACTTTACCCCCGCCTCTTCCCCCCCACTACCGCAGCAGGTCAGGTATTGATGTGTGGATGTTTGGAAACTAAACGGTTAGGCCATACTGACTTGCCTATTTCACTTACTGGTACAGTTATGACCGTGCAAAAGACATCTGATCATATAGTTTCCGGCCTTTGTGGGAAGACTGGTCGACACCGAGAAAAAGAACCAACGCAGTGATGAGTGCAGACATTAAGGTACCACACACAAAAATATATGCACTTATACCCCTAACACTATATATGATGAGAAACCAGACCTGTATCTTGGCATAACTATTACTTTGCTGTGCAGAAAGCGTCAGACACCTCACACAGAATCTCTTGTCGACACATGTAAAGTAATTTTCTTCACACTAGTATGTCTGTTCACTTGAATTACAATACATATCGACTATAGAACCAGAGATCTCCTGTGATTCTAGCACCATATCATCTAGTGTCTGGAAGTGTCAGGTAAGCCCTCTACGGCATTTATCTGAGCCATTACAACAAGATACGATACAACCGCAGCTACCATTGACGAAACATTGCTTAGGTTAATGACAAATATCCCGCAGGCTGTGAAGCGTGGGCGCCGATGCAGCAGCTGCTTTGAGAACAGCTGCAGCTGGTACCGCAGTTCAGCATCCCTGGCAGTGTTGCGTGGTGGAGGTAGCAGCGCCTTTAGTACCAGGTCTGTGGTGCGACCAGATTCACTCGCTACGGCACTGCATGACCAAGTGACTGCCAAGATTCCACCAGCGAGCGTAAAGGTCCATATAAGGGCCACCAGCGCCAGAGGTTCCATTTCTGGACGAGTAAAACCCTGTCATTAAAAAAATGGCATGTATTATACCAATATTTATTACTACTAACTGCTTGAAATTCATTGAAACGTAGTTTTTGAACACTGGTTTAGTTTGGTATTAAAGAAATGTCAGAATTTAACAAAAAATAAAGATATAAAAATAAAGTTTCCTTTCCGTAAATTTTATTGCGGTTAGGCCTATGAAGTGGAAAACTAGTCTAGGATCTAGGGAAGCCTCAGGTGAGCGATATTCGTCTATCAACTACAGTGACGTACTGTCTTTTCCAATCATATTGCAACACTTGCTGCACAATAGAGTTTCGATGAATACAGTACATGAAATGTTTGAGTTATTTCCAGAATCCTTTAGAAATTTTATATAAACGAAGACCGAGACTGTTCTATACGTGCTTCTGTGAACCCATCATTGCTTTTCTATAGCATCATTGTGAAATTTTTCATTTTCAAATGTGTGTGGTGATTTTACAACTGAAACTGCATGTCTGGATTAATTCCGAAATGCGGTTTGTAATAGAATTGGCTACATTCAGCTCTCTTCACTGTCAGCATGAAATTTATCAATTTAAGTAACATTTACAGCCGTTCACTGAATTCACGTATGACTCTTACTTCCATGCGTCTGTTAATAGATCCATCGGCCTGACCTGTCTGTGGAATATACAGTATCACTGACAAACAGGCATTTGTAAACGTATATTAATTCCCATTAAGCCTCTTCCTGCGATTTCAAATCATTCTATTTTGTTGCAAGAGTGAAATAATTTCCGGTTATTATCTGTTTGGTATCAAAAACAAATATAGTTCTATAACATAGTATATTGGCGTCAAAAAGTCTAAGTATGTAAAAAATATACTGGGTGATCAAAAAGTCAGTATAAATTTGAAAACTGAATTAATCACGGAATAATGTAGATAGAGAGGTACAAATTGTCACACATGCTTGGAATGACATGGGGTGTTATTAGAACCAAAAAAACACAAACGTTCAAGAAATTTCCGACAGATGGCACTTCATCTGATCGGAACAGCAATTATTAGCATAACAAAGTAAGACAAAGCAAAGATGATGTTCTTTACAGTAAATTCTCTATATGTCCACCATCATTCCTCAACAATAGCTGTAGTCGAGGAATAATGTTGTGAACAGCACTGTACAGCATGTCTCTAGTTATGGTGAGGCTTTGGCATCGGATGTTGTCATCAGCATCCCTAGAGATGTCGGTCGATCACGATACACTTGCGACAGCAGGTAACCCCAAAGTCAATAATCGCACGGACGGAGGTCTGGGGACCTGGGAGGCCAAGCATGACGAAAGTGGCAGCTAAGCACACGATCATCACCAAACGACACGCGCAAGAGATCTTTCACGCGTCTAGCAATATGGTGTGTTTTTTTTGTTCTAATAAAACCCCATGTCATTCTAAGCATGTGTGTCAATTTTTACCTCTCTATCTACATTATTCTGTGGTTTATTAAGTTTTCAAATTTATACTGACTTTTTGATCACTCGGCACATATTCTAACCTACGATTTATGTATGTCTGCAAAAATTTCATTTGTCAAGCAATTTTATTACAACTTATTAATACTGGACGTTCTTAGAGTTATAAAAAATATGCTTGGTTGCAATTCAAAAAATGTAAATTTCCATAAACTATACTGCCAGAAGAAAATAGTACATGGCTTTACGGTTTCCAATTGACGCAAGATTGATTGGTGCAACAGTGCTTATGGACCGCATGAAATGGCTGCATTTACAGGTTAATAGCACAAGCATGTCGGAGGTACCCCGTATCAGTCCATGCTGAAACACTCATGTTAGTATGTGTTGTAGTTTCCACAGGGGGAAAATCAATCGTACAGGTGGCGTATACTGTCCTGGGATACGTAATTACACGATCGGTCGACCTGTTCACGTTGTCCTGTAAAAGGTGTAGGCTGACGAATTACTTCTCAACCATGGTCAACATGGCCAACCATGGTTAAATCATGGTTGACATGTGGAAATATGTAGATCGTGCTGTCGATGGAACTTACTACGCGTCTTACACAGCACGTTCAGTTTCTCGGACATCACGTGGGTGACCGTTGTCCTGTCGGAACGACAAATCACCTTCCCTTTGCAGTAACGGCCAACGAATCTGTCTATCAGCATTCAGCTCGAACCGAGAGCTGGTTAAGGTCCACTCCAGAAACACCAAAAGTAAGCACCAGTCTTAGCTCATCGCACACCAGACCATGGGGCGTGGCAGGGGCCAGCTTGTCTTTGACGAATGCATTGTACGAGACAGCACTCAGCACGTCGACGCGGTACGCGCAAACGACGCTAATTTCCGTGCAGCCAGAATCTGCTTTCATCGCTGTAGACCAGGGCGAGCCATTCCAAGTGGTGCCCTGACACTACCAGTCGAGCCGTGGAAGTCGACGCTGTGATGTAAGTGGAAGGCGGGCTAGAAGTGTGAGTTCCCGTAAGCCCACTGCTGATAACCAGTTCACAACAGTTCGTGTTGACACGTCTGGGCTCAAAGACCTCTTATCTGTGCTGTGTTATCTGTAGGACCTGCCACTGCTGCCCTCACAATATGACGATCCTGGCGAGCGTCTATGCTGCGTGGACGTCCAGGAACTCATCTGTTTGTGTTACAATGCTCACGTGAACACTGACTCCATCACCGTTGTAGAACCGACGTATCACGTCCCATTTCTGTGACAGTTCTCTGAAAGGAGCACAATGCCACTTGTAAGGCCACAATTAGACCCCTTCCAAATATGATCAGCTGACTGTAGGGAGCATGAGTGCGTCTCTGTGGCATGGTTGCCTGCTTGATCCACACGTGTTTCGCACACTGAGCCTTCTCGCTGTGAGCATTCCATATTACAAGGTAGACATAGATGGATTCTCGTAGCTACTCCACTAGGCTACGTGTTGGTGGTCGTTTTTGAAACCATTATTAGTATATCTATATATCATCCAGGTGGCAGATGCCGTTATCGCACTAAAATCGACTTCGGTTTTGGTGGTGTATTAATTGTTTACCGACAGTATAGTTTTGTTACTCACGATCATTCGTTCATTTCTGGTAGGGAGAACCATTCTTTAGATGTAATTATTGTTCCCACGCTCAATCGCAAATTTTAATATATTATCTCCTTCGTAAGGTTTTGCCGGCATCACATGGTTTTGTATTGCATATTTCACTGTGTTGCATCCTTGCAATATTTCTCCTGCCGAAGTTTGACAGTATGACTCGAACTCAGTCTCGTTGGTGGCGCGATGTGGAAAAGTGTCACTTGAATTTTATGAATGGCAGCAGCAGGGAATTCTTGAAGGACCAAAAAAAAAAAAATGCCAACACCTTATCATTTTGTTAGTGATGTGACTTCACAGAGTATAATAATAATTAATATGTATTGCATAGAAGATGACAATGAAGTAAATTAATATTAGACAGAAAAAGTACCAGTTGTCTCTGACGAGTATTTTATCAACTTACCTTGTATTTCAGAATGATAGAAAGTGCAAAGTTGAGGCTGGTGACACACTGGACGAGATTTGTGGCCAGACAGGCGAGCATTGGGAAGCCGTATGCATTGTTTACCAGACCAGCAGTATCACAGATATTGTCATATATCTCTCGTAATTGTTGAACTTCTTGTGCATCACCAGTACACTGATAAAGAAAGCTATTGTTATTCTATGTATTTACATATTATCTACCGTTGTAAAACCATCTCACTACATAACAAATGTAGTATGCGCTTCTGCTAGTATTTTATAATATAGAAAAGTTTTTACGATATTGTTCCAGGAAAACAGCGATCTATTGTATTCTAACTTATTTAGTATAAAAAGTAATAGTTGCACACAAGGTAATTTTTTCAAATTTTGGATCATCATTTTCGATCTCCTACAGAGATCATCATCAGATAAACAGCCCTACTGTCATCAAGAATCTTTATCTGATGCTGACCTCCTTAGAAGGATGAAATTGGTCATCTAAAAATAAATATTTATACTATATTTTCCTCCACGATTATGTGTACTAAATAAGCTACGACACACAGATCTTAATAAAATGAAGAGAATATACGTACATTAAAGTTAACACAGACATTTAATCTCAACTACTAGTTTAAATGGTGTTCTAGACACATTTGAGTGAATCCAAGTGGTTTTTCGACCTACCTAAGAGACTATACAGCTAGGTTTAGCAAATGTAGGAAATTCACTGATAGTGCCACATTACATGGTCATTACTGATTTGTTAGGAACAAAGGTTCAAACATGGGGTATACATGTAACTAATAAACTTATTATATACTGAGTGAAATTTTGAGATGTAAGACAAATGGAAAGCCGCCAGTTGTGTGCCCAGAATTTCCAAGAGTAATGTTTGTAAACTATGACAATCATTATCTAGTCCTGAACAAGCGTATTGACGAATGAGGAATCTTCGTTATCAGTTGGACTGTATTTTCTGTAAGTGAAATTAGCACTCACATCGAAAGTCAAAGGTATGTCTCTGTGCGATTGTGGAAGTGTGCATGGAAAGAGAACGTGGACAACTTCTAGAGACAGAGGGAAAGTCGGATATCTGCCCTGTGCGAATGATTGATTTAGACTTTCCTGTTGGAATTTTAAACTTGAAGATGGTGAGAAGGAACATTAAAAGCGCAATAGGCCAAGCAAAAGCATGATCTGAACATACACTATGTGACCTAAAGTATCCGGACACGTGGCTGAAAATGATTTACAAGTTCATGAAGCCCTCCATGTTGGAATTCAGTATGGTGTTGGTCCACCCTTAGCCTTCGTGACAGCTTCCACTCTCAAAGCCATACGTTGAGTCAGGTGCTTGAAAGTTTCTTGGGGAATGGAAGCCCATTCTTCACGAGTGCTGCACTGAGGAGAGGTATCGACGACATTCGGTGAAGCCTAGAACGAAGTCGGCGTTCCAAAACATCCTAACGTGCTCTATTGACCTCACGTCGGAACTCTGAGCAGGCCAGTCCATTACAGGGATGTAACCACCTCGCCAAATGCCGTGCATTGTGAAAAGGTGTTCCATCGTGTTGAAAGGTGCAATCACCATCCCCTAATTGCTCTTCAACAGTGGAAAGCAAGAAGGTGCTTAAAACATCAATGTAGGCCTGTGCAGTGATAGTGCCAGCAAAGCCCTCTCCATGATAAACACGACCACACCATAACATCACCGCCTCCGAATTTTACTGTTGGCACTACACACGCTGACAAATGACGTTCACCGGGCATTCGCCATATCGACACCATGTCATCGGATCACCACACTGTGTACCGTGATTCGTCACTCCACACAACGTTTTTCCATTGTTCAGTCGTTCAATGTTTACGCTCCTTACACCAAACTAGGAGTCGTTTAGCATTTACAAGCGTGATGTGAGGCTTACGAGCAGCCGCTCGACTATTAAATCAAAGTTTCCTCATCCCCCGCCTAGCTGTAATAGCATTTTCAGTGGATCCTGATGCAGTTTGAAATTTGATAGTCTGCATAGATGTCTGCCTATTACAGATTAGGACCAACTGTCGGCGGTCTCTGCCAGTCAACAGACGAGGTCGGCCTGTACGCTTTTGTGCTGTACGTACCATTCTCGTTTCCACTTCACTATCACTTCGGTTACAGTGGACCTAGGGATGTGCAGACGTATGTACAGACGTATGACACTAGTGACACCCAACCAGTGGACCACGTTGGAAGTCCGTGAGTTCCGCGGAGCTCTTCATTCTGCTCTCTCGCGATTTCTAATGTCTATTGGGGTCGCTTATATGGCGTACCTGGCAGTGGGTGGCAGCACAATGCACCTAATATGAAAAATTATGTTCTTGGGGGTGTCCAGATACTTTTGATTACATTGTGTGCGTTCTGAATAGGACAACGGAAATAACTTAGGTGTAATTAATGGTCCTGCGTTAGGTGTTGTTACAATAAGGACATGGGGTTAATGTTTACGTTTCTGCTTATACTGGAGTCTGTACGCATGGAGCACAATACGGAAATTGGTAATGGCGACTAGGTACCTGATCACGTACATAGAAAGCAAAGAAATCACTTGAATTGATGGGAATACTGAAGGGCGAGCTGTTTAATTGTTAACAACCATTCAAAAGCCGAGATCGCCCAATATTTTGTGCATCTTGGCTTTTGAATGGATGTTAACCAAAAATCACGTCATTTGATTCATTTAACTACAGAAAATCGTGGAAACCCTAAATTCAGTTGACGTTTAGCGATTTGAATGTTGTTCTTTTTGTCCCATATCGAGTGCCAACTCTTTGGCTATACTACCAGTCCATGATGCTTCAAAACTTGTAATTGGTTTTACATTACGGTTTACTAGGATCCTTTCGGATGAATGAATTCAGTCAGTTCTAAGGTCTCCAACATGCTCATCTGATCGAAGCCGAAACGTTAAATATCGTAACTGACCAAGCATCTATCAGGAAGAAAGACAGACCATAGAAGAATATTGGAGGCCATTATCATTCTGCAGGTGGATGAAGGAATCACCACTGCTGGAATGGCTAATAATCACTATGAATCGAAAATGAACTTTGGACCTATCTAACGACGAAGGCTACCAATAGCGGACGAAATATCCTGGCAAAGTATTTGGATCGCCCCTGAGACACACAGAATCAAATGCAATATGTATGCTTTACTTCGTTTTTCTTATACAGGAACAATAGACTGAGGTATTGGATAGCTTTGACGTAAAGACTCTTCACCAGCACCCAAATAAGAGACAGTGCTAGAATCATACAAGCAGGCAGTTAATAACGCTCTCTCCATTTCCAGGCAGGCAGCTAAACACCACTCCTCCCTCAACGCTCTGCTGACTGTAGCTTACATGGTCCACAATCAGTCTAAGCAAGGGTATGGGCATACAACACATCACTTCTCGTAACTCAAGAACAGACCGCTGAGCAAAGCTTCCTTCTTCGTGGTTACACTGACCTTGAATGTTCCCTGCGCCACAAAGTCCGCGGAGATAAATACTCGCTAGAGAGAGAAACACTCACAGGGTCCAAGTAATGCAGCTAAACCAGAAAACCTCAGGGTTATCGCTCTGCACAGAGGTAAAAACGTAAACAGGAAAGAGAAGAGGCAGCAGAATTCGTGTAGTAACCATAGAAGATCACCAACGAAAATGCCTATAGGGTTCCAGAAGCCTGGCAGCATGCAGTGGTCGTATGACAACTGCATATAATTTCTTGGCATGTGCCTCACTGGCTGTTCGATCGGCATACAGTGTCTGGAAGGAGGTGGAAAACACAGCCATATGGAAAACATGTGGTGGATTTTTCCGAAGATGTCATTTGAAATCTGTATGCATACCACACTCGAAAGCACAGAATATCCCACAATGTCTGGTCGTGGCACAGGAGTCATTTTGGGCTGGATCCTTGGCTTCTTAGTTACTGGGTAGTACCTATAGCACGACAGCTTCGTCATCTGTAATGACTGGTACAAAACATCTCGTGAAGACGGTGTTCTATTATGTCACAAGCATAAAATCATAGAAAATACGAAGTTACATTTACACATACATTGCATGCTCACATAACAGTCGCTTTTGTATTGTTCACAGTTAATCATTCGAACGTAAACCATAAATTGAACAGGATAAGACAATGTCGAACTTTCGCCTAGAAGACCAGAATTCTAGTTTTCGATCTTTCTTCCAAATTGAATGAGGGCAAAAATGCTATCGGAATCATCAAGATGGAGATGTGAAGACACAGTATCCGATTAAGAAACTGAAAGTAGCTACATCTTATACAGTGTAACATGCGAGAAATGAAGAAGAAAATTATGTTATCAATAATAGCTTGGCAGATGTTTAACCTAACCATTTACTTACCACAGGGCCTCAGAGGCCAGTCCGATATGTAACTACACATTTTACTTTAACGAAATTTCAGTACTCTTCGTAATCTGTCAAATTATTAAGAAATCTGAAAAAAATGTAACTATTTACGTACGTCTCTGTGTTAAAGTGTTGGTCCACATTTCCTTCCGTACGGTTCTCGCGGTTAGAAAAAATTTTTCAACATTCAGATGTCTTTCTGCTCAGTGTTTGTTACGTCATTTCTCATTGTTGACTCGCGCTGTTTTTCTTTCAGTGATCAACACTCCTCCTCGTGATAAGCACATGTTTATTTTGGTGCACTGCTTCATTTCTACAGACTGAGAATATTAAAGAGAAGAGAACTAAAGGCTGAGGATAAGAGGGAATTGTTGGAGCGGACTTCTGATTCGGAAAACTCGGCTAGTCAATGTGAATCTTCCGGTAACGATGAAAGTGAGGTAGATGCAACTGAAAACTCACAACTACACCAATTTCATGATTATTAATGATTCATTTACAGAGATGGAGAAGAATGATTTAGTGCAAATGCTGAAGAATGGGACTTATTCATTTGTCTTTATGTGAAAGAAATATGAGCAACAGCTTCTCATGAAGGTATTTCTAGTAGGTTTTCCGAAAAGGAGACCAGGGACTTACAATTTCTCCGATCAGAAACTGTGATAATGAAGAATTTTGTTGTATGTTGTTCTTTGATGTACCCCTCATTGATAACGTGAACCAATAACGAAAGTGGAATGTTTCACTAGGAATGGATGGTATAGATATGGATTAAAGGAAAAAGTTTCTAGGTGTTCAGGTTCTGACTGGCGTTTACAAGTCAATAAATGAAGATATCAGTCTGCTTTGGAGTGCTGAGAATGGCTGACCACTTTTCCGTGAAATTATGTCTCGCAACCTCTGAAGGTGTTGCGCTTTGACAATGCAGCAGTCTGACGTGAATATGTAACAAGTGAATAATTCAAACCAATCAGAGAAAATTTTGAGATGTGGAAAATTACCCTTTGGGATGCCTACATTCCAGGATGGCGCATGACCATAGATGAAAGACTGATCACATTTAGAGGTTACTCTCCATTTCGACAACACAGAATAGAGTTCTGAGCAATTGGTGGCAGTCCAACAACCTACTGGTGGCCGGTGAACGTGTATTTAGGGAAGAAGGATGAAACTAGAGCCATGTGCCTTGGAATGAATGTTGTGAAAACTCAGCTGATAAAACGTGAGAAGTATGAACATAATATCACCTGTGCTAATTTTTTTTGTACCTCTTGATTTAGCTGGTTATTTGTTGTCAAAGGTTCTGACACTAGTCGTTATCAACCCAGAAACAAAGGTGAACTGCCTGCCGATTTTATTACACCTAAAGGACATGAAGTATACTCTACACTATTTTGTAATTATCCACACGTGATGATAGCCTCTTACGTTCCTAAGAGAAACTAAGTTGTTACCACTGTTATCTCCCTTCATGACCAATGCATGTTGTTATCATAACAAGTAAAGAAGTCTTAAGTTATTATGACATACGATTCCACAAAGGGTGGCATTGACACCATGGACCAGAAGATGCAGCACTACAGTGTGAACAGAAAAACAAGGTGCTGGCCATTGGAGGTTTTCTACAACATGATCTATGTACGTGTAATGAATGAACACATAATTTGGATGATGCTGCCTTCCAGCAAATTTGGCCATCAATTTGAGAAAGTAAGCAGGAGTAAAGAAGTCAATGAACTGGTTCATTGCATCGGATGTAGAAAAGCAATGAAACCACAGCTAAGGGAAGGGGAAGGTGAGCGAAATGTGTATAGAGGGAAAGTAGAAAAGTCAAGTTAGACGTTATAAGTGCTCCAAACTCGTGTTCACGAAATATTGTGCTATTATCTGTAGACCCTGAGAAAATTTGCAATGAGTAAACGCAATTATTGAAAGTATAAAAACTGTTTTTTTAAGTGATCTTTAAATGAATAAAATTATTCAAATTGTATTAATATCTCAAAAGTCGTTCATTCCATAAGCAGTAAAAATAATGTCACTTTATGTCAATTTAATTAACATGTGCATGAGAGGTCCGATTGGTAGCCAATGCTATATAGATGTTCTGGTAAGCAGAGGGTTAAGATTGACAAAAAAACGGGTAGAGTATTACATCCATAAATATTATAAAAAACTGGATAGGTGCGAGTAGGAATCCTGCTCTGAGGGATCTGTACAAACATAATTATGTATTTAGACAGGTCATACTTAACATTAAGCGGGAATCTCGACAATTTTTCCCTGTTAGTGGAATTCGTAATGGCAAGGAATAGGTTCGTGGAATTCCAAACCTCTTGACAATGTTTGTATTTCAAGTCTGAATTCGGATAAGAAGTCACAAAAGAAAAATTTATTTTTCGTGCGACATAATTACAGATTAACGTTCAAACACCTTCCTTTTCTTGTGCTGTGAGTCCTTCTTTCATGATTCTAGGTCAACATGAACTACCGAATACCTTTTAATGATTAAGTTTACGAGTGTCAAAATGTGTGACATAAAAGGCTGTATCTTTTGTTTGTATTGATGTAGAAGGATAAGTTCGTTACACCCCCAAGAAAACCTAGACCTTAATGAATTTCCAAAAACATATGAAGGGCAGCAAATTAGAAAGGTATGAATTAAAAATACAATGAATCTAAGCAGAGAAACTTAGCACATACAGTAACTCCGTGAGTGGACAAAAGGTCTCGTCAGGATAGCATAAGTAGGTGACTTTAAGATTACACAGAGAAATTAAACTAGGAAAAGTGTGCTGTCTGTATTTCATAAAAATCGTGAGCTTGCTGAGCAATGGACTAATTGAGCCAGTTTCGTAGATGAGCAATTTTTAAATCAGGCGCCTGAGCATAATTATCGCTGGAGGGCTGAAGCTTAATCAATTCTGCTGCAAAACTAAATGTATGGAAAATTATTAAGTGTTAGAGGTATAGTCTCCAAATAAACAACGGAACACCCTACAGGAGACATTTACTGATGTGAGATCGTTTCTACACTTACTACAGTGATAGGCAGTTGTACATTCTTGTGTGACAAACTATCGCCAAAAATGTGTTTTGCATCCTAACCTGTGAAGAATATAAAAGTAGTATGTGTTTGTGCTGGACTCAGTACCAGCTCTCTGTGAAATGGGAACATTTTTGTTGTAGCCTACATCAAGAAGACCAAGAATTATAAAAGTGGCCAAGCTGTTGAGAAGTTTGACATGAGCAAAACAAAAAGGTTAAACATGAGGAAATGATAACCACCTTTGGTATGGAAGTTGGTTGAAATTGCATAACACAGAGCAAGGAGCTGACCAATAACAAGGCACCCAATAAGAATGACTCGCAATGGAAGCCAGCTAAAGATAGATATTAAACCTTCGGTATAGTGGTCATGTAATTTAACATTATTGATGTTATCATTTTCTATGCACAGATGCTAACTTTATTGTATCTTAAATGTATAGTGCAATATATTGCAGACAGATTTCTGGCTTCATTCTGGTTTCTATTATGAATGTGATGTGGTCGGTTTAACAACATAATTATGGTTTATTTTAACAAAAGTAAAAGAAATTTTTCCAAATTTGCTTAAAACGTTATTAATGAACATTGACAACACATATCAGTTACAAAAACGCTTTATTTTCTGAAATTTTGAAATATACTTCAATTTTTCCTCCTCAAATGTAGCTTATCTTGTATTGTTTAGAAAAAAAACCATCTACAATTTATAAAACTAGGATACCATAGAGTTCTAGTTCGAATTACGCACTGTCTCAAAAAAGGACTGAGATGTACTTCCACTGTAGTTTGTAAAATTCATCGCATTAAGGAAGAGTTAAATGGAATCTACACCGTACCATCAAACCACCCTCCCTTACATCTGACGTATACACACACACACACACACACACACACACACACAAACACACACAATACGCAATGTACAATATACTGTTACAGAAAACGAAATCGAAAGAAAGGGGGGGGGGGAGGAAGGAGTATAATTCAGGTCAGTGAATATGCTTCATTGAGATTAGGCAAAAACTGTGGCTAAAGGTAAATCACAGTTTACGAGAACATGTAGAGGTAGTTTCAAAGACAGTAAGAATAATATAAACAGGGGAATGACATACCTGCCATACCTTTCCCCCTTGTTGATAATGGAGTGAAATAAAGGGAAGTGCAGCAAAGACTGCGTATTTTTGAATTTTAATAAAATTATTAACGAGTCCACAGAAGATATGAATACATGAAGATAACTCACATTAACGCCCTCGGTACTGATGTCATGCAGTGCTCTTCCGATTGCAGCAGCCTCTTGCAGGCTGTACAGTGGCGGACATAGCGCCACCGAAACCAGCCTCCGCTGCCATACGGCGAGGAGTCTTCCATTCACTAAAGATATGCGTTTCCTCAACCATAGCACCAAGTAGAAGAACTGGGCACAAGCAATTGCAACTACTGCGTAGAATGGATAAAGACAGGCATAACGTAAAACATACTGTTTGTCGGCCCTTCCCCAGAAAATTCCATCGGCGATGAACACGGTTACAAGCAGCTGAACCAGTATAACTACTTGTGTCAATTGTTTTTTGAATATTTCTTTGTACTCATCGCTTGGACTTGGCATAATTAGCCTATCAATCTCAAGAAGCTTGTTAAGAATTTTGATAACATCTTTGAGAGTGAAGAAACAAAGATGGATGAGTGTCAAGACGGCAGAAGAGGCAGTTAGCACAAAATCTGTTATGTCACCTAGTTTTATGGTGGCCATCAAGTCGACCGAACGTAACCGTACATCTATCATAAAAATTATCATCGTGACCTCTAATGTAAGCACTATGACCGTGTATATACGTTCATAAGGGGAAGTGGAAAATTTGTTTGAATGTTGAGTTATCGTAAACGGTGCCAAACCAAACGGTTTGCTGAGGTAATAGATTGGTTTCATAGCTCTAAAGAAAGTATGGCTGTCCATCTCACTTTTAATATCGGAAGAAAGTGTCGAAATACTGTTACTGATACGATTAGAAAAGGGAACACTAAAATAAACTAAAATATTCAGGTATTGACCCCAGCTACAAAATATTAGCGCTGAAAAAAAACCAGTATCGTAGCACGGAAGTGTGTTACGCACTGAAAGTTCGCAGAGAAATAGCTGCATCTTAAACGGGCGATTGAATGTCAGCGTTTAATCTGTCTGAGTGGTAACCGTAATTTGATTAATGGAGAATACTGTAGAACCGATGTTATGGAAAGAATTTTTTTCTGTTTGTTTTTATTTTCAGTTGCTCATCGCCATAAGGCCATCTGTCACGTTTTAGTACAATCTCTCTTAATGGTTATTTTAGTAATAACTTCGTTAATTACTAATTACAAATAAAAGTAGGGTATGAATAACTGATTGATACATTACACAACCAGGAAGCAATAATGAAGTAAACTACAATAATAAAAACAGTACAAAAAGTATGTCTAGTGAGATCGATCTTACTACAGGTCTTGTACATAATATTTATAAACACCTCACTCCTATGTGATGTGGCAACACATCTAAGAAAGGTAAGGTCGTGTCCTTCTCCAGCTAGACTTTAAATCTTATTATGGGACGTGTACCATTTAAATTATCGACGAACTGCCACAGAGCCTCACAGGGAAATCACGTAAAGGATACCCGTAAGTTCATGATATCAACAAACACTAGTAAATATATAATATTTTACTTCTAGCGATCAACTGTATGTGCCAATCATTTAGTCAAATACTTTGTCAGCCTATATGTAGGAATGTCTGTAGCACTAACAATTGGTCTTAATGGGATCCCTTCTTTGGTTATCTTAAGTAGACCGTACGATCTAGTTGGTCTCGGTGCTCTCGGCCTTAAATACTTCACAAGTTCGTCGAAGAAGCCAGAAATCTTAAGTAGCTCCACTGCCTTCCTCCAAAGTGCCGATGTAGGATCCCATTCTATCCCGTGTAGCGGGCCATTGTGTGAAGTGAACTACTGAAACGTCCCCTTAGAGCAATTATACAAGACTGTGCTTAAACTGAGACACAATATTTTTAGCGCAACGCAATCTGACTATCAAAGATCCCTGCAAAAGAATGGCCATGTGTAACATTAAACTATACCTTTCAGAAATCACTAACCTCACAAAAATCTTCGTTACTCGAACTACTGCAATACAGCGAGCGCCACTGCTGCCAGCTAAATAAAAGATTCAAACTACGGAAGGCACTAACAACTGATAGGGATAGTTATCAAATGAATGATATTAATAGAGAACTAACAATGTATTTACCTTAATAGTCATAATATATATAGCAGTTCATGACAAATTACAAAACTCCGCCATCTCTCTCCCCACATCCACCACTGCTGGCGGCTCACCTCCAACTGCGCAATGCTACGCGCTGTTCACATCCAGCTGCCGCTGCCCAACACTACAATGGCAGACAACAATGCAAACTAGCCACAGACTGCACTTAGCACAGCCAGTGATTTTCATACAGAGCGCTACGTAACGTTGCCAATAAGAAAACATAAACAGCCTACTTACGCTACTGACCTATTTACGATAACCAAAGCCACCACTCAATGGCGCAAATCGAGGAATCTGCAACCTACCCAGCAGCAGAACTCTCTGAGCCTCTGGTTCAGACCTGACACTTGGCTCTATACCAGAGGACCACAGTCGTTTCTGTCCATGATCCTAGAGCTGGTGACATCCACCCTCATCTCGCAAGCAGTCTGTCTACTTGAGCTAGCCATGCGAAATCATAGAGAATCGTTTCTGACCCAAAGCTACACACATAAAATACCAGCATGAACTACCGCCTGCAGTTGGCTGCAAACTGTGCTGTTCATGGTATCAAGAAACACTCATTCTTCATATGGAACTAGCTCCTCCCAGTATACACACAGGGTGCACACTGGCATCCTCATTCCTTCACAGCCATATCCATAAGTCACCACATAAGCAACTAAGGTTGGAGGTCCCAAATACCAGTTATCCCACACTCTCTGGATGCCTAGGACGAGAGTATTCCTCTGGACCAGGACGAGTGACTCTACATGACACAGCGTCTTCGTCAGCACGAAATTGCGCCCAAAACCTGTTCATCAGACGAATCAGGAAAGCCTTCCGATTGGCCCCTCGGAAAGTCTTTCACTGCACGACACATCTCGGAACGACCTCCCACTTGAACACAGGTGAAGGATGAGCCTCAGCAGAGGCAGTTGCCAGGATGGCCACAGTAGTAGAGCGATTCTGGGACACGTTGGTTCTGGTGGATGTTCTTCAGATCACCCTGTCTGCCGCTACCCTCCCCAACCCCTCCCGCAAGTGATGCCCAACTGCCTCAAGGAGCACGACTGAAACCAACACTAAATAGCATAAATATAAAATCCAAGACATGGAACGCAAGGATTGTCTGCGTGGATGACAGATTGCCTGGGTTTTCACAAGTCCTATGATATCAAAATCGAAGACAGTGAGCACAACGTAGCTCTAACATTCTGCGTGGTCGCCCTGGCACTTGCGCTGAGTTTAGAACTCGATCTTTAGTTTAAAATGGAGGAGATAGAAAAACACTGGTTTTTCCCCACCCGTAAGACCTTGCAGTTCTATTAGTCGAATAATCTAAATGCCTGCAGCTTTGAATCAATGTAGCTCAATGGCACAGTCTGCATGATTAAATAATCCCACTCCTGTCCTTCTCTCTGACATCACAGAAGCTAGTGGGACAGAAGTTGCAGGGGACAACGGGGGCCGTAATATTACGTTGTACGTTGCTTTTTTGTTGCTAGGAGGGGTCGCTTCAGATATATGAAGGTCAACATAGTTTTTTTTAATGGGTTGCTGTATTTTGGTACTTATTTTCCGATAGCGGCTATCGAGTGAATCCAATGATATATACGAGTAAGATCTTTGAAGGTCAACGAAGGTCACAATGGTGGCAACAACGTCCATTTCGAGAACGTGTTCGAAATGATGACCAATCGTATCAATGCAGTGCTGCAATCTTTGTATCATGGATTGAGTGGTAATCCTTATCATATCGTCACTTATCGAAGCACATCCTCTGACAGTTCTGTCTTCCATATGTTCAGTAGGCACGTCTTTATAAACTATGTCTCTCAGTAATCCCCACAAGAAAAAAATCCAGAGGCGTCAAGTATGGCCAACGAGCTGGCCACGATACATCTCCCTTGCGTCCAATCCAACGATTTGGGAATGGTCTCTGCAACTCATTTCTAGCCATCAGGGAAAATATGCCGGACACCCATCGTGTTGATACCATATTCTGTTACTTGCTCCTAGAGGTATTTCATCTAATAACCGACACAATGTTTCATGCAGGAATGTGGTGTACTTCCTACCATTAAGATTTCCTTTAATGAAATAGGGGCCTATAATTCTCCCCTCCAGAGTCTCACACCATGCACTCACCGACCACGGTTTTTGGTGTGCGACTTGCCAGAGCCAACATGCAGAACACGAACAACATTACTCTGGTTCATGCAATAATCCCTTGTCATTTGACGCGAACTAACACCAGGATCTCGAACTTCAGTGGTTAGAGTACCAATTTCCGCTTCCTCGTTAGTAACTTTCCTTTGCCGGATATGTTTCCGATGCATTAAACAGCCAGTTGTTCTCAATTTATCATTCAGTTATTTAAATGTACGACGTGTAGGGTGAGTACGTTGAGGGTACTTTCAGTGTATAAGTATCTAGCTATCACAAATGTCGTTGGCATTCTCCGTAAATGATAAATATATCGACTTGTTCTTCCAAGGGGAACATCGTTCACATTCGCTTGATTCGACGATACTAGTCTTACCGTTCGTATTAGTGTTGTATTGTACAACCGTCGAATGGTATTTAGATGTCAATAGCACGTTAGATAGATACCCCATATTCGGCGAATATTTACTATTAGCACGATACACGAGAGAGAACTGTCAGAGCATGGGCTTCGATAAGTGCCGATGTGATAAGAAATACCACTCAATACATTATAAAAAGTTGCAACACCGCATTGGTACCACAGGTCATCACTTCGAACAACTTCAGGAAATGGACGTTCATGCCACGTTTTTGACATTCGTTGCCCTTCTAAGTCCTTGTTGTTACACATCATTGGATTCGGCTCGATATCCGCTCTCAGAAAATAAGTACCAAACTCTCGAATCCCACATAAAAAAAACAATGGTGACCTTCATATCTCTGAAGCGTCCCAAC
Organism: Schistocerca cancellata; assembly: GCF_023864275.1. Classification (NCBI taxonomy): domain Eukaryota; kingdom Metazoa; phylum Arthropoda; class Insecta; order Orthoptera; family Acrididae; genus Schistocerca; species Schistocerca cancellata. The sequence continues at coordinate 683,211,109 of NC_064630.1, read as the reverse complement.
TTGCAGTAAAAAACTAACGTCAAATTATAGTCCCCGTTGGCCCATGCAACATTTGTTCCACAAAATTTTCAGCTAATATCATACTTTTGGAGTTACTCTAGGTGGCAATAGGTAGTGACTCACCCTGTATTTAATTTTTCTGCACAACATGCCTGACTGGGCTTCAGTGGTATCCGCTCCACCACACTCCGCCGATGGCAACAGTAGACTGTGCGATACGGCAGCTGATGCTGCCCTGCAGGCAGTGGACCACACCAAATAATACCACTCGACCTTTTGATGTGACATGCTGACCACAAGCCCTGTCACCAACACAGAGCACTGGCACTCTATATTAAAAATATTGAGAAATTGAAAAATCCATGATATTCTTTATAATTAACATCAAAAGTATATTATTTGTGAAAGAACAGCAGTCACAGCGCACGAGGCGTAAGTTAAGATCAATCACTCATTGGAAAAACATAGAAAGTTCATTCCTTTCGAAAATAAGCTGTGATATACAATTAATTTTGGAGCAGTCCACTAGTCGATGAGAGGAGCTGGGAAGTAAAAACCAGTAACAATGCGAAATGTACAGCATTTTAAAGTCTACAATCAGTGGAATAGAGAAGAATGTCCGGACATTGTTCTGTTTTCCACTCACTAGTGTAAGCAGCATCACCAGATGTCAGACAAAGAATGTTACAACAATGCTGCTAAGAGGCATTTGAACTCATTGTTTCAGTTTTAATGTGCCGCGTTATTGTCATTGTGTTTACGTAATTTGCTGTGTGTCGACTTCTAGCATAATGAGAGAAAGCGATTCTGAAATTGAAAAAGTGACTTGGTTTCCAACATCCTTCTTCACAAATCAGAGTCGCTAACGACTATTCATTATTCCTTACCTTATTACACACATACATATTCGTCGACACTTCTTCAATATTTCATGATAATAAATACATAGCTTAATGAAATTCCTCCTATAGCATCAGCTCATTGATCATAAACATACCTCAACATCATAATACACATCGTCGTTGTAATAATAACATCATAACACCTCAGTCAAATCTCAAAAACGTCGTAGATTTCTGCAGTAATATCAAAACCTAAAAAAAATTCTCTGCTCATTTCAAAAATGTCACCTACCTCAAACGTACTTTAATAATCATGATCCCATACCAAATACATCATTCACAGCTCTCATAGTATCATAATGTTTCCGAAAAAGTACGAACAGTTCACAAAGTACAGACAAAATACAATTTCATAAGTATGAAGTTCTCCAATTGTGTAATTGCGTAAACATGTGTCACTGACGTAGTAAAAAATGTTTGTTTCTCTGTTAAATAATCACATAGCTGTGTAATTCTGTGTTAGAGAAATATGGTACTGACGTATAAAGTTGTATAAGCAAATACCTTATTAGCTAGGTCTCCATGTGCTTGCCAAACACATGGTACATAAAGTAAGCGTGTACCCCCTGAGGATTAATGCAATTATACCCTCAGGTGTTACAGATTACAACAATGGAATGAAATGTATCACGGAAAACTTTCTTTGTAATTCAAAAATCTTTAAAAATAAATGTTTTAAGTACAAAATTAATCACTCAAATACGTGTACTATAGCGCTAAACTGTGCGACTTGTTGTAAGATAATCTCTGTGGAAGTGTCGTAGTTATCGTCCTCTGAAAGGTAAGTTCTGCAGAAGTCAATGTACTTACCTCATCATAAACAAAACTGAAAAGGTATGCGCATAGATATCGTAATTAATACGTACATTACCGTGATCAAGAAAGTACTATACTGTAACGTATTGTTGTGCTGCAAAAAAGACTGTCTCGTTGTAGCTATACCACGTAAGTTACTACTAAAACAAGTTTTACTTTCCAGAAGAATTCAGAAAAACTGTGCAGATATAAAACAGTTACAGCACAAAAGCCACAATGCAGATTGTGTCACACATTAGTAGCCTCGTGATATAATCGTTTAGCTGTCAAAACAACCAAATACTAAGTCTTCATTAATCTCACAGAAAGTACTTCAAATAAAGAATCTCTTTACAAGTAAACCAACAGTTGCATTAAAATCTCATTAACAATATATGTTCTAAGTATGTAAGCCTTATAGTCGTTACATAATCGTGCAACTAACAAGCAACAATATATGCACACAGTAACACTGAGTCTTCTATTCACTATAACAATGCATTTGTAATTACTTGTCTAAATAATTTCCCTAGGTTCTCTACTGGATAGTTAACATTGAAACATAGTTACATGTTAACAGTTTCTAAGTGTGACAAAGTGTACTAGTAACGTGAAGTGAAAAATTTTATAGCAGACTAAGTTAAAAAACAGATTATCTCTCAATAAATGATTTTAAATGTGGAATGTAGTGCAATTCTTTACTCTTCCTAGTACGCAGAGTTTCAACTTCAAAGCAATTATTATGTTGTATACGTTGGTAAGGAATGCTAAATTTTTTATCAAGATTAACATCTATGTTATTTTTCTCTGAGCCAACCGGCGCACGTGGCTGCCTGCGGTGAGAGTCATTGTCTGTCTCTTTGTTGGTGCACTTCATTATTAGGATTTGAAGATCTAACTTCTACAAATTCACCTATTTGAGAGGGCCCTGCCCTGTTTGAATCCCGCCAGTTATGATGAAATGCAGGTCTGTCGACACTATTATATCATCTGTCATCGTGTCTGTAGATAGCATAGTTCCTTTCGTGTCAGTCACGTGGTGGAGAATTTCTCCCTGAATCGTAACTGTGCGCGGAACTGTCATGCCTGAAGCTATTCTGTCTCCCATGATAATAACTATTGTCATTCCCATATTGTCTGTTCCTCTGATTGTCTCTTTGATAGTCATTACCACGGAGAGTTGATCTTTACCTGTAATTATTACTCCTCTGCCAACGGTTGTCAACCAGTGGTGTCTGTTTTTGTCACAATTTACGTTGTAAGAATGGCGTTGTCGTGTCCAGTTATTATTTCACTCATCGGGGAATTGTGACGGATGTCACCTGTAATTGTTGTGCTCCTGTTTTCGAGTTCCGCGATTGTCAGTGTCAATTTCCAATTCTTGTAACAGTCCCTGAAAAGCTTCAATGTCGTCTTTACAACGTTCCACCAAAATAATATGTCGTAAATGTTCAGTCAAATTGATTAATCAGATATGGATGAGCACTGAGGTCCTGTATGGGTTTGAAAGATACTGATTCTTTTGTAACAGGTCTTCGAAATACTTGACAAGACTGGTAAATTCAGATTGTTCGAAATGTTTCATCATTATGATGCTATGTTTTACTCGTTCTTGTGTAGTTTGAGACCAATATGCTGAGAGGAAGGCATGATCAAATTCTCCTTCACTGCGACAATCGTGAATGACCGATTGCATTCTCAGAGCTGATTCATTCTCTAAGTAGCCACACATAAATTCTAACCTGTGCTCCAATGAGCAGTTGGGAGGAAAACAATGAGAGAATTGATGGAGCCACGCTTGTGGATGAATGTCATTGCCAGAATTCTGAAATGTTTTGAATTTACATGTTGTAATGAACAGCTTGTAGTCAAAATCATCATGTCGGCGAGTCACATATCGGTCATTGTTACTTCGTTTCGGCGGTTCCATCTCAAAACTTGGTGTACCTTGCCAATTTCTTTCATAATTTCCGAAGTGCCCTGTGTTATTATTTTGTCGCTGTTCCGTATTTCTATGTCCCTCTTCCTGTGTTGGAGCGCGTGTCTCCTCTGAAATATGTAATTCTTGAACTATTTGTGCCAACTGATCTTGTGCTTCCCGGATTTCTCATTTGTGTTGCGTATTAATTTGATTTTCGTTTGAATTTCCTAATTTGTTCGTATTCTTCTGTGCCGTTGAAGGCTACGGGTCTGGTGTCATTCATATCATCATCTACCTTTGTAGATACGTTAGTGAACTGATCCGAAACTTCGGCTACTTTCTCCGATAGTGAACTGATTTCTTCAGTGTGCTTTTCTGAACCAAGTTTCAGACTGTCCATTTGTGTTGACATCGTATCTACAGTGTCGTTTAATTTTTCCTGAATTTTTTCAAGTTGCGTAACCGAATCAGTAGATGCAACTGAGTCAATTTTAGCCCACAAGGTCTCATGATTTCCATGCACAATGCAGTTCTTTTGTGGCTGCTTCGTGATTCTGTAATGCATTTTCATGACGCGAAAAATTAGGTTGAAAATGCTCACAAATTTGTGTTTTTACGTCATTACAGACTTTTTGACATTTAGATTCGATTTTAAGTAACTCAGCAGTTAAACCTTCACGTTTTTGGTCAAGAATGATGTTTAACTTTTGAAGCTGTTGCTGTGACTGTTTTTGATTTTATTCCACTGCATCTAACTTCTGAAGATTTTCTTCCATTGTGTCTAAGTTTTGAAGCTTTTGTCCTATTTGTTGCATTAATTGTAATAACAATGCACTGTTGTATGAAACTTGCTCCTCAGTGCCATTCGGCGGTGCATTTGAAGCGGCAATATTCGCATTTTGAAAAGCAGAAAATGTGTCTTGAGTTATTTGAGAAAACGCTGAGGACGCCAAACCTGAATCTACAGTATTTGGAAGATTGTGTCCTGTCATTTCGGAATCCTGAGGCGAGCTGTTGTCGACCGATCGATCGGTAATGCTTCCCTGTTCACTATTTGTTTCACTGTCTACGCCATTATTTTCCGCCCGCTCCATTTCCCTATGCACAATTACCAAATTACTACTTTGAATGTCTGTTAATTCATTACACAGTGGTGCTCATAAGCTACGCTCGTCGTCACTATTATCTCTCAGTTTACTTTGGAACCTAGTGTTACGTTTTTCACACGCCATTCACGCCTTTATTGTCACAATATTTCACACGATGACACAGAAAAGCACAAGTTGAAGAGCAAAATAAGAAAACACACTAACATAGCACCGAAAATAATATCTAGTTAATTGCAAGCGCAGCTGCGAAATACTTGGTGCTAATCAACATGCATTTCACAACTGTTTTACTGAACAACGAAAAACTACAACTACAAAGAAAATTCTCTCTATAATTACGCGCTAGCAATAAACAATAGCTACACTAATTACACAAACTACAAGAAAAGGTATCCTCGGCTAAGGGTCGACGTATGAAACGTCCCCTTAGAAAAATTATACATGACTGAGCTTAAACTGACACACAATATTTTTAGCGCAACGCAATCTGACTTTCAAAAATCCCTACAAAAGTATGGCCCTGACTAACAATAACCTATACCTTTCAAGAAACACTTACCTCACAAAAATCTTCGTTACTGGAACTACTGCAATACAGCGAGCGCCACTACTGCCAGCTAAATGAAAGATTCTAACTACTGAAGGGACTAACTACTGATAGGCATAGTTAGCAAATGAAAGATTTTGATAAAGAACAAACAATGTATTTACCTCAATAGTGTTCAAAAGTCATAATATATATATGTATCACTTCATGACATTCAGTCTTACAAATTTACTAACTCTGATGGACACAGGTCCAGATCGTTCGCTCCCGAAACTCCGCCATCTCTCTCCCCACATTCACCACTGCTAGGGGCTCACCTCCAAATGCGCAACGCTACGCACTGTTAACATCCAACTGCCCAACACTACAATAGCAAATATTGCAACAATGCCGACCAGCCTCAGACTGCACACAGCACAGTCAGTGATTTTCATATAGAGCACTACATGGCGTTACCAACATAAAGACCTAAACAGCCTACTTACAAACGGTCTCGTCTGCCAAGCAAGTAAGTTTTATATAAATGATCTCATGAGATATTTGGCTTCATTTTACTGCTGGATATTGAAGTGAAGTACCAGGTGATCAAAAAGTCAGCATAACTTTAAAAACTGAATAAATCACGGAAAAATTACATAAAGAGGTACAAATCGACACACATGCTTGGAATGACATGGGGTTTTATTAGAACCAAAAAAATACAAAAGCTCAAACATTTCCAACAGATGGCTCTTCATCTGATCAGAATAGCAATAATTAGCATAACAAAGTAAGACAAAGCAAAGATGATGTCCTTTACAGGAAATACTCAATTTGTCCACCATCATTCCTCAACAATAGCTGTAGTCGAGGAATAATGTTGTGAACAGCACTGTAAAGCATGTCCGGATTTGTGGTGAGGCATTGTCGTCGGATGTTGCCTTTCAGCATCCCTAGAGATGTCCGTCAATCACAATAGACTTGCGACTTCAGGTAACCGAAAGCCAATAATCCCACAGACTGAGGTCTGGGAACCTACAAGGCCAAGCATAACGAAAGTGGCGTGTAGCAATATGGGGTGGAACGCCATCCTGCATTATCATCGTATGTTGCAGCTGGTGTTCATCAGCCTGGCTGGGGATGATGCCATTCTGTAACATATCGGCGTACCTACACCCGTCATGGTAGCATTCACTGACGTTCTGCTCTCCAGCGCCATCTGTCGGACATTTTGTGAACTTTGTTTTTTTTTCGGTTGTAATAATTCCCCATGTGATTCCAAGCATGTGCGTCACTTTTTACCTCTCTATCTACATGATTCCATGGTTTATTAAGTTTTAAAATTTATACTGACATTTTGATCACCCTATATATTGCATCTTGCTACAACATGTAATTTCATTGCAACTGTTCCAAAATGCCTTTGGAACATTTCAAAGATGAAGATCAAATAGAAACTATTAGGAGATTGTATGATGGTAAAACTAAGAGGAAGGAAGATCGGTATTTAATAGGACCGATAGAGCATTCATCTGCACAAAGGAGAAGGAGCAGAAAAGAAAATCCAACATTTGTGAAGAAAGGTAAATACAGATTCCTTGTTATGAAACAGACTGAAAGTATACACATATCTCGCAAAGCATCTAGCAGTCTACATACTGTGAGTGATAAGGTAGTTGTATGCTTAACATCGCTCCTTGTTAATGACCTGCCTCCAGATGACCATAGAGAAAAGTGTATAATCATGGGAAATGCAGTTGGATCTGATGTCATTACTAAGATTGATGCTCATATTCGACCTTTTCCAACCCACTAGCCACACTATAATGACAAAAGTATTATATATTTGCATTCCAACTTAAATGTGAAAAACATACACAGCTTGTTTTGTGAAAAACACCCAGAATTGACAGTGAAGTATGAATATTATCTGAAGAACTTCAATGAAAATTTTCATTATAGATGCAAGCGGCCAAAAGTAGAAGTATGTTCTGCCTGTGAGGAGCTTCTACCAAAAATAAAATGTCCAATCCAGAATGAAGTTGCAAAACGATTCGCTGTCGCAGAATTGATGGTTCACAATCGAGGAGAATCGAAGTTTTATAAAAAACCACAAGATGTGAAAGGAATGATGTTGTCGGCCTAGTGTTTGATTATATGTAAAATGTTCTCCTTTCTTGTCTTCCTGCAAAGGAAATGTTCTACTTACGAAATCTGTGACTTTTCACATTTGCAAAACATAACCTTAAAGACAGTACAGCACAGTTTTAATGTTGCAATGAAGGACAAGGCAATTGTGGTCCCAATGAAGTGTGCACATTTCTCAGCGACTACATAAGTGGATTATCTGACCCAGTGAAAGAACTACATATGTGCAGTGATTCTTGGGGCAGGCAAAATAAAAACGACACTGTTGTATGGTACCCGATGTATCTCGCAATGACTGGAAAATTTCAAATTATTCTGTATTATTTTCATGTTCGATATCACTCCTTCTTCCCAAGTGATAGTGATATTTGCCATAATCAAAACAGTCATACTACAAGATAAAACCTATTCTGTCAAACAGTATGTGGAAATGATAGTTAATTCAACAAAGACACTGAATTTTTTTCAAGGCAAGATTATAGAACATAAAGAGATTAGTGACTAAGGAATGGTGGTGTCACCACTTTCAAAAACTCTTCATTTGCCATAAACTGTCAAGCAAAGGAAAGATTTTTGCTTGCCGATTTTCGGCATTTGACCTGTAATCAGCAGAATCTAGGGTATGTCGTTTGTTCAGAATGGACAGATGGACTGCTCTGCAATACATACAGCCCTTTTAAAGGAAATCAAATATCCGATTATCACTGAACCATAGCATACGACAGTAAGATTCCTATAAACACAGATAAACTGCAAGGTTTAAATAACGAAGTACATTCCATTAGAGTATGAAGAGTTTATTAACAAGTTAATTCAGTGGCCCCTAGGAAATAATGATTTCCAGTCTGATGGAGAAGATTAGGACTTCGAGAAAGACAACATAGCATAATCTGATGGAGAAGATAAAAAAGTGTTAAAGAATATGGTTAATTAATTTTTCTCACTGTGCTACAGTACGTTGTGGCTCTGAAGATGTTTTACAAGGTAAATATCAATGTTCTCAAATGGTTCGTAACACAAATAAAAATAAATAGCTGTGTAAACCTATGTTAATGTGACATTCCTCGTAAACTCCCCACGAGAGGAACATTTATTGGAAAAGGGAAGAATATCCACCAACTTCCAAAGAGAACAGCTTCAATAATATTTATCGTATGCCCTGGAACGACACACCATTGCGTACAGAGAACCTAGTTCTACAAGTTTGTAATGGATAACAAAACTAAGAAACAATATTGTAAGTGTTAACAAGTTCTGTTTAGTTTTCTCCAAACAGAGGTGATTAGACTTTCTTCCTCAGAGGAATTTGAAAATAGATGAAACACACTTGTCACTTTAGGCCATACTGAAAAATTTGACTTACGAATAGCAGATACATTATGAAGCGAAATTCTAAAGTCGCCAGATGCACATGTGTCCTCTGCTGACAACTTGTGTTTTCTAGTGTTCAGTTACTATGGTTCATCCAAGAAATCAACCCGTTCTGTAGCCCCAGTTCTCACAAGCAAGAGTCAAACTTTTGTGCAACCATTACATGTTCACCACAGTGAGAGGAAAACAAATAATACAAAGTGACGATACGAATTGCATTCATCAAAATTTACTGAAAATACATATCGGAATATTATCCATAACAGGGTTATGTGCAGCATCCTGAGATTAAAAGCTTACAGCTTTATTAGACGATACACACAGTTACCCCCTGCCAGATGGGTGCTGACGTGAGATAGCAAAGGCATGTGTTGTTGCATGCAGGTTGGGGGGGGGGGGCGGAGGGGAGGTTCAAATGGCTCTGAGCACTTTTGGACTCAACTGCTGTGGTCATAAGTCCCTTAGATCTTAGGAGTACTTAAACCTAACTAACCTAAGGACATCACACACGTCAATGCCCGAGGCAGGATTCGAACCTGCGACCGTAGCGGTCGTGCGGTTCCAGACTGTAGCGCCTTTAACCGCTCGGCCACTCCGGCCGGCAGGGGGGGGGGGAGGGTGCGTCAGTTGCCATAGAATGCAGGACGATACGCCTCACATTGATACCTCGAAGATGGGAAGGAATCAGGACTAATACGAAAGCATACTGCCGCTTCACTCCTCAATAAAGTATCGTTACTTGATAGTTCGTTACTCCAAAACACACTTCCAGTGATGTGATTGTATATTAATGTTTTTGTACTGAAAGTTTACAGAAATAAAAAAAAAGTCCTATAGATCTACTCCCATGTAAACATAGCGTGATGGGTACCTTACGACATAAACAGACTGCTTCACTAAATGTACAACAGTTCACACTGTCTTCTGTTAGCGAAATATTTTCTGTGAAGTGAGATTACAAGGCATATGACAGCTATCAGTGTACGTATGTAGATGTGATTTAAATAAAAGCCATTGCCATCAGCTCCAGTTTTCTCATACACATGTTTGGTATTGCTGTCAGATATGCATGAACGCATTTACTGAATAAAAAAAGAGATGAGCAACTAAGATTATAACAGAATGTATGAAACGTAACAGAGGCTCCCTGAGAATTCAGACAGAGACATTGCAGCTAACATGAACATCTGTGACTTCATGAAGCCATTAGCAGAAGATACATCTCCATTCAGGGACGTGGTATTGTCAGAATTGGCACATTTGTATTTCAGACATATTGTTATAGGGAGGGTGTGACTTTACTTTTTAGTTTTTTTAAATTCATATTTCTATCAATATCCGCTAATTATCACCAAAATCAGTGAATTTTGTCGATATCATGAATTTGTGACAGAATCTATTCGTATAAGTAATTCTTTTATTAATTTCCTACAGATTTTCACAGTACCATATTTTCTCCTACAACTGCTGCACCCTACATGAGACAGTGTGTGTTGATACTGCAGGTAGTACGACTGTCACAACAGTACAGATGTGACAGTCATTAAGCGAACAATACACACTATCAACCTATCTAGCACGATTAGGGCCTTGTACATCACTGCCTTCTTTCCCATTACTTTGATTGCTATTGCTTTTTCTTCTTTATTACAGTGATCTTGTACAGAATTACTTAGAGAAGTCAAAAAACTGGCTATTATGATTACTCACTCTCACTAGGTGATACGATGAAAGTGTCCTCATTTGTGGAAATGCACGCCAGCAGCATATAAGGCTGAATTTAACAGCACCCCAGGGATATTGTAATGACGTCATTAGAAAGGACAGAATAAACCACTAGCTCATCTTGATCTGTCTCTCACAGTAAACATCAAGCAAGTAAGTAGAATCAAATGTGCACATAATGCTGATGTAGGTATTCTCCTGACTATTTGTGAAATCATTAATATGCGACAGAAAAATGGCGTGCCACACATCACACATTCATAATTTTGTCTGACAGACTCCCGTGACGTTTGGGAGTGCAACTAGGGTTTTCAATTTTTCAGTGAAATCTAGGAATTTAGCATTGCAAAACTTTTCCAGCGGCCTAAGTTTTAGCCTCAAGTAACAACAGCCCATTAGTCATATTCCTACGACCATACCTTATAACATAACAGAAGTAGCGCATCACCCTCATGCCTGCAAGTGTTGCAAAGAGTTTCGCATGTGTCAGTGGAACCCTTTAATTGGTGGTGCTGTGCCACATTTTAAAACTGCTGTGCAAGTTATGCAGTGGGTTAACTGACAGGTATACGGCTCATGTGTTTCCACTGGACTTACAAGGAATCTGAAATATGTGGTCATTGTTTCTTCAACAAGACACTAGTGTGTGAAGTGATTTGCTTCTCAAGGATGGGGATGGTAATTATAGCGAGGGTCCTCTGATATGACTTACACTGCACTCTGCATGGTGTCTTAGCACATGCTAGTCCAGATATGCTACAACCTACTCTTCCAGATTTTCAGAGGTATCTGTCATGACATGTTTTCATAAATCCTATAAATTACGGATGCAGAGCTTAAGTCCAGTACCCTATAAGATGCTTCCCGATCACATGAACTCAATGTCTAAGGCATCCACATGAGTGTTCACCAAACTACACTGGCAAGTTTTGAGACTTGTACTACAGACAGTTGTAATGGGAACTGTGCAGGTCGTCTTCCACAGATCAAAGATGGTGATGTTAGTAAGTGTCAGAAGAGGAAATGTGAAACCTCTGCACATATGGACTTCAGGATGTTCTGCAAGTATGCTCGTTTGTTGCCTGTTACACTATTATAAATACTTCATGGACACAGTTGTCAGTATTGTTTTCAAAATGTCCACTACCGAGATTTCAACATTGTTGTCATTATCATGCTGTGAACAACTGTAAGAAATATATGCACATGGTTAGACATTCTGCAAACGTAATACATGGATCTATACGTTTTCCTGTGGAGTCACAAAAATCTAGATTAAGATAAAGACCAAAAGTTACTTGCACGCTGTAAACACATAGGAATTAAAATGACATTAGCTTCTGTTGTTGGGGCACACCTTGGTCACATACATCAAAGTAAAGCATAATATGGAACAAAGTTTTATTAGCATGTAACGTAAAACACACAGCTAAATGCAACTCTTTTCCCTAAACATAATGTCATGTGACAAACAGAATAAAAACACATTAATTGAAACCTGTGCATACTGCACATGTCAGTAACGGACAGAATACTAGTCAAAACAGGGGGCAAAAATCTCCAGCGACATTACACCAACTGCCAAAGACTCTATGTAAGACCCATGCAGACATTCTGCTACACAACCTTCCCCTGTAAGCTAAGGTATAATCTTAGGTGGTTATCGAGTGGTAATGGGAAACAGAGGTGAATATAACTTCTAATAGTGATAAAAAGTACTGGCAAGAAACAAATATATCCTCCAATGGTACATTGTTGAGGATATATCCACAGTGAGAATCCGTAGTTAATAATGTTGTTATATTATCAACTTGTGTAATTGTTACGTAATATAACGATTTGAGCTATGTGTAGTACTGCATAATGTAATAACAGATAGCTAATGAACAGAGAATCTGTGCTACATTCGTTTGAAACCTATTAAGTTTGCAGTATGTATAATGTTAGGAATAGATCTCAGGTTCTATGCTGCTGCATTGAGTCAGTTAGTGTTTTTCATAAACAAGTTTTTCAATAGGCCAGCAGATCAGGTTTCATTGTCTTCAGCCTTCATCTGTTGGGCAGCGGAATTGATTTTGGTATGACTGAGAAACAAAAGAACCGCTTGGGCTGAGCTGGTGCCTCAGAAATAATTCTCTGTGCACTAGTTGGGACTTAAAACTATATTGAGACCCTGAGTGCTAGTGAGCTTAGAGTCAGTTGAAGATAGCAGTGATTCAACATGTTAGTCATACTGAATTGTGTTGCTGTGTAAGAAATTGTTCAGTTATGATAATGTATAAAAACTTGTTTACAGTGGTTAAATTTTACGATATTATTGCAAGTGAAGTGATATGATACACCATTACATGCCTCAGTTTTACATCCCTCATGGCATTACAACACTCAGCTTCCATTAAACAAATAATAACGTGTTTCTTGTTTTTGTATTGTATACAGTAACAATCGGTGTGATACCACCATTTGGAATAAATTGTCTGGTGTTTTTTATAAAACAATAATCAAGATTAATCCTTTGGTTGTTGCCACATTATTGCCAACCAGCTTCATATTATTAATACCGCTTTTATTATATCAATTGCTTAATTTGCTTATGTATTTCACTGTTATATCTACCCAGATTTACAGTGCCATATAGAAGATTTAAGGTGCATATTGGCAGCCTTGTGGTTAGGTTGCAGTGAACTAATGCACATTGATGATTAATTGTTCATTGTTGGTTACCGACCCACCAGTGAATCTGCAACTCTTGACATTCATCAGAATTCAGGAGAGGACATAAAGAATATGTGTCGAGCCTTATCAAATGGTAAAAACAAATATAATATACGTCATTTATAGACTAAGTTCTGAAAAATGCGACTGTGGCTGAGAAAGTAATAAATTTTTATTTCTTTGTTATTCAGGAAACTTAAATTATTCATTATGGGGTTCAATGTTTAGCCATCATCATCAGATGGAAAGTGTATTCAACATTGTTGTTAACTTTGGTAAACAATGATGGATACACACAGCAGCATGTGAGGTATTTTATCTTTTTACCAGTATACAACGATGACAATGCTGTTTTGATTTTGTATTAATGAACGTTTGTCAATGCTTACTCAATGATGCTTCACTTGTTAGACATTTGTGCTGACAAAACATGTCATTAAAAAGCGCAAAAACATACAGTTTCAAATCGTAGAAAATCAATGGTGGGCAACAGATTCAGATGATGTAGCAGATTTTATGATTCCAGAGAATAAGATATAAGACATCAGATCCATGCTTGATGCCTTTATTTGACACTAAATTTTACCTGTTTGGAATTTATATAAATGCGTAATTTTATCCTATAAAAGAGTCATGATGATATCATAACACATAATGAGTTTTTAGGAAACACACTCTGTATCAAAAGAGAAAAGAAATGCTTCTTAAGTATATGTCAAAGTCCAGTTGAATATTTCTACCTTTAGTTTCAACTTTTAAGATAAAGTCACAGTAAGTAATAGTTTTAATGAAAACAAAATGATTGGCATGTCTACAGACTGAACAAAACGTCAGTATGAAATAAGTGTTAAGAACATTACAACATTTTCATTATCAGACGACTCCAACTGAAGTTTCCCAATTCAAATGCTACCAGTGGAGTAGTAGCAGGATACAATGAAGGTAGTCACATCCCACACCATTGCTGTAGTGCGTAGACATTCTGTCACAAACCACTTGTTCATATTTGTCAGATGTTTCATGATATCTGGTAAAAGGTTGTTGCCTCCTTGTGTACTTATCAACCTAAGAAAATAGTGTAACTACGCTATTGCCATAAATATCCTCAAATTTTTCGAGTAATCCACATATCCATCACTTAAAGAAGTATCATTATTTGAGTTAATTTAACTTACACAGGATAACAATCTGTACACAGCAGAATAATAACTATTCTTTTTCTCATTTCTTGATTACAGTGAGATACTCTTCAAAGAAAATCAGAAAATATTTAATTTGCTGAACTTTTATATACATATCATAACACACAATGATATTTTGATGCATCGTAGTTTAATGGTTCAAACGGCTCTGAGCACTATGCGATGTAACTTCTGGGGTCATCAGTCGCCTAGAACATAGAACTAATCAAACCTAACTACCCTAAGGACATCACACACATCCATGCCCGAGGCAGGATTCGAACCTGCGATTGTAGTGGCCGCTCGGCTCCAGACTGTATCGCCTAGAACAGCACAGCCACTCCGGCCGGCTATAGTGTAATGAAATGCTTCATATATATAGCTAAAAGTCATGTTCCAATACATATCTTTATACACGTCCACTTATTGAAATTATGTATTATGGCCAATACCATAAATTTCCATGATCACAATATTTACACATCATATTATCAATTAATTTCGTAAGATGTTTCACTGTGCCCGACGGGCTAGGAAATAGATCCCAAGATTCACTATTTGCTCCTGTTTTATCGTGGGGGTGTCGTAATATCAAATATATAGGGTATTACGCTGCCCCTACCTATAGGTTTTACACTCCTGGAAATGGAAAAAAGAACACATTGACACCGGTGTGTCAGACCCACCATACTTGCTCCGGACACTGCGAGAGGGCTGTACAAGCAATGATCACACGCACGGCACAGCGGACACACCAGGAACTGCGGTGTTGGCCGTCGAATGGCGCTAGCTGCGCAGCATTTGTGCACCGCCGCCGTCAGTGTCAGCCAGTTTGCCGTGGCATACGGAGCTCCATCGCAGTCTTTAACACTGGTAGCATGCCGCGACAGCGTGGACGTGAACCGTATGTGCAGTTGACGGACTTTGAGCGTTGGCGTATAGTGGGCATGCGGGAGGCCGGGTGGACGAACCGCCGAATTGCTCAACACGTGGGGCGTGAGGTCTCCACAGTACATCGATGTTGTCGCCAGTGGTCAGCGGAAGGTGCACGTGCCCGTCAACCTGGGACCGGACCGCAGCGACGCACGGATGCACGCCAAGACCGTAGGATCCTACGCAGTGCCGTAGGGGACCGCACCGCCACTTCCCAGCAAATTAGGGACACTGTTGCTCCTGGGGTATCGGCTAGTACCATTCGCAACTGTCTCCATGAAGCTGGGCTACGGTCCCGCACACCGTTAGGCCGTCTTTCGCTCACGCCCCAACATCGTGCAGCCCGCCTCCAGTGGTGTCGCGACAGGCGTGAATGGAGGGACGAATGGAGACGTGTCGTCTTCAGCGATGAGAGTCGCTTCTGCCTTGGTGCCAATGATGGTCGTATGCGTGTTTGGCGCCGTGCAGGTGAGCGCCACAATCAGGACTGCATACGACCGAGGCACACAGGGCCAGCATCCGGCATCATGGTGTGGGGAGCAATCTCCTACACTGGCCGTACACCACTGGTGATCGTCGAGGGGACACTGAATTGTGCACGGTACATCCAAACCGTCATCGAACCCATCGTTCTACCATTCCTAGACCGGCAAGGGAACTTGCTGTTCCAACAGGACAATGCACGTCCGCATGTATCCCGTGCCACCCAACGTGCTCTAGAAGGTGTAAGTCAACTACGCTGGCCAGCAAGATCTCCGGATCTGTCCCCTATTGTGCATGTTTGGGACTGGATGAAGCGTCGTCTCACGCGGTCTGCACGTCCAGTACGAACGCTGGTCCAACTGAGGCGCCAGGTGGAAATGGCATGGCAAGCCATTCCACAGGACTACATCCAGCATCTCTACGATCGTGTCCATGGGAGAATAGCAGCCTGCATTGCTGCGAAAGGTGGATGTACACTGTACTAGTGCCGACATTGTGCATGCTCTGTTGCCTGTGTCTATGTGCCTGTGGTTCTGTCAGTGTAATCATGTGATGTATCTGACCCCAGGAATGTGTCATAAAGTTTCCCCTTCCTGGGACAATGAATTCACGGTGTTCTTATTTCAATTTCCAGGAGTGTATTTAGCCAACACACCTTCAAAAACGATGGGCGATATTTTCATATTGTCTTTCTCACTATGTGGTAACTGTTAGTCCACCAGACCCCTAGCATTAGTAAACAGTTACAAACAGTTGGCCTACATTTAAAGAGTTATAATTTTCTTCAGATTAGTTTACGTATTCACTTGAGGTACACATGTGTTTCGAAAATGAAGACACCTGTCTAACACGATCCAAGCAATATATTAAGTCTCATGTAAATCCTCTTCGACATTTACCTGAGCATTTAGGACAAGATACGATACAACCGCAGATGCTAACAACAGAACGTTGCTTGGATTAATGACGAAATGCCCGCAGGCGAGGACGTCCATGTAGCAGCTGCTCCGATAACAGCATAGTTGTATAGTTGCTAGGTGGAGTAACAGGTCTGTGGTGTGGCCAGTTTCACTCGCTAAGGCACTGAATAACCAACCGACTGCCAGAAATCCGTCTACATGCAAGACAGCCCACATAATCGTCCCCATCGTCAGTGCTTCCCTTCCTAGACCATTAAAACAATTTCACAATATACTGCATATAATTAACCATCATTTATTACAGCTAACTGCTTAAATTTCGGTGACATACAATTTGTATAAACAATAGTTTCGTCTGTTGTTAAAGGAATATGGGAATTCAGGAGTAAATGAAAGTACAGGAATTATTTTTTTCATTCTTTACGTTTTATTATCAGTTATGTCCATCAAGTAGGCAGCTTGTCAGTGACCCAGGTAAGCTGGACGAGATCGAGAGTAGTCGATAAACTACAGGGACCTATGCTCTTCGCCAGTCACGTTAGTTACACATTATGTGTAACAGAGTTTCAATAAATACAATTTAGGAGAAATGTTATTTCTGCTGAGAATTACTTTCAAAACCTTAGAGAAGTGTGGTCAGAGTTTTCTTCTGTCCTTGATTTACTAAAGCCTTAACTGTTCTGGGTAGCTTTACAATAAGGTTTCTCCCCTACGAAATTGTGTGACTATTTTACAATAGTAACTGCAAGTCTGAATAAATTTCTAAATGATGTGTCCATTATCTTCGGTTACATTCATTTTTCTTTTTTTTCAACATGAAACCGATCCACGGGTTATGGCAGGTAATATTTCCATCCGTTCATAGAATTCCCATGTGAGTAGTCTTCCAAGTACAATGCAGTATGTCTGTCTTTGTGATCTGTATGTCGAAAATAATATATAGCTGACAAACAGCCGTTCGTATGCGTACAGCAATTGCCACAATAGTTCCTCCATTAATTTACCTGGATACTGTTTTGCTGTTTCAGTGAAATAGTTTCCAGCTCTTATCGGTTTGGTATCACAAATAAATATAGTATTTTAAAGTTATTTATTGGGTCCCCCTGTACCTTCACTGGATTCTGTACCAGTGTGTGAGTGAAATAATTTCTAGTCATTATCGATTTGGTATAATAAACAATTGTAGTCCTTTAAAGTAATTAATTGGCTGAACAAAATGACTAATAATTACCAACAATGTATGTAATGGGGTATTTTATTTTATGTCAACCAGGGCCTAGAAACGACGGAAGGGATCTGATACCGCTGCAGCCACAGCCACAGTGGTCCACAAGCCCACGACGACTACTGCAGTCCACTTCACTCCTCCGCTGCTCCACACCGCACCACTCTTTCAGTGTTATTGTGCGATTCGTCCCACAGTTGCACAACCCCCCCCCCCCCCCCCTCCCCAGTGAACGTCTAACAGCAGACGAGTGTAACCCCTATGTTTGAGTGGTAGAGTAATGGTAGTGTACGTGTACATGGAGAACTTGTTTACGCAGCAATCACGGACATAGTGTAGCTGAGGTGGAAAATGGCGAACCAGCCCGCATTCGCCGAGGCAGATGCGAAACCGCCTAAAAACCATGCACACACTGGACGGCTAACCAGACCTCCACACAAGTCCGCTGGGCAGGTTTGTGCTGGGGACCAGTGCTCCTTCACAATCCGGAAAGCCGTGCATTAGACCGCACTAACTGGGAGGGCCAACAATATATGTACATTAATCCATGAGTTGTTTATGTCTATGAAAATTTTGTTTCTCTTGGAATTTCCTACAAGCGACCTCAAAAAGGTTTTTAGTGACTGGGTTAGCTCGGAAAAAATGTTAAAATGTCTCTAATTGCGATCCAAAAATATAAAATCACTGAAAGTCCTTTTCGTTCCATGTTATTTTTCGTTCCTTTCACGTGAAGTAAAGTAATCTTTATGTTTAATCATTGTCCTATTCTAAAATGCAAATGTGTAATTATTATATAATTGATAGCATTTTGTACCCAACACATGATATTGTATTCAAAGTATTCCACTGTGATACTCTCTCTACATGTTACTAGTTATCATGTTGAGTAATATGACTTGAATCATGAACCTTGTGAGGTGACGCAAGATGAAGAAATCTCATCAGCATTTTGAAACTCATGATTTAAATTAGCATGAGGGTACACTTGCAGGACTGCATTAATCCCAACATCGTAAAATCTCGTCTTCTGAGTGGTTTACCTTCTGAAGTTGCGTGCAATGAATAATTAATACAAGCTGCGTTTAGAAGATGACAATGAAGGAAAATAAAAATCCGACTGATTATATGCTACATGTCGCTGATAATGCTTTACCATCTTACCTTATATTTCGCAATGACAGAAAGTGCAAAGATGACGTTTGTGACACAGGGAATGTGATGTATAAATAGACAGGGAAGGGTCGGAAGGCTCTCTGAAATGTTTACGAGCCCAGCAGTATCTAAGAGTTTGTCATATATCTTCTGCAGCAGCTTAACTTCTTCTCAATCATCACTACCTTTTTAAAGTAAGATATTGTTATTCGACATCTTTACGTATTATCTTCCTTCCTTAATCAATGTGACTACATTATAACAGTGATAGGTTGTATAGCGAGTATTTTATGATACATAGCTCATTAACGTAATGATGGCAATGTATTAAAATAAAAGTTTACACCTTCATAGAAACGTTACTACTGTAATTGCTGTTAAAAGCACTTTTGACTCATTCCACGTAGTTTTGGAACGAAACTGTTCACTATACAGCTCGCTTCACAGCGATTGGAGACTACCTGCTAATGCTACGTTACACAGATATTACATATCCTTTAGGAAAATCCAAGTTAAACATGTGGTAAACACGTAATCTATAAACTCACTATATACAGCGTTAAATTTTCATGTGCAAGAGAAATGATTAACAGCATCTTGTGCACAAGGATTCTGAAAGGTAGTTCATATAATTTTTTTATGTTAACGACTACCTAAATAGTGGGCCAAGCAGAAGTAGTGAACGAAGAGTATGTGTCATGAGATGGACTGTACTTCCTCTGAGTGACGTTGTCATTCAGGCCGACAATTAACAGTATGTGTGTATGTGTGTGTTTGTATGTTACAGCGAAAGGTAAACAGAGAATGAGCATGCGAAAAAATTCTAATGACACAGGGAAAGCTTGTTATCTGCCCTTTCGAAACGATTGTGTTATATTTTTCCGTAGGAGATTTTTAAATTAGAAGATGATTACAAGGAACCTTTTAGGCATACCAGACCAAGCGAAAGCATGATCTCAATACCTCTTCTGAGTGTGACAACGCAAATAAAGAAAATGTTTTGGTGGTCCTACAGTAAGTTAAGTTCCGTTACTTTAAGCATGTGCGAATTTTTCGATACTGAACAAATAAGCCATTGAGAACAATAAAAACGTTTGTAACGGTGAGCAGGAAATTAATCACCGCCTTATAAAACACATCTTCGTCCTCATTTTCCTCATTTAACTACAGGAAACTGCGGAAAACCTAAGCTCATTTCGCGTTTGGCGATCTGCACTTTATTATATATGTTCGGTATAGAGTGCCACCAGTTTGGCTATACGTCCAATCCACGATGTTTCAAATATTCTATTCATATTGCAGTTAGGTCTTCAAAGATTCCTTCACAAGGAATTACTGTGTGCTGTAGCTCGATAGGTTCCACATGTCCAAACCGGAAATATACGTCAAGAGACAGAATCCTATAAACTGGAAACTAACTAAGCATAACTTCCGTCACGAACAAAGATACGCCATAGAATTACTGCGAAGATTAATAATGGAGCACGAGATATCCTGTCGAAGTGTGTTTGCATTTTGCGGCGTGCAGTGCAGCTGTAGCGGTCATAAGCTAAGTACTGACAAACTTATTTGTGCTCTGTAATACAGTTATTATATTTAATAGATTTCAGCGGTGTTGCGTGCCGTTTGTGGCGAAATAACAACTTAATAAACCTTTGTAATCGTTCGCTCGATGTGTTTTATAGAGTGTTCAGTGTGTTGAAGTCGTTTAGTAAATTTCGTGCTTTAGTTTTCAACTGACGTTTATTATTCTTTCTAGTGAATTATTTCAGTAAAATTTTCATTTAGTGTTTTAACTTCGCTTAGTGTTACAGTGGTCGTTTTAATTTTTTGGTTTTAGCTAATAATGTTGTGAAGTTTTGCTGGTATTGGTATCGACTGTGTTGTAGTAGTATCAATACAAGTAGCAGCTTTCTTAGTAGGCAGAGAATTTCGAGACCGTTATTGTCAGTTCTTAAATAGTTCTACTGGTGTAACTGAACTTTGGTAACATAGACGTATAGTTTTTTTCAGTAACTGTAAAATTTTGCTATGAGTGAAAGTGTGGGCTCTGTCATAGGTTTGTGAGTAGTGGATAACAGTGTGGGATTTGTTCAAAGTGTTTTCATTGGGGGGAATGCAGTGGGGAAGCCAGTGGTCATATTAGGGAGATCCTCTCCTGGGAATGTAGAATCTGTAGTACAAACTAGTTAATAGAGGAGCGCTAAGATCTGTGCCCTTCGGTGCAGTTAAAATGCGCAAAGTAGGAACTAGATAGGTTGAGGAGGGTGAAGGGTGGTGGGGAATGGGAACTGGCAGTTGGCAAGAAGGTAGCCAGGAAGAGGAGGTATACAGACAGTTTTAGTTTGCATATGTGCAATAGATACGACAACTGTCAGAGTTGAGTGCAGGGGAGCCTCGTGTAGCCGTAGATGTAGGTAACTTGCAGCAGTCCTCAGCAATTAGGAGGCGTTGGTTAGTTGCAAATTCTAGCAGAAAGAAGATTCTGCTGCTAGGTAGTTCCCACGGTAGAGGTGTGGGCCAGCAGTTGCAGGAAGTGTTGGGGAGTGAGTACCAGGTCACCAGCATTGTGAAGCCTAGTGCAGGGTTGGCTCAGGTGACTGAGAGCATAGGGGAGTTATGTAAGAATTTTACGAAAGAGGATCAGGGAACAGTCGACAGCGACGGGGAATATGATGTCAGTGGTGACTTGGTTAAGATAGCTACTCAAACTGGTGGCACTAATGTGCATTTCGTGCAACTGTTTCAGCCTCATGATCGGCCCCACCTTAATGCAGCTGTTAGGCGCGTTAATGTGGGGTTGGGGAGTGCACTGATGGCAGAGGGCATGGATCACATCTCAGTGGTGCTAGTTGGGTCTATCAGTAGCTGGGGTTTCACTAGGCATGGCCTGCACCTCAATAGGTACATCTACATCTACATCTACATCCATACTCCGCAAGCCACCTGACGGTGTGTCGGAGGGTACCTTCAGTACCTCTATCGGTTCTCCCTTCTATTCCAGTCTCGTATTGTTCGTGGAAAGAAGGATTGTCGGTATGCCTCTGTGTGGGCTCTAATCTCTCTGATTTTATCCTCATGGTCTCTTCGCGAGATATACGTAGGAGAGAGCAATATACTGCTTGACTCTTCGGTGAAGGTATGTTCTCGAAACTTTGACAAAAGCCCGTACCGAGCTACTGAGCGTCTCTCCTGCAGAGTCTTCCACTGGAGTTTATCTATCATCTCCGTAACGCTTTCGCGATTACTAAATGATCCTGTAACGAAGCGCGCTGCTCTCCGTTGGATCTTCTCTATGTCTTGTATCAACCCTATCTGGTACGGATCCCACACTGCTGAGCAGTATTCAAGCAGTGGGCGAACAAGCGTACTGTAAGGTATGGGAATGGGAGGCTGCATAAGCTTATAGGTGAAAGTGTAGTGGGTGGTGGTGGTGGTAGTGGTATCACTCATGGAAAAATTCCTGTAATAGTTGGTGTCAGAGGTGCTCCTTTTTTAGACTGAAGTCAGCTGATACGTATACCTCCTTAAAGGAAGTGCCTCTAACTAAGGGCTCACCTCCAGAGGATGTAATGTTTCCAATTACTGAATGAATTAGCATATTTCATCAAAATATAAGAGGTATTACAGATAAAGTTAGTGAACTGCTAATAGATGTTAACTGTGAAATTATTGATATATCAGAGCACCACTTAAATAATTTGATAATTCAGAGGCTTTCTTTACCAGGCTACAGATTAGCTGGCTGTTTCTCAAGGAGTTCCTTGTGGGGTGGGGCAGTGGCTCTGTACATAAAAGCAGTGTTTCATTTGAGTCCATAGATGTATCACAACACTGTACTGAACAGATATTTGAAAGTTGTGCAGCATTAGTTGAATTTAGTGAAACTAAGCTTCTAATTGCTGCTGTTTATAGGTCCCCTAACTCCAACTTCAGAGCATTTTTGCTTCAGCTAGAGAGGGTTCTTGATTCGCTTTGTAGGAAGTACCAGAAATTAGTTATATGTGGTGACTTCAATATTAATTTTGTAAATGATTGTGCAAGAAAAAGGATGTTGGTAGATCTCCTAAATTCATATGATCTGATCCAAACTGTGTTTTTTCCAACTAATTACTAGATGGGCATTCTGTTAGTAAAAGGGTGAATGGCCTTTCAGACAATGATGCGCAAATTTTAATACTAAAATGTTATTGTACTCAAACCAATATCGTATTTAATTACAAACCGCGTAGAAAAGTTAATCCAACAGCAATAGAGAGTTTTTCAAAACTTGTCAAGGAACAAGAGTGGCAAGACGTTTATAGTGCCGATAATATAGATGATAAATACAATGCTTTCCACAACACATTACTCATGCTCTTTGAGAGTTGTTTTCCATTAGAGCATTCTAAACAGGGTACTAGCAGTAATGGGCAGCCCCATTGGCTGACTAGTGGGTTAAGGATATCATGCAGAACAAAGCGGGAATTATATCAAAATGTTAGAAGTAGTCACAATCAAGCAACAGTAGCCCATTACAAACAATATTGTAAGGTGCTTAAAAATGTTATTAGCAAGGCAAAAAGTAAGTGGTATGCAAATAAAATAGCTAATTCACAGGATAAAATTAAAGCCATATGGTCAGTTGTGAAGGAAGTGTCTGGTCAGCAGCACAAGGTTGATGTTATAAAGTCTGTTCACAGTAATAATATTTCTGTTACTGATAAATCAGATATATTTATAGTATTTAACAACCATTTTCTGAGCATTGCTGGTGAATTAAATAAAAATTTAGTTTAAACCGGAAATCATATAAATTTCTTAGCAAATGCCTTTCCAAGATTGACGTCTCAAAAACCCCTCTGTGATACAGACAAGAGGGAGATAGAGTCAATAATTAAATCATTGAAGACTAAGGACTATCATGGTTATGATGGAGTGTCTAGTAGAATATTCAAGTACTCTGCTGCACATGGTAGCCCTGTATTTAGCCATATTTGTAATTTTTCCTTTAGTAATGCTCATTTTCCTGAGTGATTAAAGTACTCAGTAGTAAAGCCACATTATAAAAAGGTAGAAAGGGATAATGTAGATAATTTTAGACCTACTTCTATGCCATCAGTGTTTGCAAAAGTTATCGAAAAGGCTGTGTATGTAAGGTTAATTGATCATTTTATATCACATGATTTGCTATCAAATGTACAGTTCGGCCTTAGAAGTCGTTTGGCAACTGAAAATTCTATATTCTCTTTTCTCTGTGAGGTACTGGATGGACTAAACAAAAAGCTTCGAATGCTTGGCGTATTTTTGGTTTAACAAAGGCATTTGACTGGGTTGACGTCATAATATTGCTCCAGATGTTGGACCATTACGGAATAAGGGGAGCAGCTAACAATTGGACCACCTCTTACTTTAGCAACAGGCAGCAAAAGGTCATTATTCAGAATGTTGATAACGGCTGTGATGTGGGATCTGAGTGGGGTACTGTCAAGTGGGAGGTGCCCCAGGGATCAGTTTCAGGGCCAGTCCTTTTCCTTATTTATATAAATGAAATGGCCTCTATTATTATGGGTAACTCTAAAATATTTCTGTTTGCTGATGGCAGAACCTTGGTAGTAAAGGATGTTGTGTGCAACATTGACTCGGTTTCAAATAGTGCAGTACATGATCTCAGTTCATGGCTTGTAGAAAATAAACTAACGTAAATCACAGTAAGACTCAGTTTTTACAGTTTCTAACAAGCAATTCAACAAAACCTGACGCTTTTTAATCTCACAGATTGGGCATATGATTAGTGAAACTGAACAGTTCAAATTCCTAGGTGTTCAGATAGATAGTAAGCTGTCGTGGAAAGCCCACATTCAGGATCTTGTGCAAAGACTTAACCTTCCATTTTCACTATTCGAATGGTATCGAAAGTGAGTGATACTTCGACATGTAAATTAGTTTACTTTGCTTATTTTCATTCACTTATGTCGTATGGTATTATGTTTTGGGGTAACTCTTCCCATTCTAGAAGGATATTTTTGGCTCAGAAACGGGCGGTTTGGGCAATAAGTGGTGTTAGTTCACGAATCTCTTATAGACCTCTATTCACGAGTCTGGGTATTTTGACATTGGCCTCTCTACATGTGTATTCCTTATTGTCGTTTCTTGTTTCCAATATTAGTTTATTTCCAACAATAAGCAGCTTTCACTCGGCAGAAATCAAACCTCCATTTGGATCGGACTTCCTTAACTCTTGTGCAGAAAGGTGTGCAGTATACTGCTGCATCCATTTTCAATAAGCTGCCACTCGAATTCAAAAATCTTAGCAGTAATCCATACGCTTTCAAATCAAAACTGAAGAGTTTCCTAATGGGTCACACCTTGTATTCTGTCGATGAGTTCCTTGCAAAATTCAGCTGAATCTCATTGTAATGCTGATAGCGTTTGCTTAAACTTATGGACTTATTTTCTATTCGGGTTCATTAACATTAATTTTTATCTGTTATTACTTTTATGTTGTAAGTTCATGTACTAACACGTTCCATGACCTTTGAGATTTGCTTCTCAATTATTTCCTACAGAACTTGACATGTAAATAAAGAAATAAATAAATAAAGTATCACGTTCACTTGTGGGAGATACAGAATAGTATATGAGAGATTTGCATCACTTGGTTACTTTTGTCCAAGAGCAGCAAACTTAAGTATTGATTATCTTTGGCATCAAGTCTCTTCAGAAACAATCCAATGCAAGAGAGTATCAGCATCATTTACGAACAAGTACCAAGAGATATTTGTTACCTAATGCCTTGATTTTTATCACGAACCTATTTCTTGTAGCGTTGTGAATAATAAGAATAATCAGACGGAGTCGTAATCAGATCGCCCCTTCTATCCGTTAGAAGCTGAAATCTCACTGCAAGGGCTTTAGAAAATTGCCTTAAGCTCCGCGAAATTCCGAGCACCCAATTGGCTGCGCTACATGAACGACATATTTGTTATTTTGTCAGTGTGAAGAAACAGAGCTGGATAAATTTAATCAGCATATTCATATTTCACATACGAACATGCAGTTCACGCTATAACAGCGAAGTAACGGAGTAATTCCAATCATGGCCGGCAAATTTGGTGACAAAGCATGGAATAAACCGACCCATTCCCGTCATCATCTGGCTCAGAAATATTGCGTGTGACAAATGCTGATTGCTTGAAAACGCTGCGTCTGTGATAAAATAAAATCGAAACGGATATCATGGGACTACATAACACCATTTGCATCAAAATATATGACAATAAATATCGAGATGAGCAACTAAGACAAGCACGTAGCCATGCATAGAAAATAGAGCAGAAAGAGCGATCTTAGTGAGTCTTTTACGTTAGGTGAATTGTGTTAATGTCCAAGAACACACCGTGCTTCGCTGGCGAGCTATCAAACCATTATTTAGGGGTTTTCGATGGGTCCAGGGTTTGGTAGATTCCTTTAAAAATACAGCAACAGTCATATTCGGTTATGTCAGCGCAACAGATTGGTACTAGGAAAGTACCATTGCGACTATTGGTTGGCTATCAAGTTTCAGGAATAACGAATAAATACAAGCCTGCTGTGAATGCAGTGCCTTACAGGTATACCAATAGGAAAAATCATAGTAGAATCGATTTATGTAGTTAAGTACACAAATGTTTTTCATTTATTGTCAGCTCTAGAACCTTTAAGGTGCCTGAACAATAAGATCCACACATTCATTTTATGAATGTAGTATCAGCGAAAACGAAAACGGCAGAAGGAGCATAATTATTCTAAAATTTCACCTTATGTCTGCCATCATAAGATGTGAACACAAATTGGTGGAATAGGCAATTAAATTCAGGAATAATATTACCCTAATATCACAAGGTAATAAGAAACTATTTGAATAAACTTATTACTATGTTCGCTACTAAAACATGGGGCAGAAAGTGGTGCAGCAAGCATGGAACAATTGAGTCAAAAAACGTCAACTAAGAATTGTTGAGAAATGATTATACTAAATACAATAATTAAGAAGAAAGTTTATATTCTCAGGATTACGGATTTTCCTAACGAGACTGAGGTCACTATTTACACCTCCAAACTGGAGCCTCATTTCACCAGTAAATACAAATCTCCAGATTTGGCGCAATACCTAATGTGAAACAGCTTTGTATTAGGAATTTTTGGCTTCTATAAGTAACAACTTAGCGCTAGCGCAGCCGCCCAGTACACAGATGCATTATTCATAATATAGAATGTCTAATCTGCTAGATGTCGCTTAATATTGTATCCGATACTTGTTCTGTAATAATAAGCATGCACAGAATACAGATAGTATATTGTGGATCCCCATGAGCATTATCAACATACTCATAATACTGAGACATAAAATATCTAGAAAGGCAGTTATCACTATGAACAGACACTCGCACAAGATGCATAGCTATATTCACACATAAGACCTTTGAAGGTGTGGGAGCAGCGATTCCATTAAATTATTAAGCACTAAATCAGTGCACTGGATGGGTGTTCATTATTTGTGATATAACAGTTAACGGGTTACAGTACGTAATGAAACTGAATATACCTTGAAACAAATACATGCACATTGTGACCTCAGTGGAATGGCATGTGTGGATCATAGACCATACACAACCACAACATCAACGTATTCAACAGCCACTGATTACAGTAACTCCAAACACCTCAGCAGATTCGAGACAGAGCTAGAGAAATCGTGACGGTTCCTAAAATGGCGGGTATGGATTTATGGTCCCCATAAATATGTGTGTCATGTAGAACATTCGTTATCTAACCGATATTCCAGTTCCATATCCATCCTAGGATATCCTCATTAAAGAATGCTATTGCTGCTCTGATGTGAGCTTCCAGTTCATGGAAGTTCCTCATGAAGACAAAAATGTAATGGTATTTTGAAGGACTTTGTTACAAGATATAGTCTGCACAAAATTCCACACAATGTGACAACTGCTCGGGGGTAATCAGTCAAAAACTAATAGAGGAATATAAGAAAAAAAAGAGCTTCAGGTTTGTGTGAACATTATGTAGCAAATCGGACCATTGTACCTATTGCAATTTCTAAAATAAGACTAATCAAAGTTGTAAAGACAATTTTCGACCATACTGTATGTGCAGAGGGGGCAGTTAACCATGCTTGTTGCAGTGCTTTTAATGAACTAAAACTAAGAAACTACCGGTAGTTAGTCTCTCCTTTAATGAATTTTTACTCTGGCTTATCACAGTCTATATCCAACCAATCGAATTTCCATAAGCATGAAAAAAGTTTGAAGCATACCCCAGGCAGTTTATTACAATCTCTCCAGTATGCCTCTACACACTGTGAAACTAGAAACAATCTGGTGAATTCTGGACGTGTTTCAGCCCTTGATGGGGGTGCAAAGTAGAACTCAGTAGCTCCCTTAACGATGGATGAAGAAGAAAGTAACTTGCCTCATTTTAGCAAAAGTTTACATTCCTATTTATAGTAAATGTGTGATGATATACAAAAATGAAAAACTTTTGAATATTCCTTTATTTGCATGAAATGTAAATATTTTGTACAGGGAACTACATGATCAAGTACATATATATGCCCTTTGATTTCAGTTTTGCAAGTAGTGTCATAGCTATTAAAAATTCAGAATACCATATTTTCTGGACTATCTAAATGGCATTTAGTATCTGTGTGTGGCTAGCTGACAAAATTTTACTTTTACTAGTCCTTTTTAAAACTGCTAAAATATTTTTATATTTAAGTAGTTATTTTCTGCTAGTTAGTCTTGTGTGTTTGATATTTTTCAGTTGATTTCAAACATATTGATGAGATTCCAGCAGGACATGTGGTCTAATTTAGGTTTATTTCAGTTTCTCTTCAAATGAGTCAAACAACATATTACTTCCTGATAGGCAACTGTCATGAGAAGAGCATGATTGTTTAAAACTAGAGGAAATCGAGGTGACAGGGAAAGTTAGCAGAAATCGTTCTTTAAGTGTAAATCCGTTATTCTGAAATAAAGATAAAGGGTAAAAGTAGTGGCACATCGAGAAACTACTCACTGTCCCACACCAGAAAAGAATGTGAGTTAATATTGCACTGTCATCCATTTCTGAGCTAAATTTATTGTTTCAGCTGATCGAAAAGTTATTCTAAATTCAGTTGAAAAATTTGAACTGAATAGACAGACAGAAAGAAAAAAGATTACCCTCTGCCAGACAACACACTCTAAAGAGAAATAATATTGTTGTGTCATTCAGTTCTTATACCAACAACCTACTCTCCACCACATACCATGAATCAAACCAATTAATAATCAATTGTGTTCCAGTTCTGAGGTAAGATAATAGTTCAAAGTCTTTCGCTTAATGGTAAGTTGTTTAAAATCAATTTCAAAATCTGTACTGGACACACAGAGACAGACGAAAACAAAGTACACTCCACAACACACTAGATTTGAAAGTGAGCTGAAGCATTGTATTATCCAGTTCTGATTTCTGTTGGCCATTTCAAGTCTCTGGCTTAACGGGAAACTAATTTAAAATCAATTGCATAAAAAGCAAGAATCTGAACTAATAAAAACTTTTGAAAAGGCAATTGCTCATTTATCTATACACAAATTTAAAGTACATCAGCAGATATTAAACCTTAAATAAAAATTAAATATTCACATTTAGTATCAAGATAAGTATATTTATTACAATTCTGGACCATAGCTCACACTTTTGCATGATTCTCAGATTTTAAAATAATATATTCACTTTGACACTTCCAAATTTATATACGTGTATATTAGTATTTAATTAAAAAATGAAATTAATTTTTTTGAAAAACTTATGGAAATTCACTAATGTGAACTGATTTATCTTAATTTTGTTTTATACCTCCATAAAATTTAATCCAATAATTTGTGTGTATCTTCTGAAAAGATTTTATTACAACGATATGATAGAGTAATTTCATACTTAACATTTAAGAGTAGTAAAACATTTTAAGATTTTTAGTTATCAAAACTTCAAATTTGAAGCATTGTAACATTAATTTTTCATCCCTGATAATTTTGTGAACACTTCTAAGAAGATTACCATAACTCCTATATTTAAAACACCTGTAAGTAGGCTGTTTATGTTTTCTTATTGGCAACGTTACATAGCGCTCTGTATAAAAATCACTGGCTGTGCTGTGTGCAGTCTGTGGCTAGTTTGCATTGTTGTCTGCCATTGTAGTGTTGGGCAGCAGCAGCTGGATGTGAACAGCGCATAGCGTTGGCAGTTGGAGGTGAGCCGCCAGCAGTGGTGGATGTGGAGAGAGAAAAGGCGGAGTTTTGAAATTTGTAAAAATGGATGTCATGAGCTGCTGTATATATTATGACTTTTGATGACTATTAAGGTAAATACATTGTTTGTTCTCTATTAAAATCTTTCATTTGCTAACTATGCCTATCGGTAGTTAGTGCCTTCCGTAGTTTGAATCTTTTATTTAGCTGGCAGTAGTGGCGCTCGCTGTATTGCAGTAGTTCGAGTAACGAAGATTTTTGTGAGGTAAGTGATTTGTGAAAGGTATAGGTTAATGTCAGTCAAGGCCATTCTTTTGTAGGGATTTTTGAAAGTCAGATTGCGTTGCGCTAAAAATATTGTGTGTCAGTTTAAGCACAGTCTTGTATACTTGTTCAAAGGGGACGTTTCATATGGCGACCCTGCCAGGATACCTCACTGGAATCTTCTGATTTTTTCTTGTAGTTTGTGTAATTAGTGTAGATTTTGGTTATTGCTAGCGCGTAATTATAGAGAGAATTTCCTTTGTAGTTGTAGTTTTTCATTGTTGTACACAGTTGTGGCATGCATTTAGATTTGCACCAAGTATTTCGCAGCTGCGCTTGCAATTAACGAGATATTATTTTCAGTGCTATGTTAATGTGTTCTCTTATTGTTGCTCTTCAAATTGTGTTTTTCTGTGTTATCGTGTGAAATATTGTGACAATAATGGCGTGTGAGAAACGTAATACTAGGCTCCAAAGTAAACTGAGAAATGACAGTGAAGACGACAATGGTGTGTTAGCGCCACCGAGTAATGAATTAACTAATGTTCAACATAGTAATTTGGTAATTGTGCATAGGGAAATGGAGCGGGCGGCAAACAATGGCGTAGGCAGTGAAACAATTAGTGAACAGGGAAGCATTATCGATCGATCGCTCAGCAACAGCTCGCCTCAGGAATCCGAAATGACAGGATACAATCTTGCAAATACTGTAGATTCAGGTTTTGCGTCCTCACCCTTTTCTCAAATAAGTCAAGACACATTTTCTGCTTGTCAAAATGTGAATGTTGCCGAAGAAAATGCACTGCCAAAAAGCATAGAGAAACAGATTCCAGACACTAATACATTATTATTGCAATTAATGCAACAAATGGAACAAAATCAGAAACAAATGGGACAAAATCTTCAAAAATTAGACACAATGGAAGAAAATCTTCAAAAGTTAGACACAATGGAACAACACCAGAGACAAACACAGCAACAGTTAGACGCAATGGAACAAAATCTTCACATCACACTTGAACGAACACGTGAAGATTTAACTACTGAGTTACATAACATTGAATCGAAATGTCAAAACGTCTGTAATGACGTAGAAACACAAATTTGTGAGCATTTTCAACCTATTTTTTTGTGGCATGAAAATGCATTACAGAATCACGAAGCAGCCATAAAAGAACTGCAAACCATTGTTCAAGAAAATCATGAGACTTTGTGGGCTAAAACTGACTCAGTTCCATCTACCGATTCGGTTATGCAACTTGCAAAAACTCAGGAAAACTTAAAGGACACAGTAGATTCGATTTCAACACAAATGAACACTCTGAAACTTCGTTCAGAGAAACACACTGAGGAAATGTGTTCACAATCGGAGAAAGTAGCCGAACTTTCGGATCGGGTCACTAACTTATCTACAAAGGTAGATGATGATCTGAATGACACAAGACCCATAGTCTTCACTGACACAGAAGATTATGAACATAATAGAAAATTCAAACAAAATCAAAATCAAATCAATACACAGTACAAAAGAGAAATCCGGGAAGTACAAGATCAGTTGATGCAGGTAATACAAGAATTACATATTTCAGATGACACTCGCGCTCCAGTACGGGTAGAGGGACATAGAAATACGGAACAACCACAAAATACTAACACAGGACACTTCGGAAATTATGAAAGAAATTGGCAAGGCGCATTGGATTTTGAGATGGAACCGCCGAAACGAAGCAACAATGAGCGATGTGCGACTCGCCGACCCTATGATTTCGACTATAAGCTGTTCATTACTACACGTAAATTCAAAACGTTTAAGAATTCTGCCAACGACATTCATCCACAAGCGTGGCTCCATCAATTCTCTCATTGTTTTCCTCCCAACTGGTCGTTACAGCACAGATTAGAATTTATGTGTGGCTACTTGGAGAATGAACCAGCTGTAAGAATGCAATCAGTCATTCACGATTGTCACAGTGAAGGAGATTTTTATCATGCCTTCCTCTCAGCATATTGGTCTCAAGCTACACAAGACCGAGTAAAGCATAGCATCATAATGATGAAACATTTCGAACAATCTGAATTTTCCAGTCTTGTGAAATATTTTGAAGACATGTTGCATCAGAATCAGTATCTTTCAAATGCATACAGCCCCTCAGAACTCATCCGCATTTGCTTAATCAAACTGCCTGAACATTTGCGACATATTATTTTAGCAGGACGTTGCAAAGACGACATTGAAGCTTTTCAGGGACTGTTACAAGAACTGGAAATTGACACTGACAATCGCGGAACGCGAAAACAGGAGTACAACAATTACAGGTCACATCTGTCACAATTCCGCGACGAAAGAAATAATAACTGGACACGAAAAGGCTATTCTTATAACGTAAATCGTGACCAAAACAGACACCATCCGTATGACAACCGTTGGCAGAATAATAGTTACAGAGAAAGATCGCTTTTCCATAGTAATGAATGTGACAGAGACAACCATAGAAACAGACAAAGTGGGAACCAAAATAATTATTATCAAGGGAGACAGAATAACTTCAGACGCAACGGTCCTGCGCGCAGTTACGACTCAGGGAGAAATTCTCCACCACGTGACTGACAAGAAAGAAACTATGGAATCTACCGACATAACAACAGACGATATGATCGTAACGACAGACCTGAATTGCATCAGAACTGGCGGGATTCAAACAGAGCAGAGCCCTCTCGTGTCGGTGAATTTGTAGAAGTTAGGTCTCCAAATCCCAATAACGACGCGCGCCAACAAAGTAACAGACAATGACTCGCAGCGCAGGCAGCCACGTGCGCCGGCTCGGCTTGAGGAAAATAACATAGACGCTAACCTTGAGAAAAATTCCAGTATTCCTTATCGACGTATACCGCATGATAATTGCGTTCAAGTTGAAAGGGTAAAACATTGCACCACATTTCACATTTAAAACCGTTTATTGAGAGACAATCTGCCTTTTAACTTTGTCTTCGCCATAAAACGTTTCGCCTCACATTTCTAGTATGCATTGTCACACTTAGAAACTGTTATCATGCAACAATGTTTGAAGTTAAATATTCAGTCAAGAACCAAGAGAACTTATTTAAACAGAAATTACGAATGCATTGTTATTTTGAACAGGCGTCACTGTATTATTGTGTGTGTGCATTCTTGCTTGTTAGTTGCACGATTACGTAACGACTATAAGGCTCACATACTTAGAACATTTTCCCAACACTGCTAATGAGATTTTAATGCAACATTTTGGTTTACTTGAAAATACATTCTGAATTAAAGTACTTTCTGAGAGATACCAGATGACACAGTGGTTAGTTTATGTGACAGCTACACGATTATATCACGACGCTACTAATGAGGGACAATTTACAATGTTGCTTTTGCGGTGTATCTGTTTTATATCTGCACAGTTTTTCTGAATTATTCTGGAAAGTAAAACATGTTTTAGTAGTAACTTTTGTGGTATAGCTACAAGGAGACAGCCTTTTCCGTAGCACAACAATACGTTACAGCACAGTACTTTCATCATCACAACAATAAGCGTAATAACTAAGATATCTCTACGCAAAGCATTTCACTTTTGTTTATCATGAGGTAAGTACATTGGCTTCTGCAGAACTTACCTTTCGGAGGACAATAACTACGACACTTCCACAGAGGTTATCTTACAACAAGATGCACATTTAGTGCTACAGGACAAGCATTTCAGTGATTAATTTTGTACTTAAATCATTTATGTTTAAAGATATTTGAAGTACAATGATTTCATTCCAGTCTTGTAATCTGTAACACCTGGGGGTATAATTACATTAATCCTCATAGGGGTACACGCCTATTTTGTGTACCATGTGTTTGGCAAGCACAAGGAGCCCTAGCTAATATGGTATTTGCTTATACAACTTTACACATCGGTACCATATTCTTCTAACACATAAATTACACAGCTATCTGATCATTTAACTGAGAGGTAAACATTTTTTTTACTACATCAGTGACACATGTTTTCGCAGTTACGCAGTTGGATAACTTCAAACTTATGAAACTGTATTTTGTCTGTACTGTGTGGACCCTTCATATTGTTCAGAACCATTGTGATACTATGAGAGCTTTGAATGATGTATTTGGTATGAGATCATGATTTTTAAAGTACGTTTGAGGCAGATGACACTACTGAAATGAGCAGAGAATTTTCTTTAGGTTATGAAATTATTGCAGAAAGCTACGACTTTTTTGAGATTTGACTGAGGTGTTCTGATGTTATTATTACAACGACGATGTGTATTATGCTGCTGAGGTATGTTTATGATTAATAGGCTGATGCTATATGAGTTATTTGATTATGCTATGTATCTCTTATGGTGAAATATTGAAGAAGTGTCGACGACTATGTATATGTATAATGAGGTAAGGAATAATGAATATTGGTTAGGGACTCTGGTTTATGAATAAGGATGTTGGAAACCAAGAATTGTACTTTAAGAGTTATGAAATGTATGTAAATGCATGAATGTATTACAATGCCGACGAAAATTTTTTGGACACTGTTATATTCATAAGATTTTGTCTCTAGACATTTGCAACGCAAATTCTCGACCCGTGAAATTTTGTATATGAGACTGTCACTGTAGCAGAAACTGCTGTCGTAAATATTTCCATAAGAAAGTTAAGTGACTACCTGCACGTAATGCGTTGTGGGCACCCAGCTGTGTCAGACGCCTGGAGAACAAGCCATTAGGATGTGCCTTTTCGGAAGCACAGGTAGAAAAAAAAAGGAGGCCATTATCCTCGCTATTGACATTTCCTTGTTGAAAGCATAGTGTGGAGCTCGTAATTTATGATATTTACTGAAATGCCTAATGAAACGATGAGAAACATTTCACGGCTATTGTCTTGCTAGTTGAGAAAAATGCCATATGGCTTGCTCTATGTACACTCCTGGAAATTGAAATAAGAACACCGTGATTTCATTGTCCCAGGAAGGGGAAACTTTATTGACACATTCCTGGGGTCAAATACATCACATGATCACACTGACAGAACCACAGGCACATAGACACAGGCAACAGAGCATGCACAATGTCGGCACTAGTACAGTGTATATCCACCTTTCGCAGCAATGCAGGCTGCTATTCTCCCATGGAGACGATCGTAGAGATGCTGGATGTAGTCCTGTGGAACGGCTTGCCATGCCATTTCCACCTGGCGCCTCAGTTGGACCAGCGTTCGTGCTGGACGTGCAGACCGCGTGAGACGACGCTTCATCCAGTCCCAAACATGCTCAATGGGGGACAGATCCGGAGATCTTGCTGGCCAGGGTAGTTGACTTACACCTTCTAGAGCACGTTGGGTGGCACGGGATACATGCGGACGTGCATTGTCCTGTTGGAACAGCAAGTTCCCTTGCCGGTCTAGGAATGGTAGAACGATGGGTTCGATGACGGTTTGGATGTACCGTGCACTATTCAGTGTCCCCTCGACGATCACCAGTGGTGTACGGCCAGTGTAGGAGATCGCTCCCCACACCATGATGCCGGGTGTTGGCCCTGTGTGCCTCGGTCGTATGCAGTCCTGATTGTGGCGCTCACCTGCACGGCGCCAAACACGCATACGACCATCATTGGCACCAAGGCAGAAGCGACTCTCATCGCTGAAGACGACACGTCTCCATTCGTCCCTCCATTCACGCCTGTCGCGACACCACTGGAGGCGGGCTGCACGATGTTGGGGCGTGAGCGGAAGACGGCCTAACGGTGTGCGGGACCGTAGCCCAGCTTCATGGAGACGGTTGCGAATGGTCCTCGCCGATACCCCAGGAGCAACAGTGTCCCTAATTTGCTGGGAAGTGGCGGTGCAGTCCCCTACGGCACTGCGTAGGATCCTACAGTCTTGGCGTGCATCCGTGCGTTCCTGCAGTCCGGTCCCAGGTCGACGGGCACGTGCACCTTCCGCCGACCACTGGCGACAACATCGATGTACTGTGGAGACCTCACGCCCCACGTGTTGAGCAATTCGGCGATACGTCCACCCGGCCTCCCGCATGCCCACTATACGCCCTCGCTCAAAGTCCGTCAACTGCACATACGGTTCACGTCCACGCTGTCGCGGCATGCTACCAGTGTTAAAGACTGCGATGGAGCTCCGTATGCCACGGCAAACTGCCTGACACTGACGGCGGAGGTGCACAAATGCTGCGCAGCTAGCGCCATTCGACGGCCGACACCGCGGTTCCTGGTGTGTCTGCTGTGCCGTGCGTGTGATCATTGCTTGTACAGCCCTCTCGCAGTGTCCGGAGCAAGTATGGTGGGTCTGACACACCGGTGTCAATGTGTTCTTTTTTCCATTTCCAGGAGAGTATTTATTTACACATTTTGTTTAATATCAAGTTTCTAACTGCACTGCAGCATTGGTTAAAATAGAATTTTATAGATGTACTAATATAAATATTTTCTATCTACAGATCCAGTAAATACTAATTTTGTAATACATTTCCCAAAAATGGTGGAGCACAAAAAGCACAAATTTCCCTTCACAGGAACTGCATACATAATTTTCTTTTCAACTACTTGGTAATTTTTTGTAGAATTAGTTCTTGTGGTGCACCACTTTAATTACATAGACATTAAGATGTGAATATACATTTCCTTTGTCTGCATTATTGTCTATAGTGTAATGTTTTTTTTTGCTTGAGCTATGCCATGTTTAGGTATAAGTTACTGCTGTTTGCCAGGCATAGTGTTACTGAATTTGACTTTGTGTTATGCTGTTAAGCCAGTTTTACTACGCATTAATTTTTCTTGTTTGCTGCTCATTGCCTTATATTAGTTGTAATTTATGCTGCTTGCTTTGCCTTTTGTATTTTTTATCATTGCTGTTTGTGTTAATTGTTTTGTGCTGCTGCATTGCCTCGTCCCTTAGTTTAGCATCTGAGCTCAGTAGATAGCTTAAGAGGGGGTAGCCTATAAGAGAATGAGTTGCGATGAATTTGAAGAAACGCACTGAGAGGTTATACGAGAAAAATACAGAAAGCGTGGTTGGATAAGATTTTTTTGGCTGGAGCAAATATCGAAATAAGACGAAAATCTATGGAATGAAGTTTTGGGTTGGACTGCAGTACCAAATGTTACACTGAAAACGAACCCTGTCCTTTCCTTTTGTGTTATCCCACTATGTGTTTGTGTACCCTTGTGTATTTGTTTTCTTCTTGTCTCTGTGTAGTTTCATAGAATTTTTCTTCTTTTAATATTAAGCTACATTCACCATGATGAGGAATACTGTTCTCCTCAAATATAATTGGCATTAATAATATTTTATTTACCTTGTAAATATGCTTAGACATTATTTATTCTGTTTTGTTTTAATGCTCATATGTGAAGTTGATGTTTCGCAAGTTATTCTGATCCTTTATGTATGTACTCATGTAATAATTCCTGTAACACTGATGTATATGTTATTTCAATTCTTTTGTAAAGCCTGTATTACTACAAATGTTATCTGTATTGTTATGTTTTTAATGATGTATTTTGTACCTTTGTAATTGTATTCTCATTTTATAAAATTGTAATTGACACGTGTTCATCATACTATTAACTTGTAAGTTCCATTTCAGTCCACACGTTTCTGTTGGTCATACTGTATGGACAATATTTGAGAAGTAGGGACTGTTAGTGTTTGCACGTGTGTTAATAATTCAGCAAGGGACTGAATAACAGCATTGCTGGTTCTAAGGACAATTCAAAAAAGTTTGTGAGTGTACAAGTGATGGTTATGAACTTGCTATATTTTACGCAAGACTCTTCGATGGTGATGGTGATGCACCTGCACAGTCGCAGCAGATGGCTGCTGGCCATCCCTACAAGGACTACATTGGGTCCACACCTTTGATGACCCAACAATACCACAATCTCTACCAGGACTACAGTGGGTCTGCTCTGTGATGACCTACCTACCAATATTCTTCAAAGGTTCAAATGACTCTGCTGTGGGTATGCTCTGTTGTGGCCCATTACCTGTCTGCATGTCAAGAGTCAGCACTGTTTTCCCGTTGGAAGGACAACACTACTTATTCAAGACTGCATGAAAATCCACTACTTCCGTTTGCATTGTCTTTTACTGCTCAGACTTTGAGAAAAGAAACGGCAGTTTCACTGTGATGAATGATCAGGACTGTCTTTATGGACTGTGAGAAAATTTTAGCTTTTGACCAACATTGTATCAATAAGTTTGTGCATTTGATTTCTTTGTTATTGTAATTACGATTATGAAAAATGTTAACAAATATGTATTGCCCAGTGCCCAAAACAATTCGTAAAATTTTTTGTGGGGAGCATGGGGGCTATGTAAGTAGGCTGTTTATGTTTTCTTATTGGCAACGTTACATAGCGCTCTGTATAAAAATCACTGGCTGTGCTGTGTGCAGTCTGTGGCTAGTTTGCATTGTTGTCTGCCATTGTATTGTTGGGCTGCGGCAGCTGGATGTGAACAGCGCGTAGCGTTGGCAGTTGGAGGTGAGCCGCCAGCAGTGGTGGATGTGGAGAGAGAAATGGCGGAGTTTTGAAATTTGTAAAAATGGATGTCATGAGCTGCTGTATATATTATGACTTTTGATGACTATTAAGGTAAATACATTGTTTGTTCTCTATTAAAATCTTTCATTTGCTAACTATGCCTAACGGTAGTTAGTGCCTTCCGTAGTGTGAATCTTTTATTTAGCTGGCAGTAGTGGCACTCGCCGTATTGCAGTAGTTTGAGTAACGAAGATTTTTGTGAGGTAAGTGATTTGTGAAAGGTATAGGTTAATGTTAGTCAGGGCCATTCTTTTGTAGTGATTTTTGAAAGTCAGATTGCGTTGCGCTAAAAATATTGTCTGTCAGTTTAAGCACAGTGTTGTATAATTGTTCAAAGGGGACGTTTCACACCATTCATTTTGTTTTGCTTTTATTTACATATATCTAAATTAATTTATAAGATTTTTGGAAATTGAATATTTGAAAGACCTTTAAAATTTAGGTTTTAAAGAGACAGAACATTCCATCAAACGTTTTAATTTTGGAAAACCAGAATTTCAAAAGGAAATGCAAACCTTAAGTTTTCACTTCTATAACTTTTTATAATTTTTTATTCATTTATATAATTAAAAGTTTTCCATTATACTTATACACTTGAATGAGAAGTAAATTTTTTTTTACAGTTCATTAGTACACATTGTGTTCTATCCATAGGTATATCTTCATTAAAATGGTCATAATTTCATTGTTGTTTTTGATTAATGAAACATTCGTTCTTCTAGACCTATTTACAACATTTATCTAATATTTTGAATAAAATGGAGAGCAAGTACATTTAATAATTATTTAATTGTAGTATTCTTTTAAAAATCTCTAAGACAAGTGGATCAGGGATACAGATTCCATAATTCTTGGGGAAAAACATCATTTCTTCCATTGTTTACATATACATCTTTTAACAGGAGATGATCAAACGAGCAGGAATCATGTAACTGATTATGTTATCGGTTCGTTTTTAAAACAATGAAAATGGAGTGAAGTATGTAAAACTAAGAAGGAAAATAATAAGTAAAGTATAGCTGAAAATTTCTTTTCCCATTTAATCCAGCACATTCAGATATATGTAGTTCAAAGAATGAAACAGGGGTTTTAGGACTATGCAGTCTTTCTTGACCTAGTTCAAGTGAATATTGTGGTACACAACTAACAACAGGAACATGCGTTTCCTCACATTAACAACTGTTTTTCGTTTTATTGATATCTTAGTTTTATAATTACTTGCAGTCCATCGATGAATGTAATATCCTTGATCTTTTCTTGAACTCCAACTGAAAATTCCTATTAGATCCTCTTTATAAATTATTCCTATAAAATTCTAAAAATTATAACAAATAATTCTAATCAATAAAGTACTTCAGTTTGTTTGTTTTTAATTCAATTATTGCTAAGAATATGTCTGTCCATAATTAATGCTGTGATAGAGATGAAGTCAACTGAGTAAGAGTTGTTCTTTTTAATTCTAATAACATTAAACATGTTTCACATGTAGTTACCAAGTATTTTAATATCAGTTTACCACTGTATGCTGAGAAATCCATTTTATTTGTGTGAATAACTTCAAATGCCACATAATGTTGTGTACAAATAGAATATACCAATCAATTACCAATACTAATATGAATTGCCATTTCTTTCTTAGATATATTTACATCATATTTTCCACATTAATGAGACACTAATTACTAAACTAATGAGAAACTTATTACTCTCAAATTTGTTCATGATTTATTTAGGAATATATGTGTTATTGCAGTGTTAAAAGTGCAGTTGATGAGGACCATTGCAGTTAACGAATTTATCATTTGCATCAGTGATGTATATTGTAAAATTTTCCATTGTATCAAAAAAAGTTATAGCTAAGGGAAAATTTTGTTCATAAATAATTGGTCTTCAAGTTCAAGATTTAGTTTAAATAAAGAAATGAGAATAATATATTACACAAATGGGAAACCTTTATTAAAATCCATGTCCATTATTTCAAATAGAATAATTTTAGAAACATTACTAGTAAAACTTTTTTCATTACCTTTAGTTATTTATTTATGAAATGCTAAAATTTACCTCTACAATCTTCTTTATGAATATGTAAGTTAATATCACTTTCAATAGTGATTGTTTAAAATTTTATCTACTTGGAAAAGACTTTTAGGTTTTTTCGACTGAATAAGTTTTTCAAAATTTTTAAACTATATTAGCCATCAGGAACTTCTATCAATTCTTCACTTGCATATAAGTTATTATTATATGATGTAATATTTGAAGTTATATTAAAAGTGGTTGTGGAAAAGCAACATTAATGATTGTTAATTATATGCCAGCACACACATGGGTAAAGTGGAATAAATTAATCAATTGTACATGTATTCAGAAAGTTTTATAAAAATAAGTGCGAAAATTGATGATAAAATTAATGAAAATATTGTTTCTCTTATTGAAAAAAAGGTGAAATTATTCCATTAGAAACATGAGATAATTATTCTGTTGTAGTTTCTGACGGTCTTGTTCATGAAAATCAAGCCATAATTGGTGATTTGTTACTAGGCCAAAACATAAAGAGATAGATTGTTTCTATTTAACTCAAAATTAGTGAAGATTACCAAAACAGTTACTTACAGGTAAACTAAATTTTTTATATATTTCCAGACATGACAAAATTACTCATATAATAAATTTTTGGGGTATGAGGTGATCTAAAACTCAACATTTTAAGTAAATAGGTAGTTGGAATAAAGATGGATTTCCTTTCATAAGAGTAGGTATGGTAAGAAAATTCATAACAGTACTTCACAGAAAAGAAAAAGAATTTTTTAAACATGTACAATGAAAACGATAAACATACAATTGTTGAACAGAAACACTGTAAAAAAATAAAAAAATGTTGAATATAAACACTGAAAATTAAATGTTAACGTAAGCAATGAATTTAACATAATATAGATAATTGCAAATTTATGCTTAATAAATGTTATCAAAATACGATCCAGAGGTGTTTACAAAGCAAGACAAGTAGAGAGATAAAAGAAGAATTAGAAGAAGAGTTTAAAATGGCAAACTACCAAGAATGGAACATGAAAAACTTTAAAAATGTGTTAGGCCAATTAATTGCACAATTGAACAATGTATGATTAAGTTGGCAATGTTTTGAAAGCAATTGTAGCAGATACAGAAGTTAATGAAAAAATTGTTACCTATAATTTCACATAAAGAAGAATTTAACAACATTGTAAAAGTTAGACAATATGAGAGTGCTAAAAGAGGTTATTCATTAAGCGAACACCAATTATTGATGGAGAATTATGTATAAGAGTGAACATATAAGAAAACAAAGAAGAATTATCGAAAGTGAAAAAATAATTAAATGTAAAAGAACATAAAAATTTATATATCATAGTGAAAATACTAGTTTTGGATTATGGTCTGTTTGTTATATTGATTGTGTTGTAATTAACCAGTTATATTCATTCATGCTAAAATCACTAAATGTAATAAGGAATAGGGAGCTACAGATTAATTAATGACATTTTATCAAAGAAACAAATAAGTGTGGATTATTTAGGTGAAGAATATGGTTACTTTGATTAAAAAAATAATAATACAATTTTGAATGACTCGAATTCTGTATATTTTGATAATCGTCCATGCAAAATTAGTCAAGTGATAGAAATAAATGTAATAATTGGATAAATTATTTTTGTAGAATATTTTAAAAGTTTTTCGAAAAAAACTCTTAATGATTCAATTCAGAATGTTGCTCAAACTCAGTAAAAGCAGTTGAAAATATTTACATGAAAGATGTTTATCCGGTAATTGATAGATTAACAGTAATCCACAGTGAAGAATTAAGTGGTAATAAAAATTATGATATGAAGAAGCTTGAATAACAAACATGTTAACTAATAAATATATTGTTTTTATAATTGACTATCTGAAAGCAATTCCTCATTTTATTATAGTTTATAATTTCACAAACATTTTGGGACGGTCAGTATGGGAAAGGCTATGTTAATCACTATTAATAATTTAGTATGTTAAATGATTTTACTTGGCTACATCTGGAGTGGCCCTGGAATTAAAGTCAATAAGAAAATAACACACAGAGATAAAGGAACCAATCCTCCACATAAAAGATGTAATGAATACAAAATAACTTACAGAACTAATATAGATTATGATAAAGTCTTGAAACATACTAAAAAACTTTGATTAGCTGCCGCAGAAAGAACATGTGCTACA
The DNA here is from genome assembly GCF_023864275.1 of Schistocerca cancellata. Classification (NCBI taxonomy): domain Eukaryota; kingdom Metazoa; phylum Arthropoda; class Insecta; order Orthoptera; family Acrididae; genus Schistocerca; species Schistocerca cancellata. Next base: position 683,167,656 of record NC_064630.1, on the reverse strand, counting down.
GATCCTTCAATTGGTGGAACATGTGCTGCTACTGCAGTTACAGAAATAATGTGTCGAAATAGAAAATTAGGAATGGATACTGAAGTTGATGAAGATTGTGGAGGATTATAAAAAATTCTTTATTGGTTTAATTTAAGTTATATGAAATAACAAACATTTAATTAGTATCGAACCATTTTTAACTAAAGCACAGCTGAGAATTGAGATAATAAACTAGTTGAAATTCATTTAAATATTTGGTATTGCAGTTGTGAAAAAAATTATTGGTTATTTAATGAACGAAAGGGACCCAAAAAGGTAATATTTACCATTACTATTCTCCACTTTTCCATTTTTATTTCATGCTACTACAGCAGCTGCATCTTTTGCAAATGTTGTTATAAATACAAAAAACCCAGTAAGGAATAAAAAGAACAAAGCAGACCTAATCATGCAATGAAAAATGAAGTAAAATAATTCATCTAATTTTGAGAAAGAAGATATAAGTAAACAATTCAAAAATAAATAATTTCATAGCTTTTCTATTGTTGATAAATCACCTAATTGCTGAAAAAATTTAGCATGTGGAATAGTAAGTTTAGATATATCTCACTATTTTTTACTCACAGAATTTGTTACTATAAGAAGAAAGATATAAATTTGTCTTTGCTTCATTGAAAGCAACATACTAAAACAAGTTGTAAATTATTTGGAAAAAAATGTTTTATATAATAACATCGAAAAGATACAAATTTGTAACATATTAATTTGCATTTCCTCACGTATATTTGTTTGAAATTTTGTAGTTAAGAATTATAAGTTTAATGGTATTTAAAATTTATTAAATGGAGTTTTTTGGGAATAAGATAATTAAACAGAGCTGTATTAAAAATTCCCACCATATTGAGACAGTTAATCCTGAGTTATTAAATGATGGAAACCTAAAAAACATAATTAAAGAATTTCATATGAATAATTTAACTTACTTAAAGCAACTAAAAGTCGTATCGATTTTAATGGTAGAAACATAGTAGGTATTATGATTCAATAGATGTCTGTGATGCTGGTAATACACTTTTTCATATTACAGTAACTGTTTACAATAAGCTATTGCAAAAAGCTACTGGTTTGGAAAATTCTGTTATTCTGTTGATGGAAAGGTAATTATAATCGCTTAAATCTTTTAATTATTTTTTAGTCTATATAAAAGGAAATGGCCGTCATCGAGAACCAACTACTAATGTAAAACAAAGAATTGACTGTATTTGCCAAAAATTTATAAATGAATCACATATACCAAAGTTTTAGTACACTAAGTTTAATTTATTTTGGAATTGATGATTTATGGCAACCTGATTTAGTCAAAATGGATTCAAGTAAATTACAAAAAAATGAAATATTATTAAAGGCTTTAAATAATTATCAACTGTTACTGATTATTTCTTCAAAACACGTTTTGGCTGTTCCAGTTAGAGGTAAAACAGTTGAGAATATGGTTCATTCACTGAAAATATTAGAATTGTGAATACAAGGTTTACAGGCAGTAATTGAAGAGAATTTTATAACAAAAAATTTGAGGAATTAACGAAAAATTTTAATATCTATCATCGTTCAACTTTTAGTGAATTAATATCATATGTTGTTGACGATTTAATACTACAGTAAAATAATTAAGATGGAATAAATTAGTTCTTAAAGGGAATTATAAATGAATCAATTTACTTAAATATGTTGTTCATGAATCTATCAATACTAGCACATAAACTATAAAAATTAATCCAATGAAGTGTAAGCAAAGAAAATAAAATAATTAATTCAAATGTTTATTAGTGAAATCTGTTTGATACAGACGTTAACCAAAAAATTGTTGATAAAGAAAAAACAACAAATTAAACTGATTTTTGGATAAAGGATGTACAACAAGTTTTTCAACAAAACCTTAAAATTGAGGATGACTTTGATTCTATTCCATACATATATTAATTGAAAGATTTATTTCCTGAAGGGAGAAAAGGAAATTTTTAATAAGACGAACTACTGAAAACGAATTTGAAACATGTTAATCTCTTTGAAAATGTTTTAAATAAGAAATGCATTAAAGCACATCTAGCATGGTTGGGTGTAGATAACTTCCACAATTGTTGCTAAATAAAATTGTTGCAGTATTTTAGATATAAATTAGTTAACATTATTTGCAAATAGTGTTAGTTACTGAAAATTATAAAATGTTTGATATTGGATATAGTCTTCATTATGCTATCTGCTTTATTAAAGTTGTAGAGTATAATTTGATTTTCAAATCAATGATTTAATTACGGAACAAATTGAAAATTTTCAATTAAAATTATTTCAAAGAACCTGTTTCAATCAATTTTATTTATAAGATGCACATATAAATCGTTATTAAAGATTTTTAAATTTAAGAAAAGTAGTAGGAACTTTGATTTCAGAGTGTAAGAAACATTTTTTAGAACAGTTATATCATACAATAGTTGTACTGTGTATTTATTCGAAGTATTGAAATAATTGTGACTTCAAAAGTTACTTAATGAATTTGCTAAATAATGAATTCCTTGATATTCTAGTTGATTTGGATGGGTATTTTTGATAAAATATGTATGTTTTCCAACAGATATTAATTGTATTCAAATAACATAATAATCATAATTATAATTATTATCCTGTAATTTAAAAATAAGAAAAGTAGCTCTTATATAATGATCAGTTAAGTGTGGCATAACATGTGTTAATGAACAATTTACTGATTAATTTCTATCAAATAAGATTTCGACAGTTTTGTAACATATTTCATCTAACTTCTATATAATTATCCTTAATATTATTTAAATGTTGTGAATGATTTTTTTTTGCTTTATATTGATATTTTCATTAATCTTATTCTTATACTCGCCATATTTTCGACTTGGTGAGTAAGGTTCATGTGCCCCATTTTCAATGGTTTTTCTTGTTTTTATTTAGATTGACAAATTAAAGAATAAAGACCTACTGCATTGATGAGACCAGAAGTTTTTCATTTAATTTCAATACTTCCAGACCGAGAGGTTTAACTTTTCCATTGTAATAGTATATTCATTATGAAAATATTTGAAGGGTTTTCTTTTCTTATGTTCTTAAAGTTTAGCTTAATCTTTGGCTTTAGGCCATGTATTGTTATATTTACCATGAATTAATAAATCATTTTTTTGTCATCTTAAACTTCCTTACTATTTTATCTAAGAAAGATACTATGTGTCGAAATTCATTGAAGTATTTTCAATCCCAATAAGTTCTCCTTTATAAATTTAAAGTAATAATAAATGATCTGTTCATTCTATCGAGAAGAGAAACTAATTTTTAAAGAAATAAAATCACAGACAAGAATACACCTACAAAGAATGGATTTATTAATTGTATAAAACAGAAACAAAAGAATGTACAAAAAATCAATATGAACATATAAAAGAACATTTTGGCAACTAGAATAAAGGAAACTGATGTTTGCGAAAGTCGTAAAAAGGAAATTAAAAATGCTTCTAAATATTTTCATAGCTGTAACTATAATCATATCCTTAGAGACAGGTAATATCATAAAGTAGGATATATTTGCGGAATATTTGTTTGAGAAGTACATCTGAAATCCTATCTAAAATTACCACATAATGAGAAGTATTTTAAATTATAGATTTTTCTTTTTTTTATGTTATATGCAAGTGATTTACTGGGATAAGAATTGATTGTTATTATCTATTACTTTATTTGAATTATTTTTCTATGGTACAATATCATCTTGTAAAAATACATTAATCATCATAAGAACTTAAAACCAATTTATTGCATTCTACACTATCGAAGACATTTTTATATGACCTAATTACATCCATGTTTCTATGTTATATTTTCATATTGAAAGAACTTTTATAAACATCAAAATTAATTTCACTTCTTACAACATATTTTTTAATGAATCTGTATCCACATAGAATAGACCAATATTTTCACTCTGCTTGCAATTCTTAACTTTGTAATGGAACTAATAATATCGAGATTACTCATTCCACTACAAATTAGTTTAAGTAATTTAAAAAAAAATTATTTTATGAAATGCGTCTTGATTAAATGAAAAAGCAACAGTCTTGTCCTAACTTCGGTATGAAATGAATTTTAAATATTATTCTGTATTTGTTAAAAATACAATCATCTCATATTTCTAATACATTACATCGTTTATTCCAAATACTGACATAGTCGACAACTTTTAGAAATTAATTTCAGAATCATTAGCTGCCGTTTCTCTAATTTTTTTTAAAGCCAGTAGACTTTTTCAAGCAATTTGAAACTTCAAATGATAAGATTACATCCATTTGTACTAATTTTATTCGAAGTTTTGAACATTGCTTAAATTTCATATAACTTTACATTATTATTTAATGTTGGTAATAATTCGTTTATTCCTTATTGTCTAATGGCAAATATTTATTGCAATCATGTGTTCTTTTTATATTCTGATTTAACTGCAAAACTATAATCATATATATTGTCAGCTGGCATTTTATTTTTCCTCAGAATAAAATTCTTGTAGTTATAACCTATAAATATTTTAAAATGGTGAAAATTCTTTCATAGCTGACCCATATAATTTATTTAGACGTAAATATGCCATATAAGTGACTGTTCTTTTAGCTCAAAATTTGTCAATTCCTTAATATTTAATTCTTACATACCCTTTAATACCTTGAAGAATTTCACCTCGAATTTATTTTCCCAGGAAATCAACGATATAAGAATTATCAAATTATCTAATTCAATTTTTATAATTTTATGGTATATTACCAAGTCAAAACAGGTTCAGTAAAATTCTGAGCTGAATTGTGTTTATAAGATATCCAAAATTTTCGAAAATTTCTTAAACAACTAAAATGACAGTTTTATTATACAATGTAGCAAATCGATCTACATTTTTAATATGACACTTTTTCCAAATCCATTTAGCACGAATATAACCTTTATGAGAAATGCTTTCTTCATTAAGTCTCAAGAAAAACAGTCTTTTTTGGTAATGTAGCTTCTTCTAAGTTTTCTTCAGAGTACATCAATTCTGAAGAAAAATATTTACTGAATGAAATATATTACAGATTGTTGATTGGTATAGCGTCAATATCTTCTTGATCTACTGGTAAACAGGTAATAAGCCAAAAATACAGTGTTTTCTTATATTATGACTAAAAACAGGAATAATTTTATTCGTTTGATAATTGAAACTACCATCTTCATGAAAATTTCCTCGATATTATCCTGTTAAATAACAATGATATATTACATCTTTATCCTTGTAACAAATAAAATAACGAGTTTTTTCCTGCAACATTACCACTACACTAGGACATTTAAGAGAAATTCTTGTAATTTTAAAATAAATACTAAATTCAATGCAATTGTATATGATTTTTACTAATATGAGCTTTCTGAGAATTTACTTGACAAATGTTGTCATTTTTAATAAGACATTGGGCTTATGTATTAATTACTGAAGGTAAATGAAGATGATTATTTTAATTTTTAAATTAAATTTTTCTCTTCCTACAGGGATATTTACTTCAACTTCTTTATGTTCTGTACTATCATTACTGCGGTTGTTCAATATCTGTTGTGAATAAAAATAAGTGAAACATCTACAAGAAGGATAAATTTTTGCATCATTAATACGGTAACACTGGAAATGTAGGTTTTATTCAAAATTCGCCAATCCTAACGCTTCTCTGAAACTTAAAAATGAGAAAAAGTCAGACAAAATTAAATCACTAATTTTGTTATGTTCTCAGTGGAGTTCTTTCTACATGCTAACCAAAGCAAAGTTTGCAGTAAATCTTTTACATTGACCTTCATGAAAGTATGGCTGCGGAGGGGCTCCAGTTAATATTTACAAAATAAAAGTGTGAGAGTAGCCTTGAATTTACGACGGTGCTCCCCTACAGCACATAGATTGCCCACCAACCACCCCACTACCACCCCTCTTCCGAAGTTTGCACAGGCAACTACCCATTCACTGACCATATTATTCTGTGAGTACTCTTCTATATGTAACTATTATACTTTGGATATGTCCTAATATCAAATATGCAGGGTGTAATGGGTACAAGATCAGATATTACTGTTGATGACTGAAAAAGATGTATTGAACAACATTGTGTCAGTATTTACATCTTTGCAGGATACATATTACATGTCATATGTTTTTAGGATGGGTAGTACACCCAAGTTCATATGGGAATAGAAACCCCTTTATGTTAACTTCACCTGGGGCAGCAGGTCATATGTGGACATATGATTACTTAACCCTAGCATTACCAACGGGGGGGCCTCGTAGGCCCACTGACTCAGTTTTTCTATGTTGTATCCACACCCTTTGATATATGAACTTGAAAGCAAAGGTAATTGTTCGTTATTGAATGTACTATTGAGTCATTACAGAATTTCGGAATAAAAATGTAATTAAAATTCATTTACTTGATTTAATTCTCTGTGGGCCTTAGAAGCCCACCTGTTGTTAATAGCAAGGAAAGATTTACGAGGTTGAGTCTCTCGTTTCAAATTCTTACCATGAAACGAATTTTGGCATTGTTGCCTTCAGACATATTATTATGAAGCGGACCATTGTTATTTTCAGTGTTTCTGCTGCTGTTGAACCAGCAACATGAGTAGACATCGTTTACGTGATAGTTCCATTGAAAGAGTGCTAGAAGAAGTTTTGAACGAATCAGATTTAGAGGAAAGTGAAGTGGATGATGATGTGGAAGAAATTAGAACTGATTCATCGTCTGAGAATGAAGATGAGGTTGAAGCCAATCCACCAGATGATAATGATACGGAATGTGATAAATTCATTGCAAAAAGTGGACGAGAGTATATTACGAAGCCATCTCGACAATATCGGCGTTCTGTACAAAATATAGTGCGAGAAAGAATGGGGCTAGGACAACAAGGAAGAATTGCGTCTCCGAAGGAGGCTATAGAGCTCTTTTTTACACCTCAAATTATGAATCTAATAAATCTACACTCAAATGAAGAGGCTTCTCGACTAGGTATTCAGCACACAGACGAAGATGAGTTATTTTGTTATATAGGACTCTTGCTAATCATGGGTTCAAATCATGACAATAAGATACCTGTCCAAGATTTATGGTCTTTGCTTCAGGGCCAACAAGTGTACTATGGATCAATGAGTCGGACCCGATTTTTCGAATTGACTAAAATATTGAGGTTTGATGATAAGAACACAAGAGAAATTCGTCGCTAGACTGACAAGTTTGCTCCAATGAGGGAAATTTTTGAAAGCTTCAATTCTTCACTTCCATTGTATTTCATTCCTGGTCTACATACAACAGTGGATGAGATGTTGTCTTTGTTCCGTGGTCGCTGTCCATTCAAGGTGTTTCTAAAAGAAAAACCTGGAAAATACGGCATTCTAATTCGAATGCTGTCTGATTCTGAGACTAGATATGTGATCAGCATGGACATCTATACAGGCAAGTCAGGAAATACACAGCATTCAAATGGACCGATGGAAATTGTAAAGAGACTAATAAAACCTATTGAAAAATCAGGCCGTAATGTTACCACAGATCGGTACTATACTTCAGTGGAGCTTGCTGAGACTCTATGGAATGATTTTCACCTCACACTTGTTGGCACCCTACAGTCTAACAGACGACACATACCTGAAGAGCTGAAGACTACAACTGGCCGCAGTTTACAGTCTTCCATCTTTGCTTATACTGACCCTCAGACACAGAGGCCACCAGTTACTCTTGCATCAACGCTAGTCTGCGAGAAGCCAAAACGACTGCTGTTGATGCTTTCAACTTATCACTCAGAAGGGGTGTTGAATGAAGACTCAAAAAAGACTAACATAAATATTTTTTATAATTCTACAAAGGGAGGCGTGGACACCATAGACCAGATGGCAAGACACTACAGCACAAAGAGAGGAACAAGAAGATGGCCTTTGTCCCTCTTCTACACACTCATTGACATAGCGGCAATAAATGCATATTCACTCTTCCTCCTCAACTTTCCGAATTGGAAAAAGAATTTGCTAAACCGCAGAAGAGTTTTTATCACTAACTTAGGTCTCGAACTAATAAGATCTCAAGTAGATAAACGGGCACAAAATTTGTATGGACTTCAGAAGCCAGTAATAATGGCAATGGAAAGCATCACACAACGGAAGCTCAGCTGCTCTGTAGAACCATCATCCTCAACAGCAGAACCAGGAACACGTGGACGGTGCCACCTATGCTGCCAAGAAGCTGCATCTAAAAAGATCAAGTACAACAAGCTCCGAAAGTCAACTGTTACCTGCTCTCAGTGCCACAAACACGTCTGTGGAAAACACTGCAGGAAGACAGTGTTGTGTGAAAAATGCGTTGCAGAATGAGACAGTAAATTTTGTTTGCTTCATGTAGTGTATCGAATTAAAAAAGTCGTTTTTATAAGAAAACACTATTTTGAAACATTATTCCAAAAATATATAAACTGAATCTCGTGATTTGTTCATTTTATTCCTATTATAATAACATCTTTTATTATCCAGTATACAAAAACAATGTCTAAGCATTTTGAATTGTTATTAGAGGTATCAGAAGTAAATAAACTTGATTTATGATAAAATAAATTGTGGTATTCTTTATGGGCCTTTGAGGCCCCCCCGATGGTATTACATGTAACAAAAAATACGTTGGTAATGCTAGGGTTAATGGTCAGTCTGTACTGACAGCCCTAAGCCACTCAGTGGTGGAGTTATGACCATGCAGAAAACATCTAGTCGTACAGTTACCGACCTTTTTGGGAGGTGTGTTCGACATGGCGAAAAACAACCAACATACTGACAGGTGTAGACATTAAGATACCACACAGAAAAATATATGTGATTGTGTGTGTTACACACAAAATGAGAAACCATTATTCAATCTTTGTGCAACTATTACTTCATTACGCAGAAAGCTTCAGACTGCAATACAAACAATTGGCCTACTTGTCAACATGTCTAACGTAATTTTCTTCACCCAGTATATGTAGCTACTTGAGGTGCACATCAACACCAGAGGTCTGCTGTGCTTCTAGCAGCATATTATCTAGCATCTATAGGTGACAGGTAAATCATCTCTGGCATTTACCTGAGCTATTACGACCAGATATGACACAACCGCAGCTGTCATTGACAAAACATTGCTTAGGTTAATGACAAATATCCCACAGGCAGTAAAGCGTGGGCGCCGATGTAGCAGCTGCTTCGAGAACAGCTGCAGCTGGTACCGCAGTTCAGTGTCCCTGATAGAGTTCCGTGGTGGAGGCAGCAGGGCCTTGAGTACCAGGTCCATAGTGCGACTTGATGCACTCCCTATAGCACTGCATGACCCTGTGACTGCCAGGATTCCACCAGCATGAAAGAGGGTCCATACAATGCAAATTATCGCCAGAGGTTCCACTTCTGGATGACTAAGACCCTGTTATTAAAAAGAATCACATGTAATTCACTGTTACTTTATACTGCTAACTACCTGCACTTAAGTAAAACATAGTTTGTTTAAGTAGATATTTGTTCGATAAATACAGTAAAGGAAATGTGTTAGTTATGCGAAGAATCCTTTATAAAATTTAGAAATGAGGTCAGAGACTGTTCCACCTGAGTTTTTATGAAGTCTTCCTTGCTTTTCAGTACAGTATTGTGGAATTGCTCAGTTTGGAATTTGTGTGACGATTTTACAATTGTAACTGTATATGTGAAATAAGTTATTAATGTGGTTTGTAATATAATTGACTACATTCAATTCTCTGCACATTCAACATGACATTGATCAATGGTATAACTCCAGTAATTTTAGCATCCATTCCTTGCATTTGCCTATGCCTATAACTTCCATGTGACTGTTAATAGGCCCATCATCCTGATCTATCCGTGGAATATACTGTATGACTGACATAGCTGCATCGAAAACCTATGAGAACGGTCATTAAATCTGTTCTTTTACTCTCACTCCATTGCTGCAAGAATGAAATAATATCTGGGTGTTATTAGTGTGGTATAAGAAACAGCTGTACTCCTTCAATGTACTATATTGGTGGCAAAAAAGACTAAGTACTCTAACAGCTTACATAATTTAATCTACACTTTATTTGTGTCTGCGAAAATTAAATTTGTCTTGGAATTTCATAAAGCTCATTGATCCTGAAGTATTTTTAGCAACATACAAAATTTATTTACTCCAAATAAAAAAATTACAATTGCTGAAGATACACTGCCGGACGAAATTATTACATACCTTTAGAGGTTTAGAATTCACTCAAGATATATTGTTGAAACAGTATATACGAAGTACATCAAATGAATGAGTCTATAGATCAGTAGCACAAGCGATTCTGAGGTACCACAAATCCAGCCATGCTGAAACGCACATATTACTTTGTGGTGGAGTTTGCAAAGCGGCAATTGAGGCACTGACTCTAGCATTAAGTTACTTGTACAAACGGCACGTACTCTCCTTCGATACGTAATGCCACAACTACTCGACTTATTCATGTAGTTTGGTAAGAGTTGTAGAATGACAAAACAAAAGTGTCACTTCTTGTATCATCATGTTCCACATGTGCTCTACTTCAGATCGTTTCGTATATTGTGCTGGCACGGGAAGTTTCTGCACCTTATACAGCGTATGTATAGTTTCATGGGCAGTGTGTGGGTGAGTATTATCCTGTTGGAAACGCAAATCACCTTCCTGTTGCAAGAACGGCAAAAGAACCGGCGTAACAACATTCTGCTTGTACGAAGCTCCGGTTATCCTCCACTCCGGAAGCAATAAAGGTAAACCTGAGGGTAACCTATTGCACCCTAGACTATACGACTTGAGTGGGGTCAATGTGCCTAGGACGACTTCACTCTATGAGACATCGTTCACCAGGTGTAGGTTGTAATTGCAGACAATCACCACTTGCGTTCAGCCCGAATCTGCCTTCATTACTGAGGACAGGGCGCGCCATTCCAAGTGGTGCTCTGAGATTACTAGTTTAGCAGCGCTAGTCGATGCTGTGGCTTAAGTGGAAGGCCAGCTAGAGGTGTGTGTGCCAGTAATTCACTAATAACAATGAGTTTGCAATAATACTTGTTGACACCAGCCAGCTGGAGTGGCCGTGCAGTTCTAGGCGCATCAGTCTGGAACGGAGTGTCCGCTACAGTTGCAGGTTCGAATCCTGCCTTGCGCATGGAAATGTGTGATGTCCTTAGGTTAGTTAGGTTTAAGAAGTTCTAAGATCTAGGGGCCTGATCACCTCAGAAGTTATGTCCCATAGTGCTCAGAGTAATTTGAAACATTTTTTTGTTGACACCATCTGGCCTCACAGGGTCTCTTGTCTGTGCCGTAGTAGCTGTACGATTGGCCACGGTTCTCTTTACAATAGGAAAATAATGGCATGTGTCTGTACAACGTGGACGTCCAGAACCTCGGCTGTGACTCTGCGACTGTTCAAGTGCATATTGGTGCCAGCACCGTTCACAACTGATGCAGCACGTCCAACGTGTGTGGCAATTCTCCGAAAGGATCATCACACCACACAGAGAGCCACAATTGGACCCCTTTCAAACTCGCTCAGTTGGCTGTAGGAAGAAGGATCGCGTTTCCTTGGCATGGTTGCATGCTGATTCATACGTCTGCTCCTTTTGGCTATGAGCAACTCCTATTATGGAAAGACATAGATGGCACTCTCGTAGCTATTCCACTAGTCTACGTGTAGGTGGAGAGCGGTGAAACCATTATCAGTATATTTACTCTCACCAAGGTGGATTATGCCGTCGACGGATGAAAATTAATGTTGTCTTTCCAGGTGTACTCTTTTTCTTTCCTGGTACCATAATTTTTATTATACACGACCCTTTGTTCCGTTCTGGCTTGGGGAAACATTATTTAGGTGTAACTATTGTTCCCACTCTCACTGCAAATGTTTAATTCATGACCTTCTTCATAACATTTTGCTGCATTGCATGGTTTTGTATTGTACAATATTTCACTGTGTTATATTCTCAAAATGTTGCTGCTGGTAAGATGACGTGAGGCGAATCATGTTAGGTGGGGCAAGGAGGAAAAGGTCACTTGAATCAGGTACTTTCATCATTTATATCAGCACAAGAGAATTCTTCAAGGCCCTAAATAATGGTAAGACCTTAACTTCTCGGCTTATGGGTGATCTGGCTTCTGAAATGGTGTGTAATAGATACATAACACTTATTGCATAGAAGATGACAATGAAGTAAATAACTATTAGACTGAGTTAAGGGTCAACTGGCACTGAACATTGTTTAATCGTCTTACCTTATATTTCAGATTGATAGAAAGTGTATAGTTGAGGCTGGTGACACAGTGTATGAGGTTTGTAACCAGACAGGCGAGCATTGGGAAGCCGTATGCAGTGTTTACCAGACTAGCAATATCACAGAGTTCATCATATATCACTCGCAGTTGTTGAACTTCTTCTTTATCACCAGTACGCTGTTAAAGAAAGCTATTGTTATTATATATCATTACATCATACGTAATCTTGTAAATTCGTCTCACTGTATAACATATGCGGTTTGTGCTACTACGAGAATTTTATGGTATACAAAATATTTTAGACCATTGCACCAGGAAAAAATATATTATATTATAATTTTCTTAGTATACACAGCCACAGTTTTTACTTTTACATAACCAGTTTCAATCTACCAAAGAGACCATCATCAGAGTGACATTCCAACTGTTAACTGATGATGATCTCTTTGAATGTCAGAAAACAGTCATCCAAAAGTAAAAATTAATACCTTATATTCTACCACAACTATCTGTACTGAATAATTTATGCTGTACAGTTCTTAAATAAATCAGAGAAACAGGGAAATTAAAATGTACACAGTCATTTAACCTTAACTAAACGTTTAAATGGTGTTATAGCCAATTTTGAGTGCCTCTAGGTGGTTTTTAGAATCAGCTTAAAGACCATAGAACTCGCCTTACAGATACCGAAAATTCACCGATAAAGCTACAGTACATAGACGTTACAAATATGTTAGGAATATAGAATGCAAACATGTCGTATACACAGAACCTATAGACTTACTACGTACAGCATGAAGTTTTGGAAAAGTAGCAAAGCACGTGACGCGCAGCAATAGTGCGCGTGGTGCCTAGTAATACCAGAGACCCACGCCATGGCAGCGGCTAACCCCGATCTCTTAAGGTAGGCAAATCTCTAGTCACCAGACGAAACACATCTGCTGCCTCAAGGTCACTCGAACCCTAACCCGTAACCATGCGCTACAGTGTACATAACTGAACGAATATTTTAATTTTTAATTGTCTATACAGTCACCAGTAATCTTTATTTTACAATTGTTGTTGCCTGTTTTAGCCCGTATAAACAGATACTTGTCTGCATTTAGCATCTTCTTTTTTCTTGTAGACAAATTAAAGGGATCGTCAGGAACCAAAATACCATAGGTAACCTAGCTAGTAGGCCTGTACTCTCCGCTATATTCCACGTCTTGTCTTCCAAGAAATAATATTTGCATCAGGGAAGACTTCAAAGCCACCATAGTCCGCATGGTTCCTCCAAACAACAGTCAAGGTAAGCCACGTACTGCCTCCAGAGAAAGCAGAAACATGACACGTCAATGGCATTCTTAGTCCACGGAAGCTATTTGGACCACCAGTAAGTTGCTGCTAATTTAATTGCCCACCAAGGTCAATGTCTATTGCTTTCAAAGACTTGTACCCAGGATCACTGCGCCGCCAACGGCAACAATAACCACGTCGCCCGGGCATTAATCTACATGTTATCCTAAATCCATACTCCACAAGCCAACTGAAGGTGTGTGGCGGAGGGTACCTTGAGTACCTCTATGGTTTTATCTTCTATTCCAGTCTCGTATTGATCGTGGAAAGAAAGACTGTCGGTATTCCACTGTGTGGGCTCTAATCTCTCTGATTTTATGCTCGTGGACTCTTCGCGATATATGCGTGGGAGCGAGCAATATACTGCTTGACTCCTCGGTGGAGGTATGTTCTCGAAACTTCAACAAAAGCCCTTACCGAGCTTGCATTGAAGAGGTGTGTGGATAGCAATCTCTTGTGTGCATGATGTTTCCAAAAGAAGTTTGAGCAAATTTTGACGCTAACATTACCTAAATCGTGAACCAAGCGAAATAACGAATGTGGAATCTTCGTCATAAGACTGACTGTCCTTCCTCTAAGTGACGTTTCCATTCACATCGAAAGTCAGCCAAATGTCTATTTTTGTCTGATAATGAAAGGTTAGCCTGGAGAGAGAAAGGGAAGAACTTCTCGAGATAGAGTGAAAGTTGGTTACCTGCACTGTGCGAATTGTTCATTTACACTTTCCTCTTGAATTTTAAACAGGAAGATGCTAAAGAGGAACATTTTAAGCATTACAGGTTAAGGAAGTGCATGATCCTAATATATCTTTTGAATTGGGCGACACAAATACGAGAAGTGTTATTGATAGCTCTACGTTAAGTTTCTATCGATAAGGAAGTCAGCAAGTGGGGTGCACAATACAAAAGTTTGTAATGGCGGCCATAAATTCGATCTCACTCACAATATCATGTCATCTGATACATTTAAATACAGGTAAGCGTGGGAACCTTAAATCCAATTGTCGTTTGGTGATCAGGACATTATTCCTTCTGTCACAAATAGTTTGCCAGCTCTTTGGCTATACAACAAATCCACTATGTTTCAAACATTAAAATTCGTTTGACATTATGGTTTACAAGGATCTCTTCGGAAGAAAGTATTCATTCAGTTATAGTGGTTGTTTAATACGTTTCTTAAGTCAAAGCCGAAAAAATAAGTCAAGAAACAATCATAATCCTACAAATACGCATCTGTCAGAAAAAAAAATCACACCACAGAAGCATTTCCGGGACAAAATCATTCTGCAGATAGATGAAGGAACCACCATGGTGGTAATGGATAATAATCAACGTCGAAAATGAGCTTCAGACGGATTTAATTACGAAGTTTATGAAAAGGGCTCGTCCTGGTGAAGTACCTGGTTTCCTCCTGAGATGCACAGCATGGTATGCGATGGATTCGCTTTCTTTCTTTTGTCGTATACAGGAACAATAGAATGCGGCGTTGGTTAGCTTTGACATATAGACTCATCACCAACACACCAACACTAGATAGTGTTAACATCATTCAAGAACGTGTACCACCTAATATCTCTGATCAAATACAATTACGTTTTTCGTAATACTATTTCAGCTGATATAGTGAATATTAAGAACAAGCAGGCAGTATGGTAATGAGACCCCAACTCCTCTTCAATAGCAGTTCACATCAACATGCAAGCATTGCAGAGAACTGCTTTGAGTTCCACATGGTTCCACCTGTGCAGCTGGCTGCAATATATTGGTCACATTTGTAATTTGTTTGTACAGAGGAACGGAGCTGTATAAGTTTAATCAACATATTCAGACCTTTGATAAGAACAAGCAGTTTAGCACTAGAAAATGTAAGTAACACTACAGTTATGTTTGTGGATGTCGATGTCTACAGGTATTGGAACATCTAATTGGGTCACAAGGAGCAGCATTAAACTACCCACACCAACCAGTAAAGATGCGACGAATCCTATCACTATCCAGCTCAGAAGTATTCCATGTGACAAACGGTTACAGGCTGAGGCCAAGTAATGTGTGATAAAACAATACGAAAATAGAACAGAGAGAGCTGTGGAACATCTTTCATGTCAATTGTTACGACCCTAAACCTATAAGATGATCAACTCAGAGAAGGTTGAAATCAGAATGAAATACTAAGAGAATGTTTAAACGGTTCAAATGGCTCTGAGCACTACGGGACTCAACTTCAGAGGTCATTAGTCCCCTAGAACTTAGAACTAGTTAAACCTAACTAACCTAAGGACACCACACACAGCCATGCCCGAGGCAGGATTCGAACCTGCGACAGTAGCGGTCACGCGGTTCCAGACTGCAGCGCCTAGAACCGCACAGCCACTTCGGCCGGCGCTAAGAGAGGGCTCAGAGGAACCTTTACCTTATGTCAAGAGCACCACTGATTAAATAAACAATGTATTTCGCTGAGGAGCCTTCAGACATTTATTCAAGAGTGGTCCCTGGCTCCAGCATGTTGTAGATACCAGAGAGTTTTCAGTGTGTGTGTGGAGCAGTCTATGTTGAGGAGGTATTGATGGCTGTTCGGTTAGATCAGCACAACAGATGAGTTCGATGAACTACCATCGCGATTGTGGACCCTCTATCAAGTTTCAAGATTAACGAATGAATGGTAAAGCAACTGTGGATATTGTAGCATGCAGGTTTGCTCAAACCAAATTTATAAATATATGAATTAATGAACAGTAGAACAATTATTCATTTATTGATAGTACTACAATTCCATCTTGTCCTTAAGGATAAGTTAGAATTAGTAAATTAATGAAAACATTATTCGCAAAATTAAAACAATGGCAGAGAGAGAATATTTAATCTAATATTTTGTACCATAACCGCTATTATAGCGTGAAACCACAAACTGGGACAGCGAGCAATTTAATTTTTGAATAACAGTACTCGAACACCATGGGACAATGGGACACTTCACAAACTGTTTTATTAAACTTCGTTAAAAAAAGTCGGTATTGTAACAAAGGACACAAGGTAGCGTGGCAAGCATGGAACATCACTGAGTAAAAAGCATCATTGTTAATTTTGCATACACTCAACCAATTGACACCAATCATGTTACAATTACTGTAAAGAGAATAATTAAAGGCCTAGTTTCCCTTGTAAATACCATGATGCTACAAGTGACAATAGCACTATTACATAGAACTTGGTACTGGAGCCTCTGTCCACCAGCAACTACAAGGTGCAAGGTATCCTAGAATACCTGACATGAAACAGCTTAGTATTATGAATGTGCTGTGTGTAAGAAACAAGTTAGGGGTGGCATAGGTTCCCTTACTCATACTACAGAAAGTAGAATGCTTTATCCCACACGACCACTGTAGCGCTACAAAACAAACATTTTATACTGTGGGTCCCCATGAAAATAACCAATTCAAAATATAGTATGTCGACAAAGACAATACGAGTGATATGTAGCAAGACAGCTGTACACTTTGAACATACTTTGGTACAAGTTGCATGAGATAATACAGCATACATAAAAACTGGGGTGCAGGTGGAGGGTAATAAAAAGTATCAGTTATTAATAACAATATTGATCACCTGAACGGTTATTAACTGCATTTGCTGTTGACCCTAAATGATGACAGTACCTATTAAAAGAAGTAAGCACAATGTGGCCTCAGAATAATGCATGGGTGGAATGTGCGCCAAACATGATATAAACATCATTAATTTCGTCAGTCACAGAGTATTGTATCTCCAAATGGCTCGTCTCAGCAGACACACTATAATTTCTTGCATGTAAGCTGGCAAATAAATAACCTTCTCTTCATTTCCAGGCTTGTCGCTGAGCACAACTTCCTCTCTCAGCACTCTGCTGGCTGCGGCTGACACTATACGTAATCAGTCTAAGCATGTGTAAGGGAAAATAGCATAACTCTTCACTTAAATCACGTGCTGACCATGAGTGTCCCTTATGGCACCATGTGTGCGCACATGAAGACTCGCTTGAGAGAGAAACCACGTTCGCCTGTGGCAAGATCCAAGCAATGGTGCTAACCAAGAAAGCCTGGTCGATATCGTTCTGCACACAGCAGAATGCGTAAACGGGCAATAGTAGAGGCTACTGAAATCCTGAAGTAACCGTGCATCACGAGGGAAAATGGCTGTGGGGTACCAGAATCCTGGCAGCATGCAGTGATAATATGACAAATGTATGTGACTGCCAAGCAGCTGCCTCACTGCATGTACTTCTGTAGCACCGTGACTGAAAGTAACAGCAGGAAAACAAAGGAACATGGGAAAACGTATAATCTTATGGGATGGATTATTCCAAACATATCACTGGAAATCTGTCTACATACGACACTAGTAAGCACGACATATCCCACATAATTTTGCTATGGTGAAGAGGTCACTTTGCCCTTGATCGATTGCTGCTTACTAACTCGGATAATACCATTAGCAGGAGAGACCCATCATCTGTAGTGACTGGTACAAAACATCACATCAAGACGATGTCGACAGGTACATACTATACAAAAACGTGAAATAGCATTTACAGATAAAATCACGCTCATATGATGGCAGCTTTCTTATTTTTCATTGTTAGTCAGTCGATTGTAAACCACGAATTCAACATAACAAGACAATGTTGAACTTTTGTCCCCAAGACAGAACTTCTCTTTTTAGATCTCTGTTTAAAATTTGTGAATGAGGGGCAAAATTGCTGTTGGAATTGTCAAGGAGTAGATGTGAAGACATAATATGTTATTAAAAACCTGAACGTGGCAGCATGATACTCAGCGTACCATCCAAGAAATGAAGGGGCATATTATGTTATCATTAACAGCTAACCCTTTACCTCCATCGGAAGTCAGAAGTCCGCCCGTTTTTATTAAATATCTTCTCCCTTAGTAACTACACATTGTATTATAATGAAATTTTGTAACTTCTCTTAATCTGTCAAGTTATTTATAATTCTGAAAAAGTTACAAAAGTTTACCTATGGCTTTATTTTAAAGTGCTGGTGCACGTTTCCCCCTGTACCGATCTCATAGGCCAGTGCAGTTAGAAACAAGTTTTCAACAACCAGATGTCCTTCTCCTAACATTTGTTACATCATTTTCTATTGCTGACTCTCGCTGTTTTCCTTTCTGTTTTAACAGTCCACATTGTGATATGCCCATACTTTTTTTTTGGTGCACTCTGACATAACTGTTGCTTGTTCTACAAACTGAGAATGTTACAGAGAAGAGGACTATCAACTGAGAATATTAGAGAATTATTGGAGCAGTCTTCTGATTCTGAAAAACTCGTCTAGTAAACGTGAATCATGTAGTAATGATGATAATGAGGTAGATATCGCTGAAAACTGGAAACTACACGACGGTCTAGAAGTAATCCTTTATGAAGACCGAGAAGGACAATTTAGTGCAAATTGTGGTGTATATCACCTATTTTTCCTTGTAATGAGGATGAAATATTCGTTACAGCTCCTCAGAACGGAATTTTTGCTGGGTGGAGAAAAAAAAAGGTGTGATAATGAAGAATTTGGTTTTATATTGGTGTTTGATGTGCCCTCATTGACAAAATATGTATGTTTACCAATAAGGAAAACAATGGTTCAAATGGCTCTCAGCACTACAGGACTTAACATTTGAGGCCATCAGTCCCCTAGAACTTAGATCTACTTAAACCTAACTAACCTAAGGACATCATACACATCCATGCCCAAGGCAGGATTCGAACCTGTGACTGCAGCAGTCGTGCTGTTCCAGACTGAAATGCCTAGAACAGCTTGGCTCAATAAGGAAAGTTGAAGCGTTTGTTACCACTAGGTGATATGGATATGGGTGAAATGAAAAGGTTTCTAGGTGTTCTGATCCTGTCTGGAGTTTACAATTTAGGAAATGGAGATATCAGTGAGCTTTGGAGTGTTGAGAATGACATTTAGGTGAAGTTATGTCTCGCATCCGCTTCCATGCTATTCTGAAGGTGTTGCGCTTTGGCACTACAGCAACCCAACGTGAACACAGATCAAGTGAATAACTGATACCAAATAGAGAAGTTCTTTAAATGTGGGAAATTACCCTTTTGGATGCATACATTCCAGTACAGTGCATGACTGTGAATGAACTGTTGGGCACATTTCGAGTTTATTCTCGATTTCGACAGTAAATCCCATCAAAACCTGATAGATACAGAATAACATTCGGCGCAATTTGTGACAGACCGACAACTTACTGTTGGAAGATGAAGTATATTTGAGTAAGAAAGAAGAAACCAGAGCCGTGTGACTTGGAGAGACTGTGAAAAACCTGCTGATGTAACCTGAAAAGTATGGTTGTAATAGCACCTGTGATAATTTTTCTACTTCTCGCTATTTAGCTCATTATTTTTTGTCAAAAGTTCTGACACAGGTCGGTGCTATCCGAAAATCAAAGCCGAACTGCCAGCTGATTTAGTACACCTAAAGTAAATGAAGTGCAGCCTATATTATTTCGTTATCAACCAGATGTGATGATATCGTCTTATGTTCCTAAGAAAAGCAAAGTTTTTACAACGCCTATCTCTCTTAATGTTCAATCAATGGTGTTATCATCCCAAGTAGTTTTAAGGTATTTAGAAATACAATTCCACAAAGAGTGACGTTACACCACGGACCGGAAGATGTGGTGCTACAGTGTGATGAGAAAAACAATTCGCTGGCCTTTGGAGGCTTTCTTCGACATGGTGAATGTTGCACGATGCTGGCTACCAATAAATTTCGCCATCAGTTTGAGAAAGGAAGCAGGTGTATGGAAGTCAAGAAGTTCATCAGTAGCAGTGGATCCAGGAAAAGCTTTGAAATCACAGCTAAGAAATGGAGAACATGTGGTAATGCATAGGAAGGATGGAATGTAGAAAAAGTCAAATTACGTGTTATAAGTCCACAAAACTTCCATCTTGGGAACTTCCTGCTATTATCTGCAGAACCACTAGTAAAAGTATAAAAATTGGGTTTTTTAAACAGTTATCTTTAAATAAGTAAAAATTCTTTTAAAGTGTTTATATATCAAATGTCGTTCACACCATAAGCAGTCAAATTTGTGTCAGTTCATATAGATTTAAATAACATTTCCCTGAGAGGGCAGAGTGGTAGCGATGCTAATAGATTTTCTGGTCAGCAGGGGCTTGTTGTTGTTGTTGCTGCGGTCTTCAGTCCTGAGACTGGTTTGATGCAGCTCTCCATGCTAATCTATCCTGTGCAAGCTTCTTCATCTCGCAGTACATCTACATTTATACCCCGCAAGCCACCCACCGGTGTGTGGCGGAGGGCACTTTACATGCCACTGTCATTACCTCCCTTTCATGTACCAGTCGTGTACGGTTCGCGGGAACAACGACTGCCGGAAAGGTCTCCGTGCGCGCTCGAATCTCTCTAATTTTACAGTCGTGACCTTCTCGGGAGGTATAAGTAAGGGGAAGCAATATATTCGGAACTTCATCCAGAAACGCACCCTCTCGAATCCTGGCGAGCAAGCTACACCGCGATGCAGAGCGCCTTTCTTGCAGAGTCTGCCACTTGAGTTTGCTAAACATCTCTGTAACGCTATCACGATTACCATATAACCCTGTGACGAAACGCGCCGCTCTTCTTTAGATCTTCTCTATCTCCTCCATCAACCCGACCTGGTACGGATCCCACACTGATGAGCAATACTCAAGTATAGGTCGGACAAGTGTTTTGTAAGCCACATCCTTTGTTGATGGACTACATTTTCTAAGGACTCTCCAAATGAATCTCAACCTGGTACCCGCCTTACCAATAATTAATGTTATATGATAATTCCACTTCAATTCGTTCCGCAAGCACACTCCCAGATATTTTACAGAAGTAACTGCTGCCAGTGTTTGTTCCGTTATCATATAATCATACAATAAAGGATCCTTCTTTCTATGTATTCGCAATACGTTGCATTTGTTAAACGTCAGTTGCCACTCCCCGCACCAAGTGCCTATCCGCTGCAGATCTTCCTGCATTTCGCTGCAGTTTTCTAATGCTGCAACTTCTCTGTATACTGCAGCATCATCCGTGAAAAGCCGCATGGAACTTCCGACACTATCTACTAGGTCACTGCAACCTTCATCCTTTTGAATCTGTTTAGTGTATTCATGTCTTGGTCTCCCTCTTCGATTTTTACCCTCCACGCTGCCCTCCAATACTAA
Organism: Schistocerca cancellata; assembly: GCF_023864275.1. Classification (NCBI taxonomy): domain Eukaryota; kingdom Metazoa; phylum Arthropoda; class Insecta; order Orthoptera; family Acrididae; genus Schistocerca; species Schistocerca cancellata. The sequence goes on along the minus strand of NC_064630.1, from coordinate 683,145,767 downwards.
ATTGGTGATCCCATGATGCCTCAGAACATGTCCTACCGACCGATCCCTTCTTCTAGTCAAGTTGTGCCACAAACTTCCCTTCTCCCCAATCCTATTCAATTCCTCCACATTAGTTATGTGATCTACCCAACTAATCTTCAGCATTCTTCTGTAGCACCACAGTTCAAAAGCTTCTATTCTTTTCTAATCAAAACTATTTATCGTCCATGTTTCACTTCCATACATGGCTACACCCCATACAAATACTTTCAGAAACGGCTTCCTGACACTTAAATCTATACTTAAGCTGGGAAACAAAACACCTAGAGTACTACATCCACACATATTATAAAAGACTGGCTAGGGACGAGTAGGACCAGCGCTCTGAGGGCTCTGTACAAACTTAGTTATAGATGTAGACAGTTCGTCCTTAACAGCAATCGGGAGTCTCGATGATTTTTGCGTTACCGGCCTTCATACTGGATAAGTATAGAAGGATAAGTCCGCTACAACGCCAGGGGAATTAGACCCTAATGTATATCCAAAAAATAAGCCCCCATATGAAATAGAACACATGAGAAAGGTATGAATTAAAATGTAATGAAATCAAGCAGTGAAACGTTGCGTATAAAGTAACTCCATGAGATGACAAAGGATTTCCTCAGGACAGCACAACTTTGTAACTTTTAGGTTACACTGAGAAATTAAATTTGGAAGAGTGTGCCCAGTGCACTTAGTGAAAAACGTGAGCTTGCTGAGCAACGAACTACTGAGTCAATTTCGTACATGAGCAACTTTTAAATCAAAGTAATGAGCATAACTTCATTGGATAAATGAAAGTTCTTAATAAATATTGCTGCGAAACATCTGATAGAGGATACATTTAGTGACTTGAAACCATTCCTACGCACGTGACAGCAGTACGAAGTTGAACGTTCTGGTGTGAGAAATTATCAGCAAATATGTGTATTGCATCTCGGCCTGTGGAAAAGGTAAAAGTAGTATGTGTTTCTACTAGAACCATTGCCAACCCTCGATGATATAGGAACATCCTTGATGCAACTTACATCAAGAACACCAAGAATTACAAATATGGCCAACCTGTTGAGAAGTTAGGTCTGAACAAAATCAAAAAGTCCAAAGTGTCAAAACGACAACCACATTCGATACGAAAGTTGGTGAAAATGATATAACACAGAGCAAATATCTGTCAAATAACAATGTACCCACAAAGAATGTCTAACTACGAAAGCAACTTACAGTTAGACATTAACCTTTCGTTACCCTTATAAAATAATTGAACATTATTGGTGTCAACACATCATATGTAAAGATGTAGCCTTTACAGTTGGTGAAATCTAAATCTATAGCACATTACAGACTCAATCGTCACTGATTGCTGACTTCCTTCTTCTTTGAGTTATTAATATGGTATGGTTGATGTAACAACAAAATATCTGTTTAGTTCTCAAAAATACGTTTTCCCAAATTTTGCTTAAAACTTTCCTATAAAACTAGACAACATTTAGCTATTACAAATGGTTCTTATTTTACCATAACTGCATTATTTTCTTGAATTTCAGGAAAAGTTTTTATTTTTCAGTCACGCTGCCGAACCACGATCAATAATAATTTCGGTGTCAATGTTTAGATTGCTTAAATGTTGAATTTGAGGGAAATATTATTTATTCAGTGCCTTCTGCCTTACTAACAGAGCTTTTACATTTTGCAACAATACGTTCTGAGTACGAAACCTTACTGCAAGTATGACTGTGATGTTTAGTTTTCCCATCTTTCTGTTTCGGCGTATCATGTACCTGTGTTGTGATCATATATACGCGAAAATTTAATAGAGTTTGTGTTACGTCTCCTTTTCGGGCTTATATGAAGATTTAGATGAAAATTTCTTGCACCAGTGATATTTCAGACAACACATCTTTTCAGGGATTTTATGGTGAAAAGTACTTATAATCTGAGTTATAATCAATCAACTCATAAGCTACCTATAACACTATTTAGATTTCTGTTTTTACCTTATATGTATGTGAAACAAAGAGGCAATACTGAGATGGTGTTTGACATACATCACAGTCAAACAGACCACTTTCTTCTCCCTAATCAAACGCAGCTTAACTGGTATTACTAAGAGTATAGTCATCAAAATTTCTAAAAGTGGGGTATGAGAGAGTCAATGTTCGAATTATGCACTGTCTCAAGACAACACTGAGAAATACTTTAACTGGGATTTGTAACACTTCATCACATTAGAGAAGAGTTAAATGTAAACAACACATTACCACCAAACCAACTTCATTACACGTTTCACACACACACACACACACACACACACACACACACACACACACACACACGCACAAACACAAATACGCACAAATCACAAGAAACAATATACTGTTACAGAAAACGAAACATAAAAAAAATTAGAGTAAACAAGTACCTATGTTTCAGATAACTCAAAATGATTCACTGGAATGAGGCGAAAACTGTGACAAAATGTAAATCACAGTTATTTCCAAGCATGTAGATGTAGCTTTAAAGATAGTCAAAATAATTTAACAGGGGAGTGACATACGTATAAATTTTGCTTCCCTCCTCCCCCCCCCCTCTCCTGTTTACTTGACAATAGTGTGAAATATATGGAAGTGCAGCAAAGGCTGTCAATAGAAGTATTAACAAGTTCACAGATGCGATGCATGCCTGAAGGTAACTCACACTGTCGCCTTCAGCACTGACGTCATACTGTGCTCTTCCGAGTGCAGCAGCCACTTGCAGGTTGTTCAGCGGCGGACATAGCGCCACCGAGACCTGCCTCCGCTGCCATACGGCGAGAAGTCTTCCATTCACTAAAAATATGCGTTTCCTCAACCATAGCACCAAGTAGAAGAACTGGGCACAAGCAATTGCAACTACTGCGTAGAACGGATAAACACTGGCATAACGGAAGATATACTGTTTGTCGACCCTTCCCCATAAAATTCCATCAGCGGTAAACAAAGTAATATGTAGGTGAACAAGTGTAAGTATATGTGCCACTTGTTTTTTGAACACTTTTTTGTACTCATCGCTTGGATGTGGCATAATTAGCCTATCAATCTCAAGGAGCTTGTTTAGAATTTGGATAAGATTTTTGAAAGAGAATACAGAAAGATAGATGAGCGTCAGGACGGCAGAAGAGGTAATTAGCACAAACTCAGCTATGTCACTTAGTTTTCCGGTGGCCATCAAGTGGAACGAACGTAACCGTTCATTTACCATAAAAATGATCATTGTGACCTCTAATGTAAGCACGAACACCGAGTATACGCTATCATAAGCAGATATCGAAAATTTCTTTGAATGTTGATTTATCGTGAAAGGTGCCAAACCAAACGGCTTGCTAAGGTAATAGAGTGGTTTCATAGCTGTGAAGAAAGTGTAGCCATCCATCTCATTTATCATGTCGGAAGAAAGTTTCGGGATATTGTCACTGATACTATTAGAAATGGGAAATATAACGCAAATTAATACATTTAGATATTTACTGAAGGTGCAAAAAATTAGAGCTCAAAGGAAAACCAATGTTGTAGCAAGAAAGTTTGCTACACACTGAACGTTTGCAGATGAAATGCTGCATCTTAATGGGCTGTACTTTGTATAAATATTACACGTCAGTTTAATTTGTCTGAGTGGAAACCGTAATTTGAATAATGGAGAACACTTAAGAATCGATGTTACGGAAACTTTTTCTTTTGTTCTTTCTTTTTGTTTGCTCATCGCCATACAGTCATACCTCACTCTTTAGTACAGTCTTTCTTAATGATTGTTTTGCTATTTAGTTCGTTAATTACTATTTCCAAATAAACATAGGATGTGAATAATTGATTGATACGTGACACTACCAGGAAACACTAACGAAATAGTTGTATAAAAATAAAAAAGGAGTATAAAAACTTCCATACATAATTTACAACCTACATCCAGAGAGAGATCAAATTTTTTGCTGTGGTTGATTACCAGATTTATTAATGGTACACTTCTATGTGATGATTCCAACAACGCACACATGTTGGAAGCTTAGCCTTGCGTGAATGGAAGTTCTGATAAAAGTCATATTTTTTTATCCTGCTTACGGTAGTAGTGGATAGTTCACGCCTTTTTCTTCATCGCATAAGCCACGTACAGGAGAATCTTTCAGTCCTATTTGAAACACCTAGTTTCAAAGCGTGCCGTCACTGAAGTATATGCATGTTATCGTTGATATGAACCATCAGAGATAAGACAGTTTTGAACTGCAACTGGCAATGAAGCACTCTTTTTGAAATATTGGTTCTTAGTGGATCCCACTGCGTTATAGATGCGTTTGTGGATTTCTCACCGACTAAGTTTTCTTTGTAATCGTTTATATTATCATCTTCAGTACATTGCTCACGTCTGTAATTTGTCCGGTATTTCCTTATGAATAAGGGTAGTGTGTTCTGGAATCCACAAGAGTTGGTTTCTTTATTCGTGGTGAATTTTTTAATGACACCTTTTTTAAAAAAAATGAAAGAAACAACACATAAATACAAAATCATATTTAAGAACTTATAACATGCACCTACTCCAAGAATGTAATCTCGGACTAACATAAGAAGACAAAACGGGAGATGTCTAACAAAACTTTTACATAGCAATATAAACGGAGAATAAAATGTTATTTAAGCAATTCTAATGTACGCTGCCACTGCTTGTCACGAGCATGCTTCCATGCATTTTCAAGTGCATACCGGTTTGTCTATTGAAATAGTTTTCATAATGTATAATTTCAGTTGGTTTTCTGATCACAGAGACGGTATCCTTTGATGTGTGAGCCGGTATTCTTGTTAGTTCAAACTAAATTTTGTACGTATCTAACGGGCTGTCCTCAGCTACCACTGATGCATCAAAAATCCTGTATTTATGTTGACTTGGATGATCGACACAGAAATGGGAACCGTCCATGTAGACTGGTCCACGTAACTCCAAACACACTCGCAAAGAGTGTTATAAATTGCTGGAACTCTGGATAACCTGAGCATAATGTGCTGAAAGAATCGTTACTTACAGTTTTCAAATCAATAGCACTGCTTTTATTGGTGTACGTTAGCGAATGTTGACCCCAACATCTGATCGATTACAATGAATCGAATCACGAGAAATGATGGTCTTACCCTTTATGGCGTGATATTCATTGTTCGTCCCCATAAATTAAATAATCAGTACTAGACAAGAACGAAATGTAGAACCCATTACAAAATTACTACCGAAAAATAGTGACTAAACTGGAAAGGCCAAGTCCCACTCTAGTCTAATGAGAGGATAACTAGAGCTGTAACACAATGCAACCCAATCGTCAGGCGGAACGTTGGACGGCGTATAAGACATCACGTGAGCAAGTCTGAAGCAGAACAGGCTGAAAATACTATTTATTATAGACGACAAAGATGATGATGACGTTTTCGCACCAGTTTGCTTTTGTTCAGCTGTTTAGTATTGCCATTGTGCGTTATGTCGAATGTTGTTGTTGTGGTCTTCAGCCCTGAGACTGGTTTGATGCACCTCTCCATGCGACTCCATCCTGTGCAAGCTTCTTCATCTCCCAGTACCTACTGCAACCTACATCCTTCAGAATCTGCTTAGTGTATTTATCTCTTGGTATCCCACTACGATTTTTACCCTGCACACTGCCCTCCAGTACTAAATTGGTGATCCCTCGATGTCTCAGAACATGTCCTACCAACCAATCCCTTCCTCTAGTCAAGTTGTGCCACAAGCTCCTCTTCTCCCCAGTTCTATTCAATACCTCCTCATTAGTTATCTGATCTACCCATCTAACCTTCAGCATCCTTCTGTAGCACCTCATTTCGAAAGCTTCTATGCACTTCTTGTCTAAATTATTTATCGTCGACGTTTCACTTCCATACATGGCTACACTACATACAAATAGTTTCAGAAACGATTTCCTGACACTTAAATCTATACTCGATGTTAACAAATCTTTCTTCTTCATAAACGCTTTCCATGCCATTGCCAGTGTACATTCAATATACCCTCTACTTCGACCATCATCAGTTATTTTGCTCCCCAAATAGCAATACACCTTAACTAATTTAAGTGTCTCACTTCCTAATCTAATCCCCTCAGCATCACCCAACTTAATTCGACTACATTCCATTATCTTCGTTTTGCTTTTGTTGATGTTCATCTTATACCCTCATTTCAAGACAGTGTCCATTCCGTTCAACTGCTCTTCCAAGCCCTTTGCTGTCTCTGACAGAATTACAATGTCATCGGCGAACCTCAAAGTTTGTATTTCTTCTCCATGGATTTTAATACCTACTCCGAACTTTTCTTTTGTTTCCTTTATTGCTTGCTCAATATACAGAATGAATAACATCGGTGATAGGCTACAACACTGTCTCACTCCCTTCCCAACCACTGCTTCAATTTCATGTCCCTAACTATTATAACTGCCATCTGCTTTCAGTACAAATTGTAAATAGCCTTTCGCTCCCTGTATAACCCTGCGACCTTCAGAATTTGAAAGAGAGTATTCCAATCAACATTGTCAAAAGCTTTCTCTAAGTCTACAAATGCTAGAAACGTAGGTTTGCCTTTCCTTAATCTAGTCATAGGGTCAGTATTGCCTCACGTGTTCCAACATTTCTACGGAATTCTTCCCTGAGGTCGGGTTCTATCAGTTTTCCATTAGTCTGTAAAGAAATCGCGTTAGTACTTTGCAGCTGTGACTTTTTAAACTGATAGTTCAGTAATTTTCACATCTGTCAATACCTGCTTTCTTTGGGATTGGAATTATTATATTCTTCTTGAAGTCTGCGGGTAATTCGCCTGTCTCATACATCTTGCTATCGAGATGGTAGAGTTTTGCCAGGACTGGCTCTCCTACGGCTGTCAGTAGTTCTAAGGGAATGCTGTCTACTGCGGGGGCCTTGTTTCGTTTCAGGTCTTTCAGTGCTCTGTCAACCTCTTCACGCGGTATCGCATCTCCCATTTCATCCTCATCGACATTCTCTTCCATTTCCATAATATTGTCCTCAAGTTCATCGCCCTTGTATAGATCCTCTATATACTCCTTACATCTTTCTGCTTTCCCTTCTTTGCTTAGAACTGGGTCACCATCAAAGCTCTTGATATTCATGTATGTGGTTCTCCTTTCTCCAAAGGTCTCTTTAATTTTCGTGTAGGCAGTATCTATTTTACCCCTAGTGAGATAAGCCTGTACATCCTTACATTTGTCTTCTAGCCATCCCTGCTTAGCCATTTTGAACTTCCTGTCGATCGCATGTTTGAGACGTTTGTATTCCTTTTTGCCTTCTTCATTTACTGCACTTTTATATTTTCTCCTTTCATCAATTAAATTCAATATTTCTTCTGTTACCCAAGGGTTTCTACTAGCCATTGTGTTTTTACCTATTTGATCCTCTGCTGCCTTCACTATTTCATCCCTCAAAGCTACCCATTCCTCTTCCACTGTATTTCTTTCCCTAATTCCTACCATTTGTTCCTCTACGCTCGCCCTGAAACTCTGTACAACCTCTGGTTCTTTCAGTTTATCCAGGTCCCACCTCCCTAAATTCCCACCTTCTAGCAGTTTCTTCAGTTTTAATCTGCAGTTCAAGACCAATAGATTGCGGTCAGAGTCCTCAACTGCCACTGGAGATGTCTTACTATTTAAAACCTGGTTCCTAAATCTCTGTTTTACCATTATATAATCTATCTGATGCGTTTTAGTATCTCCAGTGTTCTTTCATGTATATAACCTTCTTTCATGATTCTTGAACCAAGTGTTAGCTATGATTAAGTTATACTCTGTGCAAAATTCTACCAGGCGGCTTCCTCTTTCATTTCTTAGCCCCTATCCATATTCACCTACTATGTTTCCTTCTCTCCCTTTTCCTACTCTCGAATTCCAGTCAACCATGAATTAAATGTTCGTCTTAACGACGCCCTCTTGAGTTGTTCCCGCCCGGAGATCCGAGTGGAGGACTATTTTGCCTCCGGAATATTTTACCGAAGAGGACGCCATCATCATTCAATCATACAGTAAAGCTGCATGCCCTCGCGAAAAATTAAGGCTGTAGCAGGTTTCAGCCGTTTGCAGTACCAGAACAGCGAGGCCATTTTGGTTAGTGTTACAAGGCCAGATCAGTCAATCATCCAGACTGATGTCTCAACTACTGGAAAGGCTGCTGCCCCTCTTCAGGAACCACACGTTTGTCTGGCCTCTCAACAGATACCCCTCCGTTGCGGTTGCACCTACGGTACAGCTATCTGTTTCGTTGATGCACGCAAACTTCCCCACCAACGGCCAGGTCCATGGGTCATGGGGGAATATCTTCCGTATTTTGCTGCATTTTTAATTGTGGTGGATTGTATGTGGTAGAGTAGTAAACTGTTACTTCCTGAGGTAGTGAATATGATGTTCGACAGTTTTTATCAGGGGTTTTATGTTGTCAGTCCTACTATATCGCTGAGAATTCACTCTGATTCATCGTTGTACATCGAACTGAGGATGGTGGTTCTCAGAAAACGTTGTATATAATCTTCAAGTCTACAGACTCGTTAAATAGTGCCATATAATCGTAAACTGGTACATTTTAGACTGTGTAGTAGAAGCCACTAAGACTGAGTTCGTTTTGGGACAAATGGTTCAAATGGCTCTGAGCACTATGCGACTTAACTTCTGAGGTCATCAGTCACCTAGAACTTAGAAGTAATTAAATCTAACTAACCTAAGGACATCACACACATCCATGCCCAAGGCAGGATTCGAACCTGCGACTGCAGCGGTCACGCGGTTCCAGACTGAAGCGCCTTGAACCGCATGGCCACACCGGCCGGAGTTCGTTTTGGGAAAATCTGCCTTGTTGGCATATTTGTGATGTCATCAGAGACAGCAGTGATGTCATCATGCAAACTTGTCGTTGTCAGCTCCTATTCACAAGCAAGTTTGTCTGTGTGCAAAATGGCGGGACACTCAGAAAATCCAAGATGACTGATATAGTCAATTTGTCCTTCGTATAAAATCCAAGATCGTGGCCTTTAGGACAAAGTCAGTTACATTAGATTCTCAGATTGTGGTCCAAGATGGCAGACCAGACTTCTGCATTAACATTATGATTCTGCAATTCACAATTAGTGCTGGGCAGTTGGTTCTACGAACCTTCCTTAAGCTATTTTCTACCGTTCCAATCTCGAATAGAGCGCTGTGTAAATGAACACACAAACCTTTTCGCCAGAGTTTTAGTATCTCTTATTTTATTCTAATGTCATTTCTTCCTCTGTAGGTGGATGCCAATAAAATATTTTCACACTCTGAGGAGAAAGTTGGTGATTAAAATTTGATGAGCAGATTCTGACACAGCGAATAATGTCTTTGCTTTAATTGCTGTCACGGCCATTAGTGTATCATATCCGTGGTATTCTCTGCCCTGATTCGCGAAAATACAGATCGAGCCACACTTCTTTGTACTTTTTCGAAGTCTTCCGTCAATCGTTTCTAATGCAGATCCCATCCCGCACTGCTATACTCCAGAAGAGGACCGACAAGTGTAGTTTAAGCAGCCTCTTTAGTAGAACTGTTACGTGTACTAAGTGTTCTGCCAATAAATAACAGAGTTTGTTCGCTTATTCCACAACATTTTCTATGTGATAGATGTAATTTAAGTCATTCATAACTGTTAACTATAAATATTTCGTTCACATTACAGCGTTTAGATTTCTGTGATTCATCGTGTAAGTGAAATTCAACGGCTCCTTTAAGGGGTCATATGGATGACTTTACAGTTTTAGTTAATTACAGTCAATTGTCACTTTTGTACGAACATGTATCTTGTCTCAGTCATTCTGTAATTAGCTGTGATCATCTGCTGACGTTAAATGTCAGTAAATACAAACAATATAAGAGAGAGATACTCAGTTGTCTCCCAAATGGTTTATGTAGTTCAGTAACAACAGGGGGTGTATAACATATCTTGGGGAACGCCAGATATTAGTTCTGTTTTACTCGATGACTCTCCGTTGGCTATTACGAACTGTGACCTTTCTGACAGGAATTCGCGAATGCAGCCACACAACTGAGGCGACATTGCATAGAAACGCAATTTAAAAGTTTCTTGTGAGGAACGGTGTCATAAGCCTTCAACAAATCCCAAAATTTGCAATCAGTCTGACACTCCTGTCGATAGCACTCATTAGTTCGCATTTCACTAGGTCGACATTTTTTTGAGTTCATGTTGGCTATTTGTCAATAAACCTTTTGCTCCGACGTGATTCATTATGTTTGACCATAGTATGCATTCCAAAATTCTGCTGTAAATTGACGTCAGTGATATTGGTCTATAATTCAACAGATTAATACAGTTTCCTCTCTTTGTATTGGAGGGACTTGTGCAATTTCCTAGTCTTTGGGTAAAGATCTTTTTAGGAGTGAGCAGTTGTACATGATTGCTAAATATCGAGCTATTGTATTAACATACTCTGACAGGAACCTGATTGGTATACAATCTGGACCGGAAGCCATCATTTTCGTAAGTGTTTTAAGCTGTTTCACTACACATAAGATACCAACGTTTAATGTAGTCATGTTGGCAGTTGCTCGTGATTCGAATTCTGGAACATATACATCATCTTCTTTTGTGAGTGGATTTCAGAAAACTGTGTTTAGTAAAACAGCTTTGGTGGCACTGTCATCAATAACATAGCCAAATAGTGATTTTGTCTTGCCACTGGCGTTTTTTACATACGAGAAGAATCTCTTTGGGTTTTATGCCAGATTTTGAGAGAGTTTCCTTGTGCAAACCTTTAAAAGCACTTCACACTGCAGTTCATTCCAAAATTTCGAGTTCTGTGAAACCAGGAATATCTTGGGATTTTTGCCTTCTTTCAAATTTAGCAAGGTTTTTTCACTGCTTATACAATAGTGCTCTGACCTGTTTTGTGTACTGTGGGTGATAAACACCATCCCTTATAAATTTATTGGCCATACCTGTCTCAACTGTCATCGACACCATTTCTTTGAATTGAAACCACATCTGTTGTACGTCTATATAGTCAGATTAGAAGGATTGGAGACTGTCTCTCAGGAAGGAGTCAACCAAACTGATATCTGCTTTTTTCTGAAATAGATGTATTCTACGTTTTATTATTTATTACTAAGTTCAAATACGTTCTCGGAAGGCATTTATTAGTTTTTCCAAGTAATATTCTGAGGAGGCATTCCGTTCCATATCGGACAATATTTCATGACTAGCAACGACTTTAAACATGTATTATCGCCACCACATCGAGGGCACAGTGAAGTCACTACCTACTTTAGTTGTATGAGTGGGATACCTATCTGAAAGGACCCTACATTTTCAGCTACTGTGTTATCTACACACATGGAAAAGGAAAAAAGAACACATTGACACCGGTGTGTCAGACCCACCATACTTGCTCCGGACACTGCGAGAGGGCTGTACAAGCAATGATCACACGCACGGCACAGCGGACACACCAGGAACCGCGGTGTTGGCCGTCGAATGGCGCTAGCTGCGCAGCATTTGTGCACCACCGCCGTCAGTGTCAGCCAGTTTGCCGTAGCATACGGAGCTCCATCGCAGTCTTTAACACTGGTAGCATGCCGCGACAGCGTGGACGTGAACCGTATGTGCAGTTGACGGACTTTGAGCGAGGGCGTATAGTGGGCATGCGGGAGGCCGGGTGGACGTACCTCCGAATTGCTCAACACGTGGGGCGTGAGGTCTCCACAGTACATCGATGTTGTCGCCAGTGGTCGGCGGAAGGTGCACGTGCCCGTCGACCTGGGACCGGACCACAGCGACGCACGGATGCACGCCAAGACCGTAGGATCCTACGCAGTGCCGTAAGGGACCGCACCGCCACTTCCCAGCAAATTAGGGACACTGTTGCTCCTGGGGTACCATTCGCAACCGTCTCCATGAAGCTGGGCTACGGTCCCGCACACCGTTAGGCCGTCTTCCGCTCACGCCCCAACATCGTGCAGCCCGCCTCCAGTGGTGTCGCGACAGGCGTGAATGGAGGGACGAATGGAGACGTGTCGTCTTCAGCGATGAAAGTCGCTTGTGCCTTGGTGCCAATGATGGTCGTATGCGTGTTTGGCGCCGTGCAGGTGAGCGCCACAATCAGGACTGCATACGACCGAGGCACACAGGGCCAACACCCGGCATCATGGTGTGGGGAGCGATCTCCTACACTGGCCGTACACCACTGGTGATCGTCGAGGGGACACTGAATAGTGCACGGTACATCCAAACCGTCATCGAACCCATCGTTCTACCATTCCTAGACCGGCAAGGGAACTTGCTGTTCCAACAGGACAATCCACGTCCGCATGTATCCCGTGCCACCCAACATGCTCTAGAAGGTGTAAGTCAGCTACCCTGGCCAGCAAGATCTCCGGATCTGTCCCCCATTGAGCATGTTTGGGACTGGATGAAGCGTCGTCTCACGCGGTCTGCACGTCCAGCACGAACGCTGGTCCAACTGAGGCGCCAGGTGGAAATGGCATGGCAAGCCGTTCCACAGGACTACATCCAGCATCTCTACGATCGTCTCCATGGGAGAATAGCAGCCTGCATTGCTGCGAAAGGTGGATATACACTGTACTAGTGCCGACATTGTGCATGCTCTGTTGCCTGTGTCTATGTGCCTGTGGTTCTATCAGTGTGATCATGTGATGTATCTGACCCCAGGAATGTGTCAATAAAGTTTCCCCTTCCTGGGACAATGAATTCACGGTGTTCTTATTTCAATTTCCAGGAGTGTAGTTCGGAGGGGTGGAGGCCAATCGGTGAAAGTGCGTAATTACTAAAGAATTCCGGTTCCCAAGTGTAACTTGTACCCCTACTTCAATTTCGCTACAAGGTAACCTACTTCTGACAGCAATAAACAATCATTTCTGAACATGATTCGCTCCTTTCGATAAATTCAACTGAACTTTTTTTATGCTCTACCCATATTTCCGTACCCATAACAATTTGACTTTCACTGCATCCAGTTAGCGACTGGGGCACTCTTCCTTTCTAACACTGTTACATGAGTTTACAACTACAATTGATTGTTCCTCTGACCAGCCTATCGCAGTCTTCGTCCTGCACCCTTTGAAATTAAGGCCTTTTCTGCAAATTCACGAGACCCTCTAACGTAAAACACATCCTGTCTTCTGTTTCGCCAAAACCCAGTTCTGTCAAAAAAGTGTTAAACGTATATTCTCCAATGGCATATTCGCCACGGTGAAAGAAAATCAAACCAGACGAATTACAGTTATCCAAATTTGCTGAAAATACCTCATGTTAGAATGGTAGGCATCACGAAGTTATGTGCAGCGTTCTGAGACTGAAAGCTGTCAGCAGTACTAGACGCAATACTCAGTTGCCACCTGCCAGATGAATGCTAGGGCAGTTGGTGGTAGCTGACATGAGATAGCAAAGGTACGTGTCGTTGCAGGCGAGAGGCGCCATGTGACAACATGACGTGCATGCTCTGACGACTACAGAAGGGGTACGCACTGAGCAACCCGTGGGACGCTCCATCCGTCCTTATGGGAGGGATACATTGATGTAATTGAGAGATGTGCTGAACTTCTTTTCACAAATAATTGCTGAACACGTTAGAGCCCACAGCCGCGATAGAACGCTGAAGGACTTACTGCCACACGCATACGGTTCATGTTGGTACCTCGAAGACGGGAAGAACTCGGGGTTCATACAGAAGAATATTGCCACTTCACTCGTCGCTAAAGTATCGTTACTTGATAGTTCGTTACTCTAAAAGGCACTTCTAGTGATATGATTGTACGTTAAGGTTTTCGTAGTGGAAGTTAACGGAAATCGACAAAATCATTTAAGAACGAATGCCACCAGATATCTCTCACCCAATGACGTTACCTTTATCAAGAACCTATCTCATCTGATGTAGTGAATATTAAGAACAATTTGACTGTGTGATAATGTAATCCACCCTTCCATCTATTAGCAGGTGAAACATTAATGCAAGTTCAAATGGTTCAAATGGCTCTGAGCACTATGGGACTTAACTGCAGTGGTCATCAGTCCCCTAGAACTTAGAACTACTTAAACCTAACTAACCTAAGGACATCACACACATCCATGCCCGAGGCAGGATTCGAACCTGCGACCGTAGCCGTCACGCGGTTCCGGACTGAGCGCCTAGAACCGCGAGACCACCGCGGCCGGCCATTAATGCAAGTATTTTAGAAAATTGTCTTAAGCTTCGCGAAATTCCCCCCCCCCCCCCACCCGGAGTTTGGTGCTATTTGGCCCTTGCGCACTTGGGAAACGTCAAGGGTCCTTTTGTTTCCGCTTTCCCCGATGATTCCACAAATTCAGGTGGAATATTACCTACCTCTCCAGCATAGTTAGAACTTGAATATTGCAAAGCGCTTTTAAATTCTGACTACAATACTGTATCCCCTATTTCTTCTATATCGCCTCCTGTCTCTTCTTCTATCACGTCATCAGGCTAGTCTTCCACCTCTTAGAGGCACTGAACTTACTCTTTTCACCTATCTGCTCTCTCCTCTGCATTAAACAGTGGAATTTCCATTACGCTCTAAATGTTACCACCATTGCCTTTAATTTTACGGTAGGTTGTTTTCACTTTGCTGTATGGTGAGTCTGTTCTATAGACAAACGTTCCGTTTGCGATTTCTACAAATTTTTCGTGGAGCAGTTTCGCCCTAGACTCCCAGTAATATTTATTTATCTCACTCCTAAACGCCAGTATTGTGCTTTATGGTTTTATAGACAAGATTGACATATGTTCAAAAAAATGGTTCAAATGGCTCTGAGCACTATGGGACTTAACATCTATGGTTATCAGTCCCCTAGAACTTAGAACTACTTAAACCTAACTAACCTAAGGACAGCACACAACACCCAACCATCACGAGGCAGAGAAAATCCCTGACCCCGCGGGGAATCGAACCCGGGAACCCGGGCGTGGGAAGCGAGAACGCTACCGCACGACCACGAGATGCGGGCGACATATGTTCCTGGTGTGAAAATTTTGTAATGAAATATTCGTTGAAACTAAACTCGCTTTGTGTGTTTTTTGTCGCGCGTGGTAATAAGTTGGAAAGATCTGAGGCAGATTTCGTTCTGTGTGCTCTTAAGTCCGTTGATAGTCGTCGTCTTCATTTGCCGGTGCGTTTGCCGATCTCCACAGCGTCTCTCCAACTCCACGTCGACGTAGTGTGGCTGAATCTTTCTGTAGTAGTTAGAATGACTAGAAAGAGTAATATTTAGGCTGGAGTCTCACCTGAATATTTTATTTCTTCCTTTAAGATAATGTCCACTCTTACTACAAAGTTTTAATTACTAATATTCACAACTGTAAATTCCCTTCATCCCTATCAAACTCGAACCGTATTCTATGAAAGATATAATGAAAATCAGACGTAATTCAATGATAATATTCGCTTTTCTAATGCAAGGATTAACCCCTTTGGTTCTTACACGCAGCACAACAACTGGCACATTTTTTATCCATAGTAACATGTTATGTTACAATGGGATCCCCAGTACTACAGCAGAGAGAGTTTTAAATCGATTTTGAACTCCTGTATCATACAGATCAAATCTCACATTTCAGTTACTGAATGCAATATTCTTTAATGCGCTCACAACACATTACTGGTAATGTAGATTAATCGTCGTAATAGTGTATTAGAATTTTAACAGGGGATTTGTGAATGTGTGCATAACTTGTTTGCAGTTTATTCTAACATGACGAATCTGTGCTCTTTACAGATTCGAATTCGGGTTTGCCCGAGAATTTAAGGAATTGTTAACACAACTAATATGTAGCCACTGGTCTGCATAAAGTAACGAGAATTTCAGAACACGATGTTCTTTTGATTGTAATACGTAATAACAAGAAATGTCATTAGTAACTGTTTTATTTAATATCTGTAGAACACCAGTTGTGGAAATGTAATGATCTCTTCCGACATGACAGATCGATCGATACCAGTAGTGAAAATATACTATATCACAGTTCACGATATTGATTTAGCGTTCATGACAGATCACATCGCATCATTTAGTATTACAACGTATCACAAAATTACAAACTGAATTGTCTAGTTCAAGACCAGCTTCAATACAAAGTTCTTGTTAATCACTGCATGAAATTCATACACATCATAATGTATCTTTGAGAATCATTGCAAGGGAGATCACATCACTAAATTTTTCTATGATAACACATGTGTTTAGAATACGGGGAGTCCCACAATTATTTCTATACGTGCATGTCCTTACATCCTTTATTACAGGTAAGCTTAAGTATGCAAAATTACAATTGATACTTGTGTATCACTCCCAATACTTAAAATTTTCAAGTCGTGTATGCTCGTTCACAGTTTGTAAGCGTTCGACTTCCAAAAACTATGCGCTAAAAGTACGTAATCCAGCCACTAACTGAATCCGAAATTAGCAGGTTTTCTAATCCACAGTACGATGCATCTGTCATTAATCCAAAATCAACTATCACATCTACGATGTAATATCGGTGAATTAAAGAGTAATATTTTAGCTTTAAATGGTGTCTGGCACTCAAGAGCTCATTGCTATGAAACGTTGTTCCTTACTACATTTAGTAATTCCTCTGAATTAAAGACTTGATTTTGTATAAAGCAACAGTAAAATCGGGCTAATCCTAAAAATGCCATGAACTACGTTTAATTGCGAGGTGTTGGTGCATTCCCTATTGCACAAATTTATTTTCCTAGGTTAAATGTTGAAGGAGGCTGATATCTGTCAGTGGTGCAATGGAATAGGTGTCGCATTTAATGTATAATTTGCCACCTTTGAAACCAAATCACGCTACTTATGTACCAACACAGCGCCTACTGCTGCACGAAGACAGTGTCTAGGGCTGAAATGAATGTATCTGAGCTAATATTAAAACGAAATGGCAATTCCGTATTTTTGATAACTGCGTACACAGTAAAGCAATGCTGTATACTTTCATGATTCGCAGTCACGTGCCTTTTGCCAAAACGATGGTCTTAAATGTGTTGTGGTGAAAGTCTTGACTCCAATAAGGAGTGCCAGATGGTTCTATAAAGCCGGAGCTTAGCATTCTCTGTATTTTGTGATCGGTGGCTGACCTTAGCGCCAGTGGAACGGTATTACCTTTGACAGTACGTTTTATGCAGCTTCACATTCAGACCACATAGATATCCTTTCATAGGTGTAGAAAAATTTCCGCTACCAGTCACCATAAAAGGTTATTCATTAGTCACACAACTGGTTTCGCGATTTTGCCAATCCTCAGGTTTTTATACATTCAAGTACATGTTTACATTGCTGGAGACCACTGTAGAATAGAAAAAAAAATTATTTGCAGTTGCCTAAACAGATACAAGTGGGACAATTGTAAGTTGTAAGGCAGCATTTATAGAAAATATATCTGCACTTACATAAAGGTGAACCATCATTTTTATAGTTACGCTGTGGTGACTGTTTTTCCACTTAGTTGCACAATTATTATCATTTTCACAACCATATTTAAGTTTTTTTAAAATTTCCACTTAGTTGCACAATTATTATCATTTTCACAACCATATTTCAATTTTTTTAAAATTTAGCTACATATTTCACTATTACGACGTGCACTCGTGAAATACACTGTGTTTACATACAAACACATGGGCTATACTCAAAGTACTTAGGCGTAGCAAGTGTAAAGATGTTGCTCATACAGAAGTATGTTGGTTATCGTCAATGAACTTAGCCCTAGGAAGTGTAAGGATGTTGCACATATAGAAACTTAAAAAGCTATTATAGACAGTGAAGTTTTTTGATACACATTTTGAAATTTTTTGATCCACATATTTGTCCAAGAACTTAGATCTAGGAAGCACAATGATATTATATCACACTGTGATCTCCAGTAATATGAACATGTACATGAATGTATGAACACCTGAGGTTGGGCGTAAGCACGTAACCGGTCGTGTGACAGATAAATAATCTATTATTGTGACTGGTAGCGGAACTTTTCTACGCCATATAAAGGAATAGTAACGGCGTTCTAGAGCATCTGCTATGGATAAAATTCATATACTTTCATTATGCGTGGCTACTTATCGAATACCATACCATATTCTTGTAGCAATTGTCGTAATTCTTTTTCTGTTGCATTAAGGCTTTAGGTCATTAGATTCATTTACCTTCTGGTTAACTTGTTCTGATATTTTTAAGCTGGAAAACAGATCAGTGGGTTGGTGGTGCTACTGTCACTATCAAGAGTATTATATTAAATCCAATTCTTCGACAATAGCGTCCATGTGATTCTTTGATCGACATTGGTTGTTGGACGAACTCCACCTTTAGTTAACATGAATTTACTGGAGGTGAAGTCTATTATTGGAATCAGCTTTCTCGCTAGTTCATGCCCCAAAATAACATTGGGTAGTATTAGGCACGTGCAATCAATAGCTTCATTACCGAGGTCAATTTTAATTCTGTTTGTAGTTTGATTGAACAGTGGGATCTTACGATAGCACCATGTGTCTTGCATTTCGCCACGGGCAATGTCAACAAATTAGCACTTTCCTGTAATGGCTTCATAAGAGCTCTAAACACAGCATTCACACTTCCTCCATCGTCTAAGTTTGCCAAAATATTCAGTCCTATAATAATAACAATCAAAGCCGACTGTGTATGTTTTTTGGTTCAAAATTACACGGTAGGTCACCAAGCAATAGTTTGTCCCAAATCCAACTGCATGGTTATACCACGTCATCCTTATATTACTGTCACAACCCCTTCCTCTTATTCTATTATTTCAGGGCTAAAGTTGGTCGCGTTTAGTTTTCGTGACGTTGATTGGATGGTACAGGTTGTTAATCAGTAATGCCAATAATAATAAGTCGACTGATTTCCTAGTCATTACTTACCTTAAGATTCTGTTCCTGTATTTATTGCCAAAATTATTTCCGTTTCCACCTCTTGAGCTATTCACATTACTGTTCATAGTATTGTGGTAACCACATTGTTGATTCCCATCCGAACTCGGTTACTGCCGAAAATTATTTGTATCCCTATTTGATTAATTCTTTTTCTTAGAAACATATAGGCGATTGTCATTATAACCTCTGACATATACGTCTTCCAACAACTTATTTATTGGCGTGAGTACGCAGAAATTTTCGTCCAAATAGACGTCAGTGATACGCTGTAATTCATTTACAGTGTCACATAGTAGCTTAGCTTTTAACATGCTGACAAAGTCTTTGGCGGTTACTGGTTCCGATAAGTATTTCGCCTTATTATGGCACCTGTTTACTGAGCCTAAACTTGACTTGTATAGTTCTGGACTGTAAATCTACTTACCAATTCTCTTTTGTATCGCAGAAGACCGAAACTTTCTAATAAATGTATTCGCAAATTCGGCATATGTATCACAAGTTTCTGCAGCTTCAACTGGCCGAAGGGCTTTGGCACCAAAGATATATCCATCCATGTAACTTTGACTTTCGGTCCAGAGTCTGCGTAAAACACCTTAAATGACCCCATGAACACGATTAGGTGTACGGTTTTATCTCACGATTAAAAGACAGGTATTGTCTACGCTTAATTAACTTCTCTTCATTACGTAATACCACATACCACACACACTATCTGCCATTACATTTCCATATGGTGAAGTTGGTGTCATTACATGCTCGTATTGTTTAAAAGATTGCTGTGTATGGCTGGGACTAGCTCTCTTCATCATGTGTTCATTATCAGCAGTGACTGAGTAAGTAACCTGCTAGGTATGTGTGGCGTATTGATCTGTTTATCGACATCTTCCATCTGCTTTTCTGTAGTTACACCACACTCGGAAAATTCAATATTCTTGAAAACATTGGTTAGCAAAATTATTATCTGACATTACTTCACTTAGAGCTGACTTAATATTTTGTTCAAGTAATGACTTGTGTATGTTCTCTTCCATCCAGTGGTGGTAAACCTCCGTAAACTGTTCGGCTCCTTGTGTGACATGATTACTGATAAAATTACATTGGGCAACGGTGTTAGTTAATTCATCTTGTCGTATCCTTAGATTTTCGAACTCCAATATTAAAGTATCACATGCATCTGACATATTTTCCTGCTGGCCGGCCGGAGTGGCCGAGCGGTTAAAGGCGCTACAGTCTGGAACCGCACGACCGTTATGGTCGCAGGTTCGAATCCTGCCTCGGGCATGGATGTGTGTGATGTCCTTAGGTTAGTTAGGTTTAAGTAGTTCTAAGTTCTAGGGGACTTATGACCACAGCAGTTGAGTCCCATAGTGCTCAGAGACATTTGAACCATATTTTCCTGCTGACTGCGTAACTGACCGAAATCGTCATATTAACTTTTCTGTGTACTTGAAATATATAGAATGGCAATGTTAAGTACCGTCTGCGATTCTATGTCCTGTCTTTGTAGTCCTGTCTTAGTGGCCGGTAATTCTGTCTGTAATTCCGCCTGACTATTCGGACATTCGGTTTTCATTGCGACTGACATCTGCTCAATACGCGCCAACATTAATGTTAACGGATCAGCGATCTCCTGTGCGTTCACCGCCAGCTAAACATTTTCTTCCGTCTATCGTGCCATTCTAACCTACTGTTTTGTTTTAACCATACACATACGTTGAACAACAAAGAAAATAAAAGTCGGCTGTAATGCAATTGATGATGTTCTGTTTTCTTATGCAAGTAGTAACATCCATGGTTCCTACACATAACACAGAATCTGATCCAGTTATTTCCTTAATGACGTGCGATATTACACCATTTCGCCTTACATTCCCGGCACTTTTATTTTCGAACTCCAGTTAAAATGTAATATATACTAATTTTAATCGTAAGTGTATTCCTGAATTTTGTTTGACACTTTTTACTTTCGTCTCTCATCGATCATCTATGTCTACCTCGTAGTTACCTTCATTGTACGTATGTTTTCCTTTCAAGCTTTCGTGATTGGGCTTTTTACATACGTCCATAACTCTTCGACTGAACGGCCTAGTGAGGTTTTCCTTACGGCAGTGTCCACAACTTGGAGAACATCAAACGTCTCTCTTCAGTCCTTAGTACTTCCGTATCCTGCTTCATTGGGAATTAATTTTTTCTGACTAGTCTTTTAAACTTCATCGTACTCTGTATCACTAATAAATTCTGACCTGAGTCTATATCTGCTAGAGGGTACACCTTATAATCCAGTATATGATTTTGGTCTCTGTGCCTGACCACGATACATTCTTTCCCGATTAGTATCTCAAACTTCATCCTACTCTACATCACTTATAAATTGTGAGACGAGTCTATATGTGCTCCAGGATATTACTTACAATCCAGTATCTGATTTCGAAATATCTGCGTGACCATGATGTATTGTAACTGAAATCTCCCAGTGTCTCCCGGGCACTTCCAAGTATACCTCCTCCTCTTGTGGTTTTTAATAGAGTATTCGCTGTTACTACGTGAAACTGATTGCAGAACTCAATGTCCTTCTCCGTTGTCATTCCTTCATTAATTCCAAAAATCCTTTCCTTCTACTCCTTATCCTACAACGATATTCCAAGTCCTCACGACTGTTAGAACGTCTTCTCCCTTCATGTTCGGAATTACTCTTTCAATATCTTAATATACTTTCTCCATCTTATCACCTTCCGCTTTCGACGTCGGGATGTATACTTGAACTATAGTTCCTGGTGTTGGTTTCCTATCGATTCTGACGAGAAGAATCATATCACTGAATTGTTCAGAGTAACTCTCTTCTTTGCCTCAGCTTCCAGTTTACAAGGAATCCTACTCCTATTAAATGCTTTCTACTCCTGTTGATATTACCCTGCACTCATCTGACAGATATCCTTGGTCTTTCCTCCATTTCATTTGACTGACTCCCAAAGTCAGGCTTAGCATTTTCTTTTTCAGATTATCTGGCTTCTGTACCACGTTCACGTGAACGCTGAAAGGCATAATCAGTCTTAAATGATGATGATGATGTACCACGTTCAAATTTCTGACATTCTACGCCCTGATACGTAGAACTTTATCCTTTATTTGGTTATTCGGTATTTTTCTCACAGTCATCTCCCTCTTGGCAGTGCTCTCCAGAAGATCCGAATACGGGACAAATCTGAAATATTTTGCCAACGGACAAGTCATCAAAATACTTTTCAATTACATGCCACGTGTCCTGTGAATACCCATGATGTGTCTGTAATGCAGTGCTTTTACGAATGTTTCATGGCTACACGGTCGTGTGTCAGACGAATGGAATGAACTGCGATGTGAAATGTTTAGAAAAATGGCAATAAATTACAGTGCGCAAATCACCAATGACTAAGCCTGCTAAACTGCTATTGTAAACGGTACCCTCAAAATATAAAGAAGAGATTAATTCCACGAGCGGGGATGCACCTATGTTAGAGGTGCAACATGGTTTTAGAACAGGTAGGCCATCTTCTGATTATCTTTTAACTTTGGCATAAGTAACTAAGAAAGGAAGAGACTTTAGATGGCGAACTTCTTATGCTTTTACCGGCTATGAACAGGCTTTGACTACCTAAAGCCGAAAATGCTATGGGAATCTCTTAAGGCAATGGAAGTTCCAGCACGTCCTACAATGGCAATTCAGTAACTGTACAAAAATAATAAAATAAGTATTTGTACTGTAAAGAATGGGACAGGATCTGCAAACATTAATGAAGGAGACAGAGAAGGCTGTCCACTGAACCAAGCCGTTTCAATGTTCCTACTCACGATAAAATCCGTAAAAGGTTTGTTTTATTAAATGTAATAAAATGCAAAGTTAACAAGTGATAAGTGTAATTTTATGGTGATAAATGTTCCCGATGATCAGATTATAACAGGAGAATCTGAAGACAATATTCACAATTTATTAGATAAAATGGCTCAAATTGCTATTAAATACAGGATGACAGTGCCAACAGATTAATTAAAAGTTGCATTTAAAGGACTGGATGCTCAAAGAGCTGAACAACTAAGACCAAATATTTGCGGTGGAAACTGAAATTTTACAAGTCAGATGACGTAGAGCCAGGTTTAGGCATTTCTGTGGAACATAAAGTGCGAAATATATCAGTACTTACACGTTACAAGGCAACAGCGTGCCTCTACTGCTTTACCGTATGGACTGTTGGTCCTCACATCTGTTCGATCACGACGAATCGAATCATCAGAGATGATGATCCTCCGTCTTTTAACGTGTTATTCTTTGTTGTACCGTCAACAAAAAATCGATATTAAACAAGAACGAATTGTTCCGTCTAATAGATTAATATCATTAAATAATTTTGACTAAACTGTAATGACCATGTCCAGAATACTCTATGTCTGAAGATAGGATAACTAAAGTTGCACTACAATATACCATTACTGGAGAGAGGAAGGCTGCACTACAATATGGAAAGTAAAGTTCTGTGTAGTATCTTGGCAGAAAATCCTAAGAAATTTTGGTGTTATGTGAAAGCGGTAGGTGGATCAAAACAAAATGTCCAGACACTCTGTGACCAAAATGATACTGAAACAGAGGATGACAGACTAAAGGCCGAAATACTAACTGTCTTTTTCCAAAGCTGTTTCACAGAGGAGGACTGCACTTTAGTTCCTTCTCTAGATTGTCGCACAGATGACAAAATGGTATGTATCGAAACAGACGACATAGGGATAGAGAAACAATTACAATCGCTCAAAAGAGGAAAGGCCGCAGGACGCGATGGAATACCTGTTCGTTTTTACACAAAGTACGCGAAGGAGCTTGCAGCGTTGCACCGTAGGTCTCTAGAAGAGCGTAGCGTTCCAAAGGATTGGAAAAGGGTACAGTCATCCCTGTTTTCAAGAAGGTTAGTCGAACAGATGTGCAGAACTACAGACCTATATCTCTAACGTCGATCAGTTGTAGAAGTTTGGAATACGTATTATCTTCGAGTATAATGACTTTTCTGGAGACTACAAATCTACTCAGTATGAATCAGGATGGGTTTCGAAAAAGACGATCGTGTGAAACCCAGCTCGCGCGATTCGTCCACGAGACTCAGAGGGCCATATTCACGGGTTCCCAGGTAGATGCCGTGTTTCTTGACTTCAGCAAGGCGTTCGATACAGTTCCCCACAGTCGTTTAATGAAAAAAGTAAGAGCATATCGACTATCAGACGAATTGTGTGATTGGATTGAAGAGTTACTAGATAATAGAACGCAGCATGTCATTCTCAATGGAGAGAAGTCATCCGAAGTAAGAGTGATTTCAGGTGTGCCGCAGGGGAGTGTGCTAGGACCGTTGCTATTCACAATATACATAAATGAGCTTGTGGATGACATCGGAAGTTCACTGAGGCTTTTTGCGGATGACGCTGTGGTATATCGAGAGGTTGTAACAATGGAAAATTGTACTGAAATGTAGGAGGATCTGCAGCGAATTAACGCATGGTGCAGGGAATGGCAATTGAATCTCAATGTAGACAAGTATAATGTGCTGCGAATACATACAAAGAAAGATCCCTTATCATTTAGCTACAATATAGCAGATCAGCAACTGGAAGCAGTTAATTCCATAAATTATCTGGGAGTACGTATTAGGACTGATTTAAAATGGAATGATCATATAAAGTTGATCGTAGTGAAGCAGATGCCAGACTGAAATTCATTGGAAGAATCATAAGTAAATGCAATCCGAAAACAAAGGAAATGGGTTACAGTACGCTTGTTCGCCCACTGCTTGATTACTGCTCAGCAGTGTGGGATCCGTACCAGATAGGGTTGACGAGATAGAGAAGATCCAACGGAAAGCAGCGCGCTTTATTACAGGGTCATTTACTAATCGCAAAAGCTTTACAGAGATGATACATAAACTCCAGTGGAAGACTGTACAGGAGAGACGATCAGTAGCTCGGTATGTTTCACCGATGAGTCAAGCAGTATATAGCTCCCTCCTACGTATATCTCGCGAAGAGACCATCAGGGTAAAATCAGAGAGATTGGAGCCCACACAGAGGAATACCGACAAACCATCTTTCCACGAACAATACTAGACTGGAATAGAAGGGAGAACTGATAGAGGTACTCAAGGTACCCTCCGCCACACACCCTCAGGTGGCTTGAGGAGTATGGATGTAGATGTAGATGTGGATGTAGAATATAACCCAATCGACAAGAGGAATGTAAGACGTCTTTTAAAGAAATGGCCTGAACAACTTTGGTCTGGAAAAAGTCTAACCCTTGACGACGGTGATGATTACGATGACCTTTTTGATATATTCATGTTTTTTAAGTCGTTTAGCGCCACATCTGCACATCGTGCGAAACATCTGATTCATTTTTCTCTTTCCTTAATTGTGATGGCTTCCATGCAGTAGGCTGTACCTTGCTTAGGTAGTAAGTACCCGTTGGTGTTTGACAGTTTTCATCGACGTCGTGTATTGTGATTCCTACTTTGTCGCCGACGATGCACTTTGATCGATCTCAGAAAGTCTTCGTTGAGTTGAGGAAGATGATATGGGATAAACATAGAACTTACTCTTGAAGTTTGGGAACAGTTAAATTGCACCATAATACCTAACATGAATCCATTTTAAAATCGGTATCAGAAAGTAGCAGACCTGTGTTCGTTTCAGGATACCCTGAATCATTGGCAGATTTGCAATGATGTCATCAATGACTTAACCATGCAGTTTTGACAGAATGCCAACATTGTCGCCTCCACCAATCTCAAATCACAGACAAATTGTCACTTGTATCAAATGGCAGGAAATGCAGAAAATGTAAAATGGTTGATCTAGCCTAGCTGTCATTAGTATAAACCCAGGACCACAATCTTATACAAGATGGCAGATGTAGCTTTCTTGACGTAGTATAAATACCAAGATAGTTGACTTTGGGACTGTTTATTTGGTTGGAAGATGCCTGAGTTGTCCCATGTAAGAATCCAAAACGTCGAACATGGGGCAACTGAATCAGTTGATGTGGTCACACAAGGTAGGAGACGAGGTACTGGCAAAAGAAAAACTGGGAGGACGGTGCGTGAGTCGTGATTGGGTAGCTCAGCTGATAGAGCACTTGCCTGCGAAAGGCAAAGTTCGTGGTCGGACACACAGGTTTAATCTGACAGGAAGCTTCATATCAGCGCACACACCGCTGCAGAGGGAGGATCTCATTTATTTAACATCTCCCAGAATGTGGCAGTGGCTGTGGCTAAGCCATGTCTCCGCAATATCCTTTCTTTCAGGAATGCGTGTTCTGCAAGTTTCGCAGGAGAGTTTCTGTAAAGTTTGGACGGTAGGAGACGAGGTACTGGCAGAAGTAAAGCTGGAAGGACGGGCCGTGAGTCCTGCTTGTGTAGCTCAGCTGGTAGTGCACTTGCACGCGAAAGGCGAAGTTATTGGACCGGCACGCAGTTTTAATCTGCCAGGAAGTTCACATTAGCCCACACACCGCTGCAGAGTGACAATCTCATTCTTTTAACATCCCGAAGGCTGTGGCTGTGACTGTGGATAAGCCATGTCTCCGCAATATTGTTTCCTTCAGGAGTGCTAGTTCTGCAAGGTTCGCAGGAGAACTTCTGTAAAGTTATTAAGGTAGGAGAAGAGGTACTGGCAGAAGTAAAGCTGTGAGGACGTGGCGTGAGTCGCGCTTGAGTAGCTCGGTTGGTAGAGCACTTGCCCGCGAAAGGCAAAGTTCTTGGACCGGCACACAGTTTTAATCTGACCGGAAGATTCATATCAGCGCACACTCGGCTGCAGTGTTAGAATTTCAGTCTGGAAACACCCCCTAGGCGGTGGCTGTTGGTAAGCAATGTCTCCGCAATATTTTTTATCAGGAGTTCTAGTTCTGCAAGGAATGCAGGAGAGCTTCTGCAAAGTTTTGAGGGTAGGAGGCATGGTACTGGCAGAAGTAAAGCTGTGAGGTCAGTTCGTGTGACGTGCTTGTGTAGCTCAGTTGGTAGAGCACTTGCCCGCGAATGGCGAAGATCCCGACTTCGAGTCTTCGTTCGGCACACAGTTTTCATCTGACAGGAAGTTTCATATCAGCGCACACTCAACTGCAGAGTGAAAATCTCATTCTGGAAACATCCCCCATTCTGTGGCTGTGGCTGAGGCGAAGCCATGTCTGCGCAATATCCTTTCTTTCAGGAGTGCTAGTTCTGCAATGTTCGCAGGAGAGCTTCTGTAAAGTTTGGAAGGTAGGAGGCGAGGTACTGGCAGAAGTAAAGCTGTGATGACGGTTCGTGAGTCGTGCTTGTGTAGCTCAGTTGGTAGAGCACTTGCCCGCGAATGGCGAAGGTCCCGAGTTCGAGTCTCGGTCCGGCACACAGTTTTAATCTGACACGAAGTTTCATATCAGCGCTCAATCCGCTGCAGAGTTAAAATTTCGGTCTGGAAAGATCTCCCAGGCTGTGGCTGTGGGTAAGCCATGTCTCTGCAATATTTTTTTTCAAGAGTTCTCGTTCTGCAAGGTTTGCAGGAGAGCTTCTGTAAAGTTTGGAAGGTGGGAGACTAAGTACTATAAAAAGAATTGCTGTGAGGAATGTGCGTGATTCGTGCTTGGGTGGCTCAGTTGGAAGCGAACTTGCCCGCAAAAGGCAAATTTCCCGAGTCCGAGTCTTGGTCCGGCACACAGTTTTAATCTGCCTGGAAGTTTCGCATCAGCGCACACTCCGCTGCAGAGTTAAAATCTCAGTCTGAAAACATCCCCCAGGCTGTTGCTGTGTCAAAACCAGTAACGGCACAGCCGAGGTACATGCCCCATGGGGCCAGCCAAACTTTTTCGAAACAGTTTATAAAGACATGCTGTTGTACTTCGTGCACTATGGGCTGGACAGCCGCCACAGAAAGTTGCACCATCATGTAGGTAGCACAGGTTCCGGTTAGTCTTAAATGAAATATCATCTTGTACTTTTAGGCTGCTGCGATACTTGTGCATGTTCAGTGTTCAATCTATGAAAAAGGATCCATGAGCTGTTGGTTCACCATTCCACACCACACGTTTACATTCCATCGACGTAGTCATAACTAGTGCCGAAAAGAGAGAAACGGAACGTGCCGTAAGCCATTCATTCCTGGATGGAACCATTGGATCACTCGCCTATGTCACAAAAATCTTAAAAAGGATACATGAAACGTGAGCCAGTATGGGCTGCTCATAATTATGCTACCTGTGACTTTGTAGGTATGGATATCCCGTAGTGGCTCGCCGTTCGTGTATTCTTTTTAAAATTTTTGTTACTGAAGCCTTTCTGGATTGATATTTATTTTAAAAACCAGCTATGTATTTAATAACTTCAAGGGAAGTGAATACCAAGGAAAAGCTACGAATCTGATGAATTCTTTGAATGGAAAGGAGAGAAAATAACACAAAAAACAAGGACACTGGCTTCACACATGACTGTTCAAAAGCTTTGACACAGTTCCCGAAGCTAGCAGAAAACCCTTCCACAACATATTGAAGTTGACAGCCTCATGCGACACAATCGCCAGTCACATATTAAGAGATTTTATTCTTCAAGCAGAGACAGAAATTGCTTGTCTAGAAGGAAATAAATTACTAAACTCACGAAATGTCTCTCATTTAACCCAGAATTCTCTTACCATTTCCGATCACTGAACTGGTGATAAATGTTAGCCAAACGAAGTGCAGACATGCTGCAGTAGCAGATGGGCTTCACCCTGAGTTGTCGGTGTACACTGGACCTAAAACGTGAAAGTGCCTAATTCGACTTTTTAAAGAATTTCTTCCCACAGGAGCATTAACAGAAAAATTTAATAGAACTAGAATACTTCCCGTCAAACATTCAGAGAAATATAGATCAGGCTACTGAACACTATCTTACAATATCTCTACTTTTGCTGTCTCGTAGGGTCTGAAAAGTTGGATGTACACAACGTAGAAGTTCCTGTGAGCAAGTGTTCTTGAGTACCCATGTTGAAACTGGCTACATGAAGAAAGGACTGTGGTAGTTTTAGTTGACCTGTTAGCAATTTTTGACACAGTATGGCGCGAGAGTCAATCAGATTCTGGCTTGTATAATGAACATGCGTATATTGACTAATTTAATAACAGCCTTAACCTCAATAAAATATTTATTTACAGTAGCTACGGGTTTTGGGCCGAATGAAACAATCTTCAGACCTTTTATACTGTAATATGAATACAGGGCGGATTTAAAGGGAACTCTGATAATAGTAGGAACATATAAAACACAAGATGTATAACAAAAGTTAAAAGAAGGCGGTGGCGGTGAACGGAAATGAGTTGTGACTCCACAAACATTAACAGTTGAGGAGGTCATCGTAGTTGTTGATTAAACATGCGATGCTTTGCCCACCGCTTACCCAGTTGTGTCAGCGATAGTCAATCAGGCACAAAGGGCATACAACGGTTGTTACAATAAGGTGTATACAGAGTAGATACATAAGAGCTAATACACGTGAAGAAAAATGTGTATTACACTATGTTAAGTAACTGCTACAAAAAGCATTTCGTCAGTATTTGATAAAAATATATATAGATCAGACATCCAATAATAATCGGCTGTGAGAACAGGTGTAGGCAAGTTCGGGGATTTGTCGATAAACGTAGATCGTGTGCCAGCAAAGCTAGTGCGTAAGCGACGCTAATGTTTCCCTTGAAGTCGATATGGATGTACCGATATGCGCCATTCAGCGGAGGACGGTTTCATAGGTGCAGAGGCAACGACTGTTAAATATGTATAACATGTAGCCTGGTGTGTGGAAGTACGAGCTAAGCATATTAGACTGCTCCTCAGTCGTAGTTCCAGTGAAAATATTGCTTGAATGATACCGTTATTTACCATGGAAGCAGAGTGGAGACATCTGTGTGAAGTTTAAGTGGAAGACGATTTCAAAGTTGTGACTGTGACTAGCTGCTACAGAATACGGGCATGCAAGGAAGACAAATGTCGTAATATACATCAGATATCCCAGATGACAGCGACGTAATAGCAAGTGAAATACACGTACATATTACCCGTGCACGGAAAAATAGATTCCATCAAAGGAACTATGACACAAAATGTCACAGACGCTTCGAGGTATTCGAAACATAACACAGAAAGTTTAAGCAATCATCATTTAAAATACACTGTCTAATAGTTGTCTACAGGCAGTAATATTCCATGAAATTCCCTAAAATAGCCGTACATAATGTTAGATAAACGGAAATATGTATGAGTTACATCACTACGATGTAGTACCACATGGAAATACCTAGGTATTCACAAATATAAAACAAACTCATAAACTGTCAGACGTTAAGAGATAAAACGAATATAGCTGTGTATAGCTACAAAAAAGCATAAAAAACAATAAACACGAAATTAAAATATTATTTGGCGATATTAAAAAGGAAGTAAGATCGGACATATGGGAAACAGTGTTCTTCCATATTCCTATAACACAATTATTATATAGCATCAAAAGAGGCACTGCAACCGTAATTGTGATAAGTAATATCTGGTTAACAGGAATAAACAGCTGAAAACATAAACAACCTAAGGTATAAAATGTGCTCAACTAGCTGCTAATCATGAAGGCATTCCACAGAAATAGCTATAAAAATGAAATGAAGACAAAAAATTTTAATCGGATACTGTGACCCAAATCGTCATGGACTCACCGAGGTCATCATAAACGTAACATAAAAATTGTAGCGGCACCACCGTTCAGGATAAGGAAAACTAGTTTTATGCAATATTCAGAGCACGGGTTCCAGCCAGGAAGCGTAGAACTGCCGGAGGGGGCACACACAGCAGTTTCCATGGCGCAAGTCACAGGCAGAAGAGCGCCACTGGCGCAACCGGGGTGTGGCGTGTACATAACGCGAAGGGACGTGTTAGCGAAACACAGGCATGCAGCCGAGTATAAATAGGTGTCGTTTTCTAACGTGATTCATTCAGGTGTGGCAGCTATCTTGGACGGCGAAGCGTGACACTCCGCGTGCTACATGCAGCAACAGATGGGACAACAATGCCCCAGTCCACGGCGGATCGTTCGTTTGGCCCTCTGAGACTGACGTGTGGTTCACAGCCAGCCAGGGTGGGCCACTCTTCGGCTCGCTACCGCGGCAGTTGCCTCGGCTCCCGACACACAACCGAGACTTCCGTGGCGAGAGCTGCAGATTCCGACGCCGGATCGTGGAGGTCGTTGCCGCAGCGTTCCTAGCTACGCCAGCCGACTAAAGGTACGTTGTCCAAGACGCGACGCACACTAGCGACTGCGACGGGTCGCTACGTGACGTCAGAAGTTGCCTGCTGGCGCATGCTCAGTTCGAGTTTGGGATGCGACGCGCGACTGTTGCGGCAGCTGCCGCAGCACTGCATCAGTGAGCAGTGTTGCGACGGAAGTCGGACGACACAAAGACGTACAGCTGCCAGAAAGATGTCGGGCCACTCAAGGAAAACTGAAATGAGCCACTCACAGGATGTAATGCTCTGTGAGCTGGTCTCGCAACATCCTTGCCTTTACGATTTGAAGAACCCTAAATATAGAGACACTATGTTCAGAGACAGAATTTGGGAAGAAATTGGTGCACAGTTGAAACTGGCAGGTGAGTGAAATATATAATATATTCCCATTAATGCAAATTTTTCAGGCCTGTTATGAAAATCAGTATTATCCATGCAGATGTAGAATTAGAATGATGAAAATGAACTTGAAGGTCAATTTTCGCATTACTCTTTTTGTGACGATAAAAATTGAAAGCGGCAAGTACATTATAAAATGAACACTCTAAAGTACAACGAGAAAGTTACATTTTACAATACCTTCACTTTGAAAGTAAACGGTAGATTGGTGTCTTGATGATACCTTCTAGTTGTGAAAAACCACCACCAGATTGTTGTACAGCTTTCTGTAATCAATAGATGTTCGTTTTTGAGGAAGGCGTTTCTCAACAGATTGCGCAAACAGTATGCTGCAATAAGTAATTTGTCACATTCACTTCAATTCATTGGTAGAAGATGGTGCTCAAAAAACTTGTGCCAAAAGTGCACTACTGTTTTACAAGGCCCTTATGGTCTGACACAGTTCACAAATGAAATTCGTCTTTTGTAAATCCTGGAGTCATCTTTTGACTGCAGCTTGGCAAGATTAAATGTTCATGTCATCCATAACGATGTATGCTGTCTGAATATAAGAATATGGAAGTTCATTTTAATGGGAATAAAGAGTCAGTCGGTTATGAAAGTTGCCTTAGCTTGTCCCAAAAGTTTCTGCATGGGAGAAACTGACAAGTATAATTTGGGGAAATTTTGTGAACAAGCACAGACATTATTTCTTCCACATTTCTGCCAGTGTATACTGTAGACGTTCAGAATGAAAATTCTAGAGATGTTTAAGGTGTAACCCTATCTTGTTCTCAAGAACTTGAAACAATGCAATGACGCTAGTGTGCGCTTATTGTTAATAAACTTTTCTTTCATTGGAATTTTAGGTGAAATGTGCAAAAACAGATGGAGGAATATTCGGGACTCGTATCAGAGAAATAAACGAGAAAGAAAGCTTGGAACAGGTTCAGATGCCTCAGCAAATCCAAGAAAATGGGTTCTGCTTGATCACTTGGCTTTAAGAAACCTACATTTCGTGGCATTTTAAATGAAATTGTCAAGAGCATATCGAGAAATATTAGTAACTCATACCGGAGAAATATATGACATAAAATGGTTTCATTAGGTCCAAATGTGTCAGCGAAACAAACCAAATGCATTCTCTATCGTGTGATGACCACATGATTCTCGTTGCGCGTCGACAGAACTGGCGGCTAGTCGCGACGCTCCCGGAAATATATGAGCCCAAATCTCGGAAACGGAGATCGATATCATTCTGATCTCAACTTTAAAAATAATTTCGATATGTTAGCTTCTTTTCATCGGCAACGATGTATGACCTAACGTGAACCATACGTAAAGTAGCTGGCGACCACATTTTTCACTGTACACAATTCAAATTTTATGCAGTAGGTTACTTGTAAATTAAGTATCGGAATAACTGTGACGAATATCGGAAAAATAGACACCTCATTATCAAGCTGTGATGTAAAACTGTAAGATACGCAAACATCAATTTTTTGTGCCTTTTACATTCCTCACAATCGATAGAGAAGTAATATACAGCGAAAAAAACACGCAAAACCGGAAGAGATACTTTTCAAATTTTTAAAGTAAAAGGAGAATCTGTATCGAAAACCTAACTCTGGTAGCCGATGTAACTTTGTTGCATTAACATACAGTATTTTTTACAGCAAGAAAATCGGAATTCTTATTTTTCTTATGTATTTGAATCCGCCGCCGCCGACCGGAGCTTGGGAAAAGGCGACGACTCCAGTCGTCTTGCGGCCGTGTCGCCGTCTGCCAGGGTGGGAAAAGAGGAGGGGGCAGCGTCGCAGTCGCAGCCAACTGTCGCGTCTTGCACAACGTAACTTAAGATGTAGCAGTGGGGCCGGCCTACAGCTCCTGGCGGAGCAGCTCGGAGACAATGAGAACAGTGGTCACTGAGTCGCCTGCTGGCGCAGCCATCCTGATGTAAACGGAACTCTGCAACTGGCGTACTCGGCCCACACGACACAGTGTTTCTTTGCACAGGCCGCTGGGGTGCTACCTCAGCATTGCTGGGCCTGTGACACAGACCGAGGTGAATGGAGCATTGTAGGGAAACAAATATATCGTTTGGAAAGTTCTCGCCGAGTATTAACGTGGCGCCTCCTGGCAACCAACCCACTACAGGTGGTGTCAATACACCGCATTTGGTGTCTGGCACTGCAACATTTGGTATCAGTCACAACAAAAGCGGCTGGGCGGAGTGGCCGAGCGGTTCTAAGTGCTTCAGTGTGGAACCGCGCGACCGCTTTTGTCGCAGGTTTGGATCCTGCCTCGGGCAGTGTGTGATGTCCTTAGGTTTGTTAGGCCTAAGTAGTTCTAAATTCTAGGGGACTGATGACCTCAGATGATAAGTCCCATAGTGCTCAGAGCTATTTTTGAACACCAAAACCATGGGCAGCAAAATTTAAATAGTACTGAGAATATAGTTGTTTGCAGAGTGACAAGTCAATAAATTAAATCAAAATTACTTTTTGGAGAAATAAAAAGAAGGATTAAAAGAACAGAACAGAAATAATGTTCTTAGTTACTCTACAGCAACATCATCAGATTATAACAAGCGAGGTACCACGACACTAACTGCTACAAAACAAAAAAAAAATTAGCCTGGAATAAAATTAAAAACCATAAGCAGTATGATTTGAAAGTTCCTTATAATGATGAAGATATTCCATACAAATAAAAGAAAGAATAAAATGAGAACAGAAAGGCAGGAATATCCTATAGTAAGTCTTCAAAAATATCACAGAAATATTTTTCTTTGCAGTCTATTTGCCTGTTATTGGAAAGGGTCTACTTGTAATGAGTGTAAATTCGTATCCCTTCCACTGTATTAAGTAACAGTCCTTTTTGTGCATTCTGAATAATTTTAAGCTGTTTGTAATAGATCCTTCTGAGTGTCAATGGTGTGTCTCATGTTGGTCATAAGCTCCTTTCATTACTAGATGTACTTTAAGAGTGTTTCTTATAACGAATAGTCAAGTTATTACCTGTTTACCCAATGATCCATTTACCGCAATCTTCACATAATATTTCGTAAACAGCGGAATTTGGATAGATGATATTGCAATTTTCGGTTTAATGCTTCAGCCATTTCTGCAAGAGGCTATTGTCGAATCGATGGTCTTGTAGATCAAGACTGGAAGCTCTCCAGCCATCAACTACCATCCCCTCGCCAGAGTTTATGGGTCTAAGGTGACTTCTGTGTGCGCAGATGTGGTGCCAACTCCCTCCGACGACATATCAAGGTGTCGTTGCTTCCATGCCACAACGAGTCGCCTCTGTTATCAGTTCCAAAGGTGGCCGTACCGGCTATTAGATGGGCAGTGAAATTGGTCTGGCTGATCAGTGTACATACAAATGAAGTCTGGCAAAGTGTATCGTAAATTTAAAATACAGAAGTACTAATTCTTTGTATGTCAACAAAGGTGTGATGGAACGGCAATTACCATTTACGAAAAATTGCTTAGAGTAAGTATGAAAATCCTGATGACAGTGAAATCAAGTGGCCAATGCAGCACATGCTGCGAGACTGCTGTAGCTGGTACCATAGCTCAGTATCCATATCAGTGTTGCCTGATGGTGATGGAGACTGCAGGGCAACCAGATTCAATAGTTGTGGCACTGTGTGACTAGGTGAGTCCCTGAATTGCGCCTGCGTGCAAGAGGGTCCAAACAGTGGTCACCACCCCAAGAGCTTCTATATGCGCCAAATCAGAATTCTAACACAAAAAAGGAAATATTTCAGAACATCACCATCCCTTATTTCCGCTCATTACTTAATTTACAGTTCTACATAATTGGTATAAGTACAAATTCGGAATTGAAGAGCTTATGTTTGAAATAATAGCAAAACATTCTTCTTTTACTACATTTTATTGCATTTGGGGTTACAAAGACGGAAACATGGTCGGTATACGGCAAAAATCAGCTGTCAGCAATGCTGACCTGTAAGCAAGGGCACCTGTAATTTTACCCCCATCTTATCCTAGAAATGTGTGTACTCTTATCTAGTCATGTAACACCACTTGCTGCGAGATAGATTCTCGACATATATAATTTAGAAAATGAGTTGTTTCTGCTGGAAATTCCACCTAAGAATTAATTGAAATGTTGCCAGAATTTGTTGCCTCCCTAGTTTAACGAAATCTAGAACGTTTTTCAGCACATTTACTGTGAAAATTCTCATTTGTGGAAGTGTGTGGCGGTTAAATACATGCATCTGTCTTCAATTTCAACATTAGGCCAATCCACGAGAACTCAGATGTTTTATTTCAATCCTTTCATTGACGTCACGTATAACTAGCACTGCAAAGCGTGTTCTGCTTGATGTATCGTTGAGACCTGTCTTTTGGAAATGTTATGCGATTGGTGCTTCAACTATCATAAATGTTTTCAAATTGTCATGGATTTTTCTTTTTTACTTTCACTGTACACTTCTTTGCACCCACAGTGAAATAATTTCTGTTTAGTAAAATTTTATGTCGAAAATCACTATGGGCATTTAATGTATTTCGTTAGTTTCACTAAAAAGGGAATATTCTCAAGAGTAAATAAATGACCTTGATGAAGCTCTTTGGATATGTAGAGGGGGCAAGTACGTGCGTTTTTTGTCCAATTTCACTTTTAAAGTATAAAATACACCCCTAAAGGTAATTCTGCATATTAGGTTTAATGTGAATATCTTCAAAACGACGATGTATGAAAAATGTTTTTCATATTGAACTGATAAGTTTCAATGTTCTTGGAAGCTGTAAAATCTTATGTTGTAAAAATCTGAAATTTTGCTAAGTACTTCACTTTCAATAATTAATTCTGAAAAATTAAAACTTGTGTTACAACACCAATTAAAGAAGCTTCCGAGCTTCCCCTGAAAAATTAAGCTGGATCCAGAAATAAGCAAATGAGCTTTTCAAGTACCCTGTAACAGCATTTTCAATTTACCTGATTATAATACTTGAACATTCATTACTATTCTAATTATTCTCTTTACTTATATTTGCATTATGCTCCAAATTGTTATTTTAATTCTTTTTAGCTTGCACTTTCAATACATGTATTTTGTTACTGGAAAATACAAAGTAACCTATTATTATGAATGAAAATAATTACAGTGATGTTAATCTGTAAGGAAATGCATCAAATTTAGCTATTTTACACCATACCCATAAAATGAATGTAATTTTTTCAGTTATTATACTTGATGGAGAGATGATATAAAACAAACTTCAGCAGCCTTTCAAATAGTTATTGGTGATCCTCTAAATATCCTGACTTGTATCAAGTGCATTTCATTGGTGAGCCTTGATGAAGAGAACTGTTAATGTACAAATGTCTGTAGCTTGTTTATGTTGATTTCACAAATGAAGAATGGCATCATAATCACTCAACAGAATAAGATCTGAAAGTCTTCCAAAATCGAAAGCTGTATACATCCATGTCTGTACCTTTGCCATTGAGCCATCTGGGATAACCAGGTAAACAATTTCTTGTCCTCAGTTATGATGCTTTAAATTATTTCCTACTGACACCACAAGAATCTAACAACCATACCGATACTTCTCTTTCACTGGGAAAGAAAACATCCTCCACATAACTTTTGACATGGTGGGATATTTGTTTACCATATTTCAAAACTTTCACAAGGTCAATTGGGACTTCAAAAAGAGATTCTCCAGTTTTAACTCACCATTACTTTCCCTTAAAACTATGAAAAGGTGAGTGTTCAATGTGGAAACCTTCTGAGCATCTTGCCTGAGGACATGAAACATTTGGTGACCCCACAGGGATTGATGGTACAAGTACTGCTGTGGAATGTATACCTCACTCTAAGTTGGAAGAACTTTGAAGAAGCATTTTTCAGATAGTTCTCTTGAATGATTGTGATTATGGAGAACAGTACTATCAAACTGCATTCACTAGTACATTATCACTTCTGTTGGCCAAAGCGTACAAACTAGATGAAATATACCTCATACAAATATGTCTAGCTGGAATACCATCCATTACTATTCGAGATCATGGTGAATTGGGTTTTAAATGTCTTATCTGTGTTTTATATTGTCTGAAGAAACCTTGTTCATTTATACGAATATTGTAATAAAACATTACATTTCTGAGCATTTTCCTACAGTTTTCTTTATTGTAATTATTTTCATCACAGTAATGTACTTCTTGTTATTTTCAGTTAATAACGTACATACATGTGAAATGGTAAACTATTAACCAAACAACTATAAATGTAAAACGTAAAATAACGTTTAAAAATCATAAAACAAATATAAGTAAAATAAATAAGAAGTATATTAGTGAATGTTCTGCTATATTTTAATTAGGTAGATTGAAAATACTCTCACAGCACATTGTTTATAGCTTATTTTCCAGAAATGTTATTTATGAAACCAGTTGAAATTCACATGGATATATGTGGCTCGAAAGTTACTGTAATTTTTGTTGTAAGAAAATTTTTTTGTTTCAGTATTACTTAACTATGGTGTGGTATTTTGAAAAATTTCTAATTATTGCTGAATTGTCTTATGAAATTTTCACAATCGTAAATTACAGATCAGTTGTTATATGAGAAACATTTTGTCTATAATCACCTCA
Organism: Schistocerca cancellata; assembly: GCF_023864275.1. Classification (NCBI taxonomy): domain Eukaryota; kingdom Metazoa; phylum Arthropoda; class Insecta; order Orthoptera; family Acrididae; genus Schistocerca; species Schistocerca cancellata. Next base: position 683,107,487 of record NC_064630.1, on the reverse strand, counting down.
ATAACCTGTAAACCTAAAATGACAAATTATCTCTTAAGGTGTACTTCGCCACTTAAAAGTGAAATTCGGCACAGAACAGTATATATATATATATATATATATATATATATATATATATATATATATATATATATATATATATATATGTAAATTTCTCTGTTCTGCTCCCTCTACACACCCACCAACTTTTATCAAGACCATTTGTTGACACTTGGGAGTGATCGCCTATAACTAACATTTGAATTTTAAATTTAATTTGAGTTAAACATTTCTATTCACCTGCAACAAATTCCCCTTCTGAGCCTCCATTGTCATCTAAGAATAGAAATGGCAAACTACAACTTCAATTACAGATCCCTGTAGAGCCACAGAAGGTGACCTCTGTTCTAACAGATTTCCTCTCATCCTACCCCATCTTTTTCTCATTGTTCTGCCTCTAGGGTCCATTGCCAGTTCTGCAGATTATCTCTTCTTTCCTTAGCTTATCAATCCACAAAATTTTCAACGTTCTTCTGCAGACCATATCTCACACCCTTCTATTCTCTTCTGTTCCAGATTTCACACAGCTCATATTTCTCTATCGTCTGAGATATTTCTTCCTGAGACGAAGGCGCCTGTTCGTTACTAGTGGACTTCTCTCGGCTTATTTCTTTACCACACTCAACCGCAAATTATTAAATATATTACGCCATGTATAACATTTCTCACCCACCAGAAGCTTTCGTTTTGCAAAAATTAGCCTTCTGATAAATTCATGAGCATATTTCAGAAGATAAAATGTTTTTTATTTCGTTGCAGTCAGTCTTTCTGAATAATGTACATGACTTCCCTTTCCAAACATCCTACAAAAAATATGTAGAAAACGCCAACACCAACTGGACCTTGCTTTTAACCCTTAAGCAAGTGCACCATTTTCAACAATCTTAGCAGATGCACAGTACACTTTGCCCATGTAAGGAGTAACTGCCTTAATGTAAGCATGTATCATCCCAATTACAGTTTAATTTTAGTTTAGTTAAACAATGATAAAATAAACTAACTTTATGAGAGATAAATCACTATTAAACTAAACAAACATCATTTACCATATAGTAACCGACCCAATCGAAACATCAGACAGTCCACTTTCAGTAGATTCCAGCCAACCACTTATATGAGTACTAATTACTCGTATATTGTACATAATTGCCTTATACTGGGATTGTGCTGCTAGCTAGGAATCTAGGTCATTTTCTTGAATGGACAGTTAATTATTTTCGCCTAACTTGCTGTTTATTTTGTATTACTACTGCTCACATGGACATAGGAATATACAATTTCTGACTGTGTTAGATGAAGTAATAATGAAGGAACAGCCACGGGCTCACAATTGTAAGAAATCCATAGGATGCTACAAAATGATACTTTTTGTGATTGGCGTCCTTTATACACAGGTACACATGCTCAACGGTTAATTTAAAACCATTAATAGTTTTGGCTCCAAAGTCATTACTTTGTGAAGTAAGTTACGATCCTGAAAGGATACAGGGGAGGGAAGGATGAGGAGAGGGGGGGAATTTTGACATATGACCTTGACAGAGATCTTAGGGAGATGTAGCAATATCGTGGAATGGGCTTATATTTCATTTACTACACTACTCGGAAGAAATTACAAACTGGTACAAGGCACAAAAAAATCATGCACATTTATTTAAAGAAAAGAAAAGAAAAGCTCCTAATTATAATAATTGACTTCAAGTGATATTATTGAAGTTTGATAAATAGTAACAACATGGTGAAACCTTTGAGAGACATTTTCTAAACCAGTAAAAGGACTCAGAATCCCGTAAAAATCTAGTTACCTGCACAATAATAAAAGTACTTATTCCATATAATTTTTGGATAATGAGCTGCCAAACATTCCATGTCAGAGAATAAACATTATAATTATATGTTGAAAGACTTTAGAGCGAAAGCAAAGTGAGAAAACAGTAAAGCTAATAAAGCTGTTCATAGATAAAATCGGGAACAATTATTTATATCACTCTCTTTCTTGCTATCATGATCGTTGTAAAGGTAAAACGCTGAATGAATCTACAGCTCGTTAGATTAGTACCTTATCTAAGTTTCTACCACAATAATTAACATGAAATTCTGTCTGATTTCATTTACAAAGATCACCACTTAGATACCATGATAATAATTACGGTGTTTTTGGAATCTTAGTGGTGATACATCAAATTATGTAGATCACCACTCAGAAACCATCAACATAAAAATTACGCTGTTTTGGAATTTGGATAGCGATACATCAAACATTAAGGTGACACTTTTATAATCTGTGCAGTCATATGCACACTAGTACACATTAATTAGGTTCTTGATAAGCAAATAGATAAATGGGGAGGTACGATCTGATACTTAGAATATTCAAGCATTTGGGGACATAGATGCTGTATTAATGACCTTTGATGTGCACCATTCATATAAGTTTGCAACTGTCGACACTAGGATCCAAGGTTATCATCATTCTCTCATAACTCTACCAGCATGCAGCTGGATCTTTCTCAGATTGGCAAATGCTCCCATACTTGTTAGTAGCCCGGCGAAATTCTGCCTGACAGCATCCTTGATATTTGCGTACCTGAGCTAAGAAAGTCACACAGATGGCCTATTGATCAGCCGAGAATTACCACACGTCTCATGCACTCATTTGTCTTCCTCTGACATCGCATTAGGTCATCGTAACTGATCAGTGCAAACTACAAGAGACTAAGTTATAATCTTCGTATGGTGATATATAATTCATTCTATAAGTTACACAAGTTATTAGCTAGAGGTTAAGAAACGTTATTGCAAAAATTTACATATCAAAAGCAGTTCTCTTCTCTAACATTCCAAACACTAGATGTGTTCACTTCACTTTACTGGACACTTTATGTACAACGAATGTATTCTACAAGTTACTCGTTGCTCACCTCTTCTCCCAACAAAGTACTCTTCTTCTGTTAAATAAATTAAATACAGAAGTACATTATGTTACCACAGAAATAATATATACACATATGTATTCACATAAATTCCCTATTCTCACAATGACGATAACGCTGCCTCTAGAGCACTCCATCTGTAAATTAAGTTTTTTTAACATATGGAGCTACCCTTATTGTTTTTGTTGTTGTTGTTGTTGTTGTTGTTGTTAGTTCATACTACTTGTACTGTCTTTAGGAAAGTCTGCAAAGAAATGTAGTAAAATGATATGATTACCACAAGTGAACTGTGTAAGTAACAAATAGAACTTCAAGCGTTTGTGTGTGTAAAATATGTTATTAATGATGAAATATTATTTTGGGAAGCGAAATCTCTCCACGTTTACATGTTTTGAACATAAATATTAATGAAAAACATATTTGCGTGTAACATGTATGAAGAATAGCTAAGTCTATTAGTACACAATGTAATAGAATTTCTATATAATTTAGAAATAAAAATTTGGATGAGTAAAACGATCACTCTGTTATCATATCTTGAAAATATCAGACACAATTGTTCGATGTTACTTCTGAGAGCACGATTTCGTAAATTCTACGTACATGGTTCATGTCACATTTATAAATGTAATAATTTTAATCTCGTTTCATACATCCACCTTAACGTGAATATAATTAATTGGAAGTAATTTATTATCGCTAAAATTCAAGTTTTATCATAGGGCATCTACTGTTCTTTTGTCATAAAAGGTCATTGGCAGCCACGTTTTCTGAGTAGCATATATTACTTTTCGAATGGTGGTTGAGCCGTTTTTGATCTTTCCATTGATATATTTAGGTACAAGTTCATTACATTTGCTTACAGCATTGAATTTTGTGTGTTGTACGGTTTTATGAAGGTTCTGGGAAGTCTTCGGAATTTCTGGTAGAGACCACACGAAAGTGTCTGTCGCAGCAAGCGAAGAAATATTTGTTTATTGCGACTAAGATAGTGTGGTTTAAATTCGAAATCAAATCGCTATAAACTATAAGAACTAAATTATGAATAATATAAGACACATTGCAAATTGCCAACATCATTATGATGTGGCAGTTTTCTCCCACCTGACCAGCAAGACCGACATTCACAAAAAAAAAAAAACTTCTGTACAAGGAATGGAAACAGTTCATGGATGATAGATTACTCAAATCAAAAAACTTCAGTCATAACTCAACCCTACACACAACCACAAAAACACACACATAAATTCTACCCAGATTAGTGAAGTTTACAGACACATGAATAATCCAGACTGTCGCAACAAACACAAAAATACACAACACAATTACAGTGTCTGCAACAGTCAGGAACCTTAAGAAGAAACTTCAATACGAAAATAACATCATCTCAAAAGTAAACAAGGGGAGCACAGTACTACGTATAGCCAATGTGTAACACACTAAAAAACACTAGAATTTATGTCACAAAATAACATTACAAAATTATAATCAGGCCCAACAAACAGATTCCAGACAAAATTATAATCTCTGAAAAATATAGTCATCAAACCGGATAAGATATGTAAAAGATAGCTGACACAGGTTAATCCAACTGCACATGTCCTCTGAAGCCAACCAAAGATCCACAAAACGAATCTTTTTGTCGTGCCAATACTGGATATCAGTAAATCTCCCTTACCCACACGAGCCTTCACACACATGCACAAAGGCATACACACACACACACACACACACACACACACACACACACATATATATATATATATATATATATATATATATATATATATATATATATATACGAAAGTGCCTTAAGGTAAAACAATCTTAGCAGCTTTTTGCAACTCTTAGGTTGGGGTAAGTTAAAAACTCAAGGTATGTCATTGATATGGCCATGGACTGTCTATTTGGATTCTGAGTGCTAGTGGGCATGGAGTCATTGTAGGACTAACACTATTTCAGCCGTGGTGAATTTTTTTGTTGTATAATAACCTTTTTACACTGGTTAGGCTTCAGGAATAGATCGCAACAGAAGTGATTATGTACGTGGTTCTATACTATTGTTTTACTCTCGTCATTGCATAAGAAAATTCTAATTCTAATGCAGAATTAATCGGACCAGTTTCATGCTTTTATATTATATCAGTAACAGCCTTTGTTAGGCCGCTGTGGCACTAAACATGTGCACAATTTGAATTAAAGAACAGTAAAGATCAATCGTTTGTTTGTAGCCCACATCATTAACACACAGTATCATATACTTAATATATTCTCATATGCTTAATATATTTCCATATACTTAATAATTCTCAGGCCACTAATTAATTTACTTAATTATTTCGCTGATATGTCTGTGCTAAATTAAGTGGCTTCACTATTGATGCAGATGATGAGAAGGGCTGTGAGCAGCATCATCTACAGTTGTATACTGAATATACAGTATTCCTCTAATAATTAATTTGCTTAATTACTTCATGGAATATGTATGCTGCATTAAGACGCCTTAGTACTGATACAGCTGACGAAAAGGTCTGCGAGCATTGATGTGTGACTGATCACACTCATTGAGATGAGCTATATTAAAAATTCAAGGTTCCATACTCATGCTCCAGAGGTCCAGTAGCAACGAACTGATGATTTATGGAGATTATTCGTTTTTTTTTTTTGGTTATCGAGTCCCTGGTGTAGTGGCATGTCTCTGCAGTCAGCATATTCAAGGAGATGACTTCAAGGACAACAAGTGGTAACAATAAATATAACTTAATTCCATTGACTGGCGACTCCATGGCGTGTTGTGTGCACCACGACAAAATAGTGGATAGAATTGTAAGGAAAACAGCATTGGCCGTATTTTGTTCTTATATTGTCATCAAATTCGATTTTCGGTCACTTAGTGACCATCCTCAATGCTGTAATATACAATTAAAATTGTTAGGCGCTGGTATCAAGCTATAACCACAATGTTCAGTTAGTGACCATCCTCAGTGCTGTAATATACAATTAAAATTGGTAGGCACTGGTATCAAGCTATAGCCACAAGTCTAGAGCGATCACATAAGAGTTTATGCGATCGCTCTAAGCTTGTGGTTATAGCTTGATACGAGTGCCTAAGAATTTTAATTGTATATTACAGCTCTGAGGATGGTCACTAACTGACCGAAAATCGATTTTGCTGACAATAAAAGAACAAAATACGGCCAATGCTGATTTTCCTTCCAATACTACCTTAATTCCGTTATGGACTAGATTGTGAAGACTGCAACCGTTAATCGGAGTGTAGCACACTTATATGTCTTTGCATCCACGAAGTTTCTATTTTCGTATGCGTGATTTGATGTTAATTAATGTCTGTCAGGTGCTAGACAGGTTCTACAGTGTTGTTCTTTGCGGTAAGCAATGAGGATTACATGCATTAGCACGTGAGGTCGTCACCTTATGAGTGATGGGATAATGTTCTAAGCACTGCTGTTGTAGCTATCAGACTATTTCATCACGAAAATAAACTGATCTTTACATCTTGCACCCCAATTTTTCCAGTGATAGAACAATGGTGTGGTAGTATGCTGAACTACATCCAAATAGTGCTGTGTAGATAGTTTATTTAACCTGTTATTAATGTATCAAGAAACTGGAAGTGTGAAACAATAATGTTGAAAATATACAAGATATTATCAAGTTGTGTTTTCCTTGAGTAACATCTATTGCACGAAAATTTTCTCTCATTTCTATTGCCCTTTGGATCAACAACTGACTTTTATTTTATGTATGTTTGAATACAAGTTTGTGTAAGTCCATCAAAGATACACTGCACAGCTAAAGTAGTCACAATACACTTGTCGTGTTTCATAAGTGTTTATTATCAGACATGTTTCCCTTGGACAAGAAGAGGTTGCACACATGAACTGATGTCAATGTGACAGTCACGTGTGTCACCTGATGATCCTTATCTTTTTCAGGTAGATCTGCTGTAGGGATACAGTTTCAAAAAAGAAATTTTATTGACTTTTAGTTCCATTTGTTTCGTCTTTGAAAAAGTATAGAATTTATTTATCACGAATATTAGTCGAAACTCAATCAATGACGATTGACAAGTGAGATTTTTTTTTATGATCCTTAAAAACTGTAAAAACGTAGATTTCTTAATATAATTTTCACTGAGTGTTCAATTTTAGTTATATATATATATATATATATATATATATATATATATGTGTGTGTGTGTGTGTGTGTGTGTGTGTGTGTATAAAATTATAAAACATGTTTCGATCATGCTGGATCAGTTTCATGTCTAAGTACTTGAGTCTTCTCTACTCAGAGTCACATGCTATGTACTGTGTAGACACACACACACACACACACACACACACACACACACACACACACCTATGCTGAACCTGTCAAGACGAAAGTGTCGACCAAAGTGAACACAGCATTCCAAATGTCAGTGGCTGAGTCTAAATTTTAACTTATAATAGTTTATATGGACAGTAGATTCTGATGATGCAAGCTGGTGCATTACGATTCCTTAGAATAATAAATGAGATTTTAAGTCCATGCATGAAGCCTTTATTTCACATTAATACCCAACTGCTTTGAAATTTATACAGTACATTGTTTTATTCCATACAAAGCCATGATGATGTCATACACAATGATGTAATGGGAAACATAGTGTTCATCTACATTGTACAGAAATATGATTCACAGTCATAAGCAAAACTCAAATTGAAAAATTTCTACTTTTAGTTTCCACTTTTAAGAGAAACTCATAATAACCTATGAATTTATTTCATACCATTATAGTGTAGTATTACTGTGGTTGCATTCTAAACAGAATGCCAGTATTAACTGGAAGAGAAATTTACTACAATATTTTCATTATCAGTTACACCAACTGAAATTTCTATTGTAAATATTACTGCTGAGTTGGTAGCATGATTCAATTCAGATACTCACATTTCATACACAAATTGTTGTGGGTAGCTGTTTCTTCCACAACAAACTTGTTTAGCTTTTATCACATGATATGTTACATTTGGGAAAAGGTGCTGTCTCCTAACATCTTACGAAACTGAAGAACTAGCGATCTAGTGGTATACTCACAAAACATAGTATAAAGTAAGTTTAATATTCCCCATGTAAAAAAGCTTTCTCAAAGAAAATCGCAAATAGTGTTCCAGGAGCTAGAAATTAGGCCCTCACTTACATCTGCCTGGGGGCAACACATGCATACAATATTACAGGATTTTCCTGTAATAATACTAATAATAATTGACACTAACACCAATAATACTTATTATAACAATAAAGGGCAGTTAGAATTCTATGAATTAGCTTACCATATGAAGGGGCATTAATGAAGGAAAACATAAAAATTGAAATGACTGTGACAGTGGTTCTTGGAAGTAACACACTATGAACAGAGAAGTATGCCAACAAGGTGTAGGGAGAGGGTGTGGTAGCGGTATTGACGAAAAGGAACTGCATAAAAGGTAACAGAAATTGTTATCAGGACAGAAGTCTTATCAAGTATGGAAGGCATTTAATTTCTATGATGTTATGAAGAATATCGTTACCAAATTACGGTTCGAAATACTGAAAATTATTTAGAGAACAGACCATGCTATGTGATGAAACTGAGAATTTTACTTTATTGAGAAATAGTGCATTTTCTGTTCAGATAAAAGTGTAACACCTGGAGCAAAATAGTGAGCTGGAGTAATATGGTCGAAATAAACCTATGTTACAATAGTGATGGGTTCTGTGAGAGCATGCAAATGAAAAACAATCGAATCAGTCGGTTGGACCACACATTCTTTATTTCAAGTGAAAACAGTCTGTTGGAGCAAGCAAACGAAAAGAGTCGTTCAGTTGATCCAACAACTCATTCATTCTTTCGAAGAAGCCACTCTGCAAGAACAACTCACTGAAAACAGTTGTGTGAGTTGGTGGTAGCCTTACTTGTCGGTTTGATTATTATTTATTGTTTTAGAATGAAAGGAGTCACTGGGAGCAATCCAATGAAAAGTTTCGACACTGTTATAGCAATTCATATTGACTGAAATACCCAATCTTTCTTTTCAAGTGAAAGAATCAGTAGTTTTTCTTTCAGTTGAACCATGTACTCTGTCTTTTAACTGAAAACGCCCTTTAGTGTTTTAGCTGACCGAGCTATCCATTCCAGCCTGAAATATTATAATTAACTGAACTATAGCAGTGCTACATTATACTGACAGATGATGGTCCTAATGAATACATATATCAGGAATATGCCAAATTTAACATAAACAGTATATATGTTCATGTAATTATGAACTGGATGCAGTAATTTTTCATTCTGTCATTTAAAACTGTTTCATATGCTGTTGTGGATTGAACTGTTCTGTGTGCCATTAATGCGTAACTAATTAATCTGACAAATCTCTGGGACATGCTTGCCATCACTTGAAATGTCGCCTCCAGACGAAAGCTTCCAAAACGCCGAACACGTGGGTCAGGTCGTATTATCTTCCAGGACACCAACAGTCTAGACGATAAGTTGGTCGACGACCACAATGTTTCGCCGGGAGCGAGGGCATGAGAGAGGTAATGATTCCTCACTTGCGTTTCACTGTTAACAAAGCCACCGGGCACGCGCAATTTGCCAAATAGCAGATATAAATTACACGTGAGAGTAATAAGGGATTGTGAAACGCATTATACAGATATTCATATTCAGACTTAGTACTAATTTGTTCAAGATAATCATCAATGAAATTAGTTTTATACAGCTCAGTGAGTAGAAGGCAATACACATTTAAGATATTCAGTTGTCTGCCGAGTGATTCAGCGTCGATGTGTATGCGATCGCCAGTCGTTGGCGGCTGCTCATTGTCTCAATAATGAAGTAAGGAAAATACAGCGTTTTCCAAAATTGTCTTTATATCTTTGACCAAACGTATTTCAGACATGGGGATTGGTGGAAAAGCGCGGTTTGCGCAACTATGTTCATAAACAGCTAAGGTCCTAGCAGCCATTTAACACAGTTCAGTGTGTTAAGGTGACAATATTTTCTACAGCCACGTTAGGGATATATTAAAAAAATTGGTAAAAAAAGTATAAATTAAGCGTAATAAATGCAAACTGTCACTTTAATTTGTTACAAAAGTTACGTTAATGAAAATTTCATTAGTATCTTCTAAGATGAAGGACTGCCAGCAGGCATACATTATTTATCAGGGCTGTACAATTTCTTCAGTATGTCTGTATTCTTCAACAGCCTCATGATGACATTGAAATCAAGTTTAGTAATAATTCACTCTAGTCACTAACACTGCTTTTATAGTTGCTGCAACAAACTTTTCTGTGTCTCTGCTGGATACATTGCTCATTTCAGTAACATACAGTTCGGAATACATGGTTTCATAGTTTTTAAATCCGGAACAAGTAGGTGTCCCGAAGCACTTTTGAAAAATTTCGGGACAGTGCTACAAACACCGTGACAGTCGCGAAAAAAATTTGGGGCAGGGGGCGGGTTATGTAAGCACGGGTGGTCACTATAAATGCGTGCATGGTCTGCAGCACACATATTATCTAAGAGGTATTCTAGTTCCATGTTCAGCGTAGGATGCCCTCATCAAGATGTGCTGCTGCTCCACTTATGCTCAGAGAGTGTGCAAGTCCCAGCAGAAGAAAATAATTAATGGGCTTCCACAGGACTTGGGTGTCAGATTAAATACGTACAGTCCATTCTACACACTGTGCCAACTGCTGGATTGTGGTCTGTCAATAATTAACATGGAAAAACAAGAATAAGACACCTTTAGATTTGTGTGAACAATATGCATCAGACCATACCCTTCTACCTGTTGCCACTTTTCAAATACAAATGGTCAAAGCTGTAAAGACGATTTTGGAACATAGTTTATGCGCATGAGAAATAGGTTGAGCTTGCTTGCCGCTGCGTTTTTAATAGACAAAAAGGGGGAAACAATAATTAGGTCCTCCTTTATGACTTTTAACTAGGGTTTGTTAAAATCTATATCCAATCATTCGAATTTCCTCAAACACGAAAACAGGAACAGGTTTACACCGGACAGTTGTATAAAAGTTCCTCCAGCACCCCTCTGTATGCCCTCAATACAAGGATCAGTCCGTGGAAACCTGGACGTATTGGAGCTCTAGTTGGGGGCGGAAAGATGAGTGCAATGGTTCCCTTAAGGACATATGAAGAAGAAAGGAACCTTGCTCCTTTTTTTCCACAGTTTGCAATGCTTAATGTTATGATGTCTACAAATGCAAATTTTTTTTAATATACAGGAATTTGTTTGTGTGGAAGAGAAATAGTTTGTACAGAGAACTACGTAACCAGCCACATACGCACTCCCCAAGTTTTCAGTTTTAGAGGTAGTGTCCTAGTTATTAAAAATTCACAGACACAATTATTCAGAACTATCTTTATTTCGCTAGGATTCAGTATGGGGTTAGGAGAGATTATTTGATATTTATTCGTCCGTTTTGAATCCGTGTTATATAAAAAGTTATTTATGGAAATAGTTATTCTGTACTTTTAGGTCTTGTGTGTTAGAAATTTTTCAGTTCATTTCAAACATTTCGATGAGATTACAGCAGGACATGTGATAATCATCAGGTTTATTTCAGTTGCTCTTCAGATGAGTTAGCCAATATGTAGGTTCCTCATAGGCATATATCACGAGGAGACCGCGAATGTAAAAACCAGAGAGAATCGATCTGACACGGAAGCATAGCAGCAATCGTTCTTAAAAGCGAAACTTTCCCGCCGCGAGGGGTAGCTGCGCGGTCTCGTGAGCCCGTCGGAGGTTCGAGTTCTCCCTCGGGCATGAGTGTGTGTGTTGTCCTTAGCATAAGTTAGTTTAAGTGAGATTAAGTAGTGCGTAAGCTCAGGGACCGATGACTTCAGCTGTTTGGTCCAGTAAGACCTTAGCACAAATTCAAATTCAAACATTCACTGCTGGAATAAAGAAACAGGGAAACAGCAGTGGTACACCAACAAACTACTCACTGTCCCACACCGGAAAAGAAAACGAGGTAATATTGCAGTGTCACCCTATTCTCATCTAAGTTGAAAGTTTCAGTTCTATAGCTTATCAGGAAGTTAGTTTAAAATCAGCTGCATAATTTGTACCGCAGAGGCAGACCGACCGGAAAACAAACGACCCTCCGCCACACACCAGGCTCGAAAGAGAGATAACATTACCATATCATCCAGTTGTGAGCTCTGTTGAAAGTTTCAAGTGTCCAACTTATCGACACTCTAGTTTAACATCTATTGCCAAGTCTGCACCGAATATAAACGAGAAGAAACCAAACTAATAATAAGGCGTTAAAAGGTATATACAAATATGGAGTGCAGCATCAGGTATTAAACTTTCAAAATGAAAAAAAAATTGATATTAAATTCAACACCGGTGAGAAAATTCGTATTTCAGGAAGAAAACACGTACTTTTATAGCACTTTATTTTTAGAAAAACGTTTTTCCTTTAATATTTCCTTGAAACGAGATACTTTATTGGTCTCTAAAACGTTTTCAACCCTAGTCATGATTCATGTATAACCAAAAAGGCAGAAAAAGTATGTAAATAATATCACTCAAATCCGACGAGTAATTGGAAACATTCTTATCGCTTACATAACCTCTGAGACTATTTCTTTCATTCAACTGAAAAAATCGGCTGAACAAAAAAGCAATTGACTGACCAACCGATTGTTAAAAACAGTTACAAATGTACTGCATATAAACATTTATCACCAGTTTGAAGGTGCTTGATATTTCGTTCGAAATTCCTTGCATATAGCCACCATCGTCCAATGTGGGGAGTGTTAGAGTCTCTACGAGGTTCCTTTTAAGCCCAATAGGAAATACTTATACTTCTGTAGTGAGTGAAGACACGCTGAGCTTCCTTACAAAACTCTGTTGTTTGTTCAGTTCAGTATAAACGATGGTCCCCAAGTACTTTGCAGAAGAAGAACAATGTTAATTCTATGCCATTTAGAATTAATGCTGGAAGGGATTCTCTGAAGTGGTGGGTAATTCGTCTTTTGTGAGCTACTTAGACTGCATTTTAAATGGGTTAAGTTTCGGAACTTGTCCTCTGCATCTAAACTGATAAGGCAACTAGATCGGCATTTACATACTGGATGGCTATGCAAAGGTTTTTGGACATTCACTTGGGCATAACTGAATGTTGGCAATCTATAGGTTATATTTGGAGTGGGAAATAATAGTTACCAAATCACTACCATAGTGTGAGAATAACAATCGACCCAAAACTCTTCCTTGTGGGACCCCTGATACTATATCCCTGTGTTGTGACCTTCTTATTCGAATCGTTACACACCATTGGCAACATGTAGGGAATGAGTTGTGAGGTTAGCAAGAAGAATACCAAAGTCAACACTGTTATAAGCTTTGCTAAAATCCTAAAAAGTGCAGAGTAGTCACCCATAGTTTATCAATAAGTTATTTCAGTTCACCAGCCACTTCTATAAGAACATTCATCATCATGCTGCGTTTTTATTGGAAACTCAGCTGTTATTCATCCAAGTGGTTATTAGATGTTAAACAATTATAGGCTGTTTATAAATATGTATACCAAAGCTTGGGACACTGCTAGTAAAACACAAATGGGTCTTCTGTCACAGGACTGTTTTACAGATTACATATTGGACAATGGTCTTATGCTTCCAGGCTGTTGGATTGATGTTGGAGCCCAGAGAGTCGTTAAAATGTGAATGGTTTTGGGCTGTAGAGAATCGACGAGAAGATTGATCATTTAAAAAGTTATATTATCTTGCCCTATAGCTGTTGAACGCATTCCTGTAGTTGAAATTATATCCGTGTGAACTATTCCACACACAGTATTGACGCCACTACAAAGAGACAAATTTTAGTCCAAATGATGGGCGAGTTCATTCTTTTATTCGGGAATGGAGGACGGTATTGTTTAACCACTTTCGCCTACATGGCAGCGTGCTGTGGTGATACAATCGGGATGCACACACTGCATACCTTTTCAAACTATTTTGCCGAAACCACTAGACAAAACATTTCATTTTAGCGTTACTTAAAGTGTTGTTTGTCAGCTTCATTATAAAATGCCCATGATTTTGTTGATGGCCATAGTTACTGCAGTATTTGCAATCCAGTAAGGCACTGGGCCAAAATACGAATAGGTTTACAATGGAAAACAAAGTTTTTATGATTTTGGTGTGTTATATGTTATATCATTTGCTGTTGCTAACGAAATTCGGATCACACATTGAATTTTTCTGAGGAGTTGGGTGAAGGTCGTAAGAGGCGCATGACTAAGGAATGTTTTGCTAGTGCACTCGAGCAGATGTAATTTTAATATATTGCTCACACGCTGCCTGTGATATGTAAGCTGTAAGAGAATATCGGACCAAAGAGCAGTGTTGACTGCAGTAGGAACTGTGTGGCAGTAGGAGTAAGTAGTAGCTAGTCAGTCTGGTTTATCGAGTTGGCATGGTCGGTTGTGGGTTGCGATGGCGGTGACTGAGCGTTGTAGTATAAGGTAAAAGCAGCCTCACACATATGTACTATTGTTATATCAAGTCCCATGTAAATGTTTTTAAATAATCTCTTAATAATAACCTTTCTTATAAAAATTAACTTTTGACAGTCATTCATCTCAATGTAAAGAATTTAATAATTTCTCCACTCCATGGTCATCCCGACTATTGTAAAGAAAAATCAGTTTTTTCTTTTTATACATGACAAATCTATAGGGCAGAATTGCACTGGGCTGTGCCAGAAAAATTTCTTATAGGAGCAGATATATATGCGTTGTCCGACGACCTTTCAGAGCTAAGAATTTTCAATATGCTCAAGATGATCTCTCTGGGCCATAACGCAGCACTGGTGACGTACAAAATTTACCAGTTTAGATTGTCAGTCATTTAATTATAGAAGGGTTATATATGAGTTACATTTTTTATTAGGAAAGTGATTATTATACTTATATTTTTTACTATTTGGAGGTTACAATTATTGACAACCAGTCAGGATCCTGCTTTTTTTTTCGATTTCTGAGTAGTTATTTACCTGCTCTTATTCACTTCATATTAAGTGTAGTTTGCTTCTGGCGCAATACATTTATTAATTTGTCATTCTTTCTTTCACTGATCATCAGCAATTTATTGCTCTTTGTTATCATTGTATTTGTTCAATTTTGCTTTGTATTTGTTTGATTTGTGCCTACTTTGACTTGTGAAAATGCCGCAAAAAACTGCTAACAGTACATCACGATGCGCAGTGAGTGAAAAAGAGGACTTTAATAATTTTACATATAATAGTAACGACTCTCAGTTTCATAATTATATTCCTCAAATTACAGATAATCAGTGCGTGCCGATCACCAGTAATGATTCTATTTCAAATGATGAACAAACAAATTCAATCATATCCACTCTTAATTTAACGACAACTGATGATGTGGCACGTTCTGTTACAATGAACTCTGCCCCATTTGACACACCTGATTTGCAAAATTTACACAGTTAACAGATAAATGTTTGTAACGAAAATGAACAATGTAGCCAAAGTACGTCAGATTTATTTGATTCCGATGTAGTGACCAACAGTGCACATCCAAGTGGCAAATCTTTTCAAGAATTGGACAACGACCAAATGGTTACACAAAATGTGCCAAATGCAGATACACCATCACACAGTACAGTGAATAGAGTCACTAATTGTGGCATGGATCAATTTGTGGCATTAATGCTACAGTTTAATGGATCAAACAAAGACTCAATTGAAAAACACGATAACATTAATGAACAGAACAAACAACTTAGTGAATAGACTACCACCGTTGCCATGCAATGTCATGTTACCAAAGAACAGTTATGTGAGGAAATTAAGGCTTGTGCTAGGACTAGTAGTGATGAAAGGTGATCTGTTGCGCAAGAATTACGTAATACGCATACAGACACAACAAAATGACATAGAGATGAAATTAGCGCAGTTGCTAAACAATGTTCAAAAAACGCAACACCTTTACTCGACGAGTTTAAATTAATGTCAGCAGAACTTTCACACACACTGGATGCGAAAGTCGACAAGATATTGGAACAACAGAAAAACCAAATTGACGAACGTTTTCATCACCACTTACAAAACAGTGAAACACGTTACAGTAAATTCATACAGAACAGAACAATGTTATGGACGAAGTTAAGGAAACAACTACTGTACAGAGACAGGAAGATAAGCGTAAGTTATATACGAAAGCAAAATCATATGCAGACAACAAAATTGCTACAGTATCAGACGAAATCAATACTATCAAGCAGTTGAACACTGAATTGCATGGTTAAATATCCGTTCTAAAAACAAAAACAGATATTAATATTCAGACTTTGGAAAATAAATATGCAGTAGACTTTAAGACAATGACCAACAGATTTGAAAAGTTAGAATTAATACAGGATCGCGATGCCATTAAAGCAGATGTTAAGAAATTAAACAAAACCACATGTAAAATGCAAAAAAATGAATTAATGCTTGTGATACTAAAAACGACGATCAGCTAAATGCACTGACGGAAAAATTTGATGAATTGGCTAGTCGTACTGACGTTATCGAAATAACAATGACACCAAATCACACGATACGTAACCAGTTTTGTTCAATCAAACACCCGAATTCCAAAATTTACAGCAGACAATCAGTGAGATAGGTTCGTTCAATAATACATTACGTATAGAATTGTCAACTTTACAGCAAGAAGTGACAGAAATGAAAATTGTTTCAGCCTCTAACACGAAACATGTTATGCCATATTCAGACTATTTCTCACACTCACACAGCAATTATAATTTAGGTAAATTACAGAGAGTACGTGATTTATATTCAGAACAGACACAGACTAACAGATTATCATAAAATCCTGAACATGTTCAGACATTCAGAGACGATAATTTTGACTACAAGCACTTTCTATACCTGAGAAAATTTAAGGTATTTAAGATTGACAAAACATAGATTCACCCCTTGAATTTGATACGCAATTTAGCTTTGCTTTTCCACCGGCTTGGCCTGTAACGCAGAAACTAAAATTTATTTGCAGCGCGTAAGTGGCCTCAGGGGATTCAACACTTCGATGAATATGTGCTGTAGCGTGCACAGGGCCCCGAGCCATAGTAGTGCTGTTTCTTCTTTAGTTTTCCGCACTGCTGCCTACTCTTCTACTATCCTTTACATCTATCAAAATAACTCTTCAGCTATCGACCTATCTACGAAGAATGAGTAAAGAAAACCTGATACGAAAAGTTTTACCGAAAGTGACAGTTTTCATTAGACATTCCCGAAATGATTAGAAAGACCAGCATAATTTTAACACAGACAAAATTTCAATCATCAGTATGTACAAAATTTTCAGCAATCGCAGACACATTTTGGCTACAATAGAGGGTTTTCACCACAACAGCAACAAAACCAGCCAGTTGGTAGACCTAAACAACAATTTAATGTACAACGTCAACCAAGCTTTAATGTTTCGCCGCCTACACTTATAGCGGCAGGCTCACCAAATAGTAACGTACAGCAACAAGGAAATCACAACGTAGAGAAAACACATCATTTCTATTCCTATCGCAACGCGCCGTGTAGCAATGACTATCACGACAGACATAAAAGTAATGAGCACAGTTTTCAGCATACGTTTAATAATAGTAGGTCCTATCAGCAGCAGAATCACCAACAACAACAGATTATCATGAATGAACCTGACAGTCTGTATCATCCCGAACCTAATACGTTAGGACGTAATAACAGAACAGTACAAATAGTCGAAATGCTACAGCATCCTCCCACAAATAGCAGCATGTCAGAAGGAATTTGACTAGTTACAGTACAGATTGCATCTTTCAGCAACGTAAGCAATACTTTTGAGACACAGAATCTTGCTCACGAAAATGTTATTACTTTTGGAGACATCCGACACACTTTTGCATGAAACACCCGTTATTCAAAAAACTATTTCCCACCCTGTCATTGAAGTAAAGATTGGATTATCCACATATTCAGCCGCAATCGATTGTGGATCACATATGTCAGTTATAAATGAAGAAACATTTAACGAATGTAACAAAGAAAATACTTATCCTACGTTAGGATTAGGCAAAACTAAAGTAAAAGGAGCAGTATCTGGTAAAGGAGTAGATGTAAAATTACAGACGCACTTATCATTTGGTGTTGCAGGTCATACGTTACACTCAAATTTTTGGATTGCTCCCCTCTTGACAACACATGTTATTTTAGGTACGAATTTTTTGGTACAACACGACGCAATTATTGACTTTCAAAATTCCTATCTAATGTCAAAGGATGAAAAGGTACAAATGGCATTAGAATTTCAGCACGCTTTACCTGCAGAAGATCGAGCAATTAATCGAACAGAGGTCATTTCTACATCACAAAACATAGACTGTCATTCCACGTTGTCCACAGATACATACGTCCACAACTATAATACATCAGACGAAGCCGACTATGACGTTATGCAAATTATTTCTGAGAAGGTAAAAATGAGCAGTGCAAATACGGATGATGAATGTACAGAGCTAAGCAAAATTCTTTTACAGCAAGCTCCAGTTTTTGACAAGATTGCTGGTACTATGTCTGGTTTTATGTATGAATTTCAAGTTAAACAGCATGACACATTGGAAGCTAAGCAATATCCTATTCCGTGTATACACAGAGAACAAGTTAGGAAAGAATTGCAAGCTATGCTTGACCAAGGAATTGTTGAACTGGCAGTTAGTCCGTACATAAAGCCGCTCCATATCGTTAAGAAAAAGGATGGCTCAATTCACCCCGTACTTGATTCACGTCATCTCAACGACATTATTATTAATCAAACAGATCGCCCACAGACACTAGAAGAACTTTTATAGAAATTTCATGGTACTGCTATTTATTCTGCATTAGATAAGAAATCGGGATTTTGGCAAAGTCAGCTCCATGTGAACTGCAGAAAGTACACAGCATTTCTCTGTTTTGATGACTGTTACCAGTTTTGTAAATTACCATTCGGTTTAACAATTTCTTCAGCAGCATTTATTCGCGGTTTACATACTATACTTCCGACAGAACGAAGAGAATCACAAGATATGTAGACGACATCCTTATCGCAGAAGCTAACTGGTCTGAACGCAATTTGAGTCTGGAACAACTGTTGCAAACTTTTCATGCACAAGGACTCACAGTTAATCTTAGCAAATCGCACTTTGGCAAAGCTTCCATAACATATCTTGGATATATAATTGCAGCAGAAGGCATTGCGTCTTACGCGGAAAAACTTCAAGCTTTACGTGACATTACTCTTCCAACGACAAAGAAACAACTACGCAGCTTTTTGGGATGAATTATATTTTTCCGTAAATTTATTCATTACGCTGCTTTAGACACCCCTACATTATGCCACTTGACGGGCAAAAACACTATTTGGTCCTGGTATAGCCAAGCACAGTCTGAATTTGTCAATCTGGAACAAGCTTTGTTGAACTCATCACTTTTATCACACCCAGATCCTACCAAAAATTTTTCCATTGCCACCGACAGTTCTATCACCGCTTTAGGCGTACACATTTTTCAGGAAATTGAAGATGATGGCACGACAGTAATTAAAAACATCGTCACTGGAAGTCGCATTCTGTCTGCTGCTGAACGCAATTATTCTGTTACAGAGCTTGAAACATTATGTGTTGTATGAGCATTTACCAGATTTAGGCATTTTCTTTATGGAAGACATACTACCGTTTACACAGATCATAGAGCTATACATTTTTTGCTTTCCGCTAAATTTACACATGACAGATTAAGCAGATGGAAACTTTATTTACAGGAATTTAATTTTACAACTGTTCACATTTCCGGTACACAAAATATTGTAGCAGATGCACTACCCCTTTCTCTCAGCAACGATCAGCGAGACATCGCAACCAACTTCTGCCAAATAAATCACAGCGTCATGTATATTCATCAAGTTGCATTTGAAAATTTCATTTCGTCGTCATTACGAGACGTGGCACAAGAGCAGAGCAAAGACAACGTATCGAAAGAAATTAAATGCCTTCGGCAAGATAGGAATAACGTTACTATTAGAAACCATTATACTGTACGCAAGGACATTCTGTTTCGCTGTTCTCACCCTGAGAGCCACAACCGGTTATTATGTATTCCCGACGATCTTGTTAACAAATTATTTTGGTATACTCATTTACGTTACGCACATTGTGGAGCCAGAAAATGATTTCTTATATTGAGACAGAACTGTTAATTTGCAAACATGGAGAAACGTATTCGACGAGTTTTAGCGTCATGTAAAATCTGCTATAAAGCTGAATCAGACACGACTTCACATATTCCTCCGTTACATCCCACTGTACCAATTAAACTGAGACATATGGCCGCTGTAGACATTTTTGGACCGATTTCCAGATCTAATAGAGGTTTTTGCTACGTCTTTGTCGCTGTTGAACTCACTTCGAAATTTGTTATCTTCACTCCTTTACGCAAAGCTACCGCTATATCTATTTCGAATGTATTTGGAAAACATTTTTTATTTCATGTAGGGCATGTACTGAAAGTAATTTACGACAGTGGACCACAATTTCGATCTGCGAGATGGAAACGTATGTTAAAGCTAGAAACATTTCTACAATCTATATATCCAGGTATCATGCTTCTTCGAACCCTTCTCAACGACTGATGAAAGAAATTGGTAAACTATGTAGATTATACCGCCATAAAAATATATACATTGAGATACACACATACTCTCATTCCAGGATGTAATTAACACAATACCAAATGAATCTACTATGCTTTCTCCGACTGTTATATTGAAAAATGTAGAACCACCTAACAAAATTAAAGAATTAGTACCTTTTCCAACATCTTGTCGACGACGCCACCCTGAAGTAATTGACATTGCGCTCAGAAACATCACACGTGGCGGAGATGACAGCAAAAACAGGATTGTACAAGCCGTGACTTTCACATGGGACAGAAGATATTAGTACGCACACATTATTTATCCAACAGAGGAAAGAGTAGATGCAGTAAATTTGAGCTACTATACGCACATCCATATAGAAATGGCAGCATCCCTCACCCCAATGTAGTGCAGGTCGAAACTCTGACAACCAGAAAAAGCAAGGGCAATCACCATATTTCCAATATTAAACCCTTTATTGAATGAACATACTTTACGATTTATCACACGGTTATGCCATTTCCAGATATTTATGTGACTACTTACTGATGATGAATAAATCTTTTCTTGGCAAGTGCCAGGCAAGGTAAGGTTAGCAGGTCGCTTTTCCTGTCGTTATATATCAGACCGTCACATTTTCCATTTTTTTGTGTATTTATGATTGTTTTCCTATCAAAAGTAGCGTTTCGTCTGTATGAGCTATAAAATCGTTAAGATGCAACAAACATTATTTGACTTTGACATTTTACCTTGTGATATCTCCATATTTTCACTATTCTACATTTTTGCTACTACATTATAATATTATGTGTGCATTTTAGCACTTGAAAACTGTCTATGTTGTGGACATAATAAGTTTTCTGTCATGTTATGCTGTATGATTAGTCATATCACTAGGAACAAGTTTTTATTTAATGAATATATGATTTAAATGCAAGATATTAATCCATATTCATCATTTTCCAAAAGCAATAACATGTAAAACAAATAAATTAAACAAACCACAGTGGTTTACTATGAAATGGAAAATTCACAATTGGAATCAACGAAAGAAAATGCAATACTTTGTCATGAAGAGTAAATGGATAAGAAGTAACAAGCATTAACAAGTATATACTATACACACTGTATAATAGCAGTCTTAACTAATTATTTGACTTTCAGAATATGAGGCAATTAATGCAGGGTGTCAGACAGAACTACACATGTAAATTTTAGTGATGGAATTTGCTAGAAGTAAGGAACTCTATAATAGATGAAGTAATGAATGATAATGAATAGTTGTATGTGGAGAATGGTAATATAAATATAAATAATGAATAATGAAGTGTCTATTTTTTTGCCCAAGATAATAAATGATGATGAATAGTTATATGAAGAATATGGTAATATGAATAATGACATTTTAATTTGCAGGTGATGATAATGATGAAGTTTATATATTTACTTTTAGTTAAGAGATGCTATGTAGTTATTTAAGTATTTGTTGCAGTTCTTTTTGACAGTATTTCTTATGTTGCATAGAATAATGACTGAATATTTTGGGAAAGACAGCTAAAGTACACACATTACCTGTTAATTCGAAGTTTACTACTTTTTAGCATAATATACATTTTTCTTTCAGGTCAACAATCCATTTTGCATTTTTGCAGCAGAAGCTTTTCATGATATTAATATGCTATAAGCAGTTAGTTATTAAACCTGTTTTAGTACTTGCATTTTTACCCAGTTGTGTCTATCATCTATGAATGTGATAACATATACTCTACTTGTTTCATAACCTTGCTACAGCTGACTCAGGACAAATGACTTTATTAATCCTTATTTCCAGCAATAAATCAAAATCAAATACTTTCATGCCCCAGCAATTAATTATCGATCCCAACACAATGCATTGGTAGCACAAAAATAATTGTTACCAGTCCCAGCTATACCAGTATATAACTAAATAGTGCTCCCAGTTTAAGATATAATTTTAGTCCTAAATATAATGCAAATTTCTCTGATGTATTGAGTTCATTATGTCTAATTATTATTGACTAAACACCTTGAATACTCTTCCAATGTCTTACATTTTAAATATGTCTTATGTCATAAGTGAAAAGCAGCAGTTTGCTTTTTTTCGACAAACAAAAGCAAACTGGTGCTTTTCATTTATGATAATGTTGTTCTACCAAGATCCGACAGAAGGTTCTGTTAATATGATGTCTTATGCCACTTACATGATATCATATATAAACACCAGCAGCTTGATGCAACACTCAATAACTCCTGTTTTGAATGATGACTTGTGAAGAATGCTGAACAATGTTTTGTAAAACTATATAAATACTTTGCAACTGGCCAATGAGTGCCAGTAATTACTGCAGTGAGATGAGTTGTGAATAGTGTATTGTAATACTCCACACTTACTACATAAACGCTTTGTAACTGGCCAATGAGAGCCAATAATTTTAGCAATGACATTAGTTCTTAATAATATCTTGTTATACTCTATAAATGAATACCACTAATTACTGTAATTAGATGACTTATTAATAATCTTCAGTGATACTTCATACATACTACATAAATATTTAGTAACTGACCAATGAATGCTAATGATTAATGTAATTAGATGACTTATGCATTAGTGCTTTGCCAATAATTACTGTAATGAGAAGACTTATGAATGATGTTCGATAAAACTCCATGTATACCAGATATTTGTTTAGTAATTGGCCGATGAATGCCAACAATTATTCAAATCAGTTAATACACTAGTGTAATTCAGTATGATGACTAGCACAAGACTTAATGTCCTTCACCTTCTGACCTAATTACCACCAATTACTGCAATATCCGTATGTCGTGTCCATCCTCATTATCATGTAAATCTACACTCCTGGAAATGGAAAAAAAACACATTGACACCGGTGTGTCAGACCCACTATACTTGCTCCGGACACTGCGAGAGGGCTGTACAAGCAATGATCACACGCACAGCACAGCAGACACACCAGGAACTGCGATGTTGGCCGTCGAATGGCGCTAGCTGCGCAGCATTTGTGCACCGCCGCCGTCAGTGTCAGCCAGTTTGCCGTGGCATACGGAGCTCCATCGCAGTCTTTAACACTGGTAGCATGCCGCGACAGCGTGGACGTGAACCGTATGTGCAGTTGACGGACTCTGAGCGAGGGCGTATAGTGGGCATGCGGGAGGCCGGGTGGACGTACCACCGAATTGCTCAACACGTGGGGCGTGAGGTCTCCACAGTACATCGATGTTGTCGCCAGTGGTCGGCGGAAGGTGCACGTGCCCGTCGACCTGGGACCGGACCGCAGCGACGCACGGATGCACGCCAAGAACCATAGGATCCTACGCAGTGCCGTAGGGGACCGCACCGCCACTTCCCAGCAAATTAGGGACACTGTTGCTCCTGGGGTATCGGCGAGGACCATTCGCAACCGTCTCCATGAAGCTGGGCTACGGTCCCGCACACCGTTAGGCCGTCATCTGCTCACGCCCCAACATCGTGCAGCCCGCCTCCAGTGGTGTCGCGACAGGCGTGAATGGAGGGACGAATGGAGACTTGTCGTCTTCAGCGATGAGAGTCGCTTGTGCCTTGGTGCCAATGATGGTCGTATGCGTGTTTGGCGCCGTGCAGGTGAGCGCCACAATCAGGACTGCATACGACCGAGGCACACAGGGCCAACACCCGCCAACATGGTGTGGGGAGCGATCTCCTACACTGGCCGTACACCACTGGTGATCGTCGAGGGGACACTGAATAGTGCACGTTACATCCAAACCGTCATCGGACCCATCGTTCTACCATTCCTAGACCGGCAAGGGAACTTGCTGTTCCAACAGGACAATGCACGTCCGCCTGTATCCCGTGCCACCCAACGTGCTCTAGAAGGTGTAAGCCAACTACGCTGGCCAGCAAGATCTCCGGATCTGTCCCGCATTGAGCATGTTTGGGACTGGATGAATCATCGTCTCACGCGGTCTGCACGTCCAGCACGATCGCTGGTCCAACTGAGGCGCCAGGTGGAAATGGCATGGCAAGCTGTTCCACAGGACTACATCCAGCATCTCTACGATCGTCTCCATGGGAGAATAGCAGCCTGCATTGCTGCGAAAGGTGGATATACACTGTACTAGTGCCGACATTGTGCATGCTCTGTTGCCTGTGTCTATGTGCCTGTGGTTCTGTCAGTGTGATCATGTGATGTATCTGACCCCAGGAATGTGTCAATAAAGTTTCCCCTTCCTGGGACAATAAATTCACGGTGTTCTTATTTCAATTTCCAGGAGTGTATATTTGGTTTTTACATTAATTCCACATGATATATAAGAGTATGGATTCTACCAGAGTGTGGTGTTGACATCAAGGTGTCCACCACTCCGACCGAAGGAGATGTCATTATGGTCCTACTGTTTGGTGTACCTAATTTACTACCAAAATGATAACATACAAAATTAATACAACATTTCAGTGTCTTGGCTACACTGATAGATACTTCAGGGAAGAGAATTTCAGATTGTCTCACTTAATGTTGTGCTTCTGTAGAAATATACGGACTGTCAGTGCAGCTACCAGCAACCCACCGTGGTACAACCATGATGCTATCCTTCCCATTCCTTTCCTGGTTATTGTAAAATGTTTGTGACTTATACAGTGTGTACTCACTTTATTTCATTTCTTAATGAATTCAGTTTTTGTAAAAAAAATGCCAAAGACTTTTATAGTGTGTGTGCACTTCATTTCATCTGTCAATATGATCAGTTCTCCTAAATACACTAAAGAATTTTACAGTGCATATTCACTTTATTTCATCTCTTAATGTGATCAGTTCATGTAAAAGTGTTGAAGACTTATACAGTGCGTGTTCACTTGGTCATTTTTAATATATTATGTGCTCATCGTGTATACACTTTGTCATTTTTTACTTATAGTATTTGTAAGTTGTTGTTGTTGTGGTCTTCCGTCCTGAGACTGGTTTGATGCAGCTCTCCATGCTACCCTATCCTGTGCAAGTTTCTTCATCTCACAGTACCTACTGCGACATACATCCTTCTGAATCAGCGTAGTGTATTCATCTCTTGGTGTCGGGGAATGAAGACCCCTACGCCATCTGTTGGTGTTCTGTTAAGTCTGTATATTGTGCTGCCCTCTGCAGCGGATATATTTCAACTATAACTGTAAAATGGACGTGTGAGAATAAAGGTGTGTGTGAGCAGAAGTTTTACTGTGTCCTTGATTTCACTAGTGTGTAGCAACATTTTGGTGCCGAAACCTGGGAGAACATGAAGAGATAGAGTGCTACTACACATTAAAGAGGACTCGACGCCGACGGAGAAGATTTTGAGCGACTTCAATCTCAAAATCCGGTCACGTCACGCCACGTTCAGCTCACACAGATAAGTTGCGGCATTGCTCTGAAACTGTAGCAAAGGACACTGCGGGGCGATTGATTTGTATGTGATGTTACTTGGTGCATGTTTGTTGGTGGCAGAGCAATAGAGGGCAGTTGGCGTATTATTTGCAAAGCACAAATGGGACTTGCTAAAGTACTGGTAGACTGCAGCGCCATCTGTTAGCAACAGCGAGCACTACTAAAGGTCGCGGAAGTTGAAAACTGCACGGTCGCGTCATCTGTTGAGAACTACAAACACCACTAGGGGGCTGCTACCGGTTCATATTCCAGGACAGCGCCATCCCTTAGCGATAGCATCCCACTGACGGGGTGTCTTGACCTTGAACGCATTCTCGCGACAGAAAGCAAAACCACCAACTCACCATGGCAGAAGCAGTAGCTACGAACTTAGGGAGGCTGCGCCGGAAGCGGACGACCTTGCGATCGAATGCGACGCGTTTCGTCAGCCAATTAAACGCCTTCGATGGTTCTACAGCTGCAGAAGAAGTAGAACACTTCCAGGAACGCCTTCAGGAAACAGTAGAAGAGTTGACCCACTCAACGATACAATACAGGACTTGCTGGATGACTCTGAATACGAAGCCGACACGGAAGCTTGTGAGGAATATACTGATAAATGCAAACGGGCCCTCCGAAAGGCGAAAGGCCTTCTAGGAGGAGCGCGCTCAGGAGACAGAAACGCGACGTCAGCGGCTCAACAACACGCCTGTGTGGACATAAAATTGCCTACTATCAAACTGCACCCATTTTGGGAGCAATTCACAGCTTCCATAGACGAGAATCCGATGGTGTCAACAACGAACAAGCATGTATTCCTCCGTGGTTACCTTGATGGGGAACCTAAGGACTTGGTCGATGGCATTGCTGTTACAGTTGATACATATGAGCAGACTAAACAAATTTTGAAATCCAAATATGGGGATAAGAACAGAATTATCCAAAGTCACCTGGATTTCTTGGAGAATCTTAACACTTCGACTTCAGGCAGTCCAGAGGCTCTCAATTCCACCTACATTGAGTGCCATAAGCGCATCCAAGCACTACGAGCTCTAGGAGAAAATGTGGACTCTTATGGGAGAGTGCTTGCACCCAAACTTCTTCGAGCCTTTCCTGAAGAAATTTGCAAAAATTGGCTTGTTCATGCCCGAAGGCAAAAGATTGAAGAAGGGAACCTCACCCACCTTATGGAGTTCTTAAATGAAGAGGTGGAAGGAGCTATCAACACACGCAAAATTCGTGGAGATACTGTACCACGCAAAAATTACGTACCAACAGCATCTGCCTTCCATGTAAAGGTTAAAACGAAGAGAGACAAGAAGAAACAACAGAATTCAGAGCCCTTCTGTGTGTATTGCGGCGAAAGAGGGCACTGGGGCCAAGACTGCCAAAAGATTGCAAGCTTGCAGGCACGAATCGACGCCCTCAAGACAATGAACCGTTACTTTCTATGCCTGAGACGTGGCCACATCAGAAATCAGTGTTTCACACGGGGAAAAGAGTCCTGTGCGAAATGTAAGGGGGAGCATCACATTTCTATCTGTAGTAGCCATACCACAACAGTAAATAAAATTGAAACTATGACTTCTAACTTCACATACCTGCAGACTGCTCGTGTGAGTATCACAGGACCCACTGGTAAGAGTAAACAGACACGTGCCATCCTGGACACAGGGAGTCAATCGAGTTTCATTCACCATTCACTGATCGAATCTCTCCAACTAAATGTCATTGGAAGCACTACTATCGAGATAACTACTTTCGAATCCAGTTACAGTTCATCACTCTCAAGGAAGAAGGTGCAGTTTAATATGATGGGGTGCTCCACTAATTCCCACATATCAATAACAGCCTTTGAAAGCACAAATAATTTTTCACAGCAACCAACAGTACCGCAGGATGTAGGAGATATGGCCTTGAGGGGTGGTACACCACTCGCAGATCCCAAATTAGACAGTGAAGATCTACCTACTGAGATCCTGATTCGAGCTGATTATTACTGGAGAATCTTGACTTTGGAACAACCAATCAAGGTATCACCATCATTGGTTCTTCTCCCAACAATCTTTGGATATGTTCTCAGTGGAAACAGATCTAGCACCACCATCAACAGAGCAACTGTCAACTTTATTCAGGGCACCTGCAGTGATATATCTGATGAGTCAGTGCGCCGATTTTGGGACCTGGAGACAATCGGGATAACAGGACATCAAGAGCGAGCATTAAAACCCATGGACCACCCTATTTATCAGGAATTCCGAGAATCATACTGTGTGGAATATGGCCGCAGAGTTGTATCTCTGCCTCGAAAGAAGGATATGCCTCTCTCCTGCAACCGCACAACTGCTGAAGCGCGTCTTCGCTCCTTACAAAACAAGCTGCGAGGGAATGAAGAGCTGAAGGTCATTTACCACGAGACCATGTCGAAATATATTGAGAAGAACCAGGTAGAGGTAGCACCTGAGGACTGTACTGCTGGAAACACATTCTATCTGCACACAAGAATCTCAGCCCCACCTCCATCAATGCCAGAAGCCAAAACGAGAGCAAATATCACTCTGATCACCATCACTGAACCACTACTGGACATTGAAAGGTTTTGTTCATATTGGCGAGTACTGCATATAACTGCCTTTGTATTTCAATTTATCAGCACAACAAGAAACAGAAATAGAATCTCTGGCAGTTTTAGTGCTTTGGAATTACAAAATGCACGCACCTACTGGATCAGAAGAGTTCAAGAGGAACTATTCACTAGTGAACTGTCTGCACTGCGTAAGGGAGAACAATTGCCCAAGGAATCAAAGATTGCTCCATACAATCCCTTTATATCCGATGGCATCCTTCGTCTCGGTGGTAGGCTGCAATGTGCTGCACTGTCACACTCAGAGAAGCATCCAGTTATATTGGATGGACGTCACCATTTCACTGAGCCTCTCATCAGACACACACATGTAAGACTGCATCATCTCGGTGTGCGGATTGTGTTAGATGAACTGCGAGAAGAATTTTGGATTCTGCGAGGACGACAAGCTGTTCGGAGAGTTCTTCACTCTTGCCTACCATGCAAGATAATACACAGTCGCCGGTGCGAAGAGATGGAGGCCTCACTACCACTGGACAGAGTTCAGCCTTCAAGACCATTTGCAGTAACAGGCATCGATTTTGCCGGACCATTATATGTCAAATCTGGACATCAAACAAAAGGGTCCTACATGGTCCTATTCACATCTGCAACAACACGGGCCATTCATATTGAACTTGCAACTGACATGCCCACTGACAGATTTTTGATGACCATGTAACGCTTTGCAGGACGTAGGAGCCTACCAGTCACTGTCTACTCAGACAATGCTACAACATTCCATGAAGCCAACTCAGAACTGGCAGAGCTTTTCAAAACCATGCAGCATACTGACGTACAGCTCTACTGTGGCCACCATGGAATCACTTGGAAATTCATACCACCACGTGCGGCTTGGTGGGGAGGCTGGTGGGAACGCATGATAGGCTCAGTCAAGCGCTGCCTGAGGAAAGTTCTTGGTCGCTCCCAGGTGGATGAAGAGAGCTTAAACACCACCTTGATCAGCATAGAAGCCGCAATAAACTCACGACCCATCACTCAAGGAGAGAGCGACACTACATTGACGCCAGCTCACTTTCTAAATGGTGGGAAATTAGTGACAGTTCCATGTGGGCCAGAGCCAGCAACTAGAAAGGACGTTGCCAAGGAGTTCCGACTCAGACAAAAGGTCAATGACGACATCTGGCGCAGGTGGAAGACAGAATACCTCCTGCTGCTAAGACAATATCATGAAGTGAAGGGATACCCTTCGCAAAGGAAACCGAGAATTGGAGAGGTTGTTCTGCTCCAAGAAGACAGCAAACCACGGCACTTGTGGAAGAGGACTGTGGTAGAAGAAGTGCGGCATGGCAGAGACAGTAAAGTACGGTGCATCATCCTCCGCCAGCCAGATGATATGAAGATCTGTCGACCGGTCCAGCTGGTCATCCCCCTCGAGATGGACCAGGGTGGGGAGGATGTCGGGGAATGAAGACCCCTACGCCATCTGTTGGTGTTCTGTTAAGTCTGTATATTGTGCTGCCCTCTGCAGCGGATATATTGCAACTATAACTGTAAAATGGACGTGTGAGAATAAAGGTGTGTGTGAGCAGAAGTTTTACTGTGTCCTTGATTTCACTAGTGTGTAGCAACACTTGGTCTCCCTCTACGATTTTCACAGTCCACGCTGTCCTCCAATGCTAAATTTGTGATCCCTTGATGCCTCTGAACATGTCCTACCAACCAGTCCCTTCTTCTCGTCAGTTTGTGCCACAAATTCCTCTTCCCCCAGTTGTATTCAATACCTCCTCATTAGTTATGTGATCTACCCATCTCATCTTCAACAGTCTTCTGTAGCACCACATTTCGAAAGCTTCGATTCTCTTCCTGTCCAAACTATTTATCGTCCATGTTTCACTTCCATACATGGTTACACTCCATACGAATACTTTCAGAAACGACCTCCTGACACTTAAATCTATACTCTTTGTTAACAAATTTCTCTTCTTCAGAAACGCGTTCCTTGCCATTGCAAGTCTACATTTTATATCTTCTCTACTTCAACCATCATGAGTTATTTTGCTCCCCAAATAGCAAAACCCCTTTACTACTTTAAGTGTCTCATATCCTAATCTAAATCCCTCAGCATCACCCGACTTAATTCGACTACATTCCATTATCCTCGTTTTGCTTTTGTTGATGTTCATCTTATATCCTCCTTTCAAGACACTGTCCATTCCGTTCAACCGCTCTTCCAAGTCCTTTTCTGTCTCGGACATAATTACAATGTCATCGGCAAACCTCAAAGTTTTTATTCTTTCTCCATGGATTTTAAAACCTATTCCGAATTTTTCTTTTGTTTCCTTTACTGGTTGCACAATATACAGACTGAATAGCATTGGGGAGAGGCTACAACCCTGTCTCACTCCCTTCCCAAACACTGCTTTCGTTTCGCGCCCCTCGACTCTTACAACTGCTATCTGGTTTCTGTACAAACTGTAAGTAGCCTTTCGCTACCTGTATTTCACCCTCGCCACATTTAGAATTTGAAAGAGTGTATTCAGTCAACATTGTCAAATGTTTTCTCTAAGTCTAATAATGGTAGAAAGGTAGGTTTGCTTTTCCTTAATCTTTCTTCTAAGATAAGTCATAAGGTCTGTAATGCCTCATGTGTGCCAACATTTCGACGGAATCCTAACTGATCTTCCACAAGGTCGGCTACTACCAGTTTTTCCATTCATCTGTAAAGAATTCGTGTTAGTATTTTGCAGCTTTGACTTATTAAATTGATAGTTCGGTAATATTCACATCTGTCAACACCTGCTTTCTTTGGAATTGGAATTATTATATTCTTCTTGAAGTCTAAGGGTATGACGCCTGTCTCATACATCTTCCTCACCAGATGGTAGAGTTTTGTCAGGACTGGCTCTCCCAAGGCCGTCATTAGTTCTAAAGGAATGTTGTCTACTCCCGGGGCCTTGTTTAGTTTTAGGTCTTTCATTGCTCTGGCGAACTCTTCACGCAGTATCGCATCTCCCATTTTATCTTCATCTACGTTCTCTTCCATTTCCATAATATTGTCCTCAAGTACGTCGCCCTTGTATAGACCCTCTATATACTACTTCCACCTTTCTGCTTTCCCTTCTTTGGTGAGAACTGAATTTCAATATGTGCTCTTGATATTCATACAAGTGGTTCTCTTTTCTCCAAAGGTCTGTTTAATTTTCCTGTAGGCTTTATCTATCTTACCCCTAGTGTGATGCGCCTCTACATCCCTACATTTGTCCTCTAGCCATCCCTGCTTAGCCATTTTGCACTTCCTGTCGATCTCATTTTTGAGACGTTTGTATTCCTTTTTGCCTGCTTCATTTACTGCATTTTTATATTTTCTCCTTTCATCAATTAAATTCAATATTTCTTCTGTAACCCAAGGAGTTCTAATAGACCTCATCTATTTACCTACTTGATCCTCTGCTGCCTTCCCTACTTCATGCCACAGACCCACCCAGTCTTCTTCTACTGTACTTCTTTCCCCCATTGCTGTCAACTGTTCCCTTATGCTTATAGATTATAGAAAAATTTGTTGCTCATGGCAAGTCCAATTGACTCACCATTGCTGCCAAATTTTTGACCCCCCCCCACCCCCCCAGTGGATGGTTATGTAAGATGCCCATGACTAAGGAATTTTTTGCTACTGCACTCGAGCAGATGTAGTTTCGTGGGACTGCTCACGCGCTGCCTGCGATATGTAAGCTATAAAAGAATCTCAGACCAAAGAGCAGTGTTGACTGCAGTAGGAGCTGTGTGCGTCCAAAATTTACCAGTTCAGATTCTCAGAATGTAAATTAATCAATGGTTATATATGAGTTTAATTTTTTTATTGGGAAAGTGATATTATATTTTTTTTCTGTTTGGAGGTTACAAGGTGTCTATCTGTCACTGAGCTGGAAAAAATTGATTTTATGTAATACACTCATTTGTAATGGCACTTGCCAGTGATAAACCCAGAATGTAATATGATCTTAGCAAGTAATACAGACAACGTAGAGAGTATTTTGTTATATGACTAATGCACGAAACTTCGCCATCTACTGTGTTATTCAGTGACTGTTTCGATGAAACGAAATTGAAGTGTGTTTTGGAACACCACAAGCGAATACATTACACGTTTATTTTTGTGTCGATGATATGCTTTTTCATAGTTGTTGAACATAACGGTCCTCAGTTGCGCACTTAATCAAGTGACTCAGGATTGTGTCGCAGTTGCAACTGCACACCATGTTAGTGTAGTGACGTTGCGTAAACTTCACTGTATCTTGGCCAAAGAAGCAAATTTTAATGCAGCAACAAGAGAAATGTAGATTTTACTCAAAATTCACCACTCCAGAATCATATCTAAAATATACAAATGAGAAACAAATCAGGCGAGAGTATATCACTACTTTTGTTAAGTTCTCAGAGGAATTCTTTTTGGATACTAACCAAAGCAGAGGTGTCAGGAGATCTTTTAGGTTGGTCTTCTAGCAAATAAAGCTGTGAAAGGGTCCCACGTAATGTTTAAAAAAAATCATCCTTGTCCCAGCCAACTGCACATTCACAGGCCGCGCTATTCTGCGAGCAGTGTACTGTAAGTATCTATTTTACAGTGTATGTGTCTCAATACTAAACATGCAGGGTGTAATGCGTATACCTGCATACATATCTGTTCATAACTGAAGATGGTGTGCTTAACAACATTGTGTCAGTAAATACGAGTTTCCCAGACTAATAATTATAGCTATTACAAGTTATACGCTTTTAAGTTGGGTATTACCTCCAAGCACGCTTGGAAAGAGCAAGTCATTAATGATAACTTTTCCGTGGGCTGCAGGTCAGGTGTGGAAATGGGGACATGGGAATACTAGGCACTTGCACTGAACTATATAAACGGAGAATGAAATATTATTAATTCAGTTTTACACAGCCACTGGAGTATTAGGATCGAGTAAACAGAAATATTGCAAAAGTAGATCAACGATTTGGAATAAACGTATTAGGAAGTTAGTGGAAGAGAAGCAGAAGGCGTATATAAAAACTACGTCATTACGTAGTAATGCGACCTACAGAGAATATTATAAAACTAAATCTGCTTTAGGAAGATTAGAATTACGAAAAATATAAGCTGGTAAAAAGTTCCAAGTCATCGATTATATTCTTCATCACCTTCGATAGGGACTAAAACTGACTGTGGTGAACTGGCAAGGTTCCCTCTTTTATACCCACAGAACCGCATCCGATTGGCTTGATTAAATGGTTTAAATGGCTCTGAGCACTACGCGACTTAACTTCTGACGTTATCAGTCGCCTAGAACTTAGAACTAATTAAACCTAACTAACCTAAGGACATCACACACATCCATTCCCGAGGCACGATTCGAACCTGCCACCGTAGCGGTCTTTCGGTTCCAGGCTGTAGCGCCTAGAACCGCAGGGCCACTCCGACCGGCATTGACTGGATTACATCATGATGGTGCATACAGATGTGACGTCCTCTACGTACACAGATTTTGCTGTGCTCCCCATCTATCGTTCCTTGCAACGCCATTCATCAGGTGGTGAACCGCGAGAGGTATTCGTCTGTGTTCTTTCTTTGTGAACTGTTTGTCTGTCTCAACTACTCGATGCGTCAGTCAGTATTCTCGTTAGTTCAAACAGAATAATGTGGTCTGCCACCGCAGATATATTCAAATGCCTGTATTTCAGAAGAAGTTGGTGCTCGACGGAACGATCGACAATGGTCCAGGTAGACAGGCCCACGTAATTCTTACCTCAATTGCAAGGAATATTATAAGTTCCCAGAGCTCTCATGTCGAGATTATCTTTAACGAATCGCAAGATTTCTTTAATTTTTGTGGGTGGCCGGAAGTCTGGTTTGAATCTTTGTCTACTTCGGACTCTACCTACTTTGCTAGTTGATCACTAGAGTTTGGAAACAGCGGTATATGTTGATACTCTTGGCTTGTTTGTAAGGCGCCGCGTCTTGTTTTTTTTCAACAGCGTTAATCTAATATCACGGGCTGATTTCCCATTCCTTCCGAATACCGTCTTCAGATGCTTCATCTTGGAACGGAGATGGCTCATGTGTGAAATAGCTCTGGTACTGTGTAACAAGGTGTTCAGCATAATCGCCTTGTGTGCTGGATGGTGAGAGCTACGACAGTTGAAATACAGATCTGCATGCATCGCTTTCCTGTACACTGAATGACCGGTTCCTTCGCCCGATTTCTGTTCGACCAACAAGTCGAAGAAAGGTAGCTTTCCGTCCTTCACCAGCACCACTGTAAATCTTATGTTGGGATATATACCATTCAAATGATCGGCGAACTGCTGCAGCGCCTTACAGGGCAGTCAGGTCAAGGCTAGCTAGCCATTACTTCATTTGAGTGTATCCTTAGCTGTTTTAAGATATGACCAAACACTTGTGAATTTTTAATATGTTGTCTACAGCGACCGACTATAGGTGACAAAAGTTTAGTCAGATACTTTGGCCGCCTGTATGTAGGGGAGCCGATAGCACTAACACGAGAAAATTGTTCTTAATGGGACGCCGTCTTTGTGCATCTTAGGAAGACCATACATCTGGGTGGCCTCAGTGCTCTAGGCCTTAAATTCTTCACAAGTTCGTCTCAGAAGCCACAATTCTTAGGTAGCTACATAGCACTCCTGCAAAATGTCGATGTGGGATGCGGTTTGAGAGTTGGGTGTGTACTATCTTGCAATAATAGACCCAATTTCTTATCGTGTTAATAGAATCTACCGTCGGCTCTTCGTCTACCAAGAACCGACGGAAGATTCTGTTAACATTATGAAATGTGCCACAACAGCACAATTATCCGTCTTTTATAGTAGATTACTGAGACAAAAAGCAAAGTCAACACAGTTGGTTTCACAAGTGTTTGCAACGCAAAATTACGCCAAAATACGTCAAGAGAAACATCTGCCACTGCAAATAAAGCCGTTGACGTCGCAAGATATACGAAGATAAAGTAGGAAGTGAAGAAATGGTATCGTGCTCGTGAGAACGTGCGTTCACACCTATAACTGGTACATACGACAATCACATCGAACTTACACCCCTGAGAGTCTGACGTGTAAGTGATCTTGTTCACGACATATTTTTGCGACATAACAAGACATTACCTATGATTAGGGAAATGCGTACACTTCTAACTACTTTCTTATGATAACCAGTAGCCTCGAGGACAACCATAGCAGTACTCGTAAGCTGGTAAGATTACTAACTCCAGATTTTTCTCCAATGTTTTCAGTGTTTGTATTTCCGCTCTGCTAATATTGGCGTAGGCAACTTGGCTGTCGCTAAAATTCGTCTTGTAGCGAGCCTTCCCTCATCAGCTACTTCTTACGAAGGTGGCGAACTGCTTGCTCTACTCGGCTAGCGGGAACTTTCGTGGAGCTGGCCCCTCGGAAAAACTTTCACTGTCAGTCACGTCTTTGAAACACCTATCACTCGACAGCGGGTCAGGAAACAACCTCGGTGTAGGCAATTCACAGGGTGGGTTCTGCTGGATGACCCTGACACCCCATCCAACCCCCATAGTGAAGAACATTACCAACAGCCACTATCAGCGTAACCGAAACCAACACTATTTAGCCTAAATATAAAACGAACAGTGTGAAACGTAAGGATTGTCTACGTTGTTGGCAGACTGCCTGGAATTTCCCTAATCCCATGACATCAGAATCGAAGGCAGTGAGCATTAGGTTGCTGAAGCATTCTGCGTGGGCGCCCAGGCGCTGGCGCTAAGTTTAGAATTCGATCCTTAGTTTAATGTGGACGTAAATAAAGGAAACACTGTTTTTTTTTCGCCACACCTAAGACATTACAGTTCCATTAGTCTAAGAGTCGACGTGCCTGCAGTTCTAAATCAATGTAGCTAACTGCTGTAGTGTCCATGATTAAATAACCGTCCTCCCCCCACCCCCTCCTCCCTCCACCTGTCGCCTGCCCCCCCTCTGACATCACAATTCTTTAACACATTTTTTGACAATTGCCAATCCTAGTTTGCCGGCTAAAAGCTGATTTGCCCTAACTTTAAAACTGTTTGGTTTTTCAGTACTCACTGTAGGATATTATAGGAGAGAATGAATCTATACTAAATTTTCTGCACAACTTGCCTGTCCAGGCTTCGGTGGTATCCGTCCCACCCCACTCGTCCGATGGCAAAAGAAAACTGCTCGCTATGGCAGCTGACAGTC
Source organism: Schistocerca cancellata (assembly GCF_023864275.1). Taxonomy (NCBI): domain Eukaryota; kingdom Metazoa; phylum Arthropoda; class Insecta; order Orthoptera; family Acrididae; genus Schistocerca; species Schistocerca cancellata. The sequence goes on along the minus strand of NC_064630.1, from coordinate 683,070,516 downwards.
TCCTGCATGCAGTACACCACGCCAAATCCCGCTGCTCGACTGTCTGAAGCGAACTGCATACCACATATTTCCACACCAATACAGAGCACGCACATGCTAAATTAAAAATTGCGAGAATTTAAATTTTCCAAGGTAGCAGTTCTAATTACGATTAAACACCATTAAAAGTAGCATTCACGGCCCATGTGATCTAAGTTACAATGGCGGAGGAAATTTAAAAAAAAAATGCATTAAACACATCGCTTTAGACCATATTGAAAAATTGCGAGAGAATCAAAATTTTCCAAATTTTAATTTAATTTGTGACCCACATACACGTTCTGCCTTGGAATTCAAAAGTCGCCAGATTATTCTGCTGAGAATTTATTGCTCATGACGTTCACTTCTATCTTTTAAAAGTTCTTCACAGGAAATTAAATATTTGCGATGGATGGCAGCTATTAAGTAAACAAGAACCTGTCTTTTTTTTACAGCGGATCCTCAGTTTTGTCAAAAACGTATCAAACGTATATGCACCCATAATATATCCGCCACACTGAGAGCAAGTCAAATAATACGAAGTGACCAGACAAAGTGCAACTATCACAATTTGCGTAAATGCATCATGTTAGGTTACAAGTCGTCACCTGCTAATGTGCAGTGTCCCGAGATTGAGAGTTATAAGCAGTACGAGGCGTAGTACTCAGTCGCCGCCTGCCAGATGGAGGCTGAGGAAGTAGCTGGTTGCTGACATGACCCAGCAAAGCCATCTGTCGTGGCAGGAGAAGGGCGCCGTGCGACCGTATGACGTGCATGCTCTGCCGACTACAGAAGCGTTACTCACTGAGCAAATCCAATGCGATGGGCCGCCCGTCCTCTTCAGACGGAGACACTGATGTAACTGACAGATGTGCTGAACTTCTTTCCACAAATCTCTGTTGTGCATGTTTAGAGAGCCTAGATTTGCGACAGGATGCAGAACGATTTACTGTCACACACATACCCTCTTGTTGGTAACTCTAAGATGGGAACTAATCAGGGTTCGTGCAGAAGTATATTGTCTCTTTTCTCCTCGCTGAAGTATCATTACTTGGTAGTTCGTTGCTCCAAAAGACACTTCCAGTTATGTATGTTGAGGTTTTCGTAGTGAAAGTTCACGGAAATCGACAAAACAATATTTTGTAGATTTACTGCCATCTAAATATGGTGTGATGGAAACCCTACGACGTCAACAGACTGGTTCAACAATTTATAATCATATTGGCGAAATATATCCAATGCATTGTGGGTGCAAAGCATATTATAGCTATCAGTATATGTATGAAAATTCAATCTGAAGAAAACCTATTGTCATCGATTCTAGTGTCCTCATACACAAGTTTGGTGTTGTTACCACACTTGCTGGAATTCATTTACCGAACCAACACACAAATGTGCTACTAAGATCATAACAGACCTAATGAAATGTAACAGAGGCACGCTGAGAATTCAGATAGAATATTTTCGGCTAACAGCAACATCTACGATCTTATGAAACTCTTAGCAGAAGACATCTGTATTCAGTTAAGTGGTATTGTCATAAATGGCACAGTTCGCCCTTCTTCTGACATTCTGACATACTAGAATAGGTGTGTGGGGAGGGGTGGAGGGAGGAGGTGTATATTGAATTTTTAATTTTTTTAAATTCATTTTTGTATCAATATCCGCAAATCTTGCGTCAGAGCCACCGAATTCTGTTCTGATATCCTGATTCTGTGTCAGAATCGATTCTTATCAAGGGTTACTTTATTAATTCCGTACAGATTTTAACAGTACCGTCTTTTCACAACAGTTGCTGCTCCCTACATGAGACATCGTGTGCTAATACAGGAGGTAGTTCGAGGGACACAACTGTATGTGTTTCACAGTCATTACAGAGAACGATTTGGGTGTTGTACCACAAACACAAATCTCGTTACAAATACGATGCATCCACACCTAGATCTTTTTTCCATTACATTGATTTTTTTTGTTGCTTTTCATTTTTTATTTCAGGCTTCTTGTACAAGATTATCTAGGGAACTCCAAAATCAGGCTATTGTTAATACACCATCTCACTAGCTGACACCATGATAAGTCAGCCCATTTGCCTAAATGCAGGCCAGTAGTGTATCACATGTGAACTTAACAGTATGTTGTGGATATTGTGCTAATGTCATCAATAACTACAGAAAAAAACATTAGATCATCCTGCTCTGTCTCTTAAAGAAACTGTTAAGCAAGTACTCAGAAGAAAATGTGCACATAACGCTGATGGAGGCACTGTCATGACACTTATTGAAATCGGTAAGATGCGACAGAAAAATAGCGTGCCACACATCACTCATTCACTTCTTGGTTTGACAGACTCGAGTGACGATTTGGAACCCTACTACATTTTTCCATTTTCTGGCGAAATCAACAAATTTAGCACTGGAAAACATTTCCAGTAGTCTAAATCTTTGTTCCAGTTTCTAGTAGTAACAAACCGCATAGTCGAATTCCTATTATCATACCTAATAGTTCGACAGAAATAGCTCATCTCCCTCATACCTGCAAGTGTCGGAAATAGTTCAATATGTGGCAGTGTAATCCTTTAATTTGTGTTGCTTTACTCTATTTTGAAATTGTTGTAGAAGTTGTGGAATGAGTTAACTCACTGGTATAGGAATCCCACCTTTCCACAGGTCTTATAAGCAATCTTACCAATGCGGTCATGGTTTCTTGAAGACGACACTAGGATTCGAAGTGGTTTGCTGCTCGAGGATGCGGACGGTCATTACAGCATCGGCCCTCTGATATGACATACACTTCACTCTGAATGACGGCTCAGCACATGCTAGTGAACCTACGCTACAGCGTATTCTTGCGAGTTTTCAGTGATATATGTCATGAAACAATACTGACCTTACGACTTATCTTAGAAGAAAGATTAAGGAAAAGCAAACCTACGTTTCTAGCATTTGTAGACTTAGAGAAAGCTTTTGACAATGTTCTCTTTCAAATTCTAAAGGTGGCAGGGGTAAAATACGGGGAGCGAAAGGCTATTTACAGTTTGTACAGAAACCAGATGGCAGTTGTAAGAGTCGAGGGGCATGAAAGGGAAGAAGTGATTGGGAATGGAGTGAGAGAGGGTTATAGCCTCTCCCCGATGTTATTCAATCTCTATGTTGAGGAAGCAGTAAAGGAAACAAAAGAAAAATTCGGAATAGGTATTAAAATCCATGGAGTAGAAATAAAAACTTTGAGGATCGCCGATGACATTGTAATTCTATCAGAGACAGCAAAGAACTTGGAAGAACAGTTGAACAGAATGGACAGTGTCTTGAAACAAGCATATAAGATGAACATCAACAAAAGCAAAACGAGGATAATGGAATGTAGTCGAATTAAGTCGGGTGATGCTGAGTGAATTAGATTAGGAAATGAGACACTTAAAGTAGTAAAGGAGTTTCGCTATTTGGGGAGCAAAATAACTCGTGATGGTCGAAGTAGAGAAGATATAAAATGTAGACTGGCAATGGGAAGGAAAGCGTTTGTGAAGAAGTGAAATTTGTTAACATCGATTATAGATTTAAGTGTCAAGAAGCCGTTTCTGAAAGTATTTATTTAGAGTGTAGCCATGTACGGAGGTGAAACATGGACGATGAATAGTATGGACAAGAAGAGAATAGAAGCTTTAGAAATGTGGTGCTACAGAAGAACGCTGAAGGTTAGATGGGTAGATGACATAACTAACGATGAAGTATTGAACAGCATTGGGGAGAAGAGGAGTTTGTGGTACAACTTGACAAAAAGAAGGGACCGGTTAGTAGGACATGTTCTGAGGCATCAAGGGGTCACAAAGTATCACTGGAGGGCAGCGTGGAGGGTAAAAATCGTAGAGGGAGACCAAGAGAAGAATACACTAAGCAGATTAAGAAGGATGTAAGTTGCAGTAAGTACTTGGAGATGAAGAAGCTTGCACGGGATAGGGTAGCATGGAGAGATGCATCAAACCACTCTCCGGACTGAAGACCACAACAAGAACAACATGTCATAACATGTTTCCATACATCCGGTGGGGCATGGATTTAGAGCTTACGTCCAGTACACCTTCAGATGCTTTCACATAACATGAATTCGATGCCTAAGACATCAACGTGAGTGTTCCCTAAACCACTGTAGCAAGTTTTGAGACTTATACTAGAGACAGTTATAAAGGGACGTATGCAAGTTATCTTCTGCTCTTCAAAGATGGTGAGGTCAGCAAATGCCATAAGAGGATATGTGAAACGACTGCACATGTGGACTTTGGGAAATTCGCCAAGTATGCTAGCTTTTCGTTTATTAAACCATTAGAAACATTTCAAGGTCACCGGCGACAGTATCTTTTCTAAGAATTTTTTAAGAAGTTTGTCAGTAGGCAAGCAAATCAGGAAGCATTGTCTTCATTCTTCGACTATGGGTCGATGGGGTTAGTTCTGACCAGAGAACCGTTTGGGCTGGACTGGTGTCTCACAGGTATTTCGATGTGCACTAGTTGGGACTAAAAAATATGTTGAGATTCTGAGCTCTAGTGTACGTAGACTTGGTTACAGCTGGCAGTGATCCAACATTTTAACTGTACTGACTTGTGTTATTATATAACAACTTAAACTATAGGGTTTGCTTGTAGTTGAACTGATATGAAACACGGTTCCATGCCTCAACTTTACATCCCTCACTGCATACGAACACTCTGCTTCCATTACACAAGCAATAATATCTGTTTCTTGTTTCTGTACTGCATTCTGTAGCAATCGGTGTGAGAGCACCATTTAGAATTAACCATTTTTCATTAGAATAAGGCAATAATCAGGATTAATCCTTTGGATGTAACACATTATTCCGCAACCATGCTGCAACTTTTTACATTCAGTAAAGCTGAGGAGAGGACATGAATAACATGTGTGCAATTTGATCAAGTGGTAACTACACCTATGAGTTAAGTCCTTTATGGACTAGATTATGAAGACTGCGACTGTTATCCAGGAAGAAATAAATTAATATTTCATTGTTGGTGACGATATGTAAAGTATTCATTACGTTATTTAACCATCATCTTCAGGTGGAAGGTGTGGTGTCACCGCCAGACACCACACTTGCTAGGTGGTAGCTTAAATCGGCCGCGGTCCATTAGTACATGTCGGACCCGCGTGTCGCCGCCATCAGTACTTGCAGACCTAGCGCCACCACATGGCAGGTCTCGAAAGACGGACTAGCACTCGCCCCAGTTGTACGGACGACATTGCTAGCGACTAGACGTACGAAGCCTTCCTCTCATTTGCCGAGAGACAGTTAGAATAGCCTTCAGCTAAGTCCATAGCTACGACCTAGCAAGGCGCAGTTAACCATATCTGGAGAGAGTCTTACTTGTATTCACCATGGAGATGTACCACACAGGAGAATAAAGTTGAGTATACGAGAAGCTCCGTTCTTTTCTTTATAGCATTTATGAAGTATCCTGTTTCAGACTTAACGCAGGACGGCGTGAGTTGACGCGTGCCCTTTTCGGCCCCTTCATAATAACACTGTGTCGGCACTTCTGTCGACACACATAACAGAAGGCGTATTTTAAATCGATGTTAACAGTACTTAGCAATGATGGATATACGCACGAGCATGTGAGATGGCCACCTCACGTACCTAGTTGCTCAATGAAAGAAAACACAGGTACAGAAACGTCCTCACACCGCTACAGTAGCGATCAGACAATTTCATGACGAATGTATTTTGACTTTCACATCATATACAACAACGTTGCAGAAATGATACATAAGTGCTGTGGTCCTATGCTGAATTCTAACTAAATAATGCTGATAAGATAGTTCAATGTAAACTCTTAGGAAACTGTGAAGACTGGAAGTGTAAAGGGTTACCGTTTTGGTTTTGGAAACGTAACGATTTTGTTGCCCCCCCGCCACATTTGTGTAGTAGCAGTCGGACATTTCATGACGAAGATATTCTCACTTTCGCATCATGTATGACAATGTTGCAGAACTGATACAACAGTGCTATGATCCTATGCTGAAATGTAACTAAATCATACAGTTAAGATAGTTTATTGTATCCTCTCATGAATATGTGAAGAAGCTGAATGTGAGCAAGGCTACTAGTCTGGTAACGTGTAGATTTCGTTAAGTAGAATTTTTCTCCGGTAATATCCACTGCATAGAAAGCTTGCTCCATTTTCATTTCCCTATGAAACAATAACTGAATAAGAGGTTGTGGATGAATTTCAAAGGTAGAATGCAGGATCAACAATTCACAATCCACTTGTAATGCTGCATATGTGTTTCTGAAAAGATATGTTTTACCTGTAGACGACGAAGCTTCACACATTAACTGGTGTCACTGTGATAATCATATTGCTTTTCATTTTTTAATATAGAGATTTTGTACAGGCGTACCTAGGGAACTCCAATAACTGAGTATTGTTAACACACCAGCTCACTAGCTGACACGATAATAAGTGAGCTCATTTGCCTAAATGCATGCCAGTAGCGTATCAGGTGTGAATTTAACAGTATGCTGTGGATATCGTACTAATGTCATCAAAAAGGACGACAATTAACTTTTATTCGAGTATGGCAAATGGGGTGCAGATTCAGAAGAAATAATTTTAACGACTTTTTTTATATATTTTATCTTTTTACCAGTGTACAATGATGACATTACTGTTTGGATTTTGTATTCAGGAAAATTTGTCAGTGCTCAGTCTAAGATGCGTCACATGTTAGATATTGGCTGTGTTATATGTATATGGCATTAGAAATGGGAAAAACTGAGTTTTTTAAGGTACAATACTCAATGATGAACAATAGATTCAGATTATATAGCTGATGTCTTATGATTCATTAGAATAAGAACTAAAGTATTAAATCCATCTATGACGCCTTTCTTTGACAGTAAAGCTTAGGTGTTTGGAAATTAATACGTGTACATAATTTTATTCCATAAAAAACGCGATGATAACACACAATGGTATGTGGGAAACACATTTTGCGTCTATTGTGCAATGATATGCTTCGTAGGCGTAGACGAAATCAAGCAGAAAAAATTATACTTCTAGTTCCCATTTTAAATTTAAAGTCACAATAACTAATAGCTTTAGTATATACAAAATGATTACCATGGCTACAGACTACAGAAAATTACAGTGTTAGACAAATTTTAAGAACATTATTACATTTCAATTATCAGATTACTGAAACTGACGTTTACCATAAATTTCTAAGATCACAGTATGTACTCTCCAAGTTATCTATTAATTTTATGAGAGATTTCACTGTGACTTACATGCTAGGAAGAAAATCCCAAGAACCATTGCTCTATGACACCATTGCCCCATTAAACAATAATTTGTTGCATGACTCAATAAGACGTTGTGGATGAACATCGAAAGTACGATACAGGATCAACCACTCACACACCGTTTGTAATGCTGCATATGTGTTTGTAAACAGATATGTTTTACTGTTTCATGGTGGGTGTCTTGTAAAATGAAATATACAGGTGATTACGCCTTCTCAAACCTACGGGTTTTATTTAGCCTGCAACAACTGCAAACCAAGGGAAAATTTCATTTTCTCTTTGTCACTATGTGGGAACTGCTAATCGTACAAAAAACTGATCAGGATTCGTTTATAATAAATATAATATACTTAAGTTTTGTACTGTGATACTTTTTTGCTGGAGGCCAAGTTTCTCGAGTTATTCAAGAAAAACACTTTTGATGGTTACTTTGGTATATTTTCCTTGAATAATACTAGAACTATGGCCTCTACTGAAAAAAGGTTCTGCAAGACTAATAGTTTGAGTATAGCAAGCAAGAGCATGGTTTTTGAAGGCGTTGTGTTTTGCATGTAACTCATAAGCAGGCGTAGCTGGATCGGCATGCAAAATGTGTAACCAGGATTATATCTCTGTATAACTGTTAGATTGTTATGTGGAAAGTATCAGACACCCAGCAACAATAAGCAGGTATAAGCAGTTCGCCAACATATCAATAGTTGTAACATTTTGTTCTCACCAGTGTACATATTCACTTAAGTTACACATGTGTTTCGAAAATGAAGACACCAGTCTACCACGATCCAAGCACCATATTAAGTTGCATGTGTATCCTCTTCGGCATTTACCTGTACAATTACGACGAGATACGATACAATCGCTGCTGCTATCGACGAAACGTTGCTTAGATTAATGACAAATAGCCCGCAGGCAGTGAAGTGTGGACGTCGATGCAGCAACTGCTGCGAGAACAGTTGAAGCTGCGACCGCAGTTCGGTGTCCCTGGCAGTGTTGCGTGGTGGAGGCAGCAGGGCCTTGAGTACCAGGTCTGTGGTGCGACCAGCTTCACTCGCTACAGCACTGCAAGACCAAGTGATTGCCAGAATACTGCCTGCATGTACCAGAGCCCACATAGCAGTCACCATCGCCACAGCTTCCGTTCCAGAACCATTAAAACCCTGTCATAAGAAACTGCATATAATTTACCGTTAATTATTACTCCTAACTGCTAAAAACAGATAATTTGTGTAACCACTAAGCTGGTCTATTATTAAAGGACCACAGGAATTCGCGAGTAAATAAAAGCATAGAAATATATTTATCTTTTTTTACTTTAGTGTAGTCCTAATCATCATAATTTCATCACTATCGACGCGCAAGTCAGCTGAAGTGGCGTCAAATCGAAAGACGTGCACCAGGCGAACGGTCTACCCACCGGGAGGCACTAGTCACACGATTTTTTTAAATTTTTTATTTGCAGTTAGGTTCATAAAGTGAGCTACTTGTCCGTCACCTAGGAAAGCTGGACGTGCGCGATGAGTTTGCAAACTGCAGTTAGGAAGACTCTTCTCCAGTCATGTAGTTACCCTTGATGCACATCAGTTTCGACAGACACAATATACGAATTAAGTTAACTCTACCGAGAGTTCCTTTTCACATCTTACAGGCGTGTGGTCAGAGTCTTGTCATTGATTTTCCAAAGCCTTCATTGCTTTAGGTGACTTTATCATAAGGTTTCTCATTTGTCAATGTATGTGTCCATTTTGCTATAGTAGCTGCAAGTGTGAATAATTTTCTAAATGAGGTTTCTAGACTACTCGGTCACATTCACCTTTCTTCGCTTTCAACATGACACCGATACACCAGATACATAACGTAATATTTGTATCCAGTCATTGAATTCCCTTATGATTAATCTTTTAAGCCCTATCTAATATGTCTTTCTTTGTGATCTGTGTATGGAAAATACTCTATGATTGACAAATAGCCGTTCATAAGCGTATAGGCATTGCTATAAAAGCTTCTCCTTTAGTTTACATGGATACTATTTTACTATGACAGTGAAATACTTTCTAAATATTATCGTTCTGATATCATAAACAATTGTAGTATTTTAAAGTAATTTATCGGCTGCACTAAATGACTAAGAATTTCCAACAACATACGTAGTTTAATCTGTGGTTTACTTTGAAAATTTCATTTCTGTTGTAATCTCGTGAGGGCTTTTTAGTGACTGGGTTATCTCGAAAAAAATGTAAAAATATGTCTAACTGCGATTAAAAAATGTGATGTCGCTGAAAATCCTTTATGTTGGAAGCAATTTTTTGTTCAACTTTATAAAATTTTGGACCCACCACATGAATTTGTATTGCAAAGTATTCCACTGTGATACACTCTCAAAATGTTTGTCTTGATAATGTAGAGTAATTTAACTCTAGTCAAGAACCATGTGAGGTGGCGCAAGTTGAATAAATCCAAGATTGTTTTTGTAAATTGGTGATTGAAATCAGAATTTGGATATATTTGCAGGAGTGAAATAATCCTAAGATCCTAAAATCTCGTATTCGGAGTGGTTTACCTTCTCTAGTGGCATACAATAATTAATTAATATATTCTACATCATAGAATAGGAAAGTAACGTTTATAAGTATCCGACTGAGATATGTGTAATGTTTCATTGACCATGTTCTACAATCTTACCTTGTATTTTAGAATGGCAGAGAGTGTAAAGTTGATGTTTGTGACACAGTGAACGAGATGTGTAACCACACAGGTGAGGACCGGAAGGCCATATGCAACATTTACCAGCCCAGCAATATCACAGAGCTCGTCGTATATTTTACGCAGCAGCTGAACTTCTTCTGCATCACCACTACACTGTGAAAGAAAAATATTGTTATTCGACATCCTTAATTAATATCATTCTCCCTTAATCCATGTAATTACATAATAACAGTGATAGGTGCTACTGCGAGTATTCTATGGTATATGTCATTAACAAAATGATGGGAGTGTACGAAAATAAAAATTTACAAAGTTATAGAAACTTAACCACACGTTCTAATGCTAGTATAAACACTTTTGACTCATTCCAGATAGTTTTTCAGAATCAGCATACTGACTATACAATTCGCTTTACAGCGATTGGAAACTCATCGACAATGCTATATTATATGAATATTTCTGATTTGTTAGGAAACTACGAGTTAAACATGTGGTATATACATAACATATTAACTTATTATGAAGCCTTGTTTTATGTGTAACAGAAATAATTAACAGCCTCTTGTGCACATAGAGTCAGCAAAAGTAGTTCACATAATCTTTGAAGTTAACGATTACCTAAATCATGGGCCAAACAAAATAATCAAGGAAGAGTCACTGTCATGACACTGGCTGACACAGACGGACAATGATCCGTGTGTGTGTGTGTGTGTGTGTGTGAGTGTGTGTGTGTGTGTGTGCGGGAAGTAGGTTATGTGCCCTTTCTAAACGATTGTGTAGCATTTTTACGTAGGAGAATTTTAATGTGGAAGATGATTGAAAGGAACATTCGAGACATAATAGGCCAAGCGAAAGCATGATCTCAATATATCTTCTCCGTATGACAACGCAAATAAAGAAAATGTTATTAGTGGTCCTACTGGTTCTGTTACTTTAAGTACGTGGTATTTTGTCGATACTGAAGAAAGAAGCCACGGATCAATATAAAAAAAGTTTGTTATGCTGACCAGAATATTAATCACTAGCTTAGGAAACATAGCATCCTGTCATTTGCCTCAATTAACATGAGGAAACTGAGAAAAAATCATCTCTCGCATGGCGGTCGGGCCAATCCACTATGTTTCGAATGATCAGATCATTTTACACTGAGGTCTATGAAGACCTATTCGGAAGCAATTACTGATTTCTACAGAGACTCTTTGACAGGTTCCACAAGTCTAAGTCGGAAAGTTACGTCAAGATAAAGAATCCTACAAACTAAGGAATTAGCCAAACGTAATTTTTGTCACGAAGAAAGATATGCCATAAACGTTCATTGTAGGATTCTCTCGCTCTCCAGAATGATGGGGGAAATATCACTCTTGTAATGGAATTTACGCGGTATGCATCGAAAATGAAGTCTGGTTTGATTCAACTACGAAGATTACTAATAGCGCACGAGATATCCAGTCGAAGTGTCTCGTCCCCTTGTAGGACATACAGAATCGTATATGATGGATTCGCTTCACTTTGCTAGTCTTGTACAAGAACAGCAAACTAAGGCATTCGTTAGCTTTGACATCACGTCTCTTCACCAAGAGACACCAGTGAAAGAGCGGGTCAGCATTATTTACCAACGGGTACCACCAAATATCTTTCATCTAATGCCGTTATTTTTATCACGAACCAATTTTGACTGGCGTAGTGAACATTAAGAATAATCGGACGGTGTGGTAATGACATCCCCTTTTCCATGCGTTAGTAGCTGAAAGAGTAATGCAAGTATTTTAGAAAATTGCCTTACGCTCCGCAAAATTCCAGCCATACAGTTGGTTGCAATACGTGAACGACAAACTTGTTATTTTGTCGGTGTGGAGAAACAGCTGGATAAATTTCATCAGCATATTCATATTTTGCATAAGTACATGCCGTGCACGCTAGCATACGAAGGTAACGGTGCAATTCCAATAGCCGGGCGGAGTGGTCGAGCGGTTCTAGGAGCTACAGTCTGGAGCCGCGCGATTGCTACGGTTGCAGGTTCGAATCCTGCCTCGGTCATGAATGTGTGTGATTTCCTTAGTGTGGTGTCACCGCCGGACACCACACTTGCTAGGTGGTAGCCTTTAAATCGGCCGCGGTCCATTAGTATACGTCGGACCCGCGTGTCGCCACTGTCAGTGATTGCGGACCGAGCGCCGCCACACAGCAGGTCTAGAGAGGCGTCCTAGCACTCGCCCCAGTTGTACAGCTGACTTTGCTAGGAAAGATTCATTGACAAATACGCTCTCATTTGCCGAGACGATAGTTAGCATAGCCTTCAGCTACGTAATTTGCTACGACCTAGCAAGGCGACATTACCAGTTTATATTGAGATTGTTATTAATTTACCGTCAAGAACGATGTACACCAATTATGGATTAAAGTTAAGTATTCCAGCAGCAACGTACCTTATTGGCTATATTAATTACATTGTCCAGTTCCAGACCTCACGCCAGTCTGCGTGAGCGTAAACGCGAGCATTTTGGCCTCCTCTAGGAACACGGTGTTGGCTATTCTGCGAACACATCACTTAGCTTGGTTAGGCTTAAGTAGTTCTAAGTTCTAGGGGACTGATGACCTCAGAACTTAAGTCCCATAGTCCTCAGAGCTATTTGAATCACTTTCCAATTCCAATCATAGACGCGGAGGTCTACTGAGCTACTAACGGACCATTGGGTGACAAAATGTAGTGTAAACCTAACCACATCAACCATTTCCATGCGATGAATCCCATCGTCATCCGTCGCAGAAATATTCTGTGTGACAAATGCTGATCGCTGAGACCACTGCGTCTGTGATGAAGTCAAAACTGATGTAGAACTATATAACTCCATCTTCAAAGAAAGATATGACACTAAGTCATAAGATGAGCAATTAAGATAAGCGTTAAGCCGTATACAGAAAATGAGTAAAGAAGAGCGCTATTAGTGTGGCTTTTACTCTACGTGAAGTATGTCAGGGACTACAAATGCACTGTGCGTCACTCGGGAGTCATAAAAACCATTATTTAGGAATGGCCAATGGGTCCATGATTGAGTATATTTCGCTAAGAATATAGTAAGGGCCCTCAAAGTCACAGGTCTGTAAGAGGTTTCAGTGTAAGTGAGGTGCAGCCTCGATGGAGAGACCAGAAGAGCTGACAACACCAGCACAGCACAGCATCTGCACCATACTCAGTTAGGTCACAACAACAAATTCGCACTAGCAAAGTACCATTGCAATTACGGGCTGGGTATCATGTTTCAGGTGTAGCAATTAATGCAAGACTGTTGTGAATGCAGTGACGTACAGGTATGCCCACAGTAAAACTTATAGTGGTATCGATTGATGGAATCGACTATACAACTGTTTTTATTTATTGGAAACACTACAATTTTTAATGTGATCTGAGCAATAAGCTACAAAAGTTCCTCTGATGAGCACAGCGTCAACAAAAACGAGAAGAGCGACAGAAAGAGCATAATTAGTATAAGAATTTCGCACTACATCTAGCTTCATATCAGATAACCACTAACTGTAGTTACGAGAAATTAAATTCACGAATAATATTACTCCAATTGAATAAGATATCAAGACACTTAACAAACGGTTTAATTAAACTTATCGCCATTTTCAGTATTGTAACAGGGGACACAAAGTGCTGCAGAAAGCACAGAACAGTGAGGAGTCAAAAAGCATCGGTTAAGAACTGTTACGTAATAACTGCAGGAAACCCGATTAAGAACGAGGCTTCTCTTGGCAGGGAGCGAGATGATTCAAATGAGAATAGTGCCACCCTGTACACCTCCATACTGGAACCCTTAGTCCTCCATCACTGAACATAGTGGCAATACTCTCTTCACAAGGCACATGATTTCGCACACCTTCTGACATGAAACAGGTTAGAATTACCAATGAAAATTACTGCACCTTCTATATATAGCAATTTAGCGCTGGTGCAATCGCCTAGTACACAGATTCATTATTCATAATATAGGAAATGTAATCTGCCGGATGTCGCTTCGTATTTTATCCCATCCTTGATCCATAATAAAACACATGCACAGAATAAACATAATATATTGACGATACCAGTGAATATAATAAATTACAAACTCAGTTTATCAACTCAGTCACAACATAGAGACTTAGAATATCTAGCACAACAGCTGTCCATTAGAACGTACACTTGCACAAGATGCATATGTTTATACCACTTACATTGAACCTTACAAGTAGGGCAACAGTGATTACATTAATTTATTGAGCATTATATGAATACAGTGATTACCTTATCAGCTTTTGCGATATGACACCTAACAGGTTACAGTTCCTAATGAAACTGAATATTCCTTGCAGCAAATACATACACATTGTGGACTATGTATAACTGCAGGCGGGGAACACAGAATCTACATAGCCACAACATCAATGTATTCGTCTGCCACAGATTACAATCACTCGAAATGGTTCACCTGAGCAGTTTCGAAGTAGTTACGTTCATTCAAACAGTCAGAATAATACCCCAAACTCTACTCATGGGGCAGCTTGTGAGGTAACAGGCGAGCCGTCACCCCCTGAAAGTATAAGTTCGGAGGAAACCGTGGCCGCACGGGCTGCTCGGCCAGCCGGGGCGAGGCAGAGAACACGTGGTGGCGAACGTTAGCCGGACGAGAGGGGTAGCCCCAGTGCATGGTCCAGCCGCGTGGCTGGGAATTCCGCTGCGACGATGACGGTGCTTTGTGTCGATGAAGGAGACACGCCGGGAGTGCCAAAGATGGCGGACGTTGTGAAGGCTTAATGGCAGACATTTCACAGTTCGTCTAGAAATTAATAGTAGCCACATGAATGATGACACCTCAAAAATACACATGTACATTAATATTATTTGCACGACGATTCTGATGGTGTAATCAGATTTGTAATATCGTTATTACTTTAAAGTTTAGTATCCGACTGTAAATTACACAAGTAACACCCACCTATGAATTTTCCAAATCTAAACGCTTCGTCCGATTTTGTCGATCGGCGTCTCTTAACAAAGCTATTAGTGGAAACCTAAACTGGTATAAATTACAGGCATGTAACTCGAATAGTACATGAGTTATTGGAGGTCACAGAGGCCGATTACTATCTAAGGCTTCAGGCCACAAACTCCACAGTTACACATACAGACACACACACACACACACATACACACACACACACACACACACACACACACACAAACACACACAAAAGGTAGCAGCATGCTTATAAATATATTTATTCATCTATACCTTTGTTTTTATCCGATATACACTGTTCATGAAGAAATTGGTATAATATTTACTGTGTTTTAGAAAGCACAGGGACATTAGTCTACTGGCCTAGATTTTGTTCTATTCCTTTAATATATGTATATTTGCTGGCCGCGGTGGCCGAGCGGCTCTGCGCGCTTCAGTATGGAACCGCGCAACTGCCACGGTCGCAGGTGTCAAACCTGCCTCGGGCTTGGATGTGTGTGATGTGCTTAGGTTAGTTAGGTTTAAGAAGTTCAAGGGGACTGATGACGTCAGATGTTAACTCCCATAGTGCTCAGAGCCATATGCTTATTTAATTTGTTTACGTATCGAATAGAATGTGTCAGAGCGTGTTTATGGTCCAGCCGTAGGAATATTTATTTAACTTCCAGTTATTTAAATATAAATCCAGTATTTCGAATTCGTTTCATGTTTGTGTGGGTGCGTTGGATTGAAGACATAGCGCGAGCGTTCTAGCCAATCACAGCGCTCGTGAATGCGGAGACTGGATGGAAGCGATTTCTGGCAGTGCGGCAGTTCTGGGGAATACTGGGCAGGACACGGAAAGTGCTGGACAGCGCGGCGGACGCACGGTCGCGTGAGAAACTTGGAGTGAAGAGCGGTTTGCGCGTGATCGCGGGAAATAGAAATATTTTGTAGTGCTGACTTGTGCACTTATGAGATTTCCGTGGCTTCTTCGGTGAAGACGTATTGTGCTTTTCGAAGCGAATATTTTGCGAGCTATGTTGTGGTTCATAGCTAATTACGTGCAGTAGAAATCTATTGCTTCCCTGTTATTCAACTTAAATTTTATTCAGTTGCTGGACCACCGTCACCAATAAGTGTTTTGGAGAAATACACCGCATTCTCAAAAGTACTTTTACTATCGTACTCACCATTTAAACTCGTTAAAATAGTACCTGCAAATTTTATTTAATTGCAATCTTTCATTTATAAATTAATGTGTTACATTCGTAATTCGCAACTGCCGAGTGATAGGAACCTCCGACTATGCTATTCATGTGTGATTCATGTAGTGTATTGTCGACTCAGCAGTATTTGGCCTGTAATGCGGCAACTACGTATCCCAGCCCCTAGACAACGAAACCAGCCAAAAACTTATAGTACTGCATATTTGAATCTGAGGGTGCGTAGTTATTAGAAAGCCCACGGTTGGTGGCTCGTCCGGGATATGTGTCCTGCAAACTGGCAATTCCTTTGCTCTCTGTTATTCAGCGTACTCTGCGAAGTATAAAATACTTCGCAAAGCCAGTACAGACTTCTGTAGAGTGAACGTTTTACACTAGACAGTCTGAGATCGGTTTTTTCTTCCGCAAGTAGGTCTTTGGAAATAGTGAAGTTACGCAGTATTTTCACAACTAACACATGCTTTCGGTAGTGGTCCTAATCCATCACGTTAAAAGAAATTTGCGTGGGGGTCAGAGTCCAAATAGGTTGAGTGCAGGGAACAGTAGCGGTTAGCGCGTTTAACGGACAGCAGTATCGAGCACGGTTGGAACACGCGGTAACCGTTGGCAGCTACAGTTACGTCAGGCGACTTCTCCAGTGGCGGACGCACATCAACAGCAGTACGACGACAGTGTCTCCTAGTACTCCAGTGTAGTCTTCAGTGTCTTCTTCCAATACAACCGACAGCGTCAACATGGCAGACGGAATCATCTCAGATCAGACAAGTGCCTGCGCAAATATTGAGATAGTGTTTGAATCTGAAATTCTAACTCCACTTACAGATCTCGCGAATATAATACAGTCACCTATTATGTGTAATTATGAAAACGGAAGTGAGCCGGTAAGTCCGAAATTAGAGCGAGAAAGTGTAACTAGTAGGAATTCAGGCAAAGGGAATGAATGAGGATAAAATATGATGTCTCAGCGAATGCAAATGATCCAGGGAATGGCAAATAATATCAGTGCAGTTCGAACAGATATGGGTACATTACGAACTGGCTTGGACACATTGCAAACAGTTACAGATACAATTCGGACTGATATGGGTATAATGTGAACTGAAATAGGTTCCGCTGTGAAAGAGGAAGTTGAAAAAATGATGGGTAACCTTGAAAAAGCAATTGATGATAAAATTAAAATGTGTTCGAGTGGATATGGGCAAAATTACAGACGAAGTTAAAATAGTAAAATCTAAAATCGAATCAGTGGAGAAAGATATTGGGGAGAATATGAATAAGGTACAGACGGAACTTGGGGAAAAGGTGAGCGACTGTATAAAAGCGCAAGATGCTCATAAAACCGATGTAAATTTAGCAATTAGCGACATTGCCAATCGTATAGGTGAGGGGAAGAAAGAAGTGGGCAAAATTAAAGATAAAATAGAGAACAGTATCACTAGTAAAATGAATTTAAAAACCAAATGCAACAGATAAAAACTGATTTAAATTCGTTAGTCTCCCACCAGGCCACGCCGGTTATAAACATCCCTTGTGAAATGTTCCACACATGACGGAAGATATCAGCCAGTAAGTTTCTTGGCTGCATGTAGGGACGCTTTTGTTCACGGCATGTCAGACGAAGAGGAAATAAAATACGTTAAACGGCATTTGGAGGGAAACCCACAGTCTTGGGCAAATGTTAGATGTAGTTCGTACGAATCGTACGAAGAGTTCGCAAAGTGGTTTTTCAATAAAATTTGGAGCAAGGCAAAACAGACACGGATCGAAAATGAATTATTAAATGGGCCGAGTTACAGGTACGGTAATGGGACTATGAGAGATTTCTGCAAGCGCGAACTTGGCAAACTTATTTATGTGAAAAGTCCACTTTGGGTTTTAACGAAAATCACCACGTTAAAACGGCATTTAAGCGAAGATTTGCAGTGGTATCTTGTCCATAGTCCCTGTAATTTCGTGGACGAATTTCTAGAATTTGTAGAAAAATTAGAGAGGGCTTTGAAGTTCAAACCTTGAAGCAAACCGAGTGGTTGTTATCATAATGGAATCCTAAAAATCACCACTAAAATAGTAGTCGTGAGAGAAATCAAAGGAATTCTCAGGGAGATAGTTGCTGGAATGAGCAGAATGGTCAAAGAACGAACAGAAGTGATAACTTCCGTGAACGGGATCCGAGTAAAGGACGCAGATTTGACGGGGGAAATTCACGACAACTGCAATCACCTAACAACCTGTCGGGAAACTGATGTTCGCCACATCTGAGGTCCGGGGATGGTGATCTAAAAAGGCGATGAAAAGGACTGAAGATAATGGTAAAGGTAGAAATGTTGATTGGTATGGGGAAGGCAACAAATATGTAATATGGAGTAAGTTAAAGAGGTAGGCTATATAGGTGGCTCTTTCAATAAACGCAGGCGCGAACGGCGGAAGCATAGATTTGTGAGAGATTTCAGTAAAAGTAATGGGAACAAATTTACGGGGAATGATGCAAGTTATGAATGTGTAATTAATGAGTGTGTGAATGGTGATAAATTGAGAGATTCAATGGTTCAAAAAGACGTTAAAGAGGAGATGAATTTTGTGAAAGCAAATAGTGTGGAGAGTTCTGGAGAGGTATTGGCAAACAGTAGCAACTGCACTAAGGAAGGTGTTGTAGTAGCAGATATCTGTGTGTCGGCGAAAAGCGTCGATTTTAGTGAAGGCAGCGTAGCTTTGATCTCCCCAGCTGCAAGAGAGGATGATTGTGTTTCGGCGAAAAACGTCGATATTGCTAAGATAGGTTTAGCGTTGGCCTTGCCAGCAGTTGAAGTTAAAATTGTATCGGATGAGGTAGATGATTTCTATTCAAAGCAACAGAAAAATCGTAATTTATGTAATGATGTAAAAACTACTGATATGGATACTTCAAAGGAAGAAATTTACGCTTATCTAGTCACTTATAAAGGCGAAACGAAACTTATTGATGAATGTGTGGATCTAAAACGTTTGTCAGTGTGTGAATGTGATAATGTATATAAAGTAGTATCGGGGGTTAATCTGGTTGAAAAGTGTGTAGAAATGGCAGTTTGTGCTGATTTTGGTCCGCAAGAATGTAGCAAGTCTGGAAGTCCCAGAATTGTACGACAAGGTAGCAGCAATTTGTGTAATGTAGCGGCAGAGGATAAACTTGTATACGATTCACGTACGGTTAATTAGTTGACGGAGAAGTGTAAGGTTTCTGATGTCAATTAATGTAGTGATTTAAATTATGTATCAGAAGATAAGGTTGCTGAGATGAATATTTATGGTAATGATGACTTAGGCATCGATGTATTATTTCAGGAAGGTAAAGTGTTGAACAGTGAATTGATGTGTAATTTCGTTGAAGTTGCAAGTGTCGATGTCTTGGAGGGGAAAAACAGTGAAGTTGTGCATGTTGTGGGTATTGAATCGCCGAAAGTTATGGAAGAACTAACAGAAAATTTAGAGAGGGCTGAAGTAAATAGTGTGGATGGCGATAGTTTGTGTAATGAAGTTCGTACGGATTGGTATATGAAGGAGGAGTGTGATTTTAGTGTGACTGTTTGGCGTTGGTACGGTAGAACGTTGCGGTCGGCACTGCCGCATATGTGGAAACGAGAGAAGTTTAAAATTTCTGGAGGTTTAGAAAGGGAACGGAATGAATCTGGGGCGAAGGAAATATTTAATGAATTATTTTGCGATTAACCTGAGATTGAGGGATGGATAGAACAGGATGTGTTTAAGCTAGAATTGAAAGAGAAGGTACGAGACGTAGGAAATGATTTTTAAGGGAGAAATATTTGGAACGAAAGGAAATGGTAAACGTACAGCTAATTATTGAAATTAAAGTTGGCAGAGGAATGGTAGATGCACTTCTACATTCAGGTAGTAGTGTGTCAGCGGTGTCGGCAAGTTTTATGAACATCATAAAAAATTGAAAACTAGTTATCTTCCCAGTCACTGGCGATCAGGTTGAAACGCAGTTGTAGTATGAATAAGTGAATACGACAACAAATACTTTTAGAATTTGAATGTGGAGAAAATAAATTCGAGATACAATGTTTTGTAGTGTGTGGTCTAGTAAAGAAAGTAATTTTAGGTTCTGACTTCCTGTGCAAATACAATACTTCGCTTAATTGTGTAGGGAAATGCCTAGAATTTTAATTTCAGAATGGAAAAAGGTAAGTAAAATTTAAAAGACTTTTAACAGCTGAAAATCTGATTGCTCATGACATAGTTACTAAGGGTTGGAGTGAAGAAGTCGATATGCATAACAGAATTAGTTGACTGTTGCAGTTAAGGATATATCAGAAGGAGAAAAGAAAGAGTAGTGTGTTTTGTTGTACCGCTACGGGGACGTATTCTCTGATCGACCTGGTAATGTTAATGATTTCTAGTACTCTATAAAAGTGAAACCTCAAGAACCAATAAAATGCAAACCGTATGTAATATCTACAGCAGACAGGGATGACGTCAGAGTTCGATTAAAACAACTGTTGGATAGGGGAATAGTCGATCAATGTAGGAGCGATTACTGCAATATTACCGTTATTGTTAAAAAACGGGATAACTCAGTCAAAATAGTATTAGGCCTAGATGCGAGAAAAATAAATAAGTATTTGTAAAGGAATTAGACGAGCGTGGCAA
This sequence comes from Schistocerca cancellata, assembly GCF_023864275.1. NCBI lineage: Eukaryota > Metazoa > Arthropoda > Insecta > Orthoptera > Acrididae > Schistocerca > Schistocerca cancellata. Next base: position 683,049,629 of record NC_064630.1, on the reverse strand, counting down.
TATGGAGGATTGCTGCAGAATTTTAATAATATCAAGTTAATGTCCAGTGCTGATCTAACCTCGGGATTTTGGCAGATCCAGTTGGCAGAGGAAAGCACACGGTACACTGCTATCCTCTTCGAAGGGCGAAGGTACCGGTTTAGGCTAGTAACACACGGACTTACACTTGCTGTGGCAGTTTTTGTAAGAGCGCTGAGTCATGTGCTGGGGGAGAGTCTACCGAACAAACTCGTGAATTGGTACATGATATACTGACCGCTACAGGAACGTGGAATGAGCATTTTCCAGTTTTGGAGGAGGTACTCATGACTCTGAGACGAGGTGGAATGACCTTCAACCTCGCGAAATGTGAGTTTGTTCCAGCATAAATTCTATTCTTGGGGCATATCCCCACTTAGGAAGGAATTTTACCTAGTTCCGAAAAATTTAAGTCCATTGCCGAACGTAGTAGACCCAAAAATAGGAAACAACTGAAGTCATACTTGGGCTTGTGCGGTTTCTACAGAACATTCTTTGTGGAGGGGGGGAATGAATATTCCGAATTTATGCAAACTGTTGAAGAAAAATGCAGCTTCGAGGTGGAACGAGGAATGTGAAACGGAATTCCACGGTATAAAGGATAAATTGTGCAATAGTAAGATCTATTATTACCCCGATATGAATTTCCCTTTCTGTTTAGCGTCGGACAGTTCGGACTATATAATAATTTGTGAACTGTTTCAGGAAAACTTAGTCGATGGAAGAATTGAACACCGTAGTGTGGCATTCTCAGGCCGCATGCTAAATAAGCACGAATGGTGATACAGCATATCGGAGTAGGTGATGCTCGCGATCGTGCACGGATTTAAGAAATTCCACATCTATCTAGAGGGCAGAAAAGTGACAGTATTGTCGGAATACAAGGCTCTGAGTTGTCTGCAGACTGCAGGATACTGAACGACCGCTTAATGCGTTGGGCAATGTTCATGCAGCAATTCGAGTACGAAATCCGAGACATAAAGGATACAGAAAATGGTGTTGCCGATGCTCTGTCCAGATTACCAGTAGGGGCGGAAGATGATGTAAGGGAGGATTCGAACGAATTTAAGCTACTGTGTATGAAAGGGGTAGCAGGGGAGGAAAAAATTCGTGCGGTGTGCAAAGATATGCAGCGAGCACAAAACGACGAACTTGTGGTGAAACACATGAGAGTGAATTTCGACAGCAAGGGATACGAGAAAATACAAAAATATTATAAGATACTCAAGGGAGAGTTATTCCGGCGGAAAGATGAAGAGACGGACAAATGGAGACTGTCTTTTCCCAATAAGTATGTGAAACAGTTGATAGACTACGTCCATTTAAGCCACTGACATTACGGGGCCGAAAAGTGCACCGAAACCATCGAGGAATACGACCACATAAATAACCTGGCCAGACGGGTCTGCACGCAGCTGGTGACGTGAAACCGTTGCACCCGGGTCAAATACAGCACGTAATTCGCAATTGCCTAGTGATAGGAATCTTCGACTATTCGATTCATGTGTTACTCATGTCGTGTACTGTCGACTCAGCAGTATTTGGCCTGTAATGCGGAAACTACGTATCCCAGCCCTTAGACAACGAAACCAGCCAAAAGTTATAATATTGCAACCTTAGGTCTGAGGGTGTGTAGTTATTAGAAAGCCCGCAAGCTACAGAGCTCAGTAACCTTCACTGAGGCACAACACAGCTTCTATGATAGGTCTATAATAATTCTGTGCATATACATGACCAAATATCACAAGCCTGCTCTTAACTAACAAGGAGACCACTGAACAAAATTTCCTTCTTTACGTCTACGCTGACCATCATTGTAACCTCAGAATACTACATGAACTCAGCTTAACGCAAATTCGTAATATGTCACACAGTATCATAGGGTCATAGGCCTATGTGAGAAATGAAGAAGCTAATTTTCGTATCTTAAGATGTGATCATACATAGATTGTTTTGAATATTTCCTTCTAAACGGCCTACTGGTGACAGCGAAATCCACACATTCTACTGTAATCAATATGCAGCTGATACTGGGTGGTATATCCTAAGCAGATTTACTACATGCGCCACTGCTCCATATACTGTGACTATCATCAGCACACACTGTACACTGATGGACTGCCTGCACAATGAGAGAACCTCTAATGTTATTTTCGGCAACATCTACTGATCTTACTTGTATATGTAAGTGATAATTGTTCTACAAATGAAGAATTATTTGTGATATAACGTACTCTGTCATGGCACTTTATGTATGCTGGTACTAATTACATCAGTAAGAGCGTAGACAAAAATGACATAAGACTTAATTGGAAATTATTAACAAGATGCGATGTATGCTAAGTGTGCTAATGAGTGAACATCAAAAAATTCGATACTGCTGGTGCTGGTGAATATGTGACACACATTTGAGAAGACTGAGAAGTCCTGACTGTTAGAATGTGAAGTTATAGGTACAGATGCCAAATATTCTACATAGGAAAAAAATATCATGCAAGAACAATTACATTAAGTGTAAACAAATAAGATTTTTGGTAATCTTCTACATTTAACGAAGTGGAATTAATTTCATAGAAAATATTGTAGCAGAAATGCAAAGTATACTCGGATATAAGGAAGATAAGAAATATTTAAATTTTTATATTTTTCACTTGATGTGTTATTTACAGCACTAAGTTGACGGTAACGAATGCTACAAAGCTTTAAAACTCTCTTTCTTAATTTCGAAACACTTTGTACATTGAGAAACATTATATTGACAAATCCATACGTTTTGCTTTTGAGCTGTCATTGATGTAGCCATGGCTTGAAATAAAAGGAAATGAGGCAACGATTGTAAATCTTTCAGTCCAAATAAAATTATTCCCAAACCCTGAAATGCCATAAAATGCATGAAGCAAACTCACATTGTGGCCCTGAGTACAGATGTCATGCTGTGCTCTTCCGAAGGCATCAACCTCTTGCAAGTTGTGTAGCGGCGGAAACAGCGTCACCGATACCACCCTCTGCTGCCATAAAACCAGAAGTCTTCCATTTACTATACGTAAACGTTGCCCCAACCATAGCACCAAATAGAAGAATTGCGCAGTAGTGACAACAGACGCTGCGTAGAACGGGACCAGACCGACATAATGTAGAAAATACCGTTTGTCAACCCTTCCCCACGAGATGTCATTGAATATGACCAGAGCGATGAACAGTTGCACCAATGTAGCTATTTGAGCCATTAGTTTTTTGAATATTTTTTTGTACTCCTCACTTTGGTTTGGCATAATCGTCCGATCAATCTCGAGGAGCTTATTCAGAATTTGGATAACGTGTGTGACAGTGAACAAACTAAGATAGATAAGAGTCAAGACGGTAGAGGAGGTAATTAACACAAATTCAACTACGTCACCTATTTTTGCGGTGGCCGTGAAGTGGACTGAACGGAATCGTTCATGGATCATAAACATAATCAGCGTTAACTCTAACGTAAGCACGAAGAGCGAATACATTCTCTCGTAAGTGGAAGTCGAAAATTTATTTGAATATTTATCTCTCGTAAAAGGTGCCAAACCAAATGGTTTGCTTAGATAATAGAGTGGTTTCATTGCTCTGAAGAAACTAAGGCCTTCCATCTCAAATTTCATATGGGAGATGGAGTTACTAATTCAGATTTGAATAGAATTGCTGAGAATAAAGTGGACTTATATATTTTCAAATTGATCCACGCTACAAAATATTGGTGCTGAAATAAAACCAATGTCCTAGCAAGAAAGTTCTACATGCACTGATCCTTGTCGGAGGAATATTCGCATTTTCTTCGGCCGTCTTTTATACAAGCTATGAATGTCTACATTTAATCTCTTTGAGTGGTCAGCGTAATTTAATTAGTGGGTAACTGTTTGGAATCGATGTTATAGAAACACATTACCTATTCTTTACTGGCATTTGGCCATCGTCATAAAGACATCCATTAGATATTAGTATTGTCTCTCTTAGTGCCTATTTTGCAATTCATTAACTGAAGAGTCCAGGGGAAAAACCTGATAAGTCACAATTCTTATTTTTTTCAAGAGACGAAATTTAGAGTTTGAAGACTCATAAAATTTTAGTTTTTCCACTTATATTCTACATTTTGCTTTTGGACCATAATGTATCTTTCAGAGAAAGATTATTGCTGAAATGATACACATTTGAATAGGATATAGAATAATATGATGCATTTTTATTACGAAGGCGTAGTACAGAGGTAAAATATGACAAGTCTATAACGTATTGCTTATAACTACAAGATTTTAAATTCATGTTACTACAAATTATCTCATATAATCATTTAATAATCTTCTATATGAGGTCTTGTGCTTTTTGGATGATGGGTTAATGCAAAAGACGATCAAAATATACTTGAACTTCACTACAGCAAAATCTTCTCAAGTTTTGTAAATCTCTGTATTTCTCAGCAGATATTTTAAGATCACCTGCAAAAAATCAGAATCCCATAATTTAAAGAGCTATATGCCTAATACTAAGAAAATACTAATTTCAATAAATAAAAATATCTTTCAAATCATATAGCTGTAAAATAATTACTATACCTTCATATTTAGCAGAGGGTAGGCTGATTTCGTCTTCTTTCAGGCTGGAATCTTGCCCTTTCTTTCCACGAAGAAGTAATGAAGCTTGCTCATATGCCCATTGTAGCTTCCTCTATACGGAAACAGTGCTGCATGGGGTCGTGAGACTTCAAATTCTATTACTGACCTGGACTGGAAAGGGAGTTTCTTCTTGTATATTGTATTAACGACATGCTCCGTCAAGCATTTGATTCTCTCTCGTGGCTCCTCAACATCAATGATGACAAAATGCGAATGGTGTGTGCGTGAATTCTGAAAAACCAGACTTCTGTCCTTTGGAATTTGACATTCCTGAGTTTGGTCTATCATGACAATATTTTTATCACATTTGAGGTACGAATGACCTATTATGGGGAATTTCATCTTTACATAGTCCAATCGTTTTTCTGTATGGACTTGATGGTGAAGGAATCAGAATACAGTGGCAGTCTTGTTTTACCCTCCGCAGGAGTCACAGAAGATCTCCAGATGTCTGACTTCCAGATTTAGAAATATTATGCACAAAATGATGAAGGAACGATGAATCTTCGTCTGCTCTTTCTCGGCCTGTGCTCTCTGGTTACATGTACAAATAGCTGTACTCTGTTGCCAAAACATGAACATTGAATATAAATACAGGAAGCTGTCGTTTATAATAAACTTCATTTGCCTTTATATTTGGAAGAGGAAAGTTTGTGCTATAGTCCATCGTAATTGCAACCTTTCATGGATATTTTTTGACATTCCATGTTTGCATTTTTTTCCTGTCATGCAACACATTTTGTTTTCTGAGAGGCAATTCAGGGGTTTTTTCTTTGGATCGAAGTCAGAATGAAGCCTTACTTTATTTTCAACAGATGATGTTAAAATCAGTTCTTTCTCCAAATTTTTCTTCTTGGCTACATACTCAACACAGGAGCCACAATTATCAGATCGTGGATATCCAAAACTTATATTGAAAACTGAATTGAATATATCGCGGTAAGTTTTATACGACACGTCCTGATCCTGAAACTTCTCCTTGATATGGAACATTTTTGTAATATTTGAAGACTCTGGTAGGTAAATTTTTTCTGACTTCGTGAAACTGTACTGGCTGTAGCCACCTTTAAATGATTTATTTAGTGCTCTTATTACTGCACCTGTTTCATCTTTCAAAGCCTGTGGGCGTTATCTGTGTTTCCCTCGGCCGTCTCATACAGGTTGGTCTCCAGATTTAAGTTTCTTCATTAAATGATCTAGGTAGATCTTTATTCCATGTAACGATATAAATGCTTGCTTGTACACATGTACTTCTTTGACACTTCCATTGATGGTAATAAAAACACTGAATTTATATAATGGTAATAAAAACACTGAATTTATATGATGCAACACGAAACTTTGCTTCCTGCTCTTCTCTTCTAGGACGCCTGCACTGTACAGGGACCACTGTGATTAAACCACTAAAACAGAGGTTTATTTCATCAGGATTTTGAAAGTGGTTCATGTAATTAATAATATTCCTTTTATTTTCATCACTGATAATATCAAAACAATTGTTTTTGCAGTTAAATGTTTCTCCTGCTTCATGTGACAGCAATCTTAAACGTTTTGAGGGTTCTCTAACGCGAACATACTTCTTCCTTTTCTATGTCAGCTTCTTTGATAACATTCTACAGTTTTCTTCGCAAGTAGATGAGTCACCGTCTTCCTTATTATTTTACACTGACAGAATACAATGCTAGATCTAACTTCCTTCACAAACTCCACAAAGCTAACAACAGAGGTTAACTTATACACAACAGTGGCGGTGGTAACAATGATAAAACAACGATAACATTAGTGAAAACAGACCTGCACGTGCTGGTATTCATTAATTCATAGAATTTTATCGTTGCATTCTCTGGACTTGACAGGATATTCCCGTTTTTCATGGGCTTATAATGTTTCTCGCCTGCACATACTTACAAGACATCAGAATATCTCTTGACTTATCAGGTTTTGACTAGTTCTGTAAAACCACCTAAAACTACACTGGCTGGTCTTTTAAATTATGCAGAAACAGAAATTTTGTATTTTTGGGCTTAACAGGTTCTTCCGGTGGACTCTTCAATTGGGCTACTATTTACAAAAAAGAAAAGTAAGTTATGAAGAAAGTGTTTTATACATGAGACCTTTAGAAACACTTATAAATTAGTTACACATAGAAATTGTCATACACACTACATTCAGAGAGATCACTCATATTTATGGGGTACAACGTCACATTTATTAATAGTTCCCTTGTCTGTGGTGATAGGAAAACTGCAGCATGTGTCGGAATGACAAAGTTTGGTCAACCAAGCCTCAAATAAAAGATTTTAGTTGTGTCTTCTATCTAACAGGTAGGAAAGGGGATGGTTCATGTCTTCTATTTTATTGCATGCATCACATAATCCAGATTCCTTTAGCTTTGTTGACAATTTGCCGTCATTTAAGTGCATGCACGTGATCGTTCATACGATTCATCAATCAGCATACCAAGGAGGTAAGATAATATTAAGTTGCAACCGGCCGCAATGCACTGCTGTAGAAACCCTGGATCCCAGTCGAATCTCACTGAGTCAACCAGGCGATTTTCGATTTGTCATCGATTTGAGAAGAAAGGAAGAGTTACAAAATGTGACCTAAGAAAAAAAAACAACAGAAAAGCGCTCTGCGCACTGTTAACATAAACACAGAGCTGATTCAAATCAGTCTAGCTAATTTTCAACATTCTTCTATAGCATCTGATCTCAAACGCTTCGATTCTTTTCAGTTCTAGTTTTCCCACAGTCCAAGTATCACTGCCACACGATGTTGTGCTCCAAACATAGATTCTCAGAAACATCTGTCTGCTTATATTTGCCTCCCTTTATGCTTGTGTTCGACACTTGTAGACTTCTCTTGGCCAAGAACATTCATTATGTTAGTACTAGTCTTTTTTTATGTCCACCTTGCTTCATTCTTATCACTGATAGCCATACACCTTGAAATTTAATTTGCACGCTTGAAACTTTCTCTTATTTCCGTCGTTGCTCCTTAGATGGGTAGATTGAACAAAAGTGGCGAAAGACTAAATCCCTGTCTTACATCAATATTTAATTTGTACACTTCTTTCCTAGTGTGCCACCTTGTTGTTGCCTATTGTCTCTTGTTCATACTGTATATTACCAAACTTTCCCTATAGGTTACTATGTATTTCACAGATTTTCGAACACCTTGCACCATTTGACATTCTATGACTCATTTTCCAGGCCGACGAATCTTATGAACGCCTCTTCATTTTTCTTTACTCTAGTTTTCATCATCATATGTAACGTCAGAACCGCTTCTCCGTGCCTTTTCCCTTCCTAACGCCAAACTGATCGTCATCTAACACATCATCAATTTTCTTTTCCATTCAACTGTACATTATTTGTGTCAGCACCTTGGTTTATGAGCTGTTAATCCGATCGTGTGATAATTCTTGCACTTGTCGGCTCTTGCAACCTTCAGTATGGCATGGATCTTTCTCCAAATATCAGATTATATATTGCCAGACCTACAGAAAACATGAGTGGTCGTTTTGTTTCCACTTCCCCCAATAAGTTTAGAAATTCTGATGAAATGTTATCTTTTAATTCCACCTCATTTGAACTTAAATATTCCAAAGCACTTGTAAATTCTGATTTTAATATTCGATCCCCTATTTAATATTGGATCCACTACCTCTTCTATATTCACTCCTGCCTCTTCTTCCATCACGCTGTCGAGGCCCCCAGTGTAATCTTGGCACCTATCTGCTCTCTCCTCTGCATTTAGCTGAGGAATTCTCATTGCGCTCTTAATGTCACCACATCTGCTTTTAATTTTATTGAAGGTTGTATTGACTTTTCTATATGGTGAGTCGTCGCTCCCGACAGTCCTTTCTTTTTCGATTTGTGCACACATTTAATGGAGCCATTTCGTCTTAGATTTCCGGCACATCTTATTTAGTTCATTCCTGAGTACATTCATCGCAATTTTTCCCGAGAAGTTTGACCTATGCTTTTGGTTTTCAAATTTTGTATTGAAATGTCCTTTGAAACTAAACTCACCTTTTGTGCATGTCGTGATGTGTGTCAATATGTTGGTAAAGTGCTGTATTAGATTTCTTGTTGCGTGCTCTTGAGTCCGTTGAAAGTCGCTGTGTTTATTTTGCAGGTTCGATCGCCAGCGCCCCAGCGTCTCTCCAACTCCACGTCCACGAAGCTTAAACTTTCTGTGGTAATTAGGATGACTAGAAAGAGTAATATTTACGTTCGAGTCTCACTCTATAATTTATCAGAGACTAGGAATCATTTATTGCGTCCTTGAATACAGCTTTTAATGCTGAGTTGTAATTCGCAATATTCACAATTGTCAGTTTCCGTCGTCTTTATCAGAGCAAGAACAAAGTCGGAGTCTTTAACATTTCATTCAACGACAGAAACAATAAAAACCAGATACAATTGCAAGGAATAATGTCTTTGCCTCCTACAAGCACTAAAATATCTTACACGGTCATTTCCATACTAAAATATGATACATAATGGCCTGCCCAGGACTACAGCTGAGACAGTTACGAATCGTTACTGAACTTCTGCATCAAACATTTCAATTACTGAATGCAATATTCTTTATACACTTTCACACCACATCACTGGTAATATCTTAGTAAGTTTACATTAGATTGCCCAGTTAAACGTTTTCGTGTATGTCATGACGATACTTATGTATTAATCCAGATCCGTATTTGCTTGTAATGATGTACATATATGTGTTATGTGATGTTCACTATGTTTCATTACAATTCCTAACACTGGAAGAAACTATCCTGGATCATAAGATGCCTCCTCATTCGAGGATGGATCGAAGGGAAAACCAGGAAAAACCGCATCGAAGTCTTCTGCATTGAGAATTGCAATGCATGTGTCAATATACACTGAAGAGACAAGAAACAGGCACAAATGCCTAATACAAAGTAGGGTCTCCGCGAGCACATCTTCTATCAATATGGCCACTGTGTCCAGAACAGAGAAAAGTTCGTCAGAATTGATACCGCTGACTTGCAATAATTTATTTTGAACGTCAACTGGTAGTTTTGCTTTTAATATTACAACACTATCTTTGGCAGATACTGGTTCAGGTAAATATTTCGTCTTATTGTGGTTCCGCTCATAATATCTGTGTAGTGTAATTATACGTGAATTTTATCGTTATCAATTGTAAATCTGCTTACGGCTTCTCTCTTGTGTCGTAGCAGACGATACGTTCTAATAAATGCGTTTCGAATTGCGTATGTGTGCTGCAAGTCTCTGCAGCTTCAACTACCCGGAGGCCTCTGTCACCTAAGTCCATTCACATAACGTACCTTCTGACTGTCTGTGCAGTTCTAGGTAAAAAGTCTTTAAATGACCCGATGAGAACGACTGGGTGTGCAGTTTTCTTTTCCGAATTAAAAGATAGAAATTGTCCATACTTAATTAATCTTTCTTCCATTAATAATGCTGCATAATCACTCACATTATCCGGCATTACTTTTGCGGATTGCGATGTTGGTGTCAGTACTTGCTCATATTGTTTAAGAGATTGCCTTGCAGGGTCTGCTTTACATCTCTTTGTGATGCATTCATTACCACCAATAGCTGAGTAATTATCCTGCCAAGTATGACGTAGATTATATTTTTGCTGATTGATATCTTCGATCTATTTGTCTATAGTTACACGCCAAGGAGACAATTGTTTGTTTAACTGAGTTAAAGATCCTTGCAAACCTGCGGAAAAATTTTGGCTCGCAAAATTGGCTGTGCTGAGTGCAGTCTGGCTGTTTTGCATTGTTGTCTGCCATAGTAGTGTTGGGCTGTTGGCTGTTAACAGCGGGTAGCGGTGCGCAGTGGGAGGTGAGCCGCCACCAGTGGTGGATGTGGGGATGTGAGATGGCAGATTTTTGAGAGCGACTGATCTGGACAGAGACAGTAAATTTGTAAGAATGGATGTCATGAACTTGAATCCTTTATTTAGCTGGCAGTAGTGGCGCTCGCTCTATTGCAGAAATTCGAGCAACGAAGATTTTTGTGAGGTAAGTGATTTGTGAAACGTATAGGTTAATGTTAGTCAGGGTCATTCTTTTGTAGGGATTTTTGAAAGTCAGATTGCGTTGCGCTAAAAATATTGTGTGTCAGTTTAAGCACAGTCATGTGTAATTGTTCAAAGGTGACGTTTCACCTGACATAAGTTAATATATTGTTGATTGAACGTTCTGTTCAACAACAGTTGGCGGTTGGGTATCTTTGTCTTCTAACCACTGTTGGGAAGCCTTCGTAAACTGTTCTGCTCGTTGTGTGAACTGCGTGTTGATAATAATATCACACTGTCCACGAGTAGCGCCCTCTGCTGCTTGTGACAACTCGGCAACAGTGTTAGTCAACTCGTGTTGCCCTACCGTTATATTTACGAACTCCAGTTTCAAAGAGTAAAGTTCATACGGAAAATGGTTGTGTCGATCAGGAAATTGACCGAATTCGTCAGCTCAACTTTTGTGTGCATTTCAATATGTAGAATGGCACTGATATGTACCGTCTGCGATTCTATTACCTGACTTTGTAATACTGTCTTATTTCTCAGTAATTCTGTATATCATGGCTCCTGACTAACCAGAAATTCGGCTTTCAGTGCGGCTGACACCAGCTCAATACGCGCAAACATTAATGTAAACGGATCCGGAACCTCCAGTGCGTTCACTGCCTGCAGAACATTTTGTTCTGTCTGTTCAAATGGTTCAAAGGGCTCTGAGCACTATGGGACTCAACTGCTGTGGTCATAAGTCCCCTAGAACTTAGAACTACTTAAACCTAACTAACCTAAGGACAGCAAACAACACCCAGCCATCACGAGGCAGAGAAAATCCCTGACCCCGCCGGGAATCGAACCCGGGAACCCGGGCGTGGGAATGTTCTGTCCGTCAGGCCATTGTAGCCTCCTCTCTTTTTTTTTTAACCATACAGATTTTAACCTCATACTCAGATAGTCGTAATCCGTTCAGACTGATTAAATCATTTACAATTAAATCATAAACAGTTTTGTTCTGAAATGACGTGTTGACTGTCACTTTGAGTTAGCCCGTCAGAAACAATCTGATGTGGACTGTGTAGTAAGAACGTCGCACATATAGTTGAGATAAACAAATTATTCGCTCTGACTACGTCTAATTTTAAAAAAGAAAGTACCCATATGCTACTAATAATTCCCTTTTGCACACTCCACGTGAGTCAACAGAGATATAAATGAAAATATTCATTATTCGTAGACGGACGCATAGTTATCCGATATTAGAGTTATTGTGATCTTAATTTTTCCTCAATTACATATAGAGTGAGTCACCAACTATTGCGTCCACGAATAACTCCAAAAGAACGATAGGAGCTGAAACGTTTGTTGGACAAAACATGCATGTGACAATGGAGGCAATAGCATGACGTCGGTATTTTGTTGTTACTTGGGGTCGCTACAGAGATGTGAAGGTCAGCCTTGTTTTTAAACGAGGGTGCTATGGTTTGGTACTCATTTCCTAATAGCGTCTTTCGAGACGAATCCTATGATGTGTAACAGTAAGGTCTTTGAAGATCAGGGAAGGTAAAAAAAGGTGGCATGAACGTCCATGTACCGAAGGTTTCCGAAGTAATGACCATTGGTATCAATGCAATGCAGCCATCTTCTTGTCATGTATTGAGTGGTATTCCTTATCACATCGGCACTTATCTAAGCACATACTCTGACAATTCTCTCTCGCATATCTTCAGGCGTAGCTGGAACGTCTTTATAAACAATGTCTTTACGAATCCCAACAACAAAAAATCCAGAGACGTCAAGTCTGGCGGACGAGCTGGCCACGATACTTCTCCTCCGCGTCCAATCCAATGAGTTGGGAATAGTTTCTGCAACTCATTTCTAGCCATCAGCGAAAAGTGTGCCGGACACCCATCGTGTTGATATCACATTCTGTTCCTTGTTCCTAAAGGAATGTCTTCCAGTAACAGACCCAGTGTTTCTTGCAGGAATGTGGTGTACTTCCTACCATTAAGACTTTCTTTTATGAAATAGGGGCCTATAATTCTGTCCTCCAGAATCCCACACCAGACAGTCACTGACCACTTGCCGCAGCCAACATTAATTTTCTGTTGCCAAATAATGTATGTTATGTAAATTAACATTTCCATGGTTCGTGAATGTAGCCTCGTTAGTAAATAAAATCAAATTAATAAATGTGTCATCCCTCTCAATGTGACGTTGAGGCCATCGGCAGAATTCAATGCGTCGCAGACAATCCGTACCAGTTTATTCTAGGTGGAGACTAATATGGTAAGGATGATATTTATGGCGATGCAGAACACGAACAACATTACTCTGGCTTATGCCATATTGCCTTGCGATTTGACGCGAACTAACTCAAGGATCTTGAACCACAGTGGCAAGAGTACCAATTTCGGGTTCCTCGTTAGCAACTTTCCTTTGCCGGAAATGTCTCCGACGTGTCAAAGATCCCGTTATTCTCAGTTTATCACACTCATATTTAAATGTACGACATGTAGGATGAGTACCTTGAGGATGCCTTTTAGCGTATAATTCTTTATCTGTCACTGAATAACGCTGGTATTCTCCGTAAATGAGAAGCCTATCGACTTGTTCTTCGAGGGAATACATCATTCACATTCGCTTGATTCGAAAATACTAGCCTTACCGTTCCCATTAGTGTTGCATTGCGAAACCGTCTAATGATGCTGACATGTCAATGGCACGTTAGATTGATACGCCGTATTCGTCGAGTAATTACTATTTGCACTATATACGAGAGAGTATAGTCAGATCATGTGCTTCGATAACTGCCGAAGTGATAAGAAATACCACTGAATCCATGAAAGAAGATTACAGCACTGCTCTGACACCAATGGTCAGCACATCGAACACCTTCTGTAAATGGACCTTCATTCCATCTTTTTGACCTTTGTTAACCAACAAGTACATACTGTTGCACATCACTGGATTGGTGTTGATAGCCGCTATCAGAAAATAAGTACGGCACCAAAGTATAGCATCTCATTTAAGAAAACAAAATTTACCTTCATATCCCTGACTGGACCCCACCCGGCAACGAAAACCAACGTCATATTGTGGCCCCTGTTGACCCATGCAGCATTTGTCTCACAAACATTTCAGCTACAATCACGCTTTCGGAATTATTCTAGGTAACAATAGTTAGTGGCTCACGCTCTATACCTTCCCTAGAATTTTACAGTAATCGTACTTGCAAAAGAAATACAATGTCATTGCATTATAATAGTAACACATTCAACATTTGTAGCAAATACTAAATTCTGTAATGTACTGTATGTGTATTTCCAAACTCATGATTAGACCTGTCAATGGTGGAAAGATCATGTTGATATTTTTATAACGTTGTTTGGTTTTATAGATAAGATTGGTATGTGTTCTTGATTTTCAAATTGTGTGCTAAAACATCTAATGACAGACATAACAAAATGTTGTGGAACCTTCAGAAGGAACATCTACCTATCGTAGACCTCCGCTTGGTTGCCCGATATTACAGTTTTTCATCTTTGCTCGTGTACATATACCTTCTCTGCAATAGCCCAACAATCGTATGTGCAATAACAAATACAGCATTAGTACGAGGGTAATCCCCAAAGCAAGGTCTCCAATTATTTTATAAGTACATAAGTTTATTTCTACAATGGATTACATCAGTGAGAGCTTGAACATTTAATTAGTTTTCGGCTTAATCACCATTTCTGTTGACACCGCCATGCTGTTCAGAAAGTTATGAGCCTCTTCTTTCACCTCGTCATCGGAGATGAATCGCTTTCCTGCCAAATGTTCTTTTAACTTAGGGAACAGGTGATAGTCACTAAGTGCCAAGTCAGGATTTTAGGGTGGGTGGATGATTATGTTCCACTGAAACTGTAGCACAAGAGCAACGGCTTGCCGAGCGATGTGTGGGCGAGTGCTGTCATGGAGAATGTGTACGCCCTTGCTCAACACTCCTCTTCTCCAGTACTGAATTGCCGGTTTGAGTTTTCTCAGAGTCACACAGTACATGTCAGCGTTAACTGTGGTCGCAGTGGGCATAAAGTCGACCGACAATACCCCTTTCCGATCCCAAAAAACCATTATCATGACTTTACCGGCAGACTGTGTTTGTCTGAATACGCCGCCACTGGCGTCATTGTCGCTTGGTCTCTGGTGTAAAGTGGTATGCCAAGGATTCGCCACCCGTGACAATTGAGTCCAATGAGTTGTCCTGTTCGGCAGCAAGGCGGTGAAGAAAGGCGAGGGAAGCGTCAACTCCTTGCCGCATGTGGTCCTGTCGGCATGCGTGGCACCAATCTTGCGCACACCTTCCAGTAGTTCAATGTTTCCGTGTTGCGGCGAAGAATCAACAGTGTTATGTTCATAATCTTGGGTTTGTTGGTGATTATTGGTAAGGGTTTCATACTCTCTTCTTTTGAATCCCACAGCGGAGCGCAGGTTGTACGCCATTATGAAATGTCCAACAAATAATACAAACGTGTTAATAATAACCTACTCAAATGCAAACAAAATTCATTCGGGAATCCTCAGGAACCAACGTGCAGAGATCATACAGAGTGATCCGCCGATCTCCACGTATGCTTTGATAAACCTTTGTCGCCTCAGAAATAGACGGTATCCCGCTCCTTTGTTCGTCGTGAATTTCGGTCCCACCAGCTGCAAACTCTCTACCCCACTTACGAACATTTTTCACATCCATGCACAACTCACCATACACTTTCGTCAATTGGCGATGGATTTCAATCGGCGCAGTACACTTTGCGTTCAAAAAGCGAATAACTGCGCGCAATTCGCGCTTTGCGGTAACTACCAATGGGTGCTCAATTCTGAATGGCTACCAAGCCGAGGCTGAGCACCTCAGCGCGGCGAGCGCATGTTTACACACAGCGCGTGAAGCACTCTTCATAACAGTGTGACCAACTGCCACACAAACAGAGTTCTGTACTTATAAAAAAACAGGAGACCTTATTTTTGAGATTACCCTCGTACCTTACAGTAGCAACAAATACAATTGTTGTAAAAAATTGGATATTTTGTAACGTATGTATGTGTATTTTGAGACTCAAGTTTAGTTCTGTCAAACGTGGGCAGATTGTATTACTTTTATTGTATTGTACGCTTTTGTAGACAAGACTGACGTAGATTCCTGGCTTTCAAATTGTGTACTGGAACGTCCACTGACACTAAACTCGCGTTGTGAGAGATTTGTCGTGTGACAATTTGTTGACAAAGAGCTGTGACAGATTTCTTGATGTGTGCTGTTGAGTACACTGGCATTTGTGCAATGTCCGCAAAAACTTGCAAATGCCATTCGTAGACAGAACAGGGCTCTGTGTACTTCCGAGTGCATTATGTCAGGGGCTACGTGAATTCGCACATAGAAAAACGGTTGGCCAAAAACATGTCCTAATACACTACTGGAAATTGAAATAATAACACCGTGAATTCATTGTCCCAGGAAGGGGAAACTTTATTGACACATTCCTGGGGTCAGATACATCACATGATCACACTGACAGAACCACAGGC
Source organism: Schistocerca cancellata (assembly GCF_023864275.1). Lineage (NCBI taxonomy): Eukaryota > Metazoa > Arthropoda > Insecta > Orthoptera > Acrididae > Schistocerca > Schistocerca cancellata. Next base: position 683,033,376 of record NC_064630.1, on the reverse strand, counting down.
ACATAGACACAGGCAACAGAGCATGCACAATGTCGGCACTAGTACAGTGTATATCCACCTTTCGCAGCAATGCAGGCTGCTATTGTCCCATGAAGACGATCGTAGAGGAGCTGGATGTAGTCCTGTGGAACGGCTTGCCATGCCATTTCCACCTGGCGCCTCAGTTGGACCAGCGTTCGTGCTGGACGTGCAGACCGCGTGAGACGACGCTTCATCCAGTGCCAAACATGCTCAATGGGGGACAGATCCGGAGATCTTGCTGGCCAGGGTAGTTGACTTACACCTTCTAGAGCACGTTGGGTGGCACGGGATACATGCGGACGTGCATTGTCCTGTTGGAACAGCAAGTTCCCTTGCCGGTCTAGGAATGGTAGAACGATGGTTTCGATGACGGTTTGGATGTACCGTGCACTATTCAGTGTCCCCTCGACGATCACCAGTGGTGTACGGCCAGTGTAGGAGATCGCTCCCCACACCATGATGCCGGGTGTTGGCCATGTGTGCCTCGGTCGTATGCAGTCCTGATTGTGGCGCTCACCTGCACGGCGCCAAACACGCATACGACCATCATTGGCACCAAGGCAGAAGCGACTCTCATCGCTGAAGACGACACGTCTCCATTCGTCCCTCCATTCACGCCTGTCGCGACACCACTGGAGGCGGGCTGCACGATGTTGGGGCGTGAGCGGAAGACGGCCTAACGGTGTGCGGGACCGTAGCCCAGCTTCATGGAGACGGTTGCGAATGGTCCTCGCCGATACCCCAGGAGCAACAGTGTCCCTAATTTGCTGGGAAGTGGCGGTGCGGTCCCTTACGGCACTGCGTAGGATCCTACGGTCTTGGCGTGCATCCGTGCGTCGCTGCGGTCCGGTCCCAGGTCGACGGGCACGTGCACCTTCCGCCGACCACTGGCGACAACATCGATGTACTGTGGAGACCTCACGCCATACGTGTTGAGCAATTCGGCGGTACGTCCACCCGGCCTCCCGCATGCCCACTATATGCCCTCGCTCAAAGTCCGTCAACTGCACATACGGTTCACGTCCACGCTGTCGCGGCATGCTACCAGTGTTAAAGACTGCGATGGAGCTCCGTATGCCACGGCAAACTGGCTGAAACTGACGGCGGCGGTGCACAAATGCTGCGCAGCTAGCGCCATTCGACGGCCAACACCGCGGTTCCTGGTGTGTCCGCTGTGCCGTGCGTGTGATCATTGCTTGTACAGCCCTCTCGCAGTGTCCGGAGCAAGTATGGTGGGTCTGACACACCGGTGTCAATGTGTTCTTTTTTTCATTTCCAGGAGTGTATATTCGAGCCATGCCGATGCCACTATAGCTCCAGCATGTTAGGACATATAATTATAAAAGAGATCTGAAGAATGTCATTATAGACTGAAACTGGTAATCTAATGACAAAATATTTGTGACCATAGACTTGAAGTAAATCATACTTATTTCACTGTTCAGACATTATGCAGCACATATCACAGGAACTCTAAACGCCGCGACAATTTTAACGTAAAAATTAACTTCGTCCAAAACTACCAACTGACTGCCATCCTAACTTCCACCAATGAGACGTCATTGGAAGGCGTATGGTTGTGCGCGAGGGGGTGAGGGGTAGGGGGTGAGATGCATTGGGTCGCACACTGCTTTCCCAATAGTTCCAACAGTTCTCTATTTTCGTCACCTGGAACCTCTATTACTCGGTCACGTAACTCCTGAGTTGGGATCACAATGCTGAGCTGAGGATCAAATGGTTCAAATGGCTCTGAGCACTCTGCGACTTAACTTCTGAGGTCATCAATCGCCTAGAATGTAGAACTAATTAAACCTAACTAACCTAAGGACATCACACACATCCATGCCCGAGGCAGGATTCGAACCTGCGACCGTAGCGGTCGCTCGGTTCCCGAATGTAGCGCCTAGAACCGCAAGCCCACTCCGGCCGGCTGCTGAGAATCTCTTCGTTCCAGTCCTCCCATCAACGATAAATCCAACCAGGGTCCTCTTCTTGGCAGTGAGCCGTGCCGTCCACGCTGCTCCGGATGTGGAGTCTGTTTCCATCCTTGACACCTGCATTCTGAGATAGAACACAAATCTGCTGCAGCTGCATCCCCTACTCTGCCGATTCTACTGTAATAATTAGAAATTAAAAATTGATTTAGGAAGCTTTTTCTCCTCTGACTCTATGAACAACAATAATCATGATTCCACGATTCACGCCGAATTATTTCATGAGAGTTAATTCGTAGTACGCACACAGAAGGTCCGCTAAATGCTATCCAGCTAAATGGTTATTTTAATGACAGAAATGAACATTTACTACGTCAGCGACACATGTCTACGTAATTACACAGTTGAATCAGTTCGCATTTAGGAAATTGTACTTTGTAATTTGTGAACTGTTCACATATTTTCGGAACCATTGTCATACTGTAAGAGCTTTGAGAGATGTATTTTATATGGGATCATGATTTTTGAAGTACGTTTAAAGTAGATGACTCTTCTGAAACGAGCAGAGAATTTTTTGTGACGTTCTGAGATTATTGAAGGAGGCTAAATTGATTTTGAAATTTGAGTGAGGAGTTATGATATTATTATGGTGATGATGTGTATTATGATGTTGAGATATGTTTATGATCAATAAGGCGATGCTATATGCGTAATGTGATTATGCTGTGTTTATTATGATGAAGTACTGAAGAACCATCGAAGAATACGTAAATGTGTAACGAGGCAATGAATGATGAGTAGGGGTTAGGGGATTCTGCTTTCTGGAAAAGAATGTTTGTAACCAAGAATAGTACTGTAAAAGTTATGAGATGTGAGTTTATTTGTGAATTTCAATACCACAAGGCTAACGGAAATATTTTAACACTGTTATTTATAAGATTTCGTTTCTACTCACTTCGGCTGTAATTTATCGATGTATGAAATTTTTTATTTGTATCGAACTGTCATTGTAGCAAAAACTGCCGTCGTAAATGTTTTGGAAAGGAATGCATGTGACCATGACACAATGCTTTCCTGAGCCCAGCTGCACGCTAGCTGCCTGGAAAAATGCGATTGTAGTTTTGCCTTTCAAATGCACAGCTGTAGAAAAGAGAGGCTGCTGACCAAACTATTGTCACTCCTTTGCAGACTGCACCACAGGCACGACACACTATTACTTGGAAACATATCATTGCATTTTCGAGCTAGTACTTGGTTCTACTTACTGAAATGCTTATGAATTGACGAGAAATGTTCTTATGTCTACACACGTGATTATGACAAGTGTCTTGCTACGAGAGTTGAGAGAATTTTACTGACTTATGAAATGCCTTTTGGCTGGTGAATGATGTTCTTATGCTTTGATGTGTACATATTTTGTTATTTTATTTGATATCTAGTTTCTAGCGGCACTGCAGCCTTGGTCTTGTAAAATAAAATAAATTAACCCATGAGCTAATGCAAACACTTTCTATTAACAGATCGATTAAATAATAATTCTATGATCCACATTCTTTTAAAATCAGCACTAGGAAGGAGTAGAAACATAAGAAGGAGAATGGACCACTAAAATGAATTGCATACATAATTTTCTTTTCAAGGACTAGGTTTTTTTTGGTAGTTTATGTTGTTTTGGTGCACCAAACTAGTGTTAAGATGCAACATAGACATTAGAATGCGAATAGAGATTTCTCTTATCTATGTTGCTTTGCGTACAGTAATATCCTTATCTGATTGTGCTTTTCCATGTATAGGTATAAGTTATACCATTTTCTGCTGCTATTACTTTTTATTACTCTGTTAGGCCCGTTTTACCACTGAGTTCCTTTTCTTGTTTCCTGCATATTGCCTTACATTAGTTGTAATGTTGCATTTTCTTTGATAATTTAGATATACTGCTCCTTCCTTTGCCAATTTATATTTTTTGTCGTTGTTGCTAGCGTTAATTGTTTTGTGCTGCTACATGGGTGTTTCTTGTGTTCTGATCTTTCTCTGTGTTGTGTTCTCCATCCTGTATCCTATTTGGAGTCCCTGTGTCTTTGATATGTTGCCTGTTCTGTGAACAAGCATGTTAGTGTGGGTGGGCATGTGCCAAATTGGAAATGTATATGTGCCGTTGCTCTGTTGTGTCTTGTGTGTGGTCATTGTTTGCTTTTTATGTTGTTCTGCGCTGGGTGAGCATTTGTGTGTGTGTGGTATGTTAATTTTTGAACAGTTTCCATATTTTTTTATTTCAACATGTCTACCATGGGATAGTATTTTCTACTGCTGTTTCTTTTATTGTATTAAGATCTAGTGTGTACTTTTGTTTGTACATGGGTGTCCTGTTTAATCTGTGGAGCATGAATCTGAAGTTTGCATGCTTATGTGTCAATGGAAGTTTTGAAAGGTTGTGAGTGGGGTTCCTTCTGGTTGTGAGTTTCCTGAATATTGTGAAGTTGTGTGTGCTGCTTGTTTTATGTATGATGAGATCTAGAAAGTGTAGTGTGTTGTTAGTTTGTGTTTCTAATGTGAAGCTAATTTTTGGGTGTAAGTTGTCTATTTCATTTTGTAGCTGTTTTATGTGTGTATATGGTTCATCAATCAGCCATTTTATGTCATCGAGATAACGGTACAAGTATAAACCTTTGTAGTTTTTTGGTTTTATTAAGTGTCTTGTACTGAAATGCAGGAGCATCTACAACGAATTAATGCATGGTGCAAGGAATGGCAATTGAATCTCAATGTAGACAAATGTAATGTGCTGCGAATATATAGAAAGAAAGATCTTTTATCATTTAGCTACAATATAGTAGATCAGCAACTGGAAGAAGTTAATGCCATAAATTATCTGGGAGTAGGCTTTAGGAGTGATTTAGAATGGAATGATCATATAAAGTTGATCGTCGGGAAAGCAGATGCCAGACTGAGATTCACTGGAAGAATGCTAATGAAATGTAATCCGAAAACAAAGAAAGTAAGTTACAGTACACTTGTTTGCCCACAGCTGGAATATTGCCCACCAGTGTGGATCTGTACCAGATAGAGTTGATAGAAGAGATAGAGAAGATCCAACGGCTAGCAGCACGCTTCGTTACAGCATCATTTAGTAATCGCGAAAGCGTTACAGAGGAAGACTGCAGGAGAGAGGCTCAGTAACTCGGTATGAGATTTTGTTGAAGTTTCGAGAACATACCGTCACTGAGGAGTGAAGCAGTATATTGCTCCCTTCTACCTATATCTCGCAAAGAGACCATGAGGATAAAATCAGAGAAATTAGAGCCCACACAGGGGCATATCGACAATCTTTCTTTCCACGAACAATACGAGACTGGAATAGATGGGAGAACCGATAAAGGTACTGAAAGAACCCTCCGCCACACATCATCAGGTGGCTTGCGGAGTATGGGTGTAGATGTAGATGTAGATGTCTGAAGATCATGTTCTCCAGGTTGTTCATGAATATGTTAGCTAGAAGCCAACTAATTGGTGACCCCATTCATGTATACCAAATGTAAAGGTATTTAGAAACGGAAACGATCTGTTGTTTGAACTAAAGACGCACCTAAATTTATAATCATTTAACAAAAATGTTCACATTGCAGAATAAATAGAAACGAAAACCCACAGATTATGGCATAATGGTGCCGAAACATGATTGGATACTGAGAAGAAACGGTGTTTTGTATAGCTGGTCGGACCTCACATTCAAGAATTTTAACTGCAAACAGGGCCAACAAAAGGAGCTACAAACCAAAATGATGATTGTCCAGCTAGGCATTTCACAGCAAGCTCTACAACAAATACAGGAACACTTTAATGAAGCTTCAGAAGACAATTCTAAATATACCGTTTAATAAAATTGCTAAGTTGAGAATGTAATTCCAGATTATAAAAAAACTCTGTGAATGATATGTCATCTGCAACAAACAAAGTGAAAAACAAAGAGGAGATTTTGTGGCTAAAGCAGGAAATTAAGGAATTATATGCAAAAAGGCAGTCGCCCAACACTGAATTTTTCCAAACATACTTTAGTTAAGCCACGAAATACACAATAAAAGCTCAGTTTGAGGAAATAACTGAGAGAGGAACGGCATATATTCAGAACATAATGCAAGGAAAACGAGAGAAACAATGTAGAAACTCTACAGAATAATCAACAGCACAAACACACCCACTGAAAACAATCTCAACGAGCAATTTAAGCTCAATGACACAATCGTTACCCCAACTGACATAAATCTTATCAAATAAGAAAAGAGCATACCATAAAAAGGACCAAAACACAACATTAACACAAACATATCACACTAAACAACAGAAAACTTCATAAAGGAATCAGAACACATTATACAGGAAGAAGAAAGACTGAGCACACCAAAACTTGACAACAGGATTAGTAACTACAGAAATAACACAGATAAACACAACACATTAATCCGCAATTATTTCTAATCATGAAGCATCAGAGGAAGTCACAGCAAGCCCTTAAAACAAAAATTAAAACAGAACAATGCGATAGTAACAAGAGCAGACGATTGGAATATTACTGAGATTATGGATGAAAAAGAATACATAGAGAAAACATTACATTTTCTCAAAGACAACAACATCACTAAACTGAACAGTGACCCAACAGGAAGATACTAGAAAAACATGCAACAGACACTGAAAAATGTCAATAAAACATTCTCAAAAGGCCAGGTAAAGAGGATGACACAGAAAATTCGAAAAGCACCTAACCTGAAGTCCGTACCAAAGGTTCACAAGGATAATATCGCATTAAGACAAGTCATTAACAGCTACCCAATGAAGCAAAAATCCCTTACACCCAAAAATTATCTTTACATTAGAAACAGAAACTAACAACACACTACACTTTCTAGATCTCATCATGCATAAAACAAGCAACACACACAACTTCACAATATTCAGGAAACTCACAACCACAAGCAACACCATTCACATCCTATCAAAAGACCCATTGACACTTGAGCATGCAAACTTCAGATTTATGCTGCACAGGTTAAACTGGAAACCTATGAAAAAACAAAAGTACACACAAGACCTTAATACAATAAAAGAAACAGCAGTAGAAAATACTATCCTATAGTAGACAATAAAATCAAAACACATGCAAACCGTTTAAAATTAACATACCATACACGAACAAATCCTCACCCAGCACAGAACAACACAAAACACAAACAATGAGCACACACAACACACAGCAGTGCAACAGCACACACACAACACCAAACAGCATATACTCACCCACAATAACATGATTGTTCACAGAATAGGCAACATATCAAAGAAACAGTGACTCCAAATAGGATACAGGATGGAGAAAACCACACAGAAAATGATCAGAACACAAGAAACACCAATGAATAAATTTAACAGTTGAGGAATATATGACCTCGCATTCAACACTTGCCAGTCAGTGAGCATAGGACCAACTTGCAGAAACTTCAAAACCGGTTATGCAGAACATCTCTGAGCTTTAAAAAGCAACAGATCCCATAGCATATTTGCTGACCACCTTGTAGCCAACAATCATCATACAACCACAAGAGAAACAGACTTAAATATACTAAAACACAGCCACAGCATATACAGCAAACTGACCATTGAGGAAAACTTCTATATAGAGATGGCAACAGCTTAAGGAAAACAGGTCTTAAACGAAGACATTAAACTCTGCAAGGGCACACTGTTTAACACATTAAAGGAACTTTACACATAAAAACAGCACAAACAGATAAAGTCTACACACACACACCTTACACACACACACACACACACACACACACACACACACACGAGAAATAGATACACTGAAATCTGCGAAGACGCAACATTTACACACAAAAGGAGTACCATATAAAAGACGGCACACTCAACTAAGAACCGCACAGAAAACACACACACACACACACACACACACACACACACACACACACACACGCGCGCGCGCGCACGCACACACACACACACACACACACACACACGCACGCACGCACACACAAAGATAAAGTGCCAAAAAAAATTCAAATTTGGCGCCGAACTCTCTGGTGAACAAAAGAACACTGTCTTGGCTGGGACACACAACAAACCACATTCACACTGTTTTTTTGTGAAATGAATTGTGTATAACTACGTTATTTGTGGAAAACACTTATTACAAACATATTGTACTGCTTTAAACAATATACACTAACCAACAAACTTTATAGCACATTACACAAGAGCAAATATTTCTTGTGAACATGGTGGTTTTCTTACTAGTCCACTACCTGAGTAGTGTTCAGCACAACTAATTACATGAAATTTGCTGTTGGTCATTAATAAAATAGGCCTTTCGTTTTATTTCGTCACATTGATGCAGAAGACATTGGAGAATCATTCATTTCCGAGTCTGTTCATGGAGAACTTCCTACACTCTCCTACATTTGTATACATTTTATCTTTCCAATCCTATATATCCACAGCCCTTTTCCGCTTATTTAATCACACCTGTTCACTGACAGTAATATTCAAGCAATTCATGCTACACACCATGACGCAGAAGACTTGAGCACTGGGCACTGACCCTGAATCAAACCTGCTGGCTTACGTATCATATTCTTCCAGTGGACACTCGCTACTTGTGCAATACCACATATTGACACAACGCCAAGGGGACTCGCACTTTGCCGTCCCACTACAAAATGCGAAGTCAGGAAAACGTAACATGTGTTCTTCCAGCCATCCATTCTAATACTGGCAGCCCAGCTAGCAAGAGACCTCGAATTGATGATCACTGTGTAGCAGGCTACCACAATGTGACCGAGAGAAGTATCGTCGTTCTACCCACGTCCCTTAGTGCTTTAATCCTCTTACCACAGCCTATGGAGCGGCCCAGCATTTGGTCTAGCATCAACTGCAGTGGGCCAAGTGTGGAACCAGAAACCTTCTAGTCACCAACATGTGTAGCGACTACCCTCGCCTGGCCCAGCCAGCCAGACTTTGATCCCCACATGACATCGGTTCCATCAGCAGCCGGCGCTGAAACACATCGTTGTATCCGGTAAAGAATGTCGCTAAATGCATTAGAAAACCGGAGGATAACATCGCACAGGAAGCTCGCTGTACCAGACTTATGATGGCTTCACTAAACTTCGAGTGTAGCTAATCCTAACGTATTTGGATATGTATATATTTTTTTTTTTTTTGATTTGTTGATTTTGTATTAGACTCAACTAAACATTTTGTCGTTGAAAATGAACAGATGTGAGAACACATGCAAAATATATAATTACTTCTAACTGAAACATCAAGTGTTAGGATAGAAGTGTAGTGATAATAATGTCCAAAGACTGTTATATCTGTTTCTAAACTTCTGTACGAATCACAAAGAAGATAAAATTTGACACATTCATAAGGAACGGAAACCATTGGGACTAACAAAATTGGACTCTTCGCCATCAAGATACGCAGTCAATAGAAGATATATTGCAGCAGTTTGTTTAAAAGCAGTACTTGAACTGCTCAGTTGTGTGGCCTATAGAACACTCTGTCACAGACACAGAAACGCAGCATTGGTTATTTTCTTGGTGCGAAAGAAGAGAATCTGATTTATGAATTTTCTTAAAGTCATGCATTTTCTTCAGAAATAAGCACTATTACATGATATACTCTAGGTTTTCAGAATGGCTTCATGGGAATTACAAAAACGCAAACCCAATTGTACCCAGACAGCTGCAGTATCTCACAAAGGTGATTGGTAAAACGAGGTAATAAATCTTAGCTACCTGATTCCCATCAGAAACGGTTATAGAGGTCAACATTTCCGAAATATTAAAACACTTACTAAAGAATTAACAATAAAGGTGGTAGTAGTAGCTGCAAAAATGTACCTTGTCACAGTATAATATATTATGCAGTAATTAAAAGTAAATCAGTATTAAATAAAACACGAGACGGGACGGCACAACCTCAAGCATGATAACTTACTCATGAGGCATAGGGATAAAATATAGAAAGGGAATAGAATTCTCAATTGTTGCATACAAGTTTCCACAACAAATCCCAAAAAGAGACGTAATACAGAAAATAACTCTACCCCAATAATAAAACTACCAATCAAAAATCACAATGTCATGTACACGAAAAAAAGGAGAAAAAGTTAGCTTTCCACACTGCGTCCCAATTTTTGAGCTGATGGGATGCACAAAAAAACAAAAATGCTTCCTTAACACAATAAATTAATTGTTCATATGAAGTTAATTTCCACAGTATTTGAAACTGACAAGAGTTGTGCTGCTCAAAATGTACACAAAATGTCGTTGTTCTGGTGACAACTGATGTTTGTTTTACGTGTAAGGTTATCGATGCCGAGAACTGAATTGACAAAGAAGCACTAGCTAATTGAATTATAAAATAACATCCTTAAAATTGTATATGCAGAACGGAATGGTACATTAGGTACAAACTGTATGCGGTTGTCCCACTTTTAACGGACTGGCCATCTGTACCAGACGTTCACGAAAATAATCCTCATCGTGTCACCTTGGTTCAGATTTCGGTGTTTTCTCATGGTCTCCTTCTCCCATGAACCATGGACCTTGCCGTTGGTGGGGAGGCTTGTGTGCCTCAACGTTACAGATAGCCGTACCGTAGGTACAACTACAACGGAGGGGTATCTGTTGAGAGGCCAGAGAAACGTGTGGTTCCTGAAAAGGGGCAGCAGCCATTTCAGTAGTTGCAGGGGCAACAGTCTGGATGATTGACTGATCTGGCCTTGTAACAATAACCCAAACGGCCTTGATGTGCTGGTACTGCGAACGGCTGAAAGCAAGGGGAAACTACGGCCATAATGTTTCCTAAGCGCATGCAGCTTTACTGTATGGTTAAATGATTATGGCGTCCTCTTGGGTGAAATATTCCAGAGGTAAAATAGTCCCCCATTCGGATCTCTGGGCAGGGACTACTCAAGAGGATGTCGTTATCAGCAGAAAGAAAACTGGCGTTGTACGAATCGGAGCGTGGAATGTCAGATCTATCTTTTAATCGGGCAGGTAGGTTAGAAAATTTAAAAATGGGAAATGGATAGGTTAAAGTTAGATATAGTGGGAATTAGTGAAGTTCGGTGGCAGGAGGAACAAGACTTCTGATCAGGTGACTACAGGGTTATATACACAAAGTCAAATAGGGGTAATGTAGGAGTACGTTTAATAATGAATAGGATAATAGGAATGCGGGTAAGCTACTACAAACAGCATATTGAACGCTTTATTGTGGCCAAGATAGATACGAAGCCCACACCTACTACAGTAGTACAAGTTTATAGGACAACTAGCTGTGCAGATGACAAAGAAATTGAGGAAATGTATGATGAAATAAAAGAAATTATTCAGACAGTGAAGGGAGACGAAAATTTAATAGTCAATGGTGACTGGATTTCGAGTGTGGGAAAACGGCGAGAAGGAAACGTAGTAGGTGAATATGAATTGGGTCTAAGAAATGAAAGAGGAAGCCGCCTGGTAGAATTTTGCACAGAGCACAACTTAATCATAGCTAACACTTGGTTTAAGAATCATGATAGAATTTTGTATACATGGAAGAACCGTGGAGATACTAAAAGGTATCAGATAGATTATATAATGGTAAGACAGAGATTTAAGAACCAGGTTTTAAATTATAAGATATTTCCAGGGGCAGATGTGGACTCTGACCACAATCTATTGGTTATGACCTGTAGATTAAAACTGAAGAAACTGCAAAAAGGTGGGATTTTAAGGAGATGGGACCTGGATAAACTGAAAGAACCAGAGGTTGTACAGAGTTTCAGGGAGAGCATAAGGGAATAATTGACAGGAATGGGGGAAAGAAATACAGTAGAAGAAGAATGGGTAGCTTTGAGGTATGAAGTAGTGAAGGCAGCAGAGGATCAAGTAGGTAAAAAGACGAGGGCTAGTAGAAATCCGTGGGTAACAGAAGAAATATTGAATTTAATTGATGAAAGGAGAAAATATAAAAATGCATTAAATGAAGCAGGCAAAATGGAATACAAACGTCTCAAAAATTAGATCGACAGGAAGTGCAAAATTGCTAAGCAGGGATGGCTAGAGGACTAATGTAAGGATGTAGAGGCGTATCTCACTAGGGGTAAGATAGATACTGCCTACAGGAAAATTAAAGAGACTTTTGGAGATAAGAGAACCACTTGTATGAACAGCAAGAGGTCAGATGGAAACCCAGTTCTAAGCAAAGAAGGGAAAGCAGAAAGGTGGAAGGAGTATATAGAGTGTCTATACAAGGGCGATGCACTTGAGGACAATATTATGGAAATGGAAGAAGATGTAGATGAAGATGAAATGGGAGATACGATACTGCGTGAAGAGTTTGACAGAGCACTGAAAGAACTGAGTTGAAACAAGGCCCCCAGAGTAGACAAAATTCCATTGGAACTACTGACGGCCTTGGGAGAGCTAGTAGTGACAAAACTCTACCTTCTGGTGAGCAAGATGTATGAAACAGGCGAAATATCCTCAGTCTTCAAGAAGAATATAATAATTCCAATCCCAAAGAAAGCAGGTGTTGACAGATGTGAAAATTACTGAACTATCAGTTTAATAAGTCACAGCTGCAAAGTACTAACTTAATGTCTTTACAGACTTATTAAAAGAACTGATAGAACCCGACCTGGGGGAAGAATAGTTTGGATTCCGTAGAAATGTTGGAACACGTGAGGCAATACTGACCCTATGACTTATCTTAGAAAGTAGATTAAAGAAAGGCAAACCTACGTTTCTAGCATTCGTAGACTTAGAGACAGCTTTTGACAATGTTCACTGGAATACTCTCTTTCAAATTCTAAAGGTGGCAGGGGTAAAATACAGAGAGCGAAAGGCTATTTACAATTTGTACAGAAACCAGATGGCAGTTATAAGAGTCGAGGGACATGAAAGGTAAGCAGTGGTTGGGATGGGAGTAAGACAGGGTTGTAGCATCTCCCCGATGTTTTTCAATCTGTATAGTGAGCAAGCAGTAAAGGAAACAAAAGAAAAATTCGGGGTAGGTATTAAAATCCATGGAGAAGAAATAAAAACTTTGAGGTTCGCCGATGACATTGTCATTCTGTCAGAGACAGCAAAGGACTTGGAAGAGCAGTTGAACGGAATGGATGGTGTCTTGAAGGGAGGATATAAGATGACCATCAACAAAAACAAAACGGGAATAATGGAATGTAGTCGAATTAAGTCGGGTGATGTTGAGGGTATTAGATTAGGAAATGAGACACTTAAAGTAGTAAAGGGGTTTAGATTTTTGGGGAGCAAAATAACTGATGATGGTCGAAGTAGAGAGGATATTAAATGTAGACTGGCAATGGCACGGAAAGCGTTTCTGAAGAAGAGAAATTTGTTAACATTGAGTATAGGTTTAAGTGTCAGGAAGTCATTTCTGAAAGTATTTGTATGGAGTGTAGCCATGTATGGAAGTGAAACATGGACGGTAAATAGTTTGCACAAGAAGAGAATAGAAGCTTTCAGAAATGTGGTGCTACAGATGAATGCTGAAGATTAGATGGGTAGATCACATAGCTAATGAGGGAGTATTGAATAGGATTGGGGAGAAGAGAAGTTTGTGGCACAACTTGAGCAGAAGAAGGGATCGGTTGGTAGGACATGTTCTGAGGCATCAAGGGATCACCAATTTAGTATTGGAGGGCAGCGTGGAGGGTGAAAATCGTAGAGGGAGACCAAGAGATGAATACACTAAGCAAATTCAGAAGGATGTAGGTTGCAGTAGGTACTGGGAGATGAAGAAGCTTGCACAGGATAGAGTAGCATGGAGAGCTGCATCAAACCAGTCTCAGGACTGAAGACTAAAACAACAACAACAACAACAACTCTATGGTCTGTCCTAAACTATTTCGGCCACTTTCCAAGATGGTCACTACATTTCTTCGGACGTTGTATGATCGACCTCAAAGATGTAGCCTCCATTTGAACTTCTAGAAGACCCGATACCTCGAAACTATTCCGTCTTCTGATATTATAAAAATTAACGGAAATCCTGTGACCAAGAGGGACGTCACTGGTGTTCTTTGTGATAAGAAGATGCCTATCCGCCTAAAATCGAATATACATCTCACAATTGCGAGACCTGTTGCGTTATATGGCACCGAGTGTCGCCGCACACTTAGAAGTGCTCAGCACTCACTATTTGTCATACAAATGCAGACACTGAGAAATTCATTATACATTACTCTGCTCGTGGTTTAGTGGTTAGTGTGAAGGCCCCACATGATGGGGGCTAGTGTTCTTTTCCCGACCAGGTAGGATTTGCTCCACTTGCGGGGTGACAATTGTGTTGTCTTCATCATCTATTCATCATCGACGTACAAGTCGCCAAAGTGGCGTCAAACAGAGGAACATGCACCATGCAGCAAAACAATCAAAAACAGTGTTTCGCTACCAATAACAGGAACCAGTGTTACCAATACAGCAAGGCCGTTGACGATACTACTAGTACTACTACTACTACCACTACTACTTGAATTACAGTAATAATAATAATAATAATCCTTAATCCTTGGAGAAATCAACTGCTGGATCGATCTGAGAATGCCAAGAAGTTCCTTGTCGTCCATCTAATCTTTTCATCATGCAAGACACAACAGAGGATTAATGGTTGACTGATATACCTTTACAAGGAAGAATTCATCAGCCAAGAGACACTTAACAAATCGGTAGCTATGTTATTTCCACTATACAAATGTGACACGAAGAATAATAATCAACATATTGTTTGTTTCCGTTTGTAGTCAACATAGTGTACACAATGTAATTTTATTGATGTAACAACTAAGAACTGGCCATTTAGTGTTCTTGTCGAGGTAAAGAACGGCAATATGAGATGTTTCTTCACTATTGTCTATTATTACCCTATCACAGTATTGTAGAAACGTGACCATAAATTATGGAACTGCAGTGTAATCTTCTAGCCTTGGTGACAAACGGGGATAACATTTTGCTGGTGTGGAAGGGAATGGCAACAGTGGTAGTTCCTCCTTCTCGAAAAGTTTTCTTACTTCTGCATTTATTAAATTGGTTACCACGTTGCGTAAGTCATGTTTCGATCCTCACAACGTTTCTGTTAAATTCTGTTAGTACAAATAGATCCATTATATTCAGCCACACACACACACATTAAAGAAAAACAATAAACAGGTAGCCTGGATTGTTGGAATTCTTTTTATTCCATGATTACCGGTGCGGCGAAACTGAAGCCCCATTTATTGGATCTTAGGACACATACAGGCTACAACATCAGGCTAAACAATGGTGTTATTAATAGTTGCCTTGATGTCGTAACCTGTAGGTATCCTAGCATCCGATGATGGCAGCTTTAGTTTCGCCGAAACCGGTAATCATGGCATAAAAATAATTCCTGCGATCTTGGCTACCAATTTATCGTTTTATAACCATCTACATCGCTCCCACATGAGCACAATGTGCTCCCTACAGAACACATTAAAGTACTTACAAAGGAGAGAATAAAACTGTTTTAACATTAGGTATTCACAAAACGTAAACAGGTACAGAAAATTGAAAATCTAACCCGATAATACGAGACGACGAGAAATAAATTCAAAGGAAACAAAACGAGTAGAAGCTGTCAAAAGCATTAATCCCAAGTCCCCCCCCCCCATAAACACACTCACCCAAAGACCGTTTCTATGCGAGAATCCTGGAAAAGGCGTCGGGTGTGTTCACAAGTCGACAAGAACCAGCTCCTAGTCTTGAGAGCGTTATTACACCTTAAAGTCTGTTGTACGCAAACGTAGTTCAACAACCACCTGTGCACTCTACGAAGCTGCTGAACTGGTTTCCGGAGAAAGCTACGATTCCTCGTAAATACACTCCTGGAAATGGAAAAAAGAACACACTGACACCGGTGTGTCAGACCCACCATACTTGCTCCGGACACTGCGAGAGGGCTGTACAAGCAATGATCACACGCACGGCACAGCGGACACACCAGGAACCGCGGTGTTGGCCGTCGAATGGCGCTAGCTGCGCAGCATTTCTGCACCGCCGCCGTCAGTGTCAGCCAGTTTGCCGTGGCATACGGAGCTCCATCGCAGTCTTTAACACTGGTAGCATGCCGCGACAGCGTGGACGTGAACCGTATGTGCAGTAGACGGACTTTGAGCGAGGGCGTAAAGTGGGCATGCGGGAGGCCGGGTGGACGTACCGCCGAAATGCTCAACACGTGGGGCGTGAGGTCTCCACAGTACATCGATGTTGTCGCCAGTGGTCGGCGGAAGGTACACGTGCCCACCGACCTGGGACCGGACCGCAGCGACGCACGGATGCACGCCAAGACCGTAGGATCCTACGCAGTGCCGTAGGGGACCGCACCGCCACTTCCCAGCAAATTATCGACACTGTTGCTCCTGGGGTATCGGCGAGGACCATTCGCAACCGTCTCCATGAAGCTGGGCTACGGTCCCGCACACCGTTAGGCCGTCTTCCGCTCACGCCCCAACATCATGCAGCCCGCCTCCAGTGGTGTCGCGACAGGCGTGAATGGAGGGACGAATGGAGACGTGTCGTCTTCAGCGATGAGAGTCGCTTCTGCCTTGGTGCCAATGATGGTCGTATGCGTGTTTGGCGCCGAGCAGGTGAGCGCCACAATCAGGACTGCATACGACCGAGGCACACAGGGCCAACACCCGGCATCATGGTGTGGTGAGCGATCTCCTACACTGGCCGTACACCACTGGTGATCGTCGAGGGGACACTGAATAGTGCACGGTACATCCAAACCGTCATCGAAACCATCGTTCTACCATTCCTAGACCGGCAAGGGAACTTGCTGTTCCAACAGGACAATGCACGTCCGCATGTATCCCGTGCCACCCAACGTGCTCTAGAAGGTGTAAGTCAACTACCCTGGCCAGCAAGATCTCCGGATCTGTCCCCCATTGAGCATGTTTGGGACTGGATGAAGCGTCGTCTCACGCGGTCTGCACGTCCAGCACGAACGCTGGTCCAACTGAGGCGCCAGGTGGAAATGGCATGGCAAGCCGTTCCACAGGACTACATCCAGCATCTCTACGATCGTCTCCATGGGAGAATAGCAGCGTGCATTGCTGCGAAAGGTGGATATACACTGTACTAGTGCCGACATTGTGCATGCTCTGTTGCCTGTGTCTATGTGCCTGTGATTCTGTCAGTGTGATCATGTGATGTATCTGACCCCAGGAATGTGTCAATAAAGTTTCCCCTTCCTGGGACAATGAATTCACGGTGTTCTTATTTCAATTTCCAGTAGTGTATGATTGGCCTGCATTGCTTGTATTTTCTAATTAATCGAAATTAAAAGACTAGAAGTACGCCTACATTAAGCTACTACTGTTAAAAATTTAGGCAAACCCTCACATCCCACCTGCTATGCTGTTTACGGCAGCAGAGACCGCCGCACTGGATATGCTGATGTGGGTGACGGAAGCGAAGGTGATGTGCACTACGGCTGAATGTATTTATTGCACGTAGTGCGTCACTAACTGCTTCATCACTGGCATCACCCACTCTTTCCGTTCACTTTCACTTACTTTTCACTGTTGTGAGCATTTCTATGACGCCTATAGAAGGAACCATTGTACAACTGCAGGGAAATGGCAACTTCACCGCTGCTCATCATCTCTCATTACTTTGCGATTCAGCAATTTTCATCTGGTTTCTTATATCGTAAGCGATCTATGTGTCTTGGACTCTGTGACACAAAGTATTTTCTGAAAGTCACCTTTCTGCATTCGCGCACTCATTCCACTGACAATTACTTTGGAATAGTAACTGATAAATAATACCTGGACTACGTGAGACAAGGTGTAGCATAAGCCATTCCTGGATCTCTGGAGAGTTTTTGTGGACTCGGCGACCCTTATCAGATAGTTCTCTCTGGCTTCAATCTTCCAACACCTTAGGTAAATGAATGAAAATTTGGATCGTATGTAGCGCACCCTTGGTGAGTCGGTATGAGGCAACAAGAAACCTGGTAATTGTATATGGTGAGAATAAGCCTAAAATTCAGCGGCTCTATTGGACTGATTCCAGAGGCTCTCGTAAGTGTTATTAGTAGGGCGCGGATTTTAAGACAACTCATATTTTTTTCTGAACTATAGGGTGAATTTCAGCGCAATTTACACACAAGCCTAGGCATTTTAGTGTAGAAAAATGTATTTTGATTGTGAATATAAGGTCGTATTTCAACAAATTTTAGTGACAGGTCATGTTGCGGCGAACCTTTACTATAATAAGTCATATTTCCATCAACTTTTGCGAAAAATGCATATACCGTTTTTCTCGTACCATACTGGACACAAGATTAAGAAAATGAATAACTTTCCCACGAGACAATATTTAAAGTGCCATTATGAAAGATAAACAGATAAATTAGTACACAGCTCTATTTGTCAGGGCTGTAGCAGAAAATCGGCGTACCACAACAGTCGTTTCGCGAACATAAAACATTGTTGCGCAGAGTCGACAATACGCTCTCAGAACCAACAAAGGCGGCTTCTGTCGTAATAATCATCGCAATCGCACAGGTGTTCCCAATAATCATTTTGAATACAGCCTTTGCCTTGTTCAACATGCCTAAAGTAAAGTGCTCCGACAGCGTGAAGTTGCGAGGAAACGCTCGAGAATTTGGAGAGAAGTTTTTTAGTTCTGATGGGAAAATATTATTTTGTAAACCATGTGAAGTTAAACTTAGTGCAGAAAAACGCTTTAATGTGCCACAACACTGTAATACCGCTAAACACAGCAGCTGTGTGAAACGAGATGCTGAAGGTAACAGCAGGCAAACGCTGTTATTTGAACAGACAGGTCAATCGTCAACCGTGTAATCATTCTGCAAGGATATGTGTGAGATGATGCTGTCCTGCAACATCCAGTTGGAAAAGCTGAAGAATCCATGCTTCAGACAGTTTTTGGAGAAGTACGCAACACATCCGGTTCCAGATGAATCCACACTGAGAAAGAACTATTTATCCGTATGCTACAATGATGTGCTCAACAAAATACGAATAACTATTGCTGAGCAAAAGACTTGGCTGTCGATAGATGAAACTACGGATAACAGAAGGCGATATATTGCAGAAAGGTCTCTGCAATTCGGTTGCGCTACCACCGAGGCTTTATGGATTCCCAAAATACATAAAGAAAATGTGCCGTTAAGACCGATACTAAGTGCCATTGGTTCGCCCTCCTACTCGTTAGCCAAGTTTTTGACTACGCTGCTAAAACCACATGTGGGCCGTTCGGACTCTTATATAAAGAATTCGACACATTTCATCAGCAGATTGAATGGCATAGTGGTCCAGCCGGAGGACATATCGGTCAGCTTCGATGTGGTATCGCTGTTTACCATGGTTCCACTTAATGATGTATTGGAACAACTGGATCGAATTCTCCCTGCCTATATTTCAGAACTGTTTAAGTGTTGTTTGACGACCACATACTTCAAGTGGAATGAACAGTTTTATGAGCAAACGGATGGCGTGGCTATGGGAAGCCCCCTAAGTCCCGTAATTGCAAACTTCTTTATGGAGAAATTCGAAGAACAGGCCTTAGGTACTGCCAGCAAAAAACCAAATGTATTGTTCCGATACGTGGACGACACGTTTGTGCTGTGGAGACATGGTAGGGAGGAACTAAGCCGGTTCCACGACTATCTGAACAGTATAATCTCGAGAATTCAGTTTGCAATGGAGAAGGAGGTAGACGGCAAGTTACATTTCCTCGATGTGCTTGTTTTTAGAAACGAAAATGGTAGTTTGGGCCACTCAGTATACCGCAAACCCACGCACACGGACCGTTATTTGCACCGGGATTCGAACCACCACATACAACAGAAGCGGGGTGTTATCAAGACGTTAGCGGACAGAGCTAGAAATATTTGTGAACCTGAGTTGCTCGACGCTGAGATGGAACGTCTCCACAATGCACTAATGAAGAACGGATATTCGTCCGCCGAAATAAAACGTGCGTTGAGGCACCCACGCAGAAATCATACTGACGTACAGGCTACTGCAAAATCTAAGGTTTGCCTGCCGTTTGTTAAAAATGTAACGGAAAGAATAGGGAGGATCTTGACGAAGCGGAATGTTACCGTAATTTACAAGCCCACCAGGAAGATACCTGAATACCTTAAGCCTGCCAAGGACGCTCGCAAACCACTGGAAAAAGCTGGAGTGTATAGGATCCCATGTAGCTGTGGTGATGTTTATGTGGGTACCACTAAAAGAACTGTTTCTAAACGTTTGGAACAGCATAAGGGAAATTGCAGAAGAGGAGAAACGGAACGATCAGCTGTTGCGGAGCATGCTTTCCAGCCAGGGAACCACAATATTCGTTTCGAGGAGACGCAAGTACTAGCGGCCACAAGCGGATATTACGAAAGGCTCTACAGGGAGGCAATCAAAATCGCTAAACACCCTAATAATATCAACCGTAAGGAGGAGGGTGTGAAATTAAACGGCATATGGATGCCGGTGTTAAAGAAGATGTGTACCACCCGCCCACTACTGGGTGATGGCAACGGCGATGGACGGCGACGGACAGCGGCCAATTGCGCTGACGTTTTCAAAACACGTGACGTCACGCCGCGGCGTGGGAGCGCGCGGACACGGAATGTAGCGGCAGTCAGTAGCGAGCCAGTGGGTGTATTGGACCTTCCATTGAGCTACGGACCCCCTTGAAGATGTCTCCCGCAGTCGGAGACGAAACGTTGGGAATCGACACAGAATTCATCAACCGACCACGGCATAACAGCCCGAATAATTATAATGGACATGATACGGATAAATAGTTCTTTCTCAGTGTAGATTAATCAGGAACCGGATGTGTTGTGTACTTCTCCAAAAACTGTCTGAAGCGTGGATTCTTCAGCTTTTCCAATTAGATGTCGCAGGACTCCATCATCTCACACAAATCCTTGCAGAATGATTACACGATTGACGATTGACCTCTCAGTTCAAATAACAGCGTTTGCCTGCTGTTATCTTCAGCACTTCGTTTGACACAGCTGCTGTGTTTAGCGGTATTACAGTGTTGGGGCACATTAAAGCGTTTTTCTGCACTAAGTTTAACTTCACACGGTTTACAAAATAATATATTCCCATCAGTACTAAAGAACTTCTCTCCAAATTCTCGAGCGTATCCTCGAAACTTCACGCTGTCGGAGCACTTTACTTTAGGCATGTTGAGCAAGGCAAAGGCTGTGTTCAAAATGGTTATTGGGAACACCTGTGCGATTGCGATGATTATTACGGCAGAAGCCGCCTTTGTTGGTTCTGAGAGCGTATTGTCGACTCTGCGCAACAATGTTTTATGTTCGCGAAACGACTGTTGTGGTACGCAGATTTTCTGCTACAGTCCTGAGAAATAAAGCTGTGTACTAATTTATCTGTTTATCTTTCATAATAGCACTTTAAATATTGTCTCGTGGGCAAGTTATTCATTTTCTTATTCTTGTGTCCAGTAAGATACGAGAAAAACGGTATATGCATTTTTTGTAAAAGTTGACGGACATATGGCTTATTATTTTAAAGGTTCCCCGCAACATGACCTGTCACTAAAATTTGTGAAATATGTCTTTATATGCACAATCAAAATACATTTTTCTACACGAAAATGCCTAGATTTGTGTATAAATTGTGCTGAAATTCACCCTATAGTTCAGAAAGAATATGAGTTGTCTTAAAATCCGGGCCCTACTAATAACACTTATGAGAGCATCTGGAATCAGTCCAATAGAGCCGCTGAATTTTAGGCTTATTCTCACCATATACAATTACCAGGTTTCTTGTTGCCTCATACCGACTCACCAAGGGTGCGCTACATACGATCCAAATTTTCATTCATTTACCTAAGGTGTTGGAAGATTGAAGCCAGAGAGAACCATCTGATAAGGGTCGCCGAGTCCACAAAAACTCTCCAGACATCCAGGAATGGCTGATGCTACACCTTGTCTCACGTAGTCCAGGTATCTTTTATCAGTAACTATTCCACAGTAATTGTCAGTGGAATGAGTGCGCGAATGCAGAAAGGTGGCTTTCACAAAATTCTTAGTGTCACAGAGTCCAAGATTGCTTACGATATAAGAAACCAGTTGAAAATTGGTGCATTGCAAAGTAATGAGAGATGATGAGCAGCGGTGAAGTTGCCATTTCCCTGCAGTTGTACAATGGTTCCTTCTATAGGCGTCATAGAAATTCTCACATCAGGCATAGAACAAGCCACACAACCAGTGAAAGTCAGTGAAAGTGAACGATAAGAGTGGGTGATGGCAGTGATGAAGCAGTTAGTGACGTACTACGTGCAATAAATGCATTCCCCCGTAGTGCACATCACCTTCGCCTCCGTCATCCACATCAACATATCCATTAACGCGGTCACTGCTGCCGTAAACAGCATAGCAGGTGGTATGTGAGTGTTTACCTAACTTTTTAACAGTAGCAGTTTAATGTAGGCGTACTTCTAGTACTTTAACACCGGTTTCGACTACTTAGCAAATACAAGCAATGCAGGCTATGTCATATTTACGTGGAATCATAGCTTTCTCCGGAAGCCAGTTCAGTAGCTCTGTAGAGTGCACAGGTGTTTGTTGAACTACGTTTGCGTACAACAGACTTTAAGGTGTAATAACGCTCTCAAGACTAGGAGCTGGTTCTTGGTGACTTGAGAACACACCCGACGCCTTTTCCAGGATTCTCCCATAGAAACGGTCTTTGGGTGAGTGTGTGTGTAAGGGGGAGGGGGACTTGGGTTAGTACTTTTGTCAGCTTCTACTCGTTTTGTTTCCTTTGAATTTATTTCTGGTTGTCTCGTTTTATCAGGTTCGATTTTCAGTTTTCTGTACCTGATTACGTTATTGAATACCTAATATTAAAACAGTTCTATTCTCTCCTTTGTAAGTACTTTAATGTGTTTTGTAGGGATCACATTGTGCTCATGTGGAAGCGATATAGATGGTTGTAAAACGATAAACTGGTAGCCAAGAACGCAGGAATTATTTTTATTCCATGATTACCGGTTACGGCGAAACTAAAGCTGCCATCATCGGATGGTAGGATACCTACAGGTCACAACATCAAGGCAACTATTAATAACACCATTGTTTAGCTTGATGTTGTAACCTGTATGTGTCCTAAGATCCGATAATGGGGCTTCAGTTTCGCCGAAACCGGTAATCATGGAATAAAAAGAATTCCAACAATCCTGGCTACCTGTTTATTGTTTTACTTTAATGTGTGTGTGTGTGTGTGTGTGGCTGAAAATAATGGAACTATTTGTACTAACAGAATTTAACAGAAACGTTGTGAGGATCGGAACATGACTTACGCAACGTGGTAACCAATTTAATAAATGCAGAAGTAAGAAAACTTTTCGAGAAGGAGGAACTCCCACTGTTGCCATTCCCTTCCACACCAGCAAAATGTTATCCCCGTTTGTCACCAAGGCTAGAAGATTACACTGCAGTTCCATAATTTATGGTCACGTTTCTACAATACTGTGATAGGGTAATAATAGACAATGGTGAAGAAAAATCTCATATTGCCGTTCTTTACCTCGACAAGAACACTAAATGGCCAGTTCTTAGTTGTTACATCAATAAAATTACATTGTGTACACTATGTTGACTACAAACGGAAACAAACAATATGTTGATTATTATTCTTCGTGTCACATTTGTATAGTGGAAATAACATAGCTATCGATTTGTTAAGTGTCTCTTGGCTGATGAATTCTTCCTTGTAAAGGTATATCAGTCAACCATTAATCCTCTGTTGTGTCTTGCATGATGAAAAGATTAGATGGACGACAAGGAACTTCTTGGCATTCTCAGATCGATCCAGGATTAAGGATTATTATTATTATTATTACTGTAATTCAAGTAGTAGTGGTAGTAGTAGTAGTACTAGTAGTATCGTCAACGGCCTTGCTGTATTGGTAACACTGGTTCCTGTTATTGGTAGCGAAACACTGTTTTTGATTGTTTTGCTGCATGGTGCATGTTCCTCTGTTTGACGCCACTTTGGCGACTTGTACGTCGATGATGAAGAGATGATGAAGACAACACAATTGTCACTCCGCAAGTGGAGCAAATCCTACCTGGTCGGGAAAAGAACACTAGCCCCCAACATGTGGGGGCTTCACACTAACCACTAAACCACGAGCAGAGTAATGTATAATGAATTTCCCAGTGTCTGCATTTCTATGGCAAATAGTGAGTGCTGAGCACTTCTAAGTGTGCGGCGGCACTCGGTGCCATATAACGCAACAGGTCTCGCAATTGTGAGATGTATATTCGATTTTAGGCGGATAGGCATCTTCTTATCACAAAGAACACCAGTGACGTCCCTCTTGGTCACAGGATTTCCGTTAATATAATATCAGGAGATGGCATAGTTTCGAGGTATTCGGTTTTCTATAAGTTCAAATGGAGGCTACATCTTTGAGGTCGATCATACATCGTCCGAAGAAATGTAGTGCCCATCTTGGAAAATGGCCGAAATAGTTTAGGAGAGACCATAGAGAAAACACCGAAATCTGAACCAAGGTGACACGATGAGGATTAGTTTCGCGAACGTCAGGTACACATGGCCAGTCCGTTAAAAGTGGGACAACCTCAACCAGTTTGTACCTAATGTGCAATTCCGTTCTGTATATACAATTTTTAAGGATGTTATTTTATAATTCAATTAGCAAGTGCTTCTTTGTCAATTCAGGTCTCAGCATCGATTACTTTACACGTTAAACGAACATCAGTTGTCACCAGATCAACGACATCTTGTGTACATTTTGGGCACCACAACTCTTGTCAGTTTCAAATACTGTGGAAATTAACTTCATATGAACAATTAATGTATTGTGTTAAGGAAGCATTTTTGATTTTTGTGCATCGCATCAGCTCAAAAATTGGGACGTTGTGTGGAAAGCTAACTCTTTCTCCTTTTTTTCGTGTACATGAAGTTGTGATCTTTGATTCGTAGTTATATTATTGGGGTAGAGTTATTTTCTGTCTGTTTTTGGGATGTGATGTGGAAACTTGTTTGCAACATTTGAGAATCATACTCCCTTCTATAATTTATCCCTATGCCACATAGGTAAATTATCATGATTGAGGTTGTGCCGTCCCGTCTCGTGCTTTTTTTAATACTGATTTACTTTTATTTACTGCATAATATATTATACCGTGACAAGGTACATTTTGGCAGCTACTACTACCACCTTTACTGTTAACTGTTTTGTAAGTATTTTAATATCTTAGAAATGTTGTCCTCTATAACCGTTTCTGATGGAAATCAGTTAGCTAAGATTTATTACCTCGTCTTACCAATCACCTTTGTGAGATACTGCAGCTGTCTGGATACAATTGGGATTGCGTGTTTGTAATCCCCATGAAGCCATTCTGAAAACCTATAGTATCTCATGTAATAGTGCTCATTTCTGAAGTAAATGCATGACTTTAAGAAAATTCATCGATCAGAGTTTCTTCTTTCGCACCAAGATAATAACCAATGCTGCGTTCCTGTGTCTGTGACAGAGTGTTCTGTAGGCCACACAAGTGAGCAGTTCAAGTACTGCTTTTAAACAAACTGCTGCAATATATCTTCTATTGACTGCGTATCTTGATGGCGAAGAGTCCAATGTTGTTAGTCCCAATGGTTTCCGTTCCTTATGAATGTGTCAAATTTTATCTTCTTTGTGATTCGTACAGAAGTTTTGAAACAGATATAACAGTCTTTGGACATTATTATCACTACACTTCTATCCTAACACTTGACGTTTCAGTTAGAAGTAATTATATTTTTTGCATGTGTTCTCACATCTGTTCATTTTCAACGACAAAATGTTTAGCTGAGTCTAATACAAAATCAAAAAATAAAATAAATATACATATCCAAATACGTTAGGATTAGCTACACTCGAAGTTTAGTGAAGTCATCCTAAGTCTGGTACAGCGAGCTTCCAGTGCGATGTTTTCCTCCGGTTTTCTAATGCATTTAGCGAAATTCTTTACCGGACCAACGGTGTGCTCCATCGCCGGCTGCTGATGGAACCGATGTCATGTGGGGATCAAACAGTGGTCTCTAAAGTCTGGCTGGCTAGGCCAGGCGAGGGTAGTCGCTACTCATGTTAGTGGCTAGAAGGTTTCTGGTTCCACACTTGGCCTACTGCAGTTGATGCTAGACCAAATGCTGGGCCGCTCCATAGGCTGTGGTATGAGGATTAAAGCACTAAGGGACGTGGGTAGAACGACGATACTTCTCTCGGTCACATGGTGGTCGCCTGCTACACAGTGATCATCAATTCGAGGTCTCTTGCTAGCTGGGCTGCCAGTACTTGAATGGATGGCTGAAAAAACGTATGTTACGATTTACCGACTTCGCATTTTGTAGTGGGACGGCAAAGTGCGAGTCCCCTCGGCGTTGTGTCAATATGTGGTATTGTACAAGTAGCGAGTGTCCACTGGAAGAATATGATACGTAGCCCAGCAGGTTTCATTCAGGGTCAGTGCTCAGTTCTCATGTCTTCTGCGTCATGGTGTGTAGCATGAATTGCTAGAATGTTACTGTCAGTGATCAGGTGTGATTAAATAAGCGTAAAGTGCCTAGAATATATTGGATGGGAAAGACAAAATGTATACAAGTTAGTCCCTCAGCCGTTAGGGGTAAAACCCAATGGGACACGGGGCAAGTAAGTCTAGCAACATGCTTCCCTGGTACTTTATATATGATGCTGGCAATAATCAGAGCAAAATGCCTCGGACATTTGGAGGTGACGGAGTCCCACCTATAACTGACAAACCAGGGACTCCTAAGATACGACTTGGCAAACAAATGGTAATGAGATGGGGGGCAATTAATATCAATGGGGGCTACTCTGGGAAGAAGTTAGAGCTGGCAGAGGCTGCAAGTAAGATGGGGCTGGACGTTTAACTGTTAGTGACATTCGGGTAAGGGTTGAGAAAGAAGAGGAAGTGGGAGAATACAAGTTCCAGCTGTCAGGAGTTAAAGCAGGAATAGCACAATGGGGTGTAGGGCTTTACATCAGGAAAGAAATGGAACCCAGCGTAGTTGCAATAATGTATGTAAACGAACGACTGATGTGGATAGATTTGACAGTGTCTAGAAAGAAAATTAGGATTGTGTCAGTATATTCGCATTGTGAAGGGACAGATCAAGATAAGATGGATAGTTTTATGAGGCACTCAGTGATGTCGTTGTTAAAGGACAAGGACAGTGTTCTGCTCATGGATGATTTTAACGCCAGGATTGGAAATCGAACAGAAGGGTATGAAAAGGTTATGGGTAAATTTGGAGAGGATATGGAGGCCAACAGGAACGGGAAACAACTCTTGGATTTCTGTGCCAGTATGGGCATAGTAATCACAAACTCCTTTTTTAAACATAAGAACATTCACCGGTATACTTGGGAAGGCAGGGAAGCCAGATCTGTCATTGACTATATAATAACAGATCAGGAATTCAGGAAGGCTGTGAGGGACACACGTGTATTCAGGGGATTCTTTGATGACACTGATCATTATTTAATCGGCAGTGAAATTGGGATTGTGAGGCCGAAAGTGCAGGAGATCAGGTCCATATGTAGGAGCATAAGAGTGGAGAAACTTCAGGTTAAGGAAATCAGGCACAAGTACAT
Source organism: Schistocerca cancellata (assembly GCF_023864275.1). NCBI lineage: Eukaryota > Metazoa > Arthropoda > Insecta > Orthoptera > Acrididae > Schistocerca > Schistocerca cancellata. Next base: position 683,005,673 of record NC_064630.1, on the reverse strand, counting down.
AACAGCGATCTCAGAAAGGTACCAGTTAGTTGAATGTAGTCAATTACAGTCATTGGAAAAAGGAATGGACAAGGTACGGGGACACGGTACTAGAAGTGGCTAAAGAATGTCTTGGGACAGTAGTGTGTAAAAGTAGGATGAAGCAAACAGCTTGGTGGAATGATATAGTCAAGGCGGCCTGTAAAAGGAAAAAGAAGGCGTATCAAAAATGGCTACATACCAGAACCCCGGTAGATAGAGAAAGTTATATTGAAGAAAGAAACAAAGCCAAACAGATAATTGCAGTATCGAAAAAGAAATCGTGGGAAGACTTTGGAAATAGGTTTGGAGACTATGGGTCAAGCTGCTGGAAAACAATTCTGGAGTGTAATTAGCAGTCTTCGAAAGGGAGGTAAGAAGGAAATGACAAGTAATTTGGACAGGTCAGGAAAACTGCTGGTGAATCCTGTGGATGCCTTGGGCAGATGTAGGGAATATTTTGAAGAGTTGCTCAATGTAGGTGAAAATGCGATCAGTAATGTTTCAGATTTCGAGGTAGAATGGGATAGGAATGATGATGGAAATAGGATCACATTTGAGGAAGTGGAGAAAATGGTCAATAGATTGCAGTGCAATAAAGCGGCTGGGGTGGATGACATTAAGTCGGAACTCATCAAATACAGTGGAATGTCAGGTCTTAAATGGCTACACAGGATAATTGAAATGGCCTGGGAGTCGGGACAGGTTCCATCAGACTGGACAAAAGCAGTAATCACACCAATCTTTAAGCATGGAAACAGAAAAGATTGTAACAACTACAGAGGTATCTCTTTAATCAGCGTTGTGGGTAAAATCTTCGCAGGTATTGTTGAAAGGAAAGTGCGAGTATTAGTTGAGGACCAATTGGATGAAAATCAGTGTGGGTTTAGGCCTCTTAGAGGTTGTCAGGACCAGATCTTTAGCTTACGGCAAATAATGGAGAAGTGTTATGAGTGGAACAGGGAATTGTATCTATGCTTTATAGATCTAGAAAAGGCATATGACCGGGTTCCTAGGAGGAAGTTATTGTCTGTTCTACAAGATTATGGAACAGGAGGCAAACTTTTGCAAGCAATTACTGGTCTTTACATGAATAGTCAGGCAGCAGTTAGAGTTGACGGTAAATTGAGTTCATGGTTCAGGGTAGTTTCAGGGGTAAGACAAGGCTGCAACCTGTCTCCACTGTTGTTCATATTATTTATGGATCATATGTTGAAAACAATAGACTGGCTGGGTGAGATTAAGATATGTGAACACAAAATAAGCAGTCTTGCATATGCGGATGACTTAGTTGTGATGGCAGATTCGATTGAAAGTTTGCAAAATAATATTTCAGAGCTAGATCAGAAATGTAAGTACTATGGTATGAAGATTAGCATCTGCAAAACGAAAGTAATGTCAGTGGGAAAGAAATATAAACGGATTGAGTGCCAAATAGGAGGAACAAAGTTAGAATAGGAGGACGGTTTCAAGTACTTAGGATGCATATTCTCACAGGATGGCAACATAGTGAAAGAACTGGAAGCGAGGTGTAGCAAAGCTAATGCAGTGAGCGCTCAGCTACGATCTACTCTCTTCTGCAAGAAGGAATTCAGTACCAAGACTAAGTTGTCTGTGCACCGTTCAATCTTTCGACCAATTTTGTTGTATGGGAGCGAAAGCTGCGTGGATTCAGGTTACCTTATCAACAAGGGTGAGGTTACGGATATGAAAGTAGCTAGGATGATTGCAGGTACTAGTGTATGGGAACAATGTCAGGAGGGTGTCCACAATGAGGAAATCAAAGAAAAACTGGGAATGAACTCTATAGATGTAGCAGTCAGGGCGAACAGGCTTAGATGGCGGGGTCATGTTACACGCATGAGAGAAGCAAAGTTACCCAAGAGACTCATGGATTCAGCAGTAGAGGGTAGGAGGAGTCGGGGCAGACCGAGGAGAAGGTACCTGGATTCGGTTACGAATGATTTTGAAGTAATAGGTTTAACATCAGAAGAGGCACCAATGTTAGCACCGAATAGGGGATCATGGAGGAACTGTATAAGAGGGGCTATGCTCCAGACTGAACGCTGAAAGGCATAATCAGTCTTAAATGATGATGATGATGATGATGATGATAGTTGTGTTGAACACTACTCAGGTAATGGACTAGTAAGAAAACCACCATGTTCACAAGAAATATTTTCTCTTGTGCACTGTGTTATAAAGTTTGTTGGTTAGTGTATATTGTTTAAAGCTGTACAATATGTTTGTAATAATACATGTCTGATTCGGAAACTGTTTTTTTGTTGTGGTGCGATTATTTACGCGCTTAATTAGGAGAAATCCTAACAATAAACCATACATACTCAGCATTTTGGTTTGCAGCTCCTTGTGTTGGCCGTGTTTGCAGTTAAAATTGTTGGATGTGAGGTCCGCCAGTTATGGAAAACACTGTTTCTTCTCAGTGCCCAAATATGTTAAGGCACCACTGTGTTATCATCAATGGGCTTTCGTTTTCATTTATTCTGCAATGTAAACATTTTTGTTAAATGATTATAAAATTATGTGCATTTTCAGTTCAAACAACAGATCGTTTCATTTTGTAAATACCTTTACATTTGGTGTGCATGAATTTTCCGGGTCACCTGTGTGTCAGTCACTGTAGGTAGCTTGTCTTCTGCAACCAAACACTGTTGATGAGAAAGTTTTTTGCAGGGAGTTAACCCACCTTCTAGAATGTAATTTAGTTTGTGGCGAAGTTTTCGCAGGTATATCCTTTTTTTAGTTACGTTTTCGTGTGGCAAGCACCTCCATTCTACGCATCTTGCTGAGATGTTATGATGCACACGTAACTGTAACAAGTATTTTCCAAAATAACGTAGTTAAACATAATTCATTTCACCAAAAAACAGTGTGAATGTGATTTGTTTTGTGTCCCAGTCCAGATAGTGTTCTTTTGTTCACCAGAGAGTTCGGCGCCAAATTTGCATTTTTTTTTTGCATTTTATCGTTGTTTGCGCGCGCGCGCGAGTGTGTATGTGTAGACTTTATCTGTTTGTGCTGTTTTTATGTGTAAAGTTCCTTTAATGTGTTAAACAGTGTGCCCTTGCAGAGTATAATGTATTTGCTTAAGACCTGTTTTCCTTAAGCTGTTGCCATCTCTATATAGAAGTTTTCCTCAATGGTCAGCTTGCTGTATATGCTGTGGCTGCGTTTTAGTATTTTTAAGTCTGTTTCTCTTGTGGTTGTATGGTGAATGTTGGCTACACGGTGGTCAGCAAACATGGTATGGGATCTGTTGCTTTTTATAGCTCGGAAATGTTCTGAATATCCGGTTTTGAAGTTTCTGCAAGTTGGTCCTATGCTCACTGACTGGCAAGTGTTGAATGCGAGGTCATATATTCCTCAACCGTTAAATTTATTCATGGGTGTTTCTTGTGTTCTGATCTTTTTCTGTGTTGTTTTCTCCATCCTGTATCCTATTTGGAGTCCCAGTTTCTTTGATATGTTGCCTATTCTGTGAACAATCATGTTATTGCGGGTGAGTATATGCAATTTGGTGTTGTGTGTGTGCTGTTGCACTGCTGTGTGTTGTGTGTGGTCATTGTTTGTGTTTTGTGTTGCTCTGTGCTGGGTGAGGATTTGTGTGTGTATGGTATGTTAATTTTAAACGGTTTGCATGTGTTTTGACTTTACTTGTCCACTATAGGATAGTATTTTCTACTGCTGCTTCTTTTATTGTATTAAGGTCTTGTGTGTACTCTTGTTTGTTCATGGGTGTCCTGTTGAATCTGAGCAGCATAAATCTGAAGTTTGCATATTTAAGTGTCAATGGGTGTTTTGATTGGTTGTGAATGGTGTTGCTTGTGGTTGTGAGTTTCCGGAATATTGTGAAGTTGTGTGTGTTGCTTGTTTTATGCATGATGAAATCTAGAAAGTGTAGTGTGTTGTTAGTTTCTGTTTCTAATGTGAAGATAATTTTTGGGTGTAAGGGTCTTTTGTTTCATTGGGTAGCTGTTCTATGTGTGTATGTGGTTCATCAATCAGGCACATTATGACATCGACATAATGATACCAGTTAAAAACTTTGTATATTTTTGGTTTCATTATGTGTCGGAAGATCATGCTCTCTAGGTTTCTCATGAATATGTCAGCTAGGAGGCCAGTGATTGGTGATACCATTGGCAGTCCTTCATGTTGAGAATAAAATTCTTTGTAGAATACAAAATAATTCTCTGATATTATGGTCTTGAGGATGGTTGTTATTTTAAGGATGTCGTTGTATGGTGTGTTTCCTTATTGTTTTAATCTTTGTGTGATGATGTTGATTGTTTCAGTTATTGGAATAGAAGTGTATACTGATGTTACATCAAATGGTATGAGGGATGCTGTGTCAAGTTTGTGTATGTTCTTGATTCTGTCGATTAAGTACTTTGAGTTTTCCAGATCCCCGTTGTTATCAAATGTGTACAGTTTTTTCGGTAGTGTGTGTGATTGTAGGGCTAGGTAGTAGGATGGACCTTTTTGAAGTTAATGACATGTCTTAATGCAATATTATCCTTGTGAACCTTTGGTAGGGACTTCAGCTTAGATGCTTTTCGATTTTTCTGTGTCATCCTCTTTACCTGGCCTTTTTAAGAATTTTTTATTGATGTTTTTCAGTGTCAGTTGTATGTTTTTCTAGTTCTCGCTGTTGGGTCACTGTTCGGTTTAGTGATGTTGTTGTCTTTGAGAAAATGTAATGTTTTCTCTATGTATTCTTTTTCATCCATAAGTACAGTAATATTCCAATCGTCTGCTCTTGTTACTATCGCATTGTTCTGTTTTAATTTCTGTTTTAGTGGGCTCGCTGTGATTTCCTCTGATGCTTCATGATTAGAAATAATTGTGGATTAATGTGTTGTGATTATCTGTGTTATTTCTGTAGCTACTAATTCTCTTGTCAGGTTTTGTAGTTCTCAGTCTTTCTTCTTCCTGTATAATGTGTTCTGATTCCTTTATGAAGTTTTCTGGTGTTTTGTGTGATATGTTTGGGGTAACGATTGTGTCATGGAACTTAAATTTCTGGTTGAGATTGTTTTCAGTGGGCGTGTTTCTGCTGTTGATTATTCTGTTGAGTTTCTGCTTTGTTTCTCGCGTTTTTCTTGCATTACGTTCTGAATATATGCCTTTCCTTTCTCAGTTATTTCCTTAAACTGAGCCTTTATTGTGTATTTCTAGGCCAAATTAAAATCTGTTTGGTAAAATTCAGTGTTGGGCGACTGCCTTTTTGCATGTAATTCCCTAATTTCCTGCTTTAGCCACAAAATCTCCTCATTGTTTTTCACTTTGTTTGGTGCAGATGACATGTCATACACAGAGTTTTTCTATAATCTGGAATTACGTTCTTAGCTTGACAATTTTTATTAAACGGTATATTTAGAATTGTCTTCTGAAGTTTCATTAAGGTGTTCCTGTATTTGTTGTAGAGCTTGCTGTGAAATGCCTAGCTGGACATTCATCCTTTTTGTTTGTAGCTCCTTATGTAGGCCATGTTTGCAGTCAAAATTCTTGGATGTGAGGTCCAACCAGCTATACAAAACACCGTTTCTTCTCAGTATCCAAACATGTTTCGGCACCACTATGCCATAATCAGTGGGTTTTCGTTTTTATTTAACTACATCTACATCCATACTCCGCAAACCACCTGACGGTGTGTGGCGGAGGGTCCCTTGAGTACCTCTATCGGTTCTCCCTTCTATTCCAGTCTCGTATTGTTCGTAGAAAGAAGATTTGTCGGTAAGCCTCTGTGTGGGCTCTAATCTCCCTGATTTTATCCTCATGGTCTCTTCGCGAGATATACGTAGGAGGGAGCAATATCCTACTTGACTCTTAGGTGAAGGTATGTTCTCGAAACTTTAACAAAAGCCCATACCGAGCTACTGAGCGTCTCTCCTGCAGAGTCATCCACTAGAGTTTATCTATCATCTCCGTAACGCTTTCGCGATTACTGAATGATCCTGTAACGAAGCGCGCCGCTCTCCGTTGGATCTTCCCTATATCCTCTATCAACCCTATCTGGACGGATCCCACACTGCTGAGCAGTATTGAAGCAGTGGGCGAACTAGCGTACTGTAACCTGCTTCCTTTGTTTTCCTCTTCCAATGAATCTCAGTCTGGCATCTGCTTTACCGACGATCTGCACTATATGATCATTCCATTTTAAATCACTCCTAAGGCGTACTCCCAGATAATTTATGGTATTAACTGCTTCCAGTTGCTGACCTGCTATTTTTTAGCTAAATGGTAAAGGATCTATCTTTCTACGCATTCGCAGCACATTACACTTGTCTACATTGGGATTCAATTCCCATTCCCTGCACCATGCGTCAATTAGCTGCAGTACAATTTTCCATTGTTACAATCTCTCGATACACCACTGCATCATCTGCAAAAAGCCTCAGTGAACTTCCGATGTCATCCACCAGGTCATTTATGTATAATGTGAACAGCAACGGTCCTATGACACTCCCCTGCGGCACGCCTGAAATCACTCTTACTTCGGTAGACTTCTCTCCATTGAGAATGACATGCTGCGTCCTGTTATCTAGGAACTCCTCAATTCAATCACACAATTGGTCTGATAGTCCATATGCTCTTACTTTTTTCATCAAACGACTGTGGGGACCTGTATCGAACGCCTTGCAGAAATCAAGAAACACGGCATCTACCTGTGAACCCGTGACTATGGCCCTCTGAGTCTCGTGGACGAATACCGCAAGCTGAGTTTCACATGACCGTGTTTTCAAACCTCATGCTGATTCCTACAGAATAGATTTCTAGTCACCAGAAAAGTCATTGTACTCGAACACAATACGTGTTCCAAAATTCTACAACTGATCGACGTTTGAGATATAGGTCTATAGTTCTGCACATCTGTTCGACGTCCCTTCTTGAAAACGGGGATCACCTGTGCCCTTTTCCAATCCTTTGAAACGTTAAGCTCTTCTAGAGACCTACGGTACACCGCAGCAAGAAGGGGGGCAAGTTCCTTCGCGTACTCTGTGTAAAATCGAACTGGTACCCCATCAGGTCCAGAGGCCTTTACTCTATTGAGCGATTTTAATTGTTTCTCTATCCCTCTGTCGTCTATTTGGATATCTACCATTTTGTCATCTGTGAGATAATCTAGAGTAGAAACTACAGTGCAGTCTTCCTCTGTGAAACAATTTTGGAAAAAGACATTTAGTATTTCGGCCTTTAGTCTGTCATCCTGTGTTTCTTTACCATTTTGGTCACAGAGTGTCTGGACATTTTGTTTTGATCCACCAACCGCTCTGACATAAGGACAAAATTTCTTACGATTTTCTGCCAAGTCAGTACATAGAACTATACTTTCGAATTCATTGAACGCCTCTCGCATAGCCCTCCTCACACTACATTTCGCTTCGCGTAATTTTTGTTTGTCTGCAAGGCGTTGGCTATGCTTATGTTTGCTGTGAAGTTCCCTTTGATTCCGCAGCAGTTTTCTAATTCGGTTGTTGTACCACGGTGGCTCCAGCTCTTATGATCTTGCTTGGCACATACTCATCTAACGCATAATGCACAATGATTTTGAACTTTGTCCACTGATCGTCAACACTATCTGTACTTGAGACAAAACTTTTGTGTTGAGTCATCAGGTACTGTGAAATCTGCTTTTTGTAACTTTTTCTAAACTGAAAAATCTTCCTACCATTTTTAATATTTCTATTTAAGGCTGAAATCATCGATGCCGTAACCGCTTTATGATCGCTGATTCCCTGTTCTGCGTTATCTGTTTCAAATAGTTCAGGTCTGTTTGTCATCAGAAGGTCTAATATGTTATCGCCACGAGCCGGTTCTCTGTTTAAGTGCTCAAGGTAGTTTTCAGATAAAGCACTTAAAAAAATTTCACTGGATTCTTTGTCCCTGCCACCCGTTATGAACGTTTGAGTCTCCCAGTCTATATCCGGTAAATTAAAATCTCCACCCAGAACTATAACATGGTGGGGAAATCTACTCGAAATATTTTCCATATTATCCTTCAGGTTCTCAGCCACAACAGCTGCTGAGCCAGGGGGCCTATAGGGACATCCAATTACCATGTCTGAGCCTCCTTTAACCGTGACCTTCACCCAAATCATTTCACATTTCGGATCTCCGTCAATTTCCTTCGATACTGTTGCACTTCTTATCGCTATAAACACGCCTCCCCCTTCCCTGTCCAGCCTGTCTCTGCGGTATACATTCCAATCTGAGTTTAGAATTTCATTACTGTTTACGTCTTGTTTCAGCCAACTTTCTGTCCCTAGTACTATATGGGCGTTGTGACCGTTTATTAATGAGAGCAGTTCTGGGTCCTTTCTGTAGACGCTCCTGCAGTTTACTATTAGCACATTTGTATTGTTATTCCCTGTTGCATTTTGCCTACTCCTACCTTGCCGCGTCTCAGGAGGCGTCTTGTCGGGCCTAGGGAGGGAATTCTCTAACCTAAAAAACCCCCATGTGCACTCCACACGTACTCCGCTACCCTTGTAGCCGCTTCTGGCGTGTAGTGCACGCCTGACCTATTCAGGGGAACCCTACATTTCTCCACCCGATAGCGGAGGTCGAGAAATTTGCACACCAGATCTCCGCTGAATCGTCTGAGCCTCTGGTTTAAGCATTCCACTCGGCTCCAAACCAGAGGACCGCGATCGGTTCTGGGAACGATACTACAAATATTAGCTCTGATTCCACCCCGCGAGCGAGGCTTTCCGCCTTCACCAATTTCGCCAACCGCCTGTACGAACTGAGGATAACCTCTGAACCCAGACGGCAGGAGTCATTGGTGCCGACATGAGCAACAATTTGCAGTCGGGTGCACCCAGTGCTCTCTATCGCCGCCGGTAAGGCCTCCTCCACATCTCGGATGAGACCCCCCGGCAAGCAGACAGAGTGAACACTGGCCTTCTTCCCCGACCTTTCTGCTATTTCCCTAAGGGGTTCCATCACCCGCCTAACTTTGGAGCTCTCAATAACTAATAAACCCTTCCCCCCGTGTGCCTGCTCAGACCTTGCTGAAGGAGCAGCCACATGTCCACTCACAGGCAGAGCGGGCGATGCCACACGGCCAGCCTCCACATTGACCCTCCGCCTCGTGCGCCGCGAACGCCGCTGAAACCGCCACTCCCCTTGGGGAGAGGGTGGCCCAACCGCGCCCAGTACCCGCGAAGATATCTCGACAGCAGGGACAGTGGGTGAAGCATGTAACACCTGGGGTGTACCTTGCGACGCACCAGACTCCCCACTGCCGCTACACTCCGAGGCAGCAGCCTGAAGACGGCTGACCGCGGCCATCAGCACGCACAGCTGTTCGCGAACAGTGGCCAGCACCTTCTGCGTCCGTACACAGCAGTCACACATCCTATCCATCCCAAGGAATCAATTTACTGAAGAGAGTTAATCAACCTTCAACTAGACTGCTAATTCACTAAAGGCGGCTGTTTATTGACTAAAATGTGGTTGCTAGCCACTTCTTACAGAAAACAATGAAAATAGCACTACCTGACTCTGGACTCTATTAAAAACAAACACTAGCACTACTGGCACTATGGTTGACTAAAGGGGCTCTCTCTAACTGTATTAAATAAAACACGAAATCTATGGAACTATTAATAGCACTCAACAATTAAAGCATCCTAAAAGCAAAAACACACGGAAGAAGAAGTGACAAGTAAGAAAAATACAGTTAATACTTAAATTAAGGTAGCTCGCTGCACAGCAGACGTGAAGCAGACGGCAGTTAGGACGACACTGCAATGTGAACATTTTTGTTAAATTATTATAAACATAGGTGCGTCTTTAGTCCAAACAACATATCGTTTCTGTTTCCAAATACCTTTAAATTTGGTGTACATGAATTTTCTGGATCACTTGTGTGTCAGTTACTACACATATATTGTCGTCTGGATCCAATCGATGTTAATGAGAAAGTTTTTAAATGGGTGTTAACCTATCTTCTAGGGTGTAACTCACACACTCCTGCAAAGACTCTACACGTTTGATAACAACAGGAATCTGGAAAACCCAAAGGAACTTACCGACAGAATCAAGAACATACACATACTGTACACAGCAACCTTCATATTATTCAATGTAACATCAATGTACACTTGAATTCTAATAAATGAAACGATCAACGTCATTACACAAAGATTAAAACAACATGGAAACACACCAGACACACATATCCACGGAACAAAAACCATATTCAAGACCATAATATCACAAAATTATTTTGTATTCTACAAAGCGTTTTACTCTCAACATGGAGGAGTTTCAATGGGGTCACCAATCAGTTGCCTTCTAGCTAACATATTCATGAACAACCTGGAGAACATGATCTTCAGACATCTACATCTACATCTACACCCATACTCCGCAAACCACCTGATGATGTGTGGCGGAGGGTTCTTTGAGTACCTCTATCGGTTCTCCCTTCTATTCCAGTCTCGTATTGTTCGTGGAAGGAAAGATTGTCGATATGCCTCTGTGTGGGCTCTAATTTCTCCGATTTTATCCTCATGGTCTCTCTGCGAGATATAGGTAGATGGGAGCAATATACTGCTTGGCTCCTCGGGGACAGTATGTTCTCGAAACTTCAACAAAATCACATACCGAATTACTGAGCCTCTCTCCTGCAGTCTTCCTCTGTAACACTTGCGCGATTACTAAATGATGCTGTAACGAAGCGTGCTGCCCACCGTTGGATCTTCTCTATCTCTTCTATCAACCCTATCTGGTACAGATCCCACACTGGTGAGCAATATTCCAGCTGTGGGCGAACAAGTGTACTGTAACTTACTTCCTTTGTTTTCGGACTGCATTTCATTAGCACTCGTGTGTACTTTTGTTTGTTCATCGGTTTCCTGTTTAACCTGTGCAGCATAAATCTGAAGTTTTCATGCTTAAGTGTCAATGGGTCTTTTGATAGGTTGTGAATGGTATTGCTTGTGGTTGTGAGTTTCCTGAATATTGTGTGTGTTGCTTGTTTTATGCATGATGAGATCTAGAAAGTGTGGTGTGTTGTTAGTTTCTGTTTCTAATGTAAAGATAATTTTTGGGTGTAAGGGATTTTTGTTTCATTGGGTAGCTGTTAATGACTTGTCTTAAATGCAATATTATCCTTGTGAACCTTTGGTAGGGACTTCAGGTTAGGCGCTTTTCGATTTTTCTGTGTCATCCTCTTTACCTGGCCTTTTGAGAATGTTTTATTGATATTTTTCAGTGTCTGTTGTATGTTTTTCTAGTATCTTCCTGTTGGGTCACTGTTCAGTTTAGTGATGTTGTTGTCTTTGAGAAATAGTAATGTTTTCTCTATGTATTCGTTTTCATCCATAATTACAGTAATATTCCAATCGTCTGCTCTTGTTACTATCGCATTGTTCTGTTTTAATTTCTGGTTTAGTGGGCTTGCTGTGATTTCCTCTGATGCTTCATGATTAGAAATAATTGTGGATTAATGTGTTGTGATTATCTGTGTTATTTCTGTAGCTACTAATTCTCTTGTCAAGTTTTGGTGTGCTCAGTCTTTCTTCTTCCAGTATAATGTGTTCTGATTCGTTTATGAAGTTTTCTGTTGTTTAGAGTGATATGTTTGTGTTAATGTTGTGTTTTGGTCCTTTTTATGGTATGCTCTTTTCTTATTTGATAAGATTTATGTCAGTTATGGTAACGATTGTGTCGTGGAACTTAAATTGCTGGTTGATATTGTTTTCAGTGGGTGTGTTTGTGCTGTTGATTATTCTGTTTAGTTTCTGCTTTGTTTCTCTCGTTTTTCTTGCATTACGTACTGAATATATGCCGTTCCTCTCTCAGTTATTTCCTCAAACTGAGCTTTCATTGTCTATTTCTTGGCCAAACTAAAAGATGTGTGGAAAAATTCAGTGTTGTGCGACAGCCTTTTTGCAAATAATTCCCTAATTTCCTGCTTTAGCCACAAAATATCCTCATTGTTTTTCACTTTGTTTGGTGCAGATGACATGTCATTCACATAGTTTTTATACAATCTGGAATTACATTCTCAGCTTGGCAATTTTTATTAAACGGTATATTTAGAATTGTCTCCTGAAACTTCATTAAGGTGTTCCTGTATTTGTTGTAGAGCTTGCTGTGAAATGCCTAGCTGGACATTCATCATTTTGGTTTGTAGCTCCTTATGTTGGCCCTGTTTGCAGTTAAAATTCTTGGATGTGAGGTCCGACCAGCTATACAAAACACCGTTTCTTCTCAGTATCCAAACATGTTTCGGCACCATTATGCCATAATCAGTGGGTTTTCGTTTCTATTTATTCTGCAATGTGAACATTTTTGTTAAATGATTATAAGTTTAGGTGCGTCTTTAGTTCAAACAACAGATCGTTTCTGTTTCGAAATACCTTTACATTTGGTATACATGAATTTTCTCGATCACTTGTGTGTCAGTTACTACACATATATTGTCGTCTGGATCCAATTGATGTTTATGAGAAAGTGTTTTGATGGGTGTTAAGCTATCTTCTAGGATGTAACACACACTCCTGCAAAAACTCTACACGTTTGATAACAACAGGAATCTGGAAAACCCAAAGGAATTTACCGACAGATCAAGAACATACACATACTTTACACAGCAACCTTCATATTATTCAATGTAACATCAATGTACACTTGAATTCCATTAAATGAAACATTCAAAGTCATTACACAAAGATTAAAACAACAAGGAAACACACCAGACACACATATCCACGAAACAAAAACCATATTCAAGACCATAACATCACAAAATTATTTTGTATTCTACAAAGCATTTTATTCTCAACATGAAGGACTGTCAATGGGGTCACCAATCAGTTGGCTTCTAGCTAACATATTCATGAACAACCTGGAGAACATGATTTTCAGACATCTACATCTACATCTACACCCATACTCCGCAAGCCACCTGATGATGTGTGGCGGAGGGTTCTTTGAGTACCTCTATCGGTTCTCCCTTCTATTCCAGTCTCGTATTGTTCGTGGAAAGAAAGATTGTCGATATGCCTCTGTGTGGGCTCTAATTTCTCTGATTTTATCCTCATGGTCTCTCTGCGAGATATAGGTAGAAGGGAGCAATATACTGCTTGACTCCTCAGTGACCGTATGTTCTCGAAACTTCAACAAAATCTCAGACCGTGTTACTGAGCCTCTCTCCTGCAGTCTTCCTCTGTAACGCTTTCGTGATTACTAAGTGATGCTGTAACGAAGCGTGTTGCTCGCCTTTGGATCTTCTCTATCTCTTCTATCAACCCTATCTGGTACAGACCCCACACTGGTGAGCAATATTCCAGCTGTGGGCGAACAAGTGTGCTGTGACTTACTTTATTTGTTTTCGGATTGCATTTCATTAGCATTCTTCCAGTGAATCTCACTCTGGCATCTGCTTTACCGACGATCAACTTTATATGATCATTCCGTTTTAAATCACTCCTAAAGCCTACTCCCAGATAATTTATGGAATTAACTGCTTCCAGTTGCTGATCTGCTATATTGTAGCTAAATGATAAAGGATCTTTCTTTCTATGTATTCGCAGCACATTACATTTGTCTACATTGAGATTCAATTGCCATTCCTTGCACCATGCATTAATTCTTTGTAGATCCTCCTGCTTTTCAGTACAAGACACTTAATAAAATCATAAGACTACAAAGGTATATACAGGTACCGTTATATCGATGACATAAAATGGCTGATTGATGAACACCATACACACATAAAACAGCTACACAATCAAATGGACAACTTACACCCAAAAATTAGCTTCACATTAGAAACACAAACTAACAACACACTACACTTTCTAGATCTCAACATACATAAAACATGCAACACACATAACTTCACAATATTCAGGAAACTCACAACCACAAGCAACACCATTCACAACCTATCAAAACACCCACTGACACTTAAGCATGCAAACTCCAGATTCATGCTCCACAGATTAAACAGGACACCCATGTACAAACAAAAGTACACACAAAACTTTAATACAATAAAAGAAACAGCAGTAGAAAATACTATCTTATGGTAGACACGTTAAATAAGAAAGATGGAAACTGTTCAAAAATTTACATACCACACACACACAAATCCTCACCCAGCACAGAACAACATAAAAAACAAACAATGACCACACACAAGACACAACAGAGCAACAGCACAAACACATTACCAAATTGGCACATGCCCATCCACACTAACATGCTTGTTCACAGAACAGGCAACATATCAAAGACACAGGGACTCCAAATAGGATACAGGATGGAGAACACAACACAGAGAAAGATCAGAACACAAGAAACACCCACGAAGCAGCACAAAACAGTTAACGTCAGCAACAACGACAAAAAGTACAAATTGGCAAAGGAAGGAGCAGTATATCTAAATTATCAAAGAAAATGCTACAATACAACTAATGTAAGGCAATATGCAGGAAACAAGAAAAGGAACTCAGTGGTAAAACGGGCCTATCAGAGTAATAAAACGTAATAGTAGCAGAAAATGCTATAACTTATACCTAAACATGGAAAAGAACAAGCAGATAAGGATACTACTGAACAGACAGCAACATAGATAAGAGAACTCTCTATTCACATTCTAATGTCAATGTTGCATCTTAACACTAGATTGGTGCACCAAAACAACATAAACTACCAAAAAAAAACCTAGTCCTTGAAAAGAAAATTATGTATGCAATTCATTTTAGTGGTCCATTCTCCTTCTTATGTTTCTTCCCCTTCCTAGTGCTGTTTTTATAAGAATGTGGATCATAGAATTGTTATTTAATCGACCTGTTAAAGGAAAGTGTTTGCATTTGCACATGGGTTAATTTTTTTTATTTTACAAGAAAAAGGCTGCTGTGACCCTAGAAACTAGGTATGAAATAAAATAACAAAATATGTACACATCAAAGCATAAAAACATCAATTACGAGCCAAAAGGAATTTCATAACTCAGTAAAATTCTCTCAACTCTCGTAGCAAGACACTTGTCATAATCACGTGTGTAGACATAAGAACATTTCTCGTCAATTCATAAGCATTTCAGTAAGTAGAACCAAGTACTAGCTTGAAAATGTAATGATATGTTTCCAAGTAATAGTGTGTCGTGCCTGTGGTGCAGTCTGCAAAGGAGTGACAATAGTTTGGTCAGCAGCCTCTCTTTTCTACAGCTGTACATTTGAAAGGCAAAACTACAATCGCACTTTTCCAGGCAGCTAGCGTGCAGCTGTGCTCAGGAAATTATTGCGTCATGGTCACACGTAATCCTTTCCCAAACATTTAGCACGGCAGTTTTTGCTACAATGACAGTTCGATACAAATAAAAAATTTCATACATCAGAAAATTACAGCCGAAGTAAGTAGAAACGAAATCTTATAAATAACCGTGTCCAAAATTTTTCCGTTAGCATTGTGGTACTGAAATTCACAAATAAACTCACATCTCATAACATTTACAGCACTATTCTTGGTTTCCAACATTCTTTTCCACAAAGCAGACTCCCTAACCCCTACTCATCATTCATTGCCTTATTACACATATACGTATTCGTCGATACTTCTTCAGTGCTTCATCATAATAAACATAGCATAATCACATTACGCATATAGCATCGCCTTATTGATCATAAACATATCTCAACATCATAATACACATCATCACCATAATAATATCATAACTCCTCACTCAAATTTCAAAATCAATTTAGCCTCCTTCAGTAATCTCAGAACGTCCAAATAATTCTCTGCTCGTTTCAGAAGTGTCATCTACTTTAAACGTCCTTCAAAAATCATGATCCCATATAAAATACATCTCTCAAAGCTCTTACAGTATGACAATGGTTCAGAAAATATATGTGAACAGTTCACAAATTACAAAGTACAATTGCCGGCCGCGGTGGTGTCGCGGTTCTAGACGCGCAGTCCGGAACCGCGCGACTGCTACGGTCGCAGGTTCGAATGCTGCCTCGGGCATGGATGTGTGTGATGTCCTTAGGTTAGTTAGGTGTAAGTAGTTCTAAGTTCTTGGGGACTGATGACCACAGCTGTTAAGCTCCATAGTGCTCAGAGCCATTTGAACCATTTGAACAAAGTACAATTTCCTAAATGCGAACTGATTCAACTGTGTAATTACGTAGACATGTGTCACTGACGTAGTAAATGTTCATTTCTGTCATTAAAATAACCATCAACCTGGATAGCATTTAGCGGACCTGCTGTGTGCGCACTACGAATTAACTCTCGTGAAATAATTCGACGTGAGTCGTGGAATCATGATTATTGTTGTTCATAGAGTCAGAGGAGAAAAACGTTCCTAATAAATCTTTTATTTCTAATTATTGTAGTAGAATTGGCAAAGTAGGGGATGCAGTTGCAGCAAATTTGTGTTCAGTCTCAGAATGCAGGTGTCAAGGGGTCTTATGGAGGAGGGAACATTATTTCCACAGACGGAAACAGACTCCACCTCCGGAGCTGAGTGGACGGCATGGCTCACTGCCAAGAAGAGGACCCAGATTGGATTTATTGTTGACGGGAGGACTGGAACGAAGAGATTCTCACCAGCCGGCCGGAGTGGGCTTGCGGTTCTAGGCGCTACAGTCTCGAACCGAGCGACCGCTACGGTCGCAGTTTCGAATCCTGCCTCGGGCATGGATGTGTGCGGTTTCCTTACGTTAATTAGGTTTAATTAGTTCTACGTTCTAGGCGACTGATGACCTCAGAAGTTAATTTGCATCGTGCTCAGAGCCATTTGAACTATTTGATTCTCAGCTCAGTTTTGTAATCCCAACTCAGGAGTTATGTGACCGAGTAATAGAGGTTCCAGGTGACGAAAATTGAGAACTGTTGGAACTATTGGGAAAGCAGTGTGCGAACCAATGCACGTCACCCCCTCCCCACCACCACCCTCCATCCCTCCCCGTCCCTCGTGCACAACCCATACGCCTTCCAATGACGTCTCATTGGTGGAAAATAGGAATGGCAGTCAGTTGGTGGTTTTGGACGAAGTTAATTTTTACGATAAAAATAGTCGCAGAGTTCAGAATTCCTGTGATATGTGCTGCATAATGTCTGAACAGTGAAATAATTCTCCTTTATTTCATGTCTATGGTCACAAATATTTGGTCATCAGACTACCAGTTTCGGTCTATAATGACATTCTACAGATCTCTTTTATTATTATATGTTCTAACATGCTGGAGCTATAGTGGCATCGGCATGGCTCGAATATATTAGGACATGTTTTTGGCCAACCGTTTTTCTATGTACGAATTTATGTAGCCCTGACATAATGCACTAGGAAGTACACAGAGCCCTGTTCTGTCTACGAATGGCATTTGCAAGGCGTTGAGGACATTGCACAAATGCCAATTGACTCAACAGCATACATCAAGAATTCTGTCACAGCTCTTTGTCAATATATTACCACACGACAAAACTCTCACAACGCGAGTTTAGTTTCAATGGACGTTGCAGTACACAATCTAAAAACCAGGAACCTACGTCAGTCTTGTCTACAAAAGCATACAATACAATAAAAGTAATATAATCTGCCCATCATTGCCAGGATTCATCTTGAGTCTCGAAATACACATAATTACGTGTCGACATATCGTGTTTTTTTGCAAATATTGTATTTGTTACTACTATAAGGTACGAGCGCAATCCCAATCGTAAGGTCTCCTATTTTTTTATAAGTACAGAATTCTGTTTGTGTGGCAGTTGGTCACACTGTTATGAAAGGTGCTTCACGCGCTGTGTGTAAACATGCGCACGCCGCGCTAAGGCGCTCAGCCTCGGCTTGGGAGCCATTGAGAATGGAGCACCCATTGGTAGTTACCGCAAAGTGCGAATTGCGCGCAGTTATTCGCTTTTTGAACGCAAAGTGTACTGCGCCGATTGAAATCCATCGCCAATTGACGGAAGTGTATGGTGAGTTGTGCTTGGATGTGAAAAATGTTCGTAAGTGGGGTAGAGAGTTTGCAGCTGGTGGGACCGAAATTCTCGACGAGCAAAGGAGCGGGATACCGTCTATTTCTGAGGCGACAGTGTTGAAGGTTGAGCAAAGCATACGTGGAGATCAGCGGATCACCGTGTATGATTTCTGCACGTTGGTTCCTGAGGATTCCCGAATGAAATTTGTTTGCATTTGAGTAGGTTATTATTACCACGTTTGTATTATTTGTTGGACATTTCAGGATGGCGTACAACCTGCGCTCCGCTGTGGGATTCTAAAGAAGAGAGTATGAAACCCTTACCAATAATCACCAACAAACCCAAGATTATGAACATAACACTGTTGATTCTTCGCCGCAACACGGAAACATTGAACTACTGGAAGGTGTGCGCAAGATGGGTGCCACGCATGCTGACAGGACCACATGCGGCAACGAGTTGACGCTTCCCTCGCCTTTCTTCAACGCCTTGCAGCCGAACTGAACAACTTTCTGGACTCAATTGTCACGGGTGGCGAATCCTTGGCATACCACTTTACACCAGAGACCAAATAATAATCACGCCAGCGGCGGCATATTCAAACAAACACAGTCTGCCGGTAAAGTCATGATAACCGTTTTTAGGGATCGGAAACGGCTATTGCCGGTCGACTTTATGCCCACTGCGACCACAATTAACGCTGACAGGTACTGTGAGACTCTGAAAAAACTCAAACCGGCAACTCAGAACTGGCGAAGAGGAGTGTAGAGCAAGCGCGTACACATTCTCCATGAGAACACTCGCCCACACATCGCTCGGCAAACCATTGCTCTTGTGCTACAGTTTCAGTGGAACATAATCACCCACCCACCCTAAAGTCCTGACTTAGCGCTTAGTGACTACCACCTGTTCCCTAAACTAAAAGACCATTTGGCAGGAAAGCGATTCATCTCCGATGACGAGGTGAAAGAAGAGGTTCATAGCTTTCTGAACAGCATGGCGGTGTCAACAGAAATGGTGATTAAGCCGAAAACTAATTAATGTTCAAGCTGTCACTGATTTAAACCATTGTAGAAATATAGAGGTTTATGTACTTATAAAATAATAGGAGACCTTACTTTTGGGATTACCCTCGTACTAATGCTGGATTTGCTTTTGCACATACGATTGTTGGAGTATTGCAGAGAAGGTAAATGCACACGAGCAAAGATGAAAAACTGTAATATCGGGCAACTAAGCCGAGGTATACGATAGGTAGATGTTCCTTCTGAAGGTTCCACAACATTTTGTTATGTCTGTCATTAGATGTTTCAGCACACAATTTGAAAATCAAGAACACATACCAATCTTATCCATAAAACCAAACAATGTAATAATAATAGCAACATGAAGTTTCCACCATTGACAGGACTAATCATGAGTTTGGAAATACACATACAGTACATTACAGAATTTAGTATTTGCTACAAATGTTGAATGTGTTACTATTATAATGCAGTGATATTGTATTTCTTTTGCATGTACGATTACTGTAAAATTCTAGGGAAGATATAGAGGGTGAACCACTAACTATTGTTACCTAGAATAATTCCGAAAGCGTGATTGTAGCTGAAATGTATGTGAGACAAATGTTGCATGGGTCAACAGGGGCCACAAATGACGTTGGTTTTCGTTGCCAGGTGGGGTCCAGTCAGATACATGAAGGTAAATTTTGTTTTCTTAAATGAGATGCTATACTTTGGTACCGTACTAATTTTCTGATAGCGGCTATCAAGACCAATCCAGTGATGTGCAACAGTATGCACTTGTAGGTCAACAAAGGTCAAAAAGGTGGAATGAAGGTCACAGAAGGTGTTCGATGTGATGACCATTGGTATCAGAGCAGTGCTGTAATCTTCTCTCATGGATTCAGTGGTATTTCTTATCACTTCGGCAGTTATCGAAGCACATGATCTGACTATTCTCTCTCGTATATGGTGCAAATAGTAATTACTCGACGAATACGGCGTATCAATCTAACGTGCCATTCACATGTCAGCATCATTAGACGGTATCGCAATGCAACACTAGTGAGACGGTAAGGCTAGTATTTTCGAATCAAGCGAATGTGAATGATGTATTCCCTCGAAGAACAAGTCGATATGCTTCTCATTTACGGAGAATGCCAGCGTTATTCAGTGACAGATAAAGACTTATATGCTAAAAGGCATCCTCAACGTACTCGCCCTACATGTCGTACATTTAAATATGAGTGTGATAAACTGAGAATAACTGGATGTTTGACACGTCGGAGACATATCTGGCAAAGGAAAGTTGCTAACGAGGAAACCGAAATTGGTACTCTTGCCACTGTGGTTCAAGGTCCTTGAGTTAGTTCGCGTCAAACCGCAAGGCAATCTGGCATAAGCCAGAGTAATGTTGTTCGTGTTCTGCATCGCCATAAATATCATCCTTACCATATTAGTCTCCACCTAGAATTAACTGGTACCGATTGTCTGCACCGCATTGAATTCTGCCGATGGGCTCAGCGTCACATTGAGAGGGATGACACATTTATTAATTTGATTTTATTTACTAACGAGGCTACATTCACGAACCATGGAAATGTTAATTTACATAACATACATTATTGAGCAACGGAAAATCTATGTTGGCTGCGGCAAGTGGTCAGTGACTGTCTGGTGTGGGATTCTGGAGGACAGAATTATAGGCATCTATTTCATAAAAGGAAGTCTTAATGGTAGGAAGTACACCACATTCCTGCAAGAAACAGTGGGTCTTTTACTGGAAGAAATTCCTTTAGGGACAAGGAACAGAATGTGGTATCAACACGATGGGTGTCCGGCACACATTTCGCTGATGGCTAGAAATGAGTTGCAGAAACAATTCCCAAATCATTGGATTCGACGAGGAGGAGATGTATCGTGGCCGGCTCGTTCGCCAGACTTGACGCCTCTGGATTTTTTCTTGTTGGGATTAGTAAAAGACATTGTTTATAAAGTCGTTCCAGCTACGGCTGAAGATATGCGAGAGAGAATTGTCAGAGTATGTGCTTCGATAAATGCCGATCTGATAAGGAATACCACTCAATACATGACAAGAAGACGGCAGCATTGCGTTGATACCAATGGTGATTACTTCGCAAATCTTCGGTACATGGACGTTCATGTCACCTTTATTTACCTCCCCTGACCTTCAAAGACCTTACTGTTACACATCATAGGATTCGTCTCGAAAGACGCTATTAGAAAATAAGTATCAAACCATAGCACCCTTGTTTAAAAACAAGCGACCCCAACTAACAACAATATATCAACGTCATGCTATGGCCTTCATTGTCCCATGCAAGTTTTGTCCAACAAATTTTCAGCTGCGATAATTCTTTCTGAGTTATGCGTGGACGCAATAGTTAGTGACACACTCTATGTGTAATTGAGCAAAAATTAAGATCACAATAACTCTAATATCTGATAACTATGCGTTAGTCTACGAATAGTGAATATTTTCGTTTATATCTCAGTTGACTCATGAGGAGTGTGCAAAAGGGAATTATTAGTAGTATATGGGCACTTTCTTTTTTTAAAAATTAGACGTAGTCAGAGCGAATGATTTGTTTATCTCAACTGTATGTGCGACGTTCTTGCTACACAGTCCACATCAGATTGTTTCTGACGAGCTAACTCAAAGTGACAGTCAACACGTCATTTCAGGACAAAACTGTTTATGATTTAATTGTAAATGATTTAATCAGTCTGAACGAATTACGACTATCTTAGTATGAGGTTAAAATCTGTATGGTTAAAAACAAGAGAGGAGGCTGCAATGGCGCTACAGACAGAACAAAATGTTCTGCAGGCAGTGAACGCACTGGAGGTTCCGGATCCGTTTACATTAATGTTTGCGCGTATTGAGCTGATGTCAGCCGCATTGAAAACCGAATTTCTGGATAGTCAGGAGCCATAGCATACAGAATTACTGAGAAATAAGACAGTATTACAAAGTCAGGTAATAGAATCGCAGACGGTACATATCAGTGCCATTCTACATATTCAAATGCACACAAAAGTTGAGCTGACGAATTCGGTCAATTTCCTGATCGACACAAAGATTTTCCGTATGAATTTTATTCTTTCAAAATTGGAGTTCGTAAATATAACGATAGGTCAACATGAGTTAACTAACACTGTTGCCGAGTTGGCACAAGCAGTACAGGGCTCTACTCGTGGACGGTGTGATATTATCAACACGCAGCTCAGACAACGAGCAGAACAGTTTACTAAGGCTTCCCAACAGTGGTCAGAAGACAAAGATAACCAACCGCCAACTGCTGTTGAACAGAACGTTCAATCAACATTAATTAAGTCATGTCAGATATTAATTTTGCAAGCCAAAATTTTCCGCAGGTTTGGAAGAATCTTTAACTCAGTTAAACGAACAATTATCTCCTTGGCGTGTAACTATAGACAAATAGATTGAAGATGTCAATCAGCAAAAATATAATCTACGTCATACTTGGCAGGATAATTACTCAGCTATTGCTAGTAATGGACGCATCACAAAGAGAGCTAGTGCAGACCCTGCAAGGCAATCTCAGCAGCATTAGTGGCAGAACAACTGAGAGAAAATTTGGAATACATTTCACATAAATTTTCTCAGCATGTTATAGTCTTAGGTGGAGATTTCAATTTACCAGATATAGACTGGGACACTCAGATGTTTAGGACGGGTGGTAGGGACAGAGCATCGAGTGACATTATACTGAGTGCACTATCCGAAAATTACCTCGAGCAATTAAACAGAGAACCGACTCGTGGAGATAACATCTTGGACCTACTGGTACCAAACAGACCCGAACTTTTCGACTCTGTAAGTGCAGAACAGGGAATCAGTGATCATAAGGCCGTTGCAGCATCCCTGAATTTGGAAGTTAATAGGAATATAAAAAAAGGGCGGAAGGTTTATCTGTTTAGCAAGAGTAATAGAAGGCAGATTTCAGACTACCTAACAGATCAAAACGAAAATTTCTGTTCCGACACTGACAATGTTGAGTGTTTATGGAAAAAGTTCAAGGCAATCGTAAAATGCGTTTTAGACAGGTACGTGCCGAGTAAAACTGTGAGGGACGGGAAAAACCCACCGTGGTACAACAACAAAGTTAGGAAGCTACTGCGAAAGCAAAGAGAGCTTCACTGCAAGTTTAAACGCAGCCAAAACCTCTCAGACAAACAGAAGCTAAACGATGTCAAAGTTAGCGTAAGGAGGGCTATGCGTGAAGCGTTCGGTGAATTCGAAAGTAAAATTCTATGTACCGACTTGACAGAAAATCCTAGGAAGTTCTGGTCTTACGTTAAATCAGTAAGTGGCTCGAAACAGCATATCCAGACACTCCGGGATGATGATGGCATTGAAACAGAGGATGACAAGCGTAAAGCTGAAATACTAAACACCTTTTTCCAAAGCTGTTTCACAGAGGAAGACCGCACTGCAGTTCCTTCTCTAAATCCTCGCACAAACGAAAAAATGGCTGACATCGAAATAAATGTCCAAGGAATAGAAAAGCAACTGGAATCACTCAACAGAGGAAAGTCCACTGGACCTGACGGGATACCAATTCGATTCTACACAGAGTACGCGAAAGAACTTGCCCCCCTTCTAACAGCCGTGTACCGCAAGTCTCTAGAGGAACGGAAGGTTCCAAATGATTGGAAAAGAGCACAGGTAGTCCCAGTCTTCAAGAAGGGTCGTCGAGCAGATGCGCAAAACTATAGACCTATATCTCTGACGTCGATCTGTTGTAGAATTTTAGAACATGTTTTTTGCTCGAATATCATGTCGTTTTTGGAAACTCAGAATCTACTATGTAGGAATCAACATGGATTCCGGAAACAGCGATCGTGTGAGACCCAACTCGCTTTATTTGTACATGAGACCCAGAAAATATTAGATACAGGCTCCCAGGTAGATGCTATTTTTCTTGACTTCCGGAAGGCGTTCGATACAGTTCCGCACTGTCGCCTGATAAACAAAGTAAGAGCCTACGGAATATCAGACCAGCTGTGTGGCTGGATTGAAGAGTTTTTAGCAAACAGAACGCAGCATGTTGTTATCAACGGAGAGACGTCTACAGACGTTAAAGTAACCTCTGGCGTGCCACAGGGGAGTGTTATGGGACCATTGCTTTTCACAATATATATAAATGACCTAGTAGATAGTGTCGGAAGTTCCATGCGGCTTTTCGCGGATGATGCTGTAGTATACAGAGAAGTTGCAGCATTAGAAAATTGTAGCGAAATGCAGGAAGATCTGCAGCGGATAGGCACTTGGTGCAGGGAGTGGCAACTGACCCTTAACATAGACAAATGTAATGTATTGCGAATACATAGAAAGAAGGATCCTTTATTGTATGATTATATGATAGCGGAACAAACACTGGTAGCAGTTACTTCTGTAAAATATCTGGGAGTATGCGTGCGGAACGATTTGAAGTGGAATGATCATATAAAATTAATTGTTGGTAAGGCGGGTACCAGGTTGAGATTCATTGGGAGAGTCCTTAGAAAATGTAGTCCATCAACAAAGGAGGTGGCTTACAAAACACTCGTTCGACCTATACTTGAGTATTGCTCATCAGTGTGGGATCCGTACCAGATCGGGTTGACGGAGGAGATAGAGAAGATTCAAAGAAGAGCGGCGCGTTTCGTCACAGGGTTATTTGGTAACCGTGATAGCGTTACGCAGATGTTTAACAAACTCAAGTGGCGGACTCTGCAAGAGAGGCGCTCTGCTTCGCGGTGTAGCTTGCTCGCCAGGTTTCGAGAGGGTGCGTTTCTGGATGAGGTATCGAATATATTGCTTCCCCCTACT
Organism: Schistocerca cancellata; assembly: GCF_023864275.1. Classification (NCBI taxonomy): domain Eukaryota; kingdom Metazoa; phylum Arthropoda; class Insecta; order Orthoptera; family Acrididae; genus Schistocerca; species Schistocerca cancellata. The sequence goes on along the minus strand of NC_064630.1, from coordinate 682,980,815 downwards.
TATACCTCCCGAGGAGATCACGAATGTAAAATTAGAGAGATTAGAGCGCGCACAGAGGCTTTCAGACAGTCGTTCTTCCCGCGAACCATACGCGACTGGAACAGGAAAGGGAGGTAATGACAGTGGCACGTAAAGTGCCCTCCGCCACACACCGTTGGGTGGCTTGCGGAGTGTAAGTGTGTAAATGTAAATGTAAACAATATGAGCAAGTACTAACACCAACATCGCAATCCGCAAAAGTAATGCAGGATCATGTGAGTGATTATGCAGCATTATTAAAGGAAGAAAGATTAATTAAGTATGAACAATTTCCATCTTATAATCCGTAAAAGAAAACTGCACACCCAGTCGTTCTCACCGGGTAAGTTAAAGGATTTTTACCTAGAACTGCACAGACAGTCAGAAGGTACGTTATCTAAACGGACATATCTTAGGTGACAGAGGCCTTCGGGTAGTTGAAGCTGCAAGGATTTGCAGCACACATACGGAATTCGAAACGCATTTATTAGATCGTATCGGTCTGCTACGATACAAGAGAGAAGCCGTAAGCAGATTTACAATTCAGAACGATAAAATTCACATTTAAGTACACTACACAGATACTATGAGCGGTACGACAATAAGACGACATATTTACCGGAGTCAGTATCTGCCAAAGATCGTGTTAGGAGTTTAAAAGCAAACCTATCAGTTGGCGTTCAAAATAAATTATTGCAAATCAGCGATATCAATTCTGACGAACTTTTTTCTGCACTGGATACAGAGGCCATGGTGATAGAAGATGAGCTCGCATAGGCCCTACTTCGTATTAGGCGGGTGTGCCTGTTTCTTTGTCTCTTCAGTGTATATTAACACATACATTGCAATTCTCAATGCTGAAGGCTTCGATGTGGTTTTTCCTGGTTTTCCCTTCGTTCCATGCTCGAGTGTGGAGGCAACTTATAATCCACGATAGTTTCCGCCAGTGTTAGGATCTGTAATGAAACATAGTGAACATCACACAACACACATATGTACATCATTACAAGCAAATACGGATCTGGATTAATACAAAAGTATTATGACATACACCAAAACGTTTACCTGGGCAATGTAATGTAAACTTACTAACATATAACCAGTGATGTGGTGTGAAAGCGTATGAAGAATATTGCATTCAGTAATTGAAAAGTTTGATGCAGAAGTTCAGTAACGATTCGTAACTGTCTCTGCTGTAGGCCGGGACAGGCCGTTGTGTATCACATTTTAGTATGGAAATGACCGTGTCAGATACTGTAGTTCATGTAGGAGGCAAAGATATTATTCCTTGCAATTGTATCTGGTTTTTATTGTTCCTCTCATTGAATGAAATATTAAAAACTCTGATTTAGTTCTTGCTCTGATAAAGACGACGGGAAGTGATAATTGTGAATATTGCAAATTACAACTCATTAGTAAAAGCTGTATTTAAGGACGCAATAAACCATTGCTCATCTCTGATAGATTATACAGTGAGACTCGAACGTAGATATTAGTCTTTCTATTCATCCTAATTACAACAGAAAGCTTCTTGGACGTGGAGTTGGAGAGACTCCGGATTCTGGCCAACGAACCTGCCAATAGACACAGGGACTTTCAACGGACTCAAGAGCACGCAACAAAAAATCTACTACAGCTCTTTTCCAACATATTACCACACATGACCAAACGCACACAAGGTGAGTTTTGTTTTAATGGACATTTCAATATAAAGTTTGCAAACGAAGAACACATCTGAAACTTGTCTTTAAAAAAAATGCGACAATGGTACTCAGGAATTAAATAAATAAGAAGTGCAGGGCATCTAAGGCGAAATGGCTCCAAGAAAGTTGTGTACAAATCGAAAAAGAAAGGACTGTCGGGAAAGTCAATACAACTTTCAATAAAATTAAAAGCAGGGGTGGTGACATTAAGAGCGCAATGGGATTTCCTCTGTCAAATGCAGCGGAGAGAAGAGATAGGTGGCAAGATTACACTGGCGGCCTCGATAGCGTCATTGGAGAAGAGGCAGGAGTGGGTATTGATGAGATAGGAGATCCAAATCAATGGGGGAAGTGGAAACAAAACGACCACTCTCGTTTTCTGTAGGTCTGGCGATATATAATCTGATATTTGGAGAAAGATCCATGCCATACCGAAGGTTGCAAGAGCTGATAGGTGCAAGTATTATCGCACGATCAGCTTAACAGCTCATACATCAAAGGTGATGACATAAATAATGCACAGTTGAATGGAAAAGAAAATTGATGATGTGTTTGATGACGATCAGTTTGGCTTAAGGAAGGGATTAGGCACGGAGATGCGGTTCTGACGTTATATATGACGATGAAAACATGAGTGTTGAAAAATGAAGAGACGTTCATAAGATTCGTCGACCTGGAAAAAGTGTTCTTGAATGTCAAATGGTGCAAGATGTTAGAAATTCTGAGCAATATTTCCTAACCTATAGGGAAAGACGGGTAATATACAATATTAACAAGAGATAATACGCAACAACAAGATGGCACACCAAGATAGAAGTGCACAAAATAAAAAGAATGTAAGACAGGGATGTAGTCTTTCGCCACTATGGATCAGTCTACACATCGAAGAAGCAATGACGGAAATAATACAAAGTCTCAAGAGTGCAAATAAATTTCAAGGCTAATGCCTAACAATGATGGCACTGCGATCCTCACTGAAAGTGAAAAAGAATTACAGGATCTGTTCAATGGAACGAACATTCCAACGAGTGCAGCATATGGACTGAGAAAGAAAGACGAAGGTGGTGGGAAGTAAAAGAGTTGAGAATAACGAGAAAGTTAACATCAGGGTTGGTGATAACGAAGCAGATTGAGTTAAGGAATATTGACACCCATGCAAATATTAATCATGTCGAATGGAGCAAGGTGTACATAAAAACAGACCAGTACTAATGAAATGGATGTTCTTGGCCAAGAGAAGTCTACTAGTGTCAAACATAAGCAGAAAGAGGGACAAACATAAGCAGACAGAAGTTTCTGAGACTGTACATTCGGAGCACAACATTGTGTGGCAGTGAAACTTGGACTGTGGGAAAATTAGAACACAAAATAATCTAAGCGTTTGATATCTGATGCTAGAGAAGAATGTTGGAAATTAGGTTGAGTGATTTTAATGAGCTTTGAGTTTATGTTAATAGTGCGTAAAGTGATTTTCTGTTTTTGTTTCTTAGATCATATTTTGTAAGTCTTCCATTCTTCTCAAACCGATATCAAATCGCAAATCGCCTGGTTGACTAGAGTGAGATTCGACTGAGTTCCAGGGTTTCTACAGCAGTGCATTGTGGCCGGTTTCAACTTAATATTATCGTACCTCCCTGATTGATGATTCGTATGAACGATTTTGAACATGCACTTAAATGTCGGAAAATTTTGAACAAAGCTAATGGAATCTGCATTATCTAAGAGTCAACTATTAATAAATGTGACGTTCAGCCCCGTAAATATGGGTGATCTCTCTAAATGTAACATGTATAACAATTTTTATGTATAACTAATTTATGAGTGTTTCTAGAGGTCTCATGTATAAACCACTTTCTTCGTAACTTACTTTTCCTTTTTGTAAGTAGTAGCCCAATTGAAGAGTCCGGGGGAAAAAACCTTTTAAGTCCAAAATTATAAAATTTCTGTTTTTTCATAATTTTATAGACTAGCCAAAGTAGTTTTAGGTGGTTTTACTGAACTGGTCAAAAACCTGATGAGTCAAGAGATATTCCGACATCTTGTAAGCATGTGCAGGCGATAAAAATTATAAGTGAACGTAAAACAGGGGAACATCCTGACAAGTCCAGGGAATGCAACGATAAAATTTTATGACTTACTTAATGATTCCCAGTCCGTGTAAGTCTGTTTTCATTAATGGTATCGTTGTTTTATCATTGTTTCCACAGTCACTGTTGTGTATAAGTTGACCATTGTTGTTAGCTTTGTGGAGTTTGTGAAGGAAGTTAGATCTAGCATTGTATTCTGTCAGTGTAAAATTAATAATGAAGATGGTGACTCATCTGCTTGGGAAGAAAACTATAGAATGTTATCAAGGAAGCTGACAAACAAATGGAAGAAGTAAGGTCGCGTTGGAGAAACCTCCGAACGTTTAACATAGCAGTCACATGAAACGAGAACCATGAAACTACAAAAACAACTGTTTTGATATTATCATTGATGAAAATAAAAGGAATATTATCAATAGCATGAACTACTTTAGAAATCATGATGAAATAAACCTCTGTTTAAGTGGTTTAACCACAGTGGTCCCTGTAAGCTGCAGGCGTCCTAGAAGAGAGGAGCAGGAAGCAAAGTTTCGTGATACACCATATAAATTCAGTGTTTGCATTACCATTAATGGACGTATCCATGAAGTACATGTGCGGAAGCAAGCATTTATATCGTTACATGGAATAAATAAGGGCAAGGTAGATCATTTACTGAAGAAACTTAAGTCTGGAGACCGACCTCTATGAGACAGCCGAGGGAAACAGAGATAGCCTCCACAGGCTTTGAAAGATGAAACACGTGCAGTACTAAGAGGGCACATTAAATCATTTAAAGTTGGCAATAGCCACTACAGTTTGACGAAGCCAGAAAAAATTTACCTACTAGAGTGTTGAAATATTTAAAAAATGTTCCATATCAAGGAGAAGTTTCAGGATCAGTACGTGTCGTACGAAACATACCGCACTATATTCAGTTCAGATTTCAACAGAAGTTTTGGATATCCACGATCTGATGCTTGTGGCTCCTGTGATGAGTATCTAGCCAAGAAGAAAAATTAGGAGAAGGAATTGACTTTAACATCATCTATTGAAAATAAAGTAAGGCTTCATCCCGACTTTGATTCAATGAAAAAACCATGAATTGCATCTCAGAAAAAAATGTGTTCTATGACAGGAAAAAAGGCAAAGGTGGAATGTCAAAAAAATCCATGAAAGGTTACAATTACGATGGACTATAGTAAAAATTTCCTCCTCCAAGTATAAAGACAAATGAATTTTATTATAAATTATAGCTTTCTGTATTTATATTGAATGTGCATGTTTTGGCAACGGGGGACAGCTATTTTTACATGTATCCAGAGAGTACAGGCCGAGAAGGAGCAGACGAAGTTTCATCGTTCCTTTGTCATTTTGTAAATAATTTTCTAAATCCGAAAGTCAGACATCTGGAGATCACCTGTGACTCCTGCGCAGGGTAAAACAAGAAGGCCACTGTGCTCAGATTCCTTCACCATCTGGTCCTAGCAGAAAAACGATTCGACTATGTAAAGATGACATTTCCCATAAGAGGTCATTCGTACCTCGAATGTGATAAAGATATTGCTATGACAGACCAAACTCAGGAATGTCAAATTCCAAAGGACTGGTGTAAGGTTTTTCAGAATTCACACACACACCGTTCGCCTTTTGTCATCATTGCTGTTGAGGAGCAACCATAGTGAATCAAATGCTGGACAGAGCATGTCGATAACAGAATATCCAAGAAGAAACTCCCTTTCCAGTCGGGGTCAATAAGACCATTGGAAGTCACACGACACAATGAAGCACTGTTTCGGTATAGAGGAAGCTACAATGACGCATATGAGCATGCTTCATTACTTCTTCGTGGAAAGAAAGGACAAGATTCCAGCCTGAAAGAAGGTGAGTATAGCCTACCCTCTGCTGAATATGAAGGTATAGTAATTCTTTTACATAAATATGATTTGGAAGTTCTTTTTATTTACTAAAGTAAGTATTTTTTTAGTACCAGGATTATAGGTATTTATGTTAAGGGATTCTGATTTTTTGCAAGTAATTTTAAAATATCTGCTGAGAAATACAGAGATTTACTAGACTTGAAAAGATTTTGCTGTAGTGAAGTGCAAGTGTATTTTGATCGTCTTTTGCATTAACCCACCATCGAAAAAGCACAGGACCTTTTATAGAAGATTATTAAGTGATTATATGAGATAATTTGTTGTAACATGAATTTGAAATCTTGTAGTTATCTGCAATACGTTATGGACTTTTTCGTCTGTACTACCTGACTTCGTAATTAAAATGCATCATATTATTCTAAATCCTATTCAAATGTGTACCATTTCAGCAACAATCTTTCTCTAAAAGATATATTATGGTCCAAAAGAAAATTGAAGAATATAACAGGAAAAACTAAAATGTTATTAGTCTTCAAACTCTAAATTTCGTCCCCTGAAAGAAAAGAGGAATAGTGACATATCAGATATTTCCGCTGGACTCTTCAGTTAATAAATGGCAAAATAGGCACTAAGAGAGATAATAATAATATCTAATGGATGCCTTTATGACTATCGACAAGCGCCAGTAAAGAATAGGAAATGTGTTTCCATAGTATCGATTCCAAAGAGTTCCCCACTAATTAAATTACTCTGACCACTCCAAGAGATTAAACGTTTACATTCATAGCTTGTATAAAAGACGGCCGAGTAATATGCCAATATTCCTCCGCCAAGGATCAGTGCATATAGAACTTTCTTGCTAGGACATTGGTTTTCCTTTCAGCACTAATGTTTTGTAGCGTGGGTCAATTAGAAAATATCTAAGTCCGCTTAATTCATAGCAATTCTATTCATATCTCAATTAGTAACTCCATCATCCCGTATGAAATTTGAGATGGAAGGCCTTAGTTTCTTCAGAGCAGTGAAACCACTCTATTATCTAAGCAAACCATTTGGTTTGGCACCTTTTACGATGGATCAATATTCAAATAAATTTTCGACTTCCACTTACGAGAGAATGTATTCGCTCTTCGTGCTTACGTTAGAGCTAACGTTGATTATTTTTATGATCCATGAACGAATCCGTTCAGTCCACTTCACGGCCACCGCAAAAATAGGTGACGTAATTGAATTTGTGTCAATTACCTCCTCTACCGTCTTGACTCTTATCTATCTTGGTTTGTTCACTGTCACATATGTTATCCAAATTCTGAATAAGCTCCTCGAGATTGATCGGACGATTATGCCAAACCAAAGCGAGGAGTACAAAAAAGTATTCAAGAAACTAATGGCTCAAATAGCTACATTGGTCCAATTGTATATCGCTGGGGACATAGTCGATAGCGTCTCGTGGGGAAGGGTTGACAAACGGTATTTTCTACATTATGTCGGTCTGGTACCGTTCTACGCCACGAGTATTGTCACTACTGCCCAATTCTCCTATTTGGTGCTATGGTTGGGGCAACGTTTACGTATGGTGAATGGAAGACTTCTGGTTGTATGGCAGCGGAGGTTGGTATCGGTGACGCTGTTTCCGCCGCTACCCAACTTGCAAGAGGCTGCTGCCCTCGGAAGAGTACAGCATGACATCTTTACTCAAGGCAACAATGTGAGTTTGCTTGATGCATTTTATGGCATTTCTGGACTTGGGAATGATATTATTTGAACTGAAAAATTTACAGTCGTTGCCACATTTCCATGTCCACATCAATGAAAGCTGAAAAGCATACGTATGGATTTGTGAATCTAATGTTTCTCATTGTACAAAGAGTTTCGAAAGTGAAAAACCGAGTTTTAAAGCTATGTAGCATTCGTTACCGTCAGCGTAGTACTGTAAATAACACATCAAAAGAAAAATATGAAAATTTAAATATTTCTTATCTTCCTTATATCAAAGTATACTTTGCTTTTCTGCTACAGTATTTTCTATGAAGTTAATTCCACTTCGTTATATTTAGAAGATTACCAATAATCTTATTCGTTTATACTTAATGTAATTCTTCTTGCATGATATTTTTTTCTATTTAGAATATTTGGGATCTGTACCTACAACTTCATATTCTAACAGTCAGGTCCTCTCAGTCTTATCGAATGTGTGTCACATATTCACCAGAACCAGCAGTATCGAGTTTTTTGATGTTTACTCATTAGCTCACTTGACATACATCGCATCTTGTTAATAATTTCCAATTATGTCTTACTGTCATTTTTGTCTACGCTCTTACTGATGTAATTAGTACCTGCATACATAAAGTGCAGTGCCATGACAGAGAATGTTATATCACAAATAATTCTTCATTTGTAGAACAATTATCACATATACACGTAAAATGAGTAGATGTTGCCGAAAATAACATCAAAGGTTATCTCACTGTGCAGGCAGTCCATTAGTGTACTGTGTGTGCTGGTGATAGTCACAGTAGATGGAGCAGTGGCGCATGTAGTAAATCTGCTTTGGTTATACCACCCAGTATCAGCTGCATATTGATTACAGTAGAATGTGTGGATTTCGCTGTCACCAGTAGGCCGTTTACAAGGAAACTTTCAAAGCAATCTATGTGTGATCACATCTCTAGATACGAATATTAACTTCTTTATTTCTCACATAGGCCTATGATACTGTGTAACATATTACGACTTTGCGTTAATCTGCGTTCACGTAGTATTCTGAGGTTACAGTGATGGTCAGCGTAGACGTAAAGAAGGAAATTTTGTTCAGCTGTCTTCTTGTCAGTGAAGAGCAGGTTTCTGATATTTGGTCATGGATATGCACAGAATTATTATAGACCTTTCATAGACACTGTGTTGTGCCTCAGTGAAGGTTACTGAGCTCTGTAACTTGCGGGCTTTCTAATAACTACGCACCCTCAGACTTAGAGTTGTAATATTATAAGTTTTGGCTGGTTTCGTTGTCTAAGGGCTGGGATACGTAGTTGCCGAATTACAGGCCAAAAACTGCTGAGTCGACAGTATACAATTTGAACACACACATGAATCGAATAGACGATGGTTCCTATAACGCGGCGGTTGCGAATTACAAATATAACGTATACATTTGTAAATGAAAGATTGCAATTAAATAAATTCTGCAAGTACTATTTCAATGAATTTAAATGATGACTACCATAGTAGAAGTACTTTTGAGAATGCGGTACATATCTGCAACACTTATTGGTGTCGATGGTCCCGCAATTAAATAAAATAAAAATTGAATAACAGGGGAAACAATAGATTCGTACTGCACGTAATTAGCTATGAACAACAACAGACCTGGCGAGTTATTCACTTCTAATCGCACACTACGTACGTCTTCACCGTAGAAGCTCCGGATATTTTATAAGTGCACAAGTCAGCACTACAAAATATTTCTATTTCCCGCTACCACGCGCAAACCGCTCCTCGCTCTAAGTTTCTCTCGCGACCGTGCGTCCGCCGCGCTGTCCAGCACTTTCCGTGTCCTGTCCAGTATTCCCCAGAACTGCCGCACTGCCAGAAATCGCTTCCATCCAGTCTCCGCATTCACGAGCGCTGTGATGGGCTAGAACGCTCGCGCCATGTCTCCAATCCAACGCACCTGCACAAACATGAAACGAATTCGTAATACTGGAATTATATTTAAATAACTGGAAGTTAAATAAATATTCCTAGTTCTGGACCATAAACACGCTCTAACACAAACTATTCGATACATGAACAAATTAAATAAACATATGGCTCAGAGCACTATGGGACTTAACATCTGAGGTCATCAGTCCCCTTGAACTACCTAAACGGAACTAAACTAAGCACATCACACACATCCAAGAGCGAGGCAGGATTCGAACCTGCGACCTTGGCAGTTGCGCGGTTCTATACTGAAGCGCGGAGAGCCGCTCGGCCACCGCGGCTAGCAGTGTATATCGGATAAAAACAAAAACATAGATTAATAAATATATTTATAAACGTGCTGCTACCGGTTTTCTGTGTATGTGTGTGTGTGTGTGTGTGTGTGTGTGTAACTGTGGAGTATTTATGGCCTGACGCCTTCGATAGTAATCAGCCACTGTGACATCCAATAACACATGTACTATTTGAGTTACATGCCTGTAATTTATACCAGTTTAGGTTTCCACTAATAGCTTTGTAAAGAGACGCCGATCGACAAAATCGGATGAATCGTTTAGATTTGGAAAATTCGTTGCTGGGTGTTACTTGCATAATTTACAGTCGGATACTAAACTTTAAACTAATAACGATACTGAAAATCTGATTACACCGTCAGAATCTTAGTGCAAATATTAGTAATGTACATGTGTATTCTTGAGGTATCATCATTCACCTGGCTACTATTAATTTCTACACGAACTGTGAAGTGTCTGCCATGAAGCTTTCATCTTTGGCACTCCTGACGAGTCTGCTTCATCCCACAAAGCACCGCCCTCGTCACAGCGGAATTCCCAGCCACGCGGCTGGACCATGCGCTATGGATACCCCTCTCGTCCGGCTAACGTTCGCCACCACTTGTTTTCTGCCTCGCCCCGGCTGGCCGAGCAGCCTGTGCGGCCACGGTTTCCTCTGAACTTATATTTTCAGGGGGTGACGGCTCGCCCGTTACCTCACAAGCTGCCCCATGAGTAGAGATCGGGTTATTTTTCTGACTGTTCGAATGAACGTAACTACTTCGAAACCGCTGAGGTGAACCATTTCGAGTGATTGTAATGTGTGGCAGACGAATACATTGATGTTGTGGCTATGTAGATTCTGTGTTCACCACATGCAGTTATACATAGTCCACAATGTGTATGTATTAGCTGTAAGGAATATTCTGTTCGATTTGGTACTGTAACCTGTTAGGTGTCATATCGCAAAAGCTGGCGAGCTAATCATTGTATTCATATAATGCTCAATAAGTTAATGTAATCACTGCTGCCCTCCTTGTAAGGTTCTATGTAAGTGATATAAACATAAGCATCTTGTGCTAGTGTACGTTCTAATGGACAGCTGTTGTGCTAGATATTCTATGTCTCTATGTTGTGACTGAGTTGATAAAATGTGTTTGTAATTTATTATATTTACGGGTATGGTCAATATATTATGTTTATTCTGACCATGTGTATTATTATGGAACAAGGATGGGATAAAATACGAAAAGACATCTGGCAGATTACATTTCCTCTATTATGAATAATGAATCTGTGTACTGGGCGATTGCACCAGCGCTAAATTGCTATATATAGAAGGTTCAGTAATTTTCATTGGTAATTCTAACCTGTTTCATGTCAGAAGGTGTGCGAAATCTTGTGCCTTGTGAAGAGAGTATTGCCACTATGAACACCTCCATACTGGAGCCTCAGTGATCGTGGACTGAGGCTCCAGTATGGAGGTGTACATGGTGGCACTATTCTCATTTGAATCATCTCGCTTCCTGGCAAGAGAAGCCTCGTTCTTAATCGTATTTCCTGCAGTTATTACGTAACCGTTCTTAACCGATGATTTTTGACTCCTCACTGTTCTGTGCTTTCTGTAGCACTTTGTGTCCCCTTTTACAATACTGAAAATGGCGATAAGTTTAATTAAACCGTTTCTTAAGTGTCTTGATATCTTATTCTATTGGAGTAATATTATTCGTGAATTTAATTGCTCGTAGCTCCAGTTAGTGGTTATCTGATATGAAGCTAGATGTAGTGCGAAATTCTTATACTAATTATGCTCTTTCTGTCGCTGTTCTCGTTTTTGTTGATGCTGCGCTCATCAGAGGAACTTGTGTAGCTTATTGCTCAGATCACATTAAATATTGTAGTGTTTCCAATAAATAAAAAACAGTTGTATAGTCGATTCCATCAATCGATACCACTATAAGTTTTACTGTGGGCATACCTGTACGTCACTGCATTCACAACAGTCTTGCATTAATTGCTACGCCTGAAACTTGATACCCAGCCCGTAATCGCAATGGTACTTTGCTAGTCCGAATTTGTTGTTCTGACCTAATCGAGTATGGTGCAGATGCTGTGCTATGCTGGTGTTGTAAGCTCTTCTGGTCTCCCCACCTAGGTTGCACCCTACTTACACTGAAACCTCTTACAAACCTGTGACTTTAAGGGCTCTTACTATATTCTTAGTAAAATCTACCAAATCCAGGACCCATTGGCCATTCCTAAATAATGGTTTTATGACTCCCGAGTGACGCACAGTGCATTCGTAGTCCCTCACATACATTTGTCACACAGAATATTTCTGCGACGGATGACGTTGGGATTCACCGCATGGAAACGGTTGATGTGGTTAGTTTTACACTACATTTTGTCACCCAATGGTCAGTTAGTAGCTCAGAAGACTTCCGCGTCTATGATTGGAATTGGAAAGTGATTCAAATGGCTCTGAGGACTATGGGACTTAAGTTCTGAGGTCATCAGTCCCCTAGAACTTAGAACTACTTAAACCTAACCAAGCTAAGTGATGTGTTCGCAGAATAGCCAACACCGTGTTGCTAGAGGAGGCCAAAATGCTCGCGTTTACGCTCACGCAGACTGGCGTGAGGTCTGGAACTGGACAATGTAATTAATATAGCCAATAAGGTACGTTGCTGCTGGAATACTTAACTTTAATCCATAATTGTTGTACATCGATCTTGACGGTACATTAATAGCAATCTCAATTTAAACTGGTAATGTCGCCTTGCTAGGTCGTAGCAAATGAAGTATCTGAAGGCTATGCTAACTATCGTCTTGGCAAATGAGAGCGTATTTGTCAGTGAATCTTTCCTAGCAAAGTCGGCTGTACAACTGAGGCGAGTGCTAGGACGTCTCTCTAGACCTGCCGTGTGGCGGCGCTCTGTCTGCAATCACTGACAGTGGCGACACGCGGGTCCGACGTATACTAATGGACCGCGGCCGATTTAAAGGCTACCACCTAGCAAGTGTGGTGTCTGGCGGTGACACCACACTAAGGAAATCACACACATTCATGACCAAGGCAGGATTCGAACCTGCAACCGTAGCGATCGCGCGGCTCCAGACTGTAGCGCCTAGAACCGCTCGACCACTCCGCCCGGCGATTGGAATTGCACCGTTACCTTCGTATGCTAGCGTGCACGGCATGTACTTATGCAAAATATGAATATGCTGATGAAATTTATCCAGCTGTTTCTCCACACCGACAAAATAACAAGTATGTCGTTCACGAATTGGAACCAAATGTATAGCTGGAATTTTGCGGAGCGTAAGGCAATTTTCTAAAATACTTGCATTACTCTTTCATCTACTAACGGATGGAAAAGGGGATGTCACTACCACACCGTACGATTATTCTTAATGTTCACTACGCCAGTCAAAATTGGTTCGTGATAAAAATAACGGCATTAGATGAAAGATATTTGGTGGTACGCCTTGGTAAATAACGCTGACCCACTCTTGTACTGGTGTCTCTTGGTGAAGAGACGTGATGTCAAAGCTAACGAATGCCTTAGTTTGCTGTTCTTGTACAAGACTAGCAAAGTGAAGCGAATCCATCATATACGATTCTGTACGTCCTACAAGGGGACGAGACACTTCGACTGGATACCTCGTGCGCTATTAGTAATCTTCGTAGTTGAATCAAACCAGACTTCATTTTCGATACATACCGCGTAAATTCGATTACAAGAGTGATATTTCCCCCATCATTCTAGAGAGCGAGAGAATCCTACAATGAACGTTTATGACATATCTTTCTTCTTGACCAAAATTACGCTTGGCTATTTCCCCAGTTTGTAGGATTCTTTATCTTGACGTAACTTTCCGACTTAGACTTGTGGAACCTGTCAAAGAGTCCCTGTAGTAATCAGTAATTGCTTCCGAATAGGTCTTCATAGACCTCAGTGTAATATAATCTGATCATTTGATACATAGTGGATTGGCCCGACCGCCAAGTGAGAGATGATTTTTTCTCAGTTTCCTCAAGTTAAATGAGGCAAATGACAGGATGTTATGTTTCCTAAGCTAGAGATTAATATTTTGGTCAGCAAAACAAACATTTTTTATTTTGATCCATGGCTTCTTTCTTCAGTATCGACAAAATACCACGTACTTAAAGTAACAGAACCACATAGGCCACCAATAACATTTTCTTTATTTGCGTTGTCATACCAAGAAGATATATTGAGATCATGCTATCGCTTGGCCTATTATGTCTAGAATGTTCCTTTCAATCATCTTCCACATTAAAATTCTCCTACGGAAAAATGCTACACAATTGTTTAGAAAGAGCAGATAACCTACTTTCCGCACACACACACACAGACACACACACATACACACACGGATAACTGTCCGTCTGAATGGCAACGTCACTCGGAAGAAGTACAGTCCATCTCATGACACAGACTCTTCCTTGATTATTTTTTTGGCCCATGATTTAGGTAATCGTTAACTTCAAAGATTATGTGAACTATTTTTGCAGACCCTATGTGCACAAGAGGCTGTTAATTATTTGTGTTACACATCGAAAAATATGACTTTATAATAAGTTAATACGTTATGTATATACCACATCTTTAACTCGTAGTTTCCTGTTGTTGTGGTTGTGGTCTTCAGTCCTGAGACTGGTTTGATGCAGCTCTCCATGCTACTCTATGCTGTGCAAGCTTCTTCTTCTCCCAGTACCTACTGCAACCTACATCCTTCTGAACCTGCTTAGTGTATTCATCTCTTTGTCTCCCCCTACGATTTTTACCCTCCACGCTGCACTCCAATACTAAATTGGTGATCCCTTGATGCCTCAGAACATGTCCTACCAACCGATCCCTTCTTCTGGTCAAGTTGTTCCACAAATTTCTCTTCTCCCCAATCCTATTCAATACATCCTCAATAGTTATGTGATCTACCCATCTAATCTTCAGCATTCTTCTGTAGCACAGAATTTCGAAAGCTTCTATTCTCTTCTTGTCCAAACTATTTACCGTCCAAGTTTCACTTCCATACATGGCTACACTAAATACAAATACTTTCAGAAATTACTTCCTGACACTTAAATCTATACTCGATGTTAACAAATTCCTCTTCTTCAGAAACGCTTTCCTTGCCATTGCCAGTCTACATTTTATATCCTCTCTACTTCGCCCATGATCAGTTAATTTGCTCCAAAAATAGCAAAACTCCTTTACTACTTTAAGTGTCTCACTTCCTAATCTCATACCCTCAGCGTCACCCGACTTAATTGGACTACATTCCATTATCCTCTTTTTGCTTTTGTTGATGTTCATCTTATATCCTCCATTCAAGACACCATCCATTCCGTTCAACCGCTCTTCCAAGTCCTTTGCTGTCTCTGACAGAATTACAATGTCATCGGCGAACCTCCAAGTTTTTATTTCTTCTCCATGAATTTTAATGCCTACTCCGAACTTTTCTTTTGTTTCCTTTACTGCTTGCTCATTATACAGATTGATAACATCGGGGAGAGGCTACAACCCTGTCTTACTCCCATCCCAACAACTGCTTACCTTTCATGTCCCTCGACTCTTATAACTGCCATCGGGTTTCTGTACAAATTGTAAATAGCCTTTCGCTTCCTGTATTTTACCCCTGCTACCTTTAGAATCTGACAGAGAGTATTCCAATCAACATTGACAAAAGCTTTCTCTAAGTCTACAAATGCTAGAAACGTAGGTTTGCCTTTCCTTAATCTTTCTTCTAAGATAAGTCGTAAGATCAGTATTCCCTCACGTGTTCCAGTATTTCTACGGAATCCAAACTGATCTTCCACGAGGTCGGCTTCTACTAGTTATTCCATTCGTCTGTAAAGAATACGTGTTAGTATTTTGCAGCTGTGGCTTATTAAACTGATTGTTTGGTAATTTTCACATCTGTCAACACCTGCTTTCTTTGGGATTGGTATTATTATATTCTTCTTGAAGTCTGAGGGTATTTCGCCTGTTTCATACTTCTTGCTCACCAGATGGTAGAGTGTTATCAGGACTGGCTCTCCCAAGGCTGTCAGTAGTTCCAATGGAATTTTGTCTCCTCTGGGGGCCTTCTTTCGACTCAGTTCTTTCAGTGCACTGTCAGACTCTTCACGCAGTATCATATCTCCCATTTCAACTTCCTCTACATCCTCTTCCATTTCCATAATATTGTCCTCAAGTACATCGCCCTTGTATAGACCCTCTATATACTCCTTCCACCTTTCTGCTTTCCCTTCATTGCTTAGAACTGGGTTTCCATCTGAGCTCTTGATGTTCATACAAGTGTTTCTCTTATCTCCAAAGGTCTCTTTAATTTTTCTGTAGGCAGTATCTATCTTACCCCTAGTGAGATACGCCTCTACATCCTTACATTTGTCCTCTAGCCATCCCTGCTTAGCCATTTTGCACTTCCTGTCGATATCATTTTTGAGACGTTTGTAGTCCTTTTTGCTTGCTTCATTTACTGCATTTTTATATTTTCTCCTTTCATCAATTAAATTCAATATTTCTTCTGTTACCCAGGGATTTCTACTAGCCCTCGTCCTTTTACCAACTTGATCCTCTGCTGCCTTCAATATTTCATCCCTCAAAGCTACCCATTCTTCTTCTACTGTATTTCTTTCTCCCATTCCTGTCAATTGTTCCCTTATGCTCTCCCTGAAACTCTGTACAACCTCTGGTTATTTCAATTTATCCAGGTCCCATCTCCTTAAAATCCCACCTTTTTGCAGTTTCTTCAGTTTTAATCTACAGGTCATAACCAATAGATTGTGGTCAGAGTCCACATCTACCCCTGGAAATGTCTTACAATTTAAAACCTGGTTCCTAAAACTCTGTCTTACCATTATATAATCTATCTGATAGCTTTTAGTATCTCCAGGATTCTTCCACGTATACAACCTTCTATCATGATTCTTAAACCAAATGTTAGCTATGATTAAGTTGTGCTCTGTGCAAAACTCTACCAGGCGGCTTCCTCTTTCACTTCTTAAACCCAATCCATATTAACCTACTACGTTTCCTTCTCTCCCTTTTCCTACACTCGAATTCCAGTCACCATTACTATTAAATTTTCGTCTCCCTTCACTATCTGAATAATTTCTTTTATTTCATCATACATTTCCTCAATTTCTTTGTCATCTGCACAGCTATTTGTCCTATAAACTTGTACTACTGTAGTAGGTGTGGGCTTCGTATCTATCTTGGCCACAATAATGCGTTCAATATGTTGTTTGTAGTAGCTTACCCGCATTCCTATTGTCCTATTCATTATTAAACGTACTCCTACATTACCCCTATTTGGCTTTGTGTTTATAACCCTGTAGTCACCTGACCAGAAGTCTTGTTCCTCCTGCCACCGAACTTCACTAATTCCCACTATATCTAACATTAACCTATCCATTCCCCTTTTTAAATTTTCTAACCTACCTGCCCGATTAAGGGATCTGACATTCCACGCTCCGATCTGTAGAACGCCAGTTTTCTTTCTCCTGATAACGATATCCTCTTGAGTAGTCCCTGCCCGGAGAACCGAATGGGGGACTATTTTACCTCCGGAATATATTACCCATGAGGACGCCATCATCATTTAATCATACAGTAAAGCTGCAGGCACTCGGGAAAAATTTCCGCCGTAGTATCCCCTCGCTTTCAGCCGTTCGCAGTACCAGCACAGCAAGACCGTTTTGGTTATTGTTACAAGGCCAGATCAGTCAATCATCCAGACTATTGCCCTTGCAACTACTGAAAAGGCTGCTGCCCCTCTTCAGGAACCACACGTTTGTCTGCCCTCTCAACAGATACTCATCCGTTGTGGTTGTACCTACGGTATGGCTATCTGTATCGCTGAGGCACGCAAGCCTCCCCACCAACGGCAAGGTCCATGGTTCGTGGGGGGGAGGCGTAGTTTCCTAACAAATCAGAAATATACATATAATATAGCATTGTCGATGAGTTTCCAATCGCTGTAAAGCGAATTGTATAGTCAGTATGCTGATTCTGAAAAACTATCCGGAATGAGTCAAAAGTGTTTATACTAGCATTTGAACGTGTGGTTAAGTATCTATAACTTCGTAAATTTTTATTTTCGTACATTTCCATAATTTTGTTAACGACATATAACATAGAATACTCGCAGTAGCACCTATCACTGTTATTATGTAATTACATGGATTAAGGGAGAATGATATTAATTAAGGATGTCGAATAACAATATTTTTCTTTCACAGTGTAGTGGTGATGCAGAAGAAGTTCAGCTGCTGCGTAAACTATACGACGAGCTCTGTGACATTGCTGGGCTGGTAAATGTTGCATATGGCCTTCCGGTCCTCACCTGTGTGGTTACACATCTCGTTCACTGTGTCACAAACATCAACTTTTCACTCTCTGTCATTCTGAAATATAAGGTAAGATTGTAGAACATGGCCAATGACATATGGCACATATCTCTTTCTGATTCTTATAAACGTTACTGCCCTATTCTATGATGTAGAATATATTAATTAATTGTTGTATGCCACTTGAGAAGGTAAACCACTCAGAATACGAGATTTTGGGGTCTTAGGATTATTTCACTCTTGCAAATATATCCAAATTCTGATTTCAATCACCAATTTACAAACAAAATTTGGGATTTCTTCAACTTGCGCCACCTCACACGGTTCTTGACTAGAGTTAAATTACTCAACGGTATCAAGACAAACATTTTGAGAGTGTACCACAGTCGAACTTTTTGCAATACAAGTTCTTGTGGTGGGTACAAAATTTTATAAAGAGGACCAAACAATTGCTTGCAACGTAAAGGATTTTCAGGGACTTTACATTTTTTGAAACACAGTTAGACATATTTTTACATTTTTTCGAGATAATCCAGTCACTAAAAAGCCTTCACGAGGTTCCATGAGAAATGAAATTTTCAAACTATATCACAGATTAAACTACGTATGTTGTTGGAAATTCTTAGTCATTTTGTGCAGCCAATAAATTACTTTAAAATACTACAATAGTTTATGATATCAGAACGATAATATTTAGAAAATACACTCCTGGAAATTGAAACAAGAACACCGTGAATTCATTGTCCCAGGAAGGGGAAACTTTATTGACACATTCCTGGGGTCAGATACATCACATGATCACACTGACAGAACCACAGGCACATAGACACAGGCAACAGAGCATGCACAATGTCGGCACTAGTACAGTGTATATCCACCTTTCGCAGCAATGCAGGCTGCTATTCTCCCATGGGAACGATCGTAGAGATGCTGGATGTAGTCCTGTGGAACGGCTTGCCATGCCATTTCCACCTGGCGCCTCAGTTGGACCAGCGTTCGTGCTGGACGTGCAGACCGCGTGAGACGACGCTTCATCCAGTCCCAAACATGCTCAATGGGGGACAGATCCGGAGATCTTGCTAGCCAGGGTAGTTGACTTACACCTTCTAGAGCACGTTGGGTGGCACGGGATACATGCGGACGTGCATTGTCCTGTTGGAACAGCAAGTTCCCTTGCCGGTCTAGGAATGGTAGAACGATGGGTTCGATGACGGTTTGGATGTACCGTGCACTGTTCAGTGTCCCCTCGACGATCACCAGTGGTGTACGGCCAGTGTAGGAGATGGCTCCCCACACCAGGATGCCGGGTGTTGGCCCTGTGTGCCTCGGTCGTATGCAGTCCTGATTGTGGCGCCCACCTGCACGGCGCCAAACACGCATTTACCCCAGGAGCAACAGTGTCCCTAATTTACTGGGAAGTGGCGGTGCGGTCCCCTACGGCACTGCGTAGGATCCTACGGTCTTGGCGTGCATCCGTGCGTCGCTGCGGTCCGGTCCCAGGTCGACGGGCACGTGCACCTTCCGCCGACCACTGGCGAAAACATCGATGTACTGTGGAGACCTCACGCGCCACGTGTTGAGCAATTAGGCGGTACGTCCACCCGGCCTCCCGCATGCCCACTATACGCCCTCGCTCAAAGTCCGTCAACTGCACATACGGTTCACGTTCACGCTGCTGCGGCATGCTACCAGTGTTAAAGACTGCGATGGAGCTCCGTATGCCACGGCAAACTGGCTGACAGTGACGGCGGCGGTGCACAAATGCTGCGCAGCTAGCGCCATTCGACGGCCAACACCGCGGTTCCTGGTGTGTCCGCTGTGCCGTGCGTGTGATCATTGCTTGTACAGCCCTCTCGCAGTGTCCGGACCAAGTATGGTGGGTCTGACACACCGGTGTCAATGTGTTCTTTTTTCCATTTCCAGGAGTGTATTTCACTGCCATAGTAAAATAGTATCCATGTAAACTAAAGCAGACTCTTTTATAGCAATGCCTATTCGCTTATGCACGGCTATTTGTCTATCAAAGAGTTTTTTCCACATACAGATCACAAGGAAAGACATATTAGATAGGGCTTAAAAGATTAATCATAAGGGAATTCAATGACTGGATACAAATATTACGTGATGTATCTGGTGTATCGGTGTCATGTTGTAAGCGGAGACAGATGAATGTGACCGAGTATTCTAGCAACCTCATTTAGAAATTTATTTACACTTGCAGCTACTATTGCGAAATCGACACATACATTGACAAATGAGAAACTTTATGATAAAGTCACCTAAAGCAATGATGGCTTTGGAAAATCAATGACGAGAAAAGACTCTGACCACACGCCTGTAAGATGTGAAAAGGGACTCTCGGTAGAGTTAACATAATTCCTATATTATGCTTATCGAAACTCTGATGTGCATCAAGTGTAACTACATGACTGGAAAAGAGTCTTCCTCACTGCAGTTTGCAAACTCATCGCGCACGTCCAGCTTTGCTAGGTGTCGGACAAGTCGCTCACTTTATCGATCTAACTGAAAATAAATAAGAATCGTGTGACTACGGCCTCTCGTCATGTAGACCGTTCGCCTGGTGCAAGTCTTTCAATTTGACGCCACTTCGGTGACTTGCGCGCCGATGGTGACGAAACGATGATGATTAGGACAACACAAACGTAAAGAACGAAAAAAAAATCTCTATTCTTTTATTTACTCGTGAATTCACGTGGTCCTTTCATAATAGACCACCTTAGTGGTTACACAAATTATCTGTCTCTGAAATTTTAGCAGTTATGAGTAATAATTAACGGTGAATTATATGCAGTTTCTTGTGACAGGGTTTTAATGGTGCGGGAACGGAAGCTGTGGCGATGGTGACTGCTATTTGGGCTCTGGTACATGCAGGCAGTATTCTGGCAATCACGTGGTCTTGCAGTGCTGTAGCGAGTGCAGCTGGTCGCACAACAGACCTGGTACTCAAGGCCCTGCTGCCTCCACCACGCAACACTGCCAGGGACACTGAACTACGGTCGCAGCTGCAACTGTTCTCGCAGCAGTTGCTGCATCGACGTCCACACTTCACTGCCTGCGGGCTATTTGTCATTAATCTAAGCAACGTTCCGTCGATAGCAGCTGTGATTGTATCGTATCTCGTCGTAATTGCACAGGTAAATGCCGAAGAGGATACACATGCAACTTAATATGGTGCTTGGATCGTGGTAGACAGGTGTCTTCATTTTCGAAACACATGTGTGACTTAAGTGAAAATGTACACTGGTGAGTATAAAACATTACAACTACTGAGATGTTGGCCAACTGCTTATACCTGCTTATTGTTCCTGGGTGTCTGATGCTTTCCACGTAACAATCTAACAGTTATACAAAGATATAATCCTGGTTTCACATTTTGCATGGTGATCCAGCTACCCCTACTTATGGGTTATATGCAACCCTCAACGCCTTCAAAAACCATGCTCATGCTTGCTATACTCTATTTGTCTTGCAGGACCTTTTTTCACTAGAGGCCATAGTTCTCGTATAATTCAAGAAAAATATACAAAAGTTACCATCAAAAGTGTTTTTCTTGAATAACTCGAGAAACGTGGCCTCCAGCACAAACGTATCGCAGTAAAAAACTTAAGTATATTATATTTCTTATAAAAGAACCCTGATCAGTTTTTTTGTACGATTAACAGTTTCCACACAGTGACAAAGAGAATATGAAATCTTTCCCTTGGTTTGCAGTTGTTGCAAACTAAGTAAAACCCGTGGGTATGAGAACGCATAATTACCTGTATATTTGATTTTAAAACATACCCACCATGAAACAGTAAAACATATCTGTTCAGAAACACAAATGCAGCATTACAAATGGAGTGTGAGTGGTTGATCCTTTATCGTACCTTTGATGTTCATCCACAACGTCTTATTCAGTTATGCAATAAATTATAGTTTCATAGGGCAATGGTTTCATACAGCAATGGTTCTTCGGATTTTCTTCCTAGCACGTAAGTCTCAGTGAAATCCCTTAATAAATTTATATATAACTTGGGGTATAAATACTGTGATCTTCGAAATTTATGGTAAACGTCAGTTTCAGTAATCTGATAATTAAATTGTAATAATGTTCTTAAAATTTGTCTAACACTGACATTTTCCGCAGTATGTAGTCATGGTAATCATTTTGTATTCACCAAAGCTATTACTTATTGTGACTTTAAATTTAAAATGGAAACTAGAAACTACAAAGCATTTCATTGCACAATAGACGCAAAATGTATTTCCCACGTACCATTGCGTGTTATCATCGCGTTTTTTATGGAATAAAATTATGTATATGTGTAAATTTCCAAACACCTAGGCTTTACTGTCAAATAAAGGCGTCATAGATGGATTTAATACTTTAGTTCTTATTCTAATGAACCATAAAACATCACCTATATAATCTGAATCTATTGTTCATCATTGAGTATTGTACTTTAAAAAACTCAGTTTTTCCAGTTTCTAATGCCTTATAAATGTAACACAGCAAATATCTAACATGTGAAGCAGCATAGATTGAGCACTGACAAACGTTCATGAACACAATATCCAAACAGTAATGCCATCATTGTTCACTGGTAAAAAGATAAAATATATAAAAAAGTCGTTAGAGTTATTTCTTCTGAATCTGTACCCCAACACAGCTACATTAGATTAAAAGGAAATTGGCGTCCTTTTTGATGACATTACTACAATATCCACAGCATACTGTTAAATTCACACCGGATACGCTACTGGCGTGCATTTAGGCAAATGAGCTCACTTATCGTAGTGTCAGCTAGTGAGATGGTGTATTAACAATACCCAGTTATTGGAGTTCCCTACGTACGCCTGTACAAAATCTCTGTAATAAAAAATGAAAAGCAATATGTTTATCACAGTGACACCAGTTAATGTGTGAAGCTTCGTCGTCTACAGGTAAAACATATCTTTTCACAAACACATACGCAGCATTACAAGTGGAGTGTGAATTGTTGATCCTCCATTGTACCTTTGAAGTTCATCCACAACCTCTTATTCAGTCATGCAACGAATGATTGTTTCATAGGGAAATGAAAATGGAAGAAGCTTTTTGTGCAGTTGATGTTACTGGAGAAAAATTCAACTTAACAAAATCTACATGTTACCAGGCTGGTAGCCTTGCTGACATTCAGCTTCTTCACATATTCATGAGAGGTTACAATAAAGTATCTAAACTGTATGATTTAATTACATTTTAGCATAGGATCACAGCACTGTTGTATCAATTCTGCAACATTGTCATACATGATGCGAAACTGAGAATGTCTTCGTCATGAAATTGTCCGACTACTACTACGCAAGTGGGGGGGAGGGGGGTAACAAAATAGTTACGTTTCCAAAACGGTAGCCTATACATTTCCAGCTTCTTCACAGTTTCCTAAGACGTTACAATGAACTATCTTAATGGCATTATTTACTTACAATTCAGCATAGGGCCATAGCACTCCGGTATCAGTTCTGTAACGCTGTTGTATATGATGTGAAAGACAAAATATCTTCATTATGAAGTTGGCTGATCGCTACTGTAACCCTCTGAGGACGTTTCTCTGCTTGTCTTGGTCTTTTGTTTCATTCACTAACTAGGTATGTGAGGTGGCCATCTCACATGGTCACTTGTGTATTCATCATTGCTAAGCTTTGTTAACAAAAATTAAAAATACGCCTTCCACCTGAAGATGATGACTACACATAGAAGAACTTAATGAATTCTTTACATATCGTGACCAACAATGATATATAAATTTAATACTTTCTGGTTAACAGTCGCTGTCTTCATAATGTAGTCCATAAAAAACTTAACTCATACATGTTGTTACCACTTGATCAAACTCCACTGATGTTATATATGTCCTCTCCTAACCTATACTGAATCTGAAGAGTTGCCACTGGGTGGAAAGTAGCTTACAAAAAATGAACAATTAATCATCAGTGTCCATCAGTTCGATGGAACCTAACCACAAGGCAGCTTTAAATTTGAATGTGGCTCATTTACCAAGAGTGATCCGTTATGTACTGCTGCTCAAATCTCATTTCTTCATGTGAACCAACTGTGAGGCACCGTAAATTTGCGTAGATATAGCAGCGAAGTAATCAAGCAAATTAACTAGGGGATTCATGAAAATGAAAAATGCATTAAGAATGCGATTCAGGATGACAATGATGTCATTACATCCAAAGTATTAATCCTGATTATTGCCTTATTCAGACGAAAAATGTTAATTCCAAATGGTGGTCTCACACCGATTGCTACAGAATACAGTACATAAACAAGAAACAGATATTATTGCTTGTGTCATGGAAGCAGAGTGTTCGTATGCAGTGAGAGATGTAAAATTGAGGCATGGAACGGTGTTTCATATCACCTGAGCTACAACAGAATTCAAAAATTTAACCACTATCAACAAGTTTTTATGCAGTACCACAACAGAAAATATTTTTAAACAGTAACACAAGTCACTACGGATAAAATGTTGAATCTCTGCTAGCTCTAACCGCGTGTAAGTACACTAGCACTCAGAGTCTCAATATATTTTTAAGTCCCTAAGTAGTGCACATCGAATTCCTGTGAGACACCAGTCCAGCCCAAGCGGTTCTCTGGTCAAAACTGACCCCATCGACTAACAGACGAAGATAAAATACAATGCTTCCTGATTTGCTTGCCTACTGAGATACTTCTTAAAAAATTCTTAAAAAACATAATGTCAGCAGTGACCATGAAATGTTTCTAATAGTTTAATAAACCAAAAACTATCATGCTTGACGGATTTCCCAAAGTCCACCAGCGCAGCCGTTTCACACATCCTCTTATGGCATTTCTTAACCTCACCACCCTTGCCGAACAGAAGACAACGTGCCCAAGTCCTAAACTTGCTACAGTGGTTTGGGGAACACTAACGTTGATGTCTTAGGCGTCTAATTCATGTTATCTGAAAGCATCTGATGGTGTTCTGGACTTAAGCTCTCAATCCATGGTCCACAGGATTTATGGAAACATGTCATGGCATATACCACAGAAAACTCGCAAGAATACACTATAGCATAGCTTCACTAGCATGTGCTGATCGTCATGAAGAGTGCAGTGTATGTAATATCCGAGCGCCGTCGCTGTAATTACCATCCGCATCCTAGAGCAGCAAACAACTTCGAATTCTAGTGTCGTCTTGAAGAAACCATGACCGCATTTGTAAGATCGCTTATAAGTCCTGTGCAAAGCTCTCATCCCTATACTTGTGAGTTAACTCATTCCACAAATTCTAAAACAATTTCAAAATAGTGTACAGCAGCACTAATTAAAGGATTACACTGCCACATATTGAACTATTTCCGATACTTGCAGGTATGAGGATGATTAGGCTATTCCTGTGGAACTATAAGGTGCGTTCATAGGAATTCGACTACGCGGTTTGTTGTTACTTGAAACTGGAACAATAGAGATTTAGACTACTGGTAATGTTTTCCAGTGGTAAACTCCATGATTTCAGCGAAAAATGGAAAAGCGTAGTGGAGGTCCCAATCGTCACTGGAGTTCGTCAAGCAAAGAAGTGAATGAGTGATGTGTGGCACGCAAATTTTCTGTCGCATCTTAGCGATTTCAATAAAAGTCATGACAATACTTCCAACAGTGTTATGTGCACATTTTCTTGTAAGTACTTACTTAACAGTTTCTTTGAGAAACAGAGCAGAATCTAGTGTCTCTTTTCAGTCCTTATTGATGTCATCAGTACAATATTCCCAGCATACGGTTAAGTTCACACGTGATACGCTACTAGCGTGCATTTAGGCAAATGGGCCCACTTATAATGGTGTCAGCAAGTGAGATGGTGTATTAACAGTAGCAAGATTTTGGAGTTCCCTACGTAATCCTGTATAAGACCTTTGAA
Source organism: Schistocerca cancellata (assembly GCF_023864275.1). Classification (NCBI taxonomy): domain Eukaryota; kingdom Metazoa; phylum Arthropoda; class Insecta; order Orthoptera; family Acrididae; genus Schistocerca; species Schistocerca cancellata. The sequence goes on along the minus strand of NC_064630.1, from coordinate 682,954,860 downwards.
AAAAAAATGAAAAGCAAAAGAAATCAATGTAATGCAAAAAAATCAGTGTGTGGATGCATCGTATTTCTAACAAGATTTATGTTTGTGGTACAACACCCAAAAACGTTCGCTGTAATGACTGTCAAATACATAGAGTTCTGACCCTCGTACTACCTGCTGTATTAGTACACGATGTCTCATGTAGGGAGCAGCAGTTGTAGCGAAAATACTGCACTGTTAAAATCTGTAGGGAATTAATAAAATAATCCTTTATGAGAATCGATTCTGACACAAAATCAGGATATCAGAACAAAATTCGGTGGCCGTGACGCAAGATTTGCGGATATTGATACAAAAATGAATTAAATAAATAGAAAAGTCAAGATACACCTACCTCCCCCCACCACCCCCCACCAACACTCCCCTATACTAGCATGTCTGAAGAAGAGTTAACTGTGCCAGTTATGACAATCCCACTTCCCTGAATACAGATAAGTCTTCTGCTAAGGCATTCATAGATATTTCTGTTAGCCGAAAAGATTCTATCTGAATTCTCAGCGCGCCTCTGTTACATTTCATTCGGTCTGTTACAATCTCAGTAGCACAACTGTATTTATGTTCGGTAAATGAATTCATGGACATATAGTAGCAACACCAAACTCGTGTATGAGGACACTAGAATCGACGTATAATGGGTTTTCTTCAGATTGCATTTTCATACAAACACCGATAGCTATAATGCGCTTTGCACCCGCAATTCATAGGAAATATTTCGCTAATATGACTGTAAACTGATGTACGTTTGTTGAACCACTCTGCTGACGTCGTAGGGTTTCCATCAAACCATATTTAGATGGCAGTGAATCTACAAAATGTTGTTTTGTCGATTTCTGTGAACTTTCACTATGAAAACCTTAAGATACAATTACATCGCTGGAAGTATCTTTTGGAGTAACTGACTACTAAATAAAGATACTTCAGCGTGGAGGACAGAGTCAATATGCTTCTGCAGTAGCCGTGATTTCTTCCCATCTTAGAGTTACCAAAAAGGGGTGAATGTCTGACAGTAAATCGTTCTGCATCCTGTCGCAACTCTAGGTTCTCTAAGCACGCACAACAGTAATTTGCGAATAGAAGTTCAGCAGTTCTCTCAGTTACATCAGTGTCTTTGTCTGAAGACGACGGGAGACGCATCTCCTTGGATTTGCCTAGTGAGTAACGCTTCTGTAGTCGGGAGTGCATGCACGTCATACGATCGCACGGCGCCCCTAGCCTGCCACGACACACGGCTTTGCTATCTCATGTCAGATACCAGTTACTGCCCCAGCATCCATCTGGCAGGTGGCAACTGATTAATGCGTCTAGTACTGCTTATAACTTTCAATCTCAGGGCGCTGCAGCCGGCCGTGGTGGCCGTACGGTTCTAGGCGCTCCAGTCTGGAGCCGCGCTGCTACTCCGGTCGCCGGTTCGAATCCTGCCTCGGGCGTGGATGTGTGTGATGTCCTTAGGTTAGTTAGGTTGAAGTAGTTCTAAGTTCTAGGGGACTGATGGCCACAGCAGTTGAGTCCCATAGTGCTCAGAGCGATTTTTTTTTTTCAGGGCGCTGCACATTACCAGGTGATGGAGTTATATCGTACTGTAACATGATGTATTTTCTGCAAATTTTGATGATTGTACTTCCTCTGGTCACTTCGTATTATTTGACTTGCTGTCAGTGTGGCGGATGTATCATGGGTGCAAATACGTATGATACGTTTATGAGAAAACTATTGTTCCGTTGATAAAAAGACTGATTACTGTTTACTTAATAACTGCCACCCAACCCAACTATTAAATTTTTTGTGATGAAATTTTGAAACAGAGAAATCAACATTGTGAAGCACAAGTTCTCAGCAGAGGAATCCGGCCATTTTGGAATTCCATGGCAGAATGTGTATGTGGGTCACAGATGAAATTAAAGTTAGGAAAATTTTGATTTTGCTGCAATTTTTCAATGTCGTCTAAAGCGATAAGTGTGTTTCTTGAATTTTTCAGTTTCCTCCGCCATTTTATCTTAGGTCACATGGTCTGCAGTTCGCTCCAGATAGTCGAGCAGTGGGATTTGGCGTGGTCTACTTCATGCAGGTTATTGTCAGCTCCCATAGCGAGCAGTTTACTTTTGCCATCGGACGAGTATGCACTGAAGCCTGGCCATGCACGTTGTGCAGAAAATATAGTATAGACTCATTATTTCCTATAATATCCTACAGTGGGTATAACGACAAAGTTGTAATGTTAGGGAAAATCAGCTTTTAGTCTGCAAACTAGGATTGGCAATTGTCAAAAAAGTGTGTCAGTGAACTGTGATGTCAGAGAGCGGGGAGGTGGAGAGTGGGTGGTGAGGGGGGGGGGGTATTTAATCATGGAGCCTGCAGGAGTGAGCTACATTGATTTAAAACTGATGGCACTTGGACTCTTAGGCTAATGGATCTGTGACGCCTTAGGTGTGGCGAATAAAGCCGCTGTTTCCTTCATTTTCGCCCATATTAGACCTAAGGATCGAATTCTAAACTTAGCGCCAGCGCATGGGCCACCACACACCTTAGATTCTGATGTCACAGGACTAGGGAAAATCCAGGCAGTCTGCGACCCACGCAAACAATCCTTACGTTTCATAGTATAGGTTTTATATTTAGGGTAAAAAATGTTGGTTTCGGTTACGCTGCTAGTGTCTTCTGGTAATGTTCTTCACTATGGAGGGCTGCATGGGGTGATCTCAGGGTCATCCAGCAGAACCCACCCTGTGAATTGCCTACACCGAGGTTGTTTCCTGACCCGCAGTCGAGTGATAGGTCTTTCAAAGACGTGACTGACAGCAAAAGACTTTCGAGGGGCCTGCTCCACGAAAGTTCCCACAGTACGAATAGAGCAAGCAGTTCGGAATCTTCGTGAGAAGCAGAGGATGAGGTAGGGCTTGCTACAAGACCAATTTTAGCGACAGCCAAGTAGTCTACGCCAATATTAGCAGAGCGGAAATGCGAAGACTGAAAACATTGGAGAAAAATCTGGAGTTAGTAATCTTACCAACTGGTGAGTACTGCTACGCTTATCCTCAAGGCTACTGGTTATCAGAAGAAAGTGGTCAGAAGTGTACTCACTTACCTAATCATAGTTAATTTGTTGTTCTGCAGCAAAAATATATCGTGAATAAGATCACTTACACTTTGACGAAATTCTCGATCGAAAACAACAAACTCACATGGGTGTAACTTCGATGTGATTGCCGTATGTACCATCTACAGATGTGAACATATGTTGTTACGAACACGATACCATTTCTTCATTTCTTCCTTTATCCACGTGTATCTTGCGACGTCAAGGGCTTTATTTGCAGCGTCAGATGTTCCTCTTGTCTTTATAGAGACGTATTTTGACGTAATTTTGCGTTGCAAACACTTGTTAAACGAAATGTGTTGTGTTGTCTTTGCTTTTTGTGTCAGTAATCTACTATAGAAGACGGATAATTGTGCTGTTGGAGCACATTTTCTCATGTTAACAGAATCTTCCGTCGGTTCTTGGTACACGAAAAACCGATGGAAAATTCTATTAACACTGTAAGAAAGTGGGTCTATTATTGCAAGATAGTACGCACCGAACTCTCAAACCGGATTCCACTTTGCAGGAAGGCTATGGATCTGCTTAGGAATTGTGGGTTCTGCGACGAACTTGTGAAGAATTTAAGGCCTAGAGCACTGAGGCCACCAAGATGTATGGTCTTCCTAAGATACACAAAGACGACCTCCCATTAAGAACAATTTTCTCGTGTTAGTGGTATCGGCTCTCCTACATACAGGCTGTTAAAGTATTTGACTAAACTATTGTCACATATAGTCGGTCGCTGTAGACAACATAATAAAACTTCACAAGTGTTTGGTGATATGATAAAACAGCTAGGGATAGGCCCAAATGAAGTAATGGTTAGCCTTGACGTGATTGCCCGATAAGGTGCTGCAGCAGTTCGTCGATCGTTTGAATGGTATATATCCCAACATAAGATTTACAGTGGAGCTCGCGGAGGACGGGAAGCCACCTTTCTTTGACGTGTTGGTCGAACAGAAATCGGGTGAAGGAACCGGTCATTCAGTGTACAGGAAAGCGATGCATACAGATCTCTATTTCAACAGTCGTAGCTTTCCCATCCAGTACACAAGGCAACTATGCTGAACACCCTACTACACAGTACCAGACCTATTTCGGACATGAACCATCTCGGTTATAAGATTAAACATCTGAAGACGGTTTTCAGAAGGAATGGGAAATCTGTCCGTGATATTAGATCAACGCTGTTCAAAAAACCAAGACGCGGCGCCTTTCAGACAAACCAAGATTATCAACACATGCCTCTATTTCCATTCTGCAGTGAAACAACTAGCAAGGTAAATGGAGTCCTAAGTAGACAAATATTCAAAGCAGGCTTCCAGCCCCCCGTAAAAATTAAAGAAATATTCCGACCCGTTAAAGAGAATCTCGACGTGAGAGTTCCGGGAATTAATAATATTCCTTAGAAGTGAGGCAAGAATTACGTGGGCCTGTCTACTTGGACCATTGTCGATCGTTCTTTCGAACATCAACTTCTTCTGAGATAAAGGCATTTGAATAAATCAGTAGACCACATGATTCTGTTTGAACTAACGACAATACTGACTGACGCGTCGAACAGTTGAGACTCTGTGACCAGAGAAGCAGTTGACAAAGGTAGAACACTGACGAATACCTCTCGCAGTTCACCACCTGATGGATGGCGTTGGAAGGAATGCTAGATGGGGAGCACAGCAAAATCTGTGGACGTAGAGGATGTCATCTCTGTATGTACCATCATGATGTCATCCAGCCAATCGGATGCGGTTCTGTGGGTTCAAAAGAGGGAACCTTGCCAGTTCACGACATTCAGTTTTAGTCCCTAACGGAGGTAGTGGAGATTATAATCGAAGGCTTGGAACTTTTAACGAGCTTACATTTTTCGTAATTCTATTCCTACTAATGCAGATTTGCTTTTAAAATATTCTCTGTAAGTCGCATTACTAGGTAATGGCACAGTTTTTACAAACGCCTTCTGCTTCTCTTCTACTAACTTCCTAATTCGTTTATTTCAATTCGTTAACCTCCTTTTACAATATTTCTGTTTACTCGTTCCTAATACTTCAGTGGCTGCGTACAACCGAATTAATAATATTCCATTCTCCATTTATTTAGTTCAGTGCAAGTTTCATTTGACGTGTCATTTGGTCTCCTTTGGACGACAGTTTGACTCTGTATTTTTGGTGTAGGTGTACCTCATTAGTTATTATATGTGACTTGGTGTTCATGTGTTATTTCTTCACTGCTTTTGAACAAAACGTTTCATTTACAACTGAAAAGGTCACTACAAATAATGAAGTTGTAATAGTAACAATTCTTGTGGACTCCAGAATTCAGTAGCGTCTTTCATAACGAAATACGAGACAGCTTAGAGACGCAATCAAAGAATTGAAGATTATGTACTAAATGAGTAATAACCAAGCCTAATAAATGAAAGGTACACAAGCGTCACTCTGATGAACTCCGATCGACCTAGATACAAGGACTCAAAAATAGAGAATCATAGGTTAAAACAGTCTTATCTCCTTGGATGCTTCATATCAACAATAACGTGCAAGCACTTCAATGACAGCACGTTTTTAAACCAGCTGTTTCAAATAGGACTGATGGTTTCTCCTGTACCTGGTTTACGCAGTGAAGAAGAAAACGTAACCATACACTACACACACTACGAAACAGAACAGAAAACTTTCATCTGAGCTTTGATTAACGAAGGGTATCGCTTCCAAAATGTGCTGCAGTGCTGCCATCATAACATAGGAGTGAACCATTAATAAATAAGATGTTCAACCACTGCAATAAATTTGATCTCACTAGACGTAGGATGTGAATGACGTGTGGATATTTTTATACTCCTTTATGTTATTATACAGGGTGATTCAAAAAGAATACCACAACTTTAGGAATTTAAAACTCTGCAACGAAAAAAGGCAGAGCTAAGCACTATCTGTCGGCGAATTAAGGGAGCTAGAAAGTTTCATTTAGTTGTACATTTGTTCTCTTGAGGCGCTGTAGACTAGGCGTCAGCGTCAGTTGATGCTAAGATGGCGACCGCTCAACAGAAAGCTTTTTGTGTTATTGAGTGCGGCAGAAGTGAATCGACGACAGTTGTTCAGCGTGCATTTCGAACGAAGTATGGTGTTAAACCTCCTGATAGGTGGTGTATTAAAAGTTGGTATAAACAGTTTACAGAGAATGGGTGTTTGTGCAAAGGGAAAAGTTCTGGACGGCCGAGAACGAGTGATGAAAATGTAGCACGCATCCAGCAAGCATTTGTTCGCAGCCCAGGAAAATCGACTCGCAGAGCTAGCAGAGAGCTGCAAATTCAACAATCAACTGTATGGAGAGTCCTACGAAAAAGGTTAGTTATGAAACCTGAACGTCAACTACCCGAGGCGATGGATCGGCCGCCAGGCAGCCCGTGACAGAGCACTTCATCACTGGCCTCCAAGAAGCCCTGATCTTACCCCCTGCGATTTTTCTCTTATGGGGGTATGTTAAGGATATGGTGTTTCGGCCACCTCTCCCAGCCACCATTGATGATTTGAAACGAGAAATAACAGCAGCTATCCAAACTGTTACGCCTGATATGCTACAGAGAGTGTAGAACGAGTTGGAGTATCGGGTTGATATTGCTCGAGTGTCTGGAGGGGGCCATATTGAACATCTCTGAACTTGTTTTTGAGTGAAAAAAAAAACCTTTTTAAATACTCTTTGTAATGATGTATAACAGAAGGTTATATTATGTTTCTTTCGTTAAATACACATTTTTAAAGTTGTGGTATTCTTTTTGAATCACCCTGTATAATTACTTAGTTAGTGATTACTGGTGCTGTATGTATCAATCAATTATTTATACCGTATGTTTGATAGTAAATAGTAAGTAACGAAGTGATAGTCAAATAACCACGAAGAGAGATTATACTAAAATGTAAGGGATGCCTTTACGGCGATGAGCAAGAGAAAATAGAGAGCAAAGAAAAAAATGCTACCGTAACATCACTTCTGATGTGTTCTGTATTAATCAAATTACGATTACCACTCAGACAGATTAAACGATGGCCTGTAATGTTTTTACAAAGTACTGTCCATTAAGATGCAGCTGTTCCTCTTCAAACTTTCAGTGCGTAGCAGACTTTCTTGCTAAGACATTGGTTTTCTATTCAGCGCTAATTTCTAGTATCTGCACTCAAAATCTAAATGTATAATGTTGCTATGATCCTCTTTCTAACCATTCCTATATCAGTAGCTCGAAACCTTATTCCCATTGGAAATTTGAGATGGATATCCACATTTTCTTTAGAGCTATGAAACCACTCTACTATATTAGCAAATCGTTTGGATTGGCACCTTTCATAATAAATCAACATTCAAACAAATTTTCTACTTCACATTATGGGAGTATATACTTGGTCTTAGTGCTTATTTTAGAGGTCACCTTGACCATTCGTATGGTAAATAAACGGTTATGTTCTATGCATTTCATGGCCACCGTGAAACTAGGTGACATAACTGAATTTGTGCTAACTGCCTCTTCTGCCGTCTAGACACTCATGCATATTTGTTTCTTCACTCTCAGCCATCTTATCCAAACTCTAAATAATCATCTTCAGATTGACAGGGTAATTATGCCAAATTCAAGCGATGAGTACAAACAAGTATTCAAAAAACAAGTGGCACAAGTACTTACACTTGTTCGGCTGCTTATCACTGTGTTCTTCGCCTATGGAACTTTGTGGGGAAGGGTCAACAAAACAGTATGTTTTTCACTGTGCCAGTGTTTACCCTTTCTACGCTGCAATTTCAATTGCTTGTGCCCAGTTCTCCTACTTAGTGCTATAATTGAGGAAACGCCTATGTGAAGTGAATGGAACACTTGTCCTCGTACGGCAGCGGAGGTTGTTTCAGTGGTGCCATGTCCGCTGTTGTACAACCTGCATGTGTCCGCTGCACTCTGAAGAACACAGCGTGACGTCAGTACTGAAGGCGACGATGTGAGTTATCTTCAAGCATGCATTGAACCTGTAGACTTGTTTACACTTCTATTAAAGTAGAAGAGTTTACAGTCTTTGCTGCTCTTCCGTTTGTTTCACGCCATTGGCAAGGCAACAAGGGGTGAATGCAAAATTTGTAGGCATGCCATCCTCTGTTTATATTAGTTTGACTGTCTTTGAACCTACATCTAAGTGCTTTCAAATAACTGTGATATACATTTAGCCGCAGTTTTCACCTCATTAAATGAAGCATTTTCATGTCTGTGTGTGTGTGTGTTTGTGTGTGTGTGTGTGTGTGTGTGTGTGTGTGTGTATGTGTGTGCGTATGTGTTTATTTGTATGTGTATGTTCGTGAGACATGGTGGAAATTGGCTTGGTGGTAAATTGTTGGTTACATTTAACTCTTCGTTAATGTGATGAGGTATTACAAACACCAATTGAAGTATTTCTCGGTGTTGTTAGAAGACGGTCCATAATTCTGATTTGTAAACTCTTTTACCTTACTTTTACATGTTTTAGATGGCGTTACTCTAATTAATACAAGTTAAATTGCGTTTGAGGAGGAAGACAGAGCTCCATGTTCGTCTCTGATGTCTGTCAAACAGCATCGTAGTATTGCATCTGTTTTTCAAAAATATGTAAAGTACAAACAGTAATCAAAATTGTGTTAGATGTAGACTATGAGCTGATAATTTATAACTCAGTTTATTAGTGGTTTTCGCCGCTACCATCTCTGAAAGGTTTTGATGTCTGTAATAGCACTGGTGCAAGGAATTTTTATCTAAATCTTCACATAAGGCTGGAAAGGAAATGTAAGACAAACTCTAATGATATATCTGAAATATATTATCACAATGCAGTGTGATACATCCAAAGCCAAACATAGGAATACTAAACATCAGATTCATACTTGCAGTAAATTTTCGTGCTCAGAACATATTGTTCCAAAATATGGAATCTGTCTCAATGTGGTAGAAACAACTGAATAAATAGTATTTTCCTCAAATATAACAAGTAAGCTAACTAAACATTAAATCTGAAATCTGTATTTATCTTACTTTAGACAGTGTGACAATTATAACAGAAAATTAAAATACATTCTGAAATTTAAGAAAATATGCATTTGCGGGAAATTAACAAGTTTTTGTAATTGATAAAGGTTTTCATGGTTCATTAATGATGTTTTCAGAAAAATTTGAAAGGAAGATCTTTTTTCTTTTTTTCAAATAATGGAGTATTATGGTGTTACACCAACCCAACCACATTAATAATTCAAACATGAAGGAATTCATCAGTCAGTCTTGATTCAATCTATAACGTATTATAGATACAGGTATTTGTTACACTAAAGTTAGCGTCTATGCATATGAAGTGATGATATCAATAATGTTCAGTTACTCGATAATAATAACAAAGGGTTACTGACTTCTGTTGTGACACACGTTTTATGGATAGTTGTTATTTGTCAGATACTTGCTCTGTGTTATGGCATTTAGACCAGCTTCCATATTGTAGGTGGTTGTCATTTTATCATGATTAACTTTTTGCTTTTGTTCATATCTGACTTTTCGAGAGGTTGGTCATTTTGATAATTTTTGATTTTTTTTATGCAGACTTCAATGTTCCCATGTCATAGAGAGATGGTACTGGGTCCAATATAAACACATACTACTTTTACATTATACCAGGTTAAGATACAAAACAAATATCTGGTGACTATTTGTCGCACAAGACTGTTCAATCACGTATCGCTGTAATGTGCCTAGGAAGGACTTCATGTCAGTAAAAGTGCCTCCTGTCAGATGTTTCGTTGTTTATGTGTCTCCTATAGTTGTGACTCTGGATAATTTTTCATACATTTAGTTCTGCAGCGGCGTTCATTAAACTTCATCTTTCCAATGACAATTATGCTCATCAGTCTGACTTAAAAGTTTCTCGTGGACGAAACTTAGTCAATTAGTTTGCTGCTCAGGAAACTCATTACTTTTATTAAATGCTGAGTAAATACTATTCCAAGTTTAATTTCTCAATGTAACCTAAAATTTACATAGTTGTGCTATATTGACGAGATCCATTGTCATCTCATGGAGTTACTTCTTTTGTGCAAAGTTTCACTGCATGATATCACTGAATTTTAATTCATGCTATTTTCTTCTGTTGTATTTCATAAGAGGGATCTTCTTTTGTGAAATACAGTGTAATAAACTCATCCTTCTAAGTCAATGCAAACAAAACGTACAGTGATTTATGTCATATGTTTTGACACTTGCAAACTCAATCATTGTGTTTCGTCCTTCATGTTGACTTAGAATAACAAAATTTTGCTGGAAGCAATGTTTCATAGGAAAGAATTAGGATGCTAATCTACAGTTCGATAACAATAGAAAAAATTATTTTGTCATTTGTAATCTGACTTCAGACTAGTAATTAAAATATTCTCTAGAATCTTGAAACTCCAGGGACCGATGCGTTGCAAGTATCAGTGCCGGTAACAAGCAAAAATAGTTGAGATTCACGATTACTGTTAACGATGAAATGTCAACATACATAAACAAGTTTGTACAGATCCATCAGAGCGAGGATCGTAAAAGTAGCCAACCAGTTTTTTTATATTGTGTATGGATGTAATACTCTAGCTGTTTTATTGCCAAGCTTAAATCTCTGCTTACCACAAAATCTATATATCACTGACTATCAGACGGGCCTCTCAGACCCGTGTTGTTTGAATTCACATTATTTTGATTGCTTATGGTGTGAATGGTATTTGAGATATATGTATCTTTCAAATAATTTAAGTTAATAAACGTTTACATTTTAGAAAACAGAATTTTTATACATTTACTGGTGGCGTTTATTCTCATTGTATATTTGCACATGAACTACAGATAATAGCATAATGTTCCGAGCTTACAGGTTTGGTGCACTCATAATAAGCAATTTGACTTTTCTACCTTTCTCTTGACACATTATTCACACCCTCTCCTGTTCTCAGCTGTGGTTTCACTGCTATTCCTTGATCTGATACTACTAAGGTATTGATTGACTTTTTTTACCCCTGCTTGCTTTCTGAAATTGGTGGTGAAATTTATTGGTATCCAGATCCTGAACGCATTCACTAAAGACCTCCAATGGTCAGTGGATTGTTATTCTCTTCACGCTGTAGCATTGAATCTTCTGGTCCATGATGTTATCCCCACCCTTTGTGGGACTGTATGTCTTCGTGAGTTAAGCTTTCTTTAATTGTGATGATAACACAATTTGTTGGTCTTAAAGAGAACTAAGGGCAGTAAGAGCTTTGCATTTCTTAGGAACATACGAGGCTATTATCACATCTGGTTGATATAAAAATAATGCAGAGTGTACTCCACATCCATTACGTGTAATAGAATCGGCAGGCAGTTCACCTTTGATTTTGGGTTAATAATGACTACAGTCAGCCCTTTTGACAACAAATTATGAGTTCAATCGAGAGATGTAAACAAAATTGCACAGATGTTATTACGTCCATACTTTTCATGTTCAATCATCAGTGTTTTCGTAACATACTATCCAAGTCGCACGACTCTGACTTCTTTCTTCTTCCTGAAACACACTTTGTCTTCCAGCTCTAGAGTGTTGCACTGTCACAAATTGCCTAGATTTTTATTTCGTATCTACCAGGTTTTGACGGGATATATTCTCGAAAACGACAGCTGCCTTGAAATGTGGGCAACTGTTCATCCACGTCACGTACACCATCCTGGAATTTAGTCATCCCGAATGGTAAACTTCGACATCTCAAAACCTTCTCTGATATGTTTATTCACTTGGCCTATGTTCACGTCAGGATGCTGCAGAGCAAAAGCGCAAAAGCTTTAGAATAGCTTGGAAGCAGTTGCGAGACATAATTTCAGTGAAAATTGGTCGACAATTCTCAACACTCCAAAGTTCACTGATATCTTCATTTCTTGACATGTAAACACCACTAAGGATCAGAACACCTACAAACCTTTCCATCTCATTCATAGCTACACCACCCAGTCCTAGGGAACGATTCGACTTTAATTATTGGTACACATAGTCACTTTATCAACGAGGGGTTATCAAAGAACAACATAAAACAAAATTGTTCATTATCACAGTTCGTAATCGAATTACTTGTAGGAGCCTGGTCTCCTATTTGGAAAATCTACCAGAGATTCGAGCTTGAGGAGTGTAGCTCATATTTCTTTCTCGTTAGGAAAAAAGAATAGAAAAAAGAATAAGACTCACTCAACAGAATTTGCTCTAAATTGTTCTTCTCCGTCTTCGTAAATGGATTCTTCATGATCACCATCTTCGTGTAGTTCTGAGTATTCAGCGGCATGTACCTCATTGTCATCATTAATGGATATTTCACGTTCACGAGGCGGGTTTTCAGAAACAGAAGACTGCTCCAGCAATCCTCTGATATCTTCATGTGATAGTCCTCTTCTCTGTACCGTTCTCAGTTTGTAGAACAGACGACTATTGGCAATAGTGCAACAAAATATACATGTGTTCATCACAAGTCACTTAGAGGAAATGTAGGCCACATCATTATGAATGTTCCTCATTCGTTACTTCACTTGGATCACAATTACATAATGATTAAAGTCTAGTTTACACAAACTTCTTTTGGGAACGTAGTGCACACAACAGACTGCTTTCCACTTTTCTTACACATCGAAATTACACTCTGTGTGTAAAAGGTTTAAGGGTTATGTGTATACCACGTGTTTGAATCCTACTTTCCTAACAAATCAGTAACGACGATGTAATGTAGCACTGCCAGTGAATTTTCTGTAGCTGCAAAGCGAACGACATAGTTTATAAGCTGTTTCTAAAAACCACCTGGCGGCTCTCAAATGTGTATAGAACACCAGTTTCACTTAAAGTTAAAATTTAATGTTTCTGTAAACTTTAATTTCCGTATATCACCATCATTGCTTAAGATCTGTGTATCATAACATATTTACTACTCATAGTCGTGAATGCACATAAGGTATTTTTAGATAACCAGTGTCAATCTTCTAAAGAGATCATCATCAGATGTATATTCCCTGATGACTGTAGGAATATCTGTACAAGATGCAAACCTGACAGCCAAAAATTAAAATTAACGCCTTATATACGACCATTACTAAATAAGTATAATTTGATAGACCGCTATTTTCATGGAAAAATATGCTAAAAAATTTCTATATCATAATAGGCTTGAAGTAGCACATATCACATTGGTTGTGTAGTGAGATGGTTTTACAAGGGTAGGTGTGATGTAATGATGTACAATAGCATTAACTTGTTTTAATAGATTGCAGGTGACACAGGAGAAGTTCGACAACTGCGAGAAATATATATTGCTGGGTTGGTAAACAATGCATACCGCTTCCCAATGCTCACCGGTCTGGTCACAAATCTCGTTCACTGTGTCACCATGCTCAACTTTACACTTTCTATCATTCTAAAATGTAAGGTAACTTCATCTGAGAGAAACTGAAATAAACCTGAAGATTATCACATTTCTTGCTGTAATCTCATCGAAATGTTTGAAAGCAACAGAAAAATGTCAAACACACAAGATCAAAAAGTTGAAAATAACTATTTCAATACAAAACTTTTTAATATAATACGGATTCAAAAGGGACTAATAAATATCAAATAATCTCTCCTAACCCCATACAGAATCCTAGAGCCATAAGGATAGTGCTGAATATTTGTGTCTGTGAATTTTCAATAACTATGACACTACCTCTAAAACTGAAAACTTGGGGAGTGTGCATGTGGCTGGTTACGCAGTTCTCTGTATAAAATATTTATCTTCCACACAAAAAAATGGCTGTATATTCAAATAATTTTGCATTTATAGACATCATAACATCAAGCAATGCAAACTGTTCCTATAACTTTGCAACTTTCGTATGTCCTCAAGGGAACCATTGCACCCACCTTTCCGCCCCCAACTAGGGCTTTAATGTCTGGGTTTCCCCATATTGCTTCTTGTATTGAGGGAATACAGAGGATTGCTGGCTGAATTTTTCTACAGCTGTTCGGAGTAAACCTGTTCCTGTTTTCGTGCTTGAGGAAACTCGATTGACTGGATATAGATTTTAACAAACCTTAGTTTAAAAATCATGAAAGGAGGACCCAATTATAGTTTCTCCCTTTTTGTCTATTAAAAACGCAGCGGCAAGCAAGCTCAGCCTCTTTCTCATGCACATACACCATGTTCCAAAATCGTCTTAACAATTTGACTACGTGTATTTTTTAGAAGTGGCAACAGGTAGAAAGGTCTGGTCTGATGCATATTGTTCACACAAATCTAGAGCTGTCTTTTTCTTGTTTTTCCATGTTAGTTATTGACGGACCACACTCCAGCAGTTGGCACAGTGTGTAGAATGGACTGTACGTATCTGATCTGACACCCAAGTCCTGCGGAACCCCATTAATTATTTTCTTCTGGTGGGGCTTGCACTATCTCTTAGCATAAGTGCAGCAGTAGCACATCATAATGAGGACATCCTAGGCTGGCCGTTGAACTGGAATACCACTTACATAAGATGTGTGCTACAGACTGTGCATGCATTTATAGTGACCATCCGTACTTCCATCACCCCCCCCCTTTTTTTTTCGTGACTCTCACGATTTTTATAGCTCTGTCCCGGAATTTTACAAAAGTGATTCGGGACACCTACTTGTTCTGATTTAAAAACTATGAAACAATGTATTCCGAAATGTATGTTCATTTCACTTCTAACGGTATGCGGTTACGGAAATGGTGTTTTCCCAATTGAGCACTGTATTGAGCAGTGACATAATACAGTTTGTTGTAGCAACTATAAAAGCAGTGTTAGTGAATAGAATGAATTATTACTAAATTTAATTTGAATGTTATCATGAGGCTGTTGAAGAATACAGACATACTGAAGAAAATGTATAGCACTAATAAATAATATATGCCTGCTTGCACTCCTTCATCTTAGAAGATACTAATATAATTTACATTAATGTACATTTTGTAACAATTTAAAGTGACGGTTTGAATTTATTACGTTTAACTTACACTTTTTTACCAATTTTTTAATGTGTCCCTAACGTGGCTGTGGAAAATATTGTCACCTTAACGCACTGAACTCTGTTAAATGGCTGTTAGAACCTCAGCTGTTTTTGAACATAATAGCGCTAACCACGCTTTTCCCCTATACCTATGTCTTAAAAATGTTTTGGCAAAGATATAAACATAATTTGGGAAACCCTGTATTTTCCATACATCTTTATTGAGACAATGAGAAACTGCCGACGACTGGCGATCGCATACACCTCGAAGCTGCATCACTCGCCAGACAACTGAATGTCTTAAATGTGTATGACTTCTACTCACTGAGCTGTATAAAACTAATTTCATTTACGATTATCTTGAGCTAATTAGTACTAAGTCTGAATATGGACGTCTGTTTAATGCGTTTCACAAAACATTACTCTAACATGAGATTTATATCTGTTAATTGGCAGTATGCACGCGCCCGCTGGCTTTGTTAGCAGTGAAACGCAAGTGAGGAAACATTACCCCTCTCATGCCCTCGCTCCTGGCAGAACATCGTGGTGGTCGACCACCTTACCGTCTAGACTGTTGGTGTCCAGGAAGATAATCCGATCTGACCCAAGCTTTCGTCAGGAGGTGACATTTCAAGTGATGGCAGGCCTGTCCCAGAGACTTGTCAGATTAATTAGTTACGCGTAAATGACACGCAGAACAGTTCAATCCACAACAGTATATGAATCAGTTTTAAATAACGAAATGAAAAATTACTCCATCCAGTTCACAATAACATGAACATATATACTGTTTATGTGAACTTTGGCATACCCCTGATATAAATATTCATTAGGATCATCATCTGTCAGTATAATGTAACACTGATTTAGTTCAGTTAATTATAGTATTGCAGGCTGGATTCACTCAGAAGAATGAATCGATAGCTCGGTCAACTAAAACAGTAAAGAGCGTTTTCAGTTAATAGACGGATTGTATGGTTCAAATGACAGAAAAACTAGTGAGTCGTTCACTTGAAAGTAAGGAATGGATAATTCAATCAATATGAATAGCTATAACGGTGTCGAAACTTTCATTCTATTACTGCCACTAACTGTGTTCATTCTAAAACAATAAATAACAATCAAACCACAAGTAAAGCTATAAACGATTCACATGATTATTTTGAGTTGCTCCCGCAGACTGGCTTCTTCGAAAGTATGAATCAGTTGTCGGGCCAACTGCATGACTCTTTTTGTTTGGTTGCTGCAACAGACTGGTTTCACTAGTAACAAAGAATGTGCTGTCCAACCGACTGAATCGATTGTTTATCATTCACCTGCTCCCACAGAACCTCTCACTATTTTGACATAGGCTATTTTGACCATATTGCTGCGTCTCACTATCTTGCTTCAAGTCTTACTCTCCTATCTACACAGCCAATGTACTGCTTCTCAATAAAGTAAATTCCTCTGTTTCATAACATAGCAATGTCTCTAAATCATTTTCAGTATTTGGAATGACACTTTGGTCATCATCTTCTTCGAAATATCATAGAAGTTAAATGCCTTCCATACCTAAAAAGACTTCTGTCATAATAACCACTTCCTTTACCTTTTATGCAGCTCATTTTCGTCAGTACCACTCCAACACCATGTCCCTACACCTAGTCGGCATACTTCTCTGTTTAGAGCGTGTTACTTAATAAAATCCACTGTCGCAGTCATATAAAAATTCACCTCTTCCTTCATTAATGCCCCCTCATATGCCAACCTAATTCATAGCATTCTAACTGCCCTTTACTGTTATAATAATTATTATTGCTGTTAGTGTCAGTTATTATTAGTATTATTTCAGGAAAATGCTGTAATATCGTTTGAATGTGTTGCTCCAAGTCAGATGTAAGTGCACTGTAGGTGGACACTGTGTTTCCCAGCACATCATTGTATATGATGTCATTATGACATTGTATGGAATAAAATAATGTACTTGTATAAATTTCCAAGCCGTTGAGTATTAGTATGAGTTAAGATCATCATGCATGGACTTAAAATATCATTTATTAATCTAAGGAATCATAATGCACCTGCTCACATTATCGGATTCAATTGTAGATATTTGTTGTGGTTTACAGTCCTGAGACTGGTGTGATGCAGCTCTCCATGCTATTCTATCCTGTGCAAGCTTCTTCATCTCTTAGTACCTAATGCAACCTACATCCTTCTGAATCTGTTTAGTGTATCTCTTGGTCTGCCCCTGCGATTTTTACCCTCCAATACTAAATTGATGATCCCTTGATGTCTCAGAATATGCCCTACCAACGGATCCCTTCCTCTAGTCAAGTTCTACCACAAATTTCTCTTCTCTCCAATTCTATTCAATACCCCCTCATTCGTTATGTGATCTACCCATCTAATCTTTAGCATTCTTCTGTTGCATCACATTTCTAAAGTTTCTATTCTCTTCTTGTCTAAACTATTTATCGTCCATGTTTCACTTCCATATATCGCTACACTCCATACAAATACTTTGAGATAAGATTTCCTGACACTTAAATCTTTATTCGATGTTAACAAATTTCTCTTCTTCAGAAACGCTTTCCTTGCCATTGCCAGTCTACATTTTATAACCTCTCTACTTCGACCATTATCAGTTATTTTGCTCCCCAAATAGCAAAACTCATTTACTACTTTAAGCGTGTCATTTCCTAATCTAATTCCCGCAGCTTCACCCAATTTAATTCGACTACATTTATTAATCTCGTTTTGCTTTTGTTGATCTTCATCTTACATCCTCCTTTCAAGACCATGTCCATTGTGTTCAGCTGCTCTTCCAGGTCATTTGCTGTCTCTGACAGAATTACAATGTCATCGGCGAACCGCAAAGTTTTATTTCTTCCCCATTTTTTCTTTTGTTTCCCTTACTGCTTGATCAATATGTAGACTGAATAACATCGGGGAGAGGCTACAACTTGTCTCACACCCTTCTAAACCACTGCCCCTCTTTCGTGTCCCTCGACTCTTATAACTGCCATCTGGTTTCTGTTCAAATTGTAAATATCCTTTCGTTCCCTGTATTTTACCCTGCCACCTTCAGAATTTGAAAGAGAGTATTCCAGTCAACATTTTCAAAAGTATTCTCTAAGTGTACAAATGCTAGAAACGTAGGTTTGCCTTTCTTTAATCTAGCTACTAAGATATGTCGTAGGGTTAGCATTGCCTCACATGCTCCAACATTTCTACGGAATAGAAACTGATCTTCCCCGAAGTCAACATCTACCAGTTTTTCCATTTGTCTGTAAAGAATTCGTGTTAGTATTTTGCAGTAGTGGCTTATTAAACTGATTGTTCGGTAATTTTCACATATGTCAACACCTGCTTTCTTTGCGATTGGTATTATTATATTCTTCTTGAAGTCTGAGGGTATTTCTACCGCCTCGTACATCTTGCTCACCATATGGTAGAGTTTTGTTAGGCCTGGCTCTCCCAAGGTTGTCAGTAGTTTTAATGGATTGTTGTCTACTCCTGGGGCCTTGTTGAGACTTAAGTCTGTCAGTGCTCTGTCAAACTCTTCACGCAGTATCATATCTCCCATTTCATCTTCATCTACATTCTCTTCCATTTCTATAATTTGGTCCTCAAGAACATCGCCCTTGTATAGACCCACTACACATTCCTTCCACCTTTCTGCCTTCCCTTATTTGCTTAGAACTGGGTTTCCATCTGAGCTCTTGATATTCAAGCAAGTGGTTCTCTTTTCTCCAAAGCTCTCTTTAATTTCCCTGTAGGCAGTATCTATCTTACTCTAGTGAGATAAGCCTCTACATCCTTACGTTTGTCCTCTAGCCATCCATGCTTTGCCATTTTGCCATTCCCGTCGATCTCATTTTTGAAACGTTTGTATTCCTTTTTTCCTGCTTCATTAACTGCATTTTTATATTTTCTCCTTTCATCAATTAAATTCAATATATCTTCTGTTACCCAAGGATTACTATTAGGCCCCATCTTTTTACCTACTTGATCCTCTGCTACCTTCATTATTTTGTCTATCGAAGCTACCCATTCTTCTTCTACTGTATTTCTTTCCCCCATTCTTGCCTAATTCTGTCCCTGAAACTCTCTACAACCTCTAGTTTTTCAGTTTATCCAGGTCCCATCTCCTCAAATTCCCACCTTTTTGCAGTTTCTTCAGTTTGAATCCACAGTTCATAACCAATAGATTGTGGTCAGAGTCCACAACTGCCCTTGGTAAAGTCTTACAATTTGAACCTGGTTCTTAAGTCTCTGTCTTAGGTTTATATAATACATCTAAAATCTGTCAGTATATATACATATATAGACCCTAACACTCAAAGTAGACCTAGTTATGTATATAGTAATATGCCTTTTGCATTGTATACCCACTCTTGTAGGAAAGTTAGAAATGATGAAAAAATTCATGTATGGCTGAAGGGACTTAATTAGTAATGATGAAAACCATATGTGGAAGAAAGGACTTGGTGTAGTAGCTGAAAATGTAACTGTAACTGGTGACATTACGCTGTACCATAATTATGTCTGTGTGTATATATGCAAAGGTTGATGTGGGTAAGGGTGATTATCTGATATCCTCTATTGGCATGACAAAAAATTCTATTAGCGGATCGGTTGGCTTCAGGGGACAGGTACAGTTGGATGAACCTGTGTGTGATTTCTTTTATCTGTGTTATCCAGTATGATGATTATTTTTTAGAGTTTTTATTTTCGTCTGGATTCTGTTGAGTTTGGTTTTAATTTTGTAAGGTTATTTTGTGATGTAAATTCTTGTGTTTTTCAGTGTGTTATACATTGGCTATAAGTCGTACTGCGCTCCCCCTGTTTGCGTTTTAGATGATGATATTTTCGGTTTGAAGCTTCTTCTTAAGGTTTCTGAGTTTTGCAGATACTGTATTTGTGTTATGCATTTTTGTGTTGATTGTTACAGTATGGATTATTCATGTGTCTGTAAAGTTTAATAATCTGGGTACAATTCATGTGAGTGTTTTTGTAGATTCTGTGTAGATTTGTTGTGTTATGACTGGGGATTTTTGAATTAAATAATCTATCTTCTATGAACCGTTTCCATTCCTCGTAGAGCAGTCTTTTGTGACTTTCGGTCTTGCTGGTCAGGTGGGAGGAAACTGACACATCATAATGATGTGTGCGAATTGCTATGTGTCTTATATAACTAATACCTTAGCTCTACCAGAGTGTAGGGATTTGATTTCGAATTTTAATCACATTATCTGAGTAGCAAGAAAACGCTGTTTTTATTCGCAAAAGAAATATTTCTTTCCTTGCTGCAGAGGATGGCCACATAAACAATCTTGTAAATCATGCTATGCCAGGCATTTTCGTGTGGTCTCTACCAGAAACTCTGAAAACTTCCCAGAACCTCTATAAAACCGAATAACACATTAAATTCTACACCATATGCAAATGTAATGAACTTGTACCTATAGATACAAAAGAAACAGCTCACATAGTGTTCAAAAAGTAATATATGCTACTCAGAATATATGGCTATCAATGCGCTATTATGACGAAAGAATTGGAGATTCCAATTATAAAACTTGAATTCTAGCCATAATTAAATATTTCCTATTAATTATATTCATTTGAAGGGAGAGGTATGAAGTGAGATTAAAGATTTTAGTGATATGTATAAATATGCTGTTAAAAAAACTTATGTACAATTCACAAAATCGTGCACTCAGAAGTAACCTCGAACAAAAGAGTCTGTTAGTTTCGATGTATGATACCAGAGTTATCATTTTACTGTTACATGACATGGTCATAGACTTTGCTATTCTTAGAACGTGGTACACATAAATATGTTTTCATTAATATTTTTATGTTCAAAACATGTAAAGGTGGAGAGATTTCCCGTGCCAAAAGAATATTTCATCATTAATAGCATATTTTACACACACAAACACATTAAGTTCTATTCGTTACTGACACGGTTCACTTGTGGTTATCATAATATTTTACTACGTTTCTTAGCAGGATTTCCAGGAGGCAGTGCATGTAGAATGAATTAACAACAACAACAACAGTAAGTGTTGCTTTGTATGATAAAAAAAGTTAATTTACAGATGGAGTGCCCTAGTGATAGCATTATCATCATTGTGAGAATACGGAATTTATGTGAATACATATGTGCATGCATTATTTCTGTGGTAACATAATGTTTTTCTGTACTTTATTTATCCAACAGAAGAACAGTACTTTGTTGGGAGAAGTGGTGAGCAACGAATTAGTTGTAGATTAGATGGGTAGTAAATAAAGTTGCCAGTAAAATGCAGTAAACACATCTAGTGTTTGGAATGTTACAGAAGAGAGCTGCTTTAGATACGTAAAATTCTGTAATATCGTTTCCTAACCAATAGGTAATAATTTGTATAAGCTATAGGCTGAATTATACATATATATATCACCATGGGAAAATTAGAACTTAGACTTTTGTAGTTTCTACTGTACAATTATGATGACCTAATGCAATGTCAGAGGAAGACAAATGAGTTCAAGGGATGTCTGGCAAGTCTCAGCTGATCAATAGGACATGTGTGTGACTTTCTTAACTGAGGTTTGCATATGTCTGGGATGCTGTCAGGCAGAATTTCACTAGGCTACTAACAAGCATGGGAGCATTTGACAATCTGAGAAAGGTGCCAGCTGCATGTTGGCAGAGCTTTGAGAGAAGGATGATGCCTTTGGATTCCATTGTTGACACTTGCAAACTTACATGAATGTTGCACATCAAAGATCATTAATACAGCATCTGTATTCCCAAATACTTGAAGATTCTAAGTATCAGAACGTACCTCCCAATTTTTCTATTTGCCTATCAAGACCCTAATTAGTGTGTTCTAGTGTGCATGTGACTGTAAATATTTCAAAAGTGTCACCTCAATTTTTGATCTATCGCTATTAAAACTCCAAAAACAACGTAATTTGGATCATATTGATGGTGTCTGAGTGGTGATTTTTGTAAGTGAAAGCAAACTGAATTCTACTTGAATTATTGTGGTAGAAACATAGACAAGGGATTAATCCATAGAACTGTAGATTCGTTCAGCGTTTTATCTTTACAACGATCATGATAGCAAGGAAGAGAGTGAAATATATAATCTTTACCGATTTTACCTATGAACAGCTTTATTAGCTTTAGTGTTTTTTCACTTTAACTTTCGCTCTAAAGACTTTTAACGTATAATTGTAATGTTTATTCTCTGATATGGAATTTTTGACAGCTCATTATCCAGGAATTATATGGAGTGAGTACTTTTTATTATTGTGAAGGTTACAAGATGTTTATAGAATTCTGAGTCCTGGTACTGGATTAGAAAATGTGTGTCAAAGGATTTACCATGTTGATACCATTTATCAAACTTAAGTTCAATAACATCACTTGAAGTCATATTATTATAGTTAGGTACTTTTCATCTCTTTAAATAAATATGTGTGATTTTGTGTGCCTTTCACCAGTTTGTAATGTCTTCTGGTAGTGTGGCAAATGCCATACAAGCCCACTCAACGATCTTGCCATATCTCCCTAAGTTTAATGTCAGGGTCATACCTCAACTTTCCCCTCTCCTCTTCCTTCCCTCCACTGCTTCTCTAGGTCAATTGGGTGACAGGATGTGCCTCTTCCCTCTCAGGATCCTACTTACTTCACAAGGTAATGACTTTGGGGCCAAAACCTTTAACGGTTTTAAATTAGCGCTTGAGCACATGTACCTGTGTATAAAAGCCGCCAATCACAAAAAAGAATTGTTTAAAAGCCAATTCATCACGATCTCAAATAGCAATGGATAGTCTTCTAACTACCTACATTGGTATCAGGTATATTTCTACTTGCTCATAAGCTTTGACGAAGAGAAGTGATCATGTACTAGTTACTGCAGTTTGATAGTAGTGTTCCTCATAATCATAATCATTCAAGAGAACAATCTGAAAAATCATTCTCAAAGATCTTCCAACATAGATTGATGTAGACATTCCACACCAGTACCTGTGCCATCAAGAACTTTGGGGGCACCAAATGTTTCTTGTCCCCAGGAAAGATACTCAGAAGGTTTCTTTCCACATTGAACACTCGCTTTTTTTAAGTTTTAGAGAAAGTATTTGTGAGTTAAGACCGAGAACTCGAGAATCTCTTTTCGAAGCCCCAAATGACCTTATGACAGCATGTAAATTTGCTAAACAAATATTTGAACATGTCAAAAGATATTTGAAAGATGTCTTCTTTTCCAGTAAGAGAGAAGTATCTGTATGGTTGCTATATTCTTGTGGTGTCAGTAGGAAAGAATTTAGAGCATTGTACTGGAGGACAAGGAACTTGTTTACTTGTTATCCCAAATGACTCAACCGCAAAGATACAGTGATGGATGTATACAGCTTTCGATCTTGGAAGACTTTCAGATCTTATTTTGTTGAGTGATTATGATGTTATTCTTTATCTGACAAAACAACATAAACAAGCTGCAGACATTACTACATTACCAGTTCTCTTCACAAGGCTCAACAATGAAATGCACTTGATACAAGTCAGGATATTCAGAGGATCACCAATGACAATTTGAAATGCTGTTGAAGTTCGTTTCATATTGTTTATCCATCATGTATATTACCTGAAGAAATTTCGTTCGTTTTACAGGTATAGTAGAGAATAGTTATATTTGAAGCATTTCCTTACAGATTATCATTACTATAACTATTTTCTATCACAATAATGGGTTACTTTATATTTTAAGGTAATAAAATACATGTTCTGAAAGGGTAAGATAAATAAATTAAAATAGAAATTTGGAACACAAAACAAATATAAGTACAGATAATTATTAGAATAATGATGAATGTGCAAGGAGCATGTGAAAGGAGCAGTATCTGGTAAAGGAGTAGATGTAAATTTACAGACACACTTATCATTTTGTATTGCAGGTCATACGCTCCACTCAAACTTTTGGATTGGATTGAAAACACACGTTATTTTAGGTACGAATTTTTTGGTACAACACGACGCAATTATTGACTTTCAAAATTCCTATCTAATGTTAAAGGATGAAAAGGTACAAATGGCATTAGAATTTCAGCGCGCTTTACCAGCAGAAGATCGAGCAATTAATCGAACAGAGGTCATTTCTACATCACAAAACATAGACTGTCATTCCACGTTGTTCACAGATATATACGTACACAACTATAATACATCAGACGAAGTCGACTATGACGTTATGCAAATGATTTCTGAAAAGGTAAAAATGAGCAGTGCAAATACTGATGATGAATGTACAGAGCTAAGCAAAATTCTTTTACAGCAAGCTCCAGTTTTTGACAAGATTCCTGGTACTATGTCTGGTTTTATGTATGAATTTCAAGTTAAACAGCATGACACATTTAAAGCTAAAAAAAATCCTATTCCGTATATACCCAGAGAACAACTTAGGAAAGAATTGCAAGCTATGCTTGACCAAGGAATTGTTGAACTGGCCGTTAGTCCGTACATAAAGCCGCTCCATATTGTTAAGAAAAAGGATGGCTCATTTCACCCCGTACTTGATTCACGTCATGTCAAAGACATTATTATTAATCAAACAGATCGCCCACAGACACTAGAAGAACTTATATAAAAATATCATGGTACTGCTATTTATTCTGCATTTGATAAGAAATCGGGATTTTGGCAAAATCAGCTCCATGCGAACTGCAGAAAGTACACAGCATATCTCTGTTTTGATGACTGTTACCTGTTTTGCAAATTACCGTTCGGTTTAACAATTTCTTCAGCAGCATTTATTCGCGGTTTACATACTATACTTCCGACAGAACGTAGAGAATCACAAGATATGTAGACGACATCCTTATCGCTGAAGCTAACTGGTCTGAACACAATTTGAGTCTGGAACAACTGTTGCAAACTTTTCATGCACAAGGACTCACAGTTAATCTTAGCAAATCGCACTTTGGCAAAGCTTCCATAACATTTCTTGGATATGTAATTGCAGCAGAAGGCATTGCGTCTTGTGCGGAAAAACTTCAAGCTTTACGTGACATTACTCTTCCAACGACAAAGAAACAACTACGCAGCTTTTTGGGATGAATTATATTTTTCCAAAAATTTATTCATTACGCTGCTTTAGACACCCCTGATTATGCCACTTGACGGGTAAAAACACTATTTGGTCCATGTATAGCCAAGCACAGTCTGAATTTGTCAATCTGAAACAAGCTTTGTTGAACTCATCACTTTTATCACACCCAGATCCTACCAGAAATTTTTCCATTGCCACCGACAGTTCTAACACCGCTTTAGGCGTACACATTTTTCAGGAAATTGAAGATGATGGCACGACAGTAATTAAAAACATCGTCATTGGAAGTCGCATTCTGTCAGCTGCTGAACGCAATTATTCTGTTACAGAGCTTGAAACATTATGTGTTGCATGAGCATTTACCAGATTTAGGCATTTCCTTTATGGAAGACATATAAATTTTTTGCTTTCCGCTAAATTTACACATGAGAGATTAAGCAGATGGAAACTTTATTTACAGGAATTTAATTTTACAATTGTTCACATTTTCGGTACACAAAATATTGTAGCAGATGCACTACCCCTTTCTCTCAGCAACAATCAGCGAGACATCGCAACCAACTTCTGCCAAATAAATTCCAGCGTCATGTATATTCATCAAGTTGCATTTGAAAATTTTCATTTCGTCGTCATTACGAGACATGGCACAAGAGCAGAGCAAAGACAACGTATCGGAAGAAATTAAATGCCTTCGGCAAGATAGGAATAACGTTACCATTACAAACCATTATACTGACGCAAGGACATTCTGTTTCGCCGCTCTCACCCTGACAGCCACAACTGGTTATTATTTATTCCCGACGAACTTGTTAACAAATTAATTTGGTATACTCATTTACGTTACGCACATTATGGAGCCAGAAAATGATTTGTTATATTGAGACAGAACTGTTAATTTGAAACATGGAGAAACGTATATGACGAGTTTTAGCGTCATGTCAAATCTGCTAGAAAGCTAAATCAGACACGACTTCACATATTCCTCCGTTACATCCCACTGTACCAATTAAACTGAGACATATGGCCGCTGTAGACACTTTGGACCGATTTCCAGATCTAATAGAGGTTTTTGCTACATCTTTGTCGCTGTTGAACTCACTTCGAAATCTGTTCACTCCTTTACGCAAAGCTACTCCTAAATCTATTTCGAATGTATTTGGAAAACATTTTTTATTTCATGTAGGGCATGTAATGAAAGTAATTTACGACAATGGACCACAATTTCGATCTGCGAGATGGAAACGTATGTTACGAGCTAGAAACATTTATCCGATCTATATATCCAGGTATAATGCTTCTTCGAACCCTTCTGAACGACTGATGAAAGAAATTGGTAAACTATGTAGATTATACTGCCATAAAAAAATGGTTCAAATGGCTCTGAGCACTATGGGACTTAACTTCTAAGGTCATCAGTCCCCTAGAACTTAGAACTACTTAAACCTAACTAACCTAAGGACATCACACACATCCATGCCCGAGGCAGGATTCGAACCTGCGACCGGAGCGGTCACGCGGTTCCAGACTGTAGCGCCTTTAACCGCTTGGCCACACTGGCCGGCTATACTGCCATAAAAAATATACATTGAGATACACACATACTCTCATTCCAGGGTGTAATTAACACAATACCAAATGAATCTACTATGCTTTCTCCGACTGTTATATTGAAAAATGTTGAACCACCTAACAAAATTAAAGAATTAGTACCTTTTCCAACATCTTGTCGACTACGCCACCCTGAAGTAATTGACATTGCGTTCAGAAACATCACACGTGCTGCAGAACAGCGGAGAAGACAGCAAAAACAGGTTTGTTCAAGCCGTGACTTTCACATCGGACAGAAGATATTAGTACGCACACATTATTTATCCAACAGAGGAAAGAGTAGATGCAGTAAATTTGAGCTACTATACGCATGTCCATATAGAAATGGCAGCATCCCTCACCCCAAAGTAGTGCACGTCGAAACTCTGACAACCAGAAAAAGCAAGGGCAATCACCATATTTCCAACATTAAACCCCTTATTGAATGAACATCCTTTACGATTTATCACACGGTTATGCCATTTCCAGATATTTATGTCACTACTTACTGATGATGAATATATTTTTTCTTGGCAAGTGCCCGGCAAGGTAAGGTTAGCAGGTCGCTTTTCTTGTCGTTATATATCAGACCGTCACATTTTCCATTTTTTTGTGTATTTATGATTGTTTTCCTATCAAAAGTAGCGTTTCGTCTGTATGAGCTATGAAATCTTTAAGATGCAACAAACATCATTTGACTTTGACATTTTACCTTGTGATATCTCAATATTTTCACTATTCTACAATTTTGCTACTACATAATGATATTATGTGTGCATTTTAGTACTTGAAAACTGTCTATGTTGTGGACATAATAAGTTTTCTGTCATATTATGCTGTATGATTAGTCATATCACTAGGAACAAGATTTTATTTAATGAATATATGATTTAAATGCAAGATATTAATCCATATTCATCATTTTCTGAAAGCAATAATGTGTAAAACAAATAAATTAAACAAACCACAGTGGTTTACTATGAAATGGAAAATTCACAATTGGAATCAACGAAAAAAATGCAATACTTTGTCATGAAGAGTAAATGGACAAGAAGTACAAGCATTAACAAGTATATACTATACACACTGTATAATAGCAGTCTTAACTAATTATATGACTTTCAGAATATGAGGCGATTAAATCAGGCTGTCAGACAGAACTACACATGTTAATTTTAGTGATGAAATTTGCTAGAAGTAAGAAACTCTATAATATAAGAAGTAATAAATGATAATGAATAGTTGTATGAGAAGAATGGTAATATAACTATTAATAATGAATAATGAAGTGTCTATTTTTTGCCCATGATTATAAATGATGATGAATAGTTATATGAAGAATATGGTAATATGAATAATGATATTTTAATTTGCAGATAATGATAATGATGAAGTTTATATGTTTACTTTTAGTTAAGAGATGCTATGTAGTTATTTAAGTATTTGTTGCAGTTCTTTTTGACAGTATTTCTTACGTTGCATAGAATAATGACTGAATAATTTGGGAAAGACAGCTAAAGTACACACATTACCTGTTAATTCGAAGTTTACTACTTTTCAGCATAATATACATTTTTTCTTTCAGGTCAATAATCCGTTTTGTATTTTTTCCAGGAGAAGCTTTTCATGATATTAATATGTTATAAGCAGTTAGTTATTAAACCTGTTTGAGTACTTGCATTTTTACCCAGTTGTGTCTATCATCTATGAATGTGATAACATATACTCTACTTGTTTCATAACCTTGCTACAGCTGACTCATGACGAATGACTTTATTAATCCGTATTTCCAGCAATAAATCAAAAGCAAATACTTTCATGCCCCAGCAAATAATTATCGAACCCAACACAATGCATTGGTAGCACAAAAATAATTGTTACCAGTCCCAGCTATACCAGTATATAACTAAATAGTGCTCCGAGTATAAGATATATTGTTAGTCCTAAATATAATGCAAATTTCTCTGATGTATTGATTTCATTATGTCTAATTATTATTGACTAAACACCTTGAACACTAGTTCCAATGTCTTACATTTTAAATATGTCTTATGTCATAAATGAAAAGCAGCAGTTTGCTTTTTTTCGACAAACAAAGCAAACTGGTGCTTTTCATTTATTATAATGTTGTTCTAACAAGATCCGACAGAAGGTTCTCTTAATATGATGTCTTATGCCACTTACATGATATCATATATAAACACCAGCAGTTTGATGCAACACTCAATAACTCCTGTTTTGAATGATGACTTGTGAGTAATACTGAACAATGTTTTGTAAAACTATATAAATACTTTGCAACTGGCCAATGGGTGCCAGTAATTACTGCAGTGAGATGAGTTATGAATAGTGTATTGTAATACTCCATACTTACTACATAAACACTTTTTAACTGGCCAATGAGAGCCAATAATTACTGCAATGACATCTGTTCTTAATAATATCTTGTTATACTCTATAAATGAATACCATTAATTACTGTAATTAGATGACTTATTAATAATGTTCTGTGATACTTCATACACACTACATAAATATTTAGTAACTGACCAATGAATGCTAATGATTATAGAAATGAGATGACTTATGCATTAATGCTATGCCAATAATTACTGTAATGAGAAGACTTATGAATGATGTTCGATAAAACTCCATGCATACCAGATAATTGTTTAGTAACTGGCCAATGTGTGCCAATAGTTATTCAAATCGGTTAATACACTAGTGTAATTCGGTATGATGACTAGCACAAGACTTAATGTCCTTCACCTTCTGACCTAATTACCACCAATTACTGCAATATCTGTATATCGTGTCCATCCTCATTATCATGGAAATCTATATTTGGTTTTTGCATTAATTCCACGTTGATATATAAGAGTATGGATTCTACCAGAGTGTGGTGTTGACATCAAGCTTTCCTCCACTCCGACCGAAGGAGATGTCATTATGGTCCTACTGTTTGGTGTACCTAATCTACTTCCAAAATGATAACATACAAAATTAATACAACATTTCAGTGTCTTGGCTACACTGATAAATACTTCAGGGAAGAGAACTTCACATTGTCTCACTTAGTGTTGTGCTTCTGTAGAAATATATGGACTGTCAGTGCAGCTATGTGCAACCCACTGTGGTACAACCATGAAGCTATCCTTCCCATTCCTTTCCTGATTATCGTAAAATGTTAGAGACTTATACAGTGCATACTCACTTTATTTCATTGCTTAATGTATTCAGTTTTTGTAAAAAAAAATGCTAAAGACTTTTATAGTGTGTGTGCACTTCATTTGATCTGTTAATATGATCAGTTCTCCTAAATATACTAAAAACTTATACAGTGCGTGTTCACTTTATTTCATCTCTTAATGTGATCAGTTCATGTAAAAATGTTGAAGACTTATACAGTGCGTGTTCACTTGGTCATTTGTTAACATATTTTGTGCTCATTGTGTATACACTTTGTCATTTTTTACTTATATTATTTGTCAGTTGCTGTTGTTGTGGTCCTCAGTCCTGAGACTGGTTTGATGCAGCTCTCCATGCTACCCTAACCTGTGCAAGTTTCTTCATCTCCCAGTACCTACTGCAACATACATCCTTCTGAATCTGCGTAGTGTATTCACCTCTTGGTCTCCCTCTACGATTTTCACCCTCCACGCTGCCCTCCAATGCCAAATTTGTGATCCCTTGATGCCTCATAACATGTCCTACAAACCAGTCCCTTCTTCTCGTCAGTTTGTGCCACAAATTCCTCTTCTCTCCAGTTCTATTCAATACCTCCTCATTAGTTATGTGATCTATCCATCTAATCTTCAAAATTATTCTGTAGCACCACATTTCGAAAGCTTCGATTCTCTTCCTGTCCAAACTATTTATCGTCCATGTTTCACTTCCATACATGGCTACACTCCATACAAATACTTTCATAAATGACTTCCTGACACTTAAATCTATACTCGATGTTAACAAATTTCTCTTCTTCAGAAACGCGTTCCTTGCCATTGAAAGTCTACATTCTCTACTTCGACCATCATGAGTTATTTTGCTCTCCAAATAGCAAAACCCCTTTACTACTTGAAGTGTCTCATTTCTTAACCTAAATCCCTCAGCATCACCTGACTTAATTCGACTACATTCCATTATCCTAGTTTTGCTTTTGTTGATGTTCGTCTTATATCCTGCATTCAAGACACTGTCCATTCCGTTCAACTGCTCTTGCAAGTCCTTTTCTGGCTCTGACATAATTACAATGTCATCAGCGAACCTCAAAGTTTTTATTCATTCTCCATGGATTTTAATACCTATTCCGAATTTTTCTTTTGTTTTCTTTACTGATTGCACAATATACAGACTGAATAGCGTTGGGGAGAGGCTATAGCCCTGTGTCACTCCCATTCCAACCACTGCTTTCGTTTTGTGCCCCTCGACTCTTATAACTGCTATCTGGTTTCTGTACAAACTGTAAGTAGCCTTTCGCTACCTGTATTTCCTCTTGCCACATTTAGAATTTGAAAGAGTGTGTTCCAGTCAACATTGTCAAATGGTTTCTCTAAGTCTACAAATGCTAGAAATGTAGGTTTGCTTTTCCTTAATCTTTCTTCTAAGATAAGTCGTAAGGTCTGTAATGCCTCACGTGTGCCCACATTTCTACGGAATCCAAACTGATCTTCCCCGAGGTCGGCTTCTACCAGTTTTTCCATTCATCTGTAAAGAATTCGTGTTAGTATTTTGCAGCTTTGACTTATTATATTGATAGTTCAGTAATATTCACATCTGTCCACACCTGCTTTCATTGGGATTGGAATTATTATAGTCTTCTTGAAGTCTGAGGGTATTTCGCCTGTCTCATACATCTTGCTCACCAGATGGTAGAGTTTTGTCAGGACTGGCTCTCCCAAGGCCGTCAGTAGTTCTAAAGGAATGTTGTCTACTCCCGGGGCCTTGTTGAGCTTCAGGTCACTCATTGCTCTGGCAAACTCTTCACGCAGTATCGCATCTCCCATTTCATCTTCATCTACATTCTCTTCCATTTCCAATATATTGTCCTCAAGTACGTCGCCCTTGTATAGACCCTCTATATACTACTTCCACCTTTCTGCTTTCCCTTCTTTGGTGAGAACTGGGTTTCCATATGTGCTCTTGATATTCATACAAGTGGTTCTCTTTTCTCCAAAGGTCTTTTTAATTTTCCTGTAGGCTTTATCTATCTTACCTCTAGTGAGGTAAGCCTCTACATCCCTACATTTGTCCTCTAGCCATCCCTGCTTAGCCATTTTGCACTTCCTGTCGATCTCATTTTTGAGACGTTTGTATTCCTTTTTGCCTGCTTCATTTACTGCATTTTTATATTTTCTCCTTTCTTCAATTAAATTCAATATTTCTTCTGTAACCCAAGGAGTTCTAATAGACCTCATCTATTTACCCACTTGATCCTCTGCTGCCTTCCCTACTTCATGCCTCATACCCACCCATTCTTCTTCTACTGTACTTCTTTCCCCCATAGCTGTCAATTGTTCCCTTATTCTTATAGATTATAGAAAAATTTATTGCTCATGGCAAGTCCAATTGACTCACCATCGCTGCCAAATTTTTGCCCCCCCCCACCACCCAGTGGAGGGTTATGTAAGATGCCCATGACTAAGGAATTTTTTGCTACCGCACTCGAGCAGATGAAGTTTCGTTGGATTGCTCACGTGCTGCCTGCGATATGTAAGCTGTAAAAGAGTCTTAGACCAAAGAGCAGTGTTGACTGCAGTAGGAGCTGTGTGACGTCCAAAATTTACCACTTCAGATTCTCAGTAAGTAAATTAAGCAATGGTTACATATGAGTTTCATTTTTTTATTGGGAAAGTGATATTATAATTTTTTTTCTGTTTGTAGGTTACAAGGTGTCTATCTGTCACTGAGCTGGAAAAAATTGATTTTATGTAATACACTCATTTGTAATCGCACTTGCCAGTGATAAACCCTGAAGGTAATATGATCTCAGCAAGTAATACAGACAACGTAGAGAGTATTTTGTTATATGACTAATGCATGAAACTTCACCATCTACTGTGTTATTCAGTGACTGTTTCGATGAAATGAAATGTTTTGGAACACCACCAGCGAATACATTACACGTTTATTTTTGTGTCGATGATATGCTTTTTCATAGTCGTTGAACATAACGGTCCTCAGTTTCGCACTTAATAAAGTGACTCAGGATTGTGCCGCAGTTGCACCTGCACACCGTGTTAGTGTAGTGACGTTGCGTAAACTTCACTGTATCTTGCCAAAGAAGCAAATTTTAATGCAGCAACAAGAGAAATGTAGATTTTACTCAAAATTCACCACTCCAGAAGCTTATCTAAAATATAGAAATGAGAAACAAATCAGGCGAGAGTAAATCACTACTTTTGTTAAGTTCTCAGAGGAATTCTTTTTGGATACTAACCAAAGCAGAGGTGTCAGGAGATCTTTTAGGTTGGTCATCTAGCAAATAAAGCTGTGAAAGGGTCCCACGTAATGTTAAAAAAAATCATTCTCTTCCCAGCCAACTGCACATTCACAGGCCGCGCTATTCTGCGAGCAGTGTACTGTAAGTATCTATTTTACAGTGTATGTGTCACAATACTAAACATGCAGGGTGTAATGCGTATACCTGCATACATATCTGTTCATGACTGAAGATGGTGTGCTTAACGACATTGTGTCAGCAAATACGAGTTTACCAGACTAATAATTATAGCTATTACAAGTCATACGCTTTTAAGTTGGGTATTACCTCCAAGCACGCTTGGAAAGAGCAAGTCATTAATGATAACTTTTCCGTGGGCTGCAGGTCAGGTGTTGAAATGGGGACATGGCAGTACTAGGCACTTGCACTGAACTATACAAACGGAGAATGAAATATTATTAATTCAGTTGTACACAGCCACTAAAGTATTAGGATCGAGTAAACAGAAATATTGCAAAAGTAGGTTAACGATTTGGAATAAACGTATTAACCGAGCGAGGTGGCGCAGTGGTTAGACACTGGACTCGCATTCGGGAGGACGACGGTTCAATCCCGCGTCCGGCCATCCTGATTTAGGTTTTCCGTGATTTCCCTAAATCGCTCCAGGCAAATGCTGGGATGGTTCCTTTCAAAGGGCACGGCCGACTTCCTTCCCCGTCCTTCCCTAATCCGATGAGACCGATGACCTCGCTGTCTGGTCTCCTTCCCCAAACCAACCAACCAACCAACCAATAAACGTATTAGGAAGTTAGTGAAAGAGAAGCAGAAGGCGTATATAAAAACTACGTCATTACCTAGTAATGCGACTTGCAGAGAATATTATAAAACTAAATCTGCTTTAGGAAGAATAGAATTACGAAAAATGTAAGCTGGTAAAAAGTTCCAAGTCATCGATTATATTCTTCATCACCTTCGATAGGGACTAAAACTGTCTGTCGTGAACTGGCCAGGTTCCCTCTTTTATACCCACAGAACCGCATCCGATTGGCTTGATTAAATGGTTCAAATGGCTCTGAGCACTACGCGACTTAACTTCTGACGTTATCAGTCGCCTAGAACTTAGAACTAATTAAACCTAACTAACCTAAGGACATCACACACATACATTCCCGAGGCACGATTCGAACCTGCCACCGTAGCGGTCTTTCGGTTCCAGGCTGTAGCGCCTAGAACCGCAGGGCCACTCCGAACGGCATTGACTGGATTACATCATGATGGTGCATACAGATGTGACGTCCTCTACGTACACAGATTTTGCTGTGCTCCCCATCTATCGTTCCTTGCAACGCCATTCGTCAGGTGGTGAACCGCGAGAGGTATTCGTCTGTGTTCTTTCTTTGTCAACTGCTTGTCTGATAACAGAGTCCCAACTGCTCGATGCGTCAGTCAGTATTCTCGTTAGTTCAAACAGAATAATGTGGTCTACCACCGCAGATATATTCAAATGCCTGTATTTCAGAAGAAGTTGGTGCTCGACGGAACTATCGACAATGGTCCAGGTAGACAGGCCCACGTAATTCTTACCTCAATTGCAAGGAATATTATAAGTTCCCAGAGCTCTCATGTCGAGATTATCATTAACGAGTCGCAAGATTTCCTTAATTTTTGTGGGTGGCCGGAAGCCTGGTGTGAATCATTGTCTACTTAGGACTCTAACTACTTTGCTAGCTGATCACTAGAGTTTGGGAACAGCGGTATATGTTGATACTCTTGGCGTGTTTATAAGGCGCCGCGTCTTGGTTTTTTCACCAGCGTTCATCTAATATCACGGGCTGATTTCCCATTCCTTCCGAATACCGTCTTCAGATGCTTAATCTTGGAACGGAGATGGTTCATGTCCGAAATAGCTCTGGTACTGTGTAACAAGGTGTTCCGCATAGTCGCCTTGTGTGCTGGATGGTGAAAGCTACGACAGTTGAAATACAGATCTGCATGCATCGCTTTCCTGTACACTGAATGACCGGTTCCTTCGCCCGATTTCTGTTCGACCAACAAGTCGAAGAAAGGTAGCTTTCCGTCCTTCACCAGCACCACTGTAAATCTTATGTTGGGATATATACCATTCAAACGATCGGCGAACTGCTGCAGCGCCTTACAGGGCAGTCAGGTCAAGGCTAGCTAGCCATTACTTCATTTGAGTGTATCCTTAGCTGTTTTAAGATATGACCAAACACTTGTGAATTTTTAATATGTTGTCTACAGCGACCGACTATAGGTGACAAAAGTTTAGTCAGATACTTTGGCCGCCTGTATGTAGGGGAGCCGATAGCACTAACACGAGAAAATTGTTCTTAATGGGACGCCGTCTTTGTGCATCTTAGGAAGACCATACATCTGGGTGGCCTCAGTGCTCTAGGCCTTAAATTCTTCACAAGTTCGTCTCAGAAGCCACAATTCTTAGGTAGCTACATAGCACTCCTGCAAAATGTCGATGTGGGATGCGGTTTGAGAGTTGGGTGTGTACTATCTTGCAATAATAGACCCAATTTCTTATCGTGTTAATAGAATCTACCGTCGGCTCTTCGTCTACCAAGAACCGACGGAAGATTCTGTTAACATTATGAAATGTGCCACAACAGCACAATTATCCGTCTTTTATAGTAGATTACTGAGACAAAAAGCAAAGTCAACACAGTTGGTTTCACAAGTGTTTGCAACGCAAAATTACGCCAAAATACGTCAAGAGAAACATCTGCCACTGCAAATAAAGCCGTTGACGTCGCAAGATATACGAAGATAAAGTAGGAAGTGAAGAAATGGTATCGTGCTCGTGAGAACGTGCGTTCACACCTATAACTGGTACATACGACAATCACATCGAACTTACACCCCTGAGAGTCTGACATGTAAGTGATCTTGTTCACGACATATTTTTGCGACATAACAAGACATTACCTATGATTAGGGAAATGCGTACACTTCTAACTACTTTCTTATGATAACCAGTAGCCTCGAGGACAACCATAGCAGTACTCGTAAGCTGGTAAGATTACTAATTCCAGATTTTTCTCCAATGTTTTCAGTGTTTGTATTTCCGCTCTGCTAATATTGACGTAGGCAACTTGGCTGTCGCTAAAATTCGTCTTGTAGCGAGCCTTCCCTCATCAGCTACTTCTTACGAAGGTGGCGAACTGCTTGCTCTACTCGGCTGCTGTCAGTCACGTCTTTGAAACACCTATCACTCGAATGCGGGTAAGGAAACAACCTCGGTGTAGACAGTTCACAGGGTGGGTTCTGCTGGATGACCCTGAGATCACCCCATCCAACCCCCATTGTGAAGAAAATTATCAACAGCCACTATCAGCGTAACCGAAACCAACACTATTTAGCCTAAATGTAAAACGAACGCTATAAACGTAAGGATTGTCTACGTTGTTGGCAGACTGCCTGGAATTTCCCTAATCCCATGACATCAGAATCGAAGGCAGTGAGCATTAGGTTGCTGAAGCATTCTGCGTGGGCGCCCAGGCGCTGGCGCTAAGTTTAGAATTCGATCCTTAGTTTAATGGGACGTAAATAAAGGAAACACTGTTTTTTTTCCGCCACACCTAAGACATTACAGTTCCATTAGTCTAAGAGTCCACGTGCCTGCAGTTCTAAATCAATGTAGCTAACTGCTGTAGTCTCCATGATTAAATAACCCTCCTCCCCCCACCCCCTGCCCCCTCCACCTGTCGCCTGCCCCCCCTCTGACATCACAATTCTTTAACACATTTTTTGACAATTTCCAATCCTAGTTTGCCGGCTAAAAGCTGATTTGCCCTAACTTTAAAACTGTGTGGTTTTTCAGTACTCACTGTAGGATATTATAGGAGAGAATGAATCTATACTAAATTTTCTGCACAACTTGCCTGTCCAGGCTTCGGAGGTATCCGTCCCACCCTACTCGTCCGATGGCAAAAGTAAACTGCTCGCTATGGCAGCTGACAGTCTCCTGCATGCAGTACACCACGCCAAATCCCGCTGCTCGACTGTCTGAAGCGAACTGCATACCACATATTTCCACACCAATACAGAGCTCGCACATGCTAAATTAAAAATTGCGAGAATTTGAATTTTCCAAGGTAGCAGTTCTAATTACCATTAAAAACCATTAAAAGTAGCATTCACAGCCCATGTGATCTAAGTTACAATGGCGGAGGAAATTTAAAAAAAAATGCATTAAACACATCGCTTTAGACCATATTGAAAAATTGCGAGAGAATCAAAATTTTCCAAATTTTAATTTAATTTGTGACCCACATACACGTTCTGCCTTGGAATTCAAAAGTCGCCAGATTATTCTGCTGAGAATTTATTGCTCATGACGTTCACTTCTATCTTTTAAAAGTTCTTCACAGGAAATTAAATATTTGCGATGGATGGCAGCTATTAAGTAAACAAGAACCTGTCTTTTTTTACAGCGGATCCTCAGTTTTGTCAAAAACATATCAAACGTATATGCACCCATAATATATCCGCCACATTGAGAGCAAGTCAAATAATACGAAGTGACCGGACAAAGTGCAACTATCACAATTTGCCTAAATGCATCATGTTAGGTTACAAGTCGTCACCTGCTAATGTGCAGTGTCCCGAGATTGAAAGTTATAAGCAGGACGAGACGTAGTACTCAGTCGCCGCCTGCCAGATGGAGGCTGAGGAAGTAGCTGGTAGCTGACATGACCCAGCAAAGCCATCTGTCGTGGCAGGAGAAGGGCGCCGTGTGACCGTATGACGTGCATGCTCTGCCGACTACAGAAGCGTTACTCACTGAGCAAATCCAATGCGATGGGCCGCCCGTCCTCTTCAGACGGAGACACTGATGTAACTGACAGATGTGCTGAACTTCTTTCCACAAATCTCTGTTGTGCATGTTTAGAGAGCCTAGATTTGCGACAGAATGCAGAACGATTTACTGTCACACACATACCCTCTTGTTGGTAACTCTAAGATGGGAACTAATCAGGGTTCGTGCAGAAGTGGCTCTGAGCACTATGGGACTCAACATCTTAGGTCATAAGTCCCCTAGAACTTAGAACTACTTAAACCTAACTAACCTAAGGACATCACACACACCCATGCCCGAGGCAGGATTCGAACCTGCGACCGTAGCAGCCCCGCGGTTCCGGACTGCAGCGCCAGAACCGCTAGACCACCGCGGCCGGCTCGTGCAGAAGTATATTGTCTCTTTTCTCCTCGCTGAAGTATCATTACTTGGTAGTTCGTTGCTCCAAAAGACACTTCCAGTTATGTATGTTGAGGTTTTCGTAGTGAAAGTTAACGGAAATCGACAAAACAATATTTTGTAGATTTACTGCCAT
Source organism: Schistocerca cancellata (assembly GCF_023864275.1). Classification (NCBI taxonomy): domain Eukaryota; kingdom Metazoa; phylum Arthropoda; class Insecta; order Orthoptera; family Acrididae; genus Schistocerca; species Schistocerca cancellata. Next base: position 682,916,233 of record NC_064630.1, on the reverse strand, counting down.
CTAAATATGGTGTGATGGAAACCCTACGACGTCAACAGACTGGCTCAACAATTTATAATCATATTGGCGAAATATCTCCAATGCATTGTGGGTGCAAAGCATATTATAGCTATCAGTATATGTATGAAAATTCAATCTGAAGAAAACCTATTGTCATCGATTCTAGTGTCCTCATACACAAGTTTGGTGTTGTTACCACACTTGCTGGAATTCATTTACCGAACCAACACACAAATGTGCTACTAAGATCATAACAGACCTAATGAAATGTAACAGAGGCACGCTGAGAATTCAGATAGAATATTTTCGGCTAACAGCAACATCTACGATCTTATGAAACTCTTAGCAGAAGACATCTGTATTCAGTTAAGTGGTATTGTCATAAATGGCACAGTTCGCCCTTCTTCTGACATACTAGTATAGGGGTGTGGGGAGGGGTGGAGGGAGGAGGTGTATCTTGAATTTTTAATTTTTTTTAAATTCATTTTTGTATCAATATCCGCAAATCTTGCGTCAGAGCCACCGAATTCTGTTCTGATATCCTGATTCCGTGTCAGAATCGATTCTTATCAAGGGTTACTTTATTAATTCCGTACAGATTTTAACAGTACCGTCTTTTCACAACAGTTGCTGCTCCCTACATGAGACATCGTGTGCTAATACAGGAGGTAGTTCGAGGGACACAACTGTATGTGTTTCACAGTCATTACAGAGAACGATTTGGGTGTTGTACCACAAACATAAATCTCGTTACAAATACGATGCATCCACACCTAGATCTTTTTTCCATTACATTGATTTTTTTTGTTGCTTTTCATTTTTTATTTCAGGCTTCTTGTACAGGATTATCTAGGGAACTCCAAAATCAGGCTATTGTTAATACACCATCTCACTAGCTGACACCATGATAAGTCAGCCCATTTGCCTAAATGCAGGCCATTAGTGTATCACATGTGAACTTAACAGTATGTTGTGGATATTGTGCTAATGTCATCAATAACTACAGAAAAAAACATTAGATCATCCTGCTCTGTCTCTTAAAGAAACTGTTAAGCAAGTACTCAGAAGAAAATGTGCACATAACGCTGATGGAGGCACTGTCATGACACTTATTGAAATCGGTAAGATGCGACAGAAAAATAGCGTGCCACACATCACTCATTCACTTCTTGGTTTGACAGACTCGAGTGACGATTTGGAACCCTACTACATTTTTCCATTTTCTGGCGAAATCAACAAATTTAGCACTGGAAAACATTTCCAGTAGTCTAAATCTTTGTTCCAGTTTCTAGTAGTAACAAACCGCATAGTCGAATTCCTATTATCATACCTAATAGTTCGACAGAAATAGCTCATCTCCCTCATACCTGCAAGTGTCGGAAATAGTTCAATATGTGGCAGTGTAATCCTTTAATTTGTGTTGCTTTACTCTATTTTGAAATTGTTGTAGAAGTTGTGGAATGAGTTAACTCACTGGTATAGGAGTCCCACCTTTCCACAGGTCTTATAAGCAATCTTACCAATGCGGTCATGGTTTCTTGAAGACGACACTAGGATTCGAAGTGGTTTGCTTCTCGAGGATGCGGACGGTCATTACAGCATCGGCCCTCTGATATGACATACACTTCACTCTGAATGACGGCTCAGCACATGCTAGTGAACCTACGCTACAGCGTATTCTTGCGAGTTTTCAGTGATATACACTCCTGGAAATTGAAATAAGAACACCATGAATTCATTGTCCCAGGAAGGGGAAACTTTATTGACACATTCCTGGGGTCAGATACATCACATGATCACACTGACAGAACCACAGGCACATAGACACAGGCAACAGAGCATGCACAATGTCGGCACTAGTACAGTGTATATCCACCTTTCGCAGCAATGCAGGCTGCTATTCTCCCATGGAGACGATCGTAGAGATGCTGGATGTAGTCCTGTGGAACGGCTTGCCATGCCATTTCCACCTGGCGCCTCAGTTGGACCAGCGTTCGTGCTGGACGTGCAGACCGCGTGAGACGACGCTTCATCCAGTCCCAAACATGCTCAATGGGGGACATATCCGGAGAGCTTGCTGGCCAGGGTAGTTGACTTACACCTTCTAGAGCACTTTGGGTGGCACGGGATACATGCGGGCGTGCATTGTCCTGTTGGAACAGCAAGTTCCCTTGCCGGTCTAGGAATGGTAGAACGATGGGTTCGATGACGGTTTGGATGTACCGTGCACTATTCAGTGTCCCCTCGACGATCACCAGTGGTGTACGGCCAGTGTAGGACATCGCTCCCCACACCATGATGCCGGGTGTTGGCCCTGTGTGCCTCGGTCGTATGCAGTCCTGATTGTGGCGCTCACCTGCACGGCGCCAAACACGCATACGACCATCATTGGCACCAAGGCAGAAGCGACTCTCATCGCTGAAGACGACACGTCTCCATTCGTCCCTCCATTCACGCCTGTCGCGACACCACTGGAGGCGGGCTGCACGATGTTGGGGCGTGAGCGGAAGACGGCCTAACGGTGTGCGGGACCGTAGCCCAGCTTCATGGAGACGGTTGCGAATGGTCCTCGCCGATACCCCAGGAGCAACAGTGTCTCTAATTTGCTGGGAAGTGGCGGTGCGGTCCCCTACGGCACTGCGTAGGATCCTACGGTCTTGGCGTGCATCTGTGCGTCGCTGCGGTCCGGTCCCAGGTCGACGGGCACGTGCACCTTCCGCCGACCACTGGCGACAACATCGATGTACTGTGGAGACCTCACGCCCCACGTGTTGAGCAATTCGGCGGTACGTCCACCCGGCCTCCCGCATGCCCACTATACGCCCTCGCTCAAAGTCCGTCAACTGCACATACGGTTCACGTCCACGCTGTCGCGGCATGCTACCAGTGTTAAAGACTGCGATGGAGCTCCGTATGCCACGGAAAACTGGCTGACACTGACGGCGGCGGTGCACAAATGCTGCGCAGCTAGCGCCATTCGACGGCCAACACCGCGGTTCCTGGTGTGTCCGCTGTGCCGTGCGTGTGATCATTGCTTGTACAGCCCTCTCGCAGTGTCCGAAGCAAGTATGGTGGGTCTGACACACCGGTGTCAATGTGTTCTTTTTTCCATTTCCAGGAGTGTATGTCATGAAACAATACTGACCTTACGACTTATCTTAGAAGAAAGATTAAGGAAAAGCAAACCTACGTTTCTAGCATTTGTAGACTTAGAGAAAGCTTTTGACAATGTTCTCTTTCAAATTCTAAAGGTGGCAGGGGTAAAATACGGGGAGCGAAAGGCTATTTACAGTTTGTACAGAAACCAGATGGCAGTTGTAAGAGTCGAGGGGCATGAAAGGGAAGAAGTGATTGGGAATGGAGTGAGAGAGGGTTATAGCCTCTCCCCGATGTTATTCAATCTCTATGTTGAGGAAGCAGTAAAGGAAACAAAAGAAAAATTCGGAATAGGTATTAAAATCCATGGAGTAGAAATAAAAACTTTGAGGATCGCCGATGACATTGTAATTCTATCAGAGACAGCAAAGAACTTGGAAGAACAGTTGAACAGAATGGACAGTGTCTTGAAACAAGCATATAAGATGAACATCAACAAAAGCAAAACGAGGATAATGGAATGTAGTCGAATTAAGTCGGGTGATGCTGAGTGAATTAGATTAGGAAATGAGACACTTAAAGTAGTAAAGGAGTTTCGCTATTTGGGGAGCAAAATAACTCGTGATGGTCGAAGTAGAGAAGATATAAAATGTAGACTGGCAATGGGAAGGAAAGCGTTTGTGAAGAAGAGAAATTTGTTAACATCGATTATAGATTTAAGTGTCAAGAAGCCGTTTCTGAAAGTATTTATTTAGAGTGTAGCCATGTACGGAAGTGAAACATGGACGATGAATAGTATGGACAAGAAGAGAATAGAAGCTTTAGAAATGTGGTGCTACAGAAGAACGCTGAAGGTTAGATGGGTAGATGACATAACTAACGATGAAGTATTGAACAGCATTGGGGAGAAGAGGAGTTTGTGGTACAACTTGACAAAAAGAAGGGACCGGTTAGTAGGACATGTTCTGAGGCATCAAGGGGTCAAAAAGTATCACTGGAGGGCAGCGTGGAGGGTAAAAATCGTAGAGGGAGACCAAGAGAAGAATACACTAAGCAGATTAAGAAGGATGTAAGTTGCAGTAAGTACTTGGAGATGAAGAAGCTTGCACGGGATAGGGTAGCATGGAGAGATGCATCAAACCACTCTCCGGACTGAAGACCACAACAAGAACAACATGTCATAACATGTTTCCATACATCCAGTGGACCATGGATTTAGAGCTTACGTCCAGTACACCTTCAGATGCTTTCACATAACATGAATTCGATGCCTAAGACATCAACGTGAGTGTTCCCTAAACCACTGTAGCAAGTTTAGGACTTGGGCACGTTGTCTTCTGTTCGGCAAGGGTGGTGAGGTTAAGAAATGCCATAAGAGGATATGTGAAACGACTGCGCATGTGGACTTTGGGAAATTCGCCAAGTATGCTAGCTTTTCGTTTATTAAACCATTAGAAACATTTCAAGGTCACCGGCGACAGTATCTTTTCTAAGAATTTTTTAAGAAGTTTGTCAGTAGGCAAGCAAATCAGGAAGCATTGTCTTCATTCTTCGACTGTGGGTCGATGTGGTTAGTTCTGACCAGAGAACCGTTTGGGCTGGACTGGTGTCTCACAGGTATTTCGATGTGCACTAGTTGGGACTAAAAAATATGTTGAGATTCTGAGCTCTAGTGTACGTAGACTTGGTTACAGCTGGCAGTGATCCAACATTTTAACTGTACTGACTTGTGTTATTGTATAACAACTTAAACTATAGGGTTTGCTTGTAGTTGAACTGATATGAAACACGGTTCCATGCCTCAACTTTACATCCCTCACTGCATACGAACACTCTGCTTCCATTACACAAGCAATAATATCTGTTTCTTCTTTCTGTACTGCATTCTGTAGCAATCGGTGTGAGAGCACCATTTAGAATTAACCATTTTTCATTAGAATAAGGCAATAATCAGGATTAATCCTTTGGATGTAACACATTATTCCGCAACCATGCTGCAACCTTTTACATTCAGTAAAGCTGAGGAGAGGACATGAATAACATGTGTGCAATTTGATCAAGTGGTAACTACACCTATGAGTTAAGTCCTTTATGGACTAGATTATGAAGACTGCGACTGTTATCCAGGAAGAAATAAATTAATATTTCATTGTTGGTGACGATATGTAAAGTATTCATTACGTTATTTAACCATCATCTTCAGGTGGAAGGCGTATTTTAAATCGATGTTAACAGTACTTAGCAATGATGGATATACACACGAGCATGTGAGATGGCCACCTCACGTACCTAGTAGCTCAATGAAAGAAAACACAGGTACAGAAACGTCCTCACACCGCTACAGTAGCGATCAGACAATTTCATGACGAATGTATTTTGACTTTCACATCATATACAACAACGTTGCAGAAATGATACATAAGTGCTGTGGTCGTATGCTGAATTCTAACTAAATAATGCTGATAAGATAGTTCAATGTAAACTCTTAGGAAACTGTGAAGACTGGAAGTGTAAAGGGTTACCGTTTTGGTTTTGGAAACGTGACGATTTTGTTAGCCCCCTCCCCACCCACATTTGTGTAGTAGCAGTCGGACAATTCATGATGAAGATATTCTCACTTTCGCATCATGTATGACAATGTTGCAGAACTGATACAACAGTGCTATGATCCTATGCTGAAATGTAACTAAATCATACAGTTAAGATAGTTTATTGTATCCTCTCATGAATATGTGAACAAGCTGAATGTGAGCAAGGCTACTAGTCTGGTAACGTGTAGATTTCGTTAAGTAGAATTTTTCTCCAGTAATATCCACTGCATAGAAAGCTTGCTCCATTTTCATTTCCCTATGAAACAATAACTGAATAAGAGGTTGTGGATGAATTTCAAAGGTAGAATGCAGGATCAACAATTCACAATCCACTTGTAATGCTGCATATGTGTTTCTGAAAAGATATGTTTTACCTGTAGACGACGAAGCTTCACACATTAACTGGTGTCACTGTGATAATCATATTGCTTTTCATTTTTTAATATAGAGATTTTGTACAGGCGTACCTAGGGAACTCCAATAACTGAGTATTGTTAACACACCAGCTCACTAGCTGACACGATAATAAGTGAGCTCATTTGCCTAAATGCATGCCAGTAGCGTATCAGGTGTGAATTTAACAGTATGCTGTGGATATCGTACTAATGTCATCAAAAAGGACGCCAATTAACTTTTATTCGAGTATGGCAAATGGGGTGCAGATTCAGAAGAAATAATTTTAACGACTTTTTTTATATATTTTATCTTTTTACCAGTGTACAATGACGTCATTACTGTTTGGATTTTGTATTCAGGAAAATTTGTCAGTGCTCAGTCTATGATGCGTCACATGTTAGATATTGGGTGTGTTATATGTATATGGCATTAGAAATGGGAAAAACTGAGTTTTTTAAAGTACAATACTCAATGATGAACAATAGATTCAGAGTATATAGCTGATGTCTTATGATTCATTAGAATAAGAACTAAAGTATTAAATCCATCTATGACGCCTTTCTTTGACAGTAAAGCTTAGGTGTTTGGAAATTAATACGTGTACATAATTTTATTCCATAAAAAACGCGATGATAACACACAATGGTATGTGGGAAACACATTTTGCGTCTATTGTGCAATGATATGCTTCGTGGGCTTAGACGAAATCAAGCTGAAAAAATTATACTTCTAGTTTCCATTTTAAATTTAAAGTCACAATAACTAATAGCTTTAGTATATACAAAATGATTACCATGGCTACAGACTACAGAAAATTACAGTGTTAGACAAATTTTAAGAACATTATTACATTTCAATTATCAGATTACTGAAACTGACGTTTACCATAAATTTCTAAGATCACAGTATTTACTCTCCAAGTTATCTATTAATTTTATGAGAGATTTCACTGTGACTTACATGCTAGGAAGAAAATCCCAAGAACCATTGCTCTATGACACCATTGCCCCATTAAACAATAATTTGTTGCATGACTCAATAAGACGTTGTGGATGAACATCGAAAGTACGATACAGGATCAACCACTCACACACCGTTTGTAATGGTGCATATCTGTTTGTAAACAGATATGTTTTACTGTTTCATGGTGGGTGTCTTGTAAAATGAAATATACAGGTGATTATGCCTCCTCAAACCTACGGGTTTTATTTAGCCTGCAACAACTGCAAACCAAGGGAAAATTTCATTTTCTCTTTGTCACTATGTGGGAACTGCTAATCGTACAAAAAACTGATCAGGATTCGTTTATAATAAATATAATATACTTAAGTTTTGTACTGTGATACTTTTTTGCTGGAGGCCAAGTTCCTCGAGTTATTCAAGAGAAACACTTTTGATGGTTACTTTGGTATATTTTTCTTGAATAATACGAGAACTATGGCCTCTACTGAAAAAAGGTTCTGCAAGACTAATAGTTTGAGTATAGCAAGCAAGAGCATGGTTTTTGAAGGCGTTGTGTTTTGCATGTAACTCATAAGCAGGCGTAGCTGGATCGGCATGCAAAATGTGAAACCAGGATTATATCTCTGTATAACTGTTAGATTGTTATGTGGAAAGTATCAGACACTCAGCAACAATAAGCAGGTATAAGCAGTTCGCCAACATATCAATAGTTGTAACATTTTGTTCTCACCAGTGTACATATTCACTTAAGTTATACATGTGTTTCGAAAATGAAGACACCAGTCTACCACGATCCAAGCACCATATTAAGTTGCATGTGTATCCTCTTCGGCATTTACCTGTACAATTACGACGAGATACGATACAATCGCTGCTGCTATCGACTAAACGTTGCTTAGATTAATGACAAATAGCCCGCAGGCAGTGAAGTGTGGACGTCGATGCAGCAACTGCTGCGAGAACAGTTGCAGCTGCGACCGCAGTTCAGTGTCCCTGGCAGTGTTGCGTGGTGGAGGCAGCAGGGCCTTGAGTACCAGGTCTGTGGTGCGCCCAGCTTCACTCGCTACAGCACTGCAAGACCAAGTGATTGCCAGAATACTGCCTGCATGTACCAGAGCCCACATAGCAGTCACCATCGCCACAGCTTCCGTTCCAGGACCATTAAAACCCTGTCATAAGAAACTGCATATAATTTACCGTTAATTATTACTCCTAACTGCTAAAAACAGATAATTTGTGTAACCACTAAGCTGGTCTATTATTAAAGGACCACAGGAATTTGCGAGTAAATAAAAGCATAGAAATATATTTATCTTTTTTTACTTTAGTGTAGTCCTAATCATCATCATTTCATCACTATCGACGCGCAAGTCAGCTGAAGTGGCGTCAAATCGAAAGACGTGCACCAGGCGAACGGTCTACCCACCGGGAGGCACTAGTCACACGATTTTTTTAAATTTTTTATTTGCAGTTAGGTCCATAAAGTGAGCTACTTGTCCGTCACCTAGGAAAGCTGGACGTGCGCGATGAGTTTGCAAACTGCAGTTAGGAAGACTCTTCTCCAGTCATGTAGTTACCCTTGATGCACATCAGTTTCGACAGACACAATATACGAATTAAGTTAACTCTACCGAGAGTTCCTTTTCACATCTTACAGGCGTGTGGTCAGAGTCTTGTCATTGATTTTCCAAAGCCTTCATTGCTTTAGGTGACTTTTTCATAAGGTTTCTCATTTGTCAATGTATGTATCCATTTTGCTATAGTAGCTGCAAGTGTGAATAAATTTCTAAATGAGGTTTCTAGACTACTCGGTCACATTCACCTTTCTTCGCTTTCAACATGACACCGATACACCAGATACATAACGTAATATTTGTATCCAGTCATTGAATTCCCTTATGATTAATCTTTTAAGCCCTATCTAATATGTCTTTGTTTGTGATCTGTGTATGGAAAATACTCTATGATTGACAAATAGCCGTTCATAAGCGTATAGGCATTGCTATGAAAGCTTCTCCTTTAGTTTACATGGATACTATTTTACTATGACAGTGAAATACTTTCTAAATATTATCGTTCTGATATCACAAACAATTGTAGTATTTTAAAGTAATTTATCGGCTGCACTAAATGACTAAGAATTTCCAACAACATACGTGGTTTAATCTGTGGTTTACTTTGAAAATTTCATTTCTGTTGTAATCTCGTGAGGGCTTTTTAGTGACTGGGTTATCTCAAAAAAAATGTAAAAATATGTCTAACTGCGATTAAAAAATGTGATGTCGCTGAAAATCCTTTATGTTGGAAGCAATTTTTTGTTCAACTTTATAAAATTTTGGACCCACCACATGAATTTGTATTGCAAAGTATTCCACTGTGATACACTCTCAAAATGTTTGTCTTGATAATGTAGAGTAATTTAACTCTAGTCAAGAACCATGTGAGGTGGCGCAAGTTGAATAAATCCAAGATTGTTTTTGTAAATTGGTGATTGAAATCAGAATTTGGATATATTTGCAGGAGTGAAATAATCCTAAGATCCTAAAATCTCGTATTCTGAGTGGTTTACCTTCTCTAGTAGCATACAATAATTAATTAATATATTCCACATCATAGAATAGGAAAGTAACGTTTATAAGAATCCGACTGAGATATGTGTAATGTTTCATTGACCATGTTCTACAATCTTACCTTATATTTTAGAATGGCAGAGAGTGTAAAGTTGATGTTTGTGACACAGTGAACGAGATGTGTAACCACACAGGTGAGGACCGGAAGGCCATATGCAACATTTACCAGCCCAGCAATATCACAGAGCTCGTCGTATATTTTACGCAGCAGCTGAACTTCTTCTGCATCACCACTACACTGTGAAAGAAAAATACTGTTATTCGACATCCTTAATTAATATCATTTTCCCTTAATCCATGTAATTACATAATAACAGTGATAGGTGCTACTGCGAGTATTCTATGGTATATGTCATTAACAAAATGATGGGAGTGTACGAAAATAAAAATTTACAAAGTTATAGAAACTTAACCACACGTTCTAATGCTAGTATAAACACTTTTGACTCATTCCAGATAGTTTTTCAGAATCAGCATACTGACTATACAATTCGCTTTACAGCGATTGGAAACTCATCGACAGTGCTATATTATATGAATATTTCTGATTTGTTAGTTAAACATGTGGTATATACATAACATATTAACTTATTATAAAGCCTTGTTTTATGTGTAACAGAAATAATTAACAGCCTCTTGTGCACATAGAGTCAGCAAAAGTAGTTCACATAATTTTTGAAGTTAACGATTATCTAAATCATGGGCCAAACAAAATAATCAAGGAAGAGTCAGTGTCATGACACTGGCTGACACAGACAGACAATGATCCGTGTGTGTGTGTGTATGTGTGTGTGTGTGTGTGTGTGCGGGAAGTAGGTTATGTGCCCTTTCTAAACGATTGTGTAGCATTTTTACGTAGGAGAATTTTAATGTGGAAGATGATTAAAAGGAACATTCGAGACATAATAGGCCAAGCGAAAGCATGATCTCAATATATCTTCTCCGTATGACAACGCAAATAAAGAAAATGTTATTAGTGGTCCTACTGGTTCTGTTACTTTAAGTACGTGGTATTTTGTCGATACTGAAGAAAGAAGCCACGGATCAATATAAAAAAAGTTTGTTATGCTGACCAGAATATTAATCATAGCTTAGGAAACATAGCATCCTGTCATTTGCCTCAATTAACATGAGGAAACTGAGAAAAAATCATCTCTCGCATGGCGGTCGGGCCAATCCACTATGTTTCGAATGATCAGATCATATTACACTGAGGTCTATGAAGACCTATTCGGAAGCAATTACTGATTACTACAGAGACTCTTTGACAGGTTCCACAAGTCTAAGTCGGAAAGTTACGTCAAGATAAAGAATCCTACAAACTAAGGAATTAGCCAAACGTAATTTTTGTCACGAAGAAAGATATGCCATAAACGTTTATTGTAGGATTCTCTCGCTCTCCAGAATGATGGGGGAAATATCACTCTTGTAATGGAATTTACGCGGTATGCATCGAAAATGAAGTCTGGTTTGATTCAACTACGAAGATTACTAATAGCGCACGAGATATCCAGTCGAAGTGTCTCGTCCCCTTGTAGGACATACAGAATCGTATATGACGGATTCACTTCACTTTGCTAGTCTTGTACAAGAACAGCAAACTAAGGCATTCGTTAGCTTTGACATCACGTCTCTTCACCAAGAGACACCAGTGAAAGAGCGGGTCAGCATTATTTACCAACGGGTACCACCAAATATCTTTCATCTAATGCCGTTATTTTTATCACGAACCAATTTTGACTGGCGTAGTGAACATTAAGAATAATCGGACGGTGTGGTAATGACATCCCCTTTTCCATGCGTTAGTAGCTGAAAGAGTAATGCAAGTATTTTAGAAAATTGCCTTACGCTCCGCAAAATTCCAGCCATACAGTTGGTTGCAATACGTGAACGACAAACTTGTTATTTTGTCGGTGTGGAGAAACAGCTGGATAAATTTCATCAGCATATTCATATTTTGCATAAGTACATGCCGTGCACGCTAGCATACGAAGGTAACGGTGCAATTCCAATCGCCGGTCGGAGTGGTCGAGCGGTTCTAGGAGCTACAGTCTGGAGCCGCGCGATTGCTACGGTTGCAGGTTCGAATCCTAACTCGGTCATGAATGTGTGTGATTTCCTTAGTGTGGTGTCACCGCCGGACACCACACTTGCTAGGTGGTAGCCTTTAAATCGGCCGCGGTCCATTAGTATACGTCGGACCCGCGTGTCGCCACTGTCAGTGATTGCAGACCGAGCGCCGCCACACAGCAGGTCTAGAGAGACGTCCTAGCACTCGCCCCAGTTGTACAGCTGACTTTGCTAGGAAAGATTCATTGACAAATACGCTCTCATTTGCCGAGACGATAGTTAGCATAGCCTTCAGCTACGTAATTTGCTACGACCTAGCAAGGCGACATTACCAGTTTATATTGAGATTGTTATTAATTTACCGTCAAGAGCGATGTACACCAATTATGGATTAAAGTTAAGTATTCCAGCAGCAACGTACCTTATTGGCTATATTAATTACATTGTCCAGTTCCAGACCTCACGCCAGTCTGCGTGAGCGTAAACGCGAGCATTTTGGCCTCCTCTAGGAACACGGTGTTGGCTATTCTGCGAACACATCACTTAGCTTGGTTAGGTTTAAGTAGTTCTAAGTTCTAGGGGACTGATGACCTCAGAACTTAAGTCCCATAGTCCTCAGAGCCATTTGAATCACTTTCCAATTCCAATCATAGACGCGGAGGTGTACTGAGCTACTGACGGACCATTGGGTGACAAAATGTAGTGTAAACCTAACCACATCAACCATTTCCATGCGATGAATCCCATCGTCATCCGTCACAGAAATATTCTGTGTGACAAATGCTGATCGCTGAGACCACTGCGTCTGTGATGAAGTCAAAACTGATGTAGAACTATATAACTCCATCTTCAAAGAAAGATATGACACTAAGTCATAAGATGAGCAATTAAGATAAGCGTTAAGCCGTATACAGAAAATGAGTAAAGAAGAGTGCTATTAGTGGGGCTTTTACTCTACGTGAAGTATGTCAGGGACTACAAATGCACTGTGCGTCACTCGGGAGTCATTAAAACCATTATTTAGGAATGGCTAATGGGTCCAGGATTGAGTATATTTCGCTAAGAATATAGTAAGGGCCCTCAAAGTCACAGGTCTGTAAGAGATTTCAGTGTAAGTGAGGTGCAGCCTCGATGGAGAGACCAGAAGAGCTGACAACACCAGCACAGCACAGCATCTGCACCATACTCAGTTAGGTCAGAACAACAAATTCGCACTAGCAAAGTACCATTGCAATTACGGGCTGGGTATCATGTTTCAGGCGTAGCAATTAATGCAAGACTGTTGTGAATGCAGTGACGTACAGGTATGCCCACAGTAAAACTTATAGTGGTATCGATTGATGGAATCGACTATAAAACTGTTTTTTATTTATTGGAAACACTACAATTTTTAATGTGATCTGAGCAATAAGCTACACAAGTTCCTCTGATGAGCACAGCGTCAACAAAAACGAGAACAGCGACAGAAAGAGCATAATTAGTATAAGAATTTCGCACTACATCTAGCTTCATATCAGATAACCACTAACTGTAGTTACGAGAAATTAAATTCACGAATAATATTACTCCAATTGAATAAGATATCAAGACACTTAAGAAACGGTTTAATTAAACTTATCGCCATTTTCAGTATTGTAACAGGGGACACAAAGTGCTGCAGAAAGCACAGAACAGTGAGGAGTCAAAAAGCATCGGTTAAGAACTGTTACGTAATAACTGCAGGAAATCCGATTAAGAACGAGGCTTCTCTTGGCAGGAAGCGAGATGATTCAAATGAGAATAGTGCCACCCTGTACACCTCCATACTGGAACCCTTAGTCCTCCATCACTGAACATAGTGGCAATACTCTCTTCACAAGGCACATGATTTCGCACACCTTCTGACATGAAACAGGTTAGAATTACCAATGAAAATTACTGAACCTTCTATATATAGCAATTTAGCGCTGGTGCAATCGCCTAGTACACAGATTCATTATTCATAATATAGGAAATGTAATCTGCCGGATGTCGCTTCGTATTTTATCCCATCCTTGATCCATAATAAAACACATGCACAGAATAAACATAATATATTGACGATACCAGTGAATATAATAAATTACAAGCACAGTTTATCAACTCAGTCACAACATAGAGACTTAGAATATCTAGCACAACAGCTGTCCATTAGAACGTACACTTGCACAAGATGCATATGTTTATACCACTTACATTGAACCTTACAAGTAGGGCAACAGTGATTACATTAATTTATTGAGCATTATATGAATACAGTGATTACCTTATCAGCTTTTGCGATATGACACCTAATAGGTTACAGTTCCTAATGAAACTGAATATTCCTTGCAGCAAATACATACACATTGTGGACTATGTATAACTGCAGGCGGGGAACACAGAATCTACATAGCCACAACATCAATGTATTCGTCTGCCACAGATTACAATCACTCGAAATGGTTCACCTGAGCAGTTTCGAAGTAGTTACGTTCATTCGAACAGTCAGAATAATACCCCAAACTCTACTCATGGGGCAGCTTGTGAGGTAACAGGCGAGCCGTCACCCCCTGAAAATATAAGTTCGGAGGAAACCGTGGCCGCACGGGCTGCTCGGCCAGCCGGGGCGAGGCAGAGAACACGTGGTGGCGAACGTTAGCCGGGCGAGAGGGGTAGCCATAGCGCATGGTCCAGCCGTGTGGCTGGGAATTCCGCTGCGACGATGACGGTGCTTTGTGTCGATGAAGGAGACACGCCGGGAGTGCCAAAGATGGCGGACGTTGTGAAGGCTTAATGGCAGACATTTCACAGTTCGTGTAGAAATTAATAGTAGCCAGATGAATGATGACACCTCAAAAATACACATGTACATTAATATTATTTGCTCGACGATTATGATGGTGTAATCAGATTTTCAATATCGTTATTACTTTAAAGTTTAGTATCCGACTGTAAATTATACAAGTAACAACCACCTATGATTTTTCCAAATCTAAACGCTTCATCCGATTTTGTCGATCGGCGTCTCTTTACAAAGCTATTAGTGGAAACCTAAACTGGTATAAATTACAGGCATGTAACTCGAATAGTACATGAGTTATTGGAGGTCACAGTGGCCAATTACTATCTAAGGCTTCAGGCCATAAACTCCACAGTTACACACACACACACACACACACACACACTCACACACACAAAAGGTAGCAGCATGCTTATAAATATATTTATAGATCTATATCTTTGTTTTTATCCGATATACACTGTTCATGAAGAAATTGGTAAAATATTTACTGTGTTTTAGAAAGCACAGGGACATTAGGCAACTGGCCTAGATTTTGTTCTATTCCTTTAATATATGTATATTTGCTGGCCGCGGTTGCCGAGCGGCTCTATGCGCTTCAGTATGGAACCGCGCAACTGCCACGGTCGCAGGTGTGAAACCTGCCTCGGGCTTGGATGTGTGTGATGTGCTTAGGTTAGTTAGGTTTAAGTAGCTCAAGGGGACTGATGACGTCAGATGTTAAGTCCCATAGTGCTCAGAGCCATATGCTTATTTAATTTGTTTACGTATCGAATAGAATGTGTTAGAGCGTGTTTATGGTCCAGCCGTAGGAATATTTTTTTAACTTCCAGTTATTTAAATATAAATCCAGTATTTCGAATTCGTTTCATGTTTGTGTGGATGCGTTGGATTGAAGACATGGCGCGAGCGTTCTAGCCAATCACAGCGCTCGTGAATGCGGAGACTGGATGGAAGCGATTTCTGGCAGTGCGGCAGTTCTGGGGAATACTGGACAGGACACGGAAAGTGCTGGACAGCGCGGCGGACGCACGGTCGCGTGAGAACCTTGGAGTGAGGAGCGGTTTGCGCGTGGTCACTGGAAATAGAAATATTTTGTAGTGCTGACTTGTGCACTTATGAGATTTCCGTGGCTTCTTCGGTGAAGACGTATTGTGCTTTTCGAAGTGAATATCTCGCGAGCTATGTTGTGGTTCATAGCTAATTACGTGCAGTAGAAATCTATTGCTTCCCTGTTATTCAACTTAAATTTTATTCTGTTGCTGGACCACCGACACCAATAAGTGTTTTGCAGAAATATACCGCATTCTCAAAAGTGCTTTTACTATCGTACTCACCATTTAAACTCGTTAAAATAGTACCTGCAAATTTTATTTAATTGCAATCTTTCATTTATAAACTTATTTGTTACATTCGTAATTCGCAATTGCCTAGTGATAGGAACCTCCGACTATGCTATTCATGTGTGATTCATATCGTGTATTGTCGACTCAGCAGTATTTGGCCTGTAATGCGGCAACTACGTATCCCAGCCCCTAGACAACGAAACCAGCCAAAAACTTATAGTACTGCATATTTGAATCTGAGGGTGCGTAGTTATTAGAAAGCCCACGGTTGGTGGCTCGTCTGGGATATGTGTCCTGCAAACTGGCAATTCCTTTGCTCTCTGTTATTCAGCGTACTCTGCGAAGTATAAAATACTTCGCCAAGCCAGTACAGACTTCTGTAGAGTGAACGTTTTACACTAGACAGTCTGAGATCGGTTTTTTCTTCCGCAAGTAGGTCTTTGGAAATAGTGAAGTTACGCAGTATTTTCACAACTAACACATGCTTTCGGTAGTGGTCCTAATCCATCACGTTAAAAGAAATTTGCGTGGGGGTCAGAGTCCAAATAGGTTGAGTGCAGGGAACAGTAGCGGTTAGCGCGTTTAACGGACAGCAGTATCGAGCACGGTTGGAACACGCGGTAACCGTTGGCAGCTACAGTTACGTCAGGCGACTTCTCCAGTGGCGGACGCACATCAACAGCAGTACGACGACAGTGTCTCCGAGTACTCCAGTGTAGTCTTCAGTGTCTTCTTCCAATACAACCGACAGCGTCAACATGGCAGACGGAATCATCTCAGATCAGAAAAGTGCCTGCGCAAATATTGAGATAGTGTTTGAATCTGAAATCCTAACTCCACTTACAGATCTCGCGAATATAATACAGTCACCTATTATGTGTAATTATGAAAACGGAAGTGAGCCGGTAAGTCCGAAATTAGAGCGAGAAAGTGTAACTAGTAGGAATTCAGGCAAAGGGAATGAATGAGGATAAAATATGATGTCTCAGCGAATGCAAATGATCCAGGTAATGGCAAATAATATCAGTGCAGTTCGAACAGATATGGGTACATTACGAACTGGCTTGGACACATTGCAAACAGTTACAGATACAATTCGGACTGATATGGGTATAATGTGAACTGAAATAGGTTCCGCTGTGAAAGAGGAAGTTGAAAAAATGATGGGTAACCTTGAAAAAGCAATTGATGATAATATTAAAATGTGTTCGAGTGGATATGGGCAAAATTACAGACGAAGTTAAAATAGTAAAATCTAAAATCGAATCAGTGGAGAAAGATATTGGGGAGAATATGAATAAGGTACAGACGGAACTTGGGGAAAAGGTGAGCGACTGTATAAAAGCGCAAGATGCTCATAAAACCGATGTAAATTTAGCAATTAGCGACATTGCCAATCGTATAGGTAAGGGGAAGAAAGAAGTGGGCAAAATTAAAGATAAAATAGAGCACAGTATCACTAGTAAAATGAATTTAAAAACCAAATGCAACAGATAAAAACTGATTTAAATTCGTTAGTCTCCCACCAGGCCACGCCGGTTATAAACATCCCTTGTGAAATGTTCCACACATGACGGAACATATCAGCCAGTAAGTTTCTTGGCTGTATGTAGGGACGCTTTTGTTCACGGCATGTCAGACGAAGAGGAAATAAAATACGTTAAACGGCATTTGGAGGGAAACCCACAGTCTTGAGCAAATGTTAGATGTAGTTCGTACGAATCGTACGAAGAGTTCGCAAAGTGGTTTTTCAATAAAATTTGGAGCAAGGCAAAACAGACACGGATCGAAAATGAATTATTAAATGGGCCGAGTTACAGGTACGGTAATGGGACTATGAGAGATTTCTGCAAGCGCGAACTTGGCAAACTTATTTATGTGAAAAGTCCACTTCGGGTTTTAACGAAAATCACCACGTTAAAACGGCATTTAAGCTAAGATTTGCAGTGGTATCTTGTCCATAGTCCCTGTAATTCCGTGGACGAATTTCTAGAATTTGTAGAAAAATTAGAGAGGGCTTTGAAGTTCAAACCTTGAAGCAAACCGAGTGGTTGTTATCATAATGGAATCCTAAAAATCACCACTAAAATAGTTGTCGTGAGAGAAATCAAAGGAATTCTCAGGGAGATAGTTGCTGGAATGAGCAGAATGGTCAAAGAACGAACAGAAGTGATAACTTCCGTGAACGGGATCCGAGTAAAGGACGCAGATTTGACGGGGGAAATTCACGACAACTGCAATCACCTAACAACCTGTCGGGAAACTGATGTTCGCCACATCTGAGGTCCGGGGATGGTGATCTAAAAAGGCGATGAAAAGGACTGAAGATAATGGTAAAGTTAGAAATGTTGATTGGTATGGGGAAGGCAACAAATATGTAATATGGAGTAAGTTAAAGAGGTAGGCTATATAGGTGGCTCTTTCAATAAAAGCAGGTGCGAACGGCGGAAGCATAGATTTGTGAGAGATTTCAGTAAAAGTAATGGGAACAAATTTACGGGGAATGATGCAAGTTATGAATGTGTAATTAATGAGTGTGTGAATGGTGATAAATTGAGAGATTCAATGGTTCAAAAAGACGTTAAAGAGGAGATGAATTTTGTGAAAGCAAATAGTGTGGAGAGTTCTGGAGAGGTATTGGCAAACAGTAGCAACTGCACTAAGGAAGGTGTTGTAGTAGCAGATATCTGTGTGTCGGCGAAAAGCGTCGATTTTAGTGAAGGCAGCGTAGCTTTGATCTCGCCAGCTGCAAGAGAGGATGATTGTGTTTCGGCGAAAAACGTCGATATTGCTAAGATAGGCTTAGCGTTGGCCTTGCTAGCAGTTGAAGTTAAAATTGTATCGGATGAGGTAGATGATTTCTATTCAAAGCAACAGAAAAATCGTAATTTATGTAATGATGTAAAAACTACTGATATGGATACTTCAAAGGAAGAAATTTACGCTTATCTAGTCACTTATAAAGGCGAAACGAAACTTATTGATGAATGTGTGGATCTAAAACGTTTGTCAGTGTGTGAATGTGATAATGTATATAAAGTAGTATCGGGGGTTAATCTGGTTGAAAAGTGTGTAGAAATGGCAGTTTGTGCTGATTTTGGTCCGCAAGAATGTAGCAAGTCTGGAAGTCCCAGAATTGTACGACAAGGTAGCAGCAATTTGTGTAATGTAGCGGCAGAGGATAAACTTGTATACGATTCACGTACGGTTAATTAGTAGACGGAGAAGTGTAAGGTTTCTGATGTCAATTAATGTAGTGATTTAAATGATGTATCAGAAGATAAGGTTGCTGAGATGAATATTTATGGTAATAATGACTTAGGCATCGATGTATTATTTCAGGAAGGTAAAGTGTTGAACAGTGAATTGATGTGTAATTTCGTTGAAGTTGCAAGTGTCGATGTCTTGGAGGGGAAAAACAGTGAAGTTGTGAATGTTGTGGGTATTGAATCGGCGAAAGTTATGGAAGAACTAACAGAAAATTTAGAGAGGGCTGAAGTAAATAGTGTGGATGGCGATAGTTTGTGTAATGAAGTTCGTACGGATTGGTATATGAAGGAGGAGTGTGATTTTAGTGTGACTGTTTGGCGTTGGTACGGTAGAACGTTGCGGTCGGCACTGCCGCATATGTGGAAACGAGAGAAGTTTAAAATTTCTGGAGGTTTAGAAAGGGAACGGAATGAATCTGGGGCGAAGGAAATATTTAATGAATTATTTTGCGATTAACCTGAGATTGAGGGATGGATAGAACAGGATGTGTTTAAGCTAGAATTGAAAGAGAAGGTACGAGACGTAGGAAATGATTTTTAAGGGAGAAATATTTGGAACGAAAGGAAATGGTAAACGTACAGCTAATTATTGAAATTAAAGTTGGCAGAGGAATGGTAGATGCACTTCTACATTCAGGTAGTAGTGTGTCAGCGGTGTCGGCAAGTTTTATGAACATCATAAAAAATTGAAAACTAGTTATCTTCTCAGTCACTGGCGATCAGGTTGAAACGCAGTTGTAGTATGAATAAGTGAATACGACAACAAATACTTTTAGAATTTGAATGTGGAGAAAATAAATTCGAGATACAATGTTTTGTAGTGTGTGGTCTAGTAAAGAAAGTAATTTTAGGTTCTGACTTCCTGTGCAAATACAATACTTCGCTTAATTGTGTAGGGAAATGCCTAGAATTTTAATTTCAGAATGGAAAAAGGTAAGTAAAATTTAAAAGACTTTTAACAGCTGAAAATCTGATTGCTCATGACATAGTTACTAAGGGTTGGAGTGAAGAAGTCGATATGCATAACAGAACTAGTTGACTGATGCAGTTAAGGATATATCAGAAGGAGAAAAGAAAGAGTAGTGTGTTTTGTTGTACCGCTACGGGGACGTATTCTCTGATCGACCTGGTAATGTTAATGATTTCTAGTACTCTATAAAAGTGAAACCTCAAGAACCAATAAAATGCAAACCGTATGTAATATCTACAGCAGACAGGGATGACGTCAGAGTTCGATTAAAACAACTGTTGGATAGGGGAATAGTCGATCAATGTAGGAGCGATTACTGCAATTTTACCGTTATTGTTAAAAAACGGGATAACTCAGTCAAAATAGTATTAGGCCTAGATGCGAGAAAAATAAATAAGTATTAGTAAAGGAATTAGACGAGCGTGGCAATATGGAGGATTGCTGCAGAATTTTAATAATATCAAGTTAATGTCCAGTGCTGATCTAACCTCTGGATTTTGGCAGATCCAGTTGGCAGAGGAAAGCACACGGTACACTGCTATCCTCTTCGAAGGGCGAAGGTACCGGTTTAGGCTAGTAACACTCGGACTTACACTTGCTGCGGCAGTTTTTGTAAGAGCGCTGAGTCATGTGCTGGGGGAGAGTCTACCGAGCAAACTCGTGAATTGGTACATGATATACTGACCGCTACAGGAACGTGGAATGAGCATTTTCCAGTTTTGGAGGAGGTACTCATGACTCTGAGACGAGGTGGAATGACCTTCAACCTCGCGAAATGTGAGTTTGTTCCAGCATAAATTCTATTCTTGGGGCATATCCCCACTTAGGAAGGAATTTTACCTAGTTCCGAAAAATTTAAGTCCATTGCCGAATGTAGTAGACCCAAAAATTGGAAACAACTGAAGTCATACTTGGGCTTGTGCGGTTTCGACAGAACATTCTTTGTGGAGGGGGGGAATGAATATTCCGAATTTATGCAAACTGTTGAAGAAAAATGCAGCTTCGAGGTGGAACGAGGAATGTGAAACGGAATTCCACGGTATAAAGGATAAATTGTGCAATAGTAAGATCTATTATTACCCCGATATGAATTTCCCTTTCTGTTTAGCGTCGGACAGTTCGGACTATATAATAAGTTGTGAACTGTTTCAGGAAAACTTAGTCGATGGAAGAATTGAACACCGTAGTGTGGCATTCTCAGGCCGCATGCTAAATAAGCATGAATGGTGATACAGCATATCGGAGTAGGTGATGCTCGCGATCGTACACGGATTTAAGAAATTCCACATCTATCTAGAGGGCAGAAAAGTGACAGTATTGTCGGAATACAAGGCTCTGAGTTGTCTGCAGACTGCAGGATACTGAACGACCGCTTAATGCGTTGGGCAATGTTCATGCAGCAATTCGAGTACGAAATCCGAGACATAAAGGATACAGAAAATGGTGTTGCCGATGCTCTGTCCAGATTACCAGTAGAGGCGGAAGATGATGTAAGGGAGGATTCGAACGAATTTAAGCTACTGTGCATGAAAGGGGTAGCAGGGGAGAAAAAAATTCGTGCGGTGTGCAAAGATATGCAGCGAGCACAAAACGACGAACTTGTGGTGAAACACATGAGAGTGAATTTCGACAGCAAGGGATACGAGAAAATACAAAAATATTATAAGATACTCAAGGGAGAGTTATTCCGGCGGAAAGATGAAGAGACGGACAAATGGAGACTGTCTTTTCCCAATAAGTATGTGAAACAGTTGATAGACTACGTCCATTTAAGCCACTGACATTACGGGGCCGAAAAGTGCACCGAAACCATCGAGGAATACGACCACATAAATAAACTGGCCAGACGGGTCTGCACGCAGCTGGTGACGTGAAACCGTTGCACACGGGTCAAATACAGCACGTAATTCGCAATTGCCTAGTGATAGGAATCTTCGACTATTCGATTCATGTGTTACTCATGTCGTGTACTGTCGACTCAGCAGTATTTGGCCTGTAATGCGGAAACTACGTATCCCAGCCCTTAGACAACGAAACCAGCCAAAAGTTATAATATTGCAACCTTAGGTCTGAGGGTGTGTAGTTATTAGAAAGCCCGCAAGCTACAGAGCTCAGTAACCTTCACTGAGGCACAACACCTTCTATGATAGGTCTATAATAATTCTGTGCATATACATGACCAAATATCACAAGCCTGCTCTTAACTAACAAGGAGACCGCTGAACAAAATTTCCTTCTTTACGTCTACGCTGACCATCATTGTAACCTCAGAATACTACATGAACTCAGCTTAACGCAAATTCGTAATATGTTACACAGTATCATAGGGTCATAGGCCTATGTGAGAAATGAAGAAGCTAATTTTCGTATCTTAAGATGTGATCATACATAGATTGTTTTGAATATTTCCTTCTAAACGGCCTACTGGTGACAGCGAAATCCACACATTCTACTGTAATCAATATGCAGCTGATACTGGGTGGTATATCCTAAGCAGATTTACTACATGCGCCACTGCTCCATCTACTGTGACTATCATCAGCACACACTGTACACTGATGGACTGCCTGCACAATGAGAGAACCTCTAATGTTATTTTCGGCAACATCTACTGATCTTACTTGTATATGTAAGTGATAATTGTTCTACAAATGAAGAATTATTTGTGATATAACGTACTCTGTCATGGCACTTTATGTATGCTGGTACTAATTACATCAGTAAGAGCGTAGACAAAAATGACACTAAGACTTAATTGGAAATTATTAACAAGATGCGATGTATGCTAAGTGTGCTAATGAGTGAACATCAAAAGATTCGATACTGCTGGTGCTGGTGAATATGTGACACACATTTGAGAAGACTGAGAAGCCCTGACTGTTAGAATGTGAAGTTATAGGTACAGATGCCAAATATTCTACATAGGAAAAAAATATCATGCAAGAACAATTACATTAAGTGTAAACAAATAAGATTTTTGGTAATCTTCTAAATTTAACGAAGTGGAATTAATTTCATAGAAAATATTGTAGTAGAAATGCAAAGTATACTCGGATATAAGGAAGATAAGAAATATTTAAATTTTTATATTTTTCACTTGATGTGTTATTTACAGCACTAAGTTGACGGTATCGAATGCTACAAAGCTTTAAAACTCTCTTTCTTAATTTCGAAACACTTTGTACATTGAGAAACATTATATTGACAAATCCATACGTTTTGCTTTTGAGCTGTCATTGATGTAGCCATGGCTTGAAATAAAAGGAAATGAGGCAACGATTGTAAATCTTTCAGTCCAAATAAAATTATTCCAAAACCCTGAAATGCCATAAAATGCATCAAGCAAACTCACATTGTGGCCCTGAATACAGATGTCATGCTGTGCTCTTCCGAAGGCATCAACCTCTTGCAAGTTGTGTAGCGGCGGAAACAGCGTCACCGATACCACCCTCTGCTGCCATAAAACCAGAAGTCTTCCATTTACTATACGTAAACGTTGCCCCAACCATAGCACCAAATAGAAGAATTGCGCAGTAGTGACAACAGACGCTGCGTAGAACGGGACCAGACCGACATAATGTAGAAAATACCGTTTGTCAACCCTTCCCCACGAGATGTCATTGAATATGACCAGAGCGATGAACAGTTGCACCAATGTAGCTATTTGAGCCATTAGTTTTTTGAATATTTTTTTGTACTCCTCGCTTTGGTTTGGCATAATCGTCCGATCAATCTCGAGGAGCTTATTCAGAATTTGGATAACGTGTGTGACAGTGAACAAACTAAGATAGATAAGAGTCAAGACGGTAGAGGAGGTAATTAACACAAATTCAACTACGTCACCTATTTTTGCGGTGGCCGTGAAGTGGACTGAACGGAATCGTTCATGGATCATAAACATAATCAGCGTTAACTCTAACGTAAGCACGAAGAGCGAATACATTCTCTCGTAAGTGGAAGTCGAAAATTTATTTGAATATTTATCTCTCGTAAAAGGTGCCAAACCAAATGGTTTGCTTAGATAATAGAGTGGTTTCATTGCTCTGAAGAAACTAAGGCCTTCCATCTCAAATTTCATATGGGAGATGGAGTTACTAATTCAGATTTGAATAGAATTGCTGAGAATAAAGGGACTTATATATTTTCAAATTGATCCACGCTACAAAATATTGGTGCTGAAATAAAACCAATGTCCTAGCAAGAAAGTTCTACATGCACTGATCCTTGTCGGAGGAATATTCGCATTTTATTCGGCCGTCTTTTATACAAGCTATGAATGTCTACATTTAATCTCTTTGAGTGGTCAGCGTAATTTAATTAGTGGGTAACTGTTTGGAATCGATGTTATAGAAACACATTACCTATTCTTTACTGGCATTTGGCCATCGTCATAAAGACATCCATTAGATATTAGTATTGTCTCTCTTAGTGCCTATTTTGCAATTCATTAACTGAAGAGTCCAGGGGAAAAACCTGATAAGTCACAATTCTTATTTTTTTCAAGAGACGAAATTTAGAGTTTGAAGACTCATAAAATTTTAGTTTTTCCACTTATATCCTACATTTTTCTTTTGGACCATAATGTATCTTTCAGAGAAAGATTATTGCTGAAATGATACACATTTGAATAGGATTTAGAATAATATGATGCATTTTTATTACGAAGGCGTAGTACAGAGGAAAAATATGACAAGTCTATAACGTATTGCCTATAGCTACAAGATTTTAAATTCATGTTACTACAAATTATCTCATATAATCATTTAATAATCTTCTATATGAGGTCTTGTGCTTTTTGGATGATGGGTTAATGCAAAAGACGATCAAAATATACTTGAACTTCACTACAGCAAAATCTTCTCAAGTTTTGTAAATCTCTGTATTTCTCAGCAGATATTTTAAGATCACCTGCAAAAAATCAGAATCCCATAATTTAAATAGCTATATGCCTAATACTAAGAAAATACTAATTTCAATAAATAAAAATATCTTTCAAATCATATAGCTGTAAAATAATTACTATACCTTCATATTTAGCAGAGGGTAGGCTGATTTCGCCTTCTTTCAGGCTGAAATCTTGCCCTTTCTTTCCACGAAGAAGTAATGAAGCTTGCTCATATGCCCATTGTAGCTTCCTCTATACGGAAACAGTGCTGCATGGGGTCGTGCGACTTCAAATTCTATTACTGACCTGGACTGGAAAGGGAGTTTCTTCTTGTATATTGTATTAACGACATGCTCCGTCAAGCATTTGATTCTCTCTCGTGGCTCCTCAACATCAATGATGACAAAAGGCGAAGGGTGTGTGCGTGAATTCTGAAAAACCAGACTTCTGTCCTTTGGAATTTGACATTCCTGAGTTTGGTCTATCATGACAATATTTTTATCACATTTGAGGTACGAATGACCTATTATGGGGAATTTCATCTTTACATAGTCCAATCGTTTTTCTGTATGGACTTGATGGTGAAGGAATCAGAATACAGTGGCAGTCTTGTTTTACCCTCCGCAGCAGTCACAGAAGATCTCCAGATGTCTGACTTCCAGATTTAGAAATATTATGCACAAAATGATGAAGGAACGATGAATCTTCGTCTGCTCTTTCTCGGCCTGTGCTCTCTGGTTACATGTACAAATAGCTGTACTCTGTTGCCAAAACATGAACATTGAATATAAATACAGAAAGCTGTCGTTTATAATAAACTTCATTTGCCTTTATATTTGGAAGAGGAAAGTTTGTGCTATAGTCCATCGTAATTGCAACCTTTCATGGATATTTTTTGACATTCCATGTTTGAATTTTTTCCCTGTCATGCAACACATTTTGTTTTCTGAGAGGCAATTCAGGGGTTTTTTCTTTGGATCGAAGTCAGAATGAAGCCTTACTTTATTTTCAACAGATGATGTTAAAATCAGTTCTTTCTCCAAATTTTTCTTCTTGGCTACATACTCAACACAGGAGCCACAATTATCAGATCGTGGATATCCAAAACTTATATTGAAAACTGAATTGAATATATCGCGGTATGTTTTATACGACACGTCCTGATCCTGAAACTTCTCCTTGATATGGAACATTTTTGTAATATTTGAAGACTCTGGTAGGTAAATTTTTTCTGACTTCGTGAAACTGTACTGGCTGTAGCCACCTTTAAATGATTTATTTAGTGCTCTTATTACTGCACGTGTTTCATCTTTCAAAGCCTGTGGGCGTTATCTGTGTTTCCCTCGGCCGTCTCATACAGGTTGGTCTCCAGATTTAAGTTTCTTCATTAAATGATCTAGGTAGATCTTTATTCCATGTAACGATATAAATGCTTGCTTGTACACATGTACTTCTTTGACACTTCCATTGATGGTAATAAAAACACTGAATTTATATAATGGTAATAAAAACACTGTATTTATATGATGCAACACGAAACTTTGCTTCCTGCTCTTCTCTTCTAGGACGCCTGCACTGTACAGGGACCACTGTGATTAAACCACTAAAACAGAGGTTTATTTCATCAGGATTTTGAAAGTGGTTCATGTAATTAATAATATTCCTTTTATTTTCATCACTGATAATATCAAAACAATTGTTTTTGCAGTTAAATGTTTCTCCTGCTTCATGTGACAGCAATCTTAAACGTTTTGAGGCTTCTCTAACGCGAACATACTTCTTCCTTTTCTATGTCAGCTTCTTTGATAACATTCTACAGTTTTCTTTCGCAAGTAGATGAGTCACCATCTTCCTTATTATTTTACACTGACAGAATACAATGCTAGATCTAACTTCCTTCACGAACTCCACAAAGCTAACAACAGTGGTTAACTTATACACAACAGTGGCGGCGGCAACAATGATAAAACAACGATAACATTAGTGAAAACAGACCTGCACGTGCTGGTATTCATTAATTCATAGAATTTTATCGTTGCATTCTCTGGACTTGACAGGATATTCCCGTTTTTCATGGGCTTATAATGTTTCTCGCCTGCACATACTTACAAGACATCAGAATATCTCTTGACTTATCAGGTTTTGAATAGTTCTGTAAAACCACCTAAAACTACACTGGCTGGTCTTTTAAATTATGCAGAAACAGAAATTTTGTATTTTTGGGCTTAACAGGTTCTTCCGCTGGACTCTTCAATTGGGCTACTATTTACAAAAAAGAAAAGTAAGTTATGAAGAAAGTGTTTTATACATGAGACCTTTAGAAACACTTATAAATTAGTTACACATAGAAATTGTCATACACACTACATTCAGAGAGATCACTCATATTTATGGGGTACTACGTCACATTTATTAATAGTTCCCTTGTCTGTGGTGATAGGAAAACTGCAGCATGTGTCGGAATGACAAAGTTTGGTCAACCAAGCCTCAAATAAAAGATTTTAGTTGTGTCTTCTATCTAACAGGTAGGAAAGGGGATGGTTCATGTCTTCTATTTTATTGCATGCATCACATAATCCAGATTCCTTTAGCTTTGTTGACAATTTGCCGTCATTTAAGTGCATGCACGTGATCGTTCATACGATTCATCAATCAGCATACCAAGGAGGTAAGATAATATTAAGTTGCAACCGGCCGCAATGCACTGCTGTAGAAACCCTGGATCCCAGTCGAATCTCACTGAGTCAACCAGGCGATTTTCGATTTGTCATCGATTTGAGAAGAAAGGAAGAGTTACAAAATGTGACCTAAGAAAAAAAACAAACAGAAAAGCGCTCTGCGCACTGTTAACATAAACACAGAGCTGATTCAAATCAGTCTAGCTAATTTTCAACATTCTTCTATAGCATCTGATCTCAAACGCTTCGATTCTTTTCAGTTCTAGTTTTCCCACAGTCCAAGTATCACTGCCACACGATGTTGTGCTCCAAACATAGATTCTCAGAAACATCTGTCTGCTTATATTTGCCTCCCTTTATGCTTGTGTTCGACACTTGTAGACTTCTCTTGGCCAAGAACATTCATTATGTTAGTACTAGTCTTTTTTTATGTCCACCTTGCTTCATTCTTATCACTGATAGCCATACACCTTGAAATTTAATTTGCACGCTTGAAACTTTCTCTTATTTCCGTCGTTGCTCCTTAGATGGGTAGATTGAACAAAAGTGGCGAAAGACTAAATCCCTGTCTTACATCAATATTTAATTTGTACACTTCTTTCCTAGTGTGCCACCTTGTTGTTGCCTATTGTCTCTTGTTCATACTGTATATTACCAAACTTTCCCGATAGGTTACTATGTATTTCACAGATTTTTGAACACCTTGCACCATTTGACATTCTATAACTCATTTTCCAGGCCGACGAATCTTATGAACGCCTCTTCATTTTTCTTTACTCTAGTTTTCATCATCATATGTAACGTCAGAACCGCTTCTCCGTGCCTTTTCCCTTCCTAACGCCAAACTGATCGTCATCTAACACATCATCAATTTTCTTTTCCATTCAACTGTACATTATTTGTGTCAGCACCTTGGTTTATGAGCTGTTAATCCGATCGTGTGATAATTCTTGCACTTGTCGGCTCTTGCAACCTTCAGTATGGCATGGATCTTTCTCCAAATATCAGATTATATATTGCCAGACCTACAGAAAACATGAGTGGTCGTTTTGTTTCCACTTCCCCCAATAAGTTTAGAAATTCTGATGAAATGTTATCTTTTAATTCCACCTCATTTGAACTTAAATATTCCAAAGCACTTGTAAATTCTGATTTTAATATTCGATCCCCTATTTAATATTGGATCCACTACCTCTTCTATATTCACTCCTGCCTCTTCTTCCATCACGCTGTCGAGGCCCCCAGTGTAATCTTGGCACCTATCTGCTCTCTCCTCTGCATTTAGCTGAGGAATTCTCATTGCGCTCTTAATGTCACCACCTCTGCTTTTAATTTTATTGAAGGTTGTATTGACTTTTCTATATGGTGAGTCGTCGCTCCCGACAGTCCTTTCTTTTTCGATTTGTGCACACATTTCATGGAGCCATTTCGTCTTAGATTTCCGGCACATCTTATTTAGTTCATTCCTGAGTACATTCATCGCAATTTTTCCCGAGAAGTTTGACCTATGTTTTTGGTTTTCAAATTTTGTATTGAAATGTCCTTTGAAACTAAACTCACCTTTTGTGCGTGTCGTGATGTGTGTCAATATGTTGGTAAAGAGCTGTAGTAGATTTCTTGTTGCGTGCTCTTGAGTCCGTTGAAAGTCGCTGTGTTTATTTTGCAGGTTCGATCGCCAGCGCCCCCGCGTCTCTCCAACTCCACGTCCACGAAGCTTAAACTTTCTATGGTAATTAGGATGACTAGAAAGAGTAATATTTACGTTCGAGTCTCATTCTATAATTTATCAGAGACTAGAAATCATTTATTGCGTCCTTGAATACAGCATTTAATGCTGAGTTGTAATTCGCAATATTCACAATTGTCAGTTTCCGTCGTCTTTATCAGAGCAAGAACAAAGTCGGAGTCTTTAACATTTCATTCAACGACAGAAACAATAAAAACCAGATACAATTGCTAGGAATTATGTCTTTGCCTCCTACAAGCACTAAAATATCTTACACGGTCATTTCCATACTAAAATATGATACATAATGGCCTGCCCAGGACTACAGCTGAGACAGTTACGAATCGTTACTGAACTTCTGCATCAAACATTTCAATTACTGAATGCAATATTCTTTATACACTTTCACACCACATCACTGGTAATATCTTAGTAAGTTTACATTAGATTGCCCAGTTAAACGTTTTCGTGTATGTCATGACGATACTTATGTATTAATCCAGATCCGTATTTGCTTGTAATGATGTACATATATGTGTTATGTGATGTTCACTATGTTTCATTACAATTCCTAACACTGGAAGAAACTATCCTGGATCATAAGATGCCTCCTCATTCGAGCATGGATCGAAGGGAAAACCAGGAAAAACCGCATCGAAGTCTTCTGCATTGAGAATTGCAATGTATGTGTCAATATACACTGAAGAGACAAAGAAACAGGTACAAATGCCTAATACAAAGTAGGGTCTCCGCGAGCACATCTTCTATCAATATGGCCACTGTGTCCAGAACAGAGAAAAGTTCGTCAGAATTGATACCGCTGACTTGCAATAATTTATTTTGAACGTCAACTGGCAGTTTTGCTTTTAATATTACAACACTATCTTTGGCAGATACTGGTTCCGGTAAATATTTCGTCTTATTGTGGTTCCGCTCATAATATCTGTGTACTGTAATTATACGTGAATTTTATCGTTATCAATTGTAAATCTGCTTACGGCTTCTCTCTTGTGTCGTAGCAGACGATACGTTCTAATAAATGCGTTTCGAATTGCGTATGTGTGCTGCAAGTCTCTGCAGCTTCAACTACCCGGAGGCCTCTGTCACCTAAGTCCATTCACATAACGTACCTTCTGACTGTCTGTGCAGTTCTAGGTAAATAGCCTTTAAATGACCCGATGAGAACGACTGGGTGTGCAGTTTTCTTTTCCGAATTAAAAGATAGAAATTGTCCATACTTAATTAATCTTTCTTCCATTAATAATGCTGCATAATCACTCACATTATCCGGCATTACTTTTGCGGATTGCGATGTTGGTGTCAGTACTTGCTCATATTGTTTAAGAGATTGCCTTGCAGGGTCTGCTTTACATCTCTTTGTGATGCATTCATTACCACCAATAGCTGAGTAATTATCTTGCCAAGTATGACGTAGATTATATTTTTGCTGATTGATATCTTCGATCTATTTGTCTATAGTTACACGCCAAGGAGACAATTGTTTGTTTAACTGAGTTAAAGATCCTTGCAAACCTGCGGAAAAATTTTGGCTCGCAAAATTGGCTGTGCTGAGTGCAGTCTGTGGCTGGTTTGCATTGTTGTCTGCCATAGTAGTGTTGGGCTGTTGGCTGTTAACAGCGGGTAGCGGTGCGCAGTGGGAGGTGAGCCGCCACCAGTGGTGGAAGTGGGGATGTGAGATGGCAGATTTTTGAGAGCGACTGATCTGGACAGAGACAGTAAATTTGTAAGAATGGATGTCATGAACTTGAATCCTTTATTTAGCTGGCAGTAGTGGCGCTCGCTCTATTGCAGAAATTCGAGCAACGAAGATTTTTGTGAGGTAAGTGATTTGTGAAACGTATAGGTTAATGTTAGTCAGGGTCATTCTTTTGTAGGGATTTTTGAAAGTCAGATTGCGTTGCGCTAAAAATATTGTGTGTCAGTTTAAGCACAGTCATGTGTAATTGTTCAAAGGTGACGTTTCACCTGACATAAGTTAAATTATTGTTGATTGAACGTTCTGTTCAACAACAGTTGGCGGTTGGGTATCTTTGTCTTCTAACCACTGTTGGGAAGCCTTCGTAAACTGTTCTGCTCGTTGTGTGAACTGCGTGTTGATAATAATATCACCCTGCCCACGAGTAGCGCCCTCTGCTGCTTGTGACAACTCGGCAACAGTGTTAGTCAACTCGTGTTGCCCTACCGTTATATTTACGAACTCCAGTTTCAAAGAGTAAAGTTCATACGGAAAATGGTTGTGTCGATCAGGAAATTGACCGAATTCGTCAGCTCAACTTTTGTGTGCATTTCAATATGTAGAATGGCACTGATATGTACCGTCTGCGATTCTATTACCTGACTTTGTAATACTGTCTTATTTCTCAGCAATTCTGTATATCATGGCTCCTGACTATCCAGAAATTCGGCTTTCAGTGCGGCTGACACCAGCTCAATACGCGCAAACATTAATGTAAACGGATCCGGAACCTCCAGTGCGTTCACTGCCTGCAGAACATTTTGTTCTGTCTGTTCAAATGGTTCAAAGGGCTCTGAGCACTATGGGACTCAACTGCTGTGGTCATAAGTCCCCTAGAACTTAGAACTACTTAAACCTAACTAACCTAAGGACAGCAAACAACACCCAGCCATCACGAGGCAGAGAAAATCCCTGACCCTGCCGGGAATCGAACCCGGGAACCCGGGCGTGGGAATGTTCTGCTGTCAGGCCATTGTAGCCTCCTCTCTTCTTTTTTAACCATACAGATTTTAACCTCATACTCAGATAGTCGTAATCCGTTCAGACTGATTAAATCATTTACAATTAAATCATAAACAGTTTTGTCCTGAAATGACGTGTTGACTGTCACTTTGAGTTAGCCCATCAGAAACAATCTGATGTGGACTGTGTAGTAAGAACGTCGCACATATAGTTGAGATAAACAAATTATTCGCTCTGACTACGTCTAATTTAAAAAAAGAAAGTACCCATATGCTACTAATAATTCCCTTTTGCACACTCCACGTGAGTCAACAGAGATATAAACGAAAATATTCATTATTCGTAGACGGACGCATAGTTATCCGATATTAGAGTTACTGTGATCTTAATTTTTCCTCAATTACATATAGAGTGAGTCACCAACTATTGCGTCCACGAATAACTCCAAAAGAACGATAGGAGCTGAAACGTTTGTTGGACAAAACATGCATGTGACAATGGAGGCAATAGCATGACGTCGGTATTTTGTTGTTACTTGGGGTCGCTACAGAGATGTGAAGGTCAACCTTGTTTTTAAACGAGGGTGCTATGGTTTGGTACTCATTTTCTAATAGCGTCTTTCGAGACGAATCCTATGATGTGTAACAGTAAGGTCTTTGAAGATCAGGGAAGGTAAAAAAAGGTGGCATGAACGTCCATGTACCGAAGGTTTCCGAAGTAATGACCATTGGTATCAATGCAATGCAGCCATCTTCTTGTCATGTATTGTGTGGTATTCCTTATCACATCGGCACTTATCTAAGCACATACTCTGACAATTCTCTCTCGCATATCTTCAGGCGTAGCTGGAACGTCTTTATAAGCAATGTCTTTACGAATCCCAACAACAAAAAATCCAGAGACGTCAAGTCTGGCGGACGAGCTGGCCACGATACTTCTCCTCCGCGTCCAATCCAATGAGTTGGGAATAGTTTCTGCAACTCATTTCTAGCCATCAGCGAAAAGTGTGCCGGACACCCATCGTGTTGATATCACATTCTGTTCCTTGTTCCTAAAGGAATGTCTTCCAGTAACAGACCCAGTGTTTCTTGCAGGAATGTGGTGCACTTCCTACCATTAAGACTTTCTTTTATGAAATAGGGGCCTATAATTCTGTCCTCCAGAATCCCACACCAGACAGTCACTGACCACTTGCCGCAGCCAACATAGATTTTCCGTTGCTCAATAATGTATGTTATGTAAATTAACATTTCCATGGTTCGTGAATGTAGCCTCGTTAGCAAATAAAATCAAATTAATAAATGTGTCATCCCTCTCAATGTGACGTGAGCCCATCGGCAGAATTCAATGCGGCGCAGACAATCCGTACCAGTTTATTCTAGGTGGAGACTAATATGGTAAGGATGATATTTATGGCGATGCAGAACACGAACAACATTACTCTGGCTTATGCCATATTGCCTTGCGATTTGACGCGAACTAACTCAAGGATCTTGAACCACAGTGGCAAGAGTACCAATTTCGGGTTCCTCGTTAGCAACTTTCCTTTGCCGGATATGTCTCCGACGTGTCAAAGATCCCGTTATTCTCAGTTTATCACACTCATATTTAAATGTACGACATGTAGGATGAGTACCTTGAGGATGCCTTTTAGCGTATAATTCTTTATCTGTCACTGAATAACGCTGGTATTCTCCGTAAATGAGAAGCATATCGACTTGTTCTTCGAGGGAATACATCATTCACATTCGCTTGATTCGAAAATACTAGCCTTACCGTTCCCATTAGTGTTGCATTGCGAAACCGTCTAATGATGCTGACATGTCAATGGCACGTTAGATTGATACGCCGTATTCGTCGAGTAATTACTATTTGCACTATATACGAGAGAGTATAGTCAGATCAGGTGCTTCGATAACTGCCGAAGTGATAAGAAATACCACTGAATCCATGAAAGAAGATTACAGCACTGCTCTGACACCAATGGTCATCACATCGAACACCTTCTGTAAATGGACCTTCATTCCATCATTTTGACCTTTGTTAACCTACAAGTGCATACTGTTGCACATCACTGGTTTGGTCTTGATAGCCGCTATCAGAAAATAAGTACGGCACCAAAGTATAGCATCTCATTTAAGAAAACAAAATTTACCTTCATATCCCTGACTGGACCCCACCCGGCAACGAAAACCAACGTCATATTGTGGCCCCTATTGACCCATGCAGCATTTGTCTCACAAACATTTCAGCTACAATCACGCTTTCGGAATTATTCTAGGTAACAATAGTTAGTGGCTCACGCTCTATACCTTCCCTAGAATTTTACAGTAATCGTACTTGCAAAAGAAATACAATGTCACTGCATTATAATAGTAACACATTCAACATTTGTAGCAAATACTAAATTCTGTAATGTACTGTATGTGTATTTCCAAACTCATGATTAGACCTGTCAATGGTGGAAAGATCATGTTGATATTTTTATAACGTTGTTTGGTTTTATAGATAAGATTGGTATGTGTTCTTGATTTTCAAATTGTGTGCTAAAACATCTAATGACAGACATAACAAAATGTTGTGGAACCTTCAGAAGGAACATCTACCTATCGTAGACCTCCGCTTAGTTGCCCGATATTACAGTTTTTCATCTTTGCTCGTGTACATATACCTTCTCTGCAATAGCCCAACAATCGTATGTGCAATAACAAATACAGCATTAGTACGAGGGTAATCCCCAAAGCAAGGTCTCCAATTATTTTATAAGTACATAAGTTTATTTCTACAATGGTTTACATCAGTGAGAGCTTGAACATTTAACTAGTTTTCGGCTTAATCACCATTTCTGTTGACACCACCATGCTGTTCAGAAAGTTATGAGCCTCTTCTTTCACCTCGTCATCGGAGATGAATCGGTTTCCTGCCAAATGTTCTTTTAACTTAGGGAACAGGTGATAGTCACTAAGTGCCAAGTCAGGACTTTAGGGTGGGTGGGTGATTATGTTCCACTGAAACTGTAGCACAAGAGCAACGGTTTGCCGAGCGATGTGTGGGCGAGTGCTGTCATGGAGAATGTGTACGCCCTTGCTCAACACTCCTCTTCTCCAGTACTGAATTGCCGGTTTGAGTTTTCTCAGAGTCTCACAGTACATGTCAACGTTAACTGTGGTCGCAGTGGTCATAAAGTCGACTGACAATACCCCTTTCCGATCCCAAAAAACCATTATCATGACTTTACCGGCAGACTGTGTTTGTTTGAATACGCCGCCACTGGCGTCATTGTCGCTTGGTCTCTGGTGTAAAGTGATATGCCCAGGATTCGCTACCCGTGACAATTGAGTCCAATGAGTTGTCCTGTTCGGCAGTAAGGCGGTGAAGAAAGGCGAGGGAAGCGTCAACTCGTTGCCGCATGTGGTCCTGTCAGCATGCGTGGCACCAATCTTGCGCACACCATCCAGTAGTTCAATGTTTCCGTGTTGCGGCGAACATTCAACAGTGTTATGTTCATAATCTTGGGTTTGTTGGTGATTATTGGTAAGGGTTTCATACTCTCTTCTTTTGAATCCCACATCGGAGCGCAGGTTGTACGCCATTATGAAATGTCCAACAAATAATACAAACGTGGTAATAATAACCTACTCAAATGCAAACAAAATTCAATCGGGAATCCTCAGGAACCAACGTGCAGAGATCATACAGAGTGATCCGCCTATCTTAACGTATACTTTGCTCAACCTTCTACACTGTCGCCTTAGAAATAGACGGTATCCCGCTCCTTTGTACGTCGAGAATTTCGGTCCCACCAGCTGCAAACTCTCTACCCCACTTACGAACACTTTTCACATCCATGCACAACTCACCATACACTGCCGTCAATTGGCGATGGATTTCAATCGGCACAGTACACTTGGCGTTCAAAAACCGAATAACTGCGCGCATTTCGCACTTTGCAGTAACTTACCAATGGGTGCTCAATTCTCAACGGCTAACAAGCCGAGGCTGAGCACCTCAGCGCGGCGTGCGCATGTTTACACACAGCGCGTGAAGCACCTTTCATTACAGTGTGACCAACTGCCACACAAACAGAGTTCTGTACTTATAAAAAAACAGGAGACCTTATTTTTGAGATTACCCTCGTAACTTATAGTAGCAACAAATACAATTGTTGTAAAAAATAGGATATTTTGTAACATATGTATGTGTATTTTGAGACTCAAGATTAGTTCTGTCAAACGTGGGCAGATTGTATTACTTTTATTGTATTGTATGCTTTTGTAGACAAGACTGACGTAGATTCCTGGCTTTCAAATTGTGTACTGGAACGTCCACTGACACTAAACTCGCGTTGTGAGAGATTTGTCGTGTGATAATTTGTTGACAAAGAGCTGTGACACATTTTTGATGTGTGCTGTTGAGTACACTGGCATTTGTGCAATGTCCGCAAAAACTTGCAAATGCCATTGGTAGACAGAACAGGGCTCTGTGTACTTCCGAGTGCATTATGTCAGGGCTACGTGAATTCGCACATAGAAAAACGGTTGGCCAAAAACATGTCCTAATATATTCGAGCCATGCCGATGCCACTATAGCTCCAGCATGTTAGGACATATAATTATAAAAGAGATCTGAAGAATGTCATTATAGACCGAAACTGGTAATCTAATGACAAAATATTTGTGACCATAGACATGAAGTAAAGCATACTTATTTCACTGTTCAGACATTATGCAGCACATATCACAGGAACTCTAGACGCTGCGACAATTTTAACGTAAAAATTAATTTCGTCCAAAACTACCAACTGACTGCCATCCTAACTTCCACCAATGAAACGTCATTGGAAGGCGTATAGTTGTGCGCGAGGGGGTGAGGGGTGGGGGGTGAGATGCATTGGGTCTCACACTGCTTTCCCAATAGTTCCAACAGTTCTCAATTTTCGTCACCTGGAACCTCTATTACTCGGTCACGTAACTCCTGAGTTGGGATCACAATGCTGAGCTGAGGATCAAATGGTTCAAATGGCTCTGAGCACTATGCGAATTAACTTCTAAGGTCATCAGTCGCCTAGAATGTAGAACTAATTAAACCTAACTAACCTAAGGACATCACACACATCCATGCCCGAGGCAGGATTCGAACCTGCGACCGTAGCGGTCGCTCGGTTCCCGAATGTAGCGCCTAGAACCGCAAGCCCACTCCGGCCGGCTGCTGAGAATCTCTTCGTTCCAGTCCTCCCGTCAACGAAAAATCCAACCAGGGTCCTCTTCTTGGCAGTGAGCCGTGCCGTCCACTCTGCTCCGGAGGTGGAGTCTGTTTCCATCTGTGGGAATAATGTTCCCTCCTCCATAAGACTCCTTGACACCTGCATTCTGAGGTAGAACACAAATTTGCTGCAGCTGCATTCCCTACTCTGCCGATTCTACTGTAATAATTAGAAATTAAAAATTGATTTAGGAAGCTTTTTCTCCTCTGACTCTATGAACAACAATAATCATGATTCCACGATTCACGCCGAATTATTTCACGAGAGTTAATTCGTAGTACGCACACGGAAGGTCCGCTAAATGCTATCCAGCTAAATGGTTATTTTAATGACAGAAATGAACATTTACTACGTCAGCGACACATGTCTACGTAATTACACAGTTGAATCAGTTCGCATTTAGGAAATTGTACTTTGTAATTTGTGAACTGTTCACATATTTTCGGAACCATTGTCATACTGTAAGAGCTTTGAGAGATGTATTTTATATGGGATCATGATTTTTGAAGTACGTTTAAAGTAGATGACTCTTCTGAAACGAGCAGAGAATTTTTTGTGACGTTCTGAGATTATTGAAGGAGGCTAAATTGATTTTGAAATTTGAGTGAGGAGTTATGATATTATTATGGTGATGATGTGTATTATGATGTTGAGATATGTTTATGATCAATAAGGCGATGCTATATGCGTAATGTGATTATGCTGTGTTTATTATGATGAAGTACTGAAGAACTATCGACGAATACGTAAATGTGTAACGAGGCAATGAATGATGAGTAGGGGTTAGGGGACTCTGCTTTCTGGAAAAGAATGTTTGTAACCAAGAATAGTACTGTAAAAGTTATGAGATGTGAGTTTATTTGTGAATTTCAATACCACAAGGCTAACGGAAATATTTTAACACTGTTATTTATAAGATTTCGTTTCTACTCACTTCGGCTGTAATTTATCGATGTATGAAATTTTTTATTTGTATCGAACTGTCATTGTAGCAAAAACTGCCGTCGTAAATGTTTTGGAAAGGAATGCTTGTGACCATGACACAATGCTTTCCTGAGCCCAGCTGCACGCTAGCTGCCTGGAAAAATGCCATTGTTGTTTTGCCTTTCAAATGTACAGCTGTAGAAAAGATAGGCTGCTGACCTAACTATTGTCACTCCTTTGCAGACCGCACCACAGGCATGACACACTATTACTTGGAAACATATCATTGCATTTTCGAGCTAGTACTTGGTTCTACTTACTGAAATGCTTATGAATTGACGAGAAATGTTCTTATGTCTACACACGTGATTATGAGAAGTGTCTTGCTACGAGATTTGAGAGAATTTTACTGAGTAATGAAATTCCTTTTGGCTCGTAATTGATGTTTTTATGCTTTGATGTGTACATATTTTGTTATTTTATTTCATATCTAGTTTCTAGGGTCACAGCAGCCTTGTTCTTGTAAAATAAAAAAAATTAACCCATGTGCTAATGCAAACACTTTCCTTTAACAGGTCGATTAAATAACAATTCTATGATCCACATTCTTATAAAAACAGCACTAGGAAGGGGAAGAAACATAAGAAGGAGAATGGACCACTAAAATGAATTGCATACATAATTTTCTTTTCAAGGACTAGGGTTTTTTTTGGTAGTTTATGTTGTTTTGGTGCACCAATCTAGTGTTAAGATGCAACATAGACATTAGAATGTGAATAGAGATTTCTCTTATCTATGTTGCTGTGC
This sequence comes from Schistocerca cancellata, assembly GCF_023864275.1. NCBI lineage: Eukaryota > Metazoa > Arthropoda > Insecta > Orthoptera > Acrididae > Schistocerca > Schistocerca cancellata. The sequence goes on along the minus strand of NC_064630.1, from coordinate 682,877,100 downwards.
GTACAGTAATATCCTTATCTAATTGTGCTTTTCCATGTATAGGTATAAGTTATACCATTTTCTCTTGCTATTACTTTTTATTACTCTGTTAGGCCCGTTTTACCACTGAGTTCCTTTTCTTGTTTCCTGCATATTGCCTTACATTAGTTGTAATGTTGCATTTTCTTTGATAATTTAGATATACTGCTCCTTCCTTTGCCAATTTGTATTTTTTGTCGTTGTTGCTGGCGTTAATTGTTTTGTGCTGCTACATGGGTGTTTCTTGTGTTCTGATCTTCCTCTGTTTTGTGTTTTCCATCCTGTATCCTATTTGGAGTCCCTGTGTCTTTGATATGTTGCCTGTTCTGTGAACAAGCATGTTAGTGTGGGTGGGCATGTGCCAAATTGGAAATGTGTATGTGCCGTTGCTCTGTTGTGTCTTCTGTGTGGGCATTGTTTGCTTTTTATGTTGTTCTGTGCTGGGTGAGCATTTGTGTGTGTGTGGTATGTTAATTTTTGAACGGTTTCCATATTTTTTTTATTTCAACATGTCTACCATGGGATAGTATTTTCTACTGCTGTTTCTTTTATTGTATTAAGATCTAGTGTGTACTTTTGTTTGTATATGGGTGTCCTGTTTAATCTGTGGTGCATGAATCTGAAGTATGCATGCTTATGTGTCAATGGGAGTTTTGAAAGGTTGTGAGTGGGGTTCCTTCTGGTTGTGAGTTTCCTGAATATTGTGAAGTTGTGTGTGCTGCTTGTTTTATGTATGATGAGATCTAGAAAGTGTAGTGTGTTGTTAGTTTGTGTTTCTAATGTGAAGCTAATTTTTGGGTGTAAGTTGTCTATTTCATTTTGTAGCTGTTTTATGTGTGTATATGGTTCATCAATCAGCCATTTTATGTCATCGAGATAACGGTACCAGTATAAACCTTTGTAGTTTTTTGGTTTTATTAAGTGTCTTGTACTGAAATGCAGGAGCATCTACAACGAATTAATGTATGGTGCAAGGAATGGCAATTGAATCTCAATGTAGACAAATGTAATGTGCTGCGAATATATAGAAAGAAAGATCCTTTATCATTTAGCTACAATATAGCAGATCAGCAACTGGAAGAAGTTAATGCCATAAATTATCTGGGAGTAGGCATTAGGAGTGATTTAAAATGGAATGATCATATAAAGTTGATCGTCGGTAAAGCAGATGCCAGACTGAGATTCACTGGAAGAATGCTAATGAAATGCAATCCGAAAACAAAGGAAGTAAGTTACAGTACACTTGTTCGCCCACAGCTGGAATATTGCCCACCAGTGTGGATCTGTACCAGATAGGGTTGATAGAAGAGATAAAGAAGATCCAACGGCTAGCAGCACGCTTCGTTACAGCATCATTTAGTAATCGCGAAAGCGTTACAGAGGAAGACTGCAGGAGAGAGGCTCAGTAACTCGTTATTAGATTTTGTTGAAGTTTCGAGAACATACCGTCACTGAGGAGTGAGGCAGTATATTGCTCCCTTCTACCTATATCTCGCAAAAAGACCATGAGGATAAAATCAGAGAAATTAGAGCCCACACAGAGGCATATCGACAATCTTACTTTCCATGAACAATACGAGACTGGAATAGAAGGGAGAACCGATAAAGTAACTCAAAGAACCCTCCGCCACACATCATCAGGTGAATTGCGGAGTATGGGTGTAGATGTAGATGTAGATGTAGATGCCTGAAGATCATGTTCTCCAGGTTGTTTATGAATATGTTAGCTAGAAGCCAACTAATTGGTGACCCCATTGACAGTCCTTCATGTTGAGAATAAAATGCTTTGTAGAATACAAAATAATTTTGTGATGTTATGGTCTTGAATATGGTTTTTTTTCGTGGATATGTGAGTCTGGTGTGTTTCCTTGTTGTTTTAATCTTTGTGTAATGACTTTGAATGTTTCATTTATTGGAATTCATGTGTACATTGATGTTACATTGAATAATATGAAGGTTGCTGTGTACAGTATGTGCATGTTCTTGATTCTGTTGGTAAATTCCTTTGCGTTTACCAGATTCCTGTTGTTGTCAAACGTGTAGAGTCTTTGCAGGAGTGTGTGTGTTACATGTTGGTAGATAGGGTAACACCCATCAAAAAACTTTCTCATAAACATCAGTTGGATCCAGACGACAATCTATGTGTAGTATCTGACACACAAGTGATCGAGAAAATTCATGTATACCAAATGTGAAGGTATTTAGAAACAGAAACGATCTGTTGTTTGAACTAAAGACGCACCTAAATTTATATTCATTTAACAAAAATGTTCACATTGCAGAATAAATAGAAACGATAACCCACTGATTATGGCATAATGGTGCCGAAACATGATTGGATACTGAGAAGAAACGGTGTTTTGTATAGCTGGTCGGACCTCACATCCAAGAATTTTAACTGCAAACAGGGCCAACAAAAGGAGCTACAAACCAAAATGATGAATGTCCAGCTAGGCATTTCACAGCAAGCTCTACAAAAAATACAGGAACACTTTAATCAAGCTTCAGAAGACAATTCTAAATATACCGTTTAATAAAATTGCTAAGCTGAGAATGTAATTCCAGATTACAAAAAAAACTCTGTGAATGACATGTCATCTGCACCAAACAAAGTGAAAAACAAAGAGGAGATTTTGTGGCTAAAGCAGAAAATTAGGGAATTATATGCAAAAAGGCAGTCGCTCAACACTGAATTTTTCCAGACATACTTTAGTTTGGCCAAGAAATACACAATAAAAGCTCAGTTTGAGGAAATAACTGAGAGAGGAACGGCATATATTCAGAACATAATGCAAGGAAAACGAGAGAAACAATGTAGAAACTCTACAGAATAATCAACAGCACAAAAACACCCACTGAAAACAATCTCAACGAGCAATTTAAGCTCAATGACACAATCGTTACCCCAACTGACATAAATCTTATCAAATAAGAAAAGAGCATACCATAAAAAGGACCAAAACACAACATTAACACAAACATATCACACTAAACAACAGAAAACTTCATAAAGGAATCAGAACACATTATACAGGAAGAAGAAAGACTGAGCACACCAAAACTTGACAAGAGAATTAGTAGCTACAGAAATAACACAGATAATCACAACACATTAATCCACAATTATTTCTAATCATGAAGCATCAGAGGAAATCACAGCAAGCCCTTAAAACAAAAATTAAAACAGAACAATGCGATAGTAACAAGAGCAGACGATTGGAATATTGCTGTAATTATGGATGAAAAAGAATACATAACGAAAACATTACATTTCCTCAAAGACAACAACATCACTAAACTGAACAGTGACCCAACAGGAAAATACTAGAAAAACATACAACAAACACTGAAAAATGTCAATAAAACATTCTCAAAAGGCCAGGTAAAGAGAATGACACAGAAAATTCGAAAAGCACCTAACCTGAAGTCCCTACCAAAGTTTCACAAGGATAATATCGCATTAAGACAAGTCATTAACAGCTACCCAATGAAGCAAAAATCCCTTACACCCAAAAATTATCTTTACATTAGAAACAGAATCTAACAACTCACTACACTTTCTAGATCTCATCATGCATAAAACAAGCAACACACACAACTTCACAATATTCAGGAAACTCACAACCACAAGCAACACCATTCACAACCTATCAAAAGACCCATTGACACTTAAGAATGCAAACTTGAGATTTATGCTGCACAGGTTAAACTGGAAACCCATGAACAAACAAAAGTACACACAAGACCTTAATACAATAAAAGAAACAGCAGTAGAAAATACTATCATATAGTAGACAAGTAAAATCAAAACACATGCAAACCGTTTAAAATTAACATACCATACACACACAAAGCCTCACCCAGCACAGAACAACACAAAACACAAACAATGACCACACACAACACACAGCAGTGCAACAGCACACACACATCACCAAACAGCATATACTCACCCACAATAACAGGATTGTTCACAGAATAGGCAACATATCAAAGAAACAGTGACTCCAAATAGGATACAGGATGGAGAAAACCACACAGAAAAAGATCAGAACACAAGAAACACCCATGAATGAATTTAACAGTTGAGGATTATATGACCTCGCATTCAACACTTGCCAGACAGTGAGCAGAGGACCAACTTGCAGAAACTTCAAAACCGGTTATTCAACACATCTCTGAGCTTTAAAAAGCAACAGATCCCATAGCATACTTGCTGACCACCTTGTAGCCAACAATCATCATACAACCACAAGAGAAACAGACTTAAATATACTGAAACACAGTTACAGCATATACAGCAAACTGACCATTGAGGAAAACTTCTATATAGAGATGGCAACAGCTTAAGGAAAACAGGTCTTAAACGAATACAATAAACTCTGCAAGGGCACACTGTTTAACACATTAAAGGAACTTTACACATAAAAACAGCACAAACACATAAAGTCTACACACACACACACACGAGAAATAGATACACTGAAATCTGCGAAGACGCAACATTTACACATAAAAGGAGTACCATATAAAAGACGGCACACTCAACTAAGAACCGCAGAGAAAACACACACACACACACACACACACACACACACACACACACACACACACACACGCACGCGCGCACACACACACACACACACACACACACACACACGCACGCACACACAAAGATAAAGTGCCAAAAAAATTCAAATTTGGCGCCGAACTCTCTGGTGAACAAAAGAACACTGTCTGGGCTGGGACTCACAACAAACCACATTCACACAGTTTTTTTGTGAAATGAATTGTGTTTAACTACGTTATTTGTGGAAATTACTTATTACAAACATATTGTACTGCTTTAAACAATATACACTAACCAACAAACTTTATAGCACAGTACACAAGAGCAAATATATCTTGTGAACATGGTGGTTTTCTTACTAGTCCATTACCTGAGTAGTGTTCAGCACAACTAATTACATGAAATTTGCTGTTGGTCATTAATAAAATAGGCCTTTCGTTTTATTTCGTCACATTGATGCAGAAGACATTGGAGAATCATTCATTTCCGAGTCTGTTCATGGAGAACTTCCTACACTCTCTTACATTTGTATACATTTTATCTTTCCAATCCTATATATTCACAGCCCTTTTCCGCTTATTTAATCACACCTGTTCACTGACAGTAATATTCAAGCAATTCATGCTACACACCGTGACACAGAAGACTTGAGCACTGGGCACTGACCCTGAATCAAACTTGCTGGCCTACGTATCATATTCTTCCACTGGACACTCGCTACTTGTGCAAAACCACATATTGACACAACGCCGAGGGGACTCGCACTTTGCCGTCCCACTACAAAATGCGAAGTCAGGAAAACGTAACATGTGTTCTTCCAGCCATCCATTCAAATACTGGCAGCCCAGCTAGCAAGAGACCTCGATTTGATGATCACTGTGTAGCAGGCTACCACCATGTGACCGAGAAAAGTATCGTCGTTCTACCCACGTCCCTTAGTGCTTTAATCCTCATACCACAACCTATGGAGCGGCCCAGCATTTGGTCTAGCATCAACTGCAGTGGGCCAAGTGTGGAACCAGAAACCTTCTAGTCACCAACATGTGTAGCGACTACCCTCGCCTGGCCCAGCCAGCCAGACTTTGATCCCCACATGACATCGGTTCCATCAGCAGCCGGCGCTGAAACACATCATTGTATCCGGTAAAGAATGTCGCTAAATGCATTAGAAAACCGGAGGATAACATCGCACAGGAAGCTCGCTGTACCAGACTTATGATGGCTTCACTAAACTTCGGGTGTAGCTAATCCTAACGTATTTGGATATGTATATATATTTTTTTATTTTTTGTTTTTGTATTAGACTTAACTAAACGTTTTGTCGTTGAAAATGAACAGATGTGAGAACACATGCAAAATATATAATTACTTCTAACTGAAACATCAAGAGTTAGGATAGAAGTGTAGTGATAATAATGTCCAAAGACTGTTATATCTGTTTCAAAACTTCTGTACGAATCACAAAGAAGATAAAATTTGACACATTCATAAGGAACGGAAACCATTGGGACTAACAACATTGGACTCTTCGCCATCAAGATACGCAGTCAATAGAAGATACATTGCAGCAGTTTGTTTAAAAGCAGTACTTGAACTGCTCAGTTGTGTGGCCTATAGAACACTCTGTCACAGACACAGAAACGCAGCATTGGTTATTTTCTTGGTGCGAAAGAAGAGAATCTGATTTATGAATTTTCTTAAAGTCATGCATTTACTTCAGAAATAAGCACTATTACATGATATACTCTAGGTTTTCAGAATGGCTTCATGGGAATTACAAAAACGCAAACCCAATTGTACCCAGACAGCTGCATTATCTCACAAAGGTGATTGGTAAAACGAGGTAATAAATCTTAGCTACCTGATTTCCTTCAGAAACGGTTATAGAGGTCAACATTTCCGAAATATTAAAACACTTACAAAAGAGTTAACAGTAAAGGTGGTAGTAGTAGCTGCAAAAATGTACCTTGTAACAGTATAATATATTATGCAGTAAATAAAAGTAAATCAGTATTAAATAAAATACGAGACGGGACGGCACAACCTCAAGCATGATAACTTATTCATGAGGCATAGAGTTAAAATATAGAAAGGGAATAGAATTCTCAATTGTTGCATACAAGTTTCCACAACAAACCCCAAAAAGAGACGTAATACAGAAAATAATTCTACCCCAATAATAAAACTACCAATCAAAAATCACAATAACATGTACACGAAAAAAAGGAGAAAAAGTTAGCTTTCCACACTACGTCCCAGTTTTTGAGCTGATGCGATGCACAAAAAACAAAACTGCTTCCTTAACACAATAAATTAATTGTTCATATGAAGTTAATTTCCACAGTATTTGAAACTGACAAGAGTTGTGCTGCCCAAAATGTACACAAAATGTCGTTTTTCTGGTGACAACTGATGTGTGTTTTACGTGTAAGGTTATCGATGCTGAGAACTGAATTGACAAAGAAGCACTAGCTAATTGAATTATAAAATAACATCCTTAAAATTGTATAAGCAGAACGGAATGGTACATTAGGTACAAACTGTATGAGGTTGTCCCACTTTTAACGGACTGGCCATCTGTACCAGACGTTCACGAAAATAATCCTCATCGTGTCACCTTGGTTCAGATTTCGGTGTTTTCTCATGGTCTCCTTCTCCCATGAACCATGGACCTTGCCGTTGGTGGGGAGGCTTGTGTGCCTCAGCGATACAGGTATCTGTTGAGAGGCCAGACAAACGTGTTGTTCCTGAAAAGGGGCAGCAGCCTTTTCAGTAGTTGCAGGGGCAACAGTCTGGATGATCGACTGATCTGGCCTTGTAACAATAACCAAAACGGCCTTGCTGTGCTGGTACTGCGAACGGCTGAAAGCAAGGGGAAACTACGGCTATAATGTTTCCTAAGCGCATGCAGCTTTACTGTATGATTAAATGATAATGGCGTCCTCTTGGATGAAATATTCCAGAGGTAAAATAGTCCCCCATTCGGATCTCTGGGCAGGGACTACTCAAGAGGATGTCGTTATCAGCAGAAAGAAAACTGGCGTTCTACGAATCGGAGCGTGGAATGTCAGATCTTTTAATCGGGCAGGTAGGTTAGAAAATTTGAAAAGGGAAATGGATAGGTTAAAGTTAGATATGGTGGGAATTAGTGAAGTTCGGTGGCAGGAGGAACAAGACTTCTGGTCAGGTGACTACAGGGTTATATACACAAAGTCAAATAGGGGTAATGCAGGAGTAGGTTTAATAATGAATAGGAAAATAGGAATTCGGGTAAGCCACTACAAACAGCATAGTGAACGCATTATTGTGGCCAAAATAGATACGAAGCCCACACCTACTACAGTAGTACAAGTTTATATGCCAACTAGCTCTGCAGATGACGAAGAAATTGAAAAAATGTATGATGAAATAAAAGAAATTACTCAGACAGTGAAGGGAGACGAAAATTTAATAGTCAATGGTGACTGGAATTCGAGTGTGGGAAAAGGGCAAGAAGGAAACGTAGTAGGTGAATATGGATTGGGTCTAAGAAATGAAAGAGAAAGCCGCCTGGTAGAATTTTGCACAGAGCACAACTTAATCATAGCTAACACTTGGTTTAAGAATCATGATAGAATTTTGTATACATGGAAGAACCCTGGAGATACTAAAAGGTATCAGATAGATTATATAATGGTAAGACAGAGATTTAGGAACCAGGTTTTAAATTGTAAGATATTTCCAGGGGCAGATGTGGACTCTGACCACAATCTATTGGTTATGACCTGTAGATTAAAACTGAAGAATTTGCAAAAAGGTGGGAACTTAAGGAGATGGGCCCTGGATAAACTGAAAGAACCAGAGGTTGTACAGAGTTTCAGGGAGAGCATAAGGGAACAATTGACAGGAATGAGGGAAAGAAATACAGTAGAAGAAGAATGGGTAGCTTTGAGGCATGAAGTAGTGAAGGCAGCAGAGGATCAAGTAGGTAAAAAGACGAGGGCTAGTAGAAATCCGTGGGTAACAGAAGAAATATTGAATTTAGTTGATGAAAGGAGAAATTATAAAAATGCATTAAATGAAGCAGGCAAAATGGAATAGAAACGTCTCAAAAATGAGATCGACAGGAAGTGCAAAATTGCTAAGCAGGGATGGCTAGAGGACTAATGTAAGGATGTAGAGGCGTATTTCTCTAGGGGTAAGATAGATACTGCCTACAGGAAAATTAAACAGACTTTTGGAGATAAGAGAACCACTTGTATGAACATCAAGAGGTCAGATGGAAACCCAGTTCTAAGCAAAGAAGGGAAAGCAGAAAGGTGAAAGGAGTATATAGAGTGTCTATACAAGGGCGATGTACTTGAGGACAATATTATGGAAATGGAAGAAGATGTAGATGAAGATGAAATGGGAGATACGATACTGCGTGAAGAGTTTGACAGAGCACTGAAAGACCTGAGTTGAAACAAGGCCCCCGGAGTAGACAAATTTCCATTGGAACTACTGACGGGCTTGGGAGAGCCAGTCCTGACAAAACTCTACCATCTGGTGAGCAAGATGTATGAAACAGGCAAAATACCCTCAGTCTTCAAGAAGAATATAATAATTCCAATCCCAAAGAAAGCAGGTGTTGACAGATCTGAAAATTACTGAACTATCAGTTTAATAAGTCACAGCTGCAAAGTACTAACTTAATTTCTTTACAGACTTATTTAAAAACTGATAGAACCCGACCTCGGGGAAGAATAGTTTGGATTCCGTAGAAATGTTGGAACACGTGATGCAATACTGACCCTATGACTTATCTTAGAAAGTAGATTAAAGAAAGGCAAACCTACATTTCTAGCATTCGTAGACTTAGAGAAAGCTTTTGACAATGTTGACTGGAGATGACTGGGAGATGAAGAAGCTTGCACAGGATAGAGTAGCATGGAGAGCTGCATCAAACCAGTCTCAGGACTGAAGACCACAACAACAACAACAACAACTCTATGGTCTGTCCTAAACTATTTCGGCCACTTTCCAAGATGGTCACTACTTTTCTTCGGACGTTGTATGATCGACCTCAAAGATGTAGCCTCCATTTGAACTTCTAGAAGACCGAATACCTCGAAACTATTTCGTCTCCTGATATTACAAAAATTAACGGAAATCCTGTGACCAAGAGGGACGTCACTGGTGTTCTTTGTGATAAGAAGATGCCTATCCGCATAATATCGAAGATACATCTCACAATTGCGAGACCTGTTGCGTTATATGGCACCGAGTGTTGCCGCTCACTTAGAAGTGCTCAGCACTCACTGTTTGTCATAGAAGTGCAGACACTGAGAAATTCATTATACATTACTCTGCTCGTGGTTTAGTGGTTAGTGTGAAGGCCCCACATGATGGGGGCTAGTGTTCTTTTCCCGACCAGGTAGGATTTGCTCCACTTGCGGGGTGACAATTGTGTTGTCTTCATCATCTCTTCATCATCGACGTACAAGTCGCCAAAGTGGCGTCAAACAGAGGAACATGCACCATGCAGCCAAACAACCCAAAACAGTGTTTCGCTACCAATAACAGGAACCAGTGTTACCAATACAGCAAGGCCGTTGACGATACTACTAGTACTACTACTACTACCACTACTACGTGAATTACAGTAATAATAATAATAATAATCCTTAATCCTTGGAGAAATCAACTGCTGGATCGATCTGAGAATGCCAAGAAGTTCCTTGTCGTCCATCTAATCTTTTCATCATGCAAGACACAACAGAGGATTAATGGTTGACTGATATACCTTTACAAGGAAGAATTCATCAGCCAAGAGACACTTAACAAATCGGTAGCTATGTTATTTCCACTATACAAATGTGACACGAAGAATAATAATCAACATATTGTTTGTTTCCGTTTGTAGTCAACATAGTGTACACAATGTAATTTTATTGATGTAACAACTAAGAACTGGCCATTTAGTGTTCTTGTCGAGGTAAAGAACGGCAATATGAGTTGTTTCTTCACTATTGTCTATTATTACCCTATCACAGTATTGTAGAAACGTGACCATAAATTACGGAACTGCAGTGTAATCTTCTAGCCTTTTTGACAAACGGGGATAACATTTTGCTGGTGTGGAAGGCAATGGCAACAGTGGTAGTTCCTCCTTCTCGAAAAGTTTTCTTACTTCTGCATTTATTAAATTGGTTACTACGTTCCGTAAGTCATGTTTCGATCCTCACAACCTTTCTGTTAAATTCTGTTAGTACAAATAGTTCCATTATTTTCAGCCACACACACACACATTAAAGTAAAACAATAAACTGGTAGCCAGGATTGTTGGAATTCTTTTTATTTCATGATTACCGGTGCGGCGAAACTGAAGCCCCCATTATCGGATCTTAGGACACATACAAGTTACAACATCAAGCTAAACAGTGGTGTTATTAATAGTTGCCTTGATGTCGTAACCTGCAGGTATCCTACCATCCGATGATGGCAGCTTTAGTTTCGCCGAAACCGGTAATCATGGCATAAAAATAATTCCTGCGATCTTGGCTACCAATTTATCGTTTTATAACCATCTACATCGCTCCCACATGAGCACATTGTGCTCCCTACAAAACACATTAAAGTACTTACAAAGGAGAGAATAAAACTGTTTTAACATTAGGTATTCACAAAACGTAATCAGGTACAGAAAATTGAAAATCTAACCAGATAATACGAGACGACCAGAAATAAATTCAAAGGAAACAAAACGAGTAGAAGCTGTCAAAAGTATTAATCCCAAGTCCCCTTCCCCCTTACACACACACTCACCCAAAGCCCATTTCTATGCGAGAATCCTGGAAAAGGCGTCGGGTGTGTTCACAAGTCGACAAGAACCAGCTCCTAGTCTTGAGAGCGTTATTACACCTTAAAGTCTGTTGTACGCAAACGTAGTTCAACAACCACCTGTGCACTCTACGAAGCTGCTGAACTGGTTTCCGGAGAAAGCTACGATTCCTCGTAAATATGACTAGCCTGCATTGCTTGTATTTTCTAAGTAATCGAAATCGGTGTTAAAAGACTAGAAGTACGCCTACATTAAACTGCTACTGTTAAAAATTTAGGTAAACCCTCACATGCCACCTGCTATGCTGTTTACGGCAGCAGAGACCGCCACACTGGATATGTTTATGTGGGGGACGGAAGCGAAGGTGATGTGCACTACGGCTGAATGCATTTATTGCACGTAGTGCGTCACTAACTGCTTCATCACTGGCATCAATCACTCTTCCGTTCACTTTCACTGACTTTTCACTGTTGTGAGCATTTCTATGACGCCTATAGAAGGAACCATTGTACAACTGCAGGGAAATGGCAACTTCACCGCTGCTCATCATCTCTCATTACTTTGCGATTCAGCAATTTTCATCTGGTTTCTTATATCGTAAGCGATCTATGTATCTTGGACTCTGTGACACTAAGTATTTTGTGTAAGCCACCTTTCTGCATTCGCGCTCTCATTCCACTGACAATTACTTTGGAATAGTAACTGATAAAAGATACCTGGACTACGTGAGACAAGGTGCAGCATAAGCCATTCCTGGATCTCTGGAGAGTTTTTGTGGACTCGGCGACCCTTATCAGATGGTTCTCTCTGGCTTCAATCTTCCAACACCTTAGGTAAATGAATGAAAATTTGGATCGTATGTAGCGCACCCTTGTTGAGTCGGTATGAGGCAACAAGAAACCTGGTAATTGTATATGGTGAGAATAAGCCTAAAATTCAGCGGCTCTATTGGACTGATTCCAGAGGCTCTCGTAAGTGTTATTAGTAGGGCGCGGATTTTAAGACAACTCATATTTTTTTCTGAACTATAGGGTGAATTTCAGCGCAATTTACACACAAGTCTAGGCATTTTCGTGTAGAAAAATGTATTTTGATTGTGAATATAAGGTCGTATTTCAACAAATTTTAGTGACAGGTCATGTTGCGGCGAACCTTTACTATAATAAGTCATATTTCCATCAACATTTGCGAAAAATGCATATACCGTTTTTCTCGTACCATACTGGACACAAGATTAAGAAAATGAATAACTTTCCCACGAGACAATATTTAAAGTGCTATTATGAAAGATAAAAAGATAAATTAGTACACAGCTCTATTTGTCAGGGCTGTAGCAGAAAATCGGCGTACCACAACAGTCGTTTCGCGAACATAAAACATTGTTGTGCAGAGTCGACAATACACTCTCAGAACCAACAAAGGCGGCTTCTGTCGTAATAATCATCGCAATCGCACAGGTGTTCCCAATAATCATTTTGAATACAGCCTTTGCCTTGTTCAACATGCCTAAAGTAAAGTGCTCCGACAGCGTGAAGTTGCGAGGCAAACGCTCGAGAATTTGGAGAGAAGTTTTTTAGTACTGATGGGAAAATATTATTTTGTAAACCGTGTGAAGTTAAACTTAGTGCAGAAAAACGCTTTAATGTGCCACAACACTGTAATACCGCTAAACACAGCAGCTGTGTGAAACGAGATGCTGAAGGTAACAGCAGGCAAACGCTGTTATTTGAACTGAGAGGTCAATCGTCAACCGTGTAATCATTCTGCAAGGATATGTGTGAGATGATGCTGTCCTGCAACATCCAGTTGGAAAAGCTGAAGAATCCATGCTTCAGACAGTTTTTGGAGAAGTACGCAACACATCCGGTTCCAGATGAATCCACACTGAGAAAGAACTATTTATCCGTATGCTACAATGATGTGCTCAACAAAATACGAATAACTATTGCTGAGCAAAAGACTTGGCTGTCGATAGATGAAACTACGGATATCAGAAGGCGATATATTGCAGAAAGGTCTATGCAATTCGGTTGCGCTACCACCGAGGCTTTATGGATTGCCCAAAATTCATAAAGAAAATGTGCCGTTAAGACCGATACTAAGTGCCATTGGTTCGCCCTCCTACTCGTTAGCCAAGTTTTTGACTACGCTGCTAAAACCACATGTGGGCCGTTCGGACTCTTATATAAAGAATTCGACACATTTCATCAGCAGATTGAATGGCATAGTGGTCCAGCCGGAGGACATATCGGTCAGCTTCGATGTGGTATCGCTGTTTACCATGGTTCCACTTAATGATGTATTCGAACAGCTGGATCGAATTCTCCCTGCCGATATTTCAGAACTGTTTAAGTGTTGTTTGACGACCACATACTTCAAGTGGAATGAACAGTTTTATGAGCAAACGGATGGCGTGGCTATGGGAAGCCCCCTAAGTCCCGTAATTGCATACTTCTTTATGGAGAAATTCGAAGAACAGGCCTTAGGTACTGCCAGCTAGAAACCAAATGTATGGTCCCGATACGTGGACGACACGTTTGTGCTGTGGAGACATGGTAGGGAGGAACTAAGCCGGTTCCACGACTATCTGAACAGTATAATCTCGAGAATTCAGTTTGCAATGGAGGAGGAGGTAGACGGCAAGTTACATTTCCTCGATGTGCTTGTTTTTAGAAACGAAAATGGTAGTTTGGGCCACTCAGTATACCGCAAACCCACGCACACGGACCGTTATATGCACCGGGATTCGAACCACCACATACAACAGAAGCGGGGTGTTATCAAGACGTTAGCGGACAGAGCTAGAAATATTTGTGAACCTGAGTTGTTCGACGCTGAGATGGAACGTCTCCACAATGCACTAATGAAGAACGGACCCACGCAGAAATCATACTGACGTACAGGCTACTGCAAAATCTAAGGTTTTCCTGCCGTTTGTTAAAAATGTAACGGAAAGAATAGGGAGGATCTTGACGAAGCGGAATATTACCGTAATTTACAAGCCCACCAGGAAGATACCTGAATACCTTAAGCCTGCCAAGGACGCTCGCAAACCACTGGAGAAAGCTGGAGTGTATAGGATCCCATGCAGCTGTGGTGATGTTTATGTGGGTACCACTAAAAGAACTGTTTCTAAACGTTTGGAACAGCATAAGGGAAATTCCAGAAGAGGAGAAACGGAACGATCAGCTGTTGCGGAGCATGCTTTCCAGCCAGGGAACCACAATATTCGTTTCGAGGAGACGCAAGTACTAGCGGCCACAAGCGGATATTACGAAAGGCTCTACAGGGAGGCAATCAAAATCGCTAAACACCCTAATAATATCAACCGTAAGGAGGAGGGTGTGAAATTAAACGGCATATGGATGCCGGTGTTAAAGAAAATGTGTACCACCCGCCCACTACTGGGTGATGGCAACGGCGATGGACGGCGACGGACAGCGGCCAATTGTGCTGACGTTTTCAAAACACGTGACTTCACGTCGCGGCGTGGGAGCGCGCGGACACGGAATTTAGCGGCAGTCAGTAGCGAGCCAGTGGGTGTATTGGACCTTCCATTGAGCTACGGACCCCCTTGAAGATGTCTCCCGCAGTCGGAGACGAAACGTTGGGAATCGACACAGAATTCATCAACCGACCACGGCATAACAGCCCGAATAATTATAATGGACATGATACGGATAAATAGTTCTTTCTCAGTGTAGATTAATCAGGAACCGGATGTGTTGTGTACTTCTCCAAAAACTGTCTGAAGCGTGGATTCTTCAGCTTTTCCAATTAGATGTCGCAGGACTCCATCATCTCACACAAATCCTTGCAGAATGATTACACGGTTGACGATTGACCTCTCATTTCAAATAACAGCGTTTGCCTGCTGTTATCTTTAGCACTTCGTTTGACACAGCTGCTGTGTTTAGCGGTATTACAGTGTTGTGGCACATTAAAGCGTTTTTCTGCACTCAGTTTAACTTCACATGGTTTACAAAATAATGTATTGCCATCAGTACTAAAGAACTTCTCTCCAAATTCTCGAGCGTATCCTCGAAACTTCACGCTGTCGGAGCACTTTACTTTAGGCATGTTGAACAAGGCAAAGGCTGTATTCAAAATGGTTATTGGGAACACCTGTGCGATTGCGATGATTATTACGACAGAAGCCGCCTTTGTTGGTTCTGAGAGCGTATTGTCGACTCTGAGCAACAATGTTTTATGTTCGCGAAACGACTGTTGTGGTACGCAGATTTTCTGCTATAGTCCTGAGAAATAAAGCTGTGTACTAATTTATCTGTTTATCTTTCATAATAGCACTTTAAATATTGTCTCGTGGGCAAGTTATTCATTTTCTTAATCTTGTGTCCAGTAAGATACGAGAGAAAAGGTATATGCATTTTTTGCAAAAGTTGACGGAAATATGGCTTATTATTTTAAAGGTTCACCGCAACATGACCTGTCACTAAAATTTGTTGAAATATGACTTTATATGCAAAATCAAAATACATTTTTCTACACTAAAATGCCTAGATTTGTGTGTAAATTGTGCTGAAATTCACCCTATAGTTCAGAAAAAAATATGAGTTGCCTTAAAATCCGGGCCCTACTAATAACACTTACGAGAGCCTCTGGAATCAGTCCAATAGAGCCGCTGAATTTTAGGCTTATTCTCACCATATACAATTACCAGGTTTCTTGTTGCCTCATACCGACTCACCAAGGGTGCGCTACATACGATCCCAATTTTCATTCATTTACCTAAGGTGTTGGAAGATTGAAGCCAGAGAGAACCATCTGATAAGGGTCGCCGAGTCCACAAAAACTCTCCAGACATCCAGGAATGGCTGATGCTACACCTTGTCTCACGTAGTCCAGGTATCTTTTATTAGTTACTATTCCAAAGTAATTGTCAGTGGAATGAGTGCGCGAATGGAGAAAGGTGGCTTTCACAAAATTCTTAGTGTCACAGAGTCCAAGATTGCTTACGATATAAGAAACCAGTTGAAAATTGGTGCATTGCAAAGTAATGACAGATGATGAGCAGCGGTGAAGTAGCCATTTCCTTGCAGTTGTACAATGGTTCCATCTATAGGCGTCATAGAAATTCTCACGTCAGGCATAGAACAAGCCACACAACCAGTGAAAAGTCAGTGAAAGTGAACGATAAGAGTGCGTGATGCCAGTGATGAAGCAGTTAGTGACGTACTACGTGCAATAAATGCATTCCCCCGTAGTGCACATCACCTTCGTCTCCGTCATCCACATCAACATATCCATTAACGCGGTCACTGCTGCCGTAAACAGCATAGCAGGTGGCATGTGAGTGTTTACCTAAATTTTTAACAGTAGCAGTTTAATGTAGGCGTACTTCTAGTACTTTAACACCGGTTTCGACTACTTAGCAAATACAAGCAATGCAGGCTATGTCATATTTACGTGGAATCATAGCTTTCTCCGGAAACCAGTTCAGTAGCTCTGTAGAGTGCACAGGTGTTTGTTGAAGTACGTTTGCGTACAACAGACTTTAAGGTGTAATAACGCTCTTAAGACTAGCAGCTGGTTCTTGTTGACTTGAGAACACACGGGACGCCTTTTCCAGGATTCTCCCATAGAAACGGTCTTTGGGTGAGTGTGTGTGTAAGGGGGAGGGGGACTTGGGTTAATACTTTTGTCAGCTTCTACTCGTTTTGTTGCCTTTGAATTTATTTCTGGTCGTCTCGTATTATCAGGTTCGATTTTCAGTTTTCTGTACCTGATTACGTTTTTGAATACCTAATATTAAAACAGTTTTATTCTCTCCTTTGTAACTACTTTAATGTGTTTTGTAGGGATCACAATGTGCTCATGTGGAAGCGATATAGATGGTTGTAAAACGATAAACTGGTAGCCAAGAACGCAGGAATTATTTTTATTCCATGATTACCGGTTTCGGCGAAACTAAAGCTGCCATCATCGGATGGTAGGATACCTACAGGTCACAACATCAAGGCAACTATTAATATCACCATTGTTTAGCTTGATGTTGTAACCTGTTTGTGTCCTAAGATCCGATAATGGGGGCTTCAGTTTCGCCGAAACCGGTAATCATGGTATAAAAAGAATTCCAACAATCCTGGCTACCTGTTTATTGTTTTACTTTAATGTGTGTGTGTGTGTGTGTGGCTGAAAATAATGGAACTATTTGTACTAACAGAATTTAACAGAAACGTTGTGAGGATCGGAACATGACTTACGCAACGTGGTAACCAATTTAATAAATGCAGAAGTAAGAAAACTTTTCGAGAAGGAGGAACTACCACTGTTGCCATTCCCTTCCACACCAGCAAAATGTTATCCCCGTTTGTCACCAAGGCTAGAAGATTACACTGCAGTTCCTTAATTTATGGTCACGTTTCTACAATACTGTGATAGGGTAATAATAGACAATGGTGAAGAAACATCTCATATTGCCGTTCTTTACCTCGACAAGAACACTAAATGGCCAGTTCTTAGTTGTTACATCAATAAAATTACATTGTGTACACTATGTTGACTACAAACGGAAACAAACAATATGTTGATTATTATTCTTCGTGTCACATTTGTATAGTGGAAATAACATAGCTACCGATTTGTTAAGTGTCTCTTGGCTGATGAATTCTTCCTTGTAAAGGTATATCAGTCAACCATTAATCCTCTGTTGTGTCTTGCATGATGAAAAGATTAGATGGACGACAAGGAACTTCTTGGCATTCTCAGATCGATCCAGCAGTTGATTTCTCCAAGGATTAAGGATTATTATTATTATTATTACTGTAATTCAAGTAGTAGTGGTAGTAGTAGTAGTAGTACTAGTAGTATCGCCAACGGCCTTGCTGTATTGGTAACACTGGTTCCTGTTATTGGTAGCGAAACACTGTTTGGGGTTGTTTGGCTGCATGGTGCATGTTCCTCTGTTTGACGCAACTTTGGCGACTTGTACGTCGATGATGAAGAGATGATGAAGACAACACAATTGTCACCCCGCAAGTGGAGCAAATCCTACCTGGTCGGGAAAAGAACACTAGCCCCCATCATGTGGGGCCTTCACACTAACCACTAAACCACGAGCAGAGTAATGTATAATGAATTTCTCAGTGTCTGCACTTCTATGACAAACAGTGAGTGCTGAGCACTTCTAAGTGAGCGGCAACACTCGGTGCCATATAACGCAACAGGTCTCGCAATTGTGAGATGTATCTTCGATATTATGCGGATAGGCATCTTCTTATCACAAAGAACACCAGTGACGTCCCTCTTGGTCACAGGATTTCCGTTAATTTTTATAATATCAGGAGATGGAATAGTTTCGAGGTACTCGGTCTTCTAGAAGTTCAAATGGAGGCTACATCTTTGAGGTCGATCATACAACGTCCGAAGAAAAGTAGTGACCATCTTGGAAAGTGGCCGAAATAGTTTAGGAGAGACCATACAGAAAACACCGAAATCTGAACCAAGGTGACACGATGAGGATTAGTTTCGCGAACGTCTGGTACACATGGCCAGTCTGTTAAAAGTGGGACAATCTCATCCAGTTTTTTATCTAATGTGCAATTCCTTTCTGTATATACCATTTTAAGGATGTTATTTTATAATTCAATTAGCTAGTGCTTCTTTGTCAATTCAGGTCTCAGCATCGATAACCTCACACGTAAAACAAATATCAGTTGTCACCAGAACAACGACATTTTGTGTACATTTTGGGCAGCACAACTCTTGACAGTTTCAAATACTGTGGAAATTAACTTCATATGAACAATTAATTTATTGTGTTAAGGAAGCATTTTTGATTTTTATTCATCGCATCAGCTCAAAAATTGGGACGTAGTGTGGAAAGCTAACTTTTTCTCCTTTTTTTCGTGTACATGACTTTGTGATCTTTGATTGGTAGTTATATTATTGGGGTAGAGTTATTTTCTGTATTACGTCTGTTTTTGGGATGTGTTGTGGAAACTTGTTTGCAACATTTGAGAATCATACTCCCTTTCTATAATTTATCCCTATGCGTCATAAGTAAGTTATCATGCTTGAGGTTGTGCCGTCCCGTCTCGTGTTTTATTTAATACTGATTCAATTTTATTTACTGCATAATATATTATACTGTGACAACGTACATTTTTGCAGCTACTACTACCACCTTTACTCTTAACTGTTTTGTAAGTGTTTTAATATCTTAGAAATGTTGTCATCTATAACCGTTTCTGATGGAAATCAGGTAGCTAAGATTTATTACCTCGTCTTACCAATCACCTTTGTGAGATACTGCAGCTGTCTGGATACAATTAGGATTGCGTTTTTGATATACCCATGAAGCCATTCTTAAAACCTATAGTATCTCATGTAATAGTGCTCATTTCTGAAGTAAATGCATGACTTTAAGAAAATTCATCGATCAGAGTTTCTTCTTTCGCACCAAGAAAATAATCAATGCTGCATTCCTGTGTCTGTGACAGAGTGTTCTGTAGGCCACACAAGTGAGCAGTTCAAGTACTGCTTTTAAACAAAGTGCTGCAATATATCTTCTATTGACTGCGTATCTTGATGGCGAAGAGTCCAATGTTGTTAGTCCCAATGGTTTCCTTTCCTTATGAATGTGTCAAATTTTATCTTCTTTGTGATTCGTACAGAAGTTTTGAAACAGATATAACAGTCTTTGGACATTATTATCACTACACTTCTATCCTAACACTTGACGTTTCAGTTAGAAGTAATTATAATTTTTGCATGTGTTCTCACATCTGTTCATTTTCAACGACAAAATGTTTAGCTGAGTCTAATACAAAATCAAAAAATAAAATAAATATACATATCCAAATACGTTAGGATTAGCTACACTCGAAGTTTAGTGAAGTCATCCTAAGTCTGGTACAGCGAGCTTCCAGTGCGATGTTTTCCTCCGGTTTTCTAATGCATTTAGCGAAATTCTTTACCGGACACAACGGTGTGCTCCATCGCCGACTGCTGATGGAACCGATGTCATGTGGGGATCAAACCGTGGTCTCTAAAGTCTGGCTGGCTAGGCCAGGCGAGGGTAGTCGCTACTCATGTTAGTGGCTAGAAGGTTTCTGGTTCCACACTTGGCCTACTGCAGTTAATGCTAGACCAAATGCTGGGCCGCTCCATAGGCTGTGGTATGAGGATTAAAGCACTAAGGGACGTGGGTAGAACGACGATACTTCTCTCGGTCACATGGTGGTAGCCTGCTACACAGTGATCATCAATTCGAGGTCTCTTGCTAGCTGGGCTGCCAGTACTTGAATGGATGGCTGAAAAAACGTTATGTTACGATTTACCGACTTCGCATTTTGTAGTGGGACGGCAAAGTGCGAGTCCCCTCGGCGTTGTGTCAATATGTGGTATTGTACAAGTAGCGAGTGTCCACTGGAAGAATATGATACGTAGCCCAGCAGGTTTCAATCAGGGTCAGTGCTCAGTTCTCATGTCTTCTGCGTCATGGTGTGTAGCATGAATTGCTAGAATGTTACTGTCAGTGATCAGGTGTGATTAAATAAGCGTAAAGTGCCTAGAATATATTGGTTGGGAAAGACAAAATGTATACAAATGTAAGAGAGTGTAGGAAGTTCTCCATGAACAGACTCGGAAATGAATGATTCTCTAATGTCTTCTGTTTCAATGTGAGGAAATTAGACGAAAGGCCTATTTTATTAATGACCAACAGCACATTTCATGTAATTAGTTGTGTTGATTGGCCAAGTACGTGGTCCCGACAGTCGGGATACCAGTTTCTTTGGAATAAGTCTGGGCATCTCGGACATATTCTGAGTCGTGGTCACCTCTGTGCTCATACGGCAAAGACTACCAAATCCACCGGTTAGTCCCACAGCCGTTAGGGGTAAAACCCAATGGGACTCGGGGCAAGTAAGTCTAGCAACATGCTTCCCTGGTACTTTATATATGATGCTGGCAATAATCAGAGCAAAATGCCTCGGACCTTTGGAGGTGACGGAGTCCCACCTATAACTGACAAACCAGGGACTCCTAAGATACGACTTGGCAAACAAAT
The DNA here is from genome assembly GCF_023864275.1 of Schistocerca cancellata. NCBI lineage: Eukaryota > Metazoa > Arthropoda > Insecta > Orthoptera > Acrididae > Schistocerca > Schistocerca cancellata. Next base: position 682,855,677 of record NC_064630.1, on the reverse strand, counting down.
GGTAATGAGATGGGGAGCAATTAATATCAATGGGGGCTACTCTGGGAAGAAGTTAGAGCTGGCAGAGGCTGCAAGTAAGATGGGGCTGGACGTTTAACTGTTAGTGACATTCGTGTAAGGGTTGAGAAAGAAGAGGAAGTGGGAGAATACAAGTTCCAGCTGTCAGGAGTTAAAGCAGGAATAGCACAATGGGGTGTAGGGCTTTACATCAGGAAAGAAATGGAACCCAGCGTAGTTGCAATAATGTATGTAAACGAACGACTGATGTGGATAGATTTGACAGTGTCTAGAAAGAAAATTAGGATTGTGTCAGTATATTCGCATTGTGAAGGGACAGATCAAGATAAGATGGATAGTTTTATGAGGCACTCAGTGATGTCGTTGTTAAAGGACAAGGACAGTGTTCTGCTCATGGATGATTTTAACGCCAGGATTGGAAATCGAACAGAAGGGTATGAAAAGGTTATGGGTAAATTTGGAGAGGATATGGAGGCCAACAGGAACGGGAAACAACTCTTGGATTTCTGTGCCAGTATGGGCTTAGTAATCACAAACTCCTTTTTTAAACATAAGAACATTCACCGGTATACTTGGGAAGGCAGGGAAGCCAGATCTGTCATTGACTATATAATAACAGATCAGGAATTCAGGAAGGCTGTGAGGGACACACGTGTATTCAGGGGATTCTTTGATGACACTGATCATTATTTAATCTGCAGTGAAATTGGGATTGTGAGGCCGGAAGTGCAGGAGGTCAGGTCCATATGTAGGAGCATAAGAGTGGAGAAACTTCAGGTTAAGGAAATCAGGCACAAGTACATAACAGCGATCTCAGAAAGGTACCAGTTAGTTGAATGTAGTCAATTACAGTCATTGGAAAAAGGAATGGACAAGGTACGGGGACACAGTACTAGAAGTGGCTAAAGAATGTCTTGGGACAGTAGTGTGTAAAAGTAGGATGAAGCAAACAGCTTGGTGGAATGATATAGTCAAGGCGGCCTGTAAAAGGAAAAAGAAGGCGTATCAAAAATGGCTACATACCAGAACCCCGGTAGATAGAGAAAGTTATGTTGAAGAAAGAAACAAAGCCAAACAGATAATTGCAGTGTCGAAAAAGAAACCGTGGGAAGACTTTGGAAATAGGTTGGAGACTATGGGTCAAGCTGCTGGAAAACAATTCTGGAGTGTAATTAGCAGTCTTCGAAAGGGAGGTAAGAAGGAAATGACAAGTAATTTGGACAGGTCAGGAAAACTGCTGGTGAATCCTGTGGATGCCTTGGGCAGATGTAGGGAATATTTTGAAGAGTTGCTCAATGTAGGTGAAAATGCGATCAGTAATGTTTCAGATTTCGAGGTAGAATGGGATAGAAATGATGATGGAAATAGGATCACATTTGAGGAAGTGGAGAAAATGGTCAATAGATTGCAGTGCAATAAAGCGGCTGGGGTGGATGACATTAAGTCGGAACTCATCAAATACAGTGGAATGTCAGGTCTTAAATGGCTACACAGGATAATTGAAATGGCCTGGGAGTCGGGACAGGTTCCATCAGACTGGACAAAAGCAGTAATCACACCAATCTTTAAGCATGGAAACAGAAAAGATTGTAACAACTACAGAGGTATCTCTTTAATCAGCGTTGTGGGTAAAATCTTCGCAGGTATTGTTGAAAGGAAAGAGCGAGTATTAGTTGAGGACCAATTGGATGAAAATCAGTGTGGGTTTAGGCCTCTTAGAGGTTGTCAGGACCAGATCTTTAGCTTACGGCAAATAATGGAGAAGTGTTATGAGTGGAACAGGGAATTGTATCTATGCTTTATAGATCTAGAAAAGGCATATGACCGGGTTTCTAGGAGGAAGTTATTGTCTGTTCTACAAGATTATGGAACAGGAGGCAAACTTTTGCAAGCAATTACTGGTCTTTACATGAATAGTCAGGCAGCAGTTAGAGTTGACGGTAAATTGAGTTCATGGGTCAGGGTAGTTTCAGGGGTAAGACAAGGCTGCAACCTGTCTCCACTGTTGTTCATATTATTTATGGATCATATGTTGAAAACAATAGACTGGCTGGGTGAGATTAAGATATGTGAACACAAAATAAGCAGTCTTGCATATGCGGATGACTTAGTTGTGATGGCAGATTCGATTGAAAGTTTGCAAAATAATATTTCAGAGCTAGATCAGAAACGTAAGGACTATGGTATGAAGATTAGCATCTCCAAAACGAAAGTAATGTCAGTGGGAAAGAAATATAAACGGATTGAGTGCCAAATAGGAGGAACAAAGTTAGAATAGGAGGACGGTTTCAAGTACTTAGGATGCATATTCTCACAGGATGGCAACATAGTGAAAGAACTGGAAGCGAGGTGTAGCAAAGCTAATGCAGTGAGCGCTCAGCTACGATCTACTCTCTTCTGCAAGAAGGAAGTCAGTACCAAGACTAAGTTATCTGTGCACCGTTCAATCTTTCGACCAATTTTGTTGTATGGGAGCGAAAGCTGGGTGGATTCAGGTTACCTTATCAACAAGGGTGAGGTTACGGATATGAAAGTAGCTAGGATGATTGCAGGTACTAGTGGATGGGAACAATGTCAGGAGGGTGTCCACAATGAGGAAATCAAAGAAAAACTGGGAATGAACTCTATAGATATAGCAGTCAGGGCGAACAGGCTTAGATGGCGGGGTCATGTTACACGCATGAGAGAAGCAAGGTTACCCAAGAGACTCATGGATTCAGCAGTAGAGGGTAGGAGGAGTCGGGGCAGACCGAGGAGAAGGTACCTGGATTCGGTTACGAATGATTTTGAAGTAATAGGTTTAACATCAGAAGAGGCACCAATGTTAGCTCCGAATAGGGGATCATGGAGGAACTGTATAAGAGGGGCTATGCTCCAGACTGAACGCTGAAAGGCATAATCAGTCTTAAATGATGATGATGATGATGATGATGATAGTTGTGTTGAACACTACTCAGGTAATGGACTAGTAAGAAAACCACCGTGTTCACAAGAAATATTTTCTCTTGTGTACTGTGTTATAAAGTTTGTTGGTTAGTGTATATTGTTTAAAGCTGTACAATATGTTTGTAATAATACATGTCTGATTCGGAAACTGTTTTTTGTTGTGGTGCGATTATTTACGCGCTTAATTAGGAGAAATCCTAACAATAAACCATACATACTCAGCATTTTGGTTTGCAGCTCCTTGTGTTGGCCGTGTTTGCAGTTAAAATTGTTGGATGTGAGGTCCGCCAGTTATGGAAAACACTGTTTCTTCTCAGTGCCCAAATATGTTAAGGCACCACTGTGTTATCATCAATGGGCTTTCGTTTTCATTTATTCTGCAATGTAAACATTTTTGTTAAATGATTATAAAATTATGTGCATTTTCAGTTCAAACAACAGATCGTTTCATTTTGTAAATACCTTTACATTTGGTGTGCATGAATTTTCCGGGTCACCTGTGTGTCAGTCACTGTAGGTAGCTTGTCTTCTGCAACCAAACAATGTTGATGAGAAAGTTTTTTGCAGGGAGTTAACCCACCTTCTAGAATGTAATTTAGTTTGTGGCGAAGTTTTCGCAGGTATATCCTTTTTTTAGTTACGTTTTCGTGTGGCAAGCACCTCCATTCTACGCATCTTGCTGAGATGTTATGATGCACACGTAACTGTAACAAGTATTTTCCAAAATAACGTAGTTAAACATAATTCATTTCACCAAAAAACAGTGTGAATGTGATTTGTTTTGTGTCCCAGTCCAGATAGTGTTCTTTTGTTCACCAGAGAGTTCGGCGCCAAATTTGCATTTTTTTTTTTTTTTTGCATTTTATCGTTGTTTGCGCGCGCGCGCGAGTGTGTATGTGTAGACTTTATCTGTTTGGGCTGTTTTTATGTGTAAAGTTCCTTTAATGTGTTAAACAGTGTGCCCTTGCAGAGTATAATGTATTTGCTTAAGACCTGTTTTCCTTAAGCTGTTGCCATCTCTATATAGAAGTTTTCCTCAATGGTCAGCTTGCTGTATATGCTGTGGCTGCGTTTTAGTATTTTTAAGTCTGTTTCTCTTGTGGTTGTATGATGAATGTTGGCTACACGGTGGTCAGCAAACATGGTATGGGATCTGTTGCTTTTTAAAGCTCGGAAATGTTCTGAATATCCGGTTTTGAAGTTTCTGCAAGTTGGTCCTATGCTCACTGACTGGCAAGTGTTGAATGCGAGGTCATATATTCCTCAACCGTTAAATTTATTCATGGGTATTTCTTGTGTTCTGATCTTTTTCTGTGTTGTTTTCTCCATCATGTATCCTATTTGGAGTCCCTGTTTCTTTGATATGTTGCCTATTCTGTGAACAATCATGTTATTGCGGGTGAGTATATGCAATTTGGTGTTGTGTGTGTGCTGTTGCACTGCTGTGTGTTGTGTGTGGTCATTGTTTGTGTTTTGTGTTGCTCTGTGCTGGGTGAGGATTTGTGTGTGTATGGTATGTTAATTTTAAACGGTTTGCATGTGTTTTGACTTTACTTGTCCACTATAGGATAGTATTTTCTACTGCTGCTTCTTTTATTGTATTAAGGTCTTGTGTGTACTCTTGTTTGTTCATGGGTGTCCTGTTGAATCTGAGCAGCATAAATCTGAAGTTTGCATATTTAAGTGTCAATGGGTGTTTTGATTGGTTGTGAATGGTGTTGCTTGTGGTTGTGAGTTTCCGGAATATTGTGAAGTTGTGTGTGTTGCTTGTTTTATGCATGATGAAATCTAGAAAGTGTAGTGTGTTGTTAGTTTCTGTTTCTAATGTGAAGATAATTTTTGGGTGTAAGGGTCTTTTGTTTCATTGGGTAGCTGTTCTATGTGTGTATGTGGTTCATCAATCAGGCACATTATGACATCGACATAATGATACCAGTTAAAAACTTTGTATATTTTTGGTTTCATTATGTGTCGGAAGATCATGCTCTCTAGGTTTTTCATGAATATGTCAGCTAGGAGGCCAGTGATTGGTGATACCATTGGCAGTCCTTCATGTTGAGAATAAAATTCTTTGTAGAATACAAAATAATTCTCTGATATTATGGTCTTGAGGATGGTTGTTATTTTAAGGATGTCGCTGTATGGTGTGTTTCCTTATTGTTTTAATCTTTGTGTGATGATGTTGATTGTTTCAGTTATTGGAATAGAAGTGTATATTGATGTTACATCAAATGGTATGAGGGATGCTGTGTCAAGTTTGTGTATGTTCTTGATTCTGTCGATTAAGTACTTTGAGTTTTCCAGATTCCCGTTGTTATCAAATGTGTACAGTTTTTTCGGTAGTGTGTGTGTTTGTAGGGCTAGGTAGTAGGATGGACCTTTTTGAAGTTAATGACATGTCTTAATGCAATATTATCCTTGTGAACCTTTGGTAGGGACTTCAGCTTAGATGCTTTTCGATTTTTCTGTGTCATCCTCTTTACCTGGCCTTTTTAAGAATTTTTTATTGATGTTTTTCAGTGTCAGTTGTATGTTTTTCTAGTTCTCGCTGTTGGGTCACTGTTCGGTTTAGTGATGTTGTTGTCTTTGAGAAAATGTAATGTTTTCTCTATGTATTCTTTTTCATACATAAGTACAGTAATATTCCAATCGTCTGCTCTTGTTACTATCGCATTGTTCTGTTTTAATTTCTGTTTTAGTGGGCTCACTGTGATTTCCTCTGATGCTTCATGATTAGAAATAATTGTGGATTAATGTGTTGTGATTATCTGTGTTATTTCTGTAGCTACTAATTCTCTTGTCAAGTTTTGTAGTTCTCAGTCTTTCTTCTTCCTGTATAATGTGTTCTGATTCCTTTATGAAGTTTTCTGGTGTTTTGTGTGATATGTTTGGGGTAACGATTGTGTCATGGAACTTAAATTTCTGGTTGAGATTGTTTTCAGTGGGCGTGTTTCTGCTGTTGATTATTCTGTTGAGTTTCTGCTTTGTTTCTCGCGTTTTTCTTGCATTACGTTCTGAATATATGCCTTTCCTTTCTCAGTTATTTCCTTAAACTGAGCCTTTATTGTGTATTTCTAGGCCAAATTAAAATCTGTTTGGTAAAATTCAGTGTTGGGCGACTGCCTTTTTGCATGTAATTCCCTAATTTCCTGCTTTAGCCACAAAATCTCCTCATTGTTTTTCACTTTGTTTGGTGCAGATGACATGTCATACACAGAGTTTTTCTATAATCTGGAATTACGTTCTTAGCTTGACAATTTTTATTAAACGGTATATTTAGAATTGTCTTCTGAAGTTTCATTAAGGTGTTCCTGTATTTGTTGTAGAGCTTGCTGTGAAATACCTAGCTGGACATTCATCCTTTTCGTTTGTAGCTCCTTATGTTGGCCATGTTTGCAGTCAAAATTCTTGGATGTGAGGTCCAACCAGCTATACAAAACACCGTTTCTTCTCAGTATCCAAACATGTTTCGGCACCACTATGCCACAATCAGTGGGTTTTCGTTTTTATTTAACTACATCTACATCCATACTCCGCAAACCACCTGACGGTGTGTGGCGGAGGGTCCCTTGAGTACCTCTATCGGTTCTCCCTTCTATTCCAGTCTCGTATTGTTCGTAGAAAGAAGATTTGTCGGTAAGCCTCTGTGTGGGCTCTAATCTCCCTGATTTTATCCTCATGGTCTCTTCGCGAGATATACGTAGGAGGGAGCAATATCCTACTTGACTCTTAGGTGAAGGTATGTTCTCGAAACTTTAACAAAAGCCCATACTGAGCTACTGAGCGTCTCTCCTGCAGAGTCATCCACTAGAGTTTATCTATCATCTCCGTAACGCTTTCGCGATTACTGAATGATCCTGTAACGAAGCGCGCCGCTCTCCGTTGGATCTTCCCTATATCCTCTATCAACCCTATCTGGACGGATCCCACACTGCTGAGCAGTATTGAAGCAGTGGGCGAACTAGCGTACTGTAACCTGCTTCCTTTGTTTTCCTCTTCCAATGAATCTCAGTCTGGCATCTGCTTTACCGACGATCTGCACTATATGATCATTCCATTTTAAATCACTCCTAAGGCGTACTCCCAGATAATTTATGGTATTAACTGCTTCCAGTTGCTGACCTGCTATTTTTTAGCTAAATGGTAAAGGATCTATCTTTCTACGCATTCGCAGCACATTACACTTGTCTACATTGGGATTCAATTCCCATTCCCTGCACCATGCGTCAATTAGCTGCAGTACAATTTTCCATTGTTACAATCTCTCGATACACCACTGCATCATCTGCAAAAAGCCTCAGTGAACTTCCGATGTCATCCACCAGGTCATTTATGTATAATGTGAACAGCAACGGTCCTATGACACTCCCCTGCGGCACGCCTGAAATCACTCTTACTTCGGTAGACTTCTCTCCATTGAGAATGACATGCTGCGTCCTGTTATCTAGGAACTCCTCAATTCAATAACACAATTGGTCTGATAGTCCATATGCTCTTACTTTTTTCATCAAACGACTGTGGGGAACTGTATTGAACGCCTTGCAGAAATCAAGAAACACGGCATCTACCTGTGAACCCGTGTCTATGGCCCTCTGAGTCTCGTGGACGAATAGCGCGAGCTGGGTTTCACATGACCGTGTTTTCAAACCTCATGCTGATTCCTACAGAATAGATTTCTAGTCACCAGAAAAGTCATTGTACTCGAACACAATACGTGTTCCAAAATTCTACAACTGATCGACGTTTGAGATATAGGTCTATAGTTCTGCACATCTGTTCGACGTCCCTTCCTGAAAACGGGGATGACCTGTGCCCTTTTCCAATCCTTTGAAACGTTAAGCTCTTCTAGAGACCTACGGTACACCGCAGCAAGAAGGGGGGCAAGTTCCTTCGCGTACTCTGTGTAAAATCGAACTGGTACCCCATCAGGTCCAGAGGCCTTTACTCTATTGAGCGATTTTAATTGTTTCTCTATCCCTCTGTCGTCTATTTGGATATCTACCATTTTGTCATCTGTGAGATAATCTAGAGAAGAAACTACAGTGCAGTCTTCCTCTGTGAAACAATTTTGGAAAAAGACATTTAGTATTTCGGCCTTTAGTCTGTCATCCTGTGTTTCTTTACCATTTTGGTCACAGAGTGTCTGGACATTTTGTTTTGATCCACCAACCGCTCTGACATAAGGACAAAATTTCTTACGATTTTCTGCCAAGTCAGTACATAGAACTATACTTTCGAATTCATTGAACGCCTCTCGCATAGCCCTCCTCACACTACATTTCGCTTCGCGTAATTTTTGTTTGTCTGCAAGGCGTTGGCTATGCTTATGTTTGCTGTGAAGTTCCCTTTGATTCCGCAGCAGTTTTCTAATTCGGTTGTTGTACCACGGTGGCTCCAGCTCTTATGATCTTGCTTGGCACATACTCATCTAACGCATAATGCACAATGATTTTGAACTTTGTCCACTGATCGTCAACACTATCTGTACTTGAGACAAAACTTTTGTGTTGAGTCATCAGGTACTCTGAAATCTGCTTTTTGTAACTTTTTCTAAACTGAAAAATCTTCCTACCAGTTTTAATATTTCTATTTAAGGCTGAAATCATCGATGCCGTAACCGCTTTATGATCGCTGATTCCCTGTTCTGCGTTAACTGTTTCAAATAGTTCAGGTCTGTTTGTCACCAGAAGGTCTAATATGTTATCGCCACGAGCCGGTTCTCTGTTTAACTGCTCAAGGTAGTTTTCAGATAAAGCACTTAAAAAAATTTCACTGGATTCTTTGTCCCTGCCACCCGTTATGAACGTTTGAGTCTCCCAGTCTATATCCGGTAAATTAAAATCTCCACCCAGAACTATAACATGGTGGGGAAATCTACTCGAAATATTTTCCATATTATCCTTCAGGTTCTCAGCCACCAACAGCTGCTGAGCCAGGGGGCCTATAGGGACATCCAATTACCATGTCTGAGCCTGCTTTAACCGTGACCTTCACCCAAATCATTTCACATTTCGGATCTCCGTCAATTTCCTTCGATACTGTTGCACTTCTTATCGCTATAAACACGCCTCCCCCTTCCCTGTCCAGCCTGTCTCTGCGGTATACATTCCAATCTGAGTTTAGGATTTCATTACTGTTTACGTCTTGTTTCAGCCAACTTTCTGTCCCTAGTACTATATGGGCGTTGTGACCGTTTATTAATGAGAGCAGTTCTGGGTCCTTTCTATAGACGCTCCTGCAGTTTACTATTAGCACATTAATATCGTTATTCCCTGTTGCATTTTGCCTACTCCTACCTTGCCGCGTCTCAGGAGGCGTCTTGTCGGGCCTAGGGAGGGAATTCTCTAACCTAAAAAACCCCCATGTGCACTCCACACGTACTCCGCTACCCTTGTAGCCGCTTCTGGCGTGTAGTGCACGCCTGACCTATTCAGGGGAACCCTACATTTCTCCACCCGATAGCGGAGGTCGAGAAATTTGCACACCAGATCTCCGCTGAATCGTCTGAGCCTCTGGTTTAAGCATTCCACTCGGCTCCAAACCAGAGGACCGCGATCGGTTCTGGGAACGATACTACAAATATTAGCTCTGATTCCACCCCGCGAGCGAGGCTTTCCGCCTTCACCAATTTCGCCAACCGCCTGTACGAACTGAGGATAACCTCTGAACCCAGACGGCAGGAGTCATTGGTGCCGACATGAGCAACAATTTGCAGTCGGGTGCATCCAGTGCTCTCTATCGCCGCCGGTAAGGCCTCCTCCACATCTCGGATGAGACCCCCCGGCAAGCAGACAGAGTGAACACTGGCCTTCTTCCCCGACCTTTCTGCTATTTCCCTAAGGGGTTCCATCACCCGCCTAACTTTGGAGCTCTCAATAACTAATAAACCCTTCCCCCCGTGTGCCTGCTCAGACCTTGCTGAAGGAGCAGCCACATGTCCACTCACAGGCAGAGCGGGCGATGCCACACGGCCAGCCTCCACATTGACCCTCCGCCTCGTGCGCCGCGAACGCCGCTGAAACCGCCACTCCCCTTGGGGAGAGGGTGGCCCAACCGCGCCCAGTACCCGCGAAGATATCTCGACAGCAGGGACAGTGGGTGAAGCATGTAACACCTGGGGTGTACCTTGCGACGCACCAGACTCCCCACTGCCGCTACACTCCGAGGCAGCAGCCTGAAGACGGCTGACCGCGGCCATCAGCACGCACAGCTGTTCGCGAACAGTGGCCAGCACCTTCTGCGTCCGTACACAGCAGTCACACATCCTATCCATCCCAAGGAATCAATTTACTGAAGAGAGTTAATCAACCTTCAACTAGACTGCTAATTCACTAAAGGCGGCTGTTTATTGACTAAAATGTGGTTGCTAGCCACTTCTTACAGAAAACAATGAAAATAGCACTACCTGACTCTGGACTCTATTAAAAACAAACACTAGCACTACTGGCACTATGGTTGACTAAAGGGGCTCTCTCTAACTGTATTAAAAAAAACACGAAATCTATGGAACTATTAATAGCACTCGACAATTAAAGCATCCTAAAAGCAAAAACACACGGAAGAAGAAGTGACAAGTAAGAAAAATACAGTTAATACTTAAATTAAGGTAGCTCGCTGCACAGCAGACGTGAAGCAGACGGCAGTTAGGACGACACTGCAATGTGAACATTTTTGTTAAATGATTATAAACTTAGGTGCGTCTTTAGTCCAAACAACATATCGTTTCTGTTTCCAAATACCTTTAAATTTGGTGTACATGTATTTTCTGGATCACTTGTGTGTCAGTTACTACACATATATTGTCGTCTGGATCCAATCGATGTTAATGAGAAAGTTTTTAAATGGGTGTTAACCTATCTTCTAGGGTGTAACTCACACACTCCTGCAAAGACTCTACACGTTTGATAACAACAGGAATCTGGAAAACCCAAAGGAACTTACCGACAGAATCAAGAACATACACATACTGTACACAGCAACCTTCATATTATTCAATGTAACATCAATGTACACTTGAATTCTAATAAATGAAACGATCAACGTCATTACACAAAGATTAAAACAACATGGAAACACACCAGACACACATATCCACGAAACGAAAACCATATTCAAGACCATAATATCACAAAATTATTTTGTATTCTACAAAGCGTTTTACTCTCAACATGGAGCAGTTTCAATGGGGTCACCAATCAGTTGCCTTCTAGCTAACATATTCATGAACAACCTGGAGAACATGATCTTCAGACATCTACATCTACATCTACACCCATACTCCGCAAACCACCTGATGATGTGTGGCGGAGGGTTCTTTGAGTACCTCTATCGGTTCTCCCTTCTATTCCAGTCTCGTATTGTTCGTGGAAGGAAAGATTGTCGATATGCCTCTGTGTGGGCTCTAATTTCTCCGATTTTATCCTCATGGTCTCTCTGCGAGATATAGGTAGATGGGAGCAATATACTGCTTGGCTCCTCGGTGACGGTATGTTCTCGAAACTTCAACAAAATCACATACCGAATTACTGAGCCTCTCTCCTGCAGTCTTCCTCTGTAACACTTGCGCGATTACTAAATGATGCTGTAACGAAGCGTGCTGCCCACCGTTGGATCTTCTCTATCTCTTCTATCAACCCTATCTGGTACAGATCCCACACTGGTGAGCAATATTCCAGCTGTGGACGAACAAGTGTACTGTAACTTACTTCCTTTGTTTTCGGACTGCAATTCATTAGCATTCTTCCCGTGAATCTCAGTCTGACATCTGCTTTACCGACGATATCCGATTTTGAAGTTTCTGCAAGTTGGTCCTATGTACACTGAGTGGCAAGTGTTGAATGCGAGGCTATATATTCCTCAAGTGTTAAATTTATTCATGGGTGTTTCTTGTGTTCTGATCTTTTTCTGTGTGGTTTTCTCCATCCTGTATCCTATTTGGAGACACTGTTTCTTTGATATGTTGCCTATTCTGTGAAAAATCATGTTATTGTGGGTGAGTATATGCTGTTTGATGTTGTGTGTGTGCTGTTGCACTGCTGTGTGTTGTGTGTGGTCATTGTTTTTTGTTTTGTGATGCTCTGTGCTGGGTGAGGATTTGTGTGAGTATGGTATGTTAATTTTAAACGGCTTGCGTGTGTTTTGATTTTACTTGTCTACTATAGGATAGTATTGTCTACTGCTGTTTCTTTTATTGTATTAAGGTCTTGTGTGTACTTTTGTTTGTTCATCGGTTTCCTGTTTAACCTGTGCAGCATAAATCTGAAGTTTTCATGCTTAAGTGTCAATGGGTCTTTTGATAGGTTGTGAATGGTATTGCTTGTGGTTGTGAGTTTCCTGAATATTGTGATGTTGTGTGTGTTGCTTGTTTTATGCATGATGAGATCTAGAAAGTGTGGTGTGTTGTTAGTTTCTGTTTCTAATGTAAAGATAATTTTTGGGTGTAAGGGATTTTTGTTTCATTGGGTAGCTGTTAATGACTTGTCTTAAATGCAATATTATCCTTGTGAACCTTTGGTAGGGACTTCAGGTTAGGCGCTTTTCGATTTTTCTGTGTCATCCTCTTTACCTGGCCTTTTGAGAATGTTTTATTGATATTTTTCAGTGTCTGTTGTATGTTTTTCTAGTATCTTCCTGTTGGGTCACTGTTCTGTTTAGTGATGATGTTGTCTTTGAGAAATAGTAATGTTTTCTCTATGTATTCGTTTTCATCCATAATTACAGTAATATTCCAATCGTCTGCTCTTGTTACTATCGCATTGTTCTGTTTTAATTTCTGGTTTAGTGGGCTTGCTGTGATTTCCTCTGATGCTTCATGATTAGAAATAATTGTGGATTAATGTGTTGTGATTATCTGTGTTATTTCTGTAGCTACTAATTCTCTTGTCAAGTTTTGGTGTGCTCAGTCTTTCTTCTTCCAGTATAATGTGTTCTGATACGTTTATGAAGTTTTCTGTTGTTTAGAGTGATATGTTTGTGTTAATGTTGTGTTTTGGTCCTTTTTATGGTATCCTCTTTTCTTATTTGATAAGATTTATGTCAGTTATGGTAACGATTGTGTCGTGGAACTTTAAATTGCTGGTTGATATTGTTTTCGGTGGGTGTGTTTGTGCTGTTGATTATTCTGTTTAGTTTCTGCTTTGTTTCTCTCGTTTTTCTTGCATTACGTACTGAATATATGCCGTTCCTCTCTCAGTTATTTCCTCAAACTGAGCTTTCATTGTCTATTTCTTGGCCAAACTAAAAGATGTGTGGAAAAATTCAGTGTTGTGCGACAGCCTTTTTGCAAATAATTCCCTAATTTCCTGCTTTAGCCACAAAATATCCTCATTGTTTTTCACTTTGTTTGGTGCAGATGACATGTCATTCACATAGTTTTTATACAATCTGGAATTACATTCTCAGCTTGGCAATTTTTATTAAACGGTATATTTAGAATTGTCTCCTGAAACTTCATTAAGGTGTTCCTGTATTTGTTGTAGAGCTTGCTGTGAAATGCCTAGCTGGACATTCATCATTTTGGTTTGTAGCTCCTTATGTTGGCCCTGTTTGCAGTTAAAATTCTTGGATGTGAGGTCCGACCAGCTATACAAAACACCGTTTCTTCTCAGTATCCAAACATGTTTCGGCACCATTATGCCATAATCAGTGGGTTTTCGTTTCTATTTATTCTGCAATGTGAACATTTTTGTTAAATGGTTATAAATTTAGGTGCGTCTTTAGTTCAAACAACAGATCGTTTCTGTTTCTAAATACCTTTACATTTGGTATACATGAATTTTCTCGATCACTTGTGTGTCAGTCACTACACATAGATTGTCGTCTGGATCCAATTGATGTTTATGAGAAAGTGTTTTGATGGGTGTTAAGCTATCTTCTAGGATGTAACACACACTCCTGCAAAGACTCTACACGTTTGATAACAACAGGAATCTGGAAAACCCAAAGGAATTTACCGACAGATCAAGAACATACACATACTTTACACAGCAACCTTCATATTATTCAATGTAACATCAATGTACACTTGAATTCCATTAAATGAAACATTCAAAGTCATTACACAAAGATTAAAACAACAAGGAAACACACCAGACACACATATCCACGAAACAAAAACCATATTCAAGACCATAACATCACAAAATTATTTTGTATTCTACAAAGCATTTTATTCTCAACATGAAGGACTGTCAATGGGGTCACCAATCAGTTGGCTTCTAGCTAACATATTCATGAACAACCTGGAGAACATGATTTTCAGACATCTACATCTACATCTACACCCATACTCCGCAAGCCACCTGATGATGTGTGGCGGAGGGTTCTTTGAGTACCTCTATCGGTTCTCCCTTCTATTCCAGTCTCGTATTGTTCGTGGAAAGAAAGATTGTCGATATGCCTCTGTGTGGGCTCTAATTTCTCTGATTTTATCCTCATGGTCTCTCTGCGAGATATAGGTAGAAGGGAGCAATATACTGCTTGACTCCTCAGTGACGGTATGTTCTCGAAACTTCAACAAAATCTCAGACCGTGTTACTGAGCCTCTCTCCTGCAGTCTTCCTCTGTAACGCTTTCGTGATTACTAAATGATCCTGTAACGAAGCGTGTTGCTCGCCTTTGGATCTTCTCTATCTCTTCTATCAACCCTATCTGGTACAGACCCCACACTGGTGAGCAATATTCCAGCTGTGGGCGAACAAGTGTGCTGTGACTTACTTTATTTGTTTTCGGATTGCATTTCATTAGCATTCTTCCAGTGAATCTCAGTCTGGCATCTGCTTTACCGACGATCAACTTTATATGATGATTCCATTTTAAATCACTCCTAAAGCCTACTCCCAGATAATTTATGGAATTAACTGCTTCCAGTTGCTGATCTGCTATATTGTAGCTAAATGATAAAGGATCTTTCTTTCTATGTATTCGCAGCACATTACATTTGTCTACATTGAGATTCAATTGCCATTCCTTGCACCATGCATTAATTCTTTGTAGATCCTCCTGCTTTTCAGTACAAGACACTTAATAAAAATCATAAGACTACAAAGGTATATACAGGTACCGTTATATCGATGACATCAAATGGCTGATTGATGAACCACATACATACATAAAACAGCTACACAATCAAATGGACAACTTACACCCAAAAATTAGCTTCACATTAGAAACACAAACTAACAACACACTACACTTTCTAGATCTCAACATACATAAAACATGCAACACACATAACTTCACAATATTCAGGAAACTCACAACCACAAGCAACACCATTCACAACCTATCAAAACACCCACTGACACTTAAGCATGCAAACTCCAGATTCATGCTCCACAGATTAAACAGGACACCCATGTACAAACAAAAGTACACACAAAATTTTAATACAATAAAAGAAACAGCAGTAGAAAAAACTATCTTATGGTAGACACGTTAAATAAGAAAGATGGAAACTGTTCAAAAATTAACATACCACACACACACAAATCCTCACCCAGCACAGAACAACATAAAAAACAAACAATGACCACACACAAGACACAACAGAGCAACAGCACAAACACATTACCAAATTGGCACATGCCCATCCACACTAACATGCTTGTTCACAGAACAGGCAACATATCAAAGACACAGGGACTCCAAATAGGATACAGGATGGAGAACACAACACAGACAAAGATCGGAACACAAGAAACACCCACGTAGCAGCACAAAACAGTTAACGTCAGCAACAACGACAAAAAGTACAAATTGGCAAAGAAAGGAGCAGTATATCTAAATTATCAAAGAAAATGCAACATTGCAACTAATATAAGGCAATATGCAGGAAACAAGAAAAGGAACTCAGTGGTAAAACGGGCCTATCAGAGTAATAAAACGTAATAGTAGCAGAAAATGCTATAACTTATACCTAAACATGGAAAAGAACAAGCAGATAAGGATATTACTGTACGCACAGCAACATAGATAAGAGAACTCTCTATTCACATTCTAATGTCAATGTTGCATCTTAACACTAGATTGGTGCACCAAAACAACATAAACTACCAAAAAAAAAAAAAACCTAGTCCTTGAAAAGAAAATTATGTATGCAATTCATTTTAGTGGTCCATTCTCCTTCTTATGTTTCTTCCCCTTCCTAGTGCTGTTTTTATAATAATGTGGATCATAGAATTGTTATTTAATCGACCTGTTAAAGGAAAGTGTTTGCATTAGCACATGGGTTAATTTATTTTATTTTACAAGAACAGGGCTGCAGTGATCCTAGAAACTAGGTATGAAATAAAATAACAAAATATGTACACATCAAAGCATAAAAACATCAATTAC
The DNA here is from genome assembly GCF_023864275.1 of Schistocerca cancellata. Taxonomy (NCBI): domain Eukaryota; kingdom Metazoa; phylum Arthropoda; class Insecta; order Orthoptera; family Acrididae; genus Schistocerca; species Schistocerca cancellata. The sequence continues at coordinate 682,839,378 of NC_064630.1, read as the reverse complement.
GAGCCAAAAGAAATTTCATAACTCAGTAAAATTCTCTCAACTCTCGTAGCAAGACATTTGTCATAATCACGTGTGTAGACATAAGAACATTTCTCGTCAATTCATAAGCATTTCAGTAAGTAGAACCAAGTACTAGCTCGAAAATGCAATGATATGTTTCCAAGTAATAGTGTGTCATGCCTGTGGTGCGGTCTGCAAAGGAGTGACAATAGTTAGGTCAGCAGCCTCTCTTTTCTACAGCTGTGCAATTCAAAGGCAAAACTACAATGGCATTTTTCCAGGCAGCTAGCGTGCAGCTGCGCTCAGGAAATTATTGCGTCATGGTCACACGTAATCCTTTCCCAAACATTTAGCACGGCAGTTTTTGCTACAATGACAGTTCGATACAAATAAAAAATTTCATACATCAGAAAATTACAGCCGAAGTAAGTAGAAACGAAATCTTATAAATAACCGTGTCCAAAATTTTTCCGTTAGCATTGTGGTACTGAAATTCACAAATAAACTCACATCTCATAACATTTACAGCACTATTCTTGGTTTCCAACATTCTTTTCCACAAAGCAGACTCCCTAACCCCTACTCATCATTCATTGCCTTATTACACATATACGTATTCGTCGATACTTCTTCAGTACTTCATCATAATAAACACAGCATAATCACATTACGCATATAGCATCGCCTTATTGTTCATAAACATATCTCAACATCATAATACACATCATCACCATAATAATATCATAACTCCTCACTCAAATTTCAAAATCAATTTAGCCTCCTTCAATAATCTCAGAACGTCACAAAAAATTCTCTGCTCGTTTCAGAAGTGTCATCTACTTTAAACGTCCTTCAAAAATCATGATCCCATATAAAATACATCTCTCAAAGCTCTTACAGTATGACAATGGTTCAGAAAATATATGTGAACAGTTCAGAAATTACAAAGTACAATTCCCGGCCGCGGTGGTGTCGCGGTTCTAGACGCGCAGTCCGGAACGGCGCGACTGCTACGGTCGCAGGTTCGAATCCTGCCTCGGGCATGGATGTGTGTGATGTCCTTAGGTTAGTTAGGTTTAAGTAGTTCTAAGTTCTAGGGGACTGATGACCACAGCTGTTAAGCTCCATAGTGCTCAGAGCCATTTGAACCATTTGAACAAAGTACAATTTCCTAAATGCGAACTGATTCAACTGTATAATTACGTAGACATGTGTCACTGACGTAGTAAATGTTCATTTCTGTCATTAAAATGACCATCTAGCTGGATAGCTTTTAGCGGACCTGCTGTGTGCGTACTACGAATTAACTCTCGTGAAATAATTCGGCGTGAATCGTGGAATCATGATTAATGTTGTTCATAGAGTCAGAGGAGAAAAACGTTCCTAATTAATTTTTTATTTCTAATTATTGCAGTAGAATCGGCAAAGTAGGGGATGCAGTTGCAGCAAATTTGTTTTCAGTCTCAGAATGCAGGTGTCAAGGGGCCTTATGGAGGAGGGAACATTATTTCCACAGACGGAAACAGACTCAACCTCCGGAGCAGAGTAGACGGCACGGCTCACTGCCAAGAAGAGGACCCAGGTTGGATTTATTGTTGACGGGAGGACTGGAACGAAGAGATTCTCAGCTGCCCGCCGGAGTGGGCTTGCGGTTCTAGGCGCTACAGTCTCGAACCGAGCGACCGCTACGGTCGCAGGTTCGAATCCTGCCTCGGGCATGGATGTGTGCGATTTCCTTAGGTTAGTTAGGTTTAATTAGTTCTACGTTCTAGGCGACTGATAACCTCAGAAGTTAATTCGCATTGTGCTCAGAGCCATTTGAACCATTTGATTCTCAGCTCAGCTTTGTAATCCCAACTCAGGAGTTATGTGACCGAGTAATAGAGGTTCCAGGTGACGAAAACTGAGAACTGTTGGAACTATTGGGAAAGCAGTGTGCGACCCAATGCACGTCACCCCCTTCCCACCCCCACCCTTCACCCCCCCCCCCCCGCCCCTCGTGCACAACCCATACGGCTTCCAATGACGTCTCATTGGTGGAAGATAGGATGGCAGTCAGTTGGTGGTTTTGGTCGAAGTTAATTTTTACGATAAAAATAGTCGCAGAGTTCAGAATTCCTGTGTTATGTGCTGCATAACGTCTGAACAGTGAAATAATTGTCCTTTATTTCATGTCTATGGTCACAAATATTTGGTCATCAGACTACCAGTTTTGGTCTATAATGACATTCTTCAGATCTCTGTTATTATTATATGTCCTAACATGCTGGCGCTATAGTGGCATCGGCATGGCTCGAATATATTAGGACACGTTTTTGGCCAACCATTTTTCTATGTACGAATTCATGTAGCCCTGACATAATGCACTCGGAAGTACACAGAGCCCTGTTCTGTCTACGAATGGCATTTGCAAGGTGTTGAGGACATTGCACAAATGCCAATTGACTCAACAGCATACATCAAGAATTCTGTCACAGCTCTTTGTCAATATATTACCACACGACAAAACTCTCACAACGCGAGTTTAGTGTCAGTGGACGTTCCAGTACACAATTTGAAAGCCAGGAATCTACGTCAGTCTTGTCTACAAAAGCATCCAATACAATAAAAGTAATACAATCTGCCCACGTTTGACAGAACTAAACTTGAGTCTCAAAATACACATACATACGTTACAAAATATCCAATTTTTTACAACAATTGTATTTGTTGCTACCGTAAGGTACGAGGGTAAGGTCTCCTGTTTTTTTATAAGTACAGAACTCTGTTTGTGGGGCAGTTGGTCACACTGTTATGTAAGGTGCTTCACGCGCTGTGTGTAAACATGCGCACGCCGCGCTAAGGCGCTCAGCCTCGGCTTGGCAGCCATTGAGAATGGAGCACCCATTGGTAGTTATTGCAAAGTGCGAATTGCGCGCAGTTATTCGCTTTTTGAACGCAAAATGTACTGCGCCGATTGAAATCCATCGCCAATTGACGAAAGTGTATGGTGAGTTGTGCATGGATGTGAAAAATGTTCGTAAGTGGGGTAGAGAGTTTGCAGCTGGTGGGACCGATATTCACGACGAACAAAGGAGCGGGATACTGTCTATTTCTGAGGCGACAGTGTTGAAGGTTTATCAAAGAATACGTGGAGATCAGCGGATCACTCTGTATGATCTCTGCACGATGGTTCCTGAGGATTCCCGAATGAATTTTGTTTGCATTTGAGTAGGTTATTATTACCACGTTTGTATTATTTGTAGGACATTTCATAATGGCGTACAACCTGCGCTCCGCCGTGGGATTCCAAAGAAGAGAGTATGAAACCCTTACCAATAATCACCAACAAACCCAAGATTATGAACATAACACTGTTGATTCTTCGCCGCAACACGGAAACATTGAACTACTGGAAGGTGTGCGCAAGATTGGTGCCACGCATGCTGACAGGACCACATGCGGCAACGAGTTGACGCTTCCCTCGCCTTTCTTCACCGCCTTGCAGCCGAACAGAACAACTTTCTGGACTCAATTGTGGCGGGTGGCGAATCCTGGGCATACCACTTTACACCAGAGACCAAATAATAATCACGCCAGTGGCGGCATATTCAAACAAACACAGTCTGCCGGTAAAGTCATGATAACCGTTTTTAGGGATCGTAAAGGTCTATTGCTGGTCGACTTTATGCCCACTGCGACCACAATTAACGCTGACAGGTACTGTGAGACTCTGAAAAAACTCAAACCGGCTACTCAGAACTGGCGAAGAGGAGTGTAGAGCAAGCGCGTACTCATTCTCCATGACAACACTCGCCCACACATCGCTGGGCAAACCGTTGCTCTTGTGCTACAGTTTCAGTGGAACATAATCACCCACCCACCCTAAAGTCCTGACTTGGCGAATAGTGACTACCACCTGTTCCCTAAACTAAAAGACCATTTGGCAGGAAAGCGATTCATCTCCGATGACGAAGTGAAAGAAGAGGCTCATAATTTTCTGAACAGCATGGCGGTGTCAACAGAAATGGTGATTAAGCCGAAAACTAGTTAAATGTTCAAGCTCTCACTGATGTAAACCATTGTAGAAATAAACTGGTCTATGTACTTATAAAATAATAGGAGACCTTACTTTTGGGATTACCCTCGTACTAATGCTGTATTTGCTTTTGCACATACGATTGTTGGAGTATTGCAGAGAAGGTAAATGCACACTAGCAAAGATGAAAAACTGTAATATCGGGCAACTAAGCTGAGGACTACGATAGGTAGATGTTCCTTCTGAAGGTTCCACAACATTTTGTTATGTTTGTCATTAGATGTTTTAGCACACAATTTGAAAATCAAGAACACATACCAATCTTATCTATAAAACCAAACAACGTTATAAAAATATCAACATGATCTTTCCACCATTGACAGGTCTAATCATGAGTTTGGAAATACACATACAGTACATTACAGAATTTAGTATTTGCTACAAATGTTGAATGTGTTACTATTATAATGCAGTGTTATTGTATTTCTTTTGCATGTACGATTACTGTAAAATTCTAGGGAAGATATAGAGGGTGAGTCACTAACTATTGTTACCTAGAATAACTCCGAAAGCGTGATTGTAGCTGAAATGTATGTGAGACAAATGCTGCATGGGTCAACAGGGGCCACAATATGACGTTGGTTTTCGTTGCCAGGTTGGGTCCAGTCAGATACATGAAGGTAAATTTTGTTTTCTTAAATGAGGTGCTATACTTTGGTACCGTACTTATTTTCTGGTAGCGGCTATCAAGACCAATCCAGTGATGTGCAACAGCATGCACTTGTAGGTCAACAGAGGTCAAAAAGGTGGAATGAAGGTCCATTTACAGAAGGTGTTCGATGTGATGACCATTGGTGTCAGAGCAATGCTGTAATCTTCTTTCATGGATTCAGTGGTACTTTTTATCACTTCGGCAGTTATCGAAGCACATGATCTGACTATTCTCTCTCGTATATAGTGCAAATAGTAATTACTCGACGAATACGGCGTATCAATCTAACGTGCCATTGACATGTCAGCATCAGTAGACGGTATCGCAATGCAACACTAGTGGGACGGCAAGGCTAGTATTTTCGAATCAAGCGAATATGAATGATGTATTCCCTCGAAGAACAAGTCGATATGCTTCTCATTTACGGAGAATACCAGCGTTATTCAGTGACAGATAAAGACTTATATGCTAAAAGGCATCCTAAACGTACTCACCCTACATGTCGTACATTTAAATATGAGTGTGATAAACTGAGAATAACTGGATCTTTGACACGTCGGAGACATATCCGGCAAAGGAAAGTTGCTAACGAGGAAACCGAAATTGGTACTCTTGCCACTGTGGTTCAAGATCCTTGAGTTAGTTCGCGTCAAATCGCAAGGCAATATGGCATAAGCCAGAGTAATGTTGTTCGTGTTCTGCATCGCCATAAATATCATCCTTACCATATTAGTCTCCACCTAGAATTAACTGGTACGGTTTGTCAGCGCCGCGTTGAATTCTGCCGATGGGCTCAACATCACATTGAGAGGGATGACACATTTTTAATTTGATTTCATTTACTAACGAGGCTACATTCACGAACCATGGAAATGTTAATTTACATAACATACATTATTGAGCAACGGAAAATCTATGTTGGCTGCGGCAAGTGGTCAGTGACTGTCTGTTGTGGGATTCTGGAGGACAGAATTATAGGCCCCTATTTCATAAAAGGAAGTCTTAATGGTAGGAAGTACACCACATTCCTGCAAGAAACAGTGGGTCTTTTACTGGAAGAAATTCCTTTAGGGACAAGGAAGAGAATGTGGTATCAACACGATGGGTGTCCGGCACACATTTCGCTGATGGCTAGAAATGAGTTGCAGAAACAATTCCCAAATCATTGGATTCGACGAGGAGGAGACGTATCGTGGCCGGCTCGTTCGCCAGACTTGACTCCTCTGGATTTTTTCTTGTTGGGATTCGTAAAAGACATTGTTTATAAAGTCGTTCCAGCTACGCCTGAAGATATGCGAGAGAGAATTGTCAGAGTATGTGCTTCGATAAATGCCGATCTGATAAGGAATACCACTCAATACATGACAAGAAGACGGCAGCATTGCGTTGATACCAATGGTGATTACTTCGGAAACCTTCGGTACATGGACGTTCATGTCACCTTTATTTACCTCCCCTGACCTTCAAAGACCTTACTGTTACACCTCATAGGATTCGTCTCGAAAGACGCTATTAGAAAATAAGTATCAAACCATAGCACCCTTGTTTAAAAACAAGCGACCCCAACTAACAACAATATATCAACGTCATGCTATGGCCTCCATTGTCCCATGCAAGTTTTGTCCAACCAATTTTCAGCTGCGATCATTCTTTCTGAGTTATGCGTGGACGCAATAGTTAGTGACACACTCTATGTGTAATTGAGCAAAAATTAAGATCACAATAACTCTAATATCTGATAACTATGCGTTAGTCTACGAATAGTGAATATTTTCATTTATATCTCAGTTGACTCATGAGGAATGTGCAAAAGGGAATTATTAGTAGTATATGGGCACTTTCTTTTTCAAAAATTAGACGTAGTCAGAGCAAATGATTTGTTTATCTCAACTATATGTACGACGTTCTTGCTACACAGTCCACATCTGATTGTTTCTGACGAGCTAACTCAAAGTGACAGTCAACACGTCGTTTCAGGACAAAACTGTTTATGATTTAATTATAAATTATTTAATCAGTCTGAACGAATTACGACTATCTTAGTATGAGGTTAAAATCTGTATGGTTAAAAACAAGAGAGGAGGCTACAATGGCGCTACAGACAGAACAAAATGTTCTGCAGGCAGTGAACGCACTGGAGGTTCCGGATCCGTTTACATTAATGTTTGCGCGTATTGAGCTGATGTCAGCCGCATTGAAAACCGAATTTCTGGATAGTCAGGAGCCATGGCATACAGAATTACTGAGAAATAAGACAGTATTACAAAGTCAGGTAATAGAATCGCAGACGGTACATATCAGTGCCATTCTACATATTCAAATGCACACAAAAGTTGAGCTGACGAATTCGGTCAATTTCCTGATCGACACAAAGATTTTCCGTATGAATTTTATTCTTTCAAAATTGGAGTTCGTAAATATAACGATAGGTCAACATGAGTTAACTAACACTGTTGCCGAGTTGGCACAAGCAGTACAGGGCTCTACTCGTGGACAGTGTGATGTTATCAACACGCAGCTCAGACAACGAGCAGAACAGTTTACTAAGGGTTCCCAACAGTGGTTAGAAGACAAAGATAACCAACCGACAACTGCTGTTGAACAGAACGTTCAATCAACATTAATTAAGTCATGTCAGATATTAATTTTGCAAGCCAAAATTTTTCCGCAGGTTTGCAAGAATCTTTAACTCAGTTAAACGAACAATTATCTCCTTGGCGTGTAACTATAGACAAATAGATTGAAGATGTCAATCAGCAAAAATATAATCTACGTCATACTTGGCATGATAATTACTCAGCTATTGCTGGTAATGAACGCATCACAAAGAGAGCTAGTGCAGACCCTGCAAGGCAATCTCTTAAACAATATGAGCAAGTACTAACACCAACATCGCAATCCGCAAAAGTAATGCAGGATCATGTGAGTGATTATGCAGCATTATTAATGGAAGAAAGATTAATTAAGTATGAACAATTTCCATCTTATAATCCGTAAAAGAAAACTGCACACCCAGTCGTTCTCATCGGGTAAGTTAAAGGATTTTTACCTAGGCACAGACAGTCAGAAGGTACGTTATCTAGACGGACATATCTTAGGTGACAGAGGCCTTCGGGTAGTTGAAGCTGCAGAGACTTGCAGCACACGTACGGAATTCGAAACGCATTTATTAGATCGTATCGGTCTGCTACGATACAAGAGAGAAGCCGTAAGCAGATTTACAATTCAGAACGATAAAATTCACATTTAAATACACTACACAGATACTATCAGCGGTACGACAATAAGACGAAATATTTACCGGAGTCAGTATCTGCCAAAGATCGTGTTAGGATTTTAGAAGCAAACCTATGAGTTGGCGTTCAAAATAAATTATTGCAAATCAGCGATATAAATTCTGACGAACTTTTCTCTGCACTGGATACAAAGGCCATGGTGATAGAAGATGAGCTCGCGGAGGCCCTACTTCGTATTAGGCGGGTGTGCCTGTTTCTTTGTCTCTTCAGTGTATATTGACACATACATTGCAATTCTCAATGCTGAAGGCTTCGATGTGTTTTTTCCTGGTTTTCCCTTCGTTCCATGCTCGAGTGAGGAGGCAACTTATAATCCAGGATAGTTTCCGCCAGTGTTAGGATCTGTAATGAAACATAGTGAACATCACACAACACACATATGTACATCATTACAAGCAAATACGGTTCTGGATTAATACAAAAGTATTATGACATACACCAAAACGTATACCTGGGCAATGTAATGTAAACTTACTAACATATAACCAGTGATGTGGTGTGAAAGCGTATGAAGAATATTGCATTCAGTAATTGAAAAGTTTGATGCAGAAGTTCAGTAACGATTCGTAACTGTCTCTGCTGTAGGCCTGGACAGGCCGTTGTGTATCACATTTTAGTATGGAAATGACCGTCTCAGATACTGTAGTTCGTGTAGGAGGCAAAGATATTATTCCTTGCAATTGTATCTGGTTTTTATTGTTCCTCTCATTGAATGAAATATTAAAAACTCTGATTTAGTTCTTGCTCTGATAAAGACGATGGGAAGTGATAATTGTGAATATTGCAAATTACAACTCATTAGTAAAAGCTGTATTTAAGGACGCAATAAACCATTGCTCATCTCTGATAGATTATAGAGTGAGACTCGAACGTAGATATTAGTCTTTCTATTCATCCTAATTACAACAGAAAGCTTCTTGGACGTGGAGTTGGAGAGACTCCGGATTCTGGCCAACGAACCTGCCAATAGACACAGGGACTTTCAACGGACTCAAGAGCACGCAACAAAAAATCTACTACAGCTCTTTTCCAACATATTACCACACATGACCAAACGCACACAAGGTGAGTTTTGTTTTAATGGACATTTCAATATAAAGTTTGCAAACGAAGAACACATGTCAAACTTGTCTTTAAAAAAATGCGACAATGGTACTCAGGAATTAAATAAATAAGAAGTGCAGGGCATCTAAGGCGAAATGGCTCCAAGAAAGTTGTGTACAAATCGAAAAAGAAAGGACTGTCGGGAAAGTCAATACAACTTTCAATAAAATTAAAAGCAGGGGTGGTGACATTAAGAGCGCAATGGGATTTCCTCTGTCAAATGCAGCGGAGAGAAGAGATAGGTGGCAAGATTACACTGGCGGCCTCGATAGCGTCATTGAAGAAGAGGCAGGAGTGGGTATTGATGAGATAGGAGATCCAAATCAATGGGGGAAGTGGAAACAAAACGACCACTCTCGTTTTCTGTAGGTCTGGCGATATATAATCTGATATTTGGAGAAAGATCCATGCCATACCGAAGGTTGCAAGAGCTGATAGGTGCAAGTATTATCGCACGATCAGCTTAACAGCTCATACATCAAAGGTGATGACATAAATAATGCACAGTTGAATGGAAAAGAAAATTGATGATGTGTTTGATGACGATCAGTTTGGCTTAAGGAAGGGATTAGGCGCGGAGATGCGGTTCTGACGTTATATATGAAGATGAAAACATGAGTGTTGAAAAATGAAGGGACGTTCATAAGATTCGTCGACCTGGAAAAAGTGTTCTTGAATGTCAAATGGTGCAATATGTTAGAAATTCTGAGCAATATTTCCTAACCTATAGGGAAAGGCGGGTAATATACAATATTAACAAGAGATAATACGCAACAACAAGATGGCACACCAAGATAGAAGTGCACAAAATAAAAAGAATGTAAGACAGGGATGTAGTCTTTCGCCACTATAGATCAGTCTACACATCGAAGAAGCAATGACGGAAATAATACAAAGTCTCAAGAGTGCAAATAAATTTCAAGGCTAATGGCTAACAATGATGGCACTGCGATCCTCACTGAAAGTGAAAAAGAATTACAGGATCTGTTCAATGGAACGAACATTCCAACGAGTGCAGCATATGGACTGAGAAAGAAAGACGAAGGTGGTGGGAAGTAAAAGAGTTGAGAATAACGAGAAAGTTAACATCAGGGTTGGTGATAACGAAGTAGATTGAGTTAAGGAATACTGATACCTATGCAAATATTAATCATGTCGAATGGAGCAAGGTGTACATAAAAACAGACCAGTACTAACGAAATGGAGGTTCTTGGCCAAGAGAAGTCTACTAGTGTCAAACATAAGCAGAAAGAGGGACAAACATAAGCAGACAGAAGTTTCTGAGACTGTACATTCGGAGCACAACATTGTGTGGCAGTTAAACTTGGACTGTGGGAAAATTAGAACACAAAATAATCTAAGCGTTTGATATCTGATGCTAGAGAAGAATGTTGGAAATTAGGTTGAGTGATTTTAATGAGCTTTGAGTTTATGTTAATAGTGCGTAAAGTGATTTTCTGTTTTTGTTTCTTAGATCATATTTTGTAAGTCTTCCATTCTTCTCAAACCGATATCAAATCGCAAATCGCCTGGTTGACTAGAGTGAGATTCGACTGAGTTCCAGGGTTTCTACAGCAGTGCATTGTGGCCGGTTCCAACTTAATATTATCGTACCTCCCTGATTGATGATTCGTATGAACGATTTTGAACGTGCACTTAAATGTCGGAAAATTTTGAACAAAGCTAAAGGAATCTGCATTATGTAATGCATGCAATAAAAAAGAAAATGTGAACCATCCACTTTCTCTATGTGCTAGATAGAAGACACAACAATAATCTTTTACCTGAGGATTCCAACACATGCTGCAGTTTTCCTATCACCACAGACGAGTCAACTATTAATAAATGTGACGTTCAACCCCGTAAATATGGGTGATCTCTCTAAATGTAACATGTATAACAACTTTTATGTATAACTAATTTATGAGTGTTTCTAGAGGTCTCATGTATAAACCACTTTCTTCGTAACTTACTTTTCCTTTTTGTAAGTAGTAGCCCAATTGAAGAGTCCGGGGGAAAAAACCTGTTAGGTCCAAAATTATAAAATTTCTGTTTTTTCATAATTTTATAGACTAGCCAAAGTAGTTTTAGGTGGTTTTACTGAACTGGTCAAAAACCTGATGAGTCAAGAGATATTCCGACATCTTGTAAGCATGTGCAGGCGAAAAAAATTATAAGTGAACGTAAAACAGGGGAACATCCTGACAAGTCCAGAGAATGCAACGATAAAATTTTATGACTTACTTAATGATTCCCAGTCCGTGCAAGTCTGTTTTCGTTAATGGTATCGTTGTTTTATCATTGTTTCCACAGTCACTGTTGTGTATAAGTTGACCATTGTTGTTAGCTTTGTGGAGTTTGTGAAGGAAGTTAGATCTAGCATTGTATTCTGTCAGTGTAAAATTAATAATGAAGATGGTGACTCATCTGCTTGGGAAGAAAACTATAGAATGTTATCAAGGAAGCTGACAAACAAAAGGAAGAAGTAAGGTCGCGTTGGAGAAACCTCCGAACGCTTAACATAGCAGTCACATGAAACGAGAACCATGAAACTACAACAACAACTGTTTTGATATTATCATTGATGAAAATAAAAGGAATATTATCAATAGCATGAACTACTTTAGAAATCATGATGAAATAAACCTCTGTTTAAGTGGTTTAACCACAGTGGTCCCTGTAAGCTGCAGGCGTCCTAGAAGAGAGGAGCAGGAAGCAAAGTTTCGTGATACACCATATAAATTCAGTGTTTGCATTACCATTAATGGACGTATCCAAGAAGTACATTTGCGGAAGCAAGCATTTATATCGTTACATGGAATAAATAAGGGCAAGGTAGATCATTTACTGAAGAAACTTAAGTCTGGAGACCGACCTCTATGAGACAGCCGAGGGAAACAGAGATAGCCTCCACAGGCTTTGAAAGATGAAACACGTGCGGAAGTAAGCATTTATATCGTTACATGGAATAAATAAGGGCAAGGTAGATCATTTACTGAAGAAACTTAAGTCTGGAGACCGACCTCTATGAGACAGCCGAGGGAAACAGAGATAGCCTCCACAGGCTTTGAAAGATGAAACACGTGCAGTACTAAGAGGGCACATTAAATCATTTAAAGGTGGCAATAGCCACTACAGTTTGACGAAGCCAGAAAAAATTTTCCTACTAGAGTGTTTAAATATTTAAAAAATGTTCCATATCAAGGAAAAGTTTCAGGATCAGTACGTGTCGTACGAAACATACCGCACTATATTCAATTCAGATTTCAACAGAAGTTTTGGATATCCACGATCTGATGCTTGTGGCTCCTGTGATGAGTATCTAGCCAAGAAGAAAAATTAGGAGAAGGAATTGACTTTAACATCATCTATTGAAAATAAAGTAAGGCTTCATCCCGACTTTGATTCAATGAAAAAGACCATGAATTGCATCTCAGAAAAAAAAATGTGTTCTATGACAGGAAAAAAGGCAAAGGTGGAATGTCAAAAAAATCCATGAAAGGTTACAATTACGATGGACTATAGTAAAAATTTCCTCCTCCAAGTATAAAGACAAATGAATATTATTATAAATTATAGCTTTCTGTATTTATATTGAATGTGCATGTTTTGGCAACGGGGGACAGCTATTTTTACATGTATCCAGAGAGTACAGGCCGAGAAGGAGCAGACGAAGTTTCATCGTTCCTTTGTCATTTTGTAAATAATTTTCTAAATCCGGAAGTCAGACATCTGGAAATCTTCTGTGACTCCTGCGCAGGGTAAAACAAGAAGGCCACTGTGCTCAGATTCCTTCACCATCTGGTGCTAGCAGAAAATCGACTGGACTATGTAAAGATGACATTTCCCATAAGAGGTCATTCGTATCTCGGATGTGATAAAGATATTGCTATGACAGACCAAACTCAGGAATGTCAAATTCCAAAGGACTGGTGTAAGGTTTTTCAGAATTCACACACACACCGTTCACCTTTTGTCATCATTGCTGTTGAGGAGCAACCAGAGTGAATCAAATGCTGGACAGAGCATGTCGATAACAGAATATCCAAGAAGAAACTCCCTTTCCAGTCGGGGTCAATAAGACCATTGGAAGTCACACGACACAATGAAGCACTGTTTCGGTATAGAGGAAGCTACAATGACGCATATGAGCAAGCTTCATTACTTCTTCGTGGAAAGAAAGGACAAGATTCCAGCCTGAAAGAAGGTGAGTAAAGCCTACCCTCTGCTGAATATGAAGGTATAGTAATTCTTTTACATAAATATGATTTGGAAGTTCTTTTTATTTACTAAAGTAAGTATTTTTTAGTACCAGGATTATAGGTATTTATGTTAAGGGATTCTGATTTTTTGCAAGTAATTTTAAAATATCTGCTGAGAAATACAGAGATTTACTAGACTTGAAAAGATTTTGCTGTAGTGAAGTGCAAGTGTATTTTGATCGTCTTTTGCATTAACCCACCACCGAAAAAGCACAGGACCTTTTATAGAAGATTATTAAATGATTACATGAGATAATTTGTTGTAACATGAATTTGAAATCTTGTAGTTATCTGCAATACGTTATGGACTTTTTCGTCTGTACTACCTGACTTCGTAATAAAAGTGCATCATATTATTGTAAATCCTATTCAAATGTGTACCATTTCAGCAACAATCTTTCTCTAAAAGATATATTATGGTCCAAAAGAAAAATGAAGAATATAACAGGAAAAACTAAAATGTTATCAGTCTTCAAACTCAAAATTTCGTCCCCTGAAAAAAAAGAGGAATAGTAACTTATCAGATATTTCCGCTGGACTCTTCAATTAATAAATGGCAAAATAGGCACTAAGAGAGATAATACTAATATCTAATGGATGCCTTTATGACGATGGACAAGCGCCAGTAAAGATTCCATAGTATCGATTCCAAAGAGTTCCCCACTAATTAAATTACTCTGACCACTCCAAGAGATTAAACGTTGACATTCATAGCTTGTATAAAAGACGGCCGAGTAATATGCTAATATTCCTCTGCCAAGGATCAGTGCATATAGAACTTTCTTGCTAGGACATTGGTTTTCCTTTCAGCACTAATGTTTTGTAGCGTGGGTCAATTAGAAAATATCTAAGTCCGCTTAATTCATAGCAATTCTATTCATATCTCAATTAGTAACTCCATCATCTCGTATGAAATTTGAGATGGAAGGCCTTAGTTTCTTCAGAGCAGTGAAACCACTCTATTATCTAAGCAAACCATTTGGTTTGGCACCTTTTACGATGGATCAATATTCAAATAAATTTTCGACTTCCACTTACGAGAGAATGTATTCGCTCTTCGTGCTTACGTTAGAGCTAACGCTGATTATTTTTATGATCCATGAACGAATCCGTTCAGTCCACTTAACGGCCACCGCAAAAATAGGTGACGTAATTGAATTTGTGTCAATTACCTCCTCTACCGTCTTGACTCTTATCTATCTTGGTTTGTTCACTGTCACATATGTTATCCAAATTCTGAATAAGCTCCTCGAGATTGATCGGACGATTATGCCAAACCAAAGCGAGGAGTACAAAAAAGTATTCAAGAAACTAATGGCTCAAATAGCTACATTGGTCCAATTGTATATCGCTGGGGACATAGTCGATAGCGTCTCGTGGGGAAGGGTTGACAAACGGTATTTTCTACATTATGTCGGTCTGGTACCGTTCTACGCCACGTGTATTGTTACTACTGCCCAATTCTCCTATTTGGTGCTATGGTTGGGGCAACGTTTACGTATGGTGAATGGAAGACTTCTGGTTGTATGGCAGCGGAGGTTGGTATCGGTGACGCTGTTTCCGCCGCTACCCAACTTGCAAGAGGCTGCTGCCCTCGGAAGAGTACAGCATGACATCTGTACTCAAGGCAACAATGTGAGTTTGCTTGATGCATTTTATGGCATTTCTGGACTTGGGAATGATATTATTTGAACTGAAAAATTTACAGTCGTTGCCACATTTCCTTTTACTTCAAGCCATGTCCACATCAATGAAAGCTGAAAAGCATACGTTTGGATCTAATGTTTCTCATTGTACAAAGAGTTTCGAAAGTGAAAAACCGAGTTTTAAAGCTTTGTATCATTCGTTACCGTCAGCGTAGTACTGTAAATAACACATCAAAAGAAAAATATGAAAATTTAAATATTTCTTATCTTCCTTATATCAAAGTATACTTTGCTTTTCTGCTACAGTATTTTCTATGAAATTAATTCCACTTCGTTATATTTAGAAGATTACCAATAATCTTATTCGTTTATACTTAATGTAATTCTTCTTGCATGATATTTTTTTTCTATTTAGAATATTTGGGATCTGTACCTATAACTTCATATTCTAACAGTCAGGTCCTCTCAGTCTTATCAAATGTGTGTCACATATTCACCAGCACCAGCAGTATCGAGTTTTTTGATGTTTACTCATTAGCTCACTTGACATACATCGCATCTTGTTAATAATTTCCAATTATGTCTTACTGTCATTTTTGTCTACGCTCTTACTGATGTAATTAGTACCTGCATACATAAAGGGCAGTGCCATGACAGAGAATGTTATAACACAAATAATTCTTCATTTGTAGAACAATTATCACTTACATATACACGTAAAATGAGTAGATGTTGCCGAAAATAACATCAAAGGTATCTCACTGTGCAGGCAGTCCATCAGTGTACAGTGTGTGCTGGTGATAGTCACAGTAGATGGAGCAGTGGCGCATGTAGTAAATCTGCTTAGGATATACCACCCAGTATCAGCTGCATATTGATTACAGTAGAATGTGTGGATTTCGCTGTCGCCAGTAGGCCGTTTAGAAGGAAATATTCAAAACAATCTATGTATGATCACATCTCTAGATACGAATATTAGCTTCTTTATTTCTCACATAGGCCTATGACCCTATGATACTGTGTAACATATTACGACTTTGCGTTAATCTGCGTTCACGTAGTATTCTGAGGTTACAGTGATGGTCAGCGTAGACGTAAAGAAGGAAATTTTGTTCAGCTGTCTTCTTGTCAGTGAAGAGCAGGCTTGTGATATTTGGTCATGGATATGCACAGAATTATTATAGACCTTTCATAGACACTGTGTTGTGCCTCAGTGAAGGTTACTGAGCTCTGTAACTTGCGGGCTTTCTAATAACTACGCACCCTCAGACTTAGAGTTGTAATATTATAAGTTTTGGCTGGTTTCGTTGTCTAAGGGCTGGGATACGTAGTTGCCGAATTACAGGCCAAAAACTGCTGAGTCGACAGTATACAATTTGAACGCACACATGAATCGAATAGACGATGCTTCCTACAACGCGGCGGTTGCGAATTACAAATATAACGTATACATTTGTAAATGAAAGATTGCAATTAAATAAATTCTGCAAGTATTATTTCAATGAATTTAAATGATGAGTACCATAGTAGAAGTACTTTTGAGAATGCGGTACATATCTGCAACACTTATTGGTGTCGATGGTCCCGCAATTAAATAAAATAAAAATTGAATAACAGGGGAAACAATAGATTCCTACTGCACGTAATTAGCTATGAACAACAACAGACCTGGCGAGTTATTCACTTCTAATCGCACACTACGTACGTCTTCACCGTAGAAGCTCCGGATATCTTATAAGTGCACCGGTCACCACTACCAAATATTTCTATTTCCCGCTACCACGCGCAAACCGCTCCTCGCTCCAAGTTTCTCTCGCGACTGTGTGTCAGCCGCGCTGTCCTGCACTTTACGTGTCCTGTTCTGTCCAGTATTCCCCAGAACTGCCGCACTGCCAGAAATCGCTTCCATCCAGTCTCCGCATTCACGAGCGCTGTGATGGGCTAGAACGCTCGCGCCATGTCTTCAATCCAACGCAGTTGCTGCATCGACGTCCACACTTCACTGCCTGCGGGCTATTTGTCATTAATCTAAGCAACGTTCCGTCGATAGCAGCTGTGATTGTATCGTATCTCGTCGTAATTGCACAGGTAAATGCCGAAGAGGATACACATGCAACTTAATATGGTGCTTGGATCGTGGTAGACAGGTGTCTTCATTTTCGAAACACATGTGTGACTTAAGTGAAAATGTACACTGGTGAGTATAAAACATTACAACTACTGAGATGTTGGCCAACTGCTTATACCTGCTTATTGTTCCTGGGTGCCTGATGCTTTCCACGTAACAATCTAACAGTTATACAAAGATATAATCCTGGTTTCACATTTTGCATGGTGATCCAGCTACCCCTACTTACGGGGTTATATGCAACCCTCAACGCCTTCAAAAACCATGCTCATGCTTGCTATACTCTATTTGTCTTGCAGGACCTTTTTTCACTAGAGGCCATAGTTCTCGTATAATTCAAGAAAAATATACAAAAGTTACCATCAAAAGTGTTTTTCTTGAATAACTCGAGAAACGTGGCCTCCAGCACAAACGTATCGCAGTAAAAAACTTAAGTATATTATATTTGTTATAAAAGAATCCTGATCAGTTTTTTTGTACGATTAACAGTTTCCACATAGTGACAAAGAGAATATGAAATCTTTCCCTTGGTTTGCAGTTGTTGCAAACTAAGTAAAACCCGTGGGTATGAGAACGCATAATTACCTGTATATTTGATTTTACAACATACCCACCATGAAACAGTAAAACATATCTGTTCAGAAACACAAATGCAGAATTACAAATGGAGTGTGAGTGGTTGATCCTTTATCGTACCTTTGAAGTTCATCCACAACGTCTTATTCAGTTATGCAATAAATTATAGTTTCATAGGGCAATGGTTTCATACAGCAATGGTTCTTCGGATTTTCTTCCTAGCACGTAAGTCTCAATGAAATCCCTTACTAAATTTATATATAACTTGGGGAATAAATACTGTGATCTTCGAAATTTATGGTAAACGTCAGTTTCAGTAATCTGATAATTAAATTGTAATAATGTTCTTAAAATTTGTCTAACACTGACATTTTCCGCAGTATGTAGTCATGGTAATCATTTTGTATTCACCAAAGCTATTACTTATTGTGACTTTAAATTTAAAATGGAAACTAGAAACTACAAAGCATTTCATTGCACAATAGACGCAAAATGTATTTCCCACGTACCATTGTGTGTTATCATCGCGTTTTTTATGGAATAAAATTATGTATATGTGTAAATTTCCTAACACCTGGGCTTTACTGTCAAATAAAGACGTCATAGATGGATTTAATACTTTAGTTCTTATTCTAATGAAGCATAAAACATCAGCTATATAATCTGAATCTATTGTTCATCATTGAGTATTGTACTTTAAGAAACTCAGTTTTTCCAGTTTCTAATGCCTTATAAATGTAACACAGCAAATATCTAACATGTGAAGCATCATAGACTGAGCACTGACAAACGTTCATGAACACAATATCCAAACAGTAATGCCATCATTGTTCACTGGTAAAAAGATAAAATATATAAAAAAGTCGTTAGAGTTATTTCTTCTGAATCTGTACCCCAACACAGCTACATTAGATTAAAAGGAAATTGGCGTCCTTTTTGATGACATTACTACAATATCCACAGCATACTGTTAAATTCACACCTGATACGCTACTGGCGTGCATTTAGGCAAATGAGCTCACTTATCGTAGTGTCAGCTAGTGAGATGGTGTATTAACAATACCCAGTTATTGGAGTTCCCTACGTACACCTGTACAAAATCTCTGTAATAAAAAATGAAAAGCAATATGTTTATCACAGTGACACCAGTTAATGTGTGAAGCTTCGTCGTCTACAGGTAAAACATATCTTTTCACAAACACATACGCAGCATTACAAGTGGAGTGTGAATTGTTGATCCTCCATTGTACCTTTGAAGTTCATCCACAACCTCTTATTCAGTCATGCAACGAATGATTGTTTCATAGGGAAATGAAAATGGAAGAAGCTTTTTGTGCAGTTGATGTTACTGGAAAAAAATTCAACTTAACAAAATCTACATGTTACCAGGCTGGTAGCCTTGCTCACATTCAGCTTCTTCACATATTCATGAGAGGTTACTATAAAGTATCTAAACTGTATGATTTAATTACATTTTAGCATAGGATCACAGCACTGTTGTATCAATTCTGCAACAGTGTCATACATGATGCGAAACTGAGAATGTCTTCGTCATGAAATTGTCCGACTACTACTACGCAAGTGGGGGGGAGGGGGGTAACAAAATAGTTACGTTTCCAAAACGGTAGCCTATACATTTCCAGCTTCTTCACAGTTTCCTAAGACGTTACAATGAACTATCTTAATGGCATTATTTACTTACAATTCAGCATAGGGCCATAGCACTCCGGTATCACTTCTGTAACGCTGTTGTATATGATGTGAAAGACAAAATATCTTCATTATTAAGTTGGCTGATCGCTACTGTAGCCCTCTGAGGACGTTTCTCTGCTTTTCTTGGTCTTTTGTTTCATTCACTAACTAGGTATGTGAGGTGGCCATCTCACATGGTCACTTGTGTATTCATCATTGCTAAGCTTTGTTAACAAAAATTAAAAATACGCCTTCCACCTGAAGATGATGACTACACATAGAAGAACTTAATGAATTCTTTACATATCGTGACTAACAATGATATGTAAATTTAATACTTTCTGGATAACAGTCGCTGTCTTCATAATGTAGTCCATAAAAAACTTAACTCATACATGTTGTTACCACTTGATCAAACTCCACTGATGTTATATATGTCCTCTCCTAACCTATACTGAATCTGAAGAGTTGCCACTTGGTGGGAAAGTAGCTTACAAAAAATGAACAATTAATCATCAGTGTCCATCAGTTCGATGGAACCTAACCATAAGGGCGCGGCTACGCAGCTTTAAATTTGAATGTGGCTCATTTACCAAGAGTGATCCGTTATGTACTGCTGCTCAAATCTCATTTCTTCATGTGAACCAACTGTGAGGCACCGTAAATTTGCGTAGATATAGCAGCGAAGTAATCAATCAAATTAACTAGGGGATTCATGAAAATGAAAAATGCATTAAGAATGCGATTCAGGATGACAATGATGTCATTACATCCAAAGTATTAATCCTGATTATTGCCTTATTCAAATGAAAAATGTTAATTCCAAATGGTGGTCTCACACCGATTGCTACAGAATACAGTACATAAACAAGAAACAGATATTATTGCTTGTGTCATGGAAGCAGAGTGTTCGTATGCAGTGAGAGATGTAAAATTGAGGCATGGAACGGTGTTTCATATCACCTGAGCTACAACAGAATTCAAAAATTTAACCACTATCAACAAGTTTTTATGCAGTACCACAACAGAAAATATTTTTAAACAGTAACACAAGTCACTACGGATAAAATGTTGAATCTCTGCTAGCTCTAACCGCATGTAAGTGCACTAGCACTCAGAGTCTCAATATATTTTTAAGTCCCTAAGTAGTGCACATCGAATTCCTGTGAGACACCAGTCCAGCCCAAGCGGTTCTCTGGTCAAAACTGACCCCATCGACTAACAGACGAAGATAAAATACAATGCTTCCTGATTTGCTTGCCTACTGAGATACTTCTTAAAAAATTCTTAAAAAACATAATGTCAGCAGTGACCATGAAATGCTTCTAATAGTTTAATAAACCAAAAACTATCATGCTTGACGGATTTCCCAAAGTCCATCAGCGCAGCCGTTTCACACATCCTCTTATGGCATTTCTTAACCTCACCACCCTTGCCGAACAGAAGACAACGTGCCCAAGTCCTAAACTTGCTACAGTGGTTTGGGGAACACTAACGTTGATGTCTTAGGCGTCTAATTCATGTTATCTGAAAGCATCTGATGGTGTTCTGGACTTAAGCTCTCAATCCATGGTCCACAGGATTTATGGAAACATGTCATGGCATATACCACTGAAAACTCGCAAGAATACGCTATAGCATAGCTTCACTAGCATGTGCTGATCGTCATGAAGAGTGCAGTGTATGTAATATCCGAGCGCCGTCGCTGTAATGACCATCCGCATCCTCGATCAGCAAACAACTTCGAATTCTAGTGTCGTCTTGAAGAAACCATGACCGCATTTGTAAGATCGCTTATAAGTCCTGTGCAAAGCTCTCATCCCTATACTTGTGAGTTAACTCATTCCACAAATTCTAAAACAATTTCAAAATAGTGTACAGCAGCACTAATTAAAGGATTACACTGCCACATATTGAACTATTTCCGATACTTGCAGGTATGAGGATGATTAGGCTATTCCTGTGCGTTCATAGGAATTCGACTACGCGGTTTGTTGTTACTTGAAACTGGAACAATAGAGATTTAGACTACTGGTAATGTTTTCCAGTGGTAAACTCCATGATTTCAGCGAAAAATGGAAAAGCGTAGTGGAGGTCCCAATCGTCACTGGAGTTCGTCAAGCAAAGAAGTGAATGAGTGATGTGTGGCACGCAAATTTTCTGTCGCATCTTAGCGATTTCAATAAAAGTCATGACAATACCTCCAACAGTGTTATGTGCACATTTTCTTGTAAGTACTTACTTAACAGTTTCTTTGAGAAACAGAGCAGAATCTAGTGTCTCTTTTCAGTCCTTATTGATGTCATCAGTACAATATTCCCAGCATACGGTTAAGTTCACACGTGATACGCTACTAGCGTGCATTTAGGCAAATGGGCCCACTTATAATGGTGTCAGCAAGTGAGATGGTGTATTAACAGTAGCAAGATTTTGGAGTTCCCTACGTAATCCTGTATAAGACCTTTGAAAAAAAAAATGAAAAGCAAAAGAAATCAATGTAATGCAAAAAAATCAGTGTGTGGATGCATCGTATTTCTAACAAGATTTATGTTTGTGGTACAACACCCAAAAACGTTCGCTGTAATGACTGTCAAATACATAGAGTTCTGACCCTCGTACTACCTGCTGTATTAGTACACGATGTCTCATGTAGGGAGCAGCAGTTGTAGCGAAAATACTGCACTGTTAAAATCTGTAGGGAATTAATAAAATAATCCTTTATGAGAATCGATTCTGACACAAAATCAGGATATCAGAACAAAATTCGGTGGCCGTGACGCAAGATTTGCGGATATTGATACAAAAATGAATTAAATAAATAGAAAAGTCAAGATACACCTACCTCCCCCCACCACCCCCCACCAACACTCCCCTACACTAGCATGTCTGAAGAAGAGTTAACTGTGCCAGTTATGACAATCCCACTTCCCTGAATACAGATAAGTCTTCTGCTAAGGGATTCATAGATATTTCTGTTAGCCGAAAAGATTCTATCTGAATTCTCAGCGCGCCTCTGTTACATTTCATTCGGTCTGTTACAATCTCAGTAGCACAACTGTATTTATGTTCGGTAAATGAATTCATGGACATGTAGTAACAACACCAAACTCTTGTATGAGGACACTAGAATCGATGTATAATGGGTTTTCTTCAGATTCCATTTTCATACAAACACTGCTAGCTATAATACGCTTTGCACCCGCAATTCATAGGAAATATTTCGCCAATATGATTGTAAACTGATGTACGTTTGTTGAACCTCTCTGCTGACGTCGTAGGGTTTCCATCAAACCATATTTAGATGGCAGTAAATCTACAAAATGTTGTTTTGTCGATTTCTGTGAACTTTCACTATGAAATCCTTAAGATACAATTACATCGCTGGAAGTATCTTTTGGAGTAACGAACTACCAAATAAAGATACTTCAGCGAGGAGGAAAGAGTCAATATGCTTCGGCACTAGCTGGGATTTCTTCC
Organism: Schistocerca cancellata; assembly: GCF_023864275.1. Classification (NCBI taxonomy): domain Eukaryota; kingdom Metazoa; phylum Arthropoda; class Insecta; order Orthoptera; family Acrididae; genus Schistocerca; species Schistocerca cancellata. Next base: position 682,816,467 of record NC_064630.1, on the reverse strand, counting down.
CACCTTAGAGTTACCAAAAAGGGGTGAATGTCTGACAGTAAATCGTTCTGCATCCTGTCGCAACTCTAGGTTCTCTAAGCACGCACAACAGTAATTTGCGAAAAGAAGTTCAGTAGTTCTCTCAGTTACATCAGTGTCTTTGTCTGAAGACGACGGGAGACGCATCTCGTTGGATTTGCCTAGTGAGTAACGCTTCTGTAGTCGGGAGTGCATGCACGTCATACGATCGCACGGCGCCCCTAGCCTGCCACGACACACGGCTTTGCTATCTCATGTCAGATACCAGTTACTGCCCCAGCATCCATCTGGCAGGTGGCAACTGATTAATGCGTCTAGTACTGCTTATAACTTTCAATCTCAGGGCGCTGCAGCCGGCCGTGGTGGCCGTACGGTTCTAGGCGCTCCAGTCTGGAGCCGCGCTGCTACTCCGGTCGCCGGTTCGAATCCTGCCTCGGGCGTGGATGTGTGTGATGTCCTTAGGTTAGTTAGGTTGAAGTAGTTCTAAGTTCTAGGGGACTGATGGCCACAGCAGTTGAGTCCCATAGTGCTCAGAGCGATTTTTTTTTCAGGGCGCTGCACATTACCAGGTGATGGAGTTATATCGTACTGTAACATGATGTATTTTCTGCAAATTTTGATGATTGTACTTCCTCTGGTCACTTCGTATATTTTGACTTGCTGTCAGTGTGGCGGATGTATCATGGGTGCAAATACATATGATACGTTTATGAGAAAACTATTGTTCCGTTGATAAAAAGACTGATTACTGTTTACTTAATAACTGCCACCCAACCCAACTATTAAATTTTTTGTGATGAAATTTTGAAACAGAGAAATGAACATTGTGAAGCACAAGTTCTCAGCAGAGGAATCCGGCCATTTTGGAATTCCATGGCAGAATGTGTATGTGGGTCACAGATGAAATTAAAGTTAGGAAAATTTTGATTTTGCTGCAATTTTTCAATGTCGTCTAAAGCGATAAGTGTGTTTCTTGAATTTTTCAGTTTCCTCCGCCATTTTATCTTAGGTCACATGGGGTTTCACGAATAATATAGTTTTGAAAGTAGTTAAAACTGCTGCCTTACAAAATTCAATTTCCCACAATTTTCAGTTTAGCATGTGAGTGCTCTGCGTTGGAGTGCAAGTTTGTGGTCTGCAGTTCGCTCCAGATAGTCGAGCAGTGGGATTTGGCGTGGTCTACTTCATGCAGGTTATTGTCAGCTCCCATAGCGAGCAGTTTACTTTTGCCATCGGACGTGTATGCACTGAAGCCTGGCCATGCACGTTGTGCAGAAAATATAGTATAGACTCATTATTTCCTATAATATCCTACAGTGGGTATAACGACAAAGTTGTAATGTTAGGGAAAATCAGCTTTTAGTCTGCAAACTAGGATTGGCAATTGTCAAAAAAGTGTGTCAGTGAACTGTGATGTCAGAGAGGGGGGGAGGTGGAGAGTGGGTGGTGAGGGGGGGGGGGGTATTTAATCATGGAGCCTGCAGGAGTGAGCTACATTGATTTAAAACTGCTGGAACTTGGACTCTTAGGCTAATGGGACTGTGACGCCTTAGGTGTGGCGAATAAAGCCGCTGTTTCCTTCATTTTCGCCCATATTAGACCTAAGGATCGAATTCTAAACTTAGCGCCAGCGCATGGGCCACCACACACCTTAGATTCTGATGTCACAGGACTAGGGAAAATCCAGGCAGTCTGCGACCCACGCAAACAATCCTTACGTTTCATAGTATAGGTTTTATATTTAGGGTAAAAAATGTTGGTTTCGGTTACGCTGCTAGTGTCTTCTGGTAATGTTCTTCACTATGGAGGGCTGCATGGGGTGATCTCAGGGTCATCCAGCAGAACCCACCCTGTGAATTGCCTACACCGAGGTTGTTTCCTGACCCGCAGTCGAGTGATAGGTCTTTCAGAGACGTGACTGACAGCAAAAGACTTTCGAGGGGCCTGCTCCACGAAAGTTCCCACAGTACGAATAGAGCAAGCAGTTCGGAATCTTCGTGAGAAGCAGAGGATGAGGTAGGGCTTGCTACAAGACCAATTTTAGCGACAGCCAAGTAGTCTACGCCAATATTAGCAGAGCGGAAATGCGAAGACTGAAAACATTGGAGAAAAATCTGGAGTTAGTAATCTTACCAACTGGTGAGTACTGCTACGCTTATCCTCAAGGCTACTGGTTATCAGAAGAAAGTGGTCAGAAGTGTACTCATTTACCTATTCATAGGTAATTTCTTGTTCTGCCGCAAAAATATATCGTGAATAAGATCACTTACACTTTGACGAAATTCTCGATCGAAAACAACAGACTCACATGGGTGTAACTTCGATGTGATTGCCGTATGTACCATCTACAGATGTGAACATATGTTGTTACGAACACGATACCATTTCTTCATTTCTTCCTTTATCCACGTGTATCTTGCGACGTCAAGGGCTTTATTTGCAGCGTCAGATGTTCCTCTTGTCTTTATAGAGACGTATTTTGACGTAATTTTGCGTTGCAAACACTTGTTAAACGAAATGTGTTGTGTTGTCTTTGCTTTTTGTGTCAGTAATCTACTATAGAAGACGGATAATTGTGCTGTTGGAGCACATTTTCTCATGTTAACAGAATCTTCCGTCGGTTCTTGGTACACCAAAAACCGATGGAAAATTCTATTAACACTGTAAGAAAGTGGGTCTATTATTGCAAGATAGTACGCACCGAACTCTCAAACCGGTTTCCACTTTGCAGGAAGGCTATGGATCTACTTAGGAATTGTGGGTTCTGCGACGAACTTGTGAAGAATTTAAGGCCTAGAGCACTGAGGCCACCAAGATGTATGGTCTTCCTAAGATACACAAAGACGACCTCCCATTAAGAACAATTTTCTCGTGTTAGTGGTATCGGCTCTCCTACATACAGGCTGTTAAAGTATTTGACTAAACTATTGTCACATATAGTCGGTCGCTGTAGACAACATAATAAAACTTCACAAGTGTTTGGTGATATGATAAAACAGCTAGGGATAGGCCCAAATGAAGTAATGGTTTGCCTTCACGTGATTGCCCGATAAGGTGCTGCAGCAGTTCGTCGATCGTTTGAATGGTATATATCCCAACATAAGATTTACAGTGGAGCTCGCGGAGGACGGGAAGCCACCTTTCTTTGACGTGTTGGTCGAACAGAAATCGGGTGAAGGAACCGGTCATTCAGTGTACAGGAAAGCGATGCATACAGATCTCTATTTCAACAGTCGTAGCTTTCCCATCCAGTACACAAGGCAACTATGCTGAACACCCTACTACACAGTACCAGAGCTATTTCGGACATGAACCATCTCGGTTATAAGATTAAACATCTGAAGACGGTTTTCAGAAGGAATGGGAAATCTGTCCGTGATATTAGATCAACGCTGTTGAAAAAATCAAGACGCGGCGCCTTTCAGACAAACCAAGATTATCAACACATGCCTCTATTTCCATTCTGCAGTGAAACAACTAGCAAGGTAAATGGAGTCCTAAGTAGACAAATATTCAAAGCAGGCTTCCAGCCCCCCGTAAAAATTAAAGAAATATTCCGACCCGTTAAAGAGAATCTCGACATGAGAGTTCCGGGAATTAATAATATTCCTTAGAAGTGAGGCAAGAATTACGTGGGCCTGTCTACTTGGACCATTGTCGATCGTTCTTTCGAACATCAACTTCTTCTGAGATAAAGGCATTTGAATAAATCAGCGCTAGTAGACCACATGATTCTGTTTGAACTAACGACAATACTGACTGACGCGTCGAACAGTTGAGACTCTGTGACCAGAGAAGCAGTTGACAAAGGTAGAACACTGACGAATACCTCTCGTAGTTCACCACCTGATGGATGGCGTTGGAAGGAATGCTAGATGGGGTGCACAGCAAAATCTGTGGACGTAGAGGATGTCATCTCTGTATGTACCATCATGATGTCATCCAGCCAATCGGATGCGGTTCTGTGGGTTCAAAAGAGGGAACCTTGCCAGTTCACGACATTCTGTTTTAGTCCCTAACGGAGGTAGTGGATATTATAATCGAAGGCTTGGAACTTTTAACGAGCTTACATTTTTCGTAATTCTATTCCTACTAATGCAGATTTGCTTTTAAAATATTCTCTGTAAGTCGCATTACTAGGTAATGGCACAGTTTTTACAAACGCCTTCTGCTTCTCTTCTACTAACTTCCTAATGCATTTATTTCAATTCGTTAACCTCCTTTTACAATATTTCTGTTTACTCGTTCCTAATATTTCAGTGGCTGCGTACAACCGAATTAATAATATTTCATTCTCCATTTATTTAGTTCAGTGCAAGTTTCATTTGACGTGTCATTTGGTCTCCTTTGGACGACAGTTTGACTCTGTATTTTTGGTGTAGGTGCACCTCATTAGTTATTATATGTGACTTGGTGTTCATGTGTTATTTCTTCACTGCTTTTGAACAAAACGTTTCATTTACAACTGAAAAGGTCACTACAAATAATGAAGTTGTAATTGTAACAATTCTTGTGGACTCCAGAATTCAGTAGCGTCTTTCATAACGAAATACGAGACAGCTTAGAGACACAATCAAAGAATTGAAGATTATATACTAAATGAGTAATAACCAAGCCTAATAAATGAAAGGTACACAAGCGTCACTCCTTTGGACGACAGTTTGACTCTGTATTTTTGGTGTAGGTGTACCTCATTAGTTATTATATGTGACTTGGTGTTCATGTGTTACTTCTTCACTGCTTTTGAACAAAACGTTTCATTTACAACTGAAAAGGTCACTACAAATAATGAAGTTGTAATAGTAACAATTCTTGTGGACTCCAGAATTCAGTAGCGTCTTTCATAACGAAATACGAGACAGCTTAGAGACGCAATCAAAGAATTGCAGATTATATACTAAATGAGTAATAACCAAGCCTAATAAATGAAAGGTACACAAGCGTCACTCCTTTGGACGACAGTTTGACTCTGTATTTTTGGTGTAGGTGTACCTCACTAGTTATTATATGTGACTTGGTGTTCATGTGTTATTTCTTCACTGCTTTTGAACAAAACGTTTCATTTACAACTGAAAAGGTCACTACAAATAATGAAGTTGTAATAGTAACAATTCTTGTGGACTCCAGAATTCAGTAGCGTCTTTCATAACGAAATACGAGACAGCTTAGAGACGCAATCAAAGAATTGAAGATTATATACTAGATGAGTAATAACCAAGCCTAATAAATGAAAGGTACACAAGCGTCACTCCTTTGGACGACAGTTTGACTCTGTATTTTTGGTGTAGGTGTACCTCATTAGTTATTATATGTGACTTGGTGTTCATGTGTTATTTCTTCACTGCTTTTGAACAAAACGTTTCATTTACAACTGAAAAGGTCACTACAAATAATGAAGTTGTAATAGTAACAATTCTTGTGGACTCCAGAATTCAGTAGCGTCTTTCATAACGAAATACGAGACAGCTTAGAGACGCAATCAAAGAATTGAAGATTATATACTAAATGAGTAATAACCAAGCCTAATAAATGAAAGGTACACAAGTGTCACTCCTTTGGACGACAGTTTGACTCTGTATTTTTGGTGTAGGTGTACCTCATTAGTTATTATATGTGAGTTGGTGTTCATGTGTTATTTCTTCACTGCTTTTGAACAAAACGTTTCATTTACAACTGAAAAGGTCACTACAAATAATGAAGTTGTAATAGTAACAATTCTTGTGGACTCCAGAATTCAGTAGCGTCTTTCATAACGAAATACGAGACAGCTTAGAGACGCAATCAAAGAATTGAAGATTATATACTAAATGAGTAATAACCAAGCCTAATAAATGAAAGGTACACAAGCGTCACTCCTTTGGACGACAGTTTGACTCTGTATTTTTGGTGTAGGTGTACCTCATTAGTTATTATATGTGAGTTGGTGTTCATGTGTTATTTCTTCACTGCTTTTGAACAATACGTTTCATTTATAACTGAAAAGGTCACTACAAATAATGAAGTTGTAATAGTAACAATTCTTGTGGACTCCAGAATTCAGTAGCGTCTTTCATAACGAAATACGAGACAGCTTAGAGACGCAATCAAAGAATTGAAGATTATATACTAAATGAGTAATAACCAAGCCTAATAAATGAAAGGTACACAAGCGTCACTCCTTTGGACGACAGTTTGACTCTGTATTTTTGGTGTAGGTGTACCTCATTAGTTATTATATGTGACTTGGTGTTCATGTGTTATTTCTTCACTGCTTTTGAACAAAACGTTTCATTTACAACTGAAAAGGTCACTACAAATAATGAAGTTGTAATAGTAACAATTCTTGTGGACTCCAGAATTCAGTAGCGTCTTTCATAACGAAATACGAGACAGCTTAGAGACGCAATCAAAGAATTGAAGATTATATACTAAATGAGTAATAATCAAGCCTAATAAATGAAAGGTACACAAGCGTCACTCTGATGCACTCCGATCGACCTAGATACAAGGACTCAAAAATAGAGAATCATAGTTTAAAACAGTCTTATCTCCTTGGATGTTTCATATCAACAATAACGTGCAAGCACTTCAATGACAGCACGTTTTTAAACCAGCTGTTTCAAATAGGACTGATGGTTTCTCCTGTACCTGGTTTACGCAGTGAAGAAAAAAACGTAACCATACACTACACACACTACGAAACAGAACAGAAAACTTTCATCTGAGCTTTGATTAACGAAGGGTATCGCTTCCAAAATGTGCTGCAGTGCTGCCATCATAACATAGGAGTGAACCATTAATAAATAAGATGTTCAACCACTGCAATAAATTTGATATCACTAGACGTAGGATGTGAATGACGTGTGGATATTTTTATACTCCTTTATGTTATTATACAGGGTGATTCAAAAAGAATACCACAACTTTAGGAATTTAAAACTCTGCAACGAAAAAAGGCAGAGCTAAGCATTATATGTCGGCGAATTAAGGGAGCTAGAAAGTTTCATTTAGTTGTACATTTGTTCTCTTGAGGCGCTGTAGACTAGGCGTCAGCGTCAGTTGATGCTAAGATGGCGACCGCTCAACAGAAAGCTTTTTGTGTTATTGAGTGCGGCAGAAGTGAATCGACGACAGTTGTTCAGCGTGCATTTCGAACGAAGTATGGTGTTAAACCTCCTGATAGGTGGTGTATTAAACGTTGGTATAAACAGTTTACAGAGAATGGGTGTTTGTGCAAAGGGAAAAGTTCTGGACGGCCGAGAACGAGTGATGAAAATGTAGCACGCATCCAGCAAGCATTTGTTCGCAGCCCAGGAAAATCGACTCGCAGAGCTAGCAGAGAGCTGCAAATTCAACAATCAACTGTATGGAGAGTCCTACGAAAAAGGTTAGTTATGAAACCTGAACGTCAACTACCCGAGGCGATGGATCGGCCGCCAGGCAGCCCGTGACAGAGCACTTCATCACTGGCCTCCAAGAAGCCCTGATCTTGCCCCCTGCGATTTTTCTCTTATGGGGGTATGTTAAGGATATGGTGTTTCGGCCACCTCTCCCAGCCACCATTGATGATTTGAAACGAGAAATAACAGCAGCTATCCAAACTGTTACGCCTGATATGCTACAGAGAGTGTAGAACGAGTTGGAGTATCGGGTTGATATTGCTCGAGTGTCTGGAGGGGGCCATATTGAACATCTCTGAACTTGTTTTTGAGTGAAAAAAAACCTTTTTAAATACTCTTCGTAATGATGTATAACAGAAGGTTATATTATGTTTCTTTCGTTAAATACACATTTTTAAATTTGTGGTATTCTTTTTGAATCACCCTGTATTATTACTTAGTTAGTGATTACTGGTGCTGTATGTATCAATCAATTATTTATACCGTATGTTTGATAGTAAATAGTAAGTAACGAAGTGATAGTCAAATAACCACGAAGAGAGATTATACTAAAATGTAAGGGTTGCCTTTACGGCGATGAGCAAGAGAAAATAGAGAGCAAAGAAAAAAATGCTACCGTAACATCACTTCTGATGTGTTCTGTATTAATCAAATTACGATTACCACTCAGACAGATTAAACGATGGCCTGTAATGTTTTTACAAAGTACTGTCCATTAAGATGCAGCTGTTCCTCTTCAAACTTTCAGTGCGTAGCAGACTTTCTTGCTAAGACATTGGTTTTCTATTCAGCGCTAATTTCTAGTATCTGCACTCAAAATCTAAATGTATTATTTTGCTTTGATCCTCTTTCTAACCATTCCTGTATCAGTAGCTCGAAACCTTATTCCCATTGGAAATTTGAGATGGATATCCACATTTTCTTTAGAGCTATGAAACCACTCTACTATATTAGCAAATCGTTTGGATTGGCACCTTTCATAATAAATCAACATTCAAACAAATTTTCTACTTCACATTATGGGAGTATATACTTGGTCTTAGTGCTTATATTAGAGGTCACCTTGACCATTCGTATGGTAGATAAACGGTTATGTTCTATGCATTTCATGGCCACCGTGAAACTAGGTGACATAACTGAATTTGTGCTAACTGCCTCTTCTGCCGTCTAGACACTCATGCATATTTGTTTCTTCACTCTCAGCCATCTTATCCAAACTCTAAATAATCATCTTCAGATTGACAGGGTAATTATGCCAAATTCAAGCGATGAGTACAAACAAGTATTCAAAAAACAAGTGGCACAAGTACTTTCACTTGTTCGGCTGCTTATCACTGTGTTCTTCGCCTATGGAACTTTGTGGGGAAGGGTCGACAAAACAGTATGTTTTTCACTGTGCCAGTGTTTACCCTTTCTACGCTGCAATTTCAATTGCTTGTGCCCAGTTCTCCTACTTAGTGCTATAATTGAGGAAACGCCTACGTGAAGTGAATGGAACACTTGTCCTCGTACGGCAGCGGAGGTTGTTTCAGTGGTGCCATGTCCGCTGTTGTACAACCTGCATGTGTCCGCTGCACTCTGAAGAACACAGCGTGACGTCAGTACTGAAGGCGACGATGTGAGTTATCTTCAAGCATGCATTGAACCTGTAGACTTGTTTACACTTCTATTAAAGTAGAAGAGTTTACAGTCTTTGCTGCTCTTCCGTTTGTTTCACGCCATTGGCAAGGCAACAAGGGGTGAATGCAAAATTTGTAGGCATGCCATCCTCTGTTTATATTAGTTTGACTGTCTTTGAACCTACATCTAAGTGCTTTCAAATAACTGTGATATACATTTAGCCGCAGTTTTCACCTCATTAAATGAAGCATTTTCATGTCTGTGTGTGTGTGTGTTTGTGTGTGTGTTTGTGTGTGTGTGTGTGTGTGTGTGTGTGTGTGTGTATGTGTGTGCGTATGTGTTTATTTGTATGTGTATGTTCGTGAGACATGGGGGAAATTGGCTTGGTGGTAAATTGTTGGTTACATTTAACTCTTCGTTAATGTGGTGAGGTATTACAAACACCAATGGAAGTATTTCTCGGTGTTGTTAGAAGACGGTCCATAATTCTGATTTGTAAACTCTTTTACCTTACTTTTACATGTTTTAGATGGCGTTACTCTAATTAATACAAGTTAAATTGCGTTTGAGGAGGAAGACAGAGCTCCATGTTCGTCTCTGATGTCTGTCAAACAGCATCGTAGTATTGCATCTGTTTTTCACAAATATGTAAAGTACAAACAGTAATCAAAATTGTGTTAGATGTAGACTATGAGCTGATAATTTATAACTCAGTTTATTAGTGGTTTTCGCCGCTAACATCTCTGAAAGGTTTTGATGTCTGTAATAGCACTGGTGCAAGGAATTTTTATCTAAACCTTCACATAAGGCCGGAAAGGAAATGTAAGACAAACTCTAATGATATATCTGAAATATATTATCACAATGCAGTGTGATACATCCAAAGCCAAACATAGGAATACTAAACATCAGATTCATACTTGCAGTAAATTTTCGTGCTCAGAACATATTGTTCCAAAATATGGAATCTGTCTCAATATGGTAGAAACAACTGAATAAATAGTATTTTCCTCAAATATAACAAGTAAGCTAACTAAACATTAAATCTGAAATCTGTATTTATCTTACTTTAGACAGTGTGACAATTATAACAGAAAATTAAAATACATTTCTGAAATTTAAGAAAATATGCATTTGCGGGAAATTAAGAAGTTTTTGTGATTGATAAAGGTTTTCATGGTTCATTAATGATGTTTTCAGAAAAATTTGAAAGGAAGATCTTTTTTCTTTTTTTCAAATAATGGAGTATTATGGTGTTACACCAACCCAACCACATTAATAATTCAAACATGAAGGAATTCATCAGTCAGTCTTGATTCAATCTATAATGTATTATAGATACAGGTATTTGTTACACTAAAGTTAGCGTCTATGCATATGAAGTGATGATATCAATAATGTTCAGTTACTCGATAATAATAACAAAGGGTTACTGACTTCTGTTGTGACACACGTTTTATGGATAGTTGTTATTTGTCAGATACTTGCTCTGTGTTATGGCATTTAGACCAGCTTCCATATTGTAGGTGGTTGTCATTTTATCATGATTAACTTTTTGCTTTTGTTCATATTTGACTTTTCGAGAGGTTGGTCATTTTGATAATTTTTGATTTTTTTTATGCAGTCATTAATGTTCCCATGTCATAGAGAGATGGTACTGGGTCCAATATAAACACATACTACTTTTACATTATACCAGGTTAAGATGCAAAACAAATATCTGGTGACTATTTGTCGCACAAGACTGTTCAATCACCTATCGCTGTAATGTGCCTAGGAAGGACTTCATGTCAGTAAAAGTGCCTCCTGTCAGATGTTTCGTTGTTTATGTGTCTCCTATAGTTGTGACTCTGGATAATTTTTCATACATTTAGTTCTGCAGTGGCATTCATTAAACTTCATCTTTCCAATGACAATTACGCTCATCAGTCTGACTTAAAAGTTTCTCGTGGACGAAACTTAGTCAATTAGTTTGCTGCTCAGGAAACTCATTACTTTTATTAAATGCTGAGTAAATACTATTCCAAGTTTAATTTCTCAATGTAACCTAAAATTTACATAGTTGTGCTATATTGACGAGATCCATTGTCATCTCATGGAGTTACTTCTTTTGTGCAAAGTTTCACTGCATGATATCACTGAATTTTAATTCATGCTATTTTCTTCTGTTGTATTTCATAAGAGGGATCTTCTTTTGTGAAATACAGTGTAATGAACTCATCCTTCTAAGTCAATGCAAACAAAACGTACAGTGATTTATGTCATATGTTTTGGCACTTGCAAACTCAATCATTGTGTTTCGTCCTTCATGTTGACTTAGAATAACAAAATTTTGCTGGAAGCAATGTTTCATAGGAAAGAATTAGGATGCTAATCTACAGTTCGATAACAATAGAAAAAATTATTTTGTCATTTGTAATCTGACTTCAGACCAGAAATTAAAATATTCTCTAGAATCTTGAAACTCCAGGGACCGATGCGTTGCAAGTATCAGTGCCGGTAACAAGCAAAAATAGTTGAGATTCACGATTACTATTAACGATGAAATGTCAACATACATAAACAAGTTTGTACAGATCCTTCAGAGCGAGGATCCTAAAAGTAGCCAACCAGTTTTTTTTATATTGTGTATGGATGTAATACTCTAGCTGTTTTATTGCCAAGCTTAAATCTCTGCTTACCACAAAATCTATATATCACTGACTATCAGACGGTCCTCTCAGACCCGTGTTGTTTGAATTCACATTATTTTGATTGCTTATGGTGTGAATGGTATTTGAGATATATGTATCTTTCAAATAATTTAAGTTAATAAACGTTTACATTTTAGAAAACAGAATTTTTATACATTTACTGGTGGCGTTTATTCTCATTGTATATTTGCACATGAACTACAGATAATAGCATAATGTTCCGAGCTTACAGGTTTGGTGCACTCATAATAAGCAATTTGACTTTTCTACCTTTCTCTTGACACATTATTCACACCCTCTCCTGTTCTCAGCTGTGGTTTCACTGCTATTCCTTGATCTGATACTACTAAGGTATTGATTGACTTTTTTTACCCCTGCTTGCTTTCTGAAATTGGTGGTGAAATTTATTGGTATCCAGATCCTGAACGCATTCACTAAAGACCTCCAATGGTCAGTGGATTGTTATTCTCTTCACGCTGTAGCATTGAATCTTCTGGTCCATGATGTTATCCCCACCCTTTGTGGGACTGTATGTCTTCGTGAGTTAAGCTTTCTTTAATTGTGATGATAACACAATTTGTTGGTCTTAAAGAGAACTAAGGGCAGTAAGAGCTTTGCATTTCTTAGGAACATACGAGGCTATTATCACATCTGGTTGATATAAAAATAATGCAGAGTGTACTCCACATCCATTACGTGTAATAGAATCGGCAGGCAGTTCACCTTTGATTTTGGGTTAATAATGACTACAGTCAGCCCTTTTGACAACAAATAATGAGTTCAATCGAGAGATGTAAACAAAATTGCACAGATGTTATTACGTCCATACTTTTCATGTTCAATCATCAGTGTTTTCGTAACATACTATCCAAGTCGCACGACTCTGACTTCTTTCTTCTTCCTGAAACACACTTTGTCTTCCAGCTCTAGAGTGTTGCACTGTTACAAATTGCCTAGAATTTTATTTCGTATCTACCAGGTTTTGACGGGATATATTCTCGAAAACGACAGCTGCCTTGAAATGTGGGCAACTGTTCATCCACGTCACGTACACCATCCTGGAATTTAGTCATCCCGAATGGTAAACTTCGACATCTCAAAACCTTCTCTGATATGTTCCAATTATTCACTTGGCCTATGTTCACGTCAGGATGCTGCAGAGCAAAAGCGCAAAAGCTTTAGAATAGCTTGGAAGCAGTTGCGAGACATAATTTCAGTGAAAAGTGGTCGACAATTCTCAACACTCCAAAGTTCACTGATATCTTCATTTCTTGACATGTAAACACCACTAAGGATCAGAACACCTACAAACCTTTCCATCTCATTCATAGCTACACCACCCAGTCCTAGGGAACGATTCGACTTTAATTATTGGTACACATAGTCACTTTATCAACGAGGGGTTATCAAAGAACAACATAAAACAAAATTGTTCATTATCACAGTTCCTAATCGAATTACTTGTAGGAGCCTGGTCTCCTATTTGGAAAATCTACCAGAGATTCGAGCTTGAGGAGTGTAGCTCATATTTCTTTCTCGTTAGGAAAAAAGAATAGAAAAAAGAATAAGACTCACTCAACAGAATTTGCTCTAAATTGTTCTTCTCCGTCTTCGTAAATGGATTCTTCATGATCACCATCTTCGTGTAGTTCTGAGTATTCAGCGGCATGTACTTCATTGTCATCATTAATGGATATTTCACGTTCACGAGGCGGGTTTTCAGAAACAGAAGACTGCTCCAGCAATCCTCTGATATCTTCATGTGATAGTCCTCTTCTCTGTACCGTTCTCAGTTTGTAGAACAGACGACTATTGGCAATAGTGCAGCAAAATAGACATGTGCTCATCACAAGTCACTTAGAGGAAATGTAGGCCACATCATTATGAATGTTCCTCATTCGTTACTTCACTTGGATCACAATTACATAATGATTAAAGTCTAGTTTACACAAACTTCTTTTGGGAACGTTGTGCACACAACAGAGTGCTTTCCACTTTTCTTACACATCGAAATTACACTCTGTGTGTAAAAGGTTTAAGGGTTATGTGTATACCACGTGTTTGAATCCTACTTTCCTAACAAATCAGTAACGACGATGTAATGTAGCACTGCCAGTGAATTTTCTGTAGCTGCAAAGCGAACGACATAGTTTATAAGCTGTTTCTAAAAACCACCTGGCGGCTCTCAAATGTGTATAGAACACCATTTTCACTTAAAGTTAAAATTTAATGTTTCTGTAAACTTTAATTTCCGTATATCACCATCATTGCTTAAGATCTGTGTATCATAACATATTTACTACTCATAGTCGTGAATGCACATAAGGTATTTTTAGATAACCAGTGTCAATCTTCTAAAGAGGTCATCATCAGATGTATATTCCCTGATGACTGTAGGAATATCTGTACAAGATGCAAACCTGACAGCCAAAAATTAAAATTAACGCCTTATATACGACCATTACTAAATAAGTATAATTTGATAGACCGCTATTTTCATGGAACAATATGCTAAAAAATTTCTATATCATAATAGGCTTGAAGTAGCACATATCACATTGGTTGTGTAGTGAGATGGTTTTACAAGGGTAGGTGTGATGTAATGATGTACAATAGCATTAACTTGTTTTAATAGATTGCAGGTGACACAGGAGAAGTTCGACAACTGCGAGAAATATATATTGCTGGGTTGGTAAACAGTGCATGCGGCTTCCCAATGCTCACCTGTCTGGTCACAAATCTCGTTCACTGTGTCACCATGCTCAACTTTACACTTTCTATCATTCTAAAATGTAAGGTAACTTCATCTGAGAGAAACTGAAATAAACCTGAAGATTATCACATTTCTTGCTGTAATCTCATCGAAATGTTTGAAAGCAACAGAAAAATTTCAAACACACAAGATCAAAAAGTTGAAAATAACTATTTCAACACAAAACTTTTTAATATAATACGGATTCAAAAGGGACTAATAAATATCAAATAATCTCTCCTAACCCCATACAGAATCCTAGCGCCATAAGGATAGTGCTGAATATTTGTGTCTGTGAATTTTCAATAACTATGACACTACCTCTAAAACTGAAAACTTGGGGAGTGTGCATGTGGCTGGTTACGCAGTTCTCTGTATAAAATATTTATCTTCCACACAAAAAAATGGCTGTATATTCAAATAATTTTGCATTTATAGACATCATAACATCAAGCAATGCAAACTGTTCCTATAACTTTGCAACTTTCGTATGTCCTCAAGGGATCCATTGCACCCACCTTTCCGCCCCCAACTAGGGCTTTAATGTCTGGGTTTCCCCATATTGCTTCTTGTATTGAGGGAATACAGAGGATTGCTGGCTGAATTTTTCTACAGCTGTTCGGAGTAAACCTGTTCCTGTTTTCGTGCTTGAGGAAACTCGATTGACTGGATATAGATTTTAACAAACCTTAGTTTAAAAATCATGAAAGGAGGACCCAATTATAGTTACTCCCTTTTTGTCTATTAAAAACGCAGCGGCAAGCAAGCTCAGCCTCTTTCTCATGCACATACACCATGTTCCAAAATCGTCTTAACAACTTTGACCACGTGTATTTTTTAGAAGTGGCAACAGGTAGAAAGGTCTGGTCTGATGCATATTGTTCACACAAATCTAGAGCTGTCTTTTTCTTGTTTTTCCATGTTAGTTATTGACGGACCACACTCCAGCAGTTGGCACAGTGTGTAGAATGGACTGTACGTATCTGATCTGACACCCAAGTCCTGCGGAACCCCATTAATTATTTTCTTCTGGTGGGGCTTGCACTATCTCTTAGCATAAGTGCAGCAGTAGCACATCATAATGAGGACATCCTAGGCTGGGCGTTGAACTGGAATACCACTTACATAAGATGTGTGCTACAGACTGTGCATGCATTTATAGTGACCATCCGTACTTCCATCACCCCCCCCCCTTTTTTTTTCGTGACTCTCACGATTTTTATAGCTCTGTCCCGGAATTTTACAAAAGTGATTCGGGACACCTACTTGTTCTGATTTAAAAACTATGAAACAATGTATTCCGAAATGTATGTTCATTTCACTTCTAACGGTATGCGGTTACGGAAATGATGTTTTCCCAATTGAGCACTGTATTGAGCAGTGACATAATACAGTTTGTTGTAGCAACTATAAAAGCAGTGTTAGTGAACAGAATGAATTATTACTAAACTTAATTTGAATGTTATCATGAGGCTGTTGAAGAATACAGACATACTGAAGAAAATGTACAGCACTGATAAATAATATATGCCTGCTTGCACTCCTTCATCTTAGAAGATACTAATATAATTTACATTAATGTACATTTTGTAACAATTTAAAGTGACGGTTTGCATTTATTACGTTTAACTTACACTTTTTTACCAATTTTTTAATGTGTCCCTAACGTGGCTGTGGAAAATATTGTCACCTTAACGCACTGAACTCTGTTAAATGGCTGTTAGAACCTCAGCTGTTTTTGAACATAATAGCGCTAACCACGCTTTTCCCCTATACCTATGTCTTAAAAATGTTTTGGCAAAGATATAAACATAATTTGGGAAACCCTGTATTTTCCATACATCTTTATTGAGACAATGAGAAACTGCCGACGACTGGCGATCGCATACACCTCGAAGCTGCATCACTCGCCAGACAACTGAATGTCTTAAATGTGTATGACTTCTACTCACTGAGCTGTATAAAACTAATTTCATTTACGATTATCTTGAGCTAATTAGTACTAAGTCTGAATATGGACGTCTGTTTAATGCGTTTCACAAAACATTACTCTAACATGAGATTTATATCTGTTAATTGGCAGTATGCACGCGCCCGCTGGCTTTGTTAGCAGTGAAACGCAAGTGAGGAAACATTACCCCTCTCATGCCCTCGCTCCTGGCAGAACATCGTGGTGGTCGACCACCTTACCGTCTAGACTGTTGGTGTCCAGGAAGATAATCCGATCTGACCCAAGCTTTCGTCAGGAGGTGACATTTCAAGTGATGGCAGGCCTGTCCCAGAGACTTGTCAGATTAATTAGTTACGCGTTAATGACACGCAGAACAGTTCAATCCACAACAGTATATGAATCAGTTTTAAATTACGAAATGAAAAATTACTCCATCCAGTTCACAATAACATGAACATATATACTGTTTATGTGAACTTTGGCATACCCCTGATATAAATATTCATTAGGATCATCATCTGTCAGTATAATGTAACACTGATTTAGTTCAGTTAATTATAGTATTGCAGGCTGGATTCACTCAGAAGAATGAATCGATAGCTCGGTCAACTAAAACAGTAAAGAGCGTTTTCAGTTAATAGACGGATTGTATGGTTCAAATGACAGAAAAACTAGTGAATCGTTCACTTGAAAGTAAGGAATGGATAATTCAATCAATATGAATAGCTATAACGGTGTCGAAACTTTCATTCTATTACTGCCACTAACTGTGTTCATTCTAAAACAATAAATAACAATCAAACCACAAGTAAAGCTATAAACGATTCACATGATTATTTTGAGTTGCTCCCGCAGACTGGCTTCTTCGAAAGTATGAATCAGTTGTCGGGCCAACTGCATGACTCTTTTTGTTTGGTTGCTGCAACAGACTGGTTTCACTAGAAACAAAGAATGTGCTGTCCAACCGACTGAATCGATTGTTTATCATTCACCTGCTCCCACAGAACCTCTCACTATTTTGACATAGGCTATTTTGACCATATTGCTGCGTCTCACTATCTTGCTTCAAGTCTTACTCTCCTATCTACACAGCCAATGTACTGCTTCTCAATAAAGTAAATTCCTCTGTTTCATAACATAGCAATGTCTCTAAATCATTTTCAGTATTTGGAATGACACTTTGGTCATCATCTTCTTCGAAATATCATAGAAGTTAAATGCCTTCCATACCTAAAAAGACTTCTGTCATAATAACCACTTCCTTTACCTTTTATGCAGCTCATTTTCGTCAGTACCACTCCAACACCATGTCCCTACACCTAGTCGGCATACTTCTCTGTTTAGAGCGTGTTACTTAATAAAATCCACTGTCGCAGTCATATAAAAATTCACCTCTTCCTTCATTAATGCCCCCTCATATGCCAACCTAATTCATAGCATTCTAACTGCCCTTTACTGTTATAATAATTATTATTGCTGTTAGTGTCAGTTATTATTAGTATTATTTCAGGAAAATGCTGTAATATCGTTTGAATGTGTTGCTCCGAGTCAGATGTAAGTGCACTGTAGGTGTACACTGTGTTTCCCAGCACATCATTGTATATGATGTCATTATGACATTGTATGGAATAAAATAATGTACTTGTATAAATTTCAAAGCCGTTGAGTATTAGTATGAGTTAAGATCATCATGCATGGACTTAAAATATCATTTATTAATCTAAGGAATCATAACGCACCTGCTCACATTATCGGATTCAATTGTAGATATTTGTTGTGGTTTACAGTCCTGAGACTGGTGTGATGCAGCTCTCCATGCTATTCTATCCTGTGCAAGCTTCTTCATCTCTCAGTACCTAATGCAACCTACATCCTTCTGAATCTGTTTAGTGTATCTCTTGGTCTCCCCCTGCGATTTTTACCCTCCACGCTGCCCTCCAATACTAAATTGATGATCCCTTGATGTCTCAGAATATGCCCTACCAACGGATCCCTTCCTCTAGTCAAGTTCTACCACAAATTTCTCTTCTCTCCAATTCTATTCAATACCCCCTCATTCGTTATGTGATCTACCCATCTAATCTTTAGCATTCTTCTGTTGCATCACATTTCTAAAGTTTCTATTCTCTTCTTGTCTAAACTATTTATCGTCCATGTTTCACTTCCATATATCGCTACACTCCACACAAATACTTTGAGATAAGATTTCCTGACACTTAAATCTATATTCGATGTTAACAAATTTCTCTTCTTCAGAAACGCTTTCCTCGCCATTGCCAGTCTACATTTTATAACCTCTCTACTTCGACCATTATCAGTTATTTTGCTCCCCAAATAGCAAAACTCATTTACTACTTTAAGCGTGTCATTTCCTAATCTAATTCCCGCAGCTTCACCCGATTTAATTCGACTACATTTATTAATCTCGTTTTGCTTTTGTTGATCTTCATCTTACATCCTCCTTTCAAGACCATGTCCATTGTGTTCAGCTGCTCTTCCAGGTCATTTGCTGTCTCTGACAGAATTACAATGTCATCGGCGAACCGCAAAGTTTTATTTCTTCCCCATGGATTTTAATTACTACTCCAATTTTTTCTTTTGTTTCCCTTACTGCTTGATCAATATGTAGACTGAATAACATCGGGGAGAGGCTACAACTTGTCTCACACCCTTCTAAACCACTGCCCCCCTTTCGTGTCCCTCGACTCTTATAACTGCCATCTGGTTTCTGTTCAAATTGTAAATATCCTTTCGTTCCCTGTATTTTACCCAGCCACCTTCAGAATTTGAAAGAGAGTATTCCAGTCAACATTTTCAAAAGTATTCTCTAAGTCTACAAATGCTAGAAACGTAGGTTTGCCTTTCTTTAATCTAGCTACTAAGATATGTCGTAGGGTTAGTATTGCCTCACATGCTCCAACATTTCTACGGAATAGAAACTGATCTTCCCCAAAGTCAGCATCTACCAGTTTTTCCATTTGTCTGTAAAGAATTCGTGTTAGTATTTTGCAGTAGTGGCTTATTAAACTGATTGTTCGGTAATTTTCACATCTGTCAACACCTGCTTTCTTTGCGATTGGTATTATTATATTCTTCTTGAAGTCTGAGGGTATTTCTACCGCCTCGTACATCATGCTCACCATATGGTAGAGTTTTGTTAGGCCTGGCTCTCCCAAGGTTGTCAGTAGTTTTAATGGATTGTTGTCTACTCCTGGGGCCTTGTTGAGACTTAAGTCTGTCAGTGCTCTGTCAAACTCTTCACGCAGTATCATGTCTCCCATTTCATCTTCATCTACATTCTCTTCCATTTCTATAATTTGGTCCTCAAGAACATCGCCCTTGTATAGACCCACTACACATTCCTTCCACCTTTCTGCCTTCCCTTATTTGCTTAGAACTGGGTTTCCATCTGAGCTCTTGATATTCAAGCAAGTGGTTCTCTTTTCTCCAAAGCTCTCTTTAAATTCCCTGTAGGCAGTATCTATCTTACTCTAGTGAGATAAGCCTCTACATCCTTACGTTTGTCCTCTAGCCATCCATGCTTTGCCATTTTGCCATTCCCATCAATCTCATTTTTGAAACGTTTGTATTCCTTTTTTCCTGCTTCATTAACTGCATTTTTATATTTTCTCCTTTCATCAATTAAATTCAATATATCTTCTGTTACCCAAGGATTACTATTAGGCCCCATCTTTTTACCTACTTGATCCTCTGCTACCTTCATTATTTTGTCTATCGAAGCTACCCATTCTTCTTCTACTGTATTTCTTTCCCCCATTCTTGCCTAATTCTGTCCCTGAAACTCTCTACAACCTCTAGTTTTTCAGTTTATCCAGGTCCCATCTCCTCAAATTCCCACCTTTTTGCAGTTTCTTCAGTTTGAATCCACAGTTCATAACCAATAGATTGTGGTCAGAGTCCAAAACTGCCCTTGGTAAAGTCTTACAATTTGTACCTGGTTCTTAAGTCTCTGTCTTAGGTTTATATAATACATCTAAAATCTGTCAGTATATATACATATATAGACCCTAACACTCAAAGTAGACCTAGTTATGTATATAGTAATATGCCTTTAGCATTGTATACCCACTCTTGTAGGAAAGTTAGAAATGATGAAAAAATTCATGTATGGCTGAAGGGACTTAATTAGTAATGATGAAAACCATATGTGGAAGAAAGGACTTGGTGTAGTAGCTGAAAATGTAACTGTAACTGGTGACATTACGCTGTACTATAATTATATGTCTGTGTGTATATATGCAAAGGTTGATGTGGGTAAGGGTGATTATCTGATATCCTCTATTGGCATGACAAAAAATTCTATTAGCGGATCGGTTGGCTTCAGGGGACAGGTACAGTTGGATGAACCTGTGTGTGATTTCTTTTATCTGTGTTATCCAGTATGATGATTATTTTTAGAGTTTTTATTTTCGTCTGGAATCTGTTGAGTTTGGTTTTAATTTTGTAAGGTTATTTTGTGATGTAAATTCTTGTGTTTTTTCAGTGTGTTATACATTGGCTATAAGTCGTACTGCGCTCCCCCTGTTTGCGTTTTAGATGATGATATTTTCGGTTTGAAGCTTCTTCTTAAGGTTTCTGAGTTTTGCAGATTCTGTATTTGTGTTATGCATTTTTGTGTTGATTGTTACAGTATGGATTATTCATGTGTCTGTAAAGTTTACTAATCTGGGTACAATTCATGTGAGTGTTTTTGTAGATTCTGTGTAGATTTGTTGTGTTATGACTGGGGATTTTTGAATTAAATAATCTATCTTCTATGAACCGTTTCCATTCCTCGTAGAGCAGTCTTTTGTGACTTTCGGTCTTGCTGGTCAGGTGGGGGAAACTGACACATCATAATGATGTGTGCGAATTGCTATGTGTCTTATATAACTAATACCTTAGCTCTACCAGAGTGTAGGGATTTGATTTCGAATTTTAATCACATTATCTGAGTAGCAAGAAAACGCTGTTTTTATTCGCAAAAGAAATATTTCTTTCCTTGCTGCAGAGGATGGCCACATAAACAATCTTGTAAATCATGCTATGCCAGGCATTTTCGTGTGGTCTCTACCAGAGACTCTGAAAACTTCCCAGAACCTCCATAAAACCGAATAACACATTAAATTCTACACCATATGCAAACGTAATGAACTTGTACCTATAGATACAAAAGAAACAGCTCACATAGTGTTCAAAAAGTAATATATGCTACTCAGAATATATGGCTATCAATGCGCTATTATGACGAAAGGATTGGAGATTCCAATTATACAACTTGAATTCTAGCCATAATTAAATATTTCCTATTAATTATATTCACTTGAAGGGAGAGGTATGAAATGAGATTAAAGATTTTAGTGATATGTATAAATATGCTGTTAAAAAAACTTATGTACAATTCACAAAATCGTGCACTCAGAAGTAACCTCGAACAAAAGAGTCTGTTAGTTTCGATGTATGATACCAGAGTTATCATTTTGCTGTTACATGACATGGTCATAGACTTTGCTATTCTTAGAACGTGGTACACATAAATATGTTTTCATTAATATTTTTATGTTCAAAACATGTAAAGGTGGAGAGATTTCCCGTGCCAAAAGAATATTTCATCATTAATAGCATATTTTACACACACAAACACATTAAGTTCTATTCGTTACTGACACGGTTCACTTGTGGTTATCATAATATTTTACTACGTTTCTTAGCAGGATTTCCAGGAGGCAGTGCATGTAGAATGAATTAACAACAACAACAACAGTAAGTGTTGCTTTGTATGATAAAAAAAGTTAACTTACAGATGGAGTGCCCTAGTGATAGCATTATCATCATTGTGAGAATACGGAATTTATGTGAATACATATGTGCATGCATTATTTCTGTGGTAACATAATGTGGTTCTGTACTTTATTTATCCAACAGAAGAACAGTACTTTGTTGGGAGAAGTGGTGAGCAACGAATTAGTTGTAGATTAGATGGGTAGTAAATAAAGTTGCCAGTAAAATGCAGTAAACACATCTAGTGTTTGGAATGTTACAGAAGAGAGCTGCTTTAGATACGTAAAATTCTGTAATATCGTTTCCTAACCAATAGGTAATAATTTGTATAAGTTATAGGATGAATTATACATATATATATCACCATGGGAAAATTAGAACTTAGACTTTTGTAGTTTCTACTGTTCAATTATGATGACCTAATGCAATGTCAGAGGAAGACAAATGAGTTCAAGGGATGTCTGGCAAGTCTCAGCTGATCAGTAGGACATGTGTGTGACTTTCTTAACTGAGGTTTGCATATGTCTGGGATGCTGTCAGGCAGAATTTCACTAGGCTACTAACAAGCATGGGAGCATTTGCCAATCTGAGAAAGGTGCCAGCTGCATGTTGGCAGAGCTTTGAGAGAAGGATGATGCCTTTGGATTCCATTGTTGACACTTGCAAACTTACATGAATGTTGCACATCAAAGATCATTAATACAGCATCTGTATTCCCAAATACTTGAAGATTCTAAGTATCAGAACGTACCTCCCAATTATTCTATTTGCCTATCAAGACCCTAATTAGTGTGTTCTAGTGTGCATGTGACTGTAAATATTTCAAAAGTGTCACCTCAATTTTTGATCTATCGCTATTAAAACTCCAAAAACAACGTAATTTGGATCATATTGATGGTGTCTGAGTGGTGATTTTTGTAAGTGAAAGCAAACTGAATTCTACTTGAATTATTGTGGTAGAAACATAGACAAGGGATTAATCCATAGAACTGTAGATTCGTTCAGCGTTTTATCTTTACAACGATCATGATAGCAAGGAAGAGAGTGAAATATATAATCTTTACCGATTTTACCTATGAACAGCTTTATTAGCTTTAGTGTTATTTCACTTTAACTTTCGCTCTAAAGACTTTTAACGTATAATTGTAATGTTTATTCTCTGATATGGAATTTTTGACAGCTCATTATCCAGGAATTATATGGAGTGAGTACTTTTTATTATTGTGAAGGTTACAAGATGTTTATAGAATTCTGAGTCCTGGTACTGGATTAGAAAATGTGTGTCAAAGGATTTACCATGTTGATACCATTTATCAAACTTAAGTTCAATAACATCACTTGAAGTCATATTATTATAGTTAGGTACTTTTCATCTCTTTAAATAAATATGCGTGATTTTGTGTGCCTTTCACCAGTTTGTAATGTCTTCTGGTAGTGTGGCAAATGCCATACAAGCCCACTCAACGATCTTGCCATATCTCCCTAAGTTCAATGTCAGGGTCATACCTCAACTTTCCCCTCTCCTCTTCCTTCCCTCCACTGCTTCTCTAGGTCAATTGGGTGACAGGATGTGCCTCTTCCCTCTCAGGATCCTACTTACTTCACAAGATAATGACTTTGGGGCCAAAACCTTTAACGGTTTTAAATTAGCGCTTGAGCACATGTACCTGTGTATAAAAGCCGCCAATCACAAAAAGGAATTGTTTAAAAGCCAATTCATCACGATCTCAAATAGCAATGGATTGTCTTCTAACTACCTACATTGGTATCAGGTATATTTCTACTTGCTCATAAGCTTTGACGAAGAGAAGTGATCATGTACTAGTTACTGCAGTTTGATAGTAGTGTTCCTCATAATCATAATCATTCAAGAGAACAATCTGAAAAATCATTCTCAAAGATCTTCCAACATAGATTGATGTAGACATTCCACACCAGTACCTGTGCCATCAAGAACTTTGGGGGCACCAAATGTTTCTTGTCCCCAGGAAAGATACTCAGAAGGTTTCTTTCCACATTGAACACTCGCTTTTTTTAAGTTTTAGAGAAAGTATTTGTGAGTTAAGACCGAGAACTCGAGAATCTCTTTTCGAAGCCCCAAATGACCTTATGACAGCATGTAAATTTGCTAAACAAATATTTGAACATGTCAAAAGATATTTGAAAGATGTCTTCTTTTCCAGTAAGAGAGAAGTATCTGTATGGTTGCTATATTCTTGTGGTGTCAGTAGGAAAGCATTTAGAGCATTGTACTGGAGGACAAGGAACTTGTTTACTTGTTATCCCAAATGACTCAACCGCAAAGATACAGTGATGGATGTATACAGCTTTCGATGTTGGAAGACTTTCAGATCTTATTTTTTTGAGTGATTATGATGTTATTCTTTATCTGACAAAACAACATAAACAAGCTGCAGACATTACTACATTACCAGTTCTCTTCACAAGGCTCAACAATGAAATGCACTTGATACAAGTCAGGATATTTAGAGGATCACCAATGACAATTTGAAATGCTGTTGAAGTTCGTTTTATATTGTTTATCCATCATGTATATTACCTGAAGAAATTTCGTTCATTTTACAGGTATAGTAGAGAATAGTTATATTTGAAGCATTTCCTTACAGATTATCATTACTATAACTATTTTCTGTCACAATAATGGGTTACTTTATATTTTAAGGTAATAAAATACATGTTCTGAAAGGGTAAGCTAAATAAATTAAAATAGAAATTTGGAACACAAAACAAATATAAGTACAGATAATTATTAGAATAATGATGAATGTGCAAGGAGCATGTGAAAGGAGCAGTATCTGGTAAAGGAGTAGATGTAAATTTACAGACACACTTATCATTTTGTATTGCAGGTCATACGCTCCACTCAAACTTTTGGATTGCTCCCCTCTTGAAAACACACGTTATTTTAGGTACGAATATTTTGGTACAACACGACGCAATTATTGACTTTCAAAATTCCTATCTAATGTTAAAGGATGAAAAGGTACAAATGGCATTAGAATTTCAGCGCGCTTTACCTGCAGAAGATCGAGCAATTAATCGAACAGAGGTCATTTCTACATCACAAAACATAGACTGTCATTCCACGTTGTTCACAGATATATACGTACACAACTATAATACATCAGCGAAGTCGACTATGACGTTATGCAAATGATTTCTGAAAAGGTAAAAATGAGCAGTGCAAATACTGATGATGAATGTACAGAGCTAAGCAAAATTCTTTTACAGCAAGCTCCAGTTTTTGACAAGATTCCTGGTACTATGTCTGGTTTTATGTATGAATTTCAAGTTAAACAGCATGACACATTTAAAGCTAAAAAAAATCCTATTCCGTATATACCCAGAGAACAACTTAGGAAAGAATTGCAAGCTATGCTTGACCAAGGAATTGTTGAACTGGCCGTTAGTCCGTACATAAAGCCGCTCCATATTGTTAAGAAAAAGGATGGCTCATTTCACCCCGTACTTGATTCACGTCATGTCAAAGACATTATTATTAATCAAACAGATCGCCCACAGACACTAGAAGAACTTATATAAAAATATCATGGTACTGCTATTTATTCTGCATTTGATAAGAAATCGGGATTTTGGCAAAATCAGCTCCATGCGAACTGCAGAAAGTACACAGCATATCTCTGTTTTGATGACTGTTACCTGTTTTGCAAATTACCGTTCGGTTTAACAATTTCTACAGCAGCATTTATTCGCGGTTTACATACTATACTTCCGACAGAACGTAGAGAATCACAAGATATGTAGACGACATCCTTATCGCTGAAGCTAACTGGTCTGAACACAATTTGAGTCTGGAACAACTGTTGCAAACTTTTCATGCACAAGGACTCACAGTTAATCTTAGCAAATCGCACTTTGGCAAAGCTTCCATAACATTTCTTGGATATGTAATTGCAGCAGAAGGCATTGCGTCTTGCGCGGAAAAACTTCAAGCTTTACGTGACATTACTCTTCCAATGACAAAGAAACAACTACGCAGCTTTTTGGGATGAATTATATTTTTCCAAAAATTTATTCATTACGCTGCTTTAGACACCCCTAGATTATGCCACTTGACGGGTAAAAACACTATTTGGTCCAGGTATAGCCAAGCACAGTCTGAATTTGTCAATCTGAAACAAGCTTTGTTGAACTCATCACTTTTATCACACCCAGATCCTACAAGAAATTTTTCCATTGCCACCGACAGTTCTAACACCGCTTTAGGCGTATACATTTTTCAGGAAATTGAAGATGATGGCACGACAGTAATTAAAAACATCGTCATTGGAAGTCGCATTCTGTCAGCTGCTGAACGCAATTATTCTGTTACAGAGCTTGAAACATTATGTGTTGCATGAGCATTTACCAGATTTAGGCATTTCCTTTATGGAAGACATATACATTTTTTGCTTTCCGCTAAATTTACACATGAGAGATTAAGCAGATGGAAACTTTATTTACAGGAATTTAATTTTACAATTGTTCACATTTTCGGTACACAAAATATTGTAGCAGATGCACTACCCCTTTCTCTCAGCAACAATCAGCGAGACATCGCAACCAACTTCTGCCAAATAAATTCCAGCGTCATGTATATTCATCAAGTTGCATTTGAAAATTTTCATTTCGTCGTCATTACGAGACATGGCACAAGAGCAGAGCAAAGACAACGTATCGGAAGAAATTAAATGCCTTCGGCAAGATAGGAATAACGTTATCATTACAAACCATTATACTGACGCAAGGACATTCTGTTTCGCCGCTCTCACCCTGACAGCCACAACTGGTTATTATGTATTCCCGACGAACTTGTTAACAAATTAATTTGGTATACTCATTTACGTTACGCACATTATGGAGCCAGAAAATGATTTGTTATATTGAGACAGAACTGTTAATTTGAAACATGGAGAAACGTATATGACGAGTTTTAGCGTCATGTCAAATCTGCTAGAAAGCTAAATCAGACACGACTTCACATATTCCTCCGTTACATCCCACTGTACCAATTAAACTGAGACATATGGCCGCTGTAGACATTTTGGACCGATTTCCAGATCTAATAGAGGTTTTTGCTACATCTTTGTCGCTGTTGAACTCACTTCGAAATCTGTTATCTTCACTCCTTTACGCAAAGCTACTCCTAAATCTATTTCGAATGTATTTGGAAAACATTTTTTATTTCATGTAGGGCATGTAATGAAAGTAATTTACGACAATGGACCACAATTTCGATCTGCGAGATGGAAACGTATGTTACGAGCTAGAAACATTTATCCGATCTATATATCCAGGTATAATGCTTCTTCGAACCCTTCTGAACGACTGATGAAAGAAATTGGTAAACTATGTAGATTATACTGCCATAAAAAAATATACATTGAGATACACACATACTCTCATTCCAGGGTGTAATTAACACAATACCAAATGAATCCACTATGCTTTCTCCGACTGTTATATTGAAAAATGTTGAACCACCTAACAAAATTAAAGAATTAGTACCTTTTCCAACATCTTGTCGACTACGCCACCCTGAAGTAATTGACATTGCGTTCAGAAACATCACACGCGCTGCAGAACAGCGGAGAAGACAGCAAAAACAGGTTTGTTCAAGCCGTGACTTTCACATAGGACAGAAGATATTAGTACGCACACATTATTTATCCAACAGAGGAAAGAGTAGATGCAGTAAATTTGAGCTACTATACGCATGTCCATATAGAAATGGCAGCATCCCTCACCCCAAAGTAGTGCACGTCGAAACTCTGACAACCAGAAAAAGCAAGGGCAATCACCATATTTCCAACATTAAACCCCTTATTGAATGAACATCCTTTATGATTTATCACACGGTTATGCCATTTCCAGATATTTATGTCACTACTTACTGATGATGAATATATTTTTTCTTGGCAAGTGCCCGGCAAGGTAAGGTTAGCAGGTCGCTTTTCTTGTCGTTATATATCAGACCGTCACATTTTCCATTTTTTTGTGTATTTATGATTGTTTTCCTATCAAAAGTAGCGTTTCGTCTGTATGAGCTATGAAATCTTTAAGATGCAACAAACATCATTTGACTTTGACATTTTACCTTGTGATATCTCAATATTTTCACTATTCTACAATTTTGCTACTACATAATGATATTATGTGTGCATTTTAGTACTTGAAAACTGTCTATGTTGTGGACATAATAAGTTTTCTGTCATGTTATGCTGTATGACTAGTCATATCACTAGGAACAAGATTTTATTTAATGAATATATGATTTAAATGCAAGATATTAATCCATATTCATCATTTTCTGAAAGCAATAATGTGTAAAACAAATAAATTAAACAAACCACAGTGGTTTACTATGAAATGGAAAATTCACAATTGGAATCAACGAAAAAAATGCAATACTTTGTCATGAAGAGTAAATCGACAAGAAGTACAAGCATTAACAAGTATATACTATACACACTGTATAGTAGCAGTCTTAACTAATTATATGACTTTCAGAATATGAGGCGATTAATGCAGGCTGTCAGACAGAACTACACATGTTAATTTTAGTGATGAAATTTGCTAGAAGTAAGAAACTCTATAATATATGAAGTAATGAATGATAATGAATAGTTGTATGAGAAGAATGGTAATATAACTATTAATAATGAATAATGAAGTGTCTATTTTTTGCCCATGATTATAAATGATGATGAATAGTTATATGAAGAATATGGTAATATGAATAATGACATTTTAATTTGCAGATAATGATAATGATGAAGTTTATATGTTTACTTTTAGTTAAGAGATGCTATGTAGTTATTTAAGTATTTGTTGCAGTTCTTTTTGACAGTATTTCTTATGTTGCATAGAATAATGACTGAATAATTTGGGAAAGACAGCTAAAGTACACACATTACCTGTTAATTCGAAGTTTACTACTTTTCAGCATAATATACATTTTTTCTTTCAGGTCAATAATCCGTTTTGTATTTTTTCCAGGAGAAGCTTTTCATGATATTAATATGCTATAAGCAGTTAGTTATTAAACCTGTTTGAGTACTTGCATTTTTACCCAGTTGTGTCTATCATCTATGAATGTGATAACATATACTCTACTTGTTTCATAACCTTGCTACAGCTGACTCATGACGAATGACTTTATTAATCCGTATTTCCAGCAATAAATCAAAAGCAAATACTTTCATGCCCCAGCAAATAATTATCGAACCCAACACAATGCATTGGTAGCACAAAAATAATTGTTACCAGTCCCAGCTATACCAGTATATAACTAAATAGTGCTCCGAGTATAAGATATATTGTTAGTCCTAAATATAATGCAAATTTCTCTGATGTATTGATTTCATTATGTCTAATTATTATTGACTAAACACCTTGAACACTAGTTCCAATGTCTTACATTTTAAATATGTCTTATGTCATAAATGAAAAGCAGCAGTTTGCTTTTTTTCGACAAACAAAGCAAACTGGTGCTTTTCATTTATTATAATGTTGTTCTACCAAGATCCGACAGAAGGTTCTCTTAATATCATGTCTTATGCCACTTACATGATATCATATATAAACACCAGCAGCTTGATGCAACACTCAATAACTCCTGTTTTGAATGATGAATTGTGAGTAATACTGAACAATGTTTTGTAAAACTATATAAATACTTTGCAACTGGCCAATGGGTGCCAGTAATTACTGCAGTGAGATGAGTTATGAATAGTGTATTGTAATACTCCATACTTACTACATAAACACTTCGTAACTGGCCAATGAGAGCCAATAATTACTGCAATGACATTTGTTCTTAATAATATCTTGTTATACTCTATAAATGAATACCATTAATTACTGTAATTAGATGACTTATTAATAATGTTCTGTGATACTTCATACACACTACATAAATATTTAGTAATTGACCAATGAATGCTAATGATTATAGAAATGAGATGACTTATGCATTAATGCTATGCCAATAATTACTGTAATGAGAAGACTTATGAATGATGTTCGATAAAACTCCATGCATACCAGATAATTGTTTAGTAACTGGCCAATGTGTGCCAATAATTATTCAAATCGGTTAATACACTAGTGTAATTCGGTATGATGACTAGCACAAGACTTAATGTCCTTCACCTTCTGACCTAATTACCACCAATTACTGCAATATCTGTATGTCATGTCCATCCTCATTATCATGGAAATCTATATTTGGTTTTTGCATTAATTCCACGTTGATATATAAGAGTATGGATTCTACCAGAGTGTGGTGTTGACATCAAGCTTTCCTCCACTCTGACCGAAGGAGATGTCATTATGGTCCTACTGTTTGGTGTACCTAATCTACTTCCAAAATGATAACATACAAAATTAATACAACATTTCAGTGTCTTGGCTACACTGATAAATACTTCAGGGAAGAGAACTTCAGATTGTCTCACTTAGTGTTGTGCTTCTGTAGAAATACATGGACTGTCAGTGCAGCTATATGCAACCCACTGTGGTACAACCATGATGCTATCCTTCCCATTCCTTTCCTGATTATCGTAAAATGTTAGAGACTTATACAGTGCATACTCACTTTATTTCATTGCTTAATGTATTCAGTTTTTGTAAAAAAAATGCTAAAGACTTTTATAGTGTGTGTGCACTTCATTTGATCTGTTAATATGATCAGTTCTCCTAAATATACTAAAAACTTATACAGTGCGTGTTCACTTTATTTCGTCTCTTAATGTGATCAGTTCATGTAAAAATGTTGAAGACTTATACTGTGCGTGTTCACTTGGTCATTTGTTAATATATTTTGTGCTCATTGTGTATACACTTTGTCATTTTTTACTTGTATTATTTGTCTGTTGTTGTTGTTGTGGTCCTCAGTCCTGAGACTGGTTTGATGCAGCTCTCCATGCTACCCTAACCTGTGCAAGTTTCTTCATCTCCCAGTACCTACTGCAACATACATCCTTCTGAATCTGCGTAGTGTATTCATCTCTTGGTCTCCCTCTACGATTTTCACTTTCCACGCTGCCCTCCAATGCCAAATTTGTGATCCCTTGATGCCTCAGAACATGTCCTACAAACCAGTCCCTTCTTCTCGTCAGTTTGTGCCACAAATTCCTCTTCTCTCCAGTTCTATTCAATACCTCCTCATTAGTTATGTGATCTATCCATCTAATCTTCAAAATTATTCTGTAGCACCACATTTCGAAAGCTTCGATTCTCTTCCTGTCCAAACTATTTATCGTCCATGTTTCACTTCCATACATGGCTACACTCCATACAAATACTTTCATAAATGACTTCCTGACACTTAAATCTATACTCGATGTTAACAAATTTCTCTTCTTCAGAAACGCGTTCCTTGCCATTGAAAGGCTACATTCTCTACTTCGACCATCATGAGTTATTTTGCTCTCCAAATAGCAAAACCCCTTTACTACTTGAAGTGTCTCATTTCTTAATCTAAATCCCTTAGCATCACCCGACTTAATTCGACTACATTCCATTATCCTAGTTTTGCTTTTGTTGATGTTCGTCTTATATCCTGCATTCAAGACACTGTCCATTCCGTTCAACTGCTCTTGCAAGTCCTTTTCTGGCTCTGACATAATTACAATGTCATCGGCGAACCTCAAAGTTTTTATTCATTCTCCATGGATTTTAATACCTATTCCGAATTTTTCTTTTGTTTTCTTTACTGATTGCACAATATACAGACTGAATAGCATTGGGGAGAGGCTATAGCCCTGTGTCACTCCCTTTCCAACCACTGCTTTCGTTTCGTGCCCCTCGACTCTTATAACTGCTTTCTGGTTTCTGTACAAACTGTAAGTAGCCTTTCGCTACCTGTATTTCCTCTTGCCACATTTAGAATTTGAAAGAGTGTGTTCCAGTCAAGTTTGTCAAATGCTTTCTCTAAGTCTACAAATGCTAGAAAGGTAGGTTTGCTTTTCCTTAATCTTTCTTCTAAGATAAGTCGTAAGGTCTGTAATGCCTCACGTGTGCCCACATTTCTACGGAATCCAAACTGATCTTCCCCGAGGTCGGCTTCTACCAGTTTTTCCATTCATCTGTAAAGAATTCGTGTTAGTATTTTGCAGCTTTGACTTATTATATTGATAGTTCAGTAATATTCACATCTGTCCACACCTGCTTTCATTGGGATTGGAATTATTATAGTCTTCTTGAAGTCTGAGGGTATTTCGCCTGTCTCATACATCTTGCTCACCAGATGGTAGAGTTTTGTCAGGACTGGCTCTCCCAAGGCCGTCAGTAGTTCTAAAGGAATGTTGTCTACTCCCGGGGCCTTGTTGAGCTTCAAGTCACTCATTGCTCTGGCAAACTCTTCACGCAGTATCGCATCTCCCATTTCATCTTCATCTACATTCTCTTCCATTTCCAATATATTGTCCTCAAGTACGTCGCCCTTGTATAGACCCTCTATAAACTACTTCCACCTTTCTGCTTTCCCTTCTTTGGTGAGAACTGGGTTTCCATATGTGCTCTTGATATTCATACAAGTGGTTCTCTTTTCTCCAAAGGTCTTTTTAATTTTCCTGTAGGCTTTATCTATCTTACCCCTAGTGAGGTAAGCGTCTACATCCCTACATTTGTCCTCTAGCCATCCCTGCTTAGCCATTTTGCACTTCCTGTCGATCTCATTTTTGAGACGTTTGTATTCCTTTTTGCCTGCTTCATTTACTGCATTTTTATATTTTCTCCTTTCTTCAATTAAATTCAATATTTCTTCTGTAACCCAAGGAGTTCTAATAGACCTCATCTATTTACCCACTTGATCCTCTGCTGCCTTCCCTACTTCATGCCTCATACCCACCCATTCTTCTTCTACTGTACTTCTTTCCCCCATAGCTGTCAATTGTTCCCTTATTCTTATAGATTATAGAAAAATTTATTGCTCATGGCAAGTCCAATTGACTCACCATCGCTGCCAAATTTTTGCCCCCCCCCCACCACCCAGTGGAGGGTTATGTAAGAGGCCCATGCCTAAGGAATTTTTTGCTACCGCACTCGAGCAGATGTAGTTTCGTTGGATTGCTCACGTGCTGCCTGCGATATGTAAGCTGTAAAAGAGTCTTAGACCAAAGAGCAGTGTTGACTGCAGTAGGAGCTGTGTGACGTCCAAAATTTACCACTTCAGATTCTCAGTAAGTAAATTAAGCAATGGTTACATATGAGTTTCATTTTTTTATTGGGAAAGTGATATTATAATTTTTTTTCTGTTTGTTGGTTACAAGGTGTCTATCTGTCACTGAGCTGGAAAAAATTGATTTTATGTAATACACTCATTTGTAATCGCACTTGCCAGTGATAAACCCAGAAGGTAATATGATCTCAGCAAGTAATACAGACAACGTAGAGAGTATTTTGTTATATGACTAATGCATGAAACTTCGCCATCTACTGTGTTATTCAGTGACTGTTTCGATGAAATGAAATTGAAGTGTGTTTTGGAACACCACCAGCGAATACATTACACGTTTATTTTTGTGTCGATGATATGCTTTTTCATAGTCGTTGAACATAACGGTCCTCAGTTTCGCACTTAATAAAGTGACTCAGGATTGTGCCGCAGTTGCACCTGCACACCGTGTTAGTGCAGTGACGTTGCGTAAACTTCACTGTATCTTGCCAAAGAAGCAAATTTTAATGCAGCAACAAGAGAAATGTAGATTTTACTCAAAATTCACCACTCCAGAAGCTTATCTAAAATATAGAAATGAGAAACAAATCAGGCGAGAGTAAATCACTACTTTTGTTAAGTTCTCAGAGGAATTCTTTTTGGATACTAACCAAAGCAGAGGTGTCAGGAGATCTTTTAGGTTGGTCATCTAGCAAATAAAGCTGTGAAAGGGTCCCACGTAATGTTAAAAAAAAATCATTCTCTTCCCAGCCAACTGCACATTCACAGGCCGCGCTATTCTGCGAGCAGTGTACTGTAAGTATCTATTTTACAGTGTATGTGTCACAATACTAAACATGCAGGGTGTAATGCGTATACCTGCATTCATATCTGTTCATGACTGAAGATGGTGTGCTTAACGACATTGTGTCAGTAAATACGAGTTTACCAGACTAATAATTATAGCTATTACAAGTCATACGCTTTTAAGTTGGGTATTACCTCCAAGCACGCTTGGAAAGAGCAAGTCATTAATGATAACTTTTCCGTGGGCTGCAGGTCAGGTGTTGAAATGGGGACATGGGAGTACTAGGCACTTGCACTGAACTATACAAACGGAGAATGAAATATTATTAATTCAGTTGTACACAGCCACTGAAGTATTAGGATCGAGTAAACAGAAATATTGCAAAAGTAGGTTAACGATTTGGAATAAACGTATTAACCGAGCGAGGTGGCGCAGTGGTTAGACACTGGACTCGCAATCGGGAGGACGACGGTTCAATCCCGCGTCCGGCCATCCTGATTTAGGTTTTCCGTGATTTCCCTAAATCGCTCCAGGCAAATGCTGGGATGGTTCCTTTCAAAGGGCACGGCCGACTTCCTTCCCCGTCCTTCCCTAATCCGATGAGACCAATGACCTCGCTGTCTGGTCTCCTTCCCCAAACCAACCAACCAACCAATAAACGTATTAGGAAGTTAGTGAAAGAGAAGCAGAAGGCGTATATAAAAACTACGTCATTACCTAGTAATGCGACTTGCAGAGAATATTATAAAACTAAATATGCTTTAGGAAGTATAGAATTACGAAAAATGTAAGCTGGTAAAAAGTTCCAAGTCATCGATTATATTCTTCATCACCTTCGATAGGGACTAAAACTGTCTGTCGTGAACTGGCCAGGTTCCCTCTTTTATACCCACAGAACCGCATCCGATTGGCTTGATTAAATGGTTCAAATGGCTCTGAGCACTACGCGACTTAACTTCTGACGTTATCAGTCGCCTAGAACTTAGAACTAATTAAACCTAACTAACCTAAGGACATCACACACATACATTCCCGAGGCACGATTCGAACCTGCCACCGTAGCGGTCTTTCGGTTCCAGGCTGTAGCGCCTAGAACCGCAGGGCCACTCCGAACGGCATTGACTGGATTACATCATGATGGTGCATACAGATGTGACGTCCTCTACGTACACAGATTTTGCTGTGCTCCCCATCTATCGTTCCTTGCAACGCCATTCATCAGGTGGTGAACCGCGAGAGGTATTCGTCTGTGTTCTTCCTTTGTCAACTGCTTGTCTGATAACAGAGTCCCAACTGCTCGATGCGTCAGTCAGTATTCTCGTTAGTTCAAACAGAATAATGTGGTCTGCCACCGCAGATATATTCAAATGCCTGTATTTCAGAAGAAGTTGGTGCTCGACGGAACGATCGACAATGGTCCAGGTAGACAGGCCCACGTAATTCTTACCTCAATTGCAAGGAATATTATCAGTTCCCAGAGCTCTCATGTCGAGATTATCATTAACGAGTCGCAAGATTTCCTTAATTTTTGTGGGTGGCCGGAAACCTGGTGTGAATCTTTGTCTACTTAGGACTCTAACTACTTTGCTAGCTGATCACTAGAGTTTGGGAACAGCGGTATATGTTGATACTCTTGGCGTGTTTATAAGGCGCCGCGTCTTGGTTTTTTCACCAGCGTTGATCTAATATCACGGGCTGATTTCCCGTTCCTTCCGAATACCGTCTTCAGATGCTTAATCTTGGAACGGAGATAGTTCATGTCCGAAATAGCTCTGGTACTGTGTAACAAGGTGTTCCGCATAGTCGCCTTGTGTGCTGGATGGTGAAAGCTACGACAGTTGAAATACAGATCTGCATGCATCGCTTTCCTGTACACTGAATGACCGGTTCCTTCACCCGATTTCTGTTCGACCAACAAGTCGAAGAAAGGTAGCTTTCCGTCCTTCACCAGCACCACTGTAAATCTTATGTTGGGATATATACCATTCAAACGATCGGCGAACTGCTGCAGCGCCTTACAGGGCAGTCAGGTCAAGGCTAGCTAGCCATTACTTCATTTGAGTGTATCCTTAGCTGTTTTAAGATATGACCAAACACTTGTGAATTTTTAATATGTTGTCTACAGCGACCGACTATAGGTGACAATAGTTTAGTCAGATACTTTGGCCGCCTGTATGTAGGGGAGCCGATAGCACTAACACGAGAAAATTGTTCTTAATGTGACGCCGTCTTTGTGCATCTTAGGAAGACCATACATCTGGGTGGCCTCAGTGCTCTAGGCCTTAAATTCTTCACAAGTTCGTCTCAGAAGCCACAATTCTTAGGTAGCTACATAGCACTCCTGCAAAATGTCGATGTGGGATGCGGTTTGAGAGTTGGGTGTGTACTATCTTGCAATAATAGACCCAATTTCTTATCGTGTTAATAGAATCTACCGTCGGCTCTTCGTCTACCAAGAACCGACGGAAGATTCTGTTAACATTATGAAATGTGCCACAACAGCACAATTATCCGTCTTTTATAGTAGATTACTGAGACAAAAAGCAAAGTCAACACAGTTGGCTTCACAAGTGTTTGCAACGCAAAATTACGCCAAAATACGTCAAGAGAAACATCTGCCACTGCAAATAAAGCCGTTGACGTCGCAAGATATACGAATATAAAGTAGGAAGTGAAGAAATGGTATCGTGCTCGTGAGAACGTGCGTTCACACCTATAACTGGTACATACGACAATCACATCGAACTTACACCCCTGAGAGTCTGACGTGTAAGTGATCTTGTTCACGACATATTTTTGCGACATAACAAGACATTACCTATGATTAGGGAAATGCGTACACTTCTAACTACTTTCTTATGATAACCAGTAGCCTCGAGGACAACCATAGCAGTACTCGTAAGCTGGTAAGATTACTAACTCCAGATTTTTCTCCAATGCTTTCAGTGTTTGTATTTCCGCTCTGCTAATATTGGCGTAGGCAACTTGGCTGTCGCTAAAATTCGTCTTGTAGCGAGCCTTCCCTCATCAGCTACTTCTTACTAAGGTGGCGGACTGCTTGCTCTACTCGGCTAGCGGGAACTTTCGTGGAGCTGGCCCCTCGGAAAGACTTTCGCTGTCAGTCACGTCTTTGAAACACCTATCACTCGAATGCGGGTAAGGAAACAACCTCGGTGTAGACAGTTCACAGGGTGGGTTCTGCTGGATGACCCTGAGATCACCCCATCCAACCCCCATTGTGAAGAACATTATCAACAGCCACTATCAGCGTAACCGAAACCAACACTATTTAGCCTAAATATAAAACGAACGCTATGAAACGTAAGGATTGTCTACGTTGTTGGCAGACTGCCTGGAATTTCCCTAATCCCATGACATCAGAATCGAAGGCAGTGAGCATTAGGTTGCTGAAGCATTCTGCGTGGGCGCCCAGGCGCTGGCGCTAAGTTTAGAATTCGATCCTTAGTTTAATGTGGACGTAAATAAAGGAAACACTGTTTTTTTTTCGCCACACCTAAGACATTACAGTTCCATTAGTCTAAGAGTCCACGTGCCTGCAGTTCTGAATCAATGTAGCTAACTGCTGTAGTCTCCATGATTAAATAACTCTCCTCCCCCCACCCCCTCCCCCCCTCCACCTGCCGCCTGCCCCCCCCCCCCCCTCTGACATCACAATTCTTTAACACATTTTTTGACAATTGCCAATCCTAGTTTGCCGGCTAAAAGCTGATTTGCCCTAACTTTAAAACTGTGTGGTTTTTCAATACTCACTGTAGGATGTTATAGGAGAGAATGAATCTGTACTAAATTTTCTGCACAACTTGCCTGTCCAGGCTTCGGTGGTATCCGTCCCACCCCACTCGTCCGATGGCAAAAGAAAACTGCTCGGTATGGCAGCTGACAGTCACCTGCATGCAGTACACCAGGCCAAATCCCACTGCTCGACTGTCTGAAGCGAACTGCATACCACATATTTCCACACCAATACAGAGCACGCACATGCTAAATTAAAAATTGCGGGAATTTGAATTTTCCAAGGTAGCAGTTCTAATTACCATTAAAAACCATTAAAAGTAGCATACACGGCCCATGTGATCTAAGTTACAATGGCGGAGGAAATTAAAAAAAAATGCATTAAACACACTTATCGCTTTAGACCATATTGAAAAATTGCGAGAAAATCAAAATTTTCCAAATTTTAATTTAATTTGTGACCCACATACACGTTCTGCCTTGGAATTCAAAAATCGCCAGATTATTCTGCTGAGAATTTATTGCTCATGACGTTCACTTCTATCTTTTAAAAGTTCTTCACAGGAAATTAAATTTTTGCGATGCATGGCAGCTATTAAGTAAACAAGAACCTGTCTTTTTTTTACAGCGGATCCTCAGTTTTGTCAAAAACGTATCAAACGTATATGCACCCATAATATATCCGCCACACTGAGAGCAAGTCAAATAATACGAAGTGACCAGCCAAAGTGCAACTATCACAATTTGCGTAAATGCATCATGTTAGGTTACAAGTCGTCACCTGCTAATGTGCAGTGTGCCGAGATTGAAAGTTATAAGCAGTACGAGACGTAGTACCCAGTCGCCGCCTGCCAGATGGATGCTGGGGAAGTAGCTGGTAGCTGACATGAGACAGCAAAGCCATCTGTCGTGGCAGGAGAGAGGCGCCGTGTGACCGTATGACGTGCATGCTCTGCCGACTACAGAAGCGTTACTCACTGAGCAAATCCAATGCGATGGGCCGCCCGTCCTCTTCAGACGGGGACACTGATGTAACTGACAGATGTGCTGAACTTCTTTCCACAAATCTCTATTGTGCATGTTTAGAGAGCCTAGATTTGCGACAGGATGCAGAACGATTTACTGTCACACACATACCCTCTTGTTGGTAACTCTAAGATGGGAACTAATCAGGGTTCGTGCAGAAGTATATTGTCTCTTTTCTCCTCGCTGAAGTATCATTACTTGGTAGTTCGTTGCTCCAAAAGACACTTCCAGTTATGTATGTTGAGGTTTTCGTAGTGAAAGTTAACGGAAATCGACAAAACAATATTTTGTAGATTTACTGCCATCTAAATATGGTGTGATGGAAACCCTACGACGTCAACAGACTGGTTCAACAATTTATAATCATATTGGCGAAATATCTCCAATGCATTGTGGGTGCAAAGCATATTATAGCTATCAGTATATGTATGAAAATTCAATCTGAAGAAAACCTATTGTCATCGATTCTAGTGTCCTCATACACAAGTTTGGTGTTGTTACCACACTTGCTGGAATTCATTTACCGAACCAACACACAAATGTGCTACTAAGATCATAACAGACCTAATGAAATGTAACAGAGGCACGCTGAGAATTCAGATAGAATATTTTCGGCTAACAGCAACATCTACGATCTTATGAAACTCTTAGCAGAAGACATCTGTATTCAGTTAAGTGGTATTGTCATAAATGGCACAGTTCGCCCTTCTTCTGACATACTAGTATAGGGGTGTGGGGAGGGGTGGAGGGAGGAGGTGTATCTTGAATTTTTAATTTTTTTAATTTTATTTTTGTATCAATATCCGCAAATCTTGCGTCAGAGCCACCGAATTCTGTTCTGATATCCTGATTCTGTGTCAGAATCGATTCTTATCAAGGGTTACTTTATTAATTCCGTACAGATTTTAGCAGTACCGTCTTTTCACAACAGTTGCTGCTCCCTACATGAGACATCGTGTGCTAATACAGCAGGTAGTTCGAGGGACACAACTGTATGTGTTTCACAGTCATTACAGAGAACGATTTGGGTGTTGTACCACAAACATAAATCTCGTTACAAATACGATGCATCCACACCTAGATCTTTTTTCCATTACATTGATTTTTTTTTTTTTGCTTTTCATTTTTTATTTCAGACTTCTTGTACAGGATTATCTAGGGAACCCCAAAATCAGGCTATTGTTAATACACCATCTCACTAGCTGACACCATGATAAGTCAGCCCATTTGCCTAAATGCAGGCCAGTAGTGTATCACATGTGAACTTAACAGTATGTTGCGGATATTGTGCTAATGTCATCAATAACTACAGAAAAAAACATTAGATCATCCTGCTCTGTCTCTTAAAGAAACTGTTAAGCAAGTACTCAGAAGAAAATGTGCACATAACGCTGATGGAGGCACTGTCATGACACTTATTGAAATCGGTAAGATGCGACAGTAAAATAGCGTGCCACACATCACTCATTCACTTCTTGGTTTGACAGACTCGAGTGACGATTTGGAACCCTACTACATTTTTCCATTTTCTGGCGAAATCAACGAATTTAGCACTGGAAAACATTTCCAGTAGTCTAAATCTGTTGTTCCAGTTTCTAGTAGTAACAAACCGCATAGTCGAATTCCTATTATCATACCTAATAGTTCGACAGAAATAGCTCATCTCCCTCATACCTGCAAGTGTCGGAAATAGTTCAATATGTGGCAGTGTAATCCTTTAATTTGTGTTGCTTTACTCTATTTTGAAATTGTTGTAGAAGTTGTGGAATGAGTTAACTCACAGGTATAGGAATCCCAGCTTTCCACAGGTCTTATAAGCAATCTTACCAATGCGGTCATGGTTTCTTGAAGACGACACTAGGATTCGAAGTGGTTTGCTGCTCGAGGATGCGGACGGTCATTACTGCATCGGCCCTCTGATATGACATACACTTCACTCTGAATGACGGCTCAGCAGATGCTAGTGAACCTACGCTACAGCGTATTCTTGCGAGTTTTCAGTGATATACGTCATGAAACGCGTGAGGCAATACTGACCTTACGACTTATCTTAGAAGAAAGATTAAGGAAAAGCAAACCTACGTTTCTAGCATTTGTAGACTTAGAGAAAGCTTTTGACAATGTTCTCTTTCAAATTGTAAAGGTGGCAGGGGTAAAATACGGGGAGCGAAAGGCTATTTACAGTTTGTACAGAAACCAGATGGCAGCTGTAAGAGTCGAGGGGCATGAAAGGGAAGAAGTGATTGGGAATGGAGTGAGAGAGGGTTATAGCCTCTCCCCGATGTTATTCAATCTCTATGTTGAGGAAGCAGTAAAGGAAACAAAAGAAAAATTCGGAATAGGTATTAAAATCCATGGAGTAGAAATAAAAACTTTGAGGTTCGCCGATGACATTGTAATTCTATCAGAGACAGCAAAGAACTTGGAAGAGCAGTTGAACAGAATGGACAGTGTCTTGAAACAAGCATATAAGATGAACATCAACAAAAGCAAAACGAGGATAATGGAATGTAGTCGAATTAAGTCGGGTGATGCTGAGTGAATTAGATCAGGAAATGAGACACGTAAAGTAGTAAAGGAGTTTCGCTATTTGGGGAGCAAAATAACTCGTGATGGTCGAAGTAGAGAAGATATAAAATGTAGACTGGGAATGGGAAGGAAAGCGTTTGTGAAGAAGAGAAATTTGTTAACATCGATTATAGATTTGGGGGTGGTGGTTAGTGTTTAACGTCCCGTCGACAACGAGGTCATTAGAGACGGAGCGCAAGCTCGGGTTAGGGAAGGATTGGGAAGGAAATCGGCCGTGCCCTTTCAAAGGAACCATCCCGGCATTTGCCTGAAACGATTTAGGGAAATCACGGAAAACCTAAATCAGGATGGCCGGAGACGGGATTGAACCGTCGTCCTCCCGAATGCGAGTCCAGTGTGCTAACCACTGCGCCACCTCGCTCGGTACGGTTATAGATTTGAGTGTCAAGAAGCCGTTTCTGAAAGTATTTATTTAGAGTGTAGCCATGTACGGAAGTGAAACATGGACGATGAATAGTATGGACAAGAAGAGAATAGAAGCTTTCGAAATGTGGTGCTACAGAAGAACGCTGAAGGTTAGATGGGTAGATGACATAACTAACGATGAAGTATTGAACAGCATTGGGGAGAAGAGGAGTTTGTGGTACAACTTGACAAAAAGACGGGACCGGTTAGTAGGACATGTTCTGAGGCATAAAGGGGTCACAAAGTATCACTGGAGGGCAGCGTGGAGGGTAAAAATCGTAGAGGGAGACCAAGAGAAGAATACACTAAGCAGATTAAGAAGGATGTAAGTTGCAGTAAGTACTTGGAGATGAAGAAGCTTGCACGGGATAGGGTAGCATGGAGAGATGCATCAAACCACTCTCCGGACTGAAGACCACAACAAGAACAACATGTCATAACATCTTTCCATACATCCAGTGGACCATGGATTTAGAGCTTACGTCCAGTACACCTTCAGATGCTTTCACATAACATGAATTCGATGCCTAAGACATCAACGTGAGTGTTCCCTAAACCACTGTAGCAAGTTTTGAGACTTATACTAGAGACAGTTATAAAGGGACTTATGCAAGTTGTCTTCTGCTCTTCAAAGATGGTGAGGTCAGCAAATGCCATAAGAGGATATGTTCTACAATCTTACCTTATATTTTAGAATGCGCATGTGGACTTTGGGAAATTCGCCAAGTATGCTAGCTTTTCGTTTATTAAACCATTAGAAACATTTCAAGGTCACCGCCGACAGTATCTTTTCTAAGAATTTTTTAAGAAGTTTGTCAGTAGGCAAGCAAATCAGGAAGCATTGTCTTCATTCTTCGACTGTGGGTCGATGGGGTTAGTTCTGACCAGAGAACCGTTTGGGCTGGACTGGTGTCTCACAGGTATTTCGATGTGCACTAGTTGGGAGTAAAAAATATGTTGAGATTCTGAGCTCTAGTGTACTTAGACTTGGTTACAGCTGGCAGTGATCCAACATTTTAACTGTACTGACTTGTGTTATTGTATAACAACTTAAACTATACG
The DNA here is from genome assembly GCF_023864275.1 of Schistocerca cancellata. Lineage (NCBI taxonomy): Eukaryota > Metazoa > Arthropoda > Insecta > Orthoptera > Acrididae > Schistocerca > Schistocerca cancellata. The sequence goes on along the minus strand of NC_064630.1, from coordinate 682,773,448 downwards.
GTTTGCTTGTAGTTGAACTGATATGAAACACGGTTCCATGCCTCAACTTTACATCCCGCACTGCATACGAACATTCTGCTTCCATTACACAAGCAATAATACCTGTTTCTTGTTTCTGTACTGCATTCTGTAGCAATCGGTGTGAGAGCACCATTTAGAATTAACCGTTTTTCATTTGAATAAGGCAATAATCAGGATTAATCCTTTGGATGTAACACATTATTCTGCAACCATGTTGCAACTTTTTACATTCAGTAAAGCTGAGGAGAGGACATGAATAACATGTGTGCAATTTGATCAAGTGGTAACTGCACCTATGAGTTAAGTCCTTTATGGACTAGATTATGAAGACTGCGACTGTTATCCAGGAAGAAATAAATTAATATTTCATTGTTGGTGACGATATGTAAAGTATTCATTACGTTATTTAACCATCATCTTCAGGTGGAAGGCGTATTTTAAATCGATGTTAACAGTACTTAGCAATGATGGATATACACACGAGCATGTGAGATGGCCACCTCACGTACCTAGTTGCTCAATGAAAGAAAACACAGGTACAGAAACGTCCTCACACCGCTACAGTAGCGATCAGACAATTTCATGACGAATGTATTTTGACTTTCACATCATATACAACAACGTTGCAGAAATGATACATAAGTGCTGTGGTCCTATGCTGAATTCTAACTAAATAATGCTGATAAGATAGTTCAATGTAAACTCTTAGGAAACTGTGAAGACTGGAAGTGTAAGGGGTTACCGTTTTGGTTTTGGAAACGTAACGATTTTGCTGCCCCCCCCCCCCCCCCGCCACATTTGTGTAGTAGCAGTCGGACATTTCATGACGAAGATATTCTCACTTTCGCATCATGTATGACAATGTTGCAGAATTGATACAACAGTGCTATGATCCTATGCTGAAATGTAACTAAATCATACAGTTAAGATAGTTTATTGTAACCTCTCATAAATATGTGAAGAAGCTGAATGTGATTAAGGCTACTAGTCTGGTAACATGTAGATTTCGTTAAGTAGAATTTTTCTCCAGTAATATCCACTGCATAGAAAGCTTGCTCCATTTTCATTTCCCTATGAAACAATAATTCGTTGCATAACTGAATAAGAGGTTGTGGATGAATTTCAAAGGTAGAATGCAGGATCAACAATTCACAATCCACTTGTAATGGTGCATATGTGTTTCTGAAAAGATATGTTTTACCTGTAGACGACGAAGCTTCACACATTAACTGGTGTCACTGTGATAATCATATTGCTTTTCATTTTTTAATATAGAGATTTTGTACAGGCGTACGTAGGGAACTCCAATAACCGAGTATTGTTAACACACCAGCTCACTAGCTGATACGATAATAAGTGAGCTCATTTGCCTAAATGCATGCCAGTAGCGTATCAGGTGTGAATTTAACAGTATGCTGTGGATATCGTACTAATGTCATCAAAAAGGACGCCAATTAACTTTTATTCGAGTATGGCAAATGGGGTGCAGATTCAGAAGAAATAATTTTAACGACTTTTTTTATATATTTTATCTTTTTACCAGTGTACAATGATGACATTACTGTTTGGATTTTGTATTCAGGAAAATTTGTCAGTGCTCAGTCTATGATGCGTCACATGTCAGATATTGGGTGTGTTATATGTATATGGCATTAGAAATGGGAAAAACTGAGTTTTTTAAAGTACAATACTCAATGATGAACAATAGATTCAGATTATATAGCTGATGTCTTATGATTCATTAGAATAAGAACTAAAGTATTAAATCCATCTATGACGCCTTTCTTTGACAGTAAAGCTTAGGTGTTTGGAAATTAATACGTGTACATAATTTTATTCCATAAAAAACGCGATGATAACACACAATGGTATGTGAGAAACACATTTTGCGTCTATTGTGCAATGATATGCTTCGTAGGCTTAGACGAAATCAAGCTGAAAAAATTATACTTCTAGTTTCCATTTTAAATTTAAAGTCACAATAACTAATAGCTTTAGTATATACAAAATGATTACCATGGCTACAGACTACAGAAAATTACAGTGTTAGACAAAATTTAAGAACATTATTACATTTCAATTATCAGATTACTGAAACTGACGTTTACCATAAATTTCTAAGATCACAGTATTTACTCTCCAAGTTATCTATTAATTTTATGAGAGATTTCACTGTGACTTACATGCTAGGAAGAAAATCCCAAGAACCATTGCTCTATGACACCATTGCCCCATTAAACAATAATTTGTTGCATGACTCAATAAGACGTTGTGGATGAACATCGAAAGTACGATACAGGATCAACCACTCACACACCGTTTGTAATGCTGCATATGTGTTTGTAAACAGATATGTTTTACTGTTTCATGGTGGGTGTCTTGTAAAATGAAATATACAGGTGATTATGCCTCCTCAAACCTACGGGTTTTATTTAGCCTGCAACAACTGCAAACCAAGGGAAAATTTCATTTTCTCTTTGTCACTATGTGGGAACTGCTAATCGTACAAAAAACTGATCAGGATTCGTTTATAATAAATATAATATACTTAAGTTTTGTACTGTGATACTTTTTTGCTGGAGGCCAAGTTTCTCGAGTTATTCAAGAGAAACACTTTTGATGGTTACTTTGGTATATTTTTCTTGAATAATACGAGAACTATGGCCTCTACTGAAAAAAGGTTCTGCAAGACTAATAGTTTGAGTATAGCAAGCAAGAGCATGGTTTTTGAAGGCGTTGTGTTTTGCATGTAACTCATAAGCAGGCGTAGCTGGATCGGCATGCAAAATGTGAAACCAGGATTATATATCTGTATAACTGTTAGATTGTTATGTGGAAAGTATCAGACACCCAGCAACAATAAGCAGGTATAAGCAGTTCGCCAACATATCAATAGTTGTAACATTTTGTTCTCTCCAGTGTACATATTCACTTAAGTTATACATGTGTTTCGAAAATGAAGACACCAGTCTACCACGATCCAAGCACCATATTAAGTTGCATGTGTATCCTCTTCGGCATTTACCTGTACAATTACGACGAGATACGATACAATCGCTGCTGCTATCGACGAAACGTTGCTTAGATTAATGACAAATAGCCCGCAGGCAGTGAAGTGTGGACGTCGATGCAGCAACTGCTGCGAGAACAGTTGCAGCTGCGACCGCAGTTCAGTGTCCCTGGCAGTGTTGCGTGGTGGAGGCAGCAGGGCCTTGAGTACCAGGTCTGTGGTGCGACCAGCTTCACTCGCTACAGCACTGCAAGACCAAGTGATTGCCAGAATACTGCCTGCATGTACCAGAGCCCACATAGCAGTCACCATCGCCACAGCTTCCGTTCCAGGACCATTAAAACCCTGTCATAAGAAACTGCATATAATTTACCGTTAATTATTACTCCTAACTGCTAAAAACAGATAATTTGTGTAACCACTAAGCTGGTCTATTATTAAAGGACCACAGGAATTCGCGAGTAAATAAAAGCATAGAAATATATTTATCTTTTTTTACTTTAGTGTAGTCCTAATCATCATCATTTCATCACTATCGACGCGCAAGTCAGCTGAAGTGGCGTCAAATCGAAAGACGTGCACCAGGCGAACGGTCTACCCACCGGGAGGCACTAGTCACACGATTTTTTTAAATTTTTTATTTGCAGTTAGGTCCATAAAGTGAGCTACTAGTCCGTCACCTAGGAAAGCTGGACGTGCGCGATGAGTTTGCAAACTGCAGTTAGGAAGACTCTTCTCCAGTCATGTAGTTACCCTTGATGCACATCAGTTTCGACAGACACAATATACGAATTAAGTTAACTCTACCGAGAGTTCCTTTTCACATCTTACAGGCGTGTGGTCAGAGTCTTGTCATTGATTTTCCAAAGCCTTCATTGCTTTAGGTGACTTTATCATAAGGTTTCTCATTTGTCAATGTATGTGTCCATTTTGCTATAGTAGCTGCAAGTGTGAATAAATTTCTAAATGAGGTTTCTAGACTACTCGGTCACATTCACCTTTCTTCGCTTTCAACATGACACCGATACACCAGATACATAACGTAATATTTGTATCCAGTCATTGAATTCCTTTATGATTAATCTTTTAAGCCCTATCTAATATGTCTTTGTTTGTGATCTGTGTATGGAAAATACTCTATGATTGACAAATAGCCGTTCATAAGCGTATAGGCATTGCTATAAAAGCTTCTCCTTTAGTTTACATGGATACTATTTTACTATGACAGTGAAATACTTTCTAAATATTATCGTTCTGATATCATAAACAATTGTAGTATTTTAAAGTAATTTATCGGCTGCACTAAATGACTAAGAATTTCCAACAACATACGTAGGTTAATCTGTGGTTTACTTTGAAAATTTCATTTCTGTTGTAATCTCGTGAGGGCTTTTTAGTGACTGGGTTATCTCGAAAAAAATGTAAAAATATGTCTAACTGCGATTAAAAAATGTGATGTCGCTGAAAATCCTTTATGTTGGAAGCAATTTTTTGTTCAACTTTATAAAATTTTGGACCCACCACATGAATTTGTATTGCAAAGTATTCCACTGTGATACACTCTCAAAATGTTTGTCTTGATAATGTAGAGTAATTTAACTCTAGTCAAGAACCATGTGAGGTGGCGCAAGTTGAATAAATCCAAGATTGTTTTTGTAAATTGGTGATTAAAATCAGAATTTGGATATATTTGCAGGAGTGAAATAATCCTAAGATCCTAAAATCTCGTATTCTGAGTGGTTTACCTTCTCTAGTGGCATAAAATAATTAATTAATATATTCCACATCATAGAATAGGAAAGTAACGTTTATAAGAATCCGACTGAGATATGTGTAATGTTTCATTGACCATGTTCTACAATCTTACCTTATATTTTAGAATGGCAGAGAGTGTAAAGTTGATGTTTGTGACACAGTGAACGAGATGTGTAACCACACAGGTGAGGACCGGAAGGCCATATGCAACATTTACCAGCCCAGCAATATCACAGAGCTCGTCGTATATTTTACGCAGCAGCTGAACTTCTTCTGCATCACCACTACACTGTGAAAGAAAAACACTGTTATTCGACATCCTTAATTAATATCATTCTCCCTTAATCCATGTAATTACATAATAACAGTGATAGGTGCTACTGCGAGTATTCTATGGTATATGTCATTAACAAAATGATGGGAGTGTACGAAATTAAAAATTTACAAAGTTATAGAAACTTAACCACACGTTCTAATGCTAGTATAAACACTTTTGACTCATTCCAGATAGTTTTTCAGAATCAGCATACTGACTATACAATTCGCTTTACAGCGATTGGAAACTCATCGACAGTGCTATATTATATGAATATTTCTGATTTGTTAGGAAACTACGAGTTAAACATGTGGTATATACATAACATATTAACTTATTATAAAGCCTTGTTTTATGTGTAACAGAAATAATTAACAGCCTCTTGTGCACATAGAGTCAGCAAAAGTAGTTCACATAATCTTTGAAGTTAACGATTACCTAAATCATGGGCCAAACAAAATAATCAAGGAAGAGTCAGTGTCATGACACTGGCTGACACAGACGGACAATGATCCGTGTGTGTGTGTGTATGTGTGTGTGTGTGTGCGGGAAGTAGGTTATGTGCCCTTTCTAAACGATTGTGTAGCATTTTTACGTAGGAGAATTTTAATGTGGAAGATGATTGAAAGGAACATTCGAGACATAATAGGCCAAGCGAAAGCATGATCTCAATATATCTTCTCCGTATGACAACGCAAATAAAGAAAATGTTATTAGTGGTCCTACTGGTTCTGTTACTTTAAGTATGTGGTATTTTGTCGATACTGAAGAAAGAAGCCACGGATCAATATAAAAAAAGTTTGTTATGCTGACCAGAATATTAATCATAGCTTAGGAAACATAGCATCCTGTCATTTGCCTCAATTAACATGAGGAAACTGAGAAAAAATCATCTCTCGCATGGCGGTCGGGCCAATCCACTATGTTTTGAATGATCAGATCATATTACACTGAGGTCTATGAAGACCTATTCGGAAGCAATTACTGATTACTACAGAGACTCTTTGACAGGTTCCACAAGTCTAAGTTGGAAAGTTACGTCAAGATAAAGAATCCTACAAACTAAGGAATTAGCCAAACGTAATTTTTGTCACGAAGAAAGATATGCCATAAACGTTCATTGTAGGATTCTCTCGCTCTCCAGAATGATGGGGGAAATATCACTCTTGTAATGGAATTTACGCGGTATGCATCGAAAATGAAGTCTGGCTTGATTCAACTACGAAGATTACTAATAGCGCACGAGATATCCAGTCGAAGTGTCTCGTCCCCTTGTAGGACATACAGAATCGTATATGATGGATTCGCTTCACTTTGCTAGTCTTGTACAAGAACAGCAAACTAAGGCATTCGTTAGCTTTGACATCACGTCTCTTCACCAAGAGACACCAGTGAAAGAGCGGGTCAGCATTATTTACCAATGGGTACCACCAAATATCTTTCATCTAATGCCGTTATTTTTATCACGAACCAATTTTGACTGGCGTAGTGAACATTAAGAATAATCGCACGGTGTGGTAATGACATCCCCTTTTCCATGCCTTAGTAGCTGAAAGAGTAATGCAAGTATTTTAGAAAATTGCCTTACGCTCCGCAAAATTCCAGCCATACAGTTGGTTGCAATACGTGAACGACAAACTTGTTATTTTGTCGGTGTGGAGAAACAGCTGGATAAATTTCATCAGCATATTCATATTTTGCATAAGTACATGCCGTGCACGCTAGCATACGAAGGTAACGGTGCAATTCCAATCGCCGGTCGGAGTGGTCGAGCGGTTCTAGGAGCTACAGTCTGGAGCCGCGCGATTGCTACGGTTGCAGGTTCGAATCCTGCCTCGGTCATGAATGTGTGTGATTTCCTTAGTGTGGTGTCACCGCCGGACACCACACTTGCTAGGTGGTAGCCTTTAAATCGGCCGCGGTCCATTAGTATACGTCGGACCCGCGTGTCGCCACTGTCAGTGATTGCAGACCGAGCGCCGCCACACAGCAGGTCTAGAGAGAAGTCCTAGCACTCGCCCCAGTTGTACAGCTGACTTTGCTAGGAAAGATTCATTGACAAATACGCTCTCATTTGCCGAGACGATAGTTAGCATAGCCTTCAGCTTCGTAATTTGCTACGACCTAGCAAGGCGACATTACCAGTTTATATTGAGATTGTTATTAATTTACCGTCAAGAGCGATGTACACCAATTATGGATTAAAGTTAAGTATTCCAGCAGCAACGTACCTTATTGGCTATATTAATTACATTGTCCAGTTCCAGACCTCACGCCAGTCTGCGTGAGCGTAAACGCGAGCATTTTGGCCTCCTCTAGGAACACGGTGTTGGCTATTCTGCGAACACATCACTTAGCTTGGTTAGGTTTAAGTAGTTCTAAGTTCTAGGGGACTGATGACCTCAGAACTTAAGTCCCATAGTCCTCAGAGCCATTTGAATCACTTTCCAATTCCAATCATAGACGCGGAGGTCTACTGAGCTACTAACGGACCATTGGGTGACAAAATGTAGTGTAAACCTAACCACATCAACCATTTCCATGCGATGAATCCCATCGTCATCCGTCACAGAAATATTCTGTGTGACAAATGCTGATCGCTGAGACCACTGCGTCTGTGATGAAGTCAAAACTGATGTAGAACTATATAACTCCATCTTCAAAGAAAGATATGACAGTAAGTCATAAGATGAGCAATTAAGATAAGCGTTAAGCCGTATACAGAAAATGAGTAAAGAAGAGCGCTATTAGTGGGGCTTTTACTCTACGTGAAGTATGTCAGGGACTACAAATGCACTGTGCGTCACTCGGGAGTCATTAAAACCATTATTTAGGAATGGCCAATGGGTCCAGGATTGAGTATATTTCGCTAAGAATATAGTAAGGGCCCTCAAAGTCACAGGTCTGTAAGAGGTTTCAGTGTAAGTGAGGTGCAGCCTCGATGGAGAGACCAGAAGAGCTGACAACACCAGCACAGCACAGCATCTGCACCATACTCAGTTAGGTCAGAACAACAAATTCGCACTAGCAAAGTACCATTGCAATTACGGGCTGGGTATCATGTTTCAGGCGTAGCAATTAATGCAAGACTGTTGTGAATGCAGTGACGTACAGGTGTGCCCACAGTAAAACTTATAGTGGTATCGATTGATGGAATCGACTATACAACTGTTTTTTATTTATTGGAAACACTACAATTTTTAATGTGATCTGAGCAATAAGCTACAGAAGTTCCTCTGATGAGCGCAGCGTCAACAAAAACGAGAACAGCGACAGAAAGAGCATAATTAGTATAAGAATTTCGCACTACATCTAGCTTCATATCAGATAACCACTAACTGTAGCTACGAGAAATTAAATTCACGAATAATATTACTCCAATTGAATAAGATATCAAGACACTTAACAAACGGTTTAATTAAACTTATCGCCATTTTCAGTATTGTAACAGGGGACACAAAGTGCTGCAGAAAGCACAGAACAGTGAGGAGTCAAAAAGCATCGGTTAAGAACTGTTACGTAATAACTGCAGGAAATCCGATTAAGAACGAGGCTTCTCTTGGCAGGAAGCGAGATGATTCAAATGAGAATAGTGCCACCCTGTACACCTCCATACTGGAACCCTTAGTCCTCCATCACTGAACATAGTGGCAATACTCTCTTCACAAGGCACATGATTTCGCACACCTTCTGACATGAAACAGGTTAGAATTACCAATGAAAATTACTGAACCTTCTATATATAACAATTTAGCGCTGGTGCAATCGCCTAGTACACAGATTCATTATTCATAATATAGGAAATGTAATCTGCCGGATGTCGCTTCGTATTTTATCCCATCCTTGATCCATAATAAAACACATGCACAGAATAAACATAATATATTGACGATACCAGTGAACATAATAAATTACAAGCACAGTTTATCAACTCAGTCACAACATAGAGACTTAGAATATCTAGCACAACAGCTGTCCATTAGAACGTACACTTGCACAAGATGCATATGTTTATACCACTTACATTGAACCTTACAAGTAGGGCAACAGTGATTACATTAATTTATTGAGCATTATATGAATACAGTGATTACCTTATCAGCTTTTGCGATATGACACCTAACAGGTTACAGTTCCTAATGAAACTGAATATTCCTTGCAGCAAATACATACACATTGTGGACTATGTATAACTGCAGGCGGGGAACACAGAATCTACATAGCCACAACATCAATGTATTCGTCTGCCACAGATTACAATCACTCGAAATGGTTCACCTGAGCAGTTTCGAAGTAGTTACGTTCATTCGAACAGTCAGAATAATACCCCAAACTCTACTCATGGGGCAGCTTGTGAGGTAACAGGCGAGCCGTCACCCCCTGAAAATATAAGTTCGGAGGAAACCGTGGCCGCACGGGCTGCTCGGCCAGCCGGGGCGAGGCAGAGAACACGTGGTGGCGAACGTTAGCCGGACGAGAGGGGTAGCCATAGCGCATGGTCCAGCCGTGTGGCTGGGAATTCTGCTGCGACGATGACGGTGCTTTGTGTCGATGAAGGAGACACGCCGGGAGTGCCAAAGATGGCGGACGTTGTGAAGGCTTAATGGCAGACATTTCACAGTTCGTGTAGAAATTAATAGTAGCCACATGAATGATGACACCTCAAAAATACACATGTACATTAATATTATTTGCACGACGATTATGATGGTGTAATCAGATTTTCAATATCGTTATTACTTTAAAGTTTAGTATCCGACTGTAAATTATACAAGTAACAACCACCTATGATTTTTCCAAATCTAAACGCTTCATCCGATTTTGTCGATCGGCGTCTCTTTACAAAGCTATTAGTGGAAACCTAAACTGGTATAAATTACAGGCATGTAACTCGAATAGTACATGAGTTATTGGAGGTCACAGTGGCCAATTACTATCTAAGGCTTCAGGCCATAAACTCCACAGTTACACACACACACACACACACACACACACACACACACACACTCAAAAGGTAGCAGCATGCTTATAAATATATTTATACATCTATATCTTTGTTTTTATCCGATATACACTTTTCATGAAGAAATTGGTAAAATATTTACTGTGTTTTAGAAAGCACAGGGACATTAGGCAACTGGCCTAGATTTTGTTCTATTCCTTTAATATATGTATATTTGCTGGCCGCGGTTGCCGAGCGGCTCTACGCGCTTCAGTATGGAACCGCGCAACTTCCACGGTCGCAGGTGTGAAACCTGCCTCGGGCTTGGATGTGTGTGATGTGCTTAGGTTAGTTAGGTTTAAGTAGCTCAAGGGGACTGATGACGTCAGATGTTAAGTCCCATAGTGCTCAGAGCCATATGCTTATTTAATTTGTTTACGTATCGAACAGAATGTGTTAGAGCGTGTTTATGGTCCAGCCGTAGGAATACTTTTTTAACTTCCATTTATTTAAATATAAATCCAGTATTTCGAATTCGTTTCATGTTTGTGTGGATGCGTTGGATTGAAGACATGGCGCGAGCGTTCTAGCCAATCACAGCGCTCGTGAATGCGGAGACTGGATGGAAGCGATTTCTGGCAGTGCGGCAGTTCTGGGGAATACTGGACAGGACACGGAAAGTGCTGGACAGCGCGGCGGACGCACGGTCGCGTGAGAACCTTGGAGTGAGGAGCGGTTTGCGCGTGGTCACTGGAAATAGAAATATTTTGTAGTGCTGACTTGTGCACTTATGAGATTTCCGTGGCTTCTTCGGTGAAGACGTATTGTGCTTTTCGAAGTGAATATCTCGCGAGCTATGTTGTGGTTCATAGCTAATTACGTGCAGTAGAAATCTATTGCTTCCCTGTTATTCAACTTAAATTTTATTCAGTTGCTGGACCACCGACACCAATAAGTGTTTTGCAGAAATATACTGCATTCTCAAAAGTGCTTTTACTATCGTACTCACCATTTAAACTCGTTAAAATAGTACCAGCAAATTTTATTTAATTGCAATCTTTCATTTATAAACTTATTTGTTACATTCGTAATTCGCAATTGCCTAGTGATAGGAACCTCCGACTATGCTATTCATGTGTGATTCATATCGTGTATTGTCGACTCAGCAGTATTTGGCCTGTAATGCGGCAACTACGTATCCCAGCCCCTAGACAACGAAACCATCCAAAAACTTATAGTACTGCATATTTGAATCTGAGGGTGCGTAGTTATTAGAAAGCCCACGGTTGGTGGCTCGTCCGGGATATGTGTCCTGCAAACTGGCAATTCCTTTGCTCTCTGTTATTCAGCGTACTCTGCGAAGTATAAAATACTTCGCAAAGCCAGTACAGACTTCTGTAGAGTGAACGTTTTACACTAGACAGTCTGAGATCGGTTTTTTCTTCCGCAAGTAGGTCTTTGGAAATAGTGAAGTTACGCAGTATTTTCACAACTAACACATGCTTTCGGTAGTGGTCCTAATCCATCACGTTAAAAGAAATTTGCGTGGGGGTCAGAGTCCAAATAGGTTGAGTGCAGGGAACAGTAGCGGTTAGCGCGTTTAACGGACAGCAGTATCGAGCACGGTTGGAACACGCGGTAACCGTTGGCAGCTACAGTTACGTCAGGCGACTTCTCCAGTGGCGGACGCACATCAACAGCAGTACGACGACAGTGTCTCCGAGTACTCCAGTGTAGTCTTCAGTGTCTTCTTCCAATACAACCGACAGCGTCAACATGGCAGACGGAATCATCTCAGATCAGACAAGTGCCTGCGCAAATATTGAGATAGTGTTTGAATCTGAAATTCTAACTCCACTTACAGATCTCGCGAATATAATACAGTCACCTATTATGTGTAATTATGAAAACGGAAGTGAGCCGGTAAGTCCGAAATTAGAGCGAGAAAGTGTAACTAGTAGGAATTCAGGCAAAGGGAATGAATGAGGATAAAATATGATGTCTCAGCGAATGCAAATGATCCAGGTAATGGCAAATAATATCAGTGCAGTTCGAACAGATATGGGTACATTACGAACTGGCTTGGACACATTGCAAACAGTTACAGATACAATTCGGACTGATATGGGTATAATGTGAACTGAAATAGGTTCCGCTGTGAAAGAGGAAGTTGAAAAAATGATGGGTAACCTTGAAAAAGCAATTGATGATAAAATTAAAATGTGTTCGAGTGGATATGGGCAAAATTACAGACGAAGTTAAAATAGTAAAATCTAAAATCGAATCAGTGGAGAAAGATATTGGGGAGAATATGAATAAGGTACAGACGGAACTTGGGGAAAAGGTGAGCGACTGTATAAAAGCGCAAGATGCTCATAAAACCGATGTAAATTTAGCAATTAGCGACATTGCCAATCGTATAGGTGAGGGGAAGAAAGAAGTGGGCAAAATTAAAGATAAAATAGAGCACAGTATCACTAGTAAAATGAATTTAAAAACCAAATGCAACAGATAAAAACTGATTTAAATTCGTTAGTCTCCCACCAGGCCACGCCGGTTCTAAACATCCCTTGTGAAATGTTCCACACATGACGGAAGATATCAGCCAGTAAGTTTCTTGGCTGTATGTAGGGACGCTTTTGTTCACGGCATGTCAGACGAAGAGGAAATAAAATACGTTAAACGGCATTTGGAGGGAAACCCACAGTCTTGGGCAAATGTTAGATGTAGTTCGTACGAATCGTACGAAGAGTTCGCAAAGTGGTTTTTCAATAAAATTTGGAGCAAGGCAAAACAGACACGGATCGAAAATGAATTATTAAATGGGCCGAGTTACAGGTACGGTAATGGGACTATGAGAGATTTCTGCAAGCGCGAACTTGGCGAACTTATTTATGTGAAAAGTCCACTTCGGGTTTTAACGAAAATCACCACGTTAAAACGGCATTTAAGCGAAGATTTGCAGTGGTATCTTGTCCATAGTCCCTGTAATTCCGTGGGCGAATTTCTAGAATTTGTAGAAAAATTAGAGAGGGCTTTGAAGTTCAAACCTTGAAGCAAACCGAGTGGTTGTTATCATAATGGAATCCTAAAAATCACCACTAAAATAGTTGTCGTGAGAGAAATCAAAGGAATTCTCAGGGAGATAGTTGCTGGAATGAGCAGAATGGTCAAAGAACGAACAGAAGTGATAACTTCCGTGAACGGGATCCGAGTAAAGGACGCAGATTTGACGGGGGAAATTCACGACAACTGCAATCACCTAACAACCTGTCGGGAAACGGATGTTCGCCACATCTGAGGTCCGGGGATGGTGATCTAAAAAGGCGATGAAAAGGACTGAAGATAATGGTAAAGTTAGAAATGTTGATTGGTATGGGGAAGGCAACAAATATGTAATATGGAGTAAGTTAAAGAGGTAGGCTATATAGGTGGCTCTTTCAATAAAAGCAGGCGCGAACGGCGGAAGCATAGATTTGTGAGAGATTTCAGTAAAAGTAATGGGAACAAATTTACGGGGAATGATGCAAGTTATGAATGTGTAATTAATGAGTGTGTGAATGGTGATAAATTGAGAGATTCAATGGTTCAAAAAGACGTTAAAGAGGAGATGAATTTTGTGAAAGCAAATAGTGTGGAGAGTTCTGGAGAGGTATTGGCAAACAGTAGCAACTGCACTAAGGAAGGTGTTGTAGTAGCAGATATCTGTGTGTCGGCGAAAAGCGTCGATTTTAGTGAAGGCAGCGTAGCTTTGATCTCGCCAGCTGCAAGAGAGGATGATTGTGTTTCGGCGAAAAACGTCGATATTGCTAAGATAGGCTTAGCGTTGGCCTTGCCAGCAGTTGAAGTTAAAATTGTATCGGATGAGGTAGATGATTTCTATTCAAAGCAACAGAAAAATCGTAATTTATGTAATGATGTAAAAACTACTGATATGGATACTTCAAAGGAAGAAATTTACGCTTATCTAGTCACTTATAAAGGCGAAACGAAACTTATTGATGAATGTGTGGATCTAAAACGTTTGTCAGTGTGTGAATGTGATAATGTATATGAAGTAGTATCGGGGGTTAATCTGGTTGAAAAGTGTGTAGAAATGGCAGTTTGTGCTGATTTTGGTCCGCAAGAATGTAGCAAGTCTGGAAGTCCCAGAATTGTACGACAAGGTAGCAGCAATTTGTGTAATGTAGCGGCAGAGGATAAACTTGTATACGATTCACGTACGGTTAATTAGTAGACGGAGAAGTGTAAGGTTTCTGATGTCAATTAATGTAGTGATTTAAATGATGTATCAGAAGATAAGGTTGATGAGATGAATATTTATGGTAATGATGACTTAGGCATCGATGTATTATTTCAGGAAGGTAAAGTGCTGAACAGTGAATTGATGTGTAATTTCGTTGAAGTTGCAAGTGCCGATGTCTTGGAGGGGAAAAACAGTGAAGTTGTGCATGTTGTGGGTATTGAATCGGCGAAAGTTATGGAAGAACTAACAGAAAATTTAGAGAGGGCTGAAGTAAATACTGTGGATGGCGATAGTTTGTGTAATGAAGTTCGTACGGATTGGTATATGAAGGAGGAGTGTGATTTTAGTGTGACTGTTTGGCGTTGGTACGGTAGAACGTTGCGGTCGGCGCTGCCGCATATGTGGAAACGAGAGAAGTTTAAAATTTCTGGAGGTTTAGAAAGGGAACGGAATGAATCTGGGGCGAAGGAAATATTTAATGAATTATTTTGCGATTAACCTGAGATTGAGGGATGGATAGAACAGGATGTGTTTAAGCTAGAATTGAAAGAGAAGGTACGAGACGTAGGAAATGATTTTTAAGGGAGAAATATTTGGAACGAAAGGAAATGGTAAACGTACAGCTAATTATTGAAATTAAAGTTGGCAGAGGAATGGTAGATGCACTTCTACATTCAGGTAGTAGTGTGTCAGCGGTGTCGGCAAGTTTTATGAACATCATATAAATTGAAAACTAGTTATCTTCCCAGTCACTGGCGATCAGGTTGAAACGCAGTTGTAGTATGAATAAGTGAATACGACAACAAATACTTTTAGAATTTGAATGTGGAGAAAATAAATTCGAGATACAATGTTTTGTAGTGTGTGGTCTAGTAAAGAAAGTAATTTTAGGTTCTGACTTCCTGTGCAAATACAATACTTCGCTTAATTGTGTAGGGAAATGCCTAGAATTTTAATTTCAGAATGGAAAAAGGTAAGTAAAATTTAAAAGACTTTTAACAGCTGAAAATCTGATTGCTCATGACATAGTTACTAAAGGTTGGAGTGAAGAAGTCGATATGCATAACAGAATTAGTTGACTGATGCAGTTAAGGATATATCAGAAGGAGAAAAGAAAGAGTAGTGTGTTTTGTTGTACCGCTACGGGGACGTATTCTCTGATCGACCTGGTAATGTTAATGATTTCTAGTACTCTATAAAAGTGAAACCTCAAGAACCAATAAAATGCAAACCGTATGTAATATCTACAGCAGACAGGGATGACGTCAGAGTTCGATTAAAACAACTGTTGGATAGGGGAATAGTCGATCAATGTAGGAGCGATTACTGCAATATTACCGTTATTGTTAAAAAACGGGATAACTCAGTCAAAATAGTATTAGGCCTAGATGCGAGAAAAATAAATAAGTATTTGTAAAGGAATTAGACGAGCGTGGCAATATGGAGGATTGCTGCAGAATTTTAATAATATCAAGTTAATGTCCAGTGCTGATCTAACCTCGGGATTTTGGCAGATCCAGTTGGCAGAGGAAAGCACACGGTACACTGCTATCCTCTTCGAAGGGCGAAGGTACCGGTTTAGGCTAGTAACACTCGGACTTACACTTGCTGTGGCAGTTTTTGTAAGAGCGCTGAGTCATGTGCTGGGGGAGAGTCTACCGAGCAAACTCGTGAATTGGTACATGATATACTGACCGCTACAGGAACGTGGAATGAGCATTTTCCAGTTTTGGAGGAGGTACTCATGACTCTGAGACGAGGCGGAATGACCTTCAACCTCGCGAAATGTGAGTTTGTTCCAGCATAAATTGTATTCTTGGGGCATATCCCCACTTAGGAAGGAATTTTACCTAGTTCCGAAAAATTTAAGTCCATTGCCGAATGTAGTAGACCCAAAAATAGGAAACAACTGAAGTCATACTTGGGCTTGTGCGGTTTCTACAGAACATTCTTTGTGGAGGGGGGGAATGAATATTCCGAATTTATGCAAACTGTTGAAGAAAAATGCAGCTTCGAGGTGGAACGAGGAATGTGAAACGGAATTCCACGGTATAAAGGATAAATTGTGCAATAGTAAGATCTATTATTACCCCGATATGAATTTCCCTTTCTGTTTAGCGTCGGACAGTTCGGACTATATAATAAGTTGTGAACTGTTTCAGGAAAACTTAGTCGATGGAAGAATTGAACACCGTAGTGTGGCATTCTCAGGCCGCATGCTAAATAAGCACGAATGGTGATACAGCATATCGGAGTAGGTGATGCTCGCGATCGTGCACGGATTTAAGAAATTCCACATCTATCTAGAGGGCAGAAAAGTGACAGTATTGTCGGAATACAAGGCTCTGAGTTGTCTGCAGACTGCAGGATACTGAACGACCGCTTAATGCGTTGGGCAATGTTCATGCAGCAATTCGAGTACGAAATCCGAGACATAAAGGATACAGAAAATGGTGTTGCCGATGCTCTGTCCAGATTACCAGTAGGGGCGGAAGATGATGTAAGGGAGGATTCGAACGAATTTAAGCTACTGTGTATGAAAGGGGTAGCAAGGGGGGAAAAAATTCGTGCGGTGTGCAAAGATATGCAGCGAGCACAAAACGACGAACTTGTGGTGAAACACATGAGAGTGAATTTCGACAGCAAGGGATACGAGAAAATACAAAAATATTATAAGATACTCAAGGGAGAGTTATTCCGGCGGAAAGATGAAGAGACGGACAAATGGAGACTGTCTTTTCCCAATAAGTATGTGAAACAGTTGATAGACTACGTCCATTTAAGCCACTGACATTACGGGGCCGAAAAGTGCACCGAAACCATCGAGGAATACGACCACATAAATAACCTGGCCAGACGGGTCTGCACGCAGCTGGTGACGTGAAACCGTTGCACACGGGTCAAATACAGCACGTAATTCGCAATTGCCTAGTGATAGGAATCTTCGACTATTCGATTCATGTGTTACTCATGTCGTGTACTGTCGACTCAGCAGTATTTGGCCTGTAATGCGGAAACTACGTATCCCAGCCCTTAGACAACGAAACCAGCCAAAAGTTATAATATTGCAACCTTAGGTCTGAGGGTGTGTAGTTATTAGAAAGCCCGCAAGCTACAGAGCTCAGTAACCTTCACTGAGGCACAACACAGCTTCTATGATAGGTTTATAATAATTCTGTGCATATACATGACCAAATATCACAAGCCTGCTCTTAACTAACAAGGAGACCGCTGAACAAAATTTCCTTCTTTACGTCTACGCTGACCATCATTGTAACCTCAGAATACTACATGAACTCAGCTTAACGCAAATTCGTAATATGTTACACAGTATCATAGGGTCATAGGCCTATGTGAGAAATGAAGAAGCTAATTTTCGTATCTTAAGATGTGATCATACATAGATTGTTTTGAATATTTCCTTGTAAACGGCCTACTGGTGACAGCGAAATCCACACATTCTACTGTAATCCATATGCTGCTGATTCTGGGTGGTATATCCTAAGCAGATTTACTACATGCGCCACTGCTCCATCTACTGTGACTATCATCAGCACACACTGTACACTGATGGACTGCCTGCACAATGAGAGAACCTCTAATGTTATTTTCGGCAACATCTACTGATCTTACTTGTATATGTAAGTGATAATTGTTCTACAAATGAAGAATTATTTGTGATATAACGTACTCTGTCATGGCACTTTATGTATGCTGGTACTAATTACATCAGTAAGAGCGTAGACAAAAATGACACTAAGACTTAATTGGAAATTATTAACAAGATGCGATGTATGCTAAGTGTGCTAATGAGTGAACATCAAAAAATTCGATACTGCTGGTGCTGGTGAATATGTGACACACATTTGAGAAGACTGAGAAGTCCTGACTGTTAGAATGTGAAGTTATAGGTACAGATGCCAAATATTCTACATAGGAAAAAAATATCATGCAAGAACAATTACATTAAGTGTAAACAAATAAGATTTTTGGTAATCTTCTAAATTTAACGAAGTGGAATTAATTTCATAGAAAATATTGTAGCAGAAATGCAAAGTATACTCGGATATAAGGAAGATAAGAAATATTTAAATTTTTATATTTTTCACTTGATGTGTTATTTACAGCACTAAGTTGACGGTAACGAATGCTACAAAGCTTTAAAACTCTCTTTCTTAATTTCGAAACACTTTGTACATTGAGAAACATTATATTGACAAATCCATACGTTTTGCTTTTGAGCTGTCATTGATGTAGCCATGGCTTGAAATAAAAGGAAATGAGGCAACGATTGTAAATCTCTCAGTCCAAATAAAATTATTCCCAAACCCTGAAATGCCATAAAATGCATCAAGCAAACTCACATTGTGGCCCTGAGTACAGATGTCATGCTGTGCTCTTCCGAAGGCATCAACCTCTTGCAAGTTGTGTAGCGGCGGAAACAGCGTCACCGATACCACCCTCTGCTGCCATAAAACCAGAAGTCTTCCATTTACTATACGTAAACGTTGCCCCAACCATAGCACCAAATAGAAGAATTGCGCAGTAGTGACAACAGACGCTGCGTAGAACGGGACCAGACCGACATAATGTAGAAAATACCGTTTGTCAACCCTTCCCCACGAGATGTCATTGAATATGACCAGAGCGATGAACAGTTGGACCAATGTAGCTATTTGAGCCATTAGTTTTTTGAATATTTTTTTGTACTCCTCGCTTTGGTTTGGCATAATCGTCCGATCAATCTCGAGGAGCTTATTCAGAATTTGGATAACGTGTGTGACAGTGAACAAACTAAGATAGATAAGAGTCAAGACGGTAGAGGAGGTAATTAACACAAATTCAACTACGTCACCTATTTTTGCGGTGGCCGTGAAGTGGACTGAACGGAATCGTTCATGGATCATAAACATAATCAGCGTTAACTCTAACGTAAGCACGAAGAGCGAATACATTCTCTCGTAAGTGGAAGTCGAAAATTTATTTGAATATTTATCTCTCGTAAAAGGTGCCAAACCAAATGGTTTGCTTAGATAATAGAGTGGTTTCATTGCTCTGAAGAAACTAAGGCCTTCCATCTCAAATTTCATATGGGAGATGGAGTTACTAATTCAGATTTGAATAGAATTGCTGAGAATAAAGTGGACTTATATATTTTCAAATTGATCCACGCTACAAAATATTGGTGCTGAAATAAAACCAATGTCCTAGCAAGAAAGTTCTACATGCACTGATCCTTGTCGGAGGAATATTCGCATTTTGTTCGGCCGTCTTTCATACAAGCTATGAATGTCTACATTTAATCTCTTTGAGTGGTCAGCGTAATTTAATTAGTGGGTAACTGTTTGGAATCGATGTTATAGAAACACATTACCTATTCTTTACTGGCATTTGGCCATCGTCATAAAGACATCCATTAGATATTAGTATTGTCTCTCTTAGTGCCTATTTTGCAATTCATTAACTGAAGAGTCCAGGGGAAAGACCTGATAAGTCACAATTCTTATTTTTTTCAAGAGACGAAATTTAGAGTTTGAAGACTCATAAAATTTTAGTTTTTCCACTTATATTCTACATTTTTCTTTTGGACCATAATGTATCTTTCAGAGAAAGATTATTGCTGAAATGATACACATTTGAATAGGATTTATAATAATATGATGCATTTTTATTACGAAGGCGTAGTACAGAGGTAAAATATGACAAGTCTATAACGTATTGCTTATAACTACAAGATTTTAAATTCATGTTACTACAAATTATCTCATATAATCATTTAATAATCTTCTATATGAGGTATTGTGCTTTTCGGATGATGGGTTAATGCAAAAGACGATCAAAATATACTTGAACTTCACTACAGCAAAATCTTCTCAAGTTTTGTAAATCTCTGTATTTCTCAGCAGATATTTTAAGATCACCTGCAAAAAATCAGAATCCCATAATTTAAATAGCTATATGCCTAATACTAAGAAAATACTAATTTCAATAAATAAAAATATCTTTCAAATCATATAGCTGTAAAATAATTACTATACCTTCATATTTAGCAGAGGGTAGGCTGATTTCGCCTTCTTTCAGGCTGGAATCTTGCCCTTTCTTTCCACGAAGAAGTAATGAAGCTTGCTCATATGCCCATTGTAGCTTCCTCTATACGGAAACAGTGCTGCATGGGGTCGTGCGACTTCAAATTCTATTACTGACCTGGACTGGAAAGGGAGTTTCTTCTTGTATATTGTATTAACGACATGCTCCGTCAAGCATTTGATTCTCTCTCGTGGCTCCTCAACATCAATGATGACAAAAGGCGAAGGGTGTGTGCGTGAATTCTGAAAAACCAGACTTCTGTCCTTTGGAATTTGACATTCCTGAGTTTGGTCTATCATGACAATATTTTTATCACATTTGAGGTACGAATGACCTATTATGGGGAATTTCATCTTTACATAGTCCAATCGTTTTTCTGTATGGACTTGATGGTGAAGGAATCAGAATACAGTGGCAGTCTTGTTTTACCCTCCGCAGGAGTCACAGAAGATCTCCAGATGTCTGACTTCCAGATTTAGAAATATTATGCACAAAATGACGAAGGAACGATGAATCTTCGTCTGCTCTTTCTCGGCCTGTGCTCTCTGGTTACATGTACAAATAGCTGTACTCTGTTGCCAAAACATGAACATTGAATATAAATACAGAAAGCTGTCGTTTATAATAAACTTCATTTGCCTTTATATTTGGAAGAGGAAAGTTTGTGCTATAGTCCATCGTAATTGCAACCTTTCATGGATATTTTTTGACATTCCATGTTTGCATTTTTTTCCTGTCATGCAACACATTTTGTTTTCTGAGAGGCAATTCAGGGGTTTTTTCTTTGGATCGAAGTCAGAATGAAGCCTTACTTTATTTTCAACAGATGATGTTAAAATCAGTTCTTTCTCCAAATTTTTCTTCTTGGCTACATACTCAACACAGGAGCCACAATTATCAGATCGTGGATATCCAAAACTTATATTGAAAACTGAATTGAATATATCGCGGTATGTTTTATACGACACGTCCTGATCCTGAAACTTCTCCTTGATATGGAACATTTTTGTAATATTTGAAGACTCTGGTAGGTAAATTTTTTCTGACTTCGTGAAACTGTACTGGCTGTAGCCACCTTTAAATGATTTATTTAGTGCTCTTATTACTGCACGTGTTTCATCTTTCAAAGCCTGTGGGCGTTATCTGTGTTTCCCTCGGCCGTCTCATACAGGTTGGTCTCCAGATTTAAGTTTCTTTATTAAATGATCTAGGTAGATCTTTATTCCATGTAACGATATAAATGCTTGCTTGTACACATGTACTTCTTTGACACTTCCATTGATGGTAATAAAAACACTGAATTTATATAATGGTAATAAAAACACTGAATTTATATGATGCAACACGAAACTTTGCTTCCTGCTCTTCTCTTCTAGGACGCCTGCACTGTACAGGGACCACTGTTATTAAACCACTAAAACAGAGGTTTATTTCATCAGGATTTTGAAAGTGGTTCATGTAATTAATAATATTCCTTTTATTTTCATCACTGATAATATCAAAACAATTGTTTTTGCAGTTAAATGTTTCTCCTGCTTCATGTGACAGCAATCTTAAACGTTTTGAGGCTTCTCTAACGCGAACATACTTCTTCCTTTTCTATGTCAGCTTCTTTGATAACATTCTACAGTTTTCTTCGCAAGTAGATGAGTCACCATCTTCCTTATTATTTTACACTGACAGAATACAATGCTAGATCTAACTTCCTTCACGAACTCCACAAAGCTAACAACAGTGGTTAACTTATACACAACAGTGGCGGCGGCAACAATGATAAAACAACGATAACATTAGTGAAAATAGACCTGCACGTGCTGGTATTCATTAATTCATAGAATTTTATCGTTGCATTCTCTGGACTTGACAGGATATTCCCGTTTTTCATGGGCTTATAATGTTTCTCGCCTGCACATACTTACAAGACATCAGAATATCTCTTGACTTATCAGGTTTTGACTAGTTCTGTAAAACCACCTAAAACTACACTGGCTGGTCTTTTAAATTATGCAGAAACAGAAATTTTGTATTTTTGGGCTTAACAGGTTCTTCCGCTGGACTCTTCAATTGGGCTACTATTTACAAAAAAGAAAAGTAAGTTATGAAGAAAGTGTTTTATACATGAGACCTTTAGAAACACTTATAAATTAGTTACACATAGAAATTGTCATACACACTACATTCAGAGAGATCACTCATATTTATGGGGTACAACGTCACATTTATTAATAGTTCCCTTGTCTGTGGTGATAGGAAAACTGCAGCATGTGTCGGAATGACAAAGTTTGGTCAACCAAGCCTCAAATAAAAGATTTTAGTTGTGTCTTCTATCTAACAGGTAGGAAAGGGGATGGTTCATGTCTTCTATTTTATTGCATGCATCACATAATCCAGATTCCTTTAGCTTTGTTGACAATTTGCCGTCATTTAAGTGCATGCACGTGATCGTTCATACGATTCGTCAATCAGCATACCAAGGACGTAAGATAATATTAAGTTGCAACCGGCCGCAATGCACTGCTGTAGAAACCCTGGATCCCAGTCGAATCTCACTGAGTCAACCAGGCGATTTTCGATTTGTCATCGATTTGAGAAGAAAGGAAGAGTTACAAAATGTGACCTAAGAAAAAAAAAAAAAACAGAAAAGCGCTCTGCGCGCTGTTAACATAAACACAGAGCTGATTCAAATCAGTCTAGCTAATTTTCAACATTCTTCTATAGCACCTGATCTCAAACGCTTCGATTCTTTTCAGTTCTAGTTTTCCCACAGTCCAAGTATCACTGCCACACGATGTTGTGCTCCAAACATAGATTCTCAGAAACATCTGTCTGCTTATATTTGCCTCCCTTTATGCTTGTGTTCGACACTTGTAGACTTCTCTTGGCCAAGAACATTCATTATGTTAGTACTAGTCTTTTTTTATGTCCACCTTGCTTCATTCTTATCACTGATAGCCATACACCTTGAAATTTAATTTGCACGCTTGAAACTTTCTCTTATTTCCGTCGTTGCTCCTTAGATGGGTAGATTGAACAAAAGTGGCGAAAGACTAAATCTCTGTCTTACATCAATATTTAATTTGTACACTTCTTTCCTAGTGTGCCACCTTGTTGTTGCCTATTGTCTCTTGTTCATACTGTATATTACCAAACTTTCCCTATAGGTTACTATGTATTTCACAGATTTTCGAACACCTTGCACCATTTGACATTCTATAACTCATTTTCCAGGCCGACGAATCTTATGAACGCCTCTTCATTTTTCTTTACTCTAGTTTTCATCATCATATGTAACGTCAGAACCGCTTCTCCGTGCCTTTTCCCTTCCTAACGCCAAACTGATCGTCATCTAACACATCATCAATTTTCTTTTCCATTCAACTGTACATTATTTGTGTCAGCACCTTGGTTTATGAGCTGTTAATCCGATCGTGTGATAATTATTGCACTTGTTGGCTCTTGCAACCTTCAGTATGGCATGGATCTTTCTCCAAATATCAGATTATATATTGCCAGACCTACAGAAAACATGAGTGGTCGTTTTGTTTCCACTTCCCCCAATAAGTTTAGAAATTCTGATGAAATGTTATCTTTTAATTCCACCTCATTTGAACTTAAATATTCCAAAGCACTTGTAAATTCTGATTTTAATATTCGATCCCCTATTTAATATTGGATCCACTACCTCTTCTATATTCACTCCTGCCTCTTCTTCCATCACGCTGTCGAGGCCCCCAGTGTAATCTTGGCACCTATCTGCTCTCTCCTCTGCATTTAGCTGAGGAATTCTCATTGCGCTCTTAATGCCACCACCTCTGCTTTTAATTTTATTGAAGGTTGTATTGACTTTTCTATATGGTGAGTCGTCGCTCCCGACAGTCCTTTCTTTTTCGATTT
The DNA here is from genome assembly GCF_023864275.1 of Schistocerca cancellata. NCBI lineage: Eukaryota > Metazoa > Arthropoda > Insecta > Orthoptera > Acrididae > Schistocerca > Schistocerca cancellata. The sequence goes on along the minus strand of NC_064630.1, from coordinate 682,749,177 downwards.
GTGCACACATTTCATAGAGCCATTTCGTCTTAGATTTCCGGCACATCTTATTTAGTTCATTCCTGAGTACATTCATCGCAATTTTTCCCGAGAAGTTTGACCTATGTTTTTGGTTTTCAAATTTTGTATTTAAATGTCCTTTGAAACTAAACTCACCTTTTGTGCGTGTCGTGATGTGTGTCAATATGTTGGTAAAGAGCTGTAGTAGATTTCTTGTTGCGTGCTCTTGAGTCCGTTGAAAGTCGCTGTGTTTATTTTGCAGGTTCGATCGCCAGCGCCCCAGCGTCTCTCCAACTCCACGTCCACGAAGCTTAAACTTTCTGTGGTAATTAGGATGACTAGAAAGAGTAATATTTACGTTCGAGTCTCACTCTATAATTTATCAGAGACTAGCAATCATTTATTGCGTCCTTGAATACAGCTTTTAATGCTGAGTTGTAATTCGCAATATTCACAATTGTCAGTTTCCGTCGTCTTTATCAGAGCAAGAACAAAGTCGGAGTCTTTAACATTTCATTCAACGACAGAAACAATAAAAACCAGATACAATTGCAAGGAATAATGTCTTTGCCTCCTACAAGCACTAAAATATCTTACACGGTCATTTCCATACTAAAATATGATACATAATGGCCTGCCCAGGACTACAGCTGAGACAGTTACGAATCGTTACTGAACTTCTGCATCAAACATTTCAATTACTGAATGCAATATTCTTTATACACTTTCACACCACATCACTGGTAATATCTTAGTAAGTTTACATTAGATTGCCCAGTTAAACGTTTTCGTGTATGTCATGACGATACTTATGTATTAATCCAGATCCGTATTTGCTTGTAATGATGTACATATATGTGTTATGTGATGTTCACTATGTTTCATTACAATTCCTAACACTGGAAGAAACTATCCTGGATCATAAGATGCCTCCTCATTCGAGCATGGATCGAAGGGAAAACCAGGAAAAACCGCATCGAAGTCTTCTGCATTGAGAATTGCAATGTATGTGTCAATATACACTGAAGAGACAAAGAAACAGGCACAAATGCCTAATACAAAGTAGGGTCTCCGCGAGCACATCTTCTATCAATATGGCCACTGTGTCCAGAACAGAGAAAAGTTCGTCAGAATTGATACCGCTGACTTGCAATAATTTATTTTGAACGTCAACTGGTAGTTTTGCTTTTAATATTACAACACTATCTTTGGCAGATACTGGTTCCGGTAAATATTTCGTCTTATTGTGGTTCCGCTCATAATATCTGTGTAGTGTAATTATACGTGAATTTTATCTTTGTCAATTGTAAATCTGCTTACGGCTTCTCTCTTGTGTCGTAGCAGACGATACGTTCTAATAAATGCGTTTCGAATTGCGTATGTGTGCTGCAAGTCTCTGCAGCTTCAACTACCCGGAGGCCTCTGTCACCTAAGTCCATTCACATAACGTACCTTCTGACTGTCTGTGCAGTTCTAGGTAAAAAGCCTTTAAATGACCCGATGAGAAACGACTGGGTGTGCAGTTTTCTTTTCCGAATTAAAAGATAGAAATTGTCCATACTTAATTAATCTTTCTTCCATTAATAATGCTGCATAATCACTCCCATTATCCGGCATTACTTTTGCGGATTGCGATGTTGGTGTCAGTACTTGCTCATATTGTTTAAGAGATTGCCTTGCAGGGTCTGCCTTACATCTCTTTGTGATGCATTCATTACCACCAATAGCTGAGTAATTATCCTGCCTAGTATGACGTAGATTATATTTTTGCTGATTGATATCTTCGATCTATTTGTCTATAGTTACACGCCGAGGAGACAATTGTTTGTTTAACCGAGTTAAAGATCCTTGCAAACCTGAGGAAAAATTTTGGCTCGCAAAATTGGCTGTGCTGTGTGCAGTCTGTGGCTGGTTTGCATTGTTGTCTGCCATAGTAGTGTTGGGCTGTTGGCTGTTAACAGCGGGTAGCGGTGCGCAGTGGGAGGTGAGCCGCCACCAGTGGTGGATGTGGGGATGTGAGATGGCAGATTTTTGAGAGCGACTGATCTGGACAGAGACAGTAAATTTGTAAGAATGGATGTCATGAACTTGAATCCTTTATTTAGCTGGCAGTAGTGGCGCTCGCTCTATTGCAGTAATTCGAGCAACGAAGATTTTTGTGAGGTAAGTGATTTGTGAAACGTATAGGTTAATGTTAGTCAGGGTCATTCTTTTGTAGGGATTTTTGAAAGTCACATTGCGTTGCGCTAAAAATATTGTGTGTCAGTTTAAGCACAGTCATGTGTAATTGTTCAAAGGTGACGTTTCACCTGACATAACTTAATGTATTGTTGATTGAACGTTCTGTTCAACAACAGTTGGCGGTTGGGTATCTTTGTCTTCTAACCACTGTTGGGAAGCCTTCGTAAACTGTTCTGCTCGTTGTGTGAACTGCGTGTTGATAATAATATCACACTGTCCACGAGTAGCGCCCTCTGCTGCTTATGACAACACGGCAACAGTGTTAGTCAACTCGTGTTGCCCTACCGTTATATTTACGAACTCCAGTTTTAAAGAGTAAAGTTCATACGGAAAATGTTTGTGTCGATCAGGAAATTGACCGAATTCGTCAGCTCAACTTTTGTGTGCATTTCAATATGTAGAATGGCACTGATATGTACCGTCTGCGATTCTATTACCTGACTTTGTAATACTGTCTTATTTCTCAGTAATTCTGTATACCATGGCTCCTGACTATCCAGAAATTCGGCTTTCAGTGCGGCTGACACCAGCTCAATACGCGCAAACATTAATGTAAACGGATCCGGAACCTCCAGTGCGTTCACTGCCTGCAGAACATTTTGTTCTGTCTGTTCAAATGGTTCAAAGGGCTCTGAGCACTATGGGACTCAACTGCTGTGGTCATAAGTCCCCTAGAACTTAGAACTACTTAAACCTAACTAACCTAAGGACAGCACACAACACCCAGCCATCACGAGGCAGAGAAAATCCCTGACCCCGCCGGGAATCGAACCCGGGAACCCGGGCGTGGGAATGTTCTGTCTGTCGCGCCATTGTAGCCTCCTCTCTTTCTTTTTAACCATACAGATTTTAACCTCATACTCAGATAGTCGTAATCCGTTCAGACTGATTAAATCATTTACAATTAAATCATAAATAGTTTTGTCCTGAAATGACGTGTTGACTGTCACTTTGAGTTAGCCCGTCAGAAACAATCTGATGTGGACTGTGTAGTAAGAACGTCGCACATATAGTTGAGATAAACAAATTATTCGCTCTGACTACGTCTAATTTTAAAAAAGAAAGTACCCATATGCTACTAATAATTCCCTTTTGCACACTCCACGTGAGTCAACAGAGATATAAATGAAAATATTCATTATTCGTAGACTGACGCATAGTTATCCGATATTAGAGTTATTGTGATCTTAATTTTTGCTCAATTACATATAGAGTGAATCGCCAACTATTGCGTCCACGAATAACTCCAAAAGAACGATAGGAGCTGAAACGTTTGTTGGACAAAACTTGCATGTGACAATGGAGGCCATAGCATGACGTCGGTATTTTGTTGTTACTTGGAGTCGCTACAGAGATATGAAGGTCAACCTTGTTTTTAAACGAGGGTGCTATGGTTCAAATGGTTCAAATGGCTCTGAGCACTATGGGACTCAACTGCTAAGGTCATTAGTCCCCTAGAACTTAGAACTAGTTAAACCTAACTAACCTAAGGACATCACAAACATCCATGCCCGAGGCAGGATTCGAACCTGCGACCGTAGCGGTCTTGCGGTTCCAGACTGCAGCGCCTTTAACCGCACGGCCACTTCGGCCGGCTGAGGGTGCTATGGTTTGGTACTTATTTCCTAATAGCGTCTTTCGAGACGAATCCTATGATGTGTAACAGTAAGGTTTTGAAGATCAGGGAAAGTAAAAAAAGGTGGCATGAACGTCCATGTACCGAAGGTTTCCGAAGTAATGACCATTGGTATCAATGCAATGCAGCCGTCTTCTTGTCATGTATTGGGTGGTATTCCTTATCACATCGGCACTTATCTAAGCACATACTCTGACTATACTCTCTCGCATATCTTCAGGCGTAGCTGGAACGTCTTTATAAACAATGTCTTTTACGAATCCCAACAAGAAAAAATCCAGAGGCGTCAAGTCTGGCGGACGAGCTGGCCACGATACATCTCCGCGTCCAATCCAATGAGTTGGGAATTGTTTCTGCAACTCATTTCTAGCCATCAGCGAAAAGTGTGCCGGACACCCATCTACATCTACATCTACATCCATACTCCGCAAGCCACCTGACGGTGTGTGGCGGAGGGTACCTTCCGTACCTCTATCGGTTCTCCCTTCTATTCCAGTCTCGTATTGTTCGTGGAAAGAAGGATTGTCGGTATGCCTCTGTGTGGGCTCTAATCTCTCTGATTTTATCCTCATGGTCTCTTCGCGAGATATACGTAGGAGGGGGCAATATACTGCTTGACTCTTCGGTGAAGGTATGTTCTCGAAACTTCAATAAAAGCCCGTACCGAGCTACTGAGCGTCTCTCCTGCAGAGTCTTCCACTGGAGTTTATCTATCATATCCGTAACGCTTTCGCGATTACTAAATGATCCTGTAACGAAGCGCGCTGCTCTCCGTTGGATCTTCTCTATCTCTTCTATCAACCCTATCTGGTACGGATCCCACACTGCTGAGCAATATTCAAGCAGTGGGCGAACAAGCGTACTGTAACCTACTTCCTTTGTTTTCGGATTGCATTTCCTTAGGATTCTTCCAATGAATCTCAGTCTGGCATCTGCTTTACCGACGATCAACATTATATGATCATTCCATTTTAAATCACTCCTAATGCGTACTCCCAGATAATTTATGGAATTAACTGCTTCCAGTTGCTGACCTGCTATTTTGTAGCTAAATGATACAGGATCTATCTTTCTGTATATTCGCAGCACATTACACTTGTCTACATTGTGATTCAATTGCCATTCCCTGCACCATGCGTCAATTCGCTGCAGATCCTCCTGCATTTCAGTACAATTTTCCATTGTTACAACCTCTCGGTACACCACAGCATCATCTGCAAAAAGCCTCAGTGAACTTCCGATGTCATCCACCAGGTCATTTATGTATATTGTGAATAACAACGGTCCTATGACACTCCCCTGCGGCACACCTGAAATCACTCTTACTTCGGAAGACTTCTCTCCATTGAGAATAACATGCTGCGTCCTGTTATCTAGGAACTCCTCAATCCAATCACACAATTGGTCTGATAGTCCATCGTGTTGATACCACATTCTGTTCCTTGTTCCTAAAGGAATGTCTTCCAGTAACGGACCCAGTGTTTCTTGCAGGAATGTGGTGTACTTCCTACCATTAAGACTTTCTTTTATGAATTAGGTGCCTATATTTCTGTCCTCCAGAATCCCACACCAGACAGTCACTGACCACTTGCCGCAGCCAACATAAATTTTCTAATGCCAAATAATGTATGTTATGTAAATTAACATTTCCATGGTTCGTGAATGTAGCCTCGTTAGTAAATAAAATCAAATTAATAAATGTGTCATCGCTCTCAATGTGACGTTGAGCCCATCGGCAGAATTCAATGCGGCGCAGACAATCCGTACCAGTTAATTCTAGGTGGAGACTAGTATGGTAAGGATGATATTTATGGCGATGCAGAACACGAACAACATTACTCTGGCTTATGCCAGATTGCCTTGCGATTTGACGCGAACTAACTCAAGGATCTTGAACCACAGTGGCAAGAGTACCAATTTCGGGTTCCTCGTTAGCAACTTTCCTTTGCCGGATATGTCTCCGACGTGTCAAAGAACCCGTTATTCTCAAATTATCACACTCATATTTAAATGTACGACATGTAGGATGAGTACGTTGAGGATGCCTTTTAGCGTATAAGTCTTTATCTGTCACTGAATAACGCTGGTTTCTCCGTAAATGAGAAGCATATCGACTTGTTCTTCGAGGGAATACATCATTCACATTCGCTCGATACGAAAATACTAGCCTTACCGTTCCCATTAGTGTTGCATTGCGAAACCGTCTAATGATGCTGACATGTCAATGGCACGTTTGATTGATACGCCGTATTCGTCGAGTAATTACTATTTGCACTATATACGAGAGAGAATAGTCAGATCATGTGCTTCGATAACTGCCGAAGTGATAAGAAATACCACTGAATCCATGAAAGAAGATTACAGCACTGCTCTGACACCAATGGTCATCACATCGAACACCTTCTGTAAATGGACCTTCATTCCATCTTTTTGGCCTTTGTTAACCTACAAGTGCTTACTGTTGCACATCACTGGATTGGTGTTGATAGCCGCTATCAGAAAATAAGTACGGCACCAAAGTATAGCATCTCATTTAAGAAAACAAAATTTACCTTCATATCTCCGACTGGACCCCACCCGGCAACGAAAACCAACGTCATATTGTGGCCCCTGTTGACCCATGCAGCATTTGTCTCACAAACATTTCAGCTACAATCACGCTTTCGGAGTTATTCTAGGTAACAACAGTTAGTGGCTCACGCTCTATACCTTCCCTAGAATTTTACAGTAATCGTACTTGCAAAAGAAATACAATGTCACTGCATTATAATAGTAACACATTCAACATTTGTAGCAAATACTAAATTCTGTAATGTACTGTATGTGTATTTCCAAACTCATGATTAGACCTGTCAATGGTGGAAAGATCATGTTGATATTTTTATAACGTTGTTTGGTTTTATAGATAAGATTGGTATGTGTTCTTGATTTTCAAATTGTGTGCTAAAACATCTAATGACAGACATAACAAAATGTTGTGAAACCTTCAGAAGGAACATCTACCTATCGTAGACCTCCGCTTAGTTGCCCGATATTACAGTTTTTCATCTTTGCTCGTGTACATATACCTTCTCTGCAAATAGTCCAACAATCGTATGTGCAAAAACAAATACAGCATTTGTACGAGGGTAATCCCCAAAGCAAGGTCTCCAATTATTTTATAAGTACATAGACCTGTTTATTTCTACAATGGTTTACATCAGTGAGAGCTTGAACATTTAACTAGTTTTCGGCTTAATCACCATTTCTGTTGACACCGCCATGCTGTTCAGAAAGTTATGAGCCTCTTCTTTCACCTCGTCGTCGGAGATGAATCGGTTTCCTGCCAAATGTTCTTTTAACTTAGGGAACAGTGCCAAGTCACGACTTTAGGGTGGGTGGGTGATTATGTTCCACTGAAACTGTAGCACAAGAGCAACGGTTTGCCGAGCGATGTGTGGGCGAGTGCTGTCATGGAGTATGTGTACGCCCTTGCTCAACACTCCTCTTCTCCAGTACTGAATTGCCGGTTTGAGTTTTCTCAGAGTCTCACAGTACATGTCAGCGTTAACTGTGGTCGCAGAGGTCATAAAGTCGACTGACAATACCCCTTTCCGATCCCAAAAAACCATTATCATGACTTTACCGGCAGACTGTGTTTGTTTGAATACGCCGCCACTGGCGTCATTGTCGCTTGGTCTCTGGTGTAAAGTGATATGCCCAGGATTCGCTACCCGTGACAATTGAGTCCAATGAGTTGTCCTGTTCGGCAGTAAGGCGGTGAAGAAAGGCGAGGGAAGCGTCAACTCGTTGCCGCATGTGGTCCTGTCAGCATGCGTGGCACCAATCTTGCGCACACCTTCCAGTAGTTCAATGTTTCCGTGTTGCGGCGAACATTCAACAGTGTTATGTTCATAATCTTGGGTTTGTTGGTGATTATTGGTAAGGGTTTCATACTCTCTTCTTTTGAATCCCACAGCGGAGCGCAGGTTGTACGCCATTATGAAATGTCCAACAAATAATACAAACGTGGTAATAATAACCTACTCAAATGCAAACAAAATTCAATCGGGAATCCTCAGGAACCAACGTGCAGAGATCATACAGAGTGATCCGCCGATCTTAACGTATACTTTGCTCAACCTTCTACACTGTCGCCTTAGAAATAGACGGTATCCCGCTCCTTTGTACGTCGAGAATTTCGGTCCCACCAGCTGCAAACTCTCTACCCCACTTACGAATACTTTTCACATCCATGCACAACTCACCATACACTTCCGTCAATTGGCGATGGATTTCAATCGGCACAGTACACTTGGCGTTCAAAAACCGAATAACTGGGGCGCAATTCGCACTTTCCAGTAACTTACCAATGGGTGCTCAATTCTCAACGGCTACCAAGCCGAGGCTGAGCACCTCAGCGCGGCGTGCGCATGTTTACACACAGCGCGTGAAGCACCTTTCATAACAGTGTGACCAACTGCCACACAAACAGAGTTCTGTACTTATAAAAAAACAGGAGACCTTATTTTTGAGATTACCCTCGTACCTTACAGTAGCAACAAATACAATTGTTGTAAAAAATTGGGTATTTTGTAACGTATGTATGTGTATTTTGAGACTCAAGTTTAGTTCTGTCAAACGTGGGCAGATTGTATTACTTTTATTGTATTGTATGCTTTTGTAGACAAGACTGACGTAGATTCCCGGCTTTCAAATTGTGTACTGGAACGTCCACTGACACTAAACTCGCGTTGTGAGAGATTTGTCGTGTGACAATTTGTTGACAAAGAGCTGTGACAGATTTCTTGATGTGTGCTGTTGAGTACACTGGCATTTGTGCAATGTCCGCAAAAACTTGCAAATGCCATTCGTAGACAGAACAGGGCTCTGTGTACTTCCGAGTGCATTATGTCAGGGGCTACGTGAATTCGCACATAGAAAAACGGTTGGCCAAAAACATGTCCTAATACACCACTGGAAATTGAAATAATAACACCGTGAATTCATTGTCCCAGGAAGGGGAAACTTTATTGACACATTCCTGGGGTCAGATACATCACATGATCACACTGACAGAACCACAGGCACATAGACACAGGCAACAGAGCATGCACAATGTCGGCACTAGTACAGTGTATATCCACCTTTCGCAGCAATGCAGGCTGCTATTCTCCCATGAAGACGATCGTAGAGGTGCTGGATGTAGTCCTGTGGAACGGCTTGCCATGCCATTTCCACCTGGCGCCTCAGTTGGACCAGCGTTCGTGCTGGACGTGCAGACCGCGTGAGACGACGCTTCATCCAGTCCCAAACATGCTCAATGGGGGACAGATCCGGAGATCTTGCTGGTCAGGGTAGTTGACTTACACCTTCTAGAGCACGTTGGGTGGCACGGGATACATGCGGACGTGTATTGTCCTGTTGGAACAGCAAGTTCCCTTGCCGGTTTAGGAATGGTAGAACGATGGGCTCGATGACGGTTTGGATATACCGTGCACTATTCAGTGTCCCCTCGACGATCACCAGTGGTGTACGGCCAGTGTAGGAGATCGCTCCCCACACCATGATGCCGGGTGTTGGCCCTGTGTGCCTCGGTCGTATGCAGTCCTGATTGTGGCGCTCACCTGCACGGCGCCAAACACGCATACGACCATCATTGGCACCAAGGCAGAAGCGACTCTCATCGCTGAAGACGACACGGCTCCATTCGTCCCTCCATTCACGCCTGTCGCGACACCACTGGAGGCGGGCTGCACGATGTTGGGGCGTGAGCGGAAGACGGCCTAACGGTGTGCGGGACCGTAGCCCAGCTTCATGGAGACGGTTGCGAATGGTCCTCGCCGATACCCCAGGAGCAACAGTGTCCCTAATTTGCTGGGAAGTGGCGGTGCGGTCCCTTACGGCACTGCGTAGGATCCTACGGTCTTGGCGTACATCCGTGCGTCGCTGCGGTCCGGTCCCAGGTCGACGGGCACGTGCACCTTCCGCCGACCACTGGCGACAACATCGATGTACTGTGGAGACCTCACGCCCCACGTGTTGAGCAATTCGGCGGTACGTCCACCCGGCCTCCCGCATGCCCACTATACGCCCTCGCTCAAAGTCCGTCAACTGCACATACGGTTCACGTCCACGCTGTCGCGGCATGCTACCAGTGTTAAAGACTGCGATGGAGCTCCGTATGCCACGGCAAACTGGCTGACACTGACGGCGGCGGTGCACAAATGCTGCGCAGCTAGCGCCATTCGACGGCCAACACCGCGGTTCCTGGTGTGTCCGCTGTGCCGTGCGTGTGATCATTGCTTGTACAGCCCTCTCGCAGTGTCCGGAGCAAGTATGGTGGGTCTGACACACCGGTGTCAATGTGTTCTTTTTTCCATTTCCAGGAGTGTATATTTGAGCCATGCCGATGCCACTATAGCTCCAGCATGTTAGGACATATAATTATAAAAGAGATCTGAAGAATGTCATTATAGACTGAAACTGGTAATCTAATGACAAAATATTTGTGACCATAAACATGAAGTAAATCATACTTATTTCACTGTTCAGACATTATGCAGCACATATTACAGGAACTCTAAACGCTGCGACAATTTTAACGTAAAAATTAACTTCGTCCAAAACTACCAACTGACTGCCATCCTAACTTCCACCAATGAGACGTCATTGGAAGGCGTATGGTTGTGCGCGAGGGGGTGAGGGGTGGGGGGTGAGATGCATTGGGTCGCACACTGCTTTCCCAATAGTTCCAACAGTTCTCAATTTTCGTCACCTGGAAACTCTATTACTCGGTCACGTAACTCCTGAGTTGGGATCACAATGCTGAGCTGAGGATCAAATGGTTCAAATGGCTCTGAGCACTCTGCGACTTAACTTCTGAGGTCATCAGTCGCCTAGAATGTAGAACTAATTAAACCTAACTAACCTAAGGACATCACACACATCCATGCCCGAGGCAGGATTCGAACCTGCGACCGTAGCGGTCGCTCGGTTCCAGAATGTAGCGCCTAGAACCGCAAGCCCACTCCGGCCGGCTGCTGAGAATCTCTTCGTTCCAGTCCTCCCGTCAACGATAAATCCAACCAGGGTCCTCTTCTTGGCAGTGAGCCGTGCCGTCCACTCTGCTCCGGAGGTGGAGTCTGTTTCCATCCTTGACACCTGCATTCTGAGATAGAACACAAATCTGCTGCAGCTGCATCCCCTACTCTGCCGATTCTACTGTAATAATTAGAAATTAAAAATTGATTTAGGAAGCTTTTTCTCCTCTGACTCTATGAACAACAATAATCATGATTCCACGATTCACGCCGAATTATTTCATGAGAGTTAATTCGTAGTACGCACACAGAAGGTCCGCTAAATGCTATCCAGCTAAATGGTTATTTTAATGACAGAAATGAACATTTACTACGTCAGCGACACATGTCTACGTAATTACACAGTTGAATCAGTTCGCATTTAGGAAATTGTACATTGTAATTTGTGAACTGTTCACATATTTTCGGAACCATTGTCATACTGTAAGAGCTTTGAGAGATGTATTTTATATGGGATCATGATTTTTGAAGTACGTTTAAAGTAGATGACTCTTCTGAAACGAGCAGAGAATTTTTTGTGACGTTCTGAGATTATTGAAGGAGGCTAAATTGATTTTGAAATTTGAGTGAGGAGTTATGATATTATTATGGTGATGATGTGTATTATGATGTTGAGATATGTTTATGATCAATAAGGCGATGCTATATGCGTAATGTGATTATGCTGTGTTTATTATGATGAAGTACTGAAGAACTATCGACGAATACGTAAATGTGTAACGAGGCAATGAATGATGAGTAGGGGTTAGGGGACTCTGCTTTCTGGAAAAGAATGTTTGTAACCAAGAATAGTACTGTAAAAGTTATGAGATGTGAGTTTATTTGTGAATTTCAATACCACAAGGCTAACGGAAATATTTTAACACTGTTATTTATAAGATTTCGTTTCTACTCACTTCGGCTGTAATTTATCGATGTATGAAATTTTTTATTTGTATCGAACTGTCATTGTAGCAAAAACTGCCGTCCTAAATGTTTTGGAAAGGAATACGTGTGACCATGACGCAATAATTTCCTGAGTGCAGCTTTTCCTGGAAAAATGCGATTGTTGTTTTGCCTTTCAAATGTACAGCTGTAGAAAAGAGAGTCTGCTGACCTAACTATTGTCACTCCTTTGCAGACCGCACCACAGGCATGACACACTATTACTTGGAAACATATCATTGCATTTTCGAGCTAGTACTTGGTTCTACTTACTGAAATGCTTATGAATTGACGAGAAATGTTCTTATGTCTACACACGTGATTATGACAAGTGTCTTGCTACGAGAGTTGAGAGAATTTTACTGACTTATGAAATGCCTTTTGGCTGGTGAATGATGTTCTTATGCTTTGATGTGTACATATTTTGTTATTTTATTTGATATCTAGTTTCTAGCGGCACTGCAGCCTTGGTCTTGTAAAATTAAAAAAAATAGCCCATGTGCAAATGCAAACACTTTCTATTAACAGATCGATTAAATAATAATTCTATGATCCACATTCTTTTAAAATCAGCACTAGGAAGGAGTAGAAACATAAGAAGGAGAATGGACCACTAAAATGAATTGCATACATAATTTTCTTTTCTAGGACTAGGTTTTTTTTTGTAGTTTATGTTGTATTGGTGCACCAATCTAGTGTTAAGATGCAACATAGACATTAGAATGTGAATAGAGATTTCTCTTATCTATGTTGCTCTGCGTACAGTAATATCCTTATCTGATTGTGCTTTTCCATCTATAGGTATAAGATATACCATTTTCTGCTGCTATTACTTTTTATTACTCTGTTAGGCCCGTTTTACCTCTGAGTTCCTTTTCTTGTTTCCTGCATATTGCCTTACATTAGTTGTAATGTTGCATTTTCTTTGATAATTTAGATATACTGCTCCTTCCTTTGCCAATTTGTATTTTTTGTCGTTGTTGCTGGCGTTAATTGTTTTGTGCTGCTACATGGGTGTTTCTTGTGTTCTGATCTTCCTCTGTGTTGTGTTCTCCATCCTGTATCCTATTTGGAGTCCCTGTGTCTTTGATATGTTGCCTGTTCTGTGAACAAGCATGTTAGTGTGGGTGGGCATGTGCCAATTGGAAATGTATATGTGCCGTTGCTCTGTTGTGTCTTCTGTGTGGGCATTGTTTGCTTTTTATGTTGTTCTGTGCTGGGTGAGCATTTGTGTGTGTGTGGTATGTTAATTTTTGAACGGTTTCCATATTTTTTTTATTTCAACATGTCTACCATGGGATAGTATTTTCTACTGCTGTTTCTTTTATTGTATTAAGATCTAGTGTGTACTTTTGTTTGTATATGGGTGTCCTGTTTAATCTGTGGTGCATGAATCTGAAGTATGCATGCTTATGTGTCAATGGGAGTTTTGAAAGGTTGTGAGTGGGGTTCCTTCTGGTTGTGAGTTTCCTGAATATTGTGAAGTTGTGTGTGCTGCTTGTTTTATGTATGATGAGATCTAGAATGTGTAGTGTGTTGTTAGTTTGTGTTTCTAATGTGATGCTAATTTTTGGGTGTAAGTTGTCTATTTCATTTTGTAGCTGTTTTATGTGTGTATATGGTTCATCAATCAGCCATTTTATGTCATCGAGATAACGGTACCAGTATAAACCTTTGTAGTTTTTTGGTTTTATTAAGTGTCTTGTACTGAAATGCAGGAGCATCTACAACGAATTAATGTATGGTGCAAGGAATGGCAATTGAATCTCAATGTAGACAAATGTAATGTGCTGCGAATATATAGAAAGAAAGATCCTTTATCATTTAGCTACAATACAGCAGATCAGCAACTGGAAGAAGTTAATGCCATAAATTATCTGGGAGTAGGCATTAGGAGTGATTTAAAATGGAATGATCATATAAAGTTGATCGTCGGTAAAGCAGATGCCAGACTGAGATTCACTGGAAGAATGCTAATGAAATGCAATCCGAAAACAAAGGAAGTAATTTACAGTACACTTGTTCGCCCACAGCTGGAATATTGCCCACCAGTGTGGATCTGTACCAGATAG